>NC_133408.1:42312500-44712500 GCF_049350105.2 Macaca mulatta
CATATAAGGTATTCAGAACAATGCTTGGCACATGGGGAGTTCAATAGACACGTATTGAACAGAGTAACTTAGTAATTAGTAAATATACTCATGCAGGCCAGGCGCTGTGGCTCACGCCTGTAATTCCAAAACTTTGGGAGACTAAGGCGAGAGGGTCCCTTGAGCCCAGGAGTTTGAGACTAGCATGGGCAACACAGCAATATTCCATCTCTAAAAATGTGTGTAACATACATGTATATATACACTCAAATGTTCACAGTGTATTTATAATATACAAAATAGCTGGAATACAGAGTTAACTATTCACAATGGTTACTTCTAGAGAAGGGGGAATGCAAATTTCAGCTTTTTACACCACACATATATTCTTGTATCATCTGAAATATTTAAGCAAATTGTATGCATAAATTTGCCCCGAAACACATACCAGAACAATGTAGTTTTGACTCCAAAATCTTCAAATCATGATGGAATTGTCCTGTGAAAGCAAATTTATAGAGATGAAAAGTCTCCCTGCAGCCTAAATGCTCTTTCATGTGACCTATATTACACAAACCAATGCAGAGGCCCAATCCTTGTCCCACTGTCATACGAATTTTTCAGTGAACTGCATTCCCCTTTACAAACTAGATGATAATTAGAGTTACCAGGCAAGAACGTGGATCCAGTTCTGCTTTTTCAAAGCCCAATGTTCCTCACATAATAGCAATGCATTCTTCAACAGGTCAACTGCCCCCAACACCTGAGCTCTCTGTTGTACACAACTCAGCAAGGCCTGGGAGAAAGCAGGTGCAAATTTCACTTACTCAGTAACAACACATCCCGCCTGATTCTTCTGCTGGGCTAGTTCTCAAGTCATCTTTTTCTAAGCTTTCATTTGGCTCTGCCACACGTACCTAGGCTGGGTAAAACACTTTACCAGATTTTTTTTTTTTTTCGAGACAGAGTTTCACTCTGTCGCCGAGGCTGAAGTGCAGTGACGCCATCTCGGCTCACTATAACCTCTGCCTCCTGGGTTCAAATGATTCTCCTGTTTCAACCTCCTAAGTACTTGGGACTACAGGCATGCCACCACACCCAGCTAGTTTTTGTATTCTTAGTAAAGATGGGGTTTCGCCATATTGGTCAGGCTGGTCTCAAACTCCTGACCTCATGATCCGCCTGCTTCGGCCTCCCAAAGTGGTGGGATTACAGGCGTGAGTCACTGCACCTGGCCTACTTTACCGGTTTTGTTCCTGAATGAAACCTGTTATTACTATCAATAATGTCAATCAGTGCCATTTCATTCACCGTGTGACACACACACAAAGCACTTCATACTCGCTCCACCTATCTGCTTTTCTGCAATGGCCACAGTGTTCCCCATCTTACACGAGAGGCACAGAGAAAGACAATGACTTCTCCAAGGTTTTGTAATTCACAATCAGTGGCAGAACCAACATATCCAACCCGGTCTGGCCAAGGCCTGTGTTTCAGCCACACCACTTGGTTGCTGCCCCTAAGGCTCAATGGGCAAGTGACAGATCACTCCGATTGCAGAGGCTGCAGAAATGCCTTCCGCCATAGTACAATGGACGGTTCGCTCTCAGGAGGGGAGGCAGGGGTGGGAATCAGCACACGGTTCTGCTCGGTTTCTCATGCAGGGCACAGACTATGTATTTTGTGCCTTGGTTTGGAGGTGAAATGTCTCCTGCCCCCTGTACCACAGCTTTCTTTGCCCTCTCCACATAAAAGTACAACTGAGTTCCTCAGGGGCAGGCAGTGATCACTGCCCTGTGCCACACCTGACTGCTGTCCCAATAGGTGGACACACAGGCTCTTCTCTTATGGCCCAGGCTGCCCCCATCTGCTAAGCATCGAAAACTACACACAGGATTTGCAGAACATTAATGACATGGAGGTGACTGCTTCATCTCTGTTGAAAACTTACTGCAGTGTTGTAAAGAAGAGAATTCAGGAAAAGCTGAACATTTGAGGCTGGCTGGCTGTGATCTTCAGCTGCTGAGAAAGCCTCAGCTTTCCACTGTGGAAATCCAACTCCTCCCTCAAAGTCCAACTCACGTACACCTCCTCTGCGGTGCCTGCCCCTTCCTCCCTTTCAGAAGCACGTGCTCCCTCTGCAGTCCCAGAGCATTCTATCGCCACGTCTGGAGCCACACTGTCCCAGCCGACAGCCAGCTCAGTGCACAGCTGCCTCTCCCTGTGTGTACCTGCAGGCCCCACCTGGGCTGGAAGGCTGCCTTCTTCTCCTCCACACGGAGGCGGCACTCAGGACCTACTGAATGAGGGAGGGAGTGGATGAGCAAGATATCCAAGGGCCACAGGGAATGAATGGCCTGCGGCTCCCAGCAGGAACAGCCCCTGCCCTGCCAATCCAGAGGTGCTGGCTCTGTTCTCAGCAGGGCTGCTAAAACCTCCCTTATAACAGCTCTAGGCCACAACGACCAACTTGGTGTCAGGCCCTAAAGACACCAAAAATCCTAACAAATAAAGAGGCGGCTATGCAGCATGCTGGTTAAAAGCACAGGCTTTGGAGTCAGAGCTTGAATTCCACTTATTATGTGACCTTGAGCAAGTTACTCAAGGCATCAATCTCATTTTGTCACCAGCAAAATGAGGACATTATCCGCCACACAGTGTTGCTGAAAAAGTAAGAGAGGTGACAGACGCAAAGTGCTTGGCACTTACTTACTCTTACTGGTTTATTACAAAGAAGAGAACACAGGAACAGCCAAATGCAAGAGATGCACAGGGCACACCACGGGGCAGAGAGGTCGGGGCTCCCATGCCGTCCCTGGAAGTGCCACCTCCCCAGCACCAAATGAGTTCACCAAACCAGAAGCTCTCCAAACCCAGTATTTAGAGGGTTTTATGGAGTTTTCATAACATAGACATGATGAAGTCATTGGCCACCTGTGACTAGCTCAATCTCCAGCCTGTCTCGTCTCCCCTCCCAGAGGTAGGGGTGGGGCTGGTATGTCCAACTCTTTACTCATGACTCATCTTTCTGGCAACCAGCCCCAATCCTGAACCTGCCCAGGGGCCCGAAGCCACCTGTCATCTCATTATCATGCAAAAGACACTCCTATCACCCCAGAGATTCCAAAAGTCTTAGAAGCTCTTGTGTCAGGTATTGAAACCTAAGACCAAATATTATAACCAATGATGTTCCTATCACTCAGGAAATTACAAGGGTTTTAGAAGCTCTGGGCCAAAAACCAGGAAGAATACTAAATATATACACTATTGTACTATGTATCCCACTATCACGATACTTTTTTTTTTTGAGACAGCGTCGACCTCTGTTGCCCAGGTTGGAGTACAGTGGCGTGTACAGCTTATGATGCGATCTCAGCTCACTGCAACCTCCACCTCCCAGGTTCAAGCAATTCTTGTGCCTCACGCTCCTGAGTAGCTGGGACTACAGGTGTGCGACACTACAACTGACGAATTTTTGTATTTTTTAGTAGGACGGGGTTTCACTGTGTTGGCCAGGCTGGCCTTCAACTCCTGGCCTCAAGTGATTTGCCTGCCTCGGCCTCCCAAAAATCTGGGATAAGTCACAAGCCACCATGCCTGGCCTCACTATCACAATAATTATACTGAGAGGATGGGGGAGAAAAACGTGGGCAACAGGAGGAGGGGAGAGGGTAAGCAACCTGAATCCTTGTCTTCCACACAATCTAGAAGAACCAGCTAAAACATAAACACAGTAACCTCCAAGGAGCAGGGATCAGGGTGGAGAAGGGTAAGGTGGGGGATTGCTGGGTTTTATTGTAAGCCTTGTTAATTTCTGACTCTTAGAGCTGTATGCCTGTACAACTTTGCAAAAATGAGTATTTACCTGTAATCCCAGCACTTTGGGAAGCCAGGGTGGGCGGATCACAAGGTCAGGAGATCGAGACCATCCTGGCTAACATGGTGAAACTCCATCTCTACTAAAAATACAAAATATTAGCCAGGCATGGTGGTGGGCACCTGTAATCCCAGCTACTCAGGAGGCTCAGGCAGGAGAATGGTGCGAACCCAGGAGGCAGAGCTTGCAGTGAGCTCAGACCATGCCACTGCAATCCAGCCTGGGCGACACAGCGAGACTCCATCTCAAAAAAAAAGAAAGAGTATTTAATTTTTAAACAAAATCTGATACTTGACCAACAACAATAGTATATTAAGTGATACAGTTTTTTGTTTTTGTTTGAGAGGGTCTTGCTCTGTTGCCCAGGGAGGAGTGCCGTGGTGTAATTCTAACTCACCACAGCCTCAGATTATTGGGATCAGGTGATCAACCTCCCGAGCAGCTAGAACCACAGGTATGCACCCCCACACCCAGCATTTTTTTTTTTTTTTGGTAGAGGTGGAGGTCTCGTTATGTTGCTGGTCTTAAACTCCTGATCTCAGTGGATCCTACTGCCTCAGCCTCCCTAAGTGCTGGGATTACAGATGTGAGTCACCACACCAGGCCCAAGTGGCGTATTCTAAAATTTTTTGGAATCCAACCACTTTGAAAATGTATGGAGAGCTATAAATCGTCTCCCCATAAACACACATGGATGCATATACACAAAATTGTTGCACAGGATTTTGGGGACTTCATAAATTTCTGAAAGCCAGGTTAAAAACCTTAGGATTATAGATTCTGGTTTCTTTTTTTTTTCTTTTTTTTTTTTTTGAGACAGAGTCTCGCTTTGTCGTCCAGGCTGGAGTGCAGTGGCGTGATCTCGGCTCACTGCAAGCTCCGCCTCATGGGTTTACACCATTCTCCTGCCTCAGCCTCCTGAGTAGCTGGGACTACAGGCGCCCACCACCATGCCCGGCTAATTTTTTGTATTTTTAATAGAGGCAGGGTTTCACCATAGCCAGGTTGGTCTCAATCTCCTGACCTCGTGATCTGCCCTCCTCGGCCTCCCAAAGTCTGGGATTACAGGCGTAGCCACCGCACCCAGCCCTAGATTCTGGTTTATTAAAGGAAATGTATTTCAAGTCAGAGCTTGTCATTTATTGCACAGGAAAATAAAAACTTCATTTAAAAAATCAAAAACATCCACATGATAAAATGAGGTCCTGCTTGGTTTTAAACTACTTGGCCACCATCAGTTGTTTTCTTGACCACAGGATGCACCTAAGTCCTAACTATGAATAAAGGTACAAACATTGTTTATTGGGCTTTTGGCTTCAGCCTTGAAATAGTCAGATTCTCTCAAACTCAGGAATGTGAATCGCTGTTGGGCTGATGCAGCTGTTTCCATTCTAGAAATGGACCTGGAATCACGTACTTTTCACTCATAGAGAGTCCTTTGTGTAAAACTTGAAAAGGCAAGGTCCCAAATTCCCCATATGGGTGTTTCTTCCAGTAGAGGAATGACTCTAATGACTTCTTAGCAAAACTTACATAATCAGGGCAGGCCATCAAAATACTCCAAAACACAAAGTTTAGCTCCATTTCTAATGGACCTGTCTCCATTGCTATCAATCTCACCAACAGCCTCACATCAAGTCAGAGGAACGGTTTTTTCACTTAAGAAGGATCTTCATGGCTGGGTGTGGTGGCTCACGCCTGTAATCCCAGCACTTTGGGAGGCCAAGGTGGGCAAATCACAAGTTAATGAGTTTGTGACCAGCCCAGCCAACATACTGAAACCCTGTCTCTACTAAAAATACAAAAATTAGCCGGGCCTGGTGGCACATGTCTGTAGTCCCAGCTACTCATGAGGCTGAGGCAGGAGAACTGCTTGAACCCGGGAGGTGGAAATTGTGGTGAGCCAAGATTGCACCACTGCACTCCAGCCTGGGCAAGAGAATGAGACTCCGTCTGGGGGAAAAAAAAAAAAAAAAAAAGAATGATCTTCATGTTCCTGCCAATTTGCAAAAATGAAAAAAAAAATTGGTATCTGTTAACCAGAGGCAATGAAAAGCACCTCCCAGGCTGCTGTAGTAACTGGATCAGTAACTGTGATGGGAGATTCCAACCCCCGAGACCTGTGACTATGTCACACAGCAAAAGGGCTTTGCCACAGGCCTTAGGAGGAGTATCCTGGGCTATCCAGGGAGGTCCAGTCTAATCCCATGAGCCTCTAAGAGCATAGAACTGGCCAGGCACGGTGGCTCTTGCCTGTAATCTCCACACATTGGGAGGCTAAGGCAGGCGGATCACGAGATCAAGAGATGGAAACCATCCTGGCTAAAATGGTGAAACCCCATCTCTACTAAAAATACAAAAATTAGTCGGGCGTTGTGGCGGGCACCTGTAGTTCCAGCTACTCAGAAGGCTGAAGCAGGAGAATCACTTGAACCTAGGAAGTAGAGGTTGCAGTGAGCTGAGATCACGCCACTGCACTCCAGCCTGGGCAACAGTGTGAGACTCCATCTCAAAAAAAATTTTAAAATAGGGCATAGAACTTTCTCCGAGTGGAAGAAGAGAAATGCACACAGGGGAACTGGAGAGCCTGACCAGGTCCCTGGCCTAGCTAGTCCTGAGCTGATGGGACCACGTGCAAAGACCAGATAGAGGTCTCAGGAGCTGAGGGCAGCCCCCAACAGATGGCCAGCAAGGGAACAGACACCTCAGTCCTGCAACCACAAGGAACTATGTTTGGCCAAAAGTGCTTGGAAACAATTCTCCAGTGAGGAATGCAGCCCAGCCCACATGGTGATTTTTGCCCAGTGACACCCACGTCAGACTTCTGTCCCACAGAACTGTGAGATGATACAATTTCAATTGTTTTAAGCCCCAAAATTTGTGGAAATGTGGTAAAGCAGCAACAGAAATGAATACAGTGATTTACATGGAAACCCCTAGAAGAGTGTCTGGCACGGTGTTGACACCTGACAGGCGTTTCCGGACTTCCTTACATCGCAAGACAGGGCTGGCCACACTCCATCCAAAACAATAGATGATAGACTTGTTCTGACAAAACAGATTCAGTGAGTTATAAATGGCCCAGAACACCTACAAATTTCAGGTTTCAGGTAAGTGATTGCCTTTCCTTTCACTTAGAAACCTCCCAATGCTCATCTTACTGATAAACTCTAAGTACCAAGCAGGAGACTAAACACCAGACAAACCCAGCCCCAGATGCCCCGAGGGAGCCCATCCCAGCACTCACTCCGCTGCACTGAAATGATGTCCAGGTCAGTTTATCCCACTAGACCAAGAACTCCAGCTCTCCATGTGTGAGTCACCAGTGCTGCCTCTGCATCGCTGCTTCCAGGATGGTGCTTCTGCACTTCACAGGAAATCTGTGTCAATGTCTGTCAACACTATATATGACAGTGTAACTTAATGTCTGCACAGAAAACATCAATTCTTTGAGGACCAGGGCCGGGTTTATTAGCCTTTGTACTCCCACTGCCACTGTCTGGGACACCAGAGGCACTCGGTAGAAGTTGGTGAAGAGAAGGAAAAGGCAGAGGAGAGACAGGAAAGCAGGACCAACACTGCAGACACAGATTCCGAGGTGGCTGGAGGAGAGGCAGGGCAGAGAAACTTCCTGGATGCTGGAATGGGGTTCACTGTGATACCTGCTGCTGAATTTCAAATGTCAAAGGTGGTGCTTTGCTGACCTTGACCTCTGACTGCCCTTTAGCTTTCCCGACCTCAACACAGGGCACTTAGAAACTGCAATGTCAAGAAATTATGCTTCATTAAAGCATGGGAATGTTATTTACATGGACGTCCATTACTGCATTTTTTTACATGGGAATGTAAATAATTGAAGAGATTGGTAAAGACTAAATCATGCACATTCAATAACTTTGTAAAATATTAATGATAACTGAAACACAAATTTTGATGTTCCCCCAAAATGCTAAAATATAAAACAATACTGGCCAGTTAAAGATAGAAAACAATCCTAATGAAGCTCCCCAACAGACACATTAAAACTTCTCTGTACATTAAACATTTGGGATTTCAAAGGAAAACCCAGATTCATTCCATTCTTAATACTGCATAAAAAAAAATTCTTAGGTAATACAATATTTCATTTAAAATTTACAAAATTCCATCACATTCATGATTTCATTTGATCCTCAAAACAATCTCCTGAGTTAGGCAGAACAGGTATTACTAACAACTAACTCCATTCTATAGGTAAGGGAACTGAAGTTCAGAAAGCACTTGGACTTAACAAAAGCTTTAATAGGGCCACATATAGAAACCAAATCTTCTGCTCAAAAGAACTAGAAGAAGTTATCTTTTACATATTATTCATACTTATATCCTGTCAATATCCAAAAACGTTTGAGGTAGCCTGCAATAATAGACACCTATCCAATAAAAACATTAAAATGAAAAACGGGGGGAAAAAACAGCAGGTGACATGGGAGACAGACAAAGGTACATAGCAAAGACTGAGACTTACAATCTAAGAAAACTTCATCTCTGACCTTCCAGTTCCAGGCAGATAATACTAAAGGAAACAAGATGGTTTATAGACTCATCAACTGACAAAAGAGAGGTTGCATCAGTTCTTAACTGTGAAACACTCCTAGTAGCCACAGCAAATCTCTAGGACAACATATCAATGGTATCAAAGCAAGAGAATACTTCAGTGATAGAGTGAATTAAGTTCCCTGCTTGGGACCCAGGCCAGGGCTAGAGAAAAGAACTCTGAAATGTAGAGCTCAAAAATATATCCTCTGTCAGCCAGGCACAGTGGCTCACGCCTGTAGTCCCCAGCGCTCTGGAAGGCCGAGGCAGGCAGATCACGAAGTCAGGAGATGGAGACCATCCTGGCTAGTAAAGTGAAATCCTGTTTCTACTAAAAATACAAAAAATTAGCCAGGCGTGGTGGCAGGCGCCTATAGTCCCAGCTGCTTGGGAGGCTGAGGTAGGAGAACGGAGTGAATCCAGGAGGCAGAGCTTGCAGTGAGCCTAGATCCTGCCACTACACTCCAGCCTGGGCAACAGAGCAAAACTCTGTCTCCAAAAAAAAAAAAAAAAAAAAAAACAAACAAAACCCCAAAAAACATATACACACACACACACACACACATATATATATACACACACACATATTTATATATATATACACACACATATTTATATATATATACACACACATATTTATATATATATACACACACATATTTATATATATATACACACACATATTTATATATATATATATACACCCTCTGTCTTCTCCATACCCATGTGTTCCCTTCTGTGAGAGAATTCCTTACACCATTACGGGGAAGAGAATTTTTCTCTGCTCTATTTGCTTGAAAGAATTAAAAGTGTAGGGCAAAAATCTTGGAAATTATGTAGTTTACGATCCTCAAAAGTGAGAAAAATGAAGCCCAGAAGAGAAGGCCTTCCAGGAAAATTCCAGAGCCGGAGGTAGACCCCGTACATTGTTTTTGTTTTTGTTTAGAGAGAAAGTCTCACTCTATGGCCCAGGCTGGAGTGCAGTGGAGCCATTTCACTCGCTGCAACCTCCGCCTCCTGGGTTCAAGCTATTCTCCTGCCTCAGCCTCCTGAGTAGCTGCGATTACAGGCGCCCACCACCACGCCCAACTCATTTTTGTATTTTTAGTAGAGACAGGGTTTCACCATGTTGGCCATGTTGGTCTTGAACTCCTGATCTCAAGTGATCCCCCTGCCTAGACCTCCCAAAGTCCTCGGATTACAGGCGTGAGCCCCCGTGCCCGGCCGACCTGGTAAGTTTTAATCAAGTACTCTGAATTATGCAACAAACACTAGGAAGTAACAGAAAAAAGAATTAATCTAAAAATCCTCTGGAGAGTCAAAGAATTGCAGACTTAAAATAGCATGAATACTTGGATTCATGGTTTTGAAAAAGGACCTCGCATTTACCCGCATGTACAAACTGCCTGCCCACCTCTATCAGAGCATTTTTCAAGCTGTGCTACAGTTAACTATGTACTGCCCAAATCCAATCTGTCCGTGCAGATCATAAGCTCTTCAAGACCAGGACTTCAGGAGAAAGAGCAAAACTTCAGAGAGAAGAGAGCCACCGAAACAGAGTTCATAGCAATGGGTCGGCAGGAGCTGATGACTGGAGGTGCGCGGTAGCGTTGGGGTCTGGGACAGCGGAGGGCAGAGAAGGCAAAAGGGCCTGCATGACACGCTACAGGGCTAGGAGCCACAGCTGCGGTGATTAGTTCAGGTTTGTCTCGTATGCCTGTTACTTATACACCATCTCTTGTTCAGAAAGAACTTCAGGTTGAGTATTTGGACTCCTTGAGCCTTCTGCTGTTTGTCTCCGGGACGTTTAACACTCTTAAAAGGGGAAAACTGTCCAGTTCGATTTTCCTTCCTGGAACATTACAGGTTTTTCAAAAGTCTGATGAAAGCATTCACTAAGGAGTGATTCCACTTTCTCTGGTGGCTGAGAAATAGGCGTCTGAGGGGCAGCATCACGTCTTCCCATCAAGCTGAGGTCAGAATCTCCCCACCCACGGACCTCACCCTCGCTCTCCCCTCATAAATCTGACCTCTAACTGTAACTGCCTTGGCCTCATTCCATGGGTGTGGATGCTCCTGCTTGAAACGCATTTTCCAGCGCGCCAAATTCTTGGGAGAGCTTCTTCCACTCTCCAAGCGCTGAGAGTTACAAAGTTCAATCTGGCTTTCCAGATTTTTTTTTCTTCCCATTACTAACGGAAGAAATCAAGAAGCGCCCGGCAGAAGGGCCCTGCTCCCTCCAATCAGAGCCCAGCTCGGGGCCAGAGCAGGAAGTGCGGCGGTGGGACGCCTGGTGGGACGCCTGGTGACAGCCCCTCGCCCCCCGGGACCCGCCGGCCAGGACACAGGTCGGTGCGGCCGCTGTGCGACAGCTCCGGGCCCGCGCCTCTCGCTTCCTCCCTCCGGGCAAGTGAGAGGACAAACCATGCGGCGGGGGCGGTGCGACCCCACCAACCGCGACCCTCGCGCACGGACCCCCACTACACGCGCGTCCCAGGCGGGGTCGACCTAGACGAGCCACGGGGGGGCGCACAGCCCCACTAGCAGGGCGGCCAGGACCCAAGCGCGTGGGTCCACGCAGCCACCTATATAGGTGACAAAACACTCAGGAAACTGTCATGCGGGGCCAGGAAAAAGCCCCCACCCAGAGTCACGGACTCCCTCGTCCGAGGGTCCGCGCAGTCCCCTCGGTGAGTCTAGCGAAGCAGTCTCGCTGAGAGGGAAGGCGGGGAGGGTGGCGGAGTCTCCCACTGGCGGTGACCCGGGCCTCGCCCCACGAGTGGGTTCTCGCAGGGCCCCCTCTGCGCACGCGGGGACCAGCCACGCCGCGGAGGACCGGGCAGAAGCCAGTGCCCGGGTCCATTAAGTCCCCTCCGCGGCAGACGCGATGGCTCGGGGAGCAGTGGGGACCGGCCCCCACCCGCAGGGCGACCGGCACCGCCGCGCGGGCCCACGCTTTATCGCAGCAGGCGCGAAGCCCCCGGTGCCACACGAGGCCGAGACAAAGCCCAGGCGCAAGGACTCCGGATCCCGAACTCGGACCCTGCGGAGCCCAGCTCGGAGCCGCCACGCCCGGGGCAGAGAACCCCGCCCGGTCCGGAGAACCCGTCGCCCGTCGCGCCGTCTCACCTCAGGCCGCCGCCTCGCATCTCTCGCTCCTCGCCGCGGAGCCCGGGCCCACTGGAGCGCAGCTGAGCAGCCGACAGAGACGCGGCAGCCTCAACAATGGAGCCCCGGGGAGGGGCCGCCGCGCCGCTTCAGCCCGTGTTCCCCGTTCAGGATCCAGCTCGGATCAAGGAGCTGCAGCTGGCGCGGGGCTGCGGCCAGGAAACACACCATGCAGGTGCACACGGACCCGCCCACCGCCCGCCGCCCCGCCCCCAGCGGAGCCGGGCGCCTAGGGCCCCCTCCGGCCAATGGGGAGCAAGCCGCGCGGAGAGGGCGGGGCCTGGGGGAACAAAGGGAAGTTGGGCGGGGCGGCGCTGGGATTGGGCGTGCGAGGTCCCGCGGGAGGACCGGACCCAAGAGCTGGCCGGATCCTGGCCCCCTAGAAGACCCAACTCAACGTTCACCTGCAGTCTGCTCTACAGGAGGCGCTCATCTCAAGGCCAGAACTCAGGCTTTTAGGGCAGACAGCGAGAGACAGGCTTGCTTTACAAAAAGTGAAACTGAGGTCCAAGGAATAGGATTGCCTGTTGCCCGAAGTCGCGTAGTCCCATTCACTCGTTCACCTTGTCATTCAGCAAACATTTGGAAGCAAGTATGGTGGGCGTTAGGAGTGAAGTAGGGCCGGGCGCGGTGGCTCCCGCCTGTAATCCCAGCACTTTGTGGGGCCGAGGCAGGTGGATCACTTGAGGCCAGGAGTTCGAAACCAGCCTGGCCAACAAGATGAAACCCCATCTCTGCTAAAAATACAAAAACTTAGCCGATCGTGGTGGCGCGTACCTGTGGTCCCAGCTACTGGGAAGGCTGAGGCAGGAGAATCGTTTGAACCCTGGATATGGAGGTTGCAGTGAGCTGAGATGGTGCCACTGCATGTGCTCCAGCCTGGGGGACAGAGTGAGACTCTGTCTCCAAAAAAAAAAAAAAAAAAAAAAAAAAATTAATAGATGGGAAGTAGAAGCGAACTTAGGCCTTCCCTGAAGGAGCTCGGCCAAGGAGTACCTGAAATGTCTCTGCATCTCTTTAAGGTCTGATAAAGGAACCAGGAGCGAGCACTAATCACTTCCATTTCCTGCCTCAGAGCTTTCATATGTTTGCTGTTCCCCGCCTGAAATGCCAAGTACCAATGGAATTTATTTATTTATAGAAATGGGGTCTCCCTATGTTGCCCAGGGTGGTCTCAAACTCCTGGCCTCAAGCTATCCTCTTGTCTCAGCCTCCCAAAGTGTTGGGATTACAGGCATGAAGCACTGTCCCCAGCCCTGATCGTCTTTAAAACCTCTTTCCTCATCTTATTTGAGCTTCCTGCTTCATGTGCCCCCACACCCTTGGTTTTCCTGTACTTCCATAGCTACTCTGCCAAACTTGTATATGTCTGGGCTCAGGCCAAATGCCCTTCCATTTGCAGTGGGCACTGCCACAGGAAATCTCATGCCCTTCCGGGCTTCACAAACCATCCACATGCTCTGCTGCCTGCCAGAGACATCCATCCCAGTCAGATGCCCAGCCCTGACCTTTCCCAAAGCCCCAGCTGGACACAGGGAAGCATCTCAAATTTTCCGTGGGCCAAAACAAAGTGGTTTATTAGTGCCCTAACCTGCTCATCCACATTCTCGTGATTCTCTGTAAACAGCCCCTCCATCCACCCAGCTGCTCAGGTGAAAATCTCAAATCCTCCTCCAGTCCTTCCTCCCCGAACCTCTCATGCAGCCCTCTGCCTTCCTAGGACGCTGAGCACCCCTCACTCCCAGCACCAGCTGGGGTGCTGTCTGAGTCGCTGCCACCCACTTGGCATGAAGTGTGACCTCTCGCCCGGTGTGGTGGCTTACGCCTGTAGTCACAGCACTTTGGGAGGCTGAGGCGGGCAGATCGCTTGAGGCCAGGAGACTGGGACCAGCCTGGTCAATATGGTGAAACTAAAATACAACAATTAGCCAGGCATGGTAATGCGTGCCTATCATCCCAGCTACCCTACCCAGGAGGCTGAGGCAGGAAAATTGCTTGAACCTGGGAGGCAGAGCTGGCAGTGAGCCAACATCACAGCACTGCATTCCAGGCTGGGCAACAGAGTGAGACTCTGTTGCAAATTAAAAAGAAAAAAAAAGAAGAAGAAGAAGGAGAAGTGTGACCTCTCTAAGGCAAGGCAGTGTCCCACTCTGATTCACTTCCATGTGCAAAACAGGACCTGCACCCTGAAGGCATTCACTCAGGGAGGCTGCTGGGATGGGTGGATGCACGGTTAAGGTCTTCATGGTGGCTGGGGCTGACCCCATCCCCATCGCTCTTCCCACACACACCTGCACACTCATCACTCCCACGCTCACACCCACCACTGAAAGCCTGGCCCCTAATCTGATTTGCCTAACAAGGTCCCCAGATGAACAACACAGGCTTCCCTACCTCTCCCCTGCTAGGGCCCCACCGTGTTCTGGGATGTACTCAGGGATCAGGAGAACAAAACCTCAGGGAGTGAAAGGACATTCCAGGGTGCAGGCCTCTGCATCCCCCTCCATGCCCTCACCCCTGCCTGACACACCCTCCCCCCTGTACCTGGCCAGCTCCTACCAACCCTTAAATTCTCACCAAGTTCTGTGGTGGCAGCCACACCCTAAAGTGACTGACCCCCCAATGACCTATGCCGTTGCATAGTCTTCCTGACCTTAGATACGAGCAAAACCGGTGACTGGCTTCTAAGCCATAGGCCCTGGGAAAAGCAATGGGATGTCACTGTCACAGTGCATCAGCTTCGCACACTAGAGAGAAATGTTCCACCTGCAGGTGCTGCTGGAGGGAGATGCTGTGCTGAGAAAGACCTTTGGAGGGGCCCCGTAGGCAAGGAAGCAAAAAGCTGGGCCCTTGCCAAGCGGGTCTGAGGAAATGAATTCTGCCAGTAACCTCAGCAGACCTGAAAATGGATTCTGCCCTGGGGGAGCCTCAGATGAGGATGCAGCCCAGCTGCTTAGCATGAGATCCCAAGCACAGGACCCGCTTAAATAGGCTCAACTCCTAGCTTGCCAAAATTGGCTTGTGTTGTTTTAAGCTTCTACATTTTTAGTTATTGCCTATGAAAGTGTTAAAATGTGAGACAATAACTTATGTCCCCTCCCCATCACACACATTCTTCCTTCTGGCATTCATCACAATTCTACTTATTGATTTAAAATCTCCCTCTTGACTGGGTGCAGTGGCTCAGGAGTTCCAGACCAGCCTGGCCAACATGGTGAAACCCCATCTCTACTAAAAATACAAAAATTAGCTAGATGTGGTGGTGCAATCCTGTAATCCCAGCTACTCCGAAGGCTGAGGCAGGAGAATTGCTTGAATCCAGGAGGCAGAGGTTTCAGTGAGCCATGATGACACCATTGCACTCCAGCCTGAGTGACAAGAACAAAACTCTGTCTCAAAAAAAAAAAAAAAAAAAAAGTCTCTTGCCACTAGCGTGAAGGTCCCATGAGAAGAAAAATGGAAACTCTTGCTCATAACAGTGTCCCAAATGCCCAGCACGGTGTAGTTCTAGGGCAGTTGGTCGATGGTGGACACTGCTGGTTGGAGGGCCCAGCTGGCCCTCCCAGCTGCCTCCTCCCTGGTCATGTTCCATTATAGAAAACAGAATAGTTTCATGCCTTTCCAGAGTCCCTCTTAGTGGGGATTGGCCAAGTGACATTGTCCTGCCCCGGGAGATATAAGTGGAAGTTGGCTGAAAGGTTTGTAGCCGTGGTGTGCTGGGGCGATTTGAACCAGGACATGAGAGCTGACCGTCCATTGTTCAGGAATTCTGCAAGTTGATTGTTCAACACATTCAGTACTTAAAAATATCAAATAATATAAACTCGCAAATTAAAAAATGCATTAAACCAGATGCAGTGGCCCACGTCTAACACATTGGAAGCCTGAGGCAGGAAGATCACTTGAGCCCAGGAGTTCAAGACCAGCTTAGGCAAAAAAGGAAGAGCCTGTCTCCACAAAAAATTTAAAATTAGCTAGGCATGGTGGTGTGTGCATGCAATCCTAGCCACTCAGGAGGCTGAGGTGGGAGGATCGCTTGAGCCACCTGTTCAAGGCTCCAATGAGCTATGATAGTGCCACTGCACTCCAGTCTGGGTGACAGAACCAGACCCTGTCTCAGAAATAAACATATTTCATATATTAACAAATTTATAATAAATGTATATTTACATATACATGTATGTATTATAATTATATATTTAGACATAAATATATATTTCTTGTTTTATTTATTTATTTATTTATTTATTTATTTATTTATTTTGAGTTGGAGTCTAACCGTTGTCACCCAGGCTGGAGTGCAATGACACAATCTGGGCTCACTGCAACCTCCACCTCCTGGGTTCAAGGGATTTTCCTGCTTCAGTCTCCTGAGTAGCTGGGATTACAGACACACACCACCATGCCTGGCTAATTTTTGTATCTTTAGTAGAGATGGGAGTTCTCCATGTTGGTCAGGTTAGTCTCGAACTCCTGACCTCAGGTGATCTGCCCACCTCGGCCTCCCAAATTGCTGGGATTACAGGTGTAAGCCACTGTGCCCAGCCTATATGATATATTTATATATTATAATTATGTATATTTTATATAATTATATATAAATATCAATATAAAACCTTTCCTTGCTTTCTCTTGTTTCTACCTACAGTCGGTCCCATGACTTCAAATACTATCTACATGTAGTAATTTTAAATGTATGTTTATATATATATATATTTTGTTGTTGTTGTTGAGACGGAGTCTTGCCCTGTCGTCAGGCTGGAGTGCAATGGTGCAGTCTCAGCTCACTGCAACCTCTGACTCCCGGGTTCAAGTGATTCTCCTGCCTCAGCGTGCCAAGTAGCTGGGCTTATAAGCGCCCACCACCACGTTCAGCTAATTTTTGTATTTTTAGTAGAGACAGGGTTTTGCCATGTTGGTTAGGTTGGTTTTGAACTCCTGACCTTAACTGATCGCCCACCTCGGCCTCTTAAATCGCTGGGAATGCATGCGTGAGCCACCTTGTCCAAAATATTTTTCTGTTTCCAAACATTTTACAAGAGAGGAAAGCGGAGAATAAATCATCTGACATACTACTATAAAAAGAAAATCTTTGTGCCTCTCTTCTTTTCATCTTTCCTAAGTGTACATATTACCAAAATGTCTTTAGGTTGAGGTCCCCCCGTGAAAACTTTACAGGGTGTTGTGTCCTCAGACACCCTCCTGTCTTTTCCTAGTCCTGGCATTTTAGAACTGTCTGGGGATGATCCAGGATACCCGCTGTGGCCATGTCTATCGGAGGGTCTAGTGAGTATCAGCCCCGGGGTCATCTCATCACCAAGGACAGCCTGAGGTAGGGGGTAGAGTCTCTCAGGGGAGCAGCTGGATGCTCTTGGCCTTAGAGGAATCTCCTGGTATAGTTTCATCTAAAATGGTGACCCCTTAGGGTTATTAAAATTTTAGGACATTAAAATGAATGGACAATACAACATAATGTCATTAAAGCTAGGTCATTAAAACTGTTCCTCCAGCCGGAGCTTTTATTCCTCAGAGACACATTGACGGTCTGCCAATGGGATGCTGATATTGAGAGGAAAGGGCAGAAATGATTTCTGCTCTCTAGATTGTCTCAGATTTGTGAAGAGAGAAAAACTGTCCCAAAGGACAAGGAAAACCCACCCCAGAGAGGATGTGCAAGAACCTGAATATGAAAATGCACTCAAGGCACACAGGAGGACAAAGAGCAGTGCCAGTGCCTCCTAGGTGGTCACTGAGGACTTTACTGAACAGGGTGGGTGTCCTGAGGGATAGAATGGCCTGCCGTGACACTTAGAAAGGTCTGTGTTGGAGTCAGCGCTGCCTCTCCCTGAGTTTGTTACCTTGATAAGGCTTGTCCGCTTATATGAGTTTCAGTTTTTCATTGACTGTAAGATACATGTTGTCAGTACAGTTTGAAAGATAAAGGTACTATTTCCAAAGTAGCAAGGTAAAATGACGTATTTTATTTGCTAAAAGTTCATATTTATTTCTTCCCCAGAGTGAGTGTAGTAAGATTTAAAGGTCTGTTCTTTTCAAGGGTAATTTCAAATGGAATTGTAGGACTTAGCTTTGTGAATGCTACTGGTGAAATAAAAGTATGATAGATAAATTGATGATTTACAAGGATTCACCAAAATGTCAGTTCCCCTCTTGTAGCATGGTGAAGAATTTATGACAGTGGACACATCTGTGTCCTCTTATCTGGATATCTGAGGGGTTTTTTGGTGTTGTTTCATGTTTTTTTGTTTTGGAGACACTGTCTTGCTCTGTAGCCCGGCTGAAGTGCAGTGGCACTATCTCTGCTTACTGCGACCTCTGCCTCCCGGGTTCAAGTGATTCTCCTGTGTCAGCCTCCCAAGTTACTGGGATTATAGGCACCCACCATCACACCCAGCTAATTTTTGCATTTTTAGTAAACACGGGGTTTTAGGCCTGGCACTGTGGCTCAGGCCTGTAATCCCAGCAATTTGGGAGGCCAAGGTGGGCGGATCACGAGGTCAGGAGTTCCAGAGCAGCCTGGCCAACATGGTGAAACCCTGTCTCTACTAAAAATACAAAAAAAAAATTAGCTGAGCATGGTGGCAGACACCTGTAATCCCAGCTACTTGGGAGGCTGAGGCAAGAGAATTGCTTGAACCCAGGAGGTGGAGGTTGCAGAGAACCAAGATCTTGCCACTGCACCCCAGCCAAAGTGACAATGCAAGACTCTGTCTCAAAAAACAAAAAATACAAACAGCAAAAAGGTGCGGTTTTGCCATGTTGGCCAGGCTGGTCTCAACATCCTGACATCAGATGATTGCTCACCTCATCCTCCCAAGGTGCTGGGATTACAGGCGTGAGCCACCATGCCCGGCCCACACTATTTTCTTTTTATTCCCTAAATTTTAATATGTTTGAGTTTGTCTGTTCCTTTATCACTGTTTTCTTACATAAAAGAAATTCTGCCTAATCCTTCGTAAAAAAAAAAAAATCTTTCTGTGACTTCTGAAAGTGTTCTGGTTTTATCTTTCATATTTGAATATATAATAAGTTGATTATGGATCATGGAATAGAGAAGAATGCAATGCATTTTCCTAAGCAGATGCCAGCCTGGTTTGCCTCATATTTTAAAGTGCATGTGATTTCTTTTTCTATTCTACAGTGCCTACTCTATCATTCATCAACTTTTCATTTAGATGCTGGGTCATTAAGACTTTTCTTCCCATTGGTCTGCTTGCTCATCTCTCTGCTAATACTGTGCTGTCCTGAGTATTTTCGTTTGAAAATCTTAGAAGTATGTTAGACAAGCCATCACTCTTTTTTTAGATGACTAAAAAGCATTAGACATTTGTCATTTTTACTATGCATGAAAAAGTAATTTTTCCTGCCTAAAAAAAAACCTGGTTTGGGAATTTATGTGATTTCATAGGAATAACATCTGGAAGTGGTGACATTAATGTCCTTTTTTAAAAACAGGTGTCGTATTTCCTCTTATTCCTTTCTACCTTGACATTGTGCAATAGAAATTTGAAAAATTATTGTATTAATATTGTCAAATATCAATTATTGGTTTTATTTACTACTCAATTAAATTTAATAAGCCTACTCTCTTTTGGTATAATCACATGGAATGGGCTCAACTCCCCAGTTAATAAGTGACAGCACATGTAAAATATTGTGTACCAGGGAACCTCATTGAACACTTAGTGTTCAGACTGTGTTTTGGTGTCTGGTTCCCTAAGCACCACTGCAGTGAAAATAATAGACCTTCGGCAGAAAAAGTTTTGGCAAATATATTGCATAAGCCATTTAGATGCAGTGAGTCATTCTTATTACTTGGGTTGGTGGAATCCCTTTCAAAATGTAAGTTACTAATACAAACAAAGATGGAACTTTGTGAGCAGGCATTTTAAAGAATAAGTAGCCTCAGGACTGATAATATTAACTCCTTTATGCACATCAGGTAGAACTTTATTATGACAGATACTATAAATGTACAAAGTGAAGTTAAAAGGTAACTCCTAGCAGCACATCTTACTCCCTGGATTTTCTAATGAGATGGGTGTTTCTGCTTTGCTGTTGCCTTTTTGAATAGTTCAATTCTCGCATTAGTACTGCTGTGTGGGAGGGAGTATGTGTGAACAGAGTAAGAGTTGTGACAATCAAGTCATAGAATAAATGCTTGGAAATTTTAGAATCATGTAAACAGCTTATGGATTGAGTATAGATTCCCAGTGCTGTCAGTCTCACCCATCCTTCTATCCACATATGTGGAATGTTCTAGGACTCCATGGCTTTTGAGGATGTGGCTGTGAACTTTACCCAGGAGGAATGGGCTTTGGTAGATTCTTCTCAGAAGAATCTCTACAGAGAAGTGATGCAGGAAACCTGCAGGAACCTGGCTTCTGTAGGTAAGAATGACAACACATTTCACTTAATTACAGAAGTATTTCCCTATCATCAGTGCTATTTGTGATTTGGAATGTGGCAAGGGAATGATTTGGTGAAGAAATCAGGCATGGGCACTGTGTACAATGAACATGAAATCTAGTAATGTCTGTAGTTTGTAATAATTCATGATAATTTTGTGGGTCTGCATTTTAGGAAACAAATGGAAAGACCAGAATATTGAAGATCACTTTGAAAAACTTGGGAAAGATATAAGATAATTTGCACTGAGAAGAGGAAATAAAGTCCTCTGAAGGAATCTTAGCTTGTCATGAACTTAAAAACAAGCAATCAAAACAAATAGAGTCACTTGAAATTTATTTTTTTTAGAAAAATTTCACCCAAAATGTAACGTACTTCAAGGTAGCAGTCAGTGTTTGGAAAACAGTTTACTTGAAAATAGCACTACAAAATTGTGTATATGAATGTTACTAATTTGGTCATAGCCATGCAGGTGGTAGCTGTGTTTTCAGTAGTAACCCATTTACTTTCAAATAATTCAATCATGGCAATAATAATAATAATAATAACAATGCATTTTCCTTGGTATTGGTAGCAGTGTAAGGCCGAGACCTATTAGTAAGTGGAAAGTTATTAAACCAACCAATAATAATGTGCTTGTCATTTTTTTACAGAAATCATGTGGTACAGAGACTGTGTGAAAGCAAAGAAGGTAGACTGTATGGACAAGTAGTCAGCCAAATTCCAAATCTTGTTCTGAATGAGAACATTTCTACTGGATTAAAACAATGTGAAAGCAGTGTTTGTGGAAAAGTCTTTGTACATCATTCCCTCCTTAATAGGCACATCCTAACTCACTCAGGATACAAACCATATGGAAAGAAGCAATATAAATGTGAACAATGTGGGAAATTCTTCGTTTCTGTTCCAGGTGTTAGAAGACACATGATAATGTACAGTGGAAATCCAGTTATAAATGTACGATATGTGGGAAAGTGTTTTATTTTCTCAATTCATTTGAAAGACATCAGAGAACTCACACAGGAGAAAAACCCTATAAATATAAACCATGTAGTAAAGCGTTCACTGTTTCCGGTTGTTGTCTAATATATGAACGAACTCACAGTGGAGATAAACCCTAGGAATGTAAGGAATGTGGGAAAACATTTAGATTTTCTTGTTGTTTTAAGATGCGTGAAAGGACTGACACTGGAGAAAGACCCGATACATGTACCAAATGTGATAAAGCCTTCAGCTGTTCCACTTCCCTTCGTAACCATGGAAGCATTCATACTGGAGAGAGACCCTATGAATGTAAACAATGTGGCGAAGCCTTTAGTCATTTGAGTTCCCTTTGTAACCATAGAAGTACTCATACTGGAGAGAAAGCCTATGAATGTAAACAATGTGACCAAGCCTTCAGTCGTCTCAGTTCCCCTCACCTCCACGAAAGAATTCATACTGGAGAAAAACCCTATGAATGTAAGAGATGCGGTAAAGACTACGCTCGTTCCAGTCATCTTACTCGCCATGAAAGAAGTCATGATATAGAGGCTGGGTGTACTGACTCAGCATATAATCCCAGCACTTTGGGAGGCCAAAGTGTGTGTATTGCTTGAGCCCAGGAGTTCATAACCAGCCCGGATTAAAACAATGTGAAACAACCTGGGCAACATGGTGAAACCCTGTCTCTAGAAAAAATACAATAATGCCAGGCACGTTGGCTCATGTCAGCTACTCGGGAGGCTGAGGCAGAAGAAGGGTGTGGATCTGGGAGGCGGAGCTTGCAGTGAGCCGAGATCGCACAATTGCACGCCAGCCTGGGCGACAGAGCGAGACTCCGTCTCAAAACAACAACAAAAAAACCAAAAAAAACAAATAAAACTGGGCATGGTGGCACATTTCAGTTGTCTTAGTTCTTTTTCAAGGACATAAAAAGCCACGGGGGGTTGGGGGAAAGCCCTGTGCATGCAGATCACGAGGTCAAGAGTTCGAGACCATCCTGGCCAACATGGTGAAACCTCGTCTCTACTAAAAATACAAAAATTAGCTGGGTGTGGTAGCATATGGTTGTAATCCCAGCTACTCAGGAGGCTGAGGCAGGAGAATCACTTGAACCCAGGAGGCGGAGGTTGCAGGGAGCCGAGATTGTGCCACTGCACTGCAGCCTGATGACAGAGTGATACTTCATCTCAAAATTAAAGAAAATAAATAAATAAATAAAGCCCCTTGAATGTAAGAAATGTGGTAAAACATTTACTCTTTCTCATTCCCTCATAAACATGAAAAGGCTCACACTGCACAGAAACCTTAAGAACGTAGTAAATGTGGTCAAGCCTTCAGATTTTCCTGTTTTTGAAGATTTGGGAGGACTCAGAGTGGAGAAAAGACTTTTGAATCTAAATTTGTGGTAATGCCTTCAGTTGTGTTAGTTCCACTTGAAGACATCAGCTGATTCCTGAGAAAAACCCTATGAATGTCCAGAATGTGGGACTGTTTCATTTCTCTCATGCCCACTCAAGGACATATGAAAATGCACACTGTAGCTGGCTGGACCTTGTAAATATAAGAACGTACACAGAATTAAAACTCTAATAGTTTAGAAACTGCAAGAATATTTTCAGTTTGCACATTTACTTGAAAAGTCACGTGAAAACTCCCATGGGAAAGAAGTTCTATAAGTGAAACTTTTCTAATTTGGAAAGCCTGATGCAAATTAATTATGGTGCAGTGCTTGAAAAAAATGTATGAAATGTTACACAAGTTACAACTATATTGTTTTTTATCAGTGGCTCATTCTTAAAGAGTCTTGAGTATGCATTTCACCTTGTTTTGCAGGGAAAGCTTGAGGTGAGAGTTCTGTAAATGCTCTTTAAGCAGTAGTACTTGAGTTTCATAGATAATGATATTAAGTTTGTTGGTAGAATTTTTGTCTATTCTTTTGATAAAGTGCTGGATTCATGGTTGAATTTTCATGTTTTTCTAATATGAAGGTAAGTTTAACTTTTTTAATTTCATTATTATCTTTTTTTTAGATGGAGTCTCACTCTGTTGCCCAGGCTGTAGTGCAATGGTGCAATCTCGGCTCACTTAGGTGCCTCAGTTAGGTGCCATACTCCATGCAAGAGAACTAGTAGATGGCTCACAAGAACACTCTGTCGCTACTGTCTGTGCTTCTGTCACAACAAATATCCTGATCCTTCAGTTTTAAGGGTGCAGGGCCATTTTCCTCCCTTTCTTACTGGTAGTTCTCAAGATAACTGTATGATATGCTGGGAATGCAATATCCTGATAATCAGGTGACATTGGTCAGAACAGCCCAGGCTCTGTTAGAGTCCCGGCTCGAAACAGAATGGCCTTTAACGCTTGTGTCCAGCAAACCACATCGTGGGAGAAAACCCAAGGTGGGCTGCTTTCTGGGGTCCCTCAGTTGTAGTGTAAGTGAAGTGTCTATGTCAAAATTCCATCCATCTGCTCTGGGTAGCCTTCCTGATCTTGTGGTAGTGGTTCTTATTGAATCCTAGACTTCTGTTGTCCTTTGTCTGCTATTTGTAAGTAATAAATTCACTTCATGGAATTTATGTATGAATGTGTTTGGTCTCATTGTACTCAGAAAAGTTGGTAACCATTGCACAGCGAACCCGCTTCATAATTGGTGAAAACCCCTATGCCACCCTTGTGCCACAGCAAGGAGGTTAATTCAGCCAAACATAAACTTCATGTTCCTAAAACCCTGTAGCACAATTATTACCATGTGGGAGGCCTTTAACAATGGTGATGCTGATTCGAAGAACTCTGAAGGAAGAAATTTACACAAATGTGCTGGGTACATGGGAGTCCCTCCTAACTTAAAGCAATCCTTGCTCCCCTCTGCCTAAAAAGAATGGAGAGGCCAGGCACGGTGGCTCAGGCCTGTAATCTGAGTACTCTGGGAGGCTCAGGTGGGCAGATCACAAGATCAGGAGTTCAAGACCAGCCTGACCAATGTGGGGAAGCCACATCTCTACTAAAAATACAAAAATTAGCCGGGCGTGGTGGTGGGCACCTGTAATCCCAGCTACTTGGGAGGCTGAGGCAGGAGAATTGCTTGAACCTGGGAGGTGGAGGTTGAAGTGAGTAAAGAGCAGGCCACTGCACTCCAGCCTGGGTGACAGGGCAAGACTCCGTCTCGGGGGGGAGAAAAAAGTGGATAAGAACTGAAACAGGTTTAAAATTTCACCTAATTGGAAATGCAAACTTTACAAAAACAATATTTCAAATAAAATGCTAAATGAGTGCTCATTGAATTTTATGCCTCCACAAAGTAGGTTGTGAATTAACTTCCACATCTGTTGCAAGCCACCAAAGTTGGGCAGCCTCCGTGTCTGAAATTCACATGTGGCTCAAATAAGAATTATACCTGGGGATACCCCAAAGTTTAAATATGGTATCCCCTGTGATATTATGAGGAATTACTGTACATAAAACTGGTTGTCTTCCTTTAACTCTGAAAATCATATTATCTTGCCTAAATTCTCCAAAATGCTTCGCTCTGCAGTATCCTATAGTGGACATAGGTTTCCTGACCAATGAGCACTAAAAGTCAGTGTGTGTGACTCACCTATGTTCTTATCAAAATGGAAATCCCTGAAGCCCACCAGTTAGAATAACATGACAGAATGTCAGATTTTTGGAATATATAGGTTTTCTGTAAGGTTATTAGGTATTGATTCCATTTTAAAAATAGATATCAATATATTTAGATGACCTATTTCTCCTATGTTTTAGTATTAATAGATTGTGTCTTTTAATTCATCCAGTTGGTCTAAGTTACCAAGTTTGTGGGTTATGGAGACTGTAATATTCTTTATTACTTTATCATCCATGGGCTCTCTAATATAAAGGCCTCTTTTAATTCTTCTATTATTAGGTTGGTGCCAAAGTAATTGTGGTTTTGGACCGTGAATTTTAAATTTTTATAATTAGGCTGCAACACATCTTTATTAATCAAAATAGAACCCATTACAATGGACTGGGCACAGTGGCTCACGCCTGTAATCCCAGCACTTTGGGAGGCTGAGGCGGGCGGATCAGGAGGTCAGGAGTTTGAGACCAGCCTGACCAACGTGGTGAAATCCCGTCTCTACTAAAAATACAAAAAGTAGCCGGGTGTGATAGCATGTGCCTGTAATCCCAGCTACTCAAGAGGCTGAGGCAGGAGAATCTCTTGATCCCAGGTGGCAGAGGTGGCAGTGAGCCGAGATTGCACCTTTGCACTCTGGCCTGGGCGACAGAGTGAGACTCGGTCTTAAAAAAAAAAGAAAAAAAGAGAGAAACCATTACATTGAACACATTTTCGCCAAAGAGAAATAAACTTGTTTATTCCCTGCTTTCAGGGTTCGATGAACTCTTGGAAAGCATTTTCTTCATCCTGCTGGTTGTGTAAGTGTTTTCCCTGCAAAAAGTTGTCAAGATGCTTAAGGAAGTGGTAGTTGGTTGGCGAGAGGTCAGATGAATATGGCAGATGAGACAAAACTTCATAGCCCAGTTTATTCAACTTTTGAAGCCCTGGTTGTATGACATGTGGTCATGCATTGTGGAGAATTGGGCCCTTCATGTTGACCAGTGCCAGCTCCAGGTGCTGCAGTTTTCCATGCATCTCATCGATTAACTTGGCATACTCCTCAGATGTAATGATTTCACCAGGATTCAAAAAGTGTAGTGGATCAGAAGACCGGCAGCTGACCACCAAACGGTGACCATGACCTTTTTTTGGTACAAGTTTGACTTTGGGAAGTGGTTTGGAGCTTCTTCTCAGTCCAACCAGTGAGCTGGCTGTTGTATGAAATCCACTTTTTGTGGCATGTCACAATCTGATCAAGAAATGGTTCAATGTTGTTTCATAGAACAAGAGAAGATGACACTTCAAAAGGATGATTTTTAAAATATTTGCTCAGCTGATGAGGCACCCACTTATCAAGATTTTTCAGCTTTCCAATTGGCTTCAAATGCTGGATGACCGTAGAATGGTCGACATTCAGTTCTTCGCCAACTTCTCGTGTATCTGTAAGAGGCTTGAATTCAGTGGTTGCTCTCAATTGGTCGTTATCAACTTCTGGCCCAGAGCCTGGGGCTGAGGCTGCCATGATCACCCTGTTCTCTTCCTTCTGGGGTCCCCAGGAAGCTCCCAGGACTGAATGATCCCCACAAAATACAGTGGCCAGGATGGGAGGGCTGGAGGTCAACTACCCCTCACCCCTGCCACCACAACCAAGAGGCCCCCATGGAGGTTGGCCCTGAGCTGTGGGTCCCTGTGGGATGCAGGTTCCCACAGAAACTTCAGGGGATGAGCATGGGTCCTCCTGGCTGACAGAGCCTGGTGGGCACTGGGTGTGTGGGGCCTGTGTAGGTAGGTTGGACAGCACTGGGCCTAGCCAGGGAGCCGGGGACTGGTGTGGCCAAAGTGGGCAACAATATGTTGCCAGAACCAAAACTACAGTGCAATCAGCCCATCTGGTATGGAGAAGGAGGCCTGCCTAGCAGGACCATCCACCACTGTCCTGGCCCCAAGTCCAGACTGCCTGCCTGTACTGGACATTGCCTGGTCCAGGAGGCCTGGGCACGATGGTCAGGTGGTGTGTCCCTGGGTTCCAGGCCTTGGTGGTCCCTTGGGAGCTGAGCATCCTCTGGGCAGGAGGAGGGCCCGCGGTCCACTGTTTGCATCGGCCCCTGGGGGTGTGCCCCCACCCCAGCTTCTCAGCCCGTACGGGGACGAGGCCAGGGCTCCTCACCTGCTCTGTGGCTCCAGCTCTGAGCAGCTCACTGGGTGACTCTGACAGCTTCCTCCCCAAAGCTTGGGTCCTCCTCTTTGGGAATGGGGTGTCCCAGGCCCCTGCAGGCAGGAACCAACCCCCAGCTCCTCTGGTGGGCCCTCCTGGGCTTTCTTACCTACTGGCTTGTGAGACCCGGTTGGCCAAACGTGGTGTCCTATTTTTATTTTGGCCTTTTTCTTAGTGTGTGTTTTCTGTAACTACTGCTGTGTAGATCTTCTATTTGAGTTTTACGTAGAGAATCTTGCCCACCCAGAGGTCCCCCACCCCAGAGAGCCTCCACTTCAGCCCCCCCGGGCTGGTCCTGCCTGTGCTCCTCTTGGTGTGAATGTTAAGTGTGATGGATCCACATGGCTGCTTGACCCTGGATCTCCTTCCTTCTTGTTGCTGAGGCCAGTTCTGTTCTCTCTTTCTCCACCTGAGCTGCACTTGAAGCCAAGATGAAGGATGGGAAGTGGTTGCTACAAAGGACCCTCCTGCAGCGAATCCGCTGTGAGGAGGCTGTGCTGGCCCAACCTGTCATTTACTTCTCTAAACTCATTCCAGAGGTCGGCAAGGGGCGGCCTGTCCCCGCCTGCTCTTGTCGCCCGTGAATCAAGAATGGATTTTACATTTCCAAATGGTTGAACAAATAAAAAAATAACACTTCATGACGCTGAGAAGTTTCCATGTCCATAAGTAAAGTTTGATGGGGGTGCAATCATGCCCATCTCTTCACAGGCCACCTGCAGAAGGCTGCTGTCATGCAGCCATGGCAGAGTTGCATGCTTGAGGCAAAGATTAGTTGGCAAAGCTGAAAATACTGACTCCTGGCTCTTTAGGGAAACAGTTTCCAGTCCCTGGTATAAGGGCTGTGTGGCAGAACCCCAGGATCTTGGTCAGCTTGTTCCTCACTCAGGGCCTGCTGCGGCCTTCGCTAGTATGTCTGCAAAGTCTGCATGCTATGGTGCCTCTCATGGGACTTTGAGCTCTGTCGCTAGATTTCAGGGTATCTGCCTCATGGTCATCTGTCTCACCAACAGAGACCCTGTGGCCAGATTCAAAGTAGCAGGAACAGTTGGTCTTTGGCAGCAAGGATACCTTAGAGCTGAGCTGCCACCCACCCTGAGGTGGTCCCATGACACCCACTGTCTGAGTCAAAGTTGGGGCAGAGCTGGTGTCCTGAACTGCCCTGCAATGTGGATCACAATAACCAGTGGGGAGGGGGGTTGCTATTACTCCCCATATCGCGGGGAGTGCCTCACCCCCTGAGATGTGGATCGTAACAGCCAATTACTCCCTCCTGCAATGTGTGTCCATTATTAGCAGTCTCTTTTGTTCAGGATATTAGGAACAATTTCACAGGTTGTGTGTACACAGCCTGCGATAGGAGAATGAATACCATCTTCTGCACCTCCGGATATTAGGAACCGTATCACACAATGGGTGTACACTTTTTGGGAGATTTGGGATAATGTCGTCCTGTGTTTCCCTGAATATTCGGAGAAATATCACAGGGTGGCTGTACACCCACTACTCTCTTGGCAGGAACATCGTACTTTACCTACTGGAAATTAGGAGCAGTATCACAGACTGGGTGTCAAGCCACTGTCATACTGGAAGTAATATCATGCTCTCTCCCACAAGTAATGAGGAACAATATCACAGCGGGTGTGTACCTTCTCCGGTAGTGGGAGTAGTATCATCATCTCTTCCTTTAGATGACAGGAACAATATCACAGGGTGGGTGTACAATCCGTGTGTTTTTGGAAGCAATGTCATTCTCTCTTCTTCTAGGTTTTACGACTCATATCACAGGTGGGGTGTATACCCCTTGTTATATTGGATGGAATCTCATTCTCTTTCAACATGTAACTTTAGAACAATATCCCACGGGGGGTGTCCATCCCTTCAATATTCGTACTAATACCATCTTCTCCTTTCCTGGATATGAGAAACAATATCACAGGAGGGTGTACACCCCTTGCAATGTTGGTAGTAATGTCATCTCTCCCCTCTGGTTATTAAGGACAAAATCCCAGGGTGGCTGTACGCTTCCTACTTTATTGGGAGTTATATCATCCACTCACCCCCTGGATATCAGGAACCATATCAGAGAAGAGGTGTCCACCCCCTTCGATATTGTCAGCCATATCATCTTCTTCCTGCTTGGATGTTAGGAATGATACCCTGGGGCTGGCTGCGGTGTACACCCATTGCGATATTGAAAGTAAAATCAACCTCTTTCCCGCTAGATAGTAGGAACTATATCACAGGTGTGTGTGCAGCTTTTTGGATATTGGTAGTCCTCTCAGCCTCCACCTCGCTGCATATTAGGAACAATATACGGGGGGCAGGGTGGTTACACGTCCTGCAATGTTGAGAGCAATATTCTTCTCTTTCCCCTGTACATTAGGAACCACATAACAGGGGTCTGTAAGCCTTCTGCGATATTAGGATTAATGTTATCCTCTCCCCCAATGAATGTCAAAAACAATATCACAAAAGGGTGTACACCCCCTGTGATATGGCCAGTAACATCATCGTATCTACCTTTGGATACTAGAAACAACATCACAGAGGGTGTGTATGCTCCCCTGTGATATTGGGCATAATGTTATCCTCTCTTCCCCTAGATATTAGGAATGATATCCCTGGTGGTGGGAGGTGGAGTACATTAAGAACAACATCATTGGGTGAGTGTACACCCCTTGCGATATTGGGTGTAGTATCATCCTCTCTTCCCTAGGATATTAAGAACAATAACACAGGAGGGGTGTACAGCCCCAGCCCCTGCGTTATTGGGAGCAATAGCATCTTCTCCCCCTCTCGATATAAAGAACAATATCCCAAGGTAGGTGTACATCCCCTGGGATATTGGGCGTAATGTCATCATTTCCCAAAGTGGATATTGGGCATAGAGTCCCAGAGGGGTGTACGCCTTCTTCGATATTGGGAGTAATATCATCTTCTCCCCTCAGGATCGTAGGCAAAATATTGAAGGGGTTTTACAACTCGTGCGATATGGTCAGTAATATCATCCTCTCCTCACCTAGATGTTCGGAACTATATTACAGGTGGTGGCATACTTCTTGTGATATTGGGAGTTATATCATCCTCTCCCACTCTGGATATAAGGAACAAGATGACTGAAGGGATGGACACACACTGCGATAGTTTCAATAATGTCATCCTCTATCCCCTGGCTATTAGGAATAACATCATAGAGGGGTGTACACTTTCCTTGATATTGGGAGTAATATCATCCTCTCCCAGCTGGATATCAGGAACAAGTCTATTAATTATTAATATTAATAACTATAGTAAAAATTAATAACAATCATCAATATTAATAATCACAATAAAGATAGTATAAATTAATATTGGTAAAAAATATTAACGATTAGTATAACAATTAATCATAATATCAATATTAACAATAAAATAATGATATCAGCAATTAATGTTACTTATATCAATACTAAGTGATGTTGGTAATAAAATAATAATTAATATTAAGAACTAATAATACTGTTAAATGACATTAATATTATTAATTTTTTCAAGCGTGCATAATCATATATTTAAATTAATTATCCATAATTAATAATGATATCGTATTAATTAATAGTGTGATTGATAATTATTAAAATTGACATAGATGTTTAATAATCATATTATTACTCCTAATACCACAGGGGGTGTACACCTACCTGTGATGTTGTTCCTAATATCCAGGGACAGAGAACATGATTTTAGTTTTAATATCATAGTAGGTGTGCACTGACCCTGTGCCACTGATGCTAATATCTAGGGGGTAGAGTATGACATGAATCCCAACATAGCAATGAATGGAAAGCCACCCAGTGATATTGCTCTTAATATTCACGGAAGAAGCGTATGATATTACTCCCAATATCCCAGGGAGGGTACAGCTCTTCTGTGATATGGTTCCTAGTATCCAGAAGGGGAGAGGATGTTAATAATTCCAGTATCGCAGGCTGTGTTCACCCGTCCTGTGATATTGTTATTTATATCCTGGAAGTGAGAGGATGATATTACTCCCCATAGAGCAGGAGGCATACACCTAGCCTGGGATATTGTTCCTAATATCCATGGAGAGGAGAGGCTGATATTACTTCTAATATGGCAGGGGGTGTACATCCACCCTGTGATATTCTTCTTAATATTCCAAGGCCAAGAGGTTGATATTACTCCCAGTATCGCAGACACTGTACACCCCCACGTGATACTCTTCCTGATATCCAGAACGGGAGAAGATGGTTTTAATCGCCATATCGCAGGAGGTGAACACACACTCTGTGATATTTTTCCTAATATGCAGGGGGAGAGAGGATAATATTATTCCCAATATTGCAGAAGATGTACACATGTCCCCGCGTGATATTGTCCTTAATAATCCAAGGCACAGAAGATGATGTTACTCCCAATATCACAGAAAGTGTACATCCCCCAGTGATGTTGTTCCCATGATCCAGGAGGGGAGAGGATGATATTACTTTCAATATTGCACGGGGTGTATACACCCCCAGTGATACTGTTCCTAATTTCCACCGGGGAGAGGATGATACTACTCTCAATATCGTAGGGATTAAAAATATGGGGGTGTACAGTGTCTGTGATACTAGGAGTAATATCAACCTCTCGGCCTTGGAATAGAAAGATGAATATCACAGGGTGGATGTACACCCCCTGCCACATTGGGAGTAATATCCTCTCCCTTCCCAGATATTAATAACAATGTCACAGGGCCGGTGAACACAGCCTGTGACACTGGAATTATTATCATCCTCTCCTCTTCCTGATATTAGGAATCATAACACAGAAGAGCTGTACCCTCCCTGTGATATTGGGAGTAATATAATACGCATCTTCCGTGAGTATTAGGAGCAATATCACCGGGTGGCTATCTATTCATTGCTATGTTGGGAGTCATGTCACACTCTACTACACTGAATATTAGGATCTGTGTCACAGGGTGAGTGTACACTTATTGCGATATTAAAACTAAAACCATGCTCTCCCTCCCTGGATATTAGGAACGACATCACAGGTAGCTGTATACACACTGCAGTATTAGGAGTAATAATATGATTAATTATTAAACATCAATGACCGATTTTAACAATTATCGATTATACTAATAATTAATAGGATACCATTATTAATTATGGATAATTATTTTAAATATATGATTATGTATGCTTAAAATTAATTATCAATATTAATGTCATTTAGCAATGCTAGTAGTTCATAATATTAATCACTATTTTATAACCAACCTCACTTAGTATTAAGTAACAATAATTGCTGATATCATTATTTTATTGCTAGTACTGATATTGCTATTAATTGTTACTACTAATCGTTAAAATATTTTTAACCAGTATTAATTTTTACTATCTTTATTGTGATTATTATTGTCGATGATTACTATTAATTTCTATTATATTTAATAATAATTAACAGATTTGTTCCTGATATCGAGCTGGGGGAGGACGATGTCAGGTGGGGAAGCTTCGTGCAGGTTCCCCATGACAGGGGGAAAAGCAATGGAATCCAAATACTGTTCCTTACTTGGGAAGCCTAGAAGGCCACTGTGGGGATGGGAAGGTTGGCACATGAGGGAAGGTGCAGAGGTGGAAAGGGCACAAGAGTTCCACTTATTTATCACAAAACACAGAATGGGACTGGGCCTCAGACAGGGTTCTCCCTGTCTCCTAGGGAAAACTGGATGCATGGCCTGAACTTTTTCTCTTCTGCAGGCAACAAGACCCACAGAGGAAGGCTCCCTTCCAGACCTTTTCTGGGAAACCTTCGGAGAAGCCGCTGCCAAATCGAAAAGAATCCATGGAATCTTGGATTTATCTGAGAGTGAGTGTCACCCTGGGTCCCTGTTCTTTGCTCCACTAGGTCACTCTGGTTGATTTACTTTCCGGTTGCTGTGTGCGTGAGGGGATTGGGGAACCCCTCTTCCCTGCCTTCTTGGGGTCAGGGACTCCACGATCCTTCCAGGTCCATTTGATTCCAGGTGAAGGCATCTGAAGGTGCCGTATTTGCTGTTGCTTTCTTTCTGTGCAATGACGGCAAGCCTGCCAACAACATCTTCCTAGTGGCCTGAGGAAATTAGTCCCTCAGGGGCCCCAAACATGGAGGAGGCTCACCCCAGGAACATGCATGTTTTCAGAAAAGACGTCCTGGGAACCCTTGAGCCACCAACCTGCCTTCAGAAGGGCATTAGTCCGTCCCACTTCACGGAAGGCTGAGTGGAGGCGCTTTGATCCAGTGAATGCCCAAGACACAGTCTTCAGAAAAATGGTATTCTTAGACCATAGCTCGAGAGTGCATTTTTCATGGGTCTTGTCCCGATCAGCACTCACGTTGAGGATCTGTCCCTACTTCCAAGGACCGCCTGTCCATACCGTATTAAGAATTTCCTGCTGTGTGCACCTTGTCATTGGATGTGGTTGATTTCCATGTTGGCTCCATGCCGAGGAACCTCTAACGTGTGTGGTCTCCTTTCTTTCAGGTTGCAAGCAGGCCAATGCCGGTGCACACAGCCAATAAGAGGCCACGCGTGGACCCTGCCCTCACTGATGGCTCAGCTACCAAAATGTCTGACACGGTATCCGTCTTGGCTTCGCTGTCTCCCCTCAGAAAAGCCAGTCCGAGCTCCTCGTCAAGTCTCCGACCGAAGGAACGAGAGACAGGGGCTGTGGCCGACATCCCTTGACCGGGAGTCAGGCAGCAGGGCCCGGAGCCTCTCGTCGTGGTGAAGCCGACACACAGCAGGCCTCAGGGTGGCCGCCGAGAAGTTCCCCAGGCTGCCTCCAAGCCCCACGGCCTGATCCGGGTCATCAGCCCCCAGGCACAAGACAAACGTCCTGCGGTGACCTCACAGCCCTGCCCACCAGCCGACGCACACAGCTTGGGCCTCGGCTCCAATCTCAGTTTCAGGCCAGGAGCCAAGAGACCTGCCCAGGCTCCGACTCAGGGTTGCCTGAACTTCCCCAAGAAACCGAGAACGGGTCCCTTCCAGATGCCCGAAAATGCCATCCAGGGAGGTGAGCTGGGGGCCCCGGAGACTCTCTAACCTCCGCCAGCTGCAACCGAACTCAGACCAAGTCCGTCGCCCCAGATGAGCAGGGGGACACCCGCCCAGGTGCCCAGCAGCGACCGGCAGCCTCCGCACAGCAGACCTTACCTGCCTACTGCCCAGGCCTGCACCATGTCCCATCACCCAGCGGCCAGCCACGATGGGGCCCAGCCTCTCAGAATGCTCTTCCGGAGACTGGAAAACGGATGGTGGAGCTCCAGCCTCCTGACAGCTCCCTCGTTTCCCTCTCCTGAGGAGCCGGGAGACTTCCTCTCTCACAGCCCTCACGTCTCAGAGAAGTCTGAGGCTCCCTGTGTTCCTGTCCCGCTGAGTGTCCTCTATGAGGACCTTCAGGTTTCCTCCTCCTCAGAGGACAGCGATTCTGACCTGGAGTGAGACTACAGGTGGCCGGGGCTCCATTGCACCCAGCTCCCGTGACTTGGAGGGGTCTGTGGGACTGAGGAGCACGGAGCAGAGAGCAAACTGTGTGTGGTGACTCCCAAGCTCCCCGGCTGTGGTGCTTCTGTGGATGTTGGAGCCCAGGCCAGGCAGGGACCACATGCAGAGACTCTGCCTCATCGAATTCTGGTGAGGGACATTGTAGTTCGCAGGGCTCTCCGGAAACCCGCCACCAGAAGCTTCTGTGCCAGTGATTCGTTGCCTCAGAAACTGGGTGACGGCGACGCGCGGGAGTCAGACTTCCGCTGTGATGTCAGTAGGAAACTGGGGAATGACTGTGTGTTTGCTCTCTAGATGGCTGAATCAGGGAACAGTTAGGGAACCCTGAGAGATGCAGGCCTTCAGCTGTGCCCCGCCCTGACAGCAGTGTTTTGGACGCTGTGAAGCGTTCTGTGCATAGCGTTCTTGGGGTGTTTCCTCAGCCTAGAAAATTGGGCTCTGGAATGCCGTTGGAAATAGGTGTGTTTAATTTGTTTTGAAGTGAATAAAATTCTCAAAAAGATGACGTACTCTCTTTTGACTTTCATTCCGTGTTTGTGTGTAACTGATTTTCCAAGGGCTTGAAAATGTCTTGACTTGTCAGTAATCCAAGTCATTATGTCTCCGAAACAGAGTTGACTGAGGGGACCGCAGGTCTTCGCAGGACCTGTGACTTCTTAAACATCCACAGGGGCAAGAGAACCTCAGCCCCACTCTACCAACACGCACCTAGTCAAATTCCACCAAGTGAATCTCACGCACGCTAACACGTGGGGAGCGTTGCTTGCACCACGAGTCCCCATTTGGCTCACTGCGATGCCACATGTGGGGTTTCACACGGATATGTTGCACCGCAGTCCATTTCACAAAGGTAGAATAAACGTATTGGCTTTCTGTCGGTTTGTTGGATGCAAAAACCTGTAATGTTGTTGTTTTTTGGTGGGAGAATTTCACTCTGGAAAAGAAAATATTCTGAAAATGGAGGTTGTCCTAGATTGTATTTCAAGGTGAGTCTACTTGATGCTAGTGTAGCATATTTTGGCATATAATACATATGGTTATATTATATTTTGTCTATATTAGTTCATTTTAAAAAACCTTTTTGTGAAAAATGTCAGAGTTAGATATACCAATGTTAAATTTCTGATCACGTGTCCAGAAGCACTGTAAAATGCAGCCTAGAATGCAAAATTCCCAGCCACGTCTTTGTTGAAATCTCTGCAGAGCGACATTGCATCCAGGGGTTTTCAAGGTGCACTAGTGTGGCATGAGCTGGTCTTTGGCTTCCTGCTGAAGTTGGAATCCTGCAGATTGTTTAGGGGTGGTGTCTGCTTGTCCCATCTTTCCAGGTCATCATTAACATTTCCTCGGCACCCACGTGGACTCAGAACTTACCTAGAGTCACAGGCAGGTCTGGGAAGCTGCCCTTGAGCCTTTGTTCAGTCCATGATGGTTCCATGCCTCTGATCTGCTGGGGCACATTCTGCAGAGGGATGGGCTGGCATAAGCTGTCCCTGCCCTTCTGAAAATCACAGAGATTCCTGGTACCTGAAGCCACATAGAAATATCTGTGGAGTCTCAGGCAGGAGAGGGATGTCATTCACAGGCTCCTGTTCTTCCACTTAATGGCCACAAGAGTGATTCCTAGGTTTCCTAATTAACTTCAAAACAATTTTGGTGACTTTGTTGTGTCAATGACCACTCCCGTTTCTGTGGCATCCAGTTTACCTGTAAGGTTTTTTGGGGATTATGTGGAAACTTGTACATTTTTCCAGAGCCTCACTTCATCCTGGATGCTCTCAGCATGCACAAGCGGATCCATGCCTTGGTGGCATCTTGGAGCATCGCAGGAGACCCATTAGGTCTAGGAGGCACTAGGAGGTCCATCAGGAATTGGGCGGGCATGTGTCTGCCCATCTGTAGTGTGAACTTCTATTCACCTTCAGAATGCAGATTCTTCCTGAACTAATAAGTTATCTTCATCTTGGTGTAAGTAGCCACAAAAGAATAATTCATATTAACTACATTAATAAAAATAACTGAAAATCAACAATGAAGATAATAACGACAATGTTATTTATTATAATATTGATAGTAATAATAAAACAAAGGCATTAGAGATTAGAGATTCCTTTAAGTGAAGGACAATGTGAAGATATAGGGATACATGAGTTGTTTGGACTCAGAGTCCAATGAGACCTGTTCCTCAAAGGCAAAGACAAGAAGCATAAGGAAAATACAAAGTTCATGGGTGACCACCTGGGCTACCTTGGAACTCATGTGGGAACACTGCAGGCAAAGTGTACCTTGTCTTGGGACTGCCCACCGCCCAGCCCCCACTCACCTTCATGAGGTAGGACAGCAGGATAACGGAGAAGGAGTCCATGCAAGGGATGCAAGACTTGTGTCACACCTGATTCAAAGAAGCACTGCTTATGACAGATGTTTATCTCCTAACACTGTGTCACTTCTAACTGCCTGGCTGCATGTCTGCCCTCTGTTCTTCTTAGGTCACAGAAGGGACAGACATTACTGTCCACCCATCTTCATACAGAGCCATTGGAGGATGTTACCCTTGTTGCTTCCTCCTTGGAAAGGGGCAACATACATGGCAGATGCCATTCTCTGTCTCTTTGGAAAACGTTGCCAGCACATTTAAGGTTTTCTTCAGCCACAGAAAGCCACCTGCTTCAAAGTCTCACCCTCCACAAGTGGCAAGCCCACAATAATTAATGGAGGCACGGGTGCATAGGCTTTGCCATTTGATTCCGTTGGGACAAATGGGGAGGTCTTCTTAGCTGAACAGCTCTGTCTGTGCGGCCAGTTGACAAAGTCAGGCTGCATTGCCATTAGACTTGTCCCTTTGCACGTAAGGCTTCCCTCCAATCCTTTCCACAGATGTGGATCCTGACATTACTTCCTAATAAACATCCTGCACACTAAACTTCATCTATATCCAGCTCCCTGGGAACCAAACCTGTGACAAAAGTGAAAAGTTTCTAGGGAAAATATGGTTTCCTTATCAGACAGGGATCAAATTCTCTGAGCTAGAAAATAAGGTAAAGTCTGATGCCATCTCATGATTTTTTTTATTAGGACATTACCACTGCCAGCAAGAATTATGTGCATCAATTCATGGGGACAAAAATCATATTGGAGTGGGATGAGGTTGTTGTGAGTTGAGGAGAAATTTTGATGAATGAACTTTACCCACAACTTGAGTTCAGGAGAAGAGATGAAGATGAAAACAGCTGGAAATAAAAGTTGTCCAAAAACATTTTTCTGGTTTTTCAAAAATCAAATTTCAGGTTGGGAGACACTATGTTTAAATTCTAAAAGGATGTAGCATACTGAGAGGAAATAACTATAGATAAATTGTCCTTTTTGTAAATAATACACTTTATAGTATGACGGGAGACCAAGGGACACAACACAAATTTGGAGTTAAAGAAACTAACAGACATTCTCGATACTCAGCTGTTATGGCAGAGATGCCAGAATGATGGATGTCCATGTAGCAGTACTGTTTTTTTGTTTTTGTTTTTGTTTTTGTTTTTTGAGACAGAATCTTGATCTGTAACCAGGCTGGGGTGCAATAGTGTGATCTCAGCTCACTGCAATCTCCACCTTCTTGGTTCAAGAAATCCTCCTGCCTCGGCCTCCCAAGTAGCTGGGACTACTTGCGCACCACCACACTCAGCTAATTTTTGTATTTTTAGTAGAGATGTGGTTTCACCATGTTGGCTAGGATGGTCTCAATCTCCTGATCTTGTGATCTGCCCCCCTTGGCCTCCCGAAGGGTTGGGATTAGAGGTATGAGCCACTATGCCCGGCCCATGTAGCAGTACTTTTGAACTTAATGGCTGAAAGCATCCACCTCCAAACTTATGTATTATATTTGCAAAAGAGTACAAACCATGTAATGAATTTTAAAGGGAAGACAAGCCTGTGGGAATTCAACAGCCATGGCAACGTTTTGAACTTCTTTTTACTAAACATGTAGGAAGTAAGTGAAGTTCAAGACCTAACAGAATTGCCAGGAATTATTTGAAGAATTACCAAGATGACTTAGACACTATGAAATCCTTACGATGCCTTCAGGTGGAGTTTCCTCCTGGAGCCAGTGATTTTAAGCCAGAGGCAAATGTCTCTGCAGGCATAAGAATTCGACCCAAATGTACTATTCAATTTTAAATGAGATGACAATAAAATTGTCGACTATATAGTAACAACTTTTTTTTTTTTCTTTCAGACAGATTCTTTCTCTGTTGCCTAGGATGGAGTGCAGTGGGGCACTCTTGGCTCACTGCAATCTCTGCCTCCTGGGTTCAAGTGATTTTCCCATCTCATCCTCCTAAGTAGCTGGGATTATAAGCATGTGCCACCATGTCTGACTGATTTTTGTATCAGCAAAATTATTTCTGGGGTGGAGAGTTAGGGATTTTTATTCTCCCACATCCAAAAATATATTCTCCAAATGATCTGTCAATAGAAATAACTGATACCTATATTTGCTAACCTATCTTTTTCTTTCTTTAAATTCAGAACTAGAGTGTGGAAAAGTTATATTAAGAAGGTTCTCTCAATTTTCAACACGAGTGATGGGCTAGGCACTATTCTAGGTGCTACAGATACACATTAACATACCCACAATAGTTTTGCCTTATTACCTCCTACATTCTAATAATGCACCAAAAGAAAAGTATAGACTAGCTTTTTACTTTTTTGAGATGAAGGTTAATTCTGTCACCCAGGATGGAATGCAGAGGCAGGATCTCAGCTCACTGCAACCTCTGCCTCCCGGGTTCAAGCGATTCTCCTGCCTCAGCCTCCTGAGTAGCTGGGATTACAGGCATGTGCCACCATGCCCAGAAAATTTTTGTATTTTTCAGAAAGAATGCTTTCATTATGTTGGCCAGGCTGGTCTCAAACCCCTGGCCTCAAGTGATCCATGCACCTCGACCTTCCAAAGTGCTGGGATTATAAGCATGAGCCATAGTGCCCAGTCAAAGAGAATAGGTTTAAATAGAAAGCATGAAAACAAAAGAAATGTATGCCCATCAATTTTATACTGTATTTAGCCAGGTGCAGAAGATCGACTTGTAGTATTGTAAGGGAATAAGGTCAGTTCACATCTAATTGTTAGGACAAGTCACCAGAAACCAAAAGTTGGAGGAGTTGTATCTTTTGAGGTGGGTTGCATAGGCAAGCAACAAGTTGCTATCTCTCCAAAGTCCCAAATTGTTCTATTTCTCCTACTGTGGAAAAATGCATCTTCTACTTGATTTCAGTTTATATAGGAAAATGCTTAATAAAACTAATAGGGGTTCCTTCTAGGGACACAGCTAGACCACACATATACTGAATCTTGATTCTGGAAACACGTCTTGTTCAATGTAATTGGATTTTCATGACAACAAAAATGTAACCCTGACACAATATTGGAGAGTCAAAAGGAAAGGACATTTTGGATTGAAATTTTTTATTTTAAAAATATGTCCTTGAGTTCTATTAACAATAGCTAAAACCTGGGAACAACTCAAACGTCTACGAGAGGAAATCGATAAACAAATTATATGCATATTATAGAGCAATATTGGGCAATAACGGGGGATGATCCACTCTATTAATCAACATCTTGGATCAATATAATCTTTCTCATCCTGAGTAGGGAAAGCTAAGCTAAAAAGTGTCCTATAATATAAATAAATGTACACAAAATTCTAGAACAGACAAACCTAATATAAGCTAAAAAAAATTCAGAAAAGCCAGGTGCAGTGGCTCATGCCTGTTACGCCAGCACTTTGTGAGGTGGGTGGATCACATGAGCTCAGGATTTTGAGACCAGCCTGGCCAACATGCTGAAGCTACTCCGTCTTTACCAAAAATACAAAAATTAGCCCAGTGTGGTATTGTGCGCAGGAACAGAAAACCAAATACTACATATTCTCCATTATAAGTGAGAGCTAAACATTGGGTTATACATTGTTTAGCTCTCACTTATATGGAAACAATAGACACTGGAGATTCTTAGAGGGAGGAGGGAGGGTTGGGTACAAGGCCTTAAAAACTGTCTATTGGGTATTATGTTCACTATGTGTGTGATGAGATCATTCATACTCTAAACCTCAGCGTCACACAATACATCCATGGAACAAACCTGCACATGTATCCTCTGTGTATAAAATTAAAATTAAAAAACTAAAATGAACAAACAGATATGAGAAAGAATTTCTCAAAAGAGGAGATACAAATGGACGATATATATATAAACAATTCTTACCCTCTCTAGTCACCACGAGAATGCAAATGAAAACTACCATGAAATATCACCTCACACCTGTTAGAATAGCTATTATCAAAAAGATGGATGATAACAAGTGTTGGTAAGGATGTGGAGAAAAGGGAACCTTTGTATACTGGTGGTGGGAATGTAAATTAGTATGGCCATCTTGGAAAATAGTATGGAGGTTTCTCAAAAACTTAACAATAAAAATACTATTTTGTTCCAGCAATCCCACTTATTTTATATATATATAATATATAATGTATATGAAATCATTGAAATCATTATGTGAAAGAGATATCTGCACTCATATGTTCCTTTCAGCACTGTTCACAATAGTCAAGATATATGAAGAAGACACACATGTTATCATTCATTCACGGATGGATGAATTAACGTTTTATATATATATGTATGCACAATGCAAAATTATTCAGTATTATATAATAATGAAACCCTGTCATTTCTGACAGCGTCGATGGATCTGAAGGGCATGAAGTCATGTGAAATAAACCAAACACAGAATGACAAACATTGTATGATTTCACTTGTATTTGAAATCTCAAATACACTCAGAAGCAGAGAGTAGACTGGAGGTTGCCAGGAGCTGTGGTGTAGGTAAATGAGTAGGTGTGATTATAGTACAAAGTTTTAGATATACAAACATTAAGTTCAGGAGGTCTAATCTACAGCATAGTGCTTATAGCCATGAATGCTGTGTTGCATACTTAAAATATAATAGGAGGGTGAATTTTATGTTAATTGTTCTTACTAATAGAAATAATAATTAGAATGGGAGGGAGAACTTCAGGAGGTGATGATTGTGTTTACAATCTTGATAGTAGTGATGCTTTCACAATGTATCCTTATCCTCAAACTCACTGAGATATACACATTAAATAGGTACAGCTTTTTGAATGTAATCGTATCTCAACAAAGTGTTTTTAAGGGGGGTTGGTTAAAAAATTTAAAAAGGAAGGGTAGATGTTCCTTTGCCCTTCTCCCACACCTTTTTTCTCCCTGCTGTCTAGAATTCAGAAATAGTAGGTGGGAATTTAGCAGCCAAACTAGGGTATTTTCTAAAGTATAGCAGAGCAGATACCTGGAAGGGACCTGCATCCCTAAAGACATTAGAAAGTATCTGTACTAACCCTGAATGGTGTAACTACAGGTTAATTTTAAGTGAAAAAGAAATCAACTTCTGTCTTGTTTAAGCAACTTCATTCAGGCATTAATTTTATAAACATGTAGAAAATACATACTCCTTATGAGTAGAAACAATGTTTATAAATAAAACAATGGTGATAAATAAAAGAAAATAAAAAGCAGTGAAACAAAGTGGTTTCATAGCTATACATAGTTATTTTGTTGAAAGATTCTGCTGCTAATATTATTCAATATTTTTGTATGCTGGTGCAAGTAAGGAAATTTACATTGTCTAATAAAAATTATTTATCAATTTATAAACAGTAACCACTTCATAGAATGGGGCTAAGAATCTGCATTGCAAAATAACTTTCAGTTGATTTTATGCACAGTAATTATTGAGAATCCCAACAGATCTGGACCTACATAGGTGCTATCAAGACAAGGAAGAATATTTTCCTGACTGTATCCATACCTCCAGTTAGTAATAGATCTAGAGATTCAGAACTCAAATCCAGACCTCCTGCTTCCATGTGCAGTGGCCTTGCACCGTCCTGTTTCGCTTCACTTGTTGAAGAGGATTTGAGAATAAATGACCACATGATTCAACTCTCTCCTCAGCTCTGAGGAATATAGCCCTGTCCTGGCAAACAAGAAGCTCACACAGTAGTAGAGGAGGCAACTATACATTCACTAATCTAGCATACAAGCAGTAGGCACTGTACCATAAACAAGGCACTGTGGGGGTTCAGACCAGGAGCAAAGCAGGGATTAGCAGGGCTAGTAAAGTCTGGGAAGTGTTCACTAACAAAATGTCTAATCATTAACTAAACCAAATGGTTTCTCAACATGGCCTAATTAATTGTAACTTAATATAAATGCTTGGTTGGTTGTTCATAAACTTTAATCTTTTGCCAAAATATTTGTAGCTTATGTTCCCATTTAACAAGGTTTTCTGGTCAAAACTGTGCACCCACATCTTTCTAATGAACTTAGTGTCCAATAAAACATGGACTTTCAGTCATCCCATGAAGGTGATTTTGCGTGCATAGTACATCTCTGTCTGTGAATATGCCTAATGAGGTATGGAAGGACACTTATTATCCAAACAAAGACATTCCACTGGTGCTAGAGAGCTACAGAGGGAAGTTTTTTCTGCCTACTGGAAATAAAGCCAAGCTTTCTTCTTCCTTCAGCAGTGAGGATTGCTGTCCTCCTCTTTATCATTCTCACACTCTCTTTTTTTTAATGGGCCAAACTCTACCAAATAACAAGATAAACTTTGTGTAAGCCTTGGTAAGAGCAGAGTGTCTGACATCTTATGGTGCTATAATACTCAAAGCAAAAGCAAAATCACCTATGACCAGAAAAGGGAGTCACAGAAAATCTAGAAGACTTATTGGCCAAGAGACCTGCAGCCTCATAGTTCATTAGCTCTCCATAAGAACTCTCACGTGAAATGAAGCCAGTGTTGTTTCAAGCGCTTGAAACCCTCGTTACTCTACCTCTAAATGTGAATTAATTAGGCAAGTTTACTAGCAGTTACTAAACCTCAAAAGCAAGATAATCAGGTATTATTCTACTAAATACTGGTCTCCATAACTCCTCTATTTTCTTTAGGAAAAGTTAGTTAGCCTAAGACATTTGGCATAAGGGCTATGCCAAAGCTATGTTGGGGTCAGCCAGGAAGGATTCATGGGAGTCTCCTTGAAAATATTACAATAATCGAAGAAATCTTCAACCTATTGCCCCTTAGTACTGTTGGTCCCTTGTACTTGATTTTTCCTCTTAAGTTTTATTCCAATTTCTAACATTATCATTCCCTCTTCCTTCTCAGCAACTAGTCCTCCAAAGTAGAACTTAAACAATGACCAGACATGGCCCTGCAACACAGCATATCCTTCTACATTTAGCATGCAATCATGAATCACAGGTATAAGACCCCTTGAACAGACTTGGTTTTGGTGACTACATGTAGGACTTATTGCTTTTACCCAAGAAGAGGATCAGGCATCCTAAGTAGCTCAGAAATTTTTCTGGAGCTCTTGAATGTGTATAGGCAAGAAAGATTAAGCAACCTGTTGCCTTACATGAGGCATACTATCTTCTTATGTTTTCTTTTGAATTCAGGATTTCAAGGTTGGGGAAGGAGTGGGAAAGTAGCCATGGACATGTGAGAATGTGGATGATCCTTTTACATTGTCAGGAATGGTCAAATTCTATGCTTTATGTTGTTTGCTAAAAGACACTTTCCAAAGCTTTCAACAGAAAATATAATGGCACACATGCCTATTCTTGGTGAACCCAGACTTTTTATCTAGTCTCTGATAGTCAATTTTGAAGGACTGCTTAGGGTAATGAATCTTTCAAGTTGTAAAGATGAAGGGCAGTTTTTGGACAATTCCCATTTTGCTGTAGGAAAACTAATCTGGAAGAAGTAAAAGGGAGAGGTTGAAGTGAGAGAACGGAGGTGGAAAATGATTTCAGTTGATCAATTATTTGTTAAGCACCCACTGTATGTCAGGCCCTTACAAGGAAGCAAGCAAAGAACAAAAGCATGTGATGGCCTTGCTCCTATGAAGCCAGAGGCCAGTAACCTGGATTGCTATAGACCAGAAAAACGACCACAAGCCCCTGCAACACAGCACTGGCGTAGGATGAAGTAGAAGTTTCTTTCTATGAGATCAATAGCATACAACCAAATAAGAAAGTCAAAAGTTACACAAAGTTCAAAAACCTAAGACACCAACCTTTAAGAGATCTGATTGTCGGTGGTGATTTTGGAAGGAAAGTTATTATTAGGATTATTTTAGTACTAAGAGTTTTGAGCTGTCTATCCAATATTTTCACCTGAACCTCTGCCTTGGTAATACTGCGTGTGTGTGTGTGTGTGTGTGCGTGTGTGTGTGTGCGTGTGCCTTTTCATGTGTTTGAAATATATTGTCTATCCCACACTCCACATAGGTTTGGGGGTTAATTACATACAGGCTGATCTGAATCTATACTCTTAGGAACGGGGTTAAGCTACTCTACCACAATGTGAAGAGTTGATATGTAAGAGACTCTGAACATCTTATAAATTATCTTTAAAATGTTTCCTTCTTTGTGAAGGGGAGAATAAGTATTTGTAAGCAAATGCAAAAATATCTTTAACTAAACAAAAGAACAGTTAGTTAACCTTGTTGTGATTAGCAGAGAGGATAGCTGCAGACACTATAAAATCACTCAGCAACAAGATTTGACAAAACCTTAAAGATGGCTCTATTTTTCCTGTTTTATACAGGAAAATATTAAGGCCCTGGGAATTGAAGTACTTTTCCCAACAGTGGAGTAAATGTCAGAGTCGAGGCTGTGTTTTACATCTCGGTTTCCCCACACATCCCACCCTATGGTTCTGTTGTGCTGTTCCTTTGTGTGACTCCTCAAAGCCTGGTTAAAGGTGATACCGTATCAAATTGTATTAACTCAGTAGCACGAAACACCAGGGAATTGATTTATAAGAGTATTAACCTTGTGGCATTACTGAAGACCCATCTGATTAGTAGTTATCAAGTAGTCACCCTGGCTAAATATATGGGTTTGATTTTTAATTTTGAAAATGAAAAATATTTTAAAATCTATGTCTTACATCCATATCCCCAGGAAATTTTAATCAAGTTTTAAAACTTCCAAATTTAGATAAACTCATGTTTTTTGTTGTTTTAATTTTCAATCAATGAAAATAGAAAAAAACTAATTGGATAGAACAGCACAGCAGAAGCATTACTTATAGCCAAAAATGGGATGCAACAAGACTGAAGAAGAAAATGCAGGACAGTGCTTAAAAAAGCAGTCTAATGAAAAGCGGCGTCTCCTCAGGATGTCCTTAGGTAGACATTGCAGCAGAACTGCAAAGTTTTCTTTAGAAGGCTGGGGAAGAGAGGAGGAAACAGAGAAGGGACAAGAGTGGAAAATAGAATGAGGCTGAGAATACCAAGCGTTAGTGCTGTCCCTATCACCTTCCTCACTTGATCACTGGGTGATCTAGGGCAAGTTTCTTCCTTTCCCTCAGCTCATTTCCTCATCTGTAAGGTAAGTCACTAGACAAGATAGCCTTTGATGTTCATTGTAGCTCTAACTGATCTTCCCCAAGCAAATAGCTGGGAAGGACACTGTGCCCACAATATGCAAGACACAAGGTTTACAAGCAAAGAACCAATCAAAACAAAAGATGTTTTAAAACCCCTAATGTCACTTGAATTCTTACAAATGAGCAATGGTACATCATACTTTTACAAAGCCCTTCTGTGATTTCATTTTTAAAATCATTTCAAGTTTTATTTTACTTCATATTAAGATAATGGGAGATAAAGTGGTAAATGGTTCATGCAGGAATATATGTAAGAGACACAAAAATCCAAAATAGGTAATTGTTATGTTAGTATTTCTCTTTACTGAGGGGGAGCAGACAAAAGAATGTTAGAAAAAGCTTCATAAAGCGGATTATATAGAATGTGCTTTAAAAGAGTTTGGGGCCGGGCGCGGTGGCTCAAGCCTGTAATCCCAGCACTTTGGGAGGCCGAGACGGGTGGATCACGAGGTCAGGAGATCGAGACTATCCTGGCTAACATGGTGAAACCCCGTCTCTACTAAAAAATACAAAAAACTAGCCGGGCGAGGTGGCGGGCGCCTGTAGTCCCAGCTACTCAGGAGGCTGAGGCAGGAGAATGGCGTGAACCCGGGAGGCGGAGCTTGCAGTGAGCTGAGATCCGGCCACTGCACTCCAGCCTGGGTGACAGAGCAAGACTCCGTCTCAAAAAAAAAAAAAAAAAAAAAAAAAAAAAAAGAGTTTGGTATTTTACTGAGTGGGAAAGAGCAGTACGGGGAGTTATTGTTCAAGGGTTAAAGCTATGCAAAATGGGTCAATTACAGAGATAGGCTCTAAAACATAGTACCTATAGTTATTACTGAGGTATTTTGTATTTAACAATTTGTTAAGAAGGTCGATCTTAGGGATTCTGACAACAACAACAACAACAACAACAACAACAATAAAGGGATGTAGGAAACATTTGGAGGTGATGGGTATATTATTACCTGGATATTCATTGTGGTAACAAGAGTAATATATATGTGCAAATTTGCCAAACTATATCCATTAATTACATACTGTTTTTGTATAACAATTTTACTTCAGTTCCTACTATATTGCCTGGCAAACAATACTTTATACTTAAAGTAAGAGCAATGATTATTGCATGTGCATGTTGAAAATAATAAAGAAAGCAGGTGACAATAAGACATCCTGAGTCTTTTGGAAATAATAGCATTCACCTGCTTTCTCATCCATTGAGATATCACCACATTTAGGTACTTGTGTGTCCCCGGAAGTTTCTTGTGGAAGATTTAGTTATTCTCTTTTCGTTAGGCTCTACCAACCAAGAACAAATCACTCAGACTCAGACAGCATCATAAAAAGGCTCAGACCTACCATGTCCAGAGACTCCAGGCTCAACCCACATTGATGCTGGCCCTTCAGCCATGAGACTCCATTTGCTTCTTCTTATTCTCCTTCTTTTTTCAATTCTTTTATCCCCAGGTAAGTTGGTAGCTGATTACTATAAGGTTCTGCAGATTAGAAGGCTATATCCCTGGCCAAACAAGATCCTAGAATCAGTTCTGTGGGTTCAAGAACCTAATATTTACAGATTCACTAAGATTATAATAGGGAAAAATAGAAAAGAGACTCATTTAGCAGTAGCTCCTGTTGATAAGATTCCATCCATGTTTTTTGATCTAGTGAGTGGATATAATAATGGATGCTGCTGAAATTCAATCCTGTCAGATCAAACTGCCTACATATCAATTTCCATGCCCCACCAAGGCATCTCAAGATACAAAGTAAGGATACAACAGAACGTGACCTCAATGAGATGCCTTTGTGGGACCTGGAAATTTATATGCAGGCAGTTAGATCTGACAGGATTGAATTTCAGCAGCATTTATTATTATATTTGCTCACTAGGTCAAAAGAGATGTTTGGAATTCTATCAATAGGAGCTACTGCTAAATGAGTGTTGACAAATCTGAAAGTTTTATTCAAAGAGACAAACAGAAAAATTATAATCCTAGAATAAGTGAAAATTATATGAGAGACTTTTCAAAATAAATTCTATTTTACGTGGCTATGAATAACAAATGATTTGCAAAGTGAAACTTAGGACTAGAAAGGAGAGTTAAAGGAACTTCAGACAAGTGAATTAATAATAAGTAAAGACACCAAGAAGTGCCGCTCGTGGTATATTACAGGTAACCACACAGAAATGGGTAACATCACTTTCAATACTAAACCGGCTAAAATTTAATGGTCTAAGCATGCATTTTGAGGGCTTTTGGAAAAAAACAGCATAATAAACCTAAAGAAGATAAAAGGAAAGTTATAAATACAAAATATAAATTAATGAAACAAATGAGAAAAAAACTAACATTTTAAAAAACGCTTTTCATAAAGTCTAATATACTTTATAATAACCTGGCAACACTGGACAAATGAGAACATGCTTAAAATAACTATTGCAGGAATGAAAGGTTAATGTCAAAACATGTTTCAGAGATTCAAATAATTTTTTAAAAAATATATTTTTGTATTATATTCCCTCTTTGCTGTGTACTGGGGGATTTTCCTGTGGCAGTTCACTACATCATGTGTCATCAATTGTGACTGTGTCATCAATTTTTATGCTAGTAAATTATTACCATCAGCATACAAATATGCTGTTAAGCATGTCCTTGCTTTTCTTCTGATGCCAGCTGTCAATCTATTTTTTGCTCTAGTTTTCAGCAAAACATCTTAAAAGAGTTGTCCATACTCTCTGTCTTCAATTCCTCTCCTCTCATTGTCTCTTAAATATATCACAGTTGGGCTCTCTCCCCTTTTTTCGATCATGTTATTGACACCACTTTTGTCAAAGTTACCAATAATCTCCATATTGCTAGATCCAATGATCATTTTTTACTACAACTTTAATTGGCCTATTAGCAGCATTTGACACAAATAATCACTTCCTTCTTCATAGTATACTTTCTTCACTTGGCTTCCAGGACAGCACATTCACTTGATTCTCAGCCTATCTCACTGGAGCTACCACTTCGGCTTCCTTTGTTTCTTCCTCATCTTTTCCCGTCACACTTCCTATTGGAGAGCTCCAGAGCTCAGTTCCTGATCCTCTTCTCTTCTCCCTCACCACACACTCTGGAGGGGCTCAGCAAGTCTCATCCTCTTAAATTCTCCTTTTGGACCTCCTTTTGAACTGCAGGCTTATAATAAATTATCCAACTGCATAACTGGTATATCTACTTGGACACTGAATTTCAAAAGTCATAGATATCCAAAATTGAACTCATGATTTTCCCTCATAAACCACTACATACAGATTTTCTCTTCTTGCAGAATGCCATGGTCAGCACTGGAGCCTCTCTTAGCTCTCCTGTACACTTTCATCCTCAGCAAGCCTCTATCTCTGCACCTCAAGAATCTCTCAGGGCTCCCATCCCTTGCCCAGCCTTGGACAGTAGCTGCCTCACACTCAGTGAAAGACCAGAGAATCTGCTTCTCTCATCTACCTGCCCTGCCCTGTCTTCAGACATCAGGCCCCTCTGCTTATGCACCTGTGAGAAAAGAGAGTGAAGGGGGCATTGTCTCAGCTCCCCCACCCACTCCCCAGTAACAGAGGATTTTACCCGATTCTCACAGTAAGACCTTTACCTTGCTCTCACCTCAAACTGCAGCAGTTCCTACATGCCTGTCCCTCAAAAGGGTCTCAGGTAGTTCTGCTCTCCATCCGATCTTACCTAGGAGCACACAAGATAGGTCATGAAAAAACCATTAGTGGGGTAGGGTGCTGTGGCTCACGCTTGTAATCCCAGCACTTTGGGAGGCCGAGGTGGGCAGATCACGAGGTCAGTGGCTAACACGGTGAAACTCCGTCTCTACTAAATACAAAAAACGAGCCGGGCACGGTGGCATGCGCCCGTAGTCCCAGCTACTTGGGAGGCTGAGTCAGGAGAATCGCTTGAACCCTGGAGGCGGAGGTTGCAGTGAGACAAGATCGCGCCATTGCAATCCAGCCTGGGCGACAGAGTGAGACTCCAAAGAAAGAAAGAGAGAGAGAGAGAGAGAGAGAGAGAGAGAGAGAGAGAGACAGAGAGAGAGACAGAGAGACAGAGAAAGGAAGAGAGGGAGGGAGGGAAGGAGGGAGGGAGGAAGGAAGGAAGGAAGGAAGGAAGGAAGGAAGGAAGGAAGGAAGGAAGGAAGGAGAAGGAGAAAGAAAGAAAGAAAGAAAGAAAGAAAGAAAGAAAGAAAGAAAGAAGCATTAGTGAGGGAAAGTGAGTGAGAGTGAGTGTGTTTGGGCCCCTACTGATGATGCTAAACTATCACAAGCCCACACTCAGCCTTTCAACATTTGCTGGAGATTCACTTCTTTCCTTGTTATCTCCATCAAGGGCAGCTTCTTCCTGCTTCTGCTGCTGCAACTCAGCTAGGCACAAAGCATCTGTGGATCCGTTCTTTTTTCAGCAGGGCTTCATCACTCTGAATTTAAAATAATTAGCTTTTTTTGAGACCTCAGTTCTGTGTTTCAAAATGAAATCTATGATCTATAGATTATCCAGCTTATTCTCTTTGTCAGGGCAAGAGCATTTTTCTACAACTGTCTAAATTCTAAACAAAAGTAAAAGTTCACTTCTTTTCAGAATCCCCACATGTCAGAAAGTGTTACTATTATCATCAGTTTAGTGATATTTATGGAATTCCAAGTCGACTCTAATATCAGCTTTTGGGTTAAGTTCTTTCTTTCTGATATGTAGCCTTTGAAATTTTATTTGCTGCAGATCTTTTGGTAGTGAACAATTTTAATTTTTATCTGTCAATTTCATATTGTTATTTTTGATCTTGAAAGACAGCATTACTGAGTACCCAATTCTATATTAAGTTATTTTCTCTCGACATTTGTTGATACTAGTTTACTCATTTTTAGTGAATGAGTGAACAAGTGAATCTCCAGCAAATGTTGAAAGGCTGAGTGTGGGCTTGTGATAGTTTAGCATCATCAGTAGGGGCCCAAACACACTCACTCTCACTCGCCCTCCCTCACTAATGCTTCTTTCTTTCTTTCTTTCTTTCTTTCTTTCTTTCTTTCTTTCTTTCTTTCTTTCTTTCTTTCTTTCTTTCTTTCTTCCTTTCATAATCAGATAAATATTATTTCATTATAAATTATCCTTTTTTCAATGTTTGTATGGTCTGGTGTTTGGTTTTAATGTTTTATAATTTAACTAAAGTGAGTTGATTTTTATATCATCTGTTAGAAATATATTCTTTGAATCAATGGGTTTATACCATTTCTTAATTTCTTTCTGAGAATCTCTTGAAATGGTGAATCCTTTTACACTTCTCTCCCCCCATATTTGAATTAAATAAATGTTAGACCTTCTGTTTCCATGCTACATTCTGGGTATATCATGTAAACATTTTTTTCTTCACTAGTTATCCTCTTACCTGTGTCTAATATATCATTAATAACCTGCATTATTTTTAAATTATTTTTTTGTTTCAGACCTGCCTTTTTTTTTTTTTTTTTTTTTTTTTTTTTTTTTTTTTTTTTTGGAGATGGATTCTCGCTCTGTTGCCCAGGCTGGAGTGCAGTGGTGTGATCTTGGCTCACTGCAACCTCCACCTCCCGGGTTCAAGAGATTCTTCTATCTCAGCCTCCTGAGTAGCTGGGACTACAGGCACCCGCCACCATGCTCGGCTAATTTTTATATATATATTTTTTAGTAGAGACAAGGTTTCACCATCTTGGGCATTCTGGTCTTGAACTCCTGACCTCGTGATCCACCCATCTTGGCCTCCCACAGTGCTAGGATTACAGGCATGAGCCACCATGCCCAGCCAGACCTGCCCATTTTTTCTATCATCTATATTGTTTTACTATTGTTTTTACATCTTTGTAATAGTAGATTGTTTCTTTAAACAATTGATACACACCTGCTTAATTATTTCTCCACATTGATGATTTCAATATATTTAGTTTTAAAGGGTCTACATATGCTATTCATTTCATTAACTTTTATTCACGGTGTCTTGCTTACCTGATCATTTTTAATACTGAACTCATTGTTAATCCTTAACCTGACATCATTTTATGGTCTGAAATGAGAATGCTATTATCCAGACTTCCTCTGAGAAGCTGACTCAATGCTTTAACTCAATATAGAAGTTTCAGCATTAACAAACTGGAATTTCTGATGGCCCAAGAGTCAGTAGTACCATCATTAGCATTACTGATCATAGCAGATCTTCCCAGAAGATCTGGGAAACCCTCACCCCCCTCCATCAGCTATCCAGTACAAAGTGCCCACTGCTCAAGCTCCAGTTCACAGACTATTTTTGTGTTTGAAAGAGGAGATATTTTAAGAACTTGCCTAACCATTTTCAGGGATAGAAATGTTTCAAAGAGATCCTCTACTATATATTTGTTCTATAGCAGCAGTCACTTGAGAGCAGCTAACTTGCAGTCATGGCCAAAAGCCTAAATCTTTCTTTCATTCTAGTCACACCTATTTTGTATCTTTTGGGGATATCTCAGATTCAGATGCATTCATAGTATTCTATGATTTGGGACACTACTACAGATTCTTCAAAATGTTACAACATTCCAATGGTATTTTGGGAGGTATAGAAGGAGAGGAAAAACAATGGGCTCAAGTCTCCTCTGACTTCTCTTCTTACAATATGTTTCATTGTTCAAAACTTTTAGAACTATATTAATACAGCATTGACAGTGGACATTCTTCTTTTCCTTCTGACTTTAATAGGATTGAAGGAATGTTTTGCTATGAAATTGCTATATGGGTTGTATTCAGACAAATTTTGACTTTGTAAAGGCAATATTCTCCTCATTATTTTTAAATGCTTACCAGGATTCACAGTATTATTTTCAGTTCTCCCTGTTTAAAGGCATATTTAAATAACTTGATGACTTGGATATATTATATATGTTACTCTGCTACAGAAACAGAAAAACCACCACCAAATTATATTCTAAGATACTTGGTACACCAATTGCACCATCTTTTTTTTTATCTAAGACATTCAATTCTTCCACAGGTCGGAGCACATGAATTAGCATCATTTACTACTTGTAGCTTTCACTACAGACTTTCAGACTTATGGTGCCTAAAAGAAATAGAATACTTCTAGCTGGGTTTAGAAGCTACAAATAAACAGAGGAAATATACACTATTTTGAAAGTACCACTTGAGTGTTATGCATGTATTTCAATATTATGTTGCTAATTTTAATTGTTCGAAGTTAAAGAGCTTAAACCTCCCCCTCATGCATTCCTGAATCACCCATTACTCCCACACATACATTGTTTGATACAGCATAAACCTAAGTAAATAAAGATGTGGCAAAATGAAAAAAATAAAATAACGTTATACCATTCTCATCTGTGAATGGCATCAGTAGACAGATGTGAATAAAAGTAATGTGATTATCATTTTAAAAATCATCTTTAATAGGATCCATTTACTATTAAATGAACATTTGCTTAATGAATAATAAATCTTTGACACAATGAAAACTATTAATGCAGAGTGAGACCAAAATGAAGGTAATAACTGATTTTTTCCTAACCCTTGCTTTAGTTGGTCTTTCCACTAGACTGTCACTTTATTTTAAGGATATTATAATAGCACAAAGCCATCAGCTTTACCATTAGAGAGATCTTCATTAAATTATCTTTGTTGTAATAAAGGTCATCTGGAGGAAATACTGGTCTGGATACAATAATAAATGTTAAGCTTTCTAATATTTTCCACTTTTAGACACAAATTGAAAGGATCATTTATAATGTCAAAAATATACTTTTTTCTAACTAATCTATCCTATGACTAAGACACTATTAGCAATTAAAGTAGGTAGAGCAAATCTAAATGTGGAGAGAAAAAGTAATTTCCACTTACGTTTGGACAGATGAAAGCACGGATAAATTGAAAGCCTGAAATATTAGCTTGGGGGAATGAAATCACTTGGGGGAGCAAGAGCAGGATACACCAGCCTTTAACTCTATACTTCCCCCAAGAAAAAATATATAGATAGCTAAGTACAAACCAAAATAGCACTGGGAGGGTTCAAGGGACCACTTAAGAAGCCACGGCAACACAGTGAAGCCAAAAAAAAAAAAAAGAAAAAAAAAGAGAGAGAGAGAGTGAAAGAAAAAAAAAATAGCCATATAGAAAAAAACAACTGCTGAAATCAGCATACCTGAGACTGCAGAAATATCTTTTTTGGCTAGGAACGAAAAAAAGCAGAAAGGGACTATCAGTATCAGCCACAAGGTGGAACCACCATGGCCCTCAGTAACCCACTCTGGCAGAAGACACTGGCATTTTTGCCCTGCGGTAAGCAACAGCCATTTCTGAGAGAAAACGCAGAGGAAAAGATGAAGATGTACCATCCCCTCCCACAGCTCTTTTCCCCCACTAAAAATACCGTGACTGTTGTGCCAAACCAGGATTGGAACTACTACCTTTCTTAATCTGCATGTGTCTCTGACATATGAGCAGCAACCATTTCAAAAGCTCCCACGTAAAAATGCTCATACTAAATTTATTCTCTTACTTAAGAGTGTTTATGGATTTACATTCCATTTGTGGACTATGTAGATCTCACTGGATCTTCTTTCCTGCAGTGAGAGGTGGTTTGGGTGCTGCTGAAGGTCATTGTCTCAATTTGTCTGGTGTTTGCAGAAGAGATGTCTGCAAAGTAGTAGAAGATCAAATTGGTGCCTGCTGAAGAAGGATGAAGTGCTGTAGAGCATGGTGGATTTTAGTGCCAATTCCAACACCACTTATCATGTCAGATTATCAAGAACCCCTTAAACCTAAGTTGAAATGAAACTGATGTAAAATAAAAATACATCAAAAGTGAAGTTCTTTGCATCTAAGAATATTGAAATATACATATTAAGTACTTCCATCTTGATCACCAGCTTGTATTTTCACTTATCAACATAAATGAATAAATACTAATTTCAAATATACCCAATACTATTTCTTTGTGAGTCATTAACAGATCTTAACAAAACCTTTAAAAATGAGAAAACTGTTATTTTTGTTTTCCAAGATGGTGGATTGAAGGCATTGTTAGCCTGCCTCTTGCACTTGGAAAGACAAAGTGGTGTGTAGAGATTCACACTGAACTTTCTTTCAAGAAGCAACACAGGAACTTAACAGGAAAATTGAAATAAGCCACAGACCATTTGAAAGAAGCAGCAGGATGCAGGTTACGCCATAAGCTAGGCAGAAAATTTTGGGTTTCGAGGGTGTGAGAGGGGGATAAACTGACTGTAAGATATACACTTCCATTGGGAAACCTATCAATCTAGGCCATAGGGGAAGGCCTTAATCCTACTCAGAGCTGGAGTTGATTTAGTGAAGGGTGATGAGTATGTGAGGAGTGGCATTGGGATTTGCTTTGAGTCTCCAGCACGTTCCCAGTTTCTGGCAGGATGGAGGGAAGCCATTTCCGATTCTACCTCAGAGAGGACCTCCCAGAAGTCTGCCAGCTAACTCAAATGGTGGTCACAGGTTGAGAGAACCTTCCAACTGAAATGTTTGATATAATCTTGTGAGGGGACAAACTCCCCAGGCCAGAACTGAGAGGTGAGTGGGACGTGTGATGCAGCAGCAAGCACAGGAGCTGGATGCCCCTGCTCTGCAGGTGGATCAGGAGGGATGTGGCCTGAAAGCTGCAGTTGCTGTCTCAATAGGAGAGGCTTATGGTATGGGTCAGTTTTGAGCTCTGAGTTCAGACTTCTTGAAACTTAGCTAGCTACTCCCAGTGGAACACTGTGGGTGTGAGACCTGCCTTGCCAAGCGTGTGGGAGCTGGATGGGGCTTACTGCCAAGCTGCTACTCCCCATTCTTCATATGGACTCTCCTTGTACAGAGGCAGAGGCAGCTTCACTTCTCTCTGGAAAATTACCCCAGTGGCCCAAGAACTGCCTTCCAATTCCCACTGGAGCCACTGCTTGTCCCACATGTAGAGAGCCAGAGCATCACTTTACCTGACCTAGTTCCCACCTGGTTTTGCTCAACCACCTACCCTGGTAGATTAACACAAATAACAGAAGAAACTTTTAGAAGCCCTTTGGCTCTACCCGTTCCCTGAGACACCAGAGTACCTCCCATGTGTAACATAAGGCAAGTCCAAATCTCACCACTACCACCACAGCTGCCAGTCTTTTTCAAGCACCACCTCCTGGCTGAAGGCCAACTGACACAGTCCATTGGAGCATCTTGAATTCAGAACATTCAATGTCATGGCAGGCCGGGGAGCCTCCTCTGCCCTAATTCGGCTCTCTATCACACATTCACACACACACACACACGTCACACACACACATCAACCTACTGGCAAACCGAGGTAAACACACACACACACACACACACACACACACACACCCCTGCTCGATTCAGGCCATTATCCCTGATGAACATCGATGCAAAAATTCTCAATAAAATACTGGCAAACCGAATCCAGCAGCACATCACAAAGCTTATCCACCATGATCAAGTGGGCTGTATCTTTGGGATGAAAGGCTGATTCAACATACACAAATCATTAAATGTTATTGATCACATAAACAGAACCAAAGGCAAACACCAGACAATTATTTTGATACATGCAAAAATGCCTCTGATAAAATTCAACATCCCTTCCTGTTAAAAACTCTCAATAAACTAGGTATTGACGGAACATACCTTAAAATAATCAGAGCTATTTCATACAGCCAATATCATAAAGAATAGGCAAAAGCTGGAAGCATTCCATTTGAAAACTGGTACAAGACAAGGAAGCCCTCTGTAACCACTTCTATTCAACATAGTATTGGAAGTTCTCGCCAGGGCAATCAGGCAATAGAAAGAAATAAAGGGTATTCAAATAGGAAGAGAGAAAGTCAACTTGCCTCTGTTTGCAGATGACATGACTTCATATTTAGAAAACCCCATCATCTCAACTGAAAAACTTCTTGAACTGATAAGCAACTTCACCAAGGTCTCAAGATACAAAATCATTGTGCAAAAATCACAAGCATTCCATTACACCAACAATACTCAAGCAGAGAGCCAAATCAAGAATGAACTCCCATTCACAATTGCTACAAAGAGAGTAAAATACCTAGGAATACAACTAGGAGTACAAGGGATGTGAAGGACCTCTTCAAGGAGAACTGCAAACCACTGCTCAAGGTAATAAGAGAGGACACAGATTTAATTGGAAAACATTCCATCCTCATGAATAGGAAGAATCAATATTGTGAAAATGGCCATACTGCCCAAACATTATAGATTCAATGCTATACCCATCAAAATACCGTTGACATTTTTCACAGAATTAGAAAGAACTATTTTAAATGTCATATGGAATCAAAGAATACCCTATATAGCCAAGACAATGATAAACAAAAATAACAAAGCTGGAGGCATTATGCTAACTTCAAACTGTACTAGAAGGCTACGGTACCAAAACAGCAGGCTACTGCTGCCAAAACAGACATATAGACCAATGGAGTAGAACAAAGACCTCAGAAATAACACCACACATCTATGTCCACCTGATCTTTGACAAACTTGACAAAAACAAGCAAGGGAGAAGGGATCTCCTATTCAGTAAATGATGCTGGGAAAACTGGCTTGCCATATACAGAAAACCAAAACTTGACCCCTTCCTTACACCTTATACAATAATTAACTCAAGATGGATTAAAGACTTAAATGTAAAATCCAAAACCATAAAAACCCTAGAAGAAAACCTAGGCAATACCATTCAGGGCACAGGCAAGGACAAAGACTTCATGACAAAAATGTCAAAAGCAATTGCAACAAAAGCCAAAATTGACAACTCGGATCTAATTGAACTAAAGACCTTCTGCACAGCAAAGAAACTATCATCAGCATGAGCAATCAACCTACAGGATGGGAGAAAATTATTGCAACCTACCCATCCGACAAAGGTCTAATAACAAAAATTGACAAGGAACTTAAACATATTTACAAGCAAAAAAACAAACAACCCCATCCAAAGTGAGCAAAGGATATGAACAGAAACTTATCAAAAGAAGACATTTATCTAACCAACAAATATATTTTTTAAAAGCTCAACAATACTGATCATCAGAGAAGTGAAAATCAAAACTACAATGAGATACCATCTCACACCCATCAGAATGGTGATTACTAAAAAGTTAAGAAACAATAGATGCTGGTGAAGCTGAGAAGAAAGAGGAACGCTTTTACACTGTTGGGGAAACTGTAAATTAGTTCAACCATTGTGGAAGACAGTATGGTGATTCCTCAAGGATCTAGAACCAGAAACACCATTTGACCCAGTAATCCCATTACTGGCTATATACCCAAAGGAATATAAATCATTCCACTATAAAGACACATGCACATGTAAGTTTTTGCAGCACTATATACAATAGCAAAGACATGAAACCAACCCAAATGCCCTTCAGTGCTAGACTGGATAAAGAAAATGTGGTACATTTACACCATAAAATACTATGCAGTCATAAAAAGGAATGAGATCATGTCTTTTGCAGACACATGGATGAAGCCATCATACTGAGCAAACTAACACAGTAACAAAAAAATCAAACACCGCATGTTTTCACTAATAAGTGAAAGTTGAACATTGAGAAAACAAGGACACAGTGAGGGGAGCAACACACAACACGGCCCGCTGGGGACTGGGGGTGAGGGAAGAGAACTTAGAGGATGAGTCAATAGGTGTAACAAACCACCATGGCAAAGGATACCTATATAACAAACCTGTACGTTCTGCACATGTATCCCATATTTTTTCAATTTAAAAACAGGAAATAATTATGTACATACATACATACATAAACACATACATTCTTCCCGGATCTTCATTCCTGGTAAGCCAAGGAACCTGGAGAAACACCAGAATTCTGTCCCTCTGAAAATGCAGGACAGGTCTACCTTCATCAGCATAAAATTTTGGACCAAATGTGGTAACTACAGGTCCACCCCACAATGAGTAACTGAAAATTGAGGCAGTATTTCAGATCCTAAAAAACTGATGAAGCAATTCGTGACACATTTGGGTTGTTTTTGCCTTTTCCTACTATGAAGAGTGCCAGTAGGAAGAAGAAAGAACGGTGTACAAATATCTGTTTGATTCTCTGCTTTCAGAATTCTTTGTTTGTTTGTGTGTTTGTTTGTTCTTTCTTGAGACAGGACATCACTCCAGTCAGCCAGGCTTTTCCAGTCTGTAATTTTTGTTGTTTCCTTTTGTCAAGTTTTAGAAGATTTTATTTTATTTCTATTGAATTTTAAGGCATTTTTAGATATGTATTAAAACATTATCTCACACGCTGTGTGTTACGTTTCATTTATTTTCATCGTCCCTTTTTTATTTTATTATTTTATTTTATTATAGTTTATATTCTAGGGAATATATGCACAAAGTGCAGGTTTGTTACATATGCATACATGTGCCATGTTGGTGTGCTGCACCCATTAACTCGTCATATACATTAGGTGTATCTCCTAATGCTATCCTTCCCTCCTCCCCCAACCCCACAACAGGCCCTGGTGTGTGATATTCCCGTTCCTGTGTCCAGGTGTTCTCATTGTTCAGTTCCCATCCATGAGTGAGAACATGTGGTGTTTGGTTTTCTGTTCTTGCAGTAGTTTGCTGAGAATGATGGTTTCCAGCTGCATCCATGTCCCTACAAAGGACATGAACTCATCCTCTTTTATGGCTGCATAGTATTCCATGGTGTATATGTGCCACATTGTCTTAATCCAGTCTATCATTGATGAACCTTTGGGTTGGTTCCAAGTCTTTACTGTTGTGAATAGTGATGCAATAAACATATGTGTGCATGTGTCTTTATAGCAGCATGATTTATAATCCTTTGGGGATATAGCCAGTAATGGGATGTCTGGGTCAAATAGTATTTCTAGTTCTAGATCCTTAAGGAATCACCATGCTGTTTTCCACAATGGTTGAACTAGTTTACAGTCCCACCAACAGTGTAAAAGTGTTCCTATTTCTCCACATCCTCTCCAGCACCTGTTGTTTCCTGACTTTTTAATGATCACCATTCTAACTGGTGTGAGACAGTATCTCATTGTGGTCTTGATTTGCATTTCTTTGATGGCTAGTGAGGATGAGCATTTTTTCATGTGTCTGTTGACTACATAAATGTCTTCTTTTGAGAAGTGGCTGTTCATATCCTTTGCCCACTTTTTGATGGGATTTTTTTTTTTTTTCTAGTAAATTTCTTTGAGTTCTTTGTAGGTTCTGGATATTAGCCCTTTGTCAGATGAGTAGATTGCAAAAATTTTCTCCCATTCTGTAGGTTGCCTGTTTATTCTGATGGTAGTTTCTTCTGCTGTGCAGAAGCTCTTTAGTTTAATTAGATCCCATTTGTCAATTTTGGCTTCTGTTGCCATTGCTTTTGTTGTCTTAGACATGAAGTCCTTGCCCACGCTTGTGTCCTGAATGGTATCGCCTAGGTTTTCTTCTAGGGTTTTTATGGTTTTAGGTCTAACATTTAAGTCTCTAATCCATCTTGAATTAATTTTTGTATAACATGTAAGGAAAGGATACAGTTTCAGCTTTCTACTTATGGCTAGCCACTTTTCCCAGCAGCATTTATTAAATAGGGAATCCTTTCTCCATTTCTTGTTTTTGTCAGGTTTGTCAAAGATCAGATGGTTGTAGATGTGTGGTATTATTTCTGAGGGCTCTGTTCTGTTCCATTGGTCTATAGCTCTGTTTTGGTACTAGTACCATGCTGTTTTGGTTACTCTAGCCTTGTAGTATAGTTTGAAGTCAGGTAGCGTGATGACTCCAGCTTTGTTCTTTTGACTTAGGATTGTCTTGGCAATGCAGGCTCTTTTTTGGTTCCATATGAACTTTAAAGTAGTTTTTTCCAATTCTGTGAAGAAAGTCACTGGTAGCTTAATGGGGATGGCATTGAATCTATAAATTACCTTGCACAGTATGGCCATTTTCACTATATTGATTCTTCCTATCCATGAGCATGGAATGTATGGAATGGTCTCCCATTTGTTTCTGTCCTCTTTTATTTCATTGAGCAGTGGTTTGTAGTTCTCCTTGAAGAGGTCCTTCACATCCCTTGTAAGTTGGATTCCTAGATATTTTATTCTCTTTGAAGCAATTGTGAATGGGAGTTCACTTATGATTTGGTTCTCTGTTTGTCTGTCATTGGTGTATAAGAATGCTTGTGATTTTTGCAAATTGATTTTGTATCCTGAGACTTTGCTGAAGTTGCTTATCAGCTTAAGGAGATTTGAGGCTGAGATGATGAGGTTTTCTAAATATACAATCATGTCATCTGCAAACAGGGACAATTTGACTTCCTCTTTTCCTAATTGAATACCCTTTATTTCTTTCTCTTGCCTGGTTGCCCTGGCCAGAAGTTCAACACTATGTTGAATAGGAGTGGTGAAAGAGGGCATCCCTGTCTTATGCTAGCTTTCAAGGGGAATGCTTCCAGTTTTTGCCTATTCAATATGACATTGGCTGTGGGTTTGTCATAAATAGCTCTTATTATTTGGAGATATGTTCCATCAATTCCGAATTTATTAAGTTTTTAGCATGAAGAGCTGTTGAATTTTGTCAAAGGCCTTTTCTGCATCTATTGAGATAATCATGTGGTTTTTGTCTTTGGTTCTGTTTATATGCTGGATTACGTTTATTGATTTGTGTATGTTGAACCAGTCTTGCATCCCAGGGATGAAGCCCACTTGATCATGGTGGATAAGCTTTTTGAAGTGCTGTGGATTTGGTTTACCAGTATTTTATTGAGGATTTTTGCATGGATGTTCATCAGGGATATTGGTCTAAAATTCTCTTTTTTGTTGTTGTGTCTCTGCCAGGCTTTGGTATCAGGATGATGTTGGCCTTGTAAAATGAGTTAAGGAGGATCCCCTCTTTTTCTATTGATTGGAATAGTTTCAGAAGGAATGGTACCGGCTCCTCCTTGTACCTCTGGTAGAATTCGGCTATGAATCTTTCTGGTCCTGGACTTTTTTGGTTGGTAGGCTATTAATTATTTCCTCCATTTCAGAGTCTGTTATTGGTCTATTCAGGGATTCAACTTCTTCCTGGTTTAGTCTTTGGAGAATGTATGTGTCCAGCAATTTATCCATTTATTCTAGGTTTTCTAGCTTATTTATGTAGAGGTGTTTTTAGTATTCTCTGATGGTAGTTTGTATTTCTGTGGGGTCAGTGGTGATATCCCATTTATCATTTTTTTTATTGCATCTATTTGATTCTTCTCTTTTTTGTTCTTTATTAGTCTTGCTAGCTATCAATTTTGTTAATCTTTTCAAAAAACCAGCTTCTGGATTCATTGATTTTTTGGAGGGTTTTTTGTGTTTCTGTCTCCTTGAGTTCCACTCTGATCTTAGTTATTTATTGCCTCCTGCTAGCTTTTGAATGTATTTGCTCTTGCTTCTCTAGTTCTTTTAGTTGTGATATTAGGATGTCAATTTTAGATCTTTCCTGCTTTCTCTTGTGGGCATTTAGTGCTATAAATTTCCCTCTACACACTGCTTTAAATGTGTCCAGAGATTCTGGTATGACGTATCTTTGTTCTCATTGGTTTCAAAGAACATCTTTATTTCTGCCTTCATTTCGTTATGTACCCCGTAGTCATTCAGGAGCAGGTTGTTTAGTTTCCATTTAGTTGAGAAGTTTTGATTGAGTTTCTTAATCCTGAGTTCTTGTTTGATTGCACTGTGGTCTGAGAGACAGTTTGTTATAATTTCTGTTCTTTTATATTTCCTGAGGAGTGCTTTACTTCCAACTATGTGGTCAATTTTGGAATAAGTGTGATGTGGTGCTGAGAAGAATGTATATTTTGTTGGTTTGGGGTGGAGAGTTCTGTAGATGTCTATTAGGTCTGCTTGGTGCAGAGTTGGGTTCAATTCCTGTATATTCTTAACTTTCTGTCTCGTTGATCTGTCTAATGTTGACAGTGGGGTATTAAAGTCTCCCATTATCATTGTGTGGGAGTCTAAGTCTCTTTGTAAGTCTCTAAGGACTTGCTTTATGCATCTGGGTGCTCCTGAATTGGGTGCATATATATTTTGGATAGTTAGCTCTTCTTGTTGAATTGATCCCTTTACGATTATGTAATGGCCTTCTTTGTCTCTTTTGATCTTTGTTGGTTTACACTCTGCTTTACCAGCGACTAGGATTGCAACCCCTGCCGTTTTTTGTTTTCCATTTGCTTGGTAGACCTTCCTCCATCCCTTTATTTTGAGCCTATGTGTGTCTCTGCATATGAGATGGGTCTCCTGAATACAGCAAACTGATGGGTCTTGTCACCACCAGGCCTGCCCTACAAGAGCTCCTGACTCTTTATCCAACTTGCCAGTCTGTGTCTTTTAATTGGAATATTTAGCCCATTTACATTTAGGTTAATATTGTTACATGTGAACTTGATCCTGTCATTATGATGTTAGCTGGTTATTTTGCTCATTAGTTGATGCGGTTTCTTCCTAGCATCGATGGTCTTTACATTTTGGCATGTTTTTGCAGTGGCCGGTACCAGTTGTTCATTTCCATGTTTAGTGCTTCCTTCAGGAGCTCTTGTAAGGCAGGCCTGGTGGTGACAAAATCTCTCAGCGTTTGCTTGTCTGTAAGGATTTTATTTCTCCCTCACTTATGAAACTTAATTTGGCTCGATATGAAATTCTGGGTTGAAAATTCTTTTCTTTAAGAATGTTGAATATTGCCCCACGCCTCCCTTCTGGCTTGTAGAGTTTCTGCCGAGAGATCCACTGTTAGTCTCATGGGCTTCCCTTTGTGGGTAACCCGACCTTTCTTTCTGGCTGCCCTTAACATTTTTTCCTTCATTTCAACTTTGGTGAATCTGACAATTATATGTCTTGGAGTTGCTCTTCTAGAGGAGTATCTTTGTGGCATTCTCTGTATTTCCTGAATTTGAATGTTGGCCTGCCTTGCTAGGTTGGGGGAGTTCTCCTGGATAATATCCTGCAGATGTTTTCCAACTTGGTTCCATTCTCCCCCTCACTTTCAGGTACACAAATCAGACGTAGATTGTGCCTTTTCCCATAGTCCCATATTTCTTGGAGGCTTTGTTCATTTCTTTTTACTCTTTTTTCTCTAAAGTTCTCTTCTCACTTCATTTTATTTATTTGATCTTCAATCACTGACGCACTTTCTTCCAGTTGACCGAGTCAGTTATTGAAGCTTGCGCATTTGTCATGTAGTTCTTGTGTCATGGTTTTCAGCTCTCTCAGGTCATTTAAGGACTTCTTTACATTGGTTATTCTAGTTAGCCATTCAGGAAATATTTTTTCAAGGTTTTTAGCTTCTTTGTTATGGGTTCGAACTTCCTCCTTTAGCTCGGAGAAGTTTGATCGTCTGAAGCCTTCTTCTCTCAACTCGTCAAAGTCATTCTCTGTTCAGCTTTGTTCCATTGCTGGAGAGGAGCTGCATTCCTTTGGAGGGGGAGTGGTGCTCAGATTTTTAGAATTTTCAGTTTTTCTGCACTTCTTTATCCCCATCTTTGTGATTTTATCTACCTTTTGTCTTTGATGATGTTGATGTACAGATGGGGTTTTGGTGTGGATGTCCTTTCTGTTTGTTTGTTAGCTTTCTTTCTAATAGTCATGACCCTCAGCTGCAGGTCTGTAGGAGTTTTCTCAAGGTCCACTCCAGACCCTGTTTGCCTGGGTGGCAGCAGTGGAGGCTACAGAAGAGTGAATATTGCTGAACAACGAATGTTTCTGCCTGATTATCCTCTGGAAGCTTCATCTCAGAGGGGTACCCGGTTTTGTGAGGTGTGAGGGGTCAATCTGACCCTAGTGGGGGTGTCCCCCATTTAGGCTACTCCAGGGTCAGGGACCCACTTGAGCAGGCAGTCTGTCTGTTCTCAGATCTCAAACTGCATGCTGGGAGAACCACTACTCTCTTCAAAGCTGTCAGACAGGGACATTTAAATCTGCTGCCTATTGTTTGGCTATGCCCTCTCCCCAGAAGTGGAGTCTACAGAGGCAGGCAGGTCTCTTTGAGCTGTGGTGGGCTCCACCCAGTTCGAGCTTCCCCACCACTTTGTTTACCTACTCAAGCCTCAGCAATGGCGAGCGCCCCTCCCCCAGCCTTGCAGCCTCCTTGCAGTTAGGTCTTGGACTACTGTGCTAGCAATGAGGGAGGCTCTGTGGGCGTGGGACTCTCCAAGCCAGATGCGGGATATAATCTCCTGGTGTGACGTTTGCTGAGACCCTTGATAAAGGACAGTGTTAGGGTGGGAGTAACCGAATTTTCCAGGTGTTGTCTATCACGGTTTCCCTTGGCTAGGAAAGGGAATTCCCTTCCCCCTTGCACTTCCTGGGTGAGGTGATGGCTCGCCCTGCTTTGGTTGTTGCTCTGTGTGCTGCATTCACTGTCCTGCCCCCACTGACCAACAAGCCCCAGTGAGATGAATCTGGTACCTCAGTTGGAAATGCAGAAATCACCCGTCTCCTGTGTTGCTCACGCTGGGAGCTGGAGGCTGGATCTGTTCCTATTCGACCATCTTGGAACTGCCTCTCATGGCTCCTTTAATGAACAAAAGGTTTTAGCTTAGATATCTTCTGTTTGTCAAATTTTTCTGATTTTGACTTTTCAAAATATGCTGTCATATACAAGAAACCCTTGGATATAAAATTCCATGAATATTTCTCTTTTCTTGCAGTCATAACTTCGGTGGATGTCATCAATTAATCTCTGGGTTATAGCATGTTTTCTTGAAAGTGTTCCACAGTCTATTTTGGGCATTGAGAATTTCATCAAACTTAAGTGAATATTTCTACAAATCGAAGGAATAGTCCCTTTTGATGCTTTATTATTTGCATATATTGCTTCCACAAGACCATTTCATGCAAAGACTTGTCTTGTCCCCACAGCCAGATCATTGCAACATGATATAGAATCAATTGGTCAAAAGTGGGAAGGTTATCTCTGGAATGTCTATTTGACTCCATTGATCTCTCCATTTTAATTAAGACACAATATGCTGTGTTGATTACATAACATTGCTGCACATTCTCAAATCAGAAAGTGTAGTTCCAACTTCTTGTCCTTCAATCGTGGAAAGAATGATCTTATCTCCCAGATGCACATGCTTGGAAGTACTTCTCAACACACACACACACTCACATCCAGACACAAAGATACAAATACACACACAGACACAAACTGTTTAATATGTACACAATTGTTAACTGGCATTGTTTTACATGAAATAAGGCAAATGTGTAGCCACTGTCCTAATCCACTTCCACTCCTATCATATTTGCCCATAACACTGATTAGTAAATCTGATTCAACTGTTCTATAATCACAATTTAAGCTGCGTCCATTAAATTCCCTGAGGAATGCAAAAGGATACAACCTAAGACACAAAACTTAATTGACTGCTGATATTTCATTGCTAAATTGGGTAATTGGTGGGTAAATGTAGTGGAACCGGTGGGTGGGCATTAGTTATATAAGGGGTGAAGCAGCAAGATACTTCATTATTAAAAGGTGTTGGAAAGAAATTGAAACACAGGAGTGTGTGTATTCAGCTGAAATAAAATTAGAAAACCCAGAAATAAATCTCACTTGGGGTGTAAAAAAATGGCATTAGGGGAGATTCTGGGTCAATCGTCCAACGGTGCAAACTGGATCTTGGAAGCAGGATCCCTTTCCTGCAATGAGACTTGTTTATTGGTGGTGGTGTTCCAGTGGAAACGATTTTGGAGAATGGCCCCTTCCTTTTGTGTATCTGCTGATTAGATTTCATGGCTGATTAGATTTCATGGGAAATCTGGGGTTTTAAACTCTATTTAAATGTTAACATAATTCATTCAAATGGCAAAAAATAAACAGGTTCTTTGATGTGGAATCATCGCGGATCAATTTCTTCTTAGGTACAGTTATTAAAATTGACCTACCAGAGTTAAACAATTGTGGAGAATGGCCTCTTCCTTTAGTGTATTTGCTGATTAGATTTAATTGTACATTTATCATTAGGTATAGTGATCAAAGTTGACCTACGCAAGAGTAGAGATGTCCAGGACAGAACTCAGGACTCTGTAGAATCACAGAATCTTGGGTGCAACACTGTTCAAGCACATAAATATGCTCATTCAGAGTGTTTCGGTGTGACACATGTGTGAACTGCAGCGTAATGAGCACGACACACAGATAGGTTATCAAGTGGACTCACCTCAAAATCAGTTATGGGCATTACAGAACACTAATGCCAAGTTCCCAGATCCAGAGGAAAGAAACTCCAGCATCCTGTGTAAAGCCACGGCATCTGGATTTCTCATGAGTCTGGGGATCATGCTCCTGAAAACGGTGACTCCTTCCTCCTTGTAGAGCATCTTTCTCAGCAGCGCTCATTTCTTCTTCCAGAACTCTGTACAACAGAAAGGGGAAGCCTTCTGATAGAGCACACCTGACCCATGAAAAGAAAAGGGAAAGAAAGGAGGCCAAAGGTCACACTCTCCTCATTCCACCATCCTCCCTAAAATCATCCTGATTTCATGGGACCTGAGACCGGGGATGCTTCTGTACACCTCGAGGCCTTGGCGCCTGGCCCAAATGCTATTCTCTTTCTCATTATCTGAAAAATTTTAAGAAAATCCCTAGAGCCAGGATCTTTATTCCTAGTAAGCCGAAAGTCCCAAAGAAACACCCAAATTCTGTCCCTCTTAGTTTGGGAAACAAGTCTACCTTCATCAGCATGACATTTTCCACCAAAGGTGGTAACTGCAAGTCCACCACACAATGCTTAACTGGAATTGGAAGCAACATCTCAGACGATGAAAAATACATGCAAGAATCCCTAAGACAAATGGTTTATTTTTCCCTTTCTTACTAAAACAACTGCCAGTATTAACAATGGTATGCAAATCTCTTTTAGACGCCCTGCTTTTAAATCTCTATGTTTCTTCCTGAGACAGGGACTCATTCCCATCACCCAGGCATTTACAGTGTTTAATTCTGGTTATATGCTATTCTCAAATTTACAACTATTCATTGCATCTCTCTCAAATGTTGATCTATTATCACATACGTATTAAAATATTATCTCCCATGCTGCGTGATATGTTGTTTTTATATTCATCCTTTCTTAAATGAACCAAAGGTTTTAGTTGGATTAGATTGTGATTAGTCAAGTTTTCTGATTTCATGATTTCTTAAATTGCGGTCATACGACCTCAATCACTGGAAATAGAATGTCATGAGTATTTCTCTTTACTTGCAATCATAAATTCGGGGAATGTCATCAATTGGTATGTCGGTGATTGCATGATTTCCTGAAAGTCTTTCACAGTCTAATTTGGGCACTAAGTATTTCGTCTAGGTTCAGTGCAGGTTTCCAACACTTGATGCTTTATGATTTGGGTATACAACTTCCACAAGAGCATTTCCTGCAAAGACATGTCTCGGTCCCCACTGGTAAGTCATTTCACTCGAACACAGAATCAATAGGCTGAACATGGAAAGGTTACTGCTAGAATACTTATTAGACTGCATGGATCTATTCTTTGATATTAAGGAAACAAATACACCGTGTTATTAACTGTACTTCATTGATGATTCTCAAGTCAGAAAGTACAGGTCTGACTTCCTGTCCTTCAATGCCTGAAAGGATGATCGTATCTGCCAAAAGCACATAGTTAGAAGCACATCGCAGCTCAAACACACACACACCCAGAAATAGAAACAAACACAAAGAAACACTCACATGGGCATGATTCTGCATGTTTTAAGTAAACTAACGCATTTTAAGTAAACTACCACTTAAGTTTACTGTTTTAAGTAAACACCACTGTTTTAAGTAAACTAACGCCTTCCCCAGGAGTTTTAAGTGAACTCCCTGGGGAATACAAGGGGACACACCCTATGGTTCATTCTTTAACTGAGTGCTGATATTGGATTGGTGGACCGCGTACCTGATGGGTGGGTGGGGTGTTCGAGGTAGGCGGGGTTGAGTTATATAAGGGCTGATGCGGCCAGATGGCGTGTCATTTGAAGACTCTCTCGGAAGAGATAGCATCTTTCTGCAACGTGCGGTCCCAGCAGAGAAAGCTTGTGATCCTTGCTCCTGGCGACATGGAGGCCGATTCACTCCACTTGGGAGGTGAGTGGCAGTTCAACCACTTTTCAAAACTCACATCTTCTCGGCCAGATGCAGCTTTTGCTGAAATCCAGCGGACTTCTCTACCTGAGAAGTCACCACTGTCATCTGAGACCCATGTCGACCTCTGTGATGGTTTGGCTCCTGTGGCAAGACAGCCTGCCCCTGGGGAGAAGCTTCCTCTCAGTAGCAGGAGACCTGCTGCGGTGGGGGCTGGGCTCCAGAATATGGGAAATACTTGCTATGTGAATGCTTCCCTGCAGTGCCTGACATACACACCACCCCTTGCCAACTACATGCTGTCCCGGGAGCACTCTCAACTTTGTCATCATCACAAGTGCTGCATGCTGTGTACGATGGAAGCTCACATCACACGGGCCCTCCACCGTCCTGGCCACGTCATCCAGCCCTCACAGGCATTGGTTGCTGGCTTCCATCGAGGCAAGCAGGAAGATGCCCATGAATTTCTGATGTTCATTGTGGATGCCATGAAAAGGGCATGCCTTCCCGGGCACAAGCAGGTAGATCATGACTCTGAGGACACCACCCTCATCCACCAGATATTTGGAGGCTGCTGGAGATCTCAAATCAAGTGTCTCCACTGCCAGGGCGTTTCGGACACCTTTGACCCTTACCTGGACATTGCCCTGGATATCCAGGCAGCTCAGAGTGTGAAGCAAGCTTTGGAACAGGTGGTGAAGCCCGAAGAACTCAATGGAGAGAATGCCTATCATTGTGGTCTTTGTCTCCAGAAGGCGCCTGCCTCCAAGACGTTCACTCTACACACTTCTGCCAAGGTCCTCATCCTTGTATTGAAGAGATTCTCCGATGTCACAGGCAACAAACTTGCCAAGAATGTGCAATACCCTGAGTGCCTTGACATGCAGCCATACATGTCTCAGCAGAACACAGGACCTCTTGTCTATGTCCTCTATGCTGTGCTGGTCCATGCTGGGTGGAGTTGTCACAACGGACATTACCTCTCTTATGTCAAAGCTCCAGGAGGCCAGTGGTATAAAATGGATGACGCCGAGGTCACTGCCTGTAGCATCGCTTCTGTCCTGAGTCAACAGGCCTATGTCCTCTTTTACATCCAGAAGAGTCAACTGGAAAGATGCAGTGAGAGTGTGTCAATAGGCAGGGAACCAGGAGCCCTTGGTGCTGAACACAAAGACAGGCGAGCAACGCAAGGAGAACTCCAGAGAGAACCCTGCCTCCAGGTACCCGACTTGGAGGAGCACTTGGTGGAAAGAGCCACTCAGGAAAGCACCTTAGACCACTGGAAGTTCCTCCAAGAGCAAAACAAAACCAAGCCTGACTTCAACGTCAGAAAAGTCGAATGTACCCTGCCTCCCAACGTGCTTGTGATTCATCCATCAAAATACAAGAGTGGGATGAACAACCGTCATCCTGAACAGCAAAGCTCCCTGCTGAACCTCTCTTCAAGGAACCTGGCACCTCAGGAGTCCATGAACACTGGCACGCTCACTTCTCTGCAAGGGAGGACCAGTAGATCCAAAGGGAGGAACAAACACAGCAAGAGGGCTCTGTTTGTGTGCCAGTGATCTCAGGAAAAGTCTCCATGCAAACGCAGGAGTGCATGCGCACACACACTGACACACACACACACATACACGTACACACACACACACCCACGAGGGGGTTCGCGCGCGCACACACACACACACCATCACCTACGCAGTCAATCCGACATAAAGTAATGAGGAGCCCAGGTGTCTGTCTACACAAGAGGGAAAACTGGATAGTGATGGCTGCGTTTCAGGATGAGCCCAGACATGGGAAACATCGAGTTTTGCAGTCGTGAGTCTTCTGAACCTGTGGAGGGATTGTCTGTGTGTTTGTGTTCACGGTAGATGTCATTCAGTGTGAATTTCTGAATATGACATATTGCGGTGTAGGGTTGCGCGTGAGGTTATTGCAGGGGACGGGGTTGACTATTTTCTCTTGGGGTGTGTTTCATTCGTCAGTTGTTGGTGAGCACCAGAAGTTGAAATTTTGCGAACGTGGGACTTCTGTGGATCCTTCTCGCTACCTTGAGTAGTGGAAACTGGAACGCATTTGAAGAGAGGAAGGGTGTTCTTCTTTTGAACCTGCCTCGCCGTTTTTACATTACTTGTTGAATGGACGTCAGGCGCCCTAGGACTTGTGCCCTTGGTGGAACCCACAGAATGCTGGAGACAGACAGACAGACACACTTGCCTATTGAATGGTGTCCATTTCCAATGAATTGAAGCAGAAAATCATCCCACTGGTATGTGAGTCATTTGGAAGTAAGTCGTATTGATAATAAAGGAAATCAAACACAGGAGCGTGTGTGTATTCAACTAAAATAAAATCAGCAAGCACTGAAATAAATCGCATTTGGTGTGCATCAAAATGGCGTCTGGGAGATTCCGGGTCAATCGTCCAGCTGCGAAAGGTGCATCTCTGAAGCACAGTCCCTGACCTGCAGTGAGACTTGTTCATCCGAGGTGGTGTTGCAGTGGAAATGATTGTGGGAAATGGCCCCTTCCTTTTGTGTATTCGCTGATTGGATTTCAGGCTCCGTTTCTCGTTCGGTACAGCGATCCAAGTTGACCAACCCGAGAGGAAAGATGTCCAGGGCATAACTCAGGGCTCCATACAACCACAGAATCTTGGGTGCAACCCTGCTCAAGCACACAAATGCGCGTATTAACAGTGTCTCTGTGTGTGACGTGTGTGCAAAGTACAGTGTGATGAGCATGACTGGCAGACAGGTGATCCATTGGGCTCACCTGAAAATCAGTTATGAGCATGAAAGAACACCGACGCCCAGGTCCCCGCTTCAGACATAACACCCACCAGCGTCTTGTGTGAAGCCACGGCATCTGGACTGCTCATGCTTCTGGGGATCATTCTCCTGAAAATGGTGGCTCCTTTCTCCCTGTGGAGCAACTCTCTACGCAGCGCTTCTTTCCTCCCCCAGGACTCATTTCATCGGGCCCGGGAAGCCTTCTGATTCAACACACCTGACCCATGAAAAGGAAAGGGAAAGAAAGGAGGCCAAAGGTCACACTCTCCTCATTCCACCATCCTCCCTAAAATCATCCTGATTTCATGGGCCCTGAGACCGGGGATGCTTCTGTACACCTCGAGGCCTTGGCGCCTGGCCCAAATGCTATTCTCTTTCTCATTATCTGAAAAATTTTAAGAAAATCCCTAGAGCCAGGATCTTTATTCCTAGTAAGCCGAAAGTCCCGAAGAAACACCCAAATTCTGTCCCTCTTAGTTTGGGAAACAAGTCTACCTTCATCAGCATGACATTTTCCACCAAATGTGGTAACTGCAAGTCCACCACACAATGCTTAACTGGAATTGGAAGCAACATCTCAGACGACGAAAAATACATGCAAGAATCCCTAAGACAAATGGTTTATTTTTCCCTTTCTTACTAAAACAACTGCCAGTATTAACAATGGTATGCAAATCTCTTTTAGACGCCCTGCTTTTAAATCTCTATGTTTCTTCCTGAGACAGGGACTCATTCCCATCACCCAGGCATTTACAGTGTTTAATTCTGGTTATATGCTATTCTCAAATTTACAACTATTCATTTCATCTCTCTCAAATGTTGATCTATTATCACATACGTATTAAAATATTATCTCCCATGCTGCGTGATATGTTGTTTTTATATTCATCCTTTCTTAAATGAACCAAAGGTTTTAGTTGGATTAGATTGTGATTAGTCAAGTTTTCTGATTTCATGATTTCTTAAATTGCGGTCATACGACCTCAATCACTGGAAATAGAATGTCATGAGTATTTCTCTTTACTTGCAATCATAAATTCGGGGAGTGTCATCAATTGGTATGTCGGTGATTGCATGATTTCCTGAAAGTCTTTCACAGTCTAATTTGGGCACTAAGTATTTCGTCTAGGTTCAGTGCATGTTTCCAACACTTGATGCTTTATGATTTGGGTATACAGCTTCCACAAGAGCATTTCCTGCAAAGACATGTCTCGGTCCCCACTGGTAAGTCATTTCACTCGAACACAGATTCAATAGGCTGAACATGGAAAGGTTACTGCTAGAATACTTATTAGACTGCATGGATCTATTCTTTGATATTAAGGAAACAAATACACCGTGTTATTAACTGTACTTCATTGATGATTCTCAAGTCAGAAAGTACAGGTCTGACTTCCTGTCCTTCAATGCCTGAAAGGATGATCGTATCTGCCAAAAGCACATAGTTAGAAGCACATCGCAGCTCAAACACACACACACCCAGAAATAGAAACAAACACAAAGAAACACTCACATGGGCATGATTCTGCATGTTTTAAGTAAACTAACGCATTTTAAGTAAACTACCACTTAAGTTTACTGTTTTAAGTAAACACCACTGTTTTAAGTAAACTAACGCCTTCCCCAGGAGTTTTAAGTGAACTCCCTGGGGAATACAAGGGGACACACCCTATGGTTCATTCTTTAACTGAGTGCTGATATTGGATTGGTGGACCGCGTACCTGATGGGTGGGTGGGGTGTTCGAGGTAGGCGGGGTTGAGTTATATAAGGGCTGATGCGGCCAGATGGCGTGTCATTTGAAGACTCTCTCGGAAGAGATAGCATCTTTCTGCAACGTGCGGTCCCAGCAGAGAAAGCTTGTGATCCTTGCTCCTGGCGACATGGAGGCCGATTCACTCCACTTGGGAGGTGAGTGGCAGTTCAACCACTTTTCAAAACTCACATCTTCTCGGCCAGATGCAGCTTTTGCTGAAATCCAGCGGACTTCTCTACCTGAGAAGTCACCACTGTCATCTGAGACCCATGTCGACCTCTGTGATGGTTTGGCTCCTGTGGCAAGACAGCCTGCCCCTGGGGAGAAGCTTCCTCTCAGTAGCAGGAGACCTGCTGCGGTGGGGGCTGGGCTCCAGAATATGGGAAATACTTGCTATGTGAATGCTTCCCTGCAGTGCCTGACATACACACCACCCCTTGCCAACTACATGCTGTCCCGGGAGCACTCTCAACTTTGTCATCATCACAAGTGCTGCATGCTGTGTACGATGGAAGCTCACATCACACGGGCCCTCCACCGTCCTGGCCACGTCATCCAGCCCTCACAGGCATTGGTTGCTGGCTTCCATCGAGGCAAGCAGGAAGATGCCCATGAATTTCTGATGTTCATTGTGGATGCCATGAAAAGGGCATGCCTTCCCGGGCACAAGCAGGTAGATCATGACTCTGAGGACACCACCCTCATCCACCAGATATTTGGAGGCTGCTGGAGATCTCAAATCAAGTGTCTCCACTGCCAGGGCGTTACGGACACCTTTGACCCTTACCTGGACATTGCCCTGGATATCCAGGCAGCTCAGAGTGTGAAGCAAGCTTTGGAACAGGTGGTGAAGCCCGAAGAACTCAATGGAGAGAATGCCTATCATTGTGGTCTTTGTCTCCAGAAGGCGCCTGCCTCCAAGACGTTCACTCTACACACTTCTGCCAAGGTCCTCATCCTTGTATTGAAGAGATTCTCCGATGTCACAGGCAACAAACTTGCCAAGAATGTGCAATACCCTGAGTGCCTTGACATGCAGCCATACATGTCTCAGCAGAACACAGGACCTCTTGTCTATGTCCTCTATGCTGTGCTGGTCCATGCTGGGTGGAGTTGTCACAACGGACATTACCTCTCTTATGTCAAAGCTCCAGGAGGCCAGTGGTATAAAATGGATGACGCCGAGGTCACTGCCTGTAGCATCGCTTCTGTCCTGAGTCAACAGGCCTATGTCCTCTTTTACATCCAGAAGAGTCAACTGGAAAGATGCAGTGAGAGTGTGTCAATAGGCAGGGAACCAGGAGCCCTTGGTGCTGAACACAAAGACAGGCGAGCAACGCAAGGAGAGCTCCAGAGAGAACCCTGCCTCCAGGTACCCGACTTGGAGGAGCACTTGGTGGAAAGAGCCACTCAGGAAAGCACCTTAGACCACTGGAAGTTCCTCCAAGAGCAAAACAAAACCAAGCCTGACTTCAACGTCAGAAAAGTCGAATGTACCCTGCCTCCCAACGTGCTTGTGATTCATCCATCAAAATACAAGAGTGGGATGAACAACCGTCATCCTGAACAGCAAAGCTCCCTGCTGAACCTCTCTTCAAGGAACCTGGCACCTCAGGAGTCCATGAACACTGGCACACTCACTTCTCTGCAAGGGAGGACCAGGAGATCCAAAGGGAGGAACAAACACAGCAAGAGGGCTCTGTTTGTTTGCCAGTGATCTCAGGAAAAGTCTCCATGCAAACGCAGGAGTGCATGCGCACACACACTGACACACACACACACATACACGTACACACACACACACCCACGAGGGGGTTCGCGCGCACACACACACACACACCATCACCTACGCAGTCAATCCGACATAAAGTAATGAGGAGCCCAGGTGTCTGTCTACACAAGAGGGAAAACTGGATAGTGATGGCTGCGTTTCAGGATGAGCCCAGACATGGGAAACATCGAGTTTTGCAGTCGTGAGTCTTCTGAACCTGTGGAGGGATTGTCTGTGTGTTTGTGTTCACGGTAGATGTCATTCAGTGTGAATTTCTGAATATGACATATTGCGGTGTAGGGTTGCGCGTGAGGTTATTGCAGGGGACGGGGTTGACTATTTTCTCTTGGGGTGTGTTTCATTCGTCAGTTGTTGGTGAGCACCAGAAGTTGAAATTTTGCGAACGTGGGACTTCTGTGGATCCTTCTCGCTACCTTGAGTAGTGGAAACTGGAACGCATTTGAAGAGAGGAAGGGTGTTCTTCTTTTGAACCTGCCTCGCCGTTTTTACATTACTTGTTGAATGGACGTCAGGCGCCCTAGGACTTGTGCCCTTGGTGGAACCCACAGAATGCTGGAGACAGACAGACAGACACACTTGCCTATTGAATGGTGTCCATTTCCAATGAATTGAAGCAGAAAATCATCCCACTGGTATGTGAGTCATTTGGAAGTAAGTCGTATTGATAATAAAGGAAATCAAACACAGGAGCGTGTGTGTATTCAACTAAAATAAAATCAGCAAGCACTGAAATAAATCGCATTTGGTGTGCATCAAAATGGCGTCTGGGAGATTCCGGGTCAATCGTCCAGCTGCGAAAGGTGCATCTCTGAAGCACAGTCCCTGACCTGCAGTGAGACTTGTTCATCCGAGGTGGTGTTGCAGTGGAAATGATTGTGGGAAATGGCCCCTTCCTTTTGTGTATTCGCTGATTGGATTTCAGGCTCCGTTTCTCGTTCGGTACAGCGATCCCAGTTGACCAACCCGAGAGGAAAGATGTCCAGGGCATAACTCAGGGCTCCATACAACCACAGAATCTTGGGTGCAACCCTGCTCAAGCACACAAATGCGCGTATTAACAGTGTCTCTGTGTGTGACGTGTGTGCAAAGTACAGTGTGATGAGCATGACTGGCAGACAGGTGATCCATTGGGCTCACCTGAAAATCAGTTATGAGCATGAAAGAACACCGACGCCCAGGTCCCCGCTTCAGACATAACACCCACCAGCGTCTTGTGTGAAGCCACGGCATCTGGACTGCTCATGCTTCTGGGGATCATTCTCCTGAAAATGGTGGCTCCTTTCTCCCTGTGGAGCAACTCTCTACGCAGCGCTTCTTTCCTCCCCCAGGACTCATTTCATCGGGCCCGGGAAGCCTTCTGATTCAACACACCTGACCCATGAAAAGGAAAGGGAAAGAAAGGAGGCCAAAGGTCACACTCTCCTCATTCCACCATCCTCCCTAAAATCATCCTGATTTCATGGGCCCTGAGACCGGGGATGCTTCTGTACACCTCGAGGCCTTGGCGCCTGGCCCAAATGCTATTCTCTTTCTCATTATCTGAAAAATTTTAAGAAAATCCCTAGAGCCAGGATCTTTATTCCTAGTAAGCCGAAAGTCCCGAAGAAACACCCAAATTCTGTCCCTCTTAGTTTGGGAAACAAGTCTACCTTCATCAGCATGACATTTTCCACCAAATGTGGTAACTGCAAGTCCACCACACAATGCTTAACTGGAATTGGAAGCAACATCTCAGACGACGAAAAATACATGCAAGAATCCCTAAGACAAATGGTTTATTTTTCCCTTTCTTACTAAAACAACTGCCAGTATTAACAATGGTATGCAAATCTCTTTTAGACGCCCTGCTTTTAAATCTCTATGTTTCTTCCTGAGACAGGGACTCATTCCCATCACCCAGGCATTTACAGTGTTTAATTCTGGTTATATGCTATTCTCAAATTTACAACTATTCATTTCATCTCTCTCAAATGTTGATCTATTATCACATACGTATTAAAATATTATCTCCCGTGCTGCGTGATATGTTGTTTTTATATTCATCCTTTCTTAAATGAACCAAAGGTTTTATTTGGATTAGATTGTGATTAGTCAAGTTTTCTGATTTCATGATTTCTTAAATTGCGGTCATACGACCTCAATCACTGGAAATAGAATGTCATGAGTATTTCTCTTTACTTGCAATCATAAATTCGGGGAGTGTCATCAATTGGTATGTCGGTGATTGCATGATTTCCTGAAAGTCTTTCACAGTCTAATTTGGGCACTAAGTATTTCGTCTAGGTTCAGTGCATGTTTCCAACACTTGATGCTTTATGATTTGGGTATACAGCTTCCACAAGAGCATTTCCTGCAAAGACATGTCTCGGTCCCCACTGGTAAGTCATTTCACTCGAACACAGAATCAATAGGCTGAACATGGAAAGGTTACTGCTAGAATACTTATTAGACTGCATGGATCTATTCTTTGATATTAAGGAAACAAATACACCGTGTTATTAACTGTACTTCATTGATGATTCTCAAGTCAGAAAGTACAGGTCTGACTTCCTGTCCTTCAATGCCTGAAAGGATGATCGTATCTGCCAAAAGCACATAGTTAGAAGCACATCGCAGCTCAAACACACACACACCCAGAAATAGAAACAAACACAAAGAAACACTCACATGGGCATGATTCTGCATGTTTTAAGTAAACTAACGCATTTTAAGTAAACTACCACTTAAGTTTACTGTTTTAAGTAAACACCACTGTTTTAAGTAAACTAACGCCTTCCCCAGGAGTTTTAAGTGAACTCCCTGGGGAATACAAGGGGACACACCCTATGGTTCATTCTTTAACTGAGTGCTGATATTGGATTGGTGGACCGCGTACCTGATGTGTGGGTGGGGTGTTCGAGGTAGGCGGGGTTGAGTTATATAAGGGCTGATGCGGCCAGATGGCGTGTCATTTGAAGACTCTCTCGGAAGAGATAGCATCTTTCTGCAGCGTGCGGTCCCAGCAGAGAAAGCTTGGGATCCTTGCTCCTGGCGACATGGAGGCCGATTCACTCCACTTGGGAGGTGAGTGGCAGTTCAACCACTTTTCAAAACTCACATCTTCTCGGCCAGATGCAGCTTTTGCTGAAATCCAGCGGACTTCTCTACCTGAGAAGTCACCACTGTCATCTGAGACCCATGTCGACCTCTGTGATGGTTTGGCTCCTGTGGCAAGACAGCCTGCCCCTGGGGAGAAGCTTCCTCTCAGTAGCAGGAGACCTGCTGCGGTGGGGGCTGGGCTCCAGAATATGGGAAATACTTGCTATGTGAATGCTTCCCTGCAGTGCCTGACATACACACCACCCCTTGCCAACTACATGCTGTCCCGGGAGCACTCTCAACTTTGTCATCATCACAAGTGCTGCATGCTGTGTACGATGGAAGCTCACATCACACGGGCCCTCCACCGTCCTGGCCACGTCATCCAGCCCTCACAGGCATTGGTTGCTGGCTTCCATCGAGGCAAGCAGGAAGATGCCCATGAATTTCTGATGTTCATTGTGGATGCCATGAAAAGGGCATGCCTTCCCGGGCACAAGCAGGTAGATCATGACTCTGAGGACACCACCCTCATCCACCAGATATTTGGAGGCTGCTGGAGATCTCAAATCAAGTGTCTCCACTGCCAGGGCGTTTCGGACACCTTTGACCCTTACCTGGACATTGCCCTGGATATCCAGGCAGCTCAGAGTGTGAAGCAAGCTTTGGAACAGGTGGTGAAGCCCGAAGAACTCAATGGAGAGAATGCCTATCATTGTGGTCTTTGTCTCCAGAAGGCGCCTGCCTCCAAGACGTTCACTCTACACACTTCTGCCAAGGTCCTCATCCTTGTATTGAAGAGATTCTCCGATGTCACAGGCAACAAACTTGCCAAGAATGTGCAATACCCTGAGTGCCTTGACATGCAGCCATACATGTCTCAGCAGAACACAGGACCTCTTGTCTATGTCCTCTATGCTGTGCTGGTCCATGCTGGGTGGAGTTGTCACAACGGACATTACCTCTCTTATGTCAAAGCTCCAGGAGGCCAGTGGTATAAAATGGATGACGCCGAGGTCACTGCCTGTAGCATCGCTTCTGTCCTGAGTCAACAGGCCTATGTCCTCTTTTACATCCAGAAGAGTCAACTGGAAAGATGCAGTGAGAGTGTGTCAATAGGCAGGGAACCAGGAGCCCTTGGTGCTGAACACAAAGACAGGCGAGCAACGCAAGGAGAGCTCCAGAGAGAACCCTGCCTCCAGGTACCCGACTTGGAGGAGCACTTGGTGGAAAGAGCCACTCAGGAAAGCACCTTAGACCACTGGAAGTTCCTCCAAGAGCAAAACAAAACCAAGCCTGACTTCAACGTCAGAAAAGTCGAATGTACCCTGCCTCCCAACGTGCTTGTGATTCATCCATCAAAATACAAGAGTGGGATGAACAACCGTCATCCTGAACAGCAAAGCTCCCTGCTGAACCTCTCTTCAAGGAACCTGGCACCTCAGGAGTCCATGAACACTGGCACACTCACTTCTCTGCAAGGGAGGACCAGGAGATCCAAAGGGAGGAACAAACACAGCAAGAGGGCTCTGTTTGTGTGCCAGTGATCTCAGGAAAAGTCTCCATGCAAACGCAGGAGTGCATGCGCACACACACTGACACACACACACATACACGTACACACACACACACCCACGAGGGGGTTCGCGCGCACACACACACACACACCATCACCTACGCAGTCAATCCGACATAAAGTAATGAGGAGCCCAGGTGTCTGTCTACACAAGAGGGAAAACTGGATAGTGATGGCTGCGTTTCAGGATGAGCCCAGACATGGGAAACATCGAGTTTTGCAGTCGTGAGTCTTCTGAACCTGTGGAGGGATTGTCTGTGTGTTTGTGTTCACGGTAGATGTCATTCAGTGTGAATTTCTGAATATGACATATTGCGGTGTAGGGTTGCGCGTGAGGTTATTGCAGGGGACGGGGTTGACTATTTTCTCTTGGGGTGTGTTTCATTCGTCAGTTGTTGGTGAGCACCAGAAGTTGAAATTTTGCGAACGTGGGACTTCTGTGGATCCTTCTCGCTACCTTGAGTAGTGGAAACTGGAACGCATTTGAAGAGAGGAAGGGTGTTCTTCTTTTGAACCTGCCTCGCCGTTTTTACATTACTTGTTGAATGGACGTCAGGCGCCCTAGGACTTGTGCCCTTGGTGGAACCCACAGAATGCTGGAGACAGACAGACAGACACACTTGCCTATTGAATGGTGTCCATTTCCAATGAATTGAAGCAGAAAATCATCCCACTGGTATGTGAGTCATTTGGAAGTAAGTCGTATTGATAATAAAGGAAATCAAACACAGGAGCGTGTGTGTATTCAACTAAAATAAAATCAGCAAGCACTGAAATAAATCGCATTTGGTGTGCATCAAAATGGCGTCTGGGAGATTCCGGGTCAATCGTCCAGCTGCGAAAGGTGCATCTCTGAAGCACAGTCCCTGACCTGCAGTGAGACTTGTTCATCCGAGGTGGTGTTGCAGTGGAAATGATTGTGGGAAATGGCCCCTTCCTTTTGTGTATTCGCTGATTGGATTTCAGGCTCCGTTTCTCGTTCGGTACAGCGATCCAAGTTGACCAACCCGAGAGGAAAGATGTCCAGGGCATAACTCAGGGCTCCATACAACCACAGAATCTTGGGTGCAACCCTGCTCAAGCACACAAATGCGCGTATTAACAGTGTCTCTGTGTGTGACGTGTGTGCAAAGTACAGTGTGATGAGCATGACTGGCAGACAGGTGATCCATTGGGCTCACCTGAAAATCAGTTATGAGCATGAAAGAACACCGACGCCCAGGTCCCCGCTTCAGACATAACACCCACCAGCGTCTTGTGTGAAGCCACGGCATCTGGACTGCTCATGCTTCTGGGGATCATTCTCCTGAAAATGGTGGCTCCTTTCTCCCTGTGGAGCAACTCTCTACGCAGCGCTTCTTTCCTCCCCCAGGACTCATTTCATCGGGCCCGGGAAGCCTTCTGATTCAACACACCTGACCCATGAAAAGGAAAGGGAAAGAAAGGAGGCCAAAGGTCACACTCTCCTCATTCCACCATCCTCCCTAAAATCATCCTGATTTCATGGGCCCTGAGACCGGGGATGCTTCTGTACACCTCGAGGCCTTGGCGCCTGGCCCAAATGCTATTCTCTTTCTCATTATCTGAAAAATTTTAAGAAAATCCCTAGAGCCAGGATCTTTATTCCTAGTAAGCCGAAAGTCCCGAAGAAACACCCAAATTCTGTCCCTCTTAGTTTGGGAAACAAGTCTACCTTCATCAGCATGACATTTTCCACCAAATGTGGTAACTGCAAGTCCACCACACAATGCTTAACTGGAATTGGAAGCAACATCTCAGACGACGAAAAATACATGCAAGAATCCCTAAGACAAATGGTTTATTTTTCCCTTTCTTACTAAAACAACTGCCAGTATTAACAATGGTATGCAAATCTCTTTTAGACGCCCTGCTTTTAAATCTCTATGTTTCTTCCTGAGACAGGGACTCATTCCCATCACCCAGGCATTTACAGTGTTTAATTCTGGTTATATGCTATTCTCAAATTTACAACTATTCATTTCATCTCTCTCAAATGTTGATCTATTATCACATACGTATTAAAATATTATCTCCCATGCTGCGTGATATGTTGTTTTTATATTCATCCTTTCTTAAATGAACCAAAGGTTTTATTTGGATTAGATTGTGATTAGTCAAGTTTTCTGATTTCATGATTTCTTAAATTGCGGTCATACGACCTCAATCACTGGAAATAGAATGTCATGAGTATTTCTCTTTACTTGCAATCATAAATTCGGGGAGTGTCATCAATTGGTATGTCGGTGATTGCATGATTTCCTGAAAGTCTTTCACAGTCTAATTTGGGCACTAAGTATTTCGTCTAGGTTCAGTGCATGTTTCCAACACTTGATGCTTTATGATTTGGGTATACAGCTTCCACAAGAGCATTTCCTGCAAAGACATGTCTCGGTCCCCACTGGTAAGTCATTTCACTCGAACACAGAATCAATAGGCTGAACATGGAAAGGTTACTGCTAGAATACTTATTAGACTGCATGGATCTATTCTTTGATATTAAGGAAACAAATACACCGTGTTATTAACTGTACTTCATTGATGATTCTCAAGTCAGAAAGTACAGGTCTGACTTCCTGTCCTTCAATGCCTGAAAGGATGATCGTATCTGCCAAAAGCACATAGTTAGAAGCACATCGCAGCTCAAACACACACACACCCAGAAATAGAAACAAACACAAAGAAACACTCACATGGGCATGATTCTGCATGTTTTAAGTAAACTAACGCATTTTAAGTAAACTACCACTTAAGTTTACTGTTTTAAGTAAACACCACTGTTTTAAGTAAACTAACGCCTTCCCCAGGAGTTTTAAGTGAAGTGCCTGGGGAATACAAGGGGACACACCCTATGGTTCATTCTTTAACTGAGTGCTGATATTGGATTGGTGGACCGCGTACCTGATGGGTGGGTGGGGTGTTCGAGGTAGGCGGGGTTGAGTTATATAAGGGCTGATGCGGCCAGATGGCGTGTCATTTGAAGACTCTCTCGGAAGAGATAGCATCTTTCTGCAACGTGCGGTCCCAGCAGAGAAAGCTTGTGATCCTTGCTCCTGGCGACATGGAGGCCGATTCACTCCACTTGGGAGGTGAGTGGCAGTTCAACCACTTTTCAAAACTCACATCTTCTCGGCCAGATGCAGCTTTTGCTGAAATCCAGCGGACTTCTCTACCTGAGAAGTCACCACTGTCATCTGAGACCCATGTCGACCTCTGTGATGGTTTGGCTCCTGTGGCAAGACAGCCTGCCCCTGGGGAGAAGCTTCCTCTCAGTAGCAGGAGACCTGCTGCGGTGGGGGCTGGGCTCCAGAATATGGGAAATACTTGCTATGTGAATGCTTCCCTGCAGTGCCTGACATACACACCACCCCTTGCCAACTACATGCTGTCCCGGGAGCACTCTCAACTTTGTCATCATCACAAGTGCTGCATGCTGTGTACGATGGAAGCTCACATCACACGGGCCCTCCACCGTCCTGGCCACGTCATCCAGCCCTCACAGGCATTGGTTGCTGGCTTCCATCGAGGCAAGCAGGAAGATGCCCATGAATTTCTGATGTTCATTGTGGATGCCATGAAAAGGGCATGCCTTCCCGGGCACAAGCAGGTAGATCATGACTCTGAGGACACCACCCTCATCCACCAGATATTTGGAGGCTGCTGGAGATCTCAAATCAAGTGTCTCCACTGCCAGGGCGTTTCGGACACCTTTGACCCTTACCTGGACATTGCCCTGGATATCCAGGCAGCTCAGAGTGTGAAGCAAGCTTTGGAACAGGTGGTGAAGCCCGAAGAACTCAATGGAGAGAATGCCTATCATTGTGGTCTTTGTCTCCAGAAGGCGCCTGCCTCCAAGACGTTCACTCTACACACTTCTGCCAAGGTCCTCATCCTTGTATTGAAGAGATTCTCCGATGTCACAGGCAACAAACTTGCCAAGAATGTGCAATACCCTGAGTGCCTTGACATGCAGCCTTACATGTCTCAGCAGAACACAGGACCTCTTGTCTATGTCCTCTATGCTGTGCTGGTCCATGCTGGGTGGAGTTGTCACAACGGACATTACCTCTCTTATGTCAAAGCTCCAGGAGGCCAGTGGTATAAAATGGATGACGGCGAGGTCACTGCCTGTAGCATCGCTTCTGTCCTGAGTCAACAGGCCTATGTCCTCTTTTACATCCAGAAGAGTCAACTGGAAAGATGCAGTGAGAGTGTGTCAATAGCACTAGGCAGGGAACCAGGAGCCCTTGGTGCTGAACACAAAGACAGGCGAGCAACGCAAGGAGAGCTCCAGAGAGAACCCTGCCTCCAGGTACCCGACTTGGAGGAGCACTTGGTGGAAAGAGCCACTCAGGAAAGCACCTTAGACCACTGGAAGTTCCTCCAAGAGCAAAACAAAACCAAGCCTGACTTCAACGTCAGAAAAGTCGAATGTACCCTGCCTCCCAACGTGCTTGTGATTCATCCATCAAAATACAAGAGTGGGATGAACAACCGTCATCCTGAACAGCAAAGCTCCCTGCTGAACCTCTCTTCAAGGAACCTGGCACCTCAGGAGTCCATGAACACTGGCACACTCACTTCTCTGCAAGGGAGGACCAGGAGATCCAAAGGGAGGAACAAACACAGCAAGAGGGCTCTGTTTGTGTGCCAGTGATCTCAGGAAAAGTCTCCATGCAAACGCAGGAGTGCATGCGCACACACACTGACACACACACACACATACACGTACACACACACACACCCACGAGGGGGTTCGCGCGCGCACACACACACACACCATCACCTACGCAGTCAATCCGACATAAAGTAATGAGGAGCCCAGGTGTCTGTCTACACAAGAGGGAAAACTGGATAGTGATGGCTGCGTTTCAGGATGAGCCCAGACATGGGAAACATCGAGTTTTGCAGTCGTGAGTCTTCTGAACCTGTGGAGGGATTGTCTGTGTGTTTGTGTTCACGGTAGATGTCATTCAGTGTGAATTTCTGAATATGACATATTGCAGTGTAGGGTTGCGCGTGAGGTTATTGCAGGGGACGGGGTTGACTATTTTCTCTTGGGGTGTGTTTCATTCGTCAGTTGTTGGTGAGCACCAGAAGTTGAAATTTTGCGAACGTGGGACTTCTGTGGATCCTTCTCGCTACCTTGAGTAGTGGAAACTGGAACGCATTTGAAGAGAGGAAGGGTGTTCTTCTTTTGAACCTGCCTCGCCGTTTTTACATTACTTGTTGAATGGACGTCAGGCGCCCTAGGACTTGTGCCCTTGGTGGAACCCACAGAATGCTGGAGACAGACAGACAGACACACTTGCCTATTGAATGGTGTCCATTTCCAATGAATTGAAGCAGAAAATCATCCCACTGGTATGTGAGTCATTTGGAAGTAAGTCGTATTGATAATAAAGGAAATCAAACACAGGAGCGTGTGTGTATTCAACTAAAATAAAATCAGCAAGCACTGAAATAAATCGCATTTGGTGTGCATCAAAATGGCGTCTGGGAGATTCCGGGTCAATCGTCCAGCTGCGAAAGGTGCATCTCTGAAGCACAGTCCCTGACCTGCAGTGAGACTTGTTCATCCGAGGTGGTGTTGCAGTGGAAATGATTGTGGGAAATGGCCCCTTCCTTTTGTGTATTCGCTGATTGGATTTCAGGCTCCGTTTCTCGTTCGGTACAGCGATCCAAGTTGACCAACCCGAGAGGAAAGATGTCCAGGGCATAACTCAGGGCTCCATACAACCACAGAATCTTGGGTGCAACCCTGCTCAAGCACACAAATGCGCGTATTAACAGTGTCTCTGTGTGTGACGTGTGTGCAAAGTACAGTGTGATGAGCATGACTGGCAGACAGGTGATCCATTGGGCTCACCTGAAAATCAGTTATGAGCATGAAAGAACACCGACGCCCAGGTCCCCGCTTCAGACATAACACCCACCAGCGTCTTGTGTGAAGCCACGGCATCTGGACTGCTCATGCTTCTGGGGATCATTCTCCTGAAAATGGTGGCTCCTTTCTCCCTGTGGAGCAACTCTCTACGCAGCGCTTCTTTCCTCCCCCAGGACTCATTTCATCGGGCCCGGGAAGCCTTCTGATTCAACACACCTGACCCATGAAAAGGAAAGGGAAAGAAAGGAGGCCAAAGGTCACACTCTCCTCATTCCACCATCCTCCCTAAAATCATCCTGATTTCATGGGCCCTGAGACCGGGGATGCTTCTGTACACCTCGAGGCCTTGGCGCCTGGCCCAAATGCTATTCTCTTTCTCATTATCTGAAAAATTTTAAGAAAATCCCTAGAGCCAGGATCTTTATTCCTAGTAAGCCGAAAGTCCCGAAGAAACACCCAAATTCTGTCCCTCTTAGTTTGGGAAACAAGTCTACCTTCATCAGCATGACATTTTCCACCAAATGTGGTAACTGCAAGTCCACCACACAATGCTTAACTGGAATTGGAAGCAACATCTCAGACGACGAAAAATACATGCAAGAATCCCTAAGACAAATGGTTTATTTTTCCCTTTCTTACTAAAACAACTGCCAGTATTAACAATGGTATGCAAATCTCTTTTAGACGCCCTGCTTTTAAATCTCTATGTTTCTTCCTGAGACAGGGACTCATTCCCATCACCCAGGCATTTACAGTGTTTAATTCTGGTTATATGCTATTCTCAAATTTACAACTATTCATTTCATCTCTCTCAAATGTTGATCTATTATCACATACGTATTAAAATATTATCTCCCATGCTGCGTGATATGTTGTTTTTATATTCATCCTTTCTTAAATGAACCAAAGGTTTTAGTTGGATTAGATTGTGATTAGTCAAGTTTTCTGATTTCATGATTTCTTAAATTGCGGTCATACGACCTCAATCACTGGAAATAGAATGTCATGAGTATTTCTCTTTACTTGCAATCATAAATTCGGGGAGTGTCATCAATTGGTATGTCGGTGATTGCATGATTTCCTGAAAGTCTTTCACAGTCTAATTTGGGCACTAAGTATTTCGTCTAGGTTCAGTGCATGTTTCCAACACTTGATGCTTTATGATTTGGGTATACAGCTTCCACAAGAGCATTTCCTGCAAAGACATGTCTCGGTCCCCACTGGTAAGTCATTTCACTCGAACACAGAATCAATAGGCTGAACATGGAAAGGTTACTGCTAGAATACTTATTAGACTGCATGGATCTATTCTTTGATATTAAGGAAACAAATACACCGTGTTATTAACTGTACTTCATTGATGATTCTCAAGTCAGAAAGTACAGGTCTGACTTCCTGTCCTTCAATGCCTGAAAGGATGATCGTATCTGCCAAAAGCACATAGTTAGAAGCACATCGCAGCTCAAACACACACACACCCAGAAATAGAAACAAACACAAAGAAACACTCACATGGGCATGATTCTGCATGTTTTAAGTAAACTAACGCATTTTAAGTAAACTACCACTTAAGTTTACTGTTTTAAGTAAACACCACTGTTTTAAGTAAACTAACGCCTTCCCCAGGAGTTTTAAGTGAAGTGCCTGGGGAATACAAGGGGACACACCCTATGGTTCATTCTTTAACTGAGTGCTGATATTGGATTGGTGGACCGCGTACCTGATGGGTGGGTGGGGTGTTCGAGGTAGGCGGGGTTGAGTTATATAAGGGCTGATGCGGCCAGATGGCGTGTCATTTGAAGACTCTCTCGGAAGAGATAGCATCTTTCTGCAACGTGCGGTCCCAGCAGAGAAAGCTTGTGATCCTTGCTCCTGGCGACATGGAGGCCGATTCACTCCACTTGGGAGGTGAGTGGCAGTTCCACCACTTTTCAAAACTCACATCTTCTCGGCCAGATGCAGCTTTTGCTGAAATCCAGCGGACTTCTCTACCTGAGAAGTCACCACTGTCATCTGAGACCCATGTCGACCTCTGTGATGGTTTGGCTCCTGTGGCAAGACAGCCTGCCCCTGGGGAGAAGCTTCCTCTCAGTAGCAGGAGACCTGCTGCGGTGGGGGCTGGGCTCCAGAATATGGGAAATACTTGCTATGTGAATGCTTCCCTGCAGTGCCTGACATACACACCACCCCTTGCCAACTACATGCTGTCCCGGGAGCACTCTCAACTTTGTCATCATCACAAGTGCTGCATGCTGTGTACGATGGAAGCTCACATCACACGGGCCCTCCACCGTCCTGGCCACGTCATCCAGCCCTCACAGGCATTGGTTGCTGGCTTCCATCGAGGCAAGCAGGAAGATGCCCATGAATTTCTGATGTTCATTGTGGATGCCATGAAAAGGGCATGCCTTCCCGGGCACAAGCAGGTAGATCATGACTCTGAGGACACCACCCTCATCCACCAGATATTTGGAGGCTGCTGGAGATCTCAAATCAAGTGTCTCCACTGCCAGGGCGTTTCGGACACCTTTGACCCTTACCTGGACATTGCCCTGGATATCCAGGCAGCTCAGAGTGTGAAGCAAGCTTTGGAACAGGTGGTGAAGCCCGAAGAACTCAATGGAGAGAATGCCTATCATTGTGGTCTTTGTCTCCAGAAGGCGCCTGCCTCCAAGACGTTCACTCTACACACTTCTGCCAAGGTCCTCATCCTTGTATTGAAGAGATTCTCCGATGTCACAGGCAACAAACTTGCCAAGAATGTGCAATACCCTGAGTGCCTTGACATGCAGCCATACATGTCTCAGCAGAACACAGGACCTCTTGTCTATGTCCTCTATGCTGTGCTGGTCCATGCTGGGTGGAGTTGTCACAACGGACATTACCTCTCTTATGTCAAAGCTCCAGGAGGCCAGTGGTACAAAATGGATGACGCCGAGGTCACTGCCTGTAGCATCGCTTCTGTCCTGAGTCAACAGGCCTATGTCCTCTTTTACATCCAGAAGAGTCAACTGGAAAGATGCAGTGAGAGTGTGTCAATAGGCAGGGAACCAGGAGCCCTTGGTGCTGAACACAAAGACAGGCGAGCAACGCAAGGAGAGCTCCAGAGAGAACCCTGCCTCCAGGTACCCGACTTGGAGGAGCACTTGGTGGAAAGAGCCACTCAGGAAAGCACCTTAGACCACTGGAAGTTCCTCCAAGAGCAAAACAAAACCAAGCCTGACTTCAACGTCAGAAAAGTCGAATGTACCCTGCCTCCCAACGTGCTTGTGATTCATCCATCAAAATACAAGAGTGGGATGAACAACCGTCATCCTGAACAGCAAAGCTCCCTGCTGAACCTCTCTTCAAGGAACCTGGCACCTCAGGAGTCCATGAACACTGGCACACTCACTTCTCTGCAAGGGAGGACCAGGAGATCCAAAGGGAGGAACAAACACAGCAAGAGGGCTCTGTTTGTGTGCCAGTGATCTCAGGAAAAGTCTCCATGCAAACGCAGGAGTGCATGCGCACACACACTGACACACACACACACATACACGTACACACACACACACCCACGAGGGGGTTCGCGCGCGCACACACACACACACCATCACCTACGCAGTCAATCCGACATAAAGTAATGAGGAGCCCAGGTGTCTGTCTACACAAGAGGGAAAACTGGATAGTGATGGCTGCGTTTCAGGATGAGCCCAGACATGGGAAACATCGAGTTTTGCAGTCGTGAGTCTTCTGAACCTGTGGAGGGATTGTCTGTGTGTTTGTGTTCACGGTAGATGTCATTCAGTGTGAATTTCTGAATATGACATATTGCGGTGTAGGGTTGCGCGTGAGGTTATTGCAGGGGACGGGGTTGACTATTTTCTCTTGGGGTGTGTTTCATTCGTCAGTTGTTGGTGAGCACCAGAAGTTGAAATTTTGCGAACGTGGGACTTCTGTGGATCCTTCTCGCTACCTTGAGTAGTGGAAACTGGAACGCATTTGAAGAGAGGAAGGGTGTTCTTCTTTTGAACCTGCCTCGCCGTTTTTACATTACTTGTTGAATGGACGTCAGGCGCCCTAGGACTTGTGCCCTTGGTGGAACCCACAGAATGCTGGAGACAGACAGACAGACACACTTGCCTATTGAATGGTGTCCATTTCCAATGAATTGAAGCAGAAAATCATCCCACTGGTATGTGAGTCATTTGGAAGTAAGTCGTATTGATAATAAAGGAAATCAAACACAGGAGCGTGTGTGTATTCAACTAAAATAAAATCAGCAAGCACTGAAATAAATCGCATTTGGTGTGCATCAAAATGGCGTCTGGGAGATTCCGGGTCAATCGTCCAGCTGCGAAAGGTGCATCTCTGAAGCACAGTCCCTGACCTGCAGTGAGACTTGTTCATCCGAGGTGGTGTTGCAGTGGAAATGATTGTGGGAAATGGCCCCTTCCTTTTGTGTATTCGCTGATTGGATTTCAGGCTCCGTTTCTCGTTCGGTACAGCGATCCAAGTTGACCAACCCGAGAGGAAAGATGTCCAGGGCATAACTCAGGGCTCCATACAACCACAGAATCTTGGGTGCAACCCTGCTCAAGCACACAAATGCGCGTATTAACAGTGTCTCTGTGTGTGACGTGTGTGCAAAGTACAGTGTGATGAGCATGACTGGCAGACAGGTGATCCATTGGGCTCACCTGAAAATCAGTTATGAGCATGAAAGAACACCGACGCCCAGGTCCCCGCTTCAGACATAACACCCACCAGCGTCTTGTGTGAAGCCACGGCATCTGGACTGCTCATGCTTCTGGGGATCATTCTCCTGAAAATGGTGGCTCCTTTCTCCCTGTGGAGCAACTCTCTACGCAGCGCTTCTTTCCTCCCCCAGGACTCATTTCATCGGGCCCGGGAAGCCTTCTGATTCAACACACCTGACCCATGAAAAGGAAAGGGAAAGAAAGGAGGCCAAAGGTCACACTCTCCTCATTCCACCATCCTCCCTAAAATCATCCTGATTTCATGGGCCCTGAGACCGGGGATGCTTCTGTACACCTCGAGGCCTTGGCGCCTGGCCCAAATGCTATTCTCTTTCTCATTATCTGAAAAATTTTAAGAAAATCCCTAGAGCCAGGATCTTTATTCCTAGTAAGCCGAAAGTCCCGAAGAAACACCCAAATTCTGTCCCTCTTAGTTTGGGAAACAAGTCTACCTTCATCAGCATGACATTTTCCACCAAATGTGGTAACTGCAAGTCCACCACACAATGCTTAACTGGAATTGGAAGCAACATCTCAGACGACGAAAAATACATGCAAGAATCCCTAAGACAAATGGTTTATTTTTCCCTTTCTTACTAAAACAACTGCCAGTATTAACAATGGTATGCAAATCTCTTTTAGACGCCCTGCTTTTAAATCTCTATGTTTCTTCCTGAGACAGGGACTCATTCCCATCACCCAGGCATTTACAGTGTTTAATTCTGGTTATATGCTATTCTCAAATTTACAACTATTCATTTCATCTCTCTCAAATGTTGATCTATTATCACATACGTATTAAAATATTATCTCCCATGCTGCGTGATATGTTGTTTTTATATTCATCCTTTCTTAAATGAACCAAAGGTTTTATTTGGATTAGATTGTGATTAGTCAAGTTTTCTGATTTCATGATTTCTTAAATTGCGGTCATACGACCTCAATCACTGGAAATAGAATGTCATGAGTATTTCTCTTTACTTGCAATCATAAATTCGGGGAGTGTCATCAATTGGTATGTCGGTGATTGCATGATTTCCTGAAAGTCTTTCACAGTCTAATTTGGGCACTAAGTATTTCGTCTAGGTTCAGTGCATGTTTCCAACACTTGATGCTTTATGATTTGGGTATACAGCTTCCACAAGAGCATTTCCTGCAAAGACATGTCTCGGTCCCCACTGGTAAGTCATTTCACTCGAACACAGAATCAATAGGCTGAACATGGAAAGGTTACTGCTAGAATACTTATTAGACTGCATGGATCTATTCTTTGATATTAAGGAAACAAATACACCGTGTTATTAACTGTACTTCATTGATGATTCTCAAGTCAGAAAGTACAGGTCTGACTTCCTGTCCTTCAATGCCTGAAAGGATGATCGTATCTGCCAAAAGCACATAGTTAGAAGCACATCGCAGCTCAAACACACACACACCCAGAAATAGAAACAAACACAAAGAAACACTCACATGGGCATGATTCTGCATGTTTTAAGTAAACTAACGCATTTTAAGTAAACTACCACTTAAGTTTACTGTTTTAAGTAAACACCACTGTTTTAAGTAAACTAACGCCTTCCCCAGGAGTTTTAAGTGAACTCCCTGGGGAATACAAGGGGACACACCCTATGGTTCATTCTTTAACTGAGTGCTGATATTGGATTGGTGGACCGCGTACCTGATGGGTGGGTGGGGTGTTCGAGGTAGGCGGGGTTGAGTTATATAAGGGCTGATGCGGCCAGATGGCGTGTCATTTGAAGACTCTCTCGGAAGAGATAGCATCTTTCTGCAACGTGCGGTCCCAGCAGAGAAAGCTTGGGATCCTTGCTCCTGGCGACATGGAGGCCGATTCACTCCACTTGGGAGGTGAGTGGCAGTTCAACCACTTTTCAAAACTCACATCTTCTCAGCCAGATGCAGCTTTTGCTGAAATCCAGCGGACTTCTCTACCTGAGAAGTCACCACTGTCATCTGAGACCCATGTCGACCTCTGTGATGGTTTGGCTCCTGTGGCAAGACAGCCTGCCCCTGGGGAGAAGCTTCCTCTCAGTAGCAGGAGACCTGCTGCGGTGGGGGCTGGGCTCCAGAATATGGGAAATACTTGCTATGTGAATGCTTCCCTGCAGTGCCTGACATACACACCACCCCTTGCCAACTACATGCTGTCCCGGGAGCACTCTCAACTTTGTCATCATCACAAGTGCTGCATGCTGTGTACGATGGAAGCTCACATCACACGGGCCCTCCACCGTCCTGGCCACGTCATCCAGCCCTCACAGGCATTGGTTGCTGGCTTCCATCGAGGCAAGCAGGAAGATGCCCATGAATTTCTGATGTTCATTGTGGATGCCATGAAAAGGGCATGCCTTCCCGGGCACAAGCAGGTAGATCATGACTCTGAGGACACCACCCTCATCCACCAGATATTTGGAGGCTGCTGGAGATCTCAAATCAAGTGTCTCCACTGCCAGGGCGTTTCGGACACCTTTGACCCTTACCTGGACATTGCCCTGGATATCCAGGCAGCTCAGAGTGTGAAGCAAGCTTTGGAACAGGTGGTGAAGCCCGAAGAACTCAATGGAGAGAATGCCTATCATTGTGGTCTTTGTCTCCAGAAGGCGCCTGCCTCCAAGACGTTCACTCTACACACTTCTGCCAAGGTCCTCATCCTTGTATTGAAGAGATTCTCCGATGTCACAGGCAACAAACTTGCCAAGAATGTGCAATACCCTGAGTGCCTTGACATGCAGCCATACATGTCTCAGCAGAACACAGGACCTCTTGTCTATGTCCTCTATGCTGTGCTGGTCCATGCTGGGTGGAGTTGTCACAACGGACATTACCTCTCTTATGTCAAAGCTCCAGGAGGCCAGTGGTACAAAATGGATGACGCCGAGGTCACTGCCTGTAGCATCGCTTCTGTCCTGAGTCAACAGGCCTATGTCCTCTTTTACATCCAGAAGAGTCAACTGGAAAGATGCAGTGAGAGTGTGTCAATAGGCAGGGAACCAGGAGCCCTTGGTGCTGAACACAAAGACAGGCGAGCAACGCAAGGAGAGCTCCAGAGAGAACCCTGCCTCCAGGTACCCGACTTGGAGGAGCACTTGGTGGAAAGAGCCACTCAGGAAAGCACCTTAGACCACTGGAAGTTCCTCCAAGAGCAAAACAAAACCAAGCCTGACTTCAACGTCAGAAAAGTCGAATGTACCCTGCCTCCCAACGTGCTTGTGATTCATCCATCAAAATACAAGAGTGGGATGAACAACCGTCATCCTGAACAGCAAAGCTCCCTGCTGAACCTCTCTTCAAGGAACCTGGCACCTCAGGAGTCCATGAACACTGGCACACTCACTTCTCTGCAAGGGAGGACCAGGAGATCCAAAGGGAGGAACAAACACAGCAAGAGGGCTCTGTTTGTGTGCCAGTGATCTCAGGAAAAGTCTCCATGCAAACGCAGGAGTGCATGCGCACACACACTGACACACACACACACATACACGTACACACACACACACCCACGAGGGGGTTCGCGCGCACACACACACACACACCATCACCTACGCAGTCAATCCGACATAAAGTAATGAGGAGCCCAGGTGTCTGTCTACACAAGAAGGAAAACTGGATAGTGATGGCTGCGTTTCAGGATGAGCCCAGACATGGGAAACATCGAGTTTTGCAGTCGTGAGTCTTCTGAACCTGTGGAGGGATTGTCTGTGTGTTTGTGTTCACGGTAGATGTCATTCAGTGTGAATTTCTGAATATGACATATTGCGGTGTAGGGTTGCGCGTGAGGTTATTGCAGGGGACGGGGTTGACTATTTTCTCTTGGGGTGTGTTTCATTCGTCAGTTGTTGGTGAGCACCAGAAGTTGAAATTTTGCGAACGTGGGACTTCTGTGGATCCTTCTCGCTACCTTGAGTAGTGGAAACTGGAACGCATTTGAAGAGAGGAAGGGTGTTCTTCTTTTGAACCTGCCTCGCCGTTTTTACATTACTTGTTGAATGGACGTCAGGCGCCCTAGGACTTGTGCCCTTGGTGGAACCCACAGAATGCTGGAGACAGACAGACAGACACACTTGCCTATTGAATGGTGTCCATTTCCAATGAATTGAAGCAGAAAATCATCCCACTGGTATGTGAGTCATTTGGAAGTAAGTCGTATTGATAATAAAGGAAATCAAACACAGGAGCGTGTGTGTATTCAACTAAAATAAAATCAGCAAGCACTGAAATAAATCGCATTTGGTGTGCATCAAAATGGCGTCTGGGAGATTCCGGGTCAATCGTCCAGCTGCAAAAGGTGCATCTCTGAAGCACAGTCCCTGACCTGCAGTGAGACTTGTTCATCCGAGGTGGTGTTGCAGTGGAAATGATTGTGGGAAATGGCCCCTTCCTTTTGTGTATTCGCTGATTGGATTTCAGGCTCCGTTTCTCGTTCGGTACAGCGATCCAAGTTGACCAACCCGAGAGGAAAGATGTCCAGGGCATAACTCAGGGCTCCATACAACCACAGAATCTTGGGTGCAACCCTGCTCAAGCACACAAATGCGCGTATTAACAGTGTCTCTGTGTGTGACGTGTGTGCAAAGTACAGTGTGATGAGCATGACTGGCAGACAGGTGATCCATTGGGCTCACCTGAAAATCAGTTATGAGCATGAAAGAACACCGACGCCCAGGTCCCCGCTTCAGACATAACACCCACCAGCGTCTTGTGTGAAGCCACGGCATCTGGACTGCTCATGCTTCTGGGGATCATTCTCCTGAAAATGGTGGCTCCTTTCTCCCTGTGGAGCAACTCTCTACGCAGCGCTTCTTTCCTCCCCCAGGACTCATTTCATCGGGCCCGGGAAGCCTTCTGATTCAACACACCTGACCCATGAAAAGGAAAGGGAAAGAAAGGAGGCCAAAGGTCACACTCTCCTCATTCCACCATCCTCCCTAAAATCATCCTGATTTCATGGGCCCTGAGACCGGGGATGCTTCTGTACACCTCGAGGCCTTGGCGCCTGGCCCAAATGCTATTCTCTTTCTCATTATCTGAAAAATTTTAAGAAAATCCCTAGAGCCAGGATCTTTATACCTAGTAAGCCGAAAGTCCCGAAGAAACACCCAAATTCTGTCCCTCTTAGTTTGGGAAACAAGTCTACCTTCATCAGCATGACATTTTCCACCAAATGTGGTAACTGCAAGTCCACCACACAATGCTTAACTGGAATTGGAAGCAACATCTCAGACGACGAAAAATACATGCAAGAATCCCTAAGACAAATGGTTTATTTTTCCCTTTCTTACTAAAACAACTGCCAGTATTAACAATGGTATGCAAATCTCTTTTAGACGCCCTGCTTTTAAATCTCTATGTTTCTTCCTGAGACAGGGACTCATTCCCATCACCCAGGCATTTACAGTGTTTAATTCTGGTTATATGCTATTCTCAAATTTACAACTATTCATTTCATCTCTCTCAAATGTTGATCTATTATCACATACGTATTAAAATATTATCTCCCGTGCTGCGTGATATGTTGTTTTTATATCCATCCTTTCTTAAATGAACCAAAGGTTTTAGTTGGATTAGATTGTGATTAGTCAAGTTTTCTGATTTCATGATTTCTTAAATTGCGGTCATACGACCTCAATCACTGGAAATAGAATGTCATGAGTATTTCTCTTTACTTGCAATCATAAATTCGGGGAATGTCATCAATTGGTATGTCGGTGATTGCATGATTTCCTGAAAGTCTTTCACAGTCTAATTTGGGCACTAAGTATTTCGTCTAGGTTCAGTGCATGTTTCCAACACTTGATGCTTTATGATTTGGGTATACAGCTTCCACAAGAGCATTTCCTGCAAAGACATGTCTCGGTCCCCACTGGTAAGTCATTTCACTCGAACACAGAATCAATAGGCTGAACATGGAAAGGTTACTGCTAGAATACTTATTAGACTGCATGGATCTATTCTTTGATATTAAGGAAACAAATACACCGTGTTATTAACTGTACTTCATTGATGATTCTCAAGTCAGAAAGTACAGGTCTGACTTCCTGTCCTTCAATGCCTGAAAGGATGATCGTATCTGCCAAAAGCACATAGTTAGAAGCACATCGCAGCTCAAACACACACACACCCAGAAATAGAAACAAACACAAAGAAACACTCACATGGGCATGATTCTGCATGTTTTAAGTAAACTAACGCATTTTAAGTAAACTACCACTTAAGTTTACTGTTTTAAGTAAACACCACTGTTTTAAGTAAACTAACGCCTTCCCCAGGAGTTTTAAGTGAAGTGCCTGGGGAATACAAGGGGACACACCCTATGGTTCATTCTTTAACTGAGTGCTGATATTGGATTGGTGGACCGCGTACCTGATGGGTGGGTGGGGTGTTCGAGGTAGGCGGGGTTGAGTTATATAAGGGCTGATGCGGCCAGATGGCGTGTCATTTGAAGACTCTCTCGGAAGAGATAGCATCTTTCTGCAACGTGCGGTCCCAGCAGAGAAAGCTTGTGATCCTTGCTCCTGGCGACATGGAGGCCGAGTCACTCCACTTGGGAGGTGAGTGGCAGTTCCACCACTTTTCAAAACTCACATCTTCTCGGCCAGATGCAGCTTTTGCTGAAATCCAGCGGACTTCTCTACCTGAGAAGTCACCACTGTCATCTGAGACCCATGTCGACCTCTGTGATGGTTTGGCTCCTGTGGCAAGACAGCCTGCCCCTGGGGAGAAGCTTCCTCTCAGTAGCAGGAGACCTGCTGCGGTGGGGGCTGGGCTCCAGAATATGGGAAATACTTGCTATGTGAATGCTTCCCTGCAGTGCCTGACATACACACCACCCCTTGCCAACTACATGCTGTCCCGGGAGCACTCTCAACTTTGTCATCATCACAAGTGCTGCATGCTGTGTACGATGGAAGCTCACATCACACGGGCCCTCCACCGTCCTGGCCACGTCATCCAGCCCTCACAGGCATTGGTTGCTGGCTTCCATCGAGGCAAGCAGGAAGATGCCCATGAATTTCTGATGTTCATTGTGGATGCCATGAAAAGGGCATGCCTTCCCGGGCACAAGCAGGTAGATCATGACTCTGAGGACACCACCCTCATCCACCAGATATTTGGAGGCTGCTGGAGATCTCAAATCAAGTGTCTCCACTGCCAGGGCGTTTCGGACACCTTTGACCCTTACCTGGACATTGCCCTGGATATCCAGGCAGCTCAGAGTGTGAAGCAAGCTTTGGAACAGGTGGTGAAGCCCGAAGAACTCAATGGAGAGAATGCCTATCATTGTGGTCTTTGTCTCCAGAAGGCGCCTGCCTCCAAGACGTTCACTCTACACACTTCTGCCAAGGTCCTCATCCTTGTATTGAAGAGATTCTCCGATGTCACAGGCAACAAACTTGCCAAGAATGTGCAATACCCTGAGTGCCTTGACATGCAGCCATACATGTCTCAGCAGAACACAGGACCTCTTGTCTATGTCCTCTATGCTGTGCTGGTCCATGCTGGGTGGAGTTGTCACAACGGACATTACCTCTCTTATGTCAAAGCTCCAGGAGGCCAGTGGTACAAAATGGATGACGCCGAGGTCACTGCCTGTAGCATCGCTTCTGTCCTGAGTCAACAGGCCTATGTCCTCTTTTACATCCAGAAGAGTCAACTGGAAAGATGCAGTGAGAGTGTGTCAATAGGCAGGGAACCAGGAGCCCTTGGTGCTGAACACAAAGACAGGCGAGCAACGCAAGGAGAGCTCCAGAGAGAACCCTGCCTCCAGGTACCCGACTTGGAGGAGCACTTGGTGGAAAGAGCCACTCAGGAAAGCACCTTAGACCACTGGAAGTTCCTCCAAGAGCAAAACAAAACCAAGCCTGACTTCAACGTCAGAAAAGTCGAATGTACCCTGCCTCCCAACGTGCTTGTGATTCATCCATCAAAATACAAGAGTGGGATGAACAACCGTCATCCTGAACAGCAAAGCTCCCTGCTGAACCTCTCTTCAAGGAACCTGGCACCTCAGGAGTCCATGAACACTGGCACACTCACTTCTCTGCAAGGGAGGACCAGGAGATCCAAAGGGAGGAACAAACACAGCAAGAGGGCTCTGTTTGTGTGCCAGTGATCTCAGGAAAAGTCTCCATGCAAACGCAGGAGTGCATGCGCACACACACTGACACACACACACACATACACGTACACACACACACACCCACGAGGGGGTTCGCGCGCACACACACACACACACCATCACCTACGCAGTCAATCCGACATAAAGTAATGAGGAGCCCAGGTGTCTGTCTACACAAGAGGGAAAACTGGATAGTGATGGCTGCGTTTCAGGATGAGCCCAGACATGGGAAACATCGAGTTTTGCAGTCGTGAGTCTTCTGAACCTGTGGAGGGATTGTCTGTGTGTTTGTGTTCACGGTAGATGTCATTCAGTGTGAATTTCTGAATATGACATATTGCGGTGTAGGGTTGCGCGTGAGGTTATTGCAGGGGACGGGGTTGACTATTTTCTCTTGGGGTGTGTTTCATTCGTCAGTTGTTGGTGAGCACCAGAAGTTGAAATTTTGCGAACGTGGGACTTCTGTGGATCCTTCTCGCTACCTTGAGTAGTGGAAACTGGAACGCATTTGAAGAGAGGAAGGGTGTTCTTCTTTTGAACCTGCCTCGCCGTTTTTACATTACTTGTTGAATGGACGTCAGGCGCCCTAGGACTTGTGCCCTTGGTGGAACCCACAGAATGCTGGAGACAGACAGACAGACACACTTGCCTATTGAATGGTGTCCATTTCCAATGAATTGAAGCAGAAAATCATCCCACTGGTATGTGAGTCATTTGGAAGTAAGTCGTATTGATAATAAAGGAAATCAAACACAGGAGCGTGTGTGTATTCAACTAAAATAAAATCAGCAAGCACTGAAATAAATCGCATTTGGTGTGCATCAAAATGGCGTCTGGGAGATTCCGGGTCAATCGTCCAGCTGCGAAAGGTGCATCTCTGAAGCACAGTCCCTGACCTGCAGTGAGACTTGTTCATCCGAGGTGGTGTTGCAGTGGAAATGATTGTGGGAAATGGCCCCTTCCTTTTGTGTATTCGCTGATTGGATTTCAGGCTCCGTTTCTCGTTCGGTACAGCGATCCCAGTTGACCAACCCGAGAGGAAAGATGTCCAGGGCATAACTCAGGGCTCCATACAACCACAGAATCTTGGGTGCAACCCTGCTCAAGCACACAAATGCGCGTATTAACAGTGTCTCTGTGTGTGACGTGTGTGCAAAGTACAGTGTGATGAGCATGACTGGCAGACAGGTGATCCATTGGGCTCACCTGAAAATCAGTTATGAGCATGAAAGAACACCGACGCCCAGGTCCCCGCTTCAGACATAACACCCACCAGCGTCTTGTGTGAAGCCAAAGCATCTGGACTGCTCATGCTTCTGGGGATCATTCTCCTGAAAATGGTGGCTCCTTTCTCCCTGTGGAGCAAGTCTCTACGCAGCGCTTCTTTCCTCCCCCAGGACTCATTTCATCGGGCCCGGGAAGCCTTCTGATTCAACACACCTGACCCATGAAAAGGAAAGGGAAAGAAAGGAGGCCAAAGGTCACACTCTCCCCATTCCACCATCCTCCCTAAAATCATCCTGATTTCATGGGCCCTGAGACCGGGGATGCTTCTGTACACCTCGAGGCCTTGGCGCCTGGCCCAAATGCTATTCTCTTTCTCATTATCTGAAAAATTTTAAGAAAATCCCTAGAGCCAGGATCTTTATTCCTAGTAAGCCGAAAGTCCCAAAGAAACACCCAAATTCTGTCCCTCTTAGTTTGGGAAACAAGTCTACCTTCATCAGCATGACATTTTCCACCAAATGTGGTAACTGCAAGTCCACCACACAATGCTTAACTGGAATTGGAAGCAACATCTCAGACGATGAAAAATACATGCAAGAATCCCTAAGACAAATGGTTTATTTTTCCCTTTCTTACTAAAACAACTGCCAGTATTAACAATGGTATGCAAATCTCTTTTAGACGCCCTGCTTTTAAATCTCTATGTTTCTTCCTGAGACAGGGACTCATTCCCATCACCCAGGCATTTACAGTGTTTAATTCTGGTTATATGCTATTCTCAAATTTACAACTATTCATTTCATCTCTCTCAAATGTTGATCTATTATCACATACGTATTAAAATATTATCTCCCGTGCTGCGTGATATGTTGTTTTTATATTCATCCTTTCTTAAATGAACCAAAGGTTTTAGTTGGATTAGATTGTGATTAGTCAAGTTTTCTGATTTCATGATTTCTTAAATTGCGGTCATACGACCTCAATCACTGGAAATAGAATGTCATGAGTATTTCTCTTTACTTGCAATCATAAATTCGGGGAGTGTCCTCAATTGGTATGTCGGTGATTGCATGATTTCCTGAAAGTCTTTCACAGTCTAATTTGGGCACTAAGTATTTCGTCTAGGTTCAGTGCATGTTTCCAACACTTGATGCTTTATGATTTGGGTATACAGCTTCCACAAGAGCATTTCCTGCAAAGACATGTCTCGGTCCCCACTGGTAAGTCATTTCACTCGAACACAGAATCAATAGGCTGAACATGGAAAGGTTACTGCTAGAATACTTATTAGACTGCATGGATCTATTCTTTGATATTAAGGAAACAAATACACCGTGTTATTAACTGTACTTCATTGATGATTCTCAAGTCAGAAAGTACAGGTCTGACTTCCTGTCCTTCAATGCCTGAAAGGATGATCGTATCTGCCAAAAGCACATAGTTAGAAGCACATCGCAGCTCAAACACACACACACCCAGAAATAGAAACAAACACAAAGAAACACTCACATGGGCATGATTCTGCATGTTTTAAGTAAACTAACGCATTTTAAGTAAACTACCACTTAAGTTTACTGTTTTAAGTAAACACCACTGTTTTAAGTAAACTAACGCCTTCCCCAGGAGTTTTAAGTGAAGTGCCTGGGGAATACAAGGGGACACACCCTATGGTTCATTCTTTAACTGAGTGCTGATATTGGATTGGTGGACCGCGTACCTGATGGGTGGGTGGGGTGTTCGAGGTAGGCGGGGTTGAGTTATATAAGGGCTGATGCGGCCAGATGGCGTGTCATTTGAAGACTCTCTCGGAAGAGATAGCATCTTTCTGCAACGTGCGGTCCCAGCAGAGAAAGCTTGTGATCCTTGCTCCTGGCGACATGGAGGCCGATTCACTCCACTTGGGAGGTGAGTGGCAGTTCAACCACTTTTCAAAACTCACATCTTCTCGGCCAGATGCAGCTTTTGCTGAAATCCAGCGGACTTCTCTACCTGAGAAGTCACCACTGTCATCTGAGACCCATGTCGACCTCTGTGATGGTTTGGCTCCTGTGGCAAGACAGCCTGCCCCTGGGGAGAAGCTTCCTCTCGGTAGCAGGAGACCTGCTGCGGTGGGGGCTGGGCTCCAGAATATGGGAAATACTTGCTATGTGAATGCTTCCCTGCAGTGCCTGACATACACACCACCCCTTGCCAACTACATGCTGTCCCGGGAGCACTCTCAACTTTGTCATCATCACAAGTGCTGCATGCTGTGTACGATGGAAGCTCACATCACACGGGCCCTCCACCGTCCTGGCCACGTCATCCAGCCCTCACAGGCATTGGTTGCTGGCTTCCATCGAGGCAAGCAGGAAGATGCCCATGAATTTCTGATGTTCATTGTGGATGCCATGAAAAGGGCATGCCTTCCCGGGCACAAGCAGGTAGATCATGACTCTGAGGACACCACCCTCATCCACCAGATATTTGGAGGCTGCTGGAGATCTCAAATCAAGTGTCTCCACTGCCAGGGCGTTTCGGACACCTTTGACCCTTACCTGGACATTGCCCTGGATATCCAGGCAGCTCAGAGTGTGAAGCAAGCTTTGGAACAGGTGGTGAAGCCCGAAGAACTCAATGGAGAGAATGCCTATCATTGTGGTCTTTGTCTCCAGAAGGCGCCTGCCTCCAAGACGTTCACTCTACACACTTCTGCCAAGGTCCTCATCCTTGTATTGAAGAGATTCTCCGATGTCACAGGCAACAAACTTGCCAAGAATGTGCAATACCCTGAGTGCCTTGACATGCAGCCATACATGTCTCAGCAGAACACAGGACCTCTTGTCTATGTCCTCTATGCTGTGCTGGTCCATGCTGGGTGGAGTTGTCACAACGGACATTACCTCTCTTATGTCAAAGCTCCAGGAGGCCAGTGGTATAAAATGGATGACGCCGAGGTCACTGCCTGTAGCATCGCTTCTGTCCTGAGTCAACAGGCCTATGTCCTCTTTTACATCCAGAAGAGTCAACTGGAAAGATGCAGTGAGAGTGTGTCAATAGGCAGGGAACCAGGAGCCCTTGGTGCTGAACACAAAGACAGGCGAGCAACGCAAGGAGAGCTCCAGAGAGAACCCTGCCTCCAGGTACCCGACTTGGAGGAGCACTTGGTGGAAAGAGCCACTCAGGAAAGCACCTTAGACCACTGGAAGTTCCTCCAAGAGCAAAACAAAACCAAGCCTGACTTCAACGTCAGAAAAGTCGAATGTACCCTGCCTCCCAACGTGCTTGTGATTCATCCATCAAAATACAAGAGTGGGATGAACAACCGTCATCCTGAACAGCAAAGCTCCCTGCTGAACCTCTCTTCAAGGAACCTGGCACCTCAGGAGTCCATGAACACTGGCACACTCACTTCTCTGCAAGGGAGGACCAGGAGATCCAAAGGGAGGAACAAACACAGCAAGAGGGCTCTGTTTGTGTGCCAGTGATCTCAGGAAAAGTCTCCATGCAAACGCAGGAGTGCATGCGCACACACACTGACACACACACACACATACACGTACACACACACACACCCACGAGGGGGTTCGCGCGCGCACACACACACACACCATCACCTACGCAGTCAATCCGACATAAAGTAATGAGGAGCCCAGGTGTCTGTCTACACAAGAGGGAAAACTGGATAGTGATGGCTGCGTTTCAGGATGAGCCCAGACATGGGAAACATCGAGTTTTGCAGTCGTGAGTCTTCTGAACCTGTGGAGGGATTGTCTGTGTGTTTGTGTTCACGGTAGATGTCATTCAGTGTGAATTTCTGAATATGACATATTGCGGTGTAGGGTTGCGCATGAGGTTATTGCAGGGGACGGGGTTGACTATTTTCTCTTGGGGTGTGTTTCATTCGTCAGTTGTTGGTGAGCACCAGAAGTTGAAATTTTGCGAACGTGGGACTTCTGTGGATCCTTCTCGCTACCTTGAGTAGTGGAAACTGGAACGCATTTGAAGAGAGGAAGGGTGTTCTTCTTTTGAACCTGCCTCGCCGTTTTTACATTACTTGTTGAATGGACGTCAGGCGCCCTAGGACTTGTGCCCTTGGTGGAACCCACAGAATGCTGGAGACAGACAGACAGACACACTTGCCTATTGAATGGTGTCCATTTCCAATGAATTGAAGCAGAAAATCATCCCACTGGTATGTGAGTCATTTGGAAGTAAGTCGTATTGATAATAAAGGAAATCAAACACAGGAGCGTGTGTGTATTCAACTAAAATAAAATCAGCAAGCACTGAAATAAATCGCATTTGGTGTGCATCAAAATGGCGTCTGGGAGATTCCGGGTCAATCGTCCAGCTGCGAAAGGTGCATCTCTGAAGCACAGTCCCTGACCTGCAGTGAGACTTGTTCATCCGAGGTGGTGTTGCAGTGGAAATGATTGTGGGAAATGGCCCCTTCCTTTTGTGTATTCGCTGATTGGATTTCAGGCTCCGTTTCTCGTTCGGTACAGCGATCCAAGTTGACCAACCCGAGAGGAAAGATGTCCAGGGCATAACTCAGGGCTCCATACAACCACAGAATCTTGGGTGCAACCCTGCTCAAGCACACAAATGCGCGTATTAACAGTGTCTCTGTGTGTGACGTGTGTGCAAAGTACAGTGTGATGAGCATGACTGGCAGACAGGTGATCCATTGGGCTCACCTGAAAATCAGTTATGAGCATGAAAGAACACCGACGCCCAGGTCCCCGCTTCAGACATAACACCCACCAGCGTCTTGTGTGAAGCCACGGCATCTGGACTGCTCATGCTTCTGGGGATCATTCTCCTGAAAATGGTGGCTCCTTTCTCCCTGTGGAGCAACTCTCTACGCAGCGCTTCTTTCCTCCCCCAGGACTCATTTCATCGGGCCCGGGAAGCCTTCTGATTCAACACACCTGACCCATGAAAAGGAAAGGGAAAGAAAGGAGGCCAAAGGTCACACTCTCCTCATTCCACCATCCTCCCTAAAATCATCCTGATTTCATGGGCCCTGAGACCGGGGATGCTTCTGTACACCTCGAGGCCTTGGCGCCTGGCCCAAATGCTATTCTCTTTCTCATTATCTGAAAAATCTTAAGAAAATCCCTAGAGCCAGGATCTTTATTCCTAGTAAGCCGAAAGTCCCGAAGAAACACCCAAATTCTGTCCCTCTTAGTTTGGGAAACAAGTCTACCTTCATCAGCATGACATTTTCCACCAAATGTGGTAACTGCAAGTCCACCACACAATGCTTAACTGGAATTGGAAGCAACATCTCAGACGATGAAAAATACATGCAAGAATCCCTAAGACAAATGGTTTATTTTTCCCTTTCTTACTAAAACAACTGCCAGTATTAACAATGGTATGCAAATCTCTTTTAGACGCCCTGCTTTTAAATCTCTATGTTTCTTCCTGAGACAGGGACTCATTCCCATCACCCAGGCATTTACAGTGTTTAATTCTGGTTATATGCTATTCTCAAATTTACAACTATTCATTTCATCTCTCTCAAATGTTGATCTATTATCACATACGTATTAAAATATTATCTCCCGTGCTGCGTGATATGTTGTTTTTATATTCATCCTTTCTTAAATGAACCAAAGGTTTTAGTTGGATTAGATTGTGATTAGTCAAGTTTTCTGATTTCATGATTTCTTAAATTGCGGTCATACGACCTCAATCACTGGAAATAGAATGTCATGAGTATTTCTCTTTACTTGCAATCATAAATTCGGGGAATGTCATCAATTGGTATGTCGGTGATTGCATGATTTCCTGAAAGTCTTTCACAGTCTAATTTGGGCACTAAGTATTTCGTCTAGGTTCAGTGCATGTTTCCAACACTTGATGCTTTATGATTTGGGTATACAGCTTCCACAAGAGCATTTCCTGCAAAGACATGTCTCGGTCCCCACTGGTAAGTCATTTCACTCGAACACAGAATCAATAGGCTGAACATGGAAAGGTTACTGCTAGAATACTTATTAGACTGCATGGATCTATTCTTTGATATTAAGGAAACAAATACACCGTGTTATTAACTGTACTTCATTGATGATTCTCAAGTCAGAAAGTACAGGTCTGACTTCCTGTCCTTCAATGCCTGAAAGGATGATCGTATCTGCCAAAAGCACATAGTTAGAAGCACATCGCAGCTCAAACACACACACACCCAGAAATAGAAACAAACACAAAGAAACACTCACATGGGCATGATTCTGCATGTTTTAAGTAAACTAACGCATTTTAAGTAAACTACCACTTAAGTTTACTGTTTTAAGTAAACACCACTGTTTTAAGTAAACTAACGCCTTCCCCAGGAGTTTTAAGTGAACTCCCTGGGGAATACAAGGGGACACACCCTATGGTTCATTCTTTAACTGAGTGCTGATATTGGATTGGTGGACCGCGTACCTGATGGGTGGGTGGGGTGTTCGAGGTAGGCGGGGTTGAGTTATATAAGGGCTGATGCGGCCAGATGGCGTGTCATTTGAAGACTCTCTCGGAAGAGATAGCATCTTTCCGCAACGTGCTGTCCCAGCAGAGAAAGCTTGTGATCCTTGCTCCTGGCGACATGGAGGCCGAGTCACTCCACTTGGGAGGTGAGTGGCAGTTCCACCACTTTTCAAAACTCACATCTTCTCGGCCAGATGCAGCTTTTGCTGAAATCCAGCGGACTTCTCTACCTGAGAAGTCACCACTGTCATCTGAGACCCATGTCGACCTCTGTGATGGTTTGGCTCCTGTGGCAAGACAGCCTGCCCCTGGGGAGAAGCTTCCTCTCAGTAGCAGGAGACCTGCTGCGGTGGGGGCTGGGCTCCAGAATATGGGAAATACTTGCTATGTGAATGCTTCCCTGCAGTGCCTGACATACACACCACCCCTTGCCAACTACATGCTGTCCCGGGAGCACTCTCAACTTTGTCATCATCACAAGTGCTGCATGCTGTGTACGATGGAAGCTCACATCACACGGGCCCTCCACCGTCCTGGCCACGTCATCCAGCCCTCACAGGCATTGGTTGCTGGCTTCCATCGAGGCAAGCAGGAAGATGCCCATGAATTTCTGATGTTCATTGTGGATGCCATGAAAAGGGCATGCCTTCCCGGGCACAAGCAGGTAGATCATGACTCTGAGGACACCACCCTCATCCACCAGATATTTGGAGGCTGCTGGAGATCTCAAATCAAGTGTCTCCACTGCCAGGGCGTTTCGGACACCTTTGACCCTTACCTGGACATTGCCCTGGATATCCAGGCAGCTCAGAGTGTGAAGCAAGCTTTGGAACAGGTGGTGAAGCCCGAAGAACTCAATGGAGAGAATGCCTATCATTGTGGTCTTTGTCTCCAGAAGGCGCCTGCCTCCAAGACGTTCACTCTACACACTTCTGCCAAGGTCCTCATCCTTGTATTGAAGAGATTCTCCGATGTCACAGGCAACAAACTTGCCAAGAATGTGCAATACCCTGAGTGCCTTGACATGCAGCCATACATGTCTCAGCAGAACACAGGACCTCTTGTCTATGTCCTCTATGCTGTGCTGGTCCATGCTGGGTGGAGTTGTCACAACGGACATTACCTCTCTTATGTCAAAGCTCCAGGAGGCCAGTGGTATAAAATGGATGACGCCGAGGTCACTGCCTGTAGCATCGCTTCTGTCCTGAGTCAACAGGCCTATGTCCTCTTTTACATCCAGAAGAGTCAACTGGAAAGATGCAGTGAGAGTGTGTCAATAGGCAGGGAACCAGGAGCCCTTGGTGCTGAACACAAAGACAGGCGAGCAACGCAAGGAGAGCTCCAGAGAGAACCCTGCCTCCAGGTACCCGACTTGGAGGAGCACTTGGTGGAAAGAGCCACTCAGGAAAGCACCTTAGACCACTGGAAGTTCCTCCAAGAGCAAAACAAAACCAAGCCTGACTTCAACGTCAGAAAAGTCGAATGTACCCTGCCTCCCAACGTGCTTGTGATTCATCCATCAAAATACAAGAGTGGGATGAACAACCGTCATCCTGAACAGCAAAGCTCCCTGCTGAACCTCTCTTCAAGGAACCTGGCACCTCAGGAGTCCATGAACACTGGCACACTCACTTCTCTGCAAGGGAGGACCAGGAGATCCAAAGGGAGGAACAAACACAGCAAGAGGGCTCTGTTTGTGTGCCAGTGATCTCAGGAAAAGTCTCCATGCAAACGCAGGAGTGCATGCGCACACACACTGACACACACACACACATACACGTACACACACACACACCCACGAGGGGGTTCGCGCGCGCACACACACACACACCATCACCTACGCAGTCAATCCGACATAAAGTAATGAGGAGCCCAGGTGTCTGTCTACACAAGAGGGAAAACTGGATAGTGATGGCTGCGTTTCAGGATGAGCCCAGACATGGGAAACATCGAGTTTTGCAGTCGTGAGTCTTCTGAACCTGTGGAGGGATTGTCTGTGTGTTTGTGTTCACGGTAGATGTCATTCAGTGTGAATTTCTGAATATGACATATTGCGGTGTAGGGTTGCGCGTGAGGTTATTGCAGGGGACGGGGTTGACTATTTTCTCTTGGGGTGTGTTTCATTCGTCAGTTGTTGGTGAGCACCAGAAGTTGAAATTTTGCGAACGTGGGACTTCTGTGGATCCTTCTCGCTACCTTGAGTAGTGGAAACTGGAACGCATTTGAAGAGAGGAAGGGTGTTCTTCTTTTGAACCTGCCTCGCCGTTTTTACATTACTTGTTGAATGGACGTCAGGCGCCCTAGGACTTGTGCCCTTGGTGGAACCCACAGAATGCTGGAGACAGACAGACAGACACACTTGCCTATTGAATGGTGTCCATTTCCAATGAATTGAAGCAGAAAATCATCCCACTGGTATGTGAGTCATTTGGAAGTAAGTCGTATTGATAATAAAGGAAATCAAACACAGGAGCGTGTGTGTATTCAACTAAAATAAAATCAGCAAGCACTGAAATAAATCGCATTTGGTGTGCATCAAAATGGCGTCTGGGAGATTCCGGGTCAATCGTCCAGCTGCGAAAGGTGCATCTCTGAAGCACAGTCCCTGACCTGCAGTGAGACTTGTTCATCCGAGGTGGTGTTGCAGTGGAAATGATTGTGGGAAATGGCCCCTTCCTTTTGTGTATTCGCTGATTGGATTTCAGGCTCCGTTTCTCGTTCGGTACAGCGATCCAAGTTGACCAACCCGAGAGGAAAGATGTCCAGGGCATAACTCAGGGCTCCATACAACCACAGAATCTTGGGTGCAACCCTGCTCAAGCACACAAATGCGCGTATTAACAGTGTCTCTGTGTGTGACGTGTGTGCAAAGTACAGTGTGATGAGCATGACTGGCAGACAGGTGATCCATTGGGCTCACCTGAAAATCAGTTATGAGCATGAAAGAACACCGACGCCCAGGTCCCCGCTTCAGACATAACACCCACCAGCGTCTTGTGTGAAGCCACGGCATCTGGACTGCTCATGCTTCTGGGGATCATTCTCCTGAAAATGGTGGCTCCTTTCTCCCTGTGGAGCAACTCTCTACGCAGCGCTTCTTTCCTCCCCCAGGACTCATTTCATCGGGCCCGGGAAGCCTTCTGATTCAACACACCTGACCCATGAAAAGGAAAGGGAAAGAAAGGAGGCCAAAGGTCACACTCTCCTCATTCCACCATCCTCCCTAAAATCATCCTGATTTCATGGGCCCTGAGACCGGGGATGCTTCTGTACACCTCGAGGCCTTGGCGCCTGGCCCAAATGCTATTCTCTTTCTCATTATCTGAAAAATTTTAAGAAAATCCCTAGAGCCAGGATCTTTATTCCTAGTAAGCCGAAAGTCCCGAAGAAACACCCAAATTCTGTCCCTCTTAGTTTGGGAAACAAGTCTACCTTCATCAGCATGACATTTTCCACCAAATGTGGTAACTGCAAGTCCACCACACAATGCTTAACTGGAATTGGAAGCAACATCTCAGACGATGAAAAATACATGCAAGAATCCCTAAGACAAATGGTTTATTTTTCCCTTTCTTACTAAAACAACTGCCAGTATTAACAATGGTATGCAAATCTCTTTTAGACGCCCTGCTTTTAAATCTCTATGTTTCTTCCTGAGACAGGGACTCATTCCCATCACCCAGGCATTTACAGTGTTTAATTCTGGTTATATGCTATTCTCAAATTTACAACTATTCATTTCATCTCTCTCAAATGTTGATCTATTATCACATACGTATTAAAATATTATCTCCCGTGCTGCGTGATATGTTGTTTTTATATTCATCCTTTCTTAAATGAACCAAAGGTTTTAGTTGGATTAGATTGTGATTAGTCAAGTTTTCTGATTTCATGATTTCTTAAATTGCGGTCATACGACCTCAATCACTGGAAATAGAATGTCATGAGTATTTCTCTTTACTTGCAATCATAAATTCGGGGAATGTCATCAATTGGTATGTCGGTGATTGCATGATTTCCTGAAAGTCTTTCACAGTCTAATTTGGGCACTAAGTATTTCGTCTAGGTTCAGTGCATGTTTCCAACACTTGATGCTTTATGATTTGGGTATACAGCTTCCACAAGAGCATTTCCTGCAAAGACATGTCTCGGTCCCCACTGGTAAGTCATTTCACTCGAACACAGAATCAATAGGCTGAACATGGAAAGGTTACTGCTAGAATACTTATTAGACTGCATGGATCTATTCTTTGATATTAAGGAAACAAATACACCGTGTTATTAACTGTACTTCATTGATGATTCTCAAGTCAGAAAGTACAGGTCTGACTTCCTGTCCTTCAATGCCTGAAAGGATGATCGTATCTGCCAAAAGCACATAGTTAGAAGCACATCGCAGCTCAAACACACACACACCCAGAAATAGAAACAAACACAAAGAAACACTCACATGGGCATGATTCTGCATGTTTTAAGTAAACTAACGCATTTTAAGTAAACTACCACTTAAGTTTACTGTTTTAAGTAAACACCACTGTTTTAAGTAAACTAACGCCTTCCCCAGGAGTTTTAAGTGAACTCCCTGGGGAATACAAGGGGACACACCCTATGGTTCATTCTTTAACTGAGTGCTGATATTGGATTGGTGGACCGCGTACCTGATGGGTGGGTGGGGTGTTCGAGGTAGGCGGGGTTGAGTTATATAAGGGCTGATGCGGCCAGATGGCGTGTCATTTGAAGACTCTCTCGGAAGAGATAGCATCTTTCTGCAACGTGCGGTCCCAGCAGAGAAAGCTTGTGATCCTTGCTCCTGGCGACATGGATGCCGAGTCACTCCACTTGGGAGGTGAGTGGCAGTTCCACCACTTTTCAAAACTCACATCTTCTCGGCCAGATGCAGCTTTTGCTGAAATCCAGCGGACTTCTCTACCTGAGAAGTCACCACTGTCATCTGAGACCCATGTCGACCTCTGTGATGGTTTGGCTCCTGTGGCAAGACAGCCTGCCCCTGGGGAGAAGCTTCCTCTCAGTAGCAGGAGACCTGCTGCGGTGGGGGCTGGGCTCCAGAATATGGGAAATACTTGCTATGTGAATGCTTCCCTGCAGTGCCTGACATACACACCACCCCTTGCCAACTACATGCTGTCCCGGGAGCACTCTCAACTTTGTCATCATCACAAGTGCTGCATGCTGTGTACGATGGAAGCTCACATCACACGGGCCCTCCACCGTCCTGGCCACGTCATCCAGCCCTCACAGGCATTGGTTGCTGGCTTCCATCGAGGCAAGCAGGAAGATGCCCATGAATTTCTGATGTTCATTGTGGATGCCATGAAAAGGGCATGCCTTCCCGGGCACAAGCAGGTAGATCATGACTCTGAGGACACCACCCTCATCCACCAGATATTTGGAGGCTGCTGGAGATCTCAAATCAAGTGTCTCCACTGCCAGGGCGTTTCGGACACCTTTGACCCTTACCTGGACATTGCCCTGGATATCCAGGCAGCTCAGAGTGTGAAGCAAGCTTTGGAACAGGTGGTGAAGCCCGAAGAACTCAATGGAGAGAATGCCTATCATTGTGGTCTTTGTCTCCAGAAGGCGCCTGCCTCCAAGACGTTCACTCTACACACTTCTGCCAAGGTCCTCATCCTTGTATTGAAGAGATTCTCCGATGTCACAGGCAACAAACTTGCCAAGAATGTGCAATACCCTGAGTGCCTTGACATGCAGCCATACATGTCTCAGCAGAACACAGGACCTCTTGTCTATGTCCTCTATGCTGTGCTGGTCCATGCTGGGTGGAGTTGTCACAACGGACATTACCTCTCTTATGTCAAAGCTCCAGGAGGCCAGTGGTATAAAATGGATGACGCCGAGGTCACTGCCTGTAGCATCGCTTCTGTCCTGAGTCAACAGGCCTATGTCCTCTTTTACATCCAGAAGAGTCAACTGGAAAGATGCAGTGAGAGTGTGTCAATAGGCAGGGAACCAGGAGCCCTTGGTGCTGAACACAAAGACAGGCGAGCAACGCAAGGAGAGCTCCAGAGAGAACCCTGCCTCCAGGTACCCGACTTGGAGGAGCACTTGGTGGAAAGAGCCACTCAGGAAAGCACCTTAGACCACTGGAAGTTCCTCCAAGAGCAAAACAAAACCAAGCCTGACTTCAACGTCAGAAAAGTCGAATGTACCCTGCCTCCCAACGTGCTTGTGATTCATCCATCAAAATACAAGAGTGGGATGAACAACCGTCATCCTGAACAGCAAAGCTCCCTGCTGAACCTCTCTTCAAGGAACCTGGCACCTCAGGAGTCCATGAACACTGGCACACTCACTTCTCTGCAAGGGAGGACCAGGAGATCCAAAGGGAGGAACAAACACAGCAAGAGGGCTCTGTTTGTGTGCCAGTGATCTCAGGAAAAGTCTCCATGCAAACGCAGGAGTGCATGCGCACACACACTGACACACACACACACATACACGTACACACACACACACCCACGAGGGGGTTCGCGCGCGCACACACACACACACCATCACCTACGCAGTCAATCCGACATAAAGTAATGAGGAGCCCAGGTGTCTGTCTACACAAGAGGGAAAACTGGATAGTGATGGCTGCGTTTCAGGATGAGCCCAGACATGGGAAACATCGAGTTTTGCAGTCGTGAGTCTTCTGAACCTGTGGAGGGATTGTCTGTGTGTTTGTGTTCACGGTAGATGTCATTCAGTGTGAATTTCTGAATATGACATATTGCGGTGTAGGGTTGCGCGTGAGGTTATTGCAGGGGACGGGGTTGACTATTTTCTCTTGGGGTGTGTTTCATTCGTCAGTTGTTGGTGAGCACCAGAAGTTGAAATTTTGCGAACGTGGGACTTCTGTGGATCCTTCTCGCTACCTTGAGTAGTGGAAACTGGAACGCATTTGAAGAGAGGAAGGGTGTTCTTCTTTTGAACCTGCCTCGCCGTTTTTACATTACTTGTTGAATGGACGTCAGGCGCCCTAGGACTTGTGCCCTTGGTGGAACCCACAGAATGCTGGAGACAGACAGACAGACACACTTGCCTATTGAATGGTGTCCATTTCCAATGAATTGAAGCAGAAAATCATCCCACTGGTATGTGAGTCATTTGGAAGTAAGTCGTATTGATAATAAAGGAAATCAAACACAGGAGCGTGTGTGTATTCAACTAAAATAAAATCAGCAAGCACTGAAATAAATTGCATTTGGTGTGCATCAAAATGGCGTCTGGGAGATTCCGGGTCAATCGTCCAGCTGCGAAAGGTGCATCTCTGAAGCACAGTCCCTGACCTGCAGTGAGACTTGTTCATCCGAGGTGGTGTTGCAGTGGAAATGATTGTGGGAAATGGCCCCTTCCTTTTGTGTATTCGCTGATTGGATTTCAGGCTCCGTTTCTCGTTCGGTACAGCGATCCAAGTTGACCAACCCGAGAGGAAAGATGTCCAGGGCATAACTCAGGGCTCCATACAACCACAGAATCTTGGGTGCAACCCTGCTCAAGCACACAAATGCGCGTATTAACAGTGTCTCTGTGTGTGACGTGTGTGCAAAGTACAGTGTGATGAGCATGACTGGCAGACAGGTGATCCATTGGGCTCACCTGAAAATCAGTTATGAGCATGAAAGAACACCGACGCCCAGGTCCCCGCTTCAGACATAACACCCACCAGCGTCTTGTGTGAAGCCACGGCATCTGGACTGCTCATGCTTCTGGGGATCATTCTCCTGAAAATGGTGGCTCCTTTCTCCCTGTGGAGCAACTCTCTACGCAGCGCTTCTTTCCTCCCCCAGGACTCATTTCATCGGGCCCGGGAAGCCTTCTGATTCAACACACCTGACCCATGAAAAGGAAAGGGAAAGAAAGGAGGCCAAAGGTCACACTCTCCTCATTCCACCATCCTCCCTAAAATCATCCTGATTTCATGGGCCCTGAGACCGGGGATGCTTCTGTACACCTCGAGGCCTTGGCGCCTGGCCCAAATGCTATTCTCTTTCTCATTATCTGAAAAATTTTAAGAAAATCCCTAGAGCCAGGATCTTTATTCCTAGTAAGCCGAAAGTCCCGAAGAAACACCCAAATTCTGTCCCTCTTAGTTTGGGAAACAAGTCTACCTTCATCAGCATGACATTTTCCACCAAATGTGGTAACTGCAAGTCCACCACACAATGCTTAACTGGAATTGGAAGCAACATCTCAGACGATGAAAAATACATGCAAGAATCCCTAAGACAAATGGTTTATTTTTCCCTTTCTTACTAAAACAACTGCCAGTATTAACAATGGTATGCAAATCTCTTTTAGACGCCCTGCTTTTAAATCTCTATGTTTCTTCCTGAGACAGGGACTCATTCCCATCACCCAGGCATTTACAGTGTTTAATTCTGGTTATATGCTATTCTCAAATTTACAACTATTCATTTCATCTCTCTCAAATGTTGATCTATTATCACATACGTATTAAAATATTATCTCCCGTGCTGCGTGATATGTTGTTTTTATATTCATCCTTTCTTAAATGAACCAAAGGTTTTAGTTGGATTAGATTGTGATTAGTCAAGTTTTCTGATTTCATGATTTCTTAAATTGCGGTCATACGACCTCAATCACTGGAAATAGAATGTCATGAGTATTTCTCTTTACTTGCAATCATAAATTCGGGGAATGTCATCAATTGGTATGTCGGTGATTGCATGATTTCCTGAAAGTCTTTCACAGTCTAATTTGGGCACTAAGTATTTCGTCTAGGTTCAGTGCATGTTTCCAACACTTGATGCTTTATGATTTGGGTATACAGCTTCCACAAGAGCATTTCCTGCAAAGACATGTCTCGGTCCCCACTGGTAAGTCATTTCACTCGAACACAGAATCAATAGGCTGAAGATGGAAAGGTTACTGCTAGAATACTTATTAGACTGCATGGATCTATTCTTTGATATTAAGGAAACAAATACACCGTGTTATTAACTGTACTTCATTGATGATTCTCAAGTCAGAAAGTACAGGTCTGACTTCCTGTCCTTCAATGCCTGAAAGGATGATCGTATCTGCCAAAAGCACATAGTTAGAAGCACATCGCAGCTCAAACACACACACACCCAGAAATAGAAACAAACACAAAGAAACACTCACATGGGCATGATTCTGCATGTTTTAAGTAAACTAACGCATTTTAAGTAAACTACCACTTAAGTTTACTGTTTTAAGTAAACACCACTGTTTTAAGTAAACTAACGCCTTCCCCAGGAGTTTTAAGTGAAGTGCCTGGGGAATACAAGGGGACACACCCTATGGTTCATTCTTTAACTGAGTGCTGATATTGGATTGGTGGACCGCGTACCTGATGGGTGGGTGGGGTGTTCGAGGTAGGCGGGGTTGAGTTATATAAGGGCTGATGCGGCCAGATGGCGTGTCATTTGAAGACTCTCTCGGAAGAGATAGCATCTTTCTGCAACGTGCGGTCCCAGCAGAGAAAGCTTGTGATCCTTGCTCCTGGCGACATGGAGGCCGATTCACTCCACTTGGGAGGTGAGTGGCAGTTCAACCACTTTTCAAAACTCACATCTTCTCGGCCAGATGCAGCTTTTGCTGAAATCCAGCGGACTTCTCTACCTGGGAAGTCACCACTGTCATCTGAGACCCATGTCGACCTCTGTGATGATTTGGCTCCTGTGGCAAGACAGCCTGCCCCTGGGGAGAAGCTTCCTCTCAGTAGCAGGAGACCTGCTGCGGTGGGGGCTGGGCTCCAGAATATGGGAAATACTTGCTATGTGAATGCTTCCCTGCAGTGCCTGACATACACACCACCCCTTGCCAACTACATGCTGTCCCGGGAGCACTCTCAACTTTGTCATCATCACAAGTGCTGCATGCTGTGTACGATGGAAGCTCACATCACACGGGCCCTCCACCGTCCTGGCCACGTCATCCAGCCCTCACAGGCATTGGTTGCTGGCTTCCATCGAGGCAAGCAGGAAGATGCCCATGAATTTCTGATGTTCATTGTGGATGCCATGAAAAGGGCATGCCTTCCCGGGCACAAGCAGGTAGATCATGACTCTGAGGACACCACCCTCATCCACCAGATATTTGGAGGCTGCTGGAGATCTCAAATCAAGTGTCTCCACTGCCAGGGCGTTTCGGACACCTTTGACCCTTACCTGGACATTGCCCTGGATATCCAGGCAGCTCAGAGTGTGAAGCAAGCTTTGGAACAGGTGGTGAAGCCCGAAGAACTCAATGGAGAGAATGCCTATCATTGTGGTCTTTGTCTCCAGAAGGCGCCTGCCTCCAAGACGTTCACTCTACACACTTCTGCCAAGGTCCTCATCCTTGTATTGAAGAGATTCTCCGATGTCACAGGCAACAAACTTGCCAAGAATGTGCAATACCCTGAGTGCCTTGACATGCAGCCATACATGTCTCAGCAGAACACAGGACCTCTTGTCTATGTCCTCTATGCTGTGCTGGTCCATGCTGGGTGGAGTTGTCACAACGGACATTACCTCTCTTATGTCAAAGCTCCAGGAGGCCAGTGGTATAAAATGGATGACGCCGAGGTCACTGCCTGTAGCATCGCTTCTGTCCTGAGTCAACAGGCCTATGTCCTCTTTTACATCCAGAAGAGTCAACTGGAAAGATGCAGTGAGAGTGTGTCAATAGGCAGGGAACCAGGAGCCCTTGGTGCTGAACACAAAGACAGGCGAGCAACGCAAGGAGAGCTCCAGAGAGAACCCTGCCTCCAGATACCCGACTTGGAGGAGCATTTGGTGGAAAGAGCCACTCAGGAAAGCACCTTAGACCACTGGAAGTTCCTCCAAGAGCAAAACAAAACCAAGCCTGACTTCAACGTCAGAAAAGTCGAATGTACCCTGCCTCCCAACGTGCTTGTGATTCATCCATCAAAATACAAGAGTGGGATGAACAACCGTCATCCTGAACAGCAAAGCTCCCTGCTGAACCTCTCTTCAAGGAACCTGGCACCTCAGGAGTCCATGAACACTGGCACACTCACTTCTCTGCAAGGGAGGACCAGGAGATCCAAAGGGAGGAACAAACACAGCAAGAGGGCTCTGTTTGTGTGCCAGTGATCTCAGGAAAAGTCTCCATGCAAACGCAGGAGTGCATGCGCACACACACTGACACACACACACACATACACGTACACACACACACACCCACGAGGGGGTTCGCGCGCGCACACACACACACACCATCACCTACGCAGTCAATCCGACATAAAGTAATGAGGAGCCCAGGTGTCTGTCTACACAAGAGGGAAAACTGGATAGTGATGGCTGCGTTTCAGGATGAGCCCAGACATGGGAAACATCGAGTTTTGCAGTCGTGAGTCTTCTGAACCTGTGGAGGGATTGTCTGTGTGTTTGTGTTCACGGTAGATGTCATTCAGTGTGAATTTCTGAATATGACATATTGCGGTGTAGGGTTGCGCGTGAGGTTATTGCAGGGGACGGGGTTGACTATTTTCTCTTGGGGTGTGTTTCATTCGTCAGTTGTTGGTGAGCACCAGAAGTTGAAATTTTGCGAACGTGGGACTTCTGTGGATCCTTCTCGCTACCTTGAGTAGTGGAAACTGGAACGCATTTGAAGAGAGGAAGGGTGTTCTTCTTTTGAACCTGCCTCGCCGTTTTTACATTACTTGTTGAATGGACGTCAGGCGCCCTAGGACTTGTGCCCTTGGTGGAACCCACAGAATGCTGGAGACAGACAGACAGACACACTTGCCTATTGAATGGTGTCCATTTCCAATGAATTGAAGCAGAAAATCATCCCACTGGTATGTGAGTCATTTGGAAGTAAGTCGTATTGATAATAAAGGAAATCAAACACAGGAGCGTGTGTGTATTCAACTAAAATAAAATCAGCAAGCACTGAAATAAATCGCATTTGGTGTGCATCAAAATGGCGTCTGGGAGATTCCGGGTCAATCGTCCAGCTGCGAAAGGTGCATCTCTGAAGCACAGTCCCTGACCTGCAGTGAGACTTGTTCATCCGAGGTGGTGTTGCAGTGGAAATGATTGTGGGAAATGGCCCCTTCCTTTTGTGTATTCGCTGATTGGATTTCAGGCTCCGTTTCTCGTTCGGTACAGCGATCCCAGTTGACCAACCCGAGAGGAAAGATGTCCAGGGCATAACTCAGGGCTCCATACAACCACAGAATCTTGGGTGCAACCCTGCTCAAGCACACAAATGCGCGTATTAACAGTGTCTCTGTGTGTGACGTGTGTGCAAAGTACAGTGTGATGAGCATGACTGGCAGACAGGTGATCCATTGGGCTCACCTGAAAATCAGTTATGAGCATGAAAGAACACCGACGCCCAGGTCCCCGCTTCAGACATAACACCCACCAGCGTCTTGTGTGAAGCCACGGCATCTGGACTGCTCATGCTTCTGGGGATCATTCTCCTGAAAATGGTGGCTCCTTTCTCCCTGTGGAGCAACTCTCTACGCAGCGCTTCTTTCCTCCCCCAGGACTCATTTCATCGGGCCCGGGAAGCCTTCTGATTCAACACACCTGACCCATGAAAAGGAAAGGGAAAGAAAGGAGGCCAAAGGTCACACTCTCCCCATTCCACCATCCTCCCTAAAATCATCCTGATTTCATGGGCCCTGAGACCGGGGATGCTTCTGTACACCTCGAGGCCTTGGCGCCTGGCCCAAATGCTATTCTCTTTCTCATTATCTGAAAAATTTTAAGAAAATCCCTAGAGCCAGGATCTTTATTCCTAGTAAGCCGAAAGTCCCAAAGAAACACCCAAATTCTGTCCCTCTTAGTTTGGGAAACAAGTCTACCTTCATCAGCATGACATTTTCCACCAAATGTGGTAACTGCAAGTCCACCACACAATGCTTAACTGGAATTGGAAGCAACATCTCAGACGATGAAAAATACATGCAAGAATCCCTAAGACAAATGGTTTATTTTTCCCTTTCTTACTAAAACAACTGCCAGTATTAACAATGGTATGCAAATCTCTTTTAGACGCCCTGCTTTTAAATCTCTATGTTTCTTCCTGAGACAGGGACTCATTCCCATCACCCAGGCATTTACAGTGTTTAATTCTGGTTATATGCTATTCTCAAATTTACAACTATTCATTTCATCTCTCTCAAATGTTGATCTATTATCACATACGTATTAAAATATTATCTCCCATGCTGCGTGATATGTTGTTTTTATATTCATCCTTTCTTAAATGAACCAAAGGTTTTAGTTGGATTAGATTGTGATTAGTCAAGTTTTCTGATTTCATGATTTCTTAAATTGCGGTCATACGACCTCAATCACTGGAAATAGAATGTCATGAGTATTTCTCTTTACTTGCAATCATAAATTCGGGGAATGTCATCAATTGGTATGTCGGTGATTGCATGATTTCCTGAAAGTCTTTCACAGTCTAATTTGGGCACTAAGTATTTCGTCTAGGTTCAGTGCATGTTTCCAACGCTTGATGCTTTATGATTTGGGTATACAGCTTCCACAAGAGCATTTCCTGCAAAGACATGTCTCGGTCCCCACTGGTAAGTCATTTCACTCGAACACAGAATCAATAGGCTGTACATGGAAAGGTTACTGCTAGAATACTTATTAGACTGCATGGATCTATTCTTTGATATTAAGGAAAACATATACACCGTGTTATTAACTGTACTTCATTGATGATTCTCAAGTCAGAAAGTACAGGTCTGACTTCCTGTCCTTCAATGCCTGAAAGGATGATCGCATCTGCCAAAAGCACATAGTTAGAAGCACATCGCAGCTCTAACACACACACACCCAGAAATAGAAACAAACACAAAGAAACACTCACATGGGCATGATTCTGCATGTTTTAAGTAAACTAACGCATTTTAAGTAAACTACCACTTAAGTTTACTGTTTTAAGTAAACACCACTGTTTTAAGTAAACTAACGCCTTCCCCAGGAGTTTTAAGTGAACTCCCTGGGGAATACAAGGGGACACACCCTATGGTTCATTCTTTAACTGAGTGCTGATATTGGATTGGTGGACCGCGTACCTGATGGGTGGGTGGGGTGTTCGAGGTAGGCGGGGTTGAGTTATATAAGGGCTGATGCGGCCAGATGGCGTGTCATTTGAAGACTCTCTCGGAAGAGATAGCATCTTTCTGCAACGTGCGTTCCCAGCAGAGAAAGCTTGGGATCCTTGCTCCTGGCGACATGGAGGCCGATTCACTCCACTTGGGAGGTGAGTGGCAGTTCAACCACTTTTCAAAACTCACATCTTCTCGGCCAGATGCAGCTTTTGCTGAAATCCAGCGGACTTCTCTACCTGAGAAGTCACCACTGTCATCTGAGACCCATGTCGACCTCTGTGATGGTTTGGCTCCTGTGGCAAGACAGCCTGCCCCTGGGGAGAAGCTTCCTCTCAGTAGCAGGAGACCTGCTGCGGTGGGGGCTGGGCTCCAGAATATGGGAAATACTTGCTATGTGAATGCTTCCCTGCAGTGCCTGACATACACACCACCCCTTGCCAACTACATGCTGTCCCGGGAGCACTCTCAACTTTGTCATCATCACAAGTGCTGCATGCTGTGTACGATGGAAGCTCACATCACACGGGCCCTCCACCGTCCTGGCCACGTCATCCAGCCCTCACAGGCATTGGTTGCTGGCTTCCATCGAGGCAAGCAGGAAGATGCCCATGAATTTCTGATGTTCATTGTGGATGCCATGAAAAGGGCATGCCTTCCCGGGCACAAGCAGGTAGATCATGACTCTGAGGACACCACCCTCATCCACCAGATATTTGGAGGCTGCTGGAGATCTCAAATCAAGTGTCTCCACTGCCAGGGCGTTTCGGACACCTTTGACCCTTACCTGGACATTGCCCTGGATATCCAGGCAGCTCAGAGTGTGAAGCAAGCTTTGGAACAGGTGGTGAAGCCCGAAGAACTCAATGGAGAGAATGCCTATCATTGTGGTCTTTGTCTCCAGAAGGCGCCTGCCTCCAAGACGTTCACTCTACACACTTCTGCCAAGGTCCTCATCCTTGTATTGAAGAGATTCTCCGATGTCACAGGCAACAAACTTGCCAAGAATGTGCAATACCCTGAGTGCCTTGACATGCAGCCATACATGTCTCAGCAGAACACAGGACCTCTTGTCTATGTCCTCTATGCTGTGCTGGTCCATGCTGGGTGGAGTTGTCACAACGGACATTACCTCTCTTATGTCAAAGCTCCAGGAGGCCAGTGGTATAAAATGGATGACGCCGAGGTCACTGCCTGTAGCATCGCTTCTGTCCTGAGTCAACAGGCCTATGTCCTCTTTTACATCCAGAAGAGTCAACTGGAAAGATGCAGTGAGAGTGTGTCAATAGGCAGGGAACCAGGAGCCCTTGGTGCTGAACACAAAGACAGGCGAGCAACGCAAGGAGAGCTCCAGAGAGAACCCTGCCTCCAGGTACCCGACTTGGAGGAGCACTTGGTGGAAAGAGCCACTCAGGAAAGCACCTTAGACCACTGGAAGTTCCTCCAAGAGCAAAACAAAACCAAGCCTGACTTCAACGTCAGAAAAGTCGAATGTACCCTGCCTCCCAACGTGCTTGTGATTCATCCATCAAAATACAAGAGTGGGATGAACAACCGTCATCCTGAACAGCAAAGCTCCCTGCTGAACCTCTCTTCAAGGAACCTGGCACCTCAGGAGTCCATGAACACTGGCACACTCACTTCTCTGCAAGGGAGGACCAGGAGATCCAAAGGGAGGAACAAACACAGCAAGAGGGCTCTGTTTGTGTGCCAGTGATCTCAGGAAAAGTCTCCATGCAAACGCAGGAGTGCATGCGCACACACACTGACACACACACACACATACACGTACACACACACACACCCACGAGGGGGTTCGCGCGCGCACACACACACACACCATCACCTACGCAGTCAATCCGACATAAAGTAATGAGGAGCCCAGGTGTCTGTCTACACAAGAGGGAAAACTGGATAGTGATGGCTGCGTTTCAGGATGAGCCCAGACATGGGAAACATCGAGTTTTGCAGTCGTGAGTCTTCTGAACCTGTGGAGGGATTGTCTGTGTGTTTGTGTTCACGGTAGATGTCATTCAGTGTGAATTTCTGAATATGACATATTGCGGTGTAGGGTTGCGCGTGAGGTTATTGCAGGGGACGGGGTTGACTATTTTCTCTTGGGGTGTGTTTCATTCGTCAGTTGTTGGTGAGCACCAGAAGTTGAAATTTTGCGAACGTGGGACTTCTGTGGATCCTTCTCGCTACCTTGAGTAGTGGAAACTGGAACGCATTTGAAGAGAGGAAGGGTGTTCTTCTTTTGAACCTGCCTCGCCGTTTTTACATTACTTGTTGAATGGACGTCAGGCGCCCTAGGACTTGTGCCCTTGGTGGAACCCACAGAATGCTGGAGACAGACAGACAGACACACTTGCCTATTGAATGGTGTCCATTTCCAATGAATTGAAGCAGAAAATCATCCCACTGGTATGTGAGTCATTTGGAAGTAAGTCGTATTGATAATAAAGGAAATCAAACACAGGAGCGTGTGTGTATTCAACTAAAATAAAATCAGCAAGCACTGAAATAAATCGCATTTGGTGTGCATCAAAATGGCGTCTGGGAGATTCCGGGTCAATCGTCCAGCTGCGAAAGGTGCATCTCTGAAGCACAGTCCCTGACCTGCAGTGAGACTTGTTCATCCGAGGTGGTGTTGCAGTGGAAATGATTGTGGGAAATGGCCCCTTCCTTTTGTGTATTCGCTGATTGGATTTCAGGCTCCGTTTCTCGTTCGGTACAGCGATCCCAGTTGACCAACCCGAGAGGAAAGATGTCCAGGGCATAACTCAGGGCTCCATACAACCACAGAATCTTGGGTGCAACCCTGCTCAAGCACACAAATGCGCGTATTAACAGTGTCTCTGTGTGTGACGTGTGTGCAAAGTACAGTGTGATGAGCATGACTGGCAGACAGGTGATCCATTGGGCTCACCTGAAAATCAGTTATGAGCATGAAAGAACACCGACGCCCAGGTCCCCGCTTCAGACATAACACCCACCAGCGTCTTGTGTGAAGCCACGGCATCTGGACTGCTCATGCTTCTGGGGATCATTCTCCTGAAAATGGTGGCTCCTTTCTCCCTGTGGAGCAACTCTCTACGCAGCGCTTCTTTCCTCCCCCAGGACTCATTTCATCGGGCCCGGGAAGCCTTCTGATTCAACACACCTGACCCATGAAAAGGAAAGGGAAAGAAAGGAGGCCAAAGGTCACACTCTCCCCATTCCACCATCCTCCCTAAAATCATCCTGATTTCATGGGCCCTGAGACCGGGGATGCTTCTGTACACCTCGAGGCCTTGGCGCCTGGCCCAAATGCTATTCTCTTTCTCATTATCTGAAAAATTTTAAGAAAATCCCTAGAGCCAGGATCTTTATTCCTAGTAAGCCGAAAGTCCCAAAGAAACACCCAAATTCTGTCCCTCTTAGTTTGGGAAACAAGTCTACCTTCATCAGCATGACATTTTCCACCAAATGTGGTAACTGCAAGTCCACCACACAATGCTTAACTGGAATTGGAAGCAACATCTCAGACGATGAAAAATACATGCAAGAATCCCTAAGACAAATGGTTTATTTTTCCCTTTCTTACTAAAACAACTGCCAGTATTAACAATGGTATGCAAATCTCTTTTAGACGCCCTGCTTTTAAATCTCTATGTTTCTTCCTGAGACAGGGACTCATTCCCATCACCCAGGCATTTACAGTGTTTAATTCTGGTTATATGCTATTCTCAAATTTACAACTATTCATTTCATCTCTCTCAAATGTTGATCTATTATCACATACGTATTAAAATATTATCTCCCATGCTGCGTGATATGTTGTTTTTATATTCATCCTTTCTTAAATGAACCAAAGGTTTTAGTTGGATTAGATTGTGATTAGTCAAGTTTTCTGATTTCATGATTTCTTAAATTGCGGTCATACGACCTCAATCACTGGAAATAGAATGTCATGAGTATTTCTCTTTACTTGCAATCATAAATTCGGGGAATGTCATCAATTGGTATGTCGGTGATTGCATGATTTCCTGAAAGTCTTTCACAGTCTAATTTGGGCACTAAGTATTTCGTCTAGGTTCAGTGCATGTTTCCAACACTTGATGCTTTATGATTTGGGTATACAGCTTCCACAAGAGCATTTCCTGCAAAGACATGTCTCGGTCCCCACTGGTAAGTCATTTCACTCGAACACAGAATCAATAGGCTGAAGATGGAAAGGTTACTGCTAGAATACTTATTAGACTGCATGGATCTATTCTTTGATATTAAGGAAACAAATACACCGTGTTATTAACTGTACTTCATTGATGATTCTCAAGTCAGAAAGTACAGGTCTGACTTCCTGTCCTTCAATGCCTGAAAGCATGATCGCATCTGCCAAAAGCACATAGTTAGAAGCACATCGCAGCTCAAACACACACACACCCAGAAATAGAAACAAACACAAAGAAACACTCACATGGGCATGATTCTGCATGTTTTAAGTAAACTAACGCATTTTAAGTAAACTACCACTTAAGTTTACTGTTTTAAGTAAACACCACTGTTTTAAGTAAACTAACGCCTTCCCCAGGAGTTTTAAGTGAACTCCCTGGGGAATACAAGGGGACACACCCTATGGTTCATTCTTTAACTGAGTGCTGATATTGGATTGGTGGACCGCGTACCTGATGGGTGGGTGGGGTGTTCGAGGTAGGCGGGGTTGAGTTATATAAGGGCTGATGCGGCCAGATGGCGTGTCATTTGAAGACTCTCTCGGAAGAGATAGCATCTTTCTGCAACGTGCGGTCCCAGCAGAGAAAGCTTGTGATCCTTGCTCCTGGCGACATGGAGGCCGATTCACTCCACTTGGGAGGTGAGTGGCAGTTCAACCACTTTTCAAAACTCACATCTTCTCGGCCAGATGCAGCTTTTGCTGAAATCCAGCGGACTTCTCTACCTGAGAAGTCACCACTGTCATCTGAGACCCATGTCGACCTCTGTGATGGTTTGGCTCCTGTGGCAAGACAGCCTGCCCCTGGGGAGAAGCTTCCTCTCAGTAGCAGGAGACCTGCTGCGGTGGGGGCTGGGCTCCAGAATATGGGAAATACTTGCTATGTGAATGCTTCCCTGCAGTGCCTGACATACACACCACCCCTTGCCAACTACATGCTGTCCCGGGAGCACTCTCAACTTTGTCATCATCACAAGTGCTGCATGCTGTGTACGATGGAAGCTCACATCACACGGGCCCTCCACCGTCCTGGCCACGTCATCCAGCCCTCACAGGCATTGGTTGCTGGCTTCCATCGAGGCAAGCAGGAAGATGCCCATGAATTTCTGATGTTCATTGTGGATGCCATGAAAAGGGCATGCCTTCCCGGGCACAAGCAGGTAGATCATGACTCTGAGGACACCACCCTCATCCACCAGATATTTGGAGGCTGCTGGAGATCTCAAATCAAGTGTCTCCACTGCCAGGGCGTTTCGGACACCTTTGACCCTTACCTGGACATTGCCCTGGATATCCAGGCAGCTCAGAGTGTGAAGCAAGCTTTGGAACAGGTGGTGAAGCCCGAAGAACTCAATGGAGAGAATGCCTATCATTGTGGTCTTTGTCTCCAGAAGGCGCCTGCCTCCAAGACGTTCACTCTACACACTTCTGCCAAGGTCCTCATCCTTGTATTGAAGAGATTCTCCGATGTCACAGGCAACAAACTTGCCAAGAATGTGCAATACCCTGAGTGCCTTGACATGCAGCCATACATGTCTCAGCAGAACACAGGACCTCTTGTCTATGTCCTCTATGCTGTGCTGGTCCATGCTGGGTGGAGTTGTCACAACGGACATTACCTCTCTTATGTCAAAGCTCCAGGAGGCCAGTGGTATAAAATGGATGACGCCGAGGTCACTGCCTGTAGCATCGCTTCTGTCCTGAGTCAACAGGCCTATGTCCTCTTTTACATCCAGAAGAGTCAACTGGAAAGATGCAGTGAGAGTGTGTCAATAGGCAGGGAACCAGGAGCCCTTGGTGCTGAACACAAAGACAGGCGAGCAACGCAAGGAGAGCTCCAGAGAGAACCCTGCCTCCAGGTACCCGACTTGGAGGAGCACTTGGTGGAAAGAGCCACTCAGGAAAGCACCTTAGACCACTGGAAGTTCCTCCAAGAGCAAAACAAAACCAAGCCTGACTTCAACGTCAGAAAAGTCGAATGTACCCTGCCTCCCAACGTGCTTGTGATTCATCCATCAAAATACAAGAGTGGGATGAACAACCGTCATCCTGAACAGCAAAGCTCCCTGCTGAACCTCTCTTCAAGGAACCTGGCACCTCAGGAGTCCATGAACACTGGCACACTCACTTCTCTGCAAGGGAGGACCAGGAGATCCAAAGGGAGGAACAAACACAGCAAGAGGGCTCTGTTTGTGTGCCAGTGATCTCAGGAAAAGTCTCCATGCAAACGCAGGAGTGCATGCGCACACACACTGACACACACACACACATACACGTACACACACACACACCCACGAGGGGGTTCGCGCGCGCACACACACACACACCATCACCTACGCAGTCAATCCGACATAAAGTAATGAGGAGCCCAGGTGTCTGTCTACACAAGAGGGAAAACTGGATAGTGATGGCTGCGTTTCAGGATGAGCCCAGACATGGGAAACATCGAGTTTTGCAGTCGTGAGTCTTCTGAACCTGTGGAGGGATTGTCTGTGTGTTTGTGTTCACGGTAGATGTCATTCAGTGTGAATTTCTGAATATGACATATTGCGGTGTAGGGTTGCGCGTGAGGTTATTGCAGGGGACGGGGTTGACTATTTTCTCTTGGGGTGTGTTTCATTCGTCAGTTGTTGGTGAGCACCAGAAGTTGAAATTTTGCGAACGTGGGACTTCTGTGGATCCTTCTCGCTACCTTGAGTAGTGGAAACTGGAACGCATTTGAAGAGAGGAAGGGTGTTCTTCTTTTGAACCTGCCTCGCCGTTTTTACATTACTTGTTGAATGGACGTCAGGCGCCCTAGGACTTGTGCCCTTGGTGGAACCCACAGAATGCTGGAGACAGACAGACAGACACACTTGCCTATTGAATGGTGTCCATTTCCAATGAATTGAAGCAGAAAATCATCCCACTGGTATGTGAGTCATTTGGAAGTAAGTCGTATTGATAATAAAGGAAATCAAACACAGGAGCGTGTGTGTATTCAACTAAAATAAAATCAGCAAGCACTGAAATAAATCGCATTTGGTGTGCATCAAAATGGCGTCTGGGAGATTCCGGGTCAATCGTCCAGCTGCGAAAGGTGCATCTCTGAAGCACAGTCCCTGACCTGCAGTGAGACTTGTTCATCCGAGGTGGTGTTGCAGTGGAAATGATTGTGGGAAATGGCCCCTTCCTTTTGTGTATTCGCTGATTGGATTTCAGGCTCCGTTTCTCGTTCGGTACAGCGATCCCAGTTGACCAACCCGAGAGGAAAGATGTCCAGGGCATAACTCAGGGCTCCATACAACCACAGAATCTTGGGTGCAACCCTGCTCAAGCACACAAATGCGCGTATTAACAGTGTCTCTGTGTGTGACGTGTGTGCAAAGTACAGTGTGATGAGCATGACTGGCAGACAGGTGATCCATTGGGCTCACCTGAAAATCAGTTATGAGCATGAAAGAACACCGACGCCCAGGTCCCCGCTTCAGACATAACACCCACCAGCGTCTTGTGTGAAGCCACGGCATCTGGACTGCTCATGCTTCTGGGGATCATTCTCCTGAAAATGGTGGCTCCTTTCTCCCTGTGGAGCAACTCTCTACGCAGCGCTTCTTTCCTCCCCCAGGACTCATTTCATCGGGCCCGGGAAGCCTTCTGATTCAACACACCTGACCCATGAAAAGGAAAGGGAAAGAAAGGAGGCCAAAGGTCACACTCTCCTCATTCCACCATCCTCCCTAAAATCATCCTGATTTCATGGGCCCTGAGACCGGGGATGCTTCTGTACACCTCGAGGCCTTGGCGCCTGGCCCAAATGCTATTCTCTTTCTCATTATCTGAAAAATTTTAAGAAAATCCCTAGAGCCAGGATCTTTATTCCTAGTAAGCCGAAAGTCCCAAAGAAACACCCAAATTCTGTCCCTCTTAGTTTGGGAAACAAGTCTACCTTCATCAGCATGACATTTTCCACCAAATGTGGTAACTGCAAGTCCACCACACAATGCTTAACTGGAATTGGAAGCAACATCTCAGACGATGAAAAATACATGCAAGAATCCCTAAGACAAATGGTTTATTTTTCCCTTTCTTACTAAAACAACTGCCAGTATTAACAATGGTATGCAAATCTCTTTTAGACGCCCTGCTTTTAAATCTCTATGTTTCTTCCTGAGACAGGGACTCATTCCCATCACCCAGGCATTTACAGTGTTTAATTCTGGTTATATGCTATTCTCAAATTTACAACTATTCATTTCATCTCTCTCAAATGTTGATCTATTATCACATACGTATTAAAATATTATCTCCCATGCTGCGTGATATGTTGTTTTTATATTCATCCTTTCTTAAATGAACCAAAGGTTTTAGTTGGATTAGATTGTGATTAGTCAAGTTTTCTGATTTCATGATTTCTTAAATTGCGGTCATACGACCTCAATCACTGGAAATAGAATGTCATGAGTATTTCTCTTTACTTGCAATCATAAATTCGGGGAATGTCATCAATTGGTATGTCGGTGATTGCATGATTTCCTGAAAGTCTTTCACAGTCTAATTTGGGCACTAAGTATTTCGTCTAGGTTCAGTGCATGTTTCCAACACTTGATGCTTTATGATTTGGGTATACAGCTTCCACAAGAGCATTTCCTGCAAAGACATGTCTCGGTCCCCACTGGTAAGTCATTTCACTCGAACACAGAATCAATAGGCTGAAGATGGAAAGGTTACTGCTAGAATACTTATTAGACTGCATGGATCTATTCTTTGATATTAAGGAAACAAATACACCGTGTTATTAACTGTACTTCATTGATGATTCTCAAGTCAGAAAGTACAGGTCTGACTTCCTGTCCTTCAATGCCTGAAAGGATGATCGTATCTGCCAAAAGCACATAGTTAGAAGCACATCGCAGCTCAAACACACACACACCCAGAAATAGAAACAAACACAAAGAAACACTCACATGGGCATGATTCTGCATGTTTTAAGTAAACTAACGCATTTTAAGTAAACTACCACTTAAGTTTACTGTTTTAAGTAAACACCACTGTTTTAAGTAAACTAACGCCTTCCCCAGGAGTTTTAAGTGAAGTGCCTGGGGAATACAAGGGGACACACCCTATGGTTCATTCTTTAACTGAGTGCTGATATTGGATTGGTGGACCGCGTACCTGATGGGTGGGTGGGGTGTTCGAGGTAGGCGGGGTTGAGTTATATAAGGGCTGATGCGGCCAGATGGCGTGTCATTTGAAGACTCTCTCGGAAGAGATAGCATCTTTCTGCAACGTGCGGTCCCAGCAGAGAAAGCTTGTGATCCTTGCTCCTGGCGACATGGAGGCCGATTCACTCCACTTGGGAGGTGAGTGGCAGTTCAACCACTTTTCAAAACTCACATCTTCTCGGCCAGATGCAGCTTTTGCTGAAATCCAGCGGACTTCTCTACCTGAGAAGTCACCACTGTCATCTGAGACCCATGTCGACCTCTGTGATGGTTTGGCTCCTGTGGCAAGACAGCCTGCCCCTGGGGAGAAGCTTCCTCTCAGTAGCAGGAGACCTGCTGCGGTGGGGGCTGGGCTCCAGAATATGGGAAATACTTGCTATGTGAATGCTTCCCTGCAGTGCCTGACATACACACCACCCCTTGCCAACTACATGCTGTCCCGGGAGCACTCTCAACTTTGTCATCATCACAAGTGCTGCATGCTGTGTACGATGGAAGCTCACATCACACGGGCCCTCCACCGTCCTGGCCACGTCATCCAGCCCTCACAGGCATTGGTTGCTGGCTTCCATCGAGGCAAGCAGGAAGATGCCCATGAATTTCTGATGTTCATTGTGGATGCCATGAAAAGGGCATGCCTTCCCGGGCACAAGCAGGTAGATCATGACTCTGAGGACACCACCCTCATCCACCAGATATTTGGAGGCTGCTGGAGATCTCAAATCAAGTGTCTCCACTGCCAGGGCGTTTCGGACACCTTTGACCCTTACCTGGACATTGCCCTGGATATCCAGGCAGCTCAGAGTGTGAAGCAAGCTTTGGAACAGGTGGTGAAGCCCGAAGAACTCAATGGAGAGAATGCCTATCATTGTGGTCTTTGTCTCCAGAAGGCGCCTGCCTCCAAGACGTTCACTCTACACACTTCTGCCAAGGTCCTCATCCTTGTATTGAAGAGATTCTCCGATGTCACAGGCAACAAACTTGCCAAGAATGTGCAATACCCTGAGTGCCTTGACATGCAGCCATACATGTCTCAGCAGAACACAGGACCTCTTGTCTATGTCCTCTATGCTGTGCTGGTCCATGCTGGGTGGAGTTGTCACAACGGACATTACCTCTCTTATGTCAAAGCTCCAGGAGGCCAGTGGTATAAAATGGATGACGCCGAGGTCACTGCCTGTAGCATCGCTTCTGTCCTGAGTCAACAGGCCTATGTCCTCTTTTACATCCAGAAGAGTCAACTGGAAAGATGCAGTGAGAGTGTGTCAATAGGCAGGGAACCAGGAGCCCTTGGTGCTGAACACAAAGACAGGCGAGCAACGCAAGGAGAGCTCCAGAGAGAACCCTGCCTCCAGGTACCCGACTTGGAGGAGCATTTGGTGGAAAGAGCCACTCAGGAAAGCACCTTAGACCACTGGAAGTTCCTCCAAGAGCAAAACAAAACCAAGCCTGACTTCAACGTCAGAAAAGTCGAATGTACCCTGCCTCCCAACGTGCTTGTGATTCATCCATCAAAATACAAGAGTGGGATGAACAACCGTCATCCTGAACAGCAAAGCTCCCTGCTGAACCTCTCTTCAAGGAACCTGGCACCTCAGGAGTCCATGAACACTGGCACGCTCACTTCTCTGCAAGGGAGGACCAGGAGATCCAAAGGGAGGAACAAACACAGCAAGAGGGCTCTGTTTGTGTGCCAGTGATCTCAGGAAAAGTCTCCATGCAAACGCAGGAGTGCATGCGCACACACACTGACACACACACACACATACACGTACACACACACACACCCACGAGGGGGTTCGCGCGCGCACACACACACACACCATCACCTACGCAGTCAATCCGACATAAAGTAATGAGGAGCCCAGGTGTCTGTCTACACAAGAGGGAAAACTGGATAGTGATGGCTGCGTTTCAGGATGAGCCCAGACATGGGAAACATCGAGTTTTGCAGTCGTGAGTCTTCTGAACCTGTGGAGGGATTGTCTGTGTGTTTGTGTTCACGGTAGATGTCATTCAGTGTGAATTTCTGAATATGACATATTGCGGTGTAGGGTTGCGCGTGAGGTTATTGCAGGGGACGGGGTTGACTATTTTCTCTTGGGGTGTGTTTCATTCGTCAGTTGTTGGTGAGCACCAGAAGTTGAAATTTTGCGAACGTGGGACTTCTGTGGATCCTTCTCGCTACCTTGAGTAGTGGAAACTGGAACGCATTTGAAGAGAGGAAGGGTGTTCTTCTTTTGAACCTGCCTCGCCGTTTTTACATTACTTGTTGAATGGACGTCAGGCGCCCTAGGACTTGTGCCCTTGGTGGAACCCACAGAATGCTGGAGACAGACAGACAGACACACTTGCCTATTGAATGGTGTCCATTTCCAATGAATTGAAGCAGAAAATCATCCCACTGGTATGTGAGTCATTTGGAAGTAAGTCGTATTGATAATAAAGGAAATCAAACACAGGAGCGTGTGTGTATTCAACTAAAATAAAATCAGCAAGCACTGAAATAAATCGCATTTGGTGTGCATCAAAATGGCGTCTGGGAGATTCCGGGTCAATCGTCCAGCTGCGAAAGGTGCATCTCTGAAGCACAGTCCCTGACCTGCAGTGAGACTTGTTCATCCGAGGTGGTGTTGCAGTGGAAATGATTGTGGGATATGGCCCCTTCCTTTTGTGTATTCGCTGATTGGATTTCAGGCTCCGTTTCTCGTTCGGTACAGCGATCCCAGTTGACCAACCCGAGAGGAAAGATGTCCAGGGCATAACTCAGGGCTCCATACAACCACAGAATCTTGGGTGCAACCCTGCTCAAGCACACAAATGCGCGTATTAACAGTGTCTCTGTGTGTGACGTGTGTGCAAAGTACAGTGTGATGAGCATGACTGGCAGACAGGTGATCCATTGGGCTCACCTGAAAATCAGTTATGAGCATGAAAGAACACCGACGCCCAGGTCCCCGCTTCAGACATAACACCCACCAGCGTCTTGTGTGAAGCCACGGCATCTGGACTGCTCATGCTTCTGGGGATCATTCTCCTGAAAATGGTGGCTCCTTTCTCCCTGTGGAGCAACTCTCTACGCAGCGCTTCTTTCCTCCCCCAGGACTCATTTCATCGGGCCCGGGAAGCCTTCTGATTCAACACACCTGACCCATGAAAAGGAAAGGGAAAGAAAGGAGGCCAAAGGTCACACTCTCCTCATTCCACCATCCTCCCTAAAATCATCCTGATTTCATGGGCCCTGAGACCGGGGATGCTTCTGTACACCTCGAGGCCTTGGCGCCTGGCCCAAATGCTATTCTCTTTCTCATTATCTGAAAAATTTTAAGAAAATCCCTAGAGCCAGGATCTTTATTCCTAGTAAGCCGAAAGTCCCAAAGAAACACCCAAATTCTGTCCCTCTTAGTTTGGGAAACAAGTCTACCTTCATCAGCATGACATTTTCCACCAAATGTGGTAACTGCAAGTCCACCACACAATGCTTAACTGGAATTGGAAGCAACATCTCAGACGATGAAAAATACATGCAAGAATCCCTAAGACAAATGGTTTATTTTTCCCTTTCTTACTAAAACAACTGCCAGTATTAACAATGGTATGCAAATCTCTTTTAGACGCCCTGCTTTTAAATCTCTATGTTTCTTCCTGAGACAGGGACTCATTCCCATCACCCAGGCATTTACAGTGTTTAATTCTGGTTATATGCTATTCTCAAATTTACAACTATTCATTTCATCTCTCTCAAATGTTGATCTATTATCACATACGTATTAAAATATTATCTCCCGTGCTGCGTGATATGTTGTTTTTATATTCATCCTTTCTTAAATGAACCAAAGGTTTTAGTTGGATTAGATTGTGATTAGTCAAGTTTTCTGATTTCATGATTTCTTAAATTGCGGTCATACGACCTCAATCACTGGAAATAGAATGTCATGAGTATTTCTCTTTACTTGCAATCATAAATTCGGGGAATGTCATCAATTGGTATGTCGGTGATTGCATGATTTCCTGAAAGTCTTTCACAGTCTAATTTGGGCACTAAGTATTTCGTCTAGGTTCAGTGCATGTTTCCAACACTTGATGCTTTATGATTTGGGTATACAGCTTCCACAAGAGCATTTCCTGCAAAGACATGTCTCGGTCCCCACTGGTAAGTCATTTCACTCGAACACAGAATCAATAGGCTGAAGATGGAAAGGTTACTGCTAGAATACTTATTAGACTGCATGGATCTATTCTTTGATATTAAGGAAACAAATACACCGTGTTATTAACTGTACTTCATTGATGATTCTCAAGTCAGAAAGTACAGGTCTGACTTCCTGTCCTTCAATGCCTGAAAGGATGATCGTATCTGCCAAAAGCACATAGTTAGAAGCACATCGCAGCTCAAACACACACACACCCAGAAATAGAAACAAACACAAAGAAACACTCACATGGGCATGATTCTGCATGTTTTAAGTAAACTAACGCATTTTAAGTAAACTACCACTTAAGTTTACTGTTTTAAGTAAACACCACTGTTTTAAGTAAACTAACGCCTTCCCCAGGAGTTTTAAGTGAAGTGCCTGGGGAATACAAGGGGACACACCCTATGGTTCATTCTTTAACTGAGTGCTGATATTGGATTGGTGGACCGCGTACCTGATGGGTGGGTGGGGTGTTCGAGGTAGGCGGGGTTGAGTTATATAAGGGCTGATGCGGCCAGATGGCGTGTCATTTGAAGACTCTCTCGGAAGAGATAGCATCTTTCTGCAACGTGCGGTCCCAGCAGAGAAAGCTTGTGATCCTTGCTCCTGGCGACATGGAGGCCGATTCACTCCACTTGGGAGGTGAGTGGCAGTTCAACCACTTTTCAAAACTCACATCTTCTCGGCCAGATGCAGCTTTTGCTGAAATCCAGCGGACTTCTCTACCTGAGAAGTCACCACTGTCATCTGAGACCCATGTCGACCTCTGTGATGGTTTGGCTCCTGTGGCAAGACAGCCTGCCCCTGGGGAGAAGCTTCCTCTCAGTAGCAGGAGACCTGCTGCGGTGGGGGCTGGGCTCCAGAATATGGGAAATACTTGCTATGTGAATGCTTCCCTGCAGTGCCTGACATACACACCACCCCTTGCCAACTACATGCTGTCCCGGGAGCACTCTCAACTTTGTCATCATCACAAGTGCTGCATGCTGTGTACGATGGAAGCTCACATCACACGGGCCCTCCACCGTCCTGGCCACGTCATCCAGCCCTCACAGGCATTGGTTGCTGGCTTCCATCGAGGCAAGCAGGAAGATGCCCATGAATTTCTGATGTTCATTGTGGATGCCATGAAAAGGGCATGCCTTCCCGGGCACAAGCAGGTAGATCATGACTCTGAGGACACCACCCTCATCCACCAGATATTTGGAGGCTGCTGGAGATCTCAAATCAAGTGTCTCCACTGCCAGGGCGTTTCGGACACCTTTGACCCTTACCTGGACATTGCCCTGGATATCCAGGCAGCTCAGAGTGTGAAGCAAGCTTTGGAACAGGTGGTGAAGCCCGAAGAACTCAATGGAGAGAATGCCTATCATTGTGGTCTTTGTCTCCAGAAGGCGCCTGCCTCCAAGACGTTCACTCTACACACTTCTGCCAAGGTCCTCATCCTTGTATTGAAGAGATTCTCCGATGTCACAGGCAACAAACTTGCCAAGAATGTGCAATACCCTGAGTGCCTTGACATGCAGCCATACATGTCTCAGCAGAACACAGGACCTCTTGTCTATGTCCTCTATGCTGTGCTGGTCCATGCTGGGTGGAGTTGTCACAACGGACATTACCTCTCTTATGTCAAAGCTCCAGGAGGCCAGTGGTATAAAATGGATGACGCCGAGGTCACTGCCTGTAGCATCGCTTCTGTCCTGAGTCAACAGGCCTATGTCCTCTTTTACATCCAGAAGAGTCAACTGGAAAGATGCAGTGAGAGTGTGTCAATAGGCAGGGAACCAGGAGCCCTTGGTGCTGAACACAAAGACAGGCGAGCAACGCAAGGAGAGCTCCAGAGAGAACCCTGCCTCCAGGTACCCGACTTGGAGGAGCATTTGGTGGAAAGAGCCACTCAGGAAAGCACCTTAGACCACTGGAAGTTCCTCCAAGAGCAAAACAAAACCAAGCCTGACTTCAACGTCAGAAAAGTCGAATGTACCCTGCCTCCCAACGTGCTTGTGATTCATCCATCAAAATACAAGAGTGGGATGAACAACCGTCATCCTGAACAGCAAAGCTCCCTGCTGAACCTCTCTTCAAGGAACCTGGCACCTCAGGAGTCCATGAACACTGGCACGCTCACTTCTCTGCAAGGGAGGACCAGGAGATCCAAAGGGAGGAACAAACACAGCAAGAGGGCTCTGTTTGTGTGCCAGTGATCTCAGGAAAAGTCTCCATGCAAACGCAGGAGTGCATGCGCACACACACTGACACACACACACACATACACGTACACACACACACACCCACGAGGGGGTTCGCGCGCGCACACACACACACCATCACCTACGCAGTCAATCCGACATAAAGTAATGAGGAGCCCAGGTGTCTGTCTACACAAGAGGGAAAACTGGATAGTGATGGCTGCGTTTCAGGATGAGCCCAGACATGGGAAACATCGAGTTTTGCAGTCGTGAGTCTTCTGAACCTGTGGAGGGATTGTCTGTGTGTTTGTGTTCACGGTAGATGTCATTCAGTGTGAATTTCTGAATATGACATATTGCGGTGTAGGGTTGCGCGTGAGGTTATTGCAGGGGACGGGGTTGACTATTTTCTCTTGGGGTGTGTTTCATTCGTCAGTTGTTGGTGAGCACCAGAAGTTGAAATTTTGCGAACGTGGGACTTCTGTGGATCCTTCTCGCTACCTTGAGTAGTGGAAACTGGAACGCATTTGAAGAGAGGAAGGGTGTTCTTCTTTTGAACCTGCCTCGCCGTTTTTACATTACTTGTTGAATGGACGTCAGGCGCCCTAGGACTTGTGCCCTTGGTGGAACCCACAGAATGCTGGAGACAGACAGACAGACACACTTGCCTATTGAATGGTGTCCATTTCCAATGAATTGAAGCAGAAAATCATCCCACTGGTATGTGAGTCATTTGGAAGTAAGTCGTATTGATAATAAAGGAAATCAAACACAGGAGCGTGTGTGTATTCAACTAAAATAAAATCAGCAAGCACTGAAATAAATCGCATTTGGTGTGCATCAAAATGGCGTCTGGGAGATTCCGGGTCAATCGTCCAGCTGCGAAAGGTGCATCTCTGAAGCACAGTCCCTGACCTGCAGTGAGACTTGTTCATCCGAGGTGGTGTTGCAGTGGAAATGATTGTGGGATATGGCCCCTTCCTTTTGTGTATTCGCTGATTGGATTTCAGGCTCCGTTTCTCGTTCGGTACAGCGATCCCAGTTGACCAACCCGAGAGGAAAGATGTCCAGGGCATAACTCAGGGCTCCATACAACCACAGAATCTTGGGTGCAACCCTGCTCAAGCACACAAATGCGCGTATTAACAGTGTCTCTGTGTGTGACGTGTGTGCAAAGTACAGTGTGATGAGCATGACTGGCAGACAGGTGATCCATTGGGCTCACCTGAAAATCAGTTATGAGCATGAAAGAACACCGACGCCCAGGTCCCCGCTTCAGACATAACACCCACCAGCGTCTTGTGTGAAGCCACGGCATCTGGACTGCTCATGCTTCTGGGGATCATTCTCCTGAAAATGGTGGCTCCTTTCTCCCTGTGGAGCAACTCTCTACGCAGCGCTTCTTTCCTCCCCCAGGACTCATTTCATCGGGCCCGGGAAGCCTTCTGATTCAACACACCTGACCCATGAAAAGGAAAGGGAAAGAAAGGAGGCCAAAGGTCACACTCTCCTCATTCCACCATCCTCCCTAAAATCATCCTGATTTCATGGGCCCTGAGACCGGGGATGCTTCTGTACACCTCGAGGCCTTGGCGCCTGGCCCAAATGCTATTCTCTTTCTCATTATCTGAAAAATTTTAAGAAAATCCCTAGAGCCAGGATCTTTATTCCTAGTAAGCCGAAAGTCCCAAAGAAACACCCAAATTCTGTCCCTCTTAGTTTGGGAAACAAGTCTACCTTCATCAGCATGACATTTTCCACCAAATGTGGTAACTGCAAGTCCACCACACAATGCTTAACTGGAATTGGAAGCAACATCTCAGACGATGAAAAATACATGCAAGAATCCCTAAGACAAATGGTTTATTTTTCCCTTTCTTACTAAAACAACTGCCAGTATTAACAATGGTATGCAAATCTCTTTTAGACGCCCTGCTTTTAAATCTCTATGTTTCTTCCTGAGACAGGGACTCATTCCCATCACCCAGGCATTTACAGTGTTTAATTCTGGTTATATGCTATTCTCAAATTTACAACTATTCATTTCATCTCTCTCAAATGTTGATCTATTATCACATACGTATTAAAATATTATCTCCCGTGCTGCGTGATATGTTGTTTTTATATCCATCCTTTCTTAAATGAACCAAAGGTTTTAGTTGGATTAGATTGTGATTAGTCAAGTTTTCTGATTTCATGATTTCTTAAATTGCGGTCATACGACCTCAATCACTGGAAATAGAATGTCATGAGTATTTCTCTTTACTTGCAATCATAAATTCGGGGAATGTCATCAATTGGTATGTCGGTGATTGCATGATTTCCTGAAAGTCTTTCACAGTCTAATTTGGGCACTAAGTATTTCGTCTAGGTTCAGTGCATGTTTCCAACACTTGATGCTTTATGATTTGGGTATACAGCTTCCACAAGAGCATTTCCTGCAAAGACATGTCTCGGTCCCCACTGGTAAGTCATTTCACTCGAACACAGAATCAATAGGCTGAACATGGAAAGGTTACTGCTAGAATACTTATTAGACTGCATGGATCTATTCTTTGATATTAAGGAAACAAATACACCGTGTTATTAACTGTACTTCATTGATGATTCTCAAGTCAGAAAGTACAGGTCTGACTTCCTGTCCTTCAATGCCTGAAAGGATGATCGTATCTGCCAAAAGCACATAGTTAGAAGCACATCGCAGCTCAAACACACACACACCCAGAAATAGAAACAAACACAAAGAAACACTCACATGGGCATGATTCTGCATGTTTTAAGTAAACTAACGCATTTTAAGTAAACTACCACTTAAGTTTACTGTTTTAAGTAAACACCACTGTTTTAAGTAAACTAACGCCTTCCCCAGGAGTTTTAAGTGAACTCCCTGGGGAATACAAGGGGACACACCCTATGGTTCATTCTTTAACTGAGTGCTGATATTGGATTGGTGGACCGCGTACCTGATGGGTGGGTGGGGTGTTCGAGGTAGGCGGGGTTGAGTTATATAAGGGCTGATGCGGCCAGATGGCGTGTCATTTGAAGACTCTCTCGGAAAAGATAGCATCTTTCCGCAACGTGCTTTCCCAGCAGAGAAAGCTTGTGATCCTTGCTCCTGGCGACATGGAGGCCGATTCACTCCACTTAGGAGGTGAGTGGCAGTTCAACCACTTTTCAAAACTCACATCTTCTCGGCCAGATGCAGCTTTTGCTGAAATCCAGCGGACTTCTCTTCCTGAGAAGTCACCACTGTCATCTGAGACCCATGTCGACCTCTGTGATGGTTTGGCTCCTGTGGCAAGACAGCCTCCCCCTGGGGAGAAGCTTCCTCTCAGTAGCAGGAGACCTGCTGCGGTGGGGGCTGGGCTCCAGAATATGGGAAATACTTGCTATGTGAATGCTTCCCTGCAGTGCCTGACATACACACCACCCCTTGCCAACTACATGCTGTCCCGGGAGCACTCTCAACTTTGTCATCATCACAAGTGCTGCATGCTGTGTACGATGGAAGCTCACATCACACGGGCCCTCCACCGTCCTGGCCACGTCATCCAGCCCTCACAGGCATTGGTTGCTGGCTTCCATCGAGGCAAGCAGGAAGATGCCCATGAATTTCTGATGTTCATTGTGGATGCCATGAAAAGGGCATGCCTTCCCGGGCACAAGCAGGTAGATCATGACTCTGAGGACACCACCCTCATCCACCAGATATTTGGAGGCTGCTGGAGATCTCAAATCAAGTGTCTCCACTGCCAGGGCGTTTCGGACACCTTTGACCCTTACCTGGACATTGCCCTGGATATCCAGGCAGCTCAGAGTGTGAAGCAAGCTTTGGAACAGGTGGTGAAGCCCGAAGAACTCAATGGAGAGAATGCCTATCATTGTGGTCTTTGTCTCCAGAAGGCGCCTGCCTCCAAGACGTTCACTCTACACACTTCTGCCAAGGTCCTCATCCTTGTATTGAAGAGATTCTCCGATGTCACAGGCAACAAACTTGCCAAGAATGTGCAATACCCTGAGTGCCTTGACATGCAGCCATACATGTCTCAGCAGAACACAGGACCTCTTGTCTATGTCCTCTATGCTGTGCTGGTCCATGCTGGGTGGAGTTGTCACAACGGACATTACCTCTCTTATGTCAAAGCTCCAGGAGGCCAGTGGTATAAAATGGATGACGCCGAGGTCACTGCCTGTAGCATCGCTTCTGTCCTGAGTCAACAGGCCTATGTCCTCTTTTACATCCAGAAGAGTCAACTGGAAAGATGCAGTGAGAGTGTGTCAATAGCACTAGGCAGGGAACCAGGAGCCCTTGGTGCTGAACACAAAGACAGGCGAGCAACGCAAGGAGAGCTCCAGAGAGAACCCTGCCTCCAGGTACCCGACTTGGAGGAGCACTTGGTGGAAAGAGCCACTCAGGAAAGCACCTTAGACCACTGGAAGTTCCTCCAAGAGCAAAACAAAACCAAGCCTGACTTCAACGTCAGAAAAGTCGAATGTACCCTGCCTCCCAACGTGCTTGTGATTCATCCATCAAAATACAAGAGTGGGATGAACAACCGTCATCCTGAACAGCAAAGCTCCCTGCTGAACCTCTCTTCAAGGAACCTGGCACCTCAGGAGTCCATGAACACTGGCACACTCACTTCTCTGCAAGGGAGGACCAGGAGATCCAAAGGGAGGAACAAACACAGCAAGAGGGCTCTGTTTGTGTGCCAGTGATCTCAGGAAAAGTCTCCATGCAAACGCAGGAGTGCATGCGCACACACACTGACACACACACACACATACACGTACACACACACACACCCACGAGGGGGTTCGCGCGCGCACACACACACACACCATCACCTACGCAGTCAATCCGACATAAAGTAATGAGGAGCCCAGGTGTCTGTCTACACAAGAGGGAAAACTGGATAGTGATGGCTGCGTTTCAGGATGAGCCCAGACATGGGAAACATCGAGTTTTGCAGTCGTGAGTCTTCTGAACCTGTGGAGGGATTGTCTGTGTGTTTGTGTTCACGGTAGATGTCATTCAGTGTGAATTTCTGAATATGACATATTGCGGTGTAGGGTTGCGCGTGAGGTTATTGCAGGGGACGGGGTTGACTATTTTCTCTTGGGGTGTGTTTCATTCGTCAGTTGTTGGTGAGCACCAGAAGTTGAAATTTTGCGAACGTGGGACTTCTGTGGATCCTTCTCGCTACCTTGAGTAGTGGAAACTGGAACGCATTTGAAGAGAGGAAGGGTGTTCTTCTTTTGAACCTGCCTCGCCGTTTTTACATTACTTGTTGAATGGACGTCAGGCGCCCTAGGACTTGTGCCCTTGGTGGAACCCACAGAATGCTGGAGACAGACAGACAGACACACTTGCCTATTGAATGGTGTCCATTTCCAATGAATTGAAGCAGAAAATCATCCCACTGGTATGTGAGTCATTTGGAAGTAAGTCGTATTGATAATAAAGGAAATCAAACACAGGAGCGTGTGTGTATTCAACTAAAATAAAATCAGCAAGCACTGAAATAAATCGCATTTGGTGTGCATCAAAATGGCGTCTGGGAGATTCCGGGTCAATCGTCCAGCTGCGAAAGGTGCATCTCTGAAGCACAGTCCCTGACCTGCAGTGAGACTTGTTCATCCGAGGTGGTGTTGCAGTGGAAATGATTGTGGGAAATGGCCCCTTCCTTTTGTGTATTCGCTGATTGGATTTCAGGCTCCGTTTCTCGTTCGGTACAGCGATCCCAGTTGACCAACCCGAGAGGAAAGATGTCCAGGGCATAACTCAGGGCTCCATACAACCACAGAATCTTGGGTGCAACCCTGCTCAAGCACACAAATGCGCGTATTAACAGTGTCTCTGTGTGTGACGTGTGTGCAAAGTACAGTGTGATGAGCATGACTGGCAGACAGGTGATCCATTGGGCTCACCTGAAAATCAGTTATGAGCATGAAAGAACACCGACGCCCAGGTCCCCGCTTCAGACATAACACCCACCAGCGTCTTGTGTGAAGCCACGGCATCTGGACTGCTCATGCTTCTGGGGATCATTCTCCTGAAAATGGTGGCTCCTTTCTCCCTGTGGAGCAACTCTCTACGCAGCGCTTCTTTCCTCCCCCAGGACTCATTTCATCGGGCCCGGGAAGCCTTCTGATTCAACACACCTGACCCATGAAAAGGAAAGGGAAAGAAAGGAGGCCAAAGGTCACACTCTCCTCATTCCACCATCCTCCCTAAAATCATCCTGATTTCATGGGCCCTGAGACCGGGGATGCTTCTGTACACCTCGAGGCCTTGGCGCCTGGCCCAAATGCTATTCTCTTTCTCATTATCTGAAAAATTTTAAGAAAATCCCTAGAGCCAGGATCTTTATTCCTAGTAAGCCGAAAGTCCCAAAGAAACACCCAAATTCTGTCCCTCTTAGTTTGGGAAACAAGTCTACCTTCATCAGCATGACATTTTCCACCAAATGTGGTAACTGCAAGTCCACCACACAATGCTTAACTGGAATTGGAAGCAACATCTCAGACGATGAAAAATACATGCAAGAATCCCTAAGACAAATGGTTTATTTTTCCCTTTCTTACTAAAACAACTGCCAGTATTAACAATGGTATGCAAATCTCTTTTAGACGCCCTGCTTTTAAATCTCTATGTTTCTTCCTGAGACAGGGACTCATTCCCATCACCCAGGCATTTACAGTGTTTAATTCTGGTTATATGCTATTCTCAAATTTACAACTATTCATTTCATCTCTCTCAAATGTTGATCTATTATCACATACGTATTAAAATATTATCTCCCGTGCTGCGTGATATGTTGTTTTTATATTCATCCTTTCTTAAATGAACCAAAGGTTTTAGTTGGATTAGATTGTGATTAGTCAAGTTTTCTGATTTCATGATTTCTTAAATTGCGGTCATACGACCTCAATCACTGGAAATAGAATGTCATGAGTATTTCTCTTTACTTGCAATCATAAATTCGGGGAATGTCATCAATTGGTATGTCGGTGATTGCATGATTTCCTGAAAGTCTTTCACAGTCTAATTTGGGCACTAAGTATTTCGTCTAGGTTCAGGGCATGTTTCCAACACTTGATGCTTTATGATTTGGGTATATAGCTTCCACAAGAGCATTTCCTGCAAAGACATGTCTCGGTCCCCACTCGTAAGTCATTTCACTCGAACACAGAATCAATAGGCTGAACATGGAAAGGTTACTGCTAGAATACTTATTAGACTGCATGGATCTATTCTTTGATATTAAGGAAACAAATACACCGTGTTATTAACTGTACTTCATTGATGATTCTCAAGTCAGAAAGTACAGGTTTGACTTCCTGTCCTTCAATGCCTGAAAGGATGATCGTATCTGCCAAAAGCACATAGTTAGAAGCACATCGCAGCTCAAACACACACACACACCCAGAAATAGAAACAAACACAAAGAAACACTCACATGGGCATGATTCTGCATGTTTTAAGTAAACTAACGCATTTTAAGTAAACTACCACTTAAGTTTACTGTTTTAAGTAAACACCACTGTTTTAAGTAAACTAACGCCTTCCCCAGGAGTTTTAAATGAACTCCCTGGGGAATACAAGGGGACACACCCTATGGTTCATTCTTTAACTGAGTGCTGATATTGGATTGGTGGACCGCGTACCTGATGGGTGGGTGGGGTGTTCGAGGTAGGCGGGGTTGAGTTATATAAGGGCTGATGCGGCCAGATGGCGTGTCATTTGAAGACTCTCTCGGAAGAGATAGCATCTTTCCGCAACGTGCGGTCCCAGCAGAGAAAGCTTGTGATCCTTGCTCCTGGCGACATGGAGGCCGATTCACTCCACTTGGGAGGTGAGTGGCAGTTCAACCACTTTTCAAAACTCACATCTTCTCGGCCAGATGCAGCTTTTGCTGAAATCCAGCGGACTTCTCTTCCTGAGAAGTCACCACTGTCATCTGAGACCCATGTCGACCTCTGTGATGGTTTGGCTCCTGTGGCAAGACAGCCTCCCCCTGGGGAGAAGCTTCCTCTCAGTAGCAGGAGACCTGCTGCGGTGGGGGCTGGGCTCCAGAATATGGGAAATACTTGCTATGTGAATGCTTCCCTGCAGTGCCTGACATACACACCACCCCTTGCCAACTACATGCTGTCCCGGGAGCACTCTCAACTTTGTCATCATCACAAGTGCTGCATGCTGTGTACGATGGAAGCTCACATCACACGGGCCCTCCACCATCCTGGCCACGTCATCCAGCCCTCACAGGCATTGGTTGCTGGCTTCCATCGAGGCAAGCAGGAAGATGCCCATGAATTTCTGATGTTCATTGTGGATGCCATGAAAAGGGCATGCCTTCCCGGGCCCAAGCAGATAGATCATGACTCTGAGGACACCACCCTCATCCACCAGATATTTGGAGGCTGCTGGAGATCTCAAATCAAGTGTCTCCACTGCCAGGGCGTTTCGGACACCTTTGACCCTTACCTGGACATTGCCCTGGATATCCAGGCAGCTCAGAGTGTGAAGCAAGCTTTGGAACAGGTGGTGAAGCCCGAAGAACTCAATGGAGAGAATGCCTATCATTGTGGCCTTTGTCTCCAGAAGGCGCCTGCCTCCAAGACGTTCACTCTACACACTTCTGCCAAGGTCCTCATCCTTGTATTGAAGAGATTCTCCGATGTCACAGGCAACAAACTTGCCAAGAATGTGCAATACCCTGAGTGCCTTGACATGCAGCCATACATGTCTCAGCAGAACACAGGACCTCTTGTCTATGTCCTCTATGCTGTGCTGGTCCATGCTGGGTGGAGTTGTCACAACGGACATTACCTCTCTTATGTCAAAGCTCCAGGAGGCCAGTGGTACAAAATGGATGACGCCGAGGTCACTGCCTGTAGCATCGCTTCTGTCCTGAGTCAACAGGCCTATGTCCTCTTTTACATCCAGAAGAGTCAACTGGAAAGATGCAGTGAGAGTGTGTCAATAGGCAGGGAACCAGGAGCCCTTGGTGCTGAACACAAAGACAGGCGAGCAACGCAAGGAGAGCTCCAGAGAGAACCCTGCCTCCAGGTACCCGACTTGGAGGAGCACTTGGTGGAAAGAGCCACTCAGGAAAGCACCTTAGACCACTGGAAGTTCCTCCAAGAGCAAAACAAAACCAAGCCTGACTTCAACGTCAGAAAAGTCGAATGTACCCTGCCTCCCAACGTGCTTGTGATTCATCCATCAAAATACAAGAGTGGGATGAACAACCGTCATCCTGAACAGCAAAGCTCCCTGCTGAACCTCTCTTCAAGGAACCTGGCACCTCAGGAGTCCATGAACACTGGCACACTCACTTCTCTGCAAGGGAGGACCAGGAGATCCAAAGGGAGGAACAAACACAGCAAGAGGGCTCTGTTTGTGTGCCAGTGATCTCAGGAAAAGTCTCCATGCAAACGCAGGAGTGCATGCGCACACACACTGACACACACACACACATACACGTACACACACACACACCCACGAGGGGGTTCGCGCGCGCACACACACACACACCATCACCTACGCAGTCAATCCGACATAAAGTAATGAGGAGCCCAGGTGTCTGTCTACACAAGAGGGAAAACTGGATAGTGATGGCTGCGTTTCAGGATGAGCCCAGACATGGGAAACATCGAGTTTTGCAGTCGTGAGTCTTCTGAACCTGTGGAGGGATTGTCTGTGTGTTTGTGTTCACGGTAGATGTCATTCAGTGTGAATTTCTGAATATGACATATTGCGGTGTAGGGTTGCGCGTGAGGTTATTGCAGGGGACGGGGTTGACTATTTTCTCTTGGGGTGTGTTTCATTCGTCAGTTGTTGGTGAGCACCAGAAGTTGAAATTTTGCGAACGTGGGACTTCTGTGGATCCTTCTCGCTACCTTGAGTAGTGGAAACTGGAACGCATTTGAAGAGAGGAAGGGTGTTCTTCTTTTGAACCTGCCTCGCCGTTTTTACATTACTTGTTGAATGGACGTCAGGCGCCCTAGGACTTGTGCCCTTGGTGGAACCCACAGAATGCTGGAGACAGACAGACAGACACACTTGCCTATTGAATGGTGTCCATTTCCAATGAATTGAAGCAGAAAATCATCCCACTGGTATGTGAGTCATTTGGAAGTAAGTCGTATTGATAATAAAGGAAATCAAACACAGGAGCGTGTGTGTATTCAACTAAAATAAAATCAGCAAGCACTGAAATAAATCGCATTTGGTGTGCATCAAAATGGCGTCTGGGAGATTCCGGGTCAATCGTCCAGCTGCGAAAGGTGCATCTCTGAAGCACAGTCCCTGACCTGCAGTGAGACTTGTTCATCCGAGGTGGTGTTGCAGTGGAAATGATTGTGGGAAATGGCCCCTTCCTTTTGTGTATTCGCTGATTGGATTTCAGGCTCCGTTTCTCGTTCGGTACAGCGATCCCAGTTGACCAACCCGAGAGGAAAGATGTCCAGGGCATAACTCAGGGCTCCATACAACCACAGAATCTTGGGTGCAACCCTGCTCAAGCACACAAATGCGCGTATTAACAGTGTCTCTGTGTGTGACGTGTGTGCAAAGTACAGTGTGATGAGCATGACTGGCAGACAGGTGATCCATTGGGCTCACCTGAAAATCAGTTATGAGCATGAAAGAACACCGACGCCCAGGTCCCCGCTTCAGACATAACACCCACCAGCGTCTTGTGTGAAGCCACGGCATCTGGACTGCTCATGCTTCTGGGGATCATTCTCCTGAAAATGGTGGCTCCTTTCTCCCTGTGGAGCAACTCTCTACGCAGCGCTTCTTTCCTCCCCCAGGACTCATTTCATCGGGCCCGGGAAGCCTTCTGATTCAACACACCTGACCCATGAAAAGGAAAGGGAAAGAAAGGAGGCCAAAGGTCACACTCTCCCCATTCCACCATCCTCCCTAAAATCATCCTGATTTCATGGGCCCTGAGACCGGGGATGCTTCTGTACACCTCGAGGCCTTGGCGCCTGGTCCAAGTGCTATTCTCTTTCTCATTATCTGAAAAATTTTAAGAAAATCCCTAGAGCCAGGATCTTTATTCCTAGTAAGCCGAAAGTCCCAAAGAAACACCCAAATTCTGTCCCTCTTAGTTTGGGAAACAAGTCTACCTTCATCAGCATGACATTTTCCACCAAATGTGGTAACTGCAAGTCCACCACACAATGCTTAACTGGAATTGGAAGCAACATCTCAGACGATGAAAAATACATGCAAGAATCCCTAAGACAAATGGTTTATTTTTCCCTTTCTTACTAAAACAACTGCCAGTATTAACAATGGTATGCAAATCTCTTTTAGACGCCCTGCTTTTAAATCTCTATGTTTCTTCCTGAGACAGGGACTCATTCCCATCACCCAGGCATTTACAGTGTTTAATTCTGGTTATATGCTATTCTCAAATTTACAACTATTCATTTCATCTCTCTCAAATGTTGATCTATTATCACATACGTATTAAAATATTATCTCCCGTGCTGCGTGATATGTTGTTTTTATATTCATCCTTTCTTAAATGAACCAAAGGTTTTAGTTGGATTAGATTGTGATTAGTCAAGTTTTCTGATTTCATGATTTCTTAAATTGCGGTCATACGACCTCAATCACTGGAAATAGAATGTCATGAGTATTTCTCTTTACTTGCAATCATAAATTCGGGGAATGTCATCAATTGGTATGTCGGTGATTGCATGATTTCCTGAAAGTCTTTCACAGTCTAATTTGGGCACTAAGTATTTCGTCTAGGTTCAGTGCATGTTTCCAACACTTGATGCTTTATGATTTGGGTATACAGCTTCCACAAGAGCATTTCCTGCAAAGACATGTCTCGGTCCCCACTGGTAAGTCATTTCACTCGAACACAGAATCAATAGGCTGAACATGGAAAGGTTACTGCTAGAATACTTATTAGACTGCATGGATCTATTCTTTGATATTAAGGAAACAAATACACCGTGTTATTAACTGTACTTCATTGATGATTCTCAAGTCAGAAAGTACAGGTCTGACTTCCTGTCCTTCAATGCCTGAAAGGATGATCGTATCTGCCAAAAGCACATAGTTAGAAGCACATCGCAGCTCAAACACACACACACCCAGAAATAGAAACAAACACAAAGAAACACTCACATGGGCATGATTCTGCATGTTTTAAGTAAACTAACGCATTTTAAGTAAACTACCACTTAAGTTTACTGTTTTAAGTAAACACCACTGTTTTAAGTAAACTAACGCATTCCCCAGGAGTTTTAAGTGAACTCCCTGGGGAATACAAGGGGACACACCCTATGGTTCATTCTTTAACTGAGTGCTGATATTGGATTGGTGGACCGCGTACCTGATGGGTGGGTGGGGTGTTCGAGGTAGGCGGGGTTGAGTTATATAAGGGCTGATGCGGCCAGATGGCGTGTCATTTGAAGACTCTCTCGGAAGAGATAGCATCTTTCTGCAACGTGCGGTCCCAGCAGAGAAAGCTTGTGATCCTTGCTCCTGGCGACATGGAGGCCGATTCACTCCACTTGGGAGGTGAGTGGCAGTTCAACCACTTTTCAAAACTCACATCTTCTCGGCCAGATGCAGCTTTTGCTGAAATCCAGCGGACTTCTCTACCTGAGAAGTCACCACTGTCATCTGAGACCCATGTCGACCTCTGTGATGGTTTGGCTCCTGTGGCAAGACAGCCTGCCCCTGGGGAGAAGCTTCCTCTCAGTAGCAGGAGACCTGCTGCGGTGGGGGCTGGGCTCCAGAATATGGGAAATACTTGCTATGTGAATGCTTCCCTGCAGTGCCTGACATACACACCACCCCTTGCCAACTACATGCTGTCCCGGGAGCACTCTCAACTTTGTCATCATCACAAGTGCTGCATGCTGTGTACGATGGAAGCTCACATCACACGGGCCCTCCACCGTCCTGGCCACGTCATCCAGCCCTCACAGGCATTGGTTGCTGGCTTCCATCGAGGCAAGCAGGAAGATGCCCATGAATTTCTGATGTTCATTGTGGATGCCATGAAAAGGGCATGCCTTCCCGGGCACAAGCAGGTAGATCATGACTCTGAGGACACCACCCTCATCCACCAGATATTTGGAGGCTGCTGGAGATCTCAAATCAAGTGTCTCCACTGCCAGGGCGTTTCGGACACCTTTGACCCTTACCTGGACATTGCCCTGGATATCCAGGCAGCTCAGAGTGTGAAGCAAGCTTTGGAACAGGTGGTGAAGCCCGAAGAACTCAATGGAGAGAATGCCTATCATTGTGGTCTTTGTCTCCAGAAGGCGCCTGCCTCCAAGACGTTCACTCTACACACTTCTGCCAAGGTCCTCATCCTTGTATTGAAGAGATTCTCCGATGTCACAGGCAACAAACTTGCCAAGAATGTGCAATACCCTGAGTGCCTTGACATGCAGCCATACATGTCTCAGCAGAACACAGGACCTCTTGTCTATGTCCTCTATGCTGTGCTGGTCCATGCTGGGTGGAGTTGTCACAACGGACATTACCTCTCTTATGTCAAAGCTCCAGGAGGCCAGTGGTATAAAATGGATGACGCCGAGGTCACTGCCTGTAGCATCGCTTCTGTCCTGAGTCAACAGGCCTATGTCCTCTTTTACATCCAGAAGAGTCAACTGGAAAGATGCAGTGAGAGTGTGTCAATAGGCAGGGAACCAGGAGCCCTTGGTGCTGAACACAAAGACAGGCGAGCAACGCAAGGAGAGCTCCAGAGAGAACCCTGCCTCCAGGTACCCGACTTGGAGGAGCACTTGGTGGAAAGAGCCACTCGGGAAAGCACCTTAGACCACTGGAAGTTCCTCCAAGAGCAAAACAAAACCAAGCCTGACTTCAACGTCAGAAAAGTGAATGTACCCTGCCTCCCAACGTGCTTGTGATTCATCCATCAAAATACAAGAGTGGGATGAACAACCGTCATCCTGAACAGCAAAGCTCCCTGCTGAACCTCTCTTCAAGGAACCTGGCACCTCAGGAGTCCATGAACACTGGCACACTCACTTCTCTGCAAGGGAGGACCAGGAGATCCAAAGGGAGGAACAAACACAGCAAGAGGGCTCTGTTTGTGTGCCAGTGATCTCAGGAAAAGTCTCCATGCAAACGCAGGAGTGCATGCGCACACACACTGACACACACACACACATACACGTACACACACACACACCCACGAGGGGGTTCGCGCGCGCACACACACACACACCATCACCTACGCAGTCAATCCGACATAAAGTAATGAGGAGCCCAGGTGTCTGTCTACACAAGAGGGAAAACTGGATAGTGATGGCTGCGTTTCAGGATGAGCCCAGACATGGGAAACATCGAGTTTTGCAGTCGTGAGTCTTCTGAACCTGTGGAGGGATTGTCTGTGTGTTTGTGTTCACGGTAGATGTCATTCAGTGTGAATTTCTGAATATGACATATTGCGGTGTAGGGTTGCGCATGAGGTTATTGCAGGGGACGGGGTTGACTCTTTTCTCTTGGGGTGTGTTTCATTCGTCAGTTGTTGGTGAGCACCAGAAGTTGAAATTTTGCGAACGTGGGACTTCTGTGGATCCTTCTCGCTACCTTGAGTAGTGGAAACTGGAACGCATTTGAAGAGAGGAAGGGTGTTCTTCTTTTGAACCTGCCTCGCCGTTTTTACATTACTTGTTGAATGGACGTCAGGCGCCCTAGGACTTGTGCCCTTGGTGGAACCCACAGAATGCTGGAGACAGACAGACAGACACACTTGCCTATTGAATGGTGTCCATTTCCAATGAATTGAAGCAGAAAATCATCCCACTGGTATGTGAGTCATTTGGAAGTAAGTCGTATTGATAATAAAGGAAATCAAACACAGGAGCGTGTGTGTATTCAACTAAAATAAAATCAGCAAGCACTGAAATAAATCGCATTTGGTGTGCATCAAAATGGCGTCTGGGAGATTCCGGGTCAATCGTCCAGCTGCGAAAGGTGCATCTCTGAAGCACAGTCCCTGACCTGCAGTGAGACTTGTTCATCCGAGGTGGTGTTGCAGTGGAAATGATTGTGGGAAATGGCCCCTTCCTTTTGTGTATTCGCTGATTGGATTTCAGGCTCCGTTTCTCGTTCGGTACAGCGATCCCAGTTGACCAACCCGAGAGGAAAGATGTCCAGGGCATAACTCAGGGCTCCATACAACCACAGAATCTTGGGTGCAACCCTGCTCAAGCACACAAATGCGCGTATTAACAGTGTCTCTGTGTGTGACGTGTGTGCAAAGTACAGTGTGATGAGCATGACTGGCAGACAGGTGATCCATTGGGCTCACCTGAAAATCAGTTATGAGCATGAAAGAACACCGACGCCCAGGTCCCCGCTTCAGACATAACACCCACCAGCGTCTTGTGTGAAGCCACGGCATCTGGACTGCTCATGCTTCTGGGGATCATTCTCCTGAAAATGGTGGCTCCTTTCTCCCTGTGGAGCAACTCTCTACGCAGCGCTTCTTTCCTCCCCCAGGACTCATTTCATCGGGCCCGGGAAGCCTTCTGATTCAACACACCTGACCCATGAAAAGGAAAGGGAAAGAAAGGAGGCCAAAGGTCACACTCTCCCCATTCCACCATCCTCCCTAAAATCATCCTGATTTCATGGGCCCTGAGACCGGGGATGCTTCTGTACACCTCGAGGCCTTGGCGCCTGGTCCAAGTGCTATTCTCTTTCTCATTATCTGAAAAATTTTAAGAAAATCCCTAGAGCCAGGATCTTTATTCCTAGTAAGCCGAAAGTCCCAAAGAAACACCCAAATTCTGTCCCTCTTAGTTTGGGAAACAAGTCTACCTTCATCAGCATGACATTTTCCACCAAATGTGGTAACTGCAAGTCCACCACACAATGCTTAACTGGAATTGGAAGCAACATCTCAGACGATGAAAAATACATGCAAGAATCCCTAAGACAAATGGTTTATTTTTCCCTTTCTTACTAAAACAACTGCCAGTATTAACAATGGTATGCAAATCTCTTTTAGACGCCCTGCTTTTAAATCTCTATGTTTCTTCCTGAGACAGGGACTCATTCCCATCACCCAGGCATTTACAGTGTTTAATTCTGGTTATATGCTATTCTCAAATTTACAACTATTCATTTCATCTCTCTCAAATGTTGATCTATTATCACATACGTATTAAAATATTATCTCCCGTGCTGCGTGATATGTTGTTTTTATATTCATCCTTTCTTAAATGAACCAAAGGTTTTAGTTGGATTAGATTGTGATTAGTCAAGTTTTCTGATTTCATGATTTCTTAAATTGCGGTCATACGACCTCAATCACTGGAAATAGAATGTCATGAGTATTTCTCTTTACTTGCAATCATAAATTCGGGGAATGTCATCAATTGGTATGTCGGTGATTGCATGATTTCCTGAAAGTCTTTCACAGTCTAATTTGGGCACTAAGTATTTCGTCTAGGTTCAGTGCATGTTTCCAACACTTGATGCTTTATGATTTGGGTATACAGCTTCCACAAGAGCATTTCCTGCAAAGACATGTCTCGGTCCCCACTGGTAAGTCATTTCACTCGAACACAGAATCAATAGGCTGAACATGGAAAGGTTACTGCTAGAATACTTATTAGACTGCATGGATCTATTCTTTGATATTAAGGAAACAAATACACCGTGTTATTAACTGTACTTCATTGATGATTCTCAAGTCAGAAAGTACAGGTCTGACTTCCTGTCCTTCAATGCCTGAAAGGATGATCGTATCTGCCAAAAGCACATAGTTAGAAGCACATCGCAGCTCAAACACACACACACCCAGAAATAGAAACAAACACAAAGAAACACTCACATGGGCATGATTCTGCATGTTTTAAGTAAACTAACGCATTTTAAGTAAACTACCACTTAAGTTTACTGTTTTAAGTAAACACCACTGTTTTAAGTAAACTAACGCATTCCCCAGGAGTTTTAAGTGAACTCCCTGGGGAATACAAGGGGACACACCCTATGGTTCATTCTTTAACTGAGTGCTGATATTGGATTGGTGGACCGCGTACCTGATGGGTGGGTGGGGTGTTCGAGGTAGGCGGGGTTGAGTTATATAAGGGCTGATGCGGCCAGATGGCGTGTCATTTGAAGACTCTCTCGGAAGAGATAGCATCTTTCTGCAACGTGCGGTCCCAGCAGAGAAAGCTTGTGATCCTTGCTCCTGGCGACATGGAGGCCGATTCACTCCACTTGGGAGGTGAGTGGCAGTTCAACCACTTTTCAAAACTCACATCTTCTCGGCCAGATGCAGCTTTTGCTGAAATCCAGCGGACTTCTCTACCTGAGAAGTCACCACTGTCATCTGAGACCCATGTCGACCTCTGTGATGGTTTGGCTCCTGTGGCAAGACAGCCTGCCCCTGGGGAGAAGCTTCCTCTCAGTAGCAGGAGACCTGCTGCGGTGGGGGCTGGGCTCCAGAATATGGGAAATACTTGCTATGTGAATGCTTCCCTGCAGTGCCTGACATACACACCACCCCTTGCCAACTACATGCTGTCCCGGGAGCACTCTCAACTTTGTCATCATCACAAGTGCTGCATGCTGTGTACGATGGAAGCTCACATCACACGGGCCCTCCACCGTCCTGGCCACGTCATCCAGCCCTCACAGGCATTGGTTGCTGGCTTCCATCGAGGCAAGCAGGAAGATGCCCATGAATTTCTGATGTTCATTGTGGATGCCATGAAAAGGGCATGCCTTCCCGGGCACAAGCAGGTAGATCATGACTCTGAGGACACCACCCTCATCCACCAGATATTTGGAGGCTGCTGGAGATCTCAAATCAAGTGTCTCCACTGCCAGGGCGTTTCGGACACCTTTGACCCTTACCTGGACATTGCCCTGGATATCCAGGCAGCTCAGAGTGTGAAGCAAGCTTTGGAACAGGTGGTGAAGCCCGAAGAACTCAATGGAGAGAATGCCTATCATTGTGGTCTTTGTCTCCAGAAGGCGCCTGCCTCCAAGACGTTCACTCTACACACTTCTGCCAAGGTCCTCATCCTTGTATTGAAGAGATTCTCCGATGTCACAGGCAACAAACTTGCCAAGAATGTGCAATACCCTGAGTGCCTTGACATGCAGCCATACATGTCTCAGCAGAACACAGGACCTCTTGTCTATGTCCTCTATGCTGTGCTGGTCCATGCTGGGTGGAGTTGTCACAACGGACATTACCTCTCTTATGTCAAAGCTCCAGGAGGCCAGTGGTATAAAATGGATGACGCCGAGGTCACTGCCTGTAGCATCGCTTCTGTCCTGAGTCAACAGGCCTATGTCCTCTTTTACATCCAGAAGAGTCAACTGGAAAGATGCAGTGAGAGTGTGTCAATAGCACTAGGCAGGGAACCAGGAGCCCTTGGTGCTGAACACAAAGACAGGCGAGCAACGCAAGGAGAGCTCCAGAGAGAACCCTGCCTCCAGGTACCCGACTTGGAGGAGCACTTGGTGGAAAGAGCCACTCGGGAAAGCACCTTAGACCACTGGAAGTTCCTCCAAGAGCAAAACAAAACCAAGCCTGACTTCAACGTCAGAAAAGTGAATGTACCCTGCCTCCCAACGTGCTTGTGATTCATCCATCAAAATACAAGAGTGGGATGAACAACCGTCATCCTGAACAGCAAAGCTCCCTGCTGAACCTCTCTTCAAGGAACCTGGCACCTCAGGAGTCCATGAACACTGGCACACTCACTTCTCTGCAAGGGAGGACCAGGAGATCCAAAGGGAGGAACAAACACAGCAAGAGGGCTCTGTTTGTGTGCCAGTGATCTCAGGAAAAGTCTCCATGCAAACGCAGGAGTGCATGCGCACACACACTGACACACACACACACACATACACGTACACACACACACACCCACGAGGGGGTTCGCGCGCGCACACACACACACCATCACCTACGCAGTCAATCCGACATAAAGTAATGAGGAGCCCAGGTGTCTGTCTACACAAGAGGGAAAACTGGATAGTGATGGCTGCGTTTCAGGATGAGCCCAGACATGGGAAACATCGAGTTTTGCAGTCGTGAGTCTTCTGAACCTGTGGAGGGATTGTCTGTGTGTTTGTGTTCACGGTAGATGTCATTCAGTGTGAATTTCTGAATATGACATATTGCGGTGTAGGGTTGCGCGTGAGGTTATTGCAGGGGACGGGGTTGACTATTTTCTCTTGGGGTGTGTTTCATTCGTCAGTTGTTGGTGAGCACCAGATGTTGAAATTTTGCGAACGTGGGACTTCTGTGGATCCTTCTCGCTACCTTGAGTAGTGGAAACTGGAACGCATTTGAAGAGAGGAAGGGTGTTCTTCTTTTGAACCTGCCTCGCCGTTTTTACATTACTTGTTGAATGGACGTCAGGCGCCCTAGGACTTGTGCCCTTGGTGGAACCCACAGAATGCTGGAGACAGACAGACAGACACACTTGCCTATTGAATGGTGTCCATTTCCAATGAATTGAAGCAGAAAATCATCCCACTGGTATGTGAGTCATTTGGAAGTAAGTCGTATTGATAATAAAGGAAATCAAACACAGGAGCGTGTGTGTATTCAACTAAAATAAAATCAGCAAGCACTGAAATAAATCGCATTTGGTGTGCATCAAAATGGCGTCTGGGAGATTCCGGGTCAATCGTCCAGCTGCGAAAGGTGCATCTCTGAAGCACAGTCCCTGACCTGCAGTGAGACTTGTTCATCCGAGGTGGTGTTGCAGTGGAAATGATTGTGGGAAATGGCCCCTTCCTTTTGTGTATTCGCTGATTGGATTTCAGGCTCCGTTTCTCGTTCGGTACAGCGATCCCAGTTGACCAACCCGAGAGGAAAGATGTCCAGGGCATAACTCAGGGCTCCATACAACCACAGAATCTTGGGTGCAACCCTGCTCAAGCACACAAATGCGCGTATTAACAGTGTCTCTGTGTGTGACGTGTGTGCAAAGTACAGTGTGATGAGCATGACTGGCAGACAGGTGATCCATTGGGCTCACCTGAAAATCAGTTATGAGCATGAAAGAACACCGACGCCCAGGTCCCCGCTTCAGACATAACACCCACCAGCGTCTTGTGTGAAGCCACGGCATCTGGACTGCTCATGCTTCTGGGGATCATTCTCCTGAAAATGGTGGCTCCTTTCTCCCTGTGGAGCAACTCTCTACGCAGCGCTTCTTTCCTCCCCCAGGACTCATTTCATCGGGCCCGGGAAGCCTTCTGATTCAACACACCTGACCCATGAAAAGGAAAGGGAAAGAAAGGAGGCCAAAGGTCACACTCTCCCCATTCCACCATCCTCCCTAAAATCATCCTGATTTCATGGGCCCTGAGACCGGGGATGCTTCTGTACACCTCGAGGCCTTGGCGCCTGGTCCAAGTGCTATTCTCTTTCTCATTATCTGAAAAATTTTAAGAAAATCCCTAGAGCCAGGATCTTTATTCCTAGTAAGCCGAAAGTCCCAAAGAAACACCCAAATTCTGTCCCTCTTAGTTTGGGAAACAAGTCTACCTTCATCAGCATGACATTTTCCACCAAATGTGGTAACTGCAAGTCCACCACACAATGCTTAACTGGAATTGGAAGCAACATCTCAGACGATGAAAAATACATGCAAGAATCCCTAAGACAAATGGTTTATTTTTCCCTTTCTTACTAAAACAACTGCCAGTATTAACAATGGTATGCAAATCTCTTTTAGACGCCCTGCTTTTAAATCTCTATGTTTCTTCCTGAGACAGGGACTCATTCCCATCACCCAGGCATTTACAGTGTTTAATTCTGGTTATATGCTATTCTCAAATTTACAACTATTCATTTCATCTCTCTCAAATGTTGATCTATTATCACATACGTATTAAAATATTATCTCCCGTGCTGCGTGATATGTTGTTTTTATATTCATCCTTTCTTAAATGAACCAAAGGTTTTAGTTGGATTAGATTGTGATTAGTCAAGTTTTCTGATTTCATGATTTCTTAAATTGCGGTCATACGACCTCAATCACTGGAAATAGAATGTCATGAGTATTTCTCTTTACTTGCAATCATAAATTCGGGGAATGTCATCAATTGGTATGTCGGTGATTGCATGATTTCCTGAAAGTCTTTCACAGTCTAATTTGGGCACTAAGTATTTCGTCTAGGTTCAGTGCATGTTTCCAACACTTGATGCTTTATGATTTGGGTATACAGCTTCCACAAGAGCATTTCCTGCAAAGACATGTCTCGGTCCCCACTGGTAAGTCATTTCACTCGAACACAGAATCAATAGGCTGAACATGGAAAGGTTACTGCTAGAATACTTATTAGACTGCATGGATCTATTCTTTGATATTAAGGAAACAAATACACCGTGTTATTAACTGTACTTCATTGATGATTCTCAAGTCAGAAAGTACAGGTCTGACTTCCTGTCCTTCAATGCCTGAAAGGATGATCGTATCTGCCAAAAGCACATAGTTAGAAGCACATCGCAGCTCAAACACACACACACACCCAGAAATATAAACAAACACAAAGAAACACTCACATGGGCATGATTCTGCATGTTTTAAGTAAACTAACGCATTTTAAGTAAACTACCACTTAAGTTTACTGTTTTAAGTAAACACCACTGTTTTAAGTAAACTAACGCCTTCCCCAGGAGTTTTAAGTGAACTCCCTGGGGAATACAAGGGGACACACCCTATGGTTCATTCTTTAACTGAGTGCTGATATTGGATTGGTGGACCGCGTACCTGATGGGTGGGTGGGGTGTTCGAGGTAGGCGGGGTTGAGTTATATAAGGGCTGATGCGGCCAGATGGCGTGTCATTTGAAGACTCTCTCGGAAGAGATAGCATCTTTCTGCAACGTGCGGTCCCAGCAGAGAAAGCTTGTGATCCTTGCTCCTGGCGACATGGAGGCCGATTCACTCCACTTGGGAGGTGAGTGGCAGTTCAACCACTTTTCAAAACTCACATCTTCTCGGCCAGATGCAGCTTTTGCTGAAATCCAGCGGACTTCTCTACCTGAGAAGTCACCACTGTCATCTGAGACCCATGTCGACCTCTGTGATGGTTTGGCTCCTGTGGCAAGACAGCCTGCCCCTGGGGAGAAGCTTCCTCTCAGTAGCAGGAGACCTGCTGCGGTGGGGGCTGGGCTCCAGAATATGGGAAATACTTGCTATGTGAATGCTTCCCTGCAGTGCCTGACATACACACCACCCCTTGCCAACTACATGCTGTCCCGGGAGCACTCTCAACTTTGTCATCATCACAAGTGCTGCATGCTGTGTACGATGGAAGCTCACATCACACGGGCCCTCCACCGTCCTGGCCACGTCATCCAGCCCTCACAGGCATTGGTTGCTGGCTTCCATCGAGGCAAGCAGGAAGATGCCCATGAATTTCTGATGTTCATTGTGGATGCCATGAAAAGGGCATGCCTTCCCGGGCACAAGCAGGTAGATCATGACTCTGAGGACACCACCCTCATCCACCAGATATTTGGAGGCTGCTGGAGATCTCAAATCAAGTGTCTCCACTGCCAGGGCGTTTCGGACACCTTTGACCCTTACCTGGACATTGCCCTGGATATCCAGGCAGCTCAGAGTGTGAAGCAAGCTTTGGAACAGGTGGTGAAGCCCGAAGAACTCAATGGAGAGAATGCCTATCATTGTGGTCTTTGTCTCCAGAAGGCGCCTGCCTCCAAGACGTTCACTCTACACACTTCTGCCAAGGTCCTCATCCTTGTATTGAAGAGATTCTCCGATGTCACAGGCAACAAACTTGCCAAGAATGTGCAATACCCTGAGTGCCTTGACATGCAGCCATACATGTCTCAGCAGAACACAGGACCTCTTGTCTATGTCCTCTATGCTGTGCTGGTCCATGCTGGGTGGAGTTGTCACAACGGACATTACCTCTCTTATGTCAAAGCTCCAGGAGGCCAGTGGTATAAAATGGATGACGCCGAGGTCACTGCCTGTAGCATCGCTTCTGTCCTGAGTCAACAGGCCTATGTCCTCTTTTACATCCAGAAGAGTCAACTGGAAAGATGCAGTGAGAGTGTGTCAATAGCACTAGGCAGGGAACCAGGAGCCCTTGGTGCTGAACACAAAGACAGGCGAGCAACGCAAGGAGAGCTCCAGAGAGAACCCTGCCTCCAGGTACCCGACTTGGAGGAGCACTTGGTGGAAAGAGCCACTCAGGAAAGCACCTTAGACCACTGGAAGTTCCTCCAAGAGCAAAACAAAACCAAGCCTGACTTCAACGTCAGAAAAGTCGAATGTACCCTGCCTCCCAACGTGCTTGTGATTCATCCATCAAAATACAAGAGTGGGATGAACAACCGTCATCCTGAACAGCAAAGCTCCCTGCTGAACCTCTCTTCAAGGAACCTGGCACCTCAGGAGTCCATGAACACTGGCACACTCACTTCTCTGCAAGGGAGGACCAGGAGATCCAAAGGGAGGAACAAACACAGCAAGAGGGCTCTGTTTGTGTGCCAGTGATCTCAGGAAAAGTCTCCATGCAAACGCAGGAGTGCATGCGCACACACACTGACACACACACACACATACACGTACACACACACACACCCACGAGGGGGTTCGCGCGCGCACACACACACGCCATCACCTACGCAGTCAATCCGACATAAAGTAATGAGGAGCCCAGGTGTCTGTCTACACAAGAGGGAAAACTGGATAGTGATGGCTGCGTTTCAGGATGAGCCCAGACATGGGAAACGTCGAGTTTTGCAGTCGTGAGTCTTCTGAACCTGTGGAGGGATTGTCTGTGTGTTTGTGTTCACGGTAGATGTCATTCAGTGTGAATTTCTGAATATGACATATTGCGGTGTAGGGTTGCGCGTGAGGTTATTGCAGGGGACGGGGTTGACTATTTTCTCTTGGGGTGTGTTTCATTCGTCAGTTGTTGGTGAGCACCAGAAGTTGAAATTTTGCGAACGTGGGACTTCTGTGGATCCTTCTCGCTACCTTGAGTAGTGGAAACTGGAACGCATTTGAAGAGAGGAAGGGTGTTCTTCTTTTGAACCTGCCTCGCCGTTTTTACATTACTTGTTGAATGGACGTCAGGCGCCCTAGGACTTGTGCCCTTGGTGGAACCCACAGAATGCTGGAGACAGACAGACAGACACACTTGCCTATTGAATGGTGTCCATTTCCAATGAATTGAAGCAGAAAATCATCCCACTGGTATGTGAGTCATTTGGAAGTAAGTCGTATTGATAATAAAGGAAATCAAACACAGGAGCGTGTGTGTATTCAACTAAAATAAAATCAGCAAGCACTGAAATAAATCGCATTTGGTGTGCATCAAAATGGCGTCTGGGAGATTCCGGGTCAATCGTCCAGCTGCGAAAGGTGCATCTCTGAAGCACAGTCCCTGACCTGCAGTGAGACTTGTTCATCCGAGGTGGTGTTGCAGTGGAAATGATTGTGGGAAATGGCCCCTTCCTTTTGTGTATTCGCTGATTGGATTTCAGGCTCCGTTTCTCGTTCGGTACAGCGATCCCAGTTGACCAACCCGAGAGGAAAGATGTCCAGGGCATAACTCAGGGCTCCATACAACCACAGAATCTTGGGTGCAACCCTGCTCAAGCACACAAATGCGCGTATTAACAGTGTCTCTGTGTGTGACGTGTGTGCAAAGTACAGTGTGATGAGCATGACTGGCAGACAGGTGATCCATTGGGCTCACCTGAAAATCAGTTATGAGCATGAAAGAACACCGACGCCCAGGTCCCCGCTTCAGACATAACACCCACCAGCGTCTTGTGTGAAGCCACGGCATCTGGACTGCTCATGCTTCTGGGGATCATTCTCCTGAAAATGGTGGCTCCTTTCTCCCTGTGGAGCAACTCTCTACGCAGCGCTTCTTTCCTCCCCCAGGACTCATTTCATCGGGCCCGGGAAGCCTTCTGATTCAACACACCTGACCCATGAAAAGGAAAGGGAAAGAAAGGAGGCCAAAGGTCACACTCTCCTCATTCCACCATCCTCCCTAAAATCATCCTGATTTCATGGGCCCTGAGACCGGGGATGCTTCTGTACACCTCGAGGCCTTGGCGCCTGGCCCAAATGCTATTCTCTTTCTCATTATCTGAAAAATTTTAAGAAAATCCCTAGAGCCAGGATCTTTATTCCTAGTAAGCCGAAAGTCCCAAAGAAACACCCAAATTCTGTCCCTCTTAGTTTGGGAAACAAGTCTACCTTCATCAGCATGACATTTTCCACCAAATGTGGTAACTGCAAGTCCACCACACAATGCTTAACTGGAATTGGAAGCAACATCTCAGACGATGAAAAATACATGCAAGAATCCCTAAGACAAATGGTTTATTTTTCCCTTTCTTACTAAAACAACTGCCAGTATTAACAATGGTATGCAAATCTCTTTTAGACGCCCTGCTTTTAAATCTCTATGTTTCTTCCTGAGACAGGGACTCATTCCCATCACCCAGGCATTTACAGTGTTTAATTCTGGTTATATGCTATTCTCAAATTTACAACTATTCATTTCATCTCTCTCAAATGTTGATCTATTATCACATACGTATTAAAATATTATCTCCCGTGCTGCGTGATATGTTGTTTTTATATTCATCCTTTCTTAAATGAACCAAAGGTTTTAGTTGGATTAGATTGTGATTAGTCAAGTTTTCTGATTTCATGATTTCTTAAATTGCGGTCATACGACCTCAATCACTGGAAATAGAATGTCATGAGTATTTCTCTTTACTTGCAATCATAAATTCGGGGAATGTCATCAATTGGTATGTCGGTGATTGCATGATTTCCTGAAAGTCTTTCACAGTCTAATTTGGGCACTAAGTATTTCGTCTAGGTTCAGTGCATGTTTCCAACACTTGATGCTTTATGATTTGGGTATATAGCTTCCACAAGAGCATTTCCTGCAAAGACATGTCTCGGTCCCCACTGGTAAGTCATTTCACTCGAACACAGAATCAATAGGCTGAAGATGGAAAGGTTACTGCTAGAATACTTATTAGACTGCATGGATCTATTCTTTGATATTAAGGAAACAAATACACCGTGTTATTAACTGTACTTCATTGATGATTCTCAAGTCAGAAAGTACAGGTCTGACTTCCTGTCCTTCAATGCCTGAAAGGATGATCGTATCTGCCAAAAGCACATAGTTAGAAGCACATCGCAGCTCAAACACACACACACCCAGAAATAGAAACAAACACAAAGAAACACTCACATGGGCATGATTCTGCATGTTTTAAGTAAACTAACGCATTTTAAGTAAACTACCACTTAAGTTTACTGTTTTAAGTAAACACCACTGTTTTAAGTAAACTAACGCCTTCCCCAGGAGTTTTAAGTGAACTCCCTGGGGAATACAAGGGGACACACCCTATGGTTCATTCTTTAACTGAGTGCTGATATTGGATTGGTGGACCGCGTACCTGATGGGTGGGTGGGGTGTTCGAGGTAGGCGGGGTTGAGTTATATAAGGGCTGATGCGGCCAGATGGCGTGTCATTTGAAGACTCTCTCGGAAGAGATAGCATCTTTCTGCAACGTGCGGTCCCAGCAGAGAAAGCTTGTGATCCTTGCTCCTGGCGACATGGAGGCCGATTCACTCCACTTGGGAGGTGAGTGGCAGTTCAACCACTTTTCAAAACTCACATCTTCTCGGCCAGATGCAGCTTTTGCTGAAATCCAGCGGACTTCTCTACCTGAGAAGTCACCACTGTCATCTGAGACCCATGTCGACCTCTGTGATGGTTTGGCTCCTGTGGCAAGACAGCCTGCCCCTGGGGAGAAGCTTCCTCTCAGTAGCAGGAGACCTGCTGCGGTGGGGGCTGGGCTCCAGAATATGGGAAATACTTGCTATGTGAATGCTTCCCTGCAGTGCCTGACATACACACCACCCCTTGCCAACTACATGCTGTCCCGGGAGCACTCTCACCTTTGTCATCATCACAAGTGCTGCATGCTGTGTACGATGGAAGCTCACATCACACGGGCCCTCCACCGTCCTGGCCACGTCATCCAGCCCTCACAGGCATTGGTTGCTGGCTTCCATCGAGGCAAGCAGGAAGATGCCCATGAATTTCTGATGTTCATTGTGGATGCCATGAAAAGGGCATGCCTTCCCGGGCACAAGCAGGTAGATCATGACTCTGAGGACACCACCCTCATCCACCAGATATTTGGAGGCTGCTGGAGATCTCAAATCAAGTGTCTCCACTGCCAGGGCGTTTCGGACACCTTTGACCCTTACCTGGACATTGCCCTGGATATCCAGGCAGCTCAGAGTGTGAAGCAAGCTTTGGAACAGGTGGTGAAGCCCGAAGAACTCAATGGAGAGAATGCCTATCATTGTGGTCTTTGTCTCCAGAAGGCGCCTGCCTCCAAGACGTTCACTCTACACACTTCTGCCAAGGTCCTCATCCTTGTATTGAAGAGATTCTCCGATGTCACAGGCAACAAACTTGCCAAGAATGTGCAATACCCTGAGTGCCTTGACATGCAGCCATACATGTCTCAGCAGAACACAGGACCTCTTGTCTATGTCCTCTATGCTGTGCTGGTCCATGCTGGGTGGAGTTGTCACAACGGACATTACCTCTCTTATGTCAAAGCTCCAGGAGGCCAGTGGTATAAAATGGATGACGCCGAGGTCACTGCCTGTAGCATCGCTTCTGTCCTGAGTCAACAGGCCTATGTCCTCTTTTACATCCAGAAGAGTCAACTGGAAAGATGCAGTGAGAGTGTGTCAATAGCACTAGGCAGGGAACCAGGAGCCCTTGGTGCTGAACACAAAGACAGGCGAGCAACGCAAGGAGAGCTCCAGAGAGAACCCTGCCTCCAGGTACCCGACTTGGAGGAGCACTTGGTGGAAAGAGCCACTCAGGAAAGCACCTTAGACCACTGGAAGTTCCTCCAAGAGCAAAACAAAACCAAGCCTGACTTCAACGTCAGAAAAGTCGAATGTACCCTGCCTCCCAACGTGCTTGTGATTCATCCATCAAAATACAAGAGTGGGATGAACAACCGTCATCCTGAACAGCAAAGCTCCCTGCTGAACCTCTCTTCAAGGAACCTGGCACCTCAGGAGTCCATGAACACTGGCACACTCACTTCTCTGCAAGGGAGGACCAGGAGATCCAAAGGGAGGAACAAACACAGCAAGAGGGCTCTGTTTGTGTGCCAGTGATCTCAGGAAAAGTCTCCATGCAAACGCAGGAGTGCATGCGCACACACACTGACACACACACACACACATACACGTACACACACACACACCCACGAGGGGGTTCGCGCGCGCACCCACACACACCATCACCTACGCAGTCAATCCGACATAAAGTAATGAGGAGCCCAGGTGTCTGTCTACACAAGAGGGAAAACTGGATAGTGATGGCTGCGTTTCAGGATGAGCCCAGACATGGGAAACATCGAGTTTTGCAGTCGTGAGTCTTCTGAACCTGTGGAGGGATTGTCTGTGTGTTTGTGTTCACGGTAGATGTCATTCAGTGTGAATTTCTGAATATGACATATTGCGGTGTAGGGTTGCGCGTGAGGTTATTGCAGGGGACGGGGTTGACTATTTTCTCTTGGGGTGTGTTTCATTCGTCAGTTGTTGGTGAGCACCAGAAGTTGAAATTTTGCGAACGTGGGACTTCTGTGGATCCTTCTCGTTACCTTGAGTAGTGGAAACTGGAACGCATTTGAAGAGAGGAAGGGTGTTCTTCTTTTGAACCTGCCTCGCCGTTTTTACATTACTTGTTGAATGGACGTCAGGCGCCCTAGGACTTGTGCCCTTGGTGGAACCCACAGAATGCTGGAGACAGACAGACAGACACACTTGCCTATTGAATGGTGTCCATTTCCAATGAATTGAAGCAGAAAATCATCCCACTGGTATGTGAGTCATTTGGAAGTAAGTCGTATTGATAATAAAGGAAATCAAACACAGGAGCGTGTGTGTATTCAACTAAAATAAAATCAGCAAGCACTGAAATAAATCGCATTTGGTGTGCATCAAAATGGCGTCTGGGAGATTCCGGGTCAATCGTCCAGCTGCGAAAGGTGCATCTCTGAAGCACAGTCCCTGACCTGCAGTGAGACTTGTTCATCCGAGGTGGTGTTGCAGTGGAAATGATTGTGGGAAATGGCCCCTTCCTTTTGTGTATTCGCTGATTGGATTTCAGGCTCCGTTTCTCGTTCGGTACAGCGATCCCAGTTGACCAACCCGAGAGGAAAGATGTCCAGGGCATAACTCAGGGCTCCATACAACCACAGAATCTTGGGTGCAACCCTGCTCAAGCACACAAATGCGCGTATTAACAGTGTCTCTGTGTGTGACGTGTGTGCAAAGTACAGTGTGATGAGCATGACTGGCAGACAGGTGATCCATTGGGCTCACCTGAAAATCAGTTATGAGCATGAAAGAACACCGACGCCCAGGTCCCCGCTTCAGACATAACACCCACCAGCGTCTTGTGTGAAGCCACGGCATCTGGACTGCTCATGCTTCTGGGGATCATTCTCCTGAAAATGGTGGCTCCTTTCTCCCTGTGGAGCAACTCTCTACGCAGCGCTTCTTTCCTCCCCCAGGACTCATTTCATCGGGCCCGGGAAGCCTTCTGATTCAACACACCTGACCCATGAAAAGGAAAGGGAAAGAAAGGAGGCCAAAGGTCACACTCTCCTCATTCCACCATCCTCCCTAAAATCATCCTGATTTCATGGGCCCTGAGACCGGGGATGCTTCTGTACACCTCGAGGCCTTGGCGCCTGGCCCAAATGCTATTCTCTTTCTCATTATCTGAAAAATTTTAAGAAAATCCCTAGAGCCAGGATCTTTATTCCTAGTAAGCCGAAAGTCCCGAAGAAACACCCAAATTCTGTCCCTCTTAGTTTGGGAAACAAGTCTACCTTCATCAGCATGACATTTTCCACCAAATGTGGTAACTGCAAGTCCACCACACAATGCTTAACTGGAATTGGAAGCAACATCTCAGACGATGAAAAATACATGCAAGAATCCCTAAGACAAATGGTTTATTTTTCCCTTTCTTACTAAAACAACTGCCAGTATTAACAATGGTATGCAAATCTCTTTTAGACGCCCTGCTTTTAAATCTCTATGTTTCTTCCTGAGACAGGGACTCATTCCCATCACCCAGGCATTTACAGTGTTTAATTCTGGTTATATGCTATTCTCAAATTTACAACTATTCATTTCATCTCTCTCAAATGTTGATCTATTATCACATACGTATTAAAATATTATCTCCCGTGCTGCGTGATATGTTGTTTTTATATTCATCCTTTCTTAAATGAACCAAAGGTTTTAGTTGGATTAGATTGTGATTAGTCAAGTTTTCTGATTTCATGATTTCTTAAATTGCGGTCATACGACCTCAATCACTGGAAATAGAATGTCATGAGTATTTCTCTTTACTTGCAATCATAAATTCGGGGAATGTCATCAATTGGTATGTCGGTGATTGCATGATTTCCTGAAAGTCTTTCACAGTCTAATTTGGGCACTAAGTATTTCGTCTAGGTTCAGTGCATGTTTCCAACACTTGATGCTTTATGATTTGGGTATATAGCTTCCACAAGAGCATTTCCTGCAAAGACATGTCTCGGTCCCCACTGGTAAGTCATTTCACTCGAACACAGAATCAATAGGCTGAAGATGGAAAGGTTACTGCTAGAATACTTATTAGACTGCATGGATCTATTCTTTGATATTAAGGAAACAAATACACCGTGTTATTAACTGTACTTCATTGATGATTCTCAAGTCAGAAAGTACAGGTCTGACTTCCTGTCCTTCAATGCCTGAAAGGATGATCGTATCTGCCAAAAGCACATAGTTAGAAGCACATCGCAGCTCAAACACACACACACCCAGAAATAGAAACAAACACAAAGAAACACTCACATGGGCATGATTCTGCATGTTTTAAGTAAACTAACGCATTTTAAGTAAACTACCACTTAAGTTTACTGTTTTAAGTAAACACCACTGTTTTAAGTAAACTAACGCCTTCCCCAGGAGTTTTAAGTGAACTCCCTGGGGAATACAAGGGGACACACCCTATGGTTCATTCTTTAACTGAGTGCTGATATTGGATTGGTGGACCGCGTACCTGATGGGTGGGTGGGGTGTTCGAGGTAGGCGGGGTTGAGTTATATAAGGGCTGATGCGGCCAGATGGCGTGTCATTTGAAGACTCTCTCGGAAGAGATAGCATCTTTCTGCAACGTGCGGTCCCAGCAGAGAAAGCTTGTGATCCTTGCTCCTGGCGACATGGAGGCCGATTCACTCCACTTGGGAGGTGAGTGGCAGTTCAACCACTTTTCAAAACTCACATCTTCTCGGCCAGATGCAGCTTTTGCTGAAATCCAGCGGACTTCTCTACCTGAGAAGTCACCACTGTCATCTGAGACCCATGTCGACCTCTGTGATGGTTTGGCTCCTGTGGCAAGACAGCCTGCCCCTGGGGAGAAGCTTCCTCTCAGTAGCAGGAGACCTGCTGCGGTGGGGGCTGGGCTCCAGAATATGGGAAATTCTTGCTATGTGAATGCTTCCCTGCAGTGCCTGACATACACACCATCCCTTGCCAACTACATGCTGTCCCGGGAGCACTCTCAACTTTGTCATCATCACAAGTGCTGCATGCTGTGTACGATGGAAGCTCACATCACACGGGCCCTCCACCGTCCTGGCCACGTCATCCAGCCCTCACAGGCATTGGTTGCTGGCTTCCATCGAGGCAAGCAGGAAGATGCCCATGAATTTCTGATGTTCATTGTGGATGCCATGAAAAGGGCATGCCTTCCCGGGCACAAGCAGGTAGATCATGACTCTGAGGACACCACCCTCATCCACCAGATATTTGGAGGCTGCTGGAGATCTCAAATCAAGTGTCTCCACTGCCAGGGCGTTTCGGACACCTTTGACCCTTACCTGGACATTGCCCTGGATATCCAGGCAGCTCAGAGTGTGAAGCAAGCTTTGGAACAGGTGGTGAAGCCCGAAGAACTCAATGGAGAGAATGCCTATCATTGTGGTCTTTGTCTCCAGAAGGCGCCTGCCTCCAAGACGTTCACTCTACACACTTCTGCCAAGGTCCTCATCCTTGTATTGAAGAGATTCTCCGATGTCACAGGCAACAAACTTGCCAAGAATGTGCAATACCCTGAGTGCCTTGACATGCAGCCATACATGTCTCAGCAGAACACAGGACCTCTTGTCTATGTCCTCTATGCTGTGCTGGTCCATGCTGGGTGGAGTTGTCACAACGGACATTACCTCTCTTATGTCAAAGCTCCAGGAGGCCAGTGGTATAAAATGGACGACGCCGAGGTCACTGCCTGTAGCATCGCTTCTGTCCTGAGTCAACAGGCCTATGTCCTCTTTTACATCCAGAAGAGTCAACTGGAAAGATGCAGTGAGAGTGTGTCAATAGGCAGGGAACCAGGAGCCCTTGGTGCTGAACACAAAGACAGGCGAGCAACGCAAGGAGAGCTCCAGAGAGAACCCTGCCTCCAGGTACCCGACTTGGAGGAGCACTTGGTGGAAAGAGCCACTCAGGAAAGCACCTTAGACCACTGGAAGTTCCTCCAAGAGCAAAACAAAACCAAGCCTGACTTCAACGTCAGAAAAGTCGAATGTACCCTGCCTCCCAACGTGCTTGTGATTCATCCATCAAAATACAAGAGTGGGATGAACAACCGTCATCCTGAACAGCAAAGCTCCCTGCTGAACCTCTCTTCAAGGAACCTGGCACCTCAGGAGTCCATGAACACTGGCACACTCACTTCTCTGCAAGGGAGGACCAGGAGATCCAAAGGGAGGAACAAACACAGCAAGAGGGCTCTGTTTGTGTGCCAGTGATCTCAGGAAAAGTCTCCATGCAAACGCAGGAGTGCATGCGCACACACACTGACACACACACACACATACACGTACACACACACACACCCACGAGGGGGTTCGCGCGCGCACACACACACACCATCACCTACGCAGTCAATCCGACATAAAGTAATGAGGAGCCCAGGTGTCTGTCTACACAAGAGGGAAAACTGGATAGTGATGGCTGCGTTTCAGGATGAGCCCAGACATGGGAAACATCGAGTTTTGCAGTCGTGAGTCTTCTGAACCTGTGGAGGGATTGTCTGTGTGTTTGTGTTCACGGTAGATGTCATTCAGTGTGAATTTCTGAATATGACATATTGCGGTGTAGGGTTGCGCGTGAGGTTATTGCAGGGGACGGGGTTGACTATTTTCTCTTGGGGTGTGTTTCATTCGTCAGTTGTTGGTGAGCACCAGAAGTTGAAATTTTGCGAACGTGGGACTTCTGTGGATCCTTCTCGCTACCTTGAGTAGTGGAAACTGGAACGCATTTGAAGAGAGGAAGGGTGTTCTTCTTTTGAACCTGCCTCGCCGTTTTTACATTACTTGTTGAATGGACGTCAGGCGCCCTAGGACTTGTGCCCTTGGTGGAACCCACAGAATGCTGGAGACAGACAGACAGACACACTTGCCTATTGAATGGTGTCCATTTCCAATGAATTGAAGCAGAAAATCATCCCACTGGTATGTGAGTCATTTGGAAGTAAGTCGTATTGATAATAAAGGAAATCAAACACAGGAGCGTGTGTGTATTCAACTAAAATAAAATCAGCAAGCACTGAAATAAATCGCATTTGGTGTGCATCAAAATGGCGTCTGGGAGATTCCGGGTCAATCGTCCAGCTGCGAAAGGTGCATCTCTGAAGCACAGTCCCTGACCTGCAGTGAGACTTGTTCATCCGAGGTGGTGTTGCAGTGGAAATGATTGTGGGAAATGGCCCCTTCCTTTTGTGTATTCGCTGATTGGATTTCAGGCTCCGTTTCTCGTTCGGTACAGCGATCCAAGTTGACCAACCCGAGAGGAAAGGTGTCCAGGGCATAACTCAGGGCTCCATACAACCACAGAATCTTGGGTGCAACCCTGCTCAAGCACACAAATGCGCGTATTAACAGTGTCTCTGTGTGTGACGTGTGTGCAAAGTACAGTGTGATGAGCATGACTGGCAGACAGGTGATCCATTGGGCTCACCTGAAAATCAGTTATGAGCATGAAAGAACACCGACGCCCAGGTCCCCGCTTCAGACATAACACCCACCAGCGTCTTGTGTGAAGCCACGGCATCTGGACTGCTCATGCTTCTGGGGATCATTCTCCTGAAAATGGTGGCTCCTTTCTCCCTGTGGAGCAACTCTCTACGCAGCGCTTCTTTCCTCCCCCAGGACTCATTTCATCGGGCCCGGGAAGCCTTCTGATTCAACACACCTGACCCATGAAAAGGAAAGGGAAAGAAAGGAGGCCAAAGGTCACACTCTCCTCATTCCACCATCCTCCCTAAAATCATCCTGATTTCATGGGCCCTGAGACCGGGGATGCTTCTGTACACCTCGAGGCCTTGGCGCCTGGCCCAAATGCTATTCTCTTTCTCATTATCTGAAAAATTTTAAGAAAATCCCTAGAGCCAGGATCTTTATTCCTAGTAAGCCGAAAGTCCCAAAGAAACACCCAAATTCTGTCCCTCTTAGTTTGGGAAACAAGTCTACCTTCATCAGCATGACATTTTCCACCAAATGTGGTAACTGCAAGTCCACCACACAATGCTTAACTGGAATTGGAAGCAACATCTCAGACGATGAAAAATACATGCAAGAATCCCTAAGACAAATGGTTTATTTTTCCCTTTCTTACTAAAACAACTGCCAGTATTAACAATGGTATGCAAATCTCTTTTAGACGCCCTGCTTTTAAATCTCTATGTTTCTTCCTGAGACAGGGACTCATTCCCATCACCCAGGCATTTACAGTGTTTAATTCTGGTTATATGCTATTCTCAAATTTACAACTATTCATTTCATCTCTCTCAAATGTTGATCTATTATCACATACGTATTAAAATATTATCTCCCGTGCTGCGTGATATGTTGTTTTTATATTCATCCTTTCTTAAATGAACCAAAGGTTTTAGTTGGATTAGATTGTGATTAGTCAAGTTTTCTGATTTCATGATTTCTTAAATTGCGGTCATACGACCTCAATCACTGGAAATAGAATGTCATGAGTATTTCTCTTTACTTGCAATCATAAATTCGGGGAATGTCATCAATTGGTATGTCGGTGATTGCATGATTTCCTGAAAGTCTTTCACAGTCTAATTTGGGCACTAAGTATTTCGTCTAGGTTCAGTGCATGTTTCCAACACTTGATGCTTTATGATTTGGGTATATAGCTTCCACAAGAGCATTTCCTGCAAAGACATGTCTCGGTCCCCACTGGTAAGTCATTTCACTCGAACACAGAATCAATAGGCTGAACATGGAAAGGTTACTGCTAGAATACTTATTAGACTGCATGGATCTATTCTTTGATATTAAGGAAACAAATACACCGTGTTATTAACTGTACTTCATTGATGATTCTCAAGTCAGAAAGTACAGGTCTGACTTCCTGTCCTTCAATGCCTGAAAGGATGATCGTATCTGCCAAAAGCACATAGTTAGAAGCACATCGCAGCTCAAACACACACACACCCAGAAATAGAAACAAACACAAAGAAACACTCACATGGGCATGATTCTGCATGTTTTAAGTAAACTAACGCATTTTAAGTAAACTACCACTTAAGTTTACTGTTTTAAGTAAACACCACTGTTTTAAGTAAACTAACGCCTTCCCCAGGAGTTTTAAGTGAAGTGCCTGGGGAATACAAGGGGACACACCCTATGGTTCATTCTTTAACTGAGTGCTGATATTGGATTGGTGGACCGCGTACCTGATGGGTGGGTGGGGTGTTCGAGGTAGGCGGGGTTGAGTTATATAAGGGCTGATGCGGCCAGATGGCGTGTCATTTGAAGACTCTCTCGGAAGAGATAGCATCTTTCTGCAACGTGCGGTCCCAGCAGAGAAAGCTTGTGATCCTTGCTCCTGGCGACATGGAGGCCGATTCACTCCACTTGGGAGGTGAGTGGCAGTTCAACCACTTTTCAAAACTCACATCTTCTCGGCCAGATGCAGCTTTTGCTGAAATCCAGCGGACTTCTCTACCTGAGAAGTCACCACTGTCATCTGAGACCCATGTCGACCTCTGTGATGGTTTGGCTCCTGTGGCAAGACAGCCTGCCCCTGGGGAGAAGCTTCCTCTCAGTAGCAGGAGACCTGCTGCGGTGGGGGCTGGGCTCCAGAATATGGGAAATACTTGCTATGTGAATGCTTCCCTGCAGTGCCTGACATACACACCACCCCTTGCCAACTACATGCTGTCCCGGGAGCACTCTCACCTTTGTCATCATCACAAGTGCTGCATGCTGTGTACGATGGAAGCTCACATCACACGGGCCCTCCACCGTCCTGGCCACGTCATCCAGCCCTCACAGGCATTGGTTGCTGGCTTCCATCGAGGCAAGCAGGAAGATGCCCATGAATTTCTGATGTTCATTGTGGATGCCATGAAAAGGGCATGCCTTCCCGGGCACAAGCAGGTAGATCATGACTCTGAGGACACCACCCTCATCCACCAGATATTTGGAGGCTGCTGGAGATCTCAAATCAAGTGTCTCCACTGCCAGGGCGTTTCGGACACCTTTGACCCTTACCTGGACATTGCCCTGGATATCCAGGCAGCTCAGAGTGTGAAGCAAGCTTTGGAACAGGTGGTGAAGCCCGAAGAACTCAATGGAGAGAATGCCTATCATTGTGGTCTTTGTCTCCAGAAGGCGCCTGCCTCCAAGACGTTCACTCTACACACTTCTGCCAAGGTCCTCATCCTTGTATTGAAGAGATTCTCCGATGTCACAGGCAACAAACTTGCCAAGAATGTGCAATACCCTGAGTGCCTTGACATGCAGCCATACATGTCTCAGCAGAACACAGGACCTCTTGTCTATGTCCTCTATGCTGTGCTGGTCCATGCTGGGTGGAGTTGTCACAACGGACATTACCTCTCTTATGTCAAAGCTCCAGGAGGCCAGTGGTATAAAATGGATGACGCCGAGGTCACTGCCTGTAGCATCGCTTCTGTCCTGAGTCAACAGGCCTATGTCCTCTTTTACATCCAGAAGAGTCAACTGGAAAGATGCAGTGAGAGTGTGTCAATAGGCAGGGAACCAGGAGCCCTTGGTGCTGAACACAAAGACAGGCGAGCAACGCAAGGAGAGCTCCAGAGAGAACCCTGCCTCCAGGTACCCGACTTGGAGGAGCACTTGGTGGAAAGAGCCACTCAGGAAAGCACCTTAGACCACTGGAAGTTCCTCCAAGAGCAAAACAAAACCAAGCCTGACTTCAACGTCAGAAAAGTCGAATGTACCCTGCCTCCCAACGTGCTTGTGATTCATCCATCAAAATACAAGAGTGGGATGAACAACCGTCATCCTGAACAGCAAAGCTCCCTGCTGAACCTCTCTTCAAGGAACCTGGCACCTCAGGAGTCCATGAACACTGGCACACTCACTTCTCTGCAAGGGAGGACCAGGAGATCCAAAGGGAGGAACAAACACAGCAAGAGGGCTCTGTTTGTGTGCCAGTGATCTCAGGAAAAGTCTCCATGCAAACGCAGGAGTGCATGCGCACACACACTGACACACACACACACATACACGTACACACACACACACCCACGAGGGGGTTCGCGCGCGCACACACACACACCATCACCTACGCAGTCAATCCGACATAAAGTAATGAGGAGCCCAGGTGTCTGTCTACACAAGAGGGAAAACTGGATAGTGATGGCTGCGTTTCAGGATGAGCCCAGACATGGGAAACATCGAGTTTTGCAGTCGTGAGTCTTCTGAACCTGTGGAGGGATTGTCTGTGTGTTTGTGTTCACGGTAGATGTCATTCAGTGTGAATTTCTGAATATGACATATTGCGGTGTAGGGTTGCGCGTGAGGTTATTGCAGGGGACGGGGTTGACTATTTTCTCTTGGGGTGTGTTTCATTCGTCAGTTGTTGGTGAGCACCAGAAGTTGAAATTTTGCGAACGTGGGACTTCTGTGGATCCTTCTCGCTACCTTGAGTAGTGGAAACTGGAACGCATTTGAAGAGAGGAAGGGTGTTCTTCTTTTGAACCTGCCTCGCCGTTTTTACATTACTTGTTGAATGGACGTCAGGCGCCCTAGGACTTGTGCCCTTGGTGGAACCCACAGAATGCTGGAGACAGACAGACAGACACACTTGCCTATTGAATGGTGTCCATTTCCAATGAATTGAAGCAGAAAATCATCCCACTGGTATGTGAGTCATTTGGAAGTAAGTCGTATTGATAATAAAGGAAATCAAACACAGGAGCGTGTGTGTATTCAACTAAAATAAAATCAGCAAGCACTGAAATAAATCGCATTTGGTGTGCATCAAAATGGCGTCTGGGAGATTCCGGGTCAATCGTCCAGCTGCGAAAGGTGCATCTCTGAAGCACAGTCCCTGACCTGCAGTGAGACTTGTTCATCCGAGGTGGTGTTGCAGTGGAAATGATTGTGGGAAATGGCCCCTTCCTTTTGTGTATTCGCTGATTGGATTTCAGGCTCCGTTTCTCGTTCGGTACAGCGATCCCAGTTGACCAACCCGAGAGGAAAGATGTCCAGGGCATAACTCAGGGCTCCATACAACCACAGAATCTTGGGTGCAACCCTGCTCAAGCACACAAATGCGCGTATTAACAGTGTCTCTGTGTGTGACGTGTGTGCAAAGTACAGTGTGATGAGCATGACTGGCAGACAGGTGATCCATTGGGCTCACCTGAAAATCAGTTATGAGCATGAAAGAACACCGACGCCCAGGTCCCCGCTTCAGACATAACACCCACCAGCGTCTTGTGTGAAGCCACGGCATCTGGACTGCTCATGCTTCTGGGGATCATTCTCCTGAAAATGGTGGCTCCTTTCTCCCTGTGGAGCAACTCTCTACGCAGCGCTTCTTTCCTCCCCCAGGACTCATTTCATCGGGCCCGGGAAGCCTTCTGATTCAACACACCTGACCCATGAAAAGGAAAGGGAAAGAAAGGAGGCCAAAGGTCACACTCTCCTCATTCCACCATCCTCCCTAAAATCATCCTGATTTCATGGGCCCTGAGACCGGGGATGCTTCTGTACACCTCGAGGCCTTGGCGCCTGGCCCAAATGCTATTCTCTTTCTCATTATCTGAAAAATTTTAAGAAAATCCCTAGAGCCAGGATCTTTATTCCTAGTAAGCCGAAAGTCCCAAAGAAACACCCAAATTCTGTCCCTCTTAGTTTGGGAAACAAGTCTACCTTCATCAGCATGACATTTTCCACCAAATGTGGTAACTGCAAGTCCACCACACAATGCTTAACTGGAATTGGAAGCAACATCTCAGACGATGAAAAATACATGCAAGAATCCCTAAGACAAATGGTTTATTTTTCCCTTTCTTACTAAAACAACTGCCAGTATTAACAATGGTATGCAAATCTCTTTTAGACGCCCTGCTTTTAAATCTCTATGTTTCTTCCTGAGACAGGGACTCATTCCCATCACCCAGGCATTTACAGTGTTTAATTCTGGTTATATGCTATTCTCAAATTTACAACTATTCATTTCATCTCTCTCAAATGTTGATCTATTATCACATACGTATTAAAATATTATCTCCCGTGCTGCGTGATATGTTGTTTTTATATTCATCCTTTCTTAAATGAACCAAAGGTTTTAGTTGGATTAGATTGTGATTAGTCAAGTTTTCTGATTTCATGATTTCTTAAATTGCGGTCATACGACCTCAATCACTGGAAATAGAATGTCATGAGTATTTCTCTTTACTTGCAATCATAAATTCGGGGAATGTCATCAATTGGTATGTCGGTGATTGCATGATTTCCTGAAAGTCTTTCACAGTCTAATTTGGGCACTAAGTATTTCGTCTAGGTTCAGTGTATGTTTCCAACACTTGATGCTTTATGATTTGGGTATATAGCTTCCACAAGAGCATTTCCTGCAAAGACATGTCTCGGTCCCCACTGGTAAGTCATTTCACTCGAACACAGAATCAATAGGCTGAACATGGAAAGGTTACTGCTAGAATACTTATTAGACTGCATGGATCTATTCTTTGATATTATGGAAACAAATACACCGTGTTATTAACTGTACTTCATTGATGATTCTCAAGTCAGAAAGTACAGGTCTGACTTCCTGTCCTTCAATGCCTGAAAGGATGATCGTATCTGCCAAAAGCGCATAGTTAGAAGCACATCGCAGCTCAAACACACACACACCCAGAAATAGAAACAAACACAAAGAAACACTCACATGGGCATGATTCTGCATGTTTTAAGTAAACTAACGCATTTTAAGTAAACTACCACTTAAGTTTACTGTTTTAAGTAAACACCACTGTTTTAAGTAAACTAACGCCTTCCCCAGGAGTTTTAAGTGAACTCCCTGGGGAATACAAAGGGACACACCCTATGGTTCATTCTTTAACTGAGTGCTGATATTGGATTGGTGGACCGCGTACCTGATGGGTGGGTGGGGTGTTCGAGGTAGGCGGGGTTGAGTTATATAAGGGCTGATGCGGCCAGATGGCGTGTCATTTGAAGACTCTCTCGGAAGAGATAGCATCTTTCTGCAACGTGCGGTCCCAGCAGAGAAAGCTTGTGATCCTTGCTCCTGGCGACATGGAGGCCGATTCACTCCACTTGGGAGGTGAGTGGCAGTTCAACCACTTTTCAAAACTCACATCTTCTCGGCCAGATGCAGCTTTTGCTGAAATCCAGCGGACTTCTCTACCTGAGAAGTCACCACTGTCATCTGAGACCCATGTCGACCTCTGTGATGGTTTGGCTCCTGTGGCAAGACAGCCTGCCCCTGGGGAGAAGCTTCCTCTCAGTAGCAGGAGACCTGCTGCGGTGGGGGCTGGGCTCCAGAATATGGGAAATACTTGCTATGTGAATGCTTCCCTGCAGTGCCTGACATACACACCACCCCTTGCCAACTACATGCTGTCCCGGGAGCACTCTCAACTTTGTCATCATCACAAGTGCTGCATGCTGTGTACGATGGAAGCTCACATCACACGGGCCCTCCACCGTCCTGGCCACGTCATCCAGCCCTCACAGGCATTGGTTGCTGGCTTCCATCGAGGCAAGCAGGAAGATGCCCATGAATTTCTGATGTTCATTGTGGATGCCATGAAAAGGGCATGCCTTCCCGGGCACAAGCAGGTAGATCATGACTCTGAGGACACCACCCTCATCCACCAGATATTTGGAGGCTGCTGGAGATCTCAAATCAAGTGTCTCCACTGCCAGGGCGTTTCGGACACCTTTGACCCTTACCTGGACATTGCCCTGGATATCCAGGCAGCTCAGAGTGTGAAGCAAGCTTTGGAACAGGTGGTGAAGCCCGAAGAACTCAATGGAGAGAATGCCTATCATTGTGGTCTTTGTCTCCAGAAGGCGCCTGCCTCCAAGACGTTCACTCTACACACTTCTGCCAAGGTCCTCATCCTTGTATTGAAGAGATTCTCCGATGTCACAGGCAACAAACTTGCCAAGAATGTGCAATACCCTGAGTGCCTTGACATGCAGCCATACATGTCTCAGCAGAACACAGGACCTCTTGTCTATGTCCTCTATGCTGTGCTGGTCCATGCTGGGTGGAGTTGTCACAACGGACATTACCTCTCTTATGTCAAAGCTCCAGGAGGCCAGTGGTATAAAATGGATGACGCCGAGGTCACTGCCTGTAGCATCGCTTCTGTCCTGAGTCAACAGGCCTATGTCCTCTTTTACATCCAGAAGAGTCAACTGGAAAGATGCAGTGAGAGTGTGTCAATAGCACTAGGCAGGGAACCAGGAGCCCTTGGTGCTGAACACAAAGACAGGCGAGCAACGCAAGGAGAGCTCCAGAGAGAACCCTGCCTCCAGGTACCCGACTTGGAGGAGCACTTGGTGGAAAGAGCCACTCAGGAAAGCACCTTAGACCACTGGAAGTTCCTCCAAGAGCAAAACAAAACCAAGCCTGACTTCAACGTCAGAAAAGTCGAATGTACCCTGCCTCCCAACGTGCTTGTGATTCATCCATCAAAATACAAGAGTGGGATGAACAACCGTCATCCTGAACAGCAAAGCTCCCTGCTGAACCTCTCTTCAAGGAACCTGGCACCTCAGGAGTCCATGAACACTGGCACACTCACTTCTCTGCAAGGGAGGACCAGGAGATCCAAAGGGAGGAACAAACACAGCAAGAGGGCTCTGTTTGTGTGCCAGTGATCTCAGGAAAAGTCTCCATGCAAAGGCAGGAGTGCATGCGCACACACACTGACACACACACACATATACACGTACACACACACACACCCACGAGGGGGTTCGCGCGCGCACACACACACACCATCACCTACGCAGTCAATCCGACATAAAGTAATGAGGAGCCCAGGTGTCTGTCTACACAAGAGGGAAAACTGGATAGTGATGGCTGCGTTTCAGGATGAGCCCAGACATGGGAAACATCGAGTTTTGCAGTCGTGAGTCTTCTGAACCTGTGGAGGGATTGTCTGTGTGTTTGTGTTCACGGTAGATGTCATTCAGTGTGAATTTCTGAATATGACATATTGCGGTGTAGGGTTGCGCGTGAGGTTATTGCAGGGGACGGGGTTGACTATTTTCTCTTGGGGTGTGTTTCATTCGTCAGTTGTTGGTGAGCACCAGAAGTTGAAATTTTGCGAACGTGGGACTTCTGTGGATCCTTCTCGCTACCTTGAGTAGTGGAAACTGGAACGCATTTGAAGAGAGGAAGGGTGTTCTTCTTTTGAACCTGCCTCGCCGTTTTTACATTACTTGTTGAATGGACGTCAGGCGCCCTAGGACTTGTGCCCTTGGTGGAACCCACAGAATGCTGGAGACAGACAGACAGACACACTTGCCTATTGAATGGTGTCCATTTCCAATGAATTGAAGCAGAAAATCATCCCACTGGTATGTGAGTCATTTGGAAGTAAGTCGTATTGATAATAAAGGAAATCAAACACAGGAGCGTGTGTGTATTCAACTAAAATAAAATCAGCAAGCACTGAAATAAATCGCATTTGGTGTGCATCAAAATGGCGTCTGGGAGATTCCGGGTCAATCGTCCAGCTGCGAAAGGTGCATCTCTGAAGCACAGTCCCTGACCTGCAGTGAGACTTGTTCATCCGAGGTGGTGTTGCAGTGGAAATGATTGTGGGAAATGGCCCCTTCCTTTTGTGTATTCGCTGATTGGATTTCAGGCTCCGTTTCTCGTTCGGTACAGCGATCCCAGTTGACCAACCCGAGAGGAAAGATGTCCAGGGCATAACTCAGGGCTCCATACAACCACAGAATCTTGGGTGCAACCCTGCTCAAGCACACAAATGCGCGTATTAACAGTGTCTCTGTGTGTGACGTGTGTGCAAAGTACAGTGTGATGAGCATGACTGGCAGACAGGTGATCCATTGGGCTCACCTGAAAATCAGTTATGAGCATGAAAGAACACCGACGCCCAGGTCCCCGCTTCAGACATAACACCCACCAGCGTCTTGTGTGAAGCCACGGCATCTGGACTGCTCATGCTTCTGGGGATCATTCTCCTGAAAATGGTGGCTCCTTTCTCCCTGTGGAGCAACTCTCTACGCAGCGCTTCTTTCCTCCCCCAGGACTCATTTCATCGGGCCCGGGAAGCCTTCTGATTCAACACACCTGACCCATGAAAAGGAAAGGGAAAGAAAGGAGGCCAAAGGTCACACTCTCCTCATTCCACCATCCTCCCTAAAATCATCCTGATTTCATGGGCCCTGAGACCGGGGATGCTTCTGTACACCTCGAGGCCTTGGCGCCTGGCCCAAATGCTATTCTCTTTCTCATTATCTGAAAAATTTTAAGAAAATCCCTAGAGCCAGGATCTTTATTCCTAGTAAGCCGAAAGTCCCAAAGAAACACCCAAATTCTGTCCCTCTTAGTTTGGGAAACAAGTCTACCTTCATCAGCATGACATTTTCCACCAAATGTGGTAACTGCAAGTCCACCACACAATGCTTAACTGGAATTGGAAGCAACATCTCAGACGATGAAAAATACATGCAAGAATCCCTAAGACAAATGGTTTATTTTTCCCTTTCTTACTAAAACAACTGCCAGTATTAACAATGGTATGCAAATCTCTTTTAGACGCCCTGCTTTTAAATCTCTATGTTTCTTCCTGAGACAGGGACTCATTCCCATCACCCAGGCATTTACAGTGTTTAATTCTGGTTATATGCTATTCTCAAATTTACAACTATTCATTGCATCTCTCTCAAATGTTGATCTATTATCACATACGTATTAAAATATTATCTCCCGTGCTGCGTGATATGTTGTTTTTATATTCATCCTTTCTTAAATGAACCAAAGGTTTTAGTTGGATTAGATTGTGATTAGTCAAGTTTTCTGATTTCATGATTTCTTAAATTGCGGTCATACGACCTCAATCACTGGAAATAGAATGTCATGAGTATTTCTCTTTACTTGCAATCATACATTCGGGGAATGTCATCAATTGGTATGTCGGTGATTGCATGATTTCCTGAAAGTCTTTCACAGTCTAATTTGGGCACTAAGTATGTCGTCTAGGTTCAGTGTATGTTTCCAACACTTGATGCTTTATGATTTGGGTATACAGCTTCCACAAGAGCATTTCCTGCAAAGACATGTCTCGGTCCCCACTGGTAAGTCATTTCACTCGAACACAGAATCAATAGGCTGAACATGGAAAGGTTACTGCTAGAATACTTATTAGACTGCATGGATCTATTCTTTGATATTAAGGAAACAAATACACCGTGTTATTAACTGTACTTCATTGATGATTCTCAAGTCAGAAAGTACAGGTCTGACTTCCTGTCCTTCAATGCCTGAAAGGATGATCGTATCTGCCAAAAGCGCATAGTTAGAAGCACATCGCAGCTCAAACACACACACACCCAGAAATAGAAACAAACACAAAGAAACACTCACATGGGCATGATTCTGCATGTTTTAAGTAAACTAACGCATTTTAAGTAAACTACCACTTAAGTTTACTGTTTTAAGTAAACACCACTGTTTTAAGTAAACTAACGCCTTCCCCAGGAGTTTTAAGTGAACTCCCTGGGGAATACAAAGGGACACACCCTATGGTTCATTCTTTAACTGAGTGCTGATATTGGATTGGTGGACCGCGTTCCTGATGGGTGGGTGGGGTGTTCGAGGTAGGCGGGGTTGAGTTATATAAGGGCTGATGCGGCCAGATGGCGTGTCATTTGAAGACTCTCTCGGAAGAGATAGCATCTTTCTGCAACGTGCGGTCCCAGCAGAGAAAGCTTGTGATCCTTGCTCCTGGCGACATGGAGGCCGATTCACTCCACTTGGGAGGTGAGTGGCAGTTCAACCACTTTTCAAAACTCACATCTTCTCGGCCAGATGCAGCTTTTGCTGAAATCCAGCGGACTTCTCTACCTGAGAAGTCACCACTGTCATCTGAGACCCATGTCGACCTCTGTGATGGTTTGGCTCCTGTGGCAAGACAGCCTGCCCCTGGGGAGAAGCTTCCTCTCAGTAGCAGGAGACCTGCTGCGGTGGGGGCTGGGCTCCAGAATATGGGAAATACTTGCTATGTGAATGCTTCCCTGCAGTGCCTGACATACACACCACCCCTTGCCAACTACATGCTGTCCCGGGAGCACTCTCACCTTTGTCATCATCACAAGTGCTGCATGCTGTGTACGATGGAAGCTCACATCTCACGGGCCCTCCACCGTCCTGGCCACGTCATCCAGCCCTCACAGGCATTGGTTGCTGGCTTCCATCGAGGCAAGCAGGAAGATGCCCATGAATTTCTGATGTTCATTGTGGATGCTTGAAAAGGGCATGCCTTCCCGGGCACAAGCAGGTAGATCATGACTCTGAGGACACCACCCTCATCCACCAGATATTTGGAGGCTGCTGGAGATCTCAAATCAAGTGTCTCCACTGCCAGGGCGTTTCGGACACCTTTGACCCTTACCTGGACATTGCCCTGGATATCCAGGCAGCTCAGAGTGTGAAGCAAGCTTTGGAACAGGTGGTGAAGCCCGAAGAACTCAATGGAGAGAATGCCTATCATTGTGGTCTTTGTCTCCAGAAGGCGCCTGCCTCCAAGACGTTCACTCTACACACTTCTGCCAAGGTCCTCATCCTTGTATTGAAGAGATTCTCCGATGTCACAGGCAACAAACTTGCCAAGAATGTGCAATACCCTGAGTGCCTTGACATGCAGCCATACATGTCTCAGCAGAACACAGGACCTCTTGTCTATGTCCTCTATGCTGTGCTGGTCCATGCTGGGTGGAGTTGTCACAACGGACATTACCTCTCTTATGTCAAAGCTCCAGGAGGCCAGTGGTATAAAATGGATGACGCCGAGGTCACTGCCTGTAGCATCGCTTCTGTCCTGAGTCAACAGGCCTATGTCCTCTTTTACATCCAGAAGAGTCAACTGGAAAGATGCAGTGAGAGTGTGTCAATAGGCAGGGAACCAGGAGCCCTTGGTGCTGAACACAAAGACAGGCGAGCAACGCAAGGAGAGCTCCAGAGAGAACCCTGCCTCCAGGTACCCGACTTGGAGGAGCACTTGGTGGAAAGAGCCACTCAGGAAAGCACCTTAGACCACTGGAAGTTCCTCCAAGAGCAAAACAAAACCAAGCCTGACTTCAACGTCAGAAAAGTCGAATGTACCCTGCCTCCCAACGTGCTTGTGATTCATCCATCAAAATACAAGAGTGGGATGAACAACCGTCATCCTGAACAGCAAAGCTCCCTGCTGAACCTCTCTTCAAGGAACCTGGCACCTCAGGAGTCCATGAACACTGGCACACTCACTTCTCTGCAAGGGAGGACCAGGAGATCCAAAGGGAGGAACAAACACAGCAAGAGGGCTCTGTTTGTGTGCCAGTGATCTCAGGAAAAGTCTCCATGCAAACGCAGGAGTGCATGCGCACACACACTGACACACACACACACACATACACGTACACACACACACACCCACGAGGGGGTTCGCGCGCGCACACACACACACCATCACCTACGCAGTCAATCCGACATAAAGTAATGAGGAGCCCAGGTGTCTGTCTACACAAGAGGGAAAACTGGATAGTGATGGCTGCGTTTCAGGATGAGCCCAGACATGGGAAACATCGAGTTTTGCAGTCGTGAGTCTTCTGAACCTGTGGAGGGATTGTCTGTGTGTTTGTGTTCACGGTAGATGTCATTCAGTGTGAATTTCTGAATATGACATATTGCGGTGTAGGGTTGCGCGTGAGGTTATTGCAGGGGACGGGGTTGACTATTTTCTCTTGGGGTGTGTTTCATTCGTCAGTTGTTGGTGAGCACCAGAAGTTGAAATTTTGCGAACGTGGGACTTCTGTGGATCCTTCTCGCTACCTTGAGTAGTGGAAACTGGAACGCATTTGAAGAGAGGAAGGGTGTTCTTCTTTTGAACCTGCCTCGCCGTTTTTACATTACTTGTTGAATGGACGTCAGGTGCCCTAGGACTTGTGCCCTTGGTGGAACCCACAGAATGCTGGAGACAGACAGACAGACACACTTGCCTATTGAATGGTGTCCATTTCCAATGAATTGAAGCAGAAAATCATCCCACTGGTATGTGAGTCATTTGGAAGTAAGTCGTATTGATAATAAAGGAAATCAAACACAGGAGCGTGTGTGTATTCAACTAAAATAAAATCAGCAAGCACTGAAATAAATCGCATTTGGTGTGCATCAAAATGGCGTCTGGGAGATTCCGGGTCAATCGTCCAGCTGCGAAAGGTGCATCTCTGAAGCACAGTCCCTGACCTGCAGTGAGACTTGTTCATCCGAGGTGGTGTTGCAGTGGAAATGATTGTGGGAAATGGCCCCTTCCTTTTGTGTATTCGCTGATTGGATTTCAGGCTCCGTTTCTCGTTCGGTACAGCGATCCCAGTTGACCAACCCGAGAGGAAAGATGTCCAGGGCATAACTCAGGGCTCCATACAACCACAGAATCTTGGGTGCAACCCTGCTCAAGCACACAAATGCGCGTATTAACAGTGTCTCTGTGTGTGACGTGTGTGCAAAGTACAGTGTGATGAGCATGACTGGCAGACAGGTGATCCATTGGGCTCACCTGAAAATCAGTTATGAGCATGAAAGAACACCGACGCCCAGGTCCCCGCTTCAGACATAACACCCACCAGCGTCTTGTGTGAAGCCACGGCATCTGGACTGCTCATGCTTCTGGGGATCATTCTCCTGAAAATGGTGGCTCCTTTCTCCCTGTGGAGCAACTCTCTACGCAGCGCTTCTTTCCTCCCCCAGGACTCATTTCATCGGGCCCGGGAAGCCTTCTGATTCAACACACCTGACCCATGAAAAGGAAAGGGAAAGAAAGGAGGCCAAAGGTCACACTCTCCTCATTCCACCATCCTCCCTAAAATCATCCTGATTTCATGGGCCCTGAGACCGGGGATGCTTCTGTACACCTCGAGGCCTTGGCGCCTGGCCCAAATGCTATTCTCTTTCTCATTATCTGAAAAATTTTAAGAAAATCCCTAGAGCCAGGATCTTTATTCCTAGTAAGCCGAAAGTCCCAAAGAAACACCCAAATTCTGTCCCTCTTAGTTTGGGAAACAAGTCTACCTTCATCAGCATGACATTTTCCACCAAATGTGGTAACTGCAAGTCCACCACACAATGCTTAACTGGAATTGGAAGCAACATCTCAGACGATGAAAAATACATGCAAGAATCCCTAAGACAAATGGTTTATTTTTCCCTTTCTTACTAAAACAACTGCCAGTATTAACAATGGTATGCAAATCTCTTTTAGACGCCCTGCTTTTAAATCTCTATGTTTCTTCCTGAGACAGGGACTCATTCCCATCACCCAGGCATTTACAGTGTTTAATTCTGGTTATATGCTATTCTCAAATTTACAACTATTCATTTCATCTCTCTCAAATGTTGATCTATTATCACATACGTATTAAAATATTATCTCCCGTGCTGCGTGATATGTTGTTTTTATATTCATCCTTTCTTAAATGAATCAAAGGTTTTAGTTGGATTAGATTGTGATTAGTCAAGTTTTCTGATTTCATGATTTCTTAAATTGCGGTCATACGACCTCAATCACTGGAAATAGAATGTCATGAGTATTTCTCTTTACTTGCAATCATAAATTCGGGGAATGTCATCAATTGGTATGTCGGTGATTGCATGATTTCCTGAAAGTCTTTCACAGTCTAATTTGGGCACTAAGTATTTCGTCTAGGTTCAGTGTATGTTTCCAACACTTGATGCTTTATGATTTGGGTATATAGCTTCCACAAGAGCATTTCCTGCAAAGACATGTCTCGGTCCCCACTGGTAAGTCATTTCACTCGAACACAGAATCAATAGGCTGAACATGGAAAGGTTACTGCTAGAATACTTATTAGACTGCATGGATCTATTCTTTGATATTATGGAAACAAATACACCGTGTTATTAACTGTACTTCATTGATGATTCTCAAGTCAGAAAGTACAGGTCTGACTTCCTGTCCTTCAATGCCTGAAAGGATGATCGTATCTGCCAAAAGCGCATAGTTAGAAGCACATCGCAGCTCAAACACACACACACCCAGAAATAGAAACAAACACAAAGAAACACTCACATGGGCATGATTCTGCATGTTTTAAGTAAACTAACGCATTTTAAGTAAACTACCACTTAAGTTTACTGTTTTAAGTAAACACCACTGTTTTAAGTAAACTAACGCATTCCCCAGGAGTTTTAAGTGAACTCCCTGGGGAATACAAGGGGACACACCCTATGGTTCATTCTTTAACTGAGTGCTGATATTGGATTGGTGGACCGCGTACCTGATGGGTGGGTGGGGTGTTCGAGGTAGGCGGGGTTGAGTTATATAAGGGCTGATGCGGCCAGATGGCGTGTCATTTGAAGACTCTCTCGGAAGAGATAGCATCTTTCTGCAACGTGCGGTCCCAGCAGAGAAAGCTTGTGATCCTTGCTCCTGGCGACATGGAGGCCGATTCACTCCACTTGGGAGGTGAGTGGCAGTTCAACCACTTTTCAAAACTCACATCTTCTCGGCCAGATGCAGCTTTTGCTGAAATCCAGCGGACTTCTCTACCTGAGAAGTCACCACTGTCATCTGAGACCCATGTCGACCTCTGTGATGGTTTGGCTCCTGTGGCAAGACAGCCTGCCCCTGGGGAGAAGCTTCCTCTCAGTAGCAGGAGACCTGCTGCGGTGGGGGCTGGGCTCCAGAATATGGGAAATACTTGCTATGTGAATGCTTCCCTGCAGTGCCTGACATACACACCACCCCTTGCCAACTACATGCTGTCCCGGGAGCACTCTCAACTTTGTCATCATCACAAGTGCTGCATGCTGTGTACGATGGAAGCTCACATCACACGGGCCCTCCACCGTCCTGGCCACGTCATCCAGCCCTCACAGGCATTGGTTGCTGGCTTCCATCGAGGCAAGCAGGAAGATGCCCATGAATTTCTGATGTTCATTGTGGATGCCATGAAAAGGGCATGCCTTCCCGGGCACAAGCAGGTAGATCATGACTCTGAGGACACCACCCTCATCCACCAGATATTTGGAGGCTGCTGGAGATCTCAAATCAAGTGTCTCCACTGCCAGGGCGTTTCGGACACCTTTGACCCTTACCTGGACATTGCCCTGGATATCCAGGCAGCTCAGAGTGTGAAGCAAGCTTTGGAACAGGTGGTGAAGCCCGAAGAACTCAATGGAGAGAATGCCTATCATTGTGGTCTTTGTCTCCAGAAGGCGCCTGCCTCCAAGACGTTCACTCTACACACTTCTGCCAAGGTCCTCATCCTTGTATTGAAGAGATTCTCCGATGTCACAGGCAACAAACTTGCCAAGAATGTGCAATACCCTGAGTGCCTTGACATGCAGCCATACATGTCTCAGCAGAACACAGGACCTCTTGTCTATGTCCTCTATGCTGTGCTGGTCCATGCTGGGTGGAGTTGTCACAACGGACATTACCTCTCTTATGTCAAAGCTCCAGGAGGCCAGTGGTATAAAATGGACGACGCCGAGGTCACTGCCTGTAGCATCGCTTCTGTCCTGAGTCAACAGGCCTATGTCCTCTTTTACATCCAGAAGAGTCAACTGGAAAGATGCAGTGAGAGTGTGTCAATAGGCAGGGAACCAGGAGCCCTTGGTGCTGAACACAAAGACAGGCGAGCAACGCAAGGAGAGCTCCAGAGAGAACCCTGCCTCCAGGTACCCGACTTGGAGGAGCACTTGGTGGAAAGAGCCACTCAGGAAAGCACCTTAGACCACTGGAAGTTCCTCCAAGAGCAAAACAAAACCAAGCCTGACTTCAACGTCAGAAAAGTCGAATGTACCCTGCCTCCCAACGTGCTTGTGATTCATCCATCAAAATACAAGAGTGGGATGAACAACCGTCATCCTGAACAGCAAAGCTCCCTGCTGAACCTCTCTTCAAGGAACCTGGCACCTCAGGAGTCCATGAACACTGGCACACTCACTTCTCTGCAAGGGAGGACCAGGAGATCCAAAGGGAGGAACAAACACAGCAAGAGGGCTCTGTTTGTGTGCCAGTGATCTCAGGAAAAGTCTCCATGCAAACGCAGGAGTGCATGCGCACACACACTGACACACACACACACATACACGTACACACACACACACCCACGAGGGGGTTCGCGCGCGCACACACACACACCATCACCTACGCAGTCAATCCGACATAAAGTAATGAGGAGCCCAGGTGTCTGTCTACACAAGAGGGAAAACTGGATAGTGATGGCTGCGTTTCAGGATGAGCCCAGACATGGGAAACATCGAGTTTTGCAGTCGTGAGTCTTCTGAACCTGTGGAGGGATTGTCTGTGTGTTTGTGTTCACGGTAGATGTCATTCAGTGTGAATTTCTGAATATGACATATTGCGGTGTAGGGTTGTGCGTGAGGTTATTGCAGGGGACGGGGTTGACTATTTTCTCTTGGGGTGTGTTTCATTCGTCAGTTGTTGGTGAGCACCAGAAGTTGAAATTTTGCGAACGTGGGACTTCTGTGGATCCTTCTCGCTACCTTGAGTAGTGGAAACTGGAACGCATTTGAAGAGAGGAAGGGTGTTCTTCTTTTGAACCTGCCTCGCCGTTTTTACATTACTTGTTGAATGGACGTCAGGCGCCCTAGGACTTGTGCCCTTGGTGGAACCCACAGAATGCTGGAGACAGACAGACAGTCACACTTGCCTATTGAATGGTGTCCATTTCCAATGAATTGAAGCAGAAAATCATCCCACTGGTATGTGAGTCATTTGGAAGTAAGTCGTATTGATAATAAAGGAAATCAAACACAGGAGCGTGTGTGTATTCAACTAAAATAAAATCAGCAAGCACTGAAATAAATCGCATTTGGTGTGCATCAAAATGGCGTCTGGGAGATTCCGGGTCAATCGTCCAGCTGCGAAAGGTGCATCTCTGAAGCACAGTCCCTGACCTGCAGTGAGACTTGTTCATCCGAGGTGGTGTTGCAGTGGAAATGATTGTGGGATATGGCCCCTTCCTTTTGTGTATTCGCTGATTGGATTTCAGGCTCCGTTTCTCGTTCGGTACAGCGATCCAAGTTGACCAACCCGAGAGGAAAGATGTCCAGGGCATAACTCAGGGCTCCATACAACCACAGAATCTTGGGTGCAACCCTGCTCAAGCACACAAATGCGCGTATTAACAGTGTCTCTGTGTGTGACGTGTGTGCAAAGTACAGTGTGATGAGCATGACTGGCAGACAGGTGATCCATTGGGCTCACCTGAAAATCAGTTATGAGCATGAAAGAACACCGACGCCCAGGTCCCCGCTTCAGACATAACACCCACCAGCGTCTTGTGTGAAGCCCCGGCATCTGGACTGCTCATGCTTCTGGGGATCATTCTCCTGAAAATGGTGGCTCCTTTCTCCCTGTGGAGCAACTCTCTACGCAGCGCTTCTTTCCTCCCCCAGGACTCATTTCATCGGGCCCGGGAAGCCTTCTGATTCAACACACCTGACCCATGAAAAGGAAAGGGAAAGAAAGGAGGCCAAAGGTCACACTCTCCTCATTCCACCATCCTCCCTAAAATCATCCTGATTTCATGGGCCCTGAGACCGGGGATGCTTCTGTACACCTCGAGGCCTTGGCGCCTGGCCCAAATGCTATTCTCTTTCTCATTATCTGAAAAATTTTAAGAAAATCCCTAGAGCCAGGATCTTTATTCCTAGTAAGCCGAAAGTCCCAAAGAAACACCCAAATTCTGTCCCTCTTAGTTTGGGAAACAAGTCTACCTTCATCAGCATGACATTTTCCACCAAATGTGGTAACTGCAAGTCCACCACACAATGCTTAACTGGAATTGGAAGCAACATCTCAGACGATGAAAAATACATGCAAGAATCCCTAAGACAAATGGTTTATTTTTCCCTTTCTTACTAAAACAACTGCCAGTATTAACAATGGTATGCAAATCTCTTTTAGACGCCCTGCTTTTAAATCTCTATGTTTCTTCCTGAGACAGGGACTCATTCCCATCACCCAGGCATTTACAGTGTTTAATTCTGGTTATATGCTATTCTCAAATTTACAACTATTCATTTCATCTCTCTCAAATGTTGATCTATTATCACATACGTATTAAAATATTATCTCCCGTGCTGCGTGATATGTTGTTTTTATATTCATCCTTTCTTAAATGAACCAAAGGTTTTAGTTGGATTAGATTGTGATTAGTCAAGTTTTCTGATTTCATGATTTCTTAAATTGCGGTCATACGACCTCAATCACTGGAAATAGAATGTCATGAGTATTTCTCTTTACTTGCAATCATACATTCGGGGAATGTCATCAATTGGTATGTCGGTGATTGCATGATTTCCTGAAAGTCTTTCACAGTCTAATTTGGGCACTAAGTATGTCGTCTAGGTTCAGTGTATGTTTCCAACAATTGATGCTTTATGATTTGGGTATACAGCTTCCACAAGAGCATTTCCTGCAAAGACATGTCTCGGTCCCCACTGGTAAGTCATTTCACTCGAACACAGAATCAATAGGCTGAACATGGAAGAGTTACTGCTAGAATACTTATTAGACTGCATGGATCTATTCTTTGATATTAAGGAAACAAATACACCGTGTTATTAACTGTACTTCATTGATGATTCTCAAGTCAGAAAGTACAGGTCTGACTTCCTGTCCTTCAATGCCTGAAAGGATGATCGTATCTGCCAAAAGCGCATAGTTAGAAGCACATCGCAGCTCAAACACACACACACCCAGAAATAGAATCAAACACAAAGAAACACTCACATGGGCATGATTCTGCATGTTTTAAGTAAACTAACGCATTTTAAGTAAACTACCACTTAAGTTTACTGTTTTAAGTAAACACCACTGTTTTAAGTAAACTAACGCATTCCCCAGGAGTTTTAAGTGAACTCCCTGGGGAATACAAAGGGACACACCCTATGGTTCATTCTTTAACTGAGTGCTGATATTGGATTGGTGGACCGCGTACCTGATGGGTGGGTGGGGTGTTCGAGGTAGGCGGGGTTGAGTTATATAAGGGCTGATGCGGCCAGATGGCGTGTCATTTGAAGACTCTCTCGGAAGAGATAGCATCTTTCTGCAACGTGCGGTCCCAGCAGAGAAAGCTTGTGATCCTTGCTCCTGGCGACATGGAGGCCGATTCACTCCACTTGGGAGGTGAGTGGCAGTTCAACCACTTTTCAAAACTCACATCTTCTCGGCCAGATGCAGCTTTTGCTGAAATCCAGCGGACTTCTCTACCTGAGAAGTCACCACTGTCATCTGAGACCCATGTCGACCTCTGTGATGGTTTGGCTCCTGTGGCAAGACAGCCTGCCCCTGGGGAGAAGCTTCCTCTCAGTAGCAGGAGACCTGCTGCGGTGGGGGCTGGGCTCCAGAATATGGGAAATACTTGCTATGTGAATGCTTCCCTGCAGTGCCTGACATACACACCACCCCTTGCCAACTACATGCTGTCCCGGGAGCACTCTCAACTTTGTCATCATCACAAGTGCTGCATGCTGTGTACGATGGAAGCTCACATCACACGGGCCCTCCACCGTCCTGGCCACGTCATCCAGCCCTCACAGGCATTGGTTGCTGGCTTCCATCGAGGCAAGCAGGAAGATGCCCATGAATTTCTGATGTTCATTGTGGATGCCATGAAAAGGGCATGCCTTCCCGGGCACAAGCAGGTAGATCATGACTCTGAGGACACCACCCTCATCCACCAGATATTTGGAGGCTGCTGGAGATCTCAAATCAAGTGTCTCCACTGCCAGGGCGTTTCGGACACCTTTGACCCTTACCTGGACATTGCCCTGGATATCCAGGCAGCTCAGAGTGTGAAGCAAGCTTTGGAACAGGTGGTGAAGCCCGAAGAACTCAATGGAGAGAATGCCTATCATTGTGGTCTTTGTCTCCAGAAGGCGCCTGCCTCCAAGACGTTCACTCTACACACTTCTGCCAAGGTCCTCATCCTTGTATTGAAGAGATTCTCCGATGTCACAGGCAACAAACTTGCCAAGAATGTGCAATACCCTGAGTGCCTTGACATGCAGCCATACATGTCTCAGCAGAACACAGGACCTCTTGTCTATGTCCTCTATGCTGTGCTGGTCCATGCTGGGTGGAGTTGTCACAACGGACATTACCTCTCTTATGTCAAAGCTCCAGGAGGCCAGTGGTATAAAATGGACGACGCCGAGGTCACTGCCTGTAGCATCGCTTCTGTCCTGAGTCAACAGGCCTATGTCCTCTTTTACATCCAGAAGAGTCAACTGGAAAGATGCAGTGAGAGTGTGTCAATAGGCAGGGAACCAGGAGCCCTTGGTGCTGAACACAAAGACAGGCGAGCAACGCAAGGAGAGCTCCAGAGAGAACCCTGCCTCCAGGTACCCGACTTGGAGGAGCACTTGGTGGAAAGAGCCACTCAGGAAAGCACCTTAGACCACTGGAAGTTCCTCCAAGAGCAAAACAAAACCAAGCCTGACTTCAACGTCAGAAAAGTCGAATGTACCCTGCCTCCCAACGTGCTTGTGATTCATCCATCAAAATACAAGAGTGGGATGAACAACCGTCATCCTGAACAGCAAAGCTCCCTGCTGAACCTCTCTTCAAGGAACCTGGCACCTCAGGAGTCCATGAACACTGGCACACTCACTTCTCTGCAAGGGAGGACCAGGAGATCCAAAGGGAGGAACAAACACAGCAAGAGGGCTCTGTTTGTGTGCCAGTGATCTCAGGAAAAGTCTCCATGCAAACGCAGGAGTGCATGCGCACACACACTGACACACACACACACATACACGTACACACACACACACCCACGAGGGGGTTCGCGCGCGCACACACACACACCATCACCTACGCAGTCAATCCGACATAAAGTAATGAGGAGCCCAGGTGTCTGTCTACACAAGAGGGAAAACTGGATAGTGATGGCTGCGTTTCAGGATGAGCCCAGACATGGGAAACATCGAGTTTTGCAGTCGTGAGTCTTCTGAACCTGTGGAGGGATTGTCTGTGTGTTTGTGTTCACGGTAGATGTCATTCAGTGTGAATTTCTGAATATGACATATTGCGGTGTAGGGTTGTGCGTGAGGTTATTGCAGGGGACGGGGTTGACTATTTTCTCTTGGGGTGTGTTTCATTCGTCAGTTGTTGGTGAGCACCAGAAGTTGAAATTTTGCGAACGTGGGACTTCTGTGGATCCTTCTCGCTACCTTGAGTAGTGGAAACTGGAACGCATTTGAAGAGAGGAAGGGTGTTCTTCTTTTGAACCTGCCTCGCCGTTTTTACATTACTTGTTGAATGGACGTCAGGCGCCCTAGGACTTGTGCCCTTGGTGGAACCCACAGAATGCTGGAGACAGACAGACAGTCACACTTGCCTATTGAATGGTGTCCATTTCCAATGAATTGAAGCAGAAAATCATCCCACTGGTATGTGAGTCATTTGGAAGTAAGTCGTATTGATAATAAAGGAAATCAAACACAGGAGCGTGTGTGTATTCAACTAAAATAAAATCAGCAAGCACTGAAATAAATCGCATTTGGTGTGCATCAAAATGGCGTCTGGGAGATTCCGGGTCAATCGTCCAGCTGCGAAAGGTGCATCTCTGAAGCACAGTCCCTGACCTGCAGTGAGACTTGTTCATCCGAGGTGGTGTTGCAGTGGAAATGATTGTGGGATATGGCCCCTTCCTTTTGTGTATTCGCTGATTGGATTTCAGGCTCCGTTTCTCGTTCGGTACAGCGATCCAAGTTGACCAACCCGAGAGGAAAGATGTCCAGGGCATAACTCAGGGCTCCATACAACCACAGAATCTTGGGTGCAACCCTGCTCAAGCACACAAATGCGCGTATTAACAGTGTCTCTGTGTGTGACGTGTGTGCAAAGTACAGTGTGATGAGCATGACTGGCAGACAGGTGATCCATTGGGCTCACCTGAAAATCAGTTATGAGCATGAAAGAACACCGACGCCCAGGTCCCCGCTTCAGACATAACACCCACCAGCGTCTTGTGTGAAGCCCCGGCATCTGGACTGCTCATGCTTCTGGGGATCATTCTCCTGAAAATGGTGGCTCCTTTCTCCCTGTGGAGCAACTCTCTACGCAGCGCTTCTTTCCTCCCCCAGGACTCATTTCATCGGGCCCGGGAAGCCTTCTGATTCAACACACCTGACCCATGAAAAGGAAAGGGAAAGAAAGGAGGCCAAAGGTCACACTCTCCTCATTCCACCATCCTCCCTAAAATCATCCTGATTTCATGGGCCCTGAGACCGGGGATGCTTCTGTACACCTCGAGGCCTTGGCGCCTGGCCCAAATGCTATTCTCTTTCTCATTATCTGAAAAATTTTAAGAAAATCCCTAGAGCCAGGATCTTTATTCCTAGTAAGCCGAAAGTCCCAAAGAAACACCCAAATTCTGTCCCTCTTAGTTTGGGAAACAAGTCTACCTTCATCAGCATGACATTTTCCACCAAATGTGGTAACTGCAAGTCCACCACACAATGCTTAACTGGAATTGGAAGCAACATCTCAGACGATGAAAAATACATGCAAGAATCCCTAAGACAAATGGTTTATTTTTCCCTTTCTTACTAAAACAACTGCCAGTATTAACAATGGTATGCAAATCTCTTTTAGACGCCCTGCTTTTAAATCTCTATGTTTCTTCCTGAGACAGGGACTCATTCCCATCACCCAGGCATTTACAGTGTTTAATTCTGGTTATATGCTATTCTCAAATTTACAACTATTCATTTCATCTCTCTCAAATGTTGATCTATTATCACATACGTATTAAAATATTATCTCCCGTGCTGCGTGATATGTTGTTTTTATATTCATCCTTTCTTAAATGAACCAAAGGTTTTAGTTGGATTAGATTGTGATTAGTCAAGTTTTCTGATTTCATGATTTCTTAAATTGCGGTCATACGACCTCAATCACTGGAAATAGAATGTCATGAGTATTTCTCTTTACTTGCAATCATACATTCGGGGAATGTCATCAATTGGTATGTCGGTGATTGCATGATTTCCTGAAAGTCTTTCACAGTCTAATTTGGGCACTAAGTATGTCGTCTAGGTTCAGTGTATGTTTCCAACAATTGATGCTTTATGATTTGGGTATACAGCTTCCACAAGAGCATTTCCTGCAAAGACATGTCTCGGTCCCCACTGGTAAGTCATTTCACTCGAACACAGAATCAATAGGCTGAACATGGAAGAGTTACTGCTAGAATACTTATTAGACTGCATGGATCTATTCTTTGATATTAAGGAAACAAATACACCGTGTTATTAACTGTACTTCATTGATGATTCTCAAGTCAGAAAGTACAGGTCTGACTTCCTGTCCTTCAATGCCTGAAAGGATGATCGTATCTGCCAAAAGCGCATAGTTAGAAGCACATCGCAGCTCAAACACACACACACCCAGAAATAGAATCAAACACAAAGAAACACTCACATGGGCATGATTCTGCATGTTTTAAGTAAACTAACGCATTTTAAGTAAACTACCACTTAAGTTTACTGTTTTAAGTAAACACCACTGTTTTAAGTAAACTAACGCATTCCCCAGGAGTTTTAAGTGAACTCCCTGGGGAATACAAAGGGACACACCCTATGGTTCATTCTTTAACTGAGTGCTGATATTGGATTGGTGGACCGCGTACCTGATGGGTGGGTGGGGTGTTCGAGGTAGGCGGGGTTGAGTTATATAAGGGCTGATGCGGCCAGATGGCGTGTCATTTGAAGACTCTCTCGGAAGAGATAGCATCTTTCTGCAACGTGCGGTCCCAGCAGAGAAAGCTTGTGATCCTTGCTCCTGGCGACATGGAGGCCGATTCACTCCACTTGGGAGGTGAGTGGCAGTTCAACCACTTTTCAAAACTCACATCTTCTCGGCCAGATGCAGCTTTTGCTGAAATCCAGCGGACTTCTCTACCTGAGAAGTCACCACTGTCATCTGAGACCCATGTCGACCTCTGTGATGGTTTGGCTCCTGTGGCAAGACAGCCTGCCCCTGGGGAGAAGCTTCCTCTCAGTAGCAGGAGACCTGCTGCGGTGGGGGCTGGGCTCCAGAATATGGGAAATACTTGCTATGTGAATGCTTCCCTGCAGTGCCTGACATACACACCACCCCTTGCCAACTACATGCTGTCCCGGGAGCACTCTCAACTTTGTCATCATCACAAGTGCTGCATGCTGTGTACGATGGAAGCTCACATCACACGGGCCCTCCACCGTCCTGGCCACGTCATCCAGCCCTCACAGGCATTGGTTGCTGGCTTCCATCGAGGCAAGCAGGAAGATGCCCATGAATTTCTGATGTTCATTGTGGATGCCATGAAAAGGGCATGCCTTCCCGGGCACAAGCAGGTAGATCATGACTCTGAGGACACCACCCTCATCCACCAGATATTTGGAGGCTGCTGGAGATCTCAAATCAAGTGTCTCCACTGCCAGGGCGTTTTGGACACCTTTGACCCTTACCTGGACATTGCCCTGGATATCCAGGCAGCTCAGAGTGTGAAGCAAGCTTTGGAACAGGTGGTGAAGCCCGAAGAACTCAATGGAGAGAATGCCTATCATTGTGGTCTTTGTCTCCAGAAGGCGCCTGCCTCCAAGACGTTCACTCTACACACTTCTGCCAAGGTCCTCATCCTTGTATTGAAGAGATTCTCCGATGTCACAGGCAACAAACTTGCCAAGAATGTGCAATACCCTGAGTGCCTTGACATGCAGCCATACATGTCTCAGCAGAACACAGGACCTCTTGTCTATGTCCTCTATGCTGTGCTGGTCCATGCTGGGTGGAGTTGTCACAACGGACATTACCTCTCTTATGTCAAAGCTCCAGGAGGCCAGTGGTACAAAATGGATGACGCCGAGGTCACTGCCTGTAGCATCGCTTCTGTCCTGAGTCAACAGGCCTATGTCCTCTTTTACATCCAGAAGAGTCAACTGGAAAGATGCAGTGATAGTGTGTCAATAGGCAGGTAACCAGGAGCCCTTGGTGCTGAACACAAAGACAGGCGAGCAACGCAAGGAGAGCTCCAGAGAGAACCCTGCCTCCAGGTACCCGACTTGGAGGAGCACTTGGTGGAAAGAGCCACTCAGGAAAGCACCTTAGACCACTGGAAGTTCCTCCAAGAGCAAAACAAAACCAAGCCTGACTTCAACGTCAGAAAAGTCGAATGTACCCTGCCTCCCAACGTGCTTGTGATTCATCCATCAAAATACAAGAGTGGGATGAACAACCGTCATCCTGAACAGCAAAGCTCCCTGCTGAACCTCTCTTCAAGGAACCTGGCACCTCAGGAGTCCATGAACACTGGCACACTCACTTCTCTGCAAGGGAGGACCAGGAGATCCAAAGGGAGGAACAAACACAGCAAGAGGGCTCTGTTTGTGTGCCAGTGATCTCAGGAAAAGTCTCCATGCAAACGCAGGAGTGCATGCGCACACACACTGACACACACACACACACATACACGTACACACACACACACCCACGAGGGGGTTCGCGCGCGCACACACACACACCATCACCTACGCAGTCAATCCGACATAAAGTAATGAGGAGCCCAGGTGTCTGTCTACACAAGAGGGAAAACTGGATAGTGATGGCTGCGTTTCAGGATGAGCCCAGACATGGGAAACATCGAGTTTTGCAGTCGTGAGTCTTCTGAACCTGTGGAGGGATTGTCTGTGTGTTTGTGTTCACGGTAGATGTCATTCAGTGTGAATTTCTGAATATGACATATTGCGGTGTAGGGTTGCGCGTGAGGTTATTGCAGGGGACGGGGTTGACTATTTTCTCTTGGGGTGTGTTTCATTCGTCAGTTGTTGGTGAGCACCAGAAGTTGAAATTTTGCGAACGTGGGACTTCTGTGGATCCTTCTCGCTACCTTGAGTAGTGGAAACTGGAACGCATTTGAAGAGAGGAAGGGTGTTCTTCTTTTGAACCTGCCTCGCCGTTTTTACATTACTTGTTGAATGGACGTCAGGCGCCCTAGGACTTGTGCCCTTGGTGGAACCCACAGAATGCTGGAGACAGACAGACAGACACACTTGCCTATTGAATGGTGTCCATTTCCAATGAATTGAAGCAGAAAATCATCCCACTGGTATGTGAGTTATTTGGAAGTAAGTCGTATTGATAATAAAGGAAATCAAACACAGGAGCGTGTGTGTATTCAACTAAAATAAAATCAGCAAGCACTGAAATAAATCGCATTTGGTGTGCATCAAAATGGCGTCTGGGAGATTCCGGGTCAATCGTCCAGCTGCGAAAGGTGCATCTCTGAAGCACAGTCCCTGACCTGCAGTGAGACTTGTTCATCCGAGGTGGTGTTGCAGTGGAAATGATTGTGGGATATGGCCCCTTCCTTTTGTGTATTCGCTGATTGGATTTCAGGCTCCGTTTCTCGTTCGGTACAGCGATCCAAGTTGACCAACCCGAGAGGAAAGATGTCCAGGGCATAACTCAGGGCTCCATACAACCACAGAATCTTGGGTGCAACCCTGCTCAAGCACACAAATGCGCGTATTAACAGTGTCTCTGTGTGTGACGTGTGTGCAAAGTACAGTGTGATGAGCATGACTGGCAGACAGGTGATCCATTGGGCTCACCTGAAAATCAGTTATGAGCATGAAAGAACACCGACGCCCAGGTCCCCGCTTCAGACATAACACCCACCAGCGTCTTGTGTGAAGCCCCAGCATCTGGACTGCTCATGCTTCTGGGGATCATTCTCCTGAAAATGGTGGCTCCTTTCTCCCTGTGGAGCAACTCTCTACGCAGCGCTTCTTTCCTCCCCCAGGACTCATTTCATCGGGCACGGGAAGCCTTCTGATTCAACACACCTGACCCATGAAAAGGAAAGGGAAAGAAAGGAGGCCAAAGGTCACACTCTCCTCATTCCACCATCCTCCCTAAAATCATCCTGATTTCATGGGCCCTGAGACCGGGGATGCTTCTGTACACCTCGAGGCCTTGGCGCCTGGCCCAAATGCTATTCTCTTTCTCATTATCTGAAAAATTTTAAGAAAATCCCTAGAGCCAGGATCTTTATTCCTAGTAAGCCGAAAGTCCCAAAGAAACACCCAAATTCTGTCCCTCTTAGTTTGGGAAACAAGTCTACCTTCATCAGCATGACATTTTCCACCAAATGTGGTAACTGCAAGTCCACCACACAATGCTTAACTGGAATTGGAAGCAACATCTCAGACGATGAAAAATACATGCAAGAATCCCTAAGACAAATGGTTTATTTTTCCCTTTCTTACTAAAACAACTGCCAGTATTAACAATGGTATGCAAATCTCTTTTAGACGCCCTGCTTTTAAATCTCTATGTTTCTTCCTGAGACAGGGACTCATTCCCATCACCCAGGCATTTACAGTGTTTAATTCTGGTTATATGCTATTCTCAAATTTACAACTATTCATTTCATCTCTCTCAAATGTTGATCTATTATCACATACGTATTAAAATATTATCTCCCATGCTGCGTGATATGTTGTTTTTATATTCATCCTTTCTTAAATGAACCAAAGGTTTTAGTTGGATTAGATTGTGATAGTCAAGTTTTCTGATTTCATGATTTCTTAAATTGCGGTCATACGACCTCAATCACTGGAAATAGAATGTCATGAGTATTTCTCTTTACTTGCAATCATAAATTCGGGGAATGTCATCAATTGGTATGTCGGTGATTGCATGATTTCCTGAAAGTCTTTCACAGTCTAATTTGGGCACTAAGTATTTCGTCTAGGTTCAGTGCATGTTTCCAACACTTGATGCTTTATGATTTGGGTATACAGCTTCCACAAGAGCATTTCCTGCAAAGACATGTCTCGGTCCCCACTGGTAAGTCATTTCACTCGAACACAGAATCAATAGGCTGAACATGGAAAGGTTACTGCTAGAATACTTATTAGACTGCATGGATCTATTCTTTGATATTAAGGAAACAAATACACCGTGTTATTAACTGTACTTCATTGATGATTCTCAAGTCAGAAAGTACAGGTCTGACTTCCTGTCATTCAATGCCTGAAAGGATGATCGTATCTGCCAAAAGCACATAGTTAGAAGCACATCGCAGCTCAAACACACACACACCCAGAAATAGAAACAAACACAAAGAAACACTCACATGGGCATGATTCTGCATGTTTTAAGTAAACTAACGCATTTTAAGTAAACTACCACTTAAGTTTACTGTTTTAAGTAAACACCACTGTTTTAAGTAAACTAACGCCTTCCCCAGGAGTTTTAAGTGAACTCCCTGGGGAATACAAGGGGACACACCCTATGGTTCATTCTTTAACTGAGTGCTGATATTGGATTGGTGGACCGCGTACCTGATGGGTGGGTGGGGTGTTCGAGGTAGGCGGGGTTGAGTTATATAAGGGCTGATGCGGCCAGATGGCGTGTCATTTGAAGACTCTCTCGGAAGAGATAGCATCTTTCTGCAACGTGCGGTCCCAGCAGAGAAAGCTTGTGATCCTTGCTCCTGGCGACATGGAGGCCGATTCACTCCACTTGGGAGGTGAGTGGCAGTTCAACCACTTTTCAAAACTCACATCTTCTCGGCCAGATGCAGCTTTTGCTGAAATCCAGCGGACTTCTCTACCTGAGAAGTCACCACTGTCATCTGAGACCCATGTCGACCTCTGTGATGGTTTGGCTCCTGTGGCAAGACAGCCTGCCCCTGGGGAGAAGCTTCCTCTCAGTAGCAGGAGACCTGCTGCGGTGGGGGCTGGGCTCCAGAATATGGGAAATACTTGCTATGTGAATGCTTCCCTGCAGTGCCTGACATACACACCACCCCTTGCCAACTACATGCTGTCCCGGGAGCACTCTCAACTTTGTCATCATCACAAGTGCTGCATGCTGTGTACGATGGAAGCTCACATCACACGGGCCCTCCACCGTCCTGGCCACGTCATCCAGCCCTCACAGGCATTGGTTGCTGGCTTCCATCGAGGCAAGCAGGAAGATGCCCATGAATTTCTGATGTTCATTGTGGATGCCATGAAAAGGGCAGGCCTTCCCGGGCACAAGCAGGTAGATCATGACTCTGAGGACACCACCCTCATCCACCAGATATTTGGAGGCTGCTGGAGATCTCAAATCAAGTGTCTCCACTGCCAGGGCGTTTTGGACACCTTTGACCCTTACCTGGACATTGCCCTGGATATCCAGGCAGCTCAGAGTGTGAAGCAAGCTTTGGAACAGGTGGTGAAGCCCGAAGAACTCAATGGAGAGAATGCCTATCATTGTGGTCTTTGTCTCCAGAAGGCGCCTGCCTCCAAGACGTTCACTCTACACACTTCTGCCAAGGTCCTCATCCTTGTATTGAAGAGATTCTCCGATGTCACAGGCAACAAACTTGCCAAGAATGTGCAATACCCTGAGTGCCTTGACATGCAGCCATACATGTCTCAGCAGAACACAGGACCTCTTGTCTATGTCCTCTATGCTGTGCTGGTCCATGCTGGGTGGAGTTGTCACAACGGACATTACCTCTCTTATGTCAAAGCTCCAGGAGGCCAGTGGTACAAAATGGATGACGCCGAGGTCACTGCCTGTAGCATCGCTTCTGTCCTGAGTCAACAGGCCTATGTCCTCTTTTACATCCAGAAGAGTCAACTGGAAAGATGCAGTGAGAGTGTGTCAATAGGCAGGGAACCAGGAGCCCTTGGTGCTGAACACAAAGACAGGCGAGCAACGCAAGGAGAGCTCCAGAGAGAACCCTGCCTCCAGGTACCCGACTTGGAGGAGCACTTGGTGGAAAGAGCCACTCAGGAAAGCACCTTAGACCACTGGAAGTTCCTCCAAGAGCAAAACAAAACCAAGCCTGACTTCAACGTCAGAAAAGTCGAATGTACCCTGCCTCCCAACGTGCTTGTGATTCATCCATCAAAATACAAGAGTGGGATGAACAACCGTCATCCTGAACAGCAAAGCTCCCTGCTGAACCTCTCTTCAAGGAACCTGGCACCTCAGGAGTCCATGAACACTGGCACGCTCACTTCTCTGCAAGGGAGGACCAGGAGATCCAAAGGGAGGAACAAACACAGCAAGAGGGCTCTGTTTGTGTGCCAGTGATCTCAGGAAAAGTCTCCATGCAAACGCAGGAGTGCATGCGCACACACACTGACACACACACACCCACATACACGTACACACACACACACACCCACGAGGGGGTTCGCGCGCGCACACACACACACCATCACCTACGCAGTCAATCCGACATAAAGTAATGAGGAGCCCAGGTGTCTGTCTACACAAGAGGGAAAACTGGATAGTGATGGCTGCGTTTCAGGATGAGCCCAGACATGGGAAACATCGAGTTTTGCAGTCGTGAGTCTTCTGAACCTGTGGAGGGATTGTCTGTGTGTTTGTGTTCACGGTAGATGTCATTCAGTGTGAATTTCTGAATATGACATATTGCGGTGTAGGGTTGCGCGTGAGGTTATTGCAGGGGACGGGGTTGACTATTTTCTCTTGGGGTGTGTTTCATTCGTCAGTTGTTGGTGAGCACCAGAAGTTGAAATTTTGCGAACGTGGGACTTCTGTGGATCCTTCTCGCTACCTTGAGTAGTGGAAACTGGAACGCATTTGAAGAGAGGAAGGGTGTTCTTCTTTTGAACCTGCCTCGCCGTTTTTACATTACTTGTTGAATGGACGTCAGGCGCCCTAGGACTTGTGCCCTTGGTGGAACCCACAGAATGCTGGAGACAGACAGACAGACACACTTGCCTATTGAATGGTGTCCATTTCCAATGAATTGAAGCAGAAAATCATCCCACTGGTATGTGAGTCATTTGGAAGTAAGTCGTATTGATAATAAAGGAAATCAAACACAGGAGCGTGTGTGTATTCAACTAAAATAAAATCAGCAAGCACTGAAATAAATCGCATTTGGTGTGCATCAAAATGGCGTCTGGGAGATTCCGGGTCAATCGTCCAGCTGCGAAAGGTGCATCTCTGAAGCACAGTCCCTGACCTGCAGTGAGACTTGTTCATCCGAGGTGGTGTTGCAGTGGAAATGATTGTGGGAAATGGCCCCTTCCTTTTGTGTATTCGCTGATTGGATTTCAGGCTCCGTTTCTCGTTCGGTACAGCGATCCCAGTTGACCAACCCGAGAGGAAAGATGTCCAGGGCATAACTCAGGGCTCCATACAACCACAGAATCTTGGGTGCAACCCTGCTCAAGCACACAAATGCGCGTATTAACAGTGTCTCTGTGTGTGACGTGTGTGCAAAGTACAGTGTGATGAGCATGACTGGCAGACAGGTGATCCATTGGGCTCACCTGAAAATCAGTTATGAGCATGAAAGAACACCGACGCCCAGGTCCCCGCTTCAGACATAACACCCACCAGCGTCTTGTGTGAAGCCACGGCATCTGGACTGCTCATGCTTCTGGGGATCATTCTCCTGAAAATGGTGGCTCCTTTCTCCCTGTGGAGCAACTCTCTACGCAGCGCTTCTTTCCTCCCCCAGGACTCATTTCATCGGGCCCGGGAAGCCTTCTGATTCAACACACCTGACCCATGAAAAGGAAAGGGAAAGAAAGGAGGCCAAAGGTCACACTCTCCTCATTCCACCATCCTCCCTAAAATCATCCTGATTTCATGGGCCCTGAGACCGGGGATGCTTCTGTACACCTCGAGGCCTTGGCGCCTGGCCCAAATGCTATTCTCTTTCTCATTATCTGAAAAATTTTAAGAAAATCCCTAGAGCCAGGATCTTTATTCCTAGTAAGCCGAAAGTCCCAAAGAAACACCCAAATTCTGTCCCTCTTAGTTTGGGAAACAAGTCTACCTTCATCAGCATGACATTTTCCACCAAATGTGGTAACTGCAAGTCCACCACACAATGCTTAACTGGAATTGGAAGCAACATCTCAGACGATGAAAAATACATGCAAGAATCCCTAAGACAAATGGTTTATTTTTCCCTTTCTTACTAAAACAACTGCCAGTATTAACAATGGTATGCAAATCTCTTTTAGACGCCCTGCTTTTAAATCTCTATGTTTCTTCCTGAGACAGGGACTCATTCCCATCACCCAGGCATTTACAGTGTTTAATTCTGGTTATATGCTATTCTCAAATTTACAACTATTCATTTCATCTCTCTCAAATGTTGATCTATTATCACATACGTATTAAAATATTATCTCCCATGCTGCGTGATATGTTGTTTTTATATTCATCCTTTCTTAAATGAACCAAAGGTTTTAGTTGGATTAGATTGTGATTAGTCAAGTTTTCTGATTTCATGATTTCTTAAATTGCGGTCATACGACCTCAATCACTGGAAATAGAATATCATGAGTATTTCTCTTTACTTGCAATCATAAATTCGGGGAATGTCATCAATTGGTATGTCGGTGATTGCATGATTTCCTGAAAGTCTTTCACAGTCTAATTTGGGCACTAAGTATTTCGTCTAGGTTCAGTGCATGTTTCCAACACTTGATGCTTTATGATTTGGGTATATAGCTTCCACAAGAGCATTTCCTGCAAAGACATGTCTCGGTCCCCACTGGTAAGTCATTTCACTCGAACACAGAATCAATAGGCTGAACATGGAAAGGTTACTGCTAGAATACTTATTAGACTGCATGGATCTATTCTTTGATATTAAGGAAACAAATACACCGTGTTATTAACTGTACTTCATTGATGATTCTCAAGTCAGAAAGTACAGGTCTGACTTCCTGTCCTTCAATGCCTGAAAGGATGATCGTATCTGCCAAAAGCACATAGTTAGAAGCACATCGCAGCTCAAACACACACACACCCAGAAATAGAAACAAACACAAAGAAACACTCACATGGGCATGATTCTGCATGTTTTAAGTAAACTAACGCATTTTAAGTAAACTACCACTTAAGTTTACTGTTTTAAGTAAACACCACTGTTTTAAGTAAACTAACGCCTTCCCCAGGAGTTTTAAGTGAACTCCCTGGGGAATACAAGGGGACACACCCTATGGTTCATTCTTTAACTGAGTGCTGATATTGGATTGGTGGACCGCGTACCTGATGGGTGGGTGGGGTGTTCGAGGTAGGCGGGGTTGAGTTATATAAGGGCTGATGTGGCCAGATGGCGTGTCATTTGAAGACTCTCTCGGAAGAGATAGCATCTTTCTGCAACGTGCGGTCCCAGCAGAGAAAGCTTGTGATCCTTGCTCCTGGCGACATGGAGGCCGATTCACTCCACTTGGGAGGTGAGTGGCAGTTCAACCACTTTTCAAAACTCACATCTTCTCGGCCAGATGCAGCTTTTGCTGAAATCCAGCGGACTTCTCTACCTGAGAAGTCACCACTGTCATCTGAGACCCATGTCGACCTCTGTGATGGTTTGGCTCCTGTGGCAAGACAGCCTGCCCCTGGGGAGAAGCTTCCTCTCAGTAGCAGGAGACCTGCTGCGGTGGGGGCTGGGCTCCAGAATATGGGAAATACTTGCTATGTGAATGCTTCCCTGCAGTGCCTGACATACACACCACCCCTTGCCAACTACATGCTGTCCCGGGAGCACTCTCAACTTTGTCATCATCACAAGTGCTGCATGCTGTGTACGATGGAAGCTCACATCACACGGGCCCTCCACCGTCCTGGCCACGTCATCCAGCCCTCACAGGCATTGGTTGCTGGCTTCCATCGAGGCAAGCAGGAAGATGCCCATGAATTTCTGATGTTCGTTGTGGATGCCATGAAAAGGGCATGCCTTCCCGGGCACAAGCAGGTAGATCATGACTCTGAGGACACCACCCTCATCCACCAGATATTTGGAGGCTGCTGGAGATCTCAAATCAAGTGTCTCCACTGCCAGGGCGTTTCGGACACCTTTGACCCTTACCTGGACATTGCCCTGGATATCCAGGCAGCTCAGAGTGTGAAGCAAGCTTTGGAACAGGTGGTGAAGCCCGAAGAACTCAATGGAGAGAATGCCTATCATTGTGGTCTTTGTCTCCAGAAGGCGCCTGCCTCCAAGACGTTCACTCTACACACTTCTGCCAAGGTCCTCATCCTTGTATTGAAGAGATTCTCCGATGTCACAGGCAACAAACTTGCCAAGAATGTGCAATACCCTGAGTGCCTTGACATGCAGCCATACATGTCTCAGCAGAACACAGGACCTCTTGTCTATGTCCTCTATGCTGTGCTGGTCCATGCTGGGTGGAGTTGTCACAACGGACATTACCTCTCTTATGTCAAAGCTCCAGGAGGCCAGTGGTATAAAATGGATGACGCCGAGGTCACTGCCTGTAGCATCGCTTCTGTCCTGAGTCAACAGGCCTATGTCCTCTTTTACATCCAGAAGAGTCAACTGGAAAGATGCAGTGAGAGTGTGTCAATAGGCAGGGAACCAGGAGCCCTTGGTGCTGAACACAAAGACAGGCGAGCAACGCAAGGAGAGCTCCAGAGAGAACCCTGCCTCCAGGTACCCGACTTGGAGGAGCACTTGGTGGAAAGAGCCACTCAGGAAAGCACCTTAGACCACTGGAAGTTCCTCCAAGAGCAAAACAAAACCAAGCCTGACTTCAACGTCAGAAAAGTCGAATGCACCCTGCCTCCCAACGTGCTTGTGATTCATCCATCAAAATACAAGAGTGGGATGAACAACCGTCATCCTGAACAGCAAAGCTCCCTGCTGAACCTCTCTTCAAGGAACCTGGCACCTCAGGAGTCCATGAACACTGGCACGCTCACTTCTCTGCAAGGGAGGACCAGGAGATCCAAAGGGAGGAACAAACACAGCAAGAGGGCTCTGTTTGTGTGCCAGTGATCTCAGGAAAAGTCTCCATGCAAACGCAGGAGTGCATGCGCACACACACTGACACACACACACACATACACGTACACACACACACACCCACGAGGGGGTTCGCGCGCGCACACACACACACCATCACCTACGCAGTCAATCCGACATAAAGTAATGAGGAGCCCAGGTGTCTGTCTACACAAGAGGGAAAACTGGATAGTGATGGCTGCGTTTCAGGATGAGCCCAGACATGGGAAACATCGAGTTTTGCAGTCGTGAGTCTTCTGAACCTGTGGAGGGATTGTCTGTGTGTTTGTGTTCACGGTAGATGTCATTCAGTGTGAATTTCTGAATATGACATATTGCGGTGTAGGGTTGCGCGTGAGGTTATTGCAGGGGACGGGGTTGACTATTTTCTCTTGGGGTGTGTTTCATTCGTCAGTTGTTGGTGAGCACCAGAAGTTGAAATTTTGCGAACGTGGGACTTCTGTGGATCCTTCTCGCTACCTTGAGTAGTGGAAACTGGAACGCATTTGAAGAGAGGAAGGGTGTTCTTCTTTTGAACCTGCCTCGCCGTTTTTACATTACTTGTTGAATGGACGTCAGGCGCCCTAGGACTTGTGCCCTTGGTGGAACCCACAGAATGCTGGAGACAGACAGACAGACACACTTGCCTATTGAATGGTGTCCATTTCCAATGAATTGAAGCAGAAAATCATCCCACTGGTATGTGAGTCATTTGGAAGTAAGTCGTATTGATAATAAAGGAAATCAAACACAGGAGCGTGTGTGTATTCAACTAAAATAAAATCAGCAAGCACTGAAATAAATCGCATTTGGTGTGCATCAAAATGGCGTCTGGGAGATTCCGGGTCAATCGTCCAGCTGCGAAAGGTGCATCTCTGAAGCACAGTCCCTGACCTGCAGTGAGACTTGTTCATCCGAGGTGGTGTTGCAGTGGAAATGATTGTGGGAAATGGCCCCTTCCTTTTGTGTATTCGCTGATTGGATTTCAGGCTCCGTTTCTCGTTCGGTACAGCGATCCAAGTTGACCAACCCGAGAGGAAAGATGTCCAGGGCATAACTCAGGGCTCCATACAACCACAGAATCTTGGGTGCAACCCTGCTCAAGCACACAAATGCGCGTATTAACAGTGTCTCTGTGTGTGACGTGTGTGCAAAGTACAGTGTGATGAGCATGACTGGCAGACAGGTGATCCATTGGGCTCACCTGAAAATCAGTTATGAGCATGAAAGAACACCGACGCCCAGGTCCCCGCTTCAGACATAACACCCACCAGCGTCTTGTGTGAAGCCACGGCATCTGGACTGCTCATGCTTCTGGGGATCATTCTCCTGAAAATGGTGGCTCCTTTCTCCCTGTGGAGCAACTCTCTACGCAGCGCTTCTTTCCTCCCCCAGGACTCATTTCATCGGGCCCGGGAAGCCTTCTGATTCAACACACCTGACCCATGAAAAGGAAAGGGAAAGAAAGGAGGCCAAAGGTCACACTCTCCTCATTCCACCATCCTCCCTAAAATCATCCTGATTTCATGGGCCCTGAGACCGGGGATGCTTCTGTACACCTCGAGGCCTTGGCGCCTGGCCCAAATGCTATTCTCTTTCTCATTATCTGAAAAATTTTAAGAAAATCCCTAGAGCCAGGATCTTTATTCCTAGTAAGCCGAAAGTCCCAAAGAAACACCCAAATTCTGTCCCTCTTAGTTTGGGAAACAAGTCTACCTTCATCAGCATGACATTTTCCACCAAATGTGGTAACTGCAAGTCCACCACACAATGCTTAACTGGAATTGGAAGCAACATCTCAGACGATGAAAAATACATGCAAGAATCCCTAAGACAAATGGTTTATTTTTCCCTTTCTTACTAAAACAACTGCCAGTATTAACAATGGTATGCAAATCTCTTTTAGACGCCCTGCTTTTAAATCTCTATGTTTCTTCCTGAGACAGGGACTCATTCCCATGACCCAGGCATTTACAGTGTTTAATTCTGGTTATATGCTATTCTCAAATTTACAACTATTCATTTCATCTCTCTCAAATGTTGATCTATTATCACATACGTATTAAAATATTATCTCCCATGCTGCGTGATATGTTGTTTTTATATTCATCCTTTCTTAAATGAACCAAAGGTTTTAGTTGGATTAGATTGTGATTAGTCAAGTTTTCTGATTTCATGATTTCTTAAATTGCGGTCATACGACCTCAATCACTGGAAATAGAATGTCATGAGTATTTCTCTTTACTTGCAATCATAAATTCGGGGAATGTCATCAAGTGGTATGTCGGTGATTGCATGATTTCCTGAAAGTCTTTCACAGTCTAATTTGGGCACTAAGTATTTCGTCTAGGTTCAGTGCATGTTTCCAACACTTGATGCTTTATGATTTGGGTATACAGCTTCCACAAGAGCATTTCCTGCAAAGATATGTCTCGGTCCCCACTGGTAAGTCATTTCACTCGAACACAGAATCAATAGGCTGAACATGGAAAGGTTACTGCTAGAATACTTATTAGACTGCATGGATCTATTCTTTGATATTAAGGAAACAAATACACCGTGTTATTAACTGTACTTCATTGATGATTCTCAAGTCAGAAAGTACAGGTCTGACTTCCTGTCCTTCAATGCCTGAAAGGATGATCGTATCTGCCAAAAGCACATAGTTAGAAGCACATCGCAGCTCAAACACACACACACACCCAGAAATAGAAACAAACACAAAGAAACACTCACATGGGCATGATTCTGCATGTTTTAAGTAAACTAACGCATTTTAAGTAAACTACCACTTAAGTTTACTGTTTTAAGTAAACACCACTGTTTTAAGTAAACTAACGCCTTCCCCAGGAGTTTTAAGTGAACTCCCTGGGGAATACAAGGGGACACACCCTATGGTTCATTCTTTAACTGAGTGCTGATATTGGATTGGTGGACCGCGTACCTGATGGGTGGGTGGGGTGTTCGAGGTAGGCGGGGTTGAGTTATATAAGGGCTGATGCGGCCAGATGGCGTGTCATTTGAAGACTCTCTCGGAAGAGATAGCATCTTTCTGCAACGTGCGGTCCCAGCAGAGAAAGCTTGTGATCCTTGCTCCTGGCGACATGGAGGCCGATTCACTCCACTTGGGAGGTGAGTGGCAGTTCAACCACTTTTCAAAACTCACATCTTCTCGGCCAGATGCAGCTTTTGCTGAAATCCAGCGGACTTCTCTACCTGAGAAGTCACCACTGTCATCTGAGACCCATGTCGACCTCTGTGATGGTTTGGCTCCTGTGGCAAGACAGCCTGCCCCTGGGGAGAAGCTTCCTCTCAGTAGCAGGAGACCTGCTGCGGTGGGGGCTGGGCTCCAGAATATGGGAAATACTTGCTATGTGAATGCTTCCCTGCAGTGCCTGACATACACACCACCCCTTGCCAACTACATGCTGTCCCGGGAGCACTCTCAACTTTGTCATCATCACAAGTGCTGCATGCTGTGTACGATGGAAGCTCACATCACACGGGCCCTCCACCGTCCTGGCCACGTCATCCAGCCCTCACAGGCATTGGTTGCTGGCTTCCATCGAGGCAAGCAGGAAGATGCCCATGAATTTCTGATGTTCATTGTGGATGCCATGAAAAGGGCATGCCTTCCCGGGCACAAGCAGGTAGATCATGACTCTGAGGACACCACCCTCATCCACCAGATATTTGGAGGCTGCTGGAGATCTCAAATCAAGTGTCTCCACTGCCAGGGCGTTTCGGACACCTTTGACCCTTACCTGGACATTGCCCTGGATATCCAGGCAGCTCAGAGTGTGAAGCAAGCTTTGGAACAGGTGGTGAAGCCCGAAGAACTCAATGGAGAGAATGCCTATCATTGTGGTCTTTGTCTCCAGAAGGCGCCTGCCTCCAAGACGTTCACTCTACACACTTCTGCCAAGGTCCTCATCCTTGTATTGAAGAGATTCTCCGATGTCACAGGCAACAAACTTGCCAAGAATGTGCAATACCCTGAGTGCCTTGACATGCAGCCATACATGTCTCAGCAGAACACAGGACCTCTTGTCTATGTCCTCTATGCTGTGCTGGTCCATGCTGGGTGGAGTTGTCACAACGGACATTACCTCTCTTATGTCAAAGCTCCAGGAGGCCAGTGGTATAAAATGGATGACGCCGAGGTCACTGCCTGTAGCATCGCTTCTGTCCTGAGTCAACAGGCCTATGTCCTCTTTTACATCCAGAAGAGTCAACTGGAAAGATGCAGTGAGAGTGTGTCAATAGGCAGGGAACCAGGAGCCCTTGGTGCTGAACACAAAGACAGGCGAGCAACGCAAGGAGAGCTCCAGAGAGAACCCTGCCTCCAGGTACCCGACTTGGAGGAGCACTTGGTGGAAAGAGCCACTCAGGAAAGCACCTTAGACCACTGGAAGTTCCTCCAAGAGCAAAACAAAACCAAGCCTGACTTCAACGTCAGAAAAGTCGAATGCACCCTGCCTCCCAACGTGCTTGTGATTCATCCATCAAAATACAAGAGTGGGATGAACAACCGTCATCCTGAACAGCAAAGCTCCCTGCTGAACCTCTCTTCAAGGAACCTGGCACCTCAGGAGTCCATGAACACTGGCACGCTCACTTCTCTGCAAGGGAGGACCAGGAGATCCAAAGGGAGGAACAAACACAGCAAGAGGGCTCTGTTTGTGTGCCAGTGATCTCAGGAAAAGTCTCCATGCAAACGCAGGAGTGCATGCGCACACACACTGACACACACACACACACATACACGTACACACACACACACCCACGAGGGGGTTCGCGCGCGCACACACACACACCATCACCTACGCAGTCAATCCGACATAAAGTAATGAGGAGCCCAGGTGTCTGTCTACACAAGAGGGAAAACTGGATAGTGATGGCTGCGTTTCAGGATGAGCCCAGACATGGGAAACGTCGAGTTTTGCAGTCGTGAGTCTTCTGAACCTGTGGAGGGATTGTCTGTGTGTTTGTGTTCACGGTAGATGTCATTCAGTGTGAATTTCTGAATATGACATATTGCGGTGTAGGGTTGCGCGTGAGGTTATTGCAGGGGACGGGGTTGACTATTTTCTCTTGGGGTGTGTTTCATTCGTCAGTTGTTGGTGAGCACCAGAAGTTGAAATTTTGCGAACGTGGGACTTCTGTGGATCCTTCTCGCTACCTTGAGTAGTGGAAACTGGAACGCATTTGAAGAGAGGAAGGGTGTTCTTCTTTTGAACCTGCCTCGCCGTTTTTACATTACTTGTTGAATGGACGTCAGGCGCCCTAGGACTTGTGCCCTTGGTGGAACCCACAGAATGCTGGAGACAGACAGACAGACACACTTGCCTATTGAATGGTGTCCATTTCCAATGAATTGAAGCAGAAAATCATCCCACTGGTATGTGAGTCATTTGGAAGTAAGTCGTATTGATAATAAAGGAAATCAAACACAGGAGCGTGTGTGTATTCAACTAAAATAAAATCAGCAAGCACTGAAATAAATCGCATTTGGTGTGCATCAAAATGGCGTCTGGGAGATTCCGGGTCAATCGTCCAGCTGCGAAAGGTGCATCTCTGAAGCACAGTCCCTGACCTGCAGTGAGACTTGTTCATCCGAGGTGGTGTTGCAGTGGAAATGATTGTGGGAAATGGCCCCTTCCTTTTGTGTATTCGCTGATTGGATTTCAGGCTCCGTTTCTCGTTCGGTACAGCGATCCCAGTTGACCAACCCGAAAGGAAAGATGTCCAGGGCATAACTCAGGGCTCCATACAACCACAGAATCTTGGGTGCAACCCTGCTCAAGCACACAAATGCGCGTATTAACAGTGTCTCTGTGTGTGACGTGTGTGCAAAGTACAGTGTGATGAGCATGACTGGCAGACAGGTGATCCATTGGGCTCACCTGAAAATCAGTTATGAGCATGAAAGAACACCGACGCCCAGGTCCCCGCTTCAGACATAACACCCACCAGCGTCTTGTGTGAAGCCACGGCATCTGGACTGCTCATGCTTCTGGGGATCATTCTCCTGAAAATGGTGGCTCCTTTCTCCCTGTGGAGCAACTCTCTACGCAGCGCTTCTTTCCTCCCCCAGGACTCATTTCATCGGGCCCGGGAAGCCTTGTGATTCAACACACCTGACCCATGAAAAGGAAAGGGAAAGAAAGGAGGCCAAAGGTCACACTCTCCTCATTCCACCATCCTCCCTAAAATCATCCTGATTTCATGGGCCCTGAGACCGGGGATGCTTCTGTACACCTCGAGGCCTTGGCGCCTGGCCCAAATGCTATTCTCTTTCTCATTATCTGAAAAATTTTAAGAAAATCCCTAGAGCCAGGATCTTTATTCCTAGTAAGCCGAAAGTCCCAAAGAAACACCCAAATTCTGTCCCTCTTAGTTTGGGAAACAAGTCTACCTTCATCAGCATGACATTTTCCACCAAATGTGGTAACTGCAAGTCCACCACACAATGCTTAACTGGAATTGGAAGCAACATCTCAGACGATGAAAAATACATGCAAGAATCCCTAAGACAAATGGTTTATTTTTCCCTTTCTTACTAAAACAACTGCCAGTATTAACAATGGTATGCAAATCTCTTTTAGACGCCCTGCTTTTAAATCGCTATGTTTCTTCCTGAGACAGGGACTCATTCCCATCACCCAGGCATTTACAGTGTTTAATTCTGGTTATATGCTATTCTCAAATTTACAACTATTCATTTCATCTCTCTCAAATGTTGATCTATTATCACATACGTATTAAAATATTATCTCCCATGCTGCGTGATATGTTGTTTTTATATTCATCCTTTCTTAAATGAACCAAAGGTTTTAGTTGCATTAGATTGTGATTAGTCAAGTTTTCTGATTTCATGATTTCTTAAATTGCGGTCATATGACCTCAATCACTGGAAATAGAATGTCATGAGTATTTCTCTTTACTTGCAATCATAAATTCGGGGAATGTCATCAATTGGTATGTCGGTGATTGCATGATTTCCTGAAAGTCTTTCACAGTCTAATTTGGGCACTAAGTATTTCGTCTAGGTTCAGTGCATGTTTCCAACACTTGATGCTTTATGATTTGGGTATACAGCTTCCACAAGAGCATTTCCTGCAAAGACATGTCTCGGTCCCCACTGGTAAGTCATTTCACTCGAACACAGAATCAATAGGCTGAACATGGAAAGGTTACTGCTAGAATACTTATTAGACTGCATGGATCTATTCTTTGATATTAAGGAAACAAATACACCGTGTTATTAACTGTACTTCATTGATGATTCTCAAGTCAGAAAGTACAGGTCTGACTTCCTGTCCTTCAATGCCTGAAAGGATGATCGTATCTGCCAAAAGCACATAGTTAGAAGCACATCGCAGCTCAAACACACACACACCCAGAAATAGAAACAAACACAAAGAAACACTCACATGGGCATGATTCTGCATGTTTTAAGTAAACTAACGCATTTTAAGTAAACTACCACTTAAGGTTACTGTTTTAGGTATACACCACTGTTTTAAGTAAACTAACGCCTTCCCCAGGAGTTTTAAGTGAACTCCCTGGGGAATACAAGGGGACACACCCTATGGTTCATTCTTTAACTGAGTGCTGATATTGGATTGGTGGACCGCGTACCTGATGGGTGGGTGGGGTGTTCGAGGTAGGCGGGGTTGAGTTATATAAGGGCTGATGCGGCCAGATGGCGTGTCATTTGAAGACTCTCTCGGAAGAGATAGCATCTTTCTGCAACGTGCGGTCCCAGCAGAGAAAGCTTGTGATCCTTGCTCCTGGCGACATGGAGGCCGAGTCACTCCACTTGGGAGGTGAGTGGCAGTTCCACCACTTTTCAAAACTCACATCTTCTCGGCCAGATGCAGCTTTTGCTGAAATCCAGCGGACTTCTCTACCTGAGAAGTCACCACTGTCATCTGAGACCCATGTCGACCTCTGTGATGGTTTGGCTCCTGTGGCAAGACAGCCTGCCCCTGGGGAGAAGCTTCCTCTCAGTAGCAGGAGACCTGCTGCGGTGGGGGCTGGGCTCCAGAATATGGGAAATACTTGCTATGTGAATGCTTCCCTGCAGTGCCTGACATACACACCACCCCTTGCCAACTACATGCTGTCCCGGGAGCACTCTCAACTTTGTCATCATCACAAGTGCTGCATGCTGTGTACGATGGAAGCTCACATCACACGGGCCCTCCACCGTCCTGGCCACGTCATCCAGCCCTCACAGGCATTGGTTGCTGGCTTCCATCGAGGCAAGCAGGAAGATGCCCATGAATTTCTGATGTTCATTGTGGATGCCATGAAAAGGGCATGCCTTCCCGGGCACAAGCAGGTAGATCATGACTCTGAGGACACCACCCTCATCCACCAGATATTTGGAGGCTGCTGGAGATCTCAAATCAAGTGTCTCCACTGCCAGGGCGTTTCGGACACCTTTGACCCTTACCTGGACATTGCCCTGGATATCCAGGCAGCTCAGAGTGTGAAGCAAGCTTTGGAACAGGTGGTGAAGCCCGAAGAACTCAATGGAGAGAATGCCTATCATTGTGGTCTTTGTCTCCAGAAGGCGCCTGCCTCCAAGACGTTCACTCTACACACTTCTGCCAAGGTCCTCATCCTTGTATTGAAGAGATTCTCCGATGTCACAGGCAACAAACTTGCCAAGAATGTGCAATACCCTGAGTGCCTTGACATGCAGCCATACATGTCTCAGCAGAACACAGGACCTCTTGTCTATGTCCTCTATGCTGTGCTGGTCCATGCTGGGTGGAGTTGTCACAACGGACATTACCTCTCTTATGTCAAAGCTCCAGGAGGCCAGTGGTACAAAATGGATGACGCCGAGGTCACTGCCTGTAGCATCGCTTCTGTCCTGAGTCAACAGGCCTATGTCCTCTTTTACATCCAGAAGAGTCAACTGGAAAGATGCAGTGAGAGTGTGTCAATAGGCAGGGAACCAGGAGCCCTTGGTGCTGAACACAAAGACAGGCGAGCAACGCAAGGAGAGCTCCAGAGAGAACCCTGCCTCCAGGTACCCGACTTGGAGGAGCACTTGGTGGAAAGAGCCACTCAGGAAAGCACCTTAGACCACTGGAAGTTCCTCCAAGAGCAAAACAAAACCAAGCCTGACTTCAACGTCAGAAAAGTCGAATGTACCCTGCCTCCCAACGTGCTTGTGATTCATCCATCAAAATACAAGAGTGGGATGAACAACCGTCATCCTGAACAGCAAAGCTCCCTGCTGAACCTCTCTTCAAGGAACCTGGCACCTCAGGAGTCCATGAACACTGGCACGCTCACTTCTCTGCAAGGGAGGACCAGGAGATCCAAAGGGAGGAACAAACACAGCAAGAGGGCTCTGTTTGTGTGCCAGTGATCTCAGGAAAAGTCTCCATGCAAACGCAGGTGTGCATGCGCACACACACTGACACACACACACCCACATACACGTACACACACACACACCCACGAGGGGGTTCGCGCGCGCACACACACACACCATCACCTACGCAGTCAATCCGACATAAAGTAATGAGGAGCCCAGGTGTCTGTCTACACAAGAGGGAAAACTGGATAGTGATGGCTGCGTTTCAGGATGAGCCCAGACTTGGGAAACATCGAGTTTTGCAGTCGTGAGTCTTCTGAACCTGTGGAGGGATTGTCTGTGTGTTTGTGTTCACGGTAGATGTCATTCAGTGTGAATTTCTGAATATGACATATTGCGGTGTAGGGTTGCGCGTGAGGTTATTGCAGGGGACGGGGTTGACTATTTTCTCTTGGGGTGTGTTTCATTCGTCAGTTGTTGGTGAGCACCAGAAGTTGAAATTTTGCGAACGTGGGACTTCTGTGGATCCTTCTCGCTACCTTGAGTAGTGGAAACTGGAACGCATTTGAAGAGAGGAAGGGTGTTCTTCTTTTGAACCTGCCTCGCCGTTTTTACATTACTTGTTGAATGGACGTCAGGCGCCCTAGGACTTGTGCCCTTGGTGGAACCCACAGAATGCTGGAGACAGACAGACAGACACACTTGCCTATTGAATGGTGTCCATTTCCAATGAATTGAAGCAGAAAATCATCCCACTGGTATGTGAGTCATTTGGAAGTAAGTCGTATTGATAATAAAGGAAATCAAACACAGGAGCGTGTGTGTATTCAACTAAAATAAAATCAGCAAGCACTGAAATAAATCGCATTTGGTGTGCATCAAAATGGCGTCTGGGAGATTCCGGGTCAATCGTCCGGCTGCGAAAGGTGCATCTCTGAAGCACAGTCCCTGACCTGCAGTGAGACTTGTTCATCCGAGGTGGTGTTGCAGTGGAAATGATTGTGGGAAATGGCCCCTTCCTTTTGTGTATTCGCTGATTGGATTTCAGGCTCCGTTTCTCGTTCGGTACAGCGATCCAAGTTGACCAACCCGAGAGGAAAGATGTCCAGGGCATAACTCAGGGCTCCATACAACCACAGAATCTTGGGTGCAACCCTGCTCAAGCACACAAATGCGCGTATTAACAGTGTCTCTGTGTGTGACGTGTGTGCAAAGTACAGTGTGATGAGCATGACTGGCAGACAGGTGATCCATTGGGCTCACCTGAAAATCAGTTATGAGCATGAAAGAACACCGACGCCCAGGTCCCCGCTTCAGACATAACACCCACCAGCGTCTTGTGTGAAGCCACGGCATCTGGACTGCTCATGCTTCTGGGGATCATTCTCCTGAAAATGGTGGCTCCTTTCTCCCTGTGGAGCAACTCTCTACGCAGCGCTTCTTTCCTCCCCCAGGACTCATTTCATCGGGCCCGGGAAGCCTTCTGATTCAACACACCTGACCCATGAAAAGGAAAGGGAAAGAAAGGAGGTCAAAGGTCACACTCTCCTCATTCCACCATCCTCCCTAAAATCATCCTGATTTCATGGGCCCTAAGACCGGGGATGCTTCTGCACACCTCGAGGCCTTGGCGCCTGGCCCAAATGCTATTCTCTTTCTCATTATCTGAAAAATTTTAAGAAAATCCCTAGAGCCAGGATCTTTATTCCTAGTAAGCCGAAAGTCCCAAAGAAACACCCAAATTCTGTCCCTCTTAGTTTGGGAAACAAGTCTACCTTCATCAGCATGACATTTTCCACCAAATGTGGTAACTGCAAGTCCACCACACAATGCTTAACTGGAATTGGAAGCAACATCTCAGACGATGAAAAATACATGCAAGAATCCCTAAGACAAATGGTTTATTTTTCCCTTTCTTACTAAAACAACTGCCAGTATTAACAATGGTATGCAAATCTCTTTTAGACGCCCTGCTTTTAAATCTCTATGTTTCTTCCTGAGACAGGGACTCATTCCCATCACCCAGGCATTTACAGTGTTTAATTCTGGTTATATGCTATTCTCAAATTTACAACTATTCATTTCATCTCTCTCACATGTTGATCTATTATCACATACGTATTAAAATATTATCTCCCGTGCTGCGTGATATGTTGTTTTTATATTCATCCTTTCTTAAATGAACCAAAGGTTTTAGTTGGATTAGATTGTGATTAGTCAAGTTTTCTGATTTCATGATTTCTTAAATTGCGGTCATACGACCTCAATCACTGGAAATAGAATGTCATGAGTATTTCTCTTTACTTGCAATCATAAATTCGGGGAATGTCATCAATTGGTATGTCGGTGATTGCATGATTTCCTGAAAGTCTTTCACAGTCTAATTTGGGCACTAAGTATTTCGTCTAGGTTCAGTGCATGTTTCCAACACTTGATGCTTTATGATTTGGGTATATAGCTTCCACAAGAGCATTTCCTGCAAAGACATGTCTCGGTCCCCACTGGTAAGTCATTTCACTCGAACACAGAATCAATAGGCTGAAGATGGAAAGGTTACTGCTAGAATACTTATTAGACTGCATGGATCTATTCTTTGATATTAAGGAAACAAATACACCGTGTTATTAACTGTACTTCATTGATGATTCTCAAGTCAGAAAGTACAGGTCCGACTTCCTGTCCTTCAATGCCTGAAAGGATGATCGTATCTGCCAAAAGCACATAGTTAGAAGCACATCGCAGCTCAAACACACACACACCCAGAAATAGAAACAAACACAAAGAAACACTCACATGGGCATGATTCTGCATGTTTTAAGTAAACTAACGCATTTTAAGTAAACTACCACTTAAGTTTACTGTTTTAAGTAAACACCACTGTTTTAAGTAAACTAACGCCTTCCCCAGGAGTTTTAAGTGAACTCCCTGGGGAATACAAGGGGACACACCCTATGGTTCATTCTTTAACTGAGTGCTGATATTGGATTGGTGGACCGCGTACCTGATGGGTGGGTGGGGTGTTCGAGGTAGGCGGGGTTGAGTTATGTAAGGGCTGATGCGGCCAGATGGCGTGTCATTTGAAGACTCTCTCGGAAGAGATAGCATCTTTCTGCAACGTGCGGTCCCAGCAGAGAAAGCTTGTGATCCTTGCTCCTGGCGACATGGAGGCCGATTCACTCCACTTGGGAGGTGAGTGGCAGTTCAACCACTTTTCAAAACTCACATCTTCTCGGCCAGATGCAGCTTTTGCTGAAATCCAGCGGACTTCTCTACCTGAGAAGTCACCACTGTCATCTGAGACCCATGTCGACCTCTGTGATGGTTTGGCTCCTGTGGCAAGACAGCCTGCCCCTGGGGAGAAGCTTCCTCTCAGTAGCAGGAGACCTGCTGCGGTGGGGGCTGGGCTCCAGAATATGGGAAATACTTGCTATGTGAATGCTTCCCTGCAGTGCCTGACATACACACCACCCCTTGCCAACTACATGCTGTCCCGGGAGCACTCTCAACTTTGTCATCATCACAAGTGCTGCATGCTGTGTACGATGGAAGCTCACATCACACGGGCCCTCCACCGTCCTGGCCACGTCATCCAGCCCTCACAGGCATTGGTTGCTGGCTTCCATCGAGGCAAGCAGGAAGATGCCCATGAATTTCTGATGTTCATTGTGGATGCCATGAAAAGGGCATGCCTTCCCGGGCACAAGCAGGTAGATCATGACTCTGAGGACACCACCCTCATCCACCAGATATTTGGAGGCTGCTGGAGATCTCAAATCAAGTGTCTCCACTGCCAGGGCGTTTCGGACACCTTTGACCCTTACCTGGACATTGCCCTGGATATCCAGGCAGCTCAGAGTGTGAAGCAAGCTTTGGAACAGGTGGTGAAGCCCGAAGAACTCAATGGAGAGAATGCCTATCATTGTGGTCTTTGTCTCCAGAAGGCGCCTGCCTCCAAGACGTTCACTCTACACACTTCTGCCAAGGTCCTCATCCTTGTATTGAAGAGATTCTCCGATGTCACAGGCAACAAACTTGCCAAGAATGTGCAATACCCTGAGTGCCTTGACATGCAGCCATACATGTCTCAGCAGAACACAGGACCTCTTGTCTATGTCCTCTATGCTGTGCTGGTCCATGCTGGGTGGAGTTGTCACAACGGACATTACCTCTCTTATGTCAAAGCTCCAGGAGGCCAGTGGTATAAAATGGATGACGCCGAGGTCACTGCCTGTAGCATCGCTTCTGTCCTGAGTCAACAGGCCTATGTCCTCTTTTACATCCAGAAGAGTCAACTGGAAAGATGCAGTGAGAGTGTGTCAATAGGCAGGGAACCAGGAGCCCTTGGTGCTGAACACAAAGACAGGCGAGCAACGCAAGGAGAGCTCCAGAGAGAACCCTGCCTCCAGGTACCCGACTTGGAGGAGCACTTGGTGGAAAGAGCCACTCAGGAAAGCACCTTAGACCACTGGAAGTTCCTCCAAGAGCAAAACAAAACCAAGCCTGACTTCAACGTCAGAAAAGTCGAATGTACCCTGCCTCCCAACGTGCTTGTGATTCATCCATCAAAATACAAGAGTGGGATGAACAACCGTCATCCTGAACAGCAAAGCTCCCTGCTGAACCTCTCTTCAAGGAACCTGGCACCTCAGGAGTCCATGAACACTGGCACGCTCACTTCTCTGCAAGGGAGGACCAGGAGATCCAAAGGGAGGAACAAACACAGCAAGAGGGCTCTGTTTGTGTGCCAGTGATCTCAGGAAAAGTCTCCATGCAAACGCAGGAGTGCATGCGCACACACACTGACACACACACACACACATACACGTACACACACACACACCCACGAGGGGGTTCGCGCGCGCACACACACACACCATCACCTACGCAGTCAATCCGACATAAAGTAATGAGGAGCCCAGGTGTCTGTCTACACAAGAGGGAAAACTGGATAGTGATGGCTGCGTTTCAGGATGAGCCCAGACATGGGAAACATCGAGTTTTGCAGTCGTGAGTCTTCTGAACCTGTGGAGGGATTGTCTGTGTGTTTGTGTTCACGGTAGATGTCATTCAGTGTGAATTTCTGAATATGACATATTGCGGTGTAGGGTTGCGCGTGAGGTTATTGCAGGGGACGGGGTTGACTATTTTCTCTTGGGGTGTGTTTCATTCGTCAGTTGTTGGTGAGCACCAGAAGTTGAAATTTTGCGAACGTGGGACTTCTGTGGATCCTTCTCGCTACCTTGAGTAGTGGAAACTGGAACGCATTTGAAGAGAGGAAGGGTGTTCTTCTTTTGAACCTGCCTCGCCGTTTTTACATTACTTGTTGAATGGACGTCAGGCGCCCTAGGACTTGTGCCCTTGGTGGAACCCACAGAATGCTGGAGACAGACAGACAGACACACTTGCCTATTGAATGGTGTCCATTTCCAATGAATTGAAGCAGAAAATCATCCCACTGGTATGTGAGTCATTTGGAAGTAAGTCGTATTGATAATAAAGGAAATCAAACACAGGAGCGTGTGTGTATTCAACTAAAATAAAATCAGCAAGCACTGAAATAAATCGCATTTGGTGTGCATCAAAATGGCGTCTGGGAGATTCCGGGTCAATCGTCCAGCTGCGAAAGGTGCATCTCTGAAGCACAGTCCCTGACCTGCAGTGAGACTTGTTCATCCGAGGTGGTGTTGCAGTGGAAATGATTGTGGGAAATGGCCCCTTCCTTTTGTGTATTCGCTGATTGGATTTCAGGCTCCGTTTCTCGTTCGGTACAGCGATCCCAGTTGACCAACCCGAGAGGAAAGATGTCCAGGGCATAACTCAGGGCTCCATACAACCACAGAATCTTGGGTGCAACCCTGCTCAAGCACACAAATGCGCGTATTAACAGTGTCTCTGTGTGTGACGTGTGTGCAAAGTACAGTGTGATGAGCATGACTGGCAGACAGGTGATCCATTGGGCTCACCTGAAAATCAGTTATGAGCATGAAAGAACACCGACGCCCAGGTCCCCGCTTCAGACATAACACCCACCAGCGTCTTGTGTGAAGCCACGGCATCTGGACTGCTCATGCTTCTGGGGATCATTCTCCTGAAAATGGTGGCTCCTTTCTCCCTGTGGAGCAACTCTCTACGCAGCGCTTCTTTCCTCCCCCAGGACTCATTTCATCGGGCCTGGGAAGCCTTCTGATTCAACACACCTGACCCATGAAAAGGAAAGGGAAAGAAAGGAGGCCAAAGGTCACACTCTCCTCATTCCACCATCCTCCCTGAAATCATCCTGATTTCATGGGCCCTGAGACCGGGGATGCTTCTGTACACCTCGAGGCCTTGGCGCCTGGCCCAAATGCTATTCTCTTTCTCATTATCTGAAAAATTTTAAGAAAATCCCTAGAGCCAGGATCTTTATTCCTAGTAAGCCGAAAGTCCCAAAGAAACACCCAAATTCTGTCCCTCTTAGTTTGGGAAACAAGTCTACCTTCATCAGCATGACATTTTCCACCAAATGTGGTAACTGCAAGTCCACCACACAATGCTTAACTGGAATTGGAAGCAACATCTCAGACGATGAAAAATACATGCAAGAATCCCTAAGACAAATGGTTTATTTTTCCCTTTCTTACTAAAACAACTGCCAGTATTAACAATGGTATGCAAATCTCTTTTAGACGCCCTGCTTTTAAATCTCTATGTTTCTTCCTGAGACAGGGACTCATTCCCATCACCCAGGCATTTACAGTGTTTAATTCTGGTTATATGCTATTCTCAAATTTACAACTATTCATTTCATCTCTCTCAAATGTTGATCTATTATCACATACGTATTAAAATATTATCTCCCATGCTGCGTGATACGTTGTTTTTATATTCATCCTTTCTTAAATGAACCAAAGGTTTTAGTTGGATTAGATTGTGATTAGTCAAGTTTTCTGATTTCATGATTTCTTAAATTGCGGTCATACGACCTCAATCAGTGGAAATAGAATGTCATGAGTATTTCTCTTTACTTGCAATCATAAATTCGGGGAATGTCATCAATTGGTATGTCGGTGATTGCATGATTTCCTGAAAGTCTTTCACAGTCTAATTTGGGCACTAAGTATTTCGTCTAGGTTCAGTGCATGTTTCCAACACTTGATGCTTTATGATTTGGGTATATAGCTTCCACAAGAGCATTTCCTGCAAAGACATGTCTCGGTCCCCACTGGTAAGTCATTTCACTCCAACAGAGAATCAATAGGCTGAAGATGGAAAGGTTACTGCTAGAATACTTATTAGACTGCATGGATCTATTCTTTGATATTAAGGAAACAAATACACCGTGTTATTAACTGTACTTCATTGATGATTCTCAAGTCAGAAAGTACAGGTCTGACTTCCTGTCCTTCAATGCCTGAAAGGATGATCGTATCTGCCAAAAGCACATAGTTAGAAGCACATCGCAGCTCAAACACACACACACCCAGAAATAGAAACAAACACAAAGAAACACTCACATGGGCATGATTCTGCATGTTTTAAGTAAACTAACGCATTTTAAGTAAACTACCACTTAAGTTTACTGTTTTAAGTAAACACCACTGTTTTAAGTAAACTAACGCCTTCCCCAGGAGTTTTAAGTGAACTCCCTGGGGAATACAAGGGGACACACCCTATGGTTCATTCTTTAACTGAGTGCTGATATTGGATTGGTGGACCGCGTACCTGATGGGTGGGTGGGGTGTTCGAGGTAGGCGGGGTTGAGTTATATAAGGGCTGATGTGGCCAGATGGCGTGTCATTTGAAGACTCTCTCGGAAGAGATAGCATCTTTCTGCAACGTGCGGTCCCAGCAGAGAAAGCTTGTGATCCTTGCTCCTGGCGACATGGAGGCCGATTCACTCCACTTGGGAGGTGAGTGGCAGTTCAACCACTTTTCAAAACTCACATCTTCTCGGCCAGATGCAGCTTTTGCTGAAATCCAGCGGACTTCTCTACCTGAGAAGTCACCACTGTCATCTGAGACCCATGTCGACCTCTGTGATGGTTTGGCTCCTGTGGCAAGACAGCCTGCCCCTGGGGAGAAGCTTCCTCTCAGTAGCAGGAGACCTGCTGCGGTGGGGGCTGGGCTCCAGAATATGGGAAATACTTGCTATGTGAATGCTTCCCTGCAGTGCCTGACATACACACCACCCCTTGCCAACTACATGCTGTCCCGGGAGCACTCTCAACTTTGTCATCATCACAAGTGCTGCATGCTGTGTACGATGGAAGCTCACATCACACGGGCCCTCCACCGTCCTGGCCACGTCATCCAGCCCTCACAGGCATTGGTTGCTGGCTTCCATCGAGGCAAGCAGGAAGATGCCCATGAATTTCTGATGTTCATTGTGGATGCCATGAAAAGGGCATGCCTTCCCGGGCACAAGCAGGTAGATCATGACTCTGAGGACACCACCCTCATCCACCAGATATTTGGAGGCTGCTGGAGATCTCAAATCAAGTGTCTCCACTGCCAGGGCGTTTCGGACACCTTTGACCCTTACCTGGACATTGCCCTGGATATCCAGGCAGCTCAGAGTGTGAAGCAAGCTTTGGAACAGGTGGTGAAGCCCGAAGAACTCAATGGAGAGAATGCCTATCATTGTGGTCTTTGTCTCCAGAAGGCGCCTGCCTCCAAGACGTTCACTCTACACACTTCTGCCAAGGTCCTCATCCTTGTATTGAAGAGATTCTCCGATGTCACAGGCAACAAACTTGCCAAGAATGTGCAATACCCTGAGTGCCTTGACATGCAGCCATACATGTCTCAGCAGAACACAGGACCTCTTGTCTATGTCCTCTATGCTGTGCTGGTCCATGCTGGGTGGAGTTGTCACAACGGACATTACCTCTCTTATGTCAAAGCTCCAGGAGGCCAGTGGTATAAAATGGATGACGCCGAGGTCACTGCCTGTAGCATCGCTTCTGTCCTGAGTCAACAGGCCTATGTCCTCTTTTACATCCAGAAGAGTCAACTGGAAAGATGCAGTGAGAGTGTGTCAATAGGCAGGGAACCAGGAGCCCTTGGTGCTGAACACAAAGACAGGCGAGCAACGCAAGGAGAGCTCCAGAGAGAACCCTGCCTCCAGGTACCCGACTTGGAGGAGCACTTGGTGGAAAGAGCCACTCAGGAAAGCACCTTAGACCACTGGAAGTTCCTCCAAGAGCAAAACAAAACCAAGCCTGACTTCAACGTCAGAAAAGTCGAATGTACCCTGCCTCCCAACGTGCTTGTGATTCATCCATCAAAATACAAGAGTGGGATGAACAACCGTCATCCTGAACAGCAAAGCTCCCTGCTGAACCTCTCTTCAAGGAACCTGGCACCTCAGGAGTCCATGAACACTGGCACGCTCACTTCTCTGCAAGGGAGGACCAGGAGATCCAAAGGGAGGAACAAACACAGCAAGAGGGCTCTGTTTGTGTGCCAGTGATCTCAGGAAAAGTCTCCATGCAAACGCAGGAGTGCATGCGCACACACACTGACACACACACACACATACACGTACACACACACACACCCACGAGGGGGTTCGCGCGCGCACACACACACACCATCACCTACGCAGTCAATCCGACATAAAGTAATGAGGAGCCCAGGTGTCTGTCTACACAAGAGGGAAAACTGGATAGTGATGGCTGCGTTTCAGGATGAGCCCAGACATGGGAAACATCGAGTTTTGCAGTCGTGAGTCTTCTGAACCTGTGGAGGGATTGTCTGTGTGTTTGTGTTCACGGTAGATGTCATTCAGTGTGAATTTCTGAATATGACATATTGCGGTGTAGGGTTGCGCGTGAGGTTATTGCAGGGGACGGGGTTGACTATTTTCTCTTGGGGTGTGTTTCATTCGTCAGTTGTTGGTGAGCACCAGAAGTTGAAATTTTGCGAACGTGGGACTTCTGTGGATCCTTCTCGCTACCTTGAGTAGTGGAAACTGGAACGCATTTGAAGAGAGGAAGGGTGTTCTTCTTTTGAACCTGCCTCGCCGTTTTTACATTACTTGTTGAATGGACGTCAGGCGCCCTAGGACTTGTGCCCTTGGTGGAACCCACAGAATGCTGGAGACAGACAGACAGACACACTTGCCTATTGAATGGTGTCCATTTCCAATGAATTGAAGCAGAAAATCATCCCACTGGTATGTGAGTCATTTGGAAGTAAGTCGTATTGATAATAAAGGAAATCAAACACAGGAGCGTGTGTGTATTCAACTAAAATAAAATCAGCAAGCACTGAAATAAATCGCATTTGGTGTGCATCAAAATGGCGTCTGGGAGATTCCGGGTCAATCGTCCAGCTGCGAAAGGTGCATCTCTGAAGCACAGTCCCTGACCTGCAGTGAGACTTGTTCATCCGAGGTGGTGTTGCAGTGGAAATGATTGTGGGAAATGGCCCCTTCCTTTTGTGTATTCGCTGATTGGATTTCAGGCTCCGTTTCTCGTTCGGTACAGCGATCCAAGTTGACCAACCCGAGAGGAAAGGTGTCCAGGGCATAACTCAGGGCTCCATACAACCACAGAATCTTGGGTGCAACCCTGCTCAAGCACACAAATGCGCGTATTAACAGTGTCTCTGTGTGTGACGTGTGTGCAAAGTACAGTGTGATGAGCATGACTGGCAGACAGGTGATCCATTGGGCTCACCTGAAAATCAGTTATGAGCATGAAAGAACACCGACGCCCAGGTCCCCGCTTCAGACATAACACCCACCAGCGTCTTGTGTGAAGCCACGGCATCTGGACTGCTCATGCTTCTGGGGATCATTCTCCTGAAAATGGTGGCTCCTTTCTCCCTGTGGAGCAACTCTCTACGCAGCGCTTCTTTCCTCCCCCAGGACTCATTTCATCGGGCCCGGGAAGCCTTCTGATTCAACACACCTGACCCATGAAAAGGAAAGGGAAAGAAAGGAGGCCAAAGGTCACACTCTCCTCATTCCACCATCCTCCCTAAAATCATCCTGATTTCATGGGCCCTGAGACCGGGGATGCTTCTGTACACCTCGAGGCCTTGGCGCCTGGCCCAAATGCTATTCTCTTTCTCATTATCTGAAAAATTTTAAGAAAATCCCTAGAGCCAGGATCTTTATTCCTAGTAAGCCGAAAGTCCCAAAGAAACACCCAAATTCTGTCCCTCTTAGTTTGGGAAACAAGTCTACCTTCATCAGCATGACATTTTCCACCAAATGTGGTAACTGCAAGTCCACCACACAATGCTTAACTGGAATTGGAAGCAACATCTCAGACGATGAAAAATACATGCAAGAATCCCTAAGAGAAATGGTTTATTTTTCCCTTTCTTAAAAAACAACTGCCAGTATTAACAATGGTATGCAAATCTCTTTTAGACGCCCTGCTTTTAAATCTCTATGTTTCTTCCTGAGACAGGGACTCATTCCCATCACCCAGGCATTTACAGTGTTTAATTCTGGTTATATGCTATTCTCAAATTTACAACTATTCATTTCATCTCTCTCAAATGTTGATCTATTATCACATACGTATTAAAATATTATCTCCCATGCTGCGTGATACGTTGTTTTTATATTCATCCTTTCTTAAATGAACCAAAGGTTTTAGTTGGATTAGATTGTGATTAGTCAAGTTTTCTGATTTCATGATTTCTTAAATTGCGGTCATACGACCTCAATCACTGGAAATAGAATATCATGAGTATTTCTCTTTACTTGCAATCATAAATTCGGGGAATGTCATCAATTGGTATGTCGGTGATTGCATGATTTCCTGAAAGTCTTTCACAGTCTAATTTGGGCACTAAGTATTTCGTCTAGGTTCAGTGCATGTTTCCAACACTTGATGCTTTATGATTTGGGTATATAGCTTCCACAAGAGCATTTCCTGCAAAGACATGTCTCGGTCCCCACTGGTAAGTCATTTCACTCGAACACAGAATCAATAGGCTGAACATGGAAAGGTTACTGCTAGAATACTTATTAGACTGCATGGATCTATTCTTTGATATTAAGGAAACAAATACACCGTGTTATTAACTGTACTTCATTGATGATTCTCAAGTCAGAAAGTACAGGTCTGACTTCCTGTCCTTCAATGCCTGAAAGGATGATCGTATCTGCCAAAAGCACATAGTTAGAAGCACATCGCAGCTCAAACACACACACACCCAGAAATAGAAACAAACACAAAGAAACACTCACATGGGCATGATTCTGCATGTTTTAAGTAAACTAACGCATTTTAAGTAAACTACCACTTAAGTTTACTGTTTTAGGTAAACACCACTGTTTTAAGTAAACTAACGCCTTCCCCAGGAGTTTTAAGTGAACTCCCTGGGGAATACAAGGGGACACACCCTATGGTTCATTCTTTAACTGAGTGCTGATATTGGATTGGTGGACCGCGTACCTGATGGGTGGGTGGGGTGTTCGAGGTAGGCGGGGTTGAGTTATATAAGGGCTGATGTGGCCAGATGGCGTGTCATTTGAAGACTCTCTCGGAAGAGATAGCATCTTTCTGCAACGTGCGGTCCCAGCAGAGAAAGCTTGTGATCCTTGCTCCTGGCGACATGGAGGCTGATTCACTCCACTTGGGAGATGAGTGGCAGTTCAACCACTTTTCAAAACTCACATCTTCTCGGCCAGATGCAGCTTTTGCTGAAATCCAGCGGACTTCTCTACCTGAGAAGTCACCACTGTCATCTGAGACCCATGTCGACCTCTGTGATGGTTTGGCTCCTGTGGCAAGACAGCCTGCCCCTGGGGAGAAGCTTCCTCTCAGTAGCAGGAGACCTGCTGCGGTGGGGGCTGGGCTCCAGAATATGGGAAATACTTGCTATGTGAATGCTTCCCTGCAGTGCCTGACATACACACCACCCCTTGCCAACTACATGCTGTCCCGGGAGCACTCTCAACTTTGTCATCATCACAAGTGCTGCATGCTGTGTACGATGGAAGCTCACATCACACGGGCCCTCCACCGTCCTGGCCACGTCATCCAGCCCTCACAGGCATTGGTTGCTGGCTTCCATCGAGGCAAGCAGGAAGATGCCCATGAATTTCTGATGTTCATTGTGGATGCCATGAAAAGGGCATGCCTTCCCGGGCACAAGCAGGTAGATCATGACTCTGAGGACACCACCCTCATCCACCAGATATTTGGAGGCTGCTGGAGATCTCAAATCAAGTGTCTCCACTGCCAGGGCGTTTCGGACACCTTTGACCCTTACCTGGACATTGCCCTGGATATCCAGGCAGCTCAGAGTGTGAAGCAAGCTTTGGAACAGGTGGTGAAGCCCGAAGAACTCAATGGAGAGAATGCCTATCATTGTGGTCTTTGTCTCCAGAAGGCGCCTGCCTCCAAGACGTTCACTCTACACACTTCTGCCAAGGTCCTCATCCTTGTATTGAAGAGATTCTCCGATGTCACAGGCAACAAACTTGCCAAGAATGTGCAATACCCTGAGTGCCTTGACATGCAGCCATACATGTCTCAGCAGAACACAGGACCTCTTGTCTATGTCCTCTATGCTGTGCTGGTCCATGCTGGGTGGAGTTGTCACAACGGACATTACCTCTCTTATGTCAAAGCTCCAGGAGGCCAGTGGTACAAAATGGATGACGCCGAGGTCACTGCCTGTAGCATCGCTTCTGTCCTGAGTCAACAGGCCTATGTCCTCTTTTACATCCAGAAGAGTCAACTGGAAAGATGCAGTGAGAGTGTGTCAATAGGCAGGGAACCAGGAGCCCTTGGTGCTGAACACAAAGACAGGCGAGCAACGCAAGGAGAGCTCCAGAGAGAACCCTGCCTCCAGGTACCCGACTTGGAGGAGCACTTGGTGGAAAGAGCCACTCAGGAAAGCACCTTAGACCACTGGAAGTTCCTCCAAGAGCAAAACAAAACCAAGCCTGACTTCAACGTCAGAAAAGTCGAATGTACCCTGCCTCCCAACGTGCTTGTGATTCATCCATCAAAATACAAGAGTGGGATGAACAACCGTCATCCTGAACAGCAAAGCTCCCTGCTGAACCTCTCTTCAAGGAACCTGGCACCTCAGGAGTCCATGAACACTGGCACGCTCACTTCTCTGCAAGGGAGGACCAGGAGATCCAAAGGGAGGAACAAACACAGCAAGAGGGCTCTGTTTGTGTGCCAGTGATCTCAGGAAAAGTCTCCATGCAAACGCAGGTGTGCATGCGCACACACACTGACACACACACACCCACATACACGTACACACACACACACCCACGAGGGGGTTCGCGCGCGCACACACACACACCATCACCTACGCAGTCAATCCGACATAAAGTAATGAGGAGCCCAGGTGTCTGTCTACACAAGAGGGAAAACTGGATAGTGATGGCTGCGTTTCAGGATGAGCCCAGACATGGGAAACGTCGAGTTTTGCAGTCGTGAGTCTTCTGAACCTGTGGAGGGATTGTCTGTGTGTTTGTGTTCACGGTAGATGTCATTCAGTGTGAATTTCTGAATATGACATATTGCGGTGTAGGGTTGCGCGTGAGGTTATTGCAGGGGACGGGGTTGACTATTTTCTCTTGGGGTGTGTTTCATTCGTCAGTTGTTGGTGAGCACCAGAAGTTGAAATTTTGCGAACGTGGGACTTCTGTGGATCCTTCTCGCTACCTTGAGTAGTGGAAACTGGAACGCATTTGAAGAGAGGAAGGGTGTTCTTCTTTTGAACCTGCCTCGCCGTTTTTACATTACTTGTTGAATGGACGTCAGGCGCCCTAGGACTTGTGCCCTTGGTGGAACCCACAGAATGCTGGAGACAGACAGACAGACACACTTGCCTATTGAATGGTGTCCATTTCCAATGAATTGAAGCAGAAAATCATCCCACTGGTATGTGAGTCATTTGGAAGTAAGTCGTATTGATAATAAAGGAAATCAAACACAGGAGCGTGTGTGTATTCAACTAAAATAAAATCAGCAAGCACTGAAATAAATCGCATTTGGTGTGCATCAAAATGGCGTCTGGGAGATTCCGGGTCAATCGTCCAGCTGCGAAAGGTGCATCTCTGAAGCACAGTCCCTGACCTGCAGTGAGACTTGTTCATCCGAGGTGGTGTTGCAGTGGAAATGATTGTGGGAAATGGCCCCTTCCTTTTGTGTATTCGCTGATTGGATTTCAGGCTCCGTTTCTCGTTCGGTACAGCGATCCAAGTTGACCAACCCGAGAGGAAAGGTGTCCAGGGCATAACTCAGGGCTCCATACAACCACAGAATCTTGGGTGCAACCCTGCTCAAGCACACAAATGCGCGTATTAACAGTGTCTCTGTGTGTGACGTGTGTGCAAAGTACAGTGTGATGAGCATGACTGGCAGACAGGTGATCCATTGGGCTCACCTGAAAATCAGTTATGAGCATGAAAGAACACCGACGCCCAGGTCCCCGCTTCAGACATAACACCCACCAGCGTCTTGTGTGAAGCCACGGCATCTGGACTGCTCATGCTTCTGGGGATCATTCTCCTGAAAATGGTGGCTCCTTTCTCCCTGTGGAGCAACTCTCTACGCAGCGCTTCTTTCCTCCCCCAGGACTCATTTCATCGGGCCCGGGAAGCCTTCTGATTCAACACACCTGACCCATGAAAAGGAAAGGGAAAGAAAGGAGGCCAAAGGTCACACTCTCCTCATTCCACCATCCTCCCTAAAATCATCCTGATTTCATGGGCCCTGAGACCGGGGATGCTTCTGTACACCTCGAGGCCTTGGCGCCTGGCCCAAATGCTATTCTCTTTCTCATTATCTGAAAAATTTTAAGAAAATCCCTAGAGCCAGGATCTTTATTCCTAGTAAGCCGAAAGTCCCAAAGAAACACCCAAATTCTGTCCCTCTTAGTTTGGGAAACAAGTCTACCTTCATCAGCATGACATTTTCCACCAAATGTGGTAACTGCAAGTCCACCACACAATGCTTAACTGGAATTGGAAGCAACATCTTAGACGACGAAAAATACATGCAAGAATCCCTATGACAAATGGTTTATTTTTCCCTTTCTTACTAAAACAACTGCCAGTATTAACAATGGTATGCAAATCTCTTTTAGACGCCCTGCTTTTAAATCTCTATGTTTCTTCCTGAGACAGGGACTCATTCCCATCACCCAGGCATTTACAGTGTTTAATTCTGGTTATATGCTATTCTCAAATTTACAACTATTCATTTCATCTCTCTCAAATGTTGATCTATTATCACATACGTATTAAAATATTATCTCCCGTGCTGCGTGATATGTTGTTTTTATATTCATCCTTTCTTAAATGAACCAAAGGTTTTAGTTGGATTAGATTGTGATTAGTCAAGTTTTCTGATTTCATGATTTCTTAAATTGCGGTCATACGACCTCAATCACTGGAAATAGAATGTCATGAGTATTTCTCTTTACTTGCAATCATAAATTCGGGGAATGTCCTCAATTGGTATGTCGGTGATTGCATGATTTCCTGAAAGTCTTTCACAGTCTAATTTGGGCACTAAGTATTTCGTCTAGGTTCAGTGCATGTTTCCAACACTTGATGCTTTATGATTTGGGTATACAGCTTCCACAAGAGCATTTCCTGCAAAGACATGTCTCGGTCCCCACTGGTAAGTCATTTCACTCGAACACAGAATCAATAGGCTGAAGATGGAAAGGTTACTGCTAGAATACTTATTAGACTGCATGGATCTATTCTTTGATATTAAGGAAACAAATACACCGTGTTATTAACTGTACTTCATTGATGATTCTCAAGTCAGAAAGTACAGGTCTGACTTCCTGTCCTTCAATGCCTGAAAGGATGATCGTATCTGCCAAAAGCACATAGTTAGAAGCACATCGCAGCTCAAACACACACACACCCAGAAATAGAAACAAACACAAAGAAACACTCACATGGGCATGATTCTGCATGTTTTAAGTAAACTAACGCATTTTAAGTAAACTACCACTTAAGTTTACTGTTTTAAGTAAACACCACTGTTTTAAGTAAACTAACGCCTTCCCCAGGAGTTTTAAGTGAACTCCCTGGGGAATACAAGGGGACACACCCTATGGTTCATTCTTTAACTGAGTGCTGATATTGGATTGGTGGACCGCGTACCTGATGGGTGGGTGGGGTGTTCGAGGTAGGCGGGGTTGAGTTATATAAGGGCTGATGCGGCCAGATGGCGTGTCATTTGAAGACTCTCTCGGAAGAGATAGCATCTTTCTGCAACGTGCGGTCCCAGCAGAGAAAGCTTGTGATCCTTGCTCCTGGCGACATGGAGGCCGATTCACTCCACTTGGGAGGTGAGTGGCAGTTCAACCACTTTTCAAAACTCACATCTTCTCGGCCAGATGCAGCTTTTGCTGAAATCCAGCGGACTTCTCTACCTGAGAAGTCACCACTGTCATCTGAGACCCATGTCGACCTCTGTGATGGTTTGGCTCCTGTGGCAAGACAGCCTGCCCCTGGGGAGAAGCTTCCTCTCAGTAGCAGGAGACCTGCTGCGGTGGGGGCTGGGCTCCAGAATATGGGAAATACTTGCTATGTGAATGCTTCCCTGCAGTGCCTGACATACACACCACCCCTTGCCAACTACATGCTGTCCCGGGAGCACTCTCAACTTTGTCATCATCACAAGTGCTGCATGCTGTGTACGATGGAAGCTCACATCACACGGGCCCTCCACCGTCCTGGCCACGTCATCCAGCCCTCACAGGCATTGGTTGCTGGCTTCCATCGAGGCAAGCAGGAAGATGCCCATGAATTTCTGATGTTCATTGTGGATGCCATGAAAAGGGCATGCCTTCCCGGGCACAAGCAGGTAGATCATGACTCTGAGGACACCACCCTCATCCACCAGATATTTGGAGGCTGCTGGAGATCTCAAATCAAGTGTCTCCACTGCCAGGGCGTTTCGGACACCTTTGACCCTTACCTGGACATTGCCCTGGATATCCAGGCAGCTCAGAGTGTGAAGCAAGCTTTGGAACAGGTGGTGAAGCCCGAAGAACTCAATGGAGAGAATGTCTATCATTGTGGTCTTTGTCTCCAGAAGGCGCCTGCCTCCAAGACGTTCACTCTACACACTTCTGCCAAGGTCCTCATCCTTGTATTGAAGAGATTCTCCGATGTCACAGGCAACAAACTTGCCAAGAATGTGCAATACCCTGAGTGCCTTGACATGCAGCCATACATGTCTCAGCAGAACACAGGACCTCTTGTCTATGTCCTCTATGCTGTGCTGGTCCATGCTGGGTGGAGTTGTCACAACGGACATTACCTCTCTTATGTCAAAGCTCCAGGAGGCCAGTGGTACAAAATGGATGACGCCGAGGTCACTGCCTGTAGCATCGCTTCTGTCCTGAGTCAACAGGCCTATGTCCTCTTTTACATCCAGAAGAGTCAACTGGAAAGATGCAGTGAGAGTGTGTCAATAGGCAGGGAACCAGGAGCCCTTGGTGCTGAACACAAGGACAGGCGAGCAACGCAAGGAGAGCTCCAGAGAGAACCCTGCCTCCAGGTACCCGACTTGGAGGAGCACTTGGTGGAAAGAGCCACTCAGGAAAGCACCTTAGACCACTGGAAGTTCCTCCAAGAGCAAAACAAAACCAAGCCTGACTTCAACGTCAGAAAAGTCGAATGTACCCTGCCTCCCAACGTGCTTGTGATTCATCCATCAAAATACAAGAGTGGGATGAACAACCGTCATCCTGAACAGCAAAGCTCCCTGCTGAACCTCTCTTCAAGGAACCTGGCACCTCAGGAGTCCATGAACACTGGCACACTCACTTCTCTGCAAGGGAGGACCAGGAGATCCAAAGGGAGGAACAAACACAGCAAGAGGGCTCTGTTTGTGTGCCAGTGATCTCAGGAAAAGTCTCCATGCAAACGCAGGAGTGCATGCGCACACACACTGACACACACACACACACATACACGTACACACACACACACCCACGAGGGGGTTCGCGCGCGCACACACACACACCATCACCTACGCAGTCAATCCGACATAAAGTAATGAGGAGCCCAGGTGTCTGTCTACACAAGAGGGAAAACTGGATAGTGATGGCTGCGTTTCAGGATGAGCCCAGACATGGGAAACATCGAGTTTTGCAGTCGTGAGTCTTCTGAACCTGTGGAGGGATTGTCTGTGTGTTTGTGTTCACGGTAGATGTCATTCAGTGTGAATTTCTGAATATGACATATTGCGGTGTAGGGTTGCGCGTGAGGTTATTGCAGGGGACGGGGTTGACTATTTTCTCTTGGGGTGTGTTTCATTCGTCAGTTGTTGGTGAGCACCAGAAGTTGAAATTTTGCGAACGTGGGACTTCTGTGGATCCTTCTCGCTACCTTGAGTAGTGGAAACTGGAACGCATTTGAAGAGAGGAAGGGTGTTCTTCTTTTGAACCTGCCTCGCCGTTTTTACATTACTTGTTGAATGGACGTCAGGCGCCCTAGGACTTGTGCCCTTGGTGGAACCCACAGAATGCTGGAGACAGACAGACAGACACACTTGCCTATTGAATGGTGTCCATTTCCAATGAATTGAAGCAGAAAATCATCCCACTGGTATGTGAGTCATTTGGAAGTAAGTCGTATTGATAATAAAGGAAATCAAACACAGGAGCGTGTGTGTATTCAACTAAAATAAAATCAGCAAGCACTGAAATAAATCGCATTTGGTGTGCATCAAAATGGCGTCTGGGAGATTCCGGGTCAATCGTCCAGCTGCGAAAGGTGCATCTCTGAAGCACAGTCCCTGACCTGCAGTGAGACTTGTTCATCCGAGGTGGTGTTGCAGTGGAAATGATTGTGGGAAATGGCCCCTTCCTTTTGTGTATTCGCTGATTGGATTTCAGGCTCCGTTTCTCGTTCGGTACAGCGATCCAAGTTGACCAACCCGAGAGGAAAGGTGTCCAGGGCATAACTCAGGGCTCCATACAACCACAGAATCTTGGGTGCAACCCTGCTCAAGCACACAAATGCGCGTATTAACAGTGTCTCTGTGTGTGACGTGTGTGCAAAGTACAGTGTGATGAGCATGACTGGCAGACAGGTGATCCATTGGGCTCACCTGAAAATCAGTTATGAGCATGAAAGAACACCGACGCCCAGGTCCCCGCTTCAGACATAACACCCACCAGCGTCTTGTGTGAAGCCACGGCATCTGGACTGCTCATGCTTCTGGGGATCATTCTCCTGAAAATGGTGGCTCCTTTCTCCCTGTGGAGCAACTCTCTACGCAGCGCTTCTTTCCTCCCCCAGGACTCATTTCATCGGGCCCGGGAAGCCTTCTGATTCAACACACCTGACCCATGAAAAGGAAAGGGAAAGAAAGGAGGTCAAAGGTCACACTCTCCTCATTCCACCATCCTCCCTAAAATCATCCTGATTTCATGGGCCCTGAGACCGGGGATGCTTCTGTACACCTCGAGGCCTTGGCGCCTGGCCCAAATGCTATTCTCTTTCTCATTATCTGAAAAATTTTAAGAAAATCCCTAGAGCCAGGATCTTTATTCCTAGTAAGCCGAAAGTCCCAAAGAAACACCCAAATTCTGTCCCTCTTAGTTTGGGAAACAAGTCTACCTTCATCAGCATGACATTTTCCACCAAATGTGGTAACTGCAAGTCCACCACACAATGCTTAACTGGAATTGGAAGCAACATCTCAGACGATGAAAAATACATGCAAGAATCCCTAAGACAAATGGTTTATTTTTCCCTTTCTTACTAAAACAACTGCCAGTATTAACAATGGTATGCAAATCTCTTTTAGACGCCCTGCTTTTAAATCTCTATGTTTCTTCCTGAGACAGGGACTCATTCCCATCACCCAGGCATTTACAGTGTTTAATTCTGGTTATATGCTATTCTCAAATTTACAACTATTCATTTCATCTCTCTCAAATGTTGATCTATTATCACATACGTATTAAAATATTATCTCCCGTGCTGCGTGATATGTTGTTTTCATATTCATCCTTTCTTAAATGAACCAAAGGTTTTAGTTGGATTAGATTGTGATTAGTCAAGTTTTCTGATTTCATGATTTCTTAAATTGCGGTCATACGACCTCAATCACTGGAAATAGAATGTCATGAGTATTTCTCTTTACTTGCAATCATAAATTCGGGGAATGTCCTCAATTGGTATGTCGGTGATTGCATGATTTCCTGAAAGTCTTTCACAGTCTAATTTGGGCACTAAGTATTTCGTCTAGGTTCAGTGCATGTTTCCAACACTTGATGCTTTATGATTTGGGTATACAGCTTCCACAAGAGCATTTCCTGCAAAGACATGTCTCGGTCCCCACTGGTAAGTCATTTCACTCGAACACAGAATCAATAGGCTGAAGATGGAAAGGTTACTGCTAGAATACTTATTAGACTGCATGGATCTATTCTTTGATATTAAGGAAACAAATACACCGTGTTATTAACTGTACTTCATTGATAATTCTCAAGTCAGAAAGTACAGGTCTGACTTCCTGTCCTTCAATGCCTGAAAGGATGATCGTATCTGCCAAAAGCACATAGTTAGAAGCACATCGCAGCTCAAACACACACACACCCAGAAATAGAAACAAACACAAAGAAACACTCACATGGGCATGATTCTGCATGTTTTAAGTAAACTAACGCATTTTAAGTAAACTACCACTTAAGTTTACTGTTTTAAGTAAACACCACTGTTTTAAGTAAACTAACGCCTTCCCCAGGAGTTTTAAGTGAACTCCCTGGGGAATACAAGGGGACACACCCTATGGTTCATTCTTTAACTGAGTGCTGATATTGGATTGGTGGACCGCGTACCTGATGGGTGGGTGGGGTGTTCGAGGTAGGCGGGGTTGAGTTATATAAGGGCTGATGCGGCCAGATGGCGTGTCATTTGAAGACTCTCTCGGAAGAGATAGCATCTTTCTGCAACGTGCGGTCCCAGCAGAGAAAGCTTGTGATCCTTGCTCCTGGCGACATGGAGGCCGATTCACTCCACTTGGGAGGTGAGTGGCAGTTCAACCACTTTTCAAAACTCACATCTTCTCGGCCAGATGCAGCTTTTGCTGAAATCCAGCGGACTTCTCTACCTGAGAAGTCACCACTGTCATCTGAGACCCATGTCGACCTCTGTGATGGTTTGGCTCCTGTGGCAAGACAGCCTGCCCCTGGGGAGAAGCTTCCTCTCAGTAGCAGGAGACCTGCTGCGGTGGGGGCTGGGCTCCAGAATATGGGAAATACTTGCTATGTGAATGCTTCCCTGCAGTGCCTGACATACACACCACCCCTTGCCAACTACATGCTGTCCCGGGAGCACTCTCAACTTTGTCATCATCACAAGTGCTGCATGCTGTGTACGATGGAAGCTCACATCACACGGGCCCTCCACCGTCCTGGCCACGTCATCCAGCCCTCACAGGCATTGGTTGCTGGCTTCCATCGAGGCAAGCAGGAAGATGCCCATGAATTTCTGATGTTCATTGTGGATGCCATGAAAAGGGCATGCCTTCCCGGGCACAAGCAGGTAGATCATGACTCTGAGGACACCACCCTCATCCACCAGATATTTGGAGGCTGCTGGAGATCTCAAATCAAGTGTCTCCACTGCCAGGGCGTTTCGGACACCTTTGACCCTTACCTGGACATTGCCCTGGATATCCAGGCAGCTCAGAGTGTGAAGCAAGCTTTGGAACAGGTGGTGAAGCCCGAAGAACTCAATGGAGAGAATGCCTATCATTGTGGTCTTTGTCTCCAGAAGGCGCCTGCCTCCAAGACGTTCACTCTACACACTTCTGCCAAGGTCCTCATCCTTGTATTGAAGAGATTCTCCGATGTCACAGGCAACAAACTTGCCAAGAATGTGCAATACCCTGAGTGCCTTGACATGCAGCCATACATGTCTCAGCAGAACACAGGACCTCTTGTCTATGTCCTCTATGCTGTGCTGGTCCATGCTGGGTGGAGTTGTCACAACGGACATTACCTCTCTTATGTCAAAGCTCCAGGAGGCCAGTGGTATAAAATGGATGACGCCGAGGTCACTGCCTGTAGCATCGCTTCTGTCCTGAGTCAACAGGCCTATGTCCTCTTTTACATCCAGAAGAGTCAACTGGAAAGATGCAGTGAGAGTGTGTCAATAGGCAGGGAACCAGGAGCCCTTGGTGCTGAACACAAAGACAGGCGAGCAACGCAAGGAGAGCTCCAGAGAGAACCCTGCCTCCAGGTACCCGACTTGGAGGAGCACTTGGTGGAAAGAGCCACTCAGGAAAGCACCTTAGACCACTGGAAGTTCCTCCAAGAGCAAAACAAAACCAAGCCTGACTTCAACGTCAGAAAAGTCGAATGTACCCTGCCTCCCAACGTGCTTGTGATTCATCCATCAAAATACAAGAGTGGGATGAACAACCGTCATCCTGAACAGCAAAGCTCCCTGCTGAACCTCTCTTCAAGGAACCTGGCACCTCAGGAGTCCATGAACACTGGCACGCTCACTTCTCTGCAAGGGAGGACCAGGAGATCCAAAGGGAGGAACAAACACAGCAAGAGGGCTCTGTTTGTGTGCCAGTGATCTCAGGAAAAGTCTCCATGCAAACGCAGGAGTGCATGCGCACACACACTGACACACACACACACATACACGTACACACACACACACCCACGAGGGGGTTCGCGCGCGCACACACACACACCATCACCTACGCAGTCAATCCGACATAAAGTAATGAGGAGCCCAGGTGTCTGTCTACACAAGAGGGAAAACTGGATAGTGATGGCTGCGTTTCAGGATGAGCCCAGACATGGGAAACATCGAGTTTTGCAGTCGTGAGTCTTCTGAACCTGTGGAGGGATTGTCTGTGTGTTTGTGTTCACGGTAGATGTCATTCAGTGTGAATTTCTGAATATGACATATTGCGGTGTAGGGTTGCGCGTGAGGTTATTGCAGGGGACGGGGTTGACTATTTTCTCTTGGGGTGTGTTTCATTCGTCAGTTGTTGGTGAGCACCAGAAGTTGAAATTTTGCGAACGTGGGACTTCTGTGGATCCTTCTCGCTACCTTGAGTAGTGGAAACTGGAACGCATTTGAAGAGAGGAAGGGTGTTCTTCTTTTGAACCTGCCTCGCCGTTTTTACATTACTTGTTGAATGGACGTCAGGCGCCCTAGGACTTGTGCCCTTGGTGGAACCCACAGAATGCTGGAGACAGACAGACAGACACACTTGCCTATTGAATGGTGTCCATTTCCAATGAATTGAAGCAGAAAATCATCCCACTGGTATGTGAGTCATTTGGAAGTAAGTCGTATTGATAATAAAGGAAATCAAACACAGGAGCGTGTGTGTATTCAACTAAAATAAAATCAGCAAGCACTGAAATAAATCGCATTTGGTGTGCATCAAAATGGCGTCTGGGAGATTCCGGGTCAATCGTCCAGCTGCGAAAGGTGCATCTCTGAAGCACAGTCCCTGACCTGCAGTGAGACTTGTTCATCCGAGGTGGTGTTGCAGTGGAAATGATTGTGGGAAATGGCCCCTTCCTTTTGTGTATTCGCTGATTGGATTTCAGGCTCCGTTTCTCGTTCGGTACAGCGATCCAAGTTGACCAACCCGAGAGGAAAGGTGTCCAGGGCATAACTCAGGGCTCCATACAACCACAGAATCTTGGGTGCAACCCTGCTCAAGCACACAAATGCGCGTATTAACAGTGTCTCTGTGTGTGACGTGTGTGCAAAGTACAGTGTGATGAGCATGACTGGCAGACAGGTGATCCATTGGGCTCACCTGAAAATCAGTTATGAGCATGAAAGAACACCGACGCCCAGGTCCCCGCTTCAGACATAACACCCACCAGCGTCTTGTGTGAAGCCACGGCATCTGGACTGCTCATGCTTCTGGGGATCATTCTCCTGAAAATGGTGGCTCCTTTCTCCCTGTGGAGCAACTCTCTACGCAGCGCTTCTTTCCTCCCCCAGGACTCATTTCATCGGGCCCGGGAAGCCTTCTGATTCAACACACCTGACCCATGAAAAGGAAAGGGAAAGAAAGGAGGCCAAAGGTCACACTCTCCTCATTCCACCATCCTCCCTAAAATCATCCTGATTTCATGGGCCCTGAGACCGGGGATGCTTCTGTACACCTCGAGGCCTTGGCGCCTGGCCCAAATGCTATTCTCTTTCTCATTATCTGAAAAATTTTAAGAAAATCCCTAGAGCCAGGATCTTTATTCCTAGTAAGCCGAAAGTCCCAAAGAAACACCCAAATTCTGTCCCTCTTAGTTTGGGAAACAAGTCTACCTTCATCAGCATGACATTTTCCACCAAATGTGGTAACTGCAAGTCCACCACACAATGCTTAACTGGAATTGGAAGCAACATCTCAGACGATGAAAAATACATGCAAGAATCCCTAAGACAAATGGTTTATTTTTCCCTTTCTTAAAAAACAACTGCCAGTATTAACAATGGTATGCAAATCTCTTTTAGACGCCCTGCTTTTAAATCTCTATGTTTCTTCCTGAGACAGGGACTCATTCCCATCACCCAGGCATTTACAGTGTTTAATTCTGGTTATATGCTATTCTCAAATTTACAACTATTCATTTCATCTCTCTCAAATGTTGATCTATTATCACATACGTATTAAAATATTATCTCCCATGCTGCGTGATACGTTGTTTTTATATTCATCCTTTCTTAAATGAACCAAAGGTTTTAGTTGGATTAGATTGTGATTAGTCAAGTTTTCTGATTTCATGATTTCTTAAATTGCGGTCATACGACCTCAATCACTGGAAATAGAATATCATGAGTATTTCTCTTTACTTGCAATCATAAATTCGGGGAATGTCATCAATTGGTATGTCGGTGATTGCATGATTTCCTGAAAGTCTTTCACAGTCTAATTTGGGCACTAAGTATTTCGTCTAGGTTCAGTGCATGTTTCCAACACTTGATGCTTTATGATTTGGGTATATAGCTTCCACAAGAGCATTTCCTGCAAAGACATGTCTCGGTCCCCACTGGTAAGTCATTTCACTCGAACACAGAATCAATAGGCTGAACATGGAAAGGTTACTGCTAGAATACTTATTAGACTGCATGGATCTATTCTTTGATATTAAGGAAACAAATACACCGTGTTATTAACTGTACTTCATTGATGATTCTCAAGTCAGAAAGTACAGGTCTGACTTCCTGTCCTTCAATGCCTGAAAGGATGATCGTATCTGCCAAAAGCACATAGTTAGAAGCACATCGCAGCTCAAACACACACACACCCAGAAATAGAAACAAACACAAAGAAACACTCACATGGGCATGATTCTGCATGTTTTAAGTAAACTAACGCATTTTAAGTAAACTACCACTTAAGTTTACTGTTTTAGGTAAACACCACTGTTTTAAGTAAACTAACGCCTTCCCCAGGAGTTTTAAGTGAACTCCCTGGGGAATACAAGGGGACACACCCTATGGTTCATTCTTTAACTGAGTGCTGATATTGGATTGGTGGACCGCGTACCTGATGGGTGGGTGGGGTGTTCGAGGTAGGCGGGGTTGAGTTATATAAGGGCTGATGTGGCCAGATGGCGTGTCATTTGAAGACTCTCTCGGAAGAGATAGCATCTTTCTGCAACGTGCGGTCCCAGCAGAGAAAGCTTGTGATCCTTGCTCCTGGCGACATGGAGGCTGATTCACTCCACTTGGGAGATGAGTGGCAGTTCAACCACTTTTCAAAACTCACATCTTCTCGGCCAGATGCAGCTTTTGCTGAAATCCAGCGGACTTCTCTACCTGAGAAGTCACCACTGTCATCTGAGACCCATGTCGACCTCTGTGATGGTTTGGCTCCTGTGGCAAGACAGCCTGCCCCTGGGGAGAAGCTTCCTCTCAGTAGCAGGAGACCTGCTGCGGTGGGGGCTGGGCTCCAGAATATGGGAAATACTTGCTATGTGAATGCTTCCCTGCAGTGCCTGACATACACACCACCCCTTGCCAACTACATGCTGTCCCGGGAGCACTCTCAACTTTGTCATCATCACAAGTGCTGCATGCTGTGTACGATGGAAGCTCACATCACACGGGCCCTCCACCGTCCTGGCCACGTCATCCAGCCCTCACAGGCATTGGTTGCTGGCTTCCATCGAGGCAAGCAGGAAGATGCCCATGAATTTCTGATGTTCATTGTGGATGCCATGAAAAGGGCATGCCTTCCCGGGCACAAGCAGGTAGATCATGACTCTGAGGACACCACCCTCATCCACCAGATATTTGGAGGCTGCTGGAGATCTCAAATCAAGTGTCTCCACTGCCAGGGCGTTTCGGACACCTTTGACCCTTACCTGGACATTGCCCTGGATATCCAGGCAGCTCAGAGTGTGAAGCAAGCTTTGGAACAGGTGGTGAAGCCCGAAGAACTCAATGGAGAGAATGCCTATCATTGTGGTCTTTGTCTCCAGAAGGCGCCTGCCTCCAAGACGTTCACTCTACACACTTCTGCCAAGGTCCTCATCCTTGTATTGAAGAGATTCTCCGATGTCACAGGCAACAAACTTGCCAAGAATGTGCAATACCCTGAGTGCCTTGACATGCAGCCATACATGTCTCAGCAGAACACAGGACCTCTTGTCTATGTCCTCTATGCTGTGCTGGTCCATGCTGGGTGGAGTTGTCACAACGGACATTACCTCTCTTATGTCAAAGCTCCAGGAGGCCAGTGGTACAAAATGGATGACGCCGAGGTCACTGCCTGTAGCATCGCTTCTGTCCTGAGTCAACAGGCCTATGTCCTCTTTTACATCCAGAAGAGTCAACTGGAAAGATGCAGTGAGAGTGTGTCAATAGGCAGGGAACCAGGAGCCCTTGGTGCTGAACACAAAGACAGGCGAGCAACGCAAGGAGAGCTCCAGAGAGAACCCTGCCTCCAGGTACCCGACTTGGAGGAGCACTTGGTGGAAAGAGCCACTCAGGAAAGCACCTTAGACCACTGGAAGTTCCTCCAAGAGCAAAACAAAACCAAGCCTGACTTCAACGTCAGAAAAGTCGAATGTACCCTGCCTCCCAACGTGCTTGTGATTCATCCATCAAAATACAAGAGTGGGATGAACAACCGTCATCCTGAACAGCAAAGCTCCCTGCTGAACCTCTCTTCAAGGAACCTGGCACCTCAGGAGTCCATGAACACTGGCACGCTCACTTCTCTGCAAGGGAGGACCAGGAGATCCAAAGGGAGGAACAAACACAGCAAGAGGGCTCTGTTTGTGTGCCAGTGATCTCAGGAAAAGTCTCCATGCAAACGCAGGTGTGCATGCGCACACACACTGACACACACACACCCACATACACGTACACACACACACACCCACGAGGGGGTTCGCGCGCGCACACACACACACCATCACCTACGCAGTCAATCCGACATAAAGTAATGAGGAGCCCAGGTGTCTGTCTACACAAGAGGGAAAACTGGATAGTGATGGCTGCGTTTCAGGATGAGCCCAGACATGGGAAACGTCGAGTTTTGCAGTCGTGAGTCTTCTGAACCTGTGGAGGGATTGTCTGTGTGTTTGTGTTCACGGTAGATGTCATTCAGTGTGAATTTCTGAATATGACATATTGCGGTGTAGGGTTGCGCGTGAGGTTATTGCAGGGGACGGGGTTGACTATTTTCTCTTGGGGTGTGTTTCATTCGTCAGTTGTTGGTGAGCACCAGAAGTTGAAATTTTGCGAACGTGGGACTTCTGTGGATCCTTCTCGCTACCTTGAGTAGTGGAAACTGGAACGCATTTGAAGAGAGGAAGGGTGTTCTTCTTTTGAACCTGCCTCGCCGTTTTTACATTACTTGTTGAATGGACGTCAGGCGCCCTAGGACTTGTGCCCTTGGTGGAACCCACAGAATGCTGGAGACAGACAGACAGACACACTTGCCTATTGAATGGTGTCCATTTCCAATGAATTGAAGCAGAAAATCATCCCACTGGTATGTGAGTCATTTGGAAGTAAGTCGTATTGATAATAAAGGAAATCAAACACAGGAGCGTGTGTGTATTCAACTAAAATAAAATCAGCAAGCACTGAAATAAATCGCATTTGGTGTGCATCAAAATGGCGTCTGGGAGATTCCGGGTCAATCGTCCAGCTGCGAAAGGTGCATCTCTGAAGCACAGTCCCTGACCTGCAGTGAGACTTGTTCATCCGAGGTGGTGTTGCAGTGGAAATGATTGTGGGAAATGGCCCCTTCCTTTTGTGTATTCGCTGATTGGATTTCAGGCTCCGTTTCTCGTTCGGTACAGCGATCCAAGTTGACCAACCCGAGAGGAAAGGTGTCCAGGGCATAACTCAGGGCTCCATACAACCACAGAATCTTGGGTGCAACCCTGCTCAAGCACACAAATGCGCGTATTAACAGTGTCTCTGTGTGTGACGTGTGTGCAAAGTACAGTGTGATGAGCATGACTGGCAGACAGGTGATCCATTGGGCTCACCTGAAAATCAGTTATGAGCATGAAAGAACACCGACGCCCAGGTCCCCGCTTCAGACATAACACCCACCAGCGTCTTGTGTGAAGCCACGGCATCTGGACTGCTCATGCTTCTGGGGATCATTCTCCTGAAAATGGTGGCTCCTTTCTCCCTGTGGAGCAACTCTCTACGCAGCGCTTCTTTCCTCCCCCAGGACTCATTTCATCGGGCCCGGGAAGCCTTCTGATTCAACACACCTGACCCATGAAAAGGAAAGGGAAAGAAAGGAGGCCAAAGGTCACACTCTCCTCATTCCACCATCCTCCCTAAAATCATCCTGATTTCATGGGCCCTGAGACCGGGGATGCTTCTGTACACCTCGAGGCCTTGGCGCCTGGCCCAAATGCTATTCTCTTTCTCATTATCTGAAAAATTTTAAGAAAATCCCTAGAGCCAGGATCTTTATTCCTAGTAAGCCGAAAGTCCCAAAGAAACACCCAAATTCTGTCCCTCTTAGTTTGGGAAACAAGTCTACCTTCATCAGCATGACATTTTCCACCAAATGTGGTAACTGCAAGTCCACCACACAATGCTTAACTGGAATTGGAAGCAACATCTTAGACGACGAAAAATACATGCAAGAATCCCTATGACAAATGGTTTATTTTTCCCTTTCTTACTAAAACAACTGCCAGTATTAACAATGGTATGCAAATCTCTTTTAGACGCCCTGCTTTTAAATCTCTATGTTTCTTCCTGAGACAGGGACTCATTCCCATCACCCAGGCATTTACAGTGTTTAATTCTGGTTATATGCTATTCTCAAATTTACAACTATTCATTTCATCTCTCTCAAATGTTGATCTATTATCACATACGTATTAAAATATTATCTCCCGTGCTGCGTGATATGTTGTTTTTATATTCATCCTTTCTTAAATGAACCAAAGGTTTTAGTTGGATTAGATTGTGATTAGTCAAGTTTTCTGATTTCATGATTTCTTAAATTGCGGTCATACGACCTCAATCACTGGAAATAGAATGTCATGAGTATTTCTCTTTACTTGCAATCATAAATTCGGGGAATGTCCTCAATTGGTATGTCGGTGATTGCATGATTTCCTGAAAGTCTTTCACAGTCTAATTTGGGCACTAAGTATTTCGTCTAGGTTCAGTGCATGTTTCCAACACTTGATGCTTTATGATTTGGGTATACAGCTTCCACAAGAGCATTTCCTGCAAAGACATGTCTCGGTCCCCACTGGTAAGTCATTTCACTCGAACACAGAATCAATAGGCTGAAGATGGAAAGGTTACTGCTAGAATACTTATTAGACTGCATGGATCTATTCTTTGATATTAAGGAAACAAATACACCGTGTTATTAACTGTACTTCATTGATGATTCTCAAGTCAGAAAGTACAGGTCTGACTTCCTGTCCTTCAATGCCTGAAAGGATGATCGTATCTGCCAAAAGCACATAGTTAGAAGCACATCGCAGCTCAAACACACACACACCCAGAAATAGAAACAAACACAAAGAAACACTCACATGGGCATGATTCTGCATGTTTTAAGTAAACTAACGCATTTTAAGTAAACTACCACTTAAGTTTACTGTTTTAAGTAAACACCACTGTTTTAAGTAAACTAACGCCTTCCCCAGGAGTTTTAAGTGAACTCCCTGGGGAATACAAGGGGACACACCCTATGGTTCATTCTTTAACTGAGTGCTGATATTGGATTGGTGGACCGCGTACCTGATGGGTGGGTGGGGTGTTCGAGGTAGGCGGGGTTGAGTTATATAAGGGCTGATGCGGCCAGATGGCGTGTCATTTGAAGACTCTCTCGGAAGAGATAGCATCTTTCTGCAACGTGCGGTCCCAGCAGAGAAAGCTTGTGATCCTTGCTCCTGGCGACATGGAGGCCGATTCACTCCACTTGGGAGGTGAGTGGCAGTTCAACCACTTTTCAAAACTCACATCTTCTCGGCCAGATGCAGCTTTTGCTGAAATCCAGCGGACTTCTCTACCTGAGAAGTCACCACTGTCATCTGAGACCCATGTCGACCTCTGTGATGGTTTGGCTCCTGTGGCAAGACAGCCTGCCCCTGGGGAGAAGCTTCCTCTCAGTAGCAGGAGACCTGCTGCGGTGGGGGCTGGGCTCCAGAATATGGGAAATACTTGCTATGTGAATGCTTCCCTGCAGTGCCTGACATACACACCACCCCTTGCCAACTACATGCTGTCCCGGGAGCACTCTCAACTTTGTCATCATCACAAGTGCTGCATGCTGTGTACGATGGAAGCTCACATCACACGGGCCCTCCACCGTCCTGGCCACGTCATCCAGCCCTCACAGGCATTGGTTGCTGGCTTCCATCGAGGCAAGCAGGAAGATGCCCATGAATTTCTGATGTTCATTGTGGATGCCATGAAAAGGGCATGCCTTCCCGGGCACAAGCAGGTAGATCATGACTCTGAGGACACCACCCTCATCCACCAGATATTTGGAGGCTGCTGGAGATCTCAAATCAAGTGTCTCCACTGCCAGGGCGTTTCGGACACCTTTGACCCTTACCTGGACATTGCCCTGGATATCCAGGCAGCTCAGAGTGTGAAGCAAGCTTTGGAACAGGTGGTGAAGCCCGAAGAACTCAATGGAGAGAATGTCTATCATTGTGGTCTTTGTCTCCAGAAGGCGCCTGCCTCCAAGACGTTCACTCTACACACTTCTGCCAAGGTCCTCATCCTTGTATTGAAGAGATTCTCCGATGTCACAGGCAACAAACTTGCCAAGAATGTGCAATACCCTGAGTGCCTTGACATGCAGCCATACATGTCTCAGCAGAACACAGGACCTCTTGTCTATGTCCTCTATGCTGTGCTGGTCCATGCTGGGTGGAGTTGTCACAACGGACATTACCTCTCTTATGTCAAAGCTCCAGGAGGCCAGTGGTACAAAATGGATGACGCCGAGGTCACTGCCTGTAGCATCGCTTCTGTCCTGAGTCAACAGGCCTATGTCCTCTTTTACATCCAGAAGAGTCAACTGGAAAGATGCAGTGAGAGTGTGTCAATAGGCAGGGAACCAGGAGCCCTTGGTGCTGAACACAAGGACAGGCGAGCAACGCAAGGAGAGCTCCAGAGAGAACCCTGCCTCCAGGTACCCGACTTGGAGGAGCACTTGGTGGAAAGAGCCACTCAGGAAAGCACCTTAGACCACTGGAAGTTCCTCCAAGAGCAAAACAAAACCAAGCCTGACTTCAACGTCAGAAAAGTCGAATGTACCCTGCCTCCCAACGTGCTTGTGATTCATCCATCAAAATACAAGAGTGGGATGAACAACCGTCATCCTGAACAGCAAAGCTCCCTGCTGAACCTCTCTTCAAGGAACCTGGCACCTCAGGAGTCCATGAACACTGGCACACTCACTTCTCTGCAAGGGAGGACCAGGAGATCCAAAGGGAGGAACAAACACAGCAAGAGGGCTCTGTTTGTGTGCCAGTGATCTCAGGAAAAGTCTCCATGCAAACGCAGGAGTGCATGCGCACACACACTGACACACACACACACACATACACGTACACACACACACACCCACGAGGGGGTTCGCGCGCGCACACACACACACCATCACCTACGCAGTCAATCCGACATAAAGTAATGAGGAGCCCAGGTGTCTGTCTACACAAGAGGGAAAACTGGATAGTGATGGCTGCGTTTCAGGATGAGCCCAGACATGGGAAACATCGAGTTTTGCAGTCGTGAGTCTTCTGAACCTGTGGAGGGATTGTCTGTGTGTTTGTGTTCACGGTAGATGTCATTCAGTGTGAATTTCTGAATATGACATATTGCGGTGTAGGGTTGCGCGTGAGGTTATTGCAGGGGACGGGGTTGACTATTTTCTCTTGGGGTGTGTTTCATTCGTCAGTTGTTGGTGAGCACCAGAAGTTGAAATTTTGCGAACGTGGGACTTCTGTGGATCCTTCTCGCTACCTTGAGTAGTGGAAACTGGAACGCATTTGAAGAGAGGAAGGGTGTTCTTCTTTTGAACCTGCCTCGCCGTTTTTACATTACTTGTTGAATGGACGTCAGGCGCCCTAGGACTTGTGCCCTTGGTGGAACCCACAGAATGCTGGAGACAGACAGACAGACACACTTGCCTATTGAATGGTGTCCATTTCCAATGAATTGAAGCAGAAAATCATCCCACTGGTATGTGAGTCATTTGGAAGTAAGTCGTATTGATAATAAAGGAAATCAAACACAGGAGCGTGTGTGTATTCAACTAAAATAAAATCAGCAAGCACTGAAATAAATCGCATTTGGTGTGCATCAAAATGGCGTCTGGGAGATTCCGGGTCAATCGTCCAGCTGCGAAAGGTGCATCTCTGAAGCACAGTCCCTGACCTGCAGTGAGACTTGTTCATCCGAGGTGGTGTTGCAGTGGAAATGATTGTGGGAAATGGCCCCTTCCTTTTGTGTATTCGCTGATTGGATTTCAGGCTCCGTTTCTCGTTCGGTACAGCGATCCCAGTTGACCAACCCGAGAGGAAAGGTGTCCAGGGCATAACTCAGGGCTCCATACAACCACAGAATCTTGGGTGCAACCCTGCTCAAGCACACAAATGCGCGTATTAACAGTGTCTCTGTGTGTGACGTGTGTGCAAAGTACAGTGTGATGAGCATGACTGGCAGACAGGTGATCCATTGGGCTCACCTGAAAATCAGTTATGAGCATGAAAGAACACCGACGCCCAGGTCCCCGCTTCAGACATAACACCCACCAGCGTCTTGTGTGAAGCCACGGCATCTGGACTGCTCATGCTTCTGGGGATCATTCTCCTGAAAATGGTGGCTCCTTTCTCCCTGTGGAGCAACTCTCTACGCAGCGCTTCTTTCCTCCCCCAGGACTCATTTCATCGGGCCCGGGAAGCCTTCTGATTCAACACACCTGACCCATGAAAAGGAAAGGGAAAGAAAGGAGGTCAAAGGTCACACTCTCCTCATTCCACCATCCTCCCTAAAATCATCCTGATTTCATGGGCCCTGAGACCGGGGATGCTTCTGTACACCTCGAGGCCTTGGCGCCTGGCCCAAATGCTATTCTCTTTCTCATTATCTGAAAAATTTTAAGAAAATCCCTAGAGCCAGGATCTTTATTCCTAGTAAGCCGAAAGTCCCAAAGAAACACCCAAATTCTGTCCCTCTTAGTTTGGGAAACAAGTCTACCTTCATCAGCATGACATTTTCCACCAAATGTGGTAACTGCAAGTCCACCACACAATGCTTAACTGGAATTGGAAGCAACATCTCAGACGATGAAAAATACATGCAAGAATCCCTAAGACAAATGGTTTATTTTTCCCTTTCTTACTAAAACAACTGCCAGTATTAACAATGGTATGCAAATCTCTTTTAGACGCCCTGCTTTTAAATCTCTATGTTTCTTCCTGAGACAGGGACTCATTCCCATCACCCAGGCATTTACAGTGTTTAATTCTGGTTATATGCTATTCTCAAATTTACAACTATTCATTTCATCTCTCTCAAATGTTGATCTATTATCACATACGTATTAAAATATTATCTCCCGTGCTGCGTGATATGTTGTTTTTATATTCATCCTTTCTTAAATGAACCAAAGGTTTTAGTTGGATTAGATTGTGATTAGTCAAGTTTTCTGATTTCATGATTTCTTAAATTGCGGTCATACGACCTCAATCACTGGAAATAGAATGTCATGAGTATTTCTCTTTACTTGCAATCATAAATTCGGGGAATGTCATCAATTGGTATGTCGGTGATTGCATGATTTCCTGAAAGTCTTTCACAGTCTAATTTGGGCACTAAGTATTTCGTCTAGGTTCAGTGCATGTTTCCAACACTTGATGCTTTATGATTTGGGTATATAGCTTCCACAAGAGCATTTCCTGCAAAGACATGTCTCGGTCCCCACTGGTAAGTCATTTCACTCGAACACAGAATCAATAGGCTGAACATGGAAAGGTTACTGCTAGAATACTTATTAGACTGCATGGATCTACTCTTTGATATTAAGGAAACAAATACACCGTGTTATTAACTGTACTTCATTGATGATTCTCAAGTCAGAAAGTACAGGTCCGACTTCCTGTCCTTCAATGCCTGAAAGGATGATCGTATCTGCCAAAAGCACATAGTTAGAAGCACATCGCAGCTCAAACACACACACACCCAGAAATAGAAACAAACACAAAGAAACACTCACATGGGCATGATTCTGCATGTTTTAAGTAAACTAACGCATTTTAAGTAAACTACCACTTAAGTTTACTGTTTTAAGTAAACACCACTGTTTTAAGTAAACTAACGCCTTCCCCAGGAGTTTTAAGTGAACTCCCTGGGGAATACAAGGGGACACACCCTATGGTTCATTCTTTAACTGAGTGCTGATATTGGATTGGTGGACCGCGTACCTGATGGGTGGGTGGGGTGTTCGAGGTAGGCGGGGTTGAGTTATATAAGGGCTGATGCGGCCAGATGGCGTGTCATTTGAAGACTCTCTCGGAAGAGATAGCATCTTTCTGCAACGTGCGGTCCCAGCAGAGAAAGCTTGTGATCCTTGCTCCTGGCGACATGGAGGCCGATTCACTCCACTTGGGAGGTGAGTGGCAGTTCAACCACTTTTCAAAACTCACATCTTCTCGGCCAGATGCAGCTTTTGCTGAAATCCAGCGGACTTCTCTACCTGAGAAGTCACCACTGTCATCTGAGACCCATGTCGACCTCTGTGATGGTTTGGCTCCTGTGGCAAGACAGCCTGCCCCTGGGGAGAAGCTTCCTCTCAGTAGCAGGAGACCTGCTGCGGTGGGGGCTGGGCTCCAGAATATGGGAAATACTTGCTATGTGAATGCTTCCCTGCAGTGCCTGACATACACACCACCCCTTGCCAACTACATGCTGTCCCGGGAGCACTCTCAACTTTGTCATCATCACAAGTGCTGCATGCTGTGTACGATGGAAGCTCACATCACACGGGCCCTCCACCGTCCTGGCCACGTCATCCAGCCCTCACAGGCATTGGTTGCTGGCTTCCATCGAGGCAAGCAGGAAGATGCCCATGAATTTCTGATGTTCATTGTGGATGCCATGAAAAGGGCATGCCTTCCCGGGCACAAGCAGGTAGATCATGACTCTGAGGACACCACCCTCATCCACCAGATATTTGGAGGCTGCTGGAGATCTCAAATCAAGTGTCTCCACTGCCAGGGCGTTTCGGACACCTTTGACCCTTACCTGGACATTGCCCTGGATATCCAGGCAGCTCAGAGTGTGAAGCAAGCTTTGGAACAGGTGGTGAAGCCCGAAGAACTCAATGGAGAGAATGCCTATCATTGTGGTCTTTGTCTCCAGAAGGCGCCTGCCTCCAAGACGTTCACTCTACACACTTCTGCCAAGGTCCTCATCCTTGTATTGAAGAGATTCTCCGATGTCACAGGCAACAAACTTGCCAAGAATGTGCAATACCCTGAGTGCCTTGACATGCAGCCATACATGTCTCAGCAGAACACAGGACCTCTTGTCTATGTCCTCTATGCTGTGCTGGTCCATGCTGGGTGGAGTTGTCACAACGGACATTACCTCTCTTATGTCAAAGCTCCAGGAGGCCAGTGGTACAAAATGGATGACGCCGAGGTCACTGCCTGTAGCATCGCTTCTGTCCTGAGTCAACAGGCCTATGTCCTCTTTTACATCCAGAAGAGTCAACTGGAAAGATGCAGTGAGAGTGTGTCAATAGGCAGGGAACCAGGAGCCCTTGGTGCTGAACACAAAGACAGGCGAGCAACGCAAGGAGAGCTCCAGAGAGAACCCTGCCTCCAGGTACCCGACTTGGAGGAGCACTTGGTGGAAAGAGCCACTCAGGAAAGCACCTTAGACCACTGGAAGTTCCTCCAAGAGCAAAACAAAACCAAGCCTGACTTCAACGTCAGAAAAGTCGAATGTACCCTGCCTCCCAACGTGCTTGTGATTCATCCATCAAAATACAAGAGTGGGATGAACAACCGTCATCCTGAACAGCAAAGCTCCCTGCTGAACCTCTCTTCAAGGAACCTGGCACCTCAGGAGTCCATGAACACTGGCACACTCACTTCTCTGCAAGGGAGGACCAGGAGATCCAAAGGGAGGAACAAACACAGCAAGAGGGCTCTGTTTGTGTGCCAGTGATCTCAGGAAAAGTCTCCATGCAAACGCAGGAGTGCATGCGCACACACACTGACACACACACACACACATACACGTACACACACACACACCCACGAGGGGGTTCGCGCGCGCACACACACACACCATCACCTACGCAGTCAATCCGACATAAAGTAATGAGGAGCCCAGGTGTCTGTCTACACAAGAGGGAAAACTGGATAGTGATGGCTGCGTTTCAGGATGAGCCCAGACATGGGAAACATCGAGTTTTGCAGTCGTGAGTCTTCTGAACCTGTGGAGGGATTGTCTGTGTGTTTGTGTTCACGGTAGATGTCATTCAGTGTGAATTTCTGAATATGACATATTGCGGTGTAGGGTTGCGCGTGAGGTTATTGCAGGGGACGGGGTTGACTATTTTCTCTTGGGGTGTGTTTCATTCGTCAGTTGTTGGTGAGCACCAGAAGTTGAAATTTTGCGAACGTGGGACTTCTGTGGATCCTTCTCGCTACCTTGAGTAGTGGAAACTGGAACGCATTTGAAGAGAGGAAGGGTGTTCTTCTTTTGAACCTGCCTCGCCGTTTTTACATTACTTGTTGAATGGACGTCAGGCGCCCTAGGACTTGTGCCCTTGGTGGAACCCACAGAATGCTGGAGACAGACAGACAGACACACTTGCCTATTGAATGGTGTCCATTTCCAATGAATTGAAGCAGAAAATCATCCCACTGGTATGTGAGTCATTTGGAAGTAAGTCGTATTGATAATAAAGGAAATCAAACACAGGAGCGTGTGTGTATTCAACTAAAATAAAATCAGCAAGCACTGAAATAAATCGCATTTGGTGTGCATCAAAATGGCGTCTGGGAGATTCCGGGTCAATCGTCCAGCTGCGAAAGGTGCATCTCTGAAGCACAGTCCCTGACCTGCAGTGAGACTTGTTCATCCGAGGTGGTGTTGCAGTGGAAATGATTGTGGGAAATGGCCCCTTCCTTTTGTGTATTCGCTGATTGGATTTCAGGCTCCGTTTCTCGTTCGGTACAGCGATCCCAGTTGACCAACCCGAGAGGAAAGATGTCCAGGGCATAGCTCAGGGCTCCATACAACCACAGAATCTTGGGTGCAACCCTGCTCAAGCACACAAATGCGCGTATTAACAGTGTCTCTGTGTGTGACGTGTGTGCAAAGTACAGTGTGATGAGCATGACTGGCAGACAGGTGATCCATTGGGCTCACCTGAAAATCAGTTATGAGCATGAAAGAACACCGACGCCCAGGTCCCCGCTTCAGACATAACACCCACCAGCGTCTTGTGTGAAGCCACGGCATCTGGACTGCTCATGCTTCTGGGGATCATTCTCCTGAAAATGGTGGCTCCTTTCTCCCTGTGGAGCAACTCTCTACGCAGCGCTTCTTTCCTCCCCCAGGACTCATTTCATCGGGCCCGGGAAGCCTTCTGATTCAACACACCTGACCCATGAAAAGGAAAGGGAAAGAAAGGAGGCCAAAGGTCACACTCTCCTCATTCCACCATCCTCCCTAAAATCATCCTGATTTCATGGGCCCTGAGACCGGGGATGCTTCTGTACACCTCGAGGCCTTGGCGCCTGGCCCAAATGCTATTCTCTTTCTCATTATCTGAAAAATTTTAAGAAAATCCCTAGAGCCAGGATCTTTATTCCTAGTAAGCCGAAAGTCCCAAAGAAACACCCAAATTCTGTCCCTCTTAGTTTGGGAAACAAGTCTACCTTCATCAGCATGACATTTTCCACCAAATGTGGTAACTGCAAGTCCACCACACAATGCTTAACTGGAATTGGAAGCAACATCTCAGACGATGAAAAATACATGCAAGAATCCCTAAGACAAATGGTTTATTTTTCCCTTTCTTACTAAAACAACTGCCAGTATTAACAATGGTATGCAAATCTCTTTTAGACGCCCTGCTTTTAAATCTCTATGTTTCTTCCTGAGACAGGGACTCATTCCCATCACCCAGGCATTTACAGTGTTTAATTCTGGTTATATGCTATTCTCAAATTTACAACTATTCATTTCATCTCTCTCAAATGTTGATCTATTATCACATACGTATTAAAATATTATCTCCCATGCTGCGTGATACGTTGTTTTTATATTCATCCTTTCTTAAATGAACCAAAGGTTTTAGTTGGATTAGATTGTGATTAGTCAAGTTTTCTGATTTCATGATTTCTTAAATTGCGGTCATACGACCTCAATCAGTGGAAATAGAATGTCATGAGTATTTCTCTTTACTTGCAATCATAAATTCGGGGAATGTCATCAATTGGTATGTCGGTGATTGCATGATTTCCTGAAAGTCTTTCACAGTCTAATTTGGGCACTAAGTATTTCGTCTAGGTTCAGTGCATGTTTCCAACACTTGATGCTTTATGATTTGGGTATATAGCTTCCACAAGAGCATTTCCTGCAAAGACATGTCTCGGTCCCCACTGGTAAGTCATTTCACTCCAACAGAGAATCAATAGGCTGAAGATGGAAAGGTTACTGCTAGAATACTTATTAGACTGCATGGATCTATTCTTTGATATTAAGGAAACAAATACACCGTGTTATTAACTGTACTTCATTGATGATTCTCAAGTCAGAAAGTACAGGTCTGACTTCCTGTCCTTCAATGCCTGAAAGGATGATCGTATCTGCCAAAAGCACATAGTTAGAAGCACATCGCAGCTCAAACACACACACACCCAGAAATAGAAACAAACACAAAGAAACACTCACATGGGCATGATTCTGCATGTTTTAAGTAAACTAACGCATTTTAAGTAAACTACCACTTAAGTTTACTGTTTTAAGTAAACACCACTGTTTTAAGTAAACTAACGCCTTCCCCAGGAGTTTTAAGTGAACTCCCTGGGGAATACAAGGGGACACACCCTATGGTTCATTCTTTAACTGAGTGCTGATATTGGATTGGTGGACCGCGTACCTGATGGGTGGGTGGGGTGTTCGAGGTAGGCGGGGTTGAGTTATATAAGGGCTGATGTGGCCAGATGGCGTGTCATTTGAAGACTCTCTCGGAAGAGATAGCATCTTTCTGCAACGTGCGGTCCCAGCAGAGAAAGCTTGTGATCCTTGCTCCTGGCGACATGGAGGCCGATTCACTCCACTTGGGAGGTGAGTGGCAGTTCAACCACTTTTCAAAACTCACATCTTCTCGGCCAGATGCAGCTTTTGCTGAAATCCAGCGGACTTCTCTACCTGAGAAGTCACCACTGTCATCTGAGACCCATGTCGACCTCTGTGATGGTTTGGCTCCTGTGGCAAGACAGCCTGCCCCTGGGGAGAAGCTTCCTCTCAGTAGCAGGAGACCTGCTGCGGTGGGGGCTGGGCTCCAGAATATGGGAAATACTTGCTATGTGAATGCTTCCCTGCAGTGCCTGACATACACACCACCCCTTGCCAACTACATGCTGTCCCGGGAGCACTCTCAACTTTGTCATCATCACAAGTGCTGCATGCTGTGTACGATGGAAGCTCACATCACACGGGCCCTCCACCGTCCTGGCCACGTCATCCAGCCCTCACAGGCATTGGTTGCTGGCTTCCATCGAGGCAAGCAGGAAGATGCCCATGAATTTCTGATGTTCATTGTGGATGCCATGAAAAGGGCATGCCTTCCCGGGCACAAGCAGGTAGATCATGACTCTGAGGACACCACCCTCATCCACCAGATATTTGGAGGCTGCTGGAGATCTCAAATCAAGTGTCTCCACTGCCAGGGCGTTTCGGACACCTTTGACCCTTACCTGGACATTGCCCTGGATATCCAGGCAGCTCAGAGTGTGAAGCAAGCTTTGGAACAGGTGGTGAAGCCCGAAGAACTCAATGGAGAGAATGTCTATCATTGTGGTCTTTGTCTCCAGAAGGCGCCTGCCTCCAAGACGTTCACTCTACACACTTCTGCCAAGGTCCTCATCCTTGTATTGAAGAGATTCTCCGATGTCACAGGCAACAAACTTGCCAAGAATGTGCAATACCCTGAGTGCCTTGACATGCAGCCATACATGTCTCAGCAGAACACAGGACCTCTTGTCTATGTCCTCTATGCTGTGCTGGTCCATGCTGGGTGGAGTTGTCACAACGGACATTACCTCTCTTATGTCAAAGCTCCAGGAGGCCAGTGGTACAAAATGGATGACGCCGAGGTCACTGCCTGTAGCATCGCTTCTGTCCTGAGTCAACAGGCCTATGTCCTCTTTTACATCCAGAAGAGTCAACTGGAAAGATGCAGTGAGAGTGTGTCAATAGGCAGGGAACCAGGAGCCCTTGGTGCTGAACACAAAGACAGGCGAGCAACGCAAGGAGAGCTCCAGAGAGAACCCTGCCTCCAGGTACCCGACTTGGAGGAGCACTTGGTGGAAAGAGCCACTCAGGAAAGCACCTTAGACCACTGGAAGTTCCTCCAAGAGCAAAACAAAACCAAGCCTGACTTCAACGTCAGAAAAGTCGAATGTACCCTGCCTCCCAACGTGCTTGTGATTCATCCATCAAAATACAAGAGTGGGATGAACAACCGTCATCCTGAACAGCAAAGCTCCCTGCTGAACCTCTCTTCAAGGAACCTGGCACCTCAGGAGTCCATGAACACTGGCACGCTCACTTCTCTGCAAGGGAGGACCAGGAGATCCAAAGGGAGGAACAAACACAGCAAGAGGGCTCTGTTTGTGTGCCAGTGATCTCAGGAAAAGTCTCCATGCAAACGCAGGAGTGCATGCGCACACACACTGACACACACACACACATACACGTACACACACACACACCCACGAGGGGGTTCGCGCGCGCACACACACACACCATCACCTACGCAGTCAATCCGACATAAAGTAATGAGGAGCCCAGGTGTCTGTCTACACAAGAGGGAAAACTGGATAGTGATGGCTGCGTTTCAGGATGAGCCCAGACTTGGGAAACATCGAGTTTTGCAGTCGTGAGTCTTCTGAACCTGTGGAGGGATTGTCTGTGTGTTTGTGTTCACGGTAGATGTCATTCAGTGTGAATTTCTGAATATGACATATTGCGGTGTAGGGTTGCGCGTGAGGTTATTGCAGGGGACGGGGTTGACTATTTTCTCTTGGGGTGTGTTTCATTCGTCAGTTGTTGGTGAGCACCAGAAGTTGAAATTTTGCGAACGTGGGACTTCTGTGGATCCTTCTCGCTACCTTGAGTAGTGGAAACTGGAACGCATTTGAAGAGAGGAAGGGTGTTCTTCTTTTGAACCTGCCTCGCCGTTTTTACATTACTTGTTGAATGGACGTCAGGCGCCCTAGGACTTGTGCCCTTGGTGGAACCCACAGAATGCTGGAGACAGACAGACAGACACACTTGCCTATTGAATGGTGTCCATTTCCAATGAATTGAAGCAGAAAATCATCCCACTGGTATGTGAGTCATTTGGAAGTAAGTCGTATTGATAATAAAGGAAATCAAACACAGGAGCGTGTGTGTATTCAACTAAAATAAAATCAGCAAGCACTGAAATAAATCGCATTTGGTGTGCATCAAAATGGCGTCTGGGAGATTCCGGGTCAATCGTCCAGCTGCGAAAGGTGCATCTCTGAAGCACAGTCCCTGACCTGCAGTGAGACTTGTTCATCCGAGGTGGTGTTGCAGTGGAAATGATTGTGGGAAATGGCCCCTTCCTTTTGTGTATTCGCTGATTGGATTTCAGGCTCCGTTTCTCGTTCGGTACAGCGATCCAAGTTGACCAACCCGAGAGGAAAGGTGTCCAGGGCATAACTCAGGGCTCCATACAACCACAGAATCTTGGGTGCAACCCTGCTCAAGCACACAAATGCGCGTATTAACAGTGTCTCTGTGTGTGACGTGTGTGCAAAGTACAGTGTGATGAGCATGACTGGCAGACAGGTGATCCATTGGGCTCACCTGAAAATCAGTTATGAGCATGAAAGAACACCGACGCCCAGGTCCCCGCTTCAGACATAACACCCACCAGCGTCTTGTGTGAAGCCACGGCATCTGGACTGCTCATGCTTCTGGGGATCATTCTCCTGAAAATGGTGGCTCCTTTCTCCCTGTGGAGCAACTCTCTACGCAGCGCTTCTTCCCTCCCCCAGGACTCATTTCATTGGGACCGGGAAGCCTTCTGATTCAACACACCTGACCCATGAAAAGGAAAGGGAAAGAAAGGAGGTCAAAGGTCACACTCTCCTCATTCCACCATCCTCCCTAAAATCATCCTGATTTCATGGGCCCTGAGACCGGGGATGCTTCTGCACACCTCGAGGCCTTGGCGCCTGGCCCAAATGCTATTCTCTTTCTCATTATCTGAAAAATTTTAAGAAAATCCCTAGAGCCAGGATCTTTATTCCTAGTAAGCCGAAAGTCCCAAAGAAACACCCAAATTCTGTCCCTCTTAGTTTGGGAAACAAGTCTACCTTCATCAGCATGACATTTTCCACCAAATGTGGTAACTGCAAGTCCACCACACAATGCTTAACTGGAATTGGAAGCAACATCTCAGACGATGAAAAATACATGCAAGAATCCCTAAGACAAATGGTTTATTTTTCCCTTTCTTACTAAAACAACTGCCAGTATTAACAATGGTATGCAAATCTCTTTTAGACGCCCTGCTTTTAAATCTCTATGTTTCTTCCTGAGACAGGGACTCATTCCCATCACCCAGGCATTTACAGTGTTTAATTCTGGTTATATGCTATTCTCAAATTTACAACTATTCATTTCATCTCTCTCAAATGTTGATCTATTATCACATACGTATTAAAATATTATCTCCCGTGCTGCGTGATATGTTGTTTTTATATTCATCCTTTCTTAAATGAACCAAAGGTTTTAGTTGGATTAGATTGTGATTAGTCAAGTTTTCTGATTTCATGATTTCTTAAATTGCGGTCATACGACCTCAATCACTGGAAATAGAATGTCATGAGTATTTCTCTTTACTTGCAATCATAAATTCGGGGAATGTCCTCAATTGGTATGTCGGTGATTGCATGATTTCCTGAAAGTCTTTCACAGTCTAATTTGGGCACTAAGTATTTCGTCTAGGTTCAGTGCATGTTTCCAACACTTGATGCTTTATGATTTGGGTATACAGCTTCCACAAGAGCATTTCCTGCAAAGACATGTCTCGGTCCCCACTGGTAAGTCATTTCACTCGAACACAGAATCAATAGGCTGAAGATGGAAAGGTTACTGCTAGAATACTTATTAGACTGCATGGATCTATTCTTTGATATTAAGGAAACAAATACACCGTGTTATTAACTGTACTTCATTGATGATTCTCAAGTCAGAAAGTACAGGTCTGACTTCCTGTCCTTCAATGCCTGAAAGGATGATCGTATCTGCCAAAAGCACATAGTTAGAAGCACATCGCAGCTCAAACACACACACACCCAGAAATAGAAACAAACACAAAGAAACACTCACATGGGCATGATTCTGCATGTTTTAAGTAAACTAACGCATTTTAAGTAAACTACCACTTAAGTTTACTGTTTTAAGTAAACACCACTGTTTTAAGTAAACTAACGCCTTCCCCAGGAGTTTTAAGTGAACTCCCTGGGGAATACAAGGGGACACACCCTATGGTTCATTCTTTAACTGAGTGCTGATATTGGATTGGTGGACCGCGTACCTGATGGGTGGGTGGGGTGTTCGAGGTAGGCGGGGTTGAGTTATATAAGGGCTGATGCGGCCAGATGGCGTGTCATTTGAAGACTCTCTCGGAAGAGATAGCATCTTTCTGCAACGTGCGGTCCCAGCAGAGAAAGCTTGTGATCCTTGCTCCTGGCGACATGGAGGCCGATTCACTCCACTTGGGAGGTGAGTGGCAGTTCAACCACTTTTCAAAACTCACATCTTCTCGGCCAGATGCAGCTTTTGCTGAAATCCAGCGGACTTCTCTACCTGAGAAGTCACCACTGTCATCTGAGACCCATGTCGACCTCTGTGATGGTTTGGCTCCTGTGGCAAGACAGCCTGCCCCTGGGGAGAAGCTTCCTCTCAGTAGCAGGAGACCTGCTGCGGTGGGGGCTGGGCTCCAGAATATGGGAAATACTTGCTATGTGAATGCTTCCCTGCAGTGCCTGACATACACACCACCCCTTGCCAACTACATGCTGTCCCGGGAGCACTCTCAACTTTGTCATCATCACAAGTGCTGCATGCTGTGTACGATGGAAGCTCACATCACACGGGCCCTCCACCGTCCTGGCCACGTCATCCAGCCCTCACAGGCATTGGTTGCTGGCTTCCATCGAGGCAAGCAGGAAGATGCCCATGAATTTCTGATGTTCATTGTGGATGCCATGAAAAGGGCATGCCTTCCCGGGCACAAGCAGGTAGATCATGACTCTGAGGACACCACCCTCATCCACCAGATATTTGGAGGCTGCTGGAGATCTCAAATCAAGTGTCTCCACTGCCAGGGCGTTTCGGACACCTTTGACCCTTACCTGGACATTGCCCTGGATATCCAGGCAGCTCAGAGTGTGAAGCAAGCTTTGGAACAGGTGGTGAAGCCCGAAGAACTCAATGGAGAGAATGCCTATCATTGTGGTCTTTGTCTCCAGAAGGCGCCTGCCTCCAAGACGTTCACTCTACACACTTCTGCCAAGGTCCTCATCCTTGTATTGAAGAGATTCTCCGATGTCACAGGCAACAAACTTGCCAAGAATGTGCAATACCCTGAGTGCCTTGACATGCAGCCATACATGTCTCAGCAGAACACAGGACCTCTTGTCTATGTCCTCTATGCTGTGCTGGTCCATGCTGGGTGGAGTTGTCACAACGGACATTACCTCTCTTATGTCAAAGCTCCAGGAGGCCAGTGGTATAAAATGGATGACGCCGAGGTCACTGCCTGCAGCATCGCTTCTGTCCTGAGTCAACAGGCCTATGTCCTCTTTTACATCCAGAAGAGTCAACTGGAAAGATGCAGTGAGAGTGTGTCAATAGGCAGGGAACCAGGAGCCCTTGGTGCTGAACACAAAGACAGGCGAGCAACGCAAGGAGAGCTCCAGAGAGAACCCTGCCTCCAGGTACCCGACTTGGAGGAGCACTTGGTGGAAAGAGCCACTCAGGAAAGCACCTTAGACCACTGGAAGTTCCTCCAAGAGCAAAACAAAACCAAGCCTGACTTCAACGTCAGAAAAGTCGAATGCACCCTGCCTCCCAACGTGCTTGTGATTCATCCATCAAAATACAAGAGTGGGATGAACAACCGTCATCCTGAACAGCAAAGCTCCCTGCTGAACCTCTCTTCAAGGAACCTGGCACCTCAGGAGTCCATGAACACTGGCACACTCACTTCTCTGCAAGGGAGGACCAGGAGATCCAAAGGGAGGAACAAACACAGCAAGAGGGCTCTGTTTGTGTGCCAGTGATCTCAGGAAAAGTCTCCATGCAAACGCAGGAGTGCATGCGCACACACACTGACACACACACACACACATACACGTACACACACACACACCCACGAGGGGGTTCGCGCGCGCACACACACACACCATCACCTACGCAGTCAATCCGACATAAAGTAATGAGGAGCCCAGGTGTCTGTCTACACAAGAGGGAAAACTGGATAGTGATGGCTGCGTTTCAGGATGAGCCCAGACATGGGAAACGTCGAGTTTTGCAGTCGTGAGTCTTCTGAACCTGTGGAGGGATTGTCTGTGTGTTTGTGTTCACGGTAGATGTCATTCAGTGTGAATTTCTGAATATGACATATTGCGGTGTAGGGTTGCGCGTGAGGTTATTGCAGGGGACGGGGTTGACTATTTTCTCTTGGGGTGTGTTTCATTCGTCAGTTGTTGGTGAGCACCAGAAGTTGAAATTTTGCGAACGTGGGACTTCTGTGGATCCTTCTCGCTACCTTGAGTAGTGGAAACTGGAACGCATTTGAAGAGAGGAAGGGTGTTCTTCTTTTGAACCTGCCTCGCCGTTTTTACATTACTTGTTGAATGGACGTCAGGCGCCCTAGGACTTGTGCCCTTGGTGGAACCCACAGAATGCTGGAGACAGACAGACAGACACACTTGCCTATTGAATGGTGTCCATTTCCAATGAATTGAAGCAGAAAATCATCCCACTGGTATGTGAGTCATTTGGAAGTAAGTCGTATTGATAATAAAGGAAATCAAACACAGGAGCGTGTGTGTATTCAACTAAAATAAAATCAGCAAGCACTGAAATAAATCGCATTTGGTGTGCATCAAAATGGCGTCTGGGAGATTCCGGGTCAATCGTCCAGCTGCGAAAGGTGCATCTCTGAAGCACAGTCCCTGACCTGCAGTGAGACTTGTTCATCCGAGGTGGTGTTGCAGTGGAAATGATTGTGGGAAATGGCCCCTTCCTTTTGTGTATTCGCTGATTGGATTTCAGGCTCCGTTTCTCGTTCGGTACAGCGATCCCAGTTGACCAACCCGAGAGGAAAGATGTCCAGGGCATAACTCAGGGCTCCATACAACCACAGAATCTTGGGTGCAACCCTGCTCAAGCACACAAATGCGCGTATTAACAGTGTCTCTGTGTGTGACGTGTGTGCAAAGTACAGTGTGATGAGCATGACTGGCAGACAGGTGATCCATTGGGCTCACCTGAAAATCAGTTATGAGCATGAAAGAACACCGACGCCCAGGTCCCCGCTTCAGACATAACACCCACCAGCGTCTTGTGTGAAGCCACGGCATCTGGACTGCTCATGCTTCTGGGGATCATTCTCCTGAAAATGGTGGCTCCTTTCTCCCTGTGGAGCAACTCTCTACGCAGCGCTTCTTTCCTCCCCCAGGACTCATTTCATCGGGACCGGGAAGCCTTCTGATTCAACACACCTGACCCATGAAAAGGAAAGGGAAAGAAAGGAGGCCAAAGGTCACACTCTCCTCATTCCACCATCCTCCCTAAAATCATCCTGATTTCATGGGCCCTGAGACCGGGGATGCTTCTGTACACCTCGAGGCCTTGGCGCCTGGCCCAAATGCTATTCTCTTTCTCATTATCTGAAAAATTTTAAGAAAATCCCTAGAGCCAGGATCTTTATTCCTAGTAAGCCGAAAGTCCCAAAGAAACACCCAAATTCTGTCCCTCTTAGTTTGGGAAACAAGTCTACCTTCATCAGCATGACATTTTCCACCAAATGTGGTAACTGCAAGTCCACCACACAATGCTTAACTGGAATTGGAAGCAACATCTCAGACGACGAAAAATACATGCAAGAATCCCTATGACAAATGGTTTATTTTTCCCTTTCTTACTAAAACAACTGCCAGTATTAACAATGGTATGCAAATCTCTTTTAGACGCCCTGCTTTTAAATCTCTATGTTTCTTCCTGAGACAGGGACTCATTCCCATCACCCAGGCATTTACAGTGTTTAATTCTGGTTATATGCTATTCTCAAATTTACAACTATTCATTTCATCTCTCTCAAATGTTGATCTATTATCACATACGTATTAAAATATTATCTCCCGTGCTGCGTGATATGTTGTTTTTATATTCATCCTTTCTTAAATGAACCAAAGGTTTTAGTTGGATTAGATTGTGATTAGTCAAGTTTTCTGATTTCATGATTTCTTAAATTGCGGTCATACGACCTCAATCACTGGAAATAGAATGTCATGAGTATTTCTCTTTACTTGCAATCATAAATTCGGGGAATGTCCTCAATTGGTATGTCGGTGATTGCATGATTTCCTGAAAGTCTTTCACAGTCTAATTTGGGCACTAAGTATTTCGTCTAGGTTCAGTGCATGTTTCCAACACTTGATGCTTTATGATTTGGGTATACAGCTTCCACAAGAGCATTTCCTGCAAAGACATGTCTCGGTCCCCACTGGTAAGTCATTTCACTCGAACACAGAATCAATAGGCTGAAGATGGAAAGGTTACTGCTAGAATACTTATTAGACTGCATGGATCTATTCTTTGATATTAAGGAAACAAATACACCGTGTTATTAACTGTACTTCATTGATGATTCTCAAGTCAGAAAGTACAGGTCTGACTTCCTGTCCTTCAATGCCTGAAAGGATGATCGTATCTGCCAAAAGCACATAGTTAGAAGCACATCGCAGCTCAAACACACACACACCCAGAAATAGAAACAAACACAAAGAAACACTCACATGGGCATGATTCTGCATGTTTTAAGTAAACTAACGCATTTTAAGTAAACTACCACTTAAGTTTACTGTTTTAAGTAAACACCACTGTTTTAAGTAAACTAACGCCTTCCCCAGGAGTTTTAAGTGAACTCCCTGGGGAATACAAGGGGACACACCCTATGGTTCATTCTTTAACTGAGTGCTGATATTGGATTGGTGGACCGCGTACCTGATGGGTGGGTGGGGTGTTCGAGGTAGGCGGGGTTGAGTTATATAAGGGCTGATGCGGCCAGATGGCGTGTCATTTGAAGACTCTCTCGGAAGAGATAGCATCTTTCTGCAACGTGCGGTCCCAGCAGAGAAAGCTTGTGATCCTTGCTCCTGGCGACATGGAGGCCGATTCACTCCACTTGGGAGGTGAGTGGCAGTTCAACCACTTTTCAAAACTCACATCTTCTCGGCCAGATGCAGCTTTTGCTGAAATCCAGCGGACTTCTCTACCTGAGAAGTCACCACTGTCATCTGAGACCCATGTCGACCTCTGTGATGGTTTGGCTCCTGTGGCAAGACAGCCTGCCCCTGGGGAGAAGCTTCCTCTCAGTAGCAGGAGACCTGCTGCGGTGGGGGCTGGGCTCCAGAATATGGGAAATACTTGCTATGTGAATGCTTCCCTGCAGTGCCTGACATACACACCACCCCTTGCCAACTACATGCTGTCCCGGGAGCACTCTCAACTTTGTCATCATCACAAGTGCTGCATGCTGTGTACGATGGAAGCTCACATCACACGGGCCCTCCACCGTCCTGGCCACGTCATCCAGCCCTCACAGGCATTGGTTGCTGGCTTCCATCGAGGCAAGCAGGAAGATGCCCATGAATTTCTGATGTTCATTGTGGATGCCATGAAAAGGGCATGCCTTCCCGGGCACAAGCAGATAGATCATGACTCTGAGGACACCACCCTCATCCACCAGATATTTGGAGGCTGCTGGAGATCTCAAATCAAGTGTCTCCACTGCCAGGGCGTTTCGGACACCTTTGACCCTTACCTGGACATTGCCCTGGATATCCAGGCAGCTCAGAGTGTGAAGCAAGCTTTGGAACAGGTGGTGAAGCCCGAAGAACTCAATGGAGAGAATGCCTATCATTGTGGTCTTTGTCTCCAGAAGGCGCCTGCCTCCAAGACGTTCACTCTACACACTTCTGCCAAGGTCCTCATCCTTGTATTGAAGAGATTCTCCGATGTCACAGGCAACAAACTTGCCAAGAATGTGCAATACCCTGAGTGCCTTGACATGCAGCCATACATGTCTCAGCAGAACACAGGACCTCTTGTCTATGTCCTCTATGCTGTGCTGGTCCATGCTGGGTGGAGTTGTCACAACGGACATTACCTCTCTTATGTCAAAGCTCCAGGAGGCCAGTGGTACAAAATGGATGACGCCGAGGTCACTGCCTGTAGTCCTGAGTCAACAGGCCTATGTCCTCTTTTACATCCAGAAGAGTCAACTGGAAAGATGCAGTGAGAGTGTGTCAATAGGCAGGGAACCAGGAGCCCTTGGTGCTGAACACAAAGACAGGCGAGCAACGCAAGGAGAGCTCCAGAGAGAACCCTGCCTCCAGGTACCCGACTTGGAGGAGCACTTGGTGGAAAGAGCCACTCAGGAAAGCACCTTAGACCACTGGAAGTTCCTCCAAGAGCAAAACAAAACCAAGCCTGACTTCAACGTCAGAAAAGTCGAATGTACCCTGCCTCCCAACGTGCTTGTGATTCATCCATCAAAATACAAGAGTGGGATGAACAACCGTCATCCTGAACAGCAAAGCTCCCTGCTGAACCTCTCTTCAAGGAACCTGGCACCTCAGGAGTCCATGAACACTGGCACGCTCACTTCTCTGCAAGGGAGGACCAGGAGATCCAAAGGGAGGAACAAACACAGCAAGAGGGCTCTGTTTGTGTGCCAGTGATCTCAGGAAAAGTCTCCATGCAAACGCAGGAGTGCATGCGCACACACACTGACACACACACACACATACACGTACACACACACACACCCACGAGGGGGTTCGCGCGCGCGCACACACACACCATCACCTACGCAGTCAATCCGACATAAAGTAATGAGGAGCCCAGGTGTCTGTCTACACAAGAGGGAAAACTGGATAGTGATGGCTGCGTTTCAGGATGAGCCCAGACATGGGAAACATCGAGTTTTGCAGTCGTGAGTCTTCTGAACCTGTGGAGGGATTGTCTGTGTGTTTGTGTTCACGGTAGATGTCATTCAGTGTGAATTTCTGAATATGACATATTGCGGTGTAGGGTTGCGCGTGAGGTTATTGCAGGGGACGGGGTTGACTATTTTCTCTTGGGGTGTGTTTCATTCGTCAGTTGTTGGTGAGCACCAGAAGTTGAAATTTTGCGAACGTGGGACTTCTGTGGATCCTTCTCGCTACCTTGAGTAGTGGAAACTGGAACGCATTTGAAGAGAGGAAGGGTGTTCTTCTTTTGAACCTGCCTCGCCGTTTTTACATTACTTGTTGAATGGACGTCAGGCGCCCTAGGACTTGTGCCCTTGGTGGAACCCACAGAATGCTGGAGACAGACAGACAGACAGACACACTTGCCTATTGAATGGTGTCCATTTCCAATGAATTGAAGCAGGAAATCATCCCACTGGTATGTGAGTCATTTGGAAGTAAGTCGTATTGATAATAAAGGAAATCAAACACAGGAGCGTGTGTGTATTCAACTAAAATAAAATCAGCAAGCACTGAAATAAATCGCATTTGGTGTGCATCAAAATGGCGTCTGGGAGATTCCGGGTCAATCGTCCAGCTGCGAAAGGTGCATCTCTGAAGCACAGTCCCTGACCTGCAGTGAGACTTGTTCATCCGAGGTGGTGTTGCAGTGGAAATGATTGTGGGAAATGGCCCCTTCCTTTTGTGTATTCGCTGATTGGATTTCAGGCTCCGTTTCTCGTTCGGTACAGCGATCCAAGTTGACCAACCCGAGAGGAAAGGTGTCCAGGGCATAACTCAGGGCTCCATACAACCACAGAATCTTGGGTGCAACCCTGCTCAAGCACACAAATGCGCGTATTAACAGTGTCTCTGTGTGTGACGTGTGTGCAAAGTACAGTGTGATGAGCATGACTGGCAGACAGGTGATCCATTGGGCTCACCTGAAAATCAGTTATGAGCATGAAAGAACACCGACGCCCAGGTCCCCGCTTCAGACATAACACCCACCAGCGTCTTGTGTGAAGCCACGGCATCTGGACTGCTCATGCTTCTGGGGATCATTCTCCTGAAAATGGTGGCTCCTTTCTCCCTGTGGAGCAACTCTCTACGCAGCGCTTCTTTCCTCCCCCAGGACTCATTTCATCGGGCCCGGGAAGCCTTCTGATTCAACACACCTGACCCATGAAAAGGAAAGGGAAAGAAAGGAGGCCAAAGGTCACACTCTCCTCATTCCACCATCCTCCCTAAAATCATCCTGATTTCATGGGCCCTGAGACCGGGGATGCTTCTGTACACCTCGAGGCCTTGGCGCCTGGCCCAAATGCTATTCTCTTTCTCATTATCTGAAAAATTTTAAGAAAATCCCTAGAGCCAGGATCTTTATTCCTAGTAAGCCGAAAGTCCCAAAGAAACACCCAAATTCTGTCCCTCTTAGTTTGGGAAACAAGTCTACCTTCATCAGCATGACATTTTCCACCAAATGTGTTAACTGCAAGTCCACCACACAATGCTTAACTGGAATTGGAAGCAACATCTCAGACGACGAAAAATACATGCAAGAATCCCTAAGACAAATGGTTTATTTTTCCCTTTCTTACTAAAACAACTGCCAGTATTAACAATGGTATGCAAATCTCTTTTAGACGCCCTGCTTTTAAATCTCTATGTTTCTTCCTGAGACAGGGACTCATTCCCATCACCCAGGCATTTACAGTGTTTAATTCTGGTTATATGCTATTCTCAAATTTACAACTATTCATTTCATCTCTCTCAAATGTTGATCTATTATCACATACGTATTAAAATATTATCTCCCGTGCTGCGTGATATGTTGTTTTTATATTCATCCTTTCTTAAATGAACCAAAGGTTTTAGTTGGATTAGATTGTGATTAGTCAAGTTTTCTGATTTCATGATTTCTTAAATTGCGGTCATACGACCTCAATCACTGGAAATAGAATGTCATGAGTATTTCTCTTTACTTGCAATCATAAATTCGGGGAATGTCCTCAATTGGTATGTCGGTGATTGCATGATTTCCTGAAAGTCTTTCACAGTCTAATTTGGGCACTAAGTATTTCGTCTAGGTTCAGTGCATGTTTCCAACACTTGATGCTTTATGATTTGGGTATACAGCTTCCACAAGAGCATTTCCTGCAAAGACATGTCTCGGTCCCCACTGGTAAGTCATTTCACTCGAACACAGAATCAATAGGCTGAAGATGGAAAGGTTACTGCTAGAATACTTATTAGACTGCATGGATCTATTCTTTGATATTAAGGAAACAAATACACCGTGTTATTAACTGTACTTCATTGATGATTCTCAAGTCAGAAAGTACAGGTCTGACTTCCTGTCCTTCAATGCCTGAAAGGATGATCGTATCTGCCAAAAGCACATAGTTAGAAGCACATCGCAGCTCAAACACACACACACCCAGAAATAGAAACAAACACAAAGAAACACTCACATGGGCATGATTCTGCATGTTTTAAGTAAACTAACGCATTTTAAGTAAACTACCACTTAAGTTTACTGTTTTAAGTAAACACCACTGTTTTAAGTAAACTAACGCCTTCCCCAGGAGTTTTAAGTGAACTCCCTGGGGAATACAAGGGGACACACCCTATGGTTCATTCTTTAACTGAGTGCTGATATTGGATTGGTGGACCGCGTACCTGATGGGTGGGTGGGGTGTTCGAGGTAGGCGGGGTTGAGTTATATAAGGGCTGATGCGGCCAGATGGCGTGTCATTTGAAGACTCTCTCGGAAGAGATAGCATCTTTCTGCAACGTGCGGTCCCAGCAGAGAAAGCTTGTGATCCTTGCTCCTGGCGACATGGAGGCCGATTCACTCCACTTGGGAGGTGAGTGGCAGTTCAACCACTTTTCAAAACTCACATCTTCTCGGCCAGATGCAGCTTTTGCTGAAATCCAGCGGACTTCTCTACCTGAGAAGTCACCACTGTCATCTGAGACCCATGTCGACCTCTGTGATGGTTTGGCTCCTGTGGCAAGACAGCCTGCCCCTGGGGAGAAGCTTCCTCTCAGTAGCAGGAGACCTGCTGCGGTGGGGGCTGGGCTCCAGAATATGGGAAATACTTGCTATGTGAATGCTTCCCTGCAGTGCCTGACATACACACCACCCCTTGCCAACTACATGCTGTCCCGGGAGCACTCTCAACTTTGTCATCATCACAAGTGCTGCATGCTGTGTACGATGGAAGCTCACATCACACGGGCCCTCCACCGTCCTGGCCACGTCATCCAGCCCTCACAGGCATTGGTTGCTGGCTTCCATCGAGGCAAGCAGGAAGATGCCCATGAATTTCTGATGTTCATTGTGGATGCCATGAAAAGGGCATGCCTTCCCGGGCACAAGCAGGTAGATCATGACTCTGAGGACACCACCCTCATCCACCAGATATTTGGAGGCTGCTGGAGATCTCAAATCAAGTGTCTCCACTGCCAGGGCGTTTCGGACACCTTTGACCCTTACCTGGACATTGCCCTGGATATCCAGGCAGCTCAGAGTGTGAAGCAAGCTTTGGAACAGGTGGTGAAGCCCGAAGAACTCAATGGAGAGAATGCCTATCATTGTGGTCTTTGTCTCCAGAAGGCGCCTGCCTCCAAGACGTTCACTCTACACACTTCTGCCAAGGTCCTCATCCTTGTATTGAAGAGATTCTCCGATGTCACAGGCAACAAACTTGCCAAGAATGTGCAATACCCTGAGTGCCTTGACATGCAGCCATACATGTCTCAGCAGAACACAGGACCTCTTGTCTATGTCCTCTATGCTGTGCTGGTCCATGCTGGGTGGAGTTGTCACAACGGACATTACCTCTCTTATGTCAAAGCTCCAGGAGGCCAGTGGTATAAAATGGATGACGCCGAGGTCACTGCCTGTAGCATCGCTTCTGTCCTGAGTCAACAGGCCTATGTCCTCTTTTACATCCAGAAGAGTCAACTGGAAAGATGCAGTGAGAGTGTGTCAATAGGCAGGGAACCAGGAGCCCTTGGTGCTGAACACAAAGACAGGCGAGCAACGCAAGGAGAGCTCCAGAGAGAACCCTGCCTCCAGGTACCCGACTTGGAGGAGCACTTGGTGGAAAGAGCCACTCAGGAAAGCACCTTAGACCACTGGAAGTTCCTCCAAGAGCAAAACAAAACCAAGCCTGACTTCAACGTCAGAAAAGTCGAATGTACCCTGCCTCCCAACGTGCTTGTGATTCATCCATCAAAATACAAGAGTGGGATGAACAACCGTCATCCTGAACAGCAAAGCTCCCTGCTGAACCTCTCTTCAAGGAACCTGGCACCTCAGGAGTCCATGAACACTGGCACACTCACTTCTCTGCAAGGGAGGACCAGGAGATCCAAAGGGAGGAACAAACACAGCAAGAGGGCTCTGTTTGTGTGCCAGTGATCTCAGGAAAAGTCTCCATGCAAACGCAGGAGTGCATGCGCACACACACTGACACACACACACACATACACGTACACACACACACACCCACGAGGGGGTTCGCGCGCGCACACACACACACCATCACCTACGCAGTCAATCCGACATAAAGTAATGAGGAGCCCAGGTGTCTGTCTACACAAGAGGGAAAACTGGATAGTGATGGCTGCGTTTCAGGATGAGCCCAGACTTGGGAAACATCGAGTTTTGCAGTCGTGAGTCTTCTGAACCTGTGGAGGGATTGTCTGTGTGTTTGTGTTCACGGTAGATGTCATTCAGTGTGAATTTCTGAATATGACATATTGCGGTGTAGGGTTGCGCGTGAGGTTATTGCAGGGGACGGGGTTGACTATTTTCTCTTGGGGTGTGTTTCATTCGTCAGTTGTTGGTGAGCACCAGAAGTTGAAATTTTGCGAACGTGGGACTTCTGTGGATCCTTCTCGCTACCTTGAGTAGTGGAAACTGGAACGCATTTGAAGAGAGGAAGGGTGTTCTTCTTTTGAACCTGCCTCGCCGTTTTTACATTACTTGTTGAATGGACGTCAGGCGCCCTAGGACTTGTGCCCTTGGTGGAACCCACAGAATGCTGGAGACAGACAGACAGACACACTTGCCTATTGAATGGTGTCCATTTCCAATGAATTGAAGCAGAAAATCATCCCACTGGTATGTGAGTCATTTGGAAGTAAGTCGTATTGATAATAAAGGAAATCAAACACAGGAGCGTGTGTGTATTCAACTAAAATAAAATCAGCAAGCACTGAAATAAATCGCATTTGGTGTGCATCAAAATGGCGTCTGGGAGATTCCGGGTCAATCGTCCAGCTGCGAAAGGTGCATCTCTGAAGCACAGTCCCTGACCTGCAGTGAGACTTGTTCATCCGAGGTGGTGTTGCAGTGGAAATGATTGTGGGAAATGGCCCCTTCCTTTTGTGTATTCGCTGATTGGATTTCAGGCTCCGTTTCTCGTTCGGTACAGCGATCCAAGTTGACCAACCCGAGAGGAAAGGTGTCCAGGGCATAACTCAGGGCTCCATACAACCACAGAATCTTGGGTGCAACCCTGCTCAAGCACACAAATGCGCGTATTAACAGTGTCTCTGTGTGTGACGTGTGTGCAAAGTACAGTGTGATGAGCATGACTGGCAGACAGGTGATCCATTGGGCTCACCTGAAAATCAGTTATGAGCATGAAAGAACACCGACGCCCAGGTCCCCGCTTCAGACATAACACCCACCAGCGTCTTGTGTGAAGCCACGGCATCTGGACTGCTCATGCTTCTGGGGATCATTCTCCTGAAAATGGTGGCTCCTTTCTCCCTGTGGAGCAACTCTCTACGCAGCGCTTCTTTCCTCCCCCAGGACTCATTTCATCGGGCCCGGGAAGCCTTCTGATTCAACACACCTGACCCATGAAAAGGAAAGGGAAAGAAAGGAGGCCAAAGGTCACACTCTCCTCATTCCACCATCCTCCCTAAAATCATCCTGATTTCATGGGCCCTGAGACCGGGGATGCTTCTGTACACCTCGAGGCCTTGGCGCCTGGCCCAAATGCTATTCTCTTTCTCATTATCTGAAAAATTTTAAGAAAATCCCTAGAGCCAGGATCTTTATTCCTAGTAAGCCGAAAGTCCCAAAGAAACACCCAAATTCTGTCCCTCTTAGTTTGGGAAACAAGTCTACCTTCATCAGCATGACATTTTCCACCAAATGTGGTAACTGCAAGTCCACCACACAATGATTAACTGGAATTGGAAGCAACATCTCAGACGACGAAAAATACATGCAAGAATCCCTATGACAAATGGTTTATTTTTCCCTTTCTTACTAAAACAACTGCCAGTATTAACAATGGTATGCAAATCTCTTTTAGACGCCCTGCTTTTAAATCTCTATGTTTCTTCCTGAGACAGGGACTCATTCCCATCACCCAGGCATTTACAGTGTTTAATTCTGGTTATATGCTATTCTCAAATTTACAACTATTCATTTCATCTCTCTCAAATGTTGATCTATTATCACATACGTATTAAAATATTATCTCCCGTGCTGCGTGATATGTTGTTTTTATATTCATCCTTTCTTAAATGAACCAAAGGTTTTAGTTGGATTAGATTGTGATTAGTCAAGTTTTCTGATTTCATGATTTCTTAAATTGCGGTCATACGACCTCAATCACTGGAAATAGAATGTCATGAGTATTTCTCTTTACTTGCAATCATAAATTCGGGGAATGTCCTCAATTGGTATGTCGGTGATTGCATGATTTCCTGAAAGTCTTTCACAGTCTAATTTGGGCACTAAGTATTTCGTCTAGGTTCAGTGCATGTTTCCAACACTTGATGCTTTATGATTTGGGTATACAGCTTCCACAAGAGCATTTCCTGCAAAGACATGTCTCGGTCCCCACTGGTAAGTCATTTCACTCGAACACAGAATCAATAGGCTGAAGATGGAAAGGTTACTGCTAGAATACTTATTAGACTGCATGGATCTATTCTTTGATATTAAGGAAACAAATACACCGTGTTATTAACTGTACTTCATTGATGATTCTCAAGTCAGAAAGTACAGGTCTGACTTCCTGTCCTTCAATGCCTGAAAGGATGATCGTATCTGCCAAAAGCACATAGTTAGAAGCACATCGCAGCTCAAACACACACACACCCAGAAATAGAAACAAACACAAAGAAACACTCACATGGGCATGATTCTGCATGTTTTAAGTAAACTAACGCATTTTAAGTAAACTACCACTTAAGTTTACTGTTTTAAGTAAACACCACTGTTTTAAGTAAACTAACGCCTTCCCCAGGAGTTTTAAGTGAACTCCCTGGGGAATACAAGGGGACACACCCTATGGTTCATTCTTTAACTGAGTGCTGATATTGGATTGGTGGACCGCGTACCTGATGGGTGGGTGGGGTGTTCGAGGTAGGCGGGGTTGAGTTATATAAGGGCTGATGCGGCCAGATGGCGTGTCATTTGAAGACTCTCTCGGAAGAGATAGCATCTTTCTGCAACGTGCGGTCCCAGCAGAGAAAGCTTGTGATCCTTGCTCCTGGCGACATGGAGGCCGATTCACTCCACTTGGGAGGTGAGTGGCAGTTCAACCACTTTTCAAAACTCACATCTTCTCGGCCAGATGCAGCTTTTGCTGAAATCCAGCGGACTTCTCTACCTGAGAAGTCACCACTGTCATCTGAGACCCATGTCGACCTCTGTGATGGTTTGGCTCCTGTGGCAAGACAGCCTGCCCCTGGGGAGAAGCTTCCTCTCAGTAGCAGGAGACCTGCTGCGGTGGGGGCTGGGCTCCAGAATATGGGAAATACTTGCTATGTGAATGCTTCCCTGCAGTGCCTGACATACACACCACCCCTTGCCAACTACATGCTGTCCCGGGAGCACTCTCAACTTTGTCATCATCACAAGTGCTGCATGCTGTGTACGATGGAAGCTCACATCACACGGGCCCTCCACCGTCCTGGCCACGTCATCCAGCCCTCACAGGCATTGGTTGCTGGCTTCCATCGAGGCAAGCAGGAAGATGCCCATGAATTTCTGATGTTCATTGTGGATGCCATGAAAAGGGCATGCCTTCCCGGGCACAAGCAGGTAGATCATGACTCTGAGGACACCACCCTCATCCACCAGATATTTGGAGGCTGCTGGAGATCTCAAATCAAGTGTCTCCACTGCCAGGGCGTTTCGGACACCTTTGACCCTTACCTGGACATTGCCCTGGATATCCAGGCAGCTCAGAGTGTGAAGCAAGCTTTGGAACAGGTGGTGAAGCCCGAAGAACTCAATGGAGAGAATGCCTATCATTGTGGTCTTTGTCTCCAGAAGGCGCCTGCCTCCAAGACGTTCACTCTACACACTTCTGCCAAGGTCCTCATCCTTGTATTGAAGAGATTCTCCGATGTCACAGGCAACAAACTTGCCAAGAATGTGCAATACCCTGAGTGCCTTGACATGCAGCCATACATGTCTCAGCAGAACACAGGACCTCTTGTCTATGTCCTCTATGCTGTGCTGGTCCATGCTGGGTGGAGTTGTCACAACGGACATTACCTCTCTTATGTCAAAGCTCCAGGAGGCCAGTGGTATAAAATGGATGACGCCGAGGTCACTGCCTGTAGCATCGCTTCTGTCCTGAGTCAACAGGCCTATGTCCTCTTTTACATCCAGAAGAGTCAACTGGAAAGATGCAGTGAGAGTGTGTCAATAGGCAGGGAACCAGGAGCCCTTGGTGCTGAACACAAAGACAGGCGAGCAACGCAAGGAGAGCTCCAGAGAGAACCCTGCCTCCAGGTACCCGACTTGGAGGAGCACTTGGTGGAAAGAGCCACTCAGGAAAGCACCTTAGACCACTGGAAGTTCCTCCAAGAGCAAAACAAAACCAAGCCTGACTTCAACGTCAGAAAAGTCGAATGTACCCTGCCTCCCAACGTGCTTGTGATTCATCCATCAAAATACAAGAGTGGGATGAACAACCGTCATCCTGAACAGCAAAGCTCCCTGCTGAACCTCTCTTCAAGGAACCTGGCACCTCAGGAGTCCATGAACACTGGCACGCTCACTTCTCTGCAAGGGAGGACCAGGAGATCCAAAGGGAGGAACAAACACAGCAAGAGGGCTCTGTTTGTGTGCCAGTGATCTCAGGAAAAGTCTCCATGCAAACGCAGGAGTGCATGCGCACACACACTGACACACACACACACATACACGTACACACACACACACCCACGAGGGGGTTCGCGCGCGCACACACACACACCATCACCTACGCAGTCAATCCGACATAAAGTAATGAGGAGCCCAGGTGTCTGTCTACACAAGAGGGAAAACTGGATAGTGATGGCTGCGTTTCAGGATGAGCCCAGACATGGGAAACATCGAGTTTTGCAGTCGTGAGTCTTCTGAACCTGTGGAGGGATTGTCTGTGTGTTTGTGTTCACGGTAGATGTCATTCAGTGTGAATTTCTGAATATGACATATTGCGGTGTAGGGTTGCGCGTGAGGTTATTGCAGGGGACGGGGTTGACTATTTTCTCTTGGGGTGTGTTTCATTCGTCAGTTGTTGGTGAGCACCAGAAGTTGAAATTTTGCGAACGTGGGACTTCTGTGGATCCTTCTCGCTACCTTGAGTAGTGGAAACTGGAACGCATTTGAAGAGAGGAAGGGTGTTCTTCTTTTGAACCTGCCTCGCCGTTTTTACATTACTTGTTGAATGGACGTCAGGCGCCCTAGGACTTGTGCCCTTGGTGGAACCCACAGAATGCTGGAGACAGACAGACAGACACACTTGCCTATTGAATGGTGTCCATTTCCAATGAATTGAAGCAGAAAATCATCCCACTGGTATGTGAGTCATTTGGAAGTAAGTCGTATTGATAATAAAGGAAATCAAACACAGGAGCGTGTGTGTATTCAACTAAAATAAAATCAGCAAGCACTGAAATAAATCGCATTTGGTGTGCATCAAAATGGCGTCTGGGAGATTCCGGGTCAATCGTCCAGCTGCGAAAGGTGCATCTCTGAAGCACAGTCCCTGACCTGCAGTGAGACTTGTTCATCCGAGGTGGTGTTGCAGTGGAAATGATTGTGGGAAATGGCCCCTTCCTTTTGTGTATTCGCTGATTGGATTTCAGGCTCCGTTTCTCGTTCGGTACAGCGATCCAAGTTGACCAACCCGAGAGGAAAGGTGTCCAGGGCATAACTCAGGGCTCCATACAACCACAGAATCTTGGGTGCAACCCTGCTCAAGCACACAAATGCGCGTATTAACAGTGTCTCTGTGTGTGACGTGTGTGCAAAGTACAGTGTGATGAGCATGACTGGCAGACAGGTGATCCATTGGGCTCACCTGAAAATCAGTTATGAGCATGAAAGAACACCGACGCCCAGGTCCCCGCTTCAGACATAACACCCACCAGCGTCTTGTGTGAAGCCACGGCATCTGGACTGCTCATGCTTCTGGGGATCATTCTCCTGAAAATGGTGGCTCCTTTCTCCCTGTGGAGCAACTCTCTACGCAGCGCTTCTTTCCTCCCCCAGGACTCATTTCATCGGGCCCGGGAAGCCTTCTGATTCAACACACCTGACCCATGAAAAGGAAAGGGAAAGAAAGGAGGCCAAAGGTCACACTCTCCTCATTCCACCATCCTCCCTAAAATCATCCTGATTTCATGGGCCCTGAGACCGGGGATGCTTCTGTACACCTCGAGGCCTTGGCGCCTGGCCCAAATGCTATTCTCTTTCTCATTATCTGAAAAATTTTAAGAAAATCCCTAGAGCCAGGATCTTTATTCCTAGTAAGCCGAAAGTCCCAAAGAAACACCCAAATTCTGTCCCTCTTAGTTTGGGAAACAAGTCTACCTTCATCAGCATGACATTTTCCACCAAATGTGTTAACTGCAAGTCCACCACACAATGCTTAACTGGAATTGGAAGCAACATCTCAGACGACGAAAAATACATGCAAGAATCCCTAAGACAAATGGTTTATTTTTCCCTTTCTTACTAAAACAACTGCCAGTATTAACAATGGTATGCAAATCTCTTTTAGACGCCCTGCTTTTAAATCTCTATGTTTCTTCCTGAGACAGGGACTCATTCCCATCACCCAGGCATTTACAGTGTTTAATTCTGGTTATATGCTATTCTCAAATTTACAACTATTCATTTCATCTCTCTCAAATGTTGATCTATTATCACATACGTATTAAAATATTATCTCCCGTGCTGCGTGATATGTTGTTTTTATATTCATCCTTTCTTAAATGAACCAAAGGTTTTAGTTGGATTAGATTGTGATTAGTCAAGTTTTCTGATTTCATGATTTCTTAAATTGCGGTCATACGACCTCAATCACTGGAAATAGAATGTCATGAGTATTTCTCTTTACTTGCAATCATAAATTCGGGGAATGTCCTCAATTGGTATGTCGGTGATTGCATGATTTCCTGAAAGTCTTTCACAGTCTAATTTGGGCACTAAGTATTTCGTCTAGGTTCAGTGCATGTTTCCAACACTTGATGCTTTATGATTTGGGTATACAGCTTCCACAAGAGCATTTCCTGCAAAGACATGTCTCGGTCCCCACTGGTAAGTCATTTCACTCGAACACAGAATCAATAGGCTGAAGATGGAAAGGTTACTGCTAGAATACTTATTAGACTGCATGGATCTATTCTTTGATATTAAGGAAACAAATACACCGTGTTATTAACTGTACTTCATTGATGATTCTCAAGTCAGAAAGTACAGGTCTGACTTCCTGTCCTTCAATGCCTGAAAGGATGATCGTATCTGCCAAAAGCACATAGTTAGAAGCACATCGCAGCTCAAACACACACACACCCAGAAATAGAAACAAACACAAAGAAACACTCACATGGGCATGATTCTGCATGTTTTAAGTAAACTAACGCATTTTAAGTAAACTACCACTTAAGTTTACTGTTTTAAGTAAACACCACTGTTTTAAGTAAACTAACGCCTTCCCCAGGAGTTTTAAGTGAACTCCCTGGGGAATACAAGGGGACACACCCTATGGTTCATTCTTTAACTGAGTGCTGATATTGGATTGGTGGACCGCGTACCTGATGGGTGGGTGGGGTGTTCGAGGTAGGCGGGGTTGAGTTATATAAGGGCTGATGCGGCCAGATGGCGTGTCATTTGAAGACTCTCTCGGAAGAGATAGCATCTTTCTGCAACGTGCGGTCCCAGCAGAGAAAGCTTGTGATCCTTGCTCCTGGCGACATGGAGGCCGATTCACTCCACTTGGGAGGTGAGTGGCAGTTCAACCACTTTTCAAAACTCACATCTTCTCGGCCAGATGCAGCTTTTGCTGAAATCCAGCGGACTTCTCTACCTGAGAAGTCACCACTGTCATCTGAGACCCATGTCGACCTCTGTGATGGTTTGGCTCCTGTGGCAAGACAGCCTGCCCCTGGGGAGAAGCTTCCTCTCAGTAGCAGGAGACCTGCTGCGGTGGGGGCTGGGCTCCAGAATATGGGAAATACTTGCTATGTGAATGCTTCCCTGCAGTGCCTGACATACACACCACCCCTTGCCAACTACATGCTGTCCCGGGAGCACTCTCAACTTTGTCATCATCACAAGTGCTGCATGCTGTGTACGATGGAAGCTCACATCACACGGGCCCTCCACCGTCCTGGCCACGTCATCCAGCCCTCACAGGCATTGGTTGCTGGCTTCCATCGAGGCAAGCAGGAAGATGCCCATGAATTTCTGATGTTCATTGTGGATGCCATGAAAAGGGCATGCCTTCCCGGGCACAAGCAGGTAGATCATGACTCTGAGGACACCACCCTCATCCACCAGATATTTGGAGGCTGCTGGAGATCTCAAATCAAGTGTCTCCACTGCCAGGGCGTTTCGGACACCTTTGACCCTTACCTGGACATTGCCCTGGATATCCAGGCAGCTCAGAGTGTGAAGCAAGCTTTGGAACAGGTGGTGAAGCCCGAAGAACTCAATGGAGAGAATGCCTATCATTGTGGTCTTTGTCTCCAGAAGGCGCCTGCCTCCAAGACGTTCACTCTACACACTTCTGCCAAGGTCCTCATCCTTGTATTGAAGAGATTCTCCGATGTCACAGGCAACAAACTTGCCAAGAATGTGCAATACCCTGAGTGCCTTGACATGCAGCCATACATGTCTCAGCAGAACACAGGACCTCTTGTCTATGTCCTCTATGCTGTGCTGGTCCATGCTGGGTGGAGTTGTCACAACGGACATTACCTCTCTTATGTCAAAGCTCCAGGAGGCCAGTGGTATAAAATGGATGACGCCGAGGTCACTGCCTGTAGCATCGCTTCTGTCCTGAGTCAACAGGCCTATGTCCTCTTTTACATCCAGAAGAGTCAACTGGAAAGATGCAGTGAGAGTGTGTCAATAGGCAGGGAACCAGGAGCCCTTGGTGCTGAACACAAAGACAGGCGAGCAACGCAAGGAGAGCTCCAGAGAGAACCCTGCCTCCAGGTACCCGACTTGGAGGAGCACTTGGTGGAAAGAGCCACTCAGGAAAGCACCTTAGACCACTGGAAGTTCCTCCAAGAGCAAAACAAAACCAAGCCTGACTTCAACGTCAGAAAAGTCGAATGTACCCTGCCCCCCAACGTGCTTGTGATTCATCCATCAAAATACAAGAGTGGGATGAACAACCGTCATCCTGAACAGCAAAGCTCCCTGCTGAACCTCTCTTCAAGGAACCTGGCACCTCAGGAGTCCATGAACACTGGCACGCTCACTTCTCTGCAAGGGAGGACCAGGAGATCCAAAGGGAGGAACAAACACAGCAAGAGGGCTCTGTTTGTGTGCCAGTGATCTCAGGAAAAGTCTCCATGCAAACGCAGGAGTGCATGCGCACACACACTGACACACACACACACACATACACGTACACACACACACACCCACGAGGGGGTTCGCGCGCGCACACACACACACCATCACCTACGCAGTCAATCCGACATAAAGTAATGAGGAGCCCAGGTGTCTGTCTACACAAGAGGGAAAACTGGATAGTGATGGCTGCGTTTCAGGATGAGCCCAGACATGGGAAACGTCGAGTTTTGCAGTCGTGAGTCTTCTGAACCTGTGGAGGGATTGTCTGTGTGTTTGTGTTCACGGTAGATGTCATTCAGTGTGAATTTCTGAATATGACATATTGCGGTGTAGGGTTGCGCGTGAGGTGTTTGCAGGGGACGGGGTTGACTATTTTCTCTTGGGGTGTGTTTCATTCGTCAGTTGTTGGTGAGCACCAGAAGTTGAAATTTTGCGAACGTGGGACTTCTGTGGATCCTTCTCGCTACCTTGAGTAGTGGAAACTGGAACGCATTTGAAGAGAGGAAGGGTGTTCTTCTTTTGAACCTGCCTCGCCGTTTTTACATTACTTGTTGAATGGACGTCAGGCGCCCTAGGACTTGTGCCCTTGGTGGAACCCACAGAATGCTGGAGACAGACAGACAGACACACTTGCCTATTGAATGGTGTCCATTTCCAATGAATTGAAGCAGAAAATCATCCCACTGGTATGTGAGTCATTTGGAAGTAAGTCGTATTGATAATAAAGGAAATCAAACACAGGAGCGTGTGTGTATTCAACTAAAATAAAATCAGCAAGCACTGAAATAAATCGCATTTGGTGTGCATCAAAATGGCGTCTGGGAGATTCCGGGTCAATCGTCCAGCTGCGAAAGGTGCATCTCTGAAGCACAGTCCCTGACCTGCAGTGAGACTTGTTCATCCGAGGTGGTGTTGCAGTGGAAATGATTGTGGGAAATGGCCCCTTCCTTTTGTGTATTCGCTGATTGGATTTCAGGCTCCGTTTCTCGTTCGGTACAGCGATCCAAGTTGACCAACCCGAGAGGAAAGGTGTCCAGGGCATAACTCAGGGCTCCATACAACCACAGAATCTTGGGTGCAACCCTGCTCAAGCACACAAATGCGCGTATTAACAGTGTCTCTGTGTGTGACGTGTGTGCAAAGTACAGTGTGATGAGCATGACTGGCAGACAGGTGATCCATTGGGCTCACCTGAAAATCAGTTATGAGCATGAAAGAACACCGACGCCCAGGTCCCCGCTTCAGACATAACACCCACCAGCGTCTTGTGTGAAGCCACGGCATCTGGACTGCTCATGCTTCTGGGGATCATTCTCCTGAAAATGGTGGCTCCTTTCTCCCTGTGGAGCAACTCTCTACGCAGCGCTTCTTTCCTCCCCCAGGACTCATTTCATCGGGCCCGGGAAGCCTTCTGATTCAACACACCTGACCCATGAAAAGGAAAGGGAAAGAAAGGAGGCCAAAGGTCACACTCTCCTCATTCCACCATCCTCCCTAAAATCATCCTGATTTCATGGGCCCTGAGACCGGGGATGCTTCTGTACACCTCGAGGCCTTGGCGCCTGGCCCAAATGCTATTCTCTTTCTCATTATCTGAAAAATTTTAAGAAAATCCCTAGAGCCAGGATCTTTATTCCTAGTAAGCCGAAAGTCCCAAAGAAACACCCAAATTCTGTCCCTCTTAGTTTGGGAAACAAGTCTACCTTCATCAGCATGACATTTTCCACCAAATGTGGTAACTGCAAGTCCACCACACAATGCTTAACTGGAATTGGAAGCAACATCTCAGACGACGAAAAATACATGCAAGAATCCCTAAGACAAATGGTTTATTTTTCCCTTTCTTACTAAAACAACTGCCAGTATTAACAATGGTATGCAAATCTCTTTTAGACGCCCTGCTTTTAAATCTCTATGTTTCTTCCTGAGACAGGGACTCATTCCCATCACCCAGGCATTTACAGTGTTTAATTCTGGTTATATGCTATTCTCAAATTTACAACTATTCATTTCATCTCTCTCAAATGTTGATCTATTATCACATACGTATTAAAATATTATCTCCCGTGCTGCGTGATATGTTGTTTTTATATTCATCCTTTCTTAAATGAACCAAAGGTTTTAGTTGGATTAGATTGTGATTAGTCAAGTTTTCTGATTTCATGATTTCTTAAATTGCGGTCATACGACCTCAATCACTGGAAATAGAATGTCATGAGTATTTCTCTTTACTTGCAATCATAAATTCGGGGAATGTCCTCAATTGGTATGTCGGTGATTGCATGATTTCCTGAAAGTCTTTCACAGTCTAATTTGGGCACTAAGTATTTCGTCTAGGTTCAGTGCATGTTTCCAACACTTGATGCTTTATGATTTGGGTATACAGCTTCCACAAGAGCATTTCCTGCAAAGACATGTCTCGGTCCCCACTGGTAAGTCATTTCACTCGAACACAGAATCAATAGGCTGAAGATGGAAAGGTTACTGCTAGAATACTTATTAGACTGCATGGATCTATTCTTTGATATTAAGGAAACAAATACACCGTGTTATTAACTGTACTTCATTGATGATTCTCAAGTCAGAAAGTACAGGTCTGACTTCCTGTCCTTCAATGCCTGAAAGGATGATCGTATCTGCCAAAAGCACATAGTTAGAAGCACATCGCAGCTCAAACACACACACACCCAGAAATAGAAACAAACACAAAGAAACACTCACATGGGCATGATTCTGCATGTTTTAAGTAAACTAACGCATTTTAAGTAAACTACCACTTAAGTTTACTGTTTTAAGTAAACACCACTGTTTTAAGTAAACTAACGCCTTCCCCAGGAGTTTTAAGTGAACTCCCTGGGGAATACAAGGGGACACACCCTATGGTTCATTCTTTAACTGAGTGCTGATATTGGATTGGTGGACCGCGTACCTGATGGGTGGGTGGGGTGTTCGAGGTAGGCGGGGTTGAGTTATATAAGGGCTGATGCGGCCAGATGGCGTGTCATTTGAAGACTCTCTCGGAAGAGATAGCATCTTTCTGCAACGTGCGGTCCCAGCAGAGAAAGCTTGTGATCCTTGCTCCTGGCGACATGGAGGCCGATTCACTCCACTTGGGAGGTGAGTGGCAGTTCAACCACTTTTCAAAACTCACATCTTCTCGGCCAGATGCAGCTTTTGCTGAAATCCAGCGGACTTCTCTACCTGAGAAGTCACCACTGTCATCTGAGACCCATGTCGACCTCTGTGATGGTTTGGCTCCTGTGGCAAGACAGCCTGCCCCTGGGGAGAAGCTTCCTCTCAGTAGCAGGAGACCTGCTGCGGTGGGGGCTGGGCTCCAGAATATGGGAAATACTTGCTATGTGAATGCTTCCCTGCAGTGCCTGACATACACACCACCCCTTGCCAACTACATGCTGTCCCGGGAGCACTCTCAACTTTGTCATCATCACAAGTGCTGCATGCTGTGTACGATGGAAGCTCACATCACACGGGCCCTCCACCGTCCTGGCCACGTCATCCAGCCCTCACAGGCATTGGTTGCTGGCTTCCATCGAGGCAAGCAGGAAGATGCCCATGAATTTCTGATGTTCATTGTGGATGCCATGAAAAGGGCATGCCTTCCCGGGCACAAGCAGGTAGATCATGACTCTGAGGACACCACCCTCATCCACCAGATATTTGGAGGCTGCTGGAGATCTCAAATCAAGTGTCTCCACTGCCAGGGCGTTTCGGACACCTTTGACCCTTACCTGGACATTGCCCTGGATATCCAGGCAGCTCAGAGTGTGAAGCAAGCTTTGGAACAGGTGGTGAAGCCCGAAGAACTCAATGGAGAGAATGCCTATCATTGTGGTCTTTGTCTCCAGAAGGCGCCTGCCTCCAAGACGTTCACTCTACACACTTCTGCCAAGGTCCTCATCCTTGTATTGAAGAGATTCTCCGATGTCACAGGCAACAAACTTGCCAAGAATGTGCAATACCCTGAGTGCCTTGACATGCAGCCATACATGTCTCAGCAGAACACAGGACCTCTTGTCTATGTCCTCTATGCTGTGCTGGTCCATGCTGGGTGGAGTTGTCACAACGGACATTACCTCTCTTATGTCAAAGCTCCAGGAGGCCAGTGGTATAAAATGGATGACGCCGAGGTCACTGCCTGTAGCATCGCTTCAGTCCTGAGTCAACAGGCCTATGTCCTCTTTTACATCCAGAAGAGTCAACTGGAAAGATGCAGTGAGAGTGTGTCAATAGGCAGGGAACCAGGAGCCCTTGGTGCTGAACACAAAGACAGGCGAGCAACGCAAGGAGAGCTCCAGAGAGAACCCTGCCTCCAGGTACCCGACTTGGAGGAGCACTTGGTGGAAAGAGCCACTCAGGAAAGCACCTTAGACCACTGGAAGTTCCTCCAAGAGCAAAACAAAACCAAGCCTGACTTCAACGTCAGAAAAGTCGAATGTACCCTGCCTCCCAACGTGCTTGTGATTCATCCATCAAAATACAAGAGTGGGATGAACAACCGTCATCCTGAACAGCAAAGCTCCCTGCTGAACCTCTCTTCAAGGAACCTGGCACCTCAGGAGTCCATGAACACTGGCACGCTCACTTCTCTGCAAGGGAGGACCAGGAGATCCAAAGGGAGGAACAAACACAGCAAGAGGGCTCTGTTTGTGTGCCAGTGATCTCAGGAAAAGTCTCCATGCAAACGCAGGAGTGCATGCGCACACACACTGACACACACACACACATACACGTACACACACACACACCCACGAGGGGGTTCGCGCGCGCACACACACACACCATCACCTACGCAGTCAATCCGACATAAAGTAATGAGGAGCCCAGGTGTCTGTCTACACAAGAGGGAAAACTGGATAGTGATGGCTGCGTTTCAGGATGAGCCCAGACATGGGAAACGTCGAGTTTTGCATTCGTGAGTCTTCTGAACCTGTGGAGGGATTGTCTGTGTGTTTGTGTTCACGGTAGATGTCATTCAGTGTGAATTTCTGAATATGACATATTGCGGTGTAGGGTTGCGCGTGAGGTGTTTGCAGGGGACGGGGTTGACTATTTTCTCTTGGGGTGTGTTTCATTCGTCAGTTGTTGGTGAGCACCAGAAGTTGAAATTTTGCGAACGTGGGACTTCTGTGGATCCTTCTCGCTACCTTGAGTAGTGGAAACTGGAACGCATTTGAAGAGAGGAAGGGTGTTCTTCTTTTGAACCTGCCTCGCCGTTTTTACATTACTTGTTGAATGGACGTCAGGCGCCCTAGGACTTGTGCCCTTGGTGGAACCCACAGAATGCTGGAGACAGACAGACAGACACACTTGCCTATTGAATGGTGTCCATTTCCAATGAATTGAAGCAGAAAATCATCCCACTGGTATGTGAGTCATTTGGAAGTAAGTCGTATTGATAATAAAGGAAATCAAACACAGGAGCGTGTGTGTATTCAACTAAAATAAAATCAGCAAGCACTGAAATAAATCGCATTTGGTGTGCATCAAAATGGCGTCTGGGAGATTCCGGGTCAATCGTCCAGCTGCGAAAGGTGCATCTCTGAAGCACAGTCCCTGACCTGCAGTGAGACTTGTTCATCCGAGGTGGTGTTGCAGTGGAAATGATTGTGGGAAATGGCCCCTTCCTTTTGTGTATTCGCTGATTGGATTTCAGGCTCCGTTTCTCGTTCGGTACAGCGATCCAAGTTGACCAACCCGAGAGGAAAGGTGTCCAGGGCATAACTCAGGGCTCCATACAACCACAGAATCTTGGGTGCAACCCTGCTCAAGCACACAAATGCGCGTATTAACAGTGTCTCTGTGTGTGACGTGTGTGCAAAGTACAGTGTGATGAGCATGACTGGCAGACAGGTGATCCATTGGGCTCACCTGAAAATCAGTTATGAGCATGAAAGAACACCGACGCCCAGGTCCCCGCTTCAGACATAACACCCACCAGCGTCTTGTGTGAAGCCACGGCATCTGGACTGCTCATGCTTCTGGGGATCATTCTCCTGAAAATGGTGGCTCCTTTCTCCCTGTGGAGCAACTCTCTACGCAGCGCTTCTTTCCTCCCCCAGGACTCATTTCATCGGGCCCGGGAAGCCTTCTGATTCAACACACCTGACCCATGAAAAGGAAAGGGAAAGAAAGGAGGTCAAAGGTCACACTCTCCTCATTCCACCATCCTCCCTAAAATCATCCTGATTTCATGGGCCCTGAGACCGGGGATGCTTCTGCACACCTCGAGGCCTTGGCGCCTGGCCCAAATGCTATTCTCTTTCTCATTATCTGAAAAATTTTAAGAAAATCCCTAGAGCCAGGATCTTTATTCCTAGTAAGCCGAAAGTCCCGAAGAAACACCCAAATTCTGTCCCTCTTAGTTTGGGAAACAAGTCTACCTTCATCAGCATGACATTTTCCACCAAATGTGTTAACTGCAAGTCCACCACACAATGCTTAACTGGAATTGGAAGCAACATCTCAGACGATGAAAAATACATGCAAGAATCCCTAAGACAAATGGTTTATTTTTCCCTTTCTTACTAAAACAACTGCCAGTATTAACAATGGTATGCAAATCTCTTTTAGACGCCCTGCTTTTAAATCTCTATGTTTCTTCCTGAGACAGGGACTCATTCCCATCACCCAGGCATTTACAGTGTTTAATTCTGGTTATATGCTATTCTCAAATTTACAACTATTCATTTCATCTCTCTCAAATGTTGATCTATTATCACATACGTATTAAAATATTATCTCCCGTGCTGCGTGATATGTTGTTTTTATATTCATCCTTTCTTAAATGAACCAAAGGTTTTAGTTGGATTAGATTGTGATTAGTCAAGTTTTCTGATTTCATGATTTCTTAAATTGCGGTCATACGATCTCAATCACTGGAAATGGAATGTCATGAGTATTTCTCTTTACTTGCAATCATAAATTCGGGGAATGTCCTCAATTGGTATGTCGGTGATTGCATGATTTCCTGAAAGTCTTTCACAGTCTAATTTGGGCACTAAGTATTTCGTCTAGGTTCAGTGCATGTTTCCTACACTTGATGCTTTATGATTTGGGTATACAGCTTCCACAAGAGCATTTCCTGCAAAGACATGTCTCGGTCCCCACTGGTAAGTCATTTCACTCGAACACAGAATCAATAGGCTGAAGATGGAAAGGTTACTGCTAGAATACTTATTAGACTGCATGGATCTATTCTTTGATATTAAGGAAACAAATACACCGTGTTATTAACTGTACTTCATTGATGATTCTCAAGTCAGAAAGTACAGGTCTGACTTCCTGTCCTTCAATGCCTGAAAGGATGATCGTATCTGCCAAAAGCACATAGTTAGAAGCACATCGCAGCTCAAACACACACACACCCAGAAATAGAAACAAACACAAAGAAACACTCACATGGGCATGATTCTGCATGTTTTAAGTAAACTAACGCATTTTAAGTAAACTACCACTTAAGTTTACTGTTTTAAGTAAACACCACTGTTTTAAGTAAACTAACGCCTTCCCCAGGAGTTTTAAGTGAACTCCCTGGGGAATACAAGGGGACACACCCTATGGTTCATTCTTTAACTGAGTGCTGATATTGGATTGGTGGACCGCGTACCTGATGGGTGGGTGGGGTGTTCGAGGTAGGCGGGGTTGAGTTATATAAGGGCTGATGCGGCCAGATGGCGTGTCATTTGAAGACTCTCTCGGAAGAGATAGCATCTTTCTGCAACGTGCGGTCCCAGCAGAGAAAGCTTGTGATCCTTGCTCCTGGCGACATGGAGGCCGATTCACTCCACTTGGGAGGTGAGTGGCAGTTCAACCACTTTTCAAAACTCACATCTTCTCGGCCAGATGCAGCTTTTGCTGAAATCCAGCGGACTTCTCTACCTGAGAAGTCACCACTGTCATCTGAGACCCATGTCGACCTCTGTGATGGTTTGGCTCCTGTGGCAAGACAGCCTGCCCCTGGGGAGAAGCTTCCTCTCAGTAGCAGGAGACCTGCTGCGGTGGGGGCTGGGCTCCAGAATATGGGAAATACTTGCTATGTGAATGCTTCCCTGCAGTGCCTGACATACACACCACCCCTTGCCAACTACATGCTGTCCCGGGAGCACTCTCAACTTTGTCATCATCACAAGTGCTGCATGCTGTGTACGATGGAAGCTCACATCACACGGGCCCTCCACCGTCCTGGCCACGTCATCCAGCCCTCACAGGCATTGGTTGCTGGCTTCCATCGAGGCAAGCAGGAAGATGCCCATGAATTTCTGATGTTCATTGTGGATGCCATGAAAAGGGCATGCCTTCCCGGGCACAAGCAGGTAGATCATGACTCTGAGGACACCACCCTCATCCACCAGATATTTGGAGGCTGCTGGAGATCTCAAATCAAGTGTCTCCACTGCCAGGGCGTTTCGGACACCTTTGACCCTTACCTGGACATTGCCCTGGATATCCAGGCAGCTCAGAGTGTGAAGCAAGCTTTGGAACAGGTGGTGAAGCCCGAAGAACTCAATGGAGAGAATGCCTATCATTGTGGTCTTTGTCTCCAGAAGGCGCCTGCCTCCAAGACGTTCACTCTACACACTTCTGCCAAGGTCCTCATCCTTGTATTGAAGAGATTCTCCGATGTCACAGGCAACAAACTTGCCAAGAATGTGCAATACCCTGAGTGCCTTGACATGCAGCCATACATGTCTCAGCAGAACACAGGACCTCTTGTCTATGTCCTCTATGCTGTGCTGGTCCATGCTGGGTGGAGTTGTCACAACGGACATTACCTCTCTTATGTCAAAGCTCCAGGAGGCCAGTGGTATAAAATGGATGACGCCGAGGTCACTGCCTGCAGCATCGCTTCTGTCCTGAGTCAACAGGCCTATGTCCTCTTTTACATCCAGAAGAGTCAACTGGAAAGATGCAGTGAGAGTGTGTCAATAGGCAGGGAACCAGGAGCCCTTGGTGCTGAACACAAAGACAGGCGAGCAACGCAAGGAGAGCTCCAGAGAGAACCCTGCCTCCAGGTACCCGACTTGGAGGAGCACTTGGTGGAAAGAGCCACTCAGGAAAGCACCTTAGACCACTGGAAGTTCCTCCAAGAGCAAAACAAAACCAAGCCTGACTTCAACGTCAGAAAAGTCGAATGCACCCTGCCTCCCAACGTGCTTGTGATTCATCCATCAAAATACAAGAGTGGGATGAACAACCGTCATCCTGAACAGCAAAGCTCCCTGCTGAACCTCTCTTCAAGGAACCTGGCACCTCAGGAGTCCATGAACACTGGCACACTCACTTCTCTGCAAGGGAGGACCAGGAGATCCAAAGGGAGGAACAAACACAGCAAGAGGGCTCTGTTTGTGTGCCAGTGATCTCAGGAAAAGTCTCCATGCAAACGCAGGAGTGCATGCGCACACACACTGACACACACACACACACATACACGTACACACACACACACCCACGAGGGGGTTCGCGCGCGCACACACACACACCATCACCTACGCAGTCAATCCGACATAAAGTAATGAGGAGCCCAGGTGTCTGTCTACACAAGAGGGAAAACTGGATAGTGATGGCTGCGTTTCAGGATGAGCCCAGACATGGGAAACGTCGAGTTTTGCAGTCGTGAGTCTTCTGAACCTGTGGAGGGATTGTCTGTGTGTTTGTGTTCACGGTAGATGTCATTCAGTGTGAATTTCTGAATATGACATATTGCGGTGTAGGGTTGCGCGTGAGGTTATTGCAGGGGACGGGGTTGACTATTTTCTCTTGGGGTGTGTTTCATTCGTCAGTTGTTGGTGAGCACCAGAAGTTGAAATTTTGCGAACGTGGGACTTCTGTGGATCCTTCTCGCTACCTTGAGTAGTGGAAACTGGAACGCATTTGAAGAGAGGAAGGGTGTTCTTCTTTTGAACCTGCCTCGCCGTTTTTACATTACTTGTTGAATGGACGTCAGGCGCCCTAGGACTTGTGCCCTTGGTGGAACCCACAGAATGCTGGAGACAGACAGACAGACACACTTGCCTATTGAATGGTGTCCATTTCCAATGAATTGAAGCAGAAAATCATCCCACTGGTATGTGAGTCATTTGGAAGTAAGTCGTATTGATAATAAAGGAAATCAAACACAGGAGCGTGTGTGTATTCAACTAAAATAAAATCAGCAAGCACTGAAATAAATCGCATTTGGTGTGCATCAAAATGGCGTCTGGGAGATTCCGGGTCAATCGTCCAGCTGCGAAAGGTGCATCTCTGAAGCACAGTCCCTGACCTGCAGTGAGACTTGTTCATCCGAGGTGGTGTTGCAGTGGAAATGATTGTGGGAAATGGCCCCTTCCTTTTGTGTATTCGCTGATTGGATTTCAGGCTCCGTTTCTCGTTCGGTACAGCGATCCAAGTTGACCAACCCGAGAGGAAAGGTGTCCAGGGCATAACTCAGGGCTCCATACAACCACAGAATCTTGGGTGCAACCCTGCTCAAGCACACAAATGCGCGTATTAACAGTGTCTCTGTGTGTGACGTGTGTGCAAAGTACAGTGTGATGAGCATGACTGGCAGACAGGTGATCCATTGGGCTCACCTGAAAATCAGTTATGAGCATGAAAGAACACCGACGCCCAGGTCCCCGCTTCAGACATAACACCCACCAGCGTCTTGTGTGAAGCCACGGCATCTGGACTGCTCATGCTTCTGGGGATCATTCTCCTGAAAATGGTGGCTCCTTTCTCCCTGTGGAGCAACTCTCTACGCAGCGCTTCTTTCCTCCCCCAGGACTCATTTCATCGGGCCCGGGAAGCCTTCTGATTCAACACACCTGACCCATGAAAAGGAAAGGGAAAGAAAGGAGGCCAAAGGTCACACTCTCCTCATTCCACCATCCTCCCTAAAATCATCCTGATTTCATGGGCCCTGAGACCGGGGATGCTTCTGTACACCTCGAGGCCTTGGCGCCTGGCCCAAATGCTATTCTCTTTCTCATTATCTGAAAAATTTTAAGAAAATCCCTAGAGCCAGGATCTTTATTCCTAGTAAGCCGAAAGTCCCAAAGAAACACCCAAATTCTGTCCCTCTTAGTTTGGGAAACAAGTCTACCTTCATCAGCATGACATTTTCCACCAAATGTGGTAACTGCAAGTCCACCACACAATGCTTAACTGGAATTGGAAGCAACATCTCAGACGACGAAAAATACATGCAAGAATCCCTAAGACAAATGGTTTATTTTTCCCTTTCTTACTAAAACAACTGCCAGTATTAACAATGGTATGCAAATCTCTTTTAGACGCCCTGCTTTTAAATCTCTATGTTTCTTCCTGAGACAGGGACTCATTCCCATCACCCAGGCATTTACAGTGTTTAATTCTGGTTATATGCTATTCTCAAATTTACAACTATTCATTTCATCTCTCTCAAATGTTGATCTATTATCACATACGTATTAAAATATTATCTCCCGTGCTGCGTGATATGTTGTTTTTATATTCATCCTTTCTTAAATGAACCAAAGGTTTTAGTTGGATTAGATTGTGATTAGTCAAGTTTTCTGATTTCATGATTTCTTAAATTGCGGTCATACGACCTCAATCACTGGAAATAGAATGTCATGAGTATTTCTCTTTACTTGCAATCATAAATTCGGGGAATGTCCTCAATTGGTATGTCGGTGATTGCATGATTTCCTGAAAGTCTTTCACAGTCTAATTTGGGCACTAAGTATTTCGTCTAGGTTCAGTGCATGTTTCCTACACTTGATGCTTTATGATTTGGGTATACAGCTTCCACAAGAGCATTTCCTGCAAAGACATGTCTCGGTCCCCACTGGTAAGTCATTTCACTCGAACACAGAATCAATAGGCTGAACATGGAAAGGTTACTGCTAGAATACTTATTAGACTGCATGGATCTATTTTTGATATTAAGGAAACAAATACACCGTGTTATTAACTGTACTTCATTGATGATTCTCAAGTCAGAAAGTACAGGTCTGACTTCCTGTCCTTCAATGCCTGAAAGGATGATCGTATCTGCCAAAAGCACATAGTTAGAAGCACATCGCAGCTCAAACACACACACACCCAGAAATAGAAACAAACACAAAGAAACACTCACATGGGCATGATTCTGCATGTTTTAAGTAAACTAACGCATTTTAAGTAAACTACCACTTAAGTTTACTGTTTTAAGTAAACACCACTGTTTTAAGTAAACTAACGCCTTCCCCAGGAGTTTTAAGTGAACTCCCTGGGGAATACAAGGGGACACACCCTATGGTTCATTCTTTAACTGAGTGCTGATATTGGATTGGTGGACCGCGTACCTGATGGGTGGGTGGGGTGTTCGAGGTAGGCGGGGTTGAGTTATATAAGGGCTGATGCGGCCAGATGGCGTGTCATTTGAAGACTCTCTCGGAAGAGATAGCATCTTTCTGCAACGTGCGGTCCCAGCAGAGAAAGCTTGTGATCCTTGCTCCTGGCGACATGGAGGCCGATTCACTCCACTTGGGAGGTGAGTGGCAGTTCAACCACTTTTCAAAACTCACATCTTCTCGGCCAGATGCAGCTTTTGCTGAAATCCAGCGGACTTCTCTACCTGAGAAGTCACCACTGTCATCTGAGACCCATGTCGACCTCTGTGATGGTTTGGCTCCTGTGGCAAGACAGCCTGCCCCTGGGGAGAAGCTTCCTCTCAGTAGCAGGAGACCTGCTGCGGTGGGGGCTGGGCTCCAGAATATGGGAAATACTTGCTATGTGAATGCTTCCCTGCAGTGCCTGACATACACACCACCCCTTGCCAACTACATGCTGTCCCGGGAGCACTCTCAACTTTGTCATCATCACAAGTGCTGCATGCTGTGTACGATGGAAGCTCACATCACACGGGCCCTCCACCGTCCTGGCCACGTCATCCAGCCCTCACAGGCATTGGTTGCTGGCTTCCATCGAGGCAAGCAGGAAGATGCCCATGAATTTCTGATGTTCATTGTGGATGCCATGAAAAGGGCATGCCTTCCCGGGCACAAGCAGGTAGATCATGACTCTGAGGACACCACCCTCATCCACCAGATATTTGGAGGCTGCTGGAGATCTCAAATCAAGTGTCTCCACTGCCAGGGCGTTTCGGACACCTTTGACCCTTACCTGGACATTGCCCTGGATATCCAGGCAGCTCAGAGTGTGAAGCAAGCTTTGGAACAGGTGGTGAAGCCCGAAGAACTCAATGGAGAGAATGCCTATCATTGTGGTCTTTGTCTCCAGAAGGCGCCTGCCTCCAAGACGTTCACTCTACACACTTCTGCCAAGGTCCTCATCCTTGTATTGAAGAGATTCTCCGATGTCACAGGCAACAAACTTGCCAAGAATGTGCAATACCCTGAGTGCCTTGACATGCAGCCATACATGTCTCAGCAGAACACAGGACCTCTTGTCTATGTCCTCTATGCTGTGCTGGTCCATGCTGGGTGGAGTTGTCACAACGGACATTACCTCTCTTATGTCAAAGCTCCAGGAGGCCAGTGGTATAAAATGGATGACGCCGAGGTCACTGCCTGTAGCATCGCTTCTGTCCTGAGTCAACAGGCCTATGTCCTCTTTTACATCCAGAAGAGTCAACTGGAAAGATGCAGTGAGAGTGTGTCAATAGGCAGGGAACCAGGAGCCCTTGGTGCTGAACACAAAGACAGGCGAGCAACGCAAGGAGAGCTCCAGAGAGAACCCTGCCTCCAGGTACCCGACTTGGAGGAGCACTTGGTGGAAAGAGCCACTCAGGAAAGCACCTTAGACCACTGGAAGTTCCTCCAAGAGCAAAACAAAACCAAGCCTGACTTCAACGTCAGAAAAGTCGAATGTACCCTGCCCCCCAACGTGCTTGTGATTCATCCGTCAAAATACAAGAGTGGGATGAACAACCGTCATCCTGAACAGCAAAGCTCCCTGCTGAACCTCTCTTCAAGGAACCTGGCACCTCAGGAGTCCATGAACACTGGCACACTCACTTCTCTGCAAGGGAGGACCAGGAGATCCAAAGGGAGGAACAAACACAGCAAGAGGGCTCTGTTTGTGTGCCAGTGATCTCAGGAAAAGTCTCCATGCAAACGCAGGAGTGCATGCGCACACACACTGACACACACACACCCACATACACGTACACACACACACACCCACGAGGGGGTTCGCGCGCGCACACACACACACCATCACCTACGCAGTCAATCCGACATAAAGTAATGAGGAGCCCAGGTGTCTGTCTACACAAGAGGGAAAACTGGATAGTGATGGCTGCGTTTCAGGATGAGCCCAGACATGGGAAACGTCGAGTTTTGCATTCGTGAGTCTTCTGAACCTGTGGAGGGATTGTCTGTGTGTTTGTGTTCACGGTAGATGTCATTCAGTGTGAATTTCTGAATATGACATATTGCGGTGTAGGGTTGCGCGTGAGGTTATTGCAGGGGACGGGGTTGACTATTTTCTCTTGGGGTGTGTTTCATTCGTCAGTTGTTGGTGAGCACCAGAAGTTGAAATTTTGCGAACGTGGGACTTCTGTGGATCCTTCTCGCTACCTTGAGTAGTGGAAACTGGAACGCATTTGAAGAGAGGAAGGGTGTTCTTCTTTTGAACCTGCCTCGCCGTTTTTACATTACTTGTTGAATGGACGTCAGGCGCCCTAGGACTTGTGCCCTTGGTGGAACCCACAGAATGCTGGAGACAGACAGACAGACACACTTGCCTATTGAATGGTGTCCATTTCCAATGAATTGAAGCAGAAAATCATCCCACTGGTATGTGAGTCATTTGGAAGTAAGTCGTATTGATAATAAAGGAAATCAAACACAGGAGCGTGTGTGTATTCAACTAAAATAAAATCAGCAAGCACTGAAATAAATCGCATTTGGTGTGCATCAAAATGGCGTCTGGGAGATTCCGGGTCAATCGTCCAGCTGCGAAAGGTGCATCTCTGAAGCACAGTCCCTGACCTGCAGTGAGACTTGTTCATCCGAGGTGGTGTTGCAGTGGAAATGATTGTGGGAAATGGCCCCTTCCTTTTGTGTATTCGCTGATTGGATTTCAGGCTCCGTTTCTCGTTCGGTACAGCGATCCAAGTTGACGAACCCGAGAGGAAAGGTGTCCAGGGCATAACTCAGGGCTCCATACAACCACAGAATCTTGGGTGCAACCCTGCTCAAGCACACAAATGCGCGTATTAACAGTGTCTCTGTGTGTGACGTGTGTGCAAAGTACAGTGTGATGAGCATGACTGGCAGACAGGTGATCCATTGGGCTCACCTGAAAATCAGTTATGAGCATGAAAGAACACCGACGCCCAGGTCCCCGCTTCAGACATAACACCCACCAGCGTCTTGTGTGAAGCCACGGCATCTGGACTGCTCATGCTTCTGGGGATCATTCTCCTGAAAATGGTGGCTCCTTTCTCCCTGTGGAGCAACTCTCTACGCAGCGCTTCTTTCCTCCCCCAGGACTCATTTCATCGGGCCCGGGAAGCCTTCTGATTCAACACACCTGACCCATGAAAAGGAAAGGGAAAGAAAGGAGGCCAAAGGTCACACTCTCCTCATTCCACCATCCTCCCTAAAATCATCCTGATTTCATGGGCCCTGAGACCGGGGATGCTTCTGTACACCTCGAGGCCTTGGCGCCTGGCCCAAATGCTATTCTCTTTCTCATTATCTGAAAAATTTTAAGAAAATCCCTAGAGCCAGGATCTTTATTCCTAGTAAGCCGAAAGTCCCAAAGAAACACCCAAATTCTGTCCCTCTTAGTTTGGGAAACAAGTCTACCTTCATCAGCATGACATTTTCCACCAAATGTGGTAACTGCAAGTCCACCACACAATGCTTAACTGGAATTGGAAGCAACATCTCAGATGACGAAAAATACATGCAAGAATCCCTATGACAAATGGTTTATTTTTCCCTTTCTTACTAAAACAACTGCCAGTATTAACAATGGTATGCAAATCTCTTTTAGACGCCCTGCTTTTAAATCTCTATGTTTCTTCCTGAGACAGGGACTCATTCCCATCACCCAGGCATTTACAGTGTTTAATTCTGGTTATATGCTATTCTCAAATTTACAACTATTCATTTCATCTCTCTCAAATGTTGATCTATTATCACATACGTATTAAAATATTATCTCCCGTGCTGCGTGATATGTTGTTTTTATATTCATCCTTTCTTAAATGAACCAAAGGTTTTAGTTGGATTAGATTGTGATTAGTCAAGTTTTCTGATTTCATGATTTCTTAAATTGCGGTCATACGACCTCAATCACTGGAAATAGAATGTCATGAGTATTTCTCTTTACTTGCAATCATAAATTCGGGGAATGTCCTCAATTGGTATGTCGGTGATTGCATGATTTCCTGAAAGTCTTTCACAGTCTAATTTGGGCACTAAGTATTTCGTCTAGGTTCAGTGCATGTTTCCAACACTTGATGCTTTATGATTTGGGTATACAGCTTCCACAAGAGCATTTCCTGCAAAGACATGTCTCGGTCCCCACTGGTAAGTCATTTCACTCGAACACAGAATCAATAGGCTGAACATGGAAAGGTTACTGCTAGAATACTTATTAGACTGCATGGATCTATTCTTTGATATTAAGGAAACAAATACACCGTGTTATTAACTGTACTTCATTGATGATTCTCAAGTCAGAAAGTACAGGTCTGACTTCCTGTCCTTCAATGCCTGAAAGGATGATCGTATCTGCCAAAAGCACATAGTTAGAAGCACATCGCAGCTCAAACACACACACACCCAGAAATAGAAACAAACACAAAGAAACACTCACATGGGCATGATTCTGCATGTTTTAAGTAAACTAACGCATTTTAAGTAAACTACCACTTAAGTTTACTGTTTTAAGTAAACACCACTGTTTTAAGTAAACTAACGCCTTCCCCAGGAGTTTTAAGTGAACTCCCTGGGGAATACAAGGGGACACACCCTATGGTTCATTCTTTAACTGAGTGCTGATATTGGATTGGTGGACCGCGTACCTGATGGGTGGGTGGGGTGTTCGAGGTAGGCGGGGTTGAGTTATATAAGGGCTGATGCGGCCAGATGGCGTGTCATTTGAAGACTCTCTCGGAAGAGATAGCATCTTTCTGCAACGTGCGGTCCCAGCAGAGAAAGCTTGTGATCCTTGCTCCTGGCGACATGGAGGCCGATTCACTCCACTTGGGAGGTGAGTGGCAGTTCAACCACTTTTCAAAACTCACATCTTCTCGGCCAGATGCAGCTTTTGCTGAAATCCAGCGGACTTCTCTACCTGAGAAGTCACCACTGTCATCTGAGACCCATGTCGACCTCTGTGATGGTTTGGCTCCTGTGGCAAGACAGCCTGCCCCTGGGGAGAAGCTTCCTCTCAGTAGCAGGAGACCTGCTGCGGTGGGGGCTGGGCTCCAGAATATGGGAAATACTTGCTATGTGAATGCTTCCCTGCAGTGCCTGACATACACACCACCCCTTGCCAACTACATGCTGTCCCGGGAGCACTCTCAACTTTGTCATCATCACAAGTGCTGCATGCTGTGTACGATGGAAGCTCACATCACACGGGCCCTCCACCGTCCTGGCCACGTCATCCAGCCCTCACAGGCATTGGTTGCTGGCTTCCATCGAGGCAAGCAGGAAGATGCCCATGAATTTCTGATGTTCATTGTGGATGCCATGAAAAGGGCATGCCTTCCCGGGCACAAGCAGGTAGATCATGACTCTGAGGACACCACCCTCATCCACCAGATATTTGGAGGCTGCTGGAGATCTCAAATCAAGTGTCTCCACTGCCAGGGCGTTTCGGACACCTTTGACCCTTACCTGGACATTGCCCTGGATATCCAGGCAGCTCAGAGTGTGAAGCAAGCTTTGGAACAGGTGGTGAAGCCCGAAGAACTCAATGGAGAGAATGCCTATCATTGTGGTCTTTGTCTCCAGAAGGCGCCTGCCTCCAAGACGTTCACTCTACACACTTCTGCCAAGGTCCTCATCCTTGTATTGAAGAGATTCTCCGATGTCACAGGCAACAAACTTGCCAAGAATGTGCAATACCCTGAGTGCCTTGACATGCAGCCATACATGTCTCAGCAGAACACAGGACCTCTTGTCTATGTCCTCTATGCTGTGCTGGTCCATGCTGGGTGGAGTTGTCACAACGGACATTACCTCTCTTATGTCAAAGCTCCAGGAGGCCAGTGGTATAAAATGGATGACGCCGAGGTCACTGCCTGTAGCATCGCTTCTGTCCTGAGTCAACAGGCCTATGTCCTCTTTTACATCCAGAAGAGTCAACTGGAAAGATGCAGTGAGAGTGTGTCAATAGGCAGGGAACCAGGAGCCCTTGGTGCTGAACACAAAGACAGGCGAGCAACGCAAGGAGAGCTCCAGAGAGAACCCTGCCTCCAGGTACCCGACTTGGAGGAGCACTTGGTGGAAAGAGCCACTCAGGAAAGCACCTTAGACCACTGGAAGTTCCTCCAAGAGCAAAACAAAACCAAGCCTGACTTCAACGTCAGAAAAGTCGAATGTACCCTGCCTCCCAACGTGCTTGTGATTCATCCATCAAAATACAAGAGTGGGATGAACAACCGTCATCCTGAACAGCAAAGCTCCCTGCTGAACCTCTCTTCAAGGAACCTGGCACCTCAGGAGTCCATGAACACTGGCACACTCACTTCTCTGCAAGGGAGGACCAGGAGATCCAAAGGGAGGAACAAACACAGCAAGAGGGTTCTGTTTGTGTGCCAGTGATCTCAGGAAAAGTCTCCATGCAAACGCAGGAGTGCATGCGCACACACACTGACACACACACACACATACACGTACACACACACACACCCACGAGGGGGTTCGCGCGCGCACACACACACACCATCACCTACGCAGTCAATCCGACATAAAGTAATGAGGAGCCCAGGTGTCTGTCTACACAAGAGGGAAAACTGGATAGTGATGGCTGCGTTTCAGGATGAGCCCAGACATGGGAAACATCGAGTTTTGCAGTCGTGAGTCTTCTGAACCTGTGGAGGGATTGTCTGTGTGTTTGTGTTCACGGTAGATGTCATTCAGTGTGAATTTCTGAATATGACATATTGCGGTGTAGGGTTGCGCGTGAGGTTATTGCAGGGGACGGGGTTGACTATTTTCTCTTGGGGTGTGTTTCATTCGTCAGTTGTTGGTGAGCACCAGAAGCTGAAATTTTGCGAACGTGGGACTTCTGTGGATCCTTCTCGCTACCTTGAGTAGTGGAAACTGGAACGCATTTGAAGAGAGGAAGGGTGTTCTTCTTTTGAACCTGCCTCGCCGTTTTTACATTACTTGTTGAATGGACGTCAGGCGCCCTAGGACTTGTGCCCTTGGTGGAACCCACAGAATGCTGGAGACAGACAGACAGACACACTTGCCTATTGAATGGTGTCCATTTCCAATGAATTGAAGCAGAAAATCATCCCACTGGTATGTGAGTCATTTGGAAGTAAGTCGTATTGATAATAAAGGAAATCAAACACAGGAGCGTGTGTGTATTCAACTAAAATAAAATCAGCAAGCACTGAAATAAATCGCATTTGGTGTGCATCAAAATGGCGTCTGGGAGATTCCGGGTCAATCGTCCAGCTGCGAAAGGTGCATCTCTGAAGCACAGTCCCTGACCTGCAGTGAGACTTGTTCATCCGAGGTGGTGTTGCAGTGGAAATGATTGTGGGAAATGGCCCCTTCCTTTTGTGTATTCGCTGATTGGATTTCAGGCTCCGTTTCTCGTTCGGTACAGCGATCCAAGTTGACCAACCCGAGAGGAAAGGTGTCCAGGGCATAACTCAGGGCTCCATACAACCACAGAATCTTGGGTGCAACCCTGCTCAAGCACACAAATGCGCGTATTAACAGTGTCTCTGTGTGTGACGTGTGTGCAAAGTACAGTGTGATGAGCATGACTGGCAGACAGGTGATCCATTGGGCTCACCTGAAAATCAGTTATGAGCATGAAAGAACACCGACGCCCAGGTCCCCGCTTCAGACATAACACCCACCAGCGTCTTGTGTGAAGCCACGGCATCTGGACTGCTCATGCTTCTGGGGATCATTCTCCTGAAAATGGTGGCTCCTTTCTCCCTGTGGAGCAACTCTCTACGCAGCGCTTCTTTCCTCCCCCAGGACTCATTTCATCGGGCCCGGGAAGCCTTCTGATTCAACACACCTGACCCATGAAAAGGAAAGGGAAAGAAAGGAGGCCAAAGGTCACACTCTCCTCATTCCACCATCCTCCCTAAAATCATCCTGATTTCATGGGCCCTGAGACCGGGGATGCTTCTGTACACCTCGAGGCCTTGGCGCCTGGCCCAAATGCTATTCTCTTTCTCATTATCTGAAAAATTTTAAGAAAATCCCTAGAGCCAGGATCTTTATTCCTAGTAAGCCGAAAGTCCCAAAGAAACACCCAAATTCTGTCCCTCTTAGTTTGGGAAACAAGTCTACCTTCATCAGCATGACATTTTCCACCAAATGTGGTAACTGCAAGTCCACCACACAATGCTTAACTGGAATTGGAAGCAACATCTCAGACGACGAAAAATACATGCAAGAATCCCTATGACAAATGGTTTATTTTTCCCTTTCTTACTAAAACAACTGCCAGTATTAACAATGGTATGCAAATCTCTTTTAGACGCCCTGCTTTTAAATCTCTATGTTTCTTCCTGAGACAGGGACTCATTCCCATCACCCAGGCATTTACAGTGTTTAATTCTGGTTATATGCTATTCTCAAATTTACAACTATTCATTTCATCTCTCTCAAATGTTGATCTATTATCACATACGTATTAAAATATTATCTCCCGTGCTGCGTGATATGTTGTTTTTATATTCATCCTTTCTTAAATGAACCAAAGGTTTTAGTTGGATTAGATTGTGATTAGTCAAGTTTTCTGATTTCATGATTTCTTAAATTGCGGTCATACGACCTCAATCACTGGAAATAGAATGTCATGAGTATTTCTCTTTACTTGCAATCATAAATTCGGGGAATGTCCTCAATTGGTATGTCGGTGATTGCATGATTTCCTGAAAGTCTTTCACAGTCTAATTTGGGCACTAAGTATTTCGTCTAGGTTCAGTGCATGTTTCCAACACTTGATGCTTTATGATTTGGGTATACAGCTTCCACAAGAGCATTTCCTGCAAAGACATGTCTCGGTCCCCACTGGTAAGTCATTTCACTCGAACACAGAATCAATAGGCTGAAGATGGAAAGGTTACTGCTAGAATACTTATTAGACTGCATGGATCTATTCTTTGATATTAAGGAAACAAATACACCGTGTTATTAACTGTACTTCATTGATGATTCTCAAGTCAGAAAGTACAGGTCTGACTTCCTGTCCTTCAATGCCTGAAAGGATGATCGTATCTGCCAAAAGCACATAGTTAGAAGCACATCGCAGCTCAAACACACACACACCCAGAAATAGAAACAAACACAAAGAAACACTCACATGGGCATGATTCTGCATGTTTTAAGTAAACTAACGCATTTTAAGTAAACTACCACTTAAGTTTACTGTTTTAAGTAAACACCACTGTTTTAAGTAAACTAACGCCTTCCCCAGGAGTTTTAAGTGAACTCCCTGGGGAATACAAGGGGACACACCCTATGGTTCATTCTTTAACTGAGTGCTGATATTGGATTGGTGGACCGCGTACCTGATGGGTGGGTGGGGTGTTCGAGGTAGGCGGGGTTGAGTTATATAAGGGCTGATGCGGCCAGATGGCGTGTCATTTGAAGACTCTCTCGGAAGAGATAGCATCTTTCTGCAACGTGCGGTCCCAGCAGAGAAAGCTTGTGATCCTTGCTCCTGGCGACATGGAGGCCGATTCACTCCACTTGGGAGGTGAGTGGCAGTTCAACCACTTTTCAAAACTCACATCTTCTCGGCCAGATGCAGCTTTTGCTGAAATCCAGCGGACTTCTCTACCTGAGAAGTCACCACTGTCATCTGAGACCCATGTCGACCTCTGTGATGGTTTGGCTCCTGTGGCAAGACAGCCTGCCCCTGGGGAGAAGCTTCCTCTCAGTAGCAGGAGACCTGCTGCGGTGGGGGCTGGGCTCCAGAATATGGGAAATACTTGCTATGTGAATGCTTCCCTGCAGTGCCTGACATACACACCACCCCTTGCCAACTACATGCTGTCCCGGGAGCACTCTCAACTTTGTCATCATCACAAGTGCTGCATGCTGTGTACGATGGAAGCTCACATCACACGGGCCCTCCACCGTCCTGGCCACGTCATCCAGCCCTCACAGGCATTGGTTGCTGGCTTCCATCGAGGCAAGCAGGAAGATGCCCATGAATTTCTGATGTTCATTGTGGATGCCATGAAAAGGGCATGCCTTCCCGGGCACAAGCAGGTAGATCATGACTCTGAGGACACCACCCTCATCCACCAGATATTTGGAGGCTGCTGGAGATCTCAAATCAAGTGTCTCCACTGCCAGGGCGTTTCGGACACCTTTGACCCTTACCTGGACATTGCCCTGGATATCCAGGCAGCTCAGAGTGTGAAGCAAGCTTTGGAACAGGTGGTGAAGCCCGAAGAACTCAATGGAGAGAATGCCTATCATTGTGGTCTTTGTCTCCAGAAGGCGCCTGCCTCCAAGACGTTCACTCTACACACTTCTGCCAAGGTCCTCATCCTTGTATTGAAGAGATTCTCCGATGTCACAGGCAACAAACTTGCCAAGAATGTGCAATACCCTGAGTGCCTTGACATGCAGCCATACATGTCTCAGCAGAACACAGGACCTCTTGTCTATGTCCTCTATGCTGTGCTGGTCCATGCTGGGTGGAGTTGTCACAACGGACATTACCTCTCTTATGTCAAAGCTCCAGGAGGCCAGTGGTATAAAATGGATGACGCCGAGGTCACTGCCTGTAGCATCGCTTCTGTCCTGAGTCAACAGGCCTATGTCCTCTTTTACATCCAGAAGAGTCAACTGGAAAGATGCAGTGAGAGTGTGTCAATAGGCAGGGAACCAGGAGCCCTTGGTGCTGAACACAAAGACAGGCGAGCAACGCAAGGAGAGCTCCAGAGAGAACCCTGCCTCCAGGTACCCGACTTGGAGGAGCACTTGGTGGAAAGAGCCACTCAGGAAAGCACCTTAGACCACTGGAAGTTCCTCCAAGAGCAAAACAAAACCAAGCCTGACTTCAACGTCAGAAAAGTCGAATGTACCCTGCCTCCCAACGTGCTTGTGATTCATCCATCAAAATACAAGAGTGGGATGAACAACCGTCATCCTGAACAGCAAAGCTCCCTGCTGAACCTCTCTTCAAGGAACCTGGCACCTCAGGAGTCCATGAACACTGGCACACTCACTTCTCCGCAAGGGAGGACCAGGAGATCCAAACGGAGGAACAAACACAGCAAGAGGGCTCTGTTTGTGTGCCAGTGATCTCAGGAAAAGTCTCCATGCAAACGCAGGAGTGCATGCGCACACACACTGACACACACACACACATACACGTACACACACACACACCCACGAGGGGGTTCGCGCGCGCACACACACACACACCATCACCTACGCAGTCAATCCGACATAAAGTAATGAGGAGCCCAGGTGTCTGTCTACACAAGAGGGAAAACTGGATAGTGATGGCTGCGTTTCAGGATGAGCCCAGACATGGGAAACATCGAGTTTTGCAGTCGTGAGTCTTCTGAACCTGTGGAGGGATTGTCTGTGTGTTTGTGTTCACGGTAGATGTCATTCAGTGTGAATTTCTGAATATGACATATTGCGGTGTAGGGTTGCGCGTGAGGTTATTGCAGGGGACGGGGTTGACTATTTTCTCTTGGGGTGTGTTTCATTCGTCAGTTGTTGGTGAGCACCAGAAGTTGAAATTTTGCGAACGTGGGACTTCTGTGGATCCTTCTCGCTACCTTGAGTAGTGGAAACTGGAACGCATTTGAAGAGAGGAAGGGTGTTCTTCTTTTGAACCTGCCTCGCCGTTTTTACATTACTTGTTGAATGGACGTCAGGCGCCCTAGGACTTGTGCCCTTGGTGGAACCCACAGAATGCTGGAGACAGACAGACAGACACACTTGCCTATTGAATGGTGTCCATTTCCAATGAATTGAAGCAGAAAATCATCCCACTGGTATGTGAGTCATTTGGAAGTAAGTCGTATTGATAATAAAGGAAATCAAACACAGGAGCGTGTGTGTATTCAACTAAAATAAAATCAGCAAGCACTGAAATAAATCGCATTTGGTGTGCATCAAAATGGCGTCTGGGAGATTCCGGGTCAATCGTCCAGCTGCGAAAGGTGCATCTCTGAAGCACAGTCCCTGACCTGCAGTGAGACTTGTTCATCCGAGGTGGTGTTGCAGTGGAAATGATTGTGGGAAATGGCCCCTTCCTTTTGTGTATTCGCTGATTGGATTTCAGGCTCCGTTTCTCGTTCGGTACAGCGATCCAAGTTGACGAACCCGAGAGGAAAGATGTCCAGGGCATAACTCAGGGCTCCATACAACCACAGAATCTTGGGTGCAACCCTGCTCAAGCACACAAATGCGCGTATTAACAGTGTCTCTGTGTGTGACGTGTGTGCAAAGTACAGTGTGATGAGCATGACTGGCAGACAGGTGATCCATTGGGCTCACCTGAAAATCAGATATGAGCATGAAAGAACACCGACGCCCAGGTCCCCGCTTCAGACATAACACCCACCAGCGTCTTGTGTGAAGCCACGGCATCTGGACTGCTCATGCTTCTGGGGATCATTCTCCTGAAAATGGTGGCTCCTTTCTCCCTGTGGAGCAACTCTCTACGCAGCGCTTCTTTCCTCCCCCAGGACTCATTTCATCGGGCCCGGGAAGCCTTCTGATTCAACACACCTGACCCATGAAAAGGAAAGGGAAAGAAAGGAGGCCAAAGGTCACACTCTCCTCATTCCACCATCCTCCCTAAAAATCATCCTGATTTCATGGGCCCTGAGACCGGGGATGCTTCTGTACACCTCGAGGCCTTGGCGCCTGGCCCAAATGCTATTCTCTTTCTCATTATCTGAAAAATTTTAAGAAAATCCCTAGAGCCAGGATCTTTATTCCTAGTAAGCCGAAAGTCCCAAAGAAACACCCAAATTCTGCCCCTCTTAGTTTGGGAAACAAGTCTACCTTCATCAGCATGACATTTTCCACCAAATGTGGTAACTGCAAGTCCACCACACAATGCTTAACTGGAATTGGAAGCAACATCTCAGACGATGAAAAATACATGCAAGAATCCCTAAGACAAATGGTTTATTTTTCCCTTTCTTACTAAAACAACTGCCAGTATTAACAATGGTATGCAAATCTCTTTTAGACGCCCTGCTTTTAAATCTCTATGTTTCTTCCTGAGACAGGGACTCATTCCCATCACCCAGGCATTTACAGTGTTTAATTCTGGTTATATGCTATTCTCAAATTTACAACTATTCATTTCATCTCTCTCAAATGTTGATCTATTATCACATACGTATTAAAATATTATCTCCCGTGCTGCGTGATATGTTGTTTTTATATTCATCCTTTCTTAAATGAACCAAAGGTTTTAGTTGGATTAGATTGTGATTAGTCAAGTTTTCTGATTTCATGATTTCTTAAATTGCGGTCATACGACCTCAATCACTGGAAATAGAATGTCATGAGTATTTCTCTTTACTTGCAATCATAAATTCGGGGAATGTCATCAATTGGTATGTCGTTGATTGCATGATTTCCTGAAAGTCTTTCACAGTCTAATTTGGGCACTAAGTATTTCGTCTAGGTTCAGTGCATGTTTCCAACACTTGATGCTTTATGATTTGGGTACATAGCTTCCACAAGAGCATTTCCTGCAAAGACATGTCTCGGTCCCCACTGGTAAGTCATTTCACTCGAACACAGAATCAATAGGCTGAACATGGAAAGGTTACTGCTAGAATACTTATTAGACTGCATGGATCTATTCTTTGATATTAAGGAAACAAATACACCGTGTTATTAACTGTACTTCATTGATGATTCTCAAGTCAGAAAGTACAGGTCTGACTTCCTGTCCTTCAATGCCTGAAAGGATGATCGTATCTGCCAAAAGCACATAGTTAGAAGCACATCGCAGCTCAAACACACACACACCCAGAAATAGAAACAAACACAAAGAAACACTCACATGGGCATGATTCTGCATGTTTTAAGTAAACTAACGCATTTTAAGTAAACTACCACTTAAGTTTACTTTTTTAAGTAAACACCACTGTTTTAAGTAAACTAACGCCTTCCCCAGGAGTTTTAAGTGAACTCCCTGGGGAATACAAGGGGACACACCCTATGGTTCATTCTTTAACTGAGTGCTGATATTGGATTGGTGGACCGCGTACCTGTTGGGTGGGTGGGGTGTTCGAGGTAGGCGGGGTTGAGTTATATAAGGGCTGATGCGGCCAGATGGCGTGTCATTTGAAGACTCTCTCGGAAGAGATAGCATCTTTCTGCAACGTGCGGTCCCAGCAGAGAAAGCTTGTGATCCTTGCTCCTGGCGACATGGAGGCCGATTCACTCCACTTGGGAGGTGAGTGGCAGTTCAACCACTTTTCAAAACTCACATCTTCTCGGCCAGATGCAGCTTTTGCTGAAATCCAGCGGACTTCTCTACCTGAGAAGTCACCACTGTCATCTGAGACCCATGTCGACCTCTGTGATGGTTTGGCTCCTGTGGCAAGACAGCCTGCCCCTGGGGAGAAGCTTCCTCTCAGTAGCAGGAGACCTGCTGCGGTGGGGGCTGGGCTCCAGAATATGGGAAATACTTGCTATGTGAATGCTTCCCTGCAGTGCCTGACATACACACCACCCCTTGCCAACTACATGCTGTCCCGGGAGCACTCTCACCTTTGTCATCATCACAAGTGCTGCATGCTGTGTACGATGGAAGCTCACATCACACGGGCCCTCCACCGTCCTGGCCACGTCATCCAGCCCTCACAGGCATTGGTTGCTGGCTTCCATCGAGGCAAGCAGGAAGATGCCCATGAATTTCTGATGTTCATTGTGGATGCCATGAAAAGGGCATGCCTTCCCGGGCACAAGCAGGTAGATCATGACTCTGAGGACACCACCCTCATCCACCAGATATTTGGAGGCTGCTGGAGATCTCAAATCAAGTGTCTCCACTGCCAGGGCGTTTCGGACACCTTTGACCCTTACCTGGACATTGCCCTGGATATCCAGGCAGCTCAGAGTGTGAAGCAAGCTTTGGAACAGGTGGTGAAGCCCGAAGAACTCAATGGAGAGAATGCCTATCATTGTGGTCTTTGTCTCCAGAAGGCGCCTGCCTCCAAGACGTTCACTCTACACACTTCTGCCAAGGTCCTCATCCTTGTATTGAAGAGATTCTCCGATGTCACAGGCAACAAACTTGCCAAGAATGTGCAATACCCTGAGTGCCTTGACATGCAGCCATACATGTCTCAGCAGAACACAGGACCTCTTGTCTATGTCCTCTATGCTGTGCTGGTCCATGCTGGGTGGAGTTGTCACAACGGACATTACCTCTCTTATGTCAAAGCTCCAGGAGGCCAGTGGTATAAAATGGATGACGCCGAGGTCACTGCCTGTAGCATCGCTTCTGTCCTGAGTCAACAGGCCTATGTCCTCTTTTACATCCAGAAGAGTCAACTGGAAAGATGCAGTGAGAGTGTGTCAATAGGCAGGGAACCAGGAGCCCTTGGTGCTGAACACAAAGACAGGCGAGCAACGCAAGGAGAGCTCCAGAGAGAACCCTGCCTCCAGGTACCCGACTTGGAGGAGCACTTGGTGGAAAGAGCCACTCAGGAAAGCACCTTAGACCACTGGAAGTTCCTCCAAGAGCAAAACAAAACCAAGCCTGACTTCAACGTCAGAAAAGTCGAATGTACCCTGCCTCCCAACGTGCTTGTGATTCATCCATCAAAATACAAGAGTGGGATGAACAACCGTCATCCTGAACAGCAAAGCTCCCTGCTGAACCTCTCTTCAAGGAACCTGGCACCTCAGGAGTCCATGAACACTGGCACACTCACTTCTCCGCAAGGGAGGACCAGGAGATCCAAACGGAGGAACAAACACAGCAAGAGGGCTCTGTTTGTGTGCCAGTGATCTCAGGAAAAGTCTCCATGCAAACGCAGGAGTGCATGCGCACACACACTGACACACACACACACACATACACGTACACACACACACACCCACGAGGGGGTTCGCGCGCGCACACACACACACACCATCACCTACGCAGTCAATCCGACATAAAGTAATGAGGAGCCCAGGTGTCTGTCTACACAAGGGGGAAAACTGGATAGTGATGGCTGCGTTTCAGGATGAGCCCAGACATGGGAAACATCGAGTTTTGCAGTCGTGAGTCTTCTGAACCTGTGGAGGGATTGTCTGTGTGTTTGTGTTCACGGTAGATGTCATTCAGTGTGAATTTCTGAATATGACATATTGCGGTGTAGGGTTGCGCGTGAGGTTATTGCAGGGGACGGGGTTGACTATTTTCTCTTGGGGTGTGTTTCATTCGTCAGTTGTTGGTGAGCACCAGAAGTTGAAATTTTGCGAACGTGGGACTTCTGTGGATCCTTCTCGCTACCTTGAGTAGTGGAAACTGGAACGCATTTGAAGAGAGGAAGGGTGTTCTTCTTTTGAACCTGCCTCGCCGTTTTTACATTACTTGTTGAATGGACGTCAGGCGCCCTAGGACTTGTGCCCTTGGTGGAACCCACAGAATGCTGGAGACAGACAGACAGACACACTTGCCTATTGAATGGTGTCCATTTCCAATGAATTGAAGCAGAAAATCATCCCACTGGTATGTGAGTCATTTGGAAGTAAGTCGTATTGATAATAAAGGAAATCAAACACAGGAGCGTGTGTGTATTCAACTAAAATAAAATCAGCAAGCACTGAAATAAATCGCATTTGGTGTGCATCAAAATGGCGTCTGGGAGATTCCGGGTCAATCGTCCAGCTGCGAAAGGTGCATCTCTGAAGCACAGTCCCTGACCTGCAGTGAGACTTGTTCATCCGAGGTGGTGTTGCAGTGGAAATGATTGTGGGAAATGGCCCCTTCCTTTTGTGTATTCGCTGATTGGATTTCAGGCTCCGTTTCTCGTTCGGTACAGCGATCCAAGTTGACGAACCCGAGAGGAAAGATGTCCAGGGCATAACTCAGGGCTCCATACAACCACAGAATCTTGGGTGCAACCCTGCTCAAGCACACAAATGCGCGTATTAACAGTGTCTCTGTGTGTGACGTGTGTGCAAAGTACAGTGTGATGAGCATGACTGGCAGACAGGTGATCCATTGGGCTCACCCGAAAATCAGATATGAGCATGAAAGAACACCGACGCCCAGGTCCCCGCTTCAGACATAACACCCACCAGCGTCTTGTGTGAAGCCACGGCATCTGGACTGCTCATGCTTCTGGGGATCATTCTCCTGAAAATGGTGGCTCCTTTCTCCCTGTGGAGCAACTCTCTACGCAGCGCTTCTTTCCTCCCCCAGGACTCATTTCATCGGGCCCGGGAAGCCTTCTGATTCAACACACCTGACCCATGAAAAGGAAAGGGAAAGAAAGGAGGCCAAAGGTCACACTCTCCTCATTCCACCATCCTCCCTAAAAATCATCCTGATTTCATGGGCCCTGAGACCGGGGATGCTTCTGTACACCTCGAGGCCTTGGCGCCTGGCCCAAATGCTATTCTCTTTCTCATTATCTGAAAAATTTTAAGAAAATCCCTAGAGCCAGGATCTTTATTCCTAGTAAGCCGAAAGTCCCAAAGAAACACCCAAATTCTGCCCCTCTTAGTTTGGGAAACAAGTCTACCTTCATCAGCATGACATTTTCCACCAAATGTGGTAACTGCAAGTCCACCACACAATGCTTAACTGGAATTGGAAGCAACATCTCAGACGATGAAAAATACATGCAAGAATCCCTAAGACAAATGGTTTATTTTTCCCTTTCTTACTAAAACAACTGCCAGTATTAACAATGGTATGCAAATCTCTTTTAGACGCCCTGCTTTTAAATCTCTATGTTTCTTCCTGAGACAGGGACTCATTCCCATCACCCAGGCATTTACAGTGTTTAATTCTGGTTATATGCTATTCTCAAATTTACAACTATTCATTTCATCTCTCTCAAATGTTGATCTATTATCACATACGTATTAAAATATTATCTCCCGTGCTGCGTGATATGTTGTTTTTATATTCATCCTTTCTTAAATGAACCAAAGGTTTTAGTTGGATTAGATTGTGATTAGTCAAGTTTTCTGATTTCATGATTTCTTAAATTGCGGTCATACGACCTCAATCACTGGAAATAGAATGTCATGAGTATTTCTCTTTACTTGCAATCATAAATTCGGGGAATGTCATCAATTGGTATGTCGTTGATTGCATGATTTCCTGAAAGTCTTTCACAGTCTAATTTGGGCACTAAGTATTTCGTCTAGGTTCAGTGCATGTTTCCAACACTTGATGCTTTATGATTTGGGTACATAGCTTCCACAAGAGCATTTCCTGCAAAGACATGTCTCGGTCCCCACTGGTAAGTCATTTCACTCGAACACAGAATCAATAGGCTGAACATGGAAAGGTTACTGCTAGAATACTTATTAGACTGCATGGATCTATTCTTTGATATTAAGGAAACAAATACACCGTGTTATTAACTGTACTTCATTGATGATTCTCAAGTCAGAAAGTACAGGTCTGACTTCCTGTCCTTCAATGCCTGAAAGGATGATCGTATCTGCCAAAAGCACATAGTTAGAAGCACATCGCAGCTCAAACACACACACACCCAGAAATAGAAACAAACACAAAGAAACACTCACATGGGCATGATTCTGCATGTTTTAAGTAAACTAACGCATTTTAAGTAAACTACCACTTAAGTTTACTTTTTTAAGTAAACACCACTGTTTTAAGTAAACTAACGCCTTCCCCAGGAGTTTTAAGTGAACTCCCTGGGGAATACAAGGGGACACACCCTATGGTTCATTCTTTAACTGAGTGCTGATATTGGATTGGTGGACCGCGTACCTGTTGGGTGGGTGGGGTGTTCGAGGTAGGCGGGGTTGAGTTATATAAGGGCTGATGCGGCCAGATGGCGTGTCATTTGAAGACTCTCTCGGAAGAGATAGCATCTTTCTGCAACGTGCGGTCCCAGCAGAGAAAGCTTGTGATCCTTGCTCCTGGCGACATGGAGGCCGATTCACTCCACTTGGGAGGTGAGTGGCAGTTCAACCACTTTTCAAAACTCACATCTTCTCGGCCAGATGCAGCTTTTGCTGAAATCCAGCGGACTTCTCTACCTGAGAAGTCACCACTGTCATCTGAGACCCATGTCGACCTCTGTGATGGTTTGGCTCCTGTGGCAAGACAGCCTGCCCCTGGGGAGAAGCTTCCTCTCAGTAGCAGGAGACCTGCTGCGGTGGGGGCTGGGCTCCAGAATATGGGAAATACTTGCTATGTGAATGCTTCCCTGCAGTGCCTGACATACACACCTCCCCTTGCCAACTACATGCTGTCCCGGGAGCACTCTCAACTTTGTCATCATCACAAGTGCTGCATGCTGTGTACGATGGAAGCTCACATCACACGGGCCCTCCACCGTCCTGGCCACGTCATCCAGCCCTCACAGGCATTGGTTGCTGGCTTCCATCGAGGCAAGCAGGAAGATGCCCATGAATTTCTGATGTTCATTGTGGATGCCATGAAAAGGGCATGCCTTCCCGGGCACAAGCAGGTAGATCATGACTCTGAGGACACCACCCTCATCCACCAGATATTTGGAGGCTGCTGGAGATTTCAAATCAAGTGTCTCCACTGCCAGGGCGTTTCGGACACCTTTGACCCTTACCTGGACATTGCCCTGGATATCCAGGCAGCTCAGAGTGTGAAGCAAGCTTTGGAACAGGTGGTGAAGCCCGAAGAACTCAATGGAGAGAATGCCTATCATTGTGGTCTTTGTCTCCAGAAGGCGCCTGCCTCCAAGACGTTCACTCTACACACTTCTGCCAAGGTCCTCATCCTTGTATTGAAGAGATTCTCCGATGTCACAGGCAACAAACTTGCCAAGAATGTGCAATACCCTGAGTGCCTTGACATGCAGCCATACATGTCTCAGCAGAACACAGGACCTCTTGTCTATGTCCTCTATGCTGTGCTGGTCCATGCTGGGTGGAGTTGTCACAACGGACATTACCTCTCTTATGTCAAAGCTCCAGGAGGCCAGTGGTATAAAATGGATGACGCCGAGGTCACTGCCTGTAGCATCGCTTCTGTCCTGAGTCAACAGGCCTATGTCCTCTTTTACATCCAGAAGAGTCAACTGGAAAGATGCAGTGAGAGTGTGTCAATAGGCAGGGAACCAGGAGCCCTTGGTGCTGAACACAAAGACAGGCGAGCAACGCAAGGAGAGCTCCAGAGAGAACCCTGCCTCCAGGTACCCGACTTGGAGGAGCACTTGGTGGAAAGAGCCACTCAGGAAAGCACCTTAGACCACTGGAAGTTCCTCCAAGAGCAAAACAAAACCAAGCCTGACTTCAACGTCAGAAAAGTCGAATGTACCCTGCCTCCCAACGTGCTTGTGATTCATCCATCAAAATACAAGAGTGGGATGAACAACCGTCATCCTGAACAGCAAAGCTCCCTGCTGAACCTCTCTTCAAGGAACCTGGCACCTCAGGCGTCCATGAACACTGGCACACTCACTTCTCTGCAAGGGAGGACCAGGAGATCCAAAGGGAGGAACAAACACAGCAAGAGGGCTCTGTTTGTGTGCCAGTGATCTCAGGAAAAGTCTCCATGCAAACGCAGGAGTGCATGCGCACACACACTGACACACACACACACATACACGTACACACACAGACACCCACGAGGGGGTTCGCGCGCGCACACACACACACACCATCACCTACGCAGTCAATCCGACATAAAGTAATGAGGAGCCCAGGTGTCTGTCTACACAAGAGGGAAAACTGGATAGTGATGGCTGCGTTTCAGGGTGAGCCCAGACATGGGAAACATCGAGTTTTGCAGTCGTGAGTCTTCTGAACCTGTGGAGGGATTGTCTGTGTGTTTGTGTTCACGGTAGATGTCATTCAGTGTGAATTTCTGAATATGACATATTGCGGTGTAGGGTTGCGCGTGAGGTTATTGCAGGGGACGGGGTTGACTATTTTCTCTTGGGGTGTGTTTCATTCGTCAGTTGTTGGTGAGCACCAGAAGTTGAAATTTTGCGAACGTGGGACTTCTGTGGATCCTTCTCGCTACCTTGAGTAGTGGAAACTGGAACGCATTTGAAGAGAGGAAGGGTGTTCTTCTTTTGAACCTGCCTCGCCGTTTTTACATTACTTGTTGAATGGACGTCAGGCGCCCTAGGACTTGTGCCCTTGGTGGAACCCACAGAATGCTGGAGACAGACAGACAGACACACTTGCCTATTGAATGGTGTCCATTTCCAATGAATTGAAGCAGAAAATCATCCCACTGGTATGTGAGTCATTTGGAAGTAAGTCGTATTGACAATAAAGGAAATCAAACACAGGAGCGTGTGTGTATTCAACTAAAATAAAATCAGCAAGCACTGAAATAAATCGCATTTGGTGTGCATCAAAATGGCGTCTGGGAGATTCCGGGTCAATCGTCCAGCTGCGAAAGGTGCATCTCTGAAGCACAGTCCCTGACCTGCAGTGAGACTTGTTCATCCGAGGTGGTGTTGCAGTGGAAATGATTGTGGGAAATGGCCCCTTCCTTTTGTGTATTCGCTGATTGGATTTCAGGCTCCGTTTCTCGTTCGGTACAGCGATCCAAGTTGACCAACCCGAGAGGAAAGGTGTCCAGGGCATAACTCAGGGCTCCATACAACCACAGAATCTTGGGTGCAACCCTGCTCAAGCACACAAATGCGCGTATTAACAGTGTCTCTGTGTGTGACGTGTGTGCAAAGTACAGTGTGATGAGCATGACTGGCAGACAGGTGATCCATTGGGCTCACCTGAAAATCAGTTATGAGCATGAAAGAACACCGACGCCCAGGTCCCCGCTTCAGACATAACACCCACCAGCGTCTTGGGTGAAGCCACGGCATCTGGACTGCTCATGCTTCTGGGGATCATTCTCCTGAAAATGGTGGCTCCTTTCTCCCTGTGGAGCAACTCTCTACGCAGCGCTTCTTTCCTCCCCCAGGACTCATTTCATCGGGCCCGGGAAGCCTTCTGATTCAACACACCTGACCCATGAAAAGAAAAGGGAAAGAAAGGAGGTCAAAGGTCACACTCTCCTCATTCCACCATCCTCCCTAAAATCATCCTGATTTCATGGGCCCTGAGACCGGGGATGCTTCTGCACACCTCGAGGCCTTGGCGCCTGGCCCAAATGCTATTCTCTTTCTCATTATCTGAAAAATTTTAAGAAAATCCCTAGAGCCAGGATCTTTATTCCTAGTAAGCCGAAAGTCCCGAAGAAACACCCAAATTCTGTCCCTCTTAGTTTGGGAAACAAGTCTACCTTCATCAGCATGACATTTTCCACCAAATGTGGTAACTGCAAGTCCACCACACAATGCTTAACTGGAATTGGAAGCAACATCTCAGACGATGAAAAATACATGCAAGAATCCCTAAGACAAATGGTTTATTTTTCCCTTTCTTACTAAAACAACTGCCAGTATTAACAATGGTATGCAAATCTCTTTTAGACGCCCTGCTTTTAAATCTCTATGTTTCTTCCTGAGACAGGGACTCATTCCCATCACCCAGGCATTTACAGTGTTTAATTCTGGTTATATGCTATTCTCAAATTTACAACTATTCATTTCATCTCTCTCAAATGTTGATCTATTATCACATACGTATTAAAATATTATCTCCCGTGCTGCGTGATATGTTGTTTTTATATTCATCCTTTCTTAAATGAACCAAAGGTTTTAGTTGGATTAGATTGTGATTAGTCAAGTTTTCTGATTTCATGATTTCTTAAATTGCGGTCATACGACCTCAATCACTGGAAATAGAATGTCATGAGTATTTCTCTTTACTTGCAATCATAAATTCGGGGAATGTCATCAATTGGTATGTCGGTGATTGCATGATTTCCTGAAAGTCTTTCACAGTCTAATTTGGGCACTAAGTATTTCGTCTAGGTTCAGTGCATGTTTCCAACACTTGATGCTTTATGATTTGGGTATATAGCTTCCACAAGAGCATTTCCTGCAAAGACATGTCTCGGTCCCCACTGGTAAGTCATTTCACTCGAACACAGAATCAATAGGCTGAACATGGAAAGGTTACTGCTAGAATACTTATTAGACTGCATGGATCTACTCTTTGATATTAAGGAAACAAATACACCGTGTTATTAACTGTACTTCATTGATGATTCTCAAGTCAGAAAGTACAGGTCCGACTTCCTGTCCTTCAATGCCTGAAAGGATGATCGTATCTGCCAAAAGCACATAGTTAGAAGCACATCGCAGCTCAAACACACACACACCCAGAAATAGAAACAAACACAAAGAAACACTCACATGGGCATGATTCTGCATGTTTTAAGTAAACTAACGCATTTTAAGTAAACTACCACTTAAGTTTACTGTTTTAAGTAAACACCACTGTTTTAAGTAAACTAACGCCTTCCCCAGGAGTTTTAAGTGAACTCCCTGGGGAATACAAGGGGACACACCCTATGGTTCATTCTTTAACTGAGTGCTGATATTGGATTGGTGGACCGCGTACCTGATGGGTGGGTGGGGTGTTCGAGGTAGGCGGGGTTGAGTTATATAAGGGCTGATGCGGCCAGATGGCGTGTCATTTGAAGACTCTCTCGGAAGAGATAGCATCTTTCTGCAACGTGCGGTCCCAGCAGAGAAAGCTTGTGATCCTTGCTCCTGGCGACATGGAGGCCGATTCACTCCACTTGGGAGGTGAGTGGCAGTTCAACCACTTTTCAAAACTCACATCTTCTCGGCCAGATGCAGCTTTTGCTGAAATCCAGCGGACTTCTCTACCTGAGAAGTCACCACTGTCATCTGAGACCCATGTCGACCTCTGTGATGGTTTGGCTCCTGTGGCAAGACAGCCTGCCCCTGGGGAGAAGCTTCCTCTCAGTAGCAGGAGACCTGCTGCGGTGGGGGCTGGGCTCCAGAATATGGGAAATACTTGCTATGTGAATGCTTCCCTGCAGTGCCTGACATACACACCACCCCTTGCCAACTACATGCTGTCCCGGGAGCACTCTCACCTTTGTCATCATCACAAGTGCTGCATGCTGTGTACGATGGAAGCTCACATCACACGGGCCCTCCACCGTCCTGGCCACGTCATCCAGCCCTCACAGGCATTGGTTGCTGGCTTCCATCGAGGCAAGCAGGAAGATGCCCATGAATTTCTGATGTTCATTGTGGATGCCATGAAAAGGGCATGCCTTCCCGGGCACAAGCAGGTAGATCATGACTCTGAGGACACCACCCTCATCCACCAGATATTTGGAGGCTGCTGGAGATCTCAAATCAAGTGTCTCCACTGCCAGGGCGTTTCGGACACCTTTGACCCTTACCTGGACATTGCCCTGGATATCCAGGCAGCTCAGAGTGTGAAGCAAGCTTTGGAACAGGTGGTGAAGCCCGAAGAACTCAATGGAGAGAATGCCTATCATTGTGGTCTTTGTCTCCAGAAGGCGCCTGCCTCCAAGACGTTCACTCTACACACTTCTGCCAAGGTCCTCATCCTTGTATTGAAGAGATTCTCCGATGTCACAGGCAACAAACTTGCCAAGAATGTGCAATACCCTGAGTGCCTTGACATGCAGCCATACATGTCTCAGCAGAACACAGGACCTCTTGTCTATGTCCTCTATGCTGTGCTGGTCCATGCTGGGTGGAGTTGTCACAACGGACATTACCTCTCTTATGTCAAAGCTCCAGGAGGCCAGTGGTATAAAATGGATGACGCCGAGGTCACTGCCTGTAGCATCGCTTCAGTCCTGAGTCAACAGGCCTATGTCCTCTTTTACATCCAGAAGAGTCAACTGGAAAGATGCAGTGAGAGTGTGTCAATAGGCAGGGAACCAGGAGCCCTTGGTGCTGAACACAAAGACAGGCGAGCAACGCAAGGAGAGCTCCAGAGAGAACCCTGCCTCCAGGTACCCGACTTGGAGGAGCACTTGGTGGAAAGAGCCACTCAGGAAAGCACCTTAGACCACTGGAAGTTCCTCCAAGAGCAAAACAAAACCAAGCCTGACTTCAACGTCAGAAAAGTCGAATGTACCCTGCCTCCCAACGTGCTTGTGATTCATCCGTCAAAATACAAGAGTGGGATGAACAACCGTCATCCTGAACAGCAAAGCTCCCTGCTGAACCTCTCTTCAAGGAACCTGGCACCTCAGGAGTCCATGAACACTGGCACACTCACTTCTCTGCAAGGGAGGACCAGGAGATCCAAAGGGAGGAACAAACACAGCAAGAGGGCTCTGTTTGTGTGCCAGTGATCTCAGGAAAAGTCTCCATGCAAACGCAGGAGTGCATGCGCACACACACTGACACACACACACACACATACACGTACACACACACACACCCACGAGGGGGTTCGCGCGCGCACACACACACACCATCACCTACGCAGTCAATCCGACATAAAGTAATGAGGAGCCCAGGTGTCTGTCTACACAAGAGGGAAAACTGGACAGTGATGGCTGCGTTTCAGGATGAGCCCAGACATGGGAAACGTCGAGTTTTGCATTCGTGAGTCTTCTGAACCTGTGGAGGGATTGTCTGTGTGTTTGTGTTTACGGTAGATGTCATTCAGTGTGAATTTCTGAATATGACATATTGCGGTGTAGGGTTGCGCGTGAGGTTATTGCAGGGGACGGGGTTGACTATTTTCTCTTGGGGTGTGTTTCATTCGTCAGTTGTTGGTGAGCACCAGAAGTTGAAATTTTGCGAACGTGGGACTTCTGTGGATCCTTCTCGCTACCTTGAGTAGTGGAAACTGGAACGCATTTGAAGAGAGGAAGGGTGTTCTTCTTTTGAACCTGCCTCGCCGTTTTTACATTACTTGTTGAATGGACGTCAGGCGCCCTAGGACTTGTGCCCTTGGTGGAACCCACAGAATGCTGGAGACAGACAGACAGACACACTTGCCTATTGAATGGTGTCCATTTCCAATGAATTGAAGCAGAAAATCATCCCACTGGTATGTGAGTCATTTGGAAGTAAGTCGTATTGACAATAAAGGAAATCAAACACAGGAGCGTGTGTGTATTCAACTAAAATAAAATCAGCAAGCACTGAAATAAATCGCATTTGGTGTGCATCAAAATGGCGTCTGGGAGATTCCGGGTCAATCGTCCAGCTGCGAAAGGTGCATCTCTGAAGCACAGTCCCTGACCTGCAGTGAGACTTGTTCATCCGAGGTGGTGTTGCAGTGGAAATGATTGTGGGAAATGGCCCCTTCCTTTTGTGTATTCGCTGATTGGATTTCAGGCTCCGTTTCTCGTTCGGTACAGCGATCCAAGTTGACCAACCCGAGAGGAAAGATGTCCAGGGCATAACTCAGGGCTCCATACAACCACAGAATCTTGGGTGCAACCCTGCTCAAGCACACAAATGCGCGTATTAACAGTGTCTCTGTGTGTGACGTGTGTGCAAAGTACAGTGTGATGAGCATGACTGGCAGACAGGTGATCCATTGGGCTCACCTGAAAATCAGTTATGAGCATGAAAGAACACCGACGCCCAGGTCCCCGCTTCAGACATAACACCCACCAGCGTCTTGTGTGAAGCCACGGCATCTGGACTGCTCATGCTTCTGGGGATCATTCTCCTGAAAATGGTGGCTCCTTTCTCCCTGTGGAGCAACTCTCTATGCAGCGCTTCTTTCCTCCCCCAGGACTCATTTCATCGGGCCCGGGAAGCCTTCTGATTCAACACACCTGACCCATGAAAAGAAAAGGGAAAGAAAGGAGGCCAAAGGTCACACTCTCCTCATTCCACCATCCTCCCTAAAATCATCCTGATTTCATGGGCCCTGAGACCGGGGATGCTTCTGCACACCTCGAGGCCTTGGCGCCTGGCCCAAATGCTATTCTCTTTCTCATTATCTGAAAAATTTTAAGAAAATCCCTAGAGCCAGGATCTTTATTCCTAGTAAGCCGAACGTCCCGAAGAAACACCCAAATTCTGTCCCTCTTAGTTTGGGAAACAAGTCTACCTTCATCAGCATGACATTTTCCACCAAATGTGGTAACTGCAAGTCCACCACACAATGCTTAACTGGAATTGGAAGCAACATCTCAGACGACGAAAAATACATGCAAGAATCCCTAAGACAAATGGGTTATTTTTCCCTTTCTTACTAAAACAACTGCCAGTATTAGCAATGGGATGCAAATCTCTTTTAGACGCCCTGCTTTTAAATCTCTATGTTTCTTCCTGAGACAGGGACTCATTCCCATCACCCAGGCATTTACAGTGTTTAATTCTGGTTATATGCTATTCTCAAATTTACAACTATTCATTTCATCTCTCTCAAATGTTGATCTATTATCACATACGTATTAAAATATTATCTCCCATGCTGCGTGATATGTTGTTTTTATATTCATCCTTTCTTAAATGAACCAAAGGTTTTAGTTGGATTAGATTGTGATTAGTCAAGTTTTCTGATTTCATGATTTCTTAAATTGCGGTCATACGACCTCAATCACTGGAAATAGAATGTCATGAGTATTTCTCTTTACTTGCAATCATACATTCGGGGAATGTCATCAATTGGTATGTCGGTGATTGCATGATTTCCTGAAAGTCTTTCACAGTCTAATTTGGGCACTAAGTATTTCGTCTAGGTTCAGTGCATGTTTCCAACACTTGATGCTTTATGATTTGGGTATACAGCTTCCACAAGAGCATTTCCTGCAAAGACATGTCTCGGTCCCCACTGGTAAGTCATTTCACTCGAACACAGAATCAATAGGCTGAACATGGAAAGGTTACTGCTAGAATACTTATTAGACTGCATGGATCTATTCTTTGATATTAAGGAAACAAATACACCGTGTTATTAACTGTACTTCACTGATGATTCTCAAGTCAGAAAGTACAGGTCTGACTTCCTGTCCTTCAATGCCTGAAAGGATGATCGTATCTGCCAAAAGCACATAGTTAGAAGCACATCGCAGCTCAAACACACACACACCCAGAAATAGAAACAAACACAAAGAAACACTCACATGGGCATGATTCTGCATGTTTTAAGTAAACTAACGCATTTTAAGTAAACTACCACTTAAGTTTACTGTTTTAAGTAAACACCACTGTTTTAAGTAAACTAACGCATTCCCCAGGAGTTTTAAGTGAAGTGCCTGGGGAATACAAGGGGACACACCCTATGGTTCATTCTTTAACTGAGTGCTGATATTGGATTGGTGGACCGCGTACCTGATGGGTGGGTGGGGTGTTCGAGGTAGGCGGGGTTGAGTTATATAAGGGCTGATGCGGCCAGATGGCGTGTCATTTGAAGACTCTCTCGGAAGAGATAGCATCTTTCTGCAACGTGCGGTCCCAGCAGAGAAAGCTTGTGATCCTTGCTCCTGGCGACATGGAGGCCGATTCACTCCACTTGGGGGGTGAGTGGCAGTTCAACCACTTTTCAAAACTCACATCTTCTCGGCCAGATGCAGCTTTTGCTGAAATCCAGCGGACTTCTCTACCTGAGAAGTCACCACTGTCATCTGAGACCCATGTCGACCTCTGTGATGGTTTGGCTCCTGTGGCAAGACAGCCTGCCCCTGGGGAGAAGCTTCCTCTCAGTAGCAGGAGACCTGCTGCGGTGGGGGCTGGGCTCCAGAATATGGGAAATACTTGCTATGTGAATGCTTCCCTGCAGTGCCTGACATACACACCACCCCTTGCCAACTACATGCTGTCCCGGGAGCACTCTCAACTTTGTCATCATCACAAGTGCTGCATGCTGTGTACGATGGAAGCTCACATCACACGGGCCCTCCACCGTCCTGGCCACGTCATCCAGCCCTCACAGGCATTGGTTGCTGGCTTCCATCGAGGCAAGCAGGAAGATGCCCATGAATTTCTGATGTTCATTGTGGATGCCATGAAAAGGGCATGCCTTCCCGGGCACAAGCAGGTAGATCATGACTCTGAGGACACCACCCTCATCCACCAGATATTTGGAGGCTGCTGGAGATCTCAAATCAAGTGTCTCCACTGCCAGGGCGTTTCGGACACCTTTGACCCTTACCTGGACATTGCCCTGGATATCCAGGCAGCTCAGAGTGTGAAGCAAGCTTTGGAACAGGTGGTGAAGCCCGAAGAACTCAATGGAGAGAATGCCTATCATTGTGGTCTTTGTCTCCAGAAGGCGCCTGCCTCCAAGACGTTCACTCTACACACTTCTGCCAAGGTCCTCATCCTTGTATTGAAGAGATTCTCCGATGTCACAGGCAACAAACTTGCCAAGAATGTGCAATACCCTGAGTGCCTTGACATGCAGCCATACATGTCTCAGCAGAACACAGGACCTCTTGTCTATGTCCTCTATGCTGTGCTGGTCCATGCTGGGTGGAGTTGTCACAACGGACATTACCTCTCTTATGTCAAAGCTCCAGGAGGCCAGTGGTACAAAATGGATGACGCCGAGGTCACTGCCTGTAGCATCGCTTCTGTCCTGAGTCAACAGGCCTATGTCCTCTTTTACATCCAGAAGAGTCAACTGGAAAGATGCAGTGAGAGTGTGTCAATAGGCAGGGAACCAGGAGCCCTTGGTGCTGAACACAAAGACAGGCGAGCAACGCAAGGAGAGCTCCAGAGAGAACCCTGCCTCCAGGTACCCGACTTGGAGGAGCACTTGGTGGAAAGAGCCACTCAGGAAAGCACCTTAGACCACTGGAAGTTCCTCCAAGAGCAAAACAAAACCAAGCCTGACTTCAACGTCAGAAAAGTCGAATGTACCCTGCCTCCCAACGTGCTTGTGATTCATCCATCAAAATACAAGAGTGGGATGAACAACCGTCATCCTGAACAGCAAAGCTCCCTGCTGAACCTCTCTTCAAGGAACCTGGCACCTCAGGAGTCCATGAACACTGGCACACTCACTTCTCTGCAAGGGAGGACCAGGAGATCCAAAGGGAGGAACAAACACAGCAAGAGGGCTCTGTTTGTGTGCCAGTGATCTCAGGAAAAGTCTCCATGCAAACGCAGGAGTGCATGCGCACACACACTGACACACACACACACATACACGTACACACACACACACCCACGAGGGGGTTCGCGCGCGCACACACACACACCATCACCTACGCAGTCAATCCGACATAAAGTAATGAGGAGCCCAGGTGTCTGTCTACACAAGAGGGAAAACTGGATAGTGATGGCTGCGTTTCAGGATGAGCCCAGACATGGGAAACATCGAGTTTTGCAGTCGTGAGTCTTCTGAATCTGTGGAGGGATTGTCTGTGTGTTTGTGTTCACGGTAGATGTCATTCAGTGTGAATTTCTGAATATGACATATTGCGGTGTAGGGTTGCGCGTGAGGTTATTGCAGGGGACGGGGTCGACTATTTTCTCTTGGGGTGTGTTTCATTCGTCAGTTGTTGGTGAGCACCAGAAGTTGAAATTTTGCGAACGTGGGACTTCTGTGGATCCTTCTCGCTACCTTGAGTAGTGGAAACTGGAACGCATTTGAAGAGAGGAAGGGTGTTCTTCTTTTGAACCTGCCTCGCCGTTTTTACATTACTTGTTGAATGGACGTCAGGCGCCCTAGGACTTGTGCCCTTGGTGGAACCCACAGAATGCTGGAGACAGACAGACAGACGCACTTGCCTATTGAATGGTGTCCATTTCCAATGAATTGAAGCAGAAAATCATCCCACTGGTATGTGAGTCATTTGGAAGTAAGTCGTATTGATAATAAAGGAAATCAAACACAGGAGCGTGTGTGTATTCAACTAAAATAAAATCAGCAAGCACTGAAATAAATCGCATTTGGTGTGCATCAAAATGGCGTCTGGGAGATTCCGGGTCAATCGTCCAGCTGCGAAAGGTGCATCTCTGAAGCACAGTCCCTGACCTGCAGTGAGACTTGTTCATCCGAGGTGGTGTTGCAGTGGAAATGATTGTGGGAAATGGCCCCTTCCTTTTGTGTATTCGCTGATTGGATTTCAGGCTCCGTTTCTCGTTCGGTACAGCGATCCAAGTTGACCAACCCGAGAGGAAAGGTGTCCAGGGCATAACTCAGGGCTCCATACAACCACAGAATCTTGGGTGCAACCCTGCTCAAGCACACAAATGCGCGTATTAACAGTGTCTCTGTGTGTGACGTGTGTGCAAAGTACATTGTGATGAGCATGACTGGCAGACAGGTGATCCATTGGGCTCTCCTGAAAATCAGTTATGAGCATGAAAGAACACCGACGCCCAGGTCCCCGCTTCAGACATAACACCCACCAGCGTCTTGTGTGAAGCCACGGCATCTGGACTGCTCATGCTTCTGGGGATCATTCTCCTGAAAATGGTGGCTCCTTTCTCCCTGTGGAGCAACTCTCTACGCAGCGCTTCTTTCCTCCCCCACGACTCATTTCATCGGGCCCGGGAAGCCTTCTGATTCAACACACCTGACCCATGAAAAGACAATGGAAAGAAACGGGCCAAAGGTCACAGTCCTCTCATTCCACCATCCTCCCTAAAATCATCCTGATTTCATGGGCCCTGAGGCCAGCGTGTTTCTTTACACCTCGCCGAGGCCTTGGCGCCGGGCCTAAAATCTGCCCCGTTTCTCACTCTCTAAGACATTTGGACAAAATCCCTGGAGCCAGGATCTTCATTCCTGGTAAGCCAAAGGACCTGAAGACACACCCAAATTCTTCCCCTCCTAGTTTGGGGATCATGTCTATGTTCATCAGCATGACATTTTCCACCAAATGTGGGAACTGCCAGTCCACCACACAATGCCTAACTGGAAACGGAGGCAACATCGCAGATCCTGAACAATCCATGCAAGAATCCATGAGATAAAAGCCTTCTTTTCGCCTTTTCCTCCTGAAACAAGGGCCAGTAGTAACAATGGTGTACAAACCTCTGTTCCACTCCCTGCTTTTAAATCTCTCTGTTTGTTCTTGAGACACGGCGCCCCACTCCCGTCACCCAGGCTTTTCCAGTGTTTAATTCTGGTTGTTTGCTTTTGTCAAATTTACAACTTTTTATTGCATCTCTCTCAAATGTTGATCCATTATCACATACATATGAAAACGTCATCTCCCATGCTGTGTGATATGTGGTTTTTATTTTCATCCTTTGTTAAATGAACGGAAGGTTTTAGTTGGCATAGCTTCCGATTACTCAAGTTTCTTGATTTCATGATTTCTTCAATTGCCTTCGTACGTCCCCAACCACCGGAAATAGAATGTCATGAGTATTTCTCTCTTCTTGCAATCATAAATTCGGGGAATGTCATCAATCAGCCTCTCGATGATCACATGATTACCCGAAAGACTTTCACCGTCTAAATTGTGCACTGAGTATTTCGTCTAACTTCAGTGCATGTTTCCAACACTCGATGCTTTATGATTTGGGTATCTAGCTCCCACCAGAGCACTTCCTGCAAAGACTTATCTTGTTCCGCACTGGCAAGTCATTTCACTCGGATATAGAATCAAGAGGCTGAACATGGAAAAAATCAAGAGGCTGCAATGTCTATTGGATTCCTCGGATCCCTCCATTGTTATTAAGGAAGCAAATACGCTGTGTTAATTACTGTACTTCCTTGACTGTACTCAAGTCAGAAAGCGCACTTCCGACTTCCTGTCCTTCAGTCGCCGAAAGGATGATGGTATCTGCCAAATGCACATACGTGGAAGTACATCCCAGCACAAACACACACACACACAGACATAAACACACACAGAGACACACTCACGCGGGCGTGCTTGCTAGTGCTCGTGTGCTCTCGCCTGCGCGCACGCACGCACACACACACACACATGCAAGCATACACACACTGTTTCATACGTACACAATTCTTCCCTGGCATTGTTTTACCTAAACTAAGGCAAATGTGTGGCCACTGTCCTAAGCCTTGGTTACACCTGCACCACAGCCTGACCAACAGACACAAACACACACAGGCCTCTCCTCTTTTCCCATGGTCAAAATTAGGAAGCCTATGACGATGGTTTCTGACAAAGAAGGAACACAGATATCTTGTGAATGAGAACATCAAAAGCACTGAGTTTTGTATGTTAATTGACACAAGTCCAGATATTCAATTCCCTCACTGATTTTAAAACACAGGGATCCCTGACTCTGCCCACATGTGGAATATGATTTCTACCTGTAGATAAACACTGTGGGATTTCTCAGAATGTATTATCTCAGCTTTATGCCCTAGCAATGTTTCTCCAACACCAATCACAGCCTTCTGAAGCCTTATTCCACTTTTACTTTCTCTCAATTTCGACTTTTGTATTTCCCCTTGGAACTCGGAAATCAATCAAGTAAGAATCCGTTTTAGGGTCAAGTGCGGTTGCTCTCACCTGTAATTCCAGCACTTTGGGAGGCCAAGGCAGGTGGATCAGCTGAGGTTAGGAGTTTGAGACCAGCCTGGCCAAAATGGTGAAACCCCATTTCTACTAAAAATACACAAATTAGCTGGGCATGGTGGTGCTTGCCTGTAATCCCAGCTACTCAGGAGTGTGAAGCAGGAGAATTCCTTGAACCCAGGAGACAATTACAGTGAGCCGAGATCCTAACCCTGCACTCCAGCCAGGGCGACAGAGCAAGACTCTGTATCACCAAAAAAAAAAAAAAAATGTGTTTTATAATGGGGATAATCCATTCAGGAATTTATTTCACTTGGAGGGTCAACACTCGCATCCTGCTGATGTGGCCCTTAAAATCCCCTGCATCCGAAATTCACAGCAGTACCCTGGGTCATGGTGTTTCTATCCTGTGTATACAGTCACAATCCTCTACGATGCTCAGAAAATACAAAATGACTTAGGGCTGAGAGAAATTTAGCAGCTCAGTCTGATATTTTACTAAGGTAGTATCTAAAATTCCTGCAATCATGGTTCATATTAGTCTCCGTTAGTTGCAATTTCTCTGATTATCATGATACATATTTGCTGAGAAATACTGATGTCCATGTGTATCTTCATACATAGATATGTAGGTATATAGATGGGTATGTTTATATGAATGCATGTGTTTGAGATGGCAGAAAACATGCATGTATTATTTCCCTGCTAAAAATATAAAAATAATTAAATATATTTTATGTACCACTGATAATTATGTGTCATAAAAAATTAACTGACCCATTTGTACATGAAGTCCAGGAAAAATAAAAAGGGTAACTTTGTATTAATTGTGACATTGTGCTTACAGATATACATAAATTTCCTTATTTAACCCTTATAATAACCCTGCTGATTATAGTTTATTTACTAGTTTAATAAATGATCAACAAAGTTTGAAAAATATGACAAAATTACAAAATTAGAAAATGACACAGCAATACTTTTAATTATATTCTGCCTTGTCACTGCCTCTTCTTGCTTTTTTACAAAATTACTCCCCTAACCAAGGTTCTCTATGATTCTGGGGACCCCAGGATTAAGACCCCAGTTCCCAAACTTCACTGTGTCTATTTTTACTGCCACATTTTAATACACATTTACAGACTTCAACAAGCACTTTTCAGTATCAACTTTTTTCTTATTCCTTGGACTATTTCCTACATCTGTTCATCAAGACTCCAGTAACATACGACTCCATCTGCCTGTCCCTTCCATGAATGTACCTGACAGTACATGTATTATGTTGTCTATAATTCAAGCAGAACAGATATTCCTTCAAAAAAATAAGGTATTAGAGAATGCCTACAAAGCTTCAGTGAAACCAGCTGTAACCCTTAATATTATTACCATGTAAACTCTTCCTTGAATATCAAAATAAGATTTGGACTTTATAGAATATTTGTGTGTGATTATAATCCAAACATGAACTAAAAGTAATTTAAATGGTCATATAGAGACTGTCCCAGGGACAAAAAAGGACAAATATTATAAGAATATTAAAGTGCACTTATTTCCTAAAAGACTCTTGTGTGGAATCTATAAAAACTATTTCAAGATATAGAGATTAAATATATTTCAAAACACATACATACACAAGCAATCTTTAGCATAAATTTTTTCAAACTTATGTTATGGGTCTAAAATTTTCATTAATTCATGGAAAAAATGTATTGACAAACTTCTCACCAGAGCAGGAATAACAACTTACGTATTTGGTGACTGCAAGATGAGAGCCTGCACAGCTTAGTATCTCCCTCCAGATCTCTCTCTCTCTCTCTCTCCTTTTTTGTTTTTTGACAGAGTTTCGCTTTTGTTGCCCAGGCTGGAGTGCAATGGTGAAATCTCAGCTCACTGCCACCTCCACTTCCCAGGTTCAAGCTATTCTCCTGCCTCAGCCTTCCAAGTAGCTAGGACGACAGGCATGCGCCACCACGCTTGGCTAATTTTGTATTTTCAGTCGAGATGGTGTTTCTCCATTTTGGTCAGGCTGGTCTGGAACTCCTGACCTCAGGTGATCCACCCACCTCAGCCTCTCAAAGTGCTGGGATTACAGGCGTGAGCCACAGCGCCCGGCCCAGATCTCTTAAAAAGACATGAGGAAGGAACCATTCTGCATCCTCAATATTACCTTAATATTTTAAGGACATCCATAACAATTAAGAGGCTGACTTGTGACTTCCTAGCCCTTTCAGGGCTATTTAGGCACACCTTAGTGAACTATTAGGAATGCAGTGTTAGGTCTCAGGTTCCTGGACACCAAAACCATGTTCTCCAACAGATCTTCAGTACAAATAGCTGATGTCTATATTCTTTTGCCTGTCTTTTCCCTTCCTTTTAATTCAGAATTGTGGTCTCGAAAAGTGCTATCATTTAGTAGATTCTCTCAATTCTCAACACCAGCACTAAACAGTGTTGAGTAACATCTCAGGTGCTAGGGAAACAGCAGCTGACATTCTAGCAATGCACAAATAGAAAAGAAAAGATCACCACAGAGTAAAAGAGAATAGATTTTTTAAAAGTATGAAACCAAAACGAATATATATCAGATTACACTATAAATGGAAAATCCTATTATCTTGACTGGATTGCAAGTCAAAACCTCCCATGGCCTCCAACATCCAATATATTCAAAGCAGTTCAGGAATGGTGAAAGTGGAATGGAATTTAAAATTATTCTAAGGTTGCATGTGTGAAAGCACCATGCCCTGAAACAAAATATTTATTTTTAAAGTGCATAATGAACACTGCATACAAAGTTTGTATAACAAGAGAGAGAAAAAATCTCACATTTTAAAAAAAGGAATATGCAACATATTCACATATAACAAAATAAAATTAAACTAAAATAACAGCAATGGAAGACACAATCTGATCTCTGAAAATCAAGGGAGAAATCTCTATTAAATAAACTTGACACAATTTTTAAAGTAAGTTATGAAAAATAGTAATATCTGAATATAGTATGTAAAAGTACCAACACAATAAAGCTAAAACAATATCCGTGGAAAAATTATTTGCTGTATATTATTTTTAAAAAATGATCTAAGTACTTTCCCCAAGAAGGTAGATGAATGAAATTTTAAAATTGCCTCAGAAATTCTGTGAAACGAAATGAATATAGAGAAGCAGAATATAATTTAACTATAAAGCACACAAATAGAATTTAAAAATAAGGCCGGGCACAGTGGCTCATACCTGTAATTCCAGCACTTTGGGAGGCGGAGGCAGGCGGATGACCTGAGGTCAGGAGTTTGAGATCAGCCTGACCAACATGGAGAAACCCCGTCTCTACTAAAAATAGAAAGAAAGAAAAAAAAAAAAAAAACAGGCGGGCGTGGTGGCACATGCCTGTAATCCCAGCTACTAGGGAGGCTTAGGCAGGAGAATCGCTTGAACCTGGGAGGTGGAGGTTGCAGTGAGCTGAGATCACGCCATTGCACTCCAGCCTGGGCAACAAGAGCAAAACTCTGTCTCAAAGAAATAAAAAATAAAAAAAATAATAATAAGTGGCAGCCAACATGCCCAACATGATTTTCTGTGATGAAAGAAATTCTCTGCATCTACATTATCCAATGCAGTAACTACCACACATATGTAGTTACAGAATTTCTAATTTGGCCACCAATTTGGCTATTACTACTAAATACAAGCCATTTAGTTATTTAATTATAATTAATTTACAGTTTATAGCCACATGTGACTAGTAGTTACTCTATTGGTCAATGCAGATCTAGAATCTTGGAGAAGGCAGTTAAAATAATGAGATATGGTCAAAACAAAAATGGAAAAGGCACACAAATAGTGAACACAGAATATGAGAATGTGAAGTAACAATTCACACAGTAAAATTTACTAATGAGATGCTGCCTTGATGGGACACATGTCTAATGATATTCAAGGCTTGTCTTGTTACAGGTAGAAGAGCAGGAGCAGGGCAGGAGAGGGCTCTTCCCCTACCCACTAGAAATGTCAGGTGATGGCCTGTTAATGATCACTTTGCCTCTCTAAAAACGATAATTAGGCAGCGCCAGAGAGAGGCCATTTCATGGTGGTCTACACCTGTTAACATCAAAAACGTTAATTAAATGCAGACCCCAGGAAGAAGCAACTTCTTGGGCATTCATGTTAAGAGACAAAAATGGCAAAGTATAATCTTCCGGGGACACACTCCACTGGAAAAGGAAAGAAAGCCTCAGATGGACACGCATATAACTCCCTAAACACACCGTGCATGCTCACTTCCAAAGGGTAAGGAAAGCACTGTGCATGCCGGAAACTCTCCCTAAAGAAAGAATCATGGGAAAGAGGCAAGGCCATCCCAGGATCAAGGTTAAAGGCCCTTCTCTTTTCTCTCTTGGACCTTCAGGCATCCACTTGGGTCTCTTCCAAGAGAATTTTCCTTTCCTTTCTGTTCTAAAGGCTTTTAAAATAAACTTCCACTCCTGCTCTGAAACTTAGTCTCTTTTTCCGCTGTACGCTCCTCAGTCGAATTCTTTCTTCTGAGGAGGCAAGGACTGAAGTTGCTTATGGACCCATGCAGATATGCTGCCAGTAACTCGAATCTCTTCTACTGGTAACAGTATCATTGTAAGGGAATGAGGCCAGTTCACTTCTCAGTGCTCGGAGAACTCACCAAAAATAAAAAGTTGGAGGATGCTGTGAACTTATCTACCTTCCAAGGCAAGTCCCACAAGCAAGCAGCAAGACTCTCCTCCCCCAAGATCTTAAACTCTTCTGATGCTCCTTCTCTGGGAAAACGCATCCTCTGATTGGCTTCCCCTTATATAGGAAAAAACAATTAATAAACCTAATTAGCACTACATTCCAAGAGACATGCCCTGACTGCACAGATACTGAACCTAATCAAAACTTCATTCTGGAGACACACCCAGGTCAATTTGATTGGATTTTTGAGACAACTACTAAAAACCCCACATAAACTTGGAAACCAAAGGGTTAAGGCTATTTTGAAGGAAAAATAGGAAGATTCATTCCTTTTTTCATTCATAAGTACTTTTTTTTTTTTTTTTTTTTTTGAGATGGAGTCTTGCTCTGTTGCCCAGACTAGAGCGCAGTGGTACCATCTCGGCTCTCTGCAAGCTCCACCTCCCGGGTTCACGCCATTCTCCTGCCTCAGCCTCCCAAGTAGCTGGGACTACAGACGCCTGATACCACGTCCGGCTATTTTTTTGTATTTTTTTTAATAGAGACGGAGTTTCACCCGTGTTAGCCGGGGTGATCTCCATCTCCTGACCTCGTGATCCGCCCACCTCGGCCTCCCAAAGTGCTGGGATTACAGGCGTGGGCCACTGCATCTGGCCTCATAAGTACTTTTGAGTATATTGTATGTACTAGAAAGCATTCGCAGTCATGGGGTACAGCAAGAAACCAGACAAACTAGAGTCTTATGGAGACTCTATATTCTAAAATTATTTGGGAGTAAACTGGACTTGAAAACAAATGGAAAGTGAATAGATATAAAAAGTTTCAATATTCATGATGATGTAAAAAAGTAAAATATATTACAGAAGTGAAGTCAGGAAGTGTTACGGGTCATATGGTACTTTTAAGGCCATTGGTATCCTCTGAAATTCAAGCAGGCTGAAGACATTTGCATAACTAAAAGGAAAGCAGATACTAATAGAAGACAGTGAAGAGCCTGAAAGGCATTTCAGAGACCTTGGCTGGTGGCAGCCCCTCCCTTCAAAGGTCTGGAGGCTTATAAGGGAAGACTGATTTTGTGGGCTGGGCCTAGGGCTGCACCACCCCAGGCAAGCGCAGGACAGTGCTCGCAGCATTCTACCTCCCAACCCCTCCAGCTCCAGCCATGGCTAAGAAGGCCCCAAACACAGTTTGGATCACTGCTTTGAGGGTGCAAGCCATAAGCCTTGGCAATTTCCATGGGATATTAAACCTGCAGTTGCACAAAGTACAGGAATGCACTGCTGATAAAGACATACCCGAGACTGGGCAATTTACAAAAGAAAGAAGCTTAATTGGACTTACAGTTCCACATGGCTGGGAGGAGGCATAAGGCGAAAGGCATGTTGTACATCACAGCAGGCAAGTGAGAGAATGAGAGCCAAGCAAAACTGGTTTCACCTTATCAAACCATCAGAACTCATAAGACTTATTCACTACGACGAGAACGATATGGGAGAAACTGCCCCCATGATTCAATTATTTCCCACTGGGTCCCCCGACAACATGTGGGAATTGTGGGAGTACAATTTGAGGTGAGATTTGGGCGGGGACACAGAGCCAAACCATATCAGAAGCCTTCACCTGGATTTCAAAAGATGTATGGAAAAGCCTGTATGTCCAGTAGAAGCCTGCTGGGGTGGAGACCTCATGACAAATGTCTACTACAGCAGTGCAGAGGGAGAATATGGGGTAGGAGCCCCCACAGAGTCCCCACTGGGGCACTGCTTAGTGGAGCTCTGAGAAGATGGCCACCATCCTCCAGACCCCAGAATGATAGATCCACTGACAGCTTGCACCCTGAGCCTGGAAAAGCTGCAGGCACTCAACGCTAGCCCTTTACAGCAGCCATGGGGACTGACCCTTGTATCCAAAAGAAAATAAATTGTTCTACCATAAAGACATGTGCACTCATATATTTATTATAGCATTATTTGCAATAGCAAAGACTTGAATATTTCCTCTATCATTGGATAGAGAAAATATAATTATTTTCTCTATCATTGGATAGAGAAAATGTAGTATACGTACACCATGGAATACTATGCAACCATTTAAAAAATTATGTCCTTTGCACCAACATGGATGCAGCTAGAGGCCATTATTCTAAAATAATGCAGGAAGAAAAAACCAAATACCATATGTTCTTAGTTATAAGTAACAACAAAGCACTGATTGCACATGGATGTAAAGATGGGAACATGGATACTGGGGACTACAAGAAGGGGAAGGGAAGGTGGGGACCAAGACCTGAAAAACATATACACCATGAAATATGTTTTCTACCTGGGTTACAAGATCATTCATACTCCAAGCCTCAGCATCACACAATGTGCCAATGTAAAACCCTGCACATGCATTCAGTGAATCTAAAATAAAAGTTGAAATTATTTTTAAATAGGCGAAGATCTGAAAAAACGTTTCCCAGAAGAAGAGATACAAATGGCCAACAAATATATGACAAAATTCTTACCATCTCTAATTGTCAGGGGGATGCAAATAAAAACCACCATGAAATGTCACCTGACACCTGTTAGAATAGCTGTTATCGAAAAGATGAGTAGCAAGTATTAGTGAGGATGTGGATAAAAGATAACCCTTGTATACTCGTGACGGAAATACAAACTACTATGGCCATTTTGGATAATAGTATGAAGGTTTCTCAAAAAATTTTTAAATAAAACTACCTGCTGATGAGGCTGTTGAGATATAGGAACACTTTTACACTGTTGGTGGAATGTAAATTAGTTCAACCATTGTGGAAGACAGTATGGTGATTCCTCAAAGACCTAGAACCAGAAATATCACTTGATCCAGCAATCTCATTACTGTGTATATACCCAAAGGAATATAAATCATTCTGTTATAAAGATACATGCACACACATGTTCATTGCAGCACTAGTCACAACAGCAAAGACATGGAATCAACCCAAATGTCCCTCAATGATAGACTGGATAAAGAAAATGTGGTACATATACACCATGAAATACTATGCAGCCATAAAAGGGAATGAGATCATGTCCTTTGCAGGGACATAGATGGAGCTGGGAGCCATTATCCTCAGCAAACTTACCCGGGAACAGAAAATCAAACACTGCATGTTCTCACTTACAAGTGGAAGCAGAACAATGAGAACACATGGATACTGAGAGGGGAACAACACACACTGGGACCTGTTGGGAGGCAGGTGGAGGGAGAGTATCAGGATAAATGGGTAATACATATATGCATTGGAATATTATTCAGTGTTACATAATAATGAATCCCTGTCATTTATGACAACATGGGTAGACTTCGAGGGCATTACGTTATATGAAATAGGCCAGCCACAGAATGACAATTACTATATGATTTCACTTGCATTTGAAATCTAAAATAGACAAACTCACAAAAGCAGAGAGTAGAATGGTGGTTGCCAGGGGCTGTGGTGCAGGGGAAATGGGTAGATGTGGTTAGAGCACAAAGTTTCACATATACCATATAAGTAAGTTCTGGAGGTCTCATTTACAGCACAGTGCTTATAGCTAAGAATACTGTATTGCATACTGAAAATTTGCTAAAAGGGTGGATTTTGTGTTCTTACCAAAATTTCTTACCAGTAATAATAATAATAATGATGATGGGGGAGACTTTGGGAGGTGAAGGATATGTTTATAATCTTAAGGGTAGTGGTGTTCATAATGTATACTTATCCCCAGACTCACTGAGATGCATACCTTAAACATGCACAGCTTTTTAAATGTAATCATAGCTCAACAAATTGAGTTAAAAAAAAGGGGGGGGTGGGTTAAAAAATGTAAAAGGAGGGGTAGATGTTCCCTTGTTTTTCTCTCTTGGCTATTTTCTTTCCTGCTGTCTGGAATTAAAAAATAATAGGTGGGTATTTAGCAGCCAAACTGGAGCCTCTTCTAAAGTACAGCAGAGCAGACAGCTGGAAGGGGCCTGAGTCCCTAATGAATTTGGCAAGCATCTGTACCAGCCATGATAGGTGTAACTATAGATTTAAGTGAGAAAGAAATAAACTTCTGCCTCGTTTAAGCCACTTTGTTCAGACATTAATTTCATATGCATATAGAGAATATATGCTCCTTACGAGTAGGAAAAATGTTTATGCCATATGGTTCATAATGGGTGTTCAGCAATGTAGGATGATCCTGATTATGATGACAATGGTGACAAACAGCATGAAATAATAAGGAATGAAAAAAAGTGGTTTGGGTTAATAGTTGTATATAGATACTTTATTTAAAGATTCTGCTGCTAATATCATTCAATGTATTTGTATCCCGGTGGGAGTTTTATTAGATGTAGACTAAGAAAGTTTACATTATTTAATGAAAAATACTAGATCAATTTTAAAAAACAGTAAAAATATCATGAGATGGAACTACGCATCTATATTGCAAAGCAACTCTCCCAGTTGTTTTATGCATAGTAATTATTCAGAATCCCCTGATCTAGATCCAACAGATCTCAATCTTTATAGGTGCTATCAAGGAAGCACCTAAGGAAGACAATTTTCCTGACTCTATCCATACCTCCAGTTAGTAATAGATCTGGAGATCTAGAACCCAAATCCAGACCTCCTGCTTCCATGTGCAGTGGTCTTTCACTGTTCTGTTTTGTTCCACTTGGTGAAGAGGATTTGAGAATAAATGGCCTCATGATTCAAATCCCTCCTCTGCTCTGAGGAATATAGCCTTGTCCTAGCAAGCAAGAAGCTCATACAGTAGTGGAAGAGGCAAATATACATTCACTAATCTAACATACAAGGCAGTAAGCACCGTAACATCAACAAAGCACTTTGGGGTTTCAGACCAGGAGCAAGTGGGGTGATTAATTCTTAGCAGGGCTAGTAAAGTCTGGGAAGTGTTCGCTACAAAAATGTCTGATCATTAACGAAAGCAACTGGTTTCTCAACACAGTCTAACTTATTGTAACAATATAAATGGTTGTTTGTTCATAAACTTTCATCTTTTGCCAAAATGTTTGTAGCTTATATTCCCATTTAACAAGGTTTTCTGGCCAAAACTGTGCACCCACGTCAGTCCTCCCATAAAAGCAATTTTGCATGCATAGAACACCTCTATCTATGAATATCCCTAATGAGGTACAGAAAGACTCTTATTATCCAAACAGAGACATTCCACTGGTGCTGGAGAGCCACAGACGGAAGTTTTCTCTGCCTCCTGGAAATGAAGCCAAACTTTCTTCTTTCTTCAGCCATGAGGATTCCTGTCCTCCTCTTCACCATTTTCTTGTTTATGAGCCAAGTTCTACCAGGTAACAAAATAAACTTAGTAAGAACGGAGTGCCTAACACCTTGCAGGGATTCAGTACTTGAAGAGAAATCACCATCATCTATGACCAGATAGGGGATCTCATAGGAAATCTGGAAGACACACCAGTCTCTGGCTCCCTGGTTAGGCCCAGTTCTGTCCAACCCACCTATACAGGCCCCACACACCCAGTGCCCACCAGGCTCCTGTCAGCCAGGAGGACCAGTGCTCATCCCCTGAAATATCCGTGGGAGCCTGCATCCCACAGGGACTCACATCTGGGGGTCTACCTCCATGGGGGCCTCTTGGTTGTGGTGGCAGGGGCGGGGGAGTAGTTGACCTCCAGCCCTCCCATCCTGGCCACTGTATTTTGTGGGGATCATTCAGTCCTGGGAGCTTCCTGGGGACCCCAGAAGGAAGAGAACAGGGTGGTCATGGCAGCCTCAGCCCCAGGCTCTGGGCCAGAAGTTGATAACGACCAATTCAGAGCAACCACTGAATTCAAGCCTCTTACAGATACACGAGAAGTTGGCGAAAAACTGAATGTCGACCATTCTATGGTCATCCAGCATTTGAAGCCAATTGGAAAGCTGAAAAATCTTGATAAGTGGGTGCCTCATGAGCTGACCAAATATTTTAAAAATCATCCTTTGGAGTGTCATCTTTTCTTATTCTATGAAACAATGAAACATTTCTTGATCAGATTGTGACATGCCATGAAAAGTGGATTTCATACAACTGCCAGCTCACTGGTTGGACTAAGAAGAAGCTCCAAACCACTTCCCAAAGTCAAACTTGTACCAAAAAAAAGGTCATGGTCACTGTTTGGTGGTCAGCTGCCAACCTTCTGGCAGTTTTTGAATCCACTACAGTTTTTGAATCCTGGTGAAATCATTACATCTGAGAAGTATGCCAAGTTAATCGATGAGATGCATGGAAAACTGCAGCACCTGGAGCTGGCACTGGTCAACATGAAGGGCCCAGTTCTCCACAACCCATGACCACATGTCATACAACCAGGGCTTCAAAAGTTGAATAAACTGGGCTATGAAGTTTTGTCTCATCTGCCATGTTCATCTGACCTCTCGCCAACCAACTACCACTTCTTGAAGCATCTTGACAACTTTTTGCAGGGAAAACACTTACACAACCAGCAGGATGAAGAAAATGCTTTCCAAGAGTTCATCGAACGCTGAAAGCAGGGAATAAACAAGTTTATTTCTCATTGACAAAAATGTGTTCAATGTAATGGTTTCTTTTCTTTTTTTAAGACCGAGTCTCACTCTGTCACCCAGGCCAGAGTGCAAAGGTGCAATCTCGGCTCACTGCAACCTCTGCCTCCTGGGTTCAAGAGATTCTCCTGCCTAGCCTCTTGAGTAGCTGGGATTACAGACACATGCCACCACACCCGGCTACTTTTTGTGTTTTTAGTAGAGACGGGATTTCACCACGTTGGTCAGGCTGGTCTCAAACTCCTGACCTCGTGATCCGCCCGCCTCAGCCTCCCAAAGTGCTGGGATTACAGGCGTGAGCCACTGTGTCCAGTCCATTGTAATGGGTTCTATTTTGATTAATAAAGATGTGTTGCAGCCTAATTATAAAAATTTAAAATTCACGGTCCAAAACCACAATTACTTTGGCACCAACCTAATAATAGAAGAATTAAAAGAGGCCTTTATATTAGAGAACCCATGGACGATAAAATAATAAAGAATATTACAATCTCCATAACCCACAAACTTGGTAACTTAGACCAATTGGATGAATTAAAAGACACAATCTATTAATACTAAAACATAGGAGAAATAGGTCATCTAAATATATTGATAACTATTTTAAAAATGGAATCAATACCTAATAACCTTACAGAAAACCTATAGATTCCACAAATCTGACATTCTGACATGTTATTCTAACTGGTAGGATTCGGGGATTTCCATTTTGATAAGAACATAGGTGAGTCGCACACACTGACTTTTACTCCTCATTGGTCAGGAAACCTATGTCCACCATAGGATACTGCAGAGCGATGTGTTTTGGAGAATTTAGCAAGATAATATGATTTTCAGAGTTAAAGGAAGACAACCTGTTTTATGTACAGTAATTCCTCATAATATCACAGGGGATACCATACTTAAATTTTGGGGTATCCCCAGGTATAATTCTTATTTGAGCCACATGTGAATTTCAGACACGGAGGCTGCCCAACTTTGGTGGCTTGCAACAGATGTGGAAGTTAATTCACAACCTACTTTGTGGAGGCATAAAATTCAATGAGCACTCATTTAGCATTTTATTTGAAATACTATTTTTGTAAAGTTTGCATTTCCAATTAGGTGAAATTTTAAACCTGTTTCAGTTCTTATCCACTTTTTTTTTTTTTTTTTCCCTGAGATGGAGTCTTGCCCTGTCACCCAGGCTGGAGTGCAGTGGCGTGGTCTTGACTTACTTCAACTTCCGCCTCCCAGGTTCAAGCAATTCTCCTGCCTCAGCCTCCCAAGTAGCTGGGATTACGGGTGCCCACCACCATGCCCGGCTAATTTTTGTATTTTTAGTAGAGATGTGGCTTCCCCATGTTGGTCAGGCTGGTCTTGAACCCCTGATATCTTATTATCTGCCCACCTCGGCCTCCTAGAGTGCTCGGATTACAGGTCTGAGCCACGGTGCCTCGCCTCTCCACTCTTTTAGGCAGAGGGGAGTAAGGTTTTCTTTAAGTTAGGAGGGACTCCCGTGTACCCAACCTATTTGTGTAAATTTCTTCCTTCAGAGTTCTTCAAATCAGCATCACCATTGTTAAAGGCCTCCCGCATGGTAATAATTGTGCTACAGGGTTTTACAAACATGAAGTTTATGTTTGGCTGAATTAACCTCCTTACTGTGACACAAGGGGGCCATAGGTGTTTTCACCAATTATGAAGCGGGTTCACTGTGCAATGGCTACCAACTTTTCTGAGTACAATGAGACCAAACACATTCATACATAAATTCTATGAAGTGAATTTATTACTTACAATTAGCAAACAAAAGACAACAGAAGTCTAGGATTCAATATGAACTGCTACCACAAGATCACGAAGGCTACCCAGAGCAGATGGATGGAGTTTTGACTGTAAATGCTTCACTTGCACCACAACTGAGGGACCCCAGAAAGAAGCCCACCTTGGGTTTTCTCAAATGATGTGGTTTGCTGGACACAAGTGTTAAAGGCCATTCTGTTTTGAGCAGGGACTAGAACAGAGCCTGGGCTGTTCTGACCAATGTCACCTGATTATCAGGATATTGTCTTCTCAGCATATCATACAGTTATCTTGAGAACTACCAGTAAGAAAGGAAGGAAAATGGCCCTACACCCTTAAAACTGAAGGATCAGGATATTTGTTGTGACAGAAGCACAGACAGTAGCAACAGAGTGTTCTTGTGAGCCATGTACTAGTTCTCTTGACCGGAGCGTGGCACCTAACTGTCTTTCTCTTTCCTTTCAATGGAAACTGTTTCAGAATATGTTGAATATTTTGAGTTTCTACATCTACAGAGTTGAGGCACATGATCACTGGCAGTGTAGACTCTCTGCATGGTTACAGGAAAGAGTTCAGGAGCCCATCAAGTCACATTGGAGGAGACCACCTAATCCTCCAGAGACTGTCACTTCATCTTCCTGGGGTTAGCTCCACACGCAGTAAGGCCATTATGTCTAAGGCCGGCAAGACTTGCCATCCGAAGATTCGACTTTTGACATGCTGATAAGCAGCAGTGATAAGAGAAGCCCACACACTCGCTAGGAATTTTTCAATGCAAGCAACTGAGACTCTTCTTCATATCCCTCGATAGGGGCTAATGTCAAACTCTTTCTTCCCAATTTCTGTACTCATCAGTGCCTGAACCATGAGGAACCATAGATGTACACCTCATCAGGAGGGTGTATGGGACAGCGGCAAGGGGAGCAGCAGCACAAGAAACAAACAAGGCCACTACTTCTGCCTACATAATAACTATTATCTTGGAGTGTACAATAATTAATAATGTTCACATGGTTGCCCTCAGCATACAGAGATGGTGACCAGAGTAGATGCAGGGACTACAGAGATACAGCCTGATCCTTGCTAATTAGGACTTAAGTGTTGGCTTATGTGCTGCGCTTCTGTGCATTAATAAGTCAGGGCCTCAAAACTGCCTGCTAAGCAAAGGCCAAATGTCATGCTGGGGTGCAATGAAACATTCATGTCTAGGAGATGAGAGCATTTTAGTGTGGGAGAAGATGAAAACTCCTGAAGACCACAGAACGCTGTGCAGACCAAAGGGAAGGCCCATCATCAGCTCACGGTTCTGACTCAGGGGACTGCTGATGTGTTACGGAACCGTCAGCGGACAGCAGGTAGGTCAAGTTGAGCAGGTGTCCTGCATCAGGGCTGGTCCATTCCATTTGTGTTGCCAATTATTTCAATAGCATCTCATGCACCCCACTGGTGAGGAAGGAATGAGCACCCTACGTTTACTGGCACCGTTAAACACATAACATCTATTACTAAACAGAAAAACCAGACATCAGTTATTAATTACATATAGGAGGATGGTGTAAGCTCCCATAGGCCCAAACAGGGATTAACTTAGGAACAGAGAGTGGTATAGCATGAAAAAAGTGAGGATGTTCCTTTTTTTTTTTTTTTTTTGGAGACAGAATCTCTCTCTGTCACCCTTGCTGGAGCGCAGTGGTTTGATCTCAGCTCACTGCAAGCTCCGTCTCCGGGGTTCACAACATTCTCCTGCCTCAGCCTCTCTAGAAGCTGGGACTACAGGCACACACCACCACACATGGCTAATTTTTTGTATTTTTAGTAGAGACGGGGTTTCACCGTGTCAGCCAGGATGGTCTGGATCTCCTGACCTCATGATTCACCGGCCTCGGCCTCCCTAAGTGCTGGGATTACAGGCGTGATCCACTGCACCCGGCCGAGGATGTTCCTTTGTTCCTACAGGACTATGTGATTGCTTTGTCTGTTGGCTGGTAGGGAACTGAATCATGTCACACAGACTGGTAAGACTGTAATACTCTAAAAAACAATATATAAACTATCATATCATAATGGTGCAATACTATCTACTACAATGAGAAAGGCATCGATGAAAAGCCGAATGATATCATATGTGACTGAGAGATTGAATGCTTCCTCCCTCAGATTGGTTACAACATGTTGTCTATCACAGTCCTCTCTCCTTCATTCAAAGTGAATGATCCAAATAATAGACAGAAATAATAAAGAATAAAGGGCAACACATGCAAAGAACTCACGAGATGATAATCCATGGTAAAATTTATGTACTTAGGAATTAATACTAACTCATTATTAGCAAAAAATAAACATCTTTACATCAAGAGTAGTTTTTCCTTTAATAAAGAAAGGTGGAATGTGTATAATGAACAAGGGATAATCAAAATTTGCCAAATGAGGCTAGTAAGACAATCCCAACAATTCACAATCATTATTCACTGGTCCATTAATCACAGGACAATACATACAAATGAAACTTACCTGAACGGGTGCAGTGGCTCATGTCTGTAATCCCAGCACGTTGGGAGGCCAAAGTGGGCAAATCATGAGGCCAGGAGTTCAAGACCAGCCTAGCCAACATGGTGAAATCCTGTCTTTACTAAAAATACAAAGAATTAGCTGGACATAGTGGTGGGCACCTGTAGTCCCAGCTACTCGGGAGGCTGAGGCAGGAGAATCACTTAAACCCAGGAGGCGGAGGTTGCAGTGAGCTGAGATTGCACCACTGTACTCCAGCCTGGGCAACAGAGGGAGATTCCATCTCAAAAAAAAAAAAATGAAATAAAAAAAATTAAATGTACCTACATATTAGAAAAATTAAATTCAACCATGAATCCAGCACATTATCAAATGAATAGACAAAAATTCTATCAACAAACTTAATATCATTATCTATGAAACTCAAGTACTACTGCTTAAAGAGCATTTACGGAACTCTCACCTCAAGGTTTCCCGCAAAACAAGGTGAAATGCATACTCAAGACTCTTTAAGAATGAGCCACTGATAAAAACAATATACTTGTAACTTGTGTAACATTTCATACATTTTTTTCAAGGACTGCACCATAATTAATTTGCATCAGGCTTTCCAAATTAGAAAAGCTTCACTTATAGAACTTCTTTCCCATGGGAGTTTTCACATGACTTTTCAAGTAAATGTGAAAACTGAAAATATTCTTGCAGTTTCTAAACTATTAGAGTTTTAATCCTGTGTACGTTCTTGTATTTACAAGGTCCAGCCAGCTACAGTGTGCATTTTCATATGTCCTTGAGTGGGTATGAGAGAAATGAAACATTCCCACATTCTGGACATTCATAGGGTTTTTCTCAGGAATCAGCTGATGTCTTCAAATGGAACTAACATAACTGAAGGCCTTACCACAAATTTAGATTCAAAAGGCTTTTCTCCACTCTGAGTCCTCCCAAATCTTCAAAAACAGGAAAATCTGAAGGCCTGACCACATTTCCTACATTCTTAAGGTTTCTGTGCAATGTGAGCCTTTTCATGCTTATGAGGGAATGGGAAAGAGTATATGTTTTGCCACATTTCTTACATTCAAGGGGCTTTATTTATTTATTTATTTATTTATTTATTTATTTTCTTTAATTTTGAGATGGAATCTCACTCTGTAACCAGGCTGGAGTGCAGTGGCACAATCTCGGCTCCCTGCAACCTCCGCCTCCTGGGTTCAAGTGATTCTCCTGCCTCAGCCTCCTGAGTACCTGGGATTACAACCATATGTTACCACACCCAGCTAATTTTTGTATTTCTAGTAGAGACGAGGTTTCACCATGATGGCCAGGATGGTCTCGATCTCCTGACCTCGTGATCCGCATGCACAGGGCTTTCCCCCAACCCCCTGTGGCTTTTTATGTCCTTGAAAAAGAACTAAGACAACTGAAATGTGCCACCATGCACAGTTAATTATTTTCTTTTTTCTTTTTTTTTTTTTTTCTTTTTGAGATGGAGTCTCGCTCTGTCGCGCAGGCTGGCATGCAGTTGTGCGATCTTGGCTCACTGCAAGCTCTGCCTCCCAGGTTCACACCCTTCTCCTGTCTCAGCCTCCCGAGTAGCTGGCTTGAGCCAGCGTGCCTGGCATTATTTTATTTTTTCTAGAGACAGGGTTTCACCGTGTTGCCCAGGTTGTTTCACATTGTTTTAATCCGGGCTGGTTATGAACTCCTGGGCTCAAGCAATACACACACCTTGGCCTCCCAAAGTGCTGGGATTATAGGCCGAGTCACTATACCCAGCCTCTATATCATGACTTCTTTCATGGCGAGTAAGATGACTGGAACGAGCGTAGTCTTTACCGCATCTCTTACATTCATAGGGTTTTTCTCCAGTATGAATTCTTTCGTGGAGGTGAGGGGAACTGAGACGACTGAAGGCTTGGTCACATTGTTTACATTCATAGGCTTTCTCTCCAGTATGAGTACTTCTATGGTTACAAAGGGAACTCAAATGACTAAAGGCTTCGCCACATTGTTTACATTCATAGGGTCTCTCTCCAGTATGAATGCTTCCATGGTTACGAAGGGAAGTGGGACAGCTGAAGGCTTTATCACATTTGGTACATGTATCGGATCTTTCTCTAGTGTGAGTCCTTTCACGCATCTTAAAACAACAAGAAAATCTAAATGTTTTCCCACATTCCTTACATTCCTAGGGTTTCTCTCCAGTGTGAGTTCGTTCATGTATTAGACAACAACCGGAAACAGTGAACGCTTTACCACATTGTTTATATTTATAGGGTTTTTCTCCTGTGTGAGTTCTCTGATGTCTTTCTTTCTTTTTTTTTTTTTGTAAAATAGAAGTTTATTAACTGTTGGCCAGTGATTTCTTTTTTTCTTTTTCATTAATGGTTAATGTTTTTTTTTAAATTTATTTATTATTATTATACTTTAAGTTGTAGGGTACATGTGCATAACGTGCAGGTTTGTTACATATGTATACTTGTGCCATGTTGGTGTGCTGCACCCATCAACTCGTCATTTGCATCAGGTATAACTCCCAATGCAATCCCTCCCCTCTCCCCCCTCCCCATGATAGGCCCCGGATCTGATGTCTTTCAAATGAATTGAGAAAATAAAACACTTTCCCACATATCGTATATTTATAACTGGATTTCCACTGTACATTATCATGTGTCTTCTAACACCTGGAACAGAAACGAAGAATTTCCCACATTGTTCACATTTATATTGCTTCTCTCCATATGGTTTGTATCCTGAGTGAGCCAGGATGTGCCTATTAAGGAGGGAATGATGTACAAAGACTTTTCCACAAACACTGCTTTCACATTGTTTTAATCCAGTAGAAATGTTCTCATTCAGATCAAGATTTGGAATTTGGCTGACTACTTGTCCATACTGTCTACCTTCTTTGCTTTCACACAGTCTCTGTACCACATGATTTCTGTAAAAAATGACAAGCACATTATTATTGGTTGGTTTAATAACTTTCTACTTACTAATAGGTCTTGGCCTTACACTGCAACCAATACCAAGGAAAATGCATTGTTATTATTATTATTATTATTATTATTGCCATGATTGAATTATTTGAAAGTAAATGGGTTACTACTGAAAACACAGCTACCACCTGCATGGCTATGACCAAATTAGTAACATTCATATACACAATTTTGTAGTGCTATTTTCAAGTAAACTGTTTTCCAAACACTGACTGCTACCTTGAAGTACGTTACATTTTGGGTGAAATTTTTCTAAAAAAAATAAATTTCAAGTGACTCTATTTGTTTTGATTGCTTGTTTTTAAGTTCATGACAAGCTAAGATTCCTTCAGAGGACTTTGTTTCCTCTTCTCAGTGCAAATTATCTTATATCTTTCCCAAGTTTTTCAAAGTGATGTTCAATATTCTGGTCTTTCCATTTGTTTCCTAAAATGCAGACCCACAAAATTATCATGAATTATTACAAACTACAGAAACATTACTAGATTTCATGTTCATTGTACACAGTGCCCATGCCTGATTTCTTCACCAAATCATTCCCTTGCCACATTCCAAATCACAAATAGCACTGATGATAGGGAAATACTTCTGTAATTAAGTGAAATGTGTTGTCATTCTTACCTACAGAAGCCAGGTTCCTGCAGGTTTCCTGCATCACTTCTCTGCAGAGATTCTTCTGAGAAGAATCTACCAAAGCCCATTCCTCCTGGGTAAAGTTCACAGCCACATCCTCAAAAGCCATGGAGTCCTAGAACATTCCACATATGTGGATAGTAGGACGGGTGAGACTGACAGCACTGGGAATCTATACTCAATCCATAAGCTGTTTACATGATTCTAAAATTTCCAAGCATTTATTCTATGACTTGATTGTCACAACTCTTACTCTGTTCACACATACTCCCTCCCACACAGCAGTACTAATGTGAGAATTGAACTATTCAAAAAGGCAACAGCAAAGTAGAAACACCCATCTCATTAGAGAATCCAGGGAGTAAGATGTGCTGCTAGGAGTTACCTTTTAACTTCACTTTGTACATTTCTAGTATCTGTCATAATAAAGTTCTACCTGATGTGCATAAAGGAGTTAATATTATCAGTCCTGAGACTACTTATTCTTAAAAATGTCTGCTCACAAATTTCCATCTTTGTTTGTATTAGTAACTTACATTTTGAAAGGGATTCCACCAACCCAAGTAATAAGAATGATTCACTGCATCTAAATGGCTTATGCAATATATTTGCCAAAACTTTTTCTGCCGAAGATCTATTATTTTCACTGCAGTGGTGCTTAGAGAACCAGACACCAAACCACAGTCTGAACACTAAGTGTTCAATGAGTTTCCCTGGTACACAATATTTTACATGTGCTGTCACTTATTAACTGGGGAGTTGAGCCCATTCCATGTGATTATACCAAAAGAGAGTAGGCTTATTAAATTTAATTGAGTAGTAAATAAAACCAATAATTGATATTGGACAATATTAATACAATAATTTTTCAAATTTCTGTTGCACAATGTCAAGGTAGAAAGGAATAAGAGTAAATACGACACCTGTTTTTAAAAAAGGACATTAATGTCACCACTTCCAGATGCTATTCCTATGAAATCACATAAATTCCCAAATCAGGTTTTTTTTAGGCAGGAAAAATTACTTTTTCATGCGTAGTAAAAATGACAAATGTCTAATGCTTTTTAGTCATCTAAAAAAAGAGTGATGCCTGGTCTAACATACTTCTAAGATTTTCAAACGAAAATACTCAGGACAGCACAGTATTAGCAGAGAGATGAGCAAGCAGACCAATGGGAAGAAGTCTTAATGACCCAGCATTTAAATGAAAAGTTGATGAGTGATAGAGTAGGCACTGTAGAATAGAAAAAGAAATCACATGCACTTTAAAATATGAGGCAAACCAGGCTGGCATCTGCTTAGGAAAATGCACTGCATTCTTCTCTATTCCATGATCCATAATCAACTTATTATATATTCAAATATGAAAGATAAAACCAGAACACTTTCAGAAGTCACAGAAAGATTTTTTTTTTTTTTACGAAGGATTAGGCAGAATTTATTTTATGTAAGAAAACAGTGATAAAGGAACAGACAAACTCAAACATATTAAAATTTAGGGAATAAAAATAAAATAGTGTGGGCAGGGCATGGTGGCTCACGCCTGTAATCCCAGCACCTTGGGAGGATGAGGTGAGCAATCATCTGATGTCAGGATGTTGAGACCAGCCTGGCCAACATGGCAAAACCCCGCCTTTTTGCTGTTTGTATTTTTTGTTTTTTGAGACGGAGTCTTGCATTGTCGCTTGGGCTGTGGTGCAGTGGCAAGATCTTGGTTCACTGCAACCTCCACCTCTCGGGTTCAAGCAATTCTCTTGCCTCAGCCTCCCAAGTAGCTGGGATTACAGGTGTCTGCCACCATGCTCAGCTAAAATTTTTTTTTGTATTTTTAGTAGAGACAGGGTTTCACCATGTTGGCCAGGCTGCTCTGGAACTCCTGACCTCGTGATCCACCCACCTTGGCCTCCCAAATTGCTGGGATTACAGGCCTGAGCCACAGTGCCAGGCCTAAAACCCCGTGTTTACTAAAAATGCAAAAATTAGCTGGGTGTGATGGTGGGTGCCTATAATCCCAGTAACTCGGGAGGCTGACACAGGAGAATCACTTGAACCCGGGAGGCAGAGGTCACAGTAAGCAGAGATAGTGCCACTGCACTTCAGCCGGGCTACAGAGCAAGACAGTGTCTCCAAAACAAAAAAACATAAAACAACACCAAAAAACCCCTCAGATATCCAGATAAGAGGACACAGATGTGTCCACTGTCATAAATTCTTCACCATGCTACAAGAGGGGAACTGACATTTTGGTGAATCCTTGTAAATCATCAATTTATCTATCACACTTTTATTTCACCAGTAGCATTCACAAAGCTAAGTCCTACAATTCCATTTGAAATTACCCTTGAAAAGAACAGACCTTTAAATCTTACTACACTCACTCTGGGGAAGAAATAAATATGAACTTTTAGCAAATAAAATACGTCATTTTACCTTGCTACTTTGGAAATAGTACCTTTATCTTTCAAACTGTACTGACAACATGTATCTTACAGTCAATGAAAAACTGAAACTCATATAAGCGGACAAGCCTTATCAAGGTAACAAACTCAGGGAGAGGCAGCGCTGACTCCAACACAGACCTTTCTAAGTGTCACGGCAGGCATTCTATCCCTCGGGACACCCATCCTGTTCAGTAAAGTCCTCAGTGACCACCTAGGAGGCACTGGCACTGCTCTTTGTCCTCCTGTGTGCCTTGAGTGCATTTTCATATTCAGGTTCTTGCACATCCTCTCTGGGGTGGGTTTTCCTTGTCCTTTGGGACAGTTTTTCTCTCTTCACAAATCTGAGACAATCTAGAGAGCAGAAATCATTTCTGCCTTTTCCTCTCAATATCAGCATCCCATTTGCAGACCGTCAATGTGTCTCCGAGGAATAAAAGCTCCGGCTGGAGGAACAGTTTTAATGACCTAGCTTTAATGACATTACGTTGTATTGTCCATTCATTTTAATGTCCTAAGATTTTAATAACCCTAAGGGGTCACCATTTTAGATGAAACTATACCAGGAGATTCCTCAAAGGCCAAGAGCATCCAGTTGCTCCCCTGAGAGACTCTACCCCCTACCTCAGGCTGTCCTTGGCGATGAGATGACCCCGGGGCTGATACTCACTAGACCCTCCAATAGACATGGCCACAGCGGGTATCCTGGATCATCCCCAGACAGTTCTAAAATGCCAGGACTAGGAAAAGACAGGAGGGTGTCTGAGGACACAACACCCTGTAAAGTTTTCACGGGGGGACCTCAACCTAAAGACATTTTGGTAATATGTACACTTAGGAAAGATGAAAAGAAGAGAGGCACAAAGATTTTCTTTTTATAGTAGTATGTCAGATGATTTATTCTCCGCTTTCCTCTCTTGTAAAATGTTTGGAAACAGAAAAATATGTTGGACAAGGTGGCTCACGCATGCATTCCCAGCGCTTTAAGAGGCCGAGGTGGGCGATCAGTTAAGGTCAGGAGTTCAAAACCAACCTAACCAACATGGCAAAACCCTGTCTCTACTAAAAATACAAAAATTAGCTGAACGTGGTGGTGGGCGCTTATAAGCCCAGCTACTTGGCAGGTTAAGGCAGGAGAATCGCTTGAACCCGGGAGTCAGAGGTTGCAGTGAGCTGAGACTGCGCCATTGCACTCCAGCCTGATGACAGGGCAAGACTCCGTCTCAACAACAACAAAATATATATATATATAAACATACATTTAAAATTACTACATGTAGATAGTATTTGAAGTCATGGGACTGACTGTAGGTAGAAACAAGAGAAGGCAAGGAAAGGTTTTATATTGATATTTATATATAATTATATAAAATATACAGAATTATAATATATAAATATATCATATAGGCTGGGCACAGTGGCTTACACCTGTAATCCCAGCAATTTGGGAGGCCGAGGTGGGCAGATCACCTGAGGTCAGGAGTTCGAGACTAACCTGACCAACATGGAGAAATCCCATCTCTACTAAAGATACAAAAATTAGCCAGGCATGGTGGTGTGTGTCTGTAATCCCAGCTACTCAGGAGACTGAAGCAGGAAAATCCCTTGAACCCAGGAGGTGGAGGTTGTGGTGAGCCCAGATTGTGTCATTGCACTCCAGCCTGGGTGACAAGGGTTAAACTCCAACTCAAAATAAATAAATAAATAAATAAATAAATAAAACAAGAAATATATATTTATGTCTAAATATATAATTATAATACATACATGTATATGTAAATATACATTTATTATAAATTTGTTAATATATGAAATATGTTTATTTCTGAGACAGGGTTTGGTTCTATCACCCAGACTGGAGTGCAGTGGCACTATCATAGCTCATTGGAGCCTTGAACAGGTGGCTCAAGCGATCCTCCCACCTCAGCCTCCTGAGTGGCTAGGATTGCATGCACACACCACCATGCCTAGCTAATTTTAAATTTTTTGTGGAGACAGGCTCTTCCTTTGTTGCCTAAGCTGGTCTTGAACTCCTGGGCTCAAGTGATCTTCCTGCCTCAGGCTTCCAATGTGTTAGACGTGGGCCACTGCATCTGGTTTAATGCATTTTTTAATTTGCGAGTTTATATTATTTGATATTTTTAAGTACTGAATGTATTGAACAATCAACTTGCAGAATTCCTGAACAATGGACGGTCAGCTCTCATGTCCTGGTTCAAATCGCCCCAGCACACCACGGCTACAAACCTTTCAGCCAACTTCCACTTATGTCTCCCGGGGCAGGACAATGTCACTTGGCCAATCCCCACTAAGAGGGACTCCGGAAAGGCATGAAACTATTCTGTTTTCTATAATGGAACCTGACCAGGGAGAAGGCAGCTGGGAGGGCCAGCTGGGCCCTCCAACCAGCAGTGTCCACCATCGACCAACTGCCCTAGAACTACACCATGCTGGGCATTTGGGACACTGTTATGAGCAAGAGTTTCCATTTTTCTTCTCATGGGACCTTCATGCTAGTGGCAAGAGACTTTTTTTTTTTTTTTTGAGACAGAGTTTTGTTCTTGTCACTCAGGCTGGAGTGCAATGGTGTCATCATGGCTCACTGAAACCTCTGCTTCCTGGATTCAAGCAATTCTCCTGCCTCAGCCTTCGGAGTAGCTGGGATTACAGGATTGCACCACCACATCTAGCTAATTTTTGTATTTTTAGTAGAGATGGGGTTTCACCATGTTGGCCAGGCTGGTCTGGAACTCCTGAGCCACTGCACCCAGTCAAGAGGGAGATTTTAAATCAATAGGGAGAATTGTGATGAATGCCAGAAGGAAGAATGTGTGTGACGGGGAGGGGACCTAAGTTATTGTCTCACATTTTAACACTTTCATAGGCAATAACTAAAAATGTAGAAGCTTAAAACAACACACACCTTAAAGCCAATTTTGGCAAGCTAGGAGTTGAGCCTATTTAAGCGGGTCCTGTGCTTGGGATCTCATGCTAAGCAGCTGGGCTGCATCCTCATCTGAGGCTCCCCCAGGGCAGAATCCATTTTCAGGTCTGCTGAGGTTACTGGCAGAATTCATTTCCTCAGACCCGCTTGGCAAGGGGCCAGCTTTTTGCTTCCTTGCCTACGGGGCCCCTCCAAAGGTCTTTCTCAGCACAGCATCTCCCTCCAGCAGCACCTGCAGGTGGAACATTTCTCTCTAGTGTGTGAAGGTGATGCACTGTGACAGTGACATCCCATTGCTTTTGCCAGGGCCTATGGCTTAGAAGCCAGTCACCGGTTTTGCTCGTATCTAAGGTCAGGAAGACTATGCAAGGGCATAGGTCATTGGGGGGTCAGTCGCTTTAGGGTGTGGCTGCCACCACAGAACTTGGTGAGAATTTAAGGGTTGGTAGGAGCTGGCCAGGTACAGGGGTGTGGGTGTGTCAGGCAGGGATGAGGGCATGGAGGGGGACGCAGAGGCCTGCACCCTGGAATGTCCTTTCACTCCCTGAGGTTTTGTTCTCCTGATCCCTGAGTACATCCCAGAACACGGTGGGGCCCTAGCAGGGGAGAGGTAGGGAAGCCTGTGTTGTTCATCTGGGGACCTTGTTAGGCAAATCAGATTAGGGGCCAGGCTTTCAGTGGTGGGTGCGAGCGTGGGAGTGATGAGTGTGCAGGTGTGTGTGGGAAGAGCGATGGGGATGGGGTCAGCCCCAGCCACCATGAAGACCTTAACCGTGCATCCACCCATCCCAGCAGCCTCCCTGAGTGAATGCCTTCAGGGTGCAGGTCCTGTTTTGCACATGGAAGTGAATCAGAGTGGGACACTGCCTTGCCTTAGAGAGGTCACACTTCTCCTTCTTCTTCTTCTTTTTTTTTTTTAATTTGCAACAGAGTCTCACTCTGTTGCCCAGCCTGGAATGCAGTGCTGTGATGTTGGCTCACTGCCAGCTCTGCCTCCCAGGTTCAAGCAATTTTCCTGCCTCAGCCTCCTGGGTAGGGTAGCTGGGATGATAGGCACGCATTACCATGCCTGGCTAATTGTTGTATTTTAGTTTCACCATATTGACCAGGCTGGTCCCAGTCTCCTGGCCTCAAGCAATCTGCCCGCCTCAGCCTCCCAAAGTGCTGTGACTACAGGCGTAAGCCACCACACCGGGCGAGAGGTCACACTTCATGCCAAGTGGGTGGCAGCGACTCAGACAGCACCCCAGCTGGTGCTGGGAGTGAGGGGTGCTCAGCGTCCTAGGAAGGCAGAGGGCTGCATGAGAGGTTCGGGGAGGAAGGACTGGAGGAGGATTTGAGATTTTCACCTGAGCAGCTGGGTGGATGGAGGGGCTGTTTACAGAGAATCACGAGAATGTGGATGAGCAGGTTAGGGCACTAATAAACCACTCTGTTTTGGCCGCGGACAATTTGAGATGTTTCCCTGTGTCCAGCTGGGGCTTTGGGAAAGGTCAGGGCTGGGCATCTGACTGGGATGGATGTCTCTGGCAGGCAGCAGAGCATGTGGATGGTTTGTGAAGCCCGGAAGGGCATGAGATTTCCTGTGGCAGTGCCCACTGCAAATGGAAGGGCATTTGGCCTGAGCCCAGACACATACAAGTTTGGCAGAGTAGCTATGGAAGTACAGGAAAACCAAGGGTGTGGGGGCACATGAAGCAGGAAGCTCAAATAAGATGAGGAAAGAAGTTTTAAAGACGATCAGGGCTGGGGACAGTGCTTCATGCCTGTAATCCCAACACTTTGGGAGGCTGAGACGAGAGGATAGCTTGAGGCCAGGAGTTTGAGACCACCCTGGGCAACATAGGGAGACCCCATTTCTATAAATAAATAAATTCCATTGGTACTTGGCATTTCAGGCGGGGAACAGCAAACATATGAAAGCTCTGAGGCAGGAAAGGGAAATGATTAGTGCTCGCTCCTGGTTCCATTATCAGGAGCATAAAGAGATGCAGAGACATTTCAGGTACTCCTTGGCCGAGCTCCTTCAGGGAAGGCCTAAGTTCGCTTCTACTTCCCATCTATTAATTTTTTTTTTTTTTTGGAGACAGAGTCTCACTCCGTCCCCCACGCTGGAGCGCATGCAGTGGCACCATCTCAGCTCACTGCAACCTCCACATCCAGGGTTCAAACGATTCTCCTGCCTCAGCCTTCCCAGTAGCTGGGACCACAGGTACGCGCCACCACGATCGGCTAAGTTTTTGTATTTTTAGCAGAGATGGGGTTTCATCTTGTTGGCCAGGCTGGTTTCGAACTCCTGGCCTCAAGTGATCCACCTGCCTCGGCCCCACAAAGTGCTGGGATTACAGGCGGGAGCCACCGCGCCCGGCCCTACTTCACTCCTAACGCCCACCATACGTGCTTCCAAATGTTTGCTGAATGACAAGGTGAAGGAGTGAATGGGACTATGTGACTTCGGGCAACAGGCAATCCTATTCCTTGGACCTCAGTTTCACTTTTTGTAAAGCAAGCCTGTCTCTCGCTGTCTGCCTTAAAAGCCTGAGTTCTGGGCTTGAGATGAGCGCGTCCTGTAGAGCAGACTGCAGGTGGACGTTGAGCTGGGTCTTCTAGGGGGCCAGGATCCGGCCAGCTCTTGGGTCCGGTCCTCCCGCGGGACCTCGCACGCCCAATCCCAGCGCCACCCCGCCCAACTTCCCTTTGTTCCCCCAGGCCCCGCCCTCTCCGCGCGGCTTGCTCCCCATTGGCCGGAGGGGGCCCTAGGCGCCCGGCTCCGCTGGGGGCGGGGGGCGGGTCCGTGTGCACCTGCATGGTGTGTTTCCTGGCCGCAGCCCCGCGCCAGCTGCAGCTCCTTGATCCGAGCTGGATCCTGAACGGGGAACACGGGCTGAAGCGGCGCGGCGGCCCCTCCCCGGGGCTCCATTGTTGAGGCTGCCGCGTCTCTGTCGGCTGCTCAGCTGCGCTCCAGTGGGCCCAGGCTCCGCGGCGAGGAGCGAGCGATGCGAGGCGGCGGCCTGAGGTGAGAGGGCGCGACGGGCGACGGGTTCTCCGGACCGGGCGGGGTTCTCTGCCCTGGGCGTGGCGGCTCCGAGCTGGGCTCCGCAGAGTCCGAGTTCGGGATCCGGAGTCCTTGCGCCTGGGCTTTGTCTCGGCCTCGTGTGGCACCGGGGGCTTCGCGCCTGCTGCGATAAAGCATGGGCCCGCGCGGCGGTGCCGGTCGCCCTGCGGGTGGGAGCCGGTCCCATGTAAAAAATGCAGTAATGGACGTCCATGTAAATAACATTCCCATGCTTTAATGAAGCATAATTTCTTGACATTGCAGTTTCTAAGTGCCCTGTGTTGAGGTCGGGAAAGCTAAAGGGCAGTCAGAGGTCAAGGTCAGCAAAGCACCACCTTTGACATTTGAAATTCAGCAGCAGGTATCACAGTGAACCCCATTCCAGCATCCAGGAAGTTTCTCTGCCCTGCCTCTCCTCCAGCCACCTCGGAATCTGTGTCTGCAGTGTTGGTCCTGCTTTCCTCTCTCTCCTCTGCCTTTTCCTTCTCTTCACCAACTTCTACCGAGTGCCTCTGGTGTCCCAGACAGTGGCAGTGGGAGGACAAAGACTAATAAACCCCGCCCTGGTCCTCAAAGAATTGATGTTTTCTGTGCAGACATTAAGTTACACTGTCATATATAGTGCTGACAGACATTGATACAGATTTCCTGTGAAGTGCAGAAGCACCATCCTAGAAGCAGCGATGCAGAGGCAGCACTGGTGACTCACACATGGAGAGCTGGAGTTCTTGGTCTAGTGGGATAAACTGACCTGGACATCATTTCAGTGCAGCGGAGTGAGTGCTGGGATGGGCTCCCTCGGGGCATCCGGGGCTGGGTTTGTCTGGTGTTTAGTCTCCTGCTTGGTACTTAGAGTTTATCAGTAAGATGAGCATTGGGAGGTTTCTAAGTGAAAGGAAAGGCAATCACTTACCTGAAACCTGAAATTTGTAGGTGTTCTGGGCCATTTATAATTCACTGAATCTGTTTTGTCAGAACAAGTCTATCATCTATTGTTTTGGATGGAGTGTGGCCAGCCCTGTCTTGCGATGTAAGGAAGTTCGGAAACACCTGTCAGGTGTCAACACGGTGCCAGACACTCTTCTAGGGGTTTCCACGTAAATCACTGTATTCATTTCTGTTGCTGCTTTACCACATTTCCACAAATTTCGGGGCTTAAAACAATTGAAATTGTATCATCTCACAGTTGTGTGGGGCAGAAGTCTGACGTGGGTGTCACTGGGCAAAAATCACCATGTGGGCTGGGCTGCATTCCTCACTGGAGAATTGTTTCCAAGCGCTTTTGGCCAAACAGTTCCTTGTGGTTGCAGGACTGAGGTGTCTATTCCCTTGCTGGCCATCTGTTGGGGGCTGCCCTCAGCTCCTGAGGCCTCTATCTGGTCTTTGCACGTGGTCCCATCAGCTCAGGACTAGCTAGGCCAGGGACCTGGTCAGGCTCTCCAGTTCCCCTGTGTGCATTTCTCTTCTTCCACTCGGAGAAAGTTCTATGCCCTATTTAAAAATTTTTTTTGAGATGGAGTCTCACACTGTTGCCCAGGCTGGAGTGCAGTGGCGTGATCTCAGCTCACTGCAACCTCTACTTCCTAGGTTTAAGTGATTATCCTGCTTCAGCCTCCTGAGTAGCTGGAACTACAGGTGCCCGCCACAACGCCCGACTAATTTTTGTATTTTTAGTAGAGATGGGGTTTCACCATTTTAGCCAGGATGGTTTCCATCTCTTGATCTCGTGATCTGCCTGCCTTAGCCTCCCAATGTGTGGAGATTACAGGCATGAGCCACCGTGCCTGGCCAGTTCTATGCTCTTAGAGGCTCATGGGATTAGATTGGACCTCCCTGGATAGCCCAGGATACTCCTCCTAAGGTCTGTGGCAAAGCCCTTTTGCTGTGTGACATAGTCACAGGTCTCAGGGGTTGGAATCTCCCATCACAGTTACTGATCCAGTTACTACAGCAGCCTGGGAGGTGCTTTTCATTGCCTCTGGTTAACAGATACCAATTTTTTTTTCATTTTTGCAAATTGGCAGGAACATGAAGATCATTTTTTTTTTTTTTTTTCCCCAGACGGAGTCTCATTCTCTTGCCCAGGCTGGAGTGCAGTGGTGCAATCTTGGCTCACCACAACTGCCACCTCCCAGGTTCAAGCAGTTCTCCTGCCTCAGCCTCATGAGTAGCTGGGACTACAGACATGTGCCACCAGGCCCGGCTAATTTTTGTATTTTTAGTAGAGACAGGGTTTCACTATGTTGGCCAGGCTGGTCACAAACTCGTTAACTTGTGATTTGCCCACCTTGGACTCCCAAAGTGCTGGGATTACAGGCGTGAGCCACCACACCCAGCCATGAAGATCCTTCTTAAGTGAAAAAACCGTTCCTCTGACTTGATGTGAGGCTGTTGGTAAGATTGATAGCAATGGAGACAGGTCCATCAGAAATGGAGCTAAACTTTGTGTTTTGGAGTATTTTGATGGCCTGCCCTGATTATGTAAGTTTTGCTAAGAAGTCATTAAAGTAATTCCTCTACTGGAAGAAACACCCATATGGGGGATTTGGGACCTTGCCTTTTCAAGTTTTACACAAAGGACTCTTCATGGGTGAAAAGTACGTGATTCCAGGTCTATTTCTAGAATGGAAACAGCTGCATCAACCCAACAGCGACTCACATTCCTGAGTTTGAGAGAATCTGACTATTTCAAGGCTGAAGCCAAAAGCCCAATAAACAATGTTTGTACCTTTATTCATAGTTAGGACTTAGGTGCATCCTGTGGTCAAGAAAACAACTGATGGTGGTCAAGTAGTTTAAAACCAAGCAGGACCTCATTTTATCATGTGGGTGTTTTTGATTTTTTAAATGAAGTTTTTATTTTCCTGTGCAACAAATGACAAGCTCTGACTTGAAATACATTTCCTTTAATAAACCAGAATCTGGGGCTGGGCGCGGTGGCTCACGCCTGTAATCCCAGACTTTGGGAGGCCGAGGAGGGCAGATCACGAGGTCAGGAGATTGAGACCAACCTGGCTATGGTGAAACCCTGCCTCTATTAAAAATACAAAAAATTAGGCGGGCATAGTGGTGGGCCCCTGTAGTCCCAGCTACTCAGGAGGCTGAGGCAGGAGAATGGTGTAAACCCATGAGGCGGAGCTTGCAGTGAGCCGAGATCATGCCACTGCACTCCAGCCTGGACGACAAAGCGAGACCCTGTCTCAAAAAAAAAAAAAGAAAAAAAAAAGAAACCGGAATCTATAATCCTAACGTTTTTAACCTGGCTTTCAGAAATTTATGAAGTCCCCAAAATCCTGTGCAACAATTTTGTGTATATGCATCCATGTGTGTTTATGGGGAGATGATTTATAGCTCTCCATACATTTTCAAAGTGGTTGGATTCCAAAAAATTTTAGAATACGCCACTTGGGCCTGGTGTAGTGACTCACATCTGTAATCCCAGCACTTAGGGAGACTGAGGCAGTAGGATCCACTGAGATCAGGAGTTTAAGACCAGCAACATAACGAGACCTCCACCTCTACCAAAAAAAAAAAAAAATGCTGGGCGTGGGGGTGCATACCTGTGGTTCTAGCTGCTCGGGAGGTTGATCACCTGATCCCAATAATCTGAGGCTGTGGTGAGTTAGAATTACACCATGGCACTCCTCCCTGGGCAACAGAGCAAGACCCTCTCAAACAAAAACAAAAAACTGTATCACTTAATATACTATTGTTGTTGGTCAAGTATCAGATTTTGTTTAAAAATTAAATACTCTTTCTTTTTTTTTTGAGATGGAGTCTCGCTGTGTCACCCAGGCTGGATTGCAGTGGCATGGTCTCAGATCACTGCAAGCTCTGCCTCCTGGGTTCGCACCATTCTCCTGCCTGAGCCTCCTGAGTAGCTGGGATTACAGGTGCCCACCACCATGCCTGGCTAATATTTTGTATTTTTAGTAGAGATGGGGTTTCACCGTGTTAGCCAGGATGGTCTCGATCTCCTGACCTCGTGATCCACCCACCTTGGCTTCCCAAAGTGCTGGGATTACAGGTAAATACTCATTTTTGCAAAGTTGTACAGGCATACAGCTCTAAGAGTCAGAAATTAACAAGGCTTACAACAAAACCCAGCAATCCCCCACCTTACCCTTCTCCACCCTGATCCCTGCTCCTTGGAGGTTACTGTGTTTATGTTTTAGCTGGTTCTTCTAGATTGTGTGGAAGACAAGGATTCAGGTTGCTTACCCTCTCCCCTCCTCCTGTTGCCCACGTTTTTCTCCCCCATCCTCTCAGTATAATTATTGTGATAGTGAGGCCAGGCATGGTGGCTTGTGACTTATCCCAGATTTTTGGGAGGCCGAGGCAGGCAAATCACTTGAGGCCAGGAGTTGAAGGCCAGCCTGGCCAACACAGTGAAACCCCGTCCTACTAAAAAATACAAAAATTCGTCAGTTGTAGTGTCGCACACCTGTAGTCCTGCTACTCAGGAGCGTGAGGCACAAGAATTGCTTGAACCTGGGAGGTGGATGTTGCAGTGAGCTGAGATCGCATCATAAGCTGTATACACCACTGTACTCCAACCTGGGCAACAGAGGTCGATGCTGTCTCAAAAATAAAAAGTATCGTGATAGTGGGATACATAGTACAATAGTGTATATATTTAGTATTCTTCCTGGTTTTTGGCCCAGAGCTTCTAAAACCCTTGTAATTTCCTGAGTGATAGGAACATCATTGGTTATAATATTTGGTCTTAGGTTTCAATACCTGACACAAGAGCTTCTAAGACTTTTGGAATCTCTGGGGTGATAGGAGTGTCTTTTGTATGATAATGAGATGACAGGTGGCTTCGGGCCCCTGGACAGGATCAGGATTGGGGCTGGTTGCCAGAAAGATGAGTCATGAGTAAAGAGTTGGACATACCAGCCCCACCCCTACCTCTGGGAGGGGAGATGAGACAGGCTGGAGATTGAGCTAGTCACGGTTGGCCAAGGACTTCATCATGTCTATGTTATGAAAACTCCATAAAACCCTCTAAATACTGGGTTTGGAGAGCTTCTGGTTTGGTGAACTCATTTGGTGCTGGGGAGGTGGCACTTCCAGGGACGGCATGGGAGCCCCGACCTCTCTGCCCTGTGGTGTGCCCTGTGCATCTCTTGCATTTGGCTGTTCCTGTGTTCTTTTCTTTGTAATAAACCAGTAAGAGTAAGTAAGTGCCAAGCACTTTGCGTCTGTCACCTCTCTTACTTTTTCAGCAACACTGTGTGGCGGATAATGTCCTCATTTTGCTGGTGACAAAATGAGATTGATGCCTTGAGTAACTTGCTCAAGGTCACCTAATAAGTGGAATTCAAGCTCTGACTCCGAAGCCTGTGCTTCTAACCAGCATGCTGCATAGCCGCCTGTTTATTTGTTAGTTTTGGTGTCTTTAGGGCCTGACACCAAGTTGGTCGTTGTGGCCTAGAGCTGTTATAAGGGAGCTTTTAGCAGCCCTGCTGAGAACAGAGCCAGCACCTCCGGATTGGCAGGGCAGGGGCTGTTCCTGCTGGGAGCTGCAGGCCATTCCCTGTGGCCCTTGGCTGATCTTGCTCATCCACTCCCTCCCTCATTCAGTAGGTCCTGAGTGTCTCCTCTGTGCGGAGGAGAAGGAGGCAGCCTTCCAGCCCAGGTGGGGCCTGCAGGTACACACAGGGAGAGGCAGCTGTGCACTGAGCTGGCTGTCGGCTGGGACAGTGTGGCTCCAGAGGTGGCGATAGAATGCTCTGGGACGGCAGAGGGAGCACGTGCTTGTGAAAGGGAGGAAGGGGCAGGCACCGCAGAGGAGGTGTACTTGAGTTGGACTTTGAGGGAGGAGTTGCATTTCCACAGTGGAACCGAGCAGCTGAGGCTTTCTCAGCAGCTGAAGATTACAGCCAGCCAGCCTCAAATGTTCAGCTTTTCCTGAATTCTCTTCTTTACAACACTGCAGTAAGTTTTCAACAGAGATGAAGCAGTCACCTCCATGTCATTAATGTTCTGCAAATCCTGTGTGTAGTTTTCAATGCTTAGCAGATGGGGGCAGTCTGGGCCATAAGAGAAGAGCCTGTGTGTCCACCTATTGGGACAGCAGTCAGGTGTGGCACAGGGCAGTGATCACTGCCTGCCCCTGAGGAACTCAGTTGTACTTTTATGTGGAGAGGCCAAAGAAAGCTGTGGTACAGGGGGCAGGAGACATTTCACCTCCAAACCAAGGCACAAAATACATAGTCTGTGCCCTGCATGAGAAACCGAGCAGAACCGTGTGCTGATTCCCACCCCTGCCTCCCCTCCTGAGAGCGAACCGTCCATTGTACTATGGCGGAAGGCATTTCTGAAGCCTCTGCAATCGGAGTGATCTGTCACTTGCCCATTGAGCCTTAGGGGCAGCAACCAAGTGGTGTGGCTGAAACACAGGCCTTGGCCAGACCGGGTTGGATATGTTGGTTCTGCCACTGATTGTGAATTACAAAACCTTGGAGAAGTCATTGTCTTTCTCTGTGCCTCTCGTGTAAGATGGGGAACACTGCGGCCATTGCAGAAAAGCAGATAGGTGGAGCGAGTATGAAGTGCTTTGTGTGTGTGTCACACGGTGAATGAAATGGCACTGATTGACATTATTGATAGTAATGACAGGATTCATTCAGGAACAAAACCGGTAAAGTAGGCCAGGTGCAGTGACTCACGCCTGTAATCCCACCACTTTGGGAGGCTGAGGCGGGAGGATCATGAGGTCAGGAGTTTGAGACCAGCCTGACCAATATGGTGAAACCCCATCTTTACTAAGAATACAAAAACTAGCTGGGTGTGGTGGCATGCCTGTAGTCCCAGGTACTTGGGAGGTTGAAACAGGAGAATCATTTGAACCCAGGAGGCAGAGGTTATAGTGAGCCGAGATGGCGTCACTGCACTCCAGCCTGGGCGACAGAGTGAAACTCTGTCTCGAAAAAAAAAAAAAATCTGGTAAAGTGTTTTACCCAGCCTAGGTATGTGTGGCAGAGCCAAATGAAAGCTTAGAAAAAGATGACTTGAGAACTAGCCCAGCAGAAGAATCAGGCGGGATGTGTTGTTACTGAGTAAGTGAAATTTGCACCTGCTTTCTCCCAGGCCTCGTTGAGTTGTGTACAACAGAGAGCTCAGGTGTTGGGGGCAGTTGACCGGTTGAAGAATGCATTGCTATCATGTGAGGAACATTGGGCTTTGAAAAAGCAGAACTGGATCCACGTTCTTGCCTGGTAACTCTAATTATCATCTAGTTTGTAAAGGGGAATGCAGTTCACTGAAAAATTCGTATGACAGTGGGACAAGGATTGGGCCTCTGCATTGGTTTGTGTAATATAGGTCACATGAAAGAGCATTTAGGCTGCAGGGAGACTTTTCATCTCTATAACTTTACTTTCACAGGACAATTCCATCATGATTTGAAGATTTTGGAGTCAAAACTTCATGGTTCTGGTATGTGTTTCGGGGCAAATTTATGCATACAATTTGCTTAAATATTTCAGATGATACAAGAATATATGTGTGGTGTAAAAAGCTGAAATTTGCATTCCCCCTTCTCTAGAAGTAACCATTGTGAATAGTTAACTCTGTATTCCAGCTATTTTGTATATTATAAATACACTGTGAACATTTGAGTGTATATATACATGTATGTTACACACATTTTTAGAGATGGAATATTGCTGTGTTGCCCATGCTAGTCTCAAACTCCTGGGCTCAAGGGACCCTCTCGCCTTAGTCTCCCAAAGTTTTGGAATTACAGGCGTGAGCCACAGCGCCTGGCCTGCATGAGTATATTTACTAATTGCTAAGTTACTCTGTTCAATACGTGTCTATTGAACTCCCCATGTGCCAAGCATTGTTCTGAATACCTTATATGCACCAATTCACTTAATTTTTAGAGCAGCTCTATTATTGTGGCCCTTTTACAGTGAGGAAACTGAACCACAGAGAGGCTGGGGACGTTGTCTAACATCACACAGCCAGTGCTGTTGGAATTGAGGTTTGAACCCAGACAGCTGGCTTCAGATCTCTTAGCTGTTATCATAGATGGCACACCCAAACCTTAGGGCCACCTCCCAAGCCTTGCCTCCGATACGGGCTTGCCTGAGCTCTGCAAGAGCCATGTACGTGAGGTTTCTTTCCTCTTTAAGAACACAAGTCTTGAAATTGTCCCAGACCCTGGAAGGACCTCTTGAGGACCAAAAACAGGGATTCTTCAAGCCTGCCCCAAGGGCCAGATCTCTGATTTAGCTACTTGGAAGGTAGATGTAGAAGAGAGTAATTTTGCCAGAACAAAATGTCAGGATGCCTGGGCTGACTCGGCCAGATGCAGTGGCTCATGCCTGTAATCCCAGCAATTTGGGAGGCCAAAGCAGGTGGATTACCTGAGGTCGGGTGTTCGAGAGCAGCCTGGCCAACAAGTTGAAACTCCGTCTCTACTAAAAATATAAAAATTAGCTGGGCGTGGTATCGGGTGTCTGTAATCCCAGGTACTTGGGAGACTGAGGCAGGAGAATTGCTTTAACCCAGTTTACAGAGGTGGTAGTGAGCTAAGATTACGCCACTGCATCCAGCTTAGGTGACAGAGTGAGACTCCGTTTCAAAAAAAAAAAAAAAAAAAAAAAAGAAGAAGAAGAAGGGGGAAGGAGAATGGCTGGGCTAACTCATAGGGTAGAGACCCTACAGCGGCCGTAGGACCTTGGCAACTTGGGTGGAAAAGAAGGAAGGAAGAGCTTCACCCATGGCGGTGACCTGGACTGCAGAAACCACACTAAATATCCACATCCTGGAGCCTGGCCACCCCATTTGCTTCTCTTCTCCTTGGGTAGAGGGTGTGGGGAGCTTTCTACCCTGGAGGCTGAGCAGCGCAGCTTCTAACCAGGGTAGGCGTTTGTCTGTCCCTGGGAATACAGACAGCATTCTCATAAGCAGCCCAAATACTCCTGAACAGCTTTTTGTAGGGTGGGGCGGGGCGGGGCAGAGGGTGATTTTGACTCATAGGTACCTTTTCCACTTTCACTGCTGATAACTGTGTTACAGATTAAAGTTTTGTTTTTGATACTGAAGAGGGCTTAAGAGAGTGAGCTATTATGGCACATCTAAGTCTGCTAAAATAGAACCACGGGGTAGAGTAGGAAAATCTCTTCTAAATTATGGATCATATATGGTGAACATTAGAAGCCATGTGTACCTAAGTTGAAAAATCAAAACATGTCTTGTATTTGGGTGACCCCGGTAAGTCTGGATGCCACTGCGCCTTGTGTGAACACAGGATGCTGAGGTGTAGGGACCAACAGGCTTTTTCTGGACATCTTGTGCTTCTCCCTTGGGGTAAAGTGGGGCGGCAGTAGGAGCACACAGCTGTTGGGTCCCTAATATTTGTCAGCTGGTTTACATGTGGGATTCCATTTAATGCAATCTTGGAGGTAAAATGATTTTATTGAAGATGAAGATAGAGGCTTAGAGAAGTTAAGAAAATTGTTCAATGTCAAGTCATTTGTTTTGTTTTGTTTTGTTTTGTTTTGAGGCAGAGTTTTGCTCTTCTTGCCCAGGCTGGAGTGCAATGGCGCGATCTCGGCTCACCACAACCTCTACTTCCCAGGTTCAAGTGATTCTCCTGCCTCAGCCTCCTGAGTAGCTGGGATGACAGGCATGCGCCACCACGCCAGGCTGATTTTGTATTTTTAGTAGGGACGGGGTTTTTTCATGTTGGTTAGGCTGGCCTTGAACTCCCAACCATGAGTGATCTGCCCAACTCGGACTCCCCAACTGCTGGGATTACAGGTGTGAGCCACCACACCTGGCCGAGGCCATGTAATTTCTTAAGTGGAAAGATGAAGTAATTGATGAACTCAGAAGTTTGACTTCAAGGCCCTTCATCTTTCCATAACACGTGGTTCCTTCCCTGGTTGGTGGGAGTGACTGAAGAACTCAAGGAAGCTGTGTTTTGTGGAAAGAAGACCTGAGGGGTGTATGGTCTTTCCAGGCTTGGAATCTGCCATGCTGGGCTTCTGAATTGTATAGCTTGGCCATATAGAGAGAAGCCCCTCATTTAAGACTTATTCTTTGGGGGAAATAAAGGAAGGCCGCCCGCATGAGACAGGCAGAGGTGATTTTCTCAGAACTGCTGTGGCAAGAGAGTCGGCACCATTACTTGCGTGTGGCAGAGACTGACATGCAAGTGAGTGGCTGATGAAGAGTGGAGAAATTTCAGGATGGAAAAGAACGGCTCCCAGTGGAGGCTGTTGTGGGGACTGGAGGCGGCTGTGCAGAAGTGGGTTGTCCTATGTGATTGGTTAGGGGCATATTTGGCTTTCTCTGAATGATCCTAACTGGAAACAGGGGCCAAAATTAGGGTAGCTGTCAGTTTTGAGTCAAGTCCTGGCCACATGGACAGAGTTGTGGTTTAGTTTCTGGGTTGTGGAGAGAGAGCAGTCTGGCTTCCTGTCTGATGTGCTAGCCTGGCTGGCCTCCTGGCTGTTGACTGTAGATAGGGGATTGGTTTCCTGGGTGGGCAGCTACAGGTTGTGGTCTGAGTTCTGTCTTTATACATATGATCAGGCATGGTCTGTTTGTATATTCAGTCCCTCATTTTTCTTGTCAGTAAAAATATCAAATGACAAATTGGATACATTGGGAACTTTTTAGATGTCTGTGTCCCCTGGAGGAAGTTTTCACGTTCACATTTAATCAGAATGAATATATACAATTGGGCCATTGATCTTGAAGATTTAAAATAGGAAATCTTCAACAATACTACCTCGTTGCCATTGCCTCTCTGTCCATTGTTAGGGAATGTGTGTTTTTATCCACCGCCGGCTCATCGTCCACCAGTTTTGTGGTTGATCCAGTTCTCTATATGTCTTGTCTTGTGTGCATCTCATTGTTTGCTAGTGTTAGCTTTCCCTTCGTCAGTGTAGTTTATTTGTGTAGCATCTGTTGGTAGGAAGTTATTTGTGGAATTTGTGAATGGAAGGGACCTTGGAGGTCTGCTAGGTCAGCCCAGTGATTTTCAAGATAAATGGAATTACAGGGAAATGTTCCAGCTTTTTTGGTGGCAAAACCAGGAATAGAAAGCAGTGTTCTTTGTGCCACAATGTCATTGAAAGACAGCTCAATGTGGGTCTAAAATGCAGAGTAACTAACTTTCATTTATCTCTGCTTCTGACTCTTGTTATCAGACATTTTAAATTGACCTTAATGTATTAGCAGAAATATGAAAAGTCCTGACTTGTTTACATATAAGGTACTTCTTTGCCTACTCATTTGGTTGTTTTTTTCAACAGGATTGAAAAGACATTGTTCTAAACTGAATGTTTATGTCTCCCCCAGATTCTTGTACTGGAGCCCTAACTTCCAGTGTGATGGTATTGGGGGTAGGACCTTTGGGAGGTGATAAGGGTTAGATGAGGTCATGAGCGTGGGCCCTTGTCTCACAGGATTAGTGCCCTTAGAAGAAGAGAAACCAGGCCGGGTGTGGTGGCTCACACCTGTAATCCCAGCACTTTGGGAGGCCGAGGTGGGCAGATCACGAGGTCAGGAGATTGAGACCCTCCTGAAACCCTGTTTCTACTAAAAATACAAAAATTAGTTGGGTGTGGTGGCACGTGCCTGTAATCCCAGCTACTCGGGAGGCTGAGGCAGGAGAGTTGCTTGAACCAGAGAGTCAGAGGTTGCAGTGAGCTGAGATTGTGCCACTACACTCCAGCCTGTTGACAGAGCGAGACTCTGTCTCAAAAAAAAAAAGAAAGAGAAAGCAGGCAGCTCCCACTGCCCTGGTGTGAGGAAACAAGAAGAAAGGTGGCTGTCTGCAAGCCAGGAAGAGGTCCCTGTCCCGGAACTGAGTTGGCCAACACTTTGATCTTGGACTTCCAGCCTCCAGAGCTGTGAGAAATAAACTAATGTTTAAACCACACAGCCTATGGTGTTTTTTATGGTATTTGCCTATGGTATTATGGCCATCTGATTTGACTGATACAGAGATGGTTCCAGAATACTGCAGCCTGTATCTAAGTTGGTGATACCATGAAAATAAATGTGGTAGTTCATTCCTTTATATGAAGATAGCGCTGTGAGCCCAGGGCCTTTGTTCATGTCTTAGTTGAGTCTTCTTTTCTTATAATAGCTTCCTAAATTCTCTTTTCCCCCTCTAATTTATATTATATATCTGAATTAATTCATATATGGTATGATTTTATACTTCATGTCTATACAAACTTTTAGTGATTTTATTTCATTTGATTTGATTTTTGAGACATGCCCTTGCTCTGTTGCTCAGGCTGGAATGCAGGCGTGCCATCACAGCTCACTGCAACCCTAAATTCCTGGGCTCAAGTGATCCTCCCGCCTCAGCCTCCTGAGTAGCTGGGACTACAGGTGTGCTATCCTTAGCAGTCCTCTCGCCTCAGCCTCTCAAAGCACTGGATTACAGGCATGAGCCGCCACACCCAGCCCAGTGATTTTTCATTGTTAAGATCAAGGACGGGTTCCCTGGCTTGGCATTCAAGGCTCATGATCAGGGCGTGATATGCAAGTTTGGGTTTCAGTGTTTCCATTCCCACCATCAGCCTTGCGTTCCAGCTTCTTTCCTAAGCCCTGTTCTAAAGCCCAGCCTCAGAGCTGCACTTAGAATTTATACCTTCTCATCTCTTCATCGTCTTCGCCTATGTTCTAATCTCCATCTGGGACATCGTCTTCGCCTATGTTCTTATCTCCATCTGGGACATCATCTCCACACTTCCGCCTCTTTAAATCTTCTCCATCCTTCAAGACTTGAAATACTCACTTCCTTTACATGATCCCTACTCTGACATCCAAGCTAGAATTAATCTTTCTTCCTTTGAACTCTGATAGTGCTTAATATTTTTCATTCTTTAATTATACAGCAGTCCTGTGTGTTAGATATTCTTATTCTCCCAGGTTTTCATAGTTTCTTTGAAAATATTTGCTGTAGTCATGTATTTTGAATATGTAATGTGAGTGACATTCAAAAGGTCCTGGAGAGTGAAAGGCAGTCCTACTCCCATCACTGCCCTGTGACCACTGTTGCCAGTTTTTGTTTGTTTGTTTGTTTTTCCAAGGCAGAGTCTTGCTCTGTCACCAGGCTGGCGTGATCTCAGATCTCTGCAACCTCTGCCTACCGGTTTCAAGTGATTCTCCTGCCTCAACCTCCTGAGTAGCTGGGACTACAGGCGTGCGCCACCACGCCCAGATAATTTTTGTATTTTTCGTAGAGATGGGGTTTCACCATGTTGGCCAGGATGGTCTGGATATCTTGGCCTCGTGAGCCACCTGCCTCAGTCTCTCAAAGTGCTGGGATTACAGGCGTGAGCCACTGCGCCGAGCCTATGTGTCTTGTTTTTAAAAACACAGATGTTGGCATAAGATAAACACGGTTGTCCGCCGGTAAGTATTTAGGTTGTTCCCAACCGTTTGGATTAATCAATGCTGAGTTGTACATAATTCTTGCATATTTGCGTGAATATGTTCATAGGATGCATTACTAGAAATGGAATTGAGGGATCCAGGGTTCTGCGCATTTTAAATTTTGATGTGTGTTGCTGGATTCCCTTCCGTTAGGGCCATACCGTTATCTCACTGTCAATGTGTAAGGGCGCCTATTTCTATTTCCTCGCCACAGTTTCTTCTCAGCTGTTTTCTTTGACATCACACACACACAAATACCCCTTGTTCCAAAAACATGGACATTTTACATATCTACTTAAAGTGTGCATACACTGATTGAAGCTCTGTGTTGCAGTGATATGTGCTGCTAGGATTGTGGCTCTGTTTCGAATCTGCTAGCCAGGCTATGGCTTTCCAGTCAGGTATTTTTTGTTTTGTTCATGCTGTTGCTGTCATTGGGCTGTGTGAATTTCCCTCCATTGCCCATCCAGATTTCCTTTCCGGTGGGCGGGCTTAGTGTCTAATCTGGCAGCCCTGTTTCCTAGTGACCTGGGCCGAGTGTCTCATTCGGCAGCCCTGTTTCCTGGTGATCTGGGCTGAGTGTCTCTTTCGACAGCCCTGTTTCCTGGTGATCTGGGCCCCATGTCTCATCCAACAGCCCTGTTTCCTGGTGATCTGGGCCGAGTGTCTCATCCGGCAGCCCTGTTTCCTGGTGATCTGGGCCAAGTGTCTCATCCAGCAGCCCTGTTTCCTGGTGATCTGGGCTGAGTGTCTCCATGAGAAGTTGCACCCATCTTCTCCAGTAGTGCATCTTTTCACAGCAAGCAAAACATTTTCACCACGTTTCCAGTGGGACAGGCACTAGCTCTTTTCTGGGCATCAGGAGACCTGGCTTTGTTCTGGTTCAAGCAACAGCTGGTGAGTTACCAAAGACAATTCGCATCTGGCCCCTGGTCCTTTTCTTTATAAGTAGAATCACAGTCCGAGTGGGCATCACTGCCCTGGTCTCTATGCGGTGCTGAGTGTTGTGGGGATGATGGCTAAGTGTCAGGGTGCATTTCCACCACTAGGGGATTACAGGTTAGCCAAAGACACAGGAGGAAAGCTAACAGCCCCGGGCAGGTACACAGAACCAGAGGAGTTTGGAAGAGTGGTTCCAAGCTCCTTGGTGTGATTGATGTGATCACAATAAACATTTTATCTCTAAGTCTTGGGCCGTTGGACCAAGAGAAGAGAGAGCTGGTGTTGAGTTGTAGTGAGAGGTGCGTGGTTCCTGTACCTGCTGAACCTGGCTGGGACTCAATTCCATTGAGTCCCATTCCATTTAACCTTCTGTTTACACATTTTTCATGCTCCTGCTTGTTTCTCCAGAAAAAAAATGCAATAAATTCCTTTCAAAAACTTTACAAAAGCCATAGACGCTTATTGAAAATAGTTCAAATGATATGGAAGTCAGAAAGATAGTGAGTGTTTTTCTGTTGTGTGTTTGGATGAATGTGTCTTTGGGGTAGTCAGTATTAACACTGTGTGTATTTCCTTCCAGATCTTTTCCAGTGTGCCTACAAATATGTATGTACACATTGTAAAAAACAAAATAGTACCTGATCAACATTGAATTCCCCTGTTCTCACTGCGCAGTCTACATGGACATCCTTTCATGGTGATACGATGAGTCCTGATCGACTCCTTTTGTTCGCTGGAGTGGCAGGTAATAATAGCTACAGATAACTCACCTTCAGTGGGCATTTACCACGTGACAGGGTCTGTGCTCCAGGCAGGCTACATGAAGTGGCTCTTAAGGCTTTTTACAACAATGCTATGGGTGAACACAGTAATTGTTAACATTTTGCAAATGATAGAATTGCAGTAGAGAGAAGCAAAGCTGCTTGCTCAAACTCATGGCACGATTCCTGAGAGAGAGAGAGAGAACACTTTTAAAACAGTTGCTGTTATAGTCAGTTGATTTATGATCATTTCAAGAAATAGTGCATTCAGTGAATACATTTCAGGGTCTGGTACATTCTGGGAGCTGTTTCTGAAAATGCTCTGCGCTAGAGGTAAGGGAGCGATCCATTGGCCCTGGGCTCCTAGTGCAAGGAGGGAGGTCCCGGGGAGAGGGGGCATGGAGAGGAGGTCTCTGAACAAACCTTGCAACATCCATTTCTGCTGAGTCTGGTCCGAGGTCTGGTTCTTGACATGTACACTTTTCAGAGATACTTGGTTTTGATTTTTATCATGGCTCAGCTGAGCAGCCATGGTTGCAAACTGCCTGGAGATGTGGTCTGGCAGGCCAGTGCTATGCCCATCCCTCCCGCTCCTGCAGGAGGGGAGTCATCCTGGGACTAGAGGGCTTCGCCTGTAATCAGCTATCTCATAATAAGTGGATTTGATGCTGGTTTCGCTAGGTCAGGAAATTTCCCATTTAGAAGGAAAACTGATACTTGTTTTTGGGTTTTGCTGAGGAGCCACAGGGTTTAGAGCAGGGACTGGAAGTTTGTTGAGACACACGTGAGTGCACTCAAACATCTTCCATGAAACGTGGAAATAAAGACAGTGTTCCAGAGAGGTCCCTGGCTTTGGGATATAAATATTTCTCTAACAGAACGGCACTGGCTGTCTGCTGTATTTTTTTCTCTGCTATTTTGGCAAGTTTTATTTGGGTGTGTGTCTCCTGTACAGAAGGTATGACATCAGTTTTTGCCACCAAGTATTTACAGCCATTGGTACCTCCTGTGTGGGTCACTTTTGTGCCGTGGTTTCTTTGGGGAAATTGTAGGTCTCCTACCCAAAGCACATTGCCCATTTCAAGGTGCTCCTGGTTTCTGAACACCTGTGGCAGTGCCTTCCATGTGGGTGAAGCCAGCCGAGAAAGTACCCCTCCCCAGGAGGTGGGGACTGGTGATTGCCTGAGTGAGGAGGCCAGGGATGAGCCCTGGACTAGAACTTGTGACCGGCTGCTTTTCCTTCCCCTCCTCTCCGTCCTATTTTGCCACCACCCCCACTTTTGAAAAATTTCTTATTAAAAATTAAGCAACTATTTTGGTTTCCTTTATTCGCTATTTCTTGCTAATCATATGCAGAGTGAGCCTGGGACAGTGGAAAGGAAAGTTGTACTTAGCTTCAGATGATCCTACCAGTCCCGCATTGAAGGGTTTCTGCCAGGCGGCATTGTCAAGTGGCGTTGTGGAGGTTCTCCTTTCAGTCCTCAGCATTAACCAACAGAGGCAGGTGGTACTTATTCCTGGTTAATGTTGAGGAAGTTGAGCTCAAATTGGCTAAGGGAACTTCCCAAAGTCACATAGGAAGTAGCAGAGTAGAACCAAACACAGATTGTCTCTGAATCAGGCAGGTTGTCAGATTCCAAAATAGGCTCTTAATTTTTGGAGGTCAAAAAGCTGAACAGACACAGATATTTCTTTTTTCTTCTTCTTCTTCTTTTTTTTTTTTTTTTTGCGCTAGGGTTTCGCTATGCTGTCTAGGCTGGTCTACGCTCAAGCTGTCCTCCTGCCTTAGCGTTCTGAGTGCTGGGCTTACAGGTTTGTGTCACCACACCCAATAAAACAGACATTTCTTTAAAGAAGACATACAAATGGCCAAAAAATATGTGAGAAAAATGCTCAGTATCACTTATAATCAGAGAAATGCAAATCAAAACCACAGTGAGGTATCATCTCACCTGTTAGGATGAGTATTATCAAAAAGACAAAAAATAGCAAGTGCTGGTGAGGCTATGGAGACAAGGGAGCTCTTACACACTGTAGGGGGGTGTGCACTAGAGCAGCTGGCTGGGCGCGGGGCGCACGCTGACATCTCAGCACTTTGGAAGGCCGAGGTGGGCAGATCACCTGATGTCAGGAGTTTGAACCAGCCTGGCTAACATGGTGAAACCCCGTCACTACTAAAAACACAAAAATTATCTGGGAGCGGTGGATCACACCTGTAATCCCAGCACCGTTGGGCAGCTGAGGTGGGTGGGTCACTTGAGACCAGGAGTTCAAGACCAGCCTGGCCAACGTGGTGAAACCCCATCTTTACTAAAAAATACAAAAATTTACCAGGTGCAGTGGTGGGCGCCCATAATCCCAGCTACTCAGGAGGCTGAGGCATGAGAACTACTGGAACCCTGGAGGCGGATGCTACAGTGAGCAAGCCGAGATTGCACCACTGTGTTCCAGCCTGGGCAACAGTGAGACTCTGTCTCGAAGAGAAAAAAAGAAAAAGAGTAAGAGTAAGCTACGGCACCCACTATGGCAAACAGTATGGAGGTTCCTCAGAAAACTGCAAATGAATTTACAGTGTGATCCAGCAGTCCCACTACAGTGTAGATACCCAAAGAAAAGGAAATCAGTGTCGGAGGGGCATCCGCACCTCTGTTTCCTACAGCACTGTTCACCATAGCCAAGATAAGGAATCAGCCTCGGTGTCCAACAGCAGATGATGGATCGAGAAAATGTGGTATTTATACACAGTGGAGTACTATTCAGCCATAACACAGGAAGAAGTCCTGTTATTCTCAGCAACGTGGATGGAACTGGAAGATATTATGAAATAAGCCAGGGACAGAAAGTTACACAGCACATGTTCACTTATGTGGAAGGCAAAAAGGAGTGGATCTCATGGAATTTGAAAGTAGACAGAGGATCCTAGAGGGTGAGAAGGGTCGGGGAAGAGGCAGATAGGGAGAAATTTGTTAAAGAATACAAAATTATAGCTGGATAGGAAAAAGTTCTAGTGTTCTATAACATAGGATGACTATAGTTAACAAGAATGTATAGTTTCAGGCTGGGTGTGGTGGCTCATACCTGTAATCCTAGCACTTTGGGAGGCTGAGGTGGGTGGATCACCTGAGGTCAGGAGTTTGAGACAAGCCTGGCCAATGTGTAGAGAAACCCCGTCTCTACTAAAAATGCAAAAATTAGCCAGGCATAGTGGTGGGTGCCTTGTAACCCCAGTTACCAAGGAGGCCGAGGCAGGAGAATAGCTTCAACCTAGGAAGCAGATGTTGCAGTGAGCTGAAATCACACCACTGCACTCCAGCCTGGGCAACAGAGCCAGACTTTGTCTCAAAAAAAAAAAAATATATATATATATATAGTTCCAGATAATTGGAGAAAGGGCATTGAACGTTCCAACACAAAGAAATGATAAATGTTTGAGATGGTGGATATGCTAATTATGCTGATAACATACATTACATGTATTATAACATCACTATGTGTACTTCATACATATGTACAGTACACAATTATGTGTCAATTAAAAAAGAAAAGCTGAACTTAGATTGGAATGGCTATGAAGTAGCTAGGTTTTTCATATTTTTGATATAGACCCTAGGCATTTATTTTAAGTAAACTACAGTTGGCTTCAGGAAGTGTTTAGTATTTGAATTGTAGCCTTGCATTTTATAATACGGAGAAGTAAAACTGTAGGCTTGCTTTAGATACAGTCACAGGGGTTTGCCGTGATGACTTTTTTATGTAATAAGGGGGAAATGTACCTTAATTAATAGGCATATATGATCATTTTTCTCCCTCGTACACATTTTTAGTTGTTGTCCAGGCATTGTGATACTTATGTAAACAGTATGCGATACCTTAGGCAGGAATCAGAATTTTAAGGTAAGAATACTTAGAGTTATATATGTTTCAACCTTTCAAACTGGACATTTTACATGTCCATTATATAACTGTAATTAAATTTTCAAAAAGACAATGTGTGTCTTTAATATGGGTGATGCTCTAGCTTTTTTTTTTTTTTTTTTTTTTTTTTGGAGACAGGGTCTCACTTTCTCCCAGGCTGGAGTGTAGTGGTGCGATCACGGCTCACTGCAGCCTCAGCCCCATAGGCTTGAGAGATCCTCCCACCTCAGCCTCCCAAGTAACTGGGACCACAGGTGTACAACACCATGCCCAGCTAATGTTTAAAATTTTTTGCAGAGATAGGGCCTCCGTCTGTTGCTCAGGCTGGTCTGGAATTCCTGGATTCAAGTGATTCTCCTGCTTCATTCTCCCAAAGTGCTGTGATTACAGGCATGTGCCACTGCCTGGCCCCATATAAGTGGGATGATGACTTGAGCCTAGGAGTTCCAGACCAGCCTGGGGAACATGGCACAAGACCCTGTCTCTACAAAAACAAACAAAATTAACTGGTCATGGTGGCACCTGCCTGTGGTCTCAGCTACTCCAGGAGGCTGAGGCAGGAGGATAACTTGAGCCCAGGAGTCGAGGCTGGAGGATAACTTGAGCCTAGGAGTCGAGGCTGCAGTGAGCTCTGATCCTGTCATTGCATTCCAGCCTGGGTGACAGAGTGAGACCTTGTCTCTTAAAAAAAAGTTACTGGCTACCTGATTATTCATGGGAAAAAAACCTGAACTCTGATCTAAACCTCATACCTCGTACAAAAATTAACTCAAAATGGATCATGGACTAAAATGTAAAATGCAAAATAAAGATGAAAAGAGGAGCTAGAGACTGGGAGAAACTATTTGCAAACCACATGTCTGATGAAGGACTCATATCTATAATATATAAACAACTATCCAAATTCAGCAGTGAAACCAAGTCATCTAGTTTGAAAATGAATAAAAAACCTGAAGAGACATTTCAGATAACATATAAGCACATGAAAAGATGTTCAACATCATGAGCCATCAGAAAAATGCACACTAAAGCCACGTCACTACACACCTATCAGAATGCCTAAAATAAAAAGTAGTAACAAGAGCAATGCTGGTGAGGATGCGGGGAAACGGAATCACTCACACTTGGCTGGTGGGAATGGAAGATGGTACAGCCATTCTGGAAAACAGCTTGACAGTTTCTTAAAAAACTAAACGTGCAATTGCTGTGGGAGGCAGCACTCACATTCACGGACAGTTATCCCAGAGAGATGAGGTCTCATGTTCACACAAAAACCTATATGTATCTGTTCATAGCAGCATTATTTATAAAGTCTAGAAACTGGACACAGCCCGGAGACTGCTCAGCAGGTGAATGGTTAAACAAACTGGTGCACCCAGGCCCCAGATACCACTCTGCAGTAGTTAATGACGTCCTTGTTCATCAGTCTTTCAACCTCGAAACCACCATCATGCTTAATCCCCTTTTTTCCATCCTGGGTCTGAGTGGACTTCATTTTGCATTTCTTTCTGATGCATTTTCCCTCTGTCCTTTCTGCTTGAGCCTCATGCCACATTGGAACCATTGTAAGAGCCACCGAATTGTTTCTCTGCCTCATCATGGAATCCTTTCTACACTTCATGCCCCAAATTGCCATTGGAACAATCTTTCCAAAACATGAACAAACTAACTTAAAAGAAATATCCCAGGTAGCCTTTCAAATAAGTATAAGTTTTCTCTTAGAAGTTTCACTTCTTGTCTATAGGGAACCCCAGGACTGTAGAGAGACGGATTTGCTGTCTGCATTTTAAGATCAGGCAGAAATCCCTGGAGGGGCCCATGGGGAATAGTGGCACAAATACTGGTTCTAGAATCAGAAGCCCTCATATCCTGGTTCTAACACTAGCTGGATGTTCTTGGGAAAGTTTTGGTTTCAAACCTCAGTATGAGGAAGCATCCTCAAGGGATCACACAAGGCTGCTGGGAGGAGCGGATGAGGGCCATGGTGAACATGCTGTGTAATCCGTGAAGCACGTCGTATGTGTGAGAAGTGGAGCTGTGTGGATAGCGGTTCTGGAATCATTGTATGAAAACGATGGAAAGCACATTCGTAGTTCTGCCTGATGATACCACTGGGCACCTGTGTTGTACATGCCTGCAACATGGGTGAGGCCCGGGTCAGTACAGCTCACAGTTTGGTTTTCATGCAGTTAGAAAGGCCCGAGAGGACCCTTCCCCCCTCCAGCTGTAGGAAGGAGGCGGCTGTCTCCTGCTTATATTTGGTGGGATTGTCTGTGGCTCCTTGGGGACAGGAATGCAGGGAGTGGGGGAAGAAAGCCGGCTTGACTGCTCGCTAGTCAGCCTTCCCCCAGGGAAGAGTGGAGGGGTCATTTCGTGGTAACTTGCCAAGTCTTTCTTAACCCATCTGCTCTTAGAAATGACCAGCATGACAAGTAAAAGACCCATTAGAGACAGATGGGCTGTGTGTCCCGTGCGTTTATGGCTTTGTGGTCTCAGAGCTGCCAGAACTCGATAGCTTTCTGGGGAATGCTGAGTCAGCCAAGGGGCTGAAAATAGTGAGAGGAAGAAAATTCCCCCTCGCTGCTCTGGTCTGGGAGTGATTAGTGAGTGGAGCGGCATGGAGGGCCCAGCCGTGGGGTCCCTCTCAAGCACACCCTCACTGCAGTGGGAACGCGGGTCTCAACCTCCCTTGTCCTCCGTGATTTTCGTCTGTCACATACTCACCTCCAGCAGGGATGTCTATGGTGATGAGATGAGGGAGCATCCTAGCACATGTGGCACTTAGTAGGCTTGCGGTGAGTGGACGCCGGCATCAGTGGAACAGGAGACTGGGCGCTGCGTGTGGATGCACTCACGTACTGGTGGCATGGGTGGACAGAGGAGAGAGGGATGCTCTACAGTTCTCCTTTTGGTCTGTCACCCCCGCTGTTGTGAGTAGAATCCGTGAGTGTATTCTGTTGCCCCAGTCAACTTGGTAGGCTGATTGCTCAATTTTCTGCTTCCACTTTTGATTTCTTAAGAATGGGAAAACGAATACTTCAGATACTTTTCTGGTTGATGCTATACATTCCTTGATATCACCTTAATGCTTTTTAATTTCTATGTATTTTGGATGTTGGAGCTTGCCTGACATCTGTGCTTTTATGTCTCAACCTCTCGCGTAACTGTTGGCCACACCAGAACCAGAGAGAAGTGAGTAGACCGATTGGTAGCAGGGCTAGGACTGGAATTCCCCAGCCTTTTGGCGCCCAGCAGGCTCTGTTTTCTCTATTGCACTGCTCTTCCCTATTTCGACTCCTGTTAGGACAGTGGATGTGAAATGTAGCTGGGTGCTTTTGGGGGTGTGCTAGGAGTGTGGCAGATGCCTCAGACTGGCATTTTCCCCTGATTCTGAATTCTCATGGCTCAGAGTCAGTCTGTAGGCTACTGACTGGGAAGATGCAGGAAGTTGTTTTGTATGACAAACTATGCCAGGGCATTTTTTTCACCCGGCAATTTGTTTGGTTTGGACTGGAATAAATCTCTGATCTTGGTTTCTTTGTCTATATTATTAGGGAGTGGAGCCTGACTTGTTAACTTAGCCCAATTCATAGTGCTTAGAATCTCAGTGAGTGTGTGTTGAACTGAGCGGAAGTGTGAGAGCGTCTTGGACAGTGGTTTGCAAACCTAGCTGCATCTGGGGGGCTGTGAAAAAAGCATGTGTGCTTACTCCAGACCAGTTGAAATAGAATCTGCAGGAATGGAGCCTGGGCAGCTATAGTGCTGTTAAAAACCCCCAGGTGGTTCTGATATACTGTAAAGGTTGAGTAAAGGTTGAGATCCACTGATCCACAGTGAATTGGAGTCCTGGATCATAGACATGCCTTATGCTTTCACCAGCTTAGAATGGTTCTTGTGCTTTAGAACTGTGAAAAAGTGTTATGCAAACAAATGTGGAAACAGCCTAAATGTCACATCCTGTCACTCCCTGTCATGAAGTATATTTACCGGTTACTCACTCTACTCTGATCTCTACCCATTCCACCTTTTCTTCATGGAACAATAATTTGACAGTTGGTTATGCAGAACCAGAGTAAGTCTAGTTTGATTGGCGGGAAACGATTTTGGGTATGAAGTACTCTTTAGGCATTTATTGAACTCTTGTTTGTACCACCGCTGTGCTGGACAGTTTATATATATTACTTCTTTTTTTTTTTAAATTTATTTATTATTATTATACTTTAAGTTGTAGGGTACATGTGCATAACGTGCAGGTTTGTTACATATGTATACTTGTGCCATGTTGGTGTGCTGCAACCATCAACTCGTCATTTACATCAGGTATAACTCCCAGTGCAATCCCTCCCCCCGCCCCCCTCCCCATGATAGGCCCCGGTGTGTGATGTTCCCCTTTCTGAGTCCAAGTGATCTCATTGTTCAGTTCCCACCTATGAGTGAGAACATGCAATGTTTGGTTTTCTGTTCTTGTGATAGTTTGCTAAGAATGATGGTTTCCAGCTGCATCCATGTCTCTACAAAGGACACAAACTCATCCTTTTTGATGGCTGTATAGTATTCCATGGTGTATATGTGCCACATTTTCTTAATCCAATCTGTCACTGATGGACATTTGGGTTGATTCCAAGTCTTTGCTATTGTGAATAGTGCTGCAATAAACATACGTCTTCATGTGTCTTTATAGCAGCATAATTTATAATCCTTTGGGTATATACCCAGTAATGGGATGGCTGGGTCATATGGTACATCTAGTTCTAGATCCTTGAGGAATCGCCATACTGTTTTCCATAATGGTTGAACTAGTTTACAATCCCACCAACAGTGTAAAAGTGTTCCTATTTCTCCACATCCTCTCCAGCACCTGTTGTTTCCTGACTTTTGAATGATCGCCATTCTAACTGGTGTGAGATGGTATCTCATTGTGGTTTTGATTTGCATTTCTCTGATGGCCAGTGATGATGAGCATTTTTTCATGTGTCTGTTGGCTGTATGAATGTCTTCTTTTGAGAAATGTCTGTTCATATCCTTTGCCCACTTTTTGATGGGGTGGTTTGTTTTTTTCTTGTAAATTTGTTTGAGTTCTTTGTAGGTTCTGGATATTAGCCCTTTGTCAGATGAGTAGATTGCAAAAATTTTCTCCCATTCTGTAGGTTGCCTGTTCACTCTGATGGTAGTTTGTTTTGCTGTGCAGAAGCTCTTTAGTTTAATGAGATCCCATTTGTCAATTTTGGCTTTTGCTGCCGTTGCTTTTGGTGTTTTAGACATGAAGTCTTTCCCCATGCCTATGTCCTGAATGGTACTACCTAGGTTTTCCTCTAGGATTTTTATGGTATTAGGTCTAACATTTAAGTCTCTAATCCATCTTGAATTAATTTTCGTATAAGGAGTAAGGAAAGGATCCAGTTTCAGCTTTCTACTTATGGCTAGCCAATTTTCCCAGCACCATTTATTAAATAGGGAATCCTTTCCCCATTTCTTGTTTCTCTCAGGTTTGTCAAAGATCAGATGGCTGTAGATGTGTGGTATTATTTCTGAGGACTCTGTTCTGTTCCATTGGTCTATATCTCTGTTTTGGTACCAGTACCATGCTGTTTTGGTTACTGTAGCCTTGTAGTATAGTTTGAAGTCAGGTAGCGTGATGCCTCCAGCTTTGTTCTTTTGACTTAGGATTGTCTTGGAGATGTGGGCTCTTTTTTGGTTCCATATGAACTTTAAAGTAGTTTTTTCCAATTCTGTGAAGAAACTCATTGGTAGCTTGATGGGGATGGCATTGAATCTATAAATTACCCTGGGCAGTATGGCCATTTTCACTATATTGATTCTTCCTATCCATGAGCATGGTATGTTCTTCCATTTGTTTGTGTCCTCTTTTATTTCACTGAGCAGTGGTTTGTAGTTCTCCTTGAAGACGTCCTTTACATCCCTTGTAAGTTGGATTCCTAGGTATTTTATTCTCTTTGAAGCAATTGTGAATGGAAGTTCATTCCTGATTTGGCTCTCTGTTTGTCTGTTACTGGTGTATAAGAATGCTTGTGATTTTCGCACATTAATTTTGTATCCTGAGACTTTCCTGAAGTTGCTTATCAGCTTAAGGAGATTTGGGGCTGAGACAATGGGGTTTTCTAAATATACAATCATGTCATCTGCAAACAGGGACAATTTGACTTCTTCTTTTCCTAACTGAATACCCTTGATTACTTTCTCTTGCCTAATTGCCCTAGCCAGAACTTCCAACACTATGTTGAATAGGAGTGGTGAGAGAGGGCATCCCTGTCTTGTGCCAGTTTTCAAAGGGAATTTTTCCAGTTTTTGCCCATTCAGTATGATATTGGCTGTGGGTTTGTCATAAATAGCTCTTATTATTTTGAGGTATATTCCATCAATACCGAATTTATTGAGCGTTTTTAGCATGAAGGGCTGTTGAATTTTGTCAAAAGCCTTTTCTGCATCTATTGAGATAATCATGTGGTTCTTGTCTTTGGTTCTGTTTATATGCTGGATTATGTTTATTGATTTGCGAATGTTGAACCAGCCTTGCATCCCAGGGATGAAGCCCACTTGATCATGGTGGATAAGCTTTTTGATGTGTTGCTGAATCCGGTTTGCCAGTATTTTATTGAGGATTTTTGCATCGATGTTCATCAGGGATATTGGTCTAAAATTCTCTTTTTTTGTTGTGTCTCTGCCAGGCTTTGGTATCAGGATGATGTTGGCCTCATAAAATGAGTTAGGGAGGATTCCCTCTTTTTCTATTGATTGGAATAGTTTCAGAAGGAATGATACCAACTCCTCCTTGTACCTCTGGTAGAATTCAGCTGTAAATCCATCTGGTCCTGGACTTTTTTTGGTTGGTAGGCTATTAATTATTGCCTCAATTTCAGAGCCTGCTATTGGTCTATTCAGGGATTCAACTTCTTCCTGGTTTAGTCTTGGAAGAGTGTAAGCGTCCAGGAAATTATCCATTTCTTCTAGATTTTCCAGTTTATTTGCGTAGAGGTGTTTATAGTATTCTCTGATGGTAGTTTGTATTTCTGTGGGGTGGGTGGTGATATCCCCTTTATCATTTTTAATTGCGTCGATTTGATTCTTCTCTCTTTTCTTCTTTATTAGTCTTGCTAGTGGTCTGTCAATTTTGTTGATCTTTTCAAAAAACCAACTCCTGGATTCATTGATTTCTTGGAGAGTTTTTTGTGTCTCTATCTCCTTCAGTTCTGCTCTGATCTTAGTTATTTCTTGCCTTCTGCTAGCTTTCGAATGTGTTTGCTCTTGCTTCTCTAGTTCTTTTAATTGCGATGTTAGAGTGTCAATTTTAGATCTTTCCTGCTTTCTCTTGTGGGCATTTAGTGCTATAAATTTCCCTCTACACACTGCTTTAAATGTGTCCCAGAGATTCTGGTATGTTGTATCATTGTTCTCATTGGTTTCAAAGAACATCTTTATTTCTGCCTTCATTTCGTTATGTACCCAGTAGTCATTCAGGATCAGGTTGTTCAGTTTCCATGTAGTTGAGCGGTTTTGATTGAGTTTCTTAGTCCTGAGTTCTAGTTTGATTGCACTGTGGTCTGAGAGACAGTTTGTTATAATTTCTGTTCTTGTACATTTGCTGAGGAGTGCTTTACTTCCAATTACGTGGTCGATTTTGGAGTAAGTACGATGTGGTGCTGAGAAGAATGTATATTCTGTTGTTTTGGGGTGGAGAGTTCTATAGATGTCTATTAGGTCTGCTTGCTGCAGAGATGAGTTCAATTCCCGGATATCCTTGTTAACTTTCTGTCTCGTTGATCTGTCTAATGTTGACAGTGGAGTGTCGAAGTCTCCCATTATTATTGTATGGGAGTCTAAGTCTCTTTGTAAGTCTCTAAGGACTTGCTTTATGAATCTGGGTGCTCCTGTATTGGGTGCATATATATTTAGGATAGTTAGCTCTTCCTGTTGAATTGATCCCTTTACCATTATGTAATGGCCTTCTTTGTCTCTTTTGATCTTTGATGGTTTAAAGTCTGTTTTATCAGAGACTAGGATTGCAACCCCCGCTTTTTTTTGTTCTCCATTTGCTTGGTAAATCTTCCTCCATCCCTTTATTTTGAGCCTATGTATGTCTCTGCGTGTGAGATCAGTCTCCTGAATACAGCAGACTGATGGGTGTTGACTCTTTATCCAGTTTGCCAGTCTGTGTCTTTTAATTGGAGCATTTAGTCCATTTACATTTAAGGTTGATTGTTATGTGTGAACTTGATCCTGCCATTATGATATTAACTGGTTATTTTGCTCGTTAGTTGATGCAGTTTCTTCCTAGCCTCGATGGTCTTTACATTTTGGCATGTTTTTGCAATGGCTGGTACCGGTTGTTCCTTTCCATGTTGAGTGCTTCCTTCAGGGTCTCTTGTAAGGCAGGCCTAGTGGTGACAAAATCTCTAAGCACTTGCTTATCTGTAAAGGATTTTATTTCTCCTTCACTTATGAAACTTAGTTTGGCTGGATATGAAATTCTGGGTTGAAAATTCTTTTCTTTAAGAATGTTGAATATTGGCCCCCACTCTCTTCTGGCTTGTAGAGTTTCTGCCGAGAGATCTGCTGTTAGTCTGATGGGCTTCCCTTTGTGGGTAACCCGACCTTTCTCTCTGGCTGCCCTTAAGATTTTTTCCTTCATTTCCACTTTGGTGAATCTGGCAATTATGTGTCTTGGAGTTGCTCTTCTCGAGGAGTATCTTTGTGGCGTTCTCTGTATTTCCTGGATTTGAATGTTGGCCTGCCCTACTAGGTTGGGGAAGTTCTCCTGGATGATATCCTGAAGAGTGTTTTCCAACTTGGTTCCATTTTCCCCCTCACTTTCAGGCACCCCAATCAGACGTAGATTTGGTCTTTTTACATAATCCCATACTTCTTGCAGGCTTTGTTCATTTCTTTTTCTTCTTTTTTCTTTTGGTTTCTCTTCTCGCTTCATTTCACTCATTTGATCCTCAATCGCAGATACTCTTTCTTCCAGTTGATCGAGTCGGTTACTGAAGCTTGTGCATGTGTCACGTATTTCTCGTGTCATGGTTTTCATCTCTTTCATTTCGTTTATGACCTTCTCTGCATTAATTACTCTAGCCATCAATTCTTCCACTTTTTTTCAAGATTTTTAGTTTCTTTGCGCTGGGTACGTAATTCCACCTTTAGCTCTGAGAAATTTGATGGACTGAAGCCTTCTTCTCTTATCTCGTCAAAGTCATTCTCCGTCCAGCTTTGATCCGTTGCTGGCGATGAGCTGCGCTCCTTTGCCGGGGGAGATGCGCTCTTATTTTTTGAATTTCCAGCTTTTCTGCCCTGCTTTTGCCCCATCTTTGTGGTTTTATCTGCCTCTGGTCTTTGATGATGGTGATGTACTGATGGGGTTTTGGTGTACGTGTCCTTCCTGTTTGATAGTTTTCCTTCTAACAGTCAGGACCCTCAGCTGTAGGTCTGTTGGAGATAGCTTGAGGTCCACTCCAGACCCTGTTTGCCTGGGTATCAGCAGCAGAGGCTGCAGAAGATAGAATATTTCTGAACAGCGAGTGTACCTGTCTGATTCTTGCTTTGGAAGCTTCCTCTCAGGGGTGTACTCCACCCTGTGAGGTGTGGGGTGTCAGACTGCCCCTAGTGGGGGATGTCTCCCAGTTAGGCTACTCAGGGGTCAGGGACCCACTTGAGCAGGGAGTCTGTCCCTTCTCAGATCTCAACCTCCGTGTTGGGAGATCCACTGCTCTCTTCAAAGCTGTCAGACAGAGTCGTTTGCGTCTGCAGAGGTTTCGGCTGTATTTGTTATTGCCCTGTCCCCAGAGGTGGAGTCTACAGAGACAGGCAGGTTTCCTTGAGCTGCTGTGAGCTCCACCCAGCTCGAGCTTCCCAGCAGCTTTGTTTACCTACTTAAGCCTCAGCAATGGCGGGCGCCCCTCCCCCAGCCTCGCTGCTGCCTTGCCGCGAGATCGCAGACTGCTGTGCTAGCAATGAGGAAGGCTCCGTGGGTGTGGGACCCTCCCGGCCGGGTGTGGGATATGATCTCCTGGTGTGCCTGTTTGCTTAAAGCGCAGTATTGGGGTGGGAGTTACCCGATTTTCCAGGTGTTGTGTGTCTCAGTTCCCCTGGCTAGGAAAAGGGATTCCCTTCCCCCTTGCGCTTCCCAGGTGAGGCAATGCCTCGCCCTGCTTCAGCTCTCGCTGGTCGGGCTGGTCCGGCACTCCCCAGTGAGATGAACCCAGTACCTCAGTTGAAAATGCAGAAATCACCGGTCTTCTGTGTCGCTCGCGCTGGGAGTTGGAGACTGGAGCTGTTCCTATTCGGCCATCTTCTAAATATTACTTCTTTAAAAAAGGCCTATGGAGTCAGGCTGCCTGGGTTTTGCTAACTAGCTGTGTCATTTGGGGCAACTTTTTAAGCTTATGTAAACCTGACTTTCATCTATGAAATGGGATGACAAGGGGTCATGATCATCTCACAGGATCGTGCAAATGTGTGTGTAAAGTGCTTAGTTTGGTGCCTAACACATAGTAACTACTCAGTAAAGTTATTATTACACCATCATCATCATATTTAAATGTAAATATTAAGAGCTAATAAATTTGTAAAAGGTACTATACCTTTACCCCTTGAACCAAAGACTACTTTAGTTTTAAGTGGTTGGGTTAATTTATCACTTAAATATTGGCCTCTTGAATACCTTGAATTTCAATGGAACGTAGCCAGAGGATTTCATAATTGGACCGTTGCCTCTGGAAGTTGGAGCTTTGTTTGTTTGTTTGGTTTCACTTCCTACACTAAGCATGTGGCTGTGCACAACTTTATGATGACTTTTGGTACTGGGGAATCAAAGCTTCATTCGCTTTTTGGAGGAGATGACCTTATGCTGTATGAAGCACTCAGACTTCGTTAACTATGTACCATCCAGACAAGACCAGGTGCTTCCCATGGCAGCCTGTCCTTTTCTTATCTCTCTCATCAATCTAGCATGTTCCTTCTATTCCTCTTTATATTAGAACTTCTCTTTGAACAAGGAATGTTGTTTTGTCACTGCTAGGTCCCCAGCAATTAGTAATGCCTAGCACATACTAGGTGCCTCCTGAATGGTAATAAGTGATAATCTAGCAGTACACAAGATAAATCCGCAGGTTGAGATTTAGGCTGTGTGGTATGAAGGCTGCATTGGCAAACTTATTAAATCAATTTTGTTAATACAAGTTTAACATATCTTAGTAACTGACTTAGTTCAGGAATCATTTGCTGAGTGTCTTCTAGGCCAGACATTGGGGACAGAAAGGTAATAATATATGATCCCTGCCTCATGTGCAGGAAGTCTAGTGCGATGGACAGATGCGTGCTAATGGCTGCCATGGAATATGGTGAGTATTAAAGGGGCACCCTGTGTGTCCTTGGAGCATAGAGCAGGGCTTGTGTTCTGGGAACATGGGCTCCATGTGAAAACACAATTTAAATTCTCTTTTTTCTTTCTTTCTTTCTTTCTTTTTTTTTTTTTTTTTTTTTGAGACAGAGTCTTGCTCTGTGGTCCAGGCTGGAGTACAGTGGTGTGATCTCGGCTCACTGCAACGTGCTCCCCCCAGGTTCAAGCGATTCTCGTGCCTCAGCCTCCCAAGTAGCTGGGATAACAGGTGTGTGCCACCACGCCTGGCTAATTTTTGCATTTATAGTAGAGATGGAGTTTCACCATGCTGGCCGGGCTGGTCTTGGACTCCTGACATCAGGTGATCCTCCCGCCTCGGCCTTCCAAAGTTCTGGGATTATAGTCATGTATGTATTCATCCTTTTAAATATCTGCGGGTAGCATTTAACTTTAAATGGGTACTAATTAAACTATTGAATGACTTTAGTATGGATTGAATGACTTTGCTTGGGCCTCGTTTTTAATTTCCTTCATTAGAGAAAAAAAAAAAATGCAGGTTGAATATCCTGCTTTGAATATCATCCAAACTGCTTGGAATCAGAAGTGTCTCAGATTTTTTTCCTTTTTTGGATTTTTGAATATTTGCATTATACCTGCTGGTTGAGCATCCTGAATTCAAAAATCCAGAGTCTGAGCTGTTCCAATGAACATTTCATTGAGCATCACCTCGACACTCAAAAGTTGAGGATTTCAGAGTTTCTGGTTAGGGAGACTCATCCTGTATGGGTGCTGGGTTGTTGCAGGAGTTTTGGACCAGAGGTTGGGTGACTAGGCTTTGGTTTTCTCTTTGTTATTAAACAGGCTGTTTTATTCCATAATCTCAGCTTTAGATCCCCCGGTTGTCAAAGAAGGGAATGGGCCATCTGATGTTTAAGGCCTCTGTTCTGACTTGGAGACACCTGGCTTCAGTTCATCTTCCTTAGGAGTGGACAAAGAATATGGGGATTTTGAAATCGTTAGTCAACATCTACAGGGTCGTTGCAGCCTGGTTTTGGGTAAGGTCATCTTTAGTGAGCCCAGGGAGAAACAGTGGTTTAGCTGTCAGCTGAGAGGGGTAAGCGGTCCTATTAATTTTCCTCTGTGTTAGTGAAAGCATTGTTAAGGGTCACAGCGTTAGTGGAGCTGGCTGGAAAGAGGAGGGGAACTCACTGTTACAGGTTATATTGAATGTCTTTTCAGTCGCTAAATGCTTTTTATGATATGTTTTTCAGGATTTCAGTGTTGTATGATTTCTCTGTGTTAAGCACAGGAAATTTAACATCAGCAAAAAAGAATGCTCTTTCTTTCTTTTTTTTTTTTTTTCTTTGAGATGGAGTTTCGCTCTTGTCGCCCAGGCTGGAGTGCAGTGGCATGATCTCAGCTCACTGCAACCTCGGCCTCCTAAGTTCAAGCGATTTTCCTGCCTCAGCCTCCCGAGTAGCTGGGATTACAGGTGCCCGCCAGCATGCCCGGCTAATTTTTGTATTTTTAGTACAGATGGGGCTTTGCCATATTGGCCAGGCTGTTCTTGAACTTCTGACCTCAGGTGATCCTCCTGCCTCGTCTTCCCAAATTGCTGGGATTACAGCCATGTGCCGCGATGCCTGGCCTTGAATGTTCTTTCTATGGGAATCTACAAAAGCCAGCTTTTGAGTCTAGTGGCAGAAAACCTCTTCACTGTTTACCTGTGCTGTGTGCTGGGCTTCAAGCCCAGCTGAAAAAGCTGTAGTATTTTAGGTCAGTTGGCTGTCTTGGAGAACTTAATGAACAGTGGGCTGGAGTGATACTGTCAGAGTTCATGAGCGGTTTGAGGCTCTCAAAGCCTAGATACTGGGGTTGCACAAATACATCGGCTGGACTCACTATTTCTCTCGGGAGTCGGGAGGTGGAAAATGCTGTGATCTTACCTCTGCTCTTAATTTTACAGAGCTGTTACTAATGGTAAGAATGATTTCATATTTTTGTATTTTACTTCGTAATTCACAGAGAATTTTAAAATCCATGATCTGATTTTATTCCCTCAGCAGTTCTGTGAAAAAGGCAGAGCAGTTTTCATATCTTCTGTTTTCGCGTGATTCTCTTGTGGCTCACAGAAGCTAAGAGCCTTCACCAAGGTCATAGGGTGAATGAGTCGCAGAGCTGGGAGTAGAGGCTCAGGCTTCTAGGGACCCTGTTTCTTCCTGGAAGAGCTCGCTCTCCTGGCGCTATGCTCAGGTAACTGCGCATGCTCGGTTTGGTCTTTTGTAAATCCCTGCCCCATTTCGGGGGAGGTTCTTGGGAGGCTTCTATTCGTTTTGGAGCATTTAAGTATCTTGTCCTCTCTCCCTCTTCCCAGATGCATGGGCATTTCTGCAGGCCCCCAGGCTGGCCCTTGTGCGTGGGGGCGTCTCCTGCCTCCACGTTGTTTGCATGCCCCCTTCTGAAGGTGCTCTTCCCCGCATGGAGCCCCCTCGTGCCTGCCTCCACACTGCAGGCTGTTCGGTAAATGTTACTGACTCAGCATCGTTGTTTTCTAGAAATGGGACGGGGTATGGATGCCACGTTCTTTTCTGTGTGAAGTCTGCGATTGTATCCTCTTGCCTTCTCCGTGTGTGCTCCTTGAGGGTGTCGCTGTGCTGAGGTCATCTGTGTTCCCTAGGGCGCCTCCCTTGCAGTCTGGGCCGTAGCAGACATGCAGCCAGTGCTCATGGCCTAAATGAGAGGAAGACCAACAGAGCCATTAAATCTAGAAAATGACAAGTGAGGGGAAGGAATTTTTATTTAAGGCATGTGAAAAAGAAAATTTTTTAGAAAAATTGACCTGTTTCTCAACTGGAGTTGAATTTCAGCTCAGAAAAGCAGCTGTGTGCCCAGAGGGCTTTGGGATTTCAGTTTGTGACAGATGAATTGAATTTGTTGTTGTATGAATGTATTATCCTTTTGTGGTTTTATTAGGCCTTTCTCCCAAATGGAAATGATTTTTCTATAAAAGTCACACTTCCTTTTTGAGAAGTGTAACACTAATTGTATGGGATGGTCTCCCAAAAGATTACCTGCCAGGAACCAAACACACTGTCTCAGACTCACCGCCCCTAGTTTCTGCCTGTGCAGCTGCAAGGCAGAGAGGCACGCTCAAGCTGAAATCAAGACACATGTCTGCATCTTCTCTTTCTTGACTGCTGTTTCATCTCTGAGCTGGCCTGCCTTCAACGTCTAGGAGCTTGGTGGGTGTAGACACATTACGGTATGGAGGAGGGATATGGTGTTGCCACAGCCAGGAGGCTCGCTGAAGTCTCTGTTCTCTTCCTGCTCACTGCTCTGACTTTGTATAAGTCACATTTGTAGGGCTGTGCACAGCGGCTTACACCTGTAATCCCAGGACTTTGGGAGGCCGACCTGGGAGGATCTCTTGAGCCCAGAGTTTGGATCCAGTCTGGGCAACATGATGAAACCCCATCCCTAGAAAAAATAAAAATTAAAAAATTAGCCAGATGTGGTAGCTCATGCCTGTAATCCCAGCTACTGGAGAGGCTGAGGTGCGAGAATCACTTGAGCCTGGGAAGTCGAGGCTGCAGTGAACCATCATCATGCCACTGCACTCCAGCCTGGTCAGAGCAAGACCTTGTCTCAAAAAAAAAAACAAAAACAAACAAACAAAAACCCATTTGTAATAGTGGCAGTGGTTAACTTTTGAAAGTTTGGAGAAAAGTTCCTAAATAACCTGTGACCATGAACAACTTACTTAGCCTTTCTATGCCTCAGTTTCCTCATCTATGAAAAATGAGAGAATATGGTACTGATCTTACAGGATTTCAACGAGAACCAAACGAGATCAAACTCAGAGCCTGGCACCTCGTGAGTGCACACTCAATGTTATTATTTCAACAGTTTAGAGGAAAAAGAATGCTAATGGGTCATTATGACTAAACATAGTCTATCAGTGGCGTTACTCATGGCATTGGAAGGAACTTGAATTCCATATAGATAGTGTGATGGAGAAAGTATTTTGGGCATTGGCAGTATTGATTCAAAGAACAAAGGACGTGTCTGTCCTGTGTGGAGAGCCGTTTCCGCTTGTTTCTTTAAATGCTATGGGAAAAGCAGTCGACCTTGTGCTCTCTGCCAGACAGCTGCAGTCTCCGCGTATTGATTTGGCCAATGGTCGCTCTCCTGTCATCATGGCAACAGCAGTGGAAGGGACAGCTTGTCTTGATTTGCATTTTCGTGTGTTTGTGCTATTATAGACAATTACGACATGGAAGCCTGTTTATGGCAAGCTGGCAAATTCAGCAAAACATGGAAAAACCTGTTAGCACAGTTTGCACGTGTGCGGGCACAGAGCAGCCAAATAAACATACATGTTTTCCTGTATTTTAAAAACTCTGGGGAAAAAAAAAAGGAAAAGACATTAAACCATTGCCCAGATGGCTTATAGAGCTAGAGCTTTTTCCTTGAAGTACCTGAGTATGGCTGTCAGACATCTGAAACCCCAAGCCGTCTTAAAACATCATTTGGATGCTACCCCCTACCCACCCTTTTTTTCCATTTGTAAGGGACAAGGATCCAGGAAGGAAAGTATCAGCTTACAAAGGCTTTTGTTACAATTAGTTGTTCATGTTCTTTCTTTTGGTATCTTATTCTCTGTTTACATTTTATTTTTATTTTTATTTATTTTTTTTTTTGAGACAGAGTCTTCCTCTGTCACCCAGGCTGGAGTGCAGTTGCGTGATCTCGGCTCACTCCAACCTCTGCCTCCCAGGTTCAAATGATTCTTGTGCCTCAGCTTCCTGAGTAACTGGGATTACAGGTGTGTGCCACCACGTCCAGCTAATTTTTATGTTTTTAGTAGAGACAGAGTTTTGCCATATTGGTCAGGCTGATCTTGAACTCCTGAACTCAGGTGATCTGCCTGCCTCAGTCTCCCAAAGAGCTGAGAATACAGGTGTGAGCCACCGCGCCCGGCCGCTGTTTCCATTTTGTAACACTAGCGTCACCCCAGTGTAGGGTGGCTAGGGGTATTCTTCTTTCCTGTTTCCTGGTGTATTTTCCTCTACAGCATCGATCACTCTTTAACATACTTTTTGGTTGTCTGTCTCTACCTACAAAAATATATGTTCGCTGTTATATCACCAGTGTCTGGCATGTAGATAGTCAGTCAATATTTGTTGAATGAATGAATGAATGGGCTGAAAGAACCTTATTCTTCTTTCTTCTGTCACTTCACACCAAATGCTTTTGGAAAATGCTATGTGAACAGGGATCGTAAGCAGCAGAGGTTACACACATGGCTGTGGGATAGCCCATCATCCTCAGATACTTGTCTGGAAGGAGGTGGAGTACTTGAGTAGAAATGATACAAGATAACTTCTTCAGGAAATCAGCCAAGTGTCACAGCTTTTCACATAGGCGTGTGATGTTTGTGTATGTGTGTATGAAGAGCTGTCGTGGCCTAGAATCACAGGCCTTTAGATCCTTTGTACAGATAGAAAAGTAAAGGCCGAGGCCCAGGAGTGCTGCAGGCCACCGAGGTAGAGTCCCTGTCTGCCCTTCTCAGTGTCCGGTCACTTCTCACTGCACTCCCCTCTTTACTGCTAAAGCCACCTTCCCTGACTCTGAATGTGTAACCACGAGGGAGAAAATGTCCTCCAGGCTCACAGTTTGTGGAGAAAAAGCCCAGCAGCTGAAAATAATGTTCACAAAGTTTGTACCTAGAAAAAGTGGCCATTTCTATCATGTCTTTAAATTTCCCTGTTTCTCATACATTTTATAAGCAAGACAGTAGAAGGAGATTCGGGAACAGCAACTTTAGAACAAGGGGGGAAAAATCAAACCTAGAGCATTCAAGTTTCTGTTTTCTTCTCAGTTTAGGGCTGAGGCACTTTAGCTTCCTGTCTAAGGGACTACTCAAATCTGATTAGAAGCCATTGTGGGCTGGTAATTATCCATATTTTTAGGAAGACAAATGCAGCACCAACTCTGTTCTCTAATAGCAGGCTTATTAATTTTAAATTTACATGGCAGGAGAAGCAGATGTCGAGGTGGGATAAGAGTTCAGATGCTTGGTCATTGATAGCTTTTTACTTCCACGTATCACATGGGGATTTGGGACTCGGGAAGCCCGCTGAGAACTGATGACTATCTGTCCCCTGAACAGCTGGGTTCTTTTTCATCCTGAGCTCAGAAAGATCGCTCCTACTGCAGCCAGGGAAGACAGGTTGTTGACTGGTTAGAAATCATGGCAGGTTATTTTCTCGACCCGCAGTTCGCAGTTGGAAAGCAGAGCTATCAAAAAGTTGTCTTCTCTATTGTATTTCAAATCTGGGTGTTTAAAAAATTATGTAGGCAAATTAAGCATTTCTTTAATGGTAGTTGTGTGTGTGCTTGATGCGAATGAGAGGTGCATTCCCTTGTAAAATCCCTGGGACTTAATAGGAAGATGTGAGCCTTAGAACAGAAGTTGGTTTTCTAGATGATCACGTAGACATGATGCTGAGCACCAAAGATGTTGATTGAAACGATTTAAAAAGAAATTTGTCTGAGTTCAGATTTTACACCAATATTTAGAAAATCAGCAAAAGAACTTGGAGGAATGTTCTCAGGCATCCTGTTCAGCCCCCTGCCCACATTGTCATAAAATCCGAGTGTGCGTACAGGGAGGCGCATTCCTTTCTGTTCTCATGACAGGTCCTTCCCTGGCTCTGCACCTGCCTGTCATGCGTGTCCCTGTGAAGAGACCACCAAACAGGCTTTGTGTGAGCAATAAAGCTTTTTAATCACCTGGGTGCAGGCGGGCTGAGTCCGAAAAAGAGAGTCAGCGAAGGGAGAAAAGGGTGGGGCCCTTTTATAGGCTTTGGGTAGGTAAAGGAAAATTACAGTCAAAGGGGGGTTGTTCTCTGGCTCTGGCGGGCAGGAGTGGGGGTCACAAAGTGCTCAGTGGGGGAGCTTTTTGAGCCAGGATGAGCCAGGAAAAGGAATTTCACAAGATAATATCATCCCTTAAGGCAAGGACCGGCCATTTTCACTTCTTTTGTGTTAGAATGTCATCAGTTAAGGTGGGACAGGGCATTTGCACTTCTTTTGTGATTCTTCAGTTACTTCAGGCCATCTGGGTGTATACGTGCAAGTCACAGGGGATGCGGTGGCTTGGATTGGGCTCAGAGGCTTGACATTGCCCTTTTCCCTACCTCCCCTACCTTTTCCCTCCTGTGTGGTTCTCTCACAAAGTGAATGGCCTCAACCACAGCTTCTCTGCAGCTGCATCAGACTGTGGGGACAGGAGTGGTGGCTGCTGCAGGGCCTGCTGTCCCCACGGAGCCCAGTCTTGCTTGCCGCTGCAGGCTGGTGATCATTTTGTACCTCAAGTATGTAATTCTACAGAACGAGAGCCAACATGCTGGGGATGGAGGCGTCTTTATCACGGTGCTCTGCATATTTTAATCTTGGGTAGAAAGTATGGAAAAGTATGGGATACATGTGGTTTGATGTCAGAAGGACGTTGTGAACTTGATGTGGACTGAGGATATTCAGGTGCAACAGGCACCGCGGCTTCATTAAATGAGACTTCTCCATCTCCCTGCCAGGCACGCACAGGTGTATGGCCACATCTTATGTGTTATCCTTATTCTAGAGTGCGCCTTGTCGTCATGCTTAAAGTTACATGATGATATTCTGCCTCATAGAGTAGGTCCCAAACCTCATTCAACACAGAAATGTACTCTTGCTATTCTACACAGAAAGCACTTTCATATACCAAGTGGGAGAGCAGTCCTAAAATCTGGGCTGGAATCACAGAAGGAAGGCTTTGGGAAGCAACAGATTCCCTAGTCCAAAGCTGGTTTTTGATGAACCTAGAAACAGGACCAAGAGAAGTGAATTTGCCTAAGGCCCTGACAGTGTCTCAAGGTAGCATTTGAACCTAGCAGTTTCTTGACCTATTTCTTTAAATGATTAGTCATGCTTCCTCTGATTCCTATATAAACGTATTCCTCATTCATTCTTTTGTTTCAGTGAATTATTGCAGTGCTACCCCATGACAGTATTTGAGTCAAAATGTGGCAGTGTTTATCCCTTTCCAAGGTTTTTAGTTGCACAGGTTTTCAAAGTTGTGCTAACAGTTTCTTGTTGGTTGCAAGGTGTCCTTTCAGAAGCCAATTGTGTGGTGTATTGATGTTGATTGTTGGAGGTAGTTTGGTTAGAACGTACTTCGAGTGGCTGGTGTGGGCCTGGGGGACAGTGACAGCTGCCTGCTTCATGGGCAGAGATGAAGTAATTGCTTCCTGGGAAGTACCATCCTCCTGGCCACACTCTCCAGCCCATTTCAGTTGTGTTGGTTTCCTCGCATCTGCACGTTTCTGGCTTCATGTGAGTCTCATTTATTTTAGCCTATGACTTCAGGCTGTGGGGAAGAATGGCCATTTTAGCACAGAGATGCACACAAAGGAACAACTGGCTAAATGTGAGAGAAGACATTCTTGGGGGGGGTTTCATTTCTTTTATTCTGTAACAGGCAGTCTGGGGAGCATTCTGGACACGTGACCTGCGCTGTCACAGTTCCTCCTTGCAGGATCGCAGATGTTTGGAGATTGTAGTGATAACTGTTATCATTGAGAATGTCATCCTCTCAGGCTCTAATAAGGCAGGATTTATTCAGTGTTAATTTGTTAAAGACAACTGTATTTCTAGCCAAATCCATGGTAGACGTTTCTCCTGGCAGTGTTGCTGGGGGTATTCCCGTGGCTTAGTCTTAGGGAAGCACACGCCTTTAAATACTGCTGAAGAGAACCCAAAGCGCACCGGAGCACTTTTGCCTTACGGGGTGTTAGTCACTGATACACATCTCAGTCAGACCTGATGGATTCTTGACCCCTTCCTTTCTTAATTTTTTAATTTTATTTTTAATTTTTGTTTTTTAAGAGCACAACCCCTCAGGTGGCCACCATGAATCTCTGGTGTTTTCAGCTGGTTGAAGCCTATTTGCCATGTCTCGTTCAAACATATTCGAAACCTGATGATGCTTCCCTCGGTTGTTCTGCTGTGTGACCTCCGCGCCCGCAGGGTTCAAGAGTGTCAGAGCTGGGAGCCGCCTTCACAACTACCAGGGTTTCCGGAACCTCCTTTATCTAGCCCTGGTGACGGAAGAGATGTCATCAGAGGTGAAGGCTTATTGGTTTACATGCCATTGATAATGAACGAGGAGGTTTTCTTTTATATAAGGGGAGCTTCTTATAATGTGCTTTAGTAGGGTAAAGAAGCTTTTGAGGTTTGCTTTCTCTGGAAGGATAATTTGTGATCCTGCCCTTGCTTTCAACAAAAATATAATTTGCATACCAGTGCATGTTGTGTTACTGAGCACTGGCTGACAAATGGTTCTTAACTCGTCATTCACTCAGTCATTCTTTCTTGAATGGCATATGTATGCCAACCGTAGTAGGAACTTGCTAGGCTCTAGGACTAACCCTTATGAAACGGGGGTCCTGGGGGAAGCAAATGCATATAACTATAAACATTTGTGGGGATATCAGAGGGGGTGCCTATAGGTGCAATACTTCGTTCATTCATTGTCCCATCTAGGAGATTTTGTGTCTTAGCAGCGTGTTCCACAGCAACACATCCCTGTATCAAAACATTCACCATATTATTTTGAAATTCTCTGCTTAGGTATGTATTTTTCCCACTAAGTTTAGAACTGGTTAAGGACAGGCTATGGGGTACGTAATATATGTACTCACACACACACAGATATATATATTACCATAGTAAATATACAATATAGATTTATATATACACACACGTATATATTTCTCCCTCTCTATATATACACAAAACACACACACACACATATATACACACACACATATATATGAAATACACACACACACACACACACTTCTGCCAAGCACAGAAAGTCAAAACTAGGCAAGGGTTCTTTAAGTGTTCATGAAAAAATAGATGTGCTTAGCTAAGAGCGTCCTTAAGTTGCCAGGGGAAATACAGGATGGATTCACAAAGGGAGATTTTTTTTCTTTCTTTCTTTAACTCTTTTTTTTTTTTTTTTTTTTTTTTAGACTGAGTCTGGCTCTGTTGCCCAGGCTGGAGTGCAGTGGCCGGATCTCAGCTCACGGCAAGCTCCACCTCCCGGGTTTACGCCATTCTCCTGCCTCAGCCTCCCGAGTAGCTGGGACCACAGGCGCCCGCCACTTCGCCCGGCTAGTTTTTTTTGTATTTTTTAGTAGAGATGGGGTTTCACCGTGTTAGCCAGGATGGTCTCGATCTCCTGACCTCGTGATCCGCCCGTCTCGGCCTCCCAAAGTGCTGGGATTACAGGCTTGAGCCACCGCGCCCGGCCTCTTTCTTTAACTCTTGAATTCGAAATAATCCAGACTTATTGAACAGTTGCAAAAATAGTACAGAGAATTCCCGTATCGTCTTCCCTCAGATTCCCCAAACATTTCACCCCATTTGCACTTTCTTTTTCTCTTTCTGTGGATATAATTTTTTTTTTTCTGAAATGTTTGAGAGTGGAAGGTAGAATGCAGGGCAGGGTGAAAGGCGGAAGGAGAGAGTTGGGTTGGGAGGCTGTTTTTTTTTTAACCTTCTGAGATGGAGTTTCGCTCTTGTCATCCAGGCTGCAGTGCAATGGCACGATCTCGGCTCACTCTAACCTCTGCCTTCTGAGTTCAAGTGATTCTCCTGCTTCAGCCTTCCGAATAGCTGGGATTACAGGCACCCACCACCATGCTCGGCTAATTTTTTGTATTTTTAGTAGAGGGGTTTCACCATGTTGGCCAGGCTGGTCTTGAACTCCTGACCTCTGATGATCCACCTGCCTTGGCCTACCAAAGTGCTTGGGATTACAGGTGTGAGCCACTCTGCCTGGCGATTGGGAGGCTTTTACAGTAACCCAGAGCGCTATGATGAGGGCTGGACGTGGTTGGAAATGATGAGGAAGGTGAGAAGGTGAGAAGGTCTGGCATTTATTTTGAAAGGAGAGTCTCTCTCTTGGATGACAAGAGAGAGAAAAAGAAGTTTTAAGGATGATGTCAAGGATTTTGGCCTGAGTAACTGGAAGGCTAGAGATGCTGTTATTGGGATCGGGAAGACTATGGGAGGAGTGGGTTATAGCAGGAGGAATCAAAAGTGCATTTTGGGCATGCTAAATTTGAGGTCTAAAAAGAGATGTAAAGAAGTGTTGGCTGGACGCGATGGCTCACCCCTGTAATTCCAGCATTTTGGGAGGCTGAGGCGGGCAGATCACCTGAGGTCAAGAGTTCGAGACCAGCCTGATAATTATTAAAATTGATCATTGATGTTTACTAATTAATCATATTATTGCTCCTAATATCGAGGGAGTGTACACCTACCTGTGATGTTGTTCCTAATATCCAGGGACAGAGAGCATGATCTTAGTTTTAATATCGCAGTAGGTGTACACTCACACTGTGACACTGATCCTAATATCCAGGGAGTAAAGTATGACATGATTCCCAACATAGCAATGAATGGACAGTCACCCGGTGATATTGCTCCTAATACTCATGGAAGAAGCGTATGATATTACTCCCAATATCACAGGGAGGGTACAGCTCTTCTGTGATATGGTTCCTAGTATCTGGAGGGGGAGAGGATGATAATAATTCCAGTATCGTAGGCAGTGTTCACCCGCCCTGTGATATTGTTATTAATATCCTGGAAGGGAGAGGATATGACTCCCCATAGAGCAGGAGGCGTACATCCTGGGATATTATTCCTAATATCCATGGAGAGGAGAGGCTGATATTACTCCCAATATGGCCGTGGGTGTACATCCATCCTGTGATATTCTTCTTAATATTCCAAGGCTGAGAGGTTGATATTACTCCCAGTATCGCAGACACTGTAGACCCCCGTGTGATACTCTTCCTGCTACCCGGAAGGGGAGAAGATGGTATTAATCCCCATATCACGGGAGGTGAACACCCACTCTGCTATCTTTCCTAGTATGCAGGGGGAGAGAGGATAATATTATTCCCAATATTGCAGAAGATGTACACGCCCCCCCATGATATTGTTCTTAATATTCCAAGGCACAGAAGACGATATTACTCCCCATATCACAGAAAGTATACACCCCCCAGTGATGTTGTTCCCATGATCCAGGAGGGAAGAGGATGATATTACTTTTTTTTTTTTTTTTGAGATGGAGTCTCGCTCTGTCGCCCAAGCTGGAGTGCAGTGGCCGGATCTCAGCTCACTGCAAGCTCCGCCTCCCGGGTTTACGCCATTCTCCTGCCTCAGCCTCCCAAGTAGCTGGGACTACAGGCGCCCGCCACCTCGCCCGGCTAGTTTTTTGTATGTTTCAGTAGAGACGGGATTTCACCGTGTTAGCCAGGATGGTCTCGATCTCCTGACGTCGTGATCCGCCCGTCTCAGCCTCCCAAAGTGCTGGGATTACAGGCTTGAGCCACCGCGCCCGGCCCTCGGATGATATTACTTTCAACCCCTGCACCCTGCAATGCTCTCACCCTGCAACACCAACACCCAGCTGAACCTGACATGGAACCAGAGGTGCTGGCTGGGGGTGTTCATTGCTTCTCTTTTCTCCCTTGCCAGACTCAGTAGAGGAAGCTGAGACCGAGCAGCCACAGGAACAAGGTGGGTTTTGCGCGTGGCTCAGGCTTCCTCTGGTTGTGAGCTGGGCCTTGGGGTAACGCGGGGGGTGGTGACAGAGCTGAGTACGGTGGGCATTGGATGCGACAGTCACCCCTCTGTGGTGTGGGCTGGGGGCTTGGAGGATGTCGCCTGAGGTGGGCCTGAACCTCCCGTCTACTCTGGCACTGGAGGCCGTGGGGTCCCACACTTCTTCCAATGAACATGCTGACCCCCGCCTGGTCCCCGACCGAGGTGGGGCATCCTTTCCACTGCTGGGGCCCACATATAGCTGTGGGTTCCTTCTTCATGACCTGGAGAAGCTGCAGTTCACCCTGTGCTCTGCCTCAGAGATGGGAGGCCACACTGCCCTCAGCGGGTAGCAGAATTCAGAGCCTTAGGTTGCAGGGGCCTCAACTGATGTCCCTGAAAGGTCTGCTCCTTCCTGAGGGGCTGATTCAGGGAGGCCCTCCCGTCTCCCCTCTGCGGCTCTGTCTCTTCCCCTCAGGGTCCACATGTGGACAGCCTGGTGATGTGGACCCACCAAGGGCTCTTGGAATTTCCCGGGGAATGGGATCCATCCCAGTACATTTGGGATGCAGGCACAAGGTTCCAGAGGAGGCCCGGGAAGCCAGTGGGGAAGGGAAGGTTGTTGTAGGTTTGCCTCAGGGAGGGGGTGGTTCCACCCTCTGCCAAAGTCTCTGGAGCAAAGGCACGTGGCTCTCCAGCTGCCCCGGAGGCCAGGGTAGTGGCTGGGAGGGGCTGTGTGCAGAGTGTGCCAGGCCCCACCCACAAATGGGGCTTGTAGGGTCCTGGGGTGGCAGAGACTGAGCGTAGGAATGTGAGCTTCAGGCCACAGAAGCCACAAAAGGGTGAGTGGCGTGATGGTGGGGCAGCACTTGGCCCCGGGTTAGGGAAGTCTCTTTAGTCTAGAACCAGAGGGTTGAGAGGATTTAGTCAACTAATAGGTGGTGGCTGAGGGGCTGGTGGTGGAGGGGGGGCTGGTGATGTAGCCTGTGTGAAGGCCCAGGGTTGAGGGAGTGGGGGTGAGTGAGCGAGGATGAGTGGGGTGTGAGTGCTGGTGAGCGGAGGTTTGATGGGGTGAGTGAATGAGAGTGTGAGCGGGGATGAGTGGGGTGTGAGTGGGGGTGAGTGAATGGGGTGTGAGTGAACAGGAGTGTGAGCGGTGATGAGTGGGGTGAGTGAGTGGGGTGAGTGAGTGGGAGTATGAGCGGGGGTGAGTGAGCAGGGCTTATGCAGGGAGGTGCAGAGTTGAGAGCGGGTGGGTTGGGTGCTGGATGGTGAGAAGCTCTTCTGGAGAGCTAAGCAGGGCCTGGGGCCTCAGGCTGTGGCTTGGCCTTTTCCCCAAGAGCACTGGGGAGCCATGGGGTGCTATCGAACAGTCACTGCAGACTGAGCAGTGAACGGACAGTAGGTGGGCAGGGCTGTCCAAAATCTAGGCCACAGGGGATAGATGAGGAAGTTGAGTCCAGGGAAATGGCTGAGTCGAGGGATACTGTTGAGTCCCCTCTGCCTTGCAGCGCTTTGTCATGGCATAGTGAGACCACTCAGAGGTGCCTCCTGTGGCCTGGACCAGAGCCCCAGGGGCTGTGACCAAACCTGCCCATTTCCCAGCACAGGCCTGGCACCCACTCCTGGCCCTAGGAGGGATGAGATTTTGGAAAGGACCGTGTGAAGGGGCCCTGGTCCCACATATCTGCCCAAGGAGGGGTGGGGGGTTCTGACCCAGGCTTCTTCCCCAGGGGCATTCTCTGACTGGAAGGAGACCCTCCAGGAACCCAGCGCCCCAGCCCCCACTGCAGCCTCCGGTTGCTCCTGGCACAACAGCCTGTGACACCTCCTCCTACGAGGCCCTCCCCGGGGTGCTGGGGGATTCAGACTCGGAAATGCAGGCCAGGGAACGGGGACCATGCTTCCCTGTCTCCCCACCCTGCGCTGAACGGTCGAGGAGACCGAGGGCGGCGCTGATACCCCACATGCTTACTTGGGGTCATTTTTGAGTCACTTTCAGTAGTTTGTGTCCTTCTAGGAGTGTGGCTGTTGTGTCTGGATGGTCTGATTTCTTGGTGTACAATTGTTCGTGGTGTTTTCATGGTATCCTTTTATTTCTGTCAGGTCAGCAATAATGTTTCCTCTTTCATTTCTGATTTTAGAAACTTGGGCTTTTAATTATTTATTTATTTATTTTTATTAAAGATGGGGTCTCATCATGTTCCCCCAGGCTGGTCTTCAATGCTGGCCTCAGCGATCCTTCCACTTCCGCCTCACAAAGTGCTGGGATGACAGGCGTGCGCCATGGTGCTCAGTCTCTGATTTTAGTCATTTGTGTCCCATCTTTCTTTTCTTGGTTAGTCTGGTGAAATATTTGTCAATTTTGTTATTATTTTCAAAAAACCCACCTTCGGTTCTGTTGATTATGTCTTGTTTTTCCATTCTCTGTATTTTTACTTCCCATCTCCACTCTCACGTTTATTATTTTCTTCCTTTTATTCACTTTGCGTTTAGTTCTTTTTCTAGTTTCTCAGGGCGGAAGGTTAGGTTTTTGATTTGAGATTTTTCTTCTTTCTTTGAATGTAGACATTTGCAGTTATAAATTTCCCTTTCAGCACTGCCTTAGCTGCATCTTGGAATTTTTGATACGCTGTGCTTTTTTTTTTTTTTAAGACAGAGTTTTGCTCTATTGCCCAGGCTGGGGTGCAGTGGTGCAATCTTGGCTCACTGCAACTTTTACCCAGATTCAAGCCATTCTCATGCCTCAGCCTCCCGAGTAGCTGGAATTACAGATGTTTGTGCACCACCACCCCCCCCCCGCCTAATTTTTTTTTTTTTTTTTTTTTTTTTATAGAGACAGGATTTCACCATGTTTCCCAGGCTGATCTCAAACTCCTGGACTCAAGCGATCCTCCCGCCTCAACTCCCACAGTGCTGGGATGAGAGGCGTGAGCCACCGCGCTGGCCCGGGCTGTACATTTGTTTGCATTCTTCTCCAATTAGTTTTCGGTTTCCCTGATGGTCTCTTTGACTCACTGGTTGTTTAGGAGTGTGTAATTTCCACATATTTTTGAATTTCCCACATTTCCTTCACTGTCGATTTCGAGTGTTCGTGCCAGTACAGCTGAAGAACACCTCTGCTTTGGTCTCAGTCCTTCTCCATTCACTGAGGCTCATTTTGTGGCCTGGCACATGGTCCGTCATGGGGAATATCCCATGGGTGCTCGAGAGGACGGTGTATTCAGCTGTTGTTGGGTGGCGTGTGTGACAGATGTCCATTCGGCGTACCTGGTTTCCTGTATTAATCTCCGGAACGTTTCTCACACTAGAAAATCAGAAGCTTTCCACTGTTCCCAGCGCCCTGGCTTTGGGAGAGGCCAGTGAGCCTGTGGCTTGGGAGCCTGGTTGCATGAGAGAAGCATGTGTGGGAACGCCAGGGGCCGGCTTTGAACCCCATTCCCCCAACATGATGCCGTGTGTGGCAGACATGACGCTTGGCTTTGCTCTCTGCGAGTTCCATCTGTGACAGGGGCTACTTGTGCCCCTGGCCTCATCAGCTCAGGCTGAAGGTGGCCCTGGTCCTGACCAGAGGGACTTTGTGAAGCAGAAATAGATGGCCTGGTGCAGGGGCCGAGCCTGGCCAGGATCTCAGCCCTGGGAGTTGTAAAGAAGGCCGGCCTGTACCATGAGCATCTGTACCAAGCTGTGCCCATGTCACGGTGTGCTTGGCATCTGCCCTTGCACAGGTGCATGGCCTGTCTGCGCTCAGGCTCCCCGCCTATGGGACCCAGGCTCACAGAGGTGAAAGAGGCAAGCATGGCGCAGGGGCCTCCGAGAACAGCCAGCCTCGCTTCAATGCTGGGAGACTAACATCTTCCATTTTGTCTTCTGCCCAGGCCAGCTGCGGGCCGTCCAGTGGCTGTGCTACTTCTACAGCGTCATCATGCCCAGGAAGGCCCAGTGTGTCATCTACCACAAGCTCCAGCTCTCCCTGACCCACAAAGTGGCCGACAAGGTGCTGGAGGGGCAGATCCTGGAGACCATCAGTCAGCTCTACCTGTCGCTGGGCATGGAGTGGTAAGGGCTGGCTTTGCAGTGGTGGAGGTGGGGGCGGGCAGGGCAGGGAGGGGGGCACAGGGAAGCTGGCTCAGGGCGCCATCAGCCCCTCTCCTTTTGATCATTTGGTTCTTTGGCATCAGATGCTTTGAGCTGGTGGGCCTGGGGTCGTCCCAGGACTGCTGCTGGCCCGTGAGTCCCAGCTTGAGCCTCCCTTGTTGGGTCAAAGGTCATCTCAACCCCAGCAGAGGCAGTACATGCACTCTGGGCTGTTCTTCCTATTATGGTGGCTTTTGTCATCTGATCTTTGCCTGCCCTGAATCTTCACTCCTGGCCTTCATCTGTCCCCTTAAATGTGACCACAGCAGCCACCTGTGGCTTCTCTCCCACAGAAGACAAAGCCAGTTGTGTCACCTCCTTCCCTGGGGCAGGGTTTCAAGGTCTCACGTCCCATATGTGGCCTACTCCCCTTCCCCCAATCATCCTGATCTGGTGGGGTAACCATGGCCCTGGCCACCCCACCCATAGGGCCCAGTGACATTGCTGCAGTCACACCCCCTCGAGTGTTGGACTTACTGAGAGAGCAGGGAAGGAGCCAGATTCCATGGGGACCTGGGAGACTGGCTCCAGTCTTGGCCTCAGGTTCACAGAAGGAAAATGGGCCAGTGTGCTAGAGCTATGCTTCGCAAAGTGTAGTCCCTGGACCAGTAGAGCAGCATCCATGTCACCTAGGAGTTTGTGGCAAGTGGGAGTTCTAGGGCCTGCCCCAGGCCTGTGGAGCCGGAAGCTCTGGGGGCAGGGCCAGCAAGCTATAAGGACAGGCCTCCGGGTGACTGTGATGCCTGCACACCTTGAGAATCATCGGCCCAGATAGCCTCTGAACACTAACGGCTCCTGGTGCATCTGGAGAAGACACAGGCCATGTCTGGGAGGCAGGGGAGATGGACTAGCACACTCCTCCTGCCACAGGGCAGCATGATGCTTGATTCCCTCAGAAGGATGTCCTTCATCTTTTCCATGCCGTGTGTGTTCACCCTGGCCCTCCCAGCAGCCTGGGAAGGGCAGAACACTGCACACACAAGAGGGCTGTTCCCAATCTGCACATTCCAGTTCATCTGTCGCCAGACCCACGGGAGGAGGCAAACTGGTTCCAGGAGGATGAGAGCCCTTGTTCTGACACCTGCGTCTGATTCCAGGGCCTACAAATCCGCTCTGGACTACACCAAACGAAGTCTGGAGATTTTCATTGACCTCCAGAGGAAAGAGGAGGCGGCGCATGCCTGGCTGCAAGCAGGGAAGATCTATTACATCCTGCGGCAGAGCGAGCTGGTGGATCTGTACATCCAGGTGAGTGACAAGGGATGTGGGAGGACCCCTGTGCTGTTCACTCTCTGTCCATCCACCCATCCATTCATCCTTCCATCATCTATCTGTTTACCTGCTCATCCTTCTATCCATCAATCCATCATCTATCCATCATCTTCCCATACACCTGTGGGTCCTTCCATCCATCCATCCATCCTTCCATCATCCATCCATTCACCTGTTCATCTTTCCATGCAACCATCCATTCATTCACCTCTCCATCCATCTATTCACCTGTTCGTCCATCCATCCATCCATCCATCCTTCCATCTTTCCATCATCCATCCATCATTCTTCTGTTCACCTCTTGGTCCGTCCATCCTTCCATCTTTCCGTTATCCATCCAACCATCTTCCATCCATCCATGATCCATCCATTCACCTGTCCGTCCATCCATCCATTCATTCATCATCCATCCTTTTATCATCCATCCATCCATTCACCTGTTCATCCATCCCTCCATCCATTCTTCCATCCTTCCATCATCCATTCACCTGTTCATTCTTCCATCCATCCATCATCCATCCATCTTTCCATCATTCATCCACTCGCCTGCTCATCCTTCCATCCATCCATCCTTCTATCATCCATCCATTCACCTGTTCATCCTTCCATTCATCCATCCATCCGTGCATCCATCATTCATTCATTCCTTTATCATCCGTTCATTCAGCCACCATCCATCCACCTGTTCATCCATTCATCCATCCATCCTTCCATCATCCATCCATTCACCTGTTCATCCTTCCATCCATCCATCCATCCATCCATCCATCCATCCATTCAACCATATATCCATCCATCCATCTACTCATCTCCTGTTCATCCTTCTATCCATCCATTTATCCATTCATTCATCCATCCTTCCATCCATCCGTCTTTCCATCATCCATCCATTCATCTGTTCATCCTTCCATCCATCCATCATCCATCCTTTTATCATCCATCCATTCACCTGTTCGTCCATCCATCCGTCCATTCATCCTTCCATCAACCATCCATTCACCTGTTCATCTTTCTATCCTTCCATCCATCCACCATTCATCCATCCACCATTCATCCATCTGTCCATTTATCCATTCATCTGTTTATCTTTCCATCCATCATCCATCCATCTGTCCATCCCTCCATCCACCATTTATCCATCCTTTTATCCATCCATTCACCTGTTGTTCCATCCATCTGTCCATCCTTCCATCATCCATCCATTCACCTGTTCATCCTTCCATCCATCCATCCTTCATCCATCCATCCATTCAACCATATATCCATCCATCCATCCACTCATCTCCTGTTCATCCTTCCATCCATCCATTTATCCATTCATCCATCCATTCATCTGTTCATCCTTCCATCCATCATCCATCCATCCATCCTTTTATCATCCATACTTCATCCATTTATCATCCATCCATTCACCTGTTCATCCATCCATCCGTCCATTCATCCTTCCATCAACTATCCATTCACCTGTTCATCTATCCTTCCATCCATCCACCTGTTCATCCTTCCATCCATCCACCATTCATCCATCTGTCCATTTATCCATTCATCTGTTCATCTTTCCATCCATCCATCATCCATCCATCTGTCCATTCATCCATCCGTCCATCCCTGCATCCATCATTTATCCATCCTTTTATCTATCCATTCACCTGTTGTTCCATCCATCTGTCCGTTCATCCTTCCTTCCATCCATCATCCATCCACATATCTATTTATCCATCATCTATCCATGCTTCCATCATCCATCCATCCACCTGTTCATCCATCCATTCTTCCATCATCCATCCACCCACCTATCTACCTATTAATCCATCCCTCCATTCATCTATCTGTCCATTTGTTTATCCATACATTCGTCTATCCACCATCTATCCATCCACATGTACATACATCATCTATCCTCCACCCATCCATACATTATCTACCCACCCATACATACATACAGACATACACACATCATTCCATCCATCCATCCATCCATCCATGCATCCAAGCATTAATCTAGCCACACGCCCATCCATCCATCCATGTGTCTACATCTTCTCATCCATTCATTCATCCATCCACTCATTCCTAAACCACTGCTGAGCACCTGTTGTGTGCCTTTTCCCTCCCTCCAACTGGTTCCCTCACATCCTCCCCCAGTGGCCAGCATCTTTTCCCTGAGGGCAGAGGCGTGGCCCCTCACAGTGCACAGCATCTGCGGGTATACAGCACATGCTCAAATAATGCGACCACTCAGTTAACACACAGAACTTGCTCCAAGCGACACGTGGCACATCTCCTTACAAAATGAATCTATCATAGTGACTGTTTTCAGAGGCTTTCCCAAACACAGTGTGATCTGGAACAAATTGTGAAGCCCACGAGCCTGGTGAAGTTTTCATTATTGAGCACCTGCTGTATACCTCCTTGAGCTGAGGAGAAGGATCAAGAGCTCATGGCCAAGAGGGGACCAGGCCCACCCACAAACACTGCGGATGTGGCAGGGATGTGGCAACGCAGAAAGGAACCAGGGGCTGGGCTCCCAGCAATCTGGGGGCCACGGAGACTGGTTTGAGTGCAGGGGGAGTGGGCTAGGGCTAGCCCTGGTGGTAGGATTCACAGGTATCGGGCTCCTGGGCTGCAGCTGCTCTGTCACCTCCTGGCACTCAGGTGCATCAGTTCATTGTCCTCATGCCAGTGGTGGGGGCAGCCCTCATGCACAGGGTCTGAAAAATGCTCAGGTGTACCTGTAGTGTGTGAGAGGAAGGAGGCTGGCAAAGGTGCGCGTAGCCACCTCGCTAGGTGTGGGTCTTGAGGGAACTTCTGTCTCCTTTCAGGTGGCACAGAATGTGGACCTGTACACAGGCGACCCCAACCTGGGGCTGGAGCTGTTTGAGGCAGCTGGAGACATCTTCTTCAATGGGGCCTGGGAGCGGGAGGAAGGCATGTCCTTCTACCGGGTGAGCTGGCCTGTGGGCTGATGTGGGTGGGCCTCAGTGGGGCACCTGGAGGGCTGAGGCACAGGTGTGGCAGGGTAGAGGTCTCCCACCTGGAGGCAGGGCCACCCATGCACATGATGACTTTCCAAGTGGTCTCACCGGGAATGATATTGACCATGCCCCTGCCCGAGACAAACGCTCGGGGCCTGGACGTGACAATGGTTCTACCCTTGTACCTGATGACCTCAAGCAACCATGAGTGAGAAGTCCTGTCCCCATCTTCCAGATGAGGAAACTGAGGCTCAGAGAGGCACAGGGACATGTCAAAGGACACACAGCATCAGTGGGAGACCCAGGTCTGCATGTACCCCGAAGTGGGACGGCTTCTCCCTTCCTCTGAGCTCACAGTGTTGCTCAGCCCTGGGCACAGATAAATGTGGTGTTTTTAGAGCAGAGAGGAGTGCTGGCTCCCCCCAGTCAGACCCCCGGTGCCCAGGTGGGAGAGGCTGGTCTGAGGCTGTCAGGTGTAGCTGGATGGGCTTCAGGTGACTCTTCAGCCCCCAACTTGGTGTCTGAACTGTGTGTTATCCCAGAGCACAGAGCTGTGTCGAGGTGCAGGGGTAGCTGGGGCATGGGAAGCTCCAAGTACATGTTTGAGCTCTGAGGAGGGCGCTGGGCAAGGTGGGTGCTGTGGGAAACCTGACCCCACCTGCCTGTGTGGTAGGACCAGGCCCTGCCCCTGGAGTGACTACGGGCAACCGCAAGGTGGAGCTGCAGCTTCAGCTGTGCAACAAGCTGGTGGCACTCCTGGCCACACTGGAGAAGCCCCAGGAGGTCTTGGAGTTTGCCTACATGGCCCTAGCACTCAGCATCACTCTGGGTAAGTCCCCTGAGCCCCCACCCTGCCAGGACCCACACTTTGCCAGAGCCCAGCCTCCAGGTCTGCAGGCCAGGAGCTGAAACAGCTGCTGGATTTTCCTGGTCTCCTGTCCAGGCAGGCAGATCTGCCCAGCTGGCTTCCCCGTCCGGCTGTGGGGCACAGCCCAAGGTCTCTCACGCAGTGCAGAGCTCCCTGCCTGCCTGAGCTCTGCTTCCTCTGCCTGTTTCTGCTGCTGACCACAAGGGCCGCCCAGTGTGCCCTCTGCCTTCCAGACATGCCAGGCATCTCATTGGTCCCTGTGCCAGGCTGAGTGGCACATTCCCTTTCTCTTGTGCCCTTCCCACCATCATCAACCACACAGCTCTCTGGCTGATAAAATCCCAGTTCCCCTTCCAGCAGTCTGCCCCTTAAGGCCGGGCATCCCCTGGTGCTGTGCCAGGGTCGTCTGTCCCCCTCCAGAGACAGGGAACCCTAGGCAGGCCACATGCCCCAGCGCCTTGTGCCCCGTGGCCCATTACACAGTAGGTGAGCAGCTGACTCCCCAAGGTAGGGGGCTCTGATCGTGCCACACCCAGGAGGAGTCGGATGTCACGTCTGTGGGTTGCCTGGAGCCGGGTAGCCCAGGAGCACCTGGACTGCATGGCTTTTGGGTTCTCCTGGTTAAAACCAGTGAGCAAAGGCAGGTGGCTCTGTGTAGACACAGAACTGGGCCATCCAAGTCCGACTTTCCAAAGCCTCACAGTAGACAGGGGCAGGTCTTATTAGTTCTGCTTTGCACAAGGGAAAGTGAGTCTGGGAACCTGGAAGGGACTGGCCAGAGCTGCCCAGGTGACCACAGGTGCCTGGAGGCAAGCCAGGCATGCAGCCCAGGGTCTGCATACCTGCTCCTGAGGGGCCTGAGCCCTCCCTGCCCCAGGGAGCCACGTCCTCACACCTGCACCTTTGGCCTGCACCCAGGGGACCAGTGAACGAGCGCATGGCCTACCACGGCTGGCCGCCCTGCACCACCGGCTGGGCCATGGCAAGCTGGTGGAGCACTTCTACCTCAAGGCCCTGTAGCTCTGCAACTCACCGCTGGAGTTCGACGAGGAGACCGTCTACTACGTGAACATGTATCTGGTTATCGGTGACATCATCTTCTATGACCTGAAGGTGGGTGGCAGGGGTAGGGCACGGGGTGTTCCCAGACCCCTTGGAGTGGGATCTCCACCCACACCCCAGAGGCCTGGGTTCCAGCCTTCCTTAGGAATGGCCCAGTGGCCTCCCTGGAGCTCTGCACCCAGCTGGAGGAGCCGGCAAGGTTAGCAGATACAACCAAGCTCCCAGGATGGCCAGGCCCCACCCTCAAGAACTCAGTCTCAGCCAGGGAGGCTGACACATGAGTGGGCAATGGTGGCCTCTGGGTAAAGAAGGAGGATTGTAGTCAGGGGTGCCCTCCTGGAGGAGGTGACACCAAACTGAGTCTTGACAGTCAAGTGTCAAGTTGCATTTAACAAAGAAAACAGGGTCGGGAGAAGGACATTTCAGAGGACGGCATCATCCTCACATTGAATCCACGTTGCAAGATCCAACCCAAATCCTGGCGCCTCCTCTAGGAAGCCTGCCTAGGGTGCCAGCCTGCACTGAGTAACTCCTTCCTGGAGTCCCGAGACACTTTGAATCTTCACACCACCCAGGAAGGGTTGGGTGGGACCCCAGTGTCTTACCATTGGGTTCACAGACAGGGAAACCCCAGCTTAGGGCAGGTGTAGTGGGGCGGGGGCCCAGCCAGCCAGGCTGAGACCTTGCTGGGTCGGGTCTGTCTTGAGGGGAGGTGCTGTGCTCCCTCTGCCCCCAGCCCTGCAGGGGTAGAGAGCTGGGACTGGCAGACTCAGACCTGGGGTGTCTCCACCCCTCTGCCCAGCAGGCACCACCCCTCCTCAGCATCGCACCGGCACCTCGTCAGTGCTCCTTAGGGGCTGAGAGGCCAGGGCACTCCAGTCCAGGGGCCAAAATCTTGGGGGCCTTAGAACAACATGAGGAGCTGGGGCAGCCCTAAGACCCCGCCCCGTATCCCCCACCACAGGCTTGGGGCTGCCCGGGAGGCCCTTGCCCAGTGCTGGCGACACCTGGTGATCAGAAGTGGTCCCTGTGGCCTCCCAAGTCCCAGCCAGACAGGGAGGTGCCAAGTGTCAGACCCAGAGGGACACTGCTCACTGCCCAGGGGCTCTCCTGGGACCCAAGGGGACCGACCTCCCAGAAGAGGCCTTTATCTCACTTGGTCAAGCCTGCCGCCCACTCCCCCTGTCCAGGAGAAAGGAAAGGGCCAAGTAGTACCTGAGAGGCCAAAGTCCACGGTTGAGGTCGAGGGGCAGAGGCCTCCTTCACCTCCTTCCCATGCACAACCTTCCTTCACCTCCTTCCCATGCACAGCCCTCTGGGCCTCATCGTGACTATGCTGTCAGCGCAGGCCAGCTTCCCACAGGGAGGCCCCCTCAGAATTCCCCAAGGGCGGCTGTCTTTCCAAGGCTACACCCTCCTCCTTGTATAGGAGACCCTGGACCCAGGGCCCAGAGGAGTGGGAGAAAAAGCCCGGCTGCATGGGGCCTGGAAGGCTGGCAGAGAAGCAGAGGTAAATGGGCATCTTTGCCGATTGCCTCTAAAATGGGGTCCCCTTTAGTCTACACGTGAGGGTGAGCCCTGGAATAGGGTGGATTAGATGTGTCCTGGCTCAGCCTGCTGCTCATTAGCTGCTTCACACACTACAGGCACATGGAAATGCACACGCAAATGCACATGCACACACAGGCGCCCACACACAGACACGTGCACACACACAGGCACACAAACACGCACAGGCACACACACAAGCACACGCAGAGACATATGCTTTGGCTGGCTCCTTCCTGTTTAGTTGGGAAGCCCCCACCCCTTCAGGCAGCCTTTGCCTTCCATCCCTGGCTGAGTCTGGGGTCTCCTGGGCTTCCCTCTGCCACAGCCCGGGCCACCCTGTGTGGTCAGTGTTCACTCCCAGGTCCCTCAGACTGGGATCAAGGACGTTAGGCTCAGCCACACACCCAGCACAGAGTCCAGTGTTCGGCTGGGCGGGGGCCATTGGATGAGCAGTGGCGGTGACTCGGGACCTTCTCACGCCCCTGCTCTGTGTGTGGGGCGGGGCAGTGAGGGAATGGACTGCTGCATCTTGGACTTTCTCATTGGCCCTGGGAGCCATCTTGAGATGGTAAAGAGGAACAGGCCAGGCATGGGTCTTAGAGAGGTCCCTTGGGTGACCCCCATGTGGAAGAGGTGCCGGGTGGGGGATGGGAGGGTCAAGGAGGAGGTCTGGGAGACGGCATCCCAACCCAGGGATGGTGAGTTTGAGCCAAAGATGCATTGAAAACAGGAGTGGATGTCTGGGGAGTCACACTCCATCAATATTTCAGGGAACATTGCCAGGGAGGACACCTGTGAGATGGTTTTGTACCTGGCCTGTCCCGTGGAGGGCCTGGAAATGGTCAGTATGGACAGGGGCCAGAAGGGAGCCTGGGTCACTCAACGCTGTGCCCCTGCTGTGGCTTGGAGCCACGAGTCCTGCATGGAACTGTCAGAGCAGGCAGGATCTGCCCTGACCTCAGCCCATGGGGAAAGCAGCCACTGCCTACAGAGAGGGTGGGACTGGGGCAGGAGGCGTGGGGTGAGTGGGGCATAGGGACAGTCAGGAAGGCTTCCAGGGGTGTCAGGGTCATCCCCACCTCCTGCAGCTGACACCACAGCAGTGTCACAGGCTTCAGGGCTCATGGGGTGAGCCAGCATTGGCTGGACATGTGGAATGACCTGGAGACAGGAACGGCCTCTGGGAAGACGGGCTCCGAGTCCCCCTTTTGCTGAGCATGGCCTGTCCCCTTCAGGACCCGTTTGATGCAGCCGGGTACTACCAGCTGGCCCTGGCAGCCGCCATGGACCTGGGCAACAAGAAGGGCACAGCTGAAGACCTACACGCAGCCGGCCACCATCTCCCACAACTTCCTCCTGGACCGTGAGAAGTTTATCCTCTTCTACCAGAAGGCCAGGACCTTCACCACAGAGCTCAACATCTGCAGGGTCAACCTACCTCCTCTGCCACTCTGCGGGTGGGTCCTCTGGTTGGCCCTCAGCCACCCTCGCTGAGGACAGCATCCAAGGGAATGGGTTTTGTGCAAGGAGGATGGTCTCCTGCCTCTCCTGGTGTCTCCGTGGCTCATTTTCTGGGAAATGGAGGCATGAAAGCAGGGTTCAAATAGCAATTAATGTTTTTTTTGCAATAACATACCGAAGTCCCCAGGGCATCCTTCTCTGTGTGCTTCCTGGGCTGTGTCTAGGGGCCAGCTCCTTCCCTGGTGACAGCTCTCTGATCTTGGGGATGAGAAGGACCCTGAGTCCAACAGACCTGGCCAGGTCACCATGAGCCTCGGTTTCCTCAGCGGCCAGACGGGAGATGGTGGTGGAACTCCCTGGGCAGCTCCCTGCTCTCCCTGCTCAGAGCTCTTACTGTACGTCTCGTGCCGCCATTGCCTTTAACCTTCAGGCCACTGTGATCGGATGTGGGGGCTGCTAGTGTCCCTGTTCACCATTGAAGAAATAGAGGCACAGAGAGGTTAGGTGTCTGGCCCACCGTCACACAGCAGGTAGGGGCAGACACGCAGAGCCCAGTACACTGACCACCACACCACCCTGCCAGCCTGTAGCCTGGATGGTGTCCCCCATTGGGACCCAAAGTCAGCTCCTGGACCTCTCTTGTGTCAGGAGAGCCACAGGCCAGTGAGGGTGGCGAAGGGGATCCCTCACTCAGTGTCCTCTGCTCTCAGATTTGGTTGGGCCAAGCCTGGCCAGTCCCACCTCTGGCCACTGGTCAGCCCTGCAGGAAGTGAGATGCAGGGATCTCTGCCTGTGTAGACGCTGCTACCCAGTATTGAAAGCCTTATCTGGGCTGACCCCAGCCATCCCCACATGCCCCTCCCCTTCCGGCCCCTGGCCCTCATCCTAGTCCCAGAAATCCCAGGTTTTCCTTCTTGGAATCTCTTGGCCCCAGGGAACACGGCTCACACGGTCTCTTTGCCAGTTTACGCAAGAAAACCGAGGTTCAGAGACTATGGGTGTCCCACGTGATTCTCACGTACACTGCACTCTCCCAGGCCCCTTTTTTACACACTTTAAATGAGGTGACTTTCACATCGCATGCAATTAACTATTTCAACGCAATTAATGTGGTGGCATTTGTGCATTCACAGTCTTGTGCAACCACTCTCGCCATCTAGTTTCGAAATGTATTCATCTCCCCAAAAGAAACCTCCCATCCTCACTAAGCAGTTACCCCTCCTTGGTATCCCCCAAGCCCCTCGTTTAACGGAAGGGGAAACTGAGGTCCGGAGAGAGACTTGCCAGTGGGCGGAGCTCTGATAATAAGGAATCAGGCACCCATCTGCTGGTTCAGTCCTGGGTTGGTTTTCCACCCAGCAGAGGTGACAGAATCAAGAGGTTCTGGGACCCCATGCTTGCAGCCAGAGCCCTACCCTGAGCCTCCCCACCAGGGGGCAGCAGAGAGCTTTCCAGAACCAGCCGCGGGGCTGGCGGGAAGCAGCAGCTCAGAGCTGCTGACAAACCTCATGTAGACCCCAGATCGCCGTCTCTGTGGGTTGGGCTTGGGAATTGGAGAGGGGGCCGCATGATTGGAAACGTGAAGACAGCACGGCCTGGCTGGAGCAGCTGGAAGCGCCGTCACGTTGACTGAGGACACAGACCTCCTGCCTACTGGGCCGGGCCTGCAGCCATTCTTCTCGGGGTGGGGCCCCCAGGTCCGGGTTGCTCTTGGTCCCCGACCTGCCTCAGAGTCTGGGGAGCTTTGGAACTCCCATCTCCACCCACCCTGACTGGTGCCATGAGGGGCCTGGATCCTGGGATCCTGTTCCTCTTGGGCAGCAGAGACTGGGGGACCAGAGGAGATGATGGGTCTTCAAGCCCCACATTCAAACCCCAGCCCACCACTGACAGTCTGGGGGTTCGGGATGAGGGAATTGATGTCTCTGAGCCCCAGTTTTGTCTCCACTAAAATGAGGCCGACATACTGGGGCAGAGTGCCAGTCCCCGGGCTAACAGAGACCTGTTTCCTACTGAAAATACCTCTTACTTCTAGGAACAGCTCCAACAACCACACTAGAGAACACTCTCCCCAGGCCAACTTGTCAGAGGCAGGTGAACCAGAGAGACTCCATCTTGAATGGGGGCTGGGTAAAGGGATGCTGAGACTTACTAGGCCGCATTCCCAGGAGGCTAGGCATTCTTAGTCACAGGATGAGATAGGAAGTCGGCACAAGATACAGGTCATAAAGACCTTGCTGATAAAGCAGTTTGCAGTAAAGTCGGCCAAAGCCCACCAAACCCAAGATGGCCACAAGAGTGACCTCTGATTGTCCTCACGGCTTATTATATGCTAAATATAATGCATTAGCTGCTACAAGACACTCCCACCAGCGCCACGACAGTTTACAGATGCCATGGCAACATCTGGAGGTTACCCTACGTGGTCTCAGAAGGGAGGGCAGAAACTCTCAGTTCTGTGAATTGCGCACCCCTTCCCTGGAACACTCATGAATAGTCCAAAACTTGTTTAGCATATGATCAAGAAATAACCATGAAAATGGGCAACCAGCAGCCTTTGGGGCCACTCTGCCTATGGAGCAGCCATTCTTTCTTTTCTTTTTCTTTTTTTTTTTTTTTGAGATGGAGTCTTTCTCTGTTGGCTGAACTAGAATGCAGTGACATGATCTTGGCTCACTACAACCTCCACCTCTTGGGTTCAAGCGATTTTCCTGCCTCAGTCTTCCTAGTAGCTGGGATTACAGGCACCTGCCACCACGACCAGTTAATTTTTTGTATTTTAATGGGGACAGGGTTTTGCCATGTTGGACCAGGCTGGTCTCGAACTTCTCACCTCAGGTGATCCACCTTCCTCGGCATCCCAAAGTTATAGGATTACAGGAGTGAGCCGCTGCGCCCAGCCAGAGTAGCCATTCTTTTATTCCTTTTCTTTCCTAATAAACTTGCTTTCACTTTATGGACTCGCCCCGAATTCTTTCTTCTGTGAGATCCAGGAAACCTCTCTTGAGGTCTGGATCGGAACCGCTTTCCAGTAACAAACTTGCTTAACCTCTCAGACCCTTCGTCTCTTCATCTGTAACCAAAGACAAAGCCTCCCACGAGGTTCCAAAAGTGTGGAGAGAATGCATGGGAAACGAGGGGCACAGAGGTGGTGTGCAGAACCATATCACAGACTGGGTGTCAAGCCACTGTCATACTGGAAGTAATATCATGCTCTCCCCCACAAGTTATGAGGAACAATATCATAGGGGGGTGTGTACCTTCTCCGGTAGTGGGAGTAGTATCATCATCTCTTCCTTTAGATGACAGAAACAATATCACAGGTGAGTGTACACCCCGTGTGTTTTTGGAAGCAATGTCATTCTCTCTTCTTCTAGGTTTTACGATTCATATCACAGGTGGGGTGTACACCCCTTGTTATATTGAATGGAGTCTCATCCTCTTTCAACCTGTATCTTTAGAACAATATCTCATGGGGGTTGTATATCTCTTCAATATTGTTAGTAATACCATCTTCTCCTTTCCTGGATATAAGAAACAATATCACAGGAGGTGTGTACACCCCTTGCAATGTTGGTAGTAATATCATCTCTCCCCTGTGGTTATTAAGGACAAAATCCCAGGGTGGCTGTACGGTTCCTACTTTATTGGGAGTAATATCATCCATTCACCCCCTGGATATCAGGAACCATATCACAGAAGAGGTGTCCACCCCCTTCGATATTATCACCCATGTCATATTCTTCCCGCCTGGATATTAGGAACGATACCCCGGGGTTGGGGGCGGTGTACACCCACTGCGATATCGAAAGTAAAATCAGCCTCTTTCCCGCTGGATATTAGGAACTCTATCACAGGTGTGGGCGCACCTTCTGGGATATTGGGAGTACTATCAGGCTCCACACTGCTGCATATTAGGAACAACATACAGGGGGCAGGGTGGTTACACCCCCTGTGATATTGAGAGCAATATTCTGGTCTTACCCCTGTACATTAGAAACTACATCACAGGGGTCTGTACACCTTCAACGATATTGGGATTCATGTTACCCTCTCCCCCACGGAATGTCAAAAACGATATCACATAAAGGTGTACACCCCCTGCGATATGGCCAGTAACATCATCGTCTCTACCTTTGGATACTAGGAACAACATCACGGAAGGTGTGTACACTCCACTGCAATATTGGGCATAATGTTATCCTCTCTTCCCCTGGATATTAGAAACGATATCCCTGGTGGAGGGAGATGGAGTACATTAAGAACAACATCACTGGATGGGTGTACTCCCCCTGCGATATTGGGTGTAGTATCATCCTCTCTTCCCTAGGATATTAAGAATAATATCACAGGAGGGGTATACAGCCACAGTCCCTGTGTTATTGGGAGTAATAGTGTCTTCTCCCACTCTAGATATAAGGAAAAATATCCCAGGGTTTGTGTACATCCCTTGCGATATTGAGTATATTGTCATCGTCACCCAACATGGATATTAGGTGCAGTGTCTCAGGGGGGTGTACACCTTCTTCGATATTGGGAGTAATATCATCCCCTCCCCACAGGATCGTAGGCTAAATATCGAAGGGGTTTTACCACTGGTGCGATATGGGCAGTAATATCATGCTATCCCCACCTGGATGTTAGGAACTATATCACAGGCGGCTATACACTTCTTGGCATATTGGGAGTCTTATCATCCTCTCCCATTTTGGATATTATGAAAAATATTAGAAACGAGGTGTACACCTGCTGAGATATTGAGAGTAATATTATGCTCTCCTCTTTGGGATATTAGGAACAATATCGCAGGAGGTGTGTGCAAACCCTGCGATATTGGGAGTAATATCATTCTCTCCCCTTGAATATAAGAAACAATATCACAGGAGGATGTACTCCCCCTGTGATACTAGGAGTCATATCATGTTGTTTGGAACAATAGCACAGTGGGTGTGTAAAATCCCTGCGATATTGCCACTAGTATTATCTTCTCCATCCCAGGATATAAGGAACAATATCACAAGGTGATGTACACCCCTGTGATATTGGGGGTAATATCTTCCTCTTCCCTGCTGGCTTTTACTAATATCTTCCTCTCCCCGGCTGGATGTGAGGGAAAATATCACAGTGGAGGTCCACGCCCCTTGCGATATTGGGAGTAATATCATCCTCTCGTACCCTAGATAGAAGGAACAAGATGATCGAAAGGATGTACACACACTGCGGTAGTTTCAATAATGTCATCCTCTACCCCCTGGTTATTAGGAAAAACATCATAGAGGAATGTACACTTTCTGCAATATTGGGAGTAATATCATCTTCTCCCTGCCGGATATGAGGAACAAGCCTATTAATTATTAATATATATAATAAAAATTAGTAATCATCTACATTAATAATGACAAAGATACTAAATATTAATACTGATTCAGAATATTAACGATGAGTATTAATAATATTAACACTATTAATAAAATGATATCAACAATTAATCTTACTTAAATCAATACTAAGTGATGCTGGCAAAAAACAATAATATTAAAAATTAGTAACATTAATAAATGATATAATTATTAAAAATTAATTTTTGTCATCCAATATCTATTTAAAATAATTATCCATATTAATGGTAAAATATTAATTAATAGTATTATTGATAATTATTACAATCGATTCTTGATGTTTAAGAATTATATCACTGTTTCCTGAGCAATACACTGAAGGTGTACACCCGTCTGTGAAAGAGTTCATTATTTCCAGAGGGGGAGACGATATTACTCACAATATCTTAAACAGGCTATGAGTCTACCATGGCTCCCAATAGCCAAGGGGAGGAGAGGGGGTGGCTATTGGGCCCCACCTCGCGGGGCCTCTGCAAAGCCTCTACCTGGGCTTCAGCTCCCACCCCGGCACCCTCCAATCTTTTCACACAGACTGGAGAGCTATCTATAAAAAACATTCATCTGATCCATTGAAAACTCTTTGCTCACTTCAAGTACACGTCAAGCCTTTCTCGAGATTCCCTGCTCCGCCTGGTTCTGACACCAGGTCCCGCTCTAGCTCCAGCCACCCCAGGTCCTCCTGGGGCCTCTGGATATGCTGGCCGCTGTGTGCATCACATTCAGGCACAGTGATGGGCGGCAGAGCGACCCCCAAAGGAATCCCGGTCCCAATCCCTGGAACCTGGGACTGTTCCCTCATGCGGTGATAAAGGTGAATTCTGAGGACAACCCAGGTGGGCCCTAAGTGCCACTACCTGCATCGGCAGATGAGGGGTGCAGAGGCTGAAGGCCCTGGAGCAGGATGCTGCACACCCACATGGGAGGAGGCGGCGCCAGGGAACAAGGCGTGCAAGGCCCGCATCTCTGCGCACCTGAATGGGCCACGAGGGCCTCTCCTGGAGCAAACACTCTGGTCTCAGTCCATGGCTCCTGCCCTCCAGAGCTGTGGGAGAGTTAGTATTATTTTCCAGCCCCAGGTGTGTGGTCAGGGTCTCAGCGGCCACGGGACACACACAGGCACCTTCCTCAGCTCTGACCCAGAGGGAAATGTCATTTCCTCAGGAAAACGCCGCCTGGTTTCTAGGAGTGCAAAGTTCCCTCTGTCAGGGGCTCTCGGGGCACCCCATGTCCTCTCTTCATAGAAATCAACCCGGTGTCTCTCCCTGCAGTTACCTCGTGGTTATTTCACTTGCAGTCCGCACTAGGCTGCAAATTCCATGAGGGCAGGAACTGTGGGCTAGGCTTACACCACTGCACCATCAACAGGACCCGGCCGAGCCCAAACAGCAGGCGCTCAAGAAATACTTGTCTCTGAATGACATAAGCACAGTATTCCTCAGCCAGTCGTCTGTCCGTCCGTCCGTCCGTCCGTCCTGGTCAAGGGCTGATCCTGCAGGATTCCCTAACCGGCCTCCATGGGACTCAGCCAAGAGTAAAAACATGAAGTGGGGGTGTGGACTTGAGACTGGGAGCCACATGAGAGTCTGTGCATGAAAGTTTAACACCCACTGGGAAATTTTCACTTGAGTACCTCGGATGAAATTTAAAAGCGCACTTTGTTGAATAAACATAGGCTTGATTAAACCATTCCAACCTATACTTCGTTTTTTGACAGATTCTTTTCTTCCCAAAATAATTGGTTGATGTATTCAAAACTGAATACGGGCTCTAGTTAGAGGGCCACTTTGCATTGTGTAGAAGCCGAGATGGGGAGAGAAACAGGCAATGGGAAGAATTCCCGTCTTTGTGCTTAGGAAGCACGGAGGACAGAAACCCGTCAAGGGTCCAAAGAGCCCACAACTGCCTTCTTGAAGGGCCAGTGTAGAATTCTGAGGGTTTCACTGTTCCACCTGTACTGGGTAGGTCTCTAATTGCGATCTAAGACTTAAGATGCCGTAAGGCTTTAAGACTTGCCCTTTGTCTTAGAGAATCCTGGGCATGGGAAGGAAAATGTGGGTGGGGCATCAGGATCCCCAGAGGCACAAAGCCTCATGGGTTATTTTTCCAACTGAATCTCCCCCGCAGCCCATCCTGAGGTGGGGAATTACTGTCACTCATTCAAAGAATGACATCCATCGCTTAATAGCAAAAGAATTCTGCAGGCAAAGCAGCTCTCCCAAGAGGCTGATTTGTGCCCGAGAGTGTCTGAGTTCTGGTCCCGCCAGGCTGCTGCTGTGGGTGCGTGGAACAGCGCAGCCCTGACACCTGAGCCACGCCCACGACCGTGTGCTCCTCTCAGTGTAAACGCAGTGACAGCTGTGATGGAAGAATCCGCCTTTGCTGGAGCTTAGATACAGCTTTCCTGAACTCTCTCCTCATTACCTAGATGGCATCTGAAGCCTGAATTAGCTTCTAAAAATAGCAAGTCACTCCAGCTGTGCCTCGGGCAATTAGTCAAAGTAGCACTGACAAGAAAAAGGCCGATCCCAAGCATGGCCCTGCGTGGACAGCAGCTGTGAGTGGCACTCGTCAGGCAGAGCCTGTGACCTCAGCCATTCTTGCCACACAATGGGATGCGCCTGGCAGATACAACCCCCTGAAAGGGCACACACACGATCCTGCTAGGAAATTCCCCAAGGAGTCCCATGGGAGCGAGAGCCCCAGGCTACAGTTCAAACATCACCAGCACTTTGCTCTGTGGGTGTAAAGAACTATAAATTGGTGGTGAAAGATAAGGTGGCGTTTGCTACAGCGTTAAGGTAGAAAAAAGCCACTGACTTCTCTGTGAGAACCACCTTGCTCTGTGAATCTGCAGGGAGACCAGTTTTCCCATGACTGGTATCCCTCACGACAGCCGAGCCTCTACTGAAGTCGGTGGCCAGACGGGGCAGGGGGTGGGGGTCCCGCCCCTGCTACAGCAAGGGACCTGCAGCAAAGCACAGCCGCTGGCCGGGGTAGTGCTGCGCCGCATGTGTGGACATCTACAAGGTGCTAAAGGAGAGCGAAGCCAGCGATGGCTGGAACCCAATGGCATTCAATGAACAGGGGTCAAGCACGGGGCCCAAGAAAGTCCAGGGAACGAGTCGGGGCCAGCCTCTGCAAGGGAACTGGGCCAGCACAGCACCAGGGAACGCAACAAGGAGAAGTCCAGGAGAGAGATGGCCCTCAGCTCGAGCGTGAGGCACAGGAGGCTGCAGCCGACCTCACGGCCCCTCTGCTCCCTTCCCTGCACTGGAAGTCAGTTCTGAAGAACCCGGAACAGAACTGCTGTTTTCCGAGGTTCTGTGCCAAGCTGAACTAAGGAGTCTCCAACAGGGCTGGGAGTTTTCACCGCAAACTCCGGAGGTGGTTTGGACGTGAACATCTAAGGTAAAGGCCAGCGGCTGCTCTTCAGAAGGCACCAGGCAGCCAAGCCACTGATACGACCCTACTTGCCAAGATGGCCACCGTCCCGTCTGCAGCTGAGTGAGGACCCTCTCTGCAGCAAAGGCCTGTGGAACTCCCACAGGTCCTCATGTCCAGTTCATGACCATAGAGGTGGGTCAGCTTATCAGGGACCGGAGGGGCCACCATGCGGGTGTCAGCACCACGCCCATGACTGGCAGGATCCACTCCTCCCAAAGCACATGTTGGTGAAGCTACCTGCCCAGGAGGGCTTGCTTTCAGCTCTCTCAAGAACCTCTCGTCTCACCAGGAAGGCTGTGGTTCCAGGCAGCGGCCCCCAGTGGACACGGCTGTGTCCCAGAGCTCGTACATACCAGGCACTCAAACCCCTTTCTGCGGGCTCCCACAGCTGGCCCTGCAGCCTCGCTAGTCAACGCAGGCAGGAGAGGCAGGCTCCAGAGAAATGGTGCTCACCGCTCCCCTAGTCTAGGTGCGATAGAGACAAGACCCCGAGGACTGAATATATCATCTCACTTTTAATCAATAAAGACAGATTCTCCCTAAGGCAGAGAAGCTACAAAATTTACCCTGTTCTGTCCAGTGTGACCGACATAAAGTCAAGCTAATAAAGAGTGGGGGTGGGGGGTGGAGAAGAGTAATAATAAATCTGGCTCATTCTTAGCACAGAAGAAACAAATTGCTAAAATAAGTGAAAGAAAGCAATGGGAGGAAACGGGGTTCTCTTACCCAGACAACAGCATTCAGGCCAGTGTCAGCGCCCAGGCTTATTTCTGTGCCCGGGACATTGTTGCTGATCGTGGCCGGCACCACACACAGGGGGATGCAAAGCTCCTGGCGGCGGCCTCACACCTCGGCCATGTCGCACGCACTTTTGTAAGCCTGAAGCAGCAGTGCCAAGCGGTTAGCGGGGGGTGCCAGGTGCTCACCTGCCAGCCCCAGGGCCTGCGCTGTGGTCCAGGAAGGGACAGAAGGGGCCTGAATCACCAGGGGAAGCCGGTTCATGCGGGTCAAGGGGCCGAGGGGAGCTCTGGAGGCCGTGCGGTAGCAGGACAGGCCTCAGCGACACAGGGGGCTGCCTGGGCACAGCCCAGGTCCTCGTGAAAGGGGAGGCCTGCAGGCAGCACAGCAGGGTGGGTGTGAGGCAGGCAGCGGCGCAGGTTGTAGGCAGTGGCGAGTTAGTCACGAGCGGGACAGCTCAGCTCTTGGCATCTCATCGTGGGTAAGGGAGGCCAGGGCGATCAGCAGGTTGAAAGGCAAAGCCAGTCCTATAGCTTTCTGCAGGCAGGCCACGACCAGTGGGATGGGGCCCACAGCTGTAAGGACCACACCAAGTGACAGCCTTCATCGTGCAGAGGCAGCCTCCACGCTCAGGCAGGGAAGGAGGCATGCAGCTGGATTACCGGCGGGCCACACTCAGCCCCACGCCACATCTCTGCTCACCAGCAGGAAGCCACACACAAAGCCACACAGGCGAGCAAGAGCCCGAGTTGCTGCTCTGGGGTTCCACTGGGAAATGGGTTCTGGTGTCAAAAAGGGGAGCGGTTCCGAAGCCCATGTGCACCGGGGTTTTCCAGACTCCACCTCAACGTGATAACCAAGGTAACAGCAGGACAGGTCTACACGCTCACTGTTCCCACCTCCAAGCAGCCCCACACAGCAAGGTATTTTTGTCATCCACTTGGCGGCAAAACCAACTGTTTGTGGACTTGGACTTGTCCCTCTTACTGTGAATATCCCCACATCTGCTGCAGAAATGCTACTGTTGGGATGCAGGGCCGGGCCCACATTGCCCCAGGAGAGTTGAACAGTGAGTGACCCAGGCTCTGCAGCCCTGGTGCAACCCAAAGCATTGTGGGCCGAGGGCTTCGGACAGTGGGTGGAGATCTGTGGCAGATGAGTTCACAGCGTGGTGGGTAGGAGGGTAAGGTGGATGGGTCAGTGCTGGGCGACCACGAGGTGAGCTGTGAGCAGGGTCCCCCACACCCCATGGCATGGCCTCCACGTCCTCCCAGGCCCAGCACATGCCCAGCTCTTGGGCTGCTCTGTACAGGCTCTGCCTTGCAGGCTCTGGCCATGGCAGTTTGTGCAGGACTTCAATCCAAATGCCAGCCTGCTTGCCAGCCAGAAACACTCATCTGGGGGATACTCCCTGGTCTGGTGCCCAGGATGTGGCCCCGTCAGCACCACCAACCATGTGGGGGGCTCCTTAGGCTTTTCAGACAGGTGATGTCACTCCTTTCCTGGGGAATACCCTAGCTCAGGACTGACCAAGACTGGCTGCGGGGAGCTGGTTGCGTCTCCAAGAAGCCCTCACCGGAAGCCGGAGGGTGTGTGGAACCTGGTGCCTGAGGCACACAAGAGGGCAGGTGGGGGAGGTCTCGGCTCCTTAACTCCACATTGAAATCTGTGGGAATGGCCACATTGCTGCAAATCCTCTCTCCCCTCTTCCCTATCGCTCCTCTTCTCCTTCCTTCAGTCTCCAAAAGAGGAGAGGGAAGCTTCAAGACAGGGGAGACCCTGCCCAGAAAAGCATAAAACTCTCAAGACCGAACACAGCCGGGCCCCTGGGTCCGTGGTGGGGCCACTATGACAAGGAATTACTCACAAGGCTGTGGTCACCGTCACCGTCGTGACACCTGACAGCAGCGTGGCACCCACCTACTGTGTTTCTGATGTGACCTGATCAAGCTTACAGGACAGAGTAATGCACCAGCCAGTGCTAGGGAATGAAAGGAGTCCAACAGAAACTCCCTGCAGCCATATCCTGAGAATGTGTAACACCTGCTCTGAGGTATTTCATTCATTCTGTTCTGCCCGGAAGACCCACTCACCAGCACCACATAGATTCTGAGGGGTTGTGGCGTCATCTAAGCATCAATGCTGGCAAGAAGGAAATCACGAGTGAGGATGACGACTTCACCACATCAGATCCGCCCAGGGCTGCGTCCTGGGCACAACACGGCCACGTCCTCAGCCAGACTCCTACTATGGAGCCCACCCTGTGCTTGGAGGGACTTTCCGCAGCGTCCCTTTCCTCCAGCCCCAGAGGCTGGGAGCATCCCTTCTCCCAGTTCTAACCAGAAACCTCCCTGGACGGTGCAAACATCCCCTGGGGCACAATCACCCCATGAGAATCACCGAATTTACTGAACAACTGGAGCCATCCACAGACCCCAAACATAAATGCTGCCCAGGGCCAGGCCATGAGTCACAGGGCACAGAGGGTGTGGCCAGACAGGGAAGAGACGCTCACTCCCACCCATCCTCAGCCTCTGACGGCTGCAGGACAGTGGCTGGAGCGACCCGGAGCCATCCACATCAAGTCGCCTCACGCCCTCATGTCCTGAGTTCGTCACCAGCTCCTGTTCTACAGCCAGACAAGCCCAGTTCAGACCCAATCCAAACCTTCTCAGGATTCATCCTGTTTGGCCGTCAGTAAACAGGACTCTGGAGAAAACAGCTGCCATGTTCACATCTCGGTCCCTCTCCCTTCAGGGGTCCACAGAGGGACCCTCAGCAGCTTTCTCATCCCTGTCCTGGCTCCCGAGCAGCTGTTGCATTCGCCAGGGTGACCTTGATCGGCCGGCGTCACTCACCCATCACGAGACTAGAACCACAGCACTCCCAAGACAGCCTCATTTCTCGAAGCTCAGGATCAGAAGGGCAATGAGGACACACACATACACTTACCAAGGTGGCTGTGCCTGGCCAACGGGAGCCTCAACTAACTACACGCTCCAGTTCTTTCTCTATTGTAATCAGTTAACTTAAGGCCCAGCGCGGTGGCTCATCCCTGTAACCCCTGCACTTTCAGAGGCCAAGACAGGGGGACTGCTTGAGCCCAGAAGTTTGAGACCAGCCTGGGCAACACAGGGAGACCTCGTTTCTGTAGAAATAAAAAAAAAAAATAGATGCGCACAGTAGCATGCACGTGTAGTCCCAGCTACTCAGGAGGCTGAGGTGGGAGGATTGCCTAAGCCTAGGAGGTGGAGGCTGCAGTGAATCGTGATTACACCACTCCATTCCAGCCTGGGAAACAGAGTGAGGACCTGTCTCAAAAAAAAAAAAAAAAAAAAAGAAAAGAAAAGAAAGAAAGAAAATGAAATTGTTTAACCTAGCTTTGAGAACTCGAATGAATGAAAAACTGAATTTAAAACAATCGCATAATAAATCACACAGTCCCTCCAAGGGAAGTCAAAGGGGGTGGAACTGATCATTTGTGGGGTGTTTGCCTCACGTATTTTGGTTTTCAAATTTTGACCCTACACATTTGTTACATATTTACAATCTGAAAAACAACAAATAGAAAGTTATTTATAGCGGAGGACCCTGGAATTAAAGAGAGATTTTTTTCATGCCTGAAAGTGTACATCACATACCACAAGGACCTATGCTTTGTGTGGAAACTTGAAAATAAAAAAAGTCACAGGGAGCTCAACACCAGCTTTGTCCCACATCTTTCAGATGCTCAGCTAACTGCAGTGACTGCTCTCAAATTCTCCACCCATTCCCTCTGGGCAAGATCCAATTAGGTAACAATTAGGGAAAAAAGAAGCTTCAATCCCTCCCATTGCCCATCCAACTTTCACAGACCCAAAAATTCAGCTAAAGCTGGTGAAAGAGCAGGGAAAGCCATGCTGGAATCCCCTCTTTGAAACAAGACACTCATGTTCATGTTCCCAGCGTGAAGGTCAGCCCAGAGCCGGGCCCGCCCCGCAGCAGCAAAGCCGTGACACCCGTCACTGGGAAAACAGAAGCAACATCTAGGTCAGAGATTAGTGACTGCCAAAAATAAGGTGAAAGTTGCCCCCAAAGCCAGTGAACACGGGAAAACCTGGGCAGGTTTCCTTCGCAAAGAAAGTGAAGAGAGTTTAAGATGCTCAGAAAAGCAAGAAACGAGTGCTAAGCGTTACTTACTATAGGTGCTGTATGTTAAATACTTTTTTTTATTTACCAGTGCCAGAAATAAGTTTCATGCCAAGGGTTTCCAAAAAAAAAGAAAGAAAGAAAGAAAAACTGAAAAATATTCCTGAGAACTAAGTCGCACAAGAAAAATTAAAACTTGAGAATTAGTGAAAAATTTTAGACATTAAAATTTTAAAAAAATGAAATGCTTCCTGCATTAGGTACGCATCTTCAGACTCCCACGTGAATAGCCAGGAATGGCGGCACGTGCCTGTGGTCCCAGGTACTCGGGAGGCTGAGGTGGGAGGATCACCCGAGCCCAGGAGGTCGAAGCTGCAGTGAGCCGAGATCGCAACACTGCACTCAAGCCTGGGTGACAGAGTAAGACCTTGTCTCACAAAGAAACAAAACAAAACAAAACAAAAAACCAGAAGAATATATTTCTATGTTTTATTATTGTCTCTTGGCAAAATACTCAACTAGCCCCAATATTGCCTTAGATGTAACTTAACATCCCCAATTTACAAAGGGGAAAATGAGGTCAACAGCCAAGACCAAAGAGATAACAAATGCAATGGTGCGTTCAGAACAATGACTACAATTATAAAATATTCGGTTCAATTTCTACCCTCAGCATCAAGGCAGGGGTTCATCATAATGGGTATTGGAGGCTTAAAGAAATGTAGGCTCAGCATTTACAAAAAAAAAAAAAAAAAAAAGCGGATTTTAATGCTGGTGCCATCACAGGAGAGTGCGACCCAGCCCTCCTCAGCACTGCAGGTACTCACGGGCACTCCCGGGGTATTGGCCACGCTCCGTCCCCGCCGGTGACCACACAGAAGAGGCGGTAAAACTTTTTTGAGAATGAGATAAAAAATGTTCAGAGTCTAAAAACGTAATTTTCTGGGGGTGGGGGGAATAACGAGAAGCTCTCATTCATGGTATTTGTAAAAGGCTGTTTCTAGCGCACTGGTAGATAAAAAGGGCCGGGGCCCTCGGGTTAGCGTCAGCCGGCGCCCGCCTGGTGGGGCGCACACGGACTTAGGTCGGTGATAGTGTTGAGGGCTGTGTCTGCCCCGATGCTGAAATCGGAACCCGGCACATTGTTGGACACAGTAGCGGGAACCATGATCGTGGGCACACAGAACTACTCGTGTTTCTCCCGGGGGGCTGACAGTTCCAGGAGTCCCATCTAAATTGACCCAGTATCTGCAACGCTGGCTGCTCAGAGGCCCTGGTGTGGAAGGGCCAGGTCATCGTTTAGTCATATGGGGCACAAGCACGTCACTTGCCACTCCTATCTTTCTATTTCATCAAACCCTATTTTCTCCTGAATATTGATCATAGCAAAGTCATTAGCCTTCGAAACATCAGATTGCTTTGTTCAAGAAGTTTAAACACATGTAAGTCTTTCTTGCCATGCTCAACACACACCACCGGCCGTTTCCGAAGTCAGTGTTTCTGGAACAAAAGCCTTGGCCTGCCCCGTGAACGTTCACACTGAGCACACTGTCGCGAGGCTGCTTGGCCAGCCAACAGGGGCAGGAGAGAGCCACAGGTGCGGTGTGGGGGTCCCTGCAAAGGCGCCTCACTCCCTCAATCAAGGGCTGTGCCTTCTGCCAAGCCAGAGGCTTCCTCCCAGGGGAAGCGGCGTCTTCAGCTGCCACCGCACCAACTTCAGACGGCTCAGCCAACGGGGCAACAGATTCAACAGAGTTCCATGTTGTTAAAGGAAAACTTCTGTTACCAGACAACATTAATATCGGATTCAACGTAAAATAACCAACAAGGTTGTTTCCAAACCAACCTGCTACTAGTGCCTTATCCTTCAATGCTGCTTAAACACAGAGAAATATGAGGAAAAAAGAGCATGGCACTTACTTCTTAAAAAACAACACCTCTCCCAGGTTCATCTTACCCATATCATAAAGAGTTAGAACTGTGGATTCCCTACAGGAACGTGGAGTGGGGTGGATCCCCACGCTGACCCAGCCTCCCCACAGGTCAGTTACCCCCTACCACGGGGTTCACATCTCTCTAGGCCCTGTCATCTCAACAAGAAAAGGTGGCATCTCTGAGCTCTCTTCGCAGACCCGAACGGGAGCTAGAGAGAGACACAGACACACCCACAACTGTTTTAAAATCCTGAAATGCAATACATATTTAAGAACTTCATTATCAGCTTTTTAAAACAGTAAGAACAGAGTGAGCCTGGTTTTAACCTCTCTGCCACAATAACACCGTGTACATCTGTCTTTTCCTGTTTGTTCCTTCTCCAGCAGCTGCTGCCCGGCTGGCCAACTGCAGAAGAGCCTCGGGTACTCCGGGGGGAGGCCCTCGGTAAAAGCGTGAGCACCACGATCACGTCTCAGGACGCCCACACGTTAGGGTCGCCCACAGACCGCCATTCCCAATGCCTAGAAGGCACTGAACGGGCCTCCTGCTCTTTGTAAATGTCAACTCTCCTAAGCTATGTTGTGTTGAAAATGTTTAACTGTAGTCCACACATACTTCTTTGTTTCTGTCTTGTTTTTATCCTAGAGGCATATTATTATGGAAAATTAAGTTTGCAAGGTTGAAGAATTTTCTGAAAGTCGCCTACTAATCCTGGAAGGAAAAAAAAATGGGCCAGATGTGGTGCTCACACCTGTAATCCCAGCAGTTTGGCAGGCTGAGGCGGGCAGATCACTTCAGTCCAGGAGCTCGAGACCAGCCTGGAAAACATGGCAAAACGCTGTCCCTACTAAAAATACAAAAAAAAAAAAAAATTAGCTGGGCGTGGTGACATGTGTCTATTCCCAGCTACTCAGGAAGCTGAGGTGGGAGGAGACCTGAGCCCAGGAGGGGAAAGCTGCAGTCAGCCAAGATTTGCCTCACTGCACTCCAGCTTGGGCGACAGAGTGAGACCGCGTCTCAAAAAAACAAAAAGCAAAAACAACTGTATAAATCAGTACAGAAGGGAGTTGGCCGGGCACGGTGGAGCACTCCTGTAATCCCAGCACTTTGGGAGGTCGGGGTGGGCAGATCACCTGAGGTCAGGAGTTTGAGACCAGCCTGGCCAATATGGCAAAATCCCATCTCTAATAAAAATACAAAATTAGCTGGGCATGGTTGTGGGTGCCTGTAATCCTAGCTACTCAGGAGGCTGAGACAGCAGAATCACTTCAACCCGGGAAGCAGAAGTTGCAGTGGGCCGAGATTGTGCCACTGCACTCCAGCCTGGGCAACAAGAGCAAGAGTCCACTTCAAAAAAAATTAAAATTGAAATTTAAAAAAAGGGAGCTAATGTTTTTCATTTAAGGGAAGGGAGAAGAACATTCAGTATTTATACATCTCACGCATACATCTGCAGTGGTGCCCTGAAGTATTCAAGATACACAGTCCTACAAATAGAGCTTAAAACTACTCACCAAGTTACATGCTAAAAGCACATGCATTGTAAGAATGCTACATTCTATTTTTTAAGCATCTGTATCCAATATTATAGCATACTGGCAGTTTTCCCTTCAGGTGTTGTACTCCTAAATTATTCCATGTTTAGTCATTCATTTTAGAATTTATGACTTGCTTTAGACAAAAGAAATATATTTAAATGTAAGGTACTAAATTAATGACTTAGGGGAAAAATTACTAAATTAACTTGGAAGTTAAACTTTGCAAACTGAATTTGTTGGACCTCATGTAAGCTAGATGATCAGTTTTTTAAATTGTTGTGTGTTTCCCTCGAGGATGGAAGTCTCCTCTTTTCTCTCATCCCCTGTGTACACCGCTGCAGCCCGCGCCTCTCGTCCACCGCGCCACAGTGCGGCCTGCAATTCACCCTGTACCACGCCTTCCACGCCTTACCTGAAAGTTACTAAGTATAACCAAGAAGGAAATGAAAAACAGATAAATGACTTCCGCCCCCACATCCAGCATGCAAATGTGAAACATTCATCAAAGTAAAACCAAAAATCCATGTCAGCTCATGATTGTAACTGGTAGAATTATGTGCATGGCAATTTTAAAAGTCTAGTTAAGTAAAAACCTAATTGAAAGTCTCAAGAAATACAAAGTTTATACAAAAAGACATCAGCAAACATTGACAGTGAGGAGAGGACTTCACTCTGCATCCAGCCTGTCTTGGAAGCCATGGCCAAATGCCAGATTGTATAGATCCGAAAAGCAGAAAAAAAACAAGTGTTGAAATGTGTATAGTCTCAGCAATGTACAAATTTGATGTACGATGCTCAGAAACCTTGAATTTCCAATCAGAAAACAGGATCATGAGCAAGTTCCCCAGCAGTGCCCACCTTCTGCTTAAGGCACGTGTAACAGGAACGCTGGCCACCTTGGGGGGACAGAGGCTTCCTGGTCACACTCGCTCTGGCAGCCGCACAGCTGGCCCCGCCACAAACACCTGGCTAATACTGAAGAACCACCCGCTCCCTGGGCTTTGCTCACTCTAGCCAGGAGAGCATGTTTACAGAGTACATTATCGACTGAGTCCTCGTTCAATGCGTCAAGCTTGTTGAAGGCAGGGCAACCCCATTCCTGGCCCAATTAAGTGAACCGAGCAGAGTAAATGCCCCGAGTTGGACAGCACTCAGTCACGACAGCAGCGGCCAGTGTTCGCAGGGCACTGGTTTCGTGCCGGGAACAGTTCCAAGCGTCTTCTTTCTGTCCGTGGAATGTGCACTGCAACCCTGTGGGGCTGTTTGCAACGCCCACCAGAGTTCTGAGGCAGCCAAGTCCAGGCTGTCTGTGGGCCTCGCCATGTGGCCGTCCACGTCCTCTGCAGACCAGACCTCACTGCAGGGACCGCGGGTTCCAGGGCTGCCTTGAGGCACATGCTCCCTTCACCACCTCTTCCTGGCCCCTGACACCAACCCTTACCACTGCCACCAAAGCTTTATTTTCTCGTGGCACCTGAGGGTCCTGTTCTTTCTGCCCTTCCCTGCTCTCTGCGTCCGGCTTGGAGGGTGCCCACATCAACGCCAACGCTCATGTAATCACCACCCCTTCCATGGGGCTTGATGCCCAGGAGTCTCAATATCAGAATGTCAGATTCCTGTGCTTGTTGGAGAATTTCTTCCCAGTGTGGAAGTGAAGGATATACAATTCTAGGTGCCTGCAATAACCTCATTTCCACAGCTAAGCAACTTCAGTAGTAGCACAAAACAAAAAACCTTTTTTTAAAACTTCTTTTATACAAGCTAAATACAATTTAATTTTTACGTCCACGTTCTCTTCAGCTCCCACCTGGAGAGCAGGCAAATAGTAATTTTCAAAGAAACAAATTGTTCCATAATTTTAACACTTAGTATTATCACTATGAAGTAAGAATTATCCCAAAAATACACGATGATCTTGTTCTCACATTCAAAAATTGATTGTCACACGGTGAAATAGCACTTACTGCAAAGGAATTTTTCTTTTCTGGTTTCTGTTCTGGAAAAAAAAAAAAAGATTTCTGGCAAAGAGATAAACATTAATTATGTAACTATCCAAAATGCCTCCAAGGAAAATAATGTCATCCAATTAGTTCTTTAAAGTGTTACAAATGCAGCTGAGTTTTTATAGTAATTTGTCTATAATTATCAAAAGAATCTTTAAAAATCTTAATACTGAAAGAATAACCATAAATAGATATAAAATATAAAGCAGAAGAGTTAACATTTGGTGTAGATTTTGGCCCATATCTTTAACATATGCATAGTTATTTACCTAGCTGAAGTATAACCCTCTTCTCCTAGGCTCTTCAAGCCTGATTTTCAAACATAGACTGCCTTTTGGTACATGAAGGCAGCTTTAAAAGATGTCAGGATCGGGCCGGGCGCAGTGGCTCAAGCCTGTAAATCCCAGCATTTTCGAAGGCCAAGGTGGGCCGATCATTTGAGGTAAGGAGTTCGAGACCAGCCTGGCCAATATGGCAAAACCCTGCCTGTTTAAAAAATTTTCGTAATTAGCCGAGCGTGGTGGTACACACCTATAATCCCAGCTACTCAGGAGGCTGAGGCAAGGAGAATTGCTTGAACACAGGAGGCGGAGGTTGCAATGAGCCAACATCGCACCACTGCACTCCAGCTTTGACGACAAAGTGAGACTGTCTCAAATAAGAACTTAACTCTCAGAAAAAGCTTGAGCACCTCCCGCCCCAACCAACCCAAGGAATCACATGGCAATCGTTATCATTTGATTTTGACACAATAAAGTTCTATTCTCCTCTCTAAACACAATGGTAAACACCTGCCGTCAGCCCACAGAAACTCTCAGGACCCAGTAACACCAGACTAGCAAGACTAATGGGCCACGTATGCAGGATTCAGCTGCAGAAAGTGATGGCACCAAGAATGTGTGCGCGCTCAAAACCAGATTCCTTGCTTTCAGGGTGGAGGAGCTCCCCGGGAAGATCATCCAGCAGGATGGTTTCCACTTCCACCATGAGGAGGAAACGGGGGGTTTCCTGAGGGCACTGACAGGACTTGGGTCTCTGCCTCCTGGTCCTCTGTCCTGTTACGGTATGAGGGGGGGTTAAGGCAGGTTCTCCCTACATCTTCCAGGCAGGAGAGATGGAGTTGACAAATGGAGGACAGCTTTTCCAAAACGTTTCCATGTTTATAACCTATTATCGATCTGCTTTCCCTGGAGATCAAGGGGGGGGAAAGAGGGGGCGGGAGGGAGGGCAGGATGGGGGAAGGAGGGAGGGGAAGAGGGAGGAAGGAGAGAGGGGAAGAGGGAGGCAGGAGGGAAGGGGAAGGAGGTGGGGCAGGAGGGAGGGGGAAGGAGGTGGGGCAGGAGGGAGGGGGAAGGAGGTGGGGCAGGAGGGAGGGGGCAGAGGAAAGGAGGGAGGGGGCAGGGGAAAGGAGGGCGGGCATGAGGGAGGGGGCAGGGGAAAGGAGGGTGGGCAGGAGGGAGGGGGCGGGGGAAAGGAGGGTGGAAAGGAGGGAGAGGAAAGGAGGGAGAGGAAAGGAGGGAGAGGAAAGGATGGGGGAAAGCAGGGGTAAGGAGGGAGTGGGAGGGAGTAGAAAGGAGGGGGAAGGAGGGAGGGGGAAGGAGGGAGAGGAAAGGAGGGAGAGGAAAGGAGGGAGGGGAAAGGAGGGAGGGGAAAGGAGGGAGGGGAAAGGAGGGAGGGGAGGGGAAGGAAGAGGGGAAGGAAGAGGGAAGGGGGAAGGAGGGGAGGGAAAGGGAGGGAAAGGGAGGGAAAGGGAGGGGAAAGGAGGGGGAAGGGAGGGGGGAAGGGAGGGGGGAAGGGAGGGGGAAGGAGGGAGGGGGGAAGGAGGGAGGAAGGAGGGAGGAAGGAGGGAGGGGAAAGGAGGGAGGGGAAAGGAGGGAGGGGAAAGGAGGGAGGGGGAAGGAGGGAGGGGAAAGGAGGGAGGGGAAAGGAGGGAGGGGAAAGGAGAGGGGGAAAGGAGGGAGGAAAAGGAGGGGGGAAAGGAGGGGGGAAAGGAGGGGGGAAAGGAGGAGGGGAAAGGAGGGAGGGGAAAGGAGAGGGGGAAAGGAGAGGGGGAAAGGAGGGAGGGGAAAGGAGGGAGGGGAAGGAGGGAGGGCAAAGGAGGGAGGGGAAAGGAGGGAGGGGAAAGGAGAAGGGGAAAGGAGAGTGGGAAAGGAGAGGGGGAAAGGAGAGGGGGAAAGGAGGGGGGGGAAAGAGGGAGGGGGAAGGAGGGAGGGGGAAGGAGGGAGGGGGAAGGAGGGAGGGGGAAGGAGGGAGGGGGAAGGAGGGAGGGGGAAGGAGGGAGGGGGAAGGAGGGGTAAAAGGAGGGGGGAAGGAGGGGTAAAAGGAGGGGGGAAGGAGGGGTAAAAGGAGGGGGGAAGGAGGCGGAAGGATGGGGGAAGGAGGGGTAAAAGGATGGGGGAAGGAGGGGTAAAAGGATGGGGGAAGGAGGGGTAAAAGGATGGGGGAAGGAGGGGTAAAAGGATGGGGGAAGGAGGGGAAGGGGGGGAAGGAGGGGTAAAAGGAGGGGGAAAGGAGGGGGGAAAGGAGGGGGGAAAAGAGGGGAGAAAGGAGGGGAGAAAGGAGGGAAAGGAGGGGAAGGAGGGGGCGGAAGGAGGGGGAAAGGAGGGGGGAAAAGAGGGGAGAAAGGAGGGGAGAAAGGAGGGGAGAAAGGAGGGGAAGGAGGGGGCGGAAGGAGGGGGAAAAGGGCTGTGAAGGGCAGAGTGTGGAGGGCGGAGTGTGGAGGGTGGAGTGTAGGGGGTAGTAGAAGGGGGTTCTGTGAGGAGGAGGAACAAGTTTCTGAGGTGTCTTGGAGACAGAGGTGGCAGTGGCTTGGGCTCTAGGCCCTCTGTTGCATAGTTTTAGGCTTTTACTGTTTATATATGTGAACACTTTAAAAGATTTAATTTCAAAAAACCAGGAGTTGGGGATACCTTGTTTCTAAAACACAATTTCTCAAGCCTAAAACTAAGTGCTAGGCATTGCTCATTCGATTACCGTCATTTCCTCATATTTAAAATCAGCCCCACACCCCCAATCTCCCTTCAGTGTAAACACCACCTTTTCCGAGGATCTCAAACAGCAGAGTGAACAGCCCGTGACCCCGGCCGTGTGCACGAGGAGCGAAGAGCAGACGTGCGGTGAGGGCTGCGGAAGACACAAGAAGCCGAGGCCGGGCACGTGCCTGCAAGGGCTGTGCTCCTCCAGGCCTAAAGGATACCTTCGCCTCTGGGGTGAACAAGCAGAACAAGCTATCAACTCTTATTCCAAAAGAACAGGAAAAAAAATCAAATGAAGTTAACCTGGTTATCCGAACACAACACTGCAACAGCCCAGAAACAGGAGGGCCAGTGAGCCTGAGACGGGCGGTTCCCACAACGGGACAGCAACATTGCCATTAGGGCTTCTTGGCAAAAATTGACAAAAAAGGTAACGTGGGCCATCCGTTATTTCCTGCCAGTGGAAAGACACCCACAGGCCCTCAGATGCCAACGGCCCCCTGGAAATGAGCCCACGCAGCGCCTCGTGTCTTCAAATGAGCAGGCACGTGGTGTCCTCAGCACCCCCGCCCGTGACACACACACACCACACTTGACTCCCACACCTGAGGGTCCAGGGGAATGGCAGGAAGTCCCCGGAGGACAGGCCATCCTGTGAGGGCACTGCAGGGCTACGCACCTCAGAGGGGCCCCCGGGCAGGTGCTCTCTCCCCAAAGGATAGCCAGTCCTGACCACACCCAGATCGCGGTGGCCTCCAAGCCGAGTGCCAACATCTCACGTCCAAAGAGATGCGCAGGTGCCTGCTGCGCGTGGAGCCCAAGCCCCTTGAAGAGCTCAGGACCAACCCAGTGTCCAGCCCCGGGGCCGTCACCAGCCAGGAGAGGCGCCCGGGGCACTTCCCAGCAATGGCCACAGGAAGTAACAACGCAGGCCCATCAGGAATTTCCTCACTATGCAGGGTTTAGAATTAGAGACAGAGGTTCAGGTCTAGTGACACAAACATCGATGGACCCCATGGAAATGCGGACGCGGTCCCTCCATCCCACCAGCCTGCATGGCTACTCCTTTCTGCTCCCATCACACACGTGCCCACCCGGCCAAACCCCTTCTCCTTTTCCCCCCACTGGATTCATCAAATCAAGCCTCACTGTCCTTGGCAAATGTATCATTAATTTACTTACTGCCCAGAACAAAAGCACACTTGCAGTTAACATGACACCCCCGCTACAATAGAACAGCCTTAATTCAGACACGACGCAGAAAAACAGAGGGAGGAGGGGTCGAGGGCCATCCTGGAATCGGCAGCTGTTTTCTGGGGAAAGCGTCCAACCCACCCGAGCCTGACACTCGTGCCACACTGTCTTCATGGTGTCTGAAAGCTCCACGAAGACAGGGTCACTCTGACCCCTTCACACCCACAACGGCAAAGAGGAGCAGGTGTTCAGGAAAGTCCCCCGCTAGTGGTGAAGACAAGAATAATTCCTCGTGGTGCCCAGAATGTCAGGAGAAAACAAGACACCATGTGGACGCCTTCCAGGTGAATTTTGCAATGATTCTACCAAATGCCAGTCATCCTTTTTCAGAAAATCAATGCCAGAAAACATGTGTCACCAGCACAGAGATGGTCCCTTTGACAGCTTACAAACACACCTACTTTACACTGAATTTATCTCAAGCCACCCTCTCTGTGCTAATATAAAAATCTCCTTTATTAACCAGTAGCCTCTCTCTTCTGGTGCTTTTTAACAAGCAAGTGGGTCCTGTAACACTCAGGCATTGTCTAAAACGTCAAATGGAAGCCTAGAATCCTCTTCCATGCAGCTTCACTACAAAGTATTTTGACGTGAACCAAATTGTGCTATTCCTACACCTCCATAGGAAACTCAGTGCTTCATCAAGGAAACGCAGCATGATTTCTGCTAGACACAGAAATGGTGGGGGTGGGCATGGGATTGAGGGAACATTACATAGAAAGCACACCCCGATAATCACCTGCATGAGAGCCACACTGGCCGGCACCTGCACCTGCACCTGACACCACTTCAGCCAAAAGCTTCTCTCAAACCTCTCCCCACAACTGCCGGTCACACAGGTCTGCACCCATCGCCTTTCTCACACGAATTCTCACGTATTCCTGTGTAGCACCATCCAACTGATTACAGTCTGAGAAGAGGAAGCTCTGTCGATAAGTCCACATTCTACTTTGCTCCCAGCATTCCGTCTTGCATGAGGCAACCAATTAACAGCAAATTCATTTCAGCACAACATTTCCATTTGAAGAAAAGCAGGGCCCAGAGCTCTGGTCATAATTAAAAGCTTGTTTCATTTGTCATTTGAAAATCCATGTACTGCTGCAACAGCAACACCCCCTCCTCACCAGGCTCTGCCTAAAGGACGTCTCTCTTCCAGCGCACGACTCCCATCGGAATCCCGGCAACAAGAGCCACGCAGGTTTCCCAGTGCCTCCGGCCGCAGCTTCCATGCTGGGCCAGCACTGACACGACGGGAGTGGTGCCCCCAACAACTACAGGATCGGAAGCTGGCCGACTGCTCTGTAGAATGGAGACATGTTAGTAATCCCTGACATTTCCACTGACAGGCTGCTCAGCTAAACTGGGAAAAATCCACAAAATAGAAAGAACCCATGGGGAGCACTTCTCTCTCCAACCTGGCAGCAAACGGTGGCTGTGCAGACGACCTCTTCGGGAAAACCATCGACTGCATCTCAGGTCAGCAACAGCCCCGCTGAGGGCCAAAAAATCAGCTCCCTCCGGCCCTCACTTCCTAAGGGTCAGCCCTCCCAGGCCACCTCCCCTGGAAGATCAGCTCTGACGCACCCACGACGGTCAGGAACCGGCTCTGGGACTCATTTGCCAGGCTCCTGCCCACCGCCCTCTCTCTTCTTCCTCCTCCATCTCCCTCTTCACTCCCATCCTCCCTCCCCCTTTCACTTCCCTTCTCTCCTTTCCTCTCCCTCCTTCATTTCCTTTCAGTCTTCACCTTCCTCACTGCACTTCCCCACCCAACTGAGCTGACCCATTCTCAGGTCAGTAGAGGGTTTTCTTTCACTCTGTTTTTATTGCAACGATCATTCTTAATGAACAGAAACCTGTTTTGGACCATGTGGATGCCGCCTCATGACAAACTGCTGCCCCGCGGCTCCTTGTCCACTCAGTGTCCTCACGGCGCAGGTGCCCAGCAGTACGGCTGTGACCAGGGGTAGCAACATGGGACATGGGAGAAGTATCCCAGCCAAGAGGCTCTGCAAAGCCTTCCCAGCAAACCGGAGCAAGGCCGAGGGCGGTAGGGAGAGCGCCGTGCTCATGATGTAGGTAGTTCAGCTTCCGCAAACTGTCCATCGACTGCAAATTACTTTGTTTCCATGGTTACAAAAGGACCATAAGCATTCTTAAATATGTTCTTGGTTTCATGTTTGCGAAATCTAAGCAACATTATATGAAAAATCACTGAATTCTGCCCGAGGCTCCAGGGGTGTTTTCCTCTCTGAAAGGAGCCCCTTCCGGGACTTGGGATTGAGTGACAGCCTTCAATCACGGTTATCCTGGTGGTAACAGGGAACTCCTCAGCCTGCCGGGAGCTGGGGCCCTCGACAGCCTCACGGCTCCACACACCAGTGTTCTAAGGATCACACGTGTGCAGATAGCAAAGCTTGCTGCACACACGCCAGGTGCTAACAAGCCCCAAACTTCTCACTCATACTTGTTAACCACATCTCTTCTCTCAGCCTCCACGGCGTTTCACACTCTGCCTTTGTATAGAGATGAACCAGGCATCCTGAGCGCCACAAAGATTCAACTCGTTCCGGGCAGAGGGGTGCATCTTTCCATCACGGGGTCCTCACTCGAGCTGGCATAGGATTTGCAGAGTGGGCGAGTCTAACGTTGATGATACTTTCTCAATATTCCCTTCACACCCCTCCAAAAACAAGAGTACTGCCAGCTTCTTACCGAGGTTGTAATGAGGAAAATATTTTTCTCTTATTTGTCACTTTTTAACGTAACACTAGTGAAGAATGTGACTCTGCATGCACACTGTAAGCACCTACACCGTGAACATTCTGCTCTCCCGTGACTGTATTCACAGGTCACAAAGACAAAACTTCTCCATAGTAGCCATATATATATATATATATATATATATTTTAACACGACTTCCACTCATCTGAAAGTCACAGATGTGGCTTTTCCTTCATAAAAAGATCCAAATGATCCACAAGCCAGGTTTAATAAACACGTTGGTCCAGGTGGGAAAATGACCCCTCAGTCTCCGTCCCCTCAAAGACCAGGGCAGCCAGGAAACTGTGCTCTCTAGTAAATGACAGCCGGCAGGATTCCCTAAGTAAGCAACCGGAAGATTCCCATCTCGCAGAGCGCGCCTTTCAAGAACAAAGAACAGACTACCCAACTGAGGACTGAGGCAGTAAAGCAACATATTTTCGGCCGGGTGTGGCGGCTCGTTTGTAATCCAGCACTTTGGGAGGAGGTGGCTGGTGGATCACAAGGTCAGGCGATCGAGACCACCCTGGTTAACACGGTGAAACCTCCGTCTCTACCAAAAATACAAAAATTAGCCAGGCTTGGTAGCGGGCACCTGTAGTCCCAGCTACTCGGAAGGCTGAGGCAGGAGAATGGAGTGAAGCAGGGAGGCAGAGTTTGCAGTGAGCCAAGATCACGCCACTGCACTCCAGCCTGGGCAAGAGAGCGAGACTTCATCTCAAAAAAAAAAAAAAAATTAAAAATGTGTCCTCATGTTTTGGCCTTTGAGACAAAGCCTCTTATTTAATCGAGTTCTGACTGAATTTGACTCACAGTACTCTGGCAGATTCTTCATTTTCTGGTGAGACAGACAAATGTCACAGGGTGAGGGCAATGCCAGCCCTTTCTGGGTCAGCTTTTTGAGGAGTGATATCTGGCAGAACACAACCCAACACCATAGTAGGATCCCCCACCCAACCACTTAGACGCTTTCTGGTACTTACTCTGTCTGCTTGTTTCCCTTTCTTGAATTCAGCTGGGGGAAAAAAAAAAAACCAAAAAATTCAAAACCAAAATCAAACAGCCCATGTGTTTTTGTGTCTGAAAAGCTAATACATCCACATCCAACTTTCTAAATGAGACCACGGCAGGTATGATGGTCACCGAACAGTGGCCACTGTTGACAAAATACAAAGTCTTCTGCAAACATGAACGAGTTTCTAGGAATACGAAAGTCAAGGGAATTTACTTCACATATTAAAGCTGTCAAGGGTGCTCATCAAAAATGTACTTAGAAGTTTTCCTTTAAAGTTATTTTTGAAGATTTTTAAGTTGCAATACTTAAAAGCCTCTGGGAAAAGAAAGGATACAGGTATCTGGAAGATTTATACTAAATGGTTTTCATGTCTTTTTGATAAAGTTAAATAAGATCAGCCTTGAAGTAATGGGTTCCACTACTCTGAGGCTGTGGATGGAATCCACAACCCCAAGAGACAATTGAATAAACAGCAAGGCTGCACACACAGGACACAGGTAGTGAGCCAGCCTGACTAGTTGTCAGCTTCTGGGTCAGTTCTAGCCAGTTCTGCCGAGGCCCCACTGGAGATGAAAACCTGCCCTTTAGAAGCCTTCAATCCCCACCTTTCAAAATCTAATCCTCTTCAACTGAGGCCCGAGTCCAAAAATCTACTGACATCTTAGCCCTCGTTAGGCCAGCTGTCCCCCAGCCTTTCTGGCACCAGGGATGGGTTTCATGGAAGACAATTTTTGGGGGGGCTGGTTTTGAATTGCAACTCTTCCACCTCAGGTCGGGCATCGGATCCTCATAAGGAGCACCTCCGAGATCCCTCAAATACAGTTTACGATAGGGTCCCAGCGCCTAGGAGAACACACAGCTTATGATAGGGTGCCAGCGCCTAGGAGAACACACAGCTTATGATAGGGTCTCAGCGCCTAGGAAAACATGCGGCTTATGATAGGGCCCCAGCACCTAGGAAAACATGCGGCTTACGAACAGGTATTATACCTAGGAGAACAGGTATTAAATGAGTTGGTAAAGCCAAAATCCACCCGATCTACCACTCCAAAACAAACATACACCACTGCCCAATATTGATGTGAGCCAAAAACATGGAAGTCCTGAGGGCCCACACTGACCACAGCCAGACACCACTTCTGCAAGAAGCAAGCACGCGCCTAGAGATCACCCGTGATGACCCAGGAGAGCAGTTTGAGCAGAGACAAACGTGAAGGAGAGGCACATGGGCCAGGGTGCTGGGTGTGCCCATCTTTGTGACCTCACTGAGATTGCTGACCTCTGGCCCTTGGTGTCCGTCCTATGGATGAGGTAGCCCCCAAATCCCTGCCTCCCTTCAGCACTGACTGAGGTGGCTCTGAAGTCTCCCCAGGGCTGAGACTGCTTCCAAATCCTGTTAACTGCACACCCACATAAAAAACAATAAACAAAATATCAAGTATGCAGACAGGAAAAGAAAAGTATGGGAATCCCCCCTGATTCAACAGGCATTTAAAAAGTAACAGGAAAATTGTGATAGTCTTTAAACAACCACCAGCTATCACGTCCTGTTGAAATGTTTTAGCTAATCAGGAATATCTTTACCAAGCACCTGTGTGTTCAGGAAATCAGTTGACAGATTCCAAATAACCTCGGAGCCTGTGACTTGACCCCCACTCACGTGCATCACCTCTCCAGAGGAACGAGCCCTGGACACCATTCAAATGGTGAGGAACAGGAACAAGCGTAGCTTTCCCTCAACACCACAAAACAAGCTCGACCCCTAGAAGCCTGGAGAACAGCGACGTTTGTTTAGATGTTTTCCCACTGACCTTGTCAGAGCAAACGTTTCCATCCCACACTGCCCAGTGTTTTACTCTCCCTGGGATACCAGCAGCTGTCAACTCTCAACAAGCAGGAAACAGAGGCCAAGCTGACAGGAGGCCTCTCTCCATTCCCTACTGAATTCACTCAGGACACGGATGTTCCCAAACACCCACGGCCCCGAGTATTCCACACCTGGAGAACATTCAAACAACAGACGCTGCAAAGACGTTCCCCTAAAGAGAAACTCAGTTTCTAACTTCCCTTAGGGAAAAATATGAGACCCAGAACTTTCCAGAAAATCAAGTGTGGGAGGAAGCCACTCACCTCTGGCACTTCCTAACCCTGCCTTCCCGCAGGTGCTCAGGAATGCCCCCGCAACAGCCCCGTCCACCCAGGATGACAGCAGGCCTCAGACAGCCAGCACCTGGGCAGCTGGAAAAGCAACCCCAGGGTGAAAATGCCATCCCAGGCACCACTTCCCGGAGCCCCTCAGCAAGAAAAACAGAGGCAGGGCAGAACCGAGGGCTGACTGGAGGCTGGGGAGCCACAGACCCGCACAGCTCAATCGTCGGACATGCTCTTCTGTGGACAGAGCCCAGGGAGAGGCCAGCACAGAGATCCTCGTGCCAGCTCCATGGGCCAGCGTCCTCCAGGGCTGCAAGTTTGTGATCACAGCTTCAGAATTTGGTTCCAGAATCTTCCGGAATCAAAGACACACCAAACTGTAAAACTGCCAGGACAGCAGGGCCCAGGAGCAGGCTCAGGGGAGGACCACGTAGAAACCCCACACACAGCACACACGTGTGCATGCTTACTCCACACATGCCACCCCTTCACCCAATACTATACACGCAAACGCATGTATGCACTCCATACACACCCTCAAATACCCTCACCAAATGTGATGCATGTACACACTCCACACACATCCTCAAATACATACGACACACATGAACATGCTCACTCCACCCACACCTGCTAAATACACTCACCACACATGCACAAACGTGACACACGTGCACACTCATTCCAGACATCACACCCCTCACCAAGTACACAGGTGCACACGCCCCCAAGTCCAGAACCTGCAGACTCCACAAGCTTTGGTTTCCCCCACTGTTTCTCTCAGCACATGAGATCCACACACAGGTGTCACTTACTGACATCTAACACCCGGGGAGGCCCTTAGACAGAACTGCAGTCACAAGTCGGCTTCATTCAGGCATTCATCACCAGCCTCCTGAAGCCACCTCCTGTCCCCACGGGGAGCGGGGGCCGAGACCGGAGACGTCACTGGGCTTACAGATCCCCAAGGCTGGCAACCCAGAGAAATCAAGAGGGCTCGGCCACGGCCCTGGAGGGAGACGGGTACTGGCTCAGGTATGCGAAATAGGAGTCCTCATTTCCGTACAGTGTCACCTACGACAGCGTAAGGTGAAAGCCAGTGGTTTGGCATTCCTGGGATAGACAGTCCTGAAATTACAAGGGAAGCTTTTTACTCCTCCCCTCTGAACACATGAGGTCCATGGTCCCCTCACATCTAACACTGGGAATACGAATCAGTGACTCCTTCTCCACCTGAGGAGCACCCAAGAGGATCCACACACCTGCTGCAACAGCAGCACCGCACCTGGTCAGCAGGGGAGCAAAGCAAATCCCACCTTTATGACTAAAACTGGATTACCCCGACACTGGCAGCCTGCAGTGTGTATATCCTCAAGCCCCCACATCTGCACCACCTGCAAGAGGAACACAAGCCCTTAGTCCCAGGTTCTCAGGACGGCCTGTGAGGTGGATGCTGGCACCTTCTCATCTCCCAGTGGAGAGGAGAGAAGGCCAGGGTTAGGACTGGTGTATCAGGAGGGTCGGGGTTCAAACCCCATCTGCCTCACAAAGCACCACTTCCCGTTCAAGTGACTTCTATCATCAGCCTTAAAATGTACCACAGTTACCAGCAATTCTGAGTGTTGTTCCTTAGGACGTCATAAGCAAACATTTTGTTAGAAATATTTTGCCAAATCTGCTTTCAAAATCCTATGTTATGAAATGACAAATGAAAATTTGAGCTATGAAATAAAGCACATAGTTAAATGAATCCCAAAATGACTATCGCGAAGGAAACTTTAACTTGAAGTGAAAAATATCCTCTAAATGACATCAGCCAGAATTATCTTCAATCATTACTGATCCCACATGCTTCATGAATTATACAACATCATCTCAGATATGAACTTAAAACCATTAGCTGAATGCACGTTTCAGCACAACCAAAGTTCTGCTATAATAAGCAGCACAGGCATCTCTGGAGAGGATTTTAATTGGGACTACAAACGATGCGCACGATTGTGGTAAGAGGTTTCATGCTGGCTGTTCTCCAAGGTGTGACACAGAGAAACACCACTAACCTCAAAGACACCTGCTGCTTTGTAATGAGATGAGAGACGATGTGGACGGACTACTGTAAATATTTGAAAAGGAGAAACAATGCAAGGAAAGAATTGTATCAGTTTCCCTTTACATTCTTAGAAAAAAACGATTTTTCTTTTCCGATGATTTAAAAAGACAATGACATTTCTGGATTTTTTTTTTTAACTTTTCTTTCTGAGACAGGGTCTTGGCTCTGTCACCAAGATTGGAGTATAGTGGAGCAATCGCAGCTCACTGTAACCTTAAGTGATCTTCCCACCTCAGCCTCCAGAGTAGCAGGGACCACAGGCACGCACCACCACACTCAGCTAATTTTTCTGTTATACAGATGCGGTCTTGCTATGTTGTCCAGGCTGGTATTGAACCTCTTGGCCTCAAGTGATTCTCCTGCCTTGACCTCCCAAAGATTTAGCCTAAGCGACCATGTGTTATCAGAAAATAGACATTAGAGCACATGCATTTCTATAAGATTTTCTACCTCTTTTCACTGGGGAAAAAGGTAACTTGCCTCCAAGGGTCGGAGACAAAGCTGTTACTGCAGACAAGAACGCTGTGCATTCCGGGAACCGCTACACCATGAGACACGGCCGTGCACCCTGGACACAGGAGTAACAAACGAGGCTAGCACAGGCCGATGTTGGCCCTCTCCAGAAGCAGGCCTATCCTTCCTCCTCTCCTCAGCCCCCTCCTCTCCCTTCAGGCCTCAGTGGCTGCTGACAGGGGAGAGGCCACAACTAGAGAAGGCTCTCAACTCCACCAGGGACAGGAGCCCAGGACCCTGGGGACACAACTGCTGCCCTCTGTGCCCACCTCCTTCTGGTCCAGCCTTCTCAGGAGCCAGACGTGGCCACTTTGACCCTCTTTCCCTTCTGTGGCTCCTACAAAAACCGGTTCAGCGAGCCCAGGCTGCCTCACACTCCAGGGACACCCGGCACAGGCCCCCTTCATGACCTTATCCAAGCTCCTGGGGCCAGAAGGGTCTTGCAATGTTTCACTTTCCAGTTGAGCATCCCCAGCCTGAAATCCAAAGTGCTCCGAAGAGCATTTCCTTCGAGTGTCATGAGGAAGTTCGGAATGTTTCAGGTTTTGGAGCATTTTGGAGTAGAGACTCTCAGCCTTAATTTGAACCTCTTCAAGGAAGCCACACACTGAAGCCCCCGATGTCCACCCTACACAATCCCAGCACACCCTCTAAAGTCCTCAGCAACAGATTTTCTTTCTTCAAAAATAACCACAAGTCACAAACTCACACGCAATCACAGAAGGGGGCTCTGGACACCCGCACAGACGATGAAATTTAACTGTCACATTTTTACCTGGGTAATTTAAAGTTATTTCTCAAAACACACCTGTTTTACTGAGTTGCATTTTAAGGTGAACACACACAAATCATTTCAGGGAAACCAACGTCACTTTGGGCTGCGTGTGGTTTCTTGACTCCCGTGAATAACTCAGCGTTCACCCTCACTTCTGGATAAGGGAGAAGATACAAAGAAATCTGTTAAAACAAAGACATGAAAAGAAGTTTAAGAAGGGTTTGAAAGGTTCCTCCTGTCCCCCTTGGAGGGGAGAGGAGGACGCCTGGAAAGCTCACGGGGGACAGGAGCACAGCCTCCTCGGTGTGCCATGGACGCCGCCTCGCCAAGGGGAGAGGATGATGCCTGGAAGACTCACAGGGGTGGGAGCACAGCCTCCTCAGTGCTTTCTACATTCAGCAGCTTCAGAAATTCCCGTAGAAGCAGAACACATGAGAACTGAGACTGGAACATCCCAAAGAAAGGGGACGAGGGGTCAAAAAAAGCATTCGATCATTACCAAGGAGCGCGGGCATGAAGCCGCTTCAAAGACCATGTGAGAAGTCACTCATAGGCGTTTCAGAAAATAAGGGTAGCGCGAGATTGCTCGATCAGCTCAAACAGCCTGCCGTCCCTCAGGCCATGAAGTCTCTGAGTTGAGCCTCTCAGTGAGCAGAAGTCACTCGCATCTCTGCCAGAGAAAGTACTACAAGCCGACACAAAACCTCATGAAACCTGGGCTTCAGCCCGTCGACAACAGTGCGTCTGACATGGTACATCCCTCCAGATGGTTAAAGACCCCAGGGGTTTATCAGACAACCTAAAAGGGCAGTGTCTGTCCAGCCCCCTTTCCAAGTTCTGGAGGATTTTTCCTGATGTACTATAAGCAGCATGCTCCAAAAGAGACGTAATTAACTGGCTGGGAGTCCTCTTAATTTTGAAATTAGAAACACACTTGGCCAGGCACAGTGGCTCATGCCTGTGATCTCAGTACTTTGGGAGGCTGAGGCAGCTGGACTGCTTAAGTCCAGGAGTTCGAGTCCAGCCTGGGCAACATTGCAAAATTCCATCTCTACAAAAAATACAAAAATAAGTCAGGCATGGGGACATGTGGGACATGTGCCTGTGGGTCCTGGCTACTCAGGAGACTGAGGCAGGAGGATCGCTTGAGCCTGGGAGGTTGAGACTGTAGTAAGCTGTGCTCACACCACTGCCTGGGCAACAAAAAGGTTTTTTTTGCCTGTCTCAATAAAACCAAAGAGAAAAAGAATTATATACCTGACTAGGCCAAAATAAAAGAGGCCTTGTGGAACCACCTGAAACACAGCTGCAAATTCTGGCAGGGCCTCCCCTGGCTTGATTTGTGGTGAGTGTAGGACCACTCTGAAGGATAGGACCCCAGGAACCTTCCGAGACTAGACCTTACAGTACAACTTCCCTTCGCTGGATGGAACACTGGCCTTGGAGCCTAGGACACCCTGGGGCAGTGCCACCATCCTGAGGCCACCATGGCACAAGGAGGCCCTACCATCATGAAGCCTGGGACGTCCGTCAGAGCAGTGCCACCCACCTGAGGTCGCCATGCCAGGGGAGCCTGGACATCATGAAGCCTGGGACATCCTGAGGCAGTGCCACGAACCCGAGACTGCTGTGACACAAGGGGGCCCTGGTGCCACTGAGAGGCTGCACAGCAGGTCCAAGGCCAGGCCAGGACTGAAGAGGCTCCACATCCTTTCCATCCCTCCAGCTGAGTCCACAGACGTCTTGGAGCAGAAATGCATCACCCTCAATGTCCACGGGTAAGTTTTTGGCCACAGAATCTGGAAGCATAAAAGATGGTTCTGGGCTGGTTGGTTGTCGGCTCAGACCTGTCCTCTTTCCACACAAAACCTGGCTCACACCAAGCAGCGTCTAAGTCCTGGAAGACCTGCTAAACACAAGTGCAGTTACAAAGCAGAGAAACTGGAGGGGCCCGGGCTGTGCTCCAGTGGCACCAGCGTTTCTCAGGAAGACCCCGGGCATTACAGGATCCAGGACAAGGGCTTCTTGGGATCCAGGACATGGAACAAGAACCCATTCCCCGGTCCTGTTGAATGTGAATCGGCTGAGGGCCAATTCCCTCCCTCGGAGGACTGAGCACCACCCCACAACACATACCAAGGTAATAACAAGCCCGTTACCAGCAGGAGGCTGGTGATGAAGACGTGAGGACCAGATGAGCACAAGGGATCCTGACAGATCATCCCTGGCACCGAGCAAGGGGCGGACAGCACCCCCGTTCCTGATGCATCAGCCCTGGCACTGAGCGAGGGGTGGAAGCATGGCCTGTGCCCCTGCAGATGCAGAGGGATGTGAGGGGGGCGCAGGCTGGGCTTGGAGGCTGACTCAACCACCTGAGCTTGCACTTCTGTTCCTCATGGCAGGGAGGCTAGGCACAGGCAGCATTAGGGCTCACCTTGCCCCCGGGCTGCATTTTTTTTCCTGCTTATGAGTCGTGCTCACTTTACATGGACAGGCATAGCTATAATAACGGTTCCCTGATTATTTCGCTGCCTACATAAAGGGCTTTCAGAATTCACTTCCATCCTTAGGAAAGGGGGCCAACACCAGCCTGTCTCCCTTAAGATGCAATGTCTCATATGGGGAAAAAAATCAAGAGAAATCTAATAAAGGCCATAAAATACATCAGTTTCAACATGAAAATTTAATAGTACACTTTAAATTGAAGATGAGTTAATTCACATTTCCAAACCTCTGAAAGCACGGTTACTGGGAGGGAGTGGTTTGCAACACACAAAGGCAGCTCTGTAGAAGGGTCCAGGCTGGATGAGGGCTCAAACATCAGAGCAAGGAGAAAGTCTGAATAAACTCTCTCCTGCCCTGCTGCTCTCCTCTTCCAAAACACACTGGTTATCTGTCAGTTTAGAACAAGGCCTAGGGAGGTGGGAGGCAGGCCTGGGAGGGTCACCTAGCAACCAAGCTCCTCACCCACACAACCGCACCAGGCTGAGCTGAGCAGTACACACAAAAACAACTAATTCTCCCCAAAAAGAAGACGGAAGGCAGCACACTGCCACGCCAGGCGCCCTGCAGGTGAGAAGACTGAGGGGGGCCAGAGGTACCTTTAATCTTGCTTGCATGGTGGAGGGAGGGGAATAATGCCACTCACTTGAGTGTTGCACAATTCTTTCTAGCACTCAGTGGCAGAAAACAAAAATTATAGATGCTTCCTCAGAGAAATGTTTCTGAAGAACTGCACATAAATTACGTTCAGGAAATAGCATTATGAATGCCTCAAGTGCTTCTGTTTTTAATAATCCCAGAGTAATTCTATAAACCCGGGAATCAGTCTCACCCAACTCCAGGATCACGGCCCAGGTGACGTGGGCACGCACATCCTGAAGCTCCAATGCTTCACTAAAGTGGGGCGAGCGAAAATCATCCTGGGTATAATTTACACGGACACAGGAAGGTGGCTGAGCCCCAAACCCCTAAACCAGGAAGACCAGCATCCTTCAGGGGCCTCACCTCTGTCCTTTCCCAGCCTCTGGGAACCACCACTCTGCTCTCTACTGACACAAACGCTGCTCCAAGATACAACCATCTGACCTGGCTGGGATCCAAGTACCCAAGTGCAGGATTGTACATCAGACCCGTGAAGCCAGTATTACAGCCACTGAATGGTAGTTTTCTATCCCACGGAAACCGGCCTTACTAGGGGCTTTTTCGGGGACCACCGACCTCACGCCACCACCCCTCAACTACTTCAACTAACTTACATCATGGCAGAGGCCTCTCCAGGCAGACTAGCCCTGTCCGAGTCCTGCTTCATGGCAAACCCTCCAGGCAAACGTCCTTGGCCTCCCCTCCGGGAGGCTGTGCTCGGAAGGTGTCCTCATTTACTTCTGTGGCTCTGAGACATTTAACTAGAGCCCAACACACCTCTTCCTGTTCACATAGTATTGAGTTAAAAGATTTTTATGAGTCAGTTCTCACTGGGAAAAACACCATTTCAGGAGCCCCAATGACCACAAAGAAAACGTTTTTACCTCCCCTTATGTGACGTCGGCAATGCCAGGTCCAGGAAAGGTTCTGGATCTCAGATAATGGCATATCCACTCATAGCAAGTCTTGGTCTTGTTTCACAAGCTATCAAATGCTGCCCAGAAGCAGGAAAAACCCCACAACGTGGCAGGGAGGGGCGGTCAGCGGGAGTTCTAAGGCCAGACCACCCAGGTCTGCTGACAGCGTGGCGAGGGGCAAACAGTGCAGGATCTAAGGCCAGACCACCCGGGTCCCGCTGACAATGTGGCTTCAGGAGTTTCCTAAACCCTCTCCTCTCCAAGTTTCATGTCAGAAAAATGTGGTGATAACCGTGTCCACCTCGTGGGATGACGGGAACACACACAGTAACAGTGTCAGCAGGTGTTTTGCTGGGCACCTGGTGAGGCCACACTGCTGTAGGCTGCCCCACGTGAAAGCCAATTCGTTTAAAAAATATATATATATGTATATGTATGTGTGTGTATATATATATGTATGTATGTGTGTGTGTATATATATATATACATATATATATGTATGTGTGTATATATATATACATACATATATATATATATGTATGTATGTATATACCCCAAACCTACAACCCTATAAAGGTCATTAATCCTAGTTATCCTCAAGGCATTGAGCGATCGATAATGAGCCATCCCCCTGCTGCTGACCTGCCTCAGCCCCACCCTCCGGAAACCCCGCATCCACACCAGCTACACAGGATGAGGCGAGGGAAGGAGCAGGACTGTGTCTTGAGAACTTAAACTCTGGGAGCTGAGTTAGATCAGTGCCGCTCAAATCTTGTCACCAACTATCTTGTTAAATTGGGAGATTCCATCTCTGGGGATCTTGAGGGAACCTGAGGCTCTGCATTGAGTGGGGTGAGCACTCGTGTTGGAATGAGATGGCAGGGAAAGCAACCGAATCTGGGGTCGCAGCTGCCTGAGGCTTGGGCACCAGGGCCCTCAAGACAGTGGCAGAGGTCCCAGGAGGCAAGTCCCGGTGCAGAGACTCATGGACCAAAAGCTTGCTCCAGGGCCAGGAAGGGCTGCTGCACTGACAGCCATGAGGCAGGCAGCCTTCAAGCTCCTCCAGCTGCTATCCTGCAGGCAGGGAGGACAGTACCCAGACCACCCCAGGGCTCCCCAGCCTTCCAGGCGGGTACTCTTACTCCAGCCACTGACAAGAGTTCCTATGTTCCATGCTAGGTTGAAACAGTGCCCCAGGCCTTGGGGCACATGCACCCTCCTGCAGGGCCACTCCTACCCAACACCTGGGAATGGCTATTCCCACACATCCCCAACTCACAGCAAAACTTAAAAATGAAAGTCGGAAGATACAGCCAGAAAAGCAATGCTCAAGAAGCAACTCCAGGGTGACTCTTCCTAGAGCTATTGCTACTGAACATCTTTAAAAACATTTCCAGGGTGACTTCCTAGAGCTATTTCTGTTGAAAATCTTTAAAATTCTTCATTTCAAAATTAGCTTTTATTACACTGTCTTCCCTATTCTACCAAGACTCTAGAAAACAAAACCATTACAAATTCCAATTCTATCTTATAGCAAGTTAGAAATACACATGCTTCCTCAAAGGATTCTCCGTGTTTCCTTGGCGATATCCTTTCCATGCCCCATGCTACTGCCTGCAATAGGGAAGGCTTTTCCAACCCAACCCATCCCAGCCCAACCCAACCCAACCCAACCCAGCCCAACTCAACCCAACCCAAGGGCCCTGAGACAGGCCCCTAACGAATCGTCTACAAACTCCTGAGACAGGCTGGCCCTAACGAATTGTCTGCAAACTCCATCTTCCATTAAAAACAGTACTGAAAATGAGCATATTAACTCTTTTTAAAAATTACTGTAAAGCGGACAGTGTTCAGTTCTGTGAATTTCGGCACAAATATTCCCATAATCACCATCACACAAGCAGAACAGTCCAGCAGCCCCAAACCCACTCACGGGGCCTCATAAGCATACCGTCCCATTCCCAGCGACCACCGTCTCTGTGTTCTCCCATCCTCCGAGTCTGTCTTTTGCAAGTGTTGTGGCAAAACACTCGCAAAATCACGATTTCCTGGGCATCGTGCTTGGAGGTGCACCCAGGGTGTCCTGTGATCAACAGCCAGGCCTCGGGGCTGCTGGATGTTTATTATTCCACGTATGGCTGTAGCACATTGTAACCTGTTTTGGGCAACTACAGACAGCGCTATTAACATCTGGGCACAATTTTTCTTAAACATCAGCTTCTGTTTCTCTAGGGTAAATACCCAGGAGTGGGGTCACCGGGCCCCATGTTTGTGTGAGTTCAGTTTTATAAGAAACCGCCAAGTTGTCTGCACCGTGCTGAACCCCAGCATCGCACAGGAGTCTCGACTGCCTGTCCTCACCAGCACCTGGGGCTGTCGGAAGACCTTAGTCAGGCGCTCCAGCAGGGGTGTGAACAAATTCGCTGCGGCTTTGGTGCACATCTCGGTGCAACCAGTGACGCTGAAGGTCATTTCAGCTGCTTTCAGGCCATCCTCCCATCCTTCTCAGTGAAGCATCTGTTCAGGTCTCTTCCCGCTTTTAAGTCAGGTGGTTTGTTCTCTGTCATGAGCCGTGGGAGTCCTGTGCATTCTGGATACGAGTCCTTTGCCGGCTGCATGGTTCATAGACATCTTCTCCCCATCTATTGAAAATGTGTCTCTTCAATTCCCTAGGGGTGTCTTTTATATTAGAAGTTTAATTTTGATGAGTCTTACTTACTTGTTTTCTTCCTTGATTATGGATCATGGTATCATGGTTAAGAGCTCTCGCCCTAGGTCTTGACAATTTCCATTTCTTCTACAGGTTTTGTAATTTGGTATTTTACATTCAGGGCTATGGTCCACCTTAATTTTCATACAGGAATTTCTCCCTGTTTTCACTCTTTTGCATACAGCTGTCCCATAATTCCAGCACCATTTGTTGAAAAGACTCAAATTCTACTGAACTGCTTTTGCGTCTTTGGGTCTGTTCTGGACTCCACTCTGTCAGCTGACCCGTGTGTCCATCCTGAGCATAATTTATGACTTTAGTGGCCGTCTCTGTGAAAAAAGTAATTCTGTCTGGAAGCAAAAACCACATTAGAAATGCTCTAAATAAGATTTTTCCTCTTGTCAGGAGAGCAAAGCCACCTCCCCAAGGTGAGGCCTCAACAGCTCCCAGGCACAACCTTAACACACAATGGGGAAGGCAATTCATTTCAAGGTAGTTACCAAGGGCCACAACGTGAGACCAGCATAGCCATGAAAACTGCAATAATTTCACAACAGAATGAAATTCATAAAGAACTGCTGAGAAGCGTGTGATAAGTTACATGAATCACTGTTCCTTAAATTCTGACGGTTGACTAGAACAGAAATAGCTTCACGGTACAGTTCAAAGAGGAGAAAGGTAGGTAGGGGTGGTTTCCACACCACACAGGGCCTGCAGGAAAGGGACACTCTTCCTCTAAACGGGAGATCCCGGGAGTGATGTGATAAACCATGGTGAGAGGCACGGAACTGTGCAAGCCGGAGTCGCGGCCTTTGCCCCACCACGGAGCCTGTGTCCCTGAACGACGAGGCTCGAATGTCAGGCTGAGGCAACCGAGGCAGTTATCAGGGGACAAGAAAACGAGCGCACGGTGGAGGCAAAGGTCTGAAATTGAGCGGCAACTTCGAGTCAAGTGGGACAAACTGACTCAAAATACAGGTTTCAAAAACCACCACAACGAGCTGTTCCTCGGCTCTGGAAAGGCTAAGTGACTAATGCCCACACTGAGCATCTGCTCCCAGAGACGACCCTGGTGACCTAAGGCTCAGCTCCTCCAAGCCCGCGCCGAACCTCATCGAGGAACTTTGCTGGTATCTTATGGTACATTGACATGTTCCCTTAAAATCTGGTATTTCATCAACAATGCAGGCGCCAGCTTTGACTCATTCACATTTCGATTAAACAAGATAATTTACACCCTGGCCATCCCAGGTAAGAGGTTTACTACAATCTTTAAACAGAGCCAGAGGCTACAGTCTGCTCCTACACAACACCATGTCTCTACAAGTTCGATGGGTTTTTACTTTCCATGTCTTCACTTGCCTAGTGCTAGAAAGCAGATTAAAAACAGAAGGAACCCGGAAACACTCTTGAATGAGGCTCAAATATCTTGCAGTCATCATCGTGATGAGATGTTTATTAAACAGAAATGTTCTCCCCTGTGGAAAGCAGCACACATCAACACACACCGATAACTGTCGCCAGCATTCCAGATCATCTTCCCTTCCATGGCCACAGTGGAGAGCAATGGACCACGCACACCTGCAGACCCACAGAAAGCGGGGTGACACGGCCGATTCTTGTAGCGAGCAGACCAGGGTGCACTCAAAGTGCATCTCTTTCCAGAGGGCCGCCATGGAAAGTTACACATTTATTCCACGAGTTAATGGCGCTGCACCAAACATTTCTATAAGATTGCCTGAGCAAGCTTTTCCTTCTGCCTAAAATGTCCTGACACAAACTGAAAAAGTTCTTGGAGCTGCTAAAGACTTCAGTATCCCCTTAACTATTGTCATGTACGTCCGTGTGAAGAGACCACCAAACAGGCTTTGTGAGGGCAACATGGCTGTTTATTTCACCTGGGTGCAGGCGCGCTGAGTCTGAAAAGAGTCAGGAAAGGGAGGTAAGTGTGGGGCCATTTTATAGGATTTGGATAGGTAAAGGAAAATTACAGTCAAAGGGGGGTTCTCTGGCGGGCAGGAGTGGGGGTCACAAGGTGGTCAGTGGGGGAGCCTTTTGAGCCAGGATGAGCCAGGAAAAGGAATTTCACACACACACAAAAATCATCGCTTAAGCAAGGACCGGCCGTTTTCACTTATTTCTGGTAAAATATTATCAGTTAAGTCCAGGCAGGGCATTTGCACTTTTGTGATTCTTCAGTTACTTCAGGCCATCTGGGCGTATATACGTGCAAGTCACAGGGGACGCGATGGCTTGGCTTGGGTTCAGAGGCCTGACAACTATAGTCTTTACTTTTAAGGTGCGGGGTAAGATCATATAATCCCCAACTAAGCTCCTGATGCTGTGTGTGGCATTCAGCAACAGCACGTTCCATTCCTGGATTACATTTGACTCAAGAGTCCACAGTGAGAACGATTTCTGGTGAATGAAACACCAGGCAGGAGAGCGATTCCGCTGGGCAGCTCTTCACACACAGCCCAGGAGCTGGGGGGAAAGGAAGAGGCCCAGGCGCGTCCACCGTGCTCACGCCCCCTTGGAATGCGCCCCACTCCTAGAGACCCAGACCCAAGGGAAATCTGACCTGAAAATGGGCAAACCCTCACTTTGGCAGAGGGATAGGGACTCGAGGCCACAACTTGACCTCAGAGCAACACAAGTGCAGACACAGCACCCCAGGACACCCTCCCTACCCAAATTCAAGTAGGAAAACCAACACCCCGCCCCCTTGCGGAAACCCCCGGCTGCTGGAGCAGACGCCTGCCGGCGTGTACAGCCTCTCCCCCTCCACGTTCCGGGCTCACCAACTGTGCCTCAGCCCTGGCACTGCTCACCACACCCACAGGTGTGCCAGGAGGGGCAGGTCCTAAGGTCTCCATTGCACCAAAGCCTGCAAGGCAAAGGGGCCGCTCCCTCCAGCAGGAGTCCAGAAGCACACACTGCACCAGCGTCACAGCGTGAGAATTCTCTCCTTGGTCTCCGAGTCTCCAGTCTGTTGCCCGCCAGGGTCTTCTGCCAACGGCAAGGCCCAAGCTGGGCGGCACATTTGGTTCTCACCATTTCCCTTGTCAAGATCAATACTGCAAACATATCCAATTCATCCTGTCACTAAAAATCAAATAATCCGCCATCTCCATCACAGATGACGCAGTCAGGTTTCCGTTACCGGGGTGTTTTTTTTTTTTTCTTTCTATTTTGAGATGGAGTTTCTGAAGGTCGCCCAGGGTGGAGTGCAGTGGCGCAATCTCGGCTCACTGCAACCTCTGCCTCCCGGGTACAAGTGATTCTCCTGCCTCAGCCTCCCAAGTAGCTGGGATTACAGGTGCCTGTCACCATGCCTGGCTAATTTTCATATTTTCAGTAGAGACGGGGTTTCACCATGTTGACCAGGCTGGTCTGGAACTGCTAACCTCAGGGGATCCATCTGCCTCCTCCTCTCAAAGTGCTGGAATTACAGGCGTAAGCCACCACGCACAACCATTACTGGTGTAATTTCTATGCCACTCTCTCACACCCACTCCTTTTTTTTTTTTTTAAAGAACCATCTTTATGGCTATATTTTTTCCAAGAGAATCAGTTACCCATTTGAAGTACAAATAAGACATCGTGTTTAAAAACCAAAAATGCCAATTTGCACACAAGTCTCCAAATACCCAGTCGATTTGAGCCTTCAAAATAAGATCAAGCTGTTGGCTGAATATAACTTCCCTTTCCATCTGTCTGCCTGTGAGTTAGACACAAGGACGAAGCCACGAGCTAGGGACATAAAGGCAGGAACCACCAAGGTAGCCCAGACTCCAAATAAAAGCTCAAAGGACCAACACAAAGGTACCACACCCTGCACGCCCTCCTCTCCTTCCTTTTCAGAATTTCCAGAGGATGAAACAGGGACCTCCTCAGACGTCCCACGGTGCAGGCAGCCAGAGGGGAAGGCGGCGGCAGCCTGAATGAGGTGACCGGGAAATCACATTCCACAAACAGAAATTCTCCATGTGCTTTACATCCTCTGTCTCTGAAGAACTATGCCAGTCTAACAGTCGCTAGAAAACCGCATTCAAGTGTCATTTCACATTTCAAGCAAAGAAAACAGTGGTGGGGTATGAGGGAAAAACATAGTCATGTGTTCTGGGGTATTAAATAAGTTTTTTTCTGTTATAAACATATAATTTTACATTCTCAGTTTTCTGTATAATTGATATGCTTCCTAATTGGCAGACATAGTAATAAAAAGTGAATTCCAAGTGTAAGATCGGAGGACCCGTTCACATGGCTTCAGGTTCTGCTACTGTGTTTCAACTTAAGAAAATGGTTCTATGCGTTGTTAACAAGGCCTGAGAGTCTGTGCGTGAGTCTGTGTGGCTGTCATCAGGGTTCGTGGAAAACTGGGTTCACTCCACCTGTGTGGCTGATGGGCCGGTGACATCTGTCTTCTGCCGCCCGTGCTCCTGGGTCTCAGCTCCTCAGACCCGGGTGGGATCTGCACCCTCCGCTTCTCAAGTCTTCAAGCCACACCCTCCCAGGACTCTAGCTTGCAGGCTCTGGGTCCTGGGGCTTCTTGGACTCTGTAGCCCCTGCAGCAAGCCTCCCCCTGGAGACACACACACACCCGGCTGGCTGTCTCTCTGGAGAGCCCTGACTAAAAGCCGCCCCATAAGTGGTCTTCAGAGTTTCTTTCTAGCCCTAAGATCCCAGCGCCCCTCCTACAATTCTAGGCGGAAAGGTGAACGGAGACCAATGGACAGAGGTGTGTGCGAGGACACGCCAGGCAACCGCACTGGGCAGGAGGGCACTAATGCTCACTAAGCAAGGAATCAATGTTGCTTGCCACAAAAATGAGAACAGTAAAGATTTCTTCAAACAGAAATGAGTTTGTTTCATGATTTGCTCTTAATACATAAGAAAGCATAAAAGTAGGCCTATTAACAATTACGTAAGTCTTTAGAGGCCCTTGAACTACTTCTGTCCCTTTGTGTTTTTATAAAAAATAAGCCTGAGGTTAAAGAGAATAACATCACTGGCCACAGCTGGGGCCACGCGAGGACACAGCTTGGGCCACGCGAGGACACAGCTTATACCCCTGAGGTCCCTGGATGCCCCGAGTCCTTTCCTTGCTATTTATGGCAATGTGGGAGAAACCAGGAGGTCTGAGCATGGACCTGACCGTGCTCCCAGGGGCCGAGGAAAGCACCCATCTGTCCAGTCTTCCCTCCACCCCGCCTTTCCCTCCTACCCAGACTCTTGGGCTGACGCGGCTCATGCACTCAGCAGCGCCATCATTCAACGTTTAGCTTCGCATCACGAGGGCCTCCTCTGGCCTCCTCTGACCACTCCTGAACCTGCAGTCAGCACTAGTTTGCAGGACACGCGTGGACAAAGTTGATGGATCACGGCCTCCAACGAGGAAGGTGCCAGGCAAGGAGTCGGAGAGCCGGGGATGGAGCAGCACTCACCCAGGGAGGCGAAGGCCAACAGCGGCCACCACCGAGGACCTCCCTTCCCACCCTGAGGGCAGCTCACCCAGGGAAGCGAAGCCGACACTGGCCACCACTGAGGGCCTCAAGGGCTCTCCCCACCCCAAAGGCGGCTGCGATCACATTTCCCATCGCACCAAGAGACCCCTGTATTGAGCACAAACCTTTTCAACCTTCGAATCAATAAGGAATCACAACACAGACATTCCCCCAATCCAAATGGCCAGCCCACAAAACAGACACGCAATCATACACGTTTCCTGTGGGAAAATCAGTCAGTCCCTGGGGCCTCGCGCCAGGGGTGGGGGAGCATCATGGGGAGATGCCCCAGCCCCAGCCTGGCTCTTCCCTCTACAGCTCCTTTCCCTCCTCTTCCCCCCGCCCCCGCTAGCCTCAGAGGCTCCTCCCTCAAATTCTTTCCCCTTGATGAAGTCATTTATGCCCAAAATACAAGGCAAAGTCATGGGGGCTCAAGAGAAAATCCATACCGTGGCTCACGTTTTAGATTCTCATAAGTTTGAGAATAACCAAGCAAGAATCTTTGGCATCTGAATGTGGTCTGAATGCATCTGAGCACACTGCCTGTCACTGGCCCGGAGTGGATCATGGGTGTCTCGGACATCTTCGCAACTCTACACCAATTATTTTGAAACACACTAGCAGAATAGAACCATGTGAATAGCCGCTTCTCAGTTAAAAGTAGGAAAAGACTCCAAAAGCTGCCCTCAGGGAACATCCTTCCCATGAGGAGTTTCTGCATCGGGCCCTTCAGGCACAGGCAAGGCCCCTGGGCCCAACTCCCTCATCCCTGCGTCATAAAGCAGCAAAGATGGTGGGGAATAAAGCAAGTGAAGGAGTCAGTCCCGCACAAAACGGGCTCCAGAAGCCACAGCCACTCTCCCAGTGTGGGAGCCAAGTTCAGAGACCTGGAAACACCAGCGTTCCCAGGGAGGAGGGCAGAACAATGCCATTTCCCCCTAGTTTAGGGAGACACCACTCCACGTCCTCTGGCCTTAATAGAAGAGACTTCACATAAATGATTTCAATGACTCCACCACACACAGAAAGTGGGCTAACGCACCCATTTAAATGCCTGGCAAAAACACATTAAATGAACACACAGATAAGCAAGGTTCTCCTGTTATCCACGAAATATTCAGAAACAAATCCAACAAGCAATCTCTTTGCAATCAAAAGACCAATTCAGAGGTGCAGATTAAAAAATAAACGTACAACTGAACCCTTAATACACCAAGAACCAAATTCCACGGAACTGTTATCACATCACCACCTCCCAGCTGAAGGAAGCAGCACTGGCCACTGACCAGCTGTTCACTCGTGGGTCAGTGAACGAAAGGCAGTGCTGTCCAGGACAACAATGAGATGTTAACCTGAAAAGGGCAAAATTGCAGAAGCTGGAGGGACCTTCCAGGTAACCCGGCCCCCTCAGTGGACAGAGGACCCCCGTGGTGCCACAGAGCCCAGAGCTCCAGTGTGTTTGGGGCAAGCACTCAACTGCAACCCTGATGATGTCCGAACGCCTTCTGCCCTTCTGCGTCTCTGCCCCAATAACAGGGAATCCATGAATGCTAAGGACATATAACGCATTTTACAATACATATAGATTTTTAGCAAATTAAAGATAAACAGTGACAAACTTTGAGAATTAACCAATATGTAGTTCAGTGAATGCCCAAACTCAAAGCTAGTCTCCAAGAGGTGATAAGCTGTGTGTGGTGGTTAACGCCTGTAAATCCCAGCAGTTGGGGTGGCTGAGGCAGGAGAATCACTTGAGCCTAGAAGGTTGGGGTTGCAGTGAGCTGTCATTGTACTACTGCACCCAGCCTGAGAAACAGAGTGAGACTGTCAAAAACAAACAAACAAAAACAAATTAAAGGAGTTCAAATGAACTCGCCCATACCCTTTAAATTTTCATTTGGGTACATGGGGTGATCTAGTTCCTTTTTCCCTTGCAATACATGAATTAAATATAATCTAACAATTAAATGGGAAAATTTAATTATTTTCCCATTTCATTATTCCCTATCTCAGGGAAAAGGTTAAAATTATTCCCTATTTCAGGGAAAAAGCTAAAAATCATTTTAAACCTTCCTTCCACAAAACAGTATACTCAGTCATCTCTATCTGCTTGATCATGTGGAATTCAGCTTCACATGTCTGCAATACAGTTTTTGTTAAACAGCGTTTATGTAGACAGGCAAGAGAAAGAAACATTTGGTCTATGTAGAAGCAGCAGAAGACACGTTCTAACAGAAAAGGGAGAAGATACCACCGTGTGAATCTGGAAATTCTGTCCTCATCTTGTCCACACACACAGAAAACACCCAAACAGGTGCCTAGTGTCCAACGGGAGCACAGAAAGGACAGGGATCCCTCCAGTTGTTTAATGACCAGCCCCACTTGTCACCGCCACATAACAAAATCCGCATGGTAACTTCAGCACGTTTCATTCACGATTCCACGGAAATCAGGCTGAAGAACATACAGATGTTTTGCCCACATTTAAAAATCCAAGTGTGGGACTCATAGAAATAAAATACACTATGGGTTCACTTAACTTTTCCAAATTTTTACTTGGAGAAACCTATAAAGTTCTTGTCAGTTACATCCTTAAGTTTTTCAATAATTTTTAAATGCAAAGGTCGGGCAAGACTTGTAAAGAGGTACTCACATACGGCCCGGTGCGGTGGCTCACATCTATAATCCCAGCACTTTGGGAGGCCGAGGTGGGCAGATCACGAGGTCAGGAAACCGAGACCATCCTGGCTAACACGGTGAAACCCCGTCTCTACTAAAAATACAAACAATTAGCCAGGCATGGTGGCGGGTGCCTGTAGTCCCAGCTACGCTGGAGGCTGAGGTTGGAGAATTGCATGAACCTGGGAGGCGGAGCTTGCAGTGAGATAGCACCACCGCACTCCAGCCTGGGTGACAGAGGGAAACTGTCTCAAAAAAAACAAAGGAGGTACACACATACATGCTACGTTCTTCTCTCAAAGAGACGGGCCCTTTTTTAAGATTCCAGAAGTAAATGTGGTTGTCACCCTGCTTTTGAGAGGATGGGCTGTGTTTTAATCATGAACACACTTTCCTCCATGCACCAAGGATGCACCATGGGGGCAGTGCTACCGCCGCCTCCCCGCTGGAGGCATTCGTTAGCAGGGCAGGCAGTGCCTCGTGCTGGTGGGCATCCAGCAGTAAGGGGGTCTTGCACTTCACTCCCTGGGCCCAGCCCCAGACAGAGGGGAAAGAGACACCTGTATCGTAACTCATGTATATTTATAGACACACAGAGACTCTGCAGTGCAAGGTGCAGAACTAGAAGGAATCATGGAAATAAGAGGGAAGACATTTGGTTATGACTGGCAGAGCCACCTCAAGCCTCAGCATTTCCTGCCAGAGCCCTCACTGACCAGACTCCTCCAGGGTCACTGCCACTGCCTTCCCCAGCTCATGACAGGGCAGACAGTGACAGAGCCTCAGAACAACCTCCCACTCCTTCCTCACCAGCCCAGGGGACGAGCTGTTCATGAGTGTCCCAAAGCCTGAATGCAGGAACACAGAGGTGACTGAGCAGAAAGTGGGACAGCCACAATGGCCGCGGGTGTGCAGATATTGCAGGGCACCCCAGCAGCCCTTTCCATCTTAAAGAGGACGGCCACGGGTGTGCGGATGCTCCCGCGTGACCCAGCCGTCCTTTCCACCTTATAGGGGAACGGCCACGGGTGTGCGGATATTCCCGGGTGCCCCAGAGCCCTTTTCACCTTAAGGAGATTTTCACAGTCTCATATCAGTCTCCAAACTATTCAGTGAGGTTGGAGGAGTATCACTGTGGACCAACACTGATTGGCACCAAGTAAGGGCAATTTTATAACCATGTCTCAACCATGAAACAATCAGGTCTTTGGCCATCTGATCTAAGCTTTTTCCATAACAAAGTTGGATAATTAAGTTGAACTTTGGTTTTCCAAAGCTTGTTACAGAAACCACATCTTCCTAGGTGTGGCTCTGTGGTGTCGCGTGCACACATCAGTAGCCAGGCTTGTCAAGACTCACGGCACATTACATGTTCACCTGAGAAGGCTGCTCAATCACTGAGGGCTCTGGCGTGCTCTGAAATGAATTTGCCACTTCAGCCTACACTCTACTCCCTTGTTTGGTTAAAGAAACCCAAAAAGCAGAATTTGTTTTGGCCAATCGCCTGCTGACTCAACTGCAGAGGTTTTCATTAGAGTACTTTCATTGCATCATAGAAAGCAAAGTCATATAGATCAACTCATTATTACCACTCCAAAGGTTTAGTAAATCTCCAGATAATCAGGCAAACATTTTAAGAAGCTACATTAAGGTTTACAATACTCAAAATTTAAAACTACATCCGGCCGGGCGCGGTGGCTCAAGCCTGTAATCCCAGCACTTTGGGAGGCCGAGACGGGCGCATCACGAGGTCAGGAGATCGAGACCATCCTGGCTAACACGGTGAAACCCCGTCTCTACTAAAAAAAATACAAAAAAAAAAAAAACTAGCCGGGCGAGGTGGCGGGTGCCTGTAATCCCAGCTACTCGGGAGGCTGAGGCAGGAGAATGTCGTAAACCCGGGAGGCGGAGCTTGCAGTGAGCTGAGATCCGGCCACTGCACTCCAGCCTGGGCGACAGAGCAAGACTCCGTCTCAAAAAAACAAACAAACAAACAAAAAACTACATCCATACTTGAAAAAGCCACCATTCCCGTTTTAGATGGCCAAATGCATATGAGAAAGAAAGAAACGTGCGGAGCGCATTTTTTGGGTAACCTTATGGAGAAACTGCCACTTTAAAAATGGCTCTAGTTCCTGGCTCCAGATGGGTGTGGTGGGTTGCCTCACTCAAGTTCAACTCCACCTGAAGCTGGGACACTAGAAATCCATTCCCAGACTCCAGGGCACAAGAATTCCCACTTCTGGAAACAGCCTGGAATGCAGACCTGTAGCAGAGAATTCTTTCCTGCCCACCCTAACCGTCCTCTGTGGAAGGCAACAGTCAAAGACAAGTCCACCCCCCAGGCACAACTGCACCACGAAGAACCATTTCAAGGTGGAAGGTGATTGATTAGTGCGAACAGGCACTTTAGCTAATCACTTATAAGGCAGAGATGGGGGGTTTGAAGGCCTGTGTCTGGCCTTGTCCTCGGTAAATGGTCATCTGCAAGTCAGCCTAAGCCACATAGGAAGGGGCTTCTTGCAGTAAAAGTGGGGGCGCAGTTGTGGGGAGGGGGAATGTCTTAACCACCACTGTTTTACAGGATCATAGGGCTCAGGAAATGTTCAGTATTATCACACACCAAGGTTTTTACAGTCTGAAGAAAACTACAGTCCTAAGGTGTCAGTTCTCAAAGCCTTAAGTTCCTCCTGCTAAGATTCCCAGAGGGTCTCGACTTCTTGCACTGAACCCCAACTTGCACAGGCTCCTGCGTCTTCCTCCTGCAGCAAATGCACATGAGAAGGCTGTGGCTCTGCTGCAGTAATGATGCCATGCAGCTCTAACACCGTGGCAGAGTAATGGCTTTGGCCTGAATGTCCCCAAAACCTCATGCTGAAACCATCTCCGATGGGATACATTAAGAGGTGGGACCTTTGGGAGGTCCTGCTCTCAGGTCTGGGGTTGGTGTCCTTGTTGGGAGGTGGAGGTGCCCTCTTGCTCCTCCACCATGTGAGTCCCAACGAGATGCCTGCTGACACGCAAGAACCTGTGAGATGCTGCCGTCTGTATGCCACAGGCCCTGGGACACCAGATGTGTAGGTGCCTTGACCTTGGACTGCCTTGACCTTGGACTTTCCAGCCTCCAGAGCTGTGAGCAATAAATGTCTGTTTACAAATCACCCAATCGACAGCAGCCGGACAGAGAGACAGTAATGTTACAACATGAGTCACTTTCTCAGTGGGCCAGAGGCCTCCCCATGAGCCACCACCGTAAAGCAAGAACTCCCTGGAGGATGCAAAGGGGTTCACAAGGAATTCTACCCAGCACCAGGGTGTCTGTCCTTTCTCGTAGGAAGATAGCTGAGCCATGGCAGGAAACTACGGGGTGGGTGGGACTAGACAGTAATGTGTCACCTGCTCATCTAAGCCTCAGTCTCCTGCCTCTCATCATGACAGCGGGGGTAACCCCCTCACCTGAGCTGTTAGGGGAGGTAAGATTGCTGGGTGATTAACAATTGTTAGTTCCACAGAAATTAGGCAAAGAATCCGCCCCTACGTCTTATAAAACCAAACCAGCCCAGGAATTCCATATCACTACTAATTTGCATGGGAAAATGCTGGATTCTCATAAGTTCTGGCATGTCATTTGTATTGATAAAGTTTGCAGAGTTGTCACATACTAAGTATGTAAAACAGGAAAATAAATCATGCAATTTGGAGGTTGAAGCAGGAGAATCAATTGAGTACAGGCGGTAGAGGTTGCAGTGAGCCGAGGCCGAGCCACTGTACTCCAGTCTGGGTGACAGAACGAGATCGATCTAAAAAAAAAAAAAAAAAAAAAAAAAAAAAAAAAAAAAAAAAAATTGCTGCTTCATGCTAGTAAAGTGGGCAGATTCTACATGCCAACTCTTATTCAAAGGTCACCTAACTGACTCAGGAACTCTGGCCCTGATGTGCTTGAAGTTTTAATGCTAACAGTGTTAAAGACCACTCCCCCAGGAGCTCTGAACAAGTACTCCAGGTATACGCTGAACAAGACCACACACTCTCTGACCGAAATCTAACTTCACAGACCCAAACTACAGAACCACAGAAGACACTGCTTCTGTCCAACTTTGTGTTCTGCCACCGTTTGTGTCCGTTATTTCCTACAAACCATCTCATTAGAATTTAGGGCACACAAAAGGCTGATACAACAGGGTTACTTTTCAAAGGTTTGGAGGTGAAGAACAGATACAATGCATTAACTTCCTATGGCTGCTGCAACAAATTACCACAAATGCAAACCTCCTCTCAGCCCTGGAAGTCAGGAGTCCCAGGGCTGAAGTCAAGGGGTCAGTAGGTTGTGTTCCTGCCTGGAGTCTCCCAATTCATAGAGGCCAACATGCAGCTTGGCTCACAGCCCCACACCCCTCTGACCACTGCCCCGGCCTCAGCCCTGCACCCCTCCAGCCCCTGCCCCACCCTTGGCCCATGCCCCTCTGGCCCCTACCCCACCCCCGCCCTCAGCCCCACAGCCCTCTGGCCTCTATCTTATCCTCAGGTCTCCTCCTCTGAGGCAGACCCTCGTACTCCCTCTCATCAATGCACATGTGAGGACGCTAGACCCCACCTGGACAACCCAGGGTCCTCCCCCATCTCACTGTCCGTTACAGTCACATCTGCAAAGCCTCTTTTGCCATGGAAACTTCATTATACTAACAATCATTTAACAAGTCCATTATAATGATGTAAAAATTGGCATTGTTTTCCTCCTAATGAACAGATCAGTCACCCATGTAACCTATAAATATTTAACTATTAAATATACAATACTGTAGGGGACAAAGATGAGGAAGACGGTTCCTCCCTGAAAGATGACTGGACCCTAGATGGAGGGATGAACATTCTGAACAGAATCAACCTAACTCAACATTTGAGTCAGAGAGGCCAAGCAGTAAGACTTTCAAAAAAGCAACCAGAAAGTATGTACCGTGCCTGTAGTTCACAGCTGAGCCTGGCGTCATGAGCAGGAGCGTGTGGACATGCATACCAGACCCAAGTTTAAGATCAAATATAAGGAGCTTTCAACTGTAGTGTTTAACTAGATCTTATTACAAAATAGCTTCTTGATTACAGTTTTTGTCCAAAAAGTTCTCTGTAATTAAAGAAATTAATTTTCCCCTAAAAAACACTTCGCCATCTATCATCCCATAAAAACTAAATGGATATATTAAAGAAAAAAGACAAATGTTTGACTTCGGGGGTTTGCCTACGACTTGGATAAGAATGATTTTCTTCTGGCCAAGCAGGGAGCAGCTGGACCAGACTGGAGGGAAGGAAAAACAAATTTCCACTCTGACCTCAGTTGGACACCAGAGTCTTCCCTCTCAGAATGTGGGTGTAGTGCTTCCAACACACCAGCCTCTGACAAAACTCGGCCCAAGGGTGTGGGAAAAGGCCGTCTACTTCTGAAAAATCTATAAAGTACAGACACATCAAAAGCTTCAGAAGACTGTAAAGTGCCAAGGAGACCACTGCACCCTTGGAGTTTACAGAAAATGGCCAGCATCACACGTGCCTGAGGTCCAGGTTCAGCTCCCAGCTGCCGCGACACCGTGAGCGCAGTCCTGGCTTCCCCTCTGATGCAGAGAGCTGGAAACTCTGCTGGCAGCACTCAGAGCTCAGAACATTCTAGATGAAAGCAACGTGTTCCTTTTAAAATGGGGAACCGGGGCAGCACAACTGAAGCTCTACGACTGTCTCAACTACTGGGTTTCGGGGTAGCATTAGGAAATCGTGAGAATCCAAACCTCAATTTCATACAGATTCCAAACTCACTGCAGGTTCCAGAGTTTCCTGAAGCATTCTTCCAATTTATCACTCAGGATTCCCTTGCCAAAGCTAATAAAGTCTAAATTCCTTACGGAAAAGCCACCATAAGCACCACCACAAATAAGATCAACTAACGCCCGCCCTTTGCACCAAACCTATAAACTGTTACTCACAGAAGACTGCGCTGGAGGCAGCTCTCAGCTGACGCCGAATCCGTGAGACTTCATTATCCCCATTTTGGATCGAGTGTGAAGACTGTCAGCAAACCAGGGCCCCAGTGTGAAGTAGAGAACAGATTCTCTGACACCTGCCTGAACATTTTCTTCCCACCTGTCTTGGATATTGAGCACCCTCAGAGCTACTGAGTCACCCACATTTGCAGGTCATTTATCCAGCCACCAGGAGAACATAATTATGCGATAAAAATGCCTTCTCAGGGCTTTGTCATACTCAACAACGCAGCTCAGAAGGCTTGTGTAAGCCCAAGAAAGGGGGAAGCGTCCTCCAAATAGACAAAGACCAAGGAAAACCGTGCAGCGACTCTCTCAAGACAGCAGAAACAGAGCCTGCTGTAGCCTTTCAGGCCATGTTGGCCACAGCCCTGCGTTAGGTGGCACCATTTCCACACATGCAGCCTGCTGGGCCCATTTGAAAGGTCCCGATTGCGAGACACTCACCCCCACTTCCAGTTTCTGCAAGACCCGCTGCAGCCCCACTCCACCGCGGGGGCCGACTGTTCAAGTTTTCCCGGCGAGACCCCTCAGAGCCTGCACAGCGTCTGAGACTGGGAAGCACCAAGGATCCAGAAACGCACAAACCCGTTCTCCTCATGCTGCTTTCTGGGTTCCAAGTTGTCTTAAGAACGAGTCCTGCATAAACCCCGGGCTGGGGAGCCAGCCACAGCCCAGCAGCACCCAGGTCATGTGCTCCACCCACCCCACAGAGGACCACGGAGGCCCCAGCACACTCTGTCCGCGGGGCAAGACACCAGAAACAGCCACAGTTCAGTGTTCTGCCACCCACCCCGCTGCCCTAATTACCTGCTGTGATCTGAATTCTCATTGGTTGGGTAGGTGATCCCACAGCTCCGCTGCCCTAATTACCTGCTGTGATCTGAAATTGCATTGGTTGGGAAGGGGATCTCACTGCTCAAGCACTCCCTGCTGCCTCCTTGCAAACAACATAAAAAATCCAAAACCTCTCTGAACGTTTACTATAACCTCAAAACAAGACCCATCACCAGACCAGGGAAGATACACACGCACATCTGACAGCTGGTGGGCATCAGTGACCGACGCCACGGCTTCCGTGTGGCGTGTGAAGCGGGAGGCCTGTCACGGTGACTCAGGCTGGGGTCTGAATAGGGGTCTTCCAAGCAACTAGGCAACCAGGACGCACACCCCAAAACCCAAGTCCCCGCACTCATGTACCTGGCAGAAATGCTGCGTGGCCATTGACACCAGTTGTGCACCAAGACCGATCTGTGTCCTGTGGCCCTCACAACGTCTGTACACGTCTGGGCCCAGCACAGGCACGCATGGCACCCTGCTCGCCTCCAGTGGGGCTCTCTCCTACCAAGGGGGATGGTCCTGAAGTCCGTTGAGATTTCCAAAGCTCTACAAAGTCGTCCTTCCTCCTGCTTGTTCAGAAGACCTAAAGCCCTGAAGACACCAGTGAGAATTGACCTAGCCTCTTAAGGCAGCTCAAACACCTAAACAGAGGAACGCTGGACCTCTCTGCCCTCGGGAGCAGCCAATAACCCACTGGGCTAAGCAGAAGGCATAGATGTCACATCCAGAAGCCAGTGGCGCTCACATTTGCATTCCAAGAGCTACCCTTGTGAGTCCCTCCAAGGCTTCCAAGTGCCACTTGATTGTTTTCATCGTATCTCTATAACATCAGAGACATTATATCTCATGGTATCTATGAGATCCTCTCTACTTTTATGAGCATATATGCTCCCTGACTTACCATGGGATGAAACTGTTCCAATAAACCCAGCGTAAGCTGAAAATATCCTAAATAGAAAGTGCATTTGACATAATAGTTTCAACTTACAATGGGTTCATTCAGAGGCAGCCCATCTCAGGCCGAACAATGCACTGAGTGTGACTAGTTCACACCATCACAAGGTTGGGAAAAAAAATCACAAACGTAACCATTGTGAGCCAGGGACCATCTGTATTGTGGCTCCTGTCTTCAGAGACAACAGAAACCTCTTCTTAGACAAGAATCACAATTTATAATCCTCAAAATGTTAAACTTAGTTTAACAATCTACAGATTCAAACAAAGCCAAAGTAGGCCCACAAGACCGTTTGTGCCATTCGCTAAGACACACGACTCTGTAATAACCCTCACCACAGCCCCTCAGGGTGAGTCCCAGAGGTGGGTGAGGCTTGTAGCTACGGACACTAACAAAACCAAAATCAGAGTACGCAGGTGCAGTCAAGACATATGACTTCTCCACTAGCATATGCACAAATGTTTATCAGCAAATCTGATCTTTGCTTTAACTCCCTCTCATGACCTAAAAAGGAGTCCACCACACACACACACACACACACACACACACACACACCCACACACACCCACACACCACTTCAAAAACATAATTCGTACTTGCATTCAATTCTGGGCATTTGGAATAGACCTAATGGGGGATTAAACCTCTCCTCCAACCCATTGCTTAGTCTTCTTTGAGGATGAAGGATTTTGCATAACACAAGTCAGCATATAAAAGATCTTGTATAGAAACAGACTTTCAAGTGGTCCTCATTAGAGTGATTCAACTAATATACAAAGGACCCAACACACAGCACAATGTCTATTAGAAGAGTGATTAATTTGTTCCCCTCAAAATCCTAATATCTACACAGAAAAAATACCCGATACACATTTTATCATTCTTTACCAGTATAGTCATACAAAGGAGTATCACAAAAGCGAAAGAACACATTTGGTTTGACTCACAGTTCTAAATTTAATATAAAATTGCTAAAACCACCAAGACAAACATGACTATGAAATATTTAACGATCTTCACCTAAATTCAAGTCACCATTCAACCACCAATACCTCTGCTCTCCTTACAGGAACTTTCCAAAAGTAAATTTTGGAATTAACAGGACAAATTTTTCTAGTGATAGAAATTAGGAAGAAATTGGTTGAAGGTGGTTCCTTGGCTGTCAAACTTTTTCTCAATAATATTTTGTAAAATAAAAGCATCAAACAGATCTTTACATTAACTTACAATCTATCAAGCAATACTGGAGCAAGCTTTAAATATTAGCCACATTCTGTCAGGGCTGACTAACATTAATTCAGCATCAGTCTCATGTCTTGCAGTATCCACAGCTCATCTTCTCAAAACCACTTAAGATTTCATAATTAACTCAATTAAACAATCTAAGTCATCTCCTTGATCATTGACATGAAGGGATAATTTTCCCCCAAAATAGTACCTCTTTCCTTGACATGATTTAATCTGTGGTTAGAGTATTTAACAGGATTTCTTTCCTTCTTAGAAAATAAAATATACACCTTTCCAATATGAAAAACACTAACTGATAATGCTATAGCTTAACCAGGTCAAAAGGGTTTTTTTTTTTTTTTTTTTTTTTTTTTCAAGTTAAAAAAAGAACCTAACTGCATCTTTGGACCTTATGTGAGGTAGTGTCCAGGGTCACTGGGACCCCCACTTGGTCAGTGCAGCTGGGTACCAATTAAAGACAGAAACCCAAGGGTTCACTCAAAGCCCCTTCCCAGCTCTTCATCCTAGTGGAAGCCATGGGCACAAAGGAATGCGGCATTCCACGGAGGACTTTGGGGAATGGCTGCTTGAGAACATCAAAGTGGCTCACGTCCCCCAAGTATAAAGCCAGTGACTGCTCTCAGCTTCAACGCAGTACCATCCACAGCAGCCAAGGTCTGGAATCACCTGAGTGTCCGTCAACAGGGGATGAAGGGAACGTGACCCGAACATACACAGGAGCAATACTCCACCACACAGCTGAGATCCCTGTCATCTGCGACAGGATGGATGGAGCTGGAGGATATACGTTAAGCAAATGAGCCAAGCAAAGAAATGGAGCATGTTCTCACTCATAAGCAGGAGCTGAGAGCAGATCTCATGGAGGCCAAGAGTAGGTGGTCAACAGGGCCCAGCAGAGCCCACTCATAAGCAGGATGGGCAGAGGCTTGTAACGGGCACAAACACACAGCCTAATGGGAGCACAAGACCTACTATTGATAAATCAGCAGGGGGATGGCAGTGGGTCATCTACTGTGTATTTCAAAACAGCTAGGAGAGAATAACTTGAACATTACCAGCATAAGGAAAAGAAAATATTTAAAGTGAAAGACATCCCAAGTACACAGATTTCATCAATACAGGGATGAATCAAGATATCACATGCACTCTGAAAACATGTACACATATTATGTATCAACAACAAAAAAAAAAACCAATGACAGAACCATTTGTGAAGCATGTGCAGGAGAAGAATGGGAAGCCTGACATGATGTGGCTGTGTGTCCCCACCCAAATCTCATGCTGAACTCTAACCCTTTGTTGGAAGTGAGCCCTGGTGGGAGTGACTCATGGGGTGGTTTCTAATGGTTTAGCACAATCCCCCAAGTGCTGTCCTCATGGTAGTTCTGAGATCTGGTTGTTTGGAGGCGCATGGCACCTTCCCCTTCACTCTCTCTCCCCTTCCAGCCATGTGAAGACATGCCCACCTCCCCTTCACCTTCCACTCTAAGTTTCCCCAGATGTAGAAACCTGTACAGCCCACAGAACTGTATGCCGATTAAACCTTTTTTTTCCTTATTACCCAGCCTCAGGTAATTCTTTATAGCAGTGGAAGAACAGTACAGTCCTCAGGACCAGCAGTGTTTTCTTTCTCCCCAGCAGCCAACAAGGTCCCACACACTAGCTGGTTTTCCAAAGCCTTTGCCAGAATGCTGAGGCTGTTTTGGGGATACGGACTTTCCCCATCTCTGGCAAACCAGATGGGGCATCCTATTTGCCTCTTACCACCTTTCTCAGACAAACCCTACCTCTGAAACATCCTCCGCCAGGGGCCTCCTTCAGCAGCAGCAAAGCTGAGTATTCCTTGCACCTCCCTTCTTCTGAACAAGTAAACATCTTAAGCTTATTTTTCCATCTTCCCAGCTCATTGAAAAAAATATCTTATGCTTTCTATTTTCCTAACACACACACGGAAGAGAAGTGCCGTGAGGGCAGGGGCTCTTGCTTTCCCGGATCTGAGCCTGGCCCTCAAACACTAGACGAATTCATACTGACACGATATCCAGAAGCAGAAATGCAAATATCCACATGACTTCAAATACCCTAAGGATCTAACAGGCCGAGTGGCCCATGTAACTATGGTTTGTGCTGGGCCATTCAACTGGTGTCCAAATCCCTGTCCAAGTGAGCTCTTTAATTTTGGGACTTTTCAGACAGCTGTTTTTTTGTTGTTGTTGTTGTTGGTGGTGTTCTGTTTTGTTTTTATTAAAGGGATCTATTACAGTTACAATCAAGAATATCCCAGGCCGAGTGTGGTGGCTCACGCCTGTAATCCTAGCACTTTGGGAGGCCAAGGTGAGGTAATCAAATGAGGTCAGGAGTTCAAGACCAGCCTGGCCAACATGTTGAAACCCCATCTCTACTAATACAAAAATGAACCAGCCATGGTGGCAGGCACTTATAATCCCAGCTACTCAGGAGGCTGAGGCAGGAGAATGGCGTGAACCAGGAGGTGAGGCTGCAGTGAGCCAAGATCGCGCCACTGCATTCCAGCCTGGGCAACACAAGACTGTCTCAAAAAAATGAAAATACACCAATACGCCCAGTGAGTTCTTCACCAACATCAGATACATCAGTTTAAAGAAAAATAATATGAATGCATGTTTTAAAATTTCAGTGTTGAATTTAACCATATCTTTTAAGAAGATATGAAGATAGAAGTTCCCCAAGGATCGGGGGAGAAAAAAGCAGTTAAGAAAATGTTAAAACCTCAGGAGAAAAACAAGTATGGGGTAAGACCTCAAGGCAAAACTTTTTCCTTGCACTTTGATTTCAAAAGAACAGAGATGCCCAAAATATGAACTCTCCCATCTGCATTTTATATTCCTCTCTGTCCTTTGAAGGACTGGAGATGGGATTCCAGGTTCCAAAGTGCCCGGCCAGGGCTCACATCAGGCCAATTCCTCTACGTCCTTTGAAAGGCTGGAGATGGGATCCCAGGTTCCAAAGTGCCTGGTCACGGCTCACATCAGGCGGCATCTTTCACAGCTGTTTACTCCCCTGACTGTGCTTAGAGAGCTCTGTGGCCCAATTTACACAAAAAGGTCCTAATTTACACACGTTCATCACTTTGAGCAGAGTCTCAAGAAATGAGACAAATATTGACACTCCACAGAAGCAAGTATTCTCTTCCGAAAAGTCAAGTGTCAGGTTCCCATGAGCCAGGCAGCTTGGTTACAGAAAGCACTGGCTGACTTGCTGGTTTAATGTTAAATGCATTTAAAATGTTAAGTGATCCGGCCCCCCTCCCAGTGGGTGTGTACGTTGAGCTGGTTGCAGTAGTGATGCACAGACCACGTGGTTTTGCTTCAAGCAGAGGACCCCACACCCAGGAAGAGGCCAAAGGACGGCATCGAGGTCTAGGACAGTTCTAAGGAGAGCTGCAGTCTGAATGCCTCGTCTGCAAATAGTCTCTCATTTCAGAGGAAATCACTGAACAGAGTTCGTAACACGTGAATTTTAAAAATTCATGTTTCTAATTTCATACCATTAGAACTTTTGAAGAACAGATGTGCACCTGCTCCAAGTCAATGAGAGGACACTCAGTCCCTCACAGGTCCTCGGCCTCCGCCTCTCACCTAGAGAACGTCAGCTCAAGCCAATCACAGCGCAGTGCGATTTTCTATAATATGCACGCCTGCATCTGAGCTGAGATGTGAATGTCTGGAATGTGCCTGCCAGGCCCAGGAAGAACTGCAGCAGCTGTGGGGACATAAGCCGCTAAGGAATCCGATTTGGAGGGAACTCGAGGCAACTAAAACTAGTTCCACTGGTTTTTCTTAGCAAGGCTTGACCAGGCAAACTGTTATCACTGTTGCTAATTCATGGTAATTGGGATGGGGACTTAACAGTAAGTAATTAGAGCAATTCTAGAATTTGCTACTCAATTACAATGGCACAGATTCCTGAGAATGGAAGAACTGTTGCCCAGGAATAGAGTTCAACAGGTCCTCCCCATACCCCAGGAAACATGACATTTCCATGCACCCCTGCTTTGTTCCCTGGCCACCTGATCTCAGCCGTCTGATGGCATCACTCCCCAGAGCTGGAAACACCTGACCTCTTGTCACCCTCCCATCTGCCCTGCTTTCCTCCAGCCCGGGAGACTCAGCGATGCCCACATACAGGACCAGGAAACCAGGGTTATCCTAAACCAGTGTCTGCATTCAAAGTCCTCCATGGCAGGACAATCACCAACGGCCAATACTCCCAGAACCTTCCACCTCAAAACGGGAGCACATCTGGATTCAAGCTGACAACGCTGCATTCTCTTTGCCATGTACATATGGAGGCATGTCAGGTTCCACCTAAAGGTATCAAGTTTCACGCTGGTCAGGAGCCCAAACCTAGTCACTCTGCATGATCTCAATTCACCATCCACAGAGAAGCCTGCAGTTTTCCTCTGGTGCACGGTGTGGACGGTGGATGCATTTCCTCTGAAAACTTGGAGACGGGATCCTGGCCAAGGAGGCCAGTCACCCTAGCCCCTGCAAGGCCCAGACGTGCCCCTCTGCTGTCTGCACACAGTACCCAAGTCTAGCAGTGCTGCCTCTGTGGTGGGATCCATCTGGGCCTCAGAGGACCCGGGGCACAGGAACCGTGCAGCCTGGCTGTAGCCAGAGGCCTAAAGGATCCCCACGAGGCTCTCCAGCCAAGGTGCCCCCACCACAGGCAGAGCCATTCAAGAGAACTGCCAGCTGAACCGGAAACGTCCCAATCTGCTCAGCCAACACAGAAAGATAACAGCCACCTACAGCTGCTGAGCCCCAAAACGTGGCCACTGGGCCTGAAGGGCTGAATCCGGAATTTAATCTGTGAAGTTCTTTTCAAATGTGTTTGGCTATGTAATCAAATCTTTATTCTAATTCAATTTAAAGGAGCCTCTGGCTATGGGCTCCCTTGTCGGGCATCACAGCTCCAGGGAATAAGAATGGGAAGGAGACGCCCAGAGCCTCTCTGCATTCTCCGCCCTAATTCAGCACGTCATCATAAGGAAAGGCACTCCAGCAGGAGAGGTGTGCACAGGAAGAACTGGGTTGGCCGTGACACAAGCATGACCCCCATGGCATCACAGCTGCCTCAGCCAACAGGCAAAAGACAATGATGCCCACCTGGACAGGTCACCGGATGTGATGATGCACCCCAAGCCCTAGTCCCACAGCAGCCAGAGACCACCCGCTGCTCGTCCCAGGTGAAACACAAGCCCTAGTCCCACAGCAGCCAGAGACCACACGCTGCTTGTCCCGGGTGAAACAGGCAGAGCTGCCCGAGCCCTCAAAAGCAGGAAGAATTAAAGAGGCAATTCCAGTGATTCCCACAACACATGACACTCCTGGGAGACAGACACAGGCTTCGCTGTGAAAGTGCAGAGGACGGTGCAGTTCCTAGGTGGGCTGCTTCTTCCAACGATCAGGGAAGAAACCAGATCCGTTTCCTTGTAGGAGAATCATTTGTACCGTGATTAGACAGAAGGTGGCCGATGTTATCAAATCATCAAGCACTGCACGGCTGTGTCTCCAAGGCGGGCCTGGAAACTTCCAGCCACCCGCCTAGAGGCCACAGTGCTTACAATGGAGATACGGGTGACTGAGGTCTGGCTTCCTCAGGGAAGCCAAATTTGAACTTTCATCACTGAGGAATCGCTCATTTACAGTCACTCACCCTCAATGCAGAAGAGGGCTCAAGACACTGCACCAGACTTCAACACTCAGGGTTAGGGTCAGGGTCAAATTCACAAGATTTACAAAATGTATTTACTTGGGATGCCGGAAGAGATGTAGCTTCACACCGCCCCAGCTGCAGGGTTTGCTTAGCCCTTTCACCAGTGGATCTCACCAACAAACACATCCACGCCTCATCCATGGCAGCACAGAAAACCACTTGGAAGACAGCCACTCCCACCAAGCTTCCTGACTTTGGTGTTTAAAATCTACATCATTTAAAATCTGTATCTCATACGTGAGATTACACTTCTCCGAACAGACATTGCGATTGTCATTTCACCCAAAAGGGCTTTAGGAAATGACACGCGGTCCAGACGCCAGAGGTAGCCTAATTCCTTTGTGCCTGTATGGAGGCTTCACAGATACAGCCCGGTCACATTAATGACCATATGAGAAGCTCAGGGCATAGACGAACTCAGTGCTGAATTTTTCCATTTTTCGCCCTTTTGTTTTATCCAGAAGACAGCTGAGAGAGGCTCCGGCAGATCATCTCCTCGAGTATAATGACTCCAGCCACTTCTCTTCACCCCAGGTCACCCCTCAGTCACACGCTTTTGAGAAGCCAAAGCAATTCTGTTCTCTTCACGCTGGGTTCCAAGCACTAAATTCCTCCGTTTTATCAATTAGATTATCAAGCAGCCGTTTGTAATCTGGACTGCAATCTGATACAAAATTTAAGGCTAATTTAGGTTGCGGTAACAGCTCTATTTACGTTATAGACAAGGCATGAATGAAAACTTTAATCTGTTCATAGGACCAATTTTGTAAACAAACCAATTATTCAAGCAATGATTGTCTTCAGTTAGATGCAAATTTCTTTGCTCATAAAAGATTTTCCAGTAGGAATTTTTAAATCCATGGTCTGTGTTTCCTGAGCCTGTCTCTGCACCATCCCCTGAGTGCACAGCAGAACTCAGGGCATCCCATAAGCAGGCCCACTGAAGAGAATAAGCCCACAGCCCACAGCCCAGGAATCAAGTCCGAGCCCCAGCAGCCCCTCGTCCAGCCGGGACTTCCTCACCAGCACAGCACCCAGAGGTCTTCCAGGTTTAATGCCACGTTTGCGTGGAAAGTAGAGTGGTGGAAAGACCACAGGGGACATTCTACAAATGCAAATTCCCTCCTGGAACAGCCCAGCAACCCTCTGTACCGTCCCCAAAGTACCCATGCCAGGCAGGCATAGAGAGTCTAATGGGGTGCCTAGGAATCAGCATTTAACACAATTCTGATGAATAAAAAAGTTTGAGAGGCCGGTCAGCGAGGGGCTGCTGTGGCCTCCACTCATTTGCAGGCTCTGAAGAGACACCGATTCAGGTAACAGGCCAGACAGGACAGGACAAGGATGGGAAAGTGGAGGGCAAATTCCATGGACCACCAACCACCCCGCCATCCCCACTGAGAGTCTGTGATTTAAGGAGAAGCAAAGCCAGGGAGAAAAGATGCTCGCACCATGCGAGGGACTGAGATTTCACCTAAAACGCACAGCATGTGGCTGAGGGCCAAGGTTGGGTAAGCCGGGAGCACAGAACGGGATTCACAGGCCCAGAGGTGCCCCCCACACCCAGACCCCGGGTAGACCTCCCAAGTACTGCCTGTGTCTCCTGCCTGGTTTATTTCCTTCCCCCCTTCTACTGTGTTGGTTTCTCAGCCGCCCCCCACCACCACACACCCCTCTCTACAAGCTTGGTGGACTGAAAAGGGCGGGCGGGGGTGGTAAGAGCTGGGCTCTGGGGCCAACGTCCTGCCTGAGACATTAGTTCCAACCCACCCAGCTGTGATGTGAGCCCGAGATTTCTCAAATGTGAGATGGGAAGGTAACTGAACCCACTTCCCAGGATGGCTGTGGAGACTGAGATCACATAGCCACAAGTCAGCGTCCAGCACACGTGGGACCCCAGACGTGTTGCCCTTGGTGGGAATCCCTCTATGCCCCCTCTGCTACCAGAGCCAACTCCCAGCAGTAGCTGTGGAGGGTGCATCCTCTATTCCCACTCCACTCACCTACCGCTCCACCCAGTGACCTGCCACGCAGCGGCCACCAGCAAATCCGGCCCCACTGGATAACCGACCACCACCAACCTCCCCCCACTTTGAGGCATCTTCCACTTGCAGTTCCCAAGCAGGGAGAAACCGCCCTCAAGGGCGCTCACCTGTTCCTTATTGCATGTAATGACCAGCCACGCAGGGCCACCAGCAAACCCGGCTCCACCGTCCAGGTTCTGATGGGTTACTGCCCCCCTCCCCCACTTCCTCCGGCGGTGTCTGGGAGGCTCAGAAACTGCCCTCCAAGGGCACTCATCGGTTCCTTATTGCACTAATACCTCATTTACAGAAGTCCACTTTGACTTCCAGCACTGCAAGTGTGACACTTTAGGAATCCTGCTTGCAAGCTCCAAGAGCTTGAGGTCACGTCCACCTCACCAGCATCCCAGAGACCCAGCACTGTCCCACTCTGTGTTTAAAATTCCAAAATACTCTTTCAAAATGCTACTGGCATTTGGTTTGCACATAAAATGCTAAAAACCTTCCAGTGAAACAAATATCTTCAACAGTTGGATTCAATCATAACATGTGAGTTACACATCTGCCAAGTTGTAAAGCCTCATGCATTTATAACATTTTATGTATGGTCAAACGGTTCATTAATATAAATTATGAAAGTCTCTAAGAAACAGATTTTTTTCTGGCATTAGATGGCCAAAGGAAAACTGGGTTCTGGTTGGCTTGCAGGCCTGTAGAGGCAGACATATCTGCTGACACAACCAAGCTCCTTCCCACTGACATGGCCGCATCCCAGGCCCCTCACCCGGACGCCCGCAGGCCCCTGGAGGAGCAAGCTGACCTGCCCACATTTCTCAAATACACAGCTGTTGCTCACACTGCAGATAGAGTTCAAGGCACGAGCAGGCCACCACGCTAAAAATACCACGCAGCGTCCACGCCAGGTGACGGTGTTTTCACTCCATCCCAAAAGCCCCATGTATGAGTTTACAGCCATGATTACTACATGAATTTTTAGACCCTCAAGACATACTTTGTTTACTTTTATGCAACAAAGTTAAAAGACTATCACTCAGATATAGGCTCTGAAACTGTGGAATAATTATTTGGGAACAGAGCCTCTGCCAGATCAGGATAAGCACTTGGGACAACACCCCGTGACCTCGGTCCACACAAACCCATCCAGACCAGAGGCCTCCCGCACTGCTCTGTAATTTCTGTAAATGAGGTATTAGTGCAATAAGGAACAGATGAGTGCTCTTGGAGGGCAGTTTCTGAGCCTCCCAACCACACGGCCACATTAAGGCTGAAGCCGCACCACCTCCAGAAACACTGTCCGTCGCCGAGGTGTGCCTGGCTTCTCCCTTTTTCCAGAACTTAACAAAACCTGAAAGGACAGGTCTGTGTAGAAAACCACAAACTACTTGCGATTCCTCTTCCCAGGTCAGGCTGTAGGAAGCTCGTCTCGGCCCTCACCGTGTTCTGACCTTGGTTCCCATAAGAAATAAAGTCAGATTTCTAGTCCCTGTCTCCTGGGCGGTGTGGCAGGCATACATACCTTCAGTTACATGAGGAAAGGCGTGGCGAGCCCCCTTCCTTCAGTAAAGCTGCACAGTTCCCCGAACCCTGATGCCATCCCCCTCACGCCACTGTGAACACCTGGACAGAGCACATTTCAATGCGTGCACCTTCGTGGGCTGGTTTTCTATTTCTCCACTAAATCATCCCAAAGTTAGCGCCCTGAACACTGACTTATTTTCTCCCATTTCTGAAAGCTGGAGTCCAAAACAGGTCCCACCAGCTAACGTCGAGGTGTCGACAGGGCTGGCTCTGGGGAAGCGACCGTCTCCTCGCCTCCCGCAGCCTCTAGAGGCTTCCGCATCCCCTGGTCCATATGGCACCTACTGTCTTCAGGACCCACAGCAGCCCTGATGGCCCCTCAGCAGGAAGATGCAGAATCTCAGGAGCCCGGGCTCCAGTGCTAGGGCCAAGCCTCCGCACCCTCCCAGCTCCTCACACACGCCCGTGCGAGCTAATAGAGATTCCACTTTAAGTAGTGTCACCTGTGTAAGGGGTAAGTGCCCAGCTGTGAACTGGTTAACCTCGCTCACACAGACCCCGGGAATAACCTCACAGGCCATGGACCACTTCACAATGAGTGACCACCTGCTCGGGGACCTCCATGGCCCAGTAGAGCCCTCCAGTGCCTCCCCGTGGACTCAGGGTCTGCAGCACCAGAGGGCCCTGGATAAAAAAGACAGCTCCCATGTCGGGACGCGCTCACCAGCGGTTGGGTTCCCGGTACTTTAAGTAGCCAAGGTGGACAAGCCGGGCCCTGTGCAACTCCATCACAAGAATAACGGCTGCACGTGGTGAGTGAACGGGTGACCACCCCTCAGCCCAGATGGCCACACTAAGCACATCACCGCCGTGACCTCCAATGAGACTCAGCTGCTGGCACAGTCCAGGTATCGGCCCCCAAGAACATTCTGGATCACAATTCACAGTAGTGATTGCGATCAGGGCCACACATGGCTGAATGTATTTACAGGAGGACGCCACAGCCGATCTGGCTGGACTGAGAACATTTCCCACTGTACATTCTTACAACACCATTTTATTTGCGCTTTATTAAACTTTTACGGCTTTTTTCTGCTTATCTACTTTATGGGAGTGTTTCTTGTTCTTATGACTGCAGTGATACTTTAAGCTACAACTATTAATGTGTAAAATTAGTTTGGAAGACGCCTTCTCATTAAACATTTCACAAGCAAGCAGTCAGAGGCACCTAACCCGGAGGCCTGTTTTCTTCTCTGAGCCAAACCTACATTGGACTCAAAGAAAAGGGCACACGGAGAGGGGCTGGATCTCCAGCGCCCATTCCTAGGGGGCCTCCTGGGGAGCAGATATGGAGGGAGAAGCCCTGGGCTATGGCACCGTCGTACTAAAGAAAAGTCCATTTGGGTAAATGTAAGTGCCAGACTTAAGAGATTAAGTAAACCATGAAAAGAAACCACTAACCACAGCTTCTCCAAAACAGAACTAAACTCCCTTTAGTTTGAATTGGGAAAGCAGAAGTGCTGATCAGGATACAAAAAAAAAAAAAAATGACAAAGTATCTGAACACAGGAGAATAATCAAGGGCCACTGTCTCTTCCTGTGTCAGTGGGAGCCTCGCATCTAAGCTGGATTTAGAAGGTTGCTGCTTTGGACTGAAAGTTATCCTCAAACCGTTTGTAAGCAAGTGGAGCAGAACGCTTCAATTATTTCAAGGTTTAGCGGTAAAGCTCTGTAACTCTCAGAACTATTTTAATTGGTGTAAATTTTAAAGTGACTCAATCTGTTGGCTGGAGTATCTAACAGCTTACCCACGGGGTCATGTTGGAAAATTATTCCAATTGCCTTTTTTTCCTACTGAAGATGCATTTGAACGTTCTTGTAGTTTGCAGTTGGCTGGTTCTGATGTTTGGTCCTGAGGAGGTCCAAGTACCCGGAGAGGAAGAATCTGAAACCTCAAGCCATTCGAGTGCTGTCTGGGGAGATGGAGACCCCAACCCGAGGGCCACTGACGGACTCAGCACGGGGGCAGGGCCGCCCGAGGCAACGGGCCACGTATTTGCCGCTTACAAAACAACATAAGCACGCACCCCTAGTTGTGCACACACGCTCTGTACACGCTCACGTCTGCCCATACCAACACCAGCACACAGCCCCAGGTGTGCACACACGCTCTGCACATGCTCACATCTGTCCGTGCCAACACCAACACACAACCCCGAGGTGTGCACACACGCTCTGTACACATCTGTCCCACCAATGCCAGCACATATTCTGTATGCACTCACATCTGTCCCTGCCAATGCCAGCACACATCCCCAAGGTGTGCACACACGCTCTGTACACTCTCACATCCCTCTCTGCCAATATGCGCACACACCCCCAGGGGTGCACACACGCTCTGCACATACTCATGTCTGTCCCTGCAGCCTGAGTCAAACAGTCACAGAGAGGCAGAGGAGGAGGAGGAAGGACGCGATGGGCACCGAGGTCCTGGGCCGGTTCCCCTCCCTACCTCGGGAGAGACCCCTCATGTGATCCTGCCGTCACTCACCCTTCCGCCTCCATCCTCCATTCTCCCACATGGATCAGGAGGATGCCCACTGCACAGAGCTGTGATGAGCATGAACAGAAGACGGCAGAAGCTCACGCCAATGTGCTGAGCACGGGGCCTACGGAGTGCTTCTTTCTGCTGTGGCTGACATCATCAAACAAGAGGCTGACACGAGAATGTCACTCGCTGAGAAACTGAAACGTGTGACCTAGGAGCCTCTGAAGGTCTAAGAACAAACCAACAAACCAAACGGTTTTGTTTGTTTTTCAAACACCATAGCCTGTTTTTTCTTTTTTTTCATGCTCTACCTTGGGTATTATTTATTTTAATTTCAAATTAAGTCTAATAAATACACAAAATCACAGGACCGAGCATGGAGCATTGTTTCACTTCATGTCCTCCAGCCTTTAGGACACATTAAGAAAAGACATGATTCCAGGATTCCCATTAGAAAGGCTGCCCTGAGGCACCTGCTGGGGCAGCCAAATTGTAGCACTTGATGCTGCCCCCAAGCTGCTTGAATGAAGCAGAAGATTCCGGAGGTCTCTTCTCTTCTGCCCCTAGCCCAGGAGAGAAGGTGGGAGGAGAAAGGTGAGAGAAGACAGGAAGAAGGAAGGGGGAGTGAGGGAGAGAGGAGGGGAGAGGGAGGGAGACAAGAGGGGGAAGAGAGGGAGAGAGGAGGGGGGAGGGAGGGAGAGACGAGGGGCGAGAGAGGGAGAGAGGAGGGGGGAGAGAGGGAGAGAGGGGGGAGAAGGAGAGAGGAGGGGGAGGGAGGGAGGAGGGGCATGTTCCATCCACCAAGGCAGCTGCACTGCAGAGAGAATGGAGGATGTGTTGCTTCTCAGGACAGCAAGTTCAAGCTGTTTATAATTGTTAGCGTAAACAGTGACCAGCTGAGGACAGGGCTGCAATTGGAGATGACAACGTTTTATTTTCATAGTTGATATTGGGGACCTGGGCCTAAAGCACCATGCCTTGCCCTTTTTCCAGATGGGCCAATGCCTCTCTCTACTTGACTCTATTTGACTAAATACCCGATATTGACTAGGAATTATGACGTGGAAATGTTAAGCTCAGTCCAGTTCAATTCAGTAAGCATTTATCAAGAAACTCCTAGACCAAGGGCTGTGTTAGACACTGGGTATGGGGTGACGGGGATACGAAGATGTGGAATTAGAACTCAAGAAGCTCAAATGCTCTCATTTAATTCCCTAATGCAATTACCTAGCTTCAACCTGATGGCTGTAATGTCTAAATTCACTTTTTCTTTATTCCAGTTCTACATAACAAGGCATAAATAATCACAGAGGAATGATTCTGTGTTGGACTATTCAGTGGAGAGAGAAGAGCATTCTGACCGGTGTGAGACACTGTCTCCGTTCCCAGGGAGCCCGTGAGGTGGATGCACAGAGTACACGCGTGAAGATTCAGGAGCACGAGCGTCAAGTGATGGGAGGGGCACGGAGGCAGCACCAGAAAGATGCCTGCTGAGAGGCTGCTGCAGCCAGGCTGGCCGGGAAGGTCACGGGAGTGGGCACAGGCATCTCCCTCCAGCCGCACTTGGTTTTCATGAGGACGCGCGCAGGGAAGGGCATGACACCGAAATGCTGTGGCGCTGAGGGGAGGAGGAGAGGGACACAGGGCCGAGGGCTGGCCACCACCCCTTGAGTCCATGCCCCTCTGAACGCTGCCAAAATCAGCCCCAACGGGGAGAAATGAGGTGGGTGAAAGAGGTGGACACACTTGGCTCCCATGGAATTCACAGATTCCAGTCATTAAAAATCCCTTCTGAGTTTTCATCTGGAAAACTTTGCAAACGTATTTAGGGACAGGAGGCAGAAGATGAAGCCAACACAGTTGGGCTCAAACCGCCACCCTTCTCCTTCTCTCTGCATCCAGGACCCTCCCTGGGCCCCTGAGTGCGAGAACCCGGAGCTGCCCAGCCCAAGGGCGTGGCCCCTGATCAGAGGAGGGAGCCGCACGGCGGGACCCCCAGCACGTGGATGGCAGGATCTGTGCTATCTCAGTCCCAGGGCCCCAAGCAGAGAAGGCCTGGGGCTCCCAGCTGAAGTTTTGCTGTCTCCTCTTGTCACCAAAGTCGAAAAGAACTGAGTGGGACCAACGCCGCACCTGGCGGCTCCTCGGTGGCTGCCGACGTGGCCCTCAGGCTGCGGGTGAGACCTTCTAGGGGAGCCCAGACAGCGGTGATCATCACAGCCACGAGTGCTCCAGTTGCCCCAAAACTCAAGCATAGCCTGAGGAAGGCAGCGCCCGCTCAGATCCCCGTCCGGGCTTGTGTGGCACACTGGAGAGGCACACGGCACCAGAACATGGCACTTTAAGTGGCTTTGTGGTGTGTAGGAACACAAAGTGGGGTCTCGAGTGGCTCAGAAGTCACTCCCACCAGCCTGTGGGACCCGGACGGCCCCTTTGGACGTGGCTGGAGTCTCTCCAGGGCGGGCTCCAAAGTCCCAAGGATGAGGTGAGCGTCGGTCTTGCTCTGAGGAAGGCCCCTGACAAGTATCCTGAACATGCAGGCACACAGCTGGCTGACTCATTTGAAGGGACCTGCTGAGCCACGAGCCAGGGTTGGCTAGAGAGAACTCAACTAACACACGAACCCTGCCCAGGCGCCCACCTGGGGCGCCCACGAGAAAACTACAGAAGCTGTGAAGACGGAGGTGTCCACAGGGCTGGGAGAATCCTGGGAGAAGCCGCACTGGGGACCGGGAGGGACGGAGGGCTGGGCCCCACAAGCAAACGAGGGAGGCACTCGGTGCCCTGTAGACTCCTCTGCACTCACAGCTGCAGGCCTGGCTGGCAACACGACCTTGTCTGCAGGGGCCCAGGAGCACGTGTGTTTGGCAGGAGCTGCCCTCCTGGAGCCACACTACGGGTACCGTCATTTTAGAGGCAGGTACCTGATATCAGCTATGACAATCAACCATGCCACCCTGTATTACAGCCGTGTCCTCAGCGGGTCACTCTTTGTGCTGACAATTACAAAGAGTTTGAACTCACTGTCCCAAGAGGCAACAAGCCCTTCATTATCAGGGCCGCAGCCTCTGTGTAGCCCTCCACCCCCGCCGTTTCCCGTCGGGGCAACATGAAGACCCATGACGGTGACACAGAGCCAGTCCAGTAGCTTCAGTGCAAGAAAAATCACAAAAACTCAAACACATCCTAAACATGGGCAGTTGGTAGGAGCAGATTCCTCAATTCAACCTGTTCAGAGGCTTTCTGGGCTAGCACAGCTCTGATCACAGGCTTGCGCTTTCTGCTCCCCGTGAAGGGCGGCAAGGAGGCCGGGCTCTGCCATTCTGCAGGCTTCGCTACGTGGAACCTGCCCTGTGGCCTCGGTGGCCTGTGCCAGACAGCGTAACCGTTGCCCGCAGTGAACACTCGGCACAGCGCAGCAGGCTTGGGGAAGAACAGAAAGTGACCTCTAAGCCTGCAGAAGGCGCTAAGCCACGCACAGCCTCACGCGCACTGCGTGTCAATCGCCTCCGAAGCAGGAAAGCTCTTTATAGTTCCAGTAAATGCAAAGGCCGCCCTGGAAAACTGCGTGAACCTTTCTGACAACTCACAGGTGGGGAGCCACTGCCTGAGACACAAAGGTAAAGAATTAACCTGAAACTGCATATTATAAAACTTATTTTTAAGTGGTGGCGCTGAATTTAAAAGACTCCCAAAAATACTGCATTAGAAAGTGACAGAGTGAAACCGTGAGGCTGACCACAGGAGTCCCGGGAAATTTCACCAAATGTTACGTCAAAACTGGGAAACAGAAGAACCGCACCTGATGAAACATTCGATTAATCACTTGAGTCCTCCCCACATACGAAGCTCTGTAAAAAGTGTTCCCAGAAGGTAAAGTGAGCAGGAGGGCTGTGAACACACAAAGAGAGAGCCACTTCGTCCACGGACCACAACAAAAGAAACGCTAACGAGTGCCGATGACACGCTGGAGTCCAGGGCTCTGGGTGCAGCTGGGACGGGGATACTCAGGGTCCCACTGTCCAGAAGGGAAACCAGGGTGGAAACACCAGGGAGCCTGTCCCAGGGTGCAGAGCCAGTGAACGGTGGTTCATACTGGGCCAATCCCAGCTGCCAGGCTCTGGGGCTCCTCGGGACAGAATCCTGTTGGCTTCACTCTGGGGTGAGAGAGGCGGCACCATCCCCCAAAGGCACCTGGAGAAGTGGTGTTACCCTCCATCCCGGTCCCCGGCATGACCCTCCGTGCCCCTGTCCTCGGCGTTACCCTCCATCCCCCTGTCCCTGGTGTTACCCTCCGTCCCCTCTCCCCAGTGTTGCTCACCATCCTCCTCACCTCCAGGCCCCTCTCCCTGTCCTCCCTCACTTTCCTGTTCAGCCAGAGCACATCACATGTCTCTTCCCTTTTCAAGAGGCTCAGCTGCACCCAGAGGCATTCCAGCCTATTCGGGATGGGGCACACACCCTGGGGAAATGCCAGCACAGGGCCGGAAGGGCCTGAGACCCTCTCACTGTCGCCCAAGAAGGATGGAACAGCCCACAGTCACGCTGATTGTCAGGCAGGATGAAAACTTCTGTGTCCGAAATGCTCTTTTCACTGGAACTGTTCAGATCATTCGTGAACAAATCCGTTAAGTACCAGCAAGGGCCATTCCCACTTATTCTCTGGCTACAGTTTTCCACCCACCAGCAACCACACTCCTAGGAATTATCCCTAACGCACAATCAGCGCCTTGTGCCTTTAGGAAAACCTCTTTCTCTCCAGCTTTGTCCTCCTTCCACAAAAGGTGCCTCTGACTGCCTCACTCACCACACCAGGATTTCACTCGGCTACGGAGGAAAATCTGCGTGGGGCTCAGAGGTGGGTGGTCCCTGCATGGGCAGCAGGTCTGTGACATCCTCCAAGGAGCCTGGCCCAGGCCTGCCTCACACGCCAGGACTCTGCCTTCTGGCCCTCGGGCCCCCGAAGCTGCTTTCCCTCCAGGTGTCATGCCCCGGGCAAGAAGGCTGGACAAGGGCCCAGGGCTGCTGTGGGTCGGGAAAGCCTCCTGACACTTCCCACTCCAGGAACCCCCATCAGCATCCCAGCATCTGGACCTGTGTCACCAGCCGCTCCGCCGTGCAAGACAATTGGATTTTCAGCTGGGTGTGCTGCTTCCCTAAACAAAGTAGGGTGTTGTTACTGAGGAAAAAGGAAAAAATTTGCATCCTCTGGGCAAAACTGCGACATCCAGCCACCGGTTCTCACCACCCCAGAGATGTCCACCCAGGGCAGATAGTGTCTTCATCCAAGCGCCACTGACCCAGAGTGCAGTAATTAGTACACTTTCACCAGAGTCACCCACTCCTTCACCTTTACACCCAAGAAAAACATGTTTGCCAGGCAAATTAGGTGTCCAGGAGGTGTAAGGAAACCCCAAGCCTGCTTTAAGCCTCAGACTTTTGAGACCGTTGAGGGCCGTGCACACAAGAGCAAGGCTGCACCCGAAAGCTCTGCTCCTGCCAGACATCATGGACAGACCGCACGGCTCAGCCACATGGACCCTTCCAGGGGACCTCCGTGGTACACGCAATGATGTACACTTCGTTCAGCCTCGAACAGACCACACCCTCATTACAGGGTCGGTGGTCCACCTCCTGCCATCAGCCCCCCACCTCACCGACGGTCTGTGTCTGCATCTGAAATAACTTTGCTGTTTTACCTGGGTACCAAAATGCAGCATCGTGATGTTTAAAGGTCTTTAAATACCAACACTCCGGGTGCAGTCCTTGTCACTTAAATCGCTCACTCGATACAGGCCTCACTCACAACTCTGAGGTAGCTCATACCTTCCCTACCTAACCAAGGAAGAAACGAAGGCATGGAAGCTGCAGCTCCTAAGGATTAGGATTAGGATTAGGATTCAATCTAAGGATTAGATTAGATTAAGGATTCAAACCAGTGATCTTCGTCACATGCTGACCTACCTCTCAGGCTGAGATAACGTTCAAAATTAACCAGGTAGAACAGCGTTCCATAAATCAGCTGGAAATGGTCCTTGTGGATGGGCCTGTGGTTACTCCCTGAAGAACAAGACCATTAGCCCAAAAATCCACCTGTGTCACACTCAAATGCTTACATATCCAATTATTTTTAAAATCACCCAATCAAGCATGTTCACAACCATTTAGAGCCATATAGATTGTCTGCTTTGCTGACAATCAACCCAAGACCTCTGTCGGCAAAGGGCACGGTGCCAGGTCCAGAGAAGGTGGGACAGAGACACAAACAGGAACCTCTCCATCCCTGGGAGCCTTGCTCTGATGGGCCCGTGAGGACATGGTACAGACCGCGGGGCACAGGCAGATGGCAGGCCAGAAGAACGGGCTGCATTGCTGGGAGGCAGTGCTTTGAGCTCTAATGGATGGAACACTGCTAAACAGCGAAGGTGGAGAGAGGGCATGAAGAGGCAGCAAAGCACAGCCAGCCTCGGGGAACCAGAAGCCACAGGGACATCAGGTTGGGTGCTGCTGTTTGCTGCCCACCGGCTGGGGGACTGTACTGGGCCTGGAGGGACATCCCTGACACTCCCCACAAGATGCCAGGGGCACCCCCAGCCCCAGGTGAGAACCACGGATCCCATGGCGAATGAGGCCAGCCTGTGGGAAGTGGGGCTGGGACAGTTCTGCACAGCTTAATAGGAAAGTTGGGTTCTATTTTGTGGGGTTTTGGACACGCCGATGGCTAGTCAGGGCTGTCCGTCAGGAAGTGATTTGAGGACAGACTAGAGAAGGGGCTGCCAAGGGCAGCGGAGCATTCGCTGCCTGGGTCCAAGGAAAAGGAAATAAAGGCTCGCGATGTGACAGTGGGGGGGAGCACAGAGGGAAGGAACTGGTGGAGACACAGGACTGGCCCCGCACAGGGCTTTGAGCAGCTTCCTGGGGGTCGTCCTATTAATTCTCCTCATGGCCCCAAGAGGCGGCTGTAAGGATCCCTCTCCTGAGGACAGAACTGCTCCAGAGCCACACAGCGAGGATCCACAGAACCAAGATCCGGGCCAGCTCCAAAGCGGGTGAACTTGACCCCTCACCCATGGTCCTGAGACAGGGATCGGAACCCCCTGGACACACAGACACAGGAACTGCAGGAAGGGGAAATAGATGCCCCGGACCAGTGGCAAGACCCAGGGTTTCAGCCCTCCAGGGCCACTGGGACCAGCCACTGCACAGGTGGACACACAATGCTTTAACTCACTCTGGGGGAAGGAGCCCTCACTCTCAGGGTGGAGATCGAAGCTCAGTCAGGCCAGCCTCCCTGCAGGGCACAGCCTGAGCCACACATGATGCTGAGGTGCCCCAACGTTGGGGTGCTCAGAGCCACTCAGCTGAGATCGTGGTGCTTTCTGTAACCACCCTCGTTTCTTTATGGTATAGATCTGGACTCCATCCTTTGCAATGTGTGGGGTTCTAGGAAGAGGCTGGCCAGCCGGGGAAGTGTCCTGGGCTCTGTCCCAGTGATGATGAACTTGGCTCCCCACAAGAGCAGCCTGTTCACCACAGTGACCCCCGGGTACCACGCCTGCACCCACCTTGCTGAAGATAATTCACTTCTCATCCGTGAAAGAATAAAGCTAGACTAACTCAATTTCACACTCACTTCCAACTTTAACAACTTGTGTTAGGAAATCAAAGACAAGGACTCTGACCACGTCACAAACCCAGGAAGCAAAATCCGAGACTAACGGAACGATGCCACCTTCGCAGTTCCGAGCTTTACTAGTTGTTTTTCTTTTCTGGTCTGTTTTCCTCTTTTGGTTTAAATAATTAAAGATCCTCATTGACAAGAAAAAAAATTCTCTATGAAACTAAAAAAAATGGTTCTAATTAAACATTTAAACATTCTTCCATATGCTTTATAAACAGTTGAAATTACAGCTCTACTTACTGTTAAGTACTTTAACCAAATGAAAGATTAATTATACAGACTGGTAATTATAAAAAATAAGGCTACATATTCATGGCATCATGAATAATTAATAAGAACTGTTTGATTTCATTCAGACCAGGGATTCTGTGCTAATAGGCTCTCAGCTGTCTTGAAATAATGGTGAAATTTTAAAATTACTTTTGTACTTAAACGTGTCCGCAAAGTGAAGCACAGCAGCTAACATCCATCGTGGTGCCCAGCAGAGCGACCCGCCCTACTATGGCCAACACCCTGATTCCCGAGGGCTGCATCCCAGGGCTGTGCTAGTGCAGAGAACGTTCAGGAAACAGACCAGGTGGCAGGAGGGGGTCTTGTCCTCAAGGAACCTCATGAGTCTTGCTAAGGGGACAAACAGCGAGAGAATGAAACCGGCAGCCACGGAAAACGGACAGCGATGCCCAGGCCTTGCCATGCATACCCGCTCACTGGCACCTCCCTGAGACCCGTCTGGCACAGGCAGCGGCAGGGTCCGGCCCTTGGAGCGCAGGGATGGCAGAGCAGAGCCATCAAAGCGGGCGGCATGCCGACAGTGGCTTCTCCGCAAGAGCTCCTGGCTCTCAGGTAGCTGAGGGCTCCTCAATGGGAAATTCTGGCTGAGCTCCAGGGGAAAGCCGGTGGGAGGCCCATCTCCTCTGCCCCCATCTCCTCTGCCCCAACCCTGGAAGAGGGTCAGATATCAATGCTAACTCTTGTGCTGACTCAATTAATTCCAACAATTCAGAAAACAAACTTGCTTTAAGTATTAATTTCCTAAAAAGAACTAACATGAATTCAAATAATTCACATAATTAAAATGATTTTAATTGTTAATTTAATTAAAACATCTCCGTTTTCACAGCATCATGTACCTTGGTACTTTCTCCTTATTGCATTTCCCATCTTCCAGGGCAGGTTTCCTTCCACCCAGGGCAGCAGCGACTCTGGTGTCTCGGGTGTTCCCAGGCTTCCGTCAGCCCCTGGGGGGCTTACAGTTCTGCAGCGGTCTCCATCCTCATTAATCTGCATAAGAACATCCGTCCGCAGGGATGTCCTGTGGCCCCGTGGCCACATCTGACGTGCAGCTAAACGCTGGGCGTGTCGCCTGGTGACAACAGATGACACAACTGTGGGCAAGGTAGCACCTCTGGGCGCCGACACTCTCGATGAGTTTTTTACAAGACCATTCTTTAATGGGTGAACCCTGACAGGAAACACTAAAGATTGTTTTTAACTATTTTTATATCGAGACAAATCTTTATCAAACGTTCACTCAATGCTAAATGTCACTTCTCCAGCCAACCTCTTTAAGAATACCTAAAACTTAAGACTGGAATGACGCTTTCAAACACATACTCTACTCATGCATTCTCGGGAGCAGAGAGCAGCTTAATATTTTCACGATACACAGGCATGAAGTTTGGCGAAGTCATTTTAATATTTTTACCTGAATATTTTAATAAAATCAGAAGATCATTTTCACTCTAATACTCTACTTACAATGTAATTTTCCATTAAATAAACAGTCAATGTTCAGTAACCCACATGCTGATAAACTTTTGAAAACTTTAGAAAGTATTAAGTATAATCAAAGATTACTTTTAATTTTCGAGCTGGCAAGAGCCTGTGTCAGGGACCAGAGTTGAGATTGAAGAGATAAAAGCACGATTATTTTCTTAAAGAAAAGCGAAATTCGTAAAAGAGACCACGTGATTATATAAAGCAACACAGAATCCGTTTTCCGAAAAGGTAAACGTGGACCACAGAACACCAGCGTTGCCCGTGACGAGAGAAACAGTTAAAAGGAAGAATTCACGGTGGCCCAGCATAGATCAGGTGTGGGAGGACAGAGAGGTGATGAAATGATCCTCCTTGTAACTTCCCAGAAAGGCACAAATGGCCAGCACTGTAACTGAAGACCACGCAGGCACCAGCGTGAACTCAGACTCCATGGCCAGCATCGTAACTGGAGACCACATGGGCAATGGTGTGAACTCAGGCCCCACGGCCCACACCGTAACTGGAGACCACATGGGCACCAGTGTGAACTCAGACCCGACGGCACCTGCCTGGGCTGCTCCAGCCACCACCAGAACCTGTTCTGCAGCTGAACTGGAAGCTGATTCTGGAAGGAACTGAGAAGCATGAGGACGAGATCCTTCTACCTCAACAGGGATCAATTTTTTAATGATTTCTTTCTTTTAGAAAACTGTTAATAAAATACTTTGTTCCAAAATGACCAGGATTTCAGCAGCCTCTACGTTCCTTCAAGTCAATCAAAGCTTTCAAATAAAACCCGGGGCCGCCTGTGTACCTAAGAGCCTGGGCACTGAACATTCAGACAAAACGTCCAGGGTGAGAGTGTTCACGTCCCAGCGTATGTGTTTGAAAGCAGAGAACTGAGATTCTTCTGGGTTAATGCAGGCGATTGGGCCAAAAAACAAGGCACATCCACCTGTGAATGGGATGAGCTCCCAGCTGGCTGCACAGAGGTTGTAGATATGAAGGAACTCACTTCCCTGCACACTGAAGGGCATCAGCATCTCCACGTCGACCGCACCTGGGCTCTGCTCGCCCCTCACAAGCTAGGATGACAGTGGCTGCTTGTGGACAGAATGTCAAGGACGGATGGACAGACATCCTGGACAGACACTGTACAGAGACCAGGGGCTGGGCAGGGGGAAGTGGCACAGCCTTGGGGCCAGCAGGGGCGAGGCCAGGAAGCCTCAGTGAAGGCCTGCATCTCCACATCCAACAGAAGCAGGAGCGGCCACCCAGTGTGGGCTGCAGCTGCGGTGAAGTGGCCAGTGGGACATAGCAGGAGGCCGTGGCCAGCCTTACCCCCAGCCCGGGAGGAGGGGCCCAGCTGCGGACACTGCCCCAGGAGCCGGCATCCTGAGCCCCCAGGGAAGGCGGGAAATTGCCCCTGGGCACTGGGCGCTCAGGCTGGAGGTAGTGAGACCTCGAGACCCTGCAGTCGGGGAGGCGAGGGCAGAGGTGGCCAGACTGCAGCTCAGTGAGGGGCTTTGTCAGGAAAGGCCCCCAGAGGCTGCCTCACCAGCCCGGGGGAGGTTACTTCCAGCCCAGAGGCTCAACAGGGCCCTTGGTGGTGAAGCTTAACCTTGTCCTCTGACAGAGGACCATCGAGACAGAGTCACTCAAACCTCTGCCAAGCTCTGCACCCAAGTGAAGCTGTTACCACAGATGCTGAGGCAGGCAGTGCTCATCTCAACTCTGTACAAGTGGTTTCTGTAGCCAGTTCTCCAAATTCTTAATGACAAACCACACTAAACGTGTTTTCAATATCACCTATGCTCATAGCTATGTATAAAATAACTATCACCAGGAAAACTAGGTGGTGAACCCAGGAGGAGGAAATCCCCACGACGAGTCGAGAGAACACCAACGGACCGTTGGCTCTTCCCGGCTGAACCCAAGAGTGCTTGGCTGGGCTCACTTCCGTTCTAATTTCCAGATTTATTTTTACTTTCCCACCATTTCATTATGAAAATGTTCTAACATATTTAAAAAGTGGAAGAACAGTACAACGAGTGGTCAAGTTTTCTCCACACGGAGCTCCAACAACTGCTAACATTTCGTTAGATTTGCTTTCTCACTCTCCCTGTAGATCAGACAGAGAGACAGATTTGTTTCTCCTCTGGAGCCACTTGAAGTGAGAGGCTCCTGCTGCCTCACGGAGTCCTCAGGCACACATTCCCTAGGCATAAGGGCCCCTCTGCAGCCGCAGTACCATCATCGGCAGACAAGAACGATTTCAGAGCATCGCTGTCCACGTTATGTTCAGGTAGCACAATCGTCCCGAAAACCTCTTTTCTATCCTGGCCACACACTGCGCCGAGTGACTCTCCTTCCCCGTCTTCGTCAGGAACAGCCTCGCACCCCTTTGATCTGTCATCTTCACTTTTCGAGAGTCCGGGGCCATTGTCCTGCAGAATATCCCCTACCCCAGAGGCATCTGTTTCTAGGGCCATCATTAAATTCCCTACTATGCACCTCCATTCCCTGTAAACAGGAAGTTTCAGTCTCGAGGCGCGATCACCTTCTGTCAAACGCTTCTCGGCAGCTTCCGGGTGAGGCTGCTGGTTCACCAGGGGCGCGAGCTCCTACTCCTGGTCACTGACAGCGCGGCCGCGACCAGCACCACACACCGAATCAGAAACGTCTGGAGGGGCCGCCGGCAGCCGAGACACCTGGAGGTGTGAATGGCACAGGCGTGGGGCAAGAGCAAGGTCAAATCATAACGGAACGTCTGATTCCAGACAGTCCCACCTGGGTAAGATGGTGACATCTCCCTAGCAAGTATCTGAAGCCAGAAAGTACAACAGAAAATTCACGACCTGCCTTCGTTCACCCAGGCTGCTCTAACAACACACCACAGGCTGGGTAGGGGCTGGCGAACGACACAAGTTCATTTCTCACAGCTCTCAGTCTCAGTCTCAGGCTGGAAAGTTCATAGTCAAGGCCTGACAGGTTTGCCAGGCTTCCTGGTTCATAGACGGCGCCTTCTCACTGGGTCCACACACCGTGGAAGGAGTGAAGGAGCTCTCTGTAGTCCCTTTTTTGAGGGCACAAATCCCATTTATGAGACCCTCACGACCTCCTCACCACCCAAAGCTCCCCCTCCTAGCACTATCTCCTCGCGGGTGACCATTCCAACTTGTGAATCTTGGGGAGACACAAACATTACAAAAGCCCATCATTTAATTTTTTTAAAGGCATTTTTGCTTCTACAAAGTCTCAAGATAAAATGAAAAGAAAGAGGTCTGAGTCAATCCACACAGTTCTCCCAAAAAGGCAAGTGATCAATTGCGACCACTTTTTATCCGAGACCCGCTGGGTGCCCCGGTCTGCACGACTAATTCTAAATCACCATCCTCTCCTCTGCCACTCAGAGGTCAGAGTCAGTCCAGAGCTTAACACCAAGGCAGAGCTACTGAATGACACCAGCTAATCCAGTAAGACAAGCCAAGACTCCTGCCCAAGGCCTAATACTTCCCCCAGGGAAACATGGAAGGGCCAGACACCTGGCAGCCCTTCCTTCCTGCTCTAAAGCCCCAGAGACACAGCCCCGCCAGGTGTGTGTCTCGGGCAATGCACGGTAATGTCAGCTGGGCACCGAGTCTGAGAACATGTTCCCAAGTAAAAATGAAAACAAGACTGCTGAGAAAAGTTCATGCTTAATCACCTCTGTGCTAAATTCTAAATGCAATGTTATTTCAGAGCTAGGTGGAAGTAATTCCTTAAAAATATATATATGAACAGTGACTAGCAACCAGGGTGATAAGTACTCAATATGTGTTTGATGAATAAATGAATTTTTAAAATTTATGAAAAGAACACACTCTATTTAGGAGAATTCTATTTAATCGGGCGTCCTAACTATACAGTGGCTCCTTCGTGCTGACAGCAGAGTTTGCTTCAGTTAACTCAAAAAATGGTAAGTCACTCTAACAGGAAACCAAAAGGCTTTACAGAGAGTCAAATTATGGTGCCAATTCAACTGTGCATGGCAATTTCACCTTAATATTTAAATTCCTGAAGCACCATACTCAGAAAACAAGACATAACATACATAAATGCATCGCCTGAAGCACCATCATCTAGAATTTGACAAAGTTTGACTGTGAGTTTCAAGAAAAGGGCTGACGAGGTCAAGAAGTTCCTTCCCCTCTCCACTTACCTCCCATTTTGGTGACCAACTTAATGCAGAGAAATTCCTGTTTCAGGTTTACAGACATTGAAGCAATCCTGGTATCTCTTCCCCCAAGACACCAACAGGCTGAAGTCTGCAGGGTGCACATACTGAAAATCACAGGAGCACCGGAGAGGTGGAAAGAGGTGCCCGTGAAGATGTCATCCTTTCCAAGACAGGCTCTGATTCCGCCTCCGGGCCCTTTTGCAAAAAGCCATTGCTACAAATTCACAGCCGCCAGGAGGAAACACACAAAAGACCCCACTGCCCTCCTGGCTTCCCAGAAGGCCTCAGAACGAGACACGGAGCCTGCGTACAATCCTGGACCCTCCTCCCTGCATTCAGTTTGACGTGTGTCACTTGTTTGACTGACGGAGGTCCCACAATGGGCACAAGGAGACCCGTCAGGTCAAGAGGGTGCTGCCCGGCTCATGGTCCACACATGGGGATGCGTCAGGTCGGGAAGGTGCTGCCCGGCTCACGGTCCACACACGGGCACCCGTCAGGTCAGGAGGGTGCTGCGCAGCTCTCAGTATCAGCCACATATGCACATTCTTCACTGAAGCCACTGCATGAAACCACTGCATGAAGCCACGCTGGAAGCACTTTCTGGCAGGTTTAGGAGGCTCGTGTCCAAGGTCATTAAACACATGGCAAGCTCGCCTTGGAGGCATTTTACTTTGCTTATGACAATGAAGCATTCTCATTGCACTGAATAGAGCATGCTTTCTTGTTCAGTGCCTCTTTGAGATAGGCATTTTGTGCCTGTCTTACAGATTACATCAAGGCCCTAATACATTTAGACCCTTGTCTCAGGTACACACAAAGCAGCGGCATCTCTAGAATGTGTTTTGGACCACGGGAGGAAACCAAATCGCAGCATTATCCATTGATGTTGCTTAAAGTGTATTTCCAAATGTGTCTCCCGAGCCCGGCCTGTGTTCACGGCTTCCGCTGACCACACGGCATCTGCTGGGCACTCTGTGCACTTTCTCCCACACTCGCCACGCCTGTGGTCCTGTGCCTGTCCTTCCACACATCCCCAGGCGGCTAAATCTCCCACACTCACCACGCCTGTGGGCCTGTGCCTGTCCCTCCAGGCCTCCGCACCTACCACGCGGCTAACACACACCTCCCACAGGCGGCAAGTGCCTGAACATCCCCACGGCTGGAGGGGCTCCGAGTAGGTTCTACAGAACCCACAGACAGGCATGGCCACCCCGCCCACGGCCACCAGAGGCTTTGCTTTGTCTCTAGAGGTGCCTTCGATGAGGCGACATGGCAGATGACCCAGTATTAGGTAATTAAGACTCAGGAAATCACGGCGGTCCTACCTTTAGAACTCACCTCTCTCCCCAGCACTACATCGCGAAGGGTGGGTCGCCAGAGCTGCGGAAGAGATGCCCAAGGCTCCCTCCTGCCCTGACAGGCTGGGACACTGCTCCCCTCTGTTGGTTTCTCACCGCACCTCAATAAACTGAGCTCACAGCAAGAGGCAGGCATGGGCTGAGTAGAAACACACAGCAGACCCCGGGTGGACAGGACGGAGGACAAGGGTGCTCAAGGAGACGAGGGTGTGCCCCAGGAAGAAGGTGCATGCGGGGTAGTGGGGGCACGGGGGGAAGAGGTTGCACAGGCTCCGAGAACCTGTTGGCAGCAAGGCCGGTCAAGGCTGAACTCCAACAGAGGCAGCAGTAACGGTGTTGGGCAAGTCACAGAGAAAGCACCACCCAGAGGGGCTGCAAGAACCAGCAGCGACCCCAACCAAACATGCTCATCGGACTGGGCACACACACACGCTGTGGACACGTGTGAATATGTTCCAATTAACGTGATGTTACATAATAATCAACAATGTTAACCCCACGACTTCATTACATGGCATCTGGCACATTGAGACTTTTTATTCTGTCTCTCTTCCTATACAAAGAAGTGGAAAATAGGTCCAAGATCATTCACAACAAATTATGGCTAATTTCAAAAAAAAAAAAAAATTCCTACCCTCACCTTGGAGGATCTCAAGGCAACACCTCGTTCTTTGAGGTCATGGATTGGGCGCTCTCCGGACCCCTAGGTGGATCTGAAACTGCAAGGAATCCCCAAATGGGCAGTTTTGGGGCCAGCACAGACGCCAGCCATACATCCAGGCAGGTCTTGGCAGGTTGCTCCGTGACCTCGTCTGGTTCACTAACCTTTTCTTGCACTCAGAACCCGCCAGGAACGAGGGCACCGGCCCGCACATCTCTGCTCCCAAGGCTACATCCCCTATGTTCTGCTGCACTCTGGGTTCCATGCCTTAGATCCCAGGCACCTTAAAGTTGACGTTTCCCCACCAGCCCTCATGAAGATGATACTCAGATAACGTCCTTCCTCTCCCACCTGGTCAGTACCCAGGGAGAAAGGAACCCGGGTCTCAGTTTGATTTTCTGCCAGTCCGTCAAAAAACAGCTGGCCAGCAGCACTGGTGCACAGCACTGCCAGGTTACCCGTGAGGAAAACAAAGCAAAACGAGATATACTCAGGTCAGCTGCGGCAAGTGCTTCCACATCCCTGCTCCAACAAGGAAAGACAGGAGGCCGGGAGGGTGGCTCACACCTCTTGTCCTTCCTTGTTGGGTCAGAGGTACAGAAGCATTTTGGGAGACTGAGGCAGGACAAATGCTTGAATTTGAGACCAGCCTGGGCAAAATAGCAAGACCCTGTCTCTAAAAAAAAAAAAAAAAAAAAAAAAATACAAAAATTAGCCAGGTGTGGTATCATGCCTGTAGTCCGAGATACTCAGGGGGCTGAGGTGAGAGGATCACCTGAGTCCAGGAGGCGGAGGTTGCAGGGAGCAAAGATTGCACCACTGCACTCCAGCCTGGGCATCAGGGTGAGACCCTGTATCAAAAAAAAAAAAAAGAAAAGAAAGAAATACAGGAGACCACTAATAATTCCAAATATTTTCCAGATATGGTGAAGGAAATCATTTTTCTTCCTACACCCATTCTAAGGAAACGTTTCTATTTTTCTGCTATACAATTTGATAAGCTGCCATTTCAGATCCTGGCCTCTTTAAGCAGGACTTGCTGGAGTGCTAGCAAAGCAGCGCTCTGAAACCTCAGCATCCTCAGGCCCACCTGGAGGGCAGGTGAAGGATGCTGGGCCTCCACCTCCAAAAGTCACACTGGGGTGGGGCAGATCTGGGGTGAGGCAGGGTTTGTACTTCTAATGCATTGCAGTCTAGGGCCACACCACCCTAAACACGCCCATCTCATCTAATGCATACCAGAGGGAGAAGCCACGTGGGGCAGGTCACAGAGCAAGCGTCCAGGCACCAGGTCACCAGTTGTCTATTTAAATGCAAACCCGTCAAACAGCTTAAGTCAAACAGGTTCACCCTCCTAACACATTGGTCAACACAGCTAGTGATAAATATCACTGCTGTTAGACCTTCTGCTCACTGATGACCAGAGCAATGGCCTGAAGCATCAAAGCTGAAGGGTGTGTGCCACAGTCAGGGCTCTGCACACCTCCATCCCAGGCCATCTCACACGGGTGCCTTCACCGGCACTGGGGTCTCACAGACCAGCTCCACACTCACACTTCCTGGGACGCAACCACCCTTTCAGCCCTTCATGCGTCTGTACCCTATAGCAGTGTTCAAGGGAGGCTAATTTAAGAAAGAAATGTAATATGGACATCTGTGAACTCTTCCTCCATATCCACTGAGTGGCCGTCCAGAAACAGAAATATTAAAAAGAAAAAGAAGATTTAAGAGTCAAACACAGGGCCGGGTGCAGTGGCCCATGCCTGTAATCTCAGCACTTTGGGAGGCCAAGGCGGGCGGATCACATGGGGCCAATAGTTTAAGACCAGCCTACCAGCATGGCAAAATCCTGTCTCCACTAAAAATACAAAAATCAGCCAGGCATAGTGGCACATGCCTGTAATCCCAGCTACTAGGGGGGCTGAGACAAGAGAATTGCTCGAACTGAAAGGGAGAAGTTGCAGTGAGTGGAGGTTGCAGTGAGCCAAGATCATGACACTGCACTTCAATCTGGACGACAGAGCAAGACTCCGTCTCAAAAAAACAAAAACAGGCCAGGCACGGTGGCTCACGCCTGCAATCCCAGCACTTCAGAAGGCCAAGGCGGGTGGATCACAGTGTCAGGAGATCGAGACCATCCTGGTTAACACCGTGAAACCCCGTCTCTACTAAAAATACAAAAAATTTAGCAGGGCGTGGTGCGGGCACCTGTAGTCCCAGCTACTCGGGAGGCTGAGGCAGGAGAATGGCGTGAACCCGGGAGGCGGAGCTTTCAGTGAGCCTGGATCGCGCCACTGCACTCCAGCCTGGGTGACAGAGAGAGACTCCATCTCAAAACAACAACAACAACAACAACAACAAAAGCACAGAGACTCGTGGAACAAGCCCTTGCCCCACTCCATGTCAGCTGTGCTGTGCCACCCAGGAGCATGCCAAGCTCAAAGAGTCATCCACCTGCCTTGCGTAAACGATGTCACTACTCGAATCACAGAGACTGAGATTCCCTAGCCCTCGCCATGTGCATGTCGCTCACAAGGAGGCATGAGGACCCCCGCAATTCACAGGGAATCCCTCTGGCCATCCGATGACCATCCATTCAGAAATAAAAAGCATTAATTCCTGCTGGGCTGCAGAGGTGTACACATCAATACTTGTTACTGTTCACAAATGTTCCACTTGAGGATGGAGTGACGTTATGGAATTGGGAAGAACTTCACAGACATATGAGGGGTGCATTTAAGGAAAAAGTGTAAGGAAAAGGTGAGAAAATGGAATATGCTCACCTCTGTCTTTTCATCACCCTCTAAATCTTATGATTCCAGTTCTGTTCATTCTGCAGTGAAAAATAACAAGTGATTCACATTCAGACACAAGGTGGCTTAGGAAACTGTGGCTGTTTTACAAAGATGAAACAATTTAGAAGATCAGGATTCCATGAACCTACTTACTTAAAGAGATAAGAGACTGGGAGTTACACATCAGCTTACCAAGGCTGCCCCAAAGTCCAGGAGCCCCTTAGGGGAACAGAGAATGTGCAGCCTCCACAGACCAATGCAGGTGGCTGGGCCCAAGAGTGGGGACAGGGAGGCTGCAGGAGGCTTGCAGAGGGAGCTGTCCCGCCAGCCTCTCACAGAAATTCCTAATTAAACAGTGAGAGTAACTCTGTTTAGTGAATTGTCTCCTGGTTACTAAGAAGAGTGAAGCTGTTGAAAGTCTACAGCCAACCCTCTGGATAACAGTTGAGATGTATTTTAGAGAAGGAAATCATCCTGTCACAATCCCAGACCTGCCAACAGCTGCAAGCATGTCCTGGGAGTGCGGCTTCTTGCTCTGTCAGCACCAGAGCCCACTGTAGAGCCACATGGGTTCTGTCCAACGTTCCCACTTCAGGGAGTCTGGGCAGGTGCAGCTGAAACACCCAGGGGACAACCCCCACCCCCACTTCTCAAAAGTACATGCAGAGGCAGACAGAATGAAACATGGCCCCCAAACCTCAGACGTACGGTTCAGCAACACGGCCCACCATAGAGCCACATGGGCTCTGCTCGACGCCCCCAATTCACAGAGTCTAGGCAGGTCCAGCTGAAACAGCACCTGGGGGGCAACCTCCAACCCCACTTCTCAAAAGTACATGCAGAGGCAGACAGAATAAAACACGGCCCCCGAGCCTCTGACATAAAGTTTGGCATGGGCATCTGTGAAACAAGAACAAAAGTCGCATGGGAAATTGAGCACAAAAATGAAAAAAATAACAGAATTACAGTGAAGATGGATGAGATGGGAGGATTGCGAGGAAGTTGAGAAAGGGACTGAGGACCTGAAGGGGCACATAAGGGTTGGACATTCCCCACAAAGTAACAAAAACACCTCTAGATGAGGTGGGACATCATCTTCATTATGGAAAGAAAGGGGAAAAGCCTGAAAACATCAGTTTCCTACCAGGAAGCAAAAATCAAACTGGCTTCAGACTTCTCCTCTACAACACTGGATTCCAAAAGATGAGGATGTGGCATCCGTGGTGTCTTGAGGGAGAGCTGGCACAAACGTCCCAGAGCTGCCGTCTCCAGAAGCAGCTGAAACAGCCTCAGATCCAGCAAACGCTTGTCTTGAAAAATCTATCAGAGTACACCCCCTTATCAAAGGGTCGCGTGGCTGCAGGGCTTGTGGTGTAAGGCAATTTAGAAATCTTACTCCGTGCAGACCCTAAACTTGGGAGGCTGCTGGTCACACCCTGGGAGGACCTCAGCCAGCGGGAAGCCCTGTGCCTCCCCTCTGCTCCATCTCTAAAGCCAAGAAACATTTTATGCATAAAATTACGTTATTTCCAATTTGTTAAATTGTATATATTAAGTCCACAAAGAGACCAAGAAAATGTATAAAAACATTGATGACTTCATGGTGGTATTATAATTAATTTTTAAACAACACTTGTTGTCTAAATTTTCCAGACTGAAAAAAATACTCTTTTTAGCAAGAAAGGTGCTTTTAAAGTCACCATAAACAATTACATATCCATCCTACGAACGTGGTCTTAAAATAAAAAGTGAAGAGCAAAAACAGCAGAAGGAAGTGCATGAATATGTTGATAACGTTTATCTCTGAATGGGGAGGGGCTGTTTTGTCTTCCATTTCCCTGTGTTTGAAGTGTCACCTCTGTAATGTAATAATAGAGCAAACACAACAGTTGAGGAAACACTGCTGCCCACTAGGACATAAACCAAGTCTCCTCCAAAATGTTGCGACCCCAACCTCTGATTTTTTCTTTTAAATCAGCTAGGTTTTCTCCCCTAAAAAGAAGCATATTGGATCATTACTCTTTAAAGTTAGGTGACTTAACAGGCATACAGACTTAAACACCTTCTGGAAAGGTGATGTGTCAAGTTTAACTAAGATTTGTTTTGTTCTGAAAAGAGCAGGGGCACGTTCCCAGATGAGGGGACTCCAGGAAACACTGGCTGTGTCCGATGGGCCCTCACCTGGAGAAACAAGCGCTCGACGCCTCCACCCTCCACCCGGACTCAGCAGGAAAGGGGTGCAGAGCTGAAGACAGACTCGTCTATAAAAACCCCAAGGGCTGTTTCCAGGAGCTACTCACTGCCCGGTGCCGCCTCACCCTGCCCCCCTGTGCAGGTACCGGAGCTGCTGTCCAGCCTTCCCCAGGCTCTTCACGCCTCCTTCCACCCCATGCCAACCTGCACCACCCAACTTCCCACCGTCACTTACTGACCACCGGCCTTAACTCCCGCATAGCCTGGAAACTGCAAAGCTGCCCGGTAGCAAGAGGGGATGGGCAGTGACCGCACCAGCCAGGTGGCACCTGCTCCCACCAGACTGCAGGGTCACAGCGCCCGCCTCATGGAGCCGTTGTTATGCACAAGTACAGTGGGAAATCAATGCAGCTTTAGCTTTACTTTGGTGCTAAATTAACTTTATAACACTTGGTTATAACATACATTAATTTTTACAGCAATTACTAAAATAACAACTCATAATGCATTCATTTACCATATTCAGAAAAGCAACTGAAAAACCAAACACACAGCAGAATTTTATAGGACTGTAGTAGTTTTTGTTAGGCTGTCAAATTATTTTAAGCTCAAAATTAAAGTAATTAAATCTGTGACTCTCAACTGGGGGAGGTGGGCACACACAGAGAGGGGAAGGTAAAATCCTTTTTTTCTTCCAAACCTCACACAGACCCACTCAGCTGGCAATTTCCATTGCTGGAATTATGTCTTGCTCCTTACGTTAAAAACAACTGCCTTCATGCCTATTAAAAATAATGTTTCTTCCTTTCCTGAGTGATTGTGAAATGAGCCATGGTGGCAAGGTAGGCACGAACAGAGGGAAACTGAGTCCATGTCCACATTTGATGGTGGGCGAGAACAGAAGAAAATTGAGTCCACATCGACATTTGATGGTGGGTGAGAACAGAAGGTAACTAGGTCCACATCTATATTTGATGGTGGACAAGAACAGAGGGAAACTGAATCCGTGTCCACATTTGATGGTGGGCAAGAACAGAGGGAAAGTGTGTCCAAGTCCACATTTGATGGTTAGCCAGAACAGGGGGAAGCTGGGTCCACGTCCACATTTGATGGTGGGAGAGAACGGGGGAAACTGAGTCCACGTCCACATTTGATGATGGGCGAGAACACGGGGAAACTGGGTCAACGTCCACATTTGATGATGGGCGAGACCAGGGGGAAACTGAGTCCACATCCACATTTGATGGTGGGAGAGAACAGGGGAAAACTCGGTCCACGTCCACATTTGATGGTGGCTTTTAATGCACTGCAGCCTGTGTCCTCTTGACCTTCACGAATTTTCAGGTAGTAAGAAAGCATTTTTTCTTATTGGAAAAGAGAAAACTAAGTGGCTGTAAAATAATATAATTTCCTTAAAGCAAAACAACAGAGAACCAACTTTGACTTTTTCCACATTACCCAGTAATTCTAAGACTCAGGGTTTTGTCATATTACAGCAAATGCCGTTCATTAGGGGGAAATTGGAAGTCAGAACAGTGTGTGCTATTCAAATTCTCAATGAATAATTAACTCAAATGGGTTCAGAGTGCTATAAAATGAAATTAATTTGTTTTTAGTTTAACCCCAAATCCCCAATCCTTTGCCAAATGATCCTCTATGTATCCTACATAAAGGACAGGGTCTTTCTGGCAGAAAACCATTAAAAGTTTTATTTGCAGTAAGAGAAGCATACCTTCTTATTATCAAACAGGTGCATGGCCCCCTTGCGGGGGGATCACCCGTCACCCGCATCCCCGTGTGTCACGGTGTTGCCGCACACCATTAACGCATCAAAACGGAAAAGGAAATGTAAGCAATGTTTGCTGTCCAAAGTTCACGTCAACAACTCCTTATTATGAAGGCACTTCTGAGCCTTTCCTCCTGCCTCTGGGAGCTGCCAGCAACCCAGTTCCAGGAGAGAAAATAGCTCGACACCTCCTGCAGCCCATGGAGTCCTCTTGTTCGGACAAGGTCCCCCCAGGAGAGAGGAACCCCCAGCAGGGTCAACACTGGAGGTCCTGGGAGTGGGTGGTGCTGGGGAGGCCATGCGGGGAGGGCTGTTCCCTTCCGCTCAGGAGACAGCTTGCCCAAGGTGACACAGCACCGGATGGGATTTCAGGGTCAGGGACCACGGAGCCCGGGGCTGTGGACCACACCAGCGCAAAGTCACTGCATGCCCCAGACTGGGGCTGTGGACCACACCAGCCCACGGCCACCGCATGCCCCAGACCAACACAAGAAGAGTGCAGTCCAACAACATCTTCATCTACGGTAGGTGCCACGGTTATTGTTCCTAAGAGAGCCCATGGCCACTTCTACCAGGTGCTCTCCACTCTTCCCCTGCCCCAGCTGGTCCCCCTGTGACAGCCGTGTCTCTGAGAACGGGGTGTGGAGCCAGGGGGAAAACACAAAATAAACCACCTGCTACTAGAAACAGCCTCGCTGTCCTCAGGGAGCCGGTCCCGGGGCCAGCCTCGCTGTCCTCAAGGAGTCGATCCCGGGGCCAGCCTCGCTGGACTCAGGAAGTCGGTTCCAGGACCCCATGGACACCAAATCCAGGCACATTCAAGCCGCACAGGTGGACCTGCTGAATCTGCGTATACAAAGAGTCGGCCCTCCGACACGCGTTTCACATGGCAGGAACAATATTTTCTGCGTGTACAAAGAATCAGCCCTCCGACATGCGTTTCACGTAGCAGAACACTCTATTTTCTCCCTGAGTTTGGTTGAAAAAAATCCACCTATAAGTTGACCCGCAAAGCTCAAGCTTGTGTTGGACAAGAGTCAACTGTATGCAATTGACACTGATTCCTACCAACAATATCCAGATCTTACCATGACCAGCACGATAAACAGAATGAGCAAAATTTAAAAACTAAAGCAGAGTTTTTTCCTGCGAGTTGGCCCACTGCATATCCCCTGTGGGAAAGACCACACTGGCTGCTGACCAAACTCCACCGGCCTCTTCCTCCGTCGTGAGGGCATCTTCCTCCATCCTGACAGCAGCCTGGGCTCACCTCAGTACCAGGGCGGGGGAGGGGGACGCACTGTGCACCCTCCCAGCTCTCCTCCGCCCCTTCCCTCAGGCTGGCCCAAGAGCAGCCTGGACAGTCACGTGCTGGGGACACCGAGCTGCCCCTCCTCCGCCAACAGCCTCAGGCCACCTGTCTCATCTGTGACTGAGAAATAGAGCTGCAGCTGGAGGCGGGAGGTGGGACACGCTGGGATCTACCCATGGCCAGGCCGAGCTGCTCGGATCACTCAAGCTTCACTTTCGTCACTCGCTTTACCAAATAGACTAGAATAAAATATGCCACGTCCTCCTTTCCACACACTCCCAAGCCTCCCATCCCACTTCCTGGCGCTGACCCTGTAAGAACACTTTGTGCGTCTTTCCAGATATTTTTATCTTCCTCAAGCACAGAACCACATTCAGAGTGAATTTTTCTTTCTTTCTTTTTTTTTTTTTTAACAGAAATGGCACCAGGACAGATGATGATTTTTTTGTACCATTTCTTTACTTTCTTGGGCATTTTCCGCACCAGGACAGATGGGCTCTGCTCTCCTTCCTCCCCGCCCAAAGCTGTCTCACAGCAGCCACACACAGAGCCGTAAACCCTCGCAAGACTCTGGGTGTCTCGGGGTGCCCCAAGTCCCCAAAGACCAAGGGTCACAGATCCACATTGTCCAACAACACTTCAGACATGGCCTCGAGCCTGGGAACCCTGCTGGCCAGCCCAGGCCAGCCCCAGAATAGAGGTGTGAGGGGTAACATCTGCACTTCTTAAAAAAAAAAAAAAGGCAGATATTCAGTGCCACATTTAAAATGGTCATGGCGGCCAGGCACAGTGGCTCATGCCTGTAATGCCAGCACTTTGGGAGGCCAAGGTGGGCAGATCACTTGAGGTCAGGAGTTCAAGACCAGCCTGGCCAACACGGTGAGACCCCCGTCTCTACTAAAAATACAAAAATTAGCTGAGCATGGTGGCAGGCACCTGTAATCCCAGCTACTCAGGAGGCTGAGACACAAGATTCTCTTGAACCCTGGAAGCAGAGGTAGCAGTGAGCTGAGATCATGCCACTGCAATCCAGCCTGGGTGACAGAGCAAGAGTCTGTCTCAAAAATAAAAATAATAAATAATAACAAAAGAAAAATATGTATATGCATTCCTAGTCCCTTGGAGCTGCAGCAACAAAGCTCGTGATATATTTTGGGTGTTTCTAATCAATGTTTTCCATGAGCTACACTGCAAGTCTCAACCTTGATCCTGCTACAGTAATCATCTATTACAAATTAAAACAAGAACCATAACTCTGTCTCCTACTAAAATATTCTAATTGAGACATGTTAACAGAATACATTTCTTTGGGTGAGAAAGTATCCACCAGGGTGGGGAACAGACGGCCCACCGATTGTGCTGTGGCCCTAACCACCAAGGACTCACGAATCATCCACAGCCAGGCTGGAAACTCAAAAAGAACACTAAATTGCTCTTTGACATTAATCCTTAAGGCTTGAGAAACCAAAGTTCTCTTTGTAACAGACTTGAAAAAGGATGAAGTCAGAAGTGGCTCAGCAGAGATGCACCAACTCTCACCTGGGAGAGACACCGCTTGCTAATCACGTCTGGATTAACGGATGCACTAAAAGCATCTCTTCCAACAGGGACACAGACTACAAACAGGAATGCTGCGCACACCTTCCCCAGATTACCCAGTCCTGACCCATCCACCCCTTAGGCGGTCCCCAGCCAAGTCCAATAAGGAAATGAACCCACAGCAGACGCAGGTGCAGGCAGTGAGGGCAGCGGCGTCAGGGAATTCCACTCCACAAACCTTGGCAGCTCCCAGGGAGGCGCATCTCTCCTCATCAGGCACTAGTGTGGCTTTCATTCTTCACAGCTGCTATCTGATCTCTCGCTAATCAGTGTTTTCCTGACAACAAAGTCAAGGTTTCCCTGAAGAGACTGCCAGATGAAAGAAACGGAGAAAAGACAGAAAAGCCAGCTGTACCCAGCTGGACAGGTGAAGTCATTTAAGTGCAGGATGATCTGGCCACTCCAAATATGCAGGGCTTTCCAATTTTGTTAAAATGAAACCCAGCCTTTGAAAAGGCCTGGACTTCCCACAATGCATAGTATTTATGGTGTGGAGGGCACTGTAGAGAAGTTATCAGAAAGTTCACAACAGCAAGATCCACGGAGGCTCTGCCATGTGCCAGGCACGAGACAACTGTTTACATAAAACACCTCATTTCATGCTACAGAGAGTCCACAGACTGCTTCACATTTCACCCTACACAGACTCCACAGACTGCTCCACATTTCACCCTACACAGAGTCCACAGACTGCTCCACATTTCACCCTACACAGACTCCACAGACTGCTCCACATTTCACCCTACACAGAGTCCACAGACTATTTCACATTTCACCCTACACAGAGTCCACAGACTGCTTCACATTTCACCCTACACAGACTCCACAGACTGCTCCACATTTCACCCTACACAGAGTCCACAGACTGCTCCACATTTCACCCTACACAGAGTCCACAGACTGCTCCACATTTCACCCTACAGAGTCCATAGACTGCTTCACAGAACACTACCAAAGGGCATCATCAAATGATCCCCAAGAAGTAATGAGCACCTTGAAAGTAAGAAAGCCAACCTCCTCCCTCTCCCTTATCTCCCTGTCCTCATTTCCAGAAAACCAAGGAAATATGAAGGGCCAGTGATGCCTCACTGAAGAACGCTCTCCTGGTGGTTACGCTCTGTACATAGGGAACACAACACTGCTCCGTGCTGCGCGAGGCTACTATTCTATACTACACTAGTAAGATCTGTTTGTTCTATTCTATACTATTCCATTCTCTACGATACAATACAACAGTTTCATTCTATAGTATATAATACTGTACTATCTGTTCTATTCTATACTATTTTCTTCTATACGGAAAGGAGTTAGCCAGCTTGCCTTAGGCAGACAGTAAGGAAAGGGTCTCAGAGAGCCTCCAGCCTGCAGCCTCCAGTTTTGTGCAGATAGGGGGCTTGCCTAAACATGCTCACAGCAGACTAAGGGCCCCCATGCGCAAGGGGGAATGGGGTGGAGCCACCAGAAAATCGCTCCTTACACAGACAGGGAGCCCAGCCCCATCAGCTTCTATATAAAAGCACTTGTAGTCAACTGGGAATGCGGCAACAAGCAACCTGCTCTCAGCACCCCTGTTTTCGCCGAGAGCTTTCCTTTTAGCTTAATAAGTTCCACTGCACGCACTCTTCGATGTCCACGTGCCTGTTTCTTCCTGGTCATGAGACAAGATCCTGGACTCAGCCGAGCTAAAGAGCAAAACTCCTGCATCAGTGCTACAGAACACTATCCTCTCCGTTCTGTGCCATGCGACTCTACTATTCCACACCATACTATGTAATATTAATACTATGCTGTGTGTTCTAATCTAGACTATATTATGCTATGCAATACTACGCCATTAGTTCAACTGTATACTCTGCAATACTATCCCACTTGTTCTCTTCTAGACCATGCAATACTATTTGTCCTATTGTATACTATACTACATAATGTTACAATGTTTCTTCTGTTCTATGCTACCCTATATAACATTATACTATTTGTTCTATCCTGCGCTACTCTCTATAATTCTATTCAGTTGGTTCCATTCTATACAATAATCTTGCATCACTTTACCATCCTCCACGATACAAGAGTAGAGCCAGTTATACTTTCATAATCTCTTTCCCAAGCTCTTACCCCGTAAGAAATGTGATATTTTACTATGCCTCACATAAATGCACATTTCATGATAATCAATTCCATTTCCTATGGTTATAGAATTCTGTCTCTATGATTCCATTGATATGGCTTCTTTGGGCTTTTCTGTAAGTCCTTTGCAGTGTCTGGTTTCCTAGTGAAAAGATGACTAAGGTCCAGATAAGATCCTACGAAACCAGCATCCACACAGGCTCACCTGTGTGCACACTCCTGGACTCCGTGTTGAAGGAGTGACAGGAAGACAGATGGCTGTCGGTGGATGGAAGGCAACAAGGACAGAGTAGATTCCAGAACTGAGACAAGTATCAAGGCTCTGGCACAGCTGAGGGTCGATCCCAATTCTAGCCTCTCGCAGAAAGGCAGAGGAGACTTAGCACGAAGAGCATGGAACTTTGCTTTAATAAAGCAAATGCTTACCATCCACTGTGAGGAACTCAAGAAGAAATGGCAGTAGGCTCTACTAATAACTACTGCTGTGAAAAATGGAAGGGAGGGGGTACATTTTCACCTGGGCCATGTGGAAAGTTGGCTGGAACTGCCGCTGGACCTGATACTGGACCTGCCCCTGGACCTGACGCTGGACCTGCCCCTGGACCTGACGCTAGACCTGATGCTGGACCTGCCCCTGGACCTGCCCCTGGACCTGCCACTCGGTCTGCTACTGGACTGCTAACAAATGCTGCAGATTTTTATGGAGAGAAAAGTACAATGCGTCTGAGAGCAGCTGTCCCAGCTCTGGATGAAGCCGGCAGAACAAGGAAGCAGCAAAGAGGCTGGTATCATTCAGTGGGCAGAGTCAATGACCGTCCTCCAAGTCCAGAAAAGCTCAACCTGCATGTCTGCAACTAGAAATACCAATCATAAGCCAGACCTCCTGGCAAATACCATTGACCCGCTGTAATTCTGTGTGATGTATTATGCCCCATGTACAGGAAGTCACTCACAGAGCCTTTAACAAGGAAGTATTAACATGACTTTTAATGCAATATAACAGCTTTGCACCCATTTAACATATATTTAACCCCAGTGGTATATGTAAATATATATTTTATACAACATCGGGCATGTTTACCTAATGGCTCGAATCTTCACAATGTCTCTCTCCCTGAGAGGACAGCAGAGGATCCCATGCACTGTCTCCAGGAAGATGGCCCTCCCAGAGAGGACTCACAAATCAAATGTGCACATGTATGCATGCACAGACACATATCACACACACACACACACACATGCACTCGCACACCTACATGCAATACATACATACACACATGCACACACATTCACATAATCACATAATACCAACACATAACACATGCATGCACATACACACAACATTCAAACACACATGCATATACATACACATTCATGCATATACATTCTGACACACACATACATATGTAAATGCATGGACATAACATGCACAAATAGACATGTATAACTATACACACACGAGCATCCATGTATGCATATTTCCACATATGTGCACTGCCATGCCTAAACATGTAACACATGCACACACATACATGCAACAGATACACATGCACACATATACACATGCATGCACTGTACATTACACACAAAGGCACACATACATGCACAACACATATACATGCAATACATATTTTCATACACATAAATGCAAACACACATACATATATACACCCCTCAAGGACTCCATTATTCAATTCTAAACAAAGTGGTTTATCCCCCAAATGTACCTTCTCGTAATTAATAAGCTCTACTGCACATTTCTTGATTTCAAATAATGAGGTCTCACACACGGCACACACACATTTATACTCAAATACATGTGAACATACAAATAGAAATAGGCACACGTGCACGAAGACCCTCTTCTGTAAAGGTTTTCTCAAACTTTAACTGAACGAATTCTGCTAATTATAGTCAGAGTCAGCAAAGATATATATTTGACGTCAGAATGAATATACTCGTTCTTTTCGTTACTCCTGGCAACAGCAAGAATGTAAAACAGAGTTGTGTGATACGATGCCACTTATTCAATCTCACTTCGTGGGATCTGACCCACTTGTAATAGCATTTCTGTCTGAGTGATTTCCTTCTGACGAAAATCATGAGATAATTCCTTCCCTTCCTGCTTTCTCTTTCCCAGGCCTTTTCACTGCCCTTTCATCATCTCGGAAACCAACTCATAGTTGTCAAAATGGAAGGCAAAGAAACAGCCTTAGGAGAGAATCTCACAGTGGAATGGACCCGAGAGAGGAAAAAATATTCTTTTTGAAAATGTACAAAAGGAAAAGTCAAGAGGCCTGGGCTCCCTCTCACGACAGAAACAGACGTCGGCAAAGCAGGTCGCTCAGCACAGTTCAGCTCTGTGGATGAAACGGAGATTCTAGTCCTTGTCCCTGTTTCAAGCTCTGTGTATGAAACAGATTCTAGCCCTTGTCCCTGTTTCATGATGTTGCAGTGAAGGAAACAAAACAGACAAAGGGCACAGGCTGGAGAAAAGGATTTTAAAAGGATGACTTAAAATGTGCGCCTGGTTTTCAAGGGCACAATGAGGACACTTTCAAGTACATTAAAGCTGATTTATAAGAGACGGGTATAAAGACTCTACAAGGTCATTAGACTTTAGACTTACAAAGAAAACAAATCACATTCTCCTAGCATCAGCAGTCAGGTGTTCCACAAATACTAAGAATAGCCACCGCAACGCGATCCACTATGAGGGGTCAAAACATAAACCATGTAGCGTGGCCGAGAGCTCCTATAACCTGATTTCTAGGAATCCAATTTTAAACATCCTCACTAGCTAGCACATCACAAAAATACAGAGCTCCAAATGCCGTAACACAAGTGCTAAGAACTCCTAAGCCAAAAATATACGAGGCATTTCAGGCAAAAATCCCAGAATCAGAAGAACACAAGTTTTCTAAGTTCTTCAAAAGCTGGTGTTGGTTGAGGCTCTTCTGCAGACTTCAACAAAAGACACGCTAGAATTAGCCATTGACAGTAACCCTGAGTCAACACGCACAGTGTTCGGAAAAGCACAAGGCCTGCTCCGGGCTTGAGACCCCTGGGAACTTTCTCTGGACCACATCGAGTGGATGACTTTGAGAACTCAAAATAACCAACAATCAGTCCATGAACAGAGAAAGAAGACTGCAGCCTCCCTGGGGACGTGGCTCCATGCCTGCCCCCTTTCTTCCAGGTACCTTTGCCCTTCCTGGCTCCCTCCTCCACCTGGAGACGCTGTGGGTTCAGGCTCCTCTCCAGCTGTGTCTTGGTCCACGGCTGGCTGCCCGTGTGAAGCACCAGGGCTTGAAGGATCATATCCATCTGCTTCCTGCACTTCCCACCTACTTCCGCGAGACCCCCAGGCTCTGGCTGCTCTCAGGGATCAGGGCCGCCAGGCTCCCCTCGCAGGCTCCAACTGGAGTCCTGCACCCTGGTTTTCAGCAACGCTTGGGACTTTCTCCTGGAAACTCTCGGCTCTGGGCTTTAGTGAACTGCGCCATCCAGCTCTTCTCTGGACTCTAAGCAGGACCTTTTCTGGGTCTTCCAACCCTTCCTCCATTTCCAAATGTGGGCTTTCCTTTGGCCTCCTCTCTCGAGACATGCGCGCCTCACACTCTGGCTACTTGACCTGCACTTCTACGTAAGAGGCTCCCAAATGCACCCTGCTCCAGATTTTCCCCAAACCTCCTCCTGTATTTCCAAACTCGCAGCTTGCAGTGGTGTCTCTAAGTATCTCCGAGTCAGGTCCACACTTGCTTCTCCTCCTGATTTCCAGCAAAGCGCAACGCCGACCTCCGGGTGCAGACTCGCAGCTTCATCCGCCCTCCTGCACTCCTTCTTCCCCTCCTGACCCAGGCACCGAATCGCTCAGCTCACTGGCTGCCTTCTCTCTTCCTCTCGCCACGGCGAGTGCCCTGCATGAGCCTGCTCTGTCCCTCCGGCTCCACGGCATGCCGCACATCAGAGGCACGATTCTCTCCGAAACCCTCAGTGGCTCCCTAGTATCCGACAGGTAAGGACTTCCACATTCTGGCCTCCATCTAACTTTCTGGTCTCAGATATGCACATGCTTATTTTATCTATGCAAAGAGAGTACAGGCCTCACACCTGCTCTCATTCCTGGGCTCCTAGCTTCTCCTGAAGGTGCTGTATGAGCTACCTATGCACTTTCCAAACACTAACTGAATATGCGCTTGGAGAACACTTACTTGATAATTTTGTGGCATTGCCGGATGACGTGGACAAAGTGAGAACTACGCAGGTGTGTGGATGCTGCCTTGTCCAGACCTCACTTACCCAGACACTCCCAGATGCTCAAGGTGACCAGCCCTATTGGAGCACAGACAGGCACAGGCTGCACTCCCACAACTGGGCCCCGCGAGCTGAACTATAATCATGAAGCAGCTGTTTGCTCCTAAATCTGTTTATGCCGCTGTACTTGTTACACATTACTGAAACCAATAAAGTACGACTCCAAAGAGACAATAATTGTATGAAAACTAAGTTGGATGCCTTTCAAAGACTTAATATAGGGGAATTTTTTTTTTCATTTTAATCTTTTCTAAATTGCTATCAAATTAGGTATGGGCAAAAAATATACACAATGTTTGAGGAAATAATTTTTAAAGGTTTCAAATCTAACATCTTGTTTCTCTTGTGTTGCCTATTCTCTTCTAGAAGAATCAAAACTATGGCAGGCCTGCGATGGCTGTGGTTGAGGAAAGAGGCCACACCCACAGCCAGTAGAATCACGCTCAGCAGCAGCCTAGCCCCGCGTGGAAGAGGCGTGAACACTCTCGGGAGAGGTGGATGTGCACTAACCGTTCCCAGCTCTGATCTCTTTGATTAACTGAATATGGTGATTGGTTTTATCTGAACGTCAGACAAAAGGGTGTCTACACCCAGGAAAGACTCTAAACACTCTGGACCCTGCTGGGGCAGATGGTGACCGTGACCCAGTGATACCACTCTCCAGTGGGCAGCCAGCCCAGTCTCTTAATCGTAAAGGACATTCATAGCAACACTACGAAAAAGAAACACGACTGTTCTGACCCGGAAAAGTGAAATTTAAAACATTAAATATCCAGGTTCTAACTAAGAGGCAGACGGACCGGGCGCGGTGGCTCACGCCTGTAATCCCAACCCCTTGGAAGGCCGAGGTGAGTGGATCACTTGAGGTCAGGAGTTCGAGACCAGCCTGGCCAACATGGTGAAACCCCATCTCTACTAAAAATGCAAAAATTACCCGGATGTGATGGTGGGCACCTGTAATCCCAGCTACTTAGGAGGCTGAGGCAGGAGAATCGCTTGAACCCGGGAGGTAGAGGTTGCAGTGAGCCGAGATCACGCCACCGCACTCCAGCCTGAGCAACTCCTTCTCAAAAAAAGTAAAATAAAATAAAATAAAATAAAATAAAATAAAATAAAATAAAAGGCAGACAAAGAAAAGGAGATTTCCTCTGATCTTAAAAACAGAAGTATTTGATTCACAGCCTGGATAATTGAAGATCTGCATAGAAATCACCTAGGGCCTCACCCTCCCTCACAACAGACTGGGATAGAGGGAAGGAGGGCAGGAGGTGGGCCCCTTGTCCACGAGAGGCTCCTCCCGCCCCATCCCCTTCCGCAGGAGGGCAGGCCCGTTCTCCCCAGGTAAGACCCCGGCATCTCTACAGGGACACCCACCTCCCTTCCCTGCAATCCACTCCAGCTGCTCACGGCCAGTCAAGGGGGGCGCTCTTCAGAGAGGAGCAAACGGTTTCGGGGAGAGCCTGAACTCCGACGTCCCAGGTGTGGCTTGCCAGGGAGCACAGAGGAAGGATGCAGGTTCTGAGAAGGAGGAGGCACAGGAGAACTAGAGAGAAAAGAGAGACAAGAGAGGCAGACCGCCCAGCGGCGGGCTGAGCACAGGACCTGGCTGAGGCCTCCTGGGGAGGGGCAGAGGCAAACATGCTGCTGATTCTAGGCTACTCGGGAAGTTACAAGCTCCGAAGGGGCTGCAAGGCAGGACTCGCTGAGGAGCAGTCATGTGGATGCCCCGCCTCTCACACGGTACACACTGACAACATGCAACTCACAAACAACACAACACGCATGTACAATGCGCGTATACAACACTGACAACACACAATGCACACAAACACACACAACCTATACAACACATACCCAATACATGCAACTCACAACACAACATGTACGTACAACACACTCTTACATACATACAGCACACGTAACTCACATACAACACAACACGCACGTACAATGCACTCATACAGGACACACAACACACAACTCAAACAATATGCACATGCAACACACTCATACAACACACAACACTCATACAACACACAACACACACAACTCACAACACAACATGCACACACAACACTCACACAACATAGACACAATACATGCAACTCACCACATACACATACAATACACTCATACAGCTCACGTACAACACATGCAACTCACGTTCAACACAACATGCACCTACAACACACGCAACTCAATGCAACATTCACGTACTCACAACACAACATACACATACAATACACTCATACAACACATACAAGAAATGGAACTCATGCACAACACAACATGCATGTACAACACACTCACACAACATATAACACATACAACATACACAATACATACAACTCAACACAAATACATGTACAATGCACTCACAACACACAACACTTACACAACACACAACACATGCAACTCACAAACACACATACAACACACTCATACAACACACAACACTCACACAACATACACACAATACATGCAACTCATATACAACATACACATATGCACAACACACAACATTCATACAACACACAACACTCATACAACATACAAAAAATACAACTCACAAATACACGTACAACACACTCATACAACACACAACACTCAAATATACAATAAATGCAACTCAACACAATATGCACATACAACACACATACAACCCATGCAACTCACACACAACACAACACACTCATACAACGCATTCATACAACACACACTGTACACATTCTAAGTATGAAATGGAAAACAGCACACGCACGGTTTCTAAAGTATGATGAAAGTTTTCTCAAGAAGGTCATCCAACATCCAAACTGGCGCCATGTCCTCATTTTCAGCTGCTGTTCAGATTCAAGCATTTTTATCATCTGCTCTATGAATTATAATAATATAGCATAAACCCATTTTTCATTTTACACCCACTTTGGTGTGGGGTGCTCCAAAACAGGGGCCAGGAGCCTCAGAGTCGTCCCTCAGAACAAAACACAACCCACACTCAGAGGCCAGGAAGGGAACTCGGGGGGCGACACACACTCTCTCATCTGCAGAGCTCTGCTTCAATTACTTCACACGTAACCAGGGCTGGAACGGGGTTGCTGAGGGTACAGACACGGCAAACTGAGAAGAAACTGGCAGGTGGAGAAAGACCGGCCAAAACCCAAGGAAAAATGCTGAACATTTTCCACAAATAGTTCACACGACAGATGATACTCGGGCTACTGAAAGTTTATTGAGAGGGGTCTTGCTCCAAAGAAAAAGTTCTCTCCCAAGGTTATCGAAGATTCACAGCAGACATCTGCCCCCAACACACCATCTGCCGAGGGCCTATGAGTCAAAAAGAAGGTGAGACAGAAGTAAGGGTGCAGGGGAAGGAGAGCCGGAGGGGACCGAGAACTCGGAACCAAGTGAAGTGATGGGCGGACACTGAATGCCTGACTCCAGGGTTATCACCTCGGAAAACAAGTCTGTTTAAGTCCGTAGTAACAGTGTTAGTGCTTTCACTGAACCTGCACTCAACACTGGAGAACCTCCCTGTGTTATGAAGACGATCTGAAAAATAACATTAATTCACAAGGTAGGGTGACGATTCAGCCACAGAAAATAAAACTGATATAATCCACTGCAAGTCACACTGTGTCTTTCTTTAAGACTGGTTTATGATGCAGAAAAGAGGCAGCTTGAGATCTAAAATACTGAAACTGGCAGACACCTTGTTTCCCTGAATTCTCACAACCGTGGCACCAGCTAGGGTAAGACAGAGTGGCTTTCAGAGCTTCCAGAACAGCAGAACAGATCAATCATAAATGTGCAAAGGTGATCTGAAGACAGAATTAATATTCCACGTTTTGGCTTAAACTAGTCATGTAATTTCCAATAAGTGGGAAACATCCACACCAATTTTTATAAGAAAGTTCAATGTGAACACATAGTACAGAACACTATCTTTGTTTTGGAATTTATTTACTTAATATGACAATTTCAATTGTCTTTAGGGATTCCTGATATTGAATGCTCATCTTTATTAATGATGAGCTACCCATTTTCTGACTGAGGAAATGGAAAGTTGTCACTGCCTAACAGCAATACTCAACACAGCCTGTATGAAAGGGAAAGCTATACCTGTGTGCACACACATGCATACACATGCATACACATACCTACACATGTACATGCACACACATACACGTGTATGCACTGCACGCACATGTACACGTGTGTGCATACATACATATACATGCGCACATACGCACACGCATGCATACACACGCATATACGCACACAAATATACACGTGTACACATGTACACACATTGATGCATATACACGTGCACATGGACACGCATACACGCACATACACACGCATACACACGTGCACACACATGCATGTGTACATGCATACGTAAGTATCATCTCAGGTATGTGGATTCAAAATTCTGATGCAAACAAGAATAATCACAAAACAAGGTAGGGTGTCAACAAGTGAGAATTGAGATGGATGTCCTGGAATGTTCCAGAGAGGATATGAGGGAGGTCTGCACATCACATGAACATCTTACCCATTTTAAACGTGACCATTCCTGCCAACATCAGCCTGGATTAAGATGATTTCATTTACATAAGGAACAGAAAATGTAATACTTGTTCTAATGAGGTTCTATAATCATTAGATTATTTTCATAATTATAAGTAATCACTAAATAACTTCCTTTCAAGGGTCTAAAAATAAAAATAAGATAACAAAGTCACAGTCCTGACAGTTTTATCATGCAAATCACAGCTGTGAAAATAAAGCATGGTTTTGAGACTATGCCCTCCTCAAATACCCTTCATGGAATTTTGTACCAGTAATGGCTGGTAATTAATTGTTATACCAGGTGGAAAAGTATATCATTTGGGGTATACGAAGTAACCATGTAAAGAGAAATGACCATACACACCTGAAACCAGGTCTCATTTCACAACTGTTTCCTACTTTAGATTTGCTTAATTTACTTCATGAGGTGCCTTGAGGAGAGAAAGCAGAGCTGGGATCCGCCCCGAGGCTGCTTCGGGAACAGCTGGGTGGGCACCAAGACCCTCAGACCGAGGGCCGAGCTGCGTGGCTATGACCCCATCACTGTGGCTCCCCAAGTGTGTGTCCTTATGTGTCACGCAAACCTCTGCCACACAGGTGACACACGCCACACACCTGACATAGGCTCAGCACACAGGGAGCGATCAGTAAGTGGTGACTAGAGAGAAGCGACGGCCTTCAGCGTGGACGGAGAAAACAGGTCACAGACTCACAGAGGAAACGCCGCAGATCCACAGACGGAGAAAACACCACAGACTCATGGACGGAGGAAACAGACCACAGACCCACAGAGGGAGGAAAAGCGCCACAGACGCACGGAGTGGGGAAAAGCGCCACAGACGCACACATGGAGAAAACGCCACAGACGCACGGACGAAAGAAACGCCACTGACGCACGGACGGAAGAAATGTCACAGACGCATGGACGGAGGAAACGGCACTGACGCACGGACGGAAGAAACGCGCCACAGAGGCACGCATGGAGAAAACAGGCCAGAGACGCACGAAGGGAGGAAACACCACAGACGCACGAAGGGAGGAAACGCGCCACTGACGCACGCATGGAGAAAACAGGCCGCAGACACACGAATGGAGGAAATGTGCCACTGCGGCACGCACGGAGAAAACAGGACACAGACGCACGAAGGGAGGAAACGCCACAGACGCATGAAGGGAGGAAACAAGGCAGAGAGAGAGCACACACCAGTGTGGAACATGGGACAGGAATGTCCCGGCCATGCACCGTCCACTCCCACTAGGGACTTCCCACCCCAGAGTGCTCAGGATGGCTGCGGAGCTCCTGCCACCCACCCCAGAGGTGAAGCTGGGGAGCCAGAGATGAGTAGGTTCACGTCCACCAAATGCGGCTGCAATCCCTGTAGTAACTGGAGGTCATCATTAAACAGAACCGCACTTCACTTGGAATAAAAGCACTCTGCATAAAAGAACTAAAGATTGTCTGGAGACGGCTTAGAAACCATCACAATCATTCTTGCTAGTGACAGCGAAGCTTTAAGAGTGGTCACTTTTCCTGTAGAAACGTCACAGAGGTGATTCCTGGAACTCATTTAGAATATTTGTTTCCCAGAAAGCACACAACTAAGAATTTAATAATGCCGTCTCTTGACCAGAAAGATTAAGATTTCTGATGAAACAAAACTCTGGCCAGCCTCCTGATTCTAGAAGATGCTATACAGAAAAGCTAACTCAAAGGGGTTGCATTTCTTTTGTCGTCCATGACACACATAAAAAAAATTTTAAATATACAAAAAAGGTAGGAATTGTACAGTGAGTACCCATGTATCTACCCCCTGGATCACCGATTAGATTTTAAATGTAAAGTTCTAAATGTTCCCAGCTAAGGAAATGTGCAGTGTAAGCCTCTACCTGGTTAGAACCAAGGGGAATGGAATGAGCTTTCCCTGGCCTTGCTGCTCAGCTGGGAGGGGCTGCCACAGTTCAGCCACCCCACCCCAGAGCACCCAGGATGGCTGTGGAGTTCCTGCCACCCACCCCAGAGGTGAGGCTGGATCCCCAATCGTGGTGTTAAGAGTGAGCCAGCCAGGTGCGGTGGCTCAAGCCTATAATTCCAGCACTTTGGGAGGCCGAGACGGGCGGATCACGAGGTCAAGAGATCGAGATCATCCTGGCTAACACGGTGAAACTCCGTCTCTACTAAAAAAAAAAATACAAAAAACTAGCCAGGTGAGGTGGCAGGTGTCTGTAGTCCCAGCTACTCAGGAGACTGAGGCAGGAGAATGTCGTAAACCCGGGAGGCAGAGCTTGCAGTGAGCTGAGATCTGTCCACCGCACTCCAGCCTGGGTGACACAGCGAGACTCCGTCTCAAAAAACAAACAAACTAAAAAAAAAAAAAAAAGAGTGAGCCAGCCTTTAGAGGTCATGTGGTCTGTACTTGAATAGAAAATGTTCCAGGAAACCAAAGATTCCAATGCCTGCGATGAATTCCTAACCATTTGAAACCCAGGCTCCTCGTCTATATAAAGAGAACAATGCTCTCTCCTGGGAAAGCATTTCAGAAGGACGAAAAAGGATCCACATGAGAGCAGGTGAAAACTACAAGGCACCCTGCAATTATAAGATTTTTTCTATATTTTTGTTTCAAGGAATGTCAGCATTCTAAATATTTCACTTCATCCCACATCACCTTTCAGGAGCAAATCATAACGATTAAAACCATCAGCAGAATCCCTACCAGCTCAGTCGCCGCGTGCTTCTTCTCCCTGCATGAGAATTCTTGCAGAACGATGGGACCATCCAAGAATGGCTCCCTGCCATCATGTGCCCATACTCCTTCCCCAGGGAGCTATTCCTGTACTCATGGGGCATGGGAAACCTGTATAACGCCACCAGAAAGTCCTTGTTTGATTTACACACTTTCCAGAAGGGCTGATTTTATCCAGAATCCGAACTGTGTCAAACACTAAACCTAAGAAATCATCAAGAAACCAAGGAAATGTAAGGCCATATCCTGCCCTGGGTGCATGACTACTAGGGGAGAAATAGAAAGTGAGACATGAAAGGAAACTTTTAAGATATTCAGAACATCACTGGGTGATTCCAGGAATCCATTACAGATCATTGCTGTTCCTAAAAACAGGAAAGAAATTCTAAAATTCCAACAGGCATGGTGAGTCCCTTACTTGCATGAAATCAAAATAATAATCCGTCGCCATCTTTAAAAGACAAAAGAAAAACTCTATTTCCTCTTCATATTAATTTGTGTACAAATAACTTAAGTGAGAAAATCTTAATGTCTGGACTGTGATATCAATAGCAAAATAACCCCAAGCTTCCCAATGAAAAGATATAGATGGGCTGAGTGGATTTAAAAGAAGAAAAACCAACTACATGCTGCCTACAAAAAACTCACTTCAGCCGTAAAGACACACATAGACTAAATGTGAAGGGATGGAAAAACATGTTCCACATTAATGGAACTCAAAAGTGAACAAGAGTAGCTATATTTATTTCAGACCAATCACAATTTAAGTCAAAAACTGTAAAAAGGAGACAAAAAGGTAATTATGTAATAAAGAGATCAACATAGCAAGAGGATATAAAAATTACGAGTATATGTGCACCCAACAACAAAGCATCCAGATATATAAAGCAAATATTAGTAGATCTAAATAGAGAGAGAGGTCGGGCAAAGTGCCTCACACCTGTAATTCCAGCACTTTGCGGGGTGGAGGCAGGTGGATCACCTGAGGTCAGGAGTTCAAGACAAGCCTGGCCAACATGGTGAAACCCTGTCTCTACTAATACAAAAAATTAGTCCAGCATGGTGGCACATGCCTGTAATCCCAGCTACTCGGGAGGCTGAGGCAGGAGAATCACTTGAACTCAGGAGGTGGAGGTTGCAATGAGTTGAGATTTCACCTCTGCACTCCAGCCTAGGCAACAAGAGCAAAACTCCTTCTCAAATATATATATATACACATACATATATATATACACATACATATATATATACACACACGTACATATATATATATATATATATATATATATATATATATATATATAGAGAGAGAGAGAGAGAGAGAGAGAGAGAGAGACCAACACAACAATAGTAGGGGCTTCAGAACCCCACTGTCAGCACTGGAGATCATCTAGACCAAAAATAACAACAAATTATCAAGTTGAAAGTACAGTGTAGACCAAATGGACCTAACAGACATTTACAGAACATTTCATCCAACAGATACAGAATGCACATTCTTCTCATCGGCACATGGAACATTTTCTAGAATCAACCACACGCTAGGCTACAAAAGAAGTCTCAATACATTTTTTAAAAATTGAAATAACGTCTAGGATATTCTCAGACTGTAACAGAATAAAGCTATAAATCAACAACAAGGAACAGATACTTCTCAAAAGAAGACATTCATGCAGCCAATAGACACATGAAAAAATGCTCATAATCACTCTCCATCAGAGAAATGCAAATCAAAACCACAGTGAGATACCACCTCAAACCAATTAGAATGGCGATCATTAAAAAGTCAGGAAACAACAGGTGCTCGAGAGGATGTGGAGAAATAGGAACACTTTTACACTGTTGGTGGGATTGTAAACTAGTTCAACCATTGTGGAAAACAGTGTGGCCATTCCTCAAGGATCTAGAACTAGAAATACCATTTGACCCAGCAATCCCATTACTGGGTATATACCCAAAGGATTATAAATCATGCTGCTATAAAGACACATGCACACGTATGTTTATTGCGGCACTATTCACAATAGCAAAGACTTGGAACCAACCCAAATGTCCATCAATGACAGACTGGATTAAGAAAATGTGGCACATATACACCATGGCATACTATGCAGCCATAAAAAAGGATGAGTTCATGTCCTTTGTAGGGACATGGATGCAGCTGGAAACCATCATTCTTAGCAAACTATCGCAAGGACAGAAAACCAAACACCACATGTTCTCACTCATAGGTGGGAAATGAACAGTGAAATCACTTGGACACAGGAAGGGGAACATCACACACCGGGGCCTGTTGTGGGGTGAGGGGAGGGGGGAAGGATAGCACTATGAGATACACCTAATGTAAACGACAAGTTAATGGGTGCAGCACACCAACTTGGCACATGCATACATATGTAACAAACCTGCACATTGTGGACATGTACCCTAGAACATTAAGTTTAATAAACAAACAAACAAAAAACAAATCAACAACAAGCAGAACTTTCAAAACTGTATAAATACATAGAAATTAAACAATATGCCCTTGACTAGCCAATGGGTCAATGAAGAAATTAAGAAGGAAATTTAAAAATTTCTTGAAATAATTGAAAACAGAAACACGGCTGGGCGCGGTGGCTCAAGCCTGTAATCCCAGCACTTTGGGAGGCCGAGACGGGCGGATCACGAGGTCAGGAGATCGAGACCATCCTGGAGAACATGGTGAAACCCCGTCTCTACTAAAAAAAAAAAAAATACAAAAAACCAGCTGGGCGAGGTGGCGGGTGCCTGTAGTCCCAGCTACTCGGGAGGGTGAGGCAGGAGAATGGCATGAACCCGGGAGGCAGAGCTTGCAGTGAGCTGAGATCTGGCCACTGCACTCCAGCTCGGGAGAGAGAGCGAGACTCCGTCTCAAAAAAAAAAAAAAAAAAAAAAGAAGAAAACAGAAACACAACATATCGAAGACTATGGTATACAGCAAAAGCAGTATTAAGAGGAAAGGTTATAACAATAAACTCCTACATTTAAAAAACAGATTTAAAATAAACAACCTAACAATGAACTGCAATGAGCTAGAAAAGCAACAACAAATCAAATCCAGTAGTGGTAGAAGAAAAGAAATAACAAAGATCGAAGAGGAAGTAAATAATATGGAAACTAACAAATATAAAAGATGAAGAAAAAAGTGTTGGTTTTTTGAAAAGATAAATACAATAGACAAACCATTAGCTACACTAAGGAAAAAAAAAGAAATCCCAAATAAATAAAATTAGAAACAGAAAAGGAGAATTACATTTGATACCACAGAAATACAAGGGATCATTAGAGACTATTTTTAACAACTGTATGTCAACGGATTGGAAAACCTAGAGGAAATGGATAAATTCCTGGACATGTACAACCTACCAAGATGGAACCAAGAAGAAACGGAAATCTAAACAGACCAATAATGAGTAACATGTATGACTATGTAATAATAAAATGTCTCCCAACAAAGAAAACCCCAGAACTAGGTGGCTTCACAGCTGAATTCTACAAATTTTTATTTCAATTCTTCTCATGCTATTCCAAAAATATTGAAGAGGAGGAAATTCTTCCAAGTTCATTCTTCATGGCTAGGATTACCCTGATACCAAAATAAGACAAGGACACAATAAAAAGAGAAAACCATAGGTCAATGCCCCTGATGAACACAGATGCAAAAATCCTCAACAAAATACTAACAAACTGAATCCAACAGTAAATCGAAAAGATTATACACCATGATCAAGTGGGATTTATCCCAGGATGCAAGGATTGCTCAACAAACACAAATCAATAAACACGCTACATCACATCAACAGAATTAAGGACAAAAACCATATCATTTCGACAGCTACAGAAAAAGCATTTGATAAAATTCAACGCTGCTTCATGATAAAAAGTCTCAACAAACTAGGCACTGAAGGAAACACACCTCAACACAATAAAGGCCATATGTGACAAACCCACGGCTAACATAATGGTGAATGGGGAAATACTAAGAGTTTTTCTCTGACACCTGTAACAAGACAAGGACGCCCACTTGTGCCACTCCTATCCAACACAGCACTGAACGTCCTAGTCAAGAGCAGTTAGGCAAGAGAAAGAAATCAAGGGCACCCAGAGTGGAAAGGAGGAACTCTAATTGTCTGTTTTCAGACAATATGCTCTTATATATTAAAAAAAAAAAAAAGACTCCAGCAAAAATCTCTTTGAACCGATAAACAAATTCAGTAAAGTTACAGAATACAAAATAAACATATAAAAATCAGTAGCATTTCTGTAGACTAACAATGAGCCAGTGGAAAAAGAAATCAAGAAAGCAATCCCATTTAGCTACAAAAATATAAAATAAAAATAAAAATACCTCGGAAGAAGTCTAACCAAGAGGGTTAAAGGTCTCTATGAGGAAAATCATATTCTACCTTCTGAAGGGAGAACAGTGGAATCTAGAGACAGGAAAGGGCGGCGGGAAGGCAGAAAGGGAGAGGTTGGTTAATGGATACAAAATTACATCTAGATAGTAAAAATGAGGTTTAGTATGCTATAGCCTTGTAGGGTGACTGTAGTTTATAATTTATTGTATATTTTCAAGCAGCTAGAAGAGAGGATTTTAAATATTCCCAGTATTAAGAAATGATAAATGTTTGAGAAGGCGGACATGCTAATTACCCTGATTTGCTAACTACACATGATAAACGTGTATTGAAATATCACACTGTATCCCATGGATATGTACCATAATGTGTCCATTAAAAATAATAATTGTTAAAAACCCAAGGGCCATTTCTCATTTGTCCTATGTCAATGTTGTGGTCCACTGGTGGAGACCTAGCCATTTGCAAGTAAGACTATAGTCACTTGAGCTGAAAGCAAATGAATCGTCACAAAAACTACCACTGGCACCAAGTCTTCTTTCCAGAATTTCCTGGCCACAGCACTGCCACAGTCACTGTGGGCAGGAAAGACACACTAGCAACCAAGTTTCAACCCCAGCACAGTTGATGCTTTTATTTCTCTGGTTTGGAATAAGTGTGTGTTCATAACTTACATTTACTCCAACTGTCCCCTTGCTTAAATAGCTCCTAAGGATGACTTCCTGTTACTAAATTCCAACAGCTTCTGAGCACCCATTATATTCTCCAAAGTAAATAAAAAGAGAAAATGTGTTGAAAGCCTGATAATATTCACTGAAGAATCCATCATGATGTACCGCTTGAAATGGCCACTCCACCTTGTTCCTTTACATGACTTTTAAAGTAGCCCCAGTTATTACACATAATTGAAGCCATAATTTCTGCAATACCATTAGGTCCACAAAGGGTGGGGCCAGGAGACTTCAAAGTCTGTCTCTGATTTTTTTTTTTAAAAAAGGAAAGCTTATGAGAGTAGGTAATGAAAATAAATATTCACGCAACTCGGAACAGGTGATGGTGACACATAAAGCTCCAGCCTGGCACAGGTGTCCAGCCAGTGAGGGTGGGGACACAGACTCATATGGTTCCCACAATCCCCCAGAAGTGCCACAGACAGGTGGGTGGCCTGAGGCAGAACTAGGCTCCGAATTCCAGGAGCTGTCTGGCTCATGTGCACCCCATGTGGTCCACAGTGCACGAGGATGCCCAACGTCAGCTGTCCCGGTGCAGAGCACAAGAATGCCCCATGGCATGAGCCCCCGCTGCACAGCATAGCCCGAAGGTGCCAGCCCAGCCTCCTACACACACTGGCCACCAAGGCACTGCCCTCCAGGAAGGAGGACCCCAGAGGTCGTGGCAGGGTGAGGTTCTGCTCTTCATCATCCCCAAGCAGAGGGGAAAGTCCCAGCAGACATTTGGGGAGCCTCTACAGGTGGCTCTGGGACTCTGAGTGGAGGCTCAAAGATGTCCCCAGATACACCAGACTCAAACCTAAAACAGGCCATTCTTCCAGATATGCCCAGACTGGAACCTATATAGGCCATCCTTCCTAGCTTTCCTCTGGAAAAGCAGGCTTAAAAGAGTATGAACTAAAAGGGGCCACCAGGAAGAGGGAAGTCCTATCTTTAAAAAAAAGATTTTTTTAAAAAAGAGGCATTGAGGCTCTGACCCATCTGATCACAGAGTACGTGCTCGGCAGCATCTGTCAGAGCAGAGCAAGTACACACATGCTCTCCATACCCTGTGCTACCGGTCCCCGTGCTCCCCGCACCCATGTCCCCTGCACCCGTGCTCCCCACACCTGTGCTCCGGGCACCCGTGCTCCCTGCACCCCTCCTCCCCACGCCCATGCTCCCCACACCTATCTGTGCTCCCCATGCCTATGTTCCCTGCACCCGTGCTCCCCGCACTGTGTTCCCTGCACCCATGTCTGCTCCTCGAGATCTCTTCCACTGATTTCCTCTGTACGTCCCTCTTGAGAGTCACTATCACCTCGAATCACCTGGTAAATGCAGGTAAAGAAAAAGTCTAGAGCAGCACATTGGAGGACAGAGTGGAAGTGGCTGTTTACCAAGCAGGGCTATGAGATGAGCGCATCTGATCCCCATTAATCCTGACGGTCAGTTGATTGGCCCTGTTCAACAGCTGGGGACACTGAGGTGTGGAGGGACGGGCTTGCTTACCCCGGACGATGCTGACAGTGTGGGCCCAGCCCGGTCCCACAGCCACCAGGAGGAGCAGCCCAGAGAACGCCTGGGACCCTGGCACAGACTCCTCAGGAAGGAAACAGAGAAAGGTCCACAGAGACTCAAGCAGCACAGAAGAAGGTCACCCACAAGTTAAAAATAGATGTTTGTGCTTTATCGTCCCAGCGTGCTAAAAATCCAGCTCGCTCACACGCACAGCCTGAAGTGAGCCCGGCCTGCTTCAGCACTGGGCTAAGGGAGAGCCGCACCTGCCCCTCTCCCGACAATAGCAGGCTCGGCAGCTATTCTTCAATGAACTTGACACCCTTCCACGAGGATTAAGCTTCACTCTGTCGACACTGGGTAAGTTTAATCCCGACACAGCTAACCGTGTCGATCTGCAGTGAACAAACAACTTACTTTGGATGATTCTGTCACTGACAAAGACCCCGAATCTCCCAGCAAAGCTTAGTGATACGACTTACCTTTCTGTTTTCATTTCAGGTACACTGGTCCATTAGGTCTAGTTTACCTGCTGATAATGTCTTGGAAAGACCACCAGGGGGCCCCACACCATTTTCAGCTTTATAGGGATGTGAATTTCCCTTTGATGACAAAGGTGATGAGGAAATAAAACAAGGATCCAAAACAGATGCCTGTGTGTTTCCTGGGAGTGATAAGGTCAGGGACTGCCGCTGTGTGTCAGGTGAGGGAGTAACAGAGAGAATGGCACCAACTCCTGAGACAGGACCTGATGCATGATGCAGCCACCGCCTGTGGCCATGGAAATTCCAGGGAATGCAGGCCCCAGTTGCATGATACAGCCGCTATCTGTGACCACAGAAATTCCAGGGAACGCAGACCCTCAGTCACATGGTACACCATCTGCGGCCACAGAAATTCCAGGGAACGCAGACCCTCAGACACATGGTACGGCCACCATCTATGGCCAATTCTAGGGAATTCAGACCCTCAGTCACATGGTACAGCCACCATCTATGGCCATGGAAATTCCAGGGAACGCAGACCCTCAGTCATATGGTACAGCCACCATCTATGGCCACGGAAATTCCAGGGAACGCAGACCTTCAGTCATGTGGTACAGCCACCATATATGGCCATGGAAATTCCAAGGAATGCAGACCCCAGTCCCATGGTGCAGCCACAGCCTGCAGCCACAGAAATTCTGGGGAACGCAGACTCCAGTCGCATGGTACAGCCACCACCTATGGCCATGAAAATTCCAGGGAACACAGACCCTCATTCACATGATACAGCCACCACCTATGGCCACGGAAATTCCAGGGAACATAGACACCAGTTGCATGGTGCAGACACCACCTGCAGCCACAGAAATTCTGGGAAACACAGACTCCAGTCGCACGGTGCAGCCACCACCTGTGGCCATGGAAATTCTGGGGAATGCAGGTCCCAGTCTCTAAAGTGTTATTTGTTTTATGACCTTCACTGCAGTGAATGTGGAAGAGTTTCTCCAGGTGCAGAGCTCAGTATCCAGAAGGGAAGTCGGCCCTAGGAATGCCTTCCTCCTCTTCAGAGCTCAGGGCCCAGGGCTGACGCCCTTGGGAGGGGTCCTTGTTCGGCAACTGTGCCTGTGGAGGGTTCCCCAACACTCACCATGCACCTCCTAGGAGCGGAGGCTACAACAGGGAGCCAGAGACCAAGCTCTGCTCAGACAACAGTGAGCTGTTGGCCTTCCACTCTAAGTTCAACAGGGAGCCAGAGACCAAGCTCTGCTCAGACAACAGTGAGCTGATGGCCCTCCACTCTAAGTTCCAACTGCACGGAGTGTGTATTCCATGAATGCTTGTTAAATGAATGATTCATATAAGGTCGTCTGTGCTGACCTTTGCTGGTCTGCTGACTGTGGGCTTCAGAGCATTGACCTCATTCCTGGAGCAGCCAGTTCTTCCCAGAGCGATGGCTGCTGGAGGACAAAGCCCAGGACTTCTGTCCTGCAGCAACGTGCTCAGGACCCTGCGCTGGGCACGCTGGGAGCCTCTCCAGCAGTAGATCCCCAGTCCTGACCTTGCAATACCAGTGAACCCCACGGGAGTCCCAAGTGCTCAAAATCAAGTAAATGTCCATTGTGATTTAACATATCAATTTCAGAAGAAAGGGCAGATTGCCACCTCCCTCTTCAAGCTAGGGACCATAAATCGATCCACGGCCCTAACTGAGGCTCTGCCTTAAATCCTGCTAAAACTACCAGCCAAACACTCAAATTTACATTAGAGTTAAAGGAAAAAAAAAAAAAACTAAACCAAACACCTGTAAGAAATGGTCAAGTAACCTGTGATACATCAACCCAAAGATTAAACATTAAAACAATGAAGTAGCAAGATATTAAAAGAATATAAACTCTATGTACATCGTGGTTCAAGTTGCTAAAGTTACACAGAGAGAAAGACTAGAATGGAAGGGGGATAGGTTTACAGATACATTTTTTAAAATTTTAAATATTACTTCTCTAACATATGATTTGACTAACCAGATAATTCAGCAAAAAAAAAAAAAATCAATTATGCCTATAGATAAATATGTAAAGAATCCTTCTCTCTGATGCCAATGGAATTAGTTTGGGTCCGGCCTACAGTCTTCAATCTTTTAATTAAGACACAAAAACCATCTGTCAAGCTATTAGGAAAAAAAAAAAAAGATTTATAACCAGGAGCCCAGAAGAAAAGGACCCGCTATGTATCACAGCGTCTCTCCACGCCTCTCCACCCCAGAGAGTGCTCCTTCTTTCCCCATTTTCATACCTACTGCACAAAACACTTAGTAAAGAACTATCTCAATTCATGAGTCGCACAGCACAAAGGTCCGATGTCGCTGCCAAACATACCCTGCAGCCCCAAAACGAAGCGGCAACCCCCAGTGAAGGAAGAATGAGAGGCTGCTGGTTGTCATTTTAAATCTCGCAACTCAATGTCTTTGCACTTTCCTGCTTTGTTGGTTTCAAGGGCTCATTAAAATTAACCCCCCTACTGGATATTGAAGAAAGAAAGCAGGATGGTTGTGCAGGCTCTGAAGAGGCAGAGCCCTCGTTCCGCGGCCACCGCTGTCTTTCTACCCACAGCAGACGGGTTGACCAATTAGTCTCCCTTAGAGGGCGCTGTTTATGATCATTGCAAACAAATGGGTGCAATTGCTTCTTTTGAGATGTAGCAAGTTCTGGGCCCTGAGCAGAAAAAAAAAAAAAAAAAAAAAAAAAAAGGCCACTGGCACAATAGTCATAACCTCTGCGTGACACACACACAGAAGGAAAATTAAAGCCCTGGAGGCGGAGGCGTTTGGAAAGGGAAGGTGGAAGCAGGAAGGACGCCCACATAATAGAGTGGTCAGAAACCGACCACGTCACTAAAGGGCGCCTTAGATGGTCCAGAGGACAAAATGCCCCTCTTTCCAGGGTAAACACCCATTTGCCAAACAGCCAGTGACCGCAAGCAGGAGTTTGCTTTTTTTTTTTTTTAAGGCGTCGAGTAACAATGAGAAGAGCAAGAAATGAGCTTAATAATGGGACTAACAGGGCCCTGGGCTGGTGACTCAGCTGATGTGCACAGCATCAAAACCCAGGTCCCTCAATGCGCTCCCTCTGCAGTTCAGGCCAGCACTACAACTCACCCCAATCACTGCTTTAAAAAGCAGTTCTAAAAAAAGACATGGCCCATTTGAAAGCAGCTGGAGGAGGAAGACAGAGAGTGACTCGCAGAATCCAACCGCTTGTAGCTTCGGAACCATAACAAGAATATGAAACTAACCGGTCCAGTGTGAGGCAGAACAGAGACGCTGTCACCGCTCTCAGGAGGCTGAGCGGGAAGCCCATGGCTCAGGCCCCGAAACGCCCTAATGGTGCCTGGAGCAGCCCACAGGTCTGTGTCCTTCGTGTGGGTTCACCTTCCTAGTTTCCTGGGTAAATTCAATGTACAACATTTATTCGCCAAGAAAAGAACATTCAAAGCAAACTACTGTCATAACTCTGAAGGACTCTTAACACTCCAGTCCACACGTTCAAAAGCCCACAAATATCAGTGCTGCCACTGTGCAGGCAACAATGTTTTTGATGCATCATGCACGTAACCAGTAACGATGTTTTCATGTTTTCCGTAGCCATCCATTCAGGATACTTAAATATCTGTGACGACTTGACACTTAGTTACCTGTGACTTTCAGATAGATTTAACAAGGCTACCTGACGGAGAAGGTCTCACCCTCCTGATCCCGGGCACAGGCGCCCCTACGTGCACCCGGGGCCTCTGGAGCGCACTCTCCATCACCTCCCGCTCTTCAATGTTAAATGTCCTCCCGGGACGCCCGCGTCGTGGGCCCAGGCTCGGGCCCTTCCTGGAGAGCCGCTTCCACATTGCAGGGCAGGGGAAGCCCAGAGCCCGCGCCGCGGCGCCGATGACGTCCCGGAGTCCCAGCTTTCTGGTCCTTCCGGTCCGCGGAGGCTGGCGGGGAGGTCCTGGGACCCATTTTACTTTTCAGTTTTGTCACGAGCCAGAAGGCGACAGCACATCCGTGCACAAGAAACCCTTTTTGTAAATCTTCCAGCGGAAACGCGAGGGGCTGCCGGACCGCCTCGGAGACGCCAGGCGGGAACCCAGAGCACCCCCGCCGCGTCCTGCATTGCAGCAGCCGGGACCCCGCCCACACAGCGCTGGGCAAGAGGCGGCAGGAGGCGTGCGGGGACACGGCCGTTTCTTTCTCGACATGCTGGGTGGTGGTGTGGGGCGGAGTTGGGGGGCGGGGGGCCACTTAGGAAGTGATCGCGCTGTACCCTCGCTTCGGAGGGGAAGCCCGGCCCCGTCCTACAGCTCAGAGGCAGAACGACCCCCGAGGGCGCTCCAGGCGACTCCCTCTGCCAGGCTCAATTTAAAACATAAACCGGAGGGGATGGAAAGCTCACTATCTTTCGGATGGAGGTTCCTACCGCCATGTCCCTTCCCCTCCTCCGCCCCACCCGGCAAGGACCCCGGGGCTGCCTTGACGGCTCACGCTGCCCCGCAGGTACCCCTGCCCTGCCGCTCCCGGGCACCGGCTTCGACCCAGTTCTCCCGATCGCTTCCCCGCTCTTCTCCCCGGTTCTTCTCATCGCTTCCCCCATCTTTCCCCGGGTCCTCCCATCGCTCCCCCCCTCTTCTGCCCTGTCCCCCCATCCCCTTCGCCCTGTTCTCCCTCTCTCCGTCCGTCCCGACCTCGCCACCTGGAGGGGGGCGCGCACCTTGAGCATCCCCGCCGCCGGTCAACACGCCGATGGCCTTGCCGGCCCCGGAGAGGTGCTCCGGGAACTTCCGCAAGGAGCCCTTGGGGTCCCGGGAGTCGTCCGCCTCCATGGCGAGGAGGCCGAGGGGAATCGCTAGTCCGGGTGCGCGGCAGGCAATGGGGACCCTGCCCGAGCGCGCCGGACTCGGAACTGCTGCCCCGCCCGCGCCCCCGCCCGGCGCCAGCGCCAATGGGCGGTGACGGGCGGGGCCCGAGCGCACAGGAGGGCCTGCCGGGGCGGGGGCGCGGCTAGGGGCAGGAGCAGGGAAAGGGGCAGGGAAACGGGCAGGGAAAGGGCAGGGGCTGGCGGGGAGGAGGCGGGTGTGGGCAGGAGCACCTACGCGGGGGTCGTCGTAGGTAGGGGCCGCGCTAGCGGTGGGGGATGTCGCAGATGCGGGGGTACCTCCACAGGTGGGCGGGGTCCCTGCGGGTGGGGCCGCGTTGCTGGTGCGCGAGCCTCGCGGGTGGGTTGGAGGACTCTGGTTGGGGGCTTTAGAGATGCCCGGAGCGCCACAGGTTGGGGCAGGGGCAGCGTCCGGGGGAGGGGAAAACGCATGGGGGCGGTGTCACTACGTTTGCTGGGCTCGCCATGGCGGGACGGAATAGAACGCGGGGAGCATCTCCCGGGGGGGCAAGGGAGACCGTGAATGGGCGCGAACGGCGGGGCGGGTGGAAACCCCGCACTTGCTGGGAGCGCCGATGGCGGGGCGGGATGGAATTGGGGCGCGGAGACCCTACCTGGACGCGGAGGCTCGCGGCGGGCCCGGTCGCTCCGGCTGTTGTCAGCGCCGAGCCCGGCCGCTCGCACAGCTTGTAGTTGCCCGCAGGATTCCTCTGGGGGCTGCGCTGGGAGCCCCGGCGCCTGGCTTCCTCGACCCCCGCCCCCAAGTTTTCTCTGCAGCCTGAGGTCGGGAAGGACGCACGGAGAGTGGATCATTCAGGTGGCGAGAAAAGCTGAGCGCGGCAGGCTTAGCTATGACGAAACTGCGATTTCCCGGGCCCACGGGGGCTGTGGCGCTCCTGAGCCACCAGCCTGGCCCTTTGGGAAAAGAAGCCTTGGGGTGGAGGAGGGTATCGGGGCGCGACCCTCAGAGACGCCTGGGCACGCGAAAGTCAGAGTGGGGCTGGAGGAGGCGCAACAGGACTGGCCTGGCAGGGAGGCGGGACGACCCTTCCTCCCCACGGACACGCGCGCTGCTGTACACTGTGCCGACCTCGGCTGACTTCAGTGGCCAACGCCAAGTGCTGAAATACGCACACGCAATGCGCTGTGCGGTTGTCCATCCACGGCTTAACAGCCTGGTGCCAGTTACCTACAATGGGAGAGGGGGCAGCCCCCACAACAGCACGGGCTTATGGGATCCCGGTTCCTTCAGTGCTCACCCCGCGAAGTAGGGCTGCCAAACGGCCCCACTCGAGGGCTTACCGGAGGATGGTCCTGCGCAGTGGGTGTTTGTTGAACAGATAAGAGACAACAAAAGAGACTAAGAAGAGGCTTGTTCTATGAACCAGGGAAAGTGAAGCAATCGTAAAGGAGCGTCTCGCCAAAGGGCAATCCTGGGGAAAAGATGGAGAGGCATGGATTTTTCTTGGCTATGTGCCTCATCCTGGGGCTCATCCCGCTGAGCATCAAATATTCATTGCAAAAGAGGAAAAAGAAATATGCTGCGGACAATGCTGGATGGTCTGATCTCTCCCTTGGCCAGAATTCACGGGGAAATTCCTAACCCCTCGTGGTCCTCAGAATCACCTGTCCTATGCACACCCCCACTAAACCACTGAAGTCCAGTTTCTGGGAGCGCAGCTAGGGAATGTATATTTTTAAACAAACCACCTAGGTTACTCTGATGAATGCAAAGTCGGAGAGCGCTGCTCTCATGCACTGAGCCTGAGCATTATTCTATTAATAAAAAAGGAGAGGAGAATCCTGGGTGTCTTAAGGTGGCAGTTGAGTGGCCTTTGCCTTCTGGCGGGCAGAAGAGCAGACCGAGGCTCTGAGCACCTGCACCCACCGCTGGGCTCAGGATCTGTGCTGGAGAATAGAAGGGCTAATTTAATCATTCATGCCTTTTTAGAGCATATTACATGTGGAGAAGTTGGGGCACACTGAATTTTATTTTAGCCAAATACCCTTATCTCCTTATACAATTGATATTTTTATATTGAACGTTAGGGGATTGGTCATTTGTCATCAAATTGTCTATAACACAGAAAACGATAGACACAACCTAACAGTTCAAACATGATGAATTAAATAAATGATGGTAAAAATAGACGCTGCAATAATATTTAATTGCTGTTACCGCTACGAAGATAAGTGTCTACTGACATGGAAATATGTTCAGGACATACAAATAAGTGAAAAGGCAGGCCTAGACAAAGTGCGAGCCTGTGCGTGCGTGTGTGCGAGTGTGTGTGTGTGTCTGCATATATATGTAAATGTTCCTGAACATTTTATTTCCTTTCTTTTGCTTAGTATAGGTAATGCCATTTTTTCTCTCCGATGAACAGGTATTGCTTAGGGAATAGAAATAGTTAATTAAAAACAATAAAATTTAGAGTGTCAAGACCCCCAAGGCTACAGATTATGTTCAAAAATTTGTCTGTATATAAGGGCTGAGGTCAGGGTGGTCACTGACGGTCCTCACACATCTGTTCTTATGAGTTTGGCCCATTGCTCAGTCAGTCAGGGAATTAACATATATTAATATATACCTGTAACTAAGATGGAAAAGAATGGCTATGGCTCTTTTTTTTTTTTTCTTTCTTTGCAAGTCATGTATTTTAATGGTGCTACAATTAAAGGTATGGTTTTTTTTTTTTTTTTAATCTTTGGCCTTAGCAATGAATCTTCTAACTGAACTGGAAGATGTTGCCATGCTCGTTCCTGCGAAGAGACCACCAAAGAGGTTTTGTGTGAGCAACATGGCTGTTTATTTCACCTGGGCGCAGGTGGGCTGAGTCCAAAAAGAGAGTCAGCAAAGGGAGATAAGGGTGGGACCGTTTTATAGGATTTGGGAAAGTAAAGGAAAATTACAGTCAAAGGAGGGTTGTTCTCTGGCGGGCAAGAGTAGGGGTCACAAGGTGCTCAGTGGGGGAGCTTTTTGAGCCAGGATGAGCCAGGGAAAGGAATTTCACAAGATAATATCATCGCTTAAGGCAAGGACCGGCCATTTTCACTTCTTTTGTGGTGGAATGTCATCGGTTAAGGCGAGGCAGGCCATTTGCACTTCTTTTGTGATTCTTCAGTTACTTCAGGCCATCTGGGCATATACATGCAAGTCACAGGGGATGCAGTGGCTTGGCTTGGGCTCAGGCCTGACAGATATTACATGCCGTGCTGACCCTACAGCTTCCACCCAGTAGGACCTGAGGTGTGTGTTTGTTCTTTATTGTCCCTTGACAGGTTACTCCAAACTGTGGCCCACACCAGCACACAGTTATACCACAGGAATGATTACTCCTTGGGCCAGGAGTTCAGGCTTCCCTGGGCCCTCTGCCCCAGGGGCTCTCCGCAGCTGCAGCAGGTGTCTGCCCAGGGCTGCCTTGTCCTCTGAAGGCTCAGGCTCATCAGGGGAGGAGCCGATTTCACGCTCGCTTCTGTGTTGCTGGCAGGGTTCTGTTGCTTGTAGGCTGTTGGACTGAACGCCCCAGTCTCTCCGTGGCATCAGCTTCAGGCCACCCTCTGCCCTGGGCCAGTGACTGGCTTTGCCAGAACTAGCACCTATCAAGAGCCAGGGGGAGAATTCCAATGGACGGAACCTGCAGCCCCTCCCAATCCAATCTCAGGAGAGACCGCCATCTCTTTTGCCTGCTTCTATTCATTAGAAGTGAGCCGCTGAGTCCAGCCCTCTTCGAGGGTCTGGCTGTGAACACTAGGGGCAGGGGCCAAGGGGAGCCACTTGGGAGGGGAGGTGCTGCCTGGGACCTGCCTAGGACCAAGTGAAGGAGAACATGCATAGGGACAGATGCCCTTCCCGCTTCCCCTCTGTGGTGAGCGCAGGAGTTGCCCATATGCCCTAAAGGAGTTGTAGCATCCCAGGAGGGAAGCAGCTCCCAGCCATGAGGGCACCATGACCCATTGCCCCAGCATGTCGGGCTACACGTTCCAGGGCTACCTGAGCTGCAGCCTCTTCCCCTCCCCTGCTGTGTCTGCCTGTGCATGGAGTGGGCATCTCAAATCTTCAGGGGCCACACTCAGCTCAGGCCTCTGCCTCTCTGCACAACCCCCCACCGCTCAGTCTTCCTCACCTCAGCTCCTCGTGACTCCATCCTCCCAGGGGCTCAGGCTGAAGCCTTGCAGTGCTCCTCCACCCTGGAATCTAAGTCCCTCAGGAAAGTCCCTCTTGGCTCTTCATTGCACCTGGAGCCACTGGGGCCAAGCCACTGCCTCTGACCTGGACCGGCACAGGCTCCCTCCCCATCCCATGCTCTGCCCCCACATTCACCCCACCTCCGTGCCTCGGGTGTCCTCAACTTCAAAGTCAGGGTGCACCTATCAGCATGTAATTCAGGCATCTTCTCTGCTGACTTGGAGTCACAGGCCCCACACACGGCACACTGGCCTGTCCTCTGGTCCCTTCAGATCCTGGTGCTGCCCAGAGGCCGATGCGGGCACCCGACAACCTCAGGCCCCGCCTGCTCTTTCCCCAGCCCAGGCCCTCCTCTCCCTACCCACTCTGTCCACCTTCCTCAGGTCTGTCCTGCAAGGTCTCCTGCATGGTGAGGCCTCCCCAGATCACCCTCTTAGAAATTTTGGGCTCCATGCACACTCCTGTTCCCTCCCTGCTTCTCTTAAAACATCCTCCTCAGTGTCACACATGGGGCATTTCACCTATCTGCTAGGCTTCTCCAGAGGTCCCCCTGCTAAAGTCTGAATGCCATGGATTCAGAGATCTTTGACTATTCCCTGCTGCAGGCCTAGGGCAACAGCAGAGCCCACGACAGAGTGAACCTGTCATGGGTGCTGCTGAATGAATGAATGAAGGAGTGAGTGAGTGAGTGAAGGAGTAAATGAGTGAGTAAATGAGTGAATGGGTGAGTGAGTCAGTCAGTGAATGAGTGAGTGAGTGGATGAGGGAAGAAGTAAATGAGTGAGTGAGTGGGTAAATGAGTGAATGAGTGAACGTGAGTGAGTGAGTGAATTGCTGAGTGAATGAGTGAATGAGTGAGTGAGTGAATGGGTGAGTGAATAAGTAAGTAAGTGAATGAATGAGAGACTTAGTGAATGAGTCGGTGAATAAATGAGTGAGGGAGTGAGTGAATGAGTGAGTGACCAAGGGAATAAATGAGTGATGAGTGAGTGAATGAATGAGTGAGTGAGTTAATGAATGAGTAAATGGATGAGTGAGTGAATGAGCGAGTGAACAAATGAGTGGGTGAGTGAGTGAATGGGTGAGGGAAAGAGTGAGTGAATGAGTCAGTGAGTGAACAAGTGAACGAGTGAGTGAAGAAGTGAGTGAGTGAATGAACAAATGAGTGAGTGAATGAGTCAATAAATGAGTGAGTGTTGAGTAAAGGGTGAGTGAATGAGTGAGTGAGTGAGTGAATGAGTGAAGAGGTGATTGAGTGAATGAATGATTGAGTGAATGAATGAGGAAATGAGTCAGTGAGTGAATGAGTGAATGGCTGAGTGAGTGAATGAGGGAATGAATGAGTGAGTGAATGGGTGAGTGAATGGCTTAGTGAATGAGTGAGTGATTGAGTGAGTGAATGGGTTAGTGAATGAGCAAGTGAATGGGTGAGTGAGTGAGTGAATGGGTTAGTGAATGGGTGATTGAATGAGTAAATGAATGAGCGAGTGAGTAAAAGGGTGAGTGAATGAGTAAACGACTGAGTGAGTGAATGAGTGAGTGAGCGAGTGAAGCAGTGAATGAGTGAGTGAGTGAATGAATTAACGAGTGAGTGAATGAGTGAGTGAATGAGTGAGTGGGTCGCTCAGACGAGATGAGGACCGGAGCTGCTCTCTGACTGCTACAGTAGACAGGAGCTGAGGGAGGAGTCTGAAGGGTGGGATGTGCCCATTCGGTACATATACCCTGTTCCACACATCCCCAAAGAAACCCAATCTCACCAGAGTGGTCTCTTGAGAATTATTAGTAACAACCTTTTTTCCCAATATTTCACATGTGCAGGATGATTTCTTATTTTCCTTTAAAACGCTAATCGTTTTTTGGACTTGGAATTCTCCACTGCTGGTCCACGCCACTGTATTCTCCCATAGGGGCATCCCCCGAGTTGAAGAAAGTGTCATTCCCAGGAATGGATAAAAGCCAGAAGGGCATCATCAGGTGGGGCACCTTCTCCTATCATCCTCCCCTTCCTGCTTGGGTTACCCTGAGTGACTTGGTTTGGAGGTCTACAAAATACGAACATACCAAATTTGGATAAAAGCCTAAGCAGTTTAAGAGGTTGCAATGCTAGCAGGAAGGTCTTTGGCTCCCGGTACCCTCCTCCCCTCCAGTCTCTGCTGGACCCAGGACTCTGACTCAACCTTCAGCCTTGGGGGTTTCCTTCCTTCCTTCCCAGCCACTGAGCCGCCTTGGGCTAATCTGCAACCTCAGAGGCACAGCCCTCCTCCTTTCCTCCTGCCTCTTCCTCCCTTCTCACTTTCCTTCTGCTTCTTTCGGGACTTTGGAAAGTCCAAGAATAAGCAAAACCGTAGACCAGAAAACACTGCCTTCAGCTCATTCCCCTCCCACCAGCTTCCCTTCAGATTCCTTGATCTTTAAACATTATTTTGCTTTGTATCTAGATGCTAAACTTTATATAGAAAACAGGTGGAGTTGATTTCTTCGCTGGGTACAGTGGCTCACACCTATAATCCCAGCGCTTTGGAGGCCAAGGCGGAAGGATTGCTTGAGGTCACATGTTTGAGACTAGCCTGGGCAACACAGGGAGACCTCGTTTCTACAAAATTCAAAAAAAAAAAAAAAAAAAAGTAGCCTGGAGCGATGGTACATCTGTAGTCCCAGCTACTTGGAAGGCTGAGGCCGGAGGATCATTTGAACTCAAGAGTTTGAGATTACAGTGAGCTACGATTATATCAATGCACTCCAGCTTGAGCAAGAGAGTGAGACACTATCTCCGAAAACAATAAAAATAAAAAGTGCTGGAGTCCATATCCAAGCCCACCACCAATTGCGACATGTGGATCTTTTATTTTTATGATCCGCCTGTCTTGTCTAAATGCCAAATGACACTCACATCGTGTGTAACTACTTCCACCTTTGTCTGGCTTCTCTTTCCTTATGTATTAAGAATCAGGTTGCATAGAGTTCTGAGAAAATAAAATAATAAATCAGCTGTGTGCCGTGGCTCATGTCTATAATCTCAGCGCATTAGGAGGCTGACATAGGTATTGCTTGAGACCAGGAGTTTGAGACTGACTTTGGCCACATAATGAGATCCTGACTCTACACAAAATAAAACAATAAAAATAAAACATTAGCAGGACATGGTGGCACACCTGCAGTCCCAGCTACTCAGGTGGTGGAGGCCTGAGGATTGGCTTGACCCTGAGAGGTTAAGACTGCAGTGAGCTGTGATCATACCACTACACTTTGGCCTGGGTGACAGAGTGAGACTCTATTTCTAAATAAATAAATAAATAAATAAATAAATAAATAAATAAATAAAATAAAAACAGATGGAAGCTTCCCAAGACTTTGATGCAGAAACAGGTTGCCCTGATGTCAACTGAAGTCCACTTCACAGAATGACTTCATCTCCTGAGCACGTTGGAGAACGATGATTAAAGAGACTTCCTGGCACTCCTGATACTTTTAGTGTCACATGGAAGCAGCAAGAGTCATATGTGTGAAATGGGTGGTATTACAGTGGAAGACATTGGTTTGTTCTTTCACAAACATCATCGGAACATTTCCCTAATGACTAGCGTTGTGTCAGAAAATGGGGAGAGAGAGATGGTTCTTTATTGGCAAATAAGTTACATAAATTTCCCAGTTAGAAAAACAATCATGATTTTAGCCATGTCAGATGAGGTCAGATATGCCCTATGCTTCAGTTATGGAATGCTACCTCTGAATATTGATTGACAGTATCTTCCACAGACCTGTGACCTGTCGCTGTGTACAAGCTTGAATTCGTAACTACCAGTCATTGAAGCTCCCTTGCTGCCCGCGCTGAACTGAAGTGGCTCCCGACTGAAGCATTCAAGGGAGAACTCACTGAAATATTTGAAACCACCGCCATGAACAAGAATGCTCTTCCTGTGTGCCAGGATGTACACCCAGAGCGTTATCTTGTTTTTTGTTTGTTTGTTTGTTTGTTTGTTTGTTTTTCTTTGAGACGGAGTCTCACTCTGTCGTCCAGGCTGCAGTGCAATGGTGCGATCTCCACTCACTGCAAGCTCCGCCTCCCAGGTTCACGCCATTCTCCTGCCTCAGCCTCCCAAGTAGCTGGGACTACAGACGCCTGCCACCGCACCCGGCTAATTTTTGTATTTTTAGTAGAGACGGTGTTTCACCGTGTTAGCCAGGATGGTCTCAATCTCCTGACCTTGTGATCCGCACGTCTCGGCCTCCCAAAGTGCTGGGATTACAGGCATGAGCCACCGCACCCGGTCTCAGGGCGTTATCTTGTTAGTTGTATATGTCAGCATCCCGCAGGAGCTTTTACCTTTTATGGATGTCAACTTTGAGATTCTGGTGTAAGCCACAGACCTCTTCCTCTGCCTGCAAGCACACCCACCAACAACCACGTGTTGCCTGGTTTAGAGAACTCCTGAGCCTGCAGCCGCGCCCACCTACAGGAGGAGTGAAGCCCAGACCAGGGACAGGGTCAGAGCTGCGGTCACTCATCCAGGGGTGGACAACTCTGCATTCTTGGGAGGGACCAGATACCCTCTTCTCTTGGAAGACCAAGCCCAGAGCCTAGGTCATCTTTGAACCCAAATAGACTTTGTGGTCTAGGGAATGAGAGCCCCACTCACCAGGGGAAGAAATTGGGGATCTTGGTCCTGAGTTTGTGGGGCAGACTCTTGCCATTTTCTTCCCCGTTTCCCTGCCATGCCCTATTTGAAGAGAGGTCACTTCCATTTCAGTGAACCAAGATCGAGCCACTGCACTCCAACCTGGGCAACAGAGTGAGACTCTGTCTCAAGGAAAAAGAAAAAAAAAAAAAAAAGAGTTCACTTCAAAACTTCCCTGTTGAAACAGTTGACCCTTGAGAAACAGGGTTTAAACCGTGTGGGTCACTTACTTACACATGGATTTTCTTTCACTTCTGCCACCCCTTAGACAGCAAGACCAACCCCTCCTCCTCTCCTCCCACCTCCTCCTCCTCAGCCTACTCAATGCAAAAATGAGGAGAAGAACCTCTATGATGAGCCACTTAATGAATAGTAAACACATTTTCCTTATGATTGCTTTCCTCTAGCTTACTTTACTATAAGAATACACTTTACAATACATATAACACACAAAATGTGTGTTAACCGACTATCTGCGTGATCACTGAGGCTTCCACGCAAGAATAGGTTATAAGTAAATTCCTTTTGGCTACTCAAAAGTTATTGTCCAAATTTCAACTGTGTGGCCGGATTGGTGCCCTTAATCTCTGCATTGTTCACGGGTCAATTGTGTTGCTTAAGGGGTGGTCATTGGAACACTCCTTAGGGGCTATTTTTTTGTTTAAAAAAGTTTTTGCCACAATGGGCCACTCATTTAAGGCCCTAGGATTCCTCACTTCTGAGCTCCTGCTGCCATAGACCAAGTGCTGATCATTTTTGTTGCTCAACATACTTGTCGCTTCCATCCATCACAGGACCCACTCTGACCTTCCAGGAGCTGCTCCTTCCACTGCCTGTGATCTTGAGAGTCAGCACGTCCAGTCAGGCCAAGTAGCGAGATCAGTCCTCTCCTCTGCCCCAGTTCATGGATGGGCACAGGATGCGGGTGGTGGGGGTGGTCCACCCGGTTCCTGCTAATCCCACTGGATCATCAGGTGGGAAGAGTCAGCTTGCATAGTGAAACCAAAGAGCTGCGAGATGGAGAGTGAGAGTGAGAAACTAAGAGAGTGAGACACACACACACACGCAGAGAGAGAGAGAGAGAGAAAGTCAGAGAAGCAGAGACACAGAGAGACATAGAAAGATGGAGAAAGAGATGAGGGGAAGAGAGAAACAGAGACACACACAGAGTCTCAAAAAGAGACAAAGAGAGACAGAGCAACCAGGAGAGAGACACAGAGAGGGAGAAACAGAGACAGACCAAGTGAGAGGCAGAGAGAGATGGAAAGAGAGATGAGGAGAGGGATGGAAAGAGAGATGGGGAGAGGGATGGAAAGAGAGAAGCAAAAGCACAACATTCCTTGAATTGCTTCTCCCTGAAGTCACCATTCTATTTCTGCACTTCCAGTTGCCACCAAGAATCTTTCTAAGTCACCTGTCCTCCTTCCTTCCCCATCTTCCTCAGGCACTCTTACTAAAGCCTCCTGAAATCTGCCTTCCCAATGACAACTCCTCCTTGAAATGTCGCCACTGACTTCCAAACAACCAGCAAATAAAAAAGGTTTTTAAAACAATTACTTCCACTAGTTTCTCAGTTTTACTAAAGGTTATGGTGCTGTTTCTTAATACCTCTCTCGAAAATCTTTCTCTTTGTTTTTTATTTCTTTGCATGAATTCACATGAAAATAGAGCACAACATATTATAGTGAATATAGACTATAAATGATGTTTTGTGTATACCTTATTATTAGTGATAAACACTGTATAAGTAATTTATTCTTGTCATTTCTTTCTTACTATGGTTTCAAAGTGTCCCCCAAATTTCAAGTGTTGGAAACTGAATCCCCCATACAGTAGGGTTGAGGGGAGGGATCTTTAAGGGGTGATCAGTGTTAGGCAGGGACCCGGACCCGACATGGCGGCGCCACTCGGCGTAGCAGGCCCTTTGTTTCGGGACTTCCCTCCCTCTTTGAACACACCCTCAGACTTAGGTACATCAGAGGTTCCAGCTGGGCAGCCACACTTACCCATGACCTGCAGCTCACCTGCATTCCACACGTTCGTAAACAGCAGTTTTGGTTAACAGTTTCCAAAGACCCCTTCCTCGTGACCCTTACTCAACTCCTGTTCTAGTAGTTTCAAGACCCCCCAGGCCCTGTTTGCACAACCAGCTTCCCTACCTCTCAGGCTATAAGAAGCCCCTATCCTCCTCCCTCAGCGTGACTTTCTGGACCCACACCTTTGGACCAAGGAACCTCGCCCGCAAGCCGTAATAAAAGCTATTCTCGCCGGGCGCGGTGGCTCAAGCCTGTAATCCCAGCACTTTGGGAGGCCGAGGCGGGCGGATCACAAGGTCAGGAGATCGAGACCACAGTGAAACCCCGTCTCTACTAAAAATACAAAAAATTAGCCGGGCGCGGTGGCGGGCGCCTGTAGTCCCAGCTACTCAGGAGGCTGAGGCAGGAGAATGGCGGTAACCCGGGAGGCGGAGCTTGCAGTGAGCCGAGATCGCGCCACTGCACTCCAGCCTGGGCAACAGCGTGAGACTCCGTCTCAAAAAAAAAAAAAAAAAAAAAAAAAAAAAAAAAAAGCTATTCTCACTGTCATTTGCCTTATGTCTTCATTCCCGGTTCAGCTCCAGCCTCAGTTTACCTTTACAATCAGGTCATGAGGGTTTCACCCTCGTGAGTGGACTAATGCTGTTATTGAGGGAGTGGGTTCCTTATCACAAGAGTTGGTCTGTTACAAAAGTGAGTTTGACCCCTCTTACTCCTCCATGCTCTTTTGCTCCTCCACCTTCCTGTGGGATGACACAGCACAAAGGTCATTGACAGATGCCCACCACCCCTTAACCTTGCACTTCCCACTTCCAGGACTGTGAGAAGTGAATCTCTGTTTTTGTAAATTACCCAGTCTCAGGCACTCTGTTAAGAGAAGCAGAAAACAGGCTAAGAAAAAATGTTTTAGGATCCTCTTCCCTCACAGTTGCAGTGAGAAGTTTATAGCTTTGTTTTGTGTTGTGGAAGATAAAATGCTAAATAGTAGACATAATTTTGAAGGTTTCTCCTTCCATCCAAATATTTGATTCATTTTAAAATTTCTATTACACTGAGTTGTTGACTGTCATGTACGTCCATGTGAAGAGACCACCAAACAGGATTTATGTGAGCAATAAAGCTTTTTAATCACCTGGGTGCAGGCGGACTGAGTCTAAAAAGAGAGTCAGCGATGGGAGATAAGAGTGGGGCCATTTTATAGGATTTGGGTAGGTAAAGGAAAATTATAGTCAAAGGGGTGTTGTTCTCTGGTGGGCAGGAGTAGGGGTCACAAGGTGCTCAGTAGGGAAGCTTTTTGAGCCAGGATGAGCCAGGAAAAGGAATTTCACCAAATAATATCATCGCTTAAGGTAAGGACCAGCCATTTTCACTTCTTTTGTAGTGGAATGTCATCAGTTAAGGCGAGGCAGGGTATTTGCACTTCTTTTGTGATTCTTCAGTTACTTCAGGCCATCTGGGCATATACGTGCAAGTCACAGGGGGTGCGATGGCATGGCTTGGGCTCAGAGGCCTGACATTGACCTTTGCTTCTGATGCCTCAGAGATGTCTGGAAGAAAACCACGGAGGAAACCTCAAGTACCATGTAGTCTGTCTTATCTAAGTGCTCTCTGGACTTCGAGAAGGATCTTTCTGTGAAGCAGAGAGCTAACAATGTAGCCCAGCTCAAGACACTTTTCTAGAAAAGCTTTCAGAACATAGCCATTCCTGGGGAGCATCACAGCTTTTAGACTTCACAACAGGCACCAGAGAGCAGTCAGAAGGCCATGGAATATTTTGCCTGAATTCCTTCCAGCATTGTGTTCCAGGAACCTTGAAACTCCCACCCCCTCCACATGGGTCTTAGGTTCCTCTTTCCAAACCCAAACAGTGTTTTTAAACAATCCCCAGGAAGATGGTGTCTTATCATTATATATAATTGAATTGTAAATCTTCTAAATTCAGAAAGAAAAAGTATGGAAATAATTCAGAAGTCCTTGAGTTTTTAGTGAGAAGACTCTGCAGTGAGGGGGAGACTCTTTTTATCCTGCGAATTCCTGACGTGCTTCTTCCACACACGATCCTTGCTTGTGTCTCTCTCCAAGCCTGTCTGTGAATAACCCACTCATCCTTCCAAGCTCAACTAAAACGCCATGTGACAGAAACAGTTGGTTCAACATCCATTTCTTCTTCCTCTTCTGACCAAGGCTCTGCACTAAATGCTTCATTCCCCAGCTGTCTCTGTGCACCCATGTGGCCATGTGGGTCCATTCTGGCCCATGTGATTTAAGTAGAATTGTTGAGTAGCACATCCAAAAGGACTTCTTAAAAGGAGCCAAACTACTGAGTGTCGTGTTTTTTTTTTTTTTTTTTCTTTTTCCTGCTGCTTTGAATGCAGCTCTGATTGTAGGAACAAAGCTGCTATCTTGGGGCATGAGGTGATCTAGAAGATACAACCACCTTCAGTCAAAGTGTCTGAGGGAATGATAGGAGAAGCTGGGCTCTCTGATAAGATCACAGATCCAGTGAACAGGGGAGGATTGCCTGCCTTCAGATTCCTTTCATGTGAAAAGACAGACCTTTATATGTGTGAGCCTCTGTTAGCTTGAGTCTTCTGTTTTATGCAGCCAAACTTAACCGTAACTGCCACACACCATCTACGTATAGTTTATGATGCTCTCTCTAATCTCTTAGGTAATTATGTCCTCTCAGAAACCTATGGAGAGCTGAAGGGATTTTAGGATCATGGAATCCACCCTCCTCCTTTGGTACAAGAGTACAAAGGCCAGAGAGCTGTGCGATGGCTGAGGCATCCGATTGTAAACCAAAAGGTACCTGAGACTGATCTCAATTCATTTAAAAGTTAATTCTGCCAAGGTTAAGGCCATGCTTGGAAGAAAAAAAAACTGAATCACAGAAATAGTCTGTGGTCTGTGCCTTCCTCCCAAGATGATTTTGAGGTCTTCAGTAGTTAAAGGGGAAGGGTGGGCCGAAGAGGAAGGGTGTGCTGGAGGGAAGGGTGGGCTGGAAGGGAAAGGTGGGCTGGAGGGGAAAGGTGGGCTGGAGGAAAAGGGTGAGCTGGAGGGGAGAGAGGGAGCCTGTGGTCTTCCTCAGGTTGCAAGAGAAAGAGAGCAGATGGGGAATGATTAGTTATGTCTTCATCTCACATGTGGTAAATCAGTCCTTTATATAAGATAAGATGAACATAGACCAGCTTCCTGTGGAGATATGTAACCCTTTATCTGTAGCTATCTGCTTAGGAACAAAAGGAAAGGCACTTTCTTGCATGATTCAGCTTCCAGCTTAATGTTTTTTTTTTTCTTTTTTTGCTGTGAATTGGGGTCCTGAGGCTTTATTTCTCCCTGCATACTATATTGTATGTGAAAATTGTTGTTCAGGACCTAAAGCTGTTTACTTACTCCAGCTACATCCCTTAGCTCAATTTCCATTTGGAGCGGCTTCTGGAAGGCTGGAATTGAAATCCACCAGTGCCCATTTCAAGGTGTTCCCAACATCACCTGGAAAAAAGGAGCCCGGATACGCTTCCCTGTGGATGCAGGTCAGTCATCATAATGCACAGAAACAGCCTTGACCTCAGCCTGGAGCCATTGTCTTGAAAGAGGATTCTTCTCAGCTGGAGCCTGAGACTGATCCCTGAGAAGCGGCCGCTCCATCCCTGAACCCTTCCTGCTTGTGTCTCCTTACTTCCTAGTGATGATGGCATTCAGGCTCAGAATGCTGCAGGCCTATCCCACTGGAAGCTGTCGAGGTGCCTCCTGCTACACAGGACGCCCGACACGGCAGCAGCATCAAGGGACCAGCAGGGAAGAGGTTGCAGCGATTTGGAGGAACGGCCTGAAAATCACCTGGAGCCTGGTGGCAGATGGTCCCACCTCCTCCCCAATATTAGGTCCCAGAGAAAATGACAATATGAGCACCTCATGTCATCATTATTAGCAGAGTCTTTTTATTCTTTCCTTAAATTTTGCCATTAAATTGAGCTCTATAATAGGCCCATTTTCTTTTCTTTTCTTTTCTTTTCTTTTCTTTTCTTTTTTTTTAGACACAGTCTTGCTCTGTTGCCCAGGCTGGAGTGCAGTGAGGTGATCTCAACTCACTGCAAGCTCCATCTCCTGGGTTCACGTCATTCTCTGCCTCAGCCTCCTGAGTAGCTGGAACTACAGGCGTCCGCCACCATGCCTAGCTAATTTTTTGTATTTTTAGTAGAGACGGGGTTTCACCGTGTTAGCCAGGATGGTCTCGATCTCCTGACCCCGTGATCCTCCCGCCTCGGCCTCCCAAAGTGCTGGGATTACAGGCGTGAGCCACTCCACTAGGCCTATAGGCCCATTTTCTGCTTTTAATGCCACCAATACATGAAATTCCAGAGCTGCTTCTGTAAAAAAAATTTCATTTTCATTATTTTATTATTCATTACATTAATTATATTATTTTATTCTCTTTGTGTTTTTTAGAAGAATTTCAGCTGCCTTGTGGCTGCAGAAGGAGAGAAGGAGCCTCTCCAAAAAAGGGTTTCATGAAAGCCCTGAGGCAAGATACTCACTTCAGAGGGTTCAGAACAAGGACACTCACTTTGTTCTGTGCGGTGTGGAGACACGGGTGAGCGTTCCTCAGTAGCACCAACTGGTTCCCTCTTGTCCTCAGCTGCCAGTGCCCTGGGGCATGTCATTTGGACAGAACACTTTTCCATGTCCTGCCATCCATTCCACGGAGGCCGGAGAAAGGGGTCTGGAGGCAGGAACATAAGGCCGATTCACCCTGACTTCGGAGAACGAAATCAAATGGAAACTCTTGGGCTATGACAGGAAATATCCTCTCCATTTACACAGGGCATACACCGAGTATATGACTTTGTAATTGTACTTCCTCCTCTTCATTTACATAGGGTGCACACCAAGTAACCAATGGAAACCTCTAGAGGGGATTTGAAGCCCAGAAGCTTCAGTAACGGGCTCCCTGTGCTCAGGCGCTCCCACCCTGTGGAGTGTGCTTTCATTTTCCGTCAATCTCTGCTTTGCTGCTTCATTCTTTCCTTGCTCCATTTTTGCGTTGTGTCCAATTCTTGGTTCAAGGCACCAAGAACCGGGACACCTTTAACCAGTAACATTATCTTAATATCATGTTTTAAAACTGAATTCTGTTTTTCATCTGTTCACCTAGTTTTAGAAAATGACAATGAAATACAACTTGGAACTTACCACAGCTTAATACGAGGGTCACTATGAGCTATACAACAGGTTTGATGTTTAAAAGTTTGCAACACTTTTTATTCCTCTTTCATTTACAAACTACAGTAAATATTTTATTTTTTATGTTTAATTATGAAATATGTGACATATAAGAGTCTATAAAATTTGGGTGGGCATGGTGCCTCATGCCTGTAATCCCAGCACTTTCGGAGACTGAGGCGGGTGGATCATTTGAGGTCAGGTGTTCAAGACCAGCCTGGCCAACATGGTGAAACCCGTCTCCACTAAAAAAATACAAAACATTGGCTGAGCATCATGGCAGGTACCTGTGATCCCAGCTACTCGGGAGGCTGAGGTGGGAGAGTTGTTTGAACCCAGGAGAGAGAAGTTGCAGTGAGCTGAGATCATGCCATTACACTCTAGCCTGGGCTACATAAGCAAAACTCTGCCTCAAAAACCAACAAACAAACAAAACTGAATGCATAATCCGATAGATTAATAATTGCACTGATGTCATCATCCATTAGCATCAACTGTCTTGAAAGGCTACAATATGCTCTTCCTTGATCACCTGGCTCTCCCTTCTTCACCCAGACATAGGACTAATGTGTTAATGTTTGTCTTGCTTTTCATAAGGTTTATCATTTCTGTGTATATTATTAAGCAATGCCATATGTTATGGTTTGTGAACTGTATCTGGAATAGCAGTGTATTTTTCAGTAATTTCCTTTGTTCACTGTAATTTTTCATTGTTGATGCTTCTAACGGCAGTTCATTTTCACAGCTGTATCATATTCCACAATGTGACTATGCCAGCTTTTTTCCTTGATAGAGGTCTGTTTGGATGGCTTTCAGGTGTTTTCTATTTCTGCAATCACTACCTAAATATTATTGTCCCGTACGTTTCTCTTGGAGAAGACAGTCCAAGGGCATTTCTGGGGCAGACATGCCTGAGAAGGCAAGTGTGAGGCCACAGAGGGGCGTGTCTAGCTTTTTATGAAATACAATCTCTTAACAGGAGCAACAGCAGTGGATACTTTGCCAGCAGTTGATCTTTTCCACCTTTTGGATTTTTATGGCTTTGCTGAATGTGTTTCTTGAATTATTGGATGTATCCACAGTACGTTGTTGACTTGTTTTGTAACTTTTTGCACGCGGACTTATCTTCCTTGGAATTTTATGTGGGGAGCTATTTTGAGGACAGGGTTGTATTGTTTCAGCAAAGATGTTCACTCTCATGGGGTAGAGGTGAAGTGAGCAGCCGCCTGGTGCCACGTCGATTTGACCCATGCTCTCCAGGTCTTCCAGCATGAACTCCTGGAGGACTGTTTCTCATCGGTTCTCAGGGTCAGTGGTTTTCCCTCCACCCAGCACCAATGCAAGGACAGCTGCTCTCCTTGCTCCTCCTGCTCTGAGGTGGGCTTTTATTTTAAGCCTAAGATGTCAGATTTCTGACCTCATTTTGGAGAGACATCCAGTTTTGTTTCTGATGCCCCATCCTCTGTGCAACTGTCTAAACAGAAAAAAAAAATTCCACTTTGGTTCCTGCCAATTCTTTATTGACTGCTGTGGATTCCATCCTTCAATGCCAGCTCAGTAATGCACTTACAAAGATGCATTTTTGTAGGTTTTACCCAACATCTCAGTTTTTGCTGGGGAAGCTATTTAGTATCCCTTATGTTGAAAGTTGGAAGTGCCTGGCAACACCATAGGTGAGAGAGCTGCTCTTACCCGTTTTCATCATCTTCCTGCTGGGTCCAGGCCTTCTTTTCCTCTGTGATTAAGCTGCTACAATGGGCCGGGTACAGTGGCTCATGCCTGTAATCTTAGCACTTTAGGAGGGCAAGGTGGGTGAATCACCCGAGGCCAGGGGTTCAAGACCAACCTTGAAAACATGGTGAAACTCCGTCTCTACTAAAAGTACAAAAAGTTAGCCCCGCATGGGGGTGCATGCCTGTAATCTCCGGTATTCCGGAGGCTGAGGCAGGAGAATTGCTTGAACCAGGACCCGGCAGGTGGAGGTTGCAGTGAGCCGAGATCATACCACTGCACTCCAGCTTGGGCTACAGAGTGAGACTCTGTCTCAATAAAAAAATTAAATAAATGAAAAAAATATATATATATGTGTATATATATATATATATATATATATATATATATATATATATATTTGAAGTATTATCCAATGAGAGCAAGTGTTCCGGAAGACCTCATTTAAATACAGAATCTGAATGGGGGTCCATGTCACACCTGCCATTTTTTCATCTTTGCAGCTGGGCTTTTCTCCTCTTCTCTGCTGGACTGTGCTGTTTCCCACAAGGTGTTCAGAGGTTCTGCCCTGAATCGTGCAACCAGGAGATGAGAAGCACAGAGTGACACCAGCAGGAGAACATAAAGATGCGCTGACAGTTGTCCTCCTCCTGCAGAGTCCAGAGCAGTGCACTCCTACCGCTGGTGCCCTAGCTAAGCCTGGGGGCCAGCATGTCTGATGATAGTCTGGGAGTGCTGCAGTCAGGGTCCCCACAATGGGCACCCAGCCTGTGCCCTTGCACTCTGCACGAGCGTGACCATTGTCACTTCAGAGCCCGTGGGTACAGATCAATGCATCCTACCAGAACTGCATGTGAGGAAGGACCATGTGAGTCCCAGGAAAGAGCTGAGGCCCTGCAGGGGGAGGTGGCCAGGACCGAGACCTGATGCCTGTCTGGAGAATCGTCTGTGGGTGTGAGTGGCACTGTGGGGTCAGTGCCCGGGTTCTGCTTCTCCCTCTCCTCAAAGATCAGGGCCTGAGCAGGGGCTGACATGTGTGTGGCACCTGGAACAGCAGGGCCACCACCCATGTGTGAAGCCATCATGGGGACCTGAACACGGTGTCATGTGCAGACCCCACCCATCCATTGGCCCCAATTCCTGGCCACCTTCTGCCAAGGTGAGAGGATGGAATTTGGAAGGTGGGTGTAAGCTGAAGCCTGTCACCCAGTAGCTGACATACAGTGGTGACACTCTCTGTGTGGGGGAAAGAAAGAGAGATCAGACTGTTACTGTGTCTATGGAGAAAGACGAAGACACAAGAAAGTCCATTTTGATCTGTACTAGGAAAAAGTATTCTGCCTTGAGATGCTGTTAATCTGTCACCCTACACCCAACCCTGTGATCACAGAAGCAGGTGCTGTATTGACTCAAGGTTGAATGGATTTAGGGCTGTGCAGGACGTGCCTTAGTCAAAATGTGTTTACACCTACTGGGCTCCAGGCTGCCAGCTGCCTGCCCAGGGTCTGAATGTCCTACTGTGACCTGTTTCCTCACCTCGCCCAGAGGACAGATAGGGAAGGCTTGTTTTGAAGATTAGGCAGTGTAATCCTAGTCAGCCCTCATTAGCTTGTCTATCCTCCAGGTCTTTTTGATTTCTTTTTTCTCTTCTTTGTTATGAAACTCTGGAGAACTGTCCTCCAGCCTGTCTTCAGCTGGGGAGGTGGAAAGGCTGGACCTTGCCCTTGACTTCAGGGCCCCTTCTGGGTGCCCCCTCCTCCTGGGTTTTTAAAAGCATATACTTAGCAACATACCCTGTACCTTAGAGAGCTGCAGAGAACCTCCTGCGTGTCCAAACCAGAACACTTTGTTCCCTGACCCCAGGCCCTCATCATACCCCAAAGCCCAAATACTTTCAGGTGGCCAACTTCACACAAGAGTCTGAACTCAATGCTTGTTTTCTGGGGTCTACACAGGCCTGTATGATGGGGCTACCTCCATTCTACCCCTGTGCCTCCCCAATCCATTAGGGGCCTCAACTCCAGTGACCCCTAACTGGGAGCAAGGTTCCCCAGGCCGGGAATGCAGCCTTCCCCAGGATGCTGGCCTGGCCATGTCCCAGTGGACATCAGTCCTGGAGCAAGAGGTCCAAGGCAGGGAGTTTCACCCCCCATTTCACCAGGTGTGGTGACCTTTCTGGGTTCCTAACCTTCAAGATGGGATTTTTACACTGTGCCACAGTGGGGGAAACCGAGGCACAGGGCCGGTGAGCGGTAAAGAAAGAAAACCTCTGTGACTAGGAAACGTGTCCCTTGCCCAGCACAGACACTCCAGGATAGCACCCTTTGGGATGTACCGCTGAGCTGTTCTTGGCACGTGGCATGGCACTGTGGTGGAGGTCAGCAGCTTGTGGAGTTGGGGGAGGGGGTGCTGGCAGGAGAGGGTAATTTTGGACCCACCATGGGAAGGAAGGGGACATTGCCCTTTTGCCCACACCTTGGGCACAGCAGCAATTATCTTCTCTGGTGTGTGTGGGCACCAATGCCTATGTGGCTGTGGGTGCGTCCTCCCCTTTTGTTGATGAAGAACCTTCCTGCAGCCGTTGGGGTGGGTATGGGCACCACGTGTGCCTGGCAGCAGGGTGGTGCCTGTGGAGGCTTGGCTACTATATGTCTCACTACCGCCTCCCCAGGGGAAGCAGACCCTGTACCCTAGTGCCCCTCATACCCAGTCCCTCACATTCTTCACTTGGCATCTCCCTGCCTGATTCTCCCAACTCAGCCCCTGCCAGGTTTCTCCAGGCCCTGTGGGCCCTGGGATGGGATCAAAGGAGGCAGCAACTGAGCTGTCTGCCTCTGCCTGAAGTCAGGGATCCCTGGCCGCTACTGGCATCTGGTGGGCAGGGTAGGTGGGGAGGTCAGGGGTCAGCTTTTCCACTCCCCAGCCTGCACTGGCTAAGTCACCAGGTGTAACTGGCCTGGAGGCTGATCTGTGTCCTCCACAGTCCCTTGATGCATTATATTGAAGCCAATGCTTGTGTGAATGACAAGACATGTTGTTACCAAGCAGATCAAACCAGAACCGAAAGATTGTTGCACTTGGGCCCAGAGCCAGGGGCTGAGGCTGCCACGGCTACCCTGTTCTCTTCCTTCTGAGGTCGCCAGGAAGCTCCCAGGACTGAATGATCCCCACAAAACACAGTGACCAGGATGGAAGGGCTGGAGGTCAACTGCCCCCCACCCCTGCCACCACAACCAAGAGGACCCCATGGAGGTTGGCCCCGAGATGAGGGTCCCTGTGGGATGCAGGCTCCCACGGATACTTCAGGGGATGAGCGCGGGTCCTCCTGGCTGACAGGAGCCTGGTGGGCACTGGGTGTGTGGGGCCTGTGTAGGTGGGTTGGACAGCACTGGGTCTAACCAGGGAGCCAGGGACTGGTGTGGCCAAAGTGGGCAGCAATATGTTGCCAGAACCAAAAGTACAGTGCAACCAGCCCAGCTGGTAGGGAGAAGGAGGCCTGCCTAGCAAGACCATCCATCCCTGTCCTGGCCCCAAGCCCAGACTGCCTGCCTGTACTGGACATTGCCTGGTCCAGGAGGCCTGGGCATGAGGGTCAGGTGGTGTGCCCCTGGGTTCCAGACTTTGGTGGTCCCACTGGGCAGAAGGAGAGCCCACTGTCCACTGTTTCCATCGGTCCCTGGGGGTGTGCCCCACCCCAGCTTCTCAGCCCATACGGGGACGTGGCCAAGGCTCCTCACCTGCTCTGTGGCTCCAGCTCTGAGCAGCTCACTGGGTGACTCTGACAGCTTCCTCCCCAAAGCTTGGGTCCTCGTCTATGGGAATGGGGTATCCCAGGCACCCTGCAGGCAGGAACCCAACCCCAGCTCCTCTGGTGGGCCCTCCTTGGCTTTCTTACCCACTGGCTTATGAGACCCCGTTGGCCAAACTTGGTGTCCTATTTTTATATTGGCCTTTTTCTTAGTGTGTGTTTTCTGTAACTACTGCTGTGTAGATCTTCTATTTGAGTTTTAGGTAGAGAATCTTGCCCACCCAGAGGTCCCCTACCCCAGAGAGCCTCCACTTAGGCCCCCCGGGCTGGTCCTGCCTGTGCTCCGCTTGGTGTGAATGTTGAGTGTGATCGATCCACACGGCTGCTTCACCCTGCATCTCCTTCCTTCTTCTTGCTGAGGCTGGTTCTGTCTCTCTTTCTCCACCTGAGCTGCACTTGGAGCCAAGACGAAGGATGGGAAGTGGTTGCTACGAAGGACCCTCTTGCAGCGAATCTGCTGTGAGGAGGCTGCGCTGGCCCAACGTGTCATTTCCTTTTCTAAGCTCATTCCAGAGGACGGCAAGCGGCAGCCCGTACCTGCCTGCTGTTGTGGCCCGTGAATCAAGAATGGATTTTACATTTCCAAATGGTTGAACAAATAAAAAAATAACAATTCATGACACTGAGAAGTGTCCATGTCCATAAGTAAAGTTTGATGGGGGTGCAGTCATGCCCATCTCTTCACAGGCCACCTGCAGAAGGCTGCTGTCATGCAGCCATGGCAGAGTTGCATCCTTGAGGCAAAGATCAGTTGGCAAAGCTGAAAATACTGACTCCTGGCTCTTTAGGGAAACAGTTTCCAGTCCCTGGTTTAAGGGCTGTGTGGCGGAACCCCAGGATCTTGGTCAGCTTGCTCCTCACTCAGGGCCTGCTGTGGCCTTCGCTAGTATATCTGCAAAGTCTTCGTGCTATGGTGCCTCTTATGGGGGCGTTGAGCTCTGTCATGCTAGATTTCAGGGTGTCTGCCTCATGGTCACCTGTCTCACCAACAGAGACCCTGCGGCCAGATTCAAACTAGCAGGAGCAGTTGGTCTTTGGCAGCAGGGATACCTTTGAGCTGAGCTGCCACCCACCCTGAGGTGGTCCCATGACACCCACTGTCTCGGTTAAGGTTGGGGCAGGGCAGGTGTCCTGAAGTGCCCTGCGACGTGGATCGTAATAGCCAGTGGGGAGAGGGGGTTGTTATTACTCCCCATATCGTGGGGAGTGCCTCACCCCCTGCGATGTGGATCGTAATAGCCAATTACTCCCCCCTGCAATGTGTGTCCATTATTAGCATCTCTTTTGTTCAGGATATTAGGAACAATTTCACAGGTTGCGTGTACACAGCCTGCGACAGGAGAACAAATACCATCCTCTGCATCTCTGGATATTAGCAACCATACCACACAACGGGTGTACACTTTTTGGGAGATTTGGGGTAATATCCTCCTTTGTTTCCCTGAGTATTCAGAGACATATCACAGGGCAGCTGTACATCCACTACTCTCTTGGCAGGAACATCGTACTTTACCTACTGGAAATTAGGAGCAATATCACAGACTGGGTGTCAAGCCACTGTCATACTGGAAGTAATATCATGCTCTCCCCCACAAGTTATGAGGAACAATATCACAAGGGGGTGTGTACCTTTCCGGTAGTGGGAGTAGTATCATCATCTCTTCCTTTGGATGACAGGAACAATATCACAGGGTGGGTGTTAACCCTGTGTGTTTTTGGAAGCAATGTCATTCTCTCTTCTTCTAGGTTTTACAATTCATATCACAGGCGGGGTGTACACCCCTTGTTATATTGGATGGAATCTCATCGTCCTTCAACTTGTATCTTTAGAACAATATCCCTTGGGGGCTGTCCATCCCTTCAATATTGGTAGTAATACCATCTTCTCCTTTCCTGGATTTAAGAAAGAATATCACAGGAGGTGTGTACACCCCTTGCAATGTTGGTAGTAATATCACCTCTCCCCTGTGGTTATTAAAGACAAAATCCCAGGGTGGCTGTACGGTTCCCACTTTATTGGGAGTAATGTCATCCATTCACCCCCTGGATAAGAGGAACCATATCACGGAAGAGGTGTCCACCCCCTTCGATATTATCAGCCATGTCATCTTCTTCCCGCCTGGATATTAGGAACGATACCCCGGGGTTGGGGGCGGTGTACACCCACTGCGATATCGAAAGTAAAATCAGCCTCTTTCCCGCTGGATATTAGGAACTATATCACAGGTGCGTGTGCACCTTCTGGGATATTGAGAGTACTGTCAGCCTCCACTCCGCTGCATATCAGGAACAATATACAGGGGGCAGGGTGGTTACACCCCCTGCGATATTGAGAGCAATATTCCTCTCTTTCCCCTGTATATTAGGGACTACATCACAGGGGTCTGTACACCTTCAGCGATATTGGGATTCATGTTATCCTCTCCCCCACTGAATGTCCAAAACGATATCACAGAAAGGTGTACACCCCCTGCAACATGGCCAGTAATATCATCGTCTCTACCTTTGGATACTAGGAACAACATCACAGAGGGTGTGACACTGCCCCACGATATTGGGCATAATGTTATCCTCTCTTCCCCTGGATATTAGGAACGATATCCCTGGTGGTGGGAGGTGGAGTACATTAAGAACAATATCACTGGGTGGGTGTACTTCCCCTGCAATATTGGGTGTAGTATCATCCTCTCTTCCCTAGCATATTAAGAACAGTATCACAGGAGGGGTGTACAGCCACAGTCCCTGCGCTATTGGGAGCAATAGCATTTTCTCCCGTTCTCTATATAAGGAACAATATCCCACTGTGGGTGTACATCCCCTGCGATATTTGGCATAGTATCATCGTCTCCCAAAGTGGATATTAGGCATAGTGTCACAGGGGGGTGTATGCCTTCTTCGATATTGGGAGCAATATTATCCTCTCCCCTCAGGATTATAGGCAAAATATCGAAGTGGTTTTACAACTCGAGCGGTATGGGCAGTAATATCATCCTCTCCCCACCCAGATGTTAGGAACTATATCACAGGTGGCTGTACACTTCTTGTGATATTGGGAGTCATATCATCCTCTCCCATCGTGGATATTAAGAACAATATTACAAAGTAGGTGTACACCCCCTACGATATTGAGAGAAATATTATGCTCTCCCCTTTGGGACATTAGGAACAATATCACAGGAGGTGTGTACAACCCCTGCGATATTGAGAGTCATATCATCCTCTCCCCCTGAATATAAGAAACAATATCACAGGAGGATGTACACCCCCTGTGATATGGGGAGTCATATCATTTTCTTTCCCTCTGGATATTCAGAACAATATCACAGTGGGTGTGTACACCCCCTGTGATATTGCCACTGGCATCATCGTCTCCCTCCCAGGATATAGGAAACAACATCACAAGGCAGTGTATACCCCCTAAAATATTGGGAGTAATGTCTTCCTCTCCCCAGCTGGCTATTAGGAACAATGTCACAGAAGGAGTGAACACCCCCTGCTCTATAGGGGGTGATATCATCTCCATCCCTGAATATTAGGAACAATATCACTCGGCAGTGTACACCTCCTGCAATATTGAGACTATTCCTCTCGCCCACTGGATATTAGGAATCATACCACAGGGGTGGTGTACACCCACTGTGAAATCGGAAGAAGTATCATCCTCTCTACCTTTGGATGTTAGGGACAATATAAGAGGGGAGGTCTACACCCATTGCCATATAGGGAGTCATATCATCCTCTCCCACCCAGGAAATAAGAAACAAGACCACCTAGGGGACAGAAACCCACTACGATAGTTTCAATAATGTTATCTTATACCCCCTGGCTATTAGGAATAACATCATAGAGGGGTGTACACTTTCTTCGATGTTGGGAGTAATATCATCTTCTCCCCGCCAGATATCAGGAACAAGTCTATTAATTATTAATATTAATAAATATAAAAATTAATAATAATCATCGATATTAATAATAATAATAAAGATAGTAAAAATACTGGTTAAAAATGTTAACGATTAATATTAATAATAGTAATATCGTTATTAATAATGAAATAATGATTTCAACAATTAATGTTGCTTTAATCATTACTAAGAGATGTTGGTAATAAAATAATGATTCATATTAAGAACTAATAATATTGTTAAATGACATTAATATTATAATTAATTTTAAGGGTGCATAATCACATATGTAAAAGAGCTATCCAAAATTAATAAAGGTATCTTACTAATTAATAGTGTCATTGATAATTATGAAAATCAATCATTTATGTTTAATAATTAATCATATTATTACTCCTAATACCACAAGGAGTGTACACCTACCTGTGATGTCTTTCCTAATATCCAGGGACGGAGATCATGATATTAGTTTTAATAACGCAGTAGGTGTACACTCACTTGGTGACATTAATCCTAATATGTACGGTGAAAGAGTAGGACATGACACCCCACATAACAACGAATGGACAGCCACCTGGTGAAATTGCTCCTCATATTCACGGGAGAAGCTTATGATATTACTCCCAATATCCCAGGGAGAGTACAGGTCTTCTGTGATATGGTTACCAGTATCCAGAGGGGGAGAGTATGATAATAATCACAGTAGGGCAAGCAGTGTTCACCAGGCCTGTGATATTGTTATTAATATCCTGGAAGGCAGAGAATGATATGACTCCTCACAGAGCAGGAGGCGAACACCTAGCCTGGGATAGAGTTCCTAATATCCACGGAGAGGAGAGGCTGACATTACTCCCAATATGGCAGGGGGATGAGCCACCCCCCGCGAGGTGGGGACCAATAGCCACCCCCTCTCCCCCCCTTGGCTATTGGGAGCCACCTCGCAGGGGGGTGAGCCACCCCCCGCGAGGTGGGGACCAATAGCCACCCCCTCTCCCCCCCTTGGCTATTGGGCGCCACCTCGCAGGGGGGTGAGCCACCCCCCGCGAGGTGGCGCCCAATAGCCACCCCCTCTCCCCCCCTTGGCTATTGGGCGCCACCTCGCAGGGGGGTGAGCCACCCCCCGCGAGGTGGCGCCCAATAGCCACCCCCTCTCCCCCCCTTGGCTATTGGGCGCCACCTCGCAGGGGGGTGAGCCACCCCCCGCGAGGTGGCGCCCAATAGCCACCCCCTCTCCCCCCCTTGGCTATTGGGCGCCACCTCGCAGGGGGGTGAGCCACCCCCCGCGAGGTGGCGCCCAATAGCCACCCCCTCTCCCCCCCTTGGCTATTGGGCGCCACCTCGCAGGGGGGTGAGCCACCCCCCGCGAGGTGGGGCCCAATAGCCACCCCCTCTCCCCCCCTTGGCTATTGGGCGCCACCTCGCAGGGGGGTGAGCCACCCCCCGCGAGGTGGGGCCCAATAGCCACCCCCTCTCCCCCCCTTGGCTATTGGGCGCCACCTCGCAGGGGGGTGAGCCACCCCCCGCGAGGTGGGGCCCAATAGCCACCCCCTCTCCCCCCCTTGGCTATTGGGCGCCACCTCGCAGGGGGGTGAGCCACCCCCCGCGAGGTGGGGCCCAATAGCCACCCCCTCTCCCCCCCTTGGCTATTGGGCGCCACCTCGCAGGGGGGTGAGCCACCCCCCGCGAGGTGGGGCCCAATAGCCACCCCCTCTCCCCCCCTTGGCTATTGGGCGCCACCTCGCAGGGGGGTGAGCCACCCCCCGCGAGGTGGGGCCCAATAGCCACCCCCTCTCCCCCCCTTGGCTATTGGGCGCCACCTCGCAGGGGGGTGAGCCACCCCCCGCGAGGTGGGGCCCAATAGCCACCCCCTCTCCCCCCCTTGGCTATTGGGCGCCACCTCGCAGGGGGGTGAGCCACCCCCCGCGAGGTGGGGCCCAATAGCCACCCCCTCTCCCCCCCTTGGCTATTGGGCGCCACCTCGCAGGGGGGTGAGCCACCCCCCGCGAGGTGGGGCCCAGTAGCCACCCCCTCTCCCCCCCTTGGCTATTGGGCGCCACCTCGCAGGGGGGTGAGCCACCCCCCGCGAGGTGGGGCCCAGTAGCCACCCCCTCTCCCCCCCTTGGCTATTGGGCGCCACCTCGCAGGGGGGTGAGCCACCCCCCGCGAGGTGGGGCCCAGTAGCCACCCCCTCTCCCCCCCTTGGCTATTGGGCGCCACCTCGCAGGGGGGTGAGCCACCCCCCGCGAGGTGGGGCCCAGTAGCCACCCCCTCTCCCCCCCTTGGCTATTGGGCGCCACCTCGCAGGGGGGTGAGCCACCCCCCGCGAGGTGGGGCCCAGTAGCCACCCCCTCTCCCCCCCTTGGCTATTGGGCGCCACCTCGCAGGGGGGTGAGCCACCCCCCGCGAGGTGGGGCCCAGTAGCCACCCCCTCTCCCCCCCTTGGCTATTGGGCGCCACCTCGCAGGGGGGTGAGCCACCCCCCGCGAGGTGGGGCCCAGTAGCCACCCCCTCTCCCCCCCTTGGCTATTGGGCGCCACCTCGCAGGGGGGTGAGCCACCCCCCGCGAGGTGGGGCCCAGTAGCCACCCCCTCTCCCCCCCTTGGCTATTGGGCGCCACCTCGCAGGGGGGTGAGCCACCCCCCGCGAGGTGGGGCCCAGTAGCCACCCCCTCTCCCCCCCTTGGCTATTGGGCGCCACCTCGCAGGGGGGTGAGCCACCCCCCGCGAGGTGGGGCCCAGTAGCCACCCCCTCTCCCCCCCTTGGCTATTGGGCGCCACCTCGCAGGGGGGTGAGCCACCCCCCGCGAGGTGGGGCCCAGTAGCCACCCCCTCTCCCCCCCTTGGCTATTGGGCGCCACCTCGCAGGGGGGTGAGCCACCCCCCGCGAGGTGGGGCCCAGTAGCCACCCCCTCTCCCCCCCTTGGCTATTGGGCGCCACCTCGCAGGGGGGTGAGCCACCCCCCGCGAGGTGGGGCCCAGTAGCCACCCCCTCTCCCCCCCTTGGCTATTGGGCGCCACCTCGCAGGGGGGTGAGCCACCCCCCGCGAGGTGGGGCCCAGTAGCCACCCCCTCTCCCCCCCTTGGCTATTGGGCGCCACCTCGCAGGGGGGTGAGCCACCCCCCGCGAGGTGGGGCCCAGTAGCCACCCCCTCTCCCCCCCTTGGCTATTGGGCGCCACCTCGCAGGGGGGTGAGCCACCCCCCGCGAGGTGGGGCCCAGTAGCCACCCCCTCTCCCCCCCTTGGCTATTGGGCGCCACCTCGCAGGGGGGTGAGCCACCCCCCGCGAGGTGGGGCCCAGTAGCCACCCCCTCTCCCCCCCTTGGCTATTGGGCGCCACCTCGCAGGGGGGTGAGCCACCCCCCGCGAGGTGGGGCCCAGTAGCCACCCCCTCTCCCCCCCTTGGCTATTGGGCGCCACCTCGCAGGGGGGTGAGCCACCCCCCGCGAGGTGGGGCCCAGTAGCCACCCCCTCTCCCCCCCTTGGCTATTGGGCGCCACCTCGCAGGGGGGTGAGCCACCCCCCGCGAGGTGGGGCCCAGTAGCCACCCCCTCTCCCCCCCTTGGCTATTGGGCGCCACCTCGCAGGGGGGTGAGCCACCCCCCGCGAGGTGGGGCCCAGTAGCCACCCCCTCTCCCCCCCTTGGCTATTGGGCGCCACCTCGCAGGGGGGTGAGCCACCCCCCGCGAGGTGGGGCCCAGTAGCCACCCCCTCTCCCCCCCTTGGCTATTGGGCGCCACCTCGCAGGGGGGTGAGCCACCCCCCGCGAGGTGGGGCCCAGTAGCCACCCCCTCTCCCCCCCTTGGCTATTGGGCGCCACCTCGCAGGGGGGTGAGCCACCCCCCGCGAGGTGGGGCCCAGTAGCCACCCCCTCTCCCCCCCTTGGCTATTGGGCGCCACCTCGCAGGGGGGTGAGCCACCCCCCGCGAGGTGGGGACCAGTAGCCACCCCCTCTCCCCCCCTTGGCTATTGGGCGCCACCTCGCAGGGGGGTGAGCCACCCCCCGCGAGGTGGGGACCAGTAGCCACCCCCTCTCCCCCCCTTGGCTATTGGGCGCCACCTCGCAGGGGGGTGAGCCACCCCCCGCGAGGTGGGGACCAGTAGCCACCCCCTCTCCCCCCCTTGGCTATTGGGCGCCACCTCGCAGGGGGGTGAGCCACCCCCCGCGAGGTGGGGACCAGTAGCCACCCCCTCTCCCCCCCTTGGCTATTGGGCGCCACCTCGCAGGGGGGTGAGCCACCCCCCGCGAGGTGGGGACCAGTAGCCACCCCCTCTCCCCCCCTTGGCTATTGGGCGCCACCTCGCAGGGGGGTGAGCCACCCCCCGCGAGGTGGGGACCAGTAGCCACCCCCTCTCCCCCCCTTGGCTATTGGGCGCCACCTCGCAGGGGGGTGAGCCACCCCCCGCGAGGTGGGGACCAGTAGCCACCCCCTCTCCCCCCCTTGGCTATTGGGCGCCACCTCGCAGGGGGGTGAGCCACCCCCCGCGAGGTGGGGACCAGTAGCCACCCCCTCTCCCCCCCTTGGCTATTGGGCGCCACCTCGCAGGGGGGTGAGCCACCCCCCGCGAGGTGGGGACCAGTAGCCACCCCCTCTCCCCCCCTTGGCTATTGGGCGCCACCTCGCAGGGGGGTGAGCCACCCCCCGCGAGGTGGGGACCAGTAGCCACCCCCTCTCCCCCCCTTGGCTATTGGGCGCCACCTCGCAGGGGGGTGAGCCACCCCCCGCGAGGTGGGGACCAGTAGCCACCCCCTCTCCCCCCCTTGGCTATTGGGCGCCACCTCGCAGGGGGGTGAGCCACCCCCCGCGAGGTGGGGACCAGTAGCCACCCCCTCTCCCCCCCTTGGCTATTGGGCGCCACCTCGCAGGGGGGTGAGCCACCCCCCGCGAGGTGGGGACCAGTAGCCACCCCCTCTCCCCCCCTTGGCTATTGGGCGCCACCTCGCAGGGGGGTGAGCCACCCCCCGCGAGGTGGGGACCAGTAGCCACCCCCTCTCCCCCCCTTGGCTATTGGGCGCCACCTCGCAGGGGGGTGAGCCACCCCCCGCGAGGTGGGGACCAGTAGCCACCCCCTCTCCCCCCCTTGGCTATTGGGCGCCACCTCGCAGGGGGGTGAGCCACCCCCCGCGAGGTGGGGACCAGTAGCCACCCCCTCTCCCCCCCTTGGCTATTGGGCGCCACCTCGCAGGGGGGTGAGCCACCCCCCGCGAGGTGGGGACCAGTAGCCACCCCCTCTCCCCCCCTTGGCTATTGGGCGCCACCTCGCAGGGGGGTGAGCCACCCCCCGCGAGGTGGGGACCAGTAGCCACCCCCTCTCCCCCCCTTGGCTATTGGGCGCCACCTCGCAGGGGGGTGAGCCACCCCCCGCGAGGTGGGGACCAGTAGCCACCCCCTCTCCCCCCCTTGGCTATTGGGCGCCACCTCGCAGGGGGGTGAGCCACCCCCCGCGAGGTGGGGACCAGTAGCCACCCCCTCTCCCCCCCTTGGCTATTGGGCGCCACCTCGCAGGGGGTGAGCCACCCCCCGCGAGGTGGGGACCAGTAGCCACCCCCTCTCCCCCCCTTGGCTATTGGGCGCCACCTCGCAGGGGGGTGAGCCACCCCCCGCGAGGTGGGGACCAGTAGCCACCCCCTCTCCCCCCCTTGGCTATTGGGCGCCACCTCGCAGGGGGGTGAGCCACCCCCCGCGAGGTGGGGACCAGTAGCCACCCCCTCTCCCCCCCTTGGCTATTGGGCGCCACCTCGCAGGGGGGTGAGCCACCCCCCGCGAGGTGGGGACCAGTAGCCACCCCCTCTCCCCCCCTTGGCTATTGGGCGCCACCTCGCAGGGGGGTGAGCCACCCCCCGCGAGGTGGGGACCAATAGCCACCCCCTCTCCCCCCCTTGGCTATTGGGCGCCACCTCGCAGGGGGGTGAGCCACCCCCCGCGAGGTGGGGACCAATAGCCACCCCCTCTCCCCCCCTTGGCTATTGGGCGCCACCTCGCAGGGGGGTGAGCCACCCCCCGCGAGGTGGGGACCAATAGCCACCCCCTCTCCCCCCCTTGGCTATTGGGCGCCACCTCGCAGGGGGGTGAGCCACCCCCCGCGAGGTGGGGACCAATAGCCACCCCCTCTCCCCCCCTTGGCTATTGGGCGCCACCTCGCAGGGGGGTGAGCCACCCCCCGCGAGGTGGGGACCAATAGCCACCCCCTCTCCCCCCCCTTGGCTATTGGGCGCCACCTCGCAGGGGGGTGAGCCACCCCCCGCGAGGTGGGGACCAATAGCCACCCCCTCTCCCCCCCTTGGCTATTGGGCGCCACCTCGCAGGGGGGTGAGCCACCCCCCGCGAGGTGGGGACCAATAGCCACCCCCTCTCCCCCCCTTGGCTATTGGGCGCCACCTCGCAGGGGGGTGAGCCACCCCCCGCGAGGTGGGGACCAATAGCCACCCCCTCTCCCCCCCTTGGCTATTGGGCGCCACCTCGCAGGGGGGTGAGCCACCCCCCGCGAGGTGGGGACCAATAGCCACCCCCTCTCCCCCCCTTGGCTATTGGGCGCCACCTCGCAGGGGGGTGAGCCACCCCCCGCGAGGTGGGGACCAATAGCCACCCCCTCTCCCCCCCTTGGCTATTGGGCGCCACCTCGCAGGGGGGTGAGCCACCCCCCGCGAGGTGGGGACCAATAGCCACCCCCTCTCCCCCCCTTGGCTATTGGGCGCCACCTCGCAGGGGGGTGAGCCACCCCCCGCGAGGTGGGGACCAATAGCCACCCCCTCTCCCCCCCTTGGCTATTGGGCGCCACCTCGCAGGGGGGTGAGCCACCCCCCGCGAGGTGGGGACCAATAGCCACCCCCTCTCCCCCCCTTGGCTATTGGGCGCCACCTCGCAGGGGGGTGAGCCACCCCCCGCGAGGTGGGGACCAATAGCCACCCCCTCTCCCCCCCTTGGCTATTGGGCGCCACCTCGCAGGGGGGTGAGCCACCCCCCGCGAGGTGGGGACCAATAGCCACCCCCTCTCCCCCCCTTGGCTATTGGGCGCCACCTCGCAGGGGGGTGAGCCACCCCCCGCGAGGTGGGGACCAATAGCCACCCCCTCTCCCCCCCTTGGCTATTGGGCGCCACCTCGCAGGGGGGTGAGCCACCCCCCGCGAGGTGGGGACCAATAGCCACCCCCTCTCCCCCCCTTGGCTATTGGGCGCCACCTCGCAGGGGGGTGAGCCACCCCCCGCGAGGTGGGGACCAATAGCCACCCCCTCTCCCCCCCTTGGCTATTGGGCGCCACCTCGCAGGGGGGTGAGCCACCCCCCGCGAGGTGGGGACCAATAGCCACCCCCTCTCCCCCCCCTTGGCTATTGGGCGCCACCTCGCAGGGGGGTGAGCCACCCCCCGCGAGGTGGGGACCAATAGCCACCCCCTCTCCCCCCCTTGGCTATTGGGCGCCACCTCGCAGGGGGGTGAGCCACCCCCCGCGAGGTGGGGACCAATAGCCACCCCCTCTCCCCCCCTTGGCTATTGGGCGCCACCTCGCAGGGGGGTGAGCCACCCCCCGCGAGGTGGGGACCAATAGCCACCCCCTCTCCCCCCCCTTGGCTATTGGGCGCCACCTCGCAGGGGGGTGAGCCACCCCCCGCGAGGTGGGGACCAATAGCCACCCCCTCTCCCCCCCTTGGCTATTGGGCGCCACCTCGCAGGGGGGTGAGCCACCCCCCGCGAGGTGGGGACCAATAGCCACCCCCTCTCCCCCCCTTGGCTATTGGGCGCCACCTCGCAGGGGGGTGAGCCACCCCCCGCGAGGTGGGGACCAATAGCCACCCCCTCTCCCCCCCTTGGCTATTGGGCGCCACCTCGCAGGGGGGTGAGCCACCCCCCGCGAGGTGGGGACCAATAGCCACCCCCTCTCCCCCCCTTGGCTATTGGGCGCCACCTCGCAGGGGGGTGAGCCACCCCCCGCGAGGTGGGGACCAATAGCCACCCCCTCTCCCCCCCTTGGCTATTGGGCGCCACCTCGCAGGGGGGTGAGCCACCCCCCGCGAGGTGGGGACCAATAGCCACCCCCTCTCCCCCCCTTGGCTATTGGGCGCCACCTCGCAGGGGGGTGAGCCACCCCCCGCGAGGTGGGGACCAATAGCCACCCCCTCTCCCCCCCTTGGCTATTGGGCGCCACCTCGCAGGGGGGTGAGCCACCCCCCGCGAGGTGGGGACCAATAGCCACCCCCTCTCCCCCCCTTGGCTATTGGGCGCCACCTCGCAGGGGGGTGAGCCACCCCCCGCGAGGTGGGGACCAATAGCCACCCCCTCTCCCCCCCTTGGCTATTGGGCGCCACCTCGCAGGGGGGTGAGCCACCCCCCGCGAGGTGGGGACCAATAGCCACCCCCTCTCCCCCCCTTGGCTATTGGGCGCCACCTCGCAGGGGGGTGAGCCACCCCCCGCGAGGTGGGGACCAATAGCCACCCCCTCTCCCCCCCTTGGCTATTGGGCGCCACCTCGCAGGGGGGTGAGCCACCCCCCGCGAGGTGGGGACCAATAGCCACCCCCTCTCCCCCCCTTGGCTATTGGGCGCCACCTCGCAGGGGGGTGAGCCACCCCCCGCGAGGTGGGGACCAATAGCCACCCCCTCTCCCCCCCCTTGGCTATTGGGCGCCACCTCGCAGGGGGGTGAGCCACCCCCCGCGAGGTGGGGACCAATAGCCACCCCCTCTCCCCCCCTTGGCTATTGGGCGCCACCTCGCAGGGGGGTGAGCCACCCCCCGCGAGGTGGGGACCAATAGCCACCCCCTCTCCCCCCCTTGGCTATTGGGCGCCACCTCGCAGGGGGGTGAGCCACCCCCCGCGAGGTGGGGACCAATAGCCACCCCCTCTCCCCCCCTTGGCTATTGGGCGCCACCTCGCAGGGGGGTGAGCCACCCCCCGCGAGGTGGGGACCAATAGCCACCCCCTCTCCCCCCCTTGGCTATTGGGCGCCACCTCGCAGGGGGGTGAGCCACCCCCCGCGAGGTGGGGACCAATAGCCACCCCCTCTCCCCCCCTTGGCTATTGGGCGCCACCTCGCAGGGGGGTGAGCCACCCCCCGCGAGGTGGGGACCAATAGCCACCCCCTCTCCCCCCCTTGGCTATTGGGCGCCACCTCGCAGGGGGGTGAGCCACCCCCCGCGAGGTGGGGACCAATAGCCACCCCCTCTCCCCCCCTTGGCTATTGGGCGCCACCTCGCAGGGGGGTGAGCCACCCCCCGCGAGGTGGGGACCAATAGCCACCCCCTCTCCCCCCCTTGGCTATTGGGCGCCACCTCGCAGGGGGGTGAGCCACCCCCCGCGAGGTGGGGACCAATAGCCACCCCCTCTCCCCCCCTTGGCTATTGGGCGCCACCTCGCAGGGGGGTGAGCCACCCCCCGCGAGGTGGGGACCAATAGCCACCCCCTCTCCCCCCCTTGGCTATTGGGCGCCACCTCGCAGGGGGGTGAGCCACCCCCCGCGAGGTGGGGACCAATAGCCACCCCCTCTCCCCCCCTTGGCTATTGGGCGCCACCTCGCAGGGGGGTGAGCCACCCCCCGCGAGGTGGGGACCAATAGCCACCCCCTCTCCCCCCCTTGGCTATTGGGCGCCACCTCGCAGGGGGGTGAGCCACCCCCCGCGAGGTGGGGACCAATAGCCACCCCCTCTCCCCCCCTTGGCTATTGGGCGCCACCTCGCAGGGGGGTGAGCCACCCCCCGCGAGGTGGGGACCAATAGCCACCCCCTCTCCCCCCCTTGGCTATTGGGCGCCACCTCGCAGGGGGGTGAGCCACCCCCCGCGAGGTGGGGACCAATAGCCACCCCCTCTCCCCCCCTTGGCTATTGGGCGCCACCTCGCAGGGGGGTGAGCCACCCCCCGCGAGGTGGGGACCAATAGCCACCCCCTCTCCCCCCCTTGGCTATTGGGCGCCACCTCGCAGGGGGGTGAGCCACCCCCCGCGAGGTGGGGACCAATAGCCACCCCCTCTCCCCCCCTTGGCTATTGGGCGCCACCTCGCAGGGGGGTGAGCCACCCCCCGCGAGGTGGGGACCAATAGCCACCCCCTCTCCCCCCCCTTGGCTATTGGGCGCCACCTCGCAGGGGGGTGAGCCACCCCCCGCGAGGTGGGGACCAATAGCCACCCCCTCTCCCCCCCTTGGCTATTGGGCGCCACCTCGCAGGGGGGTGAGCCACCCCCCGCGAGGTGGGGACCAATAGCCACCCCCTCTCCCCCCCTTGGCTATTGGGCGCCACCTCGCAGGGGGGTGAGCCACCCCCCGCGAGGTGGGGACCAATAGCCACCCCCTCTCCCCCCCCTTGGCTATTGGGCGCCACCTCGCAGGGGGGTGAGCCACCCCCCGCGAGGTGGGGACCAATAGCCACCCCCTCTCCCCCCCTTGGCTATTGGGCGCCACCTCGCAGGGGGGTGAGCCACCCCCCGCGAGGTGGGGACCAATAGCCACCCCCTCTCCCCCCCTTGGCTATTGGGCGCCACCTCGCAGGGGGGTGAGCCACCCCCCGCGAGGTGGGGACCAATAGCCACCCCCTCTCCCCCCCTTGGCTATTGGGCGCCACCTCGCAGGGGGGTGAGCCACCCCCCGCGAGGTGGGGACCAATAGCCACCCCCTCTCCCCCCCTTGGCTATTGGGCGCCACCTCGCAGGGGGGTGAGCCACCCCCCGCGAGGTGGGGACCAATAGCCACCCCCTCTCCCCCCCTTGGCTATTGGGCGCCACCTCGCAGGGGGGTGAGCCACCCCCCGCGAGGTGGGGACCAATAGCCACCCCCTCTCCCCCCCTTGGCTATTGGGCGCCACCTCGCAGGGGGGTGAGCCACCCCCCGCGAGGTGGGGACCAATAGCCACCCCCTCTCCCCCCCTTGGCTATTGGGCGCCACCTCGCAGGGGGGTGAGCCACCCCCCGCGAGGTGGGGACCAATAGCCACCCCCTCTCCCCCCCTTGGCTATTGGGCGCCACCTCGCAGGGGGGTGAGCCACCCCCCGCGAGGTGGGGACCAATAGCCACCCCCTCTCCCCCCCTTGGCTATTGGGCGCCACCTCGCAGGGGGGTGAGCCACCCCCCGCGAGGTGGGGACCAATAGCCACCCCCTCTCCCCCCCTTGGCTATTGGGCGCCACCTCGCAGGGGGGTGAGCCACCCCCCGCGAGGTGGGGACCAATAGCCACCCCCTCTCCCCCCCTTGGCTATTGGGCGCCACCTCGCAGGGGGGTGAGCCACCCCCCGCGAGGTGGGGACCAATAGCCACCCCCTCTCCCCCCCTTGGCTATTGGGCGCCACCTCGCAGGGGGGTGAGCCACCCCCCGCGAGGTGGGGACCAATAGCCACCCCCTCTCCCCCCCCTTGGCTATTGGGCGCCACCTCGCAGGGGGGTGAGCCACCCCCCGCGAGGTGGGGACCAATAGCCACCCCCTCTCCCCCCCTTGGCTATTGGGCGCCACCTCGCAGGGGGGTGAGCCACCCCCCGCGAGGTGGGGACCAATAGCCACCCCCTCTCCCCCCCTTGGCTATTGGGCGCCACCTCGCAGGGGGGTGAGCCACCCCCCGCGAGGTGGGGACCAATAGCCACCCCCTCTCCCCCCCTTGGCTATTGGGCGCCACCTCGCAGGGGGGTGAGCCACCCCCCGCGAGGTGGGGACCAATAGCCACCCCCTCTCCCCCCCTTGGCTATTGGGCGCCACCTCGCAGGGGGGTGAGCCACCCCCCGCGAGGTGGGGACCAATAGCCACCCCCTCTCCCCCCCTTGGCTATTGGGCGCCACCTCGCAGGGGGGTGAGCCACCCCCCGCGAGGTGGGGACCAATAGCCACCCCCTCTCCCCCCCTTGGCTATTGGGCGCCACCTCGCAGGGGGGTGAGCCACCCCCCGCGAGGTGGGGACCAATAGCCACCCCCTCTCCCCCCCTTGGCTATTGGGCGCCACCTCGCAGGGGGGTGAGCCACCCCCCGCGAGGTGGGGACCAATAGCCACCCCCTCTCCCCCCCTTGGCTATTGGGCGCCACCTCGCAGGGGGGTGAGCCACCCCCCGCGAGGTGGGGACCAATAGCCACCCCCTCTCCCCCCCTTGGCTATTGGGCGCCACCTCGCAGGGGGGTGAGCCACCCCCCGCGAGGTGGGGACCAATAGCCACCCCCTCTCCCCCCCTTGGCTATTGGGCGCCACCTCGCAGGGGGGTGAGCCACCCCCCGCGAGGTGGGGACCAATAGCCACCCCCTCTCCCCCCCTTGGCTATTGGGCGCCACCTCGCAGGGGGGTGAGCCACCCCCCGCGAGGTGGGGACCAATAGCCACCCCCTCTCCCCCCCTTGGCTATTGGGCGCCACCTCGCAGGGGGGTGAGCCACCCCCCGCGAGGTGGGGACCAATAGCCACCCCCTCTCCCCCCCTTGGCTATTGGGCGCCACCTCGCAGGGGGGTGAGCCACCCCCCGCGAGGTGGGGACCAATAGCCACCCCCTCTCCCCCCCTTGGCTATTGGGCGCCACCTCGCAGGGGGGTGAGCCACCCCCCGCGAGGTGGGGACCAATAGCCACCCCCTCTCCCCCCCTTGGCTATTGGGCGCCACCTCGCAGGGGGGTGAGCCACCCCCCGCGAGGTGGGGACCAATAGCCACCCCCTCTCCCCCCCTTGGCTATTGGGCGCCACCTCGCAGGGGGGTGAGCCACCCCCCGCGAGGTGGGGACCAATAGCCACCCCCTCTCCCCCCCTTGGCTATTGGGCGCCACCTCGCAGGGGGGTGAGCCACCCCCCGCGAGGTGGGGACCAATAGCCACCCCCTCTCCCCCCCTTGGCTATTGGGCGCCACCTCGCAGGGGGGTGAGCCACCCCCCGCGAGGTGGGGACCAATAGCCACCCCCTCTCCCCCCCTTGGCTATTGGGCGCCACCTCGCAGGGGGGTGAGCCACCCCCCGCGAGGTGGGGACCAATAGCCACCCCCTCTCCCCCCCTTGGCTATTGGGCGCCACCTCGCAGGGGGGTGAGCCACCCCCCGCGAGGTGGGGACCAATAGCCACCCCCTCTCCCCCCCTTGGCTATTGGGCGCCACCTCGCAGGGGGGTGAGCCACCCCCCGCGAGGTGGGGACCAATAGCCACCCCCTCTCCCCCCCTTGGCTATTGGGCGCCACCTCGCAGGGGGGTGAGCCACCCCCCGCGAGGTGGGGACCAATAGCCACCCCCTCTCCCCCCCTTGGCTATTGGGCGCCACCTCGCAGGGGGGTGAGCCACCCCCCGCGAGGTGGGGACCAATAGCCACCCCCTCTCCCCCCCTTGGCTATTGGGCGCCACCTCGCAGGGGGGTGAGCCACCCCCCGCGAGGTGGGGACCAATAGCCACCCCCTCTCCCCCCCTTGGCTATTGGGCGCCACCTCGCAGGGGGGTGAGCCACCCCCCGCGAGGTGGGGACCAATAGCCACCCCCTCTCCCCCCCCTTGGCTATTGGGCGCCACCTCGCAGGGGGGTGAGCCACCCCCCGCGAGGTGGGGACCAATAGCCACCCCCTCTCCCCCCCTTGGCTATTGGGCGCCACCTCGCAGGGGGGTGAGCCACCCCCCGCGAGGTGGGGACCAATAGCCACCCCCTCTCCCCCCCTTGGCTATTGGGCGCCACCTCGCAGGGGGGTGAGCCACCCCCCGCGAGGTGGGGACCAATAGCCACCCCCTCTCCCCCCCTTGGCTATTGGGCGCCACCTCGCAGGGGGGTGAGCCACCCCCCGCGAGGTGGGGACCAATAGCCACCCCCTCTCCCCCCCTTGGCTATTGGGCGCCACCTCGCAGGGGGGTGAGCCACCCCCCGCGAGGTGGGGACCAATAGCCACCCCCTCTCCCCCCCTTGGCTATTGGGCGCCACCTCGCAGGGGGGTGAGCCACCCCCCGCGAGGTGGGGACCAATAGCCACCCCCTCTCCCCCCCTTGGCTATTGGGCGCCACCTCGCAGGGGGGTGAGCCACCCCCCGCGAGGTGGGGACCAATAGCCACCCCCTCTCCCCCCCTTGGCTATTGGGCGCCACCTCGCAGGGGGGTGAGCCACCCCCCGCGAGGTGGGGACCAATAGCCACCCCCTCTCCCCCCCTTGGCTATTGGGCGCCACCTCGCAGGGGGGTGAGCCACCCCCCGCGAGGTGGGGACCAATAGCCACCCCCTCTCCCCCCCTTGGCTATTGGGCGCCACCTCGCAGGGGGGTGAGCCACCCCCCGCGAGGTGGGGACCAATAGCCACCCCCTCTCCCCCCCTTGGCTATTGGGCGCCACCTCGCAGGGGGGTGAGCCACCCCCCGCGAGGTGGGGACCAATAGCCACCCCCTCTCCCCCCCTTGGCTATTGGGCGCCACCTCGCAGGGGGGTGAGCCACCCCCCGCGAGGTGGGGACCAATAGCCACCCCCTCTCCCCCCCTTGGCTATTGGGCGCCACCTCGCAGGGGGGTGAGCCACCCCCCGCGAGGTGGGGACCAATAGCCACCCCCTCTCCCCCCCTTGGCTATTGGGCGCCACCTCGCAGGGGGGTGAGCCACCCCCCGCGAGGTGGGGACCAATAGCCACCCCCTCTCCCCCCCTTGGCTATTGGGCGCCACCTCGCAGGGGGGTGAGCCACCCCCCGCGAGGTGGGGACCAATAGCCACCCCCTCTCCCCCCCTTGGCTATTGGGCGCCACCTCGCAGGGGGGTGAGCCACCCCCCGCGAGGTGGGGACCAATAGCCACCCCCTCTCCCCCCCTTGGCTATTGGGCGCCACCTCGCAGGGGGGTGAGCCACCCCCCGCGAGGTGGGGACCAATAGCCACCCCCTCTCCCCCCCTTGGCTATTGGGCGCCACCTCGCAGGGGGGTGAGCCACCCCCCGCGAGGTGGGGACCAATAGCCACCCCCTCTCCCCCCCTTGGCTATTGGGCGCCACCTCGCAGGGGGGTGAGCCACCCCCCGCGAGGTGGGGACCAATAGCCACCCCCTCTCCCCCCCTTGGCTATTGGGCGCCACCTCGCAGGGGGGTGAGCCACCCCCCGCGAGGTGGGGACCAATAGCCACCCCCTCTCCCCCCCTTGGCTATTGGGCGCCACCTCGCAGGGGGGTGAGCCACCCCCCGCGAGGTGGGGACCAATAGCCACCCCCTCTCCCCCCCTTGGCTATTGGGCGCCACCTCGCAGGGGGGTGAGCCACCCCCCGCGAGGTGGGGACCAATAGCCACCCCCTCTCCCCCCCTTGGCTATTGGGCGCCACCTCGCAGGGGGGTGAGCCACCCCCCGCGAGGTGGGGACCAATAGCCACCCCCTCTCCCCCCCTTGGCTATTGGGCGCCACCTCGCAGGGGGGTGAGCCACCCCCCGCGAGGTGGGGACCAATAGCCACCCCCTCTCCCCCCCTTGGCTATTGGGCGCCACCTCGCAGGGGGGTGAGCCACCCCCCGCGAGGTGGGGACCAATAGCCACCCCCTCTCCCCCCCTTGGCTATTGGGCGCCACCTCGCAGGGGGGTGAGCCACCCCCCGCGAGGTGGGGACCAATAGCCACCCCCTCTCCCCCCCCTTGGCTATTGGGCGCCACCTCGCAGGGGGGTGAGCCACCCCCCGCGAGGTGGGGACCAATAGCCACCCCCTCTCCCCCCCTTGGCTATTGGGCGCCACCTCGCAGGGGGGTGAGCCACCCCCCGCGAGGTGGGGACCAATAGCCACCCCCTCTCCCCCCCTTGGCTATTGGGCGCCACCTCGCAGGGGGGTGAGCCACCCCCCGCGAGGTGGGGACCAATAGCCACCCCCTCTCCCCCCCTTGGCTATTGGGCGCCACCTCGCAGGGGGGTGAGCCACCCCCCGCGAGGTGGGGACCAATAGCCACCCCCTCTCCCCCCCTTGGCTATTGGGCGCCACCTCGCAGGGGGGTGAGCCACCCCCCGCGAGGTGGGGACCAATAGCCACCCCCTCTCCCCCCCTTGGCTATTGGGCGCCACCTCGCAGGGGGGTGAGCCACCCCCCGCGAGGTGGGGACCAATAGCCACCCCCTCTCCCCCCCTTGGCTATTGGGCGCCACCTCGCAGGGGGGTGAGCCACCCCCCGCGAGGTGGGGACCAATAGCCACCCCCTCTCCCCCCCTTGGCTATTGGGCGCCACCTCGCAGGGGGGTGAGCCACCCCCCGCGAGGTGGGGACCAATAGCCACCCCCTCTCCCCCCCTTGGCTATTGGGCGCCACCTCGCAGGGGGGTGAGCCACCCCCCGCGAGGTGGGGACCAATAGCCACCCCCTCTCCCCCCCTTGGCTATTGGGCGCCACCTCGCAGGGGGGTGAGCCACCCCCCGCGAGGTGGGGACCAATAGCCACCCCCTCTCCCCCCCTTGGCTATTGGGCGCCACCTCGCAGGGGGGTGAGCCACCCCCCGCGAGGTGGGGACCAATAGCCACCCCCTCTCCCCCCCTTGGCTATTGGGCGCCACCTCGCAGGGGGGTGAGCCACCCCCCGCGAGGTGGGGACCAATAGCCACCCCCTCTCCCCCCCTTGGCTATTGGGCGCCACCTCGCAGGGGGGTGAGCCACCCCCCGCGAGGTGGGGACCAATAGCCACCCCCTCTCCCCCCCTTGGCTATTGGGCGCCACCTCGCAGGGGGGTGAGCCACCCCCCGCGAGGTGGGGACCAATAGCCACCCCCTCTCCCCCCCCTTGGCTATTGGGCGCCACCTCGCAGGGGGGTGAGCCACCCCCCGCGAGGTGGGGACCAATAGCCACCCCCTCTCCCCCCCTTGGCTATTGGGCGCCACCTCGCAGGGGGGTGAGCCACCCCCCGCGAGGTGGGGACCAATAGCCACCCCCTCTCCCCCCCTTGGCTATTGGGCGCCACCTCGCAGGGGGGTGAGCCACCCCCCGCGAGGTGGGGACCAATAGCCACCCCCTCTCCCCCCCTTGGCTATTGGGCGCCACCTCGCAGGGGGGTGAGCCACCCCCCGCGAGGTGGGGACCAATAGCCACCCCCTCTCCCCCCCCTTGGCTATTGGGCGCCACCTCGCAGGGGGGTGAGCCACCCCCCGCGAGGTGGGGACCAATAGCCACCCCCTCTCCCCCCCTTGGCTATTGGGCGCCACCTCGCAGGGGGGTGAGCCACCCCCCGCGAGGTGGGGACCAATAGCCACCCCCTCTCCCCCCCTTGGCTATTGGGCGCCACCTCGCAGGGGGGTGAGCCACCCCCCGCGAGGTGGGGACCAATAGCCACCCCCTCTCCCCCCCTTGGCTATTGGGCGCCACCTCGCAGGGGGGTGAGCCACCCCCCGCGAGGTGGGGACCAATAGCCACCCCCTCTCCCCCCCTTGGCTATTGGGCGCCACCTCGCAGGGGGGTGAGCCACCCCCCGCGAGGTGGGGACCAATAGCCACCCCCTCTCCCCCCCTTGGCTATTGGGCGCCACCTCGCAGGGGGGTGAGCCACCCCCCGCGAGGTGGGGACCAATAGCCACCCCCTCTCCCCCCCTTGGCTATTGGGCGCCACCTCGCAGGGGGGTGAGCCACCCCCCGCGAGGTGGGGACCAATAGCCACCCCCTCTCCCCCCCTTGGCTATTGGGCGCCACCTCGCAGGGGGGTGAGCCACCCCCCGCGAGGTGGGGACCAATAGCCACCCCCTCTCCCCCCCTTGGCTATTGGGCGCCACCTCGCAGGGGGGTGAGCCACCCCCCGCGAGGTGGGGACCAATAGCCACCCCCTCTCCCCCCCTTGGCTATTGGGCGCCACCTCGCAGGGGGGTGAGCCACCCCCCGCGAGGTGGGGACCAATAGCCACCCCCTCTCCCCCCCTTGGCTATTGGGCGCCACCTCGCAGGGGGGTGAGCCACCCCCCGCGAGGTGGGGACCAATAGCCACCCCCTCTCCCCCCCTTGGCTATTGGGCGCCACCTCGCAGGGGGGTGAGCCACCCCCCGCGAGGTGGGGACCAATAGCCACCCCCTCTCCCCCCCTTGGCTATTGGGCGCCACCTCGCAGGGGGGTGAGCCACCCCCCGCGAGGTGGGGACCAATAGCCACCCCCTCTCCCCCCCTTGGCTATTGGGCGCCACCTCGCAGGGGGGTGAGCCACCCCCCGCGAGGTGGGGACCAATAGCCACCCCCTCTCCCCCCCTTGGCTATTGGGCGCCACCTCGCAGGGGGGTGAGCCACCCCCCGCGAGGTGGGGACCAATAGCCACCCCCTCTCCCCCCCTTGGCTATTGGGAGCCACCTCGCAGGGGGGTGAGCCACCCCCCGCGAGGTGGGGACCAATAGCCACCCCCTCTCCCCCCCCTTGGCTATTGGGCGCCACCTCGCAGGGGGGTGAGCCACCCCCCGCGAGGTGGGGACCAATAGCCACCCCCTCTCCCCCCCTTGGCTATTGGGCGCCACCTCGCAGGGGGGTGAGCCACCCCCCGCGAGGTGGGGACCAATAGCCACCCCCTCTCCCCCCCTTGGCTATTGGGAGCCATTGTGGACTCACATCATGTTTTCGATATTGTGAGTAGTATCGTTTCTCTCTCTGGAAATGATTAACTCTTTCACAGACGGGTGTGTATCTTCAGAATATTGCTCAGAGAACAATGATAGAATTATTTATTAAATATTAATAATCAATTATAATAATTATCAATAATATTATCAATTAATATTTTCTCATTAATAGTGATGATTAATTTAAATAGATGATGATGGATGCCCAAAATTAATTTTTAATAATTATGTCATTTATTAATATTAATTCTTAATATTAATTATTGTGTTTTTGCCAGTATCACTTTGTATTCATTTAAGTATCATTAGTTATTGATATCATTATATTATTATTAATAGTTTTATGATTATTAATTATTAATACTAATCGTTAACATTTTGAATCAATATTAATATTTAGTATCTTTATTGTCATTATTAATGTTGATGATTAGTATCAATTTTTATTGTATTTATTAATATTAACAATTAATAGGCTTGTTCCTGATATCCGGCCTTGAGAAGATGATATTCCTCCCAATATCGAAGAAAGTGTTCACTCCTCTATGATGTTATTCCTAATAAGCAGGGGGTAGTGGCTGACATTAATGAAACTACCGCAGCGTGTATTCATCCTTTCGGTCATCTTGTTCCCTCTATCCAAGGTGCGAGAGGTTAATATTACTCCCAATATCACAAACGGCGTCGACCTCCACTGTGATATTTTCCCTCACATCCAGCCGGGGAGAGGAAGATATTATCCCCAATATCACAGGGATGTACATCCCCTTGTGATATTTTTCCTTATACCCTGGGATGGAGAAGATAATACTAGTGGCAATATCGCAGGGATTGTACACACCCACTGTGCTATTGTTCCGAATAACATCATATGACTCCCAGTATCACCGGGGGTGGGTACATCCTCCTGTGATATGGTTTCTTATATTCAAGGGGAGAGAATGATATTACTCCCAATATCACAGGGGTTGTACACACCTCCTGCGATATTGTTCCTAATATCCCGAAGAGGAGAGCATAATATTACTCTCGATAGCTCAGCGGGTGTATACCTCGTTTCTAATATTTTTCATAATATCCAAGATGGGAGAGGATGATAAGACTCCCAATATGCCAAGAAGTGTACAGCCCCCTGTGATATAGTTCCTGACATCCAGGTGGGGATAGGATGATATTACTGCCCATATCGCACGAGTTGTAAAACCCCTTCGACATTTAGCCTACGATTCTGAGGGGAGAGGATGATATTACTCCGAATATCGAAGAAGGTGTACACCCCGCTGAGACACTTCACCCAATATCCACGTTGGGTGACAATGACTATATGCCCAATATCGCAAGGGATGTACACAAACCCAGGGATATTGTTCCTTATATCTAGAGTGGGAGAAGACGCTATTACTCCCAATAACGCAGGGACTGTGGCTGTACACCCCTCCTGTGATATTGTTCTTAATATCCTAGGCAAGAAAGGAAGATACTACACACAGTATCACAGGGGGACTACACCCACCCAGTGATGTTGTTCTTAATGTACTCCACCTCCCTCCACCAGGGATATCGTTTCTAATATCCAGGGGAAGGGAGGATAACATTATGCCCAATATTGCAGGGGAGTGTACACACCCTCTGTGATATTGTTCCTAGTATCCAAAGGTAGACACGATGATGTTACTGGCCATATTGCAGGGGGTGTACACCCTTCTGTGATATCCTTTTTGACATTCAATGGGGGAGAGGATAACATGAATCCCAATATCGCTGAAAGTGTACAGACCCCTGTGATGTAGTTCCTAATGTACAGGGGAAAGAGAATTGCTCTCAATATCTCAGGGGATGTAACCAACCTGCCCCCTTTATGTTGTTTCTGATATGCAGCGCGGTGGAGGCTGATAGTACTCCCAATATCCCAGAAGTTGCACACACACCTGTGATATCGTTCCTAATATCCAGCGGGAAAGAGGCTGATTTTACTTTCGATATCGCAGTGGGTGTACACCGCCCCCAAACCTCGGGTATCGTTCCTAATATCCAGGCGGGAAAAAGATGACATGGCTGACTATATCGAAGGGGGTGGACAACTCTTCTGTGATATGGTTCCTGATATCCAGGGGGTGAATGGATGATATTACTCCCAATAAAGTAGGAACCGTACAGCCGCCCTGGGATTTTGTCCTTAATAACCACAGGGGAGAGGTGATATTACTACCAACATCGCAAGGGGTGTACACACCTCCTGTGATATTGCTTCTCATATCCAGGAAAGGAGAAGATGGTATTAGTACCAATATTGAAGAGATATACAACCCCCATGGGATATTGTTCTAAAGTTACAAGTTGAAAGAGGATGAGACTCCATCCAGTATAACAAGGGGTGTACACACCGCCTGTGATGTGAATCGTAAATCCTAGAAGAAGAGAGAATGACGTTGCTTCCAAAAACACACGGGGTGTACACCCACCCTGTGACATCGTTCCTGTTATCTAAAGGAAGAGATGATGATACTACTCCCACTACCAGAGAAGGTACACACCCCCCTGTGATATTGTTCCTCATAACTTGTGAGGGAGAGCATGATATTACTTCCAGTATGACAGTGGCTTGACACCCAGTCTGTGATATTGGTTCTACACACCAACTCTGTGCCCCTCGTTTCCCAGGCGTTCTCTCCACACTTTTGGAACCTCGGAGGAGGCTTTGTCTTTGGTTACAGATGAAGAGACGAAGGGTCTGAGAGCTTAAGCAAGTTTGTTACTGGAAAGCGGTTCCGATCCAGACCCCAAGAGAGGTTTCTTGGATCTCACAGAAGAAAGAATTCGGGACGAGTCCATAAAGTGAAAGCAAGTTTATTAGGAAAGAAAAGGAATAAAAGAATGGCTACTCTGGCCAGGCGCAGTGGCTCACTCCTGTAATCCTATAACTTTGGGATGCCGAGGAAGGTGGATCACCTGAGGTGAGAAGTTCGAGACCAGCCTGGTCCAACATGGCAAAACCCTGTCGCCACTAAAATACAAAACATTAACTGGGCGTGGTGGCAGGTGCCTGTAATCGCACCTACTAGGAAGGCTGAGGCAGGAGAATCGCTTGAACCCAGGAGTTAGAGGATGTAGTGAGCCAAGATCACGCCACTGCATTCTAGTTCGGCCAACAGAGCGAGACTCCATCTCAAAAAAAAAAAAAAAAAAAAAAAAAAAGAAAAGAAAAGAAAGAATGGCTGCTCCATAGGCAGAGTGGCCCCAAAGGCTGCTGGTCGCCCATTTTCATGATTATTTCTTGATCATACGCTAAACAAGGGTTGGACTCTTCATGAGTGTTCCAGGAAAGGGGTGGGCCATTCCCAGAACTGAGAGTTTCTGCCCTCCCTTCTGAGACCATGTAGGGTAACCTCCAGATGTTGCCATGGCATCTGTAAACTGTCATGGCGCTGGTGGGAGTGTCTTGTAGCAGCAAATGCATTATAATTATCACATAATGAGCCATGGGGACAATCAGAGGTCACTCTAGTGGCCATCTTCTGTTTGGTAGGCTTTGCCCGGCTTCTTTACTGCTACTTGCTTTATCAGCAAGGTCTTTATGACCTGTATCTTGTGCCGACCTCCTATCTCATCCTGTGACTAAGAATGCCTAGCCTCCTGGGAATGCGGCCCAGCAGGTCTCAGCCTCCCTTTACCCAGCCCCCATTCAAGATGGAGTCGCTCTGGTTCTCGTGCCTCTGACAAGTTGGCCTGGGTAGAGTGTTCTCTAGCGTGTGGTTGTTGGAGCTGTTCCTAGCAGTAAGATGGATTGTCAGTAGGAAACAGGTCTCTGTTAGCCCGGGGGCTGACACTCTGACCCAGTATGTCGGCCTCATTTTAGTGGTGGCAAAACTGGGGCTCAGAGACATCAACTCCCTCATCCCGAACCCCCAGACTGTCAGTGGTGGGCTGGGCTTTGAATGTGGGGCTTGAAGACCCATCATCTCCTCTGGTCCCCCAGTCTCTGCTGCCCAAGAGGAACAGGATCCCAGGATCCCGGCCCCTCATGGCACCAGCCAGGGTGGGTGGAGATGGGGAGGCACAGTTCCAAAGCCCCCCGGACTCTGAGGCAGGTCGGGGGCCGAGAGCAAGCCGGACCCGCGGACCCCACCCCGAGAAGAATGGCTGCAGACCTGGCCCAGCGGGCAGGAGGTCTGTGTCCTCAGTCAACGTGACAGCGCTTCCCACTCCTCCATCCAGGCCGTGCTGTCTTCACGTTTCCAATCATGCGGCCTCCTCTCCAATTCCCAAGCCGAACCCACAGACAGCGATCTGGGGTCTACATGAGGTTTGTCAGCAGCTCTGACCCGCTGCTTCCCGCCAGCCCCGCGGCTGGTTCTGTAAAGCTGATACCCCCTGGTGGGGAGGCTCGGGGCAGGGCTCTGGCTGCAAGCATGGGGTCCCAGAACCTCCTGGCTCTGTCACCTCTGCTGGGTGGAAAACCAACCCAGGATTGAACCAGCAGATGGGTGCCTGATTCCTTATTATCAGAGCTCCGCCCACTGGCAAGTCTCTCTCCGGACCTCAGTTTCCCCTTCCATTAAACGAGGGGCTTGGGGGATACAAAGGAGGGGTAACTGCTTAGTGAGGATGGGAGGTTTCTTCTGGGGAGATGAACACATTTTGAAACTAGATGGTGTGAGTGGTTGCACAGGACTGTGAATGCACAAATGCCACCACATTAATCGCTTTGAAATAGTTAATTGCATGCGATGTGAAAGTCACCTCATTTAAAGTGTTTAAAAGAGGGGCCTGGGAGAGTGCAGTGTACGTGAGAATCACGTGGGACACCCACAGTCTCTGAACCTCGGTTTCCTTGCCGTAAACTGGCAAAGAGTCCGTGTGAGCTGTGTTCCCTGGGGCCATGAGATTCCAAGAAGGAAAACCTGGGATTCCTGGGACTGGGATGAGGGCCGGGGGCCGGAAGGGGAGGGGCATGTAGGGAGGGCTGGGGGGCAGCCCAGATAAGGCTTTCAATACAGGGTAGCAGCGTCTACACAGGCAGAGATCCCAGCGTCTCACTTCCCGCAGGGCTGACCAGTGGCCAGAGGTGGGACTGGCCAGGCTCGGCCCAACCAAGTCTGGGAGCAGAGGACACTGAGTGAGGGATCCCAGGGGCCACCCTCACTGGCCTGTGGCTCTCCTGACACCACAAGAGAGGTCCAGGAGCTGACCTGGGGTCCTAATGGGGGACACCTTCCTGGCTGCAGGCTGGCAGGGTGGTGTGGTGGTCAGTGTACTGGGCTCTGTGTCTCCGCCCCTACCTGCTGTGTGACGGTGGGCCAGACACCTAACCTCTCTGTGCCTCTATTTCTTCAATGGCGAACAGGGACACTAGCAGCCCCCATACCTGATCACAGTGGCCTGAAGGTTAAAGGCAACAGCGGCACGAGACCTAGAGCAAAAGCTCTGAGCAGGGAGAGCAGGGAGCTGCCCAGGGAGTTCCACCACCATCTCCCGTCTGGCCGCCGAGGAAACCGAGGCTCATGGTGACCTGGCCCAGGTCTGTTAGACTCAGGGTCCTTCTCATCCCCAAGATCAGAGGGCTGCCACCAGGGAAGGAGCTGGCCCCTAGACACAGCCCAGGAAGCACACAGAGAAGGATGCCCTGGGGACTTCGGTATGTTATTGCAAAAAAAAAATTTATTGCTATTTGAACCCTGCTTTCATGCCTCCATTTCCCAGAAAATGAGCCACGGGAGACACCAGGAGAGGCAGGAGATCATCCTCCTTGCACAAAACCCGCTCCCTTGGATGCTGTCCTCAGCGAGGGTGGCTGGGGGCCAACCAGGGGGCCCACCGGCAGAGTGGCAGAGGAGGTGGGTTGACCCTGCGGACGTTGAGTTCTGTGGCGAAGGTCCTGGCATTCTGGTAGAAGAAGAGCGACTTCTTGCGGTCCAGGAGGAAGTTGTGGGAGATGGTGGCCGGCCGCGTGTAGATCTTCAGCTGTGCCTTCTTGTTGCCCAGGTCCACGGCAGCTGCCAGTGCCAGCTGGTAGTACCTGGCTGCATCAAACGGGTCCTGAAGGGGACAGGTCATGCTCAGCAAAAGGGGGACTCGGAGCCCGTCTTCCCAGAGGCCGTTCCTGTCTCCAGGTCATTCCACATGTCCAGCCAATGCTGGCTCACCCCATGAGCCCCGAAGCCTGTGACACTGCTGTGGTCTCAGCTGCAGGAGGTGGGGATGACCCTGACACCCCTGGAAGCCTTCCTGACTGTCCCTACGCCCCACTCACCCCAAGCCTCCTGCCCCAGTGCCACCCTCTCTGCAGGCAGTGGCTGCTTTCCCCATGGGCTGAGGTCAGGGCAGATCCTGCCTGCTCTGACAGTTCCATGCAGGACCCTTGGCTCCAAGCCACAGCAGGGGCACAGCGTTGAGTGACCCAGGCTCCCCTCTGGCCCCTGTCCATGCTGACCATTTCCAGGCCCTCCACGGGACAGGCCAGGTACAAAACCATCTCACAGGTGTCCTCTCTGGCAATGTTCCCTGAAATACTGACGGAGTGTGACTCCCCAGACATCCACTCCTGTTTTCAATGCATCTTTGGCTCAAACTCACCATCCCTGGGTTGGGATGCCGTCTCCCAGACCTACTCCTTGACCCTCCCATCCCCCACCCGGCTTCTCCCCAGGCACCTCCTCCACATGGGGGTCACCCAAGGGACCTCTCTAAGACCCATGCCTGGCCTGTTCCTCTTTACCATCTCAAGATGGCTCCCAGGGCCAATGAGAAAGTCCAAGATGCAGCAGTCCATTCCCTCACTGCCCCACCCCACACACGGAACAGGGGCGTGAGAAGGCCCCGAGTCACCGCCACTGCTCATCCAATGCCCCCCAGCCCAGCCGAACACTGGACTCTGTGCTGGGTGCATGGCTGAGCCTAATGTCCTCGCTCCCAGTCTGAGGGACCTGGGAGCGAACACTGACCACACAGGGTAGCCCGGGCTGTGGCAGAGGGAAGCCCAGGAGACCCCAGACTCAGCCGGGGTGGGCAGCAAGGGCTTCCTGAAGGGGTGGGGGCTTCCCAACTAAACAGGAAGGAGCCAGCCAAAGCATATGTCTCTGCGTGTGCCTGTGCATGTGCCTGTGCGTGTTTGTGTGCCTGTGTGTGCATGTCCCTGTGTGTGTGCGTGTGCCTGTGTCTGTGTGTGCATTTCCCTGTGTGCATGCCTGTGCCTGTGTGTGCGTGTGCCTGTGCTTGTGTGAATTTCCCTGTGCATTTCCATGTGCATATAGTGTGTGCAGCAGCTAGTGAGTGGCAGGCTGAGCCAGTAAACATCTAATCCACCCTATTCCAGGGCTCACTCTCACGTGTAGACTAAAGGGGACCCCATTTTAGAGGCAATTGGCAAAGATGCCCATTTACCCCTGCTTCTCTGCCAGCCTTCCAGGCTCCATCCAGCCCGGCTTTTTCTCCCACTCCTCTGGGCCCTGGGTCCAGAGTCTCCTATACAAGGAGGAGGGTGTAGCCTTGGAAAGACAGCCGCCCTTGGGGAATTCCAAGGGGGCCTCCCTGTGGGAAGCTGGCCCGCGCTGACAGCATAGTCACGATGAGGCCCAGAGGGCTGTGCATGGGAAGGAGGTGAAGGAGGCCTCTGCCCCTCGACCCCAACCGTGGACTTTGGCCTCTCAGGTACTACTTGGCCCTTTCCTTTCTCCTGGACAGGCGGAGTGGGTGGCAGGCTTGACCAAGAGAGATAAAGGCCTCTTCTGGGAGGCCCGTCCCCCTGGGTCCCAGGCAAGCCCCTGGGCAGTGAGCAGCGTCCCTCTGGGCCTGACACTTGGAACCTCCCTGTCTGGCTGGGACTTGGGAGGCCACGGGGACCACTTCTCACCACCAGGTGTCACCAGCACTGGGCTGAGGCCTCCCGGGCAGCCCCAGGCCTGTGGTGGGGAATACGGGGCAGGGTCTTAGGGCTGCCCCACCTCCTCATGTTGTTCTAAGGCTCACAAGATCTTGGCCCCTGGACTGGAGCGCCCTGGCCCCTCAGCCCATAAGGAGCACTGACGCGACGCCGGTGCGATGCTGAGGAGGGGTCGCGCCTGCTGGGCAGAGGGGTGGAGACACCCCAGGTCTGAGTCTGCCAGTCCCAGCTCTCCACCCCTGCAGGGCTGGGGGCAGAGGGAGCACAGCACCTCCCCTCGAGACACACCCAACCCAGCAAGGCCTCAGCCTGGCTGGCAGGAGCCCCACCCCACTGCCCCTGCCCTGAGCTGGGGTTTCCCTGTCTGTGAACCCAATGGTAAGACACTGGTCCCACCCCACCCTTCCTGGGTGGTGTGAAGATTCAAGGTGTCTCGGGACTCCAGGAAGGAGTTGCTCAGTGCAGGCTGGCACCCTGGGCAGGCTTCCTAGAGGAGGTGCCAGGATTTGGGTTGGATCTTGCAACGTGGATTCAATGTGAGGATGATGCCGTCCTCCAAAATGTCCTTCTCCCGACCTGTTTTCTTTGTTAAATGCAACTTGACACTTGACTGTCAAGTCTCAGTTTTGCTGTCACCTCCTCCAGGAGGGCCCCCCTGACTACAATCCCCCTTCTTTACCCAGAGGCCACCGTTGCCCACTCATGTGTCAGCCTCCCTGGCTGAGACTGAGTCGTTGAGGGTGAGGCCTGGCCAGCTTGGGAGCTAGGTTGTATCTGCTAACCTTGCCAGCTCCTCCAGCTGGGTGCAGGGCTCCAGGGAGGCCACTGGGTCATTCCTAAGGAAGGCTGGAACCCAGGCCTCTGGGGTGTGGGTGGAAATCCAACTCCAAGGGGGCCGGGAACACCCCGAGCCCTGCCCCTCCCACCCACCTTCAGGTCGTAGAAGATGATGTCACCGAGCACCAGGTACACCTTCACGTAGTAGAGGGTCTCCTCGTTGAACTCCAGCGGCGAGTGGCAGAGCTACAGGGCCTTGAGGTAGAAGTGCTCCGCCAGCTTGCCATGGCCCAGCCGGTGGTGCAGGGCAGCTAGCCGGTGGTAGGCCATGTGCTCGTTCAGCCGGTCCCCTGGGTGCAGGCCAAAGGGGCAGGTGTGAGGATGTGGCTCCCTGGGGCAGGGAGGACACATGCCCCTCAGGAGCAGGTATGTAGATCCCAGGCAGCACACCTGGCTTGCCTCCAGGCACCTGTGGTCACCTGGGCAGCTCTGGCCAGTCCCTTCCAGGTTCCCAGACTCACTTTCCCATCTGCAAAGCAGAACTAATAAGGCCTGCCCCTGTCTACTGTGAGGCTTATGGCAAAGTCGGACTTGGATGGCCCAGCTCTGTACCTACACATAGCCACCTGACTTTGCTCACTGGGTTTAACCAGGGGAGCCCAAAAGCCATGCTGTCCAGGTGCTCCCGGACACCCCCGCTCCAGGCAACCCACAGATGTGACATCCGACTCCTCCTGGGTGTGGCACGATCACAGCCCCCTACCTTGGGGAGTCAGCTGCACACCTACTGTGTACTGGGCTACGGGGCACAAGGCACTGGGGCATGTGGCCTGCCTAGGGTTCCCTGTCTCTGGAGGGGGACAGACGACCCTGGCACAGCACCAGGGGATGCCTGGCCTTAAGGGGCAGACTGCTGGAAGGGGAACTGGGGTTTTATCAGCCAGAGAGCCGTGTGGTTGATGAGGGTGGGAAGGGCACAAGAGAAAGGGAATGTGTCACTCAGCCTGGCACATACAGGGACCAACGAGATGCCTGGCATGTCTGGAAGGCAGAGGGCACACTGGGCGGCCCTTGTGGTCAGCAGCGGGAACAGGCAGAGGAAGCAGAGCTCAGTCAGGCAGGGAGCTCTGCACTGCGTGAGAGACCTCGGGCTGTGCCCCACAGCCGGACGGGGAAGCCAGCTGGGCAGATCTGCCTGCCTGGACAGGAGACCAGGAAAATCCAGCAGCTGTTTCAGCTCCTGGCCTGCAGACCTGGAGGCTGGGCTCTGGCAAAGTGTGGGTCCTGGCAGGGTGGGGCTCAGAGGACTTACCCAGAGTGATGCTGAGTGCTAGGGCCATGTAGGTAAACTCCAAGCCCTCCTGGGACTCCTCCAGCGTGGCCAGGAGTGCCACCAGCTTGTTGCACAGCTGTAGCTGCAGCTCCGCCTTGTGGTTGTCCGTAGTCACTGCCAGGGGCAGGGCCTGGTCCTACCACACAGGCAGGTGGGGTCAGGATTCCCGCAGCACCCACCTTGCCCACAGCCCTCCTCAGAGCTCAAACATGTACTTGGAGCTTCCCACGCCCCAGCTACCCCTGCACCTCAACACAGCTCTGTGCTCTGGGATAACACACAGTTCAGACACCCAAGTTGGGGGCTGAAGAGTCACCTGAGGCCCATCCAGCTACACTCGACAGCCTCAGACCAGCCTCTCCCACCTGGGCACCGGGAGTCTGACTGGGGGGAGCCAGCACTCCTCTCTGCTCTAAAAACACCACATTTATCTGTGCCCAGGGCTGAGCCACACCGTGAGCTCAGAGGAAGGGAGAAGCCGTCCCACTTCGGGGTGCATGCAGACCTGGGCCTCCCACTGATGCTGTGTGTCCTTTGACATGTCCCTGTGCCTCTCTGAGCCTCAGTTTCCTCATCTGGAAGATGGGGACAGGACTTCCCACTCATGGTTGCTTGAGGTCATCAGGTAGATGGGTAGAGCCATTGTCACGTCCAGGCCCCGAGCGTTTGTCCCGGGCAGGGGCATGGTCAATATTCCTGGTGAGACCACTTGGAAACTAATCATGTATATGGGTGGCCCTGCCTCCAGGTGGGAGGCCTCTACCCTGCCACACCTGTACCTCAGCCTCCAGGTGCCCCACTGAGGCCCACCCACATCAGCCCACAGGCCAGCTCACCCGGTAGAAGGACATGCCTTCCTCCCGCTCCCAGGCCCCATTGAAGAAGATGTCTCCAGCTGCCTCAAACAGCTCCAGCCCCAGGTTGGGGTCGCCTGTGTACAGGTCCACATTCTGTGCCACCTGAAAGGAGACAGAAGTTCCCTCAAGACCCACACCTAGCGAGGTGGCTACGCGCACCTTTGCCAGCCTCCTTCCTCTCACACACTACAGGTACACTTGAGTATTTTTCAGACCCTGCGCATGAGGGCTGCCCCTACCACTGGCATGAGGACAATGAACTGATGCACCTGAGTGCCAGGAGGTGACTGAGCAGCTGCAGCCCAGGAGCCCAACACCTGTGAATCCTACCACCAGGGCTAGCCCTAGCCCACTCCCCCTGCACTCAAAACAGTCTCCGTGGCCCCCAGATTGCTGGGAGCCCAGCCCCTGGCACCTTTCTGCGTTGCCACATCCCTGCCACATCAGCAGTGTTTGTGGGTGGGCCTTGTCCCCTCTTGGCCATGAGCTCTTGATCCCTCTCCTCAGCTCAAGGAGGTATACAGCAGGTACTCAATAATGAAAGCTTCACCAGGCTCGTGGGCTTCACAATTTGTTCCAGATCACACTGTGTTTGGGAAAGCCTCTGAAAACAGCCTCTATGATAGATTCATTTTGTAAGGAGATTTGCCACGTGTCGCTTGGAGCAAGCTCTTCTGTGTGTTAACTGAGTGTTCACATTATTTGAGCATGTGCTGTATACCAGCAGGTGCTGGGCACTGTGAGGGGCCGCGCCTCTGCCCTCAGGGAGAAGATGCTGGCCACTGGGGGAGGATGTGAGGGAACCAGTTGGAGGGAGGGAAAAGGCACACAACAGGTGCTCAGCAGTGGCTTAGGAATGAGTGGATGGATGGATGGATGGATGAATGGATGAGGAGATGTAGACACATGGATGGATGGATGGGCGTGTGGCTAGATTAATGCTTGGATGGATGGATGGATGGATGGATGGATGGATGGAATGATGTGTGTATGTCTGTACGTATGTATGGGTGGGTAGATAATGTATGGATGGGTGGAGGGTAGATGATGTATGTACATGTGGATGGATAGATGGTGGATAGACGAATGTATGGGTAAACAAATGGAGAGATAGATGAATGGAGGGATGGATTCATAGATTGATGGGTGGATGGATGAATGATGGATGGATGGACGAACGGTGAATGGATGGATGGGAGAAAGGATGGATGATGGAAGGATGGATGGATGATGGAAGGATGAATGAATGGATGGGTGGATGGATGATGGATGGATGGAAGGATGAACAGGTGGATGGATGGATGATGGAAGCATGGATGGATGATGGAAGCATGGAGAGATGATGGATGGATGGATGGATGAATGGATAAATAGATATGTGGATGTATGATGGATGCATGGAAGGATGAACAGGTGAATGGATGGATGTTGGAAGGATGAATGGACAGACGGATGAAACAACAGGTGAATGGATGGATAGACGGGTGAATGGATGGATAAAAGGATGGATGAATGATGGATGGATGAATGGACGGATGGATGAATGGACAGATGGATGGATGATAGATGGATGGATGGATGGATGGATGGATTATGGATGGATGGATTATGGATGGATGGAAGGATGAACAGATGAATGGATGGATGATGGAAGGATGGAAGGATGGATGGATGAATGGATAAATAGATAGATGGATGAATGATGGATGCATGGAAGGATGAACAGGAGGTGAGTAGATGGTTGATGGAAGGATGGATGGATGATGGATGGATATATGGACGAATGGATAAGTGGATGAATGGATAAATGGATGGATGGATGAATGATGGATGGATGAATGGTGGATGGATGAATCGTGGATGGATGGAAGGATGAACAGGTGAATGGATGGTTGATGGAAGGATGAATGGACGGATGGATGGATGAACAGGTGAATGGATGGATGATAAATGGATGAAGGATGGATGATAAAAGGACGGATGGATGAATGGACAAATGGATGGATGATGGCTGGATGGATGATGGATGGATGGAAGGAAGAACGGATGAATGGATGGATGATGGAAGGATGGATGATGGAAAGATGGATGGATGATGGAAGGATGGATGGATGAATGGACGAACAGGTGGATGGATGGTGGCTGAATGAATGGATGATAAAGGAATGAATGAATGATGAATGGACGAATGGATGGATGGATGGATGGATGGATGGACAGGTGAATGGAAGGATGAACAGGTGAATGGATGCATGATAGAAGGATGGATGGATGGATGGATGGATGGAAGGATGAGCAGGCGAGTGGATGAATGATGGAAGGATGGATGGATGATGGATGGATGGATGATGGATGGATGGAAGAATGAACAGGTGAATGGATGATGGAAGGATAGAAGAATGGATGGATGGATGAACAGGTGAATGGATGGATCATGGATGGATGGAAGATGCTTGGATGGATTATGGAAAGATGGATGGAAGGATGGATGGAAGGATGGATGGATGATGGATGGATGGAAGAATGAACAGGTGAATGGATGATGGAAGGATGGAAGAATGGATGGAGGGATGGATGAACAGGTGAATGGATGGATGGATGATAAAAGGATGGATGATGAATGAATGGATGGATGGACGGACAGGTGAATGGATGGATCATGGATGGATGGAAGATGGTTGGATGGATTATGGAAAGATAGATGGAAGGATGGATGGATGATGGATGGATGGATGATGGATGGATGGAAGAATGAACAGGTGAATGGATGATGGAAGGATGGAAGAATGGATGGAGGGATGGATGAACAGGTGAATGGACGGATGGATGATAAAAGGATGGATGATGAATGAATGGATGGATGGATGAACAGGTGAATGGATGGATCATGGATGGATGGAAGATAGTTGGATGGATTATGGAAAGATAGATGGAAGGATGGATGGAAGGATGGATGGATGATGGATGGGTGGATGATGGATGGATGGAAGAATGAACAGGTGAATGGATGATGGAAGGATGGAAGAATGGATGGAGGGATGGATGAACAGGTGAATGGATGGATGGATGATAAAAGGATGGATGATGAATGAATGGATGGATGGATGAACAGGTGAATGGATGGATCATGGATGGATGGAAGATGGTTGGATGGATAATGTAAAGATGGATGGAAGGATGGATGGATGGACGGACAAGGAGGTGAATGGATGGACGAAGAGGTGAACAGAAGAATGATGGATGGATGGATGGACAGAAGGATGAACAGTTGGATGGAAGATGGAAAGTTAGACGGAAGGATGGATGGACGGACGAACAGGTGAATGGATAGACGAACAGGTGAATGGATGGATGGACAGGCGAATGAATGGATGACAAAAGGATGGATGGATGATGGATGGATGGATGCGTGGAAAGATGAACAGGTGAATGGATGGATGATGGGAGGATGAAAGGATGGATGGATGGATGATGGATGGATGGATGGATGGAAGGACACACAGGTGTATGGGAAGATGATGGAAGAATGGATGGATGGATGGATGATGGATTGATGGATAGAAGGATGAGCAGGTAAACAGATAGATGATGGAAGGATGAATGGATGGGTGGATGGACAGGTGAATGGATGGATAGACGGGTGAATAGATGGATGATTAAAGGATGGATGAATGATGGATGGATGGATGGATGATGGATGGATGGATGATGGATGGATGGATGGATGGAAGGATGAACAGGTAAACAGATGATGGAAGGATGAATGGATGGGTGGATGGACAGAGAGTGAACAGCACAGGGGTCCTCCTGCATCCCTTGTCACTCACCTGGATGTACAGGTCCACCAGCTCGCTCTGCCGCAGGATGTAATAGATCTTCCCTGCTTGTAGCCAGGCATGTGCCTCCTTCTCTTTCCTCTGGAGGTCAATGAAAATCCCCAGACTTCGTTTGCTGTAGTCCAGAGCGGATTTGTAGGCCCTGGAATCAGACGCAGGTGTCAGAACAAGGGCTCTCATCCTCCTGGAACCAGTCTGCCTCCTCCCGTGGGTCTGGTGACAGATGAATCTGGCATGTGGGGACTGGGAAAGGCCCTCTCGTGTGTGCAGTGTTCTGCTCTTCCCAGGCTGCTGGGAGGGCCAGGGTGAACTCACACGGCATGGAAAAATGAAGGACATCGTCTGAGGGAATCAAGCATCATGCTGCCCTGTGGCAGGAGGAGTGTGCTAGTCCATCTCCCCTGCCTCCCAGACATGGCCTGTGTCTTCTCCAGATGCACCAGGAGCCGTTAGTGTTCAGAGGCTATCTAGGCCGATGGTTCTCAAGGTGTGCAGGCATCACAGTCACTCGGAGGCCTGACTGTAGAGCTTGCTGGCCCTGCCCCCAGAGCTCCCGGCTCCACAGGCCTGGGGCAGGCCCTAGAACTCCCACTTGCCACAAGCTCCTAGGTGACATGGATGCTGCTCTACTGGTCGAGGGACTACACTTTGAGAAGCATGGCTCTAGCCCACTGGCCCATTTTCCTTCTGTGAACCTGAGGCCAAGACTGGAGCCAGTCTCCCGGGTCCCCATGGAATCTTGATCCTTCCCTGCTCTCTCAGTAAGTCCAACACTCGAGGGGGTGTGACTGCAGCAATGTCACTGGGCCCTGTGGGTGGGGTGGCCAGGGCCATGGTTACCCCACCAGGTCAGGATGCTTGAGGGAAGCTGAGTAGGCCACATATGGGACGTGAGACCTTGAAACCCTGCCCCAGGGAAGCAGGTGACACAACTGGCTCTGTCTTCTGTGGAAGAGAAGCCACAGGTGGCTGCTGTGGTCACACTTAAGGGGACAGATGAAGACCAGGAATGAAGATTCGGGGCAGGCAGAGGTCAGATGACAAAAGTCACTATAGTAGGAAGAACAGCCCAGAGTGCACCTACTGCCTCTGCTGGGGTTGAGATGACCTTTGACCCAACAAGGGAGGCTCAAGCTGGGACTCACGGGCCAGCAGCAGCCCTGGGACGACCCCAGGCCCACCAGCTCAGAGCATCTGATGCCAAGGAACCAAATGATCAAAAGGAGAGGGGCTGCTGGCGCCCTGGGCCAGCTTCCCTGTGCCCCTCTCCCTGCCCTGCCCGCCCCCACCTCTACCACTGCAAAGCCAGCCCTTACCACTCCGTGCCCAGGGACAGGTAGAGCTGACTGATGGTCTCCAGGAGCTGCCCCTCCAGCACCTTGTCAGACACCTTGCGGGCCAGGGAGAGCTGGAGCTCGTGGTAGATGACACACTGGGCCTCGCTGGGCATGACGGCGCTGTATAAGTAGCACAGCCACTGGATGGCCGGCAGCTGGCCTGGGCAGAAGACAAAATGGAAGACGTTAGTCTCCCAGCATCGAAGCAAGGCTGGCTGTGCTCGGAGGCCCCTGCTTGCCTCTTTCACACCTCTGTGAGCCTGGGCCCCATAGGCGGGGAGCCTGAGCGCAGACAGGCCATGCACCCGTGCCAGGGCAGATGCCGAGCACACCGTGACATGGGCACACCTTGGTGCAGATGCTCATGGTACAGGCCGGCCTTCTTTACAATTCCCAGGGCCGAGGTCCTGGCCAGGCTCGGTCCCTGCACCAGGCCATCTATTTCTGCTTCACAAAGCCCCTCTGGCCAGGACCAGGGCCGCCTTCAGCCTGAGCGGATGAGGCCAGGGGCACAAGTAGCCCCTGTCGCAGATGGAACCCTGAGAGCAAAGCCAAGCGTCATGTCTGCCACACATGGCATCATGTTGGGGGAATGGGGTTCAAAGTCGGCCCCTGGTCTTCCCACACATGCTTCTCTCATGCAACCAGGCTCCTCCCAAAGCCAGGGCACTGGGAACGGTGGAAAGCTTCTGATTCTCTAGCGTCAGAAACATTCCGGAGATTAACACCGGAAACCAGGTACGCCGAATGGACATCTGTCACACACACCCCCCAACAACAGCTGAATACACAGTCCTCTCGAGCACCCATGGGACATTCCCCATGACAGACCATGTGCCAGGTCACAAAATGAGCCTCAGTGAATGGAGAAGGACTGAGACCAAAGCAGAGGTGTTCTTCAGCTGTACTGGCATGAACACTCGAAATCGACAGTGAAGGAAATGTGGGAAATTCAAAAATATGTGAAAATTACACACTCCTAAACAACCAGTGAGTCAAAGAGACCATCCGGGAAACCGAAAACTAATTTGAGAAGAATGTAAACAAATGCACAGCCAGGGCCAGCGCAGTGGCTCACGCCTCTCATCCCAGCACTGTGGGAGGCCGAGGTGGGAGGATCGCTTGAGTCCAGGAGTTTGAGATCAGCCTGGGAAACATGGTGAAATCCTGTCTCTATAAAAAAAAAAAAAAAAAAAAAAAAAATTCAAAAATTAGCCAGGTGGGTTGGTGCACATCTGTAATTCCAGCTACTCGGGAGGCTGAGGCATGAGAATGGCTTGAACCTGGGTAGAAGTTGCAGTGGGCCAAGATTGCACCACTGCACCCCAGCCTGGTCAATAGAGCAAAACTCTGCCTTAAAAAATATATATATAGCAGTGTATCAAAAATTCCAAGATGCAGCTAAGGCAGCGCTGAAAGGGAAATTTATAACTGTAAATGTCTACATTCAAAGAAAGAAGAAAAATCTCAAATCAAAAACCTAACCTTCCACCTTGAGAAACTAGAAAAAGAACTAAACACAAAGTGAATAAAAGGAAGAAAATAATAAACGTGAGAGTGGAAATGGGAAGTAAAAATACAGAGAATGGAAAAACAAAAGAGATAATCAACAGAACCAAAAGTGGATTTTTTGAAAATAATAACAAAACTGACAAATCTTTCACCAGACTGACCAAGAAAAGAAAGATGGGACACAAATGACTAAAATCAGAGACTGAGCACCATGGCTCAGGCCTGTCATCCCAGCACTTTGTGAGGCCGAGTTGGAAGGTTGGCTGAGGTCAGCATTCAAAACCAGCCTGGGGAAACATGATGAGACCCCATCTCTAATAAAAATGAATAAATAAAAAATTAAAAACCCAAGTTTCTAAAATCAGAAATGAAAGAGGAAACATTATTGCCAACCTGACAGAAATAAAAAGATTCCATGAAAACACTACAAACAATTGTACACCAAGAAATCAGACCATCTAGACACAACAGCCAAACTCCTAGAAGGACACAAACTACCGGAAATGACTCAAAAATGACTCCAAGTAAGCATGTGGGGTATCAACCCCACCCTCGGTCTCCTCGACCGTTCAGCTCAGGGTGGGGAGACAGGGAAGCATGATTCCCGTTCCCTGGCCTGCATTTCCAAGTCTGAATCCCCCAGCACGCCGGGGAGGGCCTCGTAGGAGGAGGTGCCACAGGCTGTTGTGCCAGGAGCAACAGGAGGCTGCAGTGGGGGCTGGGGCGCTGGGTTCCTGGAGGGTCTCCTTCCAGTCAGAGAATGCCCCTGGGGAAGAAGCCTGGGTCTGAAACCCCCAACCCTCCTTAGGCAGATGTGTGGGACCGGGGCCCCTTCACACGGTCCTTTCCAAAATCTCATCCCTCCTAGGGCCAGGAGTGGGTGCCAGGCCTTTGCTGGGAAATGGGCAGGTTTGGTCACAGCCCCTGGGGCTCTGGTCCAGGCCACAGGAGGCACCTCTGAGTGGTCTCACTATGCCATGACAAAGCGCTGCAAGGCAGAGGGGACTCAACAGTATCCCTTGTCTCAGCCATTTCCCTGGACTCAACTTCCTCATCTATCCTCTACAGCCTAGATTTCGGACAGCCCTGCCCACCTGCTGTCCGTTCACTGCTCAGTCTGCAGTGACTGTTCGATAGCACCCCATGGCTCCCCAGTGCTCTTGGGGAAAAGGCCAAGCCACAGCCTGAGGCCCCAGGCCCTGCTTAGCTCTCCAGAAGAGCTTCTCACCATCCAGCACCCAACCCACCCGCTCCCAACTCTGCACCTCCCTGCATAAGCCCTGCTCACTCACCCCTGCTCACACCCCACTCATCCCCGCTCACACTCCCGCTCACTCACCCCCGCTCACTCACCCCTACTCATCCCCGCTCACACTCCCGTTCACTCACCCCCATCACACCCCGCTCACACCCCACTCATCCCCGCTCACACTCCCGCTCACTCACCCTCGCTCACACCCCACTCATCCCCACTCATCCCCGCTCACACTCCCACTCACTCACGCCCATCACACCTCCACTCACTCACCACCACTCACACCCCACTCATCCCCGCTCACTCACCCCCACTCGCTCACCCCTGGGCCTTCACACAGGCTACACCTCCAGCCCCTCCACCACCACCAGCCCCTCATCCACCACCTATTACTTGACTAAATCCTCTCAACCCTCTGGTCCCAGACTAAAGAGGCTTCCCTAACCCGGGGCCAAGTGCTGCCCCGCCATCACGCCACTCACCCTTTTGTCGCTTCTGTGGCCTGAAGCTCACATTCCCACGCTCAGTCTCTGCCACCTGAGGACCCCACAAGCCCCATTTGTGGGTGGGGCCTGGCACACTCTGCACAACAAGCTGCTTTTGCATGAAATGCTCTGTGGCTTTGGGCAATCACCCGCCCCGTGTCCTCTGTGAAGTGGGATGACAGGTGCGCAGGCTGCCGAGATACCAAGCAGATAACACAGGCACAAGAACTGGTGTTCAGGGCCTGGCTCATGGAGGGGCCCCAAGTCCCAGCGTAGCAGAGCCTGCCTTGATCCCAGGGTTATGTCTAGGGATTCCCAGCACGCAGGACTTTCAATGCTCAAGGCAGGATGGTCCCTGGGCAAACCAGGAAGAGCTGGCTGCCTCAGTAGGGCACAGAGGGCCTGGCCCTGCATGGGAACCGCCTGTCTCCAGGGCGCTTGCCAACATCTCCTACTGGCCATGACTCAGCACTTTCGATGGTGGAAAAACCATCACTTGTTTCCGAATCACAAACCCCAGGTGTGCCCTGACCCATGTGGCCCCAGAAGGCTCACAAGAGGAACTGGGGCACTCACTCTCCACGTGGTCCATCTCCACGGTGACCAGAAGAGCCCACTCGTAGTAGCACTTGCCCTGCTGGGCTGGGCCCTGGCGGGTGCAGAGGTGGCCCAGCTACAGGTGTACGTGGGTGAAGTCCCGGCCACACTCCCTGCAGGGAAGCCTCGAGAACAGCCGCACAGCCCCCAGGAGGTAGTGCTGGGCCAGGCTGCTGGCACTCACATGCAGGCACAGGGTCCCGAACTTGGCCAGCACCACTGCCTGGTTCCTCCGCTGGCCCAGGTACCAAGCCGCCCGTAGGGCGCAGTAGTAGCCCTCGGCTGCCTGCCTCGTCTGACCTGTCCTCTTCAGAGCCACGGCCACCATGTTGGCAATCACACCCTCCTGGTCCTCGCTGGCCACCACTGCATCCTGGACAGACTGCAGGAAGTTCAGGGCCACCGGGCTCTGTCCATGAAGCACGTGCAGCCAGGCCAGGGCCACCAGGCAGTCCATGATGGCACAGACTCCGGCAACAGCACTGGCTTCCACAGCCTGCGTCATGAAGGTGACGGCTGGGCCGTGGTAGCCACGGTGGCTGTACGGCTGGGCCAGGCTGGCGTGAAGAAGGCCGCGCAGCGCCTGGCCTGTGTCCGGGGTTAGGGAGGCCAGCGCTCGCCTGAGGTAGTGGGAAGTCTGGGTTGGGAGGCTGTGGGGCTGGAGGGCGTTCTGGAGCACCAGGTTCACGCTTCTCAGCGAGCCGGCCAGTGAGTCCTGTGTCCTCAATGAGGCCACCTTGACACAGCTCAGCACCAGGTGGGGCAGGCACTTGCGGCCAGGAGTAGGAGCCAGGAGTAGATGTCAGCCAGCAGTAGGGAGCAGTCTGAGAGCCACGCAGCCTCTGGGGCTCCCGAGTCCCTGTGCAAAAGCAGCAGCCGCTCCAGGAAGGGCAGGGCCTCCTCGGGCTGCTTGAGGTGCACATGCTGCCTGGCCAACTGGAAGCAGGCCCGGGCCTCGGCCTGCAGGCTCTGGCCACCCACCGCCTGCTGCGGCGCCAGCTGCAGGAGCTCTCCCTCCACCTCGGTGCTGCAGATGTGGCCGGGCGTCCCCAGAAGCAGAGTCATGGCTTTGGGAACCACCTGTGTACACTTCTCCGTTCTGCTTCCGTTAAATGCTGGCCAGGTTGGCGTACACAGCCACCACCAGGAGCAGGTCCCCAAAGCTGCCCTCCAGGGCCCCCAGTGCTTCCTCCAAGTACACCCGGGCCTGGGACAGCTTGAGCCTCCTGCTGCACAGCCGCCCCAGGAGGAAGCAGAGTCTGGCCAGGGCCATCAAGAGGCCAGCTTTCTTGGCTGCCCCTCGGGCCTGTGCCAGGCACCCAGTCAGCTCCTCCTTGTCGCTAAAGCTGCAGAACATGCTGCTCAGCCATAGCAGTGCCAAGTTGTACAGGCCACGGAAGCTGGCCTTGTACCTGAGGGCGTTCAGGAACAGCAGCAGTGAGCTCAGGGCCTCTGAGTCCTCCCAGTCATCCTCAGATTCCAAGAAGAAGGAGGGCTCCTCGGGGTCCTGCAAGCTCACGTTGCTGGATGCTGCACAGAGATCCCAGGACGCTGGCTCCTGGGGACAGCCTGGCCAGGTCTTGCATTGTTCCAGAACATTCTTCACCTTCGGCAAGGTGTCCTGTGGCTCCAGGCCCAGGCAAGGTGGAGGTATTTCTGCAAGTCACAAAAACACCTAGACAAATTAGAGTCCAGCAGTGAGTCCTTTGTCCACTGGGGGCAGGGTCCCCACATCCCCACCCTCTGTGTCTCTGGCGCAGCTTGCCATGAGCCCTTGAGAATTATGTGCAATGCAAACCCGGGCCTGGAGCACGTAGAAACTCCGGCACTATGGGGACAGAGAGAACACTCGGGCCCGTGGCCCGACTCTCCTACAAAATCACCCTCCTATCCTGCTTTGTCACCCACCTGACAGCATGGATTTAGGAGACTATGTCAGCTCAGTGATCCCTCAGAGCATTCTACCTTCCACTCAAACATTTCAGAAAAAAAAAAATTATATCCACAGAGAGAGAAAAAGAAAGTAAAAATGGGGTGAAATGTTTGGGGAATCTGAGGGAAGACCATACGGGAATTCTCTGTACTATTTTTGCAACTGTTCTATAAGTCTGGATTATTTAGAATTCAAGAGTTAAACAAAGAAAAAAAAAACAACACTATCTCCCTTTGTGAATCCATCCTGTCTTTCCCCTGGCAACTTAAGGACGCTCTCAACTAACACATCTGTTTTTTCATAAACACTAAAAGAACCCTTGCCTAGTTTTGACTTTCTGTGCTTGGCAGAAGTGTGTGTGTGTGTGTGTGTGTGTATTTCATATATATGTGTGTGTGTATATAAGTATGTGTGTGTGTTGTGTATATATAGAGAGGGAGAAATATATACGTGTGTATATATATAAATCTATATTTTATATTTACTATGGTAATATGTATATCTGTGTGTGTGTGTGTACATATATTACATACCCCATAGCCTGTCCTTAACCAGTTCTAAACTTAGTGGGAAAAATACATACCTAAGCAGAGAATTTCAAAATAATATGATGAATGTTTTGATACAGGGATGTGTTGCTATGGAACACGCTGCTAAGACACAAAACCTCCTAGATGGGGCAATGAATGAACGAAGTTTTGCACCTGTAGTCACCCCCTCTGATATCCCCACAAATGTTTATAGTTATATGCATTTGCTTCCCCCAGGGCCCCCGATTCATAAGGGTTAGTCCTAGAGCCTAGCAAGTTCCTACTACAGCTGGAACACATATGCCATTCAAGAAACAGTGGCGGAGTGAATGACGAGTTAAGAACCATTTGTCAGCCAGTGCTCAGTAACACAACATGCACTGGTATGCAAATTATATTTTTGTTGAAAGCAAGGGCAGGATCACAAATTATCTTTCCAGAGAAAGCAAACCTCAAAAGCTTCTTTACCCTACTAAAGCACATTATAAGAAGCTCCCCTTATGTAAAAGAAAACCTCCTCGTTCATTATCAATGGCATGTAAACCAATAAGCCTTCACCTGTGATGACATCTCTTCCATCCCCAGGGCTAGATAAAGGAGGTTCCGGAAACCCTGGTAGTTGTGAAGGCAGCTCCCAGCTCTGACACTCTTGAACCCTGCAGGCGCAGAGGTCACACAGCAGAACAACCGAGGGAAGCATCATCAGGCTTCGAATATGTTTGAACCAGAGACGGCAAATAGGCTTCAACCAGCTGAAGACACCAGAGATTCATGGTGGCCACCTGAGGGGTTGTGCTCTTAAAAAACAAAAATTAAACATAAAACTAAAAAATTAAGAAAGGAAGGGGTCAAGAATCCATCAGGTCTGACTGAGATGCGTATCAGTGACTAACACCCCGTAAGGCAAAAGTGCTCTGGTGCGCTTTGGGTTCTTTTCAGCAGTATTCAAAGGCGTGTACTTCCCTAAGACTAAGCCACGGAATACCCCCAGCAACACTGCCAGGAGAGACGTCTCCCATGGATTTGGCTAGAAATACAGTTGTCTTTAACAAATTAACACTGAATAAATCCTGACTTATTAGAGCCTGCGAGAATGACCTTCTCAATGATAACAGTTATCACTACAATCTCCAAACATCTGCGATCCTGCAAGGAGGACCTGTGACAGCGCAGGCCACATGTCCAGAATGCTTCCCAGACTGCCTGTTACAGAATAAAAGAAATGAAACCCCCCCTAAGAATGTCTTCTCTCACATTTAGCCAGTTGTTCCTTTGTGTGCATCTCTGTGCTAAAATGGCTATTCTTCCCCACAGCCTGAAGTCATATGCTACAATAAATGAGACTCACATGAAACCAGAAACGTGCAGATGCGAGGAAACCAACACAAATGAAATGGGCTGGAGAGTGTGGCCAGGAGGATGGTACTTCCCAGGAAGCAATTACTTCATCTCTGCCCATGAGGCAGGCAGCTGTCACTGTCCCCCAGGCCCACACCAGCCACTCGAAGTACGTTCTAACCAAACTACCTCCAACAATCAACATCAATACACCACACAATTGGCTTCTGAAAGGACACCTTGCAACCAACAAGAAACTGTTAGCAGAACTTTGAAAACCTGTGCAACTAAAAACCTTGGAAAGGGATAAACACTGCCACATTTTGACTCAAATACTGTTACGGGGTGGCACCGCAATAATTCACTGAAACAAAAGAATGAATGAGGAATACTTTTATATAGGAATCAGAGGAAGCATTACTAAACATTTAAAGAAATAGGTAAAGAAACTGCTAGGTTCAAATGCTACCGTGAGACACTGTCAGGGCCTTAGGCAAATTCACTTCTCTTGGTCCTGTTTCTAGGTTCATCAAAAACCAGCTTTGGACTAGGGAATCTGTTGCTTCCCAAAGCCTTCCTTCTGTGATTCCAGCCCAGATTTTAGGACTGCTCTCCCACTTGGTATATGAAAGCACTTTCTAGTATAATAGCAAGAGTACATTTCTGTGTTGAATGCGGTTTGGGACCTACTGAAAGGAATGAGGCACATCCCCCATATATCTCCCAACTTCCTGAGCCCAGCACACATTCCTCCATATTTCTTTCAAACTTCAGAAAAACATCACCTGGGAGATCTCCGATAAGGAATGCTAAATGTATAATGTTAACCAATTGTAATGCTGTAACCAAGAGAATTACCTTGTTCCCTGTAACTTTACATATCCTGTTTACATCGGGCTATAAAAAGCAAGCACTCGCATTGTTCGAGGCCCTCTTGTATGCTGTGGAATGGAGGGACCAAGTTCGAACTTGTAGTAAAGATCCTTGCCGCTTCGCTTTGACTCTGGACTCTGGTGGTCTTCTTTGGGGAACAAACGGTCTGGGCATAACACTACTCTATGAGGCAGAATATCACCATGGAACTTTAAGCATGACGACAAGGCGCACTCTAGATAAGAATAACACATAAGATGTGGCCATACACCTGTGCGTGCCTGGCAGGGAGATGGAGAAGTCTCACTTAATGAAGCCGCGGTGCCTGTTGCACCTGAACATCCTCAGTCCACGTCAAGTTCACAATGTCCTTCTGACATCAAACCACATGTATCCCATACTTTTCCATACTTTCTACCCAAGATTAAAATATGCAGAGCACCGTGATAAAGACGCCTCCATCCCCAGCATGTTGGCTCTCGTTCTGTAGAATTACGTACTTGAGGTACAAAATGATCACCAGGCTGCAGCTGCAAGCAAGACTGGGCTCCGTGGGGACAGCCACTCCTGTCGCCACAGTCTGATGCAGCTGCAGAGAAGCTGTGGCTGAGGCCATTCACTTTGTGAGAGAACCACACAGGAGGGAAAAGGTAGGGGAGGTAGAGAAGAGGGCAATGTCAGGCCTCTGAGCCCAATCCAAGCCACCGCATCCCCTGTGACTTGCACGTATACACCCAGATGGCCTGAAGTAACTGAAGAATCACAAAAGAAGTGCAAATGCCCTGTCCCACCTTAACTGATGACATTCTACCACAAAAGAAGTGAAAATGGCCGGTCCTTGCCTTAAGGGATGGTATTATCTTGTGAAATTCCTTTTCCTGGCTCATCCTGGCTCAAAAAGCTCCCCCACTGAGCACTTTGTGACCCCCACTCCTGCCCGCCAGAGCCAGAGAACAACCCCCCTTTGACTGTAATTTTCCTTTACCTACCCAAACCCTATAAAATGGCCCCACCCTTATCTCCCTTCCCTGACTCTCTTTTGGGACTCAGCCCGCCTGCACCCAGGTGATTAAAAAGCTTTATTGCTCACACAAAGCCTGTTTGGTGGTCTCTTCACATGGAGGCGCATGACAGGCAGGTGCAGAGCCAGGGAAGGACCTGTGATGAGAACAGAAAGGAATGCGCCTGCCTGTACGCACACTCGGATTTTATGACAATGTGGGCATGGGGCTGAACAGGATGCCTGAGAACATGCCTCCAAGTTCTTTTGCTGATTTTCTAAATATTGGTGTAAAATCTGAACTCAGACAAATTTCTTTTTCAATCGTTTCAATCAACATCTTTGGTGCTCAGCATCATGTCTACATGATCATCTAGAAAACCAACTTCTGTTCTAAGGCTCACATCTTCTATTAAGTCCCAGGGATTTTACAAGGGAATGCACCTCTCATTCGCATCAAGAACACACACAACTACCATTCAAGAAATGCTTAATTTGCTAACATAATTTTTTAAACACCCAGATTTGAAATACAATAGAGAAGACAACTTTTTGATAGCTCTGCTTTCCAACTGCGAACTGCGGGTCGAGAAAATAACCTGCCATGATTTCTAACCAGTCAACAACCTGTCTTCCCTGGCTGCAGTAGGAGCAATCTTTCTGAGCTCAGGATGAAAAAGAACCCAGCTGTTCAGGGGACAGATAGTCATCAGTTCTCAGCGGGCTTCCTGGGTCCCAAATCCCCATGTGATACGTGGAAGTAAAAAGCTATCAATGACCAAGCATCTGAACTCTTATCCCACCTCGACATCTGCTTCTCCTGCCATGTAAATTTAAAATTAATAAGCCTGCTATTAGAGAACAGAGTTGGTACTGCATCTGTCTTCCTAAAATTATGGATAATTACCAGCCCACAATAGCTTCTAATCAGATTTGAGTAGTCCCTTACATAGGAAGCTAAAGTGCATCAGCCCTAAACTGAGAAGAAAACAGAAACTGGAATGTTCTAGATTTGATTTTCTCCCCCTTGTTCTAAAGTTGCTCTTCCCGAATCTCCTTCTACTGTCTTGTTTATAAAATGTATGAGAAACAGGGAAATTTAAAGACATGATAGAAATGGCCACTTTTTCTAGGTACAAACTCTGTGAACATTATTTTCAGCTGCTGGGCTTTTTCTCCACAAACTGTGAGCCTGGAGGACATTTTCCCCCTCGTGGTTACACATTCAGAGTCAGGGAAAGTGGCTTTAGCAGTAAAGAGGGGAGTGCACTGAGAAGTGACCGGACATTGAGAAGGGCAGACAGGGACTCTACCTCGGTGGCCTGCAGCACTCCTGGGCCTCGGCCTTTACTTTTCTATCTGTACAAGGGATCTAAAGGCCCGTGATTCTAGGCCATGACAGCTCTTCATACACACACACACAAACATCACATGCCTATGTGAAAAGCTGTGACACTTGGCTGATTTCCTGAAGAAGTTATCTTGTATCATTTCTACTCATGTACTCCACCTCCTTCCAGACAAGTATCTGAGGATGATGGGCTATCCCACAGCCATGTGTGTAACCTCTGCTGCTTACGATCCCTGTTCACATAGCATTTTCCAAAAGCATATGGTGTGAAGTGACAGAAGAAAGAAGAATAAGGTTCTTTCAGCCCATTCATTCATTCATTCATTCAACAAATATTGACTGACTATCTACGTGCCAGGCACTGGTGATATAACAGGGAACATATATTTTTGTAGGTAGAGACAGACAACCAAAAAGTATGTTAAAGAGTGATCCATGCTATAGAGGAAAATACACCAGGAAACAGGAAAGAAGAATACCCCTAGCCACCCTACACTGGGGTGACGCTAGTGTTTACAAAATGGAAACAGCGGCAGGGTGCGGTGGCTCACACCTGTATTCTCAGCTCTTTGGGAGACTGAGGCAGGCAGATCACCAGAGTTCAGGAGTTCAAGATCAGCCTGACCAATATGGCAAAACTCTGTCTCTACTAAAAACATAAAAATTAGCTGGACGTGGTGGCACACACCTGTAATCCCAGTTACTCAGGAAGCTGAGGCACAAGAATCACTTGAACCTGGGAGGCAGAGGTTGGAGTCAGCCGAGATCATGTAACTGCACTCCAGCCTGGGTGACAGAGCAAGACTCTGTCTCAAAAAAAAAAAATAAATAAAAATAAAAATAAAATGTAAACAGAGAATATGATACCAAATGAAAGAACATGAACGATTAATTGTAACAAAAGCCTTTGTAAGCTGATACTTTCCTTCCTGGATCCTTGTCCCTTACAAATGGAAAAAAAGAGTGGGTAGGGGGTAGCATCAAAATGATGTTTTAAGATGGCTTGGGGTTTCAGATGTCTGACAGCCATACTCATGTACTTCAAGGAAAAAGCTCTAGCTCTATAAGCCATCTGGGCAATGGTTTAATGTCTTTTTCTTTTTTTTTTCCCCAGAGAGTTTTTAAAATACAGGAAAATGTATGTGTTTATTTGGCTGCTCTGTGCCCGCACACGTGCAAACTGTGCTAACAGGTTTTTCCATGTTTTGCTGAATTTGCCAGCTTGCCATAAACAGGCTTCCATGTCTTAATTGTCTATAAATAGCACAAACACACGAAAATGCAAAGCAAGACAAACTGTTCCTTCCACTGCTGTTGCCATGATGACAGCGAGTGACAATTGGCCAAATCAATACCCAGAGACTGAAGCTGTCTGGCAGAGAGCACAAGGTCGACTGCTTTTCCCATAGCATTTAAAGAAACAAGCGGAAACGGCTCTCCACACAGGACAGACACGTCCTTTGTTCTTTGAATAAATACTGCCAATGCCCAAAATACTTTCTCCATCACACTATCTATATGGAATTCAAGTTCCTTCCAATACTATGAGTAACGCCAGTGATAGACTATGTTTAGTCATAATGACCCATTAGCATTCTTTTTCCTCTAAAATGTTGAAATAATAACATTGAGTGTGCACTCACAAACTCAGGCTCTGAGTTTGATCTCGTTTGGTTCTTGTTGAAATCCTGTAAGATCAGTACCATATTCTCTCATTTTTCATAGATGAGGAAACTGAGGCATAGAAAGGCTAAGTAAGTTGTCCATGGTCACAGGTTATTTAGGAACTTTTCTCCAAACTTTCAAAAGTTAACCACTGCCACTATTACAAATGGGTTTTTGTTTGTTTGTTTTTGTTTTTGTTTTTGTTTTGAGACAAGGTCTTGCTCTGACCAGGCTGGAGTGCAGTGGCGTGATGATGGTTCACTGCAGCCTTGACTTCCCAGGCTCAAGTGATTCTCACACCTCAGCCTCTCCAGTAGCTGGGATTACAGGCATGAGCCACCACACCTGGCTAATTTTTTATTTTTTCTAGGGATGGGGTTTCACCATGTTGCCCAGACTGGTTCCAAACTCTGGGCTCAAGAGATCCTCCCAGGTCAGCCTCCCAAAGTGCTGGGATTACAGGTGTAAGCCGCTGTGCACAGCCCTACAAATGTGACTCATACAAAGTCAGAGCAGTGAGCAGGAAGAGAACAGAGACTTCAGCGAGTCTTCTGGCTGTGGCAACACCATATCCCTCCTCCATATCGTAATGTGTCTACACCCATCAAGCTCCTAGATGTTGAAGGCAGGCCAGCTCAGAGACGAAACAGCAGTCAAGAAAGAGAAGATGCAGACACGCGTCTTGATTTCACCTCGAGCGTATCTCTCTGCCCTGCAGCTGCACAAGCAGAAACCAGGTGGGAACTGAACAATGAGATCACTTGGACTCAGGAAGGGGAACATCACACACCGGGGCCTATCATGGGGAGGGGGGAGGGGGGAGGGATTGCATTGGGAGTTATACCTGATGTAAATGACGAATTGATGGGTGCAGCACACCAACATGGCACAAGTATACATATGTAACAAACCTGCACGTTATGCACATGCACCCTACAACTTAAAGTATAATAATAATAAATAAATTAAAAAAAAAAAAGAAAAAGAGACAAACAAACAAACAAAAAAAGAAACCAGGGGCCGTGAGTCAGAGGCAGTGTGTTTGGTTCCTGGCAGGTAATCTTTTGGGAAACCATCCCATACAATTAGTGTTACACTTCTCAAAAAGAAAGTGTGACTTTTATAGAAAAATCGATTCCATTTGGGAGAAAGGCCTAATAAAACCACAAAAGGATAATACATTCATACAACAACAAATTCAATTCATCTGTCACAAACTGAAATCCCAAAGCCCTCTGGGCACACAGCTGCTTTTCTGAGCTGAAATTCAACTCCAGTTGAGAAGCAGGTCAATTTTTCTAAAAAGATTTCTTTTTCACATGCCTTAAATAAAAATTCCTTTCCCTCGCTTGTCATTTTCCAGATTTAATGGCTCTGTTGGTCTTCCTCTCATTTAGGCCATGAGCACTGGCTGCATGTCTGCTACGGCCCGGACTGCAAGGGAGGCGCCCTAGGGAACACAGATGACCTCAGCACAGCGACAACGGGGAAGGAGCACACACGGGGAAGGCAAGAGGATACAATCGCAGACTTCACACAGAAAAGAACGTGGCATCCATACCCTGTCCCATTTCTAGAAAACAACGATGCTGAGTCAGTAACATTTACCGAACAGCCTGCAGTGTGGAGGCAGGCACGAGGGGGCTCCATGCGAGGAAGAGCACCTTCAGAAGGGGGCGTGCAAACAACGTGGAGGCAGGAGACGCCCCCACGCACAAGGGCCAGCCTGGGGGCCTGCAGAAATGCCCATGCATCTAGGAGGCGGGAGAGAGGACAAGATACTTAAATGCTCCAAAAGGAATAGAAGCCTCCGAAGAACCTCCCCCGAAATGGGGCAGGGATTTACAAAAGACCAAACCCAGCATGCGCAGTTACCTGAGCATAGCGCCACCAGAGCGAGGTATCAAGGAAGAAACAGGGTCCTTAGAAGCCTGAGCCTCTACTCCCAGCTCTGCGACTCATTCACCCTATGACCTTGGTGAAGGCTCTTAGCTTCTGTGAGCCACAAGAGAATCACGGGAAAACAGAAGATATGAAAACTGCTCTGCCTTTTTCACAGAACTGCTGAGGGAATAAAATCAGATCATGGATTTTAAAATTCTCTGTGAGTTACGAAGTAAAATACAAACATATGAAATCATTCTTACCATTAGTAACAGCACTGTAAAATTAAGAGCAGAGGTAAGATCACAGCATTTTCCACCTCCCGACTCCCGAGAGAAATAGTGAGGCCAGCCGATGTATTTGGGCAACCCCAGTATCTAAGCTTTGAGAGCCTCAAACCGCTCATGAACTCTGACAGTATCACTCCAGTCCAGTGCTCATTAAGTTCTCCAAGACAGCCAACTGACCTAAAATACTACAGCTTTTTCAGCTGGGCTTGAAGCCCTCCAAGCTCACAGCACAGCTAAACAATGAAGAGGTTTTCTGCCACTAGACTCAAAAGCTGGCTTTTGTAGATTCCCATAGAAAGAACATTCAAGGCCAGGCGTGGCGGCTCACGCCTGTAATCCCAGCACTTTGGGAAGCCAAGGCAGGAGGATCACCTGAGGTCAGAAGTTCAAGAACAGCCTGGCCAATATGGCGAAGCCCCGTCCCTACTAAAAATGCAAAAATTAGGCAGAGCGTGGTGGCTCAAGCCTGTAATCCCAGCACTTTGGAAGGTCGAGACGGGTGAATAACGAGGTCACGAGATTGAGACCATCCTGGCCAACAGGGCGAAACCCCGTCTCTACTAAAAAGTACAAAAAACTAGCCAGGCGAGGTGGCGGTGCCTTTAATCCCAGCTACTTGGGAGGCTGAGGCAGGAGAATGGCATAAACCCGGAAGGCGGAGCTTGCAGTGAGCTGAGATCCACCCACTGCACTCCAGCCTGGGAGACAGAGCGAGACTCCGTCTCAAAAAAAAAAAAAAAAAAAAAAAAAAACACAAAAATTATCTGGGCAAGCTGGCGGGCACCTGTAATCCCAGCTACTCGGGACGCTGAGGAAGGAGAATCGCTTGAACTCAGGAGGCCGAGGTTGCAGTGAACTGAGATCTTGCCACTGCACTTCAGCCTGGGCGACAAGAACGAAACTCCATCTCAAAAAAAAAAAAAAAAAAAAAAAAAGAGCATTCGTTTTTGCTGATGTTCATGATCCTGTGCTTAACACAGAGAAATCATACAACACTGAAATCCTGAAAAACATATCATAAAAATCATTTACTGACTGTAAAGACTTTCAATATAACCTGTAACAGTGAGTTCCTCTCCTCTTTCCAGCCAGCTCCACTAACGTTCTGACCCTTAACAATGCTTCCACTAACAGAGAGGAAAATTAATAGGACCACTTACCCCTCTCAGCTGACAGCTAAACCAGTGCTTCTCCCTGGGCTCACTAAAGATGACCTTTACCCAAAACCAGGCTGCAAAGACCCCGTAAATGTTGACTAACAATTTCAAAATTCCCATGTTCTTTGTCCACTCCTAAGGAAGATGAACTGAAGCCAGGTGTCTCCAAGTCAGAACTAACAGAGGCCTTAAACATCAGATGGCCCATCCCCTTCTTTGACAACCGGGAGATCTAAAGCTGAGATTATGGAAGAAAACAGCCTGTTTAGTAACAAAGTGAAAACCAAAGTCTAGTCACCTAACCTCTGGTCCAGAACTCCTGCGATAATCCAGCACCCATACAGGATGAGTCTCCCTAACCAGAAACTCTGAAATCCACAACTTTTTGAGTGTCGATGTGATGCTCAAAGAAATGTTCATTGGAACAGCTCAGACTCTGGATTTTTGAATTCAGGATGCTCAAACAGCATGTACAATACAAATATACAAAAATCCAAAAATGTAAAAAAATCTGAGACACTTCTGGTTCCAAGCAATTTGGATGAGGGACATTCAACCTGCATTTTTTTTTTTTCCTCTAATGAAGGAAATTAAAAATGAGGCCTCAGCAAAGCCATTCAATCCATACTAAAGCCATTCAATAGTTTAATTAGTACCCATTTAAAGTTAAGTGCTACCCGCAGATATTTAAAAGGATGAATACATACATGCCTATAATCCCAGATCTTTGGCAGGCTGAGGCGGGAGGATCACCTGATGTCAGGAGTCCAAGACTAGCCCAGCCAGCATGGTGAAACTCCATCTCTACTAAAAATGCAAAATTAGCCACGCGTGGTGGTGCACACCTGTAATCCCAGCTACTTGGGAGGCTGAGGCATGAGAATTGCTTGAACCTTGGGGGGAGCAAGTTGCAGTGAGCCGAGATCACACCACTGTACTCCAGCCCAGATGACAAAGCAAGACTCTGTCTCCAAAAAAATAATAATAATAATAACTAATTTAAACTGTGTTTTCAAATGGAGCCCATGTTCTCAGAACACAAGCCCTGCTCTGTGCTCCAAGGGCACACAGGGTGCCCCTTTATCTTAATACTCACCAGATTCCATGGCAGCCATTGGGACGTGTGTCTCCATCGCACTAGACTTCCTGCGCATGAGGCAGGGATCATATATTATTACCTTTCTGTCCCCAATGTCTGGCCTAGAAGACACTCAGTAAATGATTCCTGAACTAAGTTAGTTACTAAGATATGTTAAACTTGTATTAACAAAATTGATTTAATAAGTTTGCCAATGCAGCGTTCATACCACACAGCTTAAATCTCAACCAATGGGTTTATCTTGTGTTCTGCTAGATTATCACCTATTAACATTCAGGAGGCACCTAGTATGTGCTAGGCATTACTAATTGCTGGGGACCTAGCAGTGACAAAACAACATTCCTTGTTCAAAGAGAATTTCTAGTATAAAGAGGAATAGAAGGAACAGGCTAGATTGATGAGAGAGCTAAGAAAAGGACAGGCTGCCATGGGAAGCACCTGGTCTTGTCTGGATGGTACATAGTTAACGAAGTCTGAGTGCTTCATATAGCGCAAGATCATCTCCTCCAAAGAAGCTAACGAAGCTTTGATTCCCCAGTAGCAGAAGTCACCACAAAGGTGTGCACAGCCCCATGCTTAGTGTAGGAAATGAAACCAAACAAACAAACAAAGCTCCAAATTCCAGAGGAAATGGTCCAATTATGAAATTCTCTGGCTACATTCAATTGAAATTCAAGGTATTGAAGAGGCCAATATTTAAGTGATAAATTAACCCAACCACTTAAAACTAAAGTAGTCTTTGGTTCAAGGGGTAAAGGTATAGTACCTTTTACAAATTTATTGGCTCCTAATATTTACATTTAAATATGATGATGGTGTAATAATAACTTTATTAAGTAGTTACTATGTGTTAGGCACAAAACTAAGCACTTTACACACACATTTGCATGATCCTGTGGGATGATAATGACCCCTTGTCATCCCATTTCATAGATGAAAGTCAGGTTTTTATAAGCTTAAAAATTTGCCCCAAATGACACAGCTAGTTAGCAAAACCCAGGCAGCCTGACTCCATAGGCCTTGCTTAAAGAAGTAATATTTATAAACTGTTCAGCACAGCGGTGGTACAAACAAGAGTTCAATAAATGCCTAAAGAGTACTTCATACCCAAAATCGTTTCCCGCCAATCAAACTAGACTTACTCTGGTTCTGCATAACCAACTGTCAAATTATTGTTCCATGAAGAAAAGGTGGAATGGGTAGAGATCAGAATAGAGTGAATAACTGGGAAATATACTTGATGACAGGTAGTAACAGGATGTGGCATTTAGGCTATTTCCACATTTGTTTGCATAACACTTTTTTTTTTCACAGTTCTAAAGCACAAGAGCCATTCTAAGCTGGTGAAAGCGTAAGGCATGTCTATGAGCCAGGACTCCAATTCACTGTGGATCAGAGCATCTCAACCTTTATGGTATATCAGAACCACCTGGGGGTTTTTAACAGCACTATAGCTGCGTAGGCTCCATTCCTGCGGATTCTATTTCAACTGGTCGGGAGTAAGCACGCATGCTTTTTTCACAGCCCCCCAGATGCAGCTAGGTTTCCAAACCACTGTCCAAGATGCTCTCACACTTCCGCTCAGTTCAACACACACTCACTGAGATTCTAAGCATTATGAATCGGGCTAAGTTAACAAGTCAGGCTCCACTCCCTAATACTGTTGGCAAAGAAACCAATATCAGAGATTTATTCCAGTCCAAACCAAATAAATTGCCAGGTGAAAAAAATGCCCTGGCATAGTTTGCCATACAGAACAGCTTCCTGTATCTTCCCGGTCAGTAGCCTAGAGACTGACTCTGAGCCATGAGAATTCAGAATCAGGGGAAAATGCCAGTCTGAGGCATCTGCCACACTCCTAATGTTATGCCCAGACCGTTTATTCCCCGAAGAAGACCACCAGAGTCCAGAGTCAAAGCTAAGCAGCAAGGATCTTTATTACAGGTTCGAACCTGGAACTCTCCCTCGCTCGTGAAACGAGACGGGCAGGAGAGCTCTCCCACTCAGCTCCGAACAATGTTAGATAGTCTAAGAAAAGTGGGCATAGAGTTATTATACAAATCAGATATATGATTGGCTAGTGTTTGAACAAGGCGATTTGGCTAACTATGATTGGTTCCTGCCATTTCTGATATTTTGGTTCAAACTTTGAGGCGGGAGAGCAGGTTTATGGCAGCAAGAGTTTATCTTACTTAAACACGTCTTGTGACCTTGCCTCAGAACTTACAAAATCTCTGGTATGTGCAAAACAAAATCTCTGGTACGTGCAGAAAACCAGGTACTCACAGAACTTATGAAATCTCTGGTATGTGCAAAGATTAGAGAGCCGAACAAGGGTGTAGCGGGTGGGGGGCAGGTACACATCTATCTTTGTGTCCTTTCATTTCCCCCTTCTCATAAGCAACTGGATGTCCAATCTTGGATTTCCAGAGTCTTATAATATAGCCTCACTTTCTGGGTGCAGGAGAGGCTGGTGATGGCTACGGAGGACCATTAGTTGGATGGTATCAAACCTTTCTCTGACAAATTGTAAAATTTTATTTACCACACAGGGGCCTATAGTGAATAGAAGTAGTAAAGACATTAGGGGGCCTAAAAGGGGGTGCCAGAAGGGAAAACATTGAAGAGCTCCACCAATTGTTAGCGGCTGTAGTGAATTGTTGCTTTTTCATTTCTAAGCTTAGTTCGTGTAGGCGTTGGACTCTTTCCTCAACTAACCCTGACTCATTTATATAGAAACAGCATTCTTCTTTGAGGAACATACAGGTACCTCCTTTCTCAGCCGTGAGTAAGTCTAAGGCTCTGCGGTTTTGAAGGGTGACCTGTGCTAGGGAGGTGAGCTGCCGCTGAAGGGAGGCTAGGGAATAGGCGGAGTCTTCCATAGCAACAGAGAATTGTTGTAACAGCTTGTCGTTTTCTATCATGGAGTGTTGTAGGGCCCCTCCTGCTAACCCCGCTGCGACGACAGAGGTGGTTAAGGATATTCCGGCAATTAGTGGTAGAAAAACTGCTCGTCTATGTCGCGCAGTTTTAGTTGGGGCGGTCCCTGCCCAGCCTATGAACTCTGCCAGGGTTAGCAGTGTCAGTCGGGGAACTAGGGTAACAGGGATACACAACTGTCCGTCAGAGATGCTTTTGGACAGAGTTTTTAACAGAGTCATATTACACCAGAAGAACACACCAGGGGGAGCATGTATGGGACTATTAGGGTATGTAGCCGATTGGTTACAGAGGCTGTTGCTAAATGCTGAATAACAATAGGGGTATTTCTCTTGGTATGGGTCACGGTACAGGGCCACATCGGGTATCGTGACTATCGATGAGTTAAAACCTGTATAGTTTGTGGGAGGGGAGGATAGAGGAACAGCCGTTAATGGTGGTCTTCCTAGGGTTGCACACATAAAGCAACAGGACAGGTCGCCTAAACCAGTGAGGTTGGCGAATGCTAGCCCTTCCCGTAATAGAGTTAGCCAGGAGAAGGGCTGCAAGTCTTGTGATAGCTTGGTTTCCTGCCTGTGGATTTGTGTGTGGATTAAGGGTTGAATCTGGACTAGACTTCTCCACAGATATAAATGGCTACTGGGCCAGGTACTAGTTGATGAGTAATATACTCCCCCATGTTGTGGGGTTGTCCACCGAGAGTCCCATGGGTCTCTAATTATCCAAGTGTAAGTGACGGGAGACTCAGTTTTGTAAAAATACCACCCTTGTCGTTCTCTCCAGTATCGGACAGAGTGCGTCTTACAGTAGCTATATGGGCAACCTGCACTCTGGTGCCACCAATAATTTTTACAATTATATTCAGTTTGATCATATTCAAAACAGATCATGGGTATTGCTGGTTGGGCAATCTGGAACCTAGTGAAATTGAGGTAAACTATAGTATTACACCCTGAGGGGGGGCAGTCTGCGCTAGCTAGCAGTTTACCCGCTTGGGGGGTTTCCCCGGGGTGAGTTTTGTTCTCATAGAGCCAGAACCTCCAGACATAGGGATTAGATGGCGCAGCAGTGAGGAGAGTCAGATGCATAAGGCATAAAAGCATAGGTAAGCTAGACATGGTTACGGCTATGGGGATGACGGCGCAGGGTTAGCTTTAAGGGATTGTTCTTAGCTTTGTCTATAGTCCATGTAACCGGTGCTCCAGACGGCTCGAGAAGGTCGGATGTTGGGTCCACTGGTTTGACGTGTGTGTAGTGGATCCACGAAGCGATGCCTTCTACTTTGAGAGCGGTGGGAGTAGTCAGGAGTACTTGCAGTGGTCCTTTCCACCTGGGTTGAAGAGTTTCTTGCCGGTGGCGCTTGACTAGGACCCAGTCTCCCGGCTGGAACGGATGAGGCGTCGGCGGAGGTCCTGCCTCGTACAGTTCTCGTAGTCTGGGCCAAATTTCCTGGTGAATTTTCTGTAAGGCTTGTAAGGAGAACAGGAGCTCAGAGACATTTTCAGTTTCAGGTTTGAGTAAGTCATCTTTTAGACTGGGGACCAGGGGTGGGGGTCTGCCATACATGATTTCATATGGTGTGAGGCCTAGTCTGTAAGGGGTATTTCGGGCCCGGAACAGAGCGTAGGGGAGAAGTACTACCCAATTAGCGCCAGTCTCCATGGTCAATTTAGTTAAGGTCTCCTTCAGAGTCCGATTCATCCTTTCTACCTGTCCTGAGCTTTGGGGCCTATAAGCACAATGTAATTTCCAATTTGCCCCCAGAATGGAAGCCAAATCCTGACTTACCTTAGCAACGAAGGCTGGTCCATTGTCTGACCCTATTTGGACAGGAAAGCCATACCTGGGGAGGATTTCTTCCAAAATTTTCTTTGCTACAACCTGAGCAGTTTCTCTCTTAGTTGGGAACGCTTCTGTCCATCCTGAAAAAGTATCTACAAAGACAAGTAAGTACTGATACCCATATTTTCCAGGCTTTATCTCAGTAAAGTCTATTTCCCAATAGATACCAGGCCTAGTTCCTCTACACCTAACTCCTGCGGTGGTCTGGGTTTGGGGGCAAACGTTGTTTAGTTGGCAGGCTTTGCAATTTGTTGTGACATCGCTGGCCAGTTCAGCTATGCGCCTGATTCTAAACTTGGCGTGCCTGATTAAGTCCATCATTCGCCAGGCACCCAGGTGGGTTGTCCGGTGGATGTGTTCCAACACCTGCCATCCTAATTTTTCTGGTAGGATGGTTTGGTCATTTATATCAGTCCACCACCCATTTTTAACCTGTTTTAGGGGAAGCGTGTTCATCCATTCGCGATCCTGTTCGGTATAGTCGGGAAAACATGGCAAATTTCGCGGGCCAGGATCGGGGAGCTGGAGCGCGAGGAGCTGACTGGGAGCTTTTGCTATGCTCCTTGCGGTTTGGTCGGCTAAGAAGTTGCCTCGAGCAATTGGCGTAGTTGGTTTCTGATGCCCAGGGCAATGTACGATAGCCAATTTCTTTGGTTTCCACAAAGCAGTTAATAGAGCTCGGATCTCTTGCTTGTTTTTTATTTCTTTGCCTTCGGCTGTTAATAGTCCCCTTTCTCTGTAGATGGCCCCATGTATGTGCGCAGTAGCGAAAGCATAGCGGCTATCCGTGTACACTGTTAGTTTTTTCTCTGCCCCTAGGGTGACGGCCTGTGTAAGGGCTATCAGTTCGGCTCTTTGGGCCGATGTCCCTGGAGGCAAGGGTTCCGCCCAGATTACCTCAGTCTCTGACGTTACAGCCGCTCCTGCATACCGCTGGCCTTGGTGGATGTAGCTGCTGCCATCAGTGAACCAGGTGAGTTCTGTGTCGGGGAGCGGACGATCTTGCAGGTCCTCCCGCACCCCATGCACCTGAGCCAGTATCTCAGTGCACTCATGGGACGGGGCGTCCAAGTCTGGATTTGGCAGCAGTGAAGCAGGGTTTAAAGAGGTTGGGGGCAGAAAAGTTATTCTGAGGGGGTTTAACAGCAGTCCTTGATAGTGGGTGAGCCGGGCGTTACTCATCCATCGGTCCGGCGGCTGCCGGAGGACGCCTTCAATGGCATGCGGGGTTATAACGCGCAACTCTTGCCCCATGATAAGTTTATCAGCGTCTCGGACCATTAGGGCGGTCGCCGCGATTATCCGGAGGCAGGGTGGCCAGCCAGCAGCCACTGAATCTAATTTTTTTGACAAATAGGCAACTGGCCTCTGCCAAGGGCCTAGGTACTGTGTTAACACGGCTTTTGCAACACCCTTACTTTCATCCACGTATAAGTGGAAGGGCTTGGAGACATCAGGGAGCCCTAGCGCGGGGGCTGATAACAAGGCAGTTTTGATTTGCTGAAAGGCCAGCTCAGCCTCTTCCGTCCAATTGAAGGGCTGCCGTTCCTTTGTTGCCTGGTATAGGGGCTTGGCTAACTCAGCAAATCCGGGTATCCATAACCTACAGAACCCTGCCGACCCCAGGAATTCTCTCACTTGCCGTGTTGACTGGGGTCTAGGGATGCATAGGACTGTTTCCTTTCGGGCCTTGGTTAGCCAGCGTTGCCCCCCTTTTAATAGGTACCCCAGATAAGTTACCTCCGACTTGCAGATCTGAGCCTTTGTTGCTGAGGCTCGGTAGCCTAGCTCCCCCAGAGTCTTCAGGAGGTCCTCAGTCCCTTGAACACAAGTTTCCGGGGACCTGGCCGCTATTAAGAGATCATCAACATATTGCAAAAGAGTTATTTCAGGGTGTTGCCGCCGGTACTCACCCAGATCTTCATGAAGGGCTTCATCGAACAGGGTTGGCGAGTTCTTGAACCCTTGTGGCAGTCTGGTCCATGTTAGCTGACCGTTGATGCCCCTCTCAGGATCCGTCCATTGAAATGCAAAGAGTTCTTGACTTTTGGGAGCCAGAGGAAGGCTGAAGAAAGCGTCTTTTAGATCAAGAACGGCATACCACTGTTTTCTGGGATGTAAGGCACTCAGAAGGGTGTATGGATTGGGCACAGTGGGATGTATGTCCATGACCCTTTTATTAACTTCTCTTAAATCCTGTACTGGCCTGTAGTCCGTACTGTTGGGTTTACGAACAGGTAACAGTGGAGTATTCCAGGATGAGTGGCAAGCCCGTAGGACTCCCTGGTCTAGGAGTCGGCGGATATGGGGCGTAATTCCTTCTCTTGCCTCCAGGGGCATAGGATATTGCCGAACCCGAACCGGGTCCGTCCCTGGCTTAACTTCCACAAATATGGCAGGTCGATGTTTAGCTAGACCCAAGCCCCCAGTTTCTGCCCACGCTTCAGGGAAACGCTGGAGCCAAGAGTCAATTCCCTGATCGGGGGGCTTTTGCTCTTGATGGAGTCGGTACTCATCTTCTAAGGTGACAGTCAGGATAGATATTGGCCTGTTTTGGGAATCAGTTATCTTGGGCCCTTCTGGCTCAAAGTGGATTTGGGCCCCCATCTTTGTCAGCAAGTCCCTCCCTAGTAGAGGGCAGGGGCTCTCTGGGATGACTAGGAAGGAATGGGAAACTTTTCCCGTTCCTAATTCTACAGTCCTCTGGGTTGTCCAGGGGTATTTTTTGATGCCTGTGGCCCCGTGCACCCAGGATGTTTTCTTAGACATTTTTCCAATTGGTTTGGTTAGGACTGAGCGTTCCGCCCCAGTATCGACCAAGAAGCGAACGGGGACCCCTCCACTTGCAAAGTTACCCTGGGTTCGGGGAGGGGGTCCGAACCCCGTCCTCCCTAGTCAGAGTCCTGGGTAACGAGTACGGAGGTAGGGTTAGCTGGTCTCCGTTTCTTTGGGCAGTCCTTAATCCAGTGGCCACGTTCCTTGCAATAAGCACACTGATCTTTTTCTAATCCTTGCCTAGGGCCTTGCTTTTTCTGCTTTCTGTTTTGGCCATTTCCTGCCTGGGGGAAAGCTGCTACTAAGACTTTGGTCATTTCTTTGGTTGTCTTGAACTGTTTTTCTTCTGGAGTATCCCTATTATTATAAACTCGCTGGGCCATCTGAAGGAGGTCCTGAATCTGCTTTCCCTCTAAACCTTCTAATTTCTGGAGTTTTCTTTTAATATCTGGTGTTGCCTGGTTTACAAAGGACATTACTACCGCTGCCTGATTTTCTGGTGCTTCCGGGTCCATAGGGGTAAACTGTCTGAAGGCTTCCATTAATCTCTCTAAATACACAGCGGGGCTTTCTGTCTTACCTTGTAACACAGAATATACTTTAGCCAAATTGGTGGGCTTGCGAGCTGCAGCCCGGAGACCCGCCATTAGAGTCTGGCGATAAATGAGCAGTCGTCCCCTACCTTCTTCCGTGTTGTAGTCCCATCTGGGCCGGGTCAAAGGGAAAGCCGCATTAATGAGGTCAGGATTTGCAGTTGGCTGGCCGTCATCTCCTGGAACCAGTTTTCTGGCCTCAACTTGGATTCTTTCCCGCTCCTCCGTTGTGAACAGGATTCGGAGGAGCTGTTGACAGTCATCCCAGGTCGGCTGGTGAGTAAACATGACACTGTCTAACAACGAGGTTAGATCTTTGGGATTATCTGAGAACCGAGCATTTTGGGACTTCCAATTGTATAAATCACTGGTGGAAAAAGGCCAATACATGAGACGGGAGAGCCCGGTATCATCGAGTGATCCTATTTCTCTGAGAGGCAGGGCTACAGTGGAGTCAGGGAGTCGGGAAGCTTGGTCCCGCTGTACGCGGCCTCGTGTTCGGCCAGCTGGTCCCCCCAGGTTACTTTCGCTCTCAGCTGCTTCCGCTTCTCGGTTTCCCTCTACGGAAGCACCACCCTGGGGGACTGGGTCCTGCGGGATAAGGTGCGGATATGGTGGGGGAAATGTGGGTTCTAACGTTAGGGGGTCCTGGCTGTCCAGCAGCACAGGGGCCGAGGGAGCAGAGGGAGTCTTTTGTCTTGTAGGTCGCGTTACTAGGACTTTGCAGGGCTCAGGGATGAATGGAGTTATCCAGGGTGGTGGGTTTTCCACAAGATCCTGCCACACTAGAATATAAGGAATTTCATCAGGATGTCCTGACTGCCCTGGCAGGAAAATCTTAGTTTTTACCTTAGTAATAATAGAGAGACAGAAAGTTCCTTCGGAGGGCCACCCTACGCCGAAAGAGGGCCACTCCGAACGGCAGAAAGTAACTAGCTTTCCCTTCTTTAGTTCTACGCTTAAGTTACGCCCCCGAGCCTTCACATCCTTAAAATTGGTAACAAGGAGTGAGAGCGGCGTGCTCTGGTTGTTGCCCATCTTTGGACTGCTCCTACAAAGAGAAGGGGGGACGAAAATGAGTGTGAAGCAGAGGGGAGTATCCGACAGGTCCGGTCCTGGAAGGGGAAGAAAAGGTTTTATGTTTCGTTTTGGGCTTACACTTAACACTTAACAATAACGGACAGACAGTAATAACAATGAGCATTCGCGAGCGCGTGTCGGACTTCCGACCTGAGTCAGACGGGGCAACCAAGGATGGAGGCCCCCAGATGGGCACTGGGGAACGTCTCCCACCAGTCCCGAGTGGCTGTCTTCTAGCGCGTCCGCCAAGACCGTGCCACTTACAGAACAGACCAATACAGATTACAGATTACGGATTTCGCGAAATTTCAGGGAGACAGACAGAGACAAAGACAGAGACAGTGACAAAGCCGGCTTACCTACAGATTAAGATCCGTTGACTTGGGGGTCTGGTGGGCTTGGGGGAAATCCCAGACGAGCCCCCATTTGTTATGCCCAGACCGTTTATTCCCCGAAGAAGACCACCAGAGTCCAGAGTCAAAGCTAAGCAGCAAGGATCTTTATTACAGGTTCGAACCTGGAACTCTCCCTCGCTCGTGAAACGAGACGGGCAGGAGAGCTCCCCCACTCAGCTCCGAACAATGTTAGATAGTCTAAGAAAAGTGGGCATAGAGTTATTATACAAATCAGATATATGATTGGCTAGTGTTTGAACAAGGCGGTTTGGCTAACTATGATTGGTTCCTGCCATTTCTGATATTTTGGTTCAAACTTTGAGGCGGGAGAGCAGGTTTATGGCAGCAAGAGTTTATCTTACTTAAACACGTCTTGTGACCTTGCCTCAGAACTTACAAAATCTCTGGTATGTGCAAAACAAAATCTCTGGTACGTGCAGAAAACCAGGTACTCACAGAACTTATGAAATCTCTGGTATGTGCAAAGATTAGAGAGCAGAACAAGGGTGTAGCGGGTGGGGGGCGGGTACACATCTATCTTTGTGTCCTTTCACTAACACACCCCCAAAAGCGCCCAGCTACATTTCACACCCACTGTCTTAACAGGGGTCGAAATAGAGAAGAGCAGTGCAATACAGAAAACAGAGCCTGCTGGGCGTCAAAAGCCTGGGGAATTCCAGTCCTAGCCCTGCTACCAATCAGTCTGGTCACTTCTCTCTGGTTCTGGTGTGGCCAACAGTTATGCAAGAGGATGAGGCATAAAAACACAGATGTCAGGCAAACTCCAACATCCAAAATACATAGAAATTAAAAAGCATTAAGGTGATATCAAGGAATGTATGGCATCAACCAGAACAGTACTGAAGTATTCGTTTTCCCATTCTTAAGAAATCAAAAGTGGAAGCAGAAAATTGAGCAATCGGCCTACCAAGTTGACTGGGGCAACAGAATACACTCACGGATTCTGCTCATAACAGCGGGGTGACAGACCAAAAGAAGAACTGCAGAGCGTCCCTCTCTCCTCTGTCCACCCATGCCATGAGCACGTGAGTGCATCCACACGCAGTGCCCAGTCTCCTGTTCCACTGACGCCAGCGTCCACTCACCACAAGCCTACCAAGTGCCACATGTGCTATGATGCTCCCTCATCTCATCACCATAGACATCCCTGCTGGAGGTGAGTATGTGACAGACGAAAATCACGGAGGCCTAGGGAGGTTGAGACCCGCATTCCCACTGTGGTGAGGGCGTGCTTGAGAGGGACCCCACGGCTGGGCCCTCCATGCCGCTCTACTCAGTCATCACTCCCAGACCAGAGCAACGAGGGGGAATTTTCTTCCTCTCACTATTTTCAGCCCCTTGGCTGACCCAGCATTCCCCAGAAAGCTATCGAGTTCGGGCAGCTCTGAGGCCACAAACCCATAAACGCACGGGACACACAGCCCATCTGTCTCTAATGGGTCTTTTACTTGTCATGCTGGTCATTTCTAAGAGCAGATGGGTTAAGAAAGACTTGGCAAGTTACCACGAAATGACCCCTCCACTCCTCCCTGGGGGAAGGCTGACTAGCGAGCAGTCAGGCCGGCTTTCTTCCCCCACTCCTGCATTCCTGTCCCTAAGGAGCCACAGACAATCCCAACAAATATAAGCAGGAGACAGCTGCCTCCTTCCTACAGCTGGAGGGGGGAAGGGTCCTCTCGGGTCTTTCAAACTGAATGAAAACCAAACTGTGAGCTGTACTGACCCGGGCCTCACCCATGTTGCAGGCGTGTACAACCCAGGTGCCCAGTGGTATCATCAGGCAGAACTACGAATGTACTTTCCATCGTTTTCATACACTGATTCCAGAACAGCTATCCACACAGCTCCACTTCTCACACATACGACGTGCTTCAACGGATTACACAGCATGTTCACCATGGCCCCTCATCCGCTCCTCCCAGCAGCCTTGTGTGATCCCTTGAGGATGCTTCCTCATACTGAGGTTTGAAACCAAAACTTTCCCAAGAACATCCAGCTAGTGTTAGAACCAGGAGATGAGGGCTTCTGATTCTAGAACCAGTATTTGTGCCACTATTCCACATGGGCGCCTCCAGGGATTTCTGCCTGATCTTAAAATGCAGACAGCAAATCCATCTCTCTACAGTCCTGAGGTTCCCTATAGACAAGAAGTCAAACTTCTAACAGAAAGCTTATACTTATTTGGAAGGCTACCTGGGATATTTCTTTTAAGTTAGTTTGTTCATGTTTTGGAAAGATTGTTCCAATGGCAATGCGGGGCATGAAGTGAAGAAAGGATTCCATGATGAGGCAGAGAAACAATTCGGTGGCTCTTACAACAGTTCAAATGAGGCTTGAGGCGCAACCAGAAAGGACAGAGGCAAAATGCACTGGAAAGAAATGCAAAATGAAACCCACTCAGACCCAGGATGGATAAAAGGGGATTAAGCATGATGGTGGTTTCTAGTTTGAAAGGCTGATGAACAAGGATGTCATTAACTACTGCAGAGTGGTATCTGGGGCCTAGGTTCACCAGTTTGTTTAACCATTCACCTGCTGAGCAGTCTCTGGGCTGTTTCCAGTTTCTAGCCTCTATAAATAATGCTGCTATAAACAGATACATATAGGCTTTTGTGTGAACATAAGTCTTCATTTCTCTGGGATAACTGCCCATGAATGTGAGTGCTGCCTCCTACAGCAATTGCACATTGAGTTTTTTAAGAAACTGTCAAGCTGTTTTCCAGAATGGCTGTACCATCTTCCGTTCCCACCAGCCAAGTGTGAGTGATTCCGTTTCCCCGCATCCTCACCAGCATTGCTCTTGTTACTACTTTTTATTTTAGGCATTCTGATAGGTGTGTAGTGACGTGGCTTTAGTGTGCATTTTTCTGATGGCTCATGATGTTGAACATCTTTTCATGTGCTTATATGTTATCTGAAATGTCTCTTCAGGTGTTTTATTCATTTTCAAAGTAGATGATTTGGTTTCACAGCTGAATTTGGATAGTTCTTTATATATTATAGACATGAGTCCTTTATCAGACATGTGGTTTGCAAATAGTTTCTCCCAGTCTCTAGCTCCTCTTTTCATCTTCATTTTGCATTTTACATTTTAGTCCATGATCCATTTTGAGTTAATTTTTGTATGAGGTATGAGGTTTAGATCAGAGTTCAGGTTTTTTTCCTAGGAATAATCAGGTAGCCAGTAACTTTTTTTAAGAGACAAGGTCTCACTCTGTCACCCAGGCTGGAATGCAATGACAAGATCAGAGCTCACTGCAGCCTCGACTCCTGGGCTCAAGTTATCCTCCAGCCTCGACTCCTGGGCTCAAGTTATCCTCCTGCCTCTGCCTCCTAGAGTAGCTGGGACCACAGGCAGGTGCCACCATGCCCAGTTAATTTTGTTAGTTTTTGTAGAGACAGGGTCTTGTGCCATGTTACCCAGGCTGGTGTGGAACTCCTAGGCTCAAGTCATCATCCCACTTATATGGGACCAGGCAGTGGCACATGCCTGTAATCACAGCACTTTGGGAGGATGAAACAGGAGATACACTTGAACCCAGGAATTCCAGACCAGCCTGAGCAGCAGAGGGAGGCCCTATCACTGCAAAAAATTTTAAACATTAGCTGGGCATGGTGTTGCACACCTGTGGTCCCAGCTACTTGGGAGGCTGAGGTGGGAGGATCTCTCAAGCCTATGGGGCTGAGGCTACAGTGAGCCATGATCACACCACCACACTCCAGCCTGGGAGAAAGTGAGATGCTGTTCCAAAAAAAAAAAAAAAAAAAAAAAGGCAAAAAAAAAAAAAATGCTAGAGCATCACCCATATTAAAGACAGGCATTGTCTTTTTGAAAATTTAATTTCAGTTATATAATGGACATGTAAAATATCCAGTTTGAAAGATTGAAAAATACATAACTCTAAGTACTCTTACCTTAAAATTCTGATTCCTACCTAAGATATCACATACTGTTTACATAAGTATCATAATACCTGGACAACAACTAAAAATGTGTAAGAGGGAGAAAAATGAGCATGTATGCCTACAAAAGGATATTTCCCCCTTATTACATAAAAAAGTCATCACTGCAAACCCCTGTGACTGTATCTAAAGCAAGCCTACTGTTTTACTTCTCTGTATTATAAAATGCAAGGCTAAAATTCAAATACTACACATTTCCTGAAGCCAAGGGTAGTTTACTTAAAATAAATGCCTAGGATCTATATCAAAAATATGAAAAAGCTAGCTACTTCATAACCATTCCAATCTAAGTTCAGCTTTTTCTTTTTTAATTGATACATAATTGTGTATTGTACATATGTATGGAGTACACATAGTGATGTTATAATACATGTAATGTATGTGATCAGCATAATTAGCATATCCACCATCTCAAACATTTATCATTTCCTTGTGTTGGTAACGTTCAATATCCTTCCTCTAATTATCTGGAACTATATATTCTATAAATATATATATTTTTTGAGACAAAGTCATGTTCTGTTGCCCAGGCTGGAGTGCAGTGGTGCCATCTCGGCTCACTGCAACATCTGCTTCCCAGGTTGAAGCTATTCTCCTGCCTCGACCTCCCTTATAGCTAGGGTTACAGGCACCCAGCACCACGCCCGGCTAATTTTTGTATTTTTAGTAGAGACGGGGTTTCACCACGTTGGCCAGGCTGGTCTCAAACTCCTGACCTCAGGTGATCCACCCACCTCAGCCTCCCAAAGTGCTAGGATTACAGGCATGAGCCACCGCTCCCAGCCTGAAACTATATATTCTTGTTAACTATAGCCATCCTATGTTATAGAACACTAGAATTTATTCTTATCCAAGTATAATTTTGTATCCTTTAACAAATTTCTCCCTATCTCCCTCTTCCCCCACCCTTCTCACGCTCTAGGATCCTCTGTCTACTTTCAACTTCCATGAGATCCACTCCTTTTTACCTTCCACATAAGAGAACATGTGGTGTGTAACTTTCTGTCCCTGGCTTATTTCACATAATATCTTCCAGTTCCATCCACGTTGCTGAGAATAACAGGACTTCATCCTGTGTTATGGCTGAATAGTACTCCACTGTGTATAAGGACCACATTTTCTCTATCCATCATCTGCTGTTGGACACCGAGGTTGATTCCATATCTTGGCTATGGTGAACAGTGCTGTAGGAAACATAGAGGTGCGGATGCCCCTCCGACACTGATTTCCTTTTCTTTCGGTATCTACACTGTAGTGGGACTGCTGGATCAGTCTGTAATTTCATTTGCAGTTTTCTGGGGACCCTCCATACTGTTTGCCATAGTGGGTGCCCTAGCTTACTCTTACTCTTTTTCTTTTTTCTCTTTTAGACAGAGTCTCACTGTTGCCCAGGCTGGAGTACTGTGGTGTAATCTCGGCTTGCTCACTGTAGCATCCGCCTCCCGGGTTCCAGGGTTCTCATGCCTCGGCTTCCAGAGTAGCTGGGATTACGGGCACTCACCACAGCACCCGGCAAATTTTTGTATTTTTTAGTAGAGATGGGGTTTCACCACGTTGGCCAGGCTGGTCTTGAACTCCTGGGCTCAAGTGACCCGCCCACCTCAGCCGCCCAACAGTGCTGGGATTACAGGTGTGATCCACCGCTCCCAGCCAATTTTTGTGTTTTTAGTAGAGACGGGGTTTCACCATGTTGGCCAGGCTGGTTTCAAACTCCTGACCTCAGGTGATCTGCCCGCCTCGGCCTCCCAAAGTGCTGCGATGTCAGCGTGCGCCCCGCGCCCAGCCAGCTGCTCTAGTGTACACCCCACTACAGTGTGTAAGAGCTCCCTTGTCTCCATAGCCTCACCAGCACTTGTTATTTTTTGTCTTTTTGATAATACCCGTCCTAACAGGTGAGATGATACCTCACTGTGGTTTTGAGTTGCATTTCTCTGATTATAAGTGATACTGAGCATTTTTTTTTCACATATTTTTTGGCCATTTGTACATCTTCTTTAAAGAAATGTCTGTTCGGTTGGGTGTGGTGACACAAACCTGTAAGCCCAGCACTCAGAACGCTAAGGCAGGAGGACAGCTTGAGCCCAGACCAGCCTAGGCAGCATAGTGAAACCCTAGCTCAAAAAAAGAAGAAGAAGAAAGAAGAAGAAAGAAGAAGAAAGAAGAAGAAAGAAGAAGAAAGGAGAAAGGAGAAAGGAGAAAGGAGAAAGAAGAAAGAAGAAAGAAGAAAGAAGAAAGAAGAAAGAAGAAAGAAGAAAGAAGAAAGAAGAAGAAGAAGAAGAAGAAGAAGAAGAAAGAAATACCTGTGTCTGTTCAGCTTTTTGACCTCCAAAAATTAAGAGCCCATTTTGGAATCTGACGACCTGCCTGATTCAGAGACAATCTGTGTTTGGTTCTACTCTGCTACTTCCTATGTGACTTTGGGAAGTTCCCTTAGCCACTTTGAGCTCAACCTCCTCAACATTAACCAGGAATAAGTACCACCTGCCTCTGCTGGTTAACGCTGAGGACTGAAATGAGAACCTCCACAACGCCACTTGACAATGCCACCTGGCAGGAGCCCCTCAATGCGGGGCTGGTAGGATCATCTGAAGCTAAGTATAACTTTCCTTTCCACTGTCCCAGGCTCACTCTGCATACGATTAGCAAAGAATAGTGAATAAAGGAAACCAAAATACTTGCTTAATTTTTAATAAGAAATTTTTAAAAAGTGGGGGTGGTGGCAAAATAGGAGGGAGAGGAGAGGAAGGAAAAGCAGTCGATCACAAGTTCTAGTCCAGGGCTCATCCCTGGCCTCCTCACTCAGGAAATCACCAGTCCCCACCTCCTGGGGAGGGGTACTTTCTCGGCTGGCTTCACCCACATGGAAGGCACTGCCACAGGTGTTCAGAAACCAGGAGCACCTTGAAATGGGCAATGTGCTTTGGGTAGGAGACATACAATTTTCCCGAAGGAAATCACAGCACAAAAGTGACCCACATGGAGGCACCAACGGCTGTAAATACTTGGTGGCAAAAACTGATGTCATACCTTCTGTACAGGAGACACACACCCAAATAAAACTTGCCAAAGTAGCAGAGAAAAAAATACAGCAGACAGCCAGTGCCATTCTGTTACAGAAATATTTATATCCCAAAGCCAGGGACCTCTCTGGAACACTGTCTTTATTTCCACGTTTCATGGAAGATATTTGAGTGCACTTACGTGTGTCTCAACAAACTTCCAGTCCCTGCTCTAAACCCTGTGGCTGCTCAGCGAAACCCAAAAGCAAGTATCAGTTTTCCTTCCAAGTGGGAAATTTCCTGACCTAGCGAAACCAGCATCAAATCCACTTATTATGAGAGAGCTGATTACAGGCGAAGCCCTCTAGTCCCAGGATGACTCCCCTCCTGCAGGAGCGGGAGGGATGGGCATAGCACTGGCCTGTCAGAGCACATCTCCAGGCAGTTTGAAACCATGGTTGCTCAGCTGAGCCATGATAAAAACCAAAACCAAGTATCTCTGAAAAGTGTACATGTCAAGAACCAGACCTCGGACCAGACTCAGCAGAAATGGATGTTGCAAGGTTTGTTCAGAGACCTCCTCTCCATGCCCCCTCTCCCCGGGACCTCCCTCCTTGCACTAGGAGCCCAGGGACAATGGACCACTCCCTTACCTCTAGCGCAGAGCATTTTCAGGAACAACTCCCAGACTGTACCAGACCCTGAAATGTATTCACTGAATGCACTATTTCTTGGAATGATCGTAAATCACCTGATTATAACAACAACTGTTTTAAAAGTGTTCTCTCTCTCTCTCTCAGGAATCGTGCCATGAGTTTGAGCAAGCAGCTTTGCTTCTCTCTACTGCAATTCTATCATTTGCAAAATATTAACAAATATTGTGTTCACCCATAGCATTCTTATAAAAAGCCTTAAGACCCACTTCATGTAGCCTGTCTGGAGCACAGACTCTGTCACGTGGTAAATGCCCACTGAAGGTGAGTTACCTCTAGCTATTATAACCTGCCACTCCAGCGAACAAAAGGAGTCGATCAGGCCTCACCGTATCACCATGAAAGGATGTCCATGTAGACTGCGCAGTGGGAGTAGGGGGACTCAATGTTGATCAGGTACTATTTTGTTTTTTACAATGTGTACATATATATTTGTAGGTACACTGGAAAAGATCTAGAAGGAAATACACCCAGTGTTAATAGTGACTACCCCAAAGACACATTCATCCAAACACACAACAGAAAATCACTCAGTATCTTTCTGCCTTCCATATCATTTGAACTATTTTCAATAAGCATCTATGGCTTTTGTAAAGTTTTTGAAAGGAATTTATTGCATTTTTTTCTGGAGAAACAAGTAGGAGCATGAAAAAGGTGGAAACAGAAGGTAAAATGTACCTGGTTGTGTGTACTTGCCCGGGGCTGTTAGCTTTCCTCCTGTGTCTTTGCTGGCCTGTAATCCCCTAGTGGTGGAAATGCACCCTGACACTTAGCCATCATCCCCACAACACTCAGCACCGCATAGAGACCAGGGCAGTGATGCCCACTCGGACTGTGATTCTACTTATAAAGCAAAGGACCAGGGGCCAGATGCGACTTGTCTTTGGTAACTCACCAGCTGTTGTTTGAACCAGAACAAAGCCAGGTCTCCTGATGCGCAGAAAAGAGCTAGTGCCTGTCCCACTGGAAACGTGGTGAAAATGTTTTGCTTGCTGTGAAAAGATGCACTACTGGAGAAGATGGGTGCAACTTCTCATGGAGACACTCGGCCCAGATCACCAGGAAACAGGTCCGTCAGATGAGACACTAAGCCCATCCACCGGAAAGGAAATCTGGCTGGTCAGTGGAGGGAAATTCACACAGCCCAACAGCAGCAACAGCATGAACAAAACAAAAAACACCTGACTGGAAAGCCATAGCCTGCGTAGCTTATTCGAAACAGAGCCACAATCCTAGCAGCACACATCACTGCGACACAGAGCTTCAGTCAGTGTGCGCACACTTTAAGTAGAAACGTAAAATGTCCATGTTTTTGGAACAAGGAGGCTATTTGTGTGTGTGTGATGTCAAAGAAAACAGCTGAGAAGAAACTGTTGGCAAGGAAATAGAAATAGGCACCCTTACACATTGACAGTGAGATAACGGTATGGACCTAACGGAATGGAATCCGGCAACACCCATCAATATTTAAAATGTGCAGAACCCTGGATCCCACAATTGCATTTCTAGTAATGCATCCTATGAACATATTTACACAAATATGCAAGAATTATGCACAACTCAGCATTGATTAATAGAAACGGTTGGGAACAACCTAAATACTTACCGGTGGACAACCGTGTTTATCTTATGCCAACATCTGTGTTTTTAAAAACAAGACACATAGGCTGGGCGCAGTGGCTCACGTGTGTAATCCTAGCACTTTGAGAAGCTGAGACAGGTGGATCACGAGGCCAAGATATCCAGACCATCCTGGCCAACATGGTGAAACCCCGTCTCTACTAAAAATACAAAACTTATCTGGGCGTGGTGGCGCACACCTGTAGTCCCAGCTACTCAGGAGGTTGAGGCAGGAGAACCGCTTGAACCCGGGAGGCGAAGGTTGCAGTGAGCTGACATCACGCCACCCTGGTGACAGAGCAAGACTGCCTTGGAAAAACAAACAAACAAACAAACAAAAACTGGCAACAGTGGTCACAGGGCAGTGATGGGGGTAGGACTGCCTTTCACTCTCCAGGACCTTTTGAATGTCAGTCATATTACATATTCAAAATATATGACTACAGCAAATATTTTCAAAGTAACTATGAAAAACTGGGAGAATAATAATATCTAACACATAGGACTGCTGTATAATTAAAGGATGAAAAACATTAAGCACTATCAGAGTTCAAAGGAAGAAAGATTAATTCTAGCTTGGATGTCAGAGTGGGGATCATGTAAAGGAAGTGAGTATTTCAAGTCTTGAAGGATGGAGATTTAAAGAGGCAGAAGTGTGGAGATGATGTCCCAGATGGAGATAAGAACATAGGCGAAGACGATGAAGAGATGAGAAGGTATAAATTCTAAGTGCAGCTCTCAGGCTGGGCCTCAGAACAGGGCTTAGGCAACAATCTGGAGTGCAAGGCTGATGGCGGGAATGGAAACACTGAAACCCAAACTTGCATATCACGCCCTGATCATGAGCCTTGAATGCCAAGCCAGGGAACCCGTCCTTGATCTTAACAATGAAAAATCACTGGGCCGGGTGTGGCGGCTCATGCCTGTAATCCAGTCCTTTCAGAGGCTGAGGCGAGAGGACTGCTTGAGGCCAGGAGTCTGAAACCACTCTGGACAACACAGCAAGACTCTGTCCTTACAAAAACTTTAAAAATTAGCTAGGCAGGATAGCACACCTGTAGTCCCAGCTACTCAGGAGGCTGAGGCGGGAGGATCACTTGAGCCCAGGAATTTAGGGTTACAGTGAGCTGTCATGGCATGCCTACATTCCAGCCTGAGCAACAGAGCAAGGGCATGTCTCAAAAATCAAATCAAATGAAATAAAATCACTAAAAGTTTGTATAGACATAAAGTATAAACTCATACCATATATGATTTAATCAAGATATATAATATAAATTAGAGGGGGAAAAGAGAAATTAGGAAGCTATTATAAGAAAACAAGGCTCAACTAAGACATGAGCAAAGGCCCTGGGATCACAGCGCTATCTTTATATAAAGGAATGAACTACCACATTTATTTTCATGGCATCACCAACTTAGATACAGGCTACAGTATTCTGGAACCATCTCTATATCAGTCAAATCAGATGGCCATAATACCGTAGGCAAATACCAGAAAAAACACCATAGGTTGTGTGGTTTAAACATTAGTTTATTTCTCACAGCTCTGGAGGCTGGAAGTCCAAGATCAAAGTGTTGGCCAACTCAGTTCCGGGACAGAAACCTCTTCCTGGCTTGCAGACAGCCACCTTTCTTCTTGTTTCCTCACACCAGGGCAGTGGGAGCTCTCTGCTTTCTCTTTTTTTTTTTTTTTTTTTTTTTTTGAGACAGAGTCTCGCTCTGTCACCAGGCTGGAGTGCAGTGGCACAATCTCAGCTCACTGCAACCTGACTCTCTGGTTCAAGCAACTCTCCTGCCTCAGCCACCCGAGTAGCTGGGATTACAGGCACGTGCCACCACACCCAACTAATTTTTGTATTTTTAGTAGAAACAGGGTTTCAGGATGGTCTCAATCTCCTGACCTCGTGATCTGCCCACCTTGGCCTCCCAAAGTGCTGGGATTACAGGTGTGAGCCACCACACCCGGCCTGGTTTCTCTTCTTCTAAGGGCACTAATCCTGTCAGACCAGGGCACACGCTCATGATCTCATCTAACCCTAATGACTTCCCAAAGGTCCTAACCCCTAATACCATCACACTGGCAGTTAGGGCTCCAGTACAAGAATCTGGGGGAGACATAAACATTCAGTTTAGAACAATGTCTTTTCAATCCTGTTGAAAAAAACAACCAAATGAGTAGGCGACAAAGTACCTTATACGTAAGCAAGTCAGGACTTTTCATATTTCTGCTAACACATTAAGGTCAATTCAAAATATCTGATAACAAGAGTCAGAAGCAGAGATAAATGAAAGTTAGTTACTCTGCATTTTAGGCCCGCATTGAGCTGTCTTCCAATGACATTGTGGCACAAAGGACACTGCTTTCTATTCCTGGTTTTGCCACCAAAAAAGATGGAACATTTCCCTGTATTTCCGTTTATCTTGAAAATCACTGGGCTGACCTAGCAGACCTCCAAGGTCCCTTCCATTCACAAATTCCACAAATAACTTCCTACCAACAGATGCTACACAAATAAACTACACTGACGAAGGGGAAAGCTAACACTAGCAAACAATGAGATGCACACAAGACAAGACGTATAGAGAACTGGATCAACCACAAAACTGGTGGACGATGAGCCGGCGGTGGATGAAAACACATTCCCTAACGGTGGACAGAGAGGCAATGGCGCCGAGGTAGTATTGTTGAGGATTTCCTATTTTAAATCTTCAAGATCAATGGCCCAATTGTTTATATTCATTCTGATTAAATGTGAACGTGAAAACTTCCTCCAGGGGACACAGACATCTAAAAACTTCCCAATGTATCCAATTTGTCATTTGATATTTTTACTGACAAGAAGAATGCGGGACTGAATATACAAACAGACCATGCCTGATCATATGTATAAAGACAGAACTCAGACCACAACCTGTAGCTGCCCACCCAGGAAACCAATCCCCTATCTACAGTCAACAGCCAGGAGGCCAGCCAGGCTAGCACATCAGACAGGAAGCTAGACTGCTCTCTCTCCACAACCCAGAAACTAAACCACAACTCTGTCCCACGTGGCCAGGACTTGACTCAAAACTGACAGCCACCCTAATTTTGGCCCCTGTTTCCAGTTAGGATAATCCAGAGAAAGCCAAATATGCCCCTAACCAATCATATAGGACACCCCACTTCTGCACAGCTGCCTCCAGCCCCCACAACAGCCTCCAATGGGAGCCGTTCTTTTCCATCCTGAAGTTTCCCCACTCCTCATCCGCCACTCACTTGCATGTCAGTCTCTGCCACACGCAAGTGACGGTGCCCACTCCCTTGCCACAGCAGCTCTGAGAAAGTCGCCTCTGCCTGTCTCATGCGGGCGGCCTTCCTTTATTTCCCCCAAAGAATAAGTCTTAAATGAGGGGCTTCTCTCTATATGGCCAAGCTATACAATTCAGAAGCCCAGCATGGCAGATTCCAAGCCTGGAAAGACCATACACCCCTCAGGTCCTCTTTCCACAAAACACAGCTTCCTTGAGTTCTTCAGTCACTCCCCACAAACCAGGGAAGGAACCACGTGTTATGGAAAGATCAAGGGCCTTGAAGTCAAACTTCTGAGTTCATCAAATACTTCATCTTTCCACTTAAGAAATTACATGGCCTTGGCCAGGCGTGGTGGCTCACACCTGTAATCCCAACACTTGAGGAGGCCAAGTTGGATGGATCACCCAAGGATGGGAGTTCAAGGCCAGCCTAACCAACATGGAAAAACCCCATCCCTACTAAAAATACAAAATCAGGCAGGGCGCGGTGGCTCAAGCCTGTAATCCCAGCACTTTGGGAGGCCGAAACAGGTGGATCACGAGGTCAGGAGATCGAGACCATCCTGGCTAACACGGTGAAACCCCGTCTCTACTAAAAAATACAAAAAACTAGCCGGGCGAGGTGGCGGGCGCCTGTAGTCCCAGCTACTCGGGAGGCTGAGGCAGGAGAATGGCGTGAACCCGGGAGGCAGAGCTTGCAGTGAGCTGAGATCTGGCCACTGCACTCCAGCCTGGGCCACAGAGCAAGACTCCGTCTCAAAAAAAAAAAAAAAAATACAAAATCAGCCTGGCGTGGTGGCACACGCCTGACATCCCAGATACTCTGGAGGCTGAGGCAGGAGAATCACTTGAACCTGGGAAGCAGAGGTTGTGGTGAGCCGAGATCACGCCATTGCACTCCAGCCTGCGCAATAAGAGCAAAACTCTGTCTCAAAACAAAACAAAACAAATGACGTGACCTTGAACAATTTTCTTAACTTCTCTAAGCCTCTATCTTCTTCTTCAATAAAATAGTTTTCCCTCCAAGATTGCATTAAACGGAATCACACATGTAAACCAGCTGACAAATATCAGGGGCCCAACAGCTGTGCGCTCCTACTGCCACCCCACTTTACCCCAAGGGAGAAGCGCAAGACGTCCAGAGAAAGCCTGTTGATCCCTACACCTCAGCATCCTGTCTTCACACAAGGCGCAGTGGCATCCAGACTTACCGGGGTCACCCAAATACAAGACATGTTTTGATTTTTCAACTTAGGTACACATGGCTTCTAACGTTCACCATATATCATCCATAATTTAGAAGAGATTTTCCTACACTACCCCGTGGTTCTATTTTAGCAGACTTAGATGTGCCATAATAGCTCACTCTCTTAAGCCCTCTTCAGTATCAAAAACAAAACTTTAATCTGTAACACAGTTATCAGCAGTGAAAGTGGAAAAGGTACCTATGAGTCAAAATCACCCTCTGCCCCGCCCAGCCTCACCCTACAAAAAGCTGTTCAGGAGTATTTGGGCTGCTTATGAGAATGCTGTCTGTATTCCCAGGGACAGACCAACGCCTACCCTGGTTAGAAGCCGCGCTGCTCAGCCTCCAGGGTAGAAAGCTCCCCACACCCTCTACCCAAGGAGAAGAGAAGCAAATGGGGTGGCCAGGCTCCAGGATGTGGATGTTTAGTGTGGTTTCTGCAGTCTAGGTCACCGCCATGGGTGAAGCTCTTCCTTCCTTCTTTTCCACCCAAGTGGCCAAGGTCCTACGGCTGCTGTAGGGCCTCTTCCCTATGAGTCAGCCCAGCCATTCCCCTTCCCCATTCTTCTTTTTTTTTTTTTTTTTGAGATGGAGTCTCACTCTGTCACACAAGCTGGAGTGCAGTGGCGTAATATTAGCTCTCTGCCACCTCTACCAACCGGGTTCAAGCAATTCTCCTGCCTCAGCCTCCCAAGTACCTGGGATTACAGGCACGCACCACCACGCCCAGCTAATTTTCATATTTTTAGTAGAGACGGAGTTTCAACTTGTTGGTCAGGCTGCTCTCGACCTCCCGACCTCAGGTGATCCACCTGCCTCGGCCTCTCAAAGTGCTGGGATTACAGGCATAAGCCACTGCATCTGGCCGAGTCAGCCCAGCCATCCTGACTTTGTTCTGGCAAAATTACTCTCTTCCACGTCTACCTTCCAAGTAGCTAAATCAGAGATCTGGCCCTTGGGGCAGGCTTGAAGAATCCCTGTTTTTGGTCCTCAAGAGGTCCTACCAGGGTCTGGGACAATTTCAAGACTTGTGTTCTTAAAGAGGAAAGAAACCTCACATACACGGCTCTCGCAGAGCTCAGGCAAGCTCATATCAGAGGCAAGGCTTGGGAGGCGGCCCTAAGGTTTGGGTGTGCCATCTATGATACCAGCTAAGAGATCTGAAGCCAGCTGTCTGGGTTCAAACCTGAATTCCAACAGCACTGGCTGTGTGATGTTAGACAACGTCCCCAGCCTCTCTGTGGTTCAGGTTCCTCACTGTAAAAGGGCCACAATAATAGAGCTGCTCTAAAAATTAAGCGAATTAGTGCATATAAGGTATTCAGAACAATGCTTGGCACATGGGGGAGTTCAATAAACACATATTGAACAGAGTAACTTAGCAATTAGTAAATATACTCATGCAGGTCAGGCGCGGTGGCTCATGCCTGTAATTCCAAAACTCTGGGAGGCTGAGGCGAGAGGGTGACTTGAGCCCAGGAGTTTGAGACTAGCATGGGCAACAGAGCAATATTCCATCTCTAAAACTGTGTGTAACATACATGTCTATATACACTCAAATGTTCACAGTGTATTTATAGTATACAAAATAGCTGGAATACAGACTTAACTATTCACAATGGCTACTTCTAGAGAAGGGGGAATGCAAATTTCAGCTTTTTACCCCACACATACATTCTTGTATCATCTGAAATATTTAAGCAAATTGTATGTATAAATTTGCCCCAAAACACATAGCAGAATAATGTAGTTTTGACTCCAAAATCTTCAAATCATGATGGAATTGTCCTGTGAAAGTAAAGTTATAGAGATGAAAAGCCTCCCTCCAGCCTAAATGCTCTTTCATATGACCTATATTACACAAACCAATGCAGACGCCCCAATCCTTTCCCCACTGTCATAAGAATTTTTCAGTGAACTGCATTCCCCTTTACAAACTAGATGATAGTTAGAGTTACCAGGCAAGAACGTGGATCCAGTTCTGCTTTTTCAAAGCCCAATGTTCCTCACATAATAGCAATGCATTCTTCAACCGGTCAACTGCCCCCAACACCTGAGCTCTCTGTTGTACACAACTCAACGAGGCCTGGGAGAAAGCAGGTGCAAATTTCACTTACTCAGTAGCAACACATCCCACCTGATTCCTCTGCTGGGCTAGTTCTCAAGTCATCTTTTTCTAAGCTTTCATTCGGCTCTACTACACGTACCTAGTCTGGGTAAAATACTGTACCAGGGTTTTTTTGGTTTTTTTTTTTTTTTTTTTTTTTGAGACGGAGTTTCACTCGGTCGCCCACGCTACAGTGCAGTGACGCCATCTCGGCTCAGAAGCCAGCGCCCGGGTCCATGCAGTCCCCTCCGCGGCAGACGCGGGGAGCCGGGGAGCAGTGGGGACCGGCCCCCACCCGCAGGGCGACCGGGACCCCCGCGCGGGCCCAAGCGGTATCGCAGCAGGCGCGAAGCCCCCGGTGCCACCCGAGGCCGAGACAAAGCCCAGGCGCAGGAACCTCAGATCCCGACCTCGAACCCTGCGGAACCCAGCTCAGAGGCGCCACACCCGGGGCAGAGACCCCCGCCCGTTCCGGAGACCCCGTCGCCCGGTCTCACCTCAGGCCACCGGCTCGCAGCACTCGCTCCTCGCCGCGGCGCTTGGGGTGATTGGAGCGCAGCTGAGCAGCCAACAGAGCCGAGGCAGCCTCAACAATGGAGTCCCGGGGCGGGGCCGCCGCCGCCGCTTCAGCCCGTGTTTCCCGCTCAGGATCCGGCTCGGATCAAGGAGCTGCAGCTGGCGCGGGGCTGCGACCGGGACACACACCCTGCAGATGCACACGGCCCCGCCCGCCGCCCGCCGCCCCGCCCCCAGCGGAGCTGGGCGCCCAGGGCCCGACCCCCGGCCAATGGAGAGCGAGCCGCGCTGAGAGGGCGGGGATTGGGGGAGCAAATGGAGGTTGGGCGGGGCGGCGCTGGGACTGGGCGTACCGGGTCCCGCGGGAGGACCGAACCCAAGAGCTGGCCGGATTCTGGCCTCCTAGAACACCCAGCTCAACGTCCACTGCAGTCTGGTCTACAGGACGCGCTCATCTCAAGCCCAGAACTCAGGCTTTTAGGGCAGAGAGCGAGAGACAGGCTTGCTTTACAAAAAGTGAAACTGAGGTCCAAGGAATAGGATTGCCTGCTGCCCGAAGTCACGTAGTCCCATTCACTCGTTCACCTTGTCATTCAGCAAACATTTGGAAGCACGTATGGTGGGCGTTAGGAGTGAAGTAGGGCCGGGCGCGGTGGCTCCCGCCTGTAATCCCAGCACTTTGTGGGGCCGAGGCAGGTGGATCACTTGAGGCCAGGAGTTCGAAATCAGCCTGGCCAACAAGATGAAACCCCATCTCTGCTAAAAATACAAAAACTTAGCCGATCGTGGTGGCGCGTACCTGTGATCCCAGCGACTGGGAAGGCTGAGGCAGGAGAATCGTTTGAACCCGGGAGGTGGAGGTTGCAGTGAGCTGAGATGGTGCCACTGCATGCGCTCCAGCCTGGGCGACAGAGTGAGACTCTGTCTCCAAAAAAAAAAAAAAAAAAAATTAATAGATGGGAAGTAGAAGCGAACTTAGACCTTCCCTGAAGGAGCTCGGCCAAGGAGTACCTGAAATGTCTCTGCATCTCTTTAAGGTCTGATAAAGGAACCAGGAGCGAACACTAATCACTTCCCTTTCCTGCCTCAGAGCTTTCATGTGTTTGCTGTTCCCCGCCTGAAATGCCAAGTACCAATGGTATTTATTTATTTATAGAAATGGGGTCTCCCTATGTTGCCCAGGCTGGTCTCAAACTCCTGGCCTCAAGCTATCCTCTCGTCTCAGCCTCCCAAAGTGTTGGGATTACAGGCATGAACCACTGTCCCTAGCCCTGATTATCTTTAAAACCTCTTTCCTCATCTTATTTGAGCTTCCTGCTTCATGTGCCCCCACACCCTTGGTTTTCCTGTACCTCCATAGCTGCTCTGCCAAACTTGTGTTTATCTGGGCTCAGGCCAAATGCCCTTCCATTGGCAGTGGGCACTGCCACAGGAAATCTGATGCCTTTCCGGGCTTCACAAACCATCCACATGCTCTGCTGCCTGCCAGAGACATCCATCCCAGTCAGATGCCCAGCCCTGACCTTTCCCAAAGCCCCAGCTGGACACAGGGAAGCATCTCAAATTTTCCGTGGGCCAAAACAGAGTGCTTTATTAGTGCCCTAACCTGCTCATCTACATTCTTGTGATTGTCTGTAAACAGCCCCTCCATCCACCCAGCTGCTCAGGTGAAAATCTCAAATCCTCCTCCAGTCCTTCCTCCCCGAACCTCTCATGCAGCCCTCTGCCTTCCTAGGACACTGAGCACCCCTCACTTCCAGCACCAGCTGGGGTGCTGTCTGAGTCGCTGCCACCCACTTGGCATGAAGTGTGACCTCTCTCCCACTGTGGTGGCTTACGCCTGTGGTCACAGCACTTTGGGAGGCTGAGGTGGGCAGATCGCTTGAGGCCAGGAGACTGGGACCAGCCTGGTCAATATGGTGAAACTAAAATACAACGATTAGCCAGGCATGGTAATGCGTGCCTATGGTCCCAGCTCCCCTACCCAGGAGGCTGAGGCAGAAAAATTGCTTGAACCTGGGAGGCAGAGGTGGCAGTGAGCCACCATCACAGCACTGCATTCCAGGCTGGGCAACAGAGTGAGACTCTGTTGCAAATTTAAAGAAAAAAAAAAAACGAAGAAGAAGAAGAAGTAGGAGAAGTGTAACCTCTCTAAGGCAAGGCAGTGTCCCACTCTGATTCACTTCCATGTGTAAAACAGGACCTGCACCCTGAATGCACTCACTCAGGGAGGCTGCTGGGATGGGCGGATGCACAGTTAAGGTCTTCATGGTGGCTGGGGCTGACCCCATCCCCATCGCTCTTCCCACACACACCTGCACACTCATCACTCCGATGCTCGCACCCGTCACAGAAAGCCTGGCCCCTAATCTGATTTGCCTAAAAATATCCCCAGATGAACAACACAGGCTTCCCTACCTCTCCCCTGCTAGGGCCCCACCGTGTTCTGGGATGTACTCAGGGATCAGGAGAACAAAACCTCAGGGAGTGAAAGGACATTCCAGGGTGCAGGCCTCTGCATCCCCTTCCATGCCCTCACCCCTGCCTGACACACCCTCACCCCTGTACCTGGCCAGCTCCTACCAGCCCTTAAAGTCTCACCAAGTTCAGTGGTGGCAGCCACACCCTTAAGTGACTGACCCCGCAATGACCTATGCCCTTGCATAGTCTTCCTGACCTTGGGTATGAGCAAAACCGGTGACTGGCTTCTAACCCATAGAGCCTGGCAAAAGCAATGGGATGTCACTGTCACAGTGCATCACCTTCGCACACTAGAGAGAAAGGTTCCACCTGCAGGTGCTCCAGGAGGGAGATGCTCTGCTGAGAAAGGACCTTTAGAGGAGCCCCGTAGGCAAGGAAGCAAAAAGCTAGGCCCTTGCCAAGCGGGTCCGAGCAAATGAATTCTGCCAATAACTTCGGCGGACCTGGAAATGGATTCTGCCCTGGTGGAGCCTCAGATGAGGATGCAGCCCAGCTGCTTAGAGTGAGATCCCAAGCACAGGACTCGCTAAAATGTGCTCAACTCCTAGCTTGCCAAAATTAGCTTAAAGGTGTGTGTTGTTTTAAGCTTCTAAGTTTCCAGTTATTGCCTGTGAAAGTGTTAAAATATGAGACAATAACTTAGGTGTCCTCCCCATCACACACATTCTTCCTTCTGGCATTCATCACAATTCTACTTATTGATTTAAAATCTCCCTCTTGACTGGGTGCAGTGGCTCAGGAGTTCCAGACCAGCCTGGCCAACATGGTGAAACCCCATCTCAACTAAAAATACAATATTAGCTAGACGTGGTGGTGCAATCCTGTAATTTTAGCTACTCTGAAGGCTGAGGCAGGAGAATTGCTTGAATCCAGGAGGCAGAGGTTGCAGTGAGCCGAGATGACACCATTGCACTCCAGCCTGAGTGACAAGAACAAAACTCTGTCTCAAAAAAAAAAAAAAAATTGTCTCTTGCCACTAGCATGAAAGTCCCATGAGAAGAAAAATGGGAACTCTTGCTCATAACTGTCCCAAATGCCCAGCGTGGTATAGTCTAGGGAAGGTAGTCGATGGTGGAGGCTGCTGGTTAGAGGGCCCAACTGGCCCTCCCAACTGCCTTCTTCCTGGTCACATTCCATTATAGAGAACAGAATAGTTTCTTGCCTTTCCAGAGTCCCTCTTAGTGGGGATTGGCCAAGTGACATTGTCCTGCCCCGGGAGACATAAGTGGAAGTTGGCTGAAAGGTTTCTAGCCGTGGTGTGCTGGGACGATTTGAACCAGGACATGACAGCTGACCGTCCATTGTTCGGGAATTCTGCAAGTTGGTTGTTCAACACATTCAGTACTTCAAAATGTTAAATAATATAAACTCGCAAATTAAAAAATGCATTAGACCAGATGCAGTGGCCCACATCTAACACATTGGAAGCCTGAGACAGGAAGATCACTTGAGCCCAGGAGTTCAAGACCAGCTTAGGCAAAAAAGGAAGACCCTGTTTCTACAAAAAATTTGAAAATTAGCTACACATGGTGGTGTGTGCATGCAATCCTAGCCACTCAGGAGGCTGAGGTAGGAGGATCGCTTGAGCCATCTGTTCAAGGCCCCAATGAGCTATGATAGTGCCACTGCACTCCAGCCTGGGTGACAGAGCCAGACCCTGGCTCAGAAATAAACATATTTCATATATTAATAAATTTATAATAAATGTATACATATACACATTTATTTATTATAATTATATATTTAGACATAAATATATATTTCTTGTTTTATTTATGTATTTATTTATTTTGAGATGGATTTTAACCCTTGTCACCCAGGCTGGAGTGGAATGATACAATCTGGGCTCACCGAAACCTCCACCTCCCGGATTCAAGTGATTTTCCTGCTTCAGTCTCCTGAGTAGCTGGAATGACAGACACGCACCACCACGCCTGGCTAATTTTTGTATCTTTAGTAGAGATGGGATTTCTCCATGTTTGTCAGGCTAGTCTCGAACTCCTGACCTCAGGTGATCTGCCCACCGTGGCCTCCCAAATTGCTGGGATTACAGGTGTAAGCCACTGTGCCCAGCCTATATGATATGTTTATATATTATAATTATGTATATTAATTTTATATAATCATATATAAATATAAATATAAAAATTTTCCTTGCCTTCCTTTGTTTCTACCTACAGTCAGTCCCATGACTTCAAATACTATCTACATATAATAATTTTAAATGTATATTATATATATATATATATTTTTTGTTGTTGTTGTTGAGACGGAGTCTCGCCCTGTCACCAGGCTGGAGTGCAATGGCGTAGTCTCTGCTCACTGCAACCTCTAACTCCCGGGTTCAAGCGATTCTCCTGCCTCAGCCTCCCAAGTAGCTGGGCTAATAAGCGCCCACCACCACGACCAGCTAATTTTTGTATTTTTCGTAGAGACAGGGTTTTGGCATGTTGGTTAGGTTGGTTTCGAACTCCTGACCTTAACTGATCGCCCACCTCGGCCTCCTAAAGCGCTGGGAATACAGGCGTGAGCCACCTTGGCCAAAATATTTTTCTGTTTCCAAACATTTTACATGAGAGGAAAGCGGAGAATAAATCATCTGTCATTCTACTGTAAAAAAAACTTTGTGCCTCTCTTCTTTCCATCTTTCCTAAGTGTACATATTACCAAAATATCTTTAAGTTGAGGTCCCCTTGTGAAAACATTACAGAATGTTGTGTCCTCAGCCACCCTCCTGTCTTTTCCTAGTCCTGGCATTTTAGAACGATCTGGGGATGACCCAGGATACCCACTGTGGCCATGTCTATTGGAGGGTCTAGTGAGTATCAGCCCCGGGGTCATCTCATCGCCAAGGACAGCCTGAGGTAGGGGGTAGAGTCTCTCAGGGGAGCAGTTGGATGCTCTTGGCCTTAGAGGAATCTCCTGGTATAGTTTCATCTAAAATGGTGACCCCTTAGGGTTATTAAACTTTTAGGACATTAAAATGAATGGACAATACAACATAATGCCATTAAAGCTGGGTCATTAAAACTGTTCCTCCAGCCGAGGAGTTTTTATTCCTCGGAGACACATTGATGGTCTGCCAATGGGATGCTGATTTTTTTTTTTTTTTTTTTTTTTTTTTTTTTTGGAGACGGAGTCTCTCTCTGTCGCCCAGGCTGGAATGCAGTGGCCGGATCTCAGCTCACTGCAAGCTCCGCCTCCCGGGTTTATGCCATTCTCCTGCCTCAGCCTCCCGAGTAGCTGGGACTACAGGCGCCCGCCACCTCGCCCAGCTAGTTTTTTGTATTTTTTAGTAGAGACGGGGTTTCACCATGTTAGCCAGGATGGTCTCGATCTCCTGACCTCGTGATCCGCCCGTCTCGGCCTCCCAAAGTGCTGGGATTACAGGCTTGAGCCACCGCGCCCGGCCTGGGATGCTGATATTGAGAGGAAAAGGCAGAAATGATTTCTGCTCTCTAGATTGTCTCAGACTTGTGAAGAGAGAAAAACTGTCCCAAAGGACAAGGAAAACCCACCCCAGAGAGGATATGCAAGAACCTGAATATGAAAATGCACTGAAGGCGCACAGGAGGACAAAGAGCAGTGCCAGTGCCTCCTAGGTGGTCACTGAGGACTTTACTGAACAGGATGGGTGTCCCGAGGGATAGAATGGCCTGCCGTGACACTTAGAAAGGTCTGTGTTGGAGTCAGCGCTGCCTCTCCCTGAGTTTGTTACCTTGAAAAGGCTTGTCCGCTTATTTGAGTTTCAGTTTTTCATTGACTGTAAGATACATGTTGTCAGTACAGCTTGAAAGATAAAAATACTATTTCCAAAGAAGCAAGATAAAATGATGCATTTTATATGCTAAAAATTTGTATTTCTTTCTTCCCCAGAGTGAGTGTAGTAAGTTTCAAAGGTCTGTTCTTTTCAAGGGTAATTTCAAATGGAATTTTAAGACTTAGCTTTGTCAATGTTACTGGTGAAAAAAAGTGTGTTAGATAAATTGATGATTTACAAAGATTCACCAAAATGTCAGTTCCCCTCTTGTAGCATGGTGAAGAATTTATGACAGTGGACACATCTGTATCCTCTTATCTGGATATCAGAGGGCTTTTTTTTTGGTTTTCTTTTTTTTTTTTTTTTTGTCCTTTTGGAGACACTGTCTTGCTCTGTAGCCTGGCTGGAGTGCAGTGGCGCCATCTCTGCTTACTGCCACCTCTGCCTCCCGGGTTCAAGTGATTCTCCTGTGTCAGCCTCCCGAGTTACTGGGATTATAGGCACCCACCACCACACCCAGCTAATTTTTGTATTTTTAGTAAACACGGTGTTTTAGGCCTGGCACAGTGGCTCATGCCTGTAATCCCAGCCCTTTGGGAGGCCAAGGTGGGCGGATCACGAGGTCAGGAGTTCCAGAGCAGCCTGGTCAACATGGTGAAAAACTGTCTTTACCACAAATACAAAAAAATTAGCCGAGCCTGGTGGCAGGCACCTGTCATCCCAGATACTTGGGAGACTGAGGCAAGAGAATTGCTTGAACCCAGGAGATGAAGTTTGCAGTGAGCCAAGATCTTGCCATTGCACCCCAGCCCAAGCGACAATGCAAGACTCCGTCTCAAAAAACAAACAAACAACAGCAAAAAGGCGGAGTTTTGCCATGTTGGCCAGGCTGGTCTCAACCTCCTGACCTCAGGTGATCACCCGTCTCAGCCTCCCAAGGTGGTGGGATTACAGGCCTGAGCCAGTACACCCGGCCCACTCTATTTTCTTTTTATTCCCTAAATTTTAATATGTTTGAGTTTGTCTGTTCCTTTATCACTGTTTTCTTACATAAAAGAAATTCTGCCTAATCCTCCATAAAAAAATCTTCCTGTGACTTCTGAAAATGTTCTGGTTTTATCTTTCATATTTGAATATATAAGTTGATTATGGATCATGGAATAGAGAAGAATGCAATGTATTTTCCCAAGTAGATGCCAGCCTGGTTTGCCTCATATTTTAAAGTGCATGTGATTTCTTTTTCTATTCTACAGTGCCTACTCTATCATTCATCAACTTTCCATATAAATGCTGGGTCATTAAGACTTTTTTTTCCCCTTGGTCTGTTTGCTCATCTCTCTGCTAATACTGTGCTGTTCTGAGTATTTTCATTTGAAAATCTTAGAAGTATGTTAGACAAGCCATCACTCTTTTTTTAGCTGACTAAAAATCATTAGACATTTGCCATTTTTACTACGTATGAAAAAGTAGTTTTTCTTGCCTAAAAAAAAACCTGATTTGGGAATTTATGTGATTTCATAGGAATAACATCTAGAAGTGGTGACATTAATATCATTTAAAAAAAATGTGTCATATTTCCTCTTATTCCTTGTTGCCTTGACATTGTGCAATAGAAATTTTTAAAATTATTGTATTAGTATTGTTAAATGTCAATTATTGGTTTTATTTACTACTCAATTGAATTTAGTAAGCCTACTCTGTCTTGGTGTAGTCACATGGAGTGGGCTCAACTCCCCAGTTAACAAGTGACAGCACGTGTAAAATATTGTCTACAGGGAAACTCATTGAACACTTAGTGTTCAGACTGTGTTTTGGTGTCTGGTTCCCTAAGCACCACTGCAGTGACACAAAATAATAGACTTTTAGCAGAAAAAGTTTTGGCAAATATATTGCATAAGCCATTTAGATGCAGTGGGTCATTCTTATTACTTGGGTTGGTGGAATCCTTTTCAAAATGTAAGTTACTAATACAAACAAAGATGGAAATTTGAGAGCAGGCGTTTTTAAGAATAAGTAGTCTCAGGACTGATAATATTAACTCCCTTATGCACATCAGGTAGGACTTTATTATGGCAGATATTAGAAATGTACAAAGTGAAGTTAAAAGGTAACTCCTAGCAGCACATCTTACTCCCTGGATTCTCTAATGAGATGGGTGTTTCTACTTTGCTGTTGCCTTTTTGAATAGTTCAATTCTAGCATTAGAACTGCTGTGTGGGAGGGAGTATGTGTGAACAGAGTAAGAGTGGCGACAATTAAGTCATAGAATAAATGCTTGGAAATTTTAGAATCATGTAAACAGCTTATGGATTGAGTATAGATTCCCAGTACTCTCAGTCTCACCCATCCTTCTATCCACATGTGTGGAATGTTCTAGGACTCCGTGGCTTTTGAGGATGTGGCTGTGAACTTTACCCAGCAGGAATGGATTTTGCTAGATTCTTCTCAGAAGAATCTCTACAGAGAAGTGATGCAGGAAACCTGCAGGAACCTGGCTTCTGTAGGTGAGAATGACAACACATTTCACTTAATTACAGAAGTATTTCCCTATCATCAGTGCTATTTGTGATTTGGAATGTGGCAAGGGAATGATTTGGTGAAGAAATCAGGCATGGGCGCTGTGTACAATGAACATGAAATCTAGTAATGTTTCTGTAGTTTGTAATAATTCATGATAATTTTGTGGGTCTGCATTTTAGGCAACAAATGGAAAGACCAGAATATTGAAGATCACTTCGAAAAACCTGGGAAAGATATAAGATAATTTGCACTGAGAAGAGGAAATAAAGTCCTCTGAAGGAATCTTAGCTTGTCATGAACTTAAAAACAAGCAATCAAAACAAATGAGAGTCACTCGAAATTTTTTTTTTTAAGAAAAATTTCACCCAAAATGTAATGTACTTCAGTGTAGCAGTCAGTGTTTGGAAAACAACTTACTTGAAAATAGCACTACAAAATTGTGTATATGAATGTTACTAATTTGGTCATAGCCATGCAGGTGGTAGCTGTGTTTTCAGTAGTAACCCATTTACTTTCAAATAATTCAATCATGGCACACACACACAAAAAAATTAATAATAATAATGCATTTTCCTTGGTATTGGTAACAGTGTAAGGCCAAGATCTATTGATAAGTAGAAAGTTATTAAACTAACCAATTAATATGTGCTTGTCATTTTTTTACAGCAAACATGTGGTTCTGTACCACATGTGTGTGAAAGCAAAGAAGGTAGACAGTATGGACAAGTTGTCAGCCAAATTCCAAATCTTGATCTGAATGAGAACATTTCTACTGGATTAAAACAATGTGAAAGCAGTGTTTGTGGAAAAGTCTTTGTACATCATTCCCTCCTTAATAGGCACATCCTGGCTCACTCAGGATACAAACCATATGGAGAGAAGCAATATAAATGTGAACAATGTGGGAAACTCTTTGTTTCTGTTCCAGGTGTTAGAAGACACATGATAATGCACAGTGGAAATCCAGTTATAAATGTACGATATGTGGGAAAGGGTTTATTTTCTCAATTTATTTGAAAGACATCAGAGAACTCACAGAGGAGAAAAACCCTATAAATGTAAACAGTGTGGTAAAGCGTTCACTGTTTCCGGTTGTTGTGTAATACATGAACGAACTCACACTGGAGAGAAACCCTAGGAATGTAAGGAATGTGGGAAAACATTTAGATTTTCTTGTTGTTATTTTAAGATGCGTGAAAGGACTCCCACTGGAGAAAGACCCTATACATGTACCAAATGTGATAAAGCCTTCAGCTGTTCCACTTCCCTTCGTGACCATGGAAGCATTCATACTGGAGAGAGACCCTATGAATGTAAACAATGTGGCAAAGCCTTTAGTGGTTTGAGTTCCCTTTGTAACCATAGAAGTACTCATACTGGAGAGAAAGCCTATGAATGTAAACAATGTGACCAAGCCTTCAGTCATCTCAGTTCCCTTCACCTCCACGAAAGAATTCATACTGGAGAAAAACCCTGTGAATGTAAGAGATGAGGTAAAGGCTACATTCGTTCCAGTCACATTACTCGCCATGAAAGAAGTCATGATATAGAGGCTGGGTGTAGTGACTCAGCATATAATTCCAGCACTTTGGGAGGCCAAGGTGTGTGTATTGCTTGAGCCCAGGAGTTCATAACCAGCCCGGATTAAAACAATGTGAAACAACCTGGGCAACATGGTGAAACCCTGTCTCTAGAAAAAATAAAATAATGCCAGGCACGTTGGCTCATGCCAGCTACACGGGAGGCTGAGGCAGGAGAAGGGTGTGGATCTGGGAGGCGGAGCTTGCAGTGAGCCGAGATCGCACCACTGCACACCAGCCTGGGCGACAGAGCGAGACTCCGTCTCAAAACAACAACAACAACAACAACAAAACAAAAAAAAACAAATAAAACTGGGCATGGTGGCACATTTCAGTTGTCTTAGTTCTTTTTCAAGGACATAAAGAGCCAGGGGGGGGTTGGGGGAAAGCCCTGTGCATGCAGATCACGAGGTCAAGAGATCGAGACCATCCTGGCCAACATGGTGAAACCCCGTCTCTATTAAAAATACAAAGATTAGCTGGGTGTGGTAGCATATGGTTGTAATCCCAGCTACTCAGGAGGCTGAGGCAGGACAATCGCTTGAACCCAGGAGGCGGAGATTGCAGGGAGCCGAGATTGCGCCACTGCGCTGCAGCCTGATGACAGAGTGATACTTCATCTCAAAATTAAAGAAAATAAATAAATAAATAAAGCCCCTTGAATGTTAGAAATGTGGTAAAACATTTACTCTTTCTCATTCCCTCATAAACATGAAAAGGCTCACACTGCACAGAAACCTTAAGAATGTAGGAAATGTGGTCAAGCCTTCAGATTTTCCTGTTTTTGAAGATTTGGGAGGACTCAGAGTGGAGAAAAGCCTTTTGAATCTAAATTTGTGGTAACGCCTTCAGTTGTGTTAGCTCCATTTGAAGACATCAGCTGATTCCTGAGAAAAACCCTATGAATGTCCAGAATGTGGGAATGTTTCATTTCTCTCATACCCACTCAAGGACATATGAAAATGCACACTGTAGCTGGCTGGACCTTGTAAATACAAGAACGTACACAGGATTAAAACTCTAATAGTTTAGAAACTGCAACAATATTTTCAGTTTTCACATTTACTTGAAAAGTCACGTGAAAACTCCCATGGGAAAGAAGTTCTATAAGTGAAGCTTTTCTAGTTTGGAAAGCCTGATGTAAATTAATTATGGTGCAGTGCTTGAAAAAAATGTAGGAAATGTTACACAAGTTACAAGTATTTTGTTTTTATCAGTGGCTCATTCTTAAAGAGTCTTGAGTATGCATTTCACCTTGTTTTGCAGGGAAAGCTTGAGGTGAGAGTTCTGTAAATGCTCTTTAAGCAGTAGTACTTGAGTTTCATAGATAATGATATTAAGTTTGTTGGTAGAATTTTTGTCTATTCATTTGATAATGTGCTGGATTCATGGTTGAATTTTAATGTTTTTCTAATATGAAGGTATGTTTAACTTTTTTTATTTCATTATTATCTTTTTTTTTAGATGGAGTCTCACTCTGTTGCCCAGGCTGTAGTGCAATGGTGCAGTCTCGGCTCACTTAGGTGCCTCAGTTAGTTGTTATACTCCGTTCAAGAGAACTAGTAGATGGCTCACAAGAACACTCTGTTGCTACTGTCTGTGCTTCTGTCACAACAAATATCCTGATCCTTCAGTTTTAAGGGTGCAGGGCCATTTTCCTCCCTTTCTTACTGGTAGTTCTCAAGATAACTCTATGATATGCTGGGAATGCAATATCCTGATAATCAGGTGACATTGGTCAGAACAGCCCAGGCTCTGTTATAGTCACGGCTTGAAACAGAATGGCCTTTAACACTTGTGTCCAGCAAACTACATCGTGGGAGAAAACCCAAGGTGGGCTGCTTTCTGGGGTCCCTCAGTTGTAGTGCAAGTGAAGTGTTTATGTCAAAATTCCATCCATCTGCTCTGGGTAGCCTTCCTGATCTTGTGGTAGTGGTTCTTATTGAATCCTAGACTTCTGTTGTCCTTTGTCTGCTATTTGTAAGTAATAAATTCACTTCATGGAATTTATGTATGAATGTGTTTGGTCTCATTGTACTCAGAAAAGTTGGTAGCCATTGCACAGCGAACCCGCTTCATAATTGGTGAAAACACCTATGCCACCCTTGTGCCACAACAAGGAGGTTAATTCAGCCAAACATAAGCTTCATGTTTGTAAAACCCTGTAGCACAATTATTACCATGCGGGAGGCCTTTAACAGTCGTGATGCTGATTTGAAGAACACTGAAGTAAGAAATTTACACAAATAGGTTGGGTATACGGGAGTCCCTCCTAACTTAAAGCAACCCTTGCTCCCCTCTGCCTAAAAAGAGTGGAGAGGCCAGGCACGGTGGCTCAGGACTGTATTCCGGGTACTCTGGGAGGCCAAGTTGGGCAGATCACAAGATCAGGGGTTCAAGACCAGCCTGACCAACATGGGAAAGCCACATCTCTACTAAAATACAAAAATTAGCTGAGCATGGTGGTGGGCACCTGTAATCCCAGCTACTTGGGAGGCTGAGGCAGGAGAATTGCTTGAACCTGGGAGGCAAAGGTTCAAGTGAGTCAAGACCATGCCACTGCACTCTAGCCTGGGTGACAGGGCAAGACTCCATCTCAGGGAGAAAAAAAAAAGAAAGAAAAAAAAGTGGATAAGAACTGAAACAGGTTTAAAATTTTACCTAATTGGAAATGCAAAGTTTACAAAAATAATATTTCAAATAAAATGCTAAATGAGTGCTCATTGAATTTTATGCCTCCACAAAATAGGTTGTGAATTAACTTCCACATCTGTTAAAAGCCAACACAGTTGGGCAGCCTCCGTGTCTGAAATTCACATGTGGCTCAAATAAGAATTATACCTGGGAATACTCCAAAGTTTAAATATGGTATCCCCTGTGATATTATGAGGATTTACTGTACATAAAATAGGTTGTCTTCCCTTAAATCTGAAAATCATATTATCTTGCCTAAATTCTCCAAAATGCATCACTCTGCAGTATCCTATGGTGGACATAGGTTTCCTGACCAATGAGCACTAAAAGTCAGTGTGTGCGACTCACCTATGTTCTTATCAAAATGGAAATCCCCGAATCCCACCAGTTAGAATAACATGTCAGAATGTCAGATTTTTGGAATCTATAGGTTTTCTGTAAGGTTATTAGGTATCGATTCCATTTTTAACATAGTTATCAATATATTTAGATTACCTATTTCTCCTATGTTTTAATATTAATAGATTATGTCTTTTAATTCATCCAGTTGGTCTAAGTTACCAAGTTTGTGAGTTATGGAGATTGTAATGTTCTTTATGATTTTATCATCCATGGGCTCTCTAATATAAAGGCCTCTTTTAATTCTTCTATTATTAGGTTGGTGCCAAAGTAATTGTGGTTTTGGACCGTGAATTTTAAATTTTTATAATTAGGCTGCAACACATCTTTATTAATCAAAATAGAACCCATTACAATGGACTGGGCACAGTGGCTCACGCCTGTAATCCCAGCACTTTGGGAGGCTGAGGCAGGTGAATCAGGAGGTCAGGAGTTTGAGACCAGCCTGACCAACGTGGTGAAATCCCGTCTCTACTAAAAACACAAAAAGTAGCCAGGTGTAGTAGCATGTGCCTGTAATCCCAGCTACTGAAGAGGCTGAGGCAGGAGAATCTCTTGATCCCAGGTGGCAGAGGTGGCAGTGAGCCGAGATTGCACCTTTGCACTCTGGCCTGGGCGACAGAGTGAGACTCGGTCTTTAAAAAAAAAAAAAAAAGAGAGAGAGAAACCATTACATTGAACACATTTTTGTCAATGAGAAATAAATTTATTTATTTCATGCTTTCAGGGTTCGATAAACTCTTGGAAAGCATTTTCTGCATCCTGTTGGTTGTGTAAGTGTTTTCCCCGCAACAAGTTGTCAAGATGCTTGAAGAAGTGGTAGTTGGTTGGCGAGAGGTCAGATGAATATGGCAGATGAGATAAAACTTCATAGCCCAGTTTATTCAACTTTTGAAGCCCTGGTTGTATGACATGTGGTCATGCGTTGTGGAGAACTGGGCCCTTCATGTTGACCAGTGCCAGCTCCAGGTGCTGCAGTTTTCCATGCATCTCATCGATTAACTTTGCATACTTCTCAGATGTAATGATTTCACCAGATTCAAAAAGTGTAGTGGATCAGAAGACCGGCAGCTGACCACCATACAGTGACCATGACCTTTTATTGGTACAAGTTTGACTTTGGGAAGTGGTTTGGAGCTTCTTCTCAGTCCAACCAGTGAGCTGGCTGTTGTATGAAATCCACTTTTCATGGCATGTCACAATCTGAACAAGAAATGGTTCAATGTTGTTTCATAGAACAAGAGAAGATGACACTTCAAAAGGATGATTTTAAAAGTATTTGTTCAGCTCATGAGGCACTCACTTATCAAGATTTTTCAGCTTTCCAATTGGCTTCAAATGCTGGATGACCATAGAATGGTCGACATTCATTTCTTCGCCAACTTCTCGTGTATCTGTAAGAGGATTGAATTCAGTGGTTGCTCTCAATTGGTCGTTATCAACTTCTAGCCCAGAGTCTGGGGCTGAGGCTGCCATGACCACCCTGTTCTCTTCCTTCTGGGGTCCCCAGGAAGCTCCCAGGACTGAATGATTCCCACAACATACAGTGGCCAGGATGGGAGGGCTGGAGGTCAACTACCCCTCACCCCTGCCACCACAACCAAGAGGCCCCTATGGAGGTTGGCCCTGAGCTGTGGGTCTCTGTGGGATGCAGGCTCCCACAGAAACTTCAGGGGATGAGCATGGGTCCTCCTGGCTGACAGAGCCTGGTGGGCACTGGGTGTGTGGGGCCTGTGTAGGTAGGTTGGACAGCACTGAGTCTAGCCAGGGAGCCGGGGACTGGTGTGGCCAAAGTGGGCAACAATATGTTACCAGAACAAAACTACAGTGCAATCAGCCCAGCTGGGAGGGAGAAGGAGGCCTGCCTAGCAGGACCATCCACCCCTGTCCTGGCCCCAAGTCCATACGGCCTGCCTGTACTGGATATTGCCTGGTCCAGGAGGCCTGGGTATGAGGGTCTGGTGGTGTGTCCCTGGGTTCCAAGCCTTGGTGGTCCCTTGGGAGCTGAATATCCTCTGGGCAGGAGGAGGGCCCGTGGTCCACTGTTTCCATCGACCCCTGGGGGTGTGCCCCACCCCAGCTTCTCAGTGCACATGGGGACATGGACAGGGCTCCTCACCTGCTCTGTGGCTCCAGCCCTGAACAGCTCACTGGGTGACTCTGACAGCTTCCTCCCCAAAGCTTGGGTCTTCATCTGTTGGAATGGGGTGTCCCAGGCCCCCTGCAGGCAGGAACCCACCCCCAGTTCCTCTGGTGGGCCCTCCTGGGCTTTCTTACCTACTGGCTTGTGAGACACGGTTGGCCAAACTTGGTGTCCTATTTTTATGTTGGCCTTTTTCTTAGTGTGTGTTTTCTGTAACTACTGCTGTGTAGATCTTCTATTTGAGTTTTAGGTAGAGAATCTTGCCCACCCAGAGGGCCTCCACCCCAGAGAGCCTCCACTTCTCCCCCCGCTGGGCTGGTCCTGCCTATGCTCCGCTTGGTGTGAATGTTAAGTGTGATCGATCCACACGGCTGCTTGACACTGCATCTCCTTCCTTCTTGTTGCTGAGGCCAGTTCTGTTCTCTCTTTCTCCACCTGAACTGCACTTGAAGCCAAGATGAAGGATGAGAAGTGGTTGCTACGAAGGGCCCTCCTGCAGTGGATCTGCTGTGAGGAGGCTGTGCTGGCCCAGCCTGTCATTTCCTTCTCTAAGCTCATTCCAGAGGTTGGCAAGGGGCGGCCTGTCCCCGCCTGCTCTTGTCGCCCGTGAATAAGGAATGGATTTTACAGTTCCAAATGGTTGAACAAATAAAATACTAACAATTCATGACACTGAGGAGTTTCCATGTCCATAAGTAAAGTTTGATGGGGGTGCGGTCATGCCCATCTCTTCACAGGCCACCTGCAGAAGGCTGCTGTTGTGCAGCCATGGCAGAGTTGCATCCTTGAGGCAAAGATCAGTTGGCAAAGCGGAAAATACTGACTCCTGGGCCTTTAGGGAAACAGTTTCCAGTCCCTGGTATAAGGGCTGTGTGGCAGAACCCCAGGATTTTGGTCAGCTTGTTCCTCACTCAGAGCCTGCTGTGGCCTTCGCTAGTATGTCTGCAAAGTCTGCGTGCTATGGTGCCTCTCATGGGGCGTTGAGCTCTGTTGGTCTAGATTTCAGGGTGTCTGCCTCATGATCACCTGTCTCACCAACAGAGACCCTGTGGCCAGATTCAAACTAGCAGGAGCAGTTGGTCTTTGGCAGCAAGGATAGCTTAGTGCTGAGCTGCCACCCACCCTGAGGTGGTCCCATGACACCCACTGTCTCGGTCAAGGTTGGGGCAGGGCTGGTGTCCTGAACTGCCCTGCGATGTGGATCGTAATAGCCAGCGGGGAGAGGGGGTTGCTATTACTCCCCATATCGTGGGGAGTGCCTCACCCCCTGAGATGTGGATCGTAATAGCCAATTACTCCCTTCTGCAATGTGTGTCCATTATTAGCAGTCTCTTTTGTTCAGGATATTACGAATAATTTCACAGGTTGTGTGTAAACAGTCTGCGATACGAGAACGAATACCATCCTCTGCACCTCCGGATATTAGGAACCATATCACACAATGGGTGTACACTTTTTGGGAGGTTTGGGATAATGTCGTCCTGTGTTTCCCTGAATATTCAGAGAAATATCACAGGGTGGCTATACACCCACTACTCTCTTGGCAGGAACATCATACTTTACCTACTGGAAATTAGGAGCAGTATCAGAGACTGGGTGTCAAGCCACTGTCATACTGGAAGTAATATCATGCTCTCCCCCACAAGTCATGAGGAACAATATCACAGCGGGGTGTGTATCTTCTCCGGTAGTGGGAGTAGTATCATCATCTCTTCCTTTAGATAACAGGAACAATATCACAGGGTGGGTGTACAATCCGTGTGTTTTTGGAAGCAATGTCATTCTCTCTTCTTCTAGGTTTTACGACTCATATCACAGGCGGGGTGTACACCCCTTGTTATATTGGATGGAATCTCATCCTCTTTCAACCTGTAACTTTAGAACAATATCCCATGGGGGTTATCCATCCCTTCAATATTGGTACTAATACCATCTTCTCCTTTCCTGGATATGAGAAACAATATCACAGGAGGGTGTACACCCCTTGCAATGTTGGTAGTAATGTCACCTCTCCCCTGTGGTTATTAAGGACAAAATCCCAGGGTGGCTGTACGGTTCCTACTTTATTGGGAGTAATATCATCCACTCACCCCCTGGATATCAGGAACCATATCAGAGAAGAGGTATCCACCCCCTTCGATATTGTCAGCCATATCATCTTCTTCCCGCCTGGATATTAGGAATGATACCCTGGGACTGGGGGCGGTGTACACCCACTGCGACATTGAAAGTAAAAACAGCCTCTTTCCCGCTAGATATTAGGAACTATATTACAGGTGTGTGTGCACCTTCTGGGATATTGGTAGTACTCTCAGCCTCCACCTCGCTGCATATTAGGAATAATATACGGGGGGCAGGGTGGTTACACGTCCTGCAATGTTGAGAGCAATATTCTCTTTCCCCTGTACATTAGGAACGACATAACAGGGGTCTGTATGCCTTCTGTGATATTGGGATTAATGTTATCCTCTCCCACACTGAATGGCAAAAACAATATCACAAAAGGGTGTACACCCCCTGCAATATGGCTAGTAACATCATCGTATCTACCTTTGGATACTAGAAACAACATCACAGAGGGTGTGTACACTCCTCTGCGATATTGGGCATAATGTTATCCTCTCATCCCCTGGATATTAGGAACGATATCCCTGGTGGTGGGAGGTGGAGTACATTAAGAACAACATCATTGGGTGGGTGTACACCCCTTGCAATATTGGATGTAGTATCATCCTCTCTTCCCTAGGATATTAAGAACAATAACACAGGAGGGGTGTACAGCCCCAGCCCCTGCGTTATTGGGAGCAATAGCATGTTCTCCCCCTCTTGATATAAGGAACAGTATCCCAAGGTAGGTGTACATCCCCTGGGATATTGGGCGTAATGTCATCATCTCCCAAAGTGGATATTGAGCATAGTGTCACAGGGGGGTGTACGCCTTCTTTGATATTGGGAGTAATATCATCCTCTCCCCTCAGGATTGTAGGCAAAATATTGAAGGGGTTTTACAACTCGTGCGATATGGTCAGTATTATTATCCTCTCCCCACCTAGATGTTAGGAACTATATTACAGGCGGTTGTACACTTCTTGCGATATTGGGAGTCATATCATCCTTTCCCACTCAGGATATAAGGAAAAAGATGACCGAAAGGATGGACACCCACTGCAATAGTTTCAATAATGTCATCCTCTATTCCCTGGCTATTAGGAATAACATCATAGAGGGGTGTACACTTTCTTCGATATTGGGAGTAATATCATCCTCTCCCAGCTGGATATCAGGAACAAGTCTATTAATTATTAATATTAATAAATATAGTAAAAATTAACAGCAATCATCGATACTAATAATCACAATAAAGATAGTATAAATTAATACTGGTAAAAAATGTTAACGATTAGTATAATAATTAATCACAATATCACTATTAACAATAAAATAATGATATCAGCAATTAATGTTACTTAAATCAATACTAAGTGATGTTGGCAATAAAATAATAATTAATATTAAGAAGTACTAATATTGTTAAATGACATTAATATTACTAATTATTTTCAAGCATGCATAATCTTATATTTAAAATAATTATCCATAATTAATAATGGTATCCTATTAATTGTGTCATTGATAATTATTAAAATCAACATAGATGTTTAATAATTAATCATATTATTACTCCTGATACCGCAGGGGGTATACACCTACCTGTGATGTTGTTCCTAATATCCAAGGATGGAGAGCATGATTTTAGTTTTAATATCATAGTAGGTGTGCAATCACCCTGTGCCACTGATGTTAATATCTAAGGGGTAGAGTATGACATGACTCCCAACATAGCAATGAATGGAAAGCCACCCAGTGATATTGCTCTTAATATTCATGGAAGAAGGGTATGATATTACTCCCAATATCGCAGGGAGGGTACAGCTCTTCTGTGATATGGTTCCTAGTATTCAGAAGGGGAGAGGATGAAAATAATTCCAGTATCACAGGCTGTGTTCACCTGCCCTGTGATATTGTTATTTATATCCTGGAAGGGAGAGGATGATATTATTCCCCGTAGAGCAGGAGGCGTACACCCAGCCTGGGATATTGTTCCTAATATCCACGGAGAGGAGAGGCTGATATTACTCCCAATATGGCAGGGGGTGTACATCCACCCTGTGATATTCTTCTTAATATTCCAAGGCCGAGAGTTTGATATTACTCCCAGTATCGCAGACACTGTACACCCCCGTGTGATACTCTTCCTGATACCCAGAACGGGAGAAGATGGTTTTAATCCCCATATCGCAGGAGGTGAACACCCACTCTGTGATATCTTTCCTAATATGCAGGGGGAGAGAGGATAATATTATTCCCAATATTGCAGAAGATGTACACATGTCTCCCCATGATATTGTCCTTAATAATCCAAGGCACAGAAGATGATGTTACTCCCAATATCACAGAAAGTGTACACCCCCCAGTGATGTTGTTCCCATGATCCAGGAGGGGAGGGCATGATATTACTTTCAATATCGCAGGGGGTGTACACACCCCCAGTGATACTGTTCCTAACTTCCACTGGGGAGAGGATGATACTACTCCCAATATCGCAGGGATTAAAAACATGGTGATGCACAGTGTCTGTAATACTAGGAGTAATATCAACCTCTCGGCCTTGAAATATAAAGAAGAATATCACAGGGTGGATGTACACCCCCTGCCACATTGGGAGTAATATCCTCTCCCTTCCAAGATATTAATAACAATGTCACAGGGCCGGTGAACACAGCCTGTGACACTGGAATTATTGTCATCCTCTCCCCCTCCGGATATTAGGAATCATAACACAGAAGAGCTGTACCCTCCCTGCGACATTGGGAGTAATATCATACGCATCTTCCATGAACATTAGGAGCTATTTCACCGGGTGGCTATCTATTCATTGCTATGTTGGGAGTCATGTCATACTCTACTACACTGGATATTAGGATCTGTGTCACAGGGTGAGTGTACACTTATTGCGATCACAGGTAGCTGTATACACACTGCAGTATTAGGAGAAATAATATGATTAATTATTAAACATCAATGACTGATTTTAACAATTATCAATGATACTAATAATAGGATACCATTATTAATTATGGATAATTATTTTAAATCTATGATTATGCATGTTTAAAATTAATTATTACTATTAATGTCATTTAGCAATGCTAGTAGTTCATAAAATAATCATTATTTTATAACCAACATCACTTAGTATTGACTTAAGTAACATTAATTGCTGATATCATTATTTAATTACTAATAGTGATATTGTATTAATTATTACTAATATTAACATTTTTAACCAGTTTTAATTTTTACTATCTTTATTGTGATTATTATTATCAATGATTACTATTAATTTCTATTGTATTTCATAATAATAATAATTAACAGATTTGTTCCTGATATCGAGCTGGGGGAGGACGATGTCAGGTGGGGAAGCTTCGTGCAGGTTCCCCATGACAGGGGGAAAAACAACGGAATCCAAATACTGGTCCTTACTTGGGAAGCCAAGAAGGTCACTGGGAGGATGAGAAGGTTGGCACATGAGAGAAGGTGCAGAGGTGGAAAGGGCACAAGAGTTCCATTTATTTATCACAAAACACAGAACAGGACTGGGCCAGAGACTGAATTCTGTCTGTCTCCTGGGGAAAACCGGGTGCATGGCCTGAACTTTTTCTCTTCTGCAGGCAACAAGACCCGCAGAGGAAGGCTCCCAAGACCTTTTCTTGGAAACCTTCGGAGAAGGCGCTGCCAAATCGAAAAGCATCCACGGAATCTTGGATTTATCTGAGGGTGAGTGTCACCCTGGGTCCCTGTTCTTTGCTCCACTAGGTCACTCTGGTTGATTTACTTTCAGGTTCCCGTGTGTGTGAGGGGATCGGGGAACCCCTCTTCCCTGCCTTCTTGGGGTCAGGGACTCCACGATCCTTCCAGGTCCATTTCATTCCAGGTGAAGGCATCTGAAGATGCCGCATTTCCTGTTGCTTTCTTTCTGTGCAATGATGGCAAGCCTGCCAACAACATCTTCCTAGTGGCGTGAGGAAATTAGTCCCTCAGAGGCCCCAAACATGGAGGAGGCTCACCCCAGGAACATGCATGTTTTCAGAAAAGACGTCCTGGGAACCCTTGAACCACCAACCTGCCTTCAGAAGGGCATTAGTCCGTCCCACTTCATGGAAGGCTGAGTGGAGGCGCTTTGATCCAGTGAATGCCAAAGATACAGTCTTTAGAAAAATAGTGTTCTTAGATCATAGCTGGAGAGTGCATTTTTCATGGGTCTTGTCCCGATCAGCACTCACGTTGAGGATCTGTCCCTATTTCCAAGGACCGCCTGTCCATACCGTATTAAGAATTTCCTGCTGTGTGCACCTTGTCTTTGGATGTGGTTGATTTCCATGTTGGCTCCATGCCGAGGAACTTCTAACGTGTGTGATCTCCTTTCTTTCAGGTTGTAAGCAGGCCAATGCCGGTCAACACAGCCAATAAGAGGCCACACGTGGACCCTGCCCTCACTGATGGCTCAACTACCAAAATGTCTGACACCGTATCCGTCTTGGCTTCACTATCTCCTCTCAGAAAAGCCAGTCTGAGCTCCTCGTCAAGTCTCCAACCAAAGGCACGACAGACAGGGGCTGTGGCCGACATCCCTCAGCCTGGAGTCAGGCAGCAGGGCCCAGAGCCTCTCGTCGTGGTGAAGCCGACACACAGCAGGCCTCAGGGTGGCTGTCGAGAAGTTCCGCAGGCTGCCTCCAAGCCCCACGGCCTGATCCGGGTCATCAGCCCCCAGGCACAAGACAAACGTCCTGCGGTGACCTCACAGCCCTGTCCACCAGCCGACACACACAGCCTGGGCCTCGGCTCCAATCTCAGTTTCAGGCCAGGAGCCAAGAGACCTGCCCAGGCTCCGACTCAGGCTTGCCTGAACTTCCCCAAGAAACCGAGAATGGGTCCCTTCCAGGTGCCCGAAAATGCCATCCAGGGAGGTGACCTGGGGGCCCCGGAGACTCTCCAACCTCCGCCAGCTGCAACCGAACTCAGACCAAGTCCGTCGCCCCAGATGAGCAGGGGGACAACCGCCCAGGTGCCCAGCAGCGACCGGCAGCCTCTGCACAGCAGACCTTGCCTGCCTACTGCCCAGGCCTGCACCATGTCCCATCACCCAGCGGCCAGCCACGATGGGGCCCAGCCTCTCAGAATGCTCTTCCGGAGACTAGAAAACGGATGGTGGAGCTCCAGCCGCCTGACAGCTCCCTCGTTTCCCTCTTCTGAGAAGCCGGGAGCCTTCCTCGCTCACAGCCCTCATGTCTCAGAGAAGTCTGAGGCTCCCTGTGTTCCCGTCCCACTGAGTGTCCTCTATGAGGACCTTCAGGTTTCCTCCTCCTCAGAGGACAGCGATTCTGTCCTGGAGTGAGGCTACAGGAGGCCGGGGCTCCATTGCATCCAGCTCCCGTGACTTGGAGGAGTATGTGGGACTGAGGCGCACAGAGCAGAGAGCAGACTGTGTGTGGTGACTCCCAAGCTCCCCAGCTGTGGTGCTTCTGTGGATGTTGGAGCCCAGGCCAGGCAGGGACCAGATGCAGAGACTCTGCCTCATCGAATTCTGGTGAGGGACATCGTAGTTTGCAGGGCTCTCCGGAAACCCGCCACCAGAAGCTTCTGTGCCAGTGATTCGTTGCCTCAGAAACTGGGTGACGGCGACGCGCGGGAGTCAGACTTCAGCTGTGATGTCAGTAGGAAACTGGGGAATGACTGTGTGTTTGCTCTCCAGATGACTGAATCAGGGAACAGTTAGGGAACCCTGAGAGATGCAGGCCTTCAGCTGTGCCCCGCCCTGACAGCAGTGTTTTGGACGCTGTGAAGCGTTCTGCGCAAAGCGTTCTTCAGGTGTTTCCTCAGCCTGGAAAATTGGGCTCTGGAATGCCGTTGGAAATAGGTGTGTTTAATTTGTTTTGAAGTGAATAAAATTCTCAAAAAGATGACGTATTCCCTTTTGACTTTCATTCCGTGTTTGTGTGTAACTGATTTTCCAAGGGCTTGAAAATGTCTTGACTTGTCAGTAATCCAAGTCATTATGTCTCTGCAACAGAGTTGATTGAGGGGACCGCAGGTCTTCGCAGGACCTGTGACTTCTTAAACATCCACAGGGGCAAGAGAACCTCAGCCCCACTCTACCAACACGCACCTAGTCAAATTCCGCCAAGTGAATCTCACGCACGCTAACACGTGGGGAGCGTTGCTTGCACCACGAGTCCCCATTTGGCTCACCGCGATGCCACGTGTGGGGTTCAAACTGTTACGGCCCCCATTAAGTGGTTTCCGGATGTGCGTATGAACGAGGCACACTTTCATTCGCCAAGTAGAACCCAGTAAAGCTGAAGTAAACTCCCAGATTTGGGATGTACTTCAGAGGTAGAATATTCATCCCGTCTTCTTTCTGGATGCCTGAGCACCGGGCCTTTCCATGCTTCTCCCCCGATCCTAAGTGTAGCTGAGGTCGAGATTCACTGAAAGCTCTAGGTAAAGATATCCCACCATGCACAGGCTATCTCCGTTCTCTGACCTGGGAACAACTCTGACCAGGATTCCACATCTAGGAGGCCTCGGAACTGAGTGGGATTTTCTGAGCGACAGCAAATGGCTGCTCCCTTTCCGGCGCCGTTGAGGGTCGTTACCTTGATTATCCAGATCACCTAGAAAGTATCAGTATCCAGAATCAACAAGATCAACTCTCTGCTCCTCTGACAGCAGAAGGAGCATGACCAAAAGGAACCAAAGAGCGTGGCAGCAAACGATATGACCGGAAAGCTCGGAGAACAGCCACAGGGGGATGTAAGCAGGCGTTCCCACCTGATCATGAATAATTAATGAAGCGCAAATCCAGGGGGAATCGAGTTTCAGCAGGTGCAACTCATCCAACGGGAGATCGCCGGAGGGCCAACAAGATTCAGCAACTGAGAGTCGGGTGTAGTATCAAGTGGGACGCGACTGGTTCCAAAGCTCTAGAAGCCCATGGGGTCACTTGGACCACGTGAGAAAATGCCCCCAGTATGCTGGTTCAGCATTCTGACTCCTGCCTGTCTCTTCCCGCCCAGGGAACTTGGACCCTAACTTGGGCAGGTGCAGATGACGAAGGGCAGAATGAGGGGACGAGGCACCCAAGTTCCCCGACAAGAGAGTTCCGCAGAAAGTCCGCTGGATCTTCGCAAATCCAGAGAAATGGCAACGGGACCCAAGGAAATAGAGCCCCACCAGTGTCCTGGAGACTCTTCAGGCATAATGCCTGGAGCCGCAGGACGAGCTGAAAAAGGAGCCAGGCAGCGAAGGACAAAGCGGTGTTGACGTTCTTCATGTGGGTTTCCCAGTGCAGTCCAATTCACGGTGGTTTCCAAGGGCCTCCTGGAGGAGAAAGCACGTGAGGGTGTGGTCAGGGTTTTCTGCTGACACACTTACTGTGGGGAAGAAGGAGAAGCTCTGAAGATGGATAACGGCCGAGATTGCATGTCAAGGTGCACCTCCTTGATGACACTGAGGCCTACGTTGAAATAGAGTAAAAATGGTCCAATTACACTGTGCCTATTTTAGCACCTTGTTTAAAAAAAAAAAAGATGTAAAACAAGACAGGGGTACATGCACCAGTGCTACATACCTGACGCGAAACATCTATTCTTCAAAGCTTGCGGCTGTACAGGTAGGTTTTAGAATGTCTGTCCCTAGTGAACATCGTCTTAGAATGGGCTGGGCAAATAGACCTTTCCAGGTCATGTAATTGGATTAAGTTGATTAGGTTAGGGTCCGTTTCGCGTCAGGGGTCCAGAGGCAGTATAAAAGGCAGCCTGGAAAGCAAAGGTCCCTCTCTGCCCCTTCCTCCGGCTTCCTGAAGGCTGCACCGCTTCCAGCAGGGCTGCTCCAGCACCTGCCCATCTGAGCGCCAGCGCACCTGTCCATCTGAGCACCAGCCGAGGAAAGAAAGTAGACCTGTAATTTCAGGTTAGTTTCCCTGAACGACTGTTTGTTTCACGTAAGCCCTGAGGGGTTGGGGGAAAAGAGACAAAGGAGAGTGAAAGAAACAGATCACACTGGGGCTCGCTGGTGGGGTAGGATGTGTTCTCCTTATCCGTAATTCTTGGAACAGAAAGCGAGAAAACATTTCCATCTTCGTGCCTGGGATAAGAGCCAGATGGAAATGCAAAAAGAAATTTACTCCAGCACGCTGAATTGGCGGGTAAATGGAAAAAGAACTTTGGAAAAGGGTTGGTTTGCCCTTTAGCCTTGTAAGAAATTCATATGCCACTTGTTCAGCATTTGTTTAGATGAATTCGTATGGCGTGTGTAAAATACCAGAAAAATAAATAAAGAGGGGCTGGAGCTAAAGCCAAAAAGACAGAGCAGGAAAGACCATCACCTGCTAGTGTGGTAGAGAGGGAGTTAACTTCTCTCGATGAATTTGTGTTTGGAAGTTGCCAAATGAAACGGCAAGAGTAGCGATTCGAGTTCTGATAGGAAGCATCCCTTATCCCTGACTTCAAGCAGACTTGCCAAGGGGTGACATCGGCCATGCCCTGTAGCTTCGATTCTTTTGTCCCTCAGGGGAGAGAGAATCACTGTGTCTTCTACTGGAGTGAATGGTGAGAGACCTAAGTCCAGTCTCCAGAATCAGTTGTTTGGTTGGGATTGAAATCTCAACTCCAACTCCACATACCTAGGCCGTGGGCCGTGTGGCAGGCCAGGTTTACTCTTGGACCAGGTAGTCACGGCAGAGGAACACACAATATCTGAGGATGCACACACCACATTGTGATCCACAGATTTGACCGACGGGTGGTGAGGTGTCCTCATGACCACACCGTCATGGAATTAGCTGGGGGTTTCTTGTGGGTGTGTGAATATCCAATGTGCCTAACCATCGCTTTGCGTGTGTTTGTGTGTGATTCAGGTGACCCAACCATCAATCCCTGAAAAAGGCGGCCATAAAACGTCCAGGAGATGCAGATGATGGCACGTCGTGACCCCAAAAGTGGGGTAAACAGACTCGGGAGAGCCCAGACCCTCCAGAAGCAGCAGAGGGCCCCAGTTGGGCCAAGGGCTCCCCCACCCGATGAAGAAGATCCCAGGGTACGTGTAGCCCTGGAATCTTTTGGGTATTGAGGGGGGAGAAGGGGGCGAGTGTCACACGGTCCTCAGAGACTGGGTTGGATTCCAAAGAATTCTGCCAGCACCACCCGGGTTGCTTTTCCCATCCAAGGTGGATCTGGCTTGGGACCTCCTCCCCGGTCCGACAGGTCCCTTGAGAGACTCTTGGGAACAACCTCCCTATCCACTCAGAATCCTGTGTAGCCAGGTTGGGCTGTGTTGCGGACATCGAGTTCACAATCGTCCCTGCTAGAATCCTGAGTCCTTCTTTTGAGAGTTCCTCCGTCACATGGGCTTTGGGAGGGAACATCGTAACCAAACCCTCCCTCCACTTAAGGGCCCCCATGCCGGTGTCCCCTCTTTGGAATCCTCACTCAGTTCTGAATTCACAGTCCGTCTCAATGTTGACATTGGATCACTGCCTGTGGCTTCAGCTCATTCACTGACATCACTTCCTTTCCACCCACAGGTCAAGTGCAAAAACTGCGGGGCCTTTGGGCACACGGCCAGAAGTACCAGGTGCCCCATGAAGTGCTGGAACGGAGCCCTGGTTCCCCAGACCTTTGGGAGAAAGGAAGGGAAGGAAAACCGGAAACCATGGAAGCCTCAGGTTCGAGGGAACCCTGAGCCCTGGAACAAGGAAAAGGGAGAGAAGGAAGAGAGACCGAGGTGAGCAGTGGGAGGGGTTTTCACCATCCTTAGGGTACTGCCACCTAAGGACACGGTGTCTCTGCACCTGCACACCGTGTGCCTTTCCGTCTCCAGGACAGGGAAGGAACGCTGCAGAGAAAGAGACCAGAGCTCCGTGTCCTCCCGGGTTCCCCACCCAGGAGCTCCTTTGGCTCTGGGAGATTCAGGGACGGGGGCCAGGTGGGGGCGCTTTGTGCAGGTTCCCCATGACAGGGGGAAAAGCAACGGAATCCAAACGACAATCCTTACTTGGGAAGCCTAGAGGGCCACCGGCAGGATGGGAAGGTTGGCACATGAGGGAAGGTGCAGAGGCGGAAAGGGCACAAAAGTTCCATTTATGTATCACAAAACACAGAACGGGACTGGGCCCCAGACAGGGTTCTCCCTGTCTCATGGGGAGAAGCGGGGAGCAGGGCCTGAACTTTTTCTCTTCTGCAGGCAACAAGACCCGCAGAGGAAGGCTCTCCTCCAGATCTTTTCCGGGACATCTCCGGAGAAGCAGCCGCCAAATCGAAAAGAATCCATGGAATCTTGTGATTATCTGAGGGTGAGTGTCACCCTGGGTCCCTGGTCTTTTTCTCCTCTAGGTCACCCTGGTTGATTTACTTTCAGGTTCCCGTGTGTGTGAGGGGATCGGGGAACCCCTCTTCCCTGCCTTCTTGGGGTCAGGGACTCCACGATCCTTCCAGGTCCATTTGATTCCAGGTGAAGGCATCTGAAGGTGCCGTATTTGCTGTTGCTTTCTTTCTGTGCAATGACGGCAAGCCTGCCAACAACATCTTCCTAGCGGCCTGAGGAAATTAGTCCCTCAGGGGCCCCAAACATGGAGGAGGCTCACCCCAGGAACATGCATGTTTTCAGAAAAGACGTCCTGGGAACCCTTGAGCCACCAACCTGCCTTCAGAAGGGCATTAGTCCGTCCCACTTCATGGAAGGCTGAGTGGAGGCGCTTTGATCCAGTGAATGCCCAAGACACAGTCTTTAGAAAAATGGTATTCTTAGATCACAGCTGGAGAGTGCATTTTTCATGGGTCTTGTCCCGATCAGCACTCACGTTGAGGATCTGTCCCTACTTCCAAGGACCACCTGTCCATACCGTATTAAGAATTTCCTGCTGTGTGCACCTTGTCTTTGGATGTGGTTGATTTCCATGTTGGCTCCATGCCGAGGAACTTCTAACATGGGTGGTCTCCTTTCTTTCAGGTTGCAAGCAGGCCAATGCCATTCCACACAACCAATAAGAGGCCACGCGTGGACCCTGCCCTCACTGATGGCTCAGCTACTAAAATGTCTGACACGGTATGCGTCTTGGCTTCACTGTCTCCCCTCAGAAAAGCCAGTCTGAGCTCCTCGTCAAGTCTCCGACCAAAGGCACGACAGACAGGGGCTATGGCCGACATCCCTCAGCCTGGAGTCAGGCAGCAGGGCCCGGAGCCTCTCGTCGTGGTGAAGCCGACACACAGCAGACCTCAGGGTGGCCGCCGAGAGGTTCCCCAGGCTGCCTCCCAGCCCCACGGCCTGATCCGGGTCATCAGCCCCCAGGCACAAGACAAACGTCCTGCGGTGACCTCACAGCCCTGTCCACCAGCCGACACACACAGCCTGGGCCTCGGCTCCAATCTCAGTTTCAGGCCAGGAGCCAAGAGACCTGCCCAGGCTCCGACTCAGGCTTGCCTGAACTTCCCCAAGAAACCGAGAATGGGTCCCTTCCAGGTGCCCGAAAATGCCATCCAGGGAGGTGAGCTGGGGGCCCCGGAGACTCTCCAACCTCCGCCAGCTGCAACCGAACTCAGACCAAGTCCGTCGCCCCAGATGAGCAGGGGGACAACCGCCCAGGTGCCCAGCAGCGACCGGCAGCCTCCGCACAGCAGACCTTGCCTGCCTACTGCCCAGGCCTGCACCATGTCCCATCACCCAGCGGCCAGCCACGATGGGGCCCAGCCTCTCAGAGTGCTCTTCCGGAGACTGGAAAACGGATGGTGGAGCTCCAGCCTCCTGACAGCTCCCTCGTTTTCCTCTCCTGAGAAGCCGGGAGCCTTCCTCGCTCACAGCCCTCATGTCTCAGAGAAGTCTGAGGCTCCCTGTGTTCCTGTCCCGCTGAGTGTCCTCTATGAGGACCTTCAGGTTTCCTCCTCCTCAGAGGACAGCGATTCTGACCTGGAGTGAGGCTACAGGTGGCCGGGGCTCCATTGCATCCAGCTCCCTTGACTTGGAGGGGTCTGTGGGACTGATGCGCACAGAGCAGAGAGCAGACTGTGTGTGGTGACTCCCAAGCTCCCCAGCTGTGGTGCTTCTGTGGATGTTGGAGCCCAGGCCAGGCAGGGACCAGATGCAGAGACTCTGCTTCATCAAATTCTGGTGAGGGACATCGTAGTTTGCAGGGCTCTCCGGAAACCCGCCACCAGAAGCTTCTGTGCCAGTGATTCGTTGCCTCAGAAACTGGGTGACGGCGACGCGCGGGAGTCAGACTTCAGCTGTGATGTCAGTAGGAAACTGGGGAATGACTGTGTGTTTGCTCTCCAGATGACTGATTCAGGGAACAGTTAGAGAACGCTGAGAGATGCAGGCCTTCAGCTGTGCCCCGCCCTGACAGCAGTGTTTTGGACGCTGTGAAGCGTTCTGCGCAAAGCGTTCTTCAGGTGTTTCCTCAGCCTGGAAAATTGGGCTCTGGAATGCCATTGGAAATAGGTGTGTTTAATTTGTTTTGAAGTGAATAAAATTCTCAAAAAGATGACGTACTCTCTTTTGACTTTCATTCCGTATTTGTGTGTAACTGATTTTCCAAGGGCTTGAAAATCTCTTGACTTGTCAGCAATCCAAGTCATTATGTCTCTGAAACAGAGTTGATTGAGGGGACCGCAGGTCTTCGCAGGACCTGTGACTTCTTAAACATCCACAGGGGCAAGAGAACCTCAACCCCACTCTACCAACACGCACCTAGTCAAATTCCTCCAAGTGAATCTCACACACATTAACACATGGGGAGCGTTGCTTGCACCACGAGTCCCCATCTGGTTCACCGCGATGCCTCGTGTGGGGCTTCACACGTATGTGTTGCACCGCAGTCCATTTCACAGTGGTAGAATAAATGTATTGGCTTTCTGTCGGTTTGTTGGCGGCAAAAACCTGTGATGTTGTTGCTTTTTGGTGGGAGAGTTTCACTCTGGAAAAGCAAATATTCTGAAGATGGAGGTTGTCCTAGATTGTATTTCAAGGTGAATCTACTTGATGCCAGTGAAGCATATTTTGGCATATAATACATATGGTTATATTATATTTTGTCTATATTACCTCATTTTAGAAAACCATTTTGTGAAAAATATCAGAGTTAGATATGCCAGTGTTAAATTTCTGATCACGTGTCCAGAAGCACTGTAAAATGCAGCCCAGAATGCAAAATTCCCAGCCACTTCTTTGTTGAACTCTCTGTAGAGCGGCATTGCATCCAGGGGTTCTCAAGGTGCACTAGTGTGGCATGAGCTGGTCTTTGGCTTCCTGTTGAAGTTGGAATCCTGCAGATTGTTTAGGGGTGGTGTCTGCTTGTCCCATCTTTCCAGGTCATCATTAACATTTCCTTGGCACCCACGTGGACTCAGAACTTACCTAGAGTCACAGGCAAGTCTGGAAAGCTGCCCTTGAGACTTCGTGCAGTCCATGATGGTTCCATGCCTCTGATCTGCTGGGGCACATTCTGCAGAGGGATGGGCTGGCATAAGCTGTCCCTGCCTTTCTGAAAATCACGGAGATTCCTGGTACCTGAAGCCACATAGAAATATCTGTGGAGTCTCAGGCAGGACAGGGATGCCATTCACACGCTCCTGTTCTTCCACTTAATGGCAGTAAGAGTGATTCCTGGGTTTCCTAATTGACTTCAAAACAATTTTGTTGACTTTGTTGTGTCAATGACCACTCCTGTTTCTGTGGCATCCAGTTCACCTGTAAGGTTTTTGGGGATTATGTGGAAACTCGTGCATTTTTCCAGAGCTTCACTTCATCCTGGATGCTCTCAGGCATGCACAAGGGGATTCCTGCCTTGGTGGCATCTTGGAGCATTGCAGGAGACCCCTTAGGTCTAGGAGGCACTAGGAGGTCCATCAGGAATTGGGAGGACATGTGTCTGCCCATCTGTAGTGTGAACTTCTATTCACCTTCAGAATGCAGATTCTTCCTGAACTAATAAATTATCTTCATCTTGGTGTAAGTAGCCACAAAAGAATAATTCATATTAACTCCATTAATAAAAATAACTGAAAATCAACAACGAAGATAATAACGACAATGTTAATTAGTATAATATTGATAGTAAAAATAAAACAAAGGCATTAGAGATTAGAGATTCCCTTAAGTGAAGGACAATGGGAAGATATAGGGATACATGAGTTGTTTGGACTCAGAGTCCAATGAAACGTGTTCCTCAAAGGCAAAGACAAGAAGCATAAGGAAAATACAAAGTTCATGGATGACCACCTGGGCTACCTTGGAACTCATGTGGGAACACTGCAGGCAAAGTGTATCTCGTCCTGGGACTGCCCACCATCCAGCCCCCACTCACCTTCATGAGGTAGGATAGCAGGATAATGGGGATGGAGTCCATGAAAGGGATGCAAGACTTGTGTCACACCTGATTCAAAGAAGCACTGCTTATGACAGATGTTTCTCTCCTAACACTGTGTCACCTCTAACTGCCTGGCTGCATGTCTGTCCTCTGTTCTTCTTAGGTCACAGGAGGGACAGACATTACTGTCCACCCATCTGCATACAGAGCCATTGGAGGACGTTACCCTTGTTGCTTCCTCTTTGGAAAGGGGCAACATACATGGCAGATGCCATTCTCTGTCTCTTTGGAAAACGTTGCCAGCACATTTAAGGTTTACTTCAGCCACAGAAAGCCACCTGCTTCAAAGTCTCACCCTCCACAAGTGGCAAGCACACAATTATTAATGGAGGCAAGGGATGCATAGGCTTTGCCATTTGATTCAAATGGGACAAATAGGGGAGGTCTTCTTAGCTGAACAGAAGAAGTTGACAAAGTCAGGCTGCATTGCCATTAGACTTGTCCCTTTGCACATAAGGCTTCCCTCCAATCCTTTCCACAGATGTGGATCCTGACATTACTTCCTAATAAACATCCTGCACACTAAACTTCATCTATATCCAGCTCCCTGGGAACCAAACCTGTGACAAAAGTGAAAAGTTTCTAGGGAAAATACGGTTTCCTTATCAGACAGGAATCAAATTCTGCTGAGCTAGAAAATAAGGTAAAGTCTGATGCCATCTCATGATTTTTTTTATTAGGACATTACCACTGCCAGCAAGAATTATGTGCATCAATTCATGGGGACAAAAATCATATTGGAGTGGGATGAGGTTGTTGTGAGTTGAGGAGAAATTTTGACGAATGAACTTCACCCTCAACTTGAGTTCAGGAGAGGAGATGAAGATGAAAACAGCTGGAAATAAAAGGTGTCCAAAAACATTTTTCTGGTTTTTCAAAAATCAGATTTCAGGTTGGGAGACACTATGTTTAAATTCTAAAAGGATGTAGCATACTGAGAGGAAATAACTATAGATAAATTATCTTTTTTGTAAATAATACACTTTATGGTATGACAGGAGACCAAGGGACACAACACAAATTTGGAGTTAAAGAAACTAACAGACATTCTCGATACTCAGTTGTTATGGCAGAGATGCCAGAGTGATGGATGTCCATGTAGCAATACTTTTTTTTTTTTTTTTTTTTTTTTTTGAGACAGAATCTTGATCTGTAACCAGGCTGGGGTGCAATAGTGTGATCTCAGCTCACTGCAACCTCCACCTCCTTGGTTCAAGAAATCCTCCTGCCTCAGCCTCCCAAGTAGCTGGGACTACAGGTGCGCACCGCCACACTCAGCTAATTTTTGTATTTTTAGTAGACATGGGGTTTCACCATGTTGGCTAGGATGGTCTCGATCTCCTGATCTTGTGATCTGTCCAACTTGCCCTCCCAAAGGGTTGGGATTAGAGGTATGAGCCACTATGCCCGGCCCATGTAGCAGTACTTTTGAACTTAATGGCTGCAAGCATCCACCTCCAAACTTATGTATTATATTTGCAAAAGAGTACAAACCATGTAATGAATTTTAAAAGGAAGACAAGCCTGTGGGAATTCAACAGCCATGGCAATGTTTTGAACTTCTTTTTATTAAACATGTAAGAAGTAAGTGAAGTTCAAGACCTAACAGAATTGCCAGGAATTATTTGAAGAATTACCAAGATAACTTAGAGACTATGAAATCCTTTCGACGCCCTCTGGTGGAGTTTCCTCCTGGAGCCAGTGATTTTAAGCCAGAGGCAAATGTCTCTGCAGGCATAAGAATTCGACTCAAATGTATTATTCAATTTTAAATGAGATGACAATAAAATTATCTGCTATATAGTAACAACCTTTTTTTTTTTTTTGGACAGAGTCTTTCTCTGTTGCCTAGGCTGGAGTGCAGTGGGGCACTCTTGGCTCACTGCAATCTCTGCCTCCTGGGTTCAAGTGATTTTCCCACCTCACCCTCCTAAGTAGCTGGGATTATAAGCATGTGCCACCATGTCTGACTGATTTTTGTATCAGCAAAATTATTTCTGGGGTGGAGAGCTAGGGACCTTTATTCTCCCACATCCAAAAACATGTTCTCCAAATGATCTGTCAATAGAAATAACTGATACCTATATTTGCTAACTTATCTTTTTCTGTCTTTAAATTCAGAACTAGAGTGTGGAAAAGTTATATTAAGAAGGTTCTCTCAATTTTCAACACAAGTGATGGGCTAGGCACTATTCTAGGTGCTACAGATACACATTCACACACCCACAATAGTTTTGCCTTATTATCTCCTACATTCTAATAATGGAACAAAAGAAAAGTATAGATTAGCTTTTTATTTTTCTGAGATGAAGGTTAATTCTGTCACCCAGGATGGAACGCAGAGGCGCGATCTCAGCTCACTGCAACCTCTGCCTCCTGGGTTCAAGCGATTCTCCTGCCTCAGCCTCCTGAGTAGCTGGGATTACAAGCATGTGCCAACATGCCCAGAAAATTTTTGTATTTTTCAGAAAGACGGCTTTCATTATGTTGGCCAGGCTGGTCTCAAACCCCTGGCCTCAAGTGATCCATGCACCTCGACCTTTCAAAGTGCTGGGATTATAAGCATGAGCCATAGTGCCCAGCCAAAGAGAATAGCTTTAAATAGAAAGCATGAAAACAAAAGAAATGTATGCCCATCAATTTTATACTGTATTTGGCCAGGTGCAGAAGATCGACTTGTAGTATTATGGGGGAATAAGGTCAATTCACATCTAATTGTTTGGACAAGTCACCAGAAACCAAAAGTTGGAAGAGTTGTATCTTTTGAGGTGGGTTGCACAGGCAAGGAGCAAGTTGCTATCTCTCCAAAGTCTTAAACTGTTCTATTTCTCCTACTGTGGAAAAATGCATCTTCTACTTGATTTCAATTTATATAGGAAAATGCTTAATAAAACTAATAAGGGCTACATTCTAGGGACACAGCTAGACCACACATATACTGAACCTTGATTCTGGAAACACATCTTGTTCAATGTAATTGGATTTTCATGACAACAAAAATGTAACCCTGACACAATATTGGAGAGTCAAAAGGAAAGGACATTTTGGATTGAAATTTTTTATTTTAAGAATATGTCCTTGAGTTCTATTAACAATAGCTAAAACCTGGGAACAACTCTAATGTCTATCGAGAGGAAATTGATAAACAAATTATATGCATATTATAGAGCAATATTGGGCAATAACAGGGGATGATCCACTCTATTAATCAACATCTTGGATCAATATAATCTTTCTCACCCTGAGTGGAGAAAGCTAAGCTAAAAAGTGTCCTATAATATAAACAAATGTGTACAAAATTCTAGAACAGACAAGCCTAATATAAGCTAAAAAAAAATTAGAAAAGCCAGGTTCAGTGGCTCATGCCTGTTATGCCAGCACTTTGTGAGGTGGGTGGATCGCATGAGCTCAGGATTTTGAGACCAGCCTGGCCAACATGCTGAAGCTACTCCGTCTTTACCAAAAATACAAAAATTAGCCCAGTGTGGTATTGTGCGCAGGAACAGAAAACCAAATACTACATATTCTCCATTATAAGTGAGAGCTAAACATTGGGTTATACATTGTTTAGCTCTCACTTATATGGAAACAATAGACACTGGAGATTCTTAGAGGGAGGAGGGAGGGTTGAGTACAAGGCCTTAAAAGCTGTCTACTGGGTATTATGTTCACTATGTGTGTGATGAGATCATTCATACTCTAAACCTCAGCGTCACACAATACATCCATGGAACAAACCTGCACATGTATCCTCTGTGTATAAAATTAGAATTAAAAAACTAAAATGAACAAACAGATATGAGTAGGAATTTCTCAAAAGAGGAGATACAAATGGACGACATATATATAAACAATTCTTACCCTCTCTAGTCATCACAGGAATGCAAATGAAAACTACCATGAAATATCACCTCACACCTGTTAGAATAGCTATTATCAAAAAGATGGATGATAACAAGTGTTGGTAAGGATGTGGAGAAAAGGGAAGCTTTGTATACTGGTGGTGGGAATGTAAATTAGTATGGCCAGCTTGGAAAATAGTATGGAGGTTTCTCAAAAAATTAACAATAAAAATATCATTTTGTTCCAGCAATCCCACTTATTTTTTATATATATATATATATATATATATGAAGTCATTGAAATCAGTATGTAAAAGGGATATCTGTACTCATATGTTCTTTTTAGCACTGTTCACAATAGTCAAGATATATGAAGAAGACACACATGTTATTCATTCACAGATGGATGAATTAACATTTTATATATATATATATGTATGCACAATGGAATATTATTCAGTATTATATAATAATGAAACCCTGTCATTTGTGACAGCATCCATGAATCTGAAGGGCATGAAGTCATGTGAAATAAACCAAACACTGAATGACAAATATTGTAGATTACACTTGTATTTGAAATCTCAAATAAACTCAGAAGCAGAGAGTAGACTGGAGGTTGCCAGGAGCTGTGGTGCAGGTAAATGAGTAGGTGTGATTATAGTACAAAGTTTTAGATATACAAACATAAATAAGTTCAGGAGGTTTAATCTACAGCATAGTGCTTATAGCTATGAATGCTGTATTGCATACTTAAAATATAATAGGAGGGTGAATTTTATGTTAATTGTTCTTACTAATAGAAATAATAATTCGGATGGGAGGGAGAACTTCAGGAGGTGATGATTATGTTTACAATCTTGATAGTAGTGATGCTTTCAGAATGTATCCTTATCCTCAAACTCACTGAGATGTACATATTAAATTGGTACAGCTTTTTTAATGTACTCGTATCTCAACAAGGTGTTTTTAAGGGGGGGTTGGTTAAATAATTTAAAAAGGAAGGGTAGATGTTCCTTTGCCCTTCTCCCACGCCTTTTTTCTCCCTGCTGTCTGGAATTCAGAAATAATAGGTGGGAATTTGGCAGCCAAACTAGGGTATTTTCTAAAGTATAGCAGAGCAGATACCTGGAAGGGACCTGCATCCCTAATGACATTAGAAAGTATCTGTACTAGCCCTGAATGGTGTAACTACAGGTTAATTTTAAGTGACAAAGAAATCAACTTCTGCCTTGTTTAAGCAACTTCATTCAGGCATTAATTTTATAAACATGTAGAGAATACACACTCCTTATGAGCAGAAACAATGTTTATAAATAAAACAATGGTGATAAATAAAAGAAAATAAAAAGCAGTGAAACAAAGTGGTTTAATAGCTATACATAGTTATTTTGTTAAAAGATTCTGCTGCTAATATTATTCAATATTTTTGTATGTTGGTGCAAGTAAGGAAATTTACATTGTCTAATAAAAATTATTTATCAATTTATAAAACAGTAAACATTTCATAGAATGGGGCTAAGATTCTGCACTGCAAAATAACTTTCAGTTGATTTCATGCACAGTAATTATTGAGAATCCCAACAGATCTGGACCTACATAGGTGCTATCAAGACTTAAGGAAGAAAATTTTCCTGACTCTATCCATACCTCCAGTTAGTAATAGATCTAGAGATTCAGAACCCAAATCCAGACCTCCTGCTTCCATGTGCAGTGGCCTTTCACTGTCCTGTTTCGCTTCACTTGTTGAAGAGGATTTGAGAATAAAGGACCACATGATTCAACTCTCTCCTGAGCTCTGAGGAATATAGCCCTGTCCTGGCAAACAAGAAGCTCACACAGTAGTAGAGGAGGCAACTATACATTCACTAATCTAGCATACAAGCAGTAGGCACTGTACCATAAACAAGGCACTGTGGGGGTTCAGACCAGGAGCAAAGCAGGGATTAGCAGGGCTAGTAAAGTCTGGGAAGTGTTCACTAACAAAATGTTTAATCGTTAACTAAACCAAATGGTTTCTCAACATGGCCTAATTAATTGTAACTTAATATAAATGGTTGGTTGTTCATAAACCTTAATCTTTTGCCAAAATATTTGTAACTTATTTTCCCATTTAACAAGGTTTTCTGATCAAAACTGCACCCAAATCGTTCTAACGAACTTAGTGTCCAATAAAACATGGACTTTCTCAGTCATCCCACGAAGGTGATTTTGCGTGCATAGTACATCTCTGTCTGTGAATATGCCTAATGAGGTATGAAAGGACACTTATTATCCAAACAAAGACATTCCACTGGTGCTAGAGAGCTACAGAGGGAAGTTTTTTCTGCCTACTGGAAATAAAGCCAAGCTTTCTTCTTCCTTCAGCAGTGAGGATTGCTCTCCTCCTCTTTATCGTTCTCTCTCTCTCTCTCTTTTTAACGGGCCAAACTCTACCAAATAACAAGATAAACTTTCGGTAAGCCTTGGTAAGAGGAGAGTGTCTGACACCTTATGGTGCTATAATACTCAAAGCAAAAGCAAAATCACCTATGACCAGAAAAGGGAGTCCCAGGAAATCTAGAAGACTTATTGGCCAAGAGACCTGCAGCCTCCTAGTTCATTAGCTCTCCATAAGAACTCTCACGTGAAATGAAGTCAGTGGTGTTTCAAGTGCTTGAAACCCTCGTTACTCTTCCTCTAAATGTGAATTGGCCGGGCGCGGTGGCTCAAGCCTGTAATCCCAGCACTTTGGTAGGCCGAGACGGGTGGATCACGAGGTCAGGAGATCGAGACTATCCTGGCTAACACGGTGAAACCCCGTCTCTACTAAAAAATACAAAAAACTAGCCGGCCGAGGTGGCAGGCACCTGTAGTCCCAGCTACTCGGGAGGCTGAGGAGGAGAATGGCGTAAACCGGGGAGACGGAGCTTGCAGTGAGCTGAGATCCGTCCACTGCACTCCAGCCTGGGCGACAGAGCGAGACTCCGTCTCAAAAAATAAATAAATAAATAAATAAATTAATTAATTAATTAATGTGAATTAATTAGGCAAGTTTACTAGCAGTTACTAGACCTCAAAAGCAAGATAATCAGGCATTATTCTACTAAATATTGGTCTCCATAACTCCTCTATTTTCTTTAGGAAAAGTTAGTTAGCCTAAGACATTTGGCATAAGGGCTATGCCAAAGCTATGTTGGGGTCAGCCAGGAAGGATTCATGGAGGTCTCCTTGAAAATATTACAATCATCGAAGAAATCTTCAACCTATTGCCCCTCAGTACTGTTGGTCCCTTGTACTTGATTTTTCCCCTTAAGTTTTATTCCAATTTCTAACATTATCATTTCCTCTTCCTTCTCAATAACTAGTCCTCCAAAGTAGAACTTAAACAATGACCAGACATGGCCCTGCAACACAGCATATCCTTCTACATTTAGCATGCAATCATGAATCACAGGTATAAGGCCCCTTGAACAGACATGGTTTTGGTGACTACATGTAGGACTTATTCCTTTTACCCAAGAAGAGGATCAGGCATCCTAAGTAGCTCAGAAATTTTTCTGGAGCTCTTGAATGTGTATAGGCAAGAAAGATTAAGCAACCTGTTGCCTTACATGAGACATACTATCTTCTTATGTTTTCTTTTGAATTCAGGATTTCAAGGTTGGGGAAGGAGTGGGAAAGTAGCCATGGACATGTGAGAATGTGGATGATCCTTTTACATTGTCAGGAACGGTCAAACTCTATGCTTTATGTTGTTTGCTAAAAGACACTTTCCAAAGCTTTCAACAGAAAATATAATGGCACACATGCCTATTCTTGGTGAACCCAGACTTTTTATCTAGTCTGTGATAGTCAATATCGAAGGACTGCTTAGGGTAATGAATCCTTCAAGTTGTAAAGATGAAGGACAGTTTTTGGACAATTCCCATTTTGCTGTAGGAAAACTAATCTGGAAGAAGTAAAAGGGAGAGATTGAAGTGGAAGAGAACGGAGGTGGAAAATGAGTTCAGTTGACCAAACATTTGTTTAGCACCCACTGTATGTCGGGCCCTTACAAGGAAGCAAGCAAAGAACAAAAGCATGTGATGGCCTTGCTCCTAAGAAGCCAGAGGCCAGTAACCTGGATTGCTATAGACCAGAAAAACGTCCACAAGCCCCTACAATACAGCACTGGCATAGGATGAAGAAGAAGTTTCTTTCTATGAGATAAATAGCATACAACCAAATAAGAAAGTCAAAAGTTACACAAAGTTCACAAACCTAAGGCACCAACCTTTAAGAGATCTGATTGTCGGTGGTGACTTTGGAAGGAAAGTTATTATTAGGATTATTTTAATACTAAGAGTTTTGAGCTGTCTATCCAATATTTTCATGTGCACCTCTGCCTTGGTAATACTGTGTGTGTGTGCGTGTCTGTGTGTGTGTATGTGCGTGTGCCTTTTCATGTGTTTGAAATATATTATCTATCCCACACTCCACATAGGTTTGGGGGTTAATTACATACAGGCTGATCTGAATCTATACTCTTAGGAACGGGGTTAAGCTACTCTACCACAATGTGAAGAGTTGATATGTAAGAGACTCTGAACATCTTATAAATTATCTTTAAAATGTTTCCTTTTTTGTGAAAGGAAGAATAAGTATTTTTAAACAAATGCAAAAATATCTAACTAAACAAAAGAACAGTTAGTTAACCTTGTTGTGATTAGCAGAGAGGATAGCTGCAGACACTAAAATCACTCAGCAACAAGATTTGACAAAACCTTAAAGATGGCTCTATTTTTCCTGTTTTATACAGGAAAATATTAAGGCCCTGGGAATTGAAGTACTTTTCCCAACAGTGGAGTAAATGTCAGAGTCAAGGCTGTGTTTTACATCTCGGTTTCCCCACACATCCCACCCTATGGCTCTGTTGTGCTGTTCCTTTGTGTGACTCCTCAAAGCCTGGTTAAAGGTGATACCGTATCAAATTGTATTAACTCAGTAGCACAAAACACCAGGGAATTGATTTATAAGAGTATTAACCTTGTGGCATTACTGAAGACCCATCTGATTAGTAGTTATCGAGTAGTCACCCTGGCTAAATATATGGGTTTGATTTTTAATTTTGAAAATGAAAAATATTTTAGAATATATGTCTTACATCCATATCCCCAGGAAATTTTAATCAAGTTTTAAAACTTCCAAATTTAGATAAACTCATGTTTTTTGTTGTTTTAATTTTCAATCAATGAAAATAGAAAAAAACTAATTGGATAGAACAGCACAGCAGAAGCATTACTTATAGCCAAAAATGGGATGCAACAAGACTGAAGAAGAAAATGCAGGACAGTGCTTAAAAAAGCAGTCTAAGGAAAAGTGGGGTCTCCTCAGGGTGTCCTTAGGTAGACATTGCAGCAGAACTGCAAAGTTTTCTTTAGAAGGCTGGGGAAGAGAGGAGGAAACAGAGAAGGGGCAAGAGTGGAAAATAGAATGAGGCTCAGAATACCAAGCGTTAGTGCTGTCCCTATCACCTTCCTCACTTGATCACTGGGTGATCTTGGGCAAGTTTCTTCCTTTCCCTCAGCTCATTTCCTCATCTGGAAGGTAAGTTACTAGACAAGATAGCCTTTGGTGTTCATTGTAACTCTAACTTATCTTCCCCAAGCAAATAGCTGGGAAAGACCCTGTGCCCACAATATGCAAGACACAAGGATTACAAGCAAAAGAACCAATCAAAACAAAAGATGTTTTAAAACCCCTAATGTCACTTGAATTCTTACAAATAAGCAATGGTACATCATACTTTTACAAAGCCCTTCTGTGATTTCATTTTTAAAATCATTTCAAGTTTTATTTTACTTCATATTAAGATAATGGGAGATAAAGTGTTAAATGGGTTCATGCAGGAATATATGTAAGAGACACAAAAATCCAAAATAGGTAATTGTTATGTTAGTAGTTCCCTTTACTGAAGGGGGGCAGACAAAAGAATGTTAGGAAAAGCTTCATAAAGTGGATTATATAGAATGTGCTTTAAAAGAGTTTGGTATTTTATTGAGTGGGAAAGAACAATACGGGGAGTTATTGTTCAAGGGTTAAAGCTATGCAAAATGAGTCAATTACAGAGATAGGCTCTAAAACATAGTACCTATAGTTATTACTGAGGTATTTTGTATTTAACAATTTGTTAAGAGGGTCGATCTTAGGGGTTCTGACAACAACAACAACAACAACAATAAAGGGACGTAGGAAACATTTGGAGGTGATGGATATATTATTACCTGGATATTGGTTGTGGTAACAAGAGTAATATATATGTGCAAATTTGCCAAACTATATCCATTAATTACGTACAGTTTTTGTGTAACAATTTTACTTCAGTTCCTACTATATTGCCTGGCAAACAATACTTTATACTTAAAGTAAGAGCAATGATTATTGCATGTGCATGTTGAAAATAATAAAGAAAGCAGGTGACAATAAGACATCCTGAGTCTTTTGGAAATAAATAGCATTCACCTGCTTTCTCATCCATTGAGATATCACCACATTTATGTACTTGTGTGTCCCTGGAAGTTTCTTGTGGGAGATTTATTCTTTTTTCGTTAGTCTCTACTAACCAAGAACAAATCACAGACTTAGACGGCATCACAAAAAGGCCCAGACCCACGATGTCCAGAGACTCCAGGCTCAACCCACATTGATGCTGGCCCTTCAGCCATGAGACTCCATTTACTTCTTCTTATTCTCCTTCTTTTTTCAATTCTTTTATCCCCAGGTAAGTTGGTAGCTGATTACTATAAGGTTCTGCAGATTAGAAGGCTATATCCCTGGCCAGACAAGATCCTAGAATCAGTCCTGTGGGTTCAAGAACCTAATATTTACAGCTTCACTAGGATTATAATAGGGAAAAATAGAAAAGAGACTCATTTAGCAGTAGCTCCTGTTGATAATTCAATCCATGTTTTTTGATCTAGTGAGTGGATATAATAATGGATGCTGCTGAAATTCAATCCTGTCAGATCAAACTGCCTACATATCAATTTCTATGCCCCACTAAGGCATCTCAAGATACAAAGTAAGGATACAACAGAATGTGACCTCAATGAGATGCCTTTGTGGGACCTGGAAATTTATATGCAGGCAGCTAGATCTGACAGGATTGAATTTCAGCAGCATTTATTATTATATTTGCTCACTAGGTCAAAAGAGATGTTTGGAATTCTATCAATAGGAGCTACTGCTAAATGAGTGTTGAGAAATCTGAAAGTTTTATTCAAAGAGACAAACAGAAAAATTATAATCCTAGAATAAGTGAAAATTATATGAGAGACTTTTCAAAATAAATTCTATTTTACGTGGCTATGAATAAAAAATGATTTGCAAAGTGAAACTTAGGACTAGAAAGGAGAGTTAAAGGAACTTCAGACAAGTGAATTAATAATAAGTAAAGACACCAAGCTATATTACAGGTAAATTACAGGTAACCACACAGAAATGGGTAACATCACTTTCAATAGTAAACCAGCTAAAATTTAATGGTCTAAGCATGCATTTTGAGGGCTTTTGGGAAAAAAAAAGCATAATCAACCTAAAGAAGATAAAGGGAAAGTTATAAATACAAAATATAAATTAATGAAACAAATGAGAAAAAAACTAGTATTTTAAAAAATGTTTTTCATAAAGTCTAATATACTTTATAATAACCTGGCAACACTGGACAAATGAGAACATGCTTAAAATAACTATTGCAGGAATGAAAGGTTAATGTCAAAACAGATGTTTCAGAGATTCAAATCATTTTTTAAAAAATATATTTGTGTATTATATTCCCTCTTTGCTGTGTACCCTGGGGATTTTCCTGTTGCAGTTCACTATATCATGTGTCATCAATTGTGACTGTGTCATCAATTCTTATGCTAGTAAATTATTACCATCAGCATACAAATATGCTGTTAAGTATGTCCTTGCTTTTCTTCTGATGCCAGCTGTCATCCTATTTTTTGCTCTAGTTTTCAGTAAAAATCTTAATATAGTTGTTCATACTCTCTGTCTTCAATTCCTCTCCTCTCATTGTCTCTTAAATATATCCCAGTCAGGCTCTCTCCCCTTTTTTCAATCATGTTATTGACACCACTTTTGTCAAAGTGACCAATAATCTCCATATTGCTAGGTCCAATGATCATTTTTCACTACAACTTTAATTGGCCTATTAGCAGCATTTGACACAAATAATCACTTCCTTCTTCATAGTATACTTTCTTCACTTGGTTTCCAGGACAGCACATTCACTTGATTCTCAGCCTATCTCACTGGAGCTACCACTTCGGCTTTCTTTGTTTCTTCCTCATCTTTTCCCATCACACTTCCTATTGGAGAGCTCCAGAGCTCAGTGCCTGATTCTCTTCTCTTCTCCCTCACCACACACTCTGGAGGAGCTCAGCAAGTCTCATCCTTTTCAATTCTCCTTTTGGACCTCCTTTTGAACTGCAGGCTTATAATAAATTATCCAACTGCATAACTGGTATATCTACTTGGACACTGAATTTCAAAAGTCATAGATATCCGAAATTGAACTCATGATTTTCCCTTATAAACCACTACATACAGATTTTCTCTTCTTGCAGAATGCCATGGTCAGCACTGGAGCCTCTCTTAGCTCTCCTGTACACTTTCATCCTCAGCAAGCCTCTATCTCTGCACCTCAAGAATCTCTCAGGGCTCCCATCCCTTGCCCAGCCTTGGGCAGTAGCTGCCTCACACTCAAAGAAAGAACAGAGAATCTGCTTCTCTCATCTACCTGCCCTGCCCTGCCTTCAGACCTCATCAGGCCCCTCTGCTTATGCACCTGTGAGAAAAGAGAGTGAAGGGGGATTGTCTCAGCTCCCTCACCCACTCCCCAGTAACAGAAGATTTTACCTGATTCTCACAGTAAGACCTTTACCTTGCTCTCACCTCAAATTGCAGCAGTTCCTACATGGCTGTCCCTCAAAAGTGCATCTGGTAGTTCTGCTCTCCATCCGATCTTACCTAGGAGCACACAAGATAGGTCATGAAAAAACCATTAGTGGGGCCGGGCGCTGTGGCTCACGCTTGTAATCCCAGCACTTTGGGAGGCCGAGGTGGGCAGATCACGAGGTCAGTGGCTAACACGGTCAAACCCCGTCTCTACTAAATACAAAAAATGAGCCGGGCATGGTGGCATGCGCCTGTAGTCCCAGCTACTTGGGAGGCTGAGTCAGGAGAATCGCTTGAACCCTGGAGGCGGAGGATGCAGTGAGACAAGATCGCGCCATTGCACTCCAGCCTGGGCGACAGAGTGAGACTCCAAAGACAGAAAGAGAGAGAGAGAGAGAGAGAAAGGAAGAGAGGGAGGGAGGGAGGGAAGGAGGGAGGGAGAAAGAAAGGAAGGAAGGAAGGAAGGAGGGAAGGAGAAGGAGAGAGAGAGAAAGAAAGAAAGAAAGAAAGAAAGAAAGAAAGAAAGAAAGAAAGAAGGAAGGAAGGAAGGAAGGAAGGAAGGAAGGAAGGAAGGAAGGAAGGAAGGAAGGAAGGAAAGAAGGAAGGAAGGAAGGAAGGAAGGAAAGAAAGAAGGAAAGAAAGAAAGAAAGAAAGAAAGAAAGAAAGAAAGAAAGAAAGAAAGAAAGAAAGAAAGAAAGAAAGAAGCATTAGGGAGGGAGAGTGAGTGAGAGTGAGTGTGTTTGGACCCCTACTGATGATGCTAAACTATCACAAGCCCACACTCAGCCTTTCAACATTTGCTGGAGATTCACTTGTTTCCTTGTTATCTCCATCAAGGGCAGCTTCCTCCTGCTTCTGCTGCTGCAACTCAGCTAGGCACAAAGCATCTGTGGATCCGTTCTTTTTTCAGCAGGGCTTCATCACTCTGAATTTAAGTTAATTAGCTTTTTTTGAGACCTCAGTTCTGTGTTTCAAAATGAAATCTATGATCTATAGATTATCCAGCTTATTCTCTTTGTCAGGGCAAGAGCATTTTTCTACAACTTTCTAAATTCTTTTTTTTTTTTTTTTTTTTTTTTTGAGACGGAGTCTCGCTCTGTCGCCCAGGCTGGAGTGCAGTGGCGCGATTTCGGCTCACTGCAAGCTCCGCCTCCCGGGTTCACGCCATTCTCCTGCCTCAGCCTCCCGAGTAGCTGGGACTACAGGCGCCCACAACCGCGCCCGGCTAATTTTTTGTATTTTTAGTAGAGACGGGGTTTCACCGTGGTCTCGATCTCCTGACCTTGTGATCCGCCCTCCTCGGCCTCCCAAAGTGCTGGGATTACAGGCGTGAGCCACCGCGCCCGGCCCAACTTTCTAAATTCTAAACAAAAGTAAAAGTTCACTTCTTTTCAGAATCCCCACGTGTCAGAAAGTGTTACTATTATCATCAGTTTAGTGATATTTATGGAATTCCAAGTTGACTCTAGTATCAGCTTTTGGGTTAAATTCTTTCTTTCTGATATGTAGCCTTTGAAATTTTATTCGCTGCAGATCTCTTGGTAGTGAACAATTTTAATTTTTATCTGTCAATTTCATTTTGTTATTTTTGATCTTGAAAGACAGCATTACTGAGTACCCAATTCTATATTAACAGTTATTTTCTCTCGACATTTGTTGATACTAGTTTACTCATTTTTAGTGAATGAGTGAACAAGTGAATCTCCAGCAAATGTTGAAAGGCTGAGTGTGGGCTTGTGATAGTTTAGCATCATCAGTAGGGGCCCAAACACACTCACTCTCGCTCACTCTCCCTCACTAATGCTTTTTTCTTTCTTTCTTTCTTTCTTTCTTTCTTTCTTTCTTTCTTTCTTTCTTTCTTTCTTTCTCTCTTTCTTTTTTCTTTCTTTCCTTCTTTCTCTTTGTTTCTTTCTTTCTTTCTCTTTCTTTCTTTCTTTCTTTCTCTTTGTTTCTTTCTTTCTTTAATAATCAGATAAATATTATTTCATTATAAATTATCCTTTTTTCAATGTTTGTATGGTCTGGTGTTTGGTTTTAATGTTTTATAATTTAACTAAAGTGAGTTGATTTTTATATCATCTGTTAGAAATATATTCTTTGAATCAATGGATTTATACCTTTTCTTAATTTCTTTCTGAGAATCTCTTGAAATGGTGAATCCTTTTACACTTCTCTCCCCCCATATTTGAATTAAATAAATGTTAGACCTTGTGTTTCCATGCTACATTCTGGGTATATCATTTAAACAGTTTTTCTTCTTCACTAGTTATCCTCTTACCTGATCTTGGCTCACTGCAACCTCCACCTCCTGGGTTCAAGCGATTATTCTATCTCAGCCTCCTGAGTAGCTGGGAGTACAGGCACCCACCACCATGCTCAGCTAATTTATATATATATATATATTTTAGTAGAGACAAGGTTTCACCATCTTGGGCATGCTGGTCTTGAACTCCTGACCTCGTGATCCACCCATCTTGGCCTCCCAAAGTTCTGGGATTACAGGCATGAGCCACCATGCCCAGCCAGACCTGCCCATTTTTTCTATCATCTATATTGTTTTACTATTGTTTTTACATCTTTGTAATAATAGATTGTTTCTTTAAACAATTGATACATTCCTGCTTAATTATTTCTCCACATTGATGATTTCAATATATTTAGTTTTAAAGGGTCTAGATATGCTATTCATTTCATTAACTTTTATTCATGGTGTCTTGCTTACCTGATCATTTTTAATACTGAACTCATTGTTCATCCTTAACCTGACATCATTTTATGGTCTGAAATGAGAATGCTATTATCCAGACTTCCTCTGTGAAGCTGACACAATGCTTTAACTCAATATAGAAGTTTCAGCATTAACAAACTGGAATTTCTGATGGCTCAAGAGTCAGTAGTACCATCATTAGCATTACTGATCATAGCAGATCTTCCCAGAAGATCTGGGAAACCCTCATCCCCCTCCATCAGCTATCCAATACAAAGTGCCCACTGCTCAAGCTCCAGTTCACAGACTATTTTTGTGTTTGCAAGAGGAGATATTTTAAGAACTTGCCTAACCATTTTCAGGGATAGAAGTGTTTCAAAGAGATCCTCTACTATATATTTGTTCTATAGCAACAGTCACTTGAGAGCAGCTCACTTGCAGTCATGGCCAAAAGCCTAAATGTTTCTTTCATTCTAGTCACACCTATTTTGTACCTTTTGGGGATATCTCAGATTCAGACACATTCATAGTATTCTATGATTTGGGACACTACTACAGATTCTTCAAAATGTTACAACATTCCAATGGTATTTTGGGAGGTATAGAAGGAGAGGAAAAACAATGGGCTCAAGTCTCCTCTGACTTCTCTTCTTACAATATGTTTCATTGTTCAATACTTTTAGAACTATATTAATACAGCATTGACAGTGGACATTCTTCTTTTCCTTCTGACTTTAATAGGATTGAAGGAAATGTTTTGCTATGAAATTGCTATATGGGTTGTATTCAGACAAATTTTGACTTTGTAAAGGCAATATTCTCCTCATTATTTTTAAATGCTTACCAGGATTCACAGTATTATTTTCAGTTCTCCCTGTTTAAAGGCATATTTAAATAACTTGATGACTTGGATATATTATATATGTTACTCTGCTACAGAAACAGAAAAGCCACCACCAAATTATATTCTAAGATACTTGGTACACCAATCGCACCATCTTTTTTTATCTAAGACATTCAATTCTTCCACAGGTGGGAGCACATGAATTAGAATCATTTACTACTTGTAGCATTCACTACAGACTTTCAGACTTATGGTGCCTAAAAGAAATAGAATACTTATAGCTGGGTTTAAAAGCTACAAATAAACAGAGGAAATATACACTATTTTGAAAGTACCACTTGAGTGTTATGCATGTATTTCAATATTATGTTGCTAATTTTAATTGTTCAAAGTTAAAGAGCTTAAACCTCCCCCTCATGCATTCCTGAATCACCCATTACTCCCACACATACATTGTTTGATACAGCATAAACCTAAGTAAATAAAGATGTGACAAAATGAAAAAAATAAAATAACGTTATACCATTCTCATCTGTGAATGGCATCAGTAGATGTGAATAAAAGTAATGTGATTATAATTTTAAAAATCATCTTTAATAGGATCCATTTACTATTAAATGAACTTTTGGTTACTTAATGAATAATAAATCTTTGACACAATGAAAACTCTTAATGCAGAGTGAGAACAAAATGAAGGTAATAACTGATTTTTTCCTAACCCTTGCTTTAGTTGGTCTTTCCACTAGACTGTCACTTTATTTTAAGGATATTATAATAGCACAAAGCCATCAGCTTTACCATTAGAGAGATCTTCATTAAATTATCTTTGTTGTAATAAAGGTCATCTGGAGGAAATACTGGTCTGGACACAATAATAAATGTTAAGCTTTCTAATATTTTCCACTTTTAGACACAAATTGAAAGGATCATTTATAATGTCAAAAATATACTTTTTTCTAACTAATCTATCCTTTGACTAAGACACTATTAGCAATTAAAGTAGATAGAGCTAATCTAAATGTGGAGAGAAAAAGTAATTTCCACTTACGTTTGGACAGATGAAAGCACGGATAAATTGAAAGCCTGAAATATTAGCTTGGGGGAATGAAATCACTTGGGGGAGCAAGAGCAGGATACACCAGCCTTTAACTCTATACTTCTCCCAAGAAAAAATATATAGATAGCTATGTACAAACCAAAATAGCACTGGGAGGGTTCAAGGGACCACTTAAGAAACTATGGCAACACAGTGAAGCCAAAAAAAAAAAAAAAAAGAAAGAAAAAAAAAAGAGAGAGAGAGAGAGAGTGAAAGAAAAAAAAAAAAACCGAATAACCATATAGAAAAAACAACTGCTGAAATCAGCATACCTGAGACTGCAGAAACATCTTTTTTGGCTAGGAACGAAAAAAAGCAGAAAGGGACTATCAGTATCAGCCACAAGGTGGAACCACCATGGCCCTCAGTAACCCACTCTGGCAGAAGACACTGGCATTTTTGCCCTGCGGTAAGCAACAGCCATTTCTGAGAGAAAACCTAGAGGAAAAGATGAAGATGTACCATCCCCTCCCACATCCCTTTTCTCCCACCAAAAAGACCGCGACTGTTGTGCCAAACCAGGATCGGAACTACTACCTTTCTTAATCTGCATGTGTCTCTGACATGTGAGCAGCAACCAGTTCAAAAGCTCCCATGTAAAAATGCTCATACTAAATTTATTCTCTTACTTAAGAGTGTTTATGGATTTACATTCCATTTGTGGACTATGTAGATCTCACTGGATCTTCTTTCCTGCAGTGAGAGGTGGTTTGGGTGCTGCTGAAGGTCATTGTCTCAATTTGTCTGGTGTTTGCAGAAGAGATGTCTGCAAAGTAGTAGAAGATCAAATTGGTGCCTGCCGAAGAAGGATGAAGTGCTGTAGAGCATGGTGGATTTTAGTGCCAATTCCAACACCACTTATCATGTCAGATTATCAAGAACCCCTTAAACCTAAGTTGAAATGAAACTGATGTAAAATAAAAATACATCAAAAGTGAAGTTCTTTGCATCTAAGAATATTGAAATATACATATTAAGTACTTCCATCTTGATAACCATCTTGTATTTTCACTTATTAACATAAATGAATAAATACTAATTTCAAATATACCCAATACTATTTCTTTGTGAGTCATTAACAGATCTTAACAAAACCTTTAAAAATGAGAAAACTGAGGCCGGGCGCGGTGGCTCACGCCTGTAATCCCTGCACTTTGGGAGGCCGAGGCGGGCGGATCACGAGGTCAGGAGATCAAGACCATCCTGGCTAACACGGTGAAACCCCGTCTCTACTAAAATACAATAAAAAAAAAAAAATTAGCCGGGCGCGGTGGCGGGTGCCTATAGTCCCAGCTACTCGGGAGGCTGAGGCAGGAGAATGGCGCGAACCCGGGAGGCGGAGCTTGCAGTGAGCCGAGATCGCGCCACTGCACTCCAGCCTGGGCGACAGAGTGCAGACTCTGCCTCAAAAAAAAAAAAAAAAAATGAGAAAACTGTTATTTTTGTTTTCCAAGATGGTGGATTGAAGGCATTGTTAGCCTGTCTCTTGCACTTGGAAAGACAAAGTGGTGTGTAGAGATTCACACTGAACTTTCTTTCAAGAAGCAACACAGGAACTTAACAGGAAAATTGAAATAAGCCACAGACAATTTGAAAGAAGCAGCAGGATGCAGCTTACACCATAAGCTAGGCAGAAAATTTTGAGTTTCCAGGGTGTGAGAGGGGGATAAACTGACTGTAAGATATACACTTCCATTGGGAAACCTATCAATCTAGGCCATAGGGGAAGGCCTTAATCCTGCTCAGGGCTGGACTTGATTTAGTGAAGAGTGATGAGTATATGAGGAGTGGCATTGGGATGTGCTTTGAGTCTCCAGCGCGTTCCCAGTTTCTGGCAGGATGGAGGGAAGCCATTTCTGATTCTACCTCAGAGAGGACCTCCCAGAAGTTTGCCAGCTAACTCAAATGGTGGTCACAGGTTGAGAGAACCTTCCAACTGAAATGTTTGATATAATCTTGTGAGGGGACAAACTCCCCAGGGCAGAACTGAGAGGTGAGTGGGACGTGTGATGCAGCAGCAAGCACAGGAGCTGGATGCCCCTGCTCTGCAGGTGGATCAGGAGGGGTGTGGCCTGAAAGCTGCAGTTGCTGTCTCCATAGGAGAGGCTTATGGTATGGGTCAGTTTTGAGCTCTGAGTTCAGACTTCTTGAAACTTAGCTAGCTACTCCCAGTGGAACACTGTGGGTGTGAGACCTGCCTTGCCAAGGGTGTGGGAGCTGGATGGGGCTTACTGCCAAGCTGCTACTCTCCATTCTTCATATGGACTCTCCTTGTACAGAGGCAGAGGCAGCTTCACTTCTCTCTGGAAAATTACCCCAGTGGCCCAAGAACTGCCTTCCAATTCCCACTGGAGCCACTGCTTGTCCCACATGTAGAGAGCCAGAGCATCACTTTACCTGACCTAGTTCCCACCTGGTTTTGCTCAACCACCTACCCTGGTAGATTAACACAAATAACAGAAGAAACTTTTAGAAGCCCTTTGGCTCTACCCGTTCCCTGAGACACCAGAGTACCTCCCATGGGTAACATAAGGCAAGTCCAAATCTCACCACTACCACCACAGCTGCCAGTCTTTTTCAAGCACCACCTCCTGGCTGAAGGCCAACTGACACAGTCCATTGGAGCATCTTGAATTCAGAACATTCAATGTCATGGCAGGCCGGGGAGCCTCCTCTGCCCTAATTTGGCTTTCTATCACACATTCACACACACACACACACGTCACACACACACATCAACCTACTGGCAAACCGAGGTAAAAACACACACACACACACACCTGCTCAATTCAGGCCATTATCCCTGATGAACATCGATGCAAAAATTCTCAATAAAATACTGGCAAACCGAATCCAGCAGCACATCAAAAAGCTTCTCCACCACGATCAAGTGGGCTGCATCTTTGGGATGAAAGGCTGATTCAACATACACAAATCAATAAATGTAATTGATCACATAAACAGAACCAAAGGCAAACACCAGACAATTATTTTGATACATGCAAAAATGCCTCTGATAAAATTCAACATCCCTTCCTGTTAAAAACTCTCAATAAACTAGGTATTGATGGAACATACCTTAAAATAATAAGAGCTATTTCATACAGCCAATATCATAAAGAATAGGCAAAAGCTGAAAGCATTCCATTTGAAAACTGGTACAAGACAAGGAAGCCCTCTGTAACCACTTCTATTCAACATAGTATTGGAAGTTCTCACCAGGGCAATCAGGCAATAGAAAGAAATAAGGGGTATTCAAATAGGAAGAGAGAAAGTCAACTTGTCTCTGTTTGCAGATTACATGACTTCATATTTAGAAAACCCCATCATCTCAACTGAAAAACTTCTTGAACTGATAAGCAACTTCACCGAGGTCTCAAGATACAAAATCATTGTGCAAAAATCACAAGCATTCCATTACACCAACAATAGTCAAGCAGAGAGCCAAATCAAGAATGAACTCCCATTCACAATTGCTACAAAGAGAGTAAAATACCTAGGAATACAACTAGGAGTACAACGGATGTGAAGGACCTCTTCAAGGACAACTGCAAACCACTGCTCGAGGTAATAAGAGAGGACACAGATGAATGGAAAAACATTCCATCCTCATGAATAGGAAGAATCAATATTGTGAAAATGGCCATACTGCCCAAACATTATAGATTCAATGCTGTACCCATCAAAATACCGTTGACATTTTTCACAGAATTAGAAAGAACTATTTTAAATGTCATATGGAATCAAAGAATACCCCATATAGCCAAGAGAATCATAAACAAAAATAACAAAGCTGGAGGCATTACTCTAACTTCAAACTGTACTAGAAGGCTATGGTACCAAAACAGCAGGCTACTGCTGCCAAAACAGACATATAGACAAATGGAGCAGAACAAAGACCTCAGAAATAACACCACACATCTATGTCCACCTGATCTTTGACAAACCTGACAAAAACAAGCAAGGGAGAAAGGATCTCCTACTCAGTAAATGATGCTGGGAAAACTGGCTTGCCATATACAGAAAACCAAATCTTGACCCCTTCCTTACACCTTATACAATAATTAACTCAAGATGGATTAAAGACTTAAATGTAAAATCCAAAACCATAAAAACCCTAGAAGAAAACCTAGGCAATACCATTCAGGACACAGGCAAGGACAAAGACTTCATGACAAAAATGTCAAAAGCAATTGCAACAAAAGCCAAAATTGACAGATTGGATCTAATTGAACTAAAGACCTGCACAGCAAAGAAACTATCATCAGCATGAGCAATCAACCTACAGGATGGGAGAAAATGATTGCAACCTACCCATCTGACAAAGGTCTAATAACAAAAATTGACAAGGAACTTAAACATATTTACAAGCAAAAAAACAAACAACCCCATCCAAAGTGAGCAAAGGATATGAATAGAAACTTATCAAAAGAAGACATTTATCTAACCAACAAATATATTTTTTATAAGCTCAATAGTACTGATCATCCGAGAAGTGAAAATCAAAACTACAATGAGATACCATCTCACACCCATCAAAATGGTGACTATTAAAAAGTTAAGAAACAATAGATGCTGGTGAGGCTGAGAAGAAAGAGGAACGCTTTCACACTGTTGGGGAAACTGTAAATTAGTTCAACCATTGTGGAAGACAGTATGGTGATTCCTCAAGGATCTAGAACCAGAAACACCATTTGACCCAGTAATCCCATTACTGGCTATATACCCAAAGGAATATAAATCATTCCACTATAAAGACACATGCACATGTATGTTTATTGCAGCACTATATACAATAGCAAAGACATTAAACCAACCCAAATGCCCTTCAGTGCTAGACTGGATAAAGAATATGTGGTACATTTACACCATAAAATACTATGCAGTCATAAAAAGGAATGAGATCATGTCTTTTGCAGACACATGGATGAAGCCATCATACTGAGCAAACTAACAGAGTAACAAAAAAATCAAACACCGCATGTTCTCACTAATAAGTGAAAGTTGAACATTGAGAAAACAAGGACACAGTGAGGGGAACAACACACAACACGGCCCGCTGGGGACTGGGGGTGAGGGAAGAGAACTTAGAGGATGAGCCAATAGGTGCAACAAACCACCATGGCAAAGGATACCTATATAACAAACCTGTGCGTTCTGCACATGTATCCTGTATTTTTTAAATTTAAAAACAGGAAATAATTATGTACATACATACATACATACGCACATACATTCTTCCCAGATCTTCATTCCTGGTAAGCCAAGGAACCTGGAGAAACACCAGAATTCTGTCCCTCTGAAAATGCAGGACAGGTCTACCTTCATCAGCATAAAATTTTGGACCAAATGTGGTAACTGCAGGTCCACCCCACAATGAGTAACTGAAAATTGAGGCAGTATTTCAGATCCTAAAAAACTGATGAAGCAATTCATGACACATTTGGGTTGTTTTTGCCTTTTCCTACTATGAAGAGTGCTAGTAGGAAGAAGGAAGAACGGTGTACAAATATCTGTTTGATTCTCTGCTTTCAGAATCCTTTGTTTGTTTGTTTGTGTGTTTGTTTGTTCTTTCTTGAGACAGGACATCACTCCAGTCAGCCAGGCTTTTCCAGTCTGTAATTTATGTTGTTTCCTTTTGTCAAGTTTTAGAAGATTTTATTTAATTTCTTTTGAATTTTAAGGCATTTTTAGATATGTATTAAAACATTATCTCACATGCTGTGTGTTACATTTCATTTATTTTCATCGTCCCTTTTTTATTTTATTATTTTATTTTATTTTAGTTTATATTCTAGGGAATATATGCACAAAGTGCAGGTTTGTTACATATGTATACATGTGCCATGTTGGTGTGCTGCACCCATTAACTCGTCATATACATTAGGTGTATCTCCTAATGCTATCCTTCCCTCCTCCCCCCACCCCACAACAGGCCCGGGTGTGTGATATTCCCCTTCCTGTGCCCAGGTTTTCTCATTGTTCAGTTCCCATCAATGAGTGAGAACATGTGGTGTTTGGTTTTCTGTTCTTGCAGTAGTTTGCTGAGAATGATGGTTTCCAGCTGCATCCATGTCCCTACAAAGGACATGAACTCATCCTCTTTTATGGCTGCATAGTATTCCATGGTGTATATGTGCCACATTGTCTTAATCCAGTCTATCATTGATGAACATTTGGGTTGGCTCCAAGTCTTTACTGTTGTGAATAGTGACGCAATAAACATATGTGTGCATGTGTCTTTATAGCAGCATGATTTATAATCCTTTGGGGATATAGCCAGTAATGGGATGTCTGGGTCAAATGGTATTTCTAGTTCTAGATCCTTAAGGAATCACCATGCTGTTTTCCACAATGGTTGAACTAGTTGACAGTTCCACCAACAGTGTAAAAGTGTTCCTATTTCTCCACATCCTCTCCAGCACCTGTTGTTTCCTGAGTTTTTAATAATCACCATTCTAACTGGTGTGAGACAGTATCTCATTGTGGTCTTGATTTGCATTTCTTTGATGGCTAGTGATGATGAGCATTTTTTCATGTGTCTGTTGACTGCATAAATGTCTTCTTTTGAGAAGTGGTTGTTCATATCCTTTGCCCACTTTTTGATGGGATTTTTTTTTTTTCTTGTAAATTTCTTTGAGTTCTTTGTAGGTTCTGGATATTAGCCCTTTGTCAGATGAGTAGATTGCAAAAATTTTCTCCCATTCTGTAGGTTGCCTGTTTATTCTGATGGTAGTTTCTTCTGCTGTGCAGAAGCTCTTTAGTTTAATTAGATCCCATTTGTCAATTTTGGCTGCTGTTGCCATTGCTTTTGTTGTTTTAGACATGAAGTCCTTGCCCACGCTTGTGTCCTGAATGGTATCGCCTAGGTTTTCTTCTAGGGTTTTTATGGCTTTAGGCCTAACATTTAAGTCTCTAATCCATCTTGAATTAATTTTTGTATAAGATGTAAGGAAAGGATACAGTTTCAGCTTTCTACTTATGGCTAGCCACTTTTCCCAGCAGCATTTATTAAATAGGGAATCCTTTCTCCATTTCTTGTTTTTGTCAGGTTTGTCAAAGATCAGATAGTTGTAGAAGTGTGGTATTATTTCTGAGGGCTCTGTTCTGTTCCATTGGTCTATAGCTCTGTTTTGGTACTAGTACCATGCTGTTTTGGTTACTGTAGCCTTGTAGTATAGTTTTAATTCAGGTAGCGTGATGACTCCAGCTTTGTTCTTTTGACTTAAGATTGTCTTGGCAATGCGGGCTCTTTTTTGGTTCCATATGAACTTTAAAGCAGTTTTTTCCAATTCTGTGAAGAAAGTCACTGGTAGCTTAATGGGGATGGCATTGAATCTATAAATTACCTTGCACAGTATGGCCATTTTCACTATATTGATTCTTCCTATCCATGAGCATGGAATGTATGGAATGTTCTCCCATTTGTTTCTGTCCTCTTTTATTTCATTGAGCAGTGGTTTGTAGTTCTCCTCAAAGAGGTCCTTCACATCCCTTGTAAGTTGGATTCCTAGATATTTTATTCTCTTTGAAGCAATTGTGAATGGAAGTTCACTTATGATTTGGTTCTCTGTTTGTCTGTCATTGGTGTATAAGAATGCTTGTGATTTTTGCAAATTGATTTTGTATCCTGAGACTTTGCTGAAGTTGCTTATCAGCTTAAGGAGATTTTGGGCTGAGATGATGAGGTTTTCTAAATATACAATCATGTCATCTGCAAACAGGGACAATTTGATTTCCTCTTTTCCTAATTGAATACCCTTTATTTCTTTCTCTTGCCTGGTTGCCCTGGCCAGAAGTTCAACACGATGTTGAATAGGAGTGGTGAAAGAGGGCATCCCTGTCTTGTGCTAGCTTTCAAGGGGAATGCTTCCAGTTTTTGCCTATTCAATATGATATTGGCTGTGGGTTTGTCATAAATAGCTCTTATTATTTGGAGATATGTTCCATCAATTACGAATTTATTAAGTTTTTAGCATGAAGAGCTGTTGAATTTTGTCAACGGCCTTTTCTGCATCTATTGAGATAATCATGTGGTTTTTGTCTTTGGTTCTGTTTATATGCTGGATTACGTTTATTGATTTGTGTATGTTGAACCAGTCTTGCATCCCAGGGATGAAGCCCACTTGATCATGGTGGATAAGCTTTTTGAAGTGCTGTGGATTTGGTTTACCAGTATTTTATTGAGGATTTTTGCATGGATGTTCATCAGGGATATTGGTCTAAAATTCTCTTTTTTTTGTTGTGTCTCTGCCAGGCTTTGGTATCAGGATGATGTTGGCCTTATAAAATGAGTTAAGGTGGATTCCCTCTTTTTCTATTCATTGGAATAGTTTCAGAAGGAATGGTACCAGCTCCTCCTTGTACCTCTGGTAGAATTCGGCTATGAATCTTTCTGGTCCTGGACTTTTTTGGTTGGTAGGCTATTAATTATTTCCTCCATTTCAGAGCCTGTTATTGGTCTATTCAGGGATTCAACTTCTTCCTGGTTTAGTCTTGAGAGAATGTATGCGTCCAGCAATTTATCCATTTATTCTAGGTTTTCTAGCTTATTTATGTAGAGGTGTTTTTAGTATTCTCTGATGGTAGTTTGTATTTCTGTGGGGTCAGTGGTGATATCCCCTTTATCATTTTTTATTGCATCTATTGGATTCTTCTCTTTTTTCTTCTTTATTAGTCTTGCTAGCTGTCTATCAATTTTGTTAATCTTTTCAAAAAACCAGCTTCTGGATTCATTGATTTTTTGGAGGGTTTTTTGCATCTCTGTCTCCTTGAGTTCCGCTCTGATCTTAGTTATTTCTTGCCTTCTGCTAGTTTTTGAATGTATTTGCTCTTGCTTCTCTGGTTCTTTTAGTTGTGATATTAGGATGTCAATTTTAGATCTTTCCTGCTTTCTCTTGTGGGCATTTATTGGTATAAATTTCCCTCTACACACTGCTTTAAATGTGTCCAGAGATTCTGGTATGACGTATCTTTGTTCTCATTGGTTTCAAAGAACATCTTTATTTCTGCCTTCATTTCTTTATGTAACCAGTAGTCATTCAGGAGCAGGTTGTTTAGTTTCCATTTAGTTGAGAAGTTTTGATTGAGTTTCTTAATCCTGAGTTCTTGTTTGATTGCACTGTGGTCTGAGAGACAGTTTGTTATAATTTCTGTTCTTTTATATTTCCTGAGGAGTGCTTTACTTCCAACTATGTGGTCAATTTTGGAATAAGTGTGATGTGGTGCTGAGAAGAATGTATATTTTGTTGGTTTGGGGTGGAGAGTTCTGTAGATGTCTATTAGGTCTGCTTGGTGCAGAGTTGGGTTCAATTCCTGTATATTCTTAACTTTCTGTCTCGTTGATCTGTCTAATGTGGACAGTGGGGTATTAAAGTCTCCCATTATCATTGTGTGGGAGTCTAAGTCTCTTTGTAAGTCTCTAAGGACTTGCTTTATGCATCTGGGTGCTCCTGAATTGGGTGCATATATATTTTGGATAGTTAGCTCTTCTTGTTGAATTGATCCCTTTACGATTATGTAATGGCCTTCTTTGTCTCTTTTGATCTTTGATGGTTTAAACTCTGTTTTACCAGCGACTAGGATTGCAACCCCTGCCGTTTTTTGTTTTCCATTTGCTTGGTAGATCTTCCTCCATCCCTTTATTTTGAGCCTATGTGTGTCTCTGCATATGAGATGGGTCTCGTGAATACAGCAAACTGATGGGTCTTGTCACCACCAGGCCTGCCCTACAAGAGCTCCTGACTCTTTATCCAACTTGCCAGTCTGTGTCTTTTAATTGGAACATTTAGCCCATTTACATTTAGGTTAATATTGTTACATGTGAACTTGATCCTGTCATTATGATGTTAGCTGGTTATTTTGCTCATTAGTTGATGCGGTTTCTTCCTAGCATCGATGGTCTTTACATTTTGGCATGTTTTTGCAGTGGCCGGTACCAGTTGTTCATTTCCATGTTTAGTGCTTCCTTCAGGAGCTCTTGTAGGGCAGGCCTGGTGGTGACAAAATCTCTCAGCGTTTGCTTGTCTGTAAGGATTTTATTTCTCCCTCACTTATGAAACTTAATTTGGCTCGATATGAAATTCTGGGTTGAAAATTCTTTTCTTTAAGAATGTTGAATATTGCCCGACGCCTCCCTTCTGGCTTGTAGAGTTTCTGCCGAGAGATCCACTGTTAGTCTCATGGGCTTCCCTTTGTGGGTAACCCGACCTTTCTTTCTGGCTGCCCTTAACATTTTTTCCTTCATTTCAACTTTGGTGAATCTGACAATTATATGTCTTGGAGTTGCTCTTCTAGAGGAGTATCTTTGTGGCGTTCTCTGTATTTCCTGGATTTGAATTTCGGCCTGCCTTGCTAGGTTGGGGGAGTTCTCCTGGATAATATCCTGCAGATGTTTTCCAACTTGGTTCCATTCTCACCCTCACTTTCAGGTACACAAATCAGACGTAGATTGTGCCTTTTCCCATAGTCCCATATTTCTTGGAGGCTTTGTTCATTTCTTTTTACTCTTTTTTCTCTAAAGTTCTCTTCTCACTTCATTTTATTTATTTGATCTTCAATCACTGACGCACTTTCTTCCAGTTGACTGAGTCGGTTATTGAAGCTTGCGCATTTGTCATGTAGTTCTTGTGTCATGGTTTTCAGCTCTCTCAGGTCATTTAAGGACTTCTTTACATTGGTTTTTCTAGTTAACCATTCAGGAAATATTTTTTCAAGGTTTTTAGCTTCTTTGCTATGGGTTCGAACTTCCTCCTTTAGCTCGGAGAAGTTTGATCGTCTGAAGCCTTCTTCTCTCAACTCGTCAAAGTCATTCTCTGTTCAGCTTTGTTCCATTGCTGGAGAGGAGCTGCATTCCTTTGGAGGGGGAGTGGTGCTCAGATTTTTAGAATTTTCAGTTTTTCTGCACTTCTTTTTCCCCATCTTTGTGATTTTATCTACCTTTTGTCTTTGATGATGTTGATGTACAGATGGGGTTTTGGTGTGGATGTCCTTTCTGTTTGTTTGTTAGCTTTCTTTCTAATAGTCATGACCCTCAGCTGCAGGTCTGTTGGAGTTTGCTCAAGGTCCACTCCAGACCCTGTTTGCCTGGGTGGCAGCAGTGGAGGCTACAGAAGAGTGAATATTGCTGAACAGCGAATGTTTCTGCCTGATTATCCTCTGGAAGCTTCATCTCAGAGGGGTACCCGGTTTTGTGAGGTGTGAGGGGTCAATCTGACCCTAGTGGGGGTGTCTCCCATTTAGGCTACTCCAGGGTCAGGGACCCACTTGAGCAGGCAGTCTGTCTGTTCTCAGATCTCAAACTGCATGCTGGGAGAACCACTACTCTCTTCAAAGCTGTCAGACAGGGACATTTAAATCTGCAGAGGTTTCTGCTGCCTTTTGTTTGGCTATGCCCTCTCCCCAGAAGTGGAGTCTACAGAGGCAGGCAGGCCTCTTTGAGCTGTGGTGGGCTCCACCCAGTTCGAGCTTCCCCACCACTTTGTTTACCTACTCAAGCCTCAGCAATGGCGAGCGCCCCTCCCCCATCCTTGCAGCCTCCTTGCAGTTAGGTCTTGGACTACTGTGCTAGCAATGAGGGAGGCTCTGTGGGCGTGGGACTCTCCAAGCCAGATGCGGGATATAATCTCCTGGTGTGACGTTTGCTGAGACCCTTGATAAAGGACAGTGTTAGGGTGGGAGTAACCCAATTTTCCAGGTGTTGTCTATCACGGTTTCCCTTGGCTAGGAAAGGGAATTCCCTTCCCCCTTGCACTTCCTGGGTGAGGTGATGGCTCGCCCTGCTTTGGTTGTTGCTCTGTGTGCTGCATTCACTGTCCTGCCCCCACTGTCCAACAAGCCCCAGTGAGATGAACCCGGTACCTCAGTTGGAAATGCAGAAATCACCCGTCTCCTGTGTTGCTCAAGCTGGGAGCTGGAGGCTGGATCTGTTCCTATTCGACCATCTTGGAACTGCCTCTCATCGCTCCTTTAATGAACAAAAGGTTTTAGCTTAGATATCTTCCTGTTTGTCAAATTTTTCTGATTTTGACTTTTCAAAATATGCTGTCATATACAAGAAACCCTTGGATATAAAATTCCATGAATATTTCTCTTTTCTTGCAGTCATAACTTCGGTGGATGTCATCAATTAATCTCTGGGTTATAGCATGTTTTCTTGAAAGTGTTCCACAGTCTATTTTGGGCATTGAGAATTTCATCAAACTTAAGTGAATATTTCTACAAATCGAAGGAATAGTCCCTTTTGATGCTTTATTATTTGCATATATTGCTTCCACAAGACCATTTCATGCAAAGACTTGTCTTGTCCCCACAGCCAGATCATTGCAACATGATATAGAATCAATTGGTCAAAAGTGGGAAGGTTATCTCTGGAATGTCTATTTGACTCCATTGATCTCTCCATTTTAATTAAGACAGAATATGCTGTGTTGATTTCATAACATTGCTGCACATTCTCAAATCAGAAAGTGTAGTTCCAACTTCTTGTCCTTCAATCGCGGAAAGAATGATCTTATCTCCCAGATGCACATGCTTGGAAGTACTTCTCAACACACACACACACTCACATCCAGACACAAAGATACAAATACACACACAGACACAAACTGTTTAATATATACACAATTGTTAACTGGCATTGTTTTACATGAAATAAGGCAAATGTGTAGCCACTGTCCTAACCCACTTCCACTCCTATCATATTTGCCCATAACACTGATTAGTAAATCTGATTCAACTGTTCTATAATCACAATTTAAGCTGTGTCCATTAAATTCCCTGAGGAATGCAAAAGGATACAACCTAAGACACAAAACTTAATTGACTGCTGATATTTCATTGCTAAATTGGGTAATTGGTGGGTAAACGTAGTGGAACCGGTGGGTGGGCATTAGTTATATAAGGGGTGAAGCAGCAAGATACTTCATTATTAAAAGGTGTTGGAAAGAAATTGAAACACAGGAGTGTGTGTATTCAGCTGAAATAAAATTAGAAAACCCAGAAATAAATCTCACTTGGGGTGTAAAAAAATGGCATTAGGGGAGATTCTGGGTCAATCGACCAACTGTGCAAACTGGATCTTGGAAGCAGGATCCCTTTCCTGCAATGAGACTTGTTTATTGGTGGTGGTGTTCCAGTGGAAACGATTTTGGAGAATGGCCCCTTCCTTTTGTGTATCTGCTGATTAGATTTCATGGCTGATTAGATTTCATGGGAAATCTGGGGTTTTAAACTCTATTTAAATGTTAACATAATTCATTCAAATGGCAAAAAATCAACAGGTTCTTTGATGTGGAATCATCGCGGATCAATTTCTTCTTAGGTACAGTTATTAAAATTGACCTACCAGAGTTAAACAATTGTGGAGAATGGCCTCTTCCTTTAGTGTATTTGCTGATTAGATTTAATGGTACATTTATCATTAGGTATAGTGATCAAAGTTGACCTACGCAAGAGTAGAGATGTCCAGGACAGAACTCAGGACTCTGTAGAATCACAGAATCTTGGGTGCAACACTGTTCAAGCACATAAATATGCTCATTCAGAGTGTTTCGGTGTGACACATGTGTGAACTGCAGTGTAATGAGCACGACACACAGACAGGTTATCAAGTGGACTCACCTCAATCAGTTATGGGCATTACAGAACACTGATGCCAAGTTCCCAGATCCAGAGGAAAGAAACTCCAGCATCCTGTGTAAAGCCACGGCATCTGGATTTCTCATGCTTCTGGGGATCATTCTCCTGAAAACGGTGACTCCTTCCTCCTTGTAGAGCATCTTTCTCAGCAGCGCTCATTTCTTCTTCCAGAACTCTGTCCAACAGAAAGGGGAAGCCTTCTGATAGAGCACACCTGACCCATGAAAAGAAAAGGGAAAGAAAGGAGGCCAAAGGTCACACTCTCCTCATTCCACCATCCTCCCTAAAATCATCCTGATTTCATGGGCCCTGAGACCGGGGATGCTTCTGTACACCTCGAGGCCTTGGCGCCTGGCCCAAATTCTATTCTCTTTCTCATTATCTGAAAAATTTTAAGAAAATCCCTAGAGCCAGGATCTTTATTCCTAGTAAGCCGAAAGTCCCAAAGAAACACCCAAATTCTGTCCCTCTTAGTTTGGGAAACAAGTCTACCTTCATCAGCATGACATTTTCCACCAAATGTGGTAACTGCAAGTCCACCACACAATGCTTAACTGGAATTGGAAGCAACATCTCAGACGATGAAAAATACATGCAAGAATCCCTAAGACAAATGGTTTATTTTTCCCTTTCTTACTAAAACAACTGCCAGTATTAACAATGGTATGCAAATCTCTTTTAGACGCCCTGCTTTTAAATCTCTATGTTTCTTCCTGAGACAGGGACTCATTCCCATCACCCAGGCATTTACAGTGTTTAATTCTGGTTATATGCTATTCTCAAATTTACAACTATTCATTTCATCTCTCTCAAATGTTGATCTATTATCACATACGTATTAAAATATTATCTCCCATGCTGCGTGATATGTTGTTTTTATATTCATCCTTTCTTAAATGAACCAAAGGTTTTAGTTGGATTAGATTGTGATTAGTCAAGTTTTCTGATTTCATGATTTCTTAAATTGCGGTCATACGACCTCAATCACTGGAAATAGAATGTCATGAGTATTTCTCTTTACTTGCAATCGTAAATTCGGGGAATGTCATCAATTGGTATGTCGGTGATTGCATGATTTCCTGAAAGTCTTTCACAGTCTAATTTGGGCACTAAGTATTTCGTCTAGGTTCAGTGCATGTTTCCAACACTTGATGCTTTATGATTTGGGTATATAGCTTCCACAAGAGCATTTCCTGCAAAGACATGTCTTGGTCCCCACTGGTAAGTCATTTCACTCGAACACAGAATCAATAGGCTGAACATGGAAAGGTTACTGCTAGAATACTTATTAGACTGCATGGATCTATTCTTTGATATTAAGGAAACAAATACACTGTGTTATTAACTGTACTTCATTGATGATTCTCAAGTCAGAAAGTACAGGTCTGACTTCCTGTCCTTCAATGCCTGAAAGGATGATCGTATCTGCCAAAAGCGCATAGTTAGAAGCACATCGCAGCTCCAACACACACACACCCAGAAATATAAACAAACACAAAGAAACACTCACATGGGCATGATTCTGCATGTTTTAAGTAAACTAACGCATTTTAAGTAAACTACCACTTAAGTTTACTGTTTTAAGTAAACACCACTGTTTTAAGTAAACTAACGCATTCCCGAGGAGTTTTAAGTGAACTCCCTGGGGAATACAAGGGGACACACCCTATGATTCATTCTTTAACTGAGTGCTGATATTGGATTGGTGGACCGCGTACCTGATGGGTGGGTGGGGTGTTCGAGGTAGGCGGGGTTGAGTTATATAAGGGCTGATGCGGCCAGATGGCGCGTCATTTGAAGACTCTCTCGGAAGAGATAGCATCTTTCTGCAACGTGCGGTCCCAGCAGAGAAAGCTTGTGATCCTTGCTCCTGGCGACATGGAGGCCGATTCACTCCACTTGGGAGGTGAGTGGCAGTTCAACCACTTTTCAAAACTCACATCTTCTCGGCCAGATGCAGCTTTTGCTGAAATCCAGCGGACTTCTCTACCTGAGAAGTCACCACTGTCATCTGAGACCCATGTCGACCTCTGTGATGGTTTGGCTCCTGTGGCAAGACCGCCTGCCCCTGGGGAGAAGCTTCCTCTCAGTAGCAGGAGACCTGCTGCGGTGGGGGCTGGGCTCCAGAATATGGGAAATACTTGCTATGTGAATGCTTCCCTGCAGTGCCTGACATACACACCACCCCTTGCCAACTACATGCTGTCCCGGGAGCACTCTCAACTTTGTCATCATCACAAGTGCTGCATGTTGTGTACGATGGAAGCTCACATCACACGGGCCCTCCACCGTCCTGGCCACGTCATCCAGCCCTCACAGGCATTGGTTGCTGGCTTCCATCGAGGCAAGCAGGAAGATGCCCATGAATTTCTGATGTTCATTGTGGATGCCATGAAAAAGGCATGCCTTCCCGGGCACAAGCAGGTAGATCATGACTCTGAGGACACCACCCTCATCCACCAGATATTTGGAGGCTGCTGGAGATCTCAAATCAAGTGTCTCCACTGCCAGGGCGTTTCGGACACCTTTGACCCTTACCTGGACATTGCCCTGGATATCCAGGCAGCTCAGAGTGTGAAGCAAGCTTTGGAACAGGTGGTGAAGCCCGAAGAACTCAATGGAGAGAATGCCTATCATTGTGGTCTTTGTCTCCAGAAGGCGCCTGCCTCCAAGACGTTCACTCTACACACTTCTGCCAAGGTCCTCATCCTTGTATTGAAGAGATTCTCCGATGTCACAGGCAACAAACTTGCTAAGAATGTGCAATACCCTGAGTGCCTTGACATGCAGCCATACATGTCTCAGCAGAACACAGGACCTCTTGTCTATGTCCTCTATGCTGTGCTGGTCCACGCAGGGTGGAGTTGTCACAACGGACATTACCTCTCTTTTGTCAAAGCTCCAGGAGGCCAGTGGTATAAAATGGATGATGCCGAGGTCACTGCCTGCAGCATCGCTTCTGTCCTGAGTCAACAGGCCTATGTCCTCTTTTACATCCAGAAGAGTGAACTGGAAAGATGCAGTGAGAGTGTGTCAATAGGCAGGGAACCAGGAGTCCTTGGCGCTGAACACAAAGACAGGCGAGCAACGCAAGGAGAGCTCCAGAGAGAACCCTGCCTCCAGGTACCCGACTTGGAGGAGCACTTGGTGGAAAGAGCCACTCAGGAAAGCACCTTAGACCACTGGAAGTTCCTCCAAGAGCAAAACAAAACCAAGCCTGACTTCAACGTCAGAAAAGTCGAGTGTACCCTTCCTCCCAACGTGCTTGTGATTCATCCATCAAAATACAAGAGTGGGATGAACAACCGTCATCCTGAACAGCAAAGCTCCCTGCTGAACCTCTCTTCAAGGAACCTGACACCTCAGGAGTCCATGAACACTGGCACACTCACTTCTCTGCAAGGGAGGACCAGGAGATCCAAAGGGAGGAACAAACACAGCAAGAGGGCTCTGTTTGTGTGCCAGTGATCTCAGGAAAAGTCTCCATGCAAACGCAGGAGTGCATGTGCACACACACTGACACACACACACATACACGTACTCACACACACACCCACGAGGGGGTTCGCGTGCACACCCACACACACACCATCACATACGCAGTCAATCCGACATAAAGTAATGAGGAGCCCAGGTTTCTGTCTACACAAGAGGGAAAACTGGATAGTGATGGCTGCGTTTCAGGATGAGCCCAGACATGGGAAACATCGAGTTTTGCAGTCGTGAGTCTTGTGAACCTGTGGAGGGATTGTCTGTGTGTTTGTGTTCACGGTAGGTGTCATTCAGTGTGAATTTCTGAATATGACATATTGCGGTATAGGGTTGCGTGAGAGGTTATTGCAGGGGACGGGGTTGACTATTTTCTCTTGGGGTGTGTTTCATTCTTTAGTTGTTGGTGAGCACCAGAAGTTGAAATTTTGCGAACGTGGGACTTCTGTGGATCCTTCTCCCTACCTTGAGTAGTGGAAACTGGAACGCATTTGAAGAGAGGAAGGGTGTTCTTCTTTTGAACCTGCCTCGCCGTTTTTACATTACTTGTTGAATGGACGTCAGGCGCCCTAGGACTTGTGCCCTTGGTGGAACCCACAGAATGCTGGAGACAGACAGACAGACACACTTGCCTATTGAATGGTGTCCATTTCCAATGAATTGAAGCAGAAAATCATCCCACTGGTATGTGAGTCATTTGAAAGTAAGTCGTATTGATAAAGGAAATCAAACGCAGGAGCGTGTGTGTATTCAACTAAAATAAAATCAGCAAGCACTGAAATAAATCGCATTTGGTGTGTATCAAAATGGCATTTGGGAGATTCCGGGTCAATCGTTCAGCTGCGAAAGGTGCATCTCTGAAGCACAGTCCCTGACCTGCAATGAGACTTGTTCATCCGAGGTGGTGTTGCAGTGGAAATGATTGTGGGAAATGGCCCCTTCCTTTAGTGTATTCGCTGATTGGATTTCGGGCTCTGTTTCTCGTTCGGTACAGCGATCCAAGTTGACCAACCCGAGAGGAAAGATGTCCAGGGCATAACTCAGGGCTCCATACAACCACAGAATCTTGGGTGCAACCCTGCTCAAGCACACAAATGTGCGTATTAACAGTGTCTCTGTGTGACGTGTGTGCAAAGTACAGTGTGATGAGCATGACTGGCAGACAGGTGATCCATTGGGCTCACCTGAAAATCAGTTATGAGCATGAAAGAACACCGAAGCCCAGGTCCCCGCTTCAGACATAACACCCTCCAGCATTTTGTGTGAAGCCTCAGCATCTGCACTGCTCATGCTTCTGGGGATCATTCTCCTGAAAATGGTGGCTCCTTTCTCCCTGTGGAGCAACGCTCTACGCGGCGCTTCTTTCCTCCCCCAGGACTCATTTCATGGGGCCCGGGAAGCCTTCTGATTCAACACACCTGCCCCATGAAAAGACAATGGAAAGAAACGGGGCCAAAGGTCACAGTCCTCTCATTCCACCATCCTCCCTAAAATCATCCTGATTTCATGGGCCCTGAGGCCAGCGTGTTTCTTTACACCTCGCTGAGGCCTTGGCGCCGGGCCTAAAATCTGCCCCGTTTCTCACTCTCTAAGACATTTGGACAAAATCCCTGGAGCCAGGATCTTCATTCCTGGTAAGCCAAAGGACCTGAAGACACACCCAAATTCTGCCCCTCCTAGTTTGGGGATCATGTCTATGTTCATCAGCTTTAAATTTTGCAACAATGCCTAACTGGAAACGGAGGCAACATCGCAGATCCTGAACAATCCATGCAAGAATCCATGAGATAAAAGCCTTCTTTTCGCCTTTTCCTCCTGAAACAAGGGCCAGTAGTAACAATGGTGTACAAACCTCTGTTCCACTCCCTGCTTTTAAATCTCTCTGTTTCTTCTTGAGACAGGACGCCCCACTCCCGTCACCCAGGCTTTTCCAGTGTTTAATTCTGGTTGTTTGCTTTTGTCAAATTTACAACATTTTATTGCATCTCTCTCAAATGTTGATCCATTATCACATACATATGAAAACGTCATCTCCCATGCTGTGTGATATGTGGTTTTTATTTTCATACTTTGTTAAAGGAACCGAAGGTTTTAGTTGGCATAGCTTCCGATTACTCAAGTTTCTTGATTTCATGATTTCTTCAATTGCCTTCGTACGTCCCCAACCACCGGAAATAGAATGTCATGAGTATTTCTCTCTTCTTGCAATCATAAATTCGGGGAATGTCATCAATCAGCCTCTCGGTGATCACATGATTACCCGAAAGACTTTCACCGTCTAAATTGTGCACTCAGTATTTCGTCTAACTTCAGTGCATGTTTTCAACACTCGATGCTTTATAATTTGGGTATCTAGCTCCCACCAGAACACTTCCTGCAAAGAACTTATCTTGTTCCGCATTGGCAAGTCATTTCACTGGGATATAGAATCAAGAGGCTGAACATGGAAAAAATCAAGAGGCTGCAATGTCTATTGGATTCCTCGGATCCCTCCATTGTTATTAAGGAAGCAAATACGCTGTGTTAATTACTGTACTTCCTTGACTGTACTCAAGTCAGAAAGCGCACGTCCGACTTCCTGTCCTTCAGTCGCCGAAAGGATGATGGTATCTGCCAAATGCACATACATGGAAGTACATCCCAGCACAAACACACACACACACAGACATAAACACACACAGAGACACACTCACGCGGGCGTGCTTGATAGCGCTCGTGTGCTCTCGCCTGCGCGCACGCGTGCACACACGCACACACACACACACGCAAGCATACACACACTGTTTCATATGTACACAATTCTTCCCTGGCATTGTTTTACCTAAACTAAGGCAAATGTGTGGCCACTGTCCTAAGCCTTGGTTGCACTCCTATTATATGTGCCTATCATCCTGAGACGTCAATTTGCTTCAGGTGTTCTATAAATCACGATGTGGGCTGTGTCTGTTGAACTCTCTGGGGAATACAAGGGGACACACCCTATGATTCATTCCTTAATTGAGTGCTGAGGTTTGATTGGTGGATCGCGTACCTGATGGGTGGGTGGGGTGTTCGCGGTAGGCGGGAGTGAGTTATACAACGGCTGATGCGGCCAGATGGCGCGTCATTTGAAGACTCTCTCGGAAGAGATAGCGTTTTTCTGCAACGTGCAGTCCCAGCAGAGAAAGCTTGTGATCCTTGCTCCCGGCGACATGGAGGCCGATTCACTCCACTTGGGAGGTGAGTGGCAGTTCAACCACTTTTCAAAACTCACATCTTCTCGGCCAGATGCAGCTTTTGCTGAAATCCAGCGGACTTCTCTACCTGAGAAGTCACCACTGTCATCTGAGACCCATGTCGACCTCTGTGATGGTTTGGCTCCTGTGGCAAGACAGCCTGCCCCTGGGGAGAAGCTTCCTCTCAGTAGCAGGAGACCTGCTGCGGTGGGGGCTGGGCTCCAGAATATGGGAAATACTTGCTATGTGAATGCTTCCCTGCAGTGCCTGACATACACACCACCCCTTGCCAACTACATGTTGTCCCGGGAGCACTCTCAACTTTGTCATCGTCACAAGTTCTGCATGCTGTGTACGATGGAAGCTCACATCACACGCGCCCTCCATAGAGGCTGGAATAAAGTAGTGTAATAGTAGAAATTATATTGATAGTTTAGGAATCTTTGACACATGATACCCAACCTAGAGTCCTTAGAAAACTTAATTGGAGGCCAGATACCTGAAAGTCTCCTGATTGCAATTGGAACACCCAGGCTGGGTGGATTTTGCATCATAAAAACAAAAACAAACAAACAAAAAAAAGAAACACCCATGCAAACTGGAGAAAACTGCCCATTTGCCAGCAATATGGGTATAATTTCAGTAGAAAGAGGCATCCCCTACTCACTAGTGAATGCATTGTCAAGAACTCAGTTTCTCTCTGTCTTCTTCTGGATTTCCACTTGCAGACACCTCAGGCACTAAGAAAAGCTGAGGTTGGAGAAAGAACACGTGAGACACCAGCCTTGTACATCATTTTCAGACCAACCTGTGATGAAAAGTCGGACCTTCACTGAAGTGTGACACCACCTGCACCACAGCCTAACCAACAGACACAAACACGCAGAGGCCTCTCCTCTTTTCCCATGGTCAAAATTAGGAAGCCTATGACGATGGTTTCTGACAAAGAAGGAACACAGATATCTTGTGAATGAGAACATCAAAAGCACTGAGTTTTGTATGTTAATTGACACAAGTCCAGATATTCAATTCCCTCACTGATTTTAAAACACAGGGATCCCTGACTCTGCCCACATGTGGAATATGATTTCTACCTGTATATAAACACTGTGGGATTTCTCAGAATGTATTATCTCAGCTTTATGCCCTAGCAATGTTTCTCCAACACCAATCACAGTCTTCTGAAGCCTTACTCCACTTTTACTTTCTCTCAATTTCGACTTTTGTATTTCCCCTTGGAACTCGGAAATCAATCAAGTAAGAATCTGTTTTAGGGTCAAGTGCGGTTGCTCTCACCTGTAATTCCAGCACTTTGGGAGTCCAAGGCAGGTGGATCAGCTGAGGTTAGGAGTTTGAGACCAGCCTGGCCAAAATGGTGAAACCCCATTTCTACTACAAATACACAAATTAGCTGGGCATGGTGGTGCTTGCCTGTAATCCCAGCTACTCAGGAGGCTGAAGCAGGAGAATTGCTTGAACCCAGGAGACAATTACAGTGAGCCCAGATCCTAACCCTGCACTCCAGCCAGGGCGACAGAGCAACACTCTGTATCACCAAAAAAAAAAAAAAAAAAAAAAAAATCCGTTTTATAATGGGGATAATCAATTCAGGAATTTATTTCACTTGGAGGGTCAACACTCCCATCCTGCTGATGTGGCCCTTAAAATCCCCTGCATCAGAAATTCACAGCAGTACCCTGGGTCATGGTGTTTCTATCCTGTGTATACAGTCACAATCCTCTACGATGCTCAGAAAATACAAAATGACTTAGGGCTGAGAGAAATTTAGCAGCTCAGTCTGATATTTTACTAAGGTGGTATCTAAAATTCCTGCAATCATGATTCATATTAGTCTCCGTTAGTTGCAATTTCTCTGATTATCATGATACATATTTGCTGAGAAATACTGATGTCCGTGTGTATATTCATACATAGATATGTAGGTATATAGATGGGTATGTTTATATGAATGCATGTGTTTGAGATGGCAGAAAACATGCATGTATTATTTCCCTGCTAAAAATATAAAAATAATTAAATATATTTTATGTACAACTGATAATTATGTGTCATAAAAAATTAACTGACCCATTTGTACATGAAGTCCAGGAAAAATGAAAAGGGTAACTTTGTATTAATTGTGACATTGTGCTTACAGATATACATAAATTCCCTTATTAACCCTTATAATAACCCTGCTGATTATAGTTTATTTACTAGTTTAATAAATGATCAACAAAGTTTGAAAAATATGACAAAATTACAAAATTAGAAAATGACACAGCAATACTTTTAATTATATTCTGCCTTGCCACTGCCTCTTCTTGCTTTTTTACAAAATTACTCCCCTAACCAAGGTTCTCTGTGATTCTGGGGACTCCAGGATTTAGACCCCAGTTCCCAAACTTCACTGTGTCTATTTTTACTGCCACATTTTAATGCACATTTTCAGACTTCAACAAGCACTTTTCAGTATCAACTTTTTTCTTATTCCTTGGACTATTTCCTACATCTGTTCATCAAGACTCCAGTAACATACGACTCCATCTGCCTGTCCCTTCCATGAATGTACCTGACAGTACATGTATTATGTTGTCTATAATTCAAGCAGAACAGATATTCCTTCAAAAAAATAAGGTATTAGAGAATGCCTACAAAGCTTCAGTGAAACCAGCTGTAACCCTTAATATTATTACCATGTAAACTCTTCCTAGAATATCAAAATAAGATTTGGACTTTAGAGAATATTTGTGTGTGATTATAATCCAAACATGAACTAAAAGTAATTTAAATGGTCATATACAGACTGTGCCAGGGACAAAAAAGGACAAATATTATAAGAAAATTAAAGTACACTTATTTCCTAAAGGAGTCTTGTGCGGAATCTATAAAAACTATTTCAAGATATAGAGATTAAATATATTTCAAAACACATACATACACAAGCAATCTTTAGGATAAATTTTTTCAAACTTATGTTATGGGTCTAAAATTTTCATTAATTCATGGAAAAAATGTATTGACAAACTTCTCACCAGAGCAGGAATAACAACTTACGTATTTGGTGACTGCAAGATGAGAGCCTGCACAGCTTAGTATCTCCCTCCAGATCTCTCTCTCTCTCTCTCCTTTTTTGTTTTTTCACAGAGTTTCGCTTTTGTTGCCCAGGCTGGAGTGCAATGGTGAAATCTCACCTCACTGCCGCCTCCACCTCCCAGGTTCAAGCTATTCTCCTGCCTCAGCCTTCCAAGTAGCTGGGACGACAGGCATGCGCCACCACGCTTTGCTAATTTTGTATTTTCAGTCGAGATAGGGTTTCTCCATTTTGGTCAGGCTGGTCTGGAACTCCTGACCTCAGGTGATCCACCCAACTCAGCCTCTCAAAGTGCTGGGATTACAGGCGTGAGCCACAGCGCCCGGCCCAGATCTCTTAAAAAGACATGAGGAAGGAGCCATTCTGCATCCTCAATATTACCTTAATATTTTAAGGACACCCATAACAATTAAGAGGCTGACTTGTGACTTCCTAGCCCTTTCAGGGCTATTTAGGCACACCTTAGTGAAGTATTAGGAATGCAGTGTTAGGTCTCAAGTTTCTGGACACCAAAACCATGTTCTCCAACAGATCTTCAGTAAAAATAGCTGATGTCTATATTCTTTTGCCTGTCTTTTTCCTTCCTTTAAATTCAGAATTGTGGTCTCGAAAAGTGCTATTATTTAGTAGATTCTCTCAATTCTCAACACCAGCACTATACAGTGTTGAGTAACATCTCAGGTGCTAGGGAAACAGCAGCTGACATTCTAGCAATGCACAAATAGAAAAGCAAAGATCACCACAGAGTAAAAGAGAATAGATTTTTTAAAAGTATGAAACCAAAACGAATATATATCAGATTACACTATAAATGGAAAATCCTATTACCTTGACTGGATTGCAAGTCAAAACCTCTCATGGCCTCCAACATCCAATATATTCAAAGCAGTTCAGGAATGGTGAAAGTGGAATGGAATTTAAAATTATTCTAAGGTTGCATGTGTGAAAGCACCATGCCCTGAAACAAAATATTTATTTTTAAAGTGCGTAATGAACACTGCATACAAAGTTTGTGTAACAAGAGAGAGAAAAAAATCTCACATTTTTAAAAAAGGAATATGCAACATATTTACATATAATAAAATAAAATTAAACTAAAATAACAGCAATGGAAGACACAATCTGATCTCGGAAAATCAAGGGAGAAATCTCTTTTAAATAAACATGGCACAATTTTTAAAGTAAGTTATGAAAAATAGTAATACCTGAATATAGTATGTAAAAGTACCAACACAATAAAGCTAAAACAATATCCGTGGAAAAATTATTTGCTGTATATTATTTTTAAAAAATGATCTAAGTACTTTCCTCAAGAAGGTAGATGAATGAAATTTTAAAATTGCCTGAGAAATTCTGTGAAAGGAAATGAATATAGAGAAGCAGAATATAATTTAACTATAAAGCACACAAATAGAATTTAAAAATAAGGCCGGGCACAGTGGCTCATACCTGTAATCCCAGCACTTTGGGAGGCAGAGGCAGGCGGATCACCTGAGGTCAGGAGTTTGAGATCAGCCTGACCAACATGGAGAAACCCCGTCTCTACTAAAAATAGAAAGAAAGAAAAAAAAAAAAAAAACAGGCGGGCGTGGTGGCACATGCCTGTAATCCCAGCTACTAGGGAGGCTTAGGCAGGAGAATCGCTTGAACCTGGGAGGTGGAGGTTGCGGTGAGCTGAGATCACGCCATTGCACTCCAGCCTGGGCAACAAGAGCAAAACTCTGTCTCAAAGAAATAAAAAATAAAAATAAAAATAAAAATAAGTGGCAGCCAACATGCCCAACATGATTTTCTGTGATGAAAGAAATTCTCTGCATCTACATTATCCAATGCAGTAACTACCACACATATGTAGTTACAGAATTTCTAATTTGGCTACCAATTTGGCTATTACTACTAAAGATATGCCATTTAGTTATTTAATTATAATTAATTTACAGTTTATAGCCACATGTGACTAGTAGTTACTCTATTGGTCAATGCAGATCTAGAATCTTGGAGAAGGCAGTTAAAATAATGAGATATGGTCAAAACAAAAATGGAAAAGGCACCCAGATAGTGAACACAGAATATGAGAATGTGAAGTAACAATTCACACAGTAAAATTTACTAATGAGATGCTGCCTTGATGGGACACATGTCTAATGATATTCAAGGCTTGTCTTGTTACAGGTAGAAGAGCAGGAGCAGGGCAGGAGAGGGCTCTTCCCCTACCCACTAGAAATGTCAGGTGATGGCCTGTTAATGATCACTTTGCCTCTCTAAAAACGATAATTAGGCAGCGCCAGAGAAAGGCCATTTCATGGTGGTCTACACCTGTTAACATCAAAAACGTTAATGAAATGCAGACCCCAGGAAGAAGCAACTTCTTGGGCATGCATGTTAAGAGACAAAAATGGCAAAGTATAATCTTCCGGGGACACACTCCACTGGAAGAGGAAAGAAAGCCTCAGATGGACACGCATATAACTCCCTAAACACACCGTGCATGCTCAATTCCGAAGGGTAAGGAAAGCACTGTGCATGCCGGAAACTCTCCCTAAAGAAAGAATCATGGGAAAGAGGCAAGGCCATCCCAGGATCAAGGTTAAAGGCCCTTCTCTTTTCTCTCTTGGACCTTCAGGCATCCACTTGGGTCTCTTCCAAGAGAATTTTCCTTTCCTTTCTGTTCTAAAGCCTTTTGAAATAAACTTCCACTCCTGCTCTGAAACTTAGTCTCTTTTTCCGCTGTATGCCCCTCAGTCGAATTCTTTCTTCTGAGGAGGCAAGGACTGAAGTTGCTTATGGACCCATGCAGATATGCTGCCAGTAACTCAAATCTCTTCTACTGGTAACAGTATCATTGTAAGGGAATGAGGCCAGTTCACTTCTCAGTGCTCGGAGAACTCACCAAAAATAAAAAGTTGGAGGATGCTGTGAACTTATCTACCTTCCAAGGAAAGTCCCACAAGCAAGCAGTAAAACTCTCTTCCCCCAAGGTCTTAAACTCTTCTGATGCTCCTTCTCTGGGAAAACGCATCCTCTGATTGGCTTCCCCTTATATAGGAAAAAACAATTAATAAACCTAATTAGCACTACATTCCAAGAGACATGCCCTGACTGCACAGATATTGAACCTAATCAAAACTTCATTCTGGAGACACACCCGGGTCAATTTGATTGGATTTTTGAGACAGCTACTAAAAACCCCACATAAACTTGGAAACCAAAGAGTTAAGGCTATTTTGAAGGAAAAATAGGAAGATTCATTCCTTTTTTCATTCATAAGTACTTTTTTTTTTTTTTTTTGAGATGGAGTCTTGTTCTGTTGCCCAGGCTAGAGCGCAGTGGTACCATCTCGGCTCTCTGCAAGCTCCACCTCCCGGGTTCACGCCATTCTCCTGCCTCAGCCTCCCAAGTAGCTGGGACTACAGGCGCCTGATACCACGTCCGGCTATTTTTTTGTATTTTTTTTAATAGAGACGGGGTTTCACCCGTGTTAGCCGGGGTGATCTCCATCTCCTGACCTCGTGATCCGCTCACCTCGGCCTCCCAAAGTGCTGGGATTACAGGCGTGGGCCACTGCATCCGGCCTCATAAGTACTTTTGAGTGTATTGTAGGTACTAGAAAGCATTCGCAGTCATGGGGTACAGCAAGAAACCAGACAAACTAGAGTCTTATGGAGACTCTATATTCTAAAATTATTTGGAAGTAAACTGGACTTGAAAACAAATGGAAAGTGAATAGATATAAAAAGTTTCAATATTCATGATGATGTAAAAAAATAAAATATATTGTAGAAATGAAGTCAGGAAGTGTTAGGGGTCATATGGTACTTTTAAGGCCATTGGTATCCTCTGAAATTCAAGCAGGCTGAAGACATTTGCATAACTAAAAGGAAAGCAGATACTAATAGAAGACAGTGAAGAGCCTGAAAGGCATTTCAGAGACCTTGGCTGGTGGCAGCCCCTCCCTTCAAAGGTCTGGAGGCTTATAAGGGAAGACTCGTTTTGTGGGCTGGGCCTAGGGCTGCACCACCCCAGGAAAGCGCAGGACAGTGCTCACAGCATTCTACCTCCCAACCCCTCCAGCTCCAGCCATGGCTAAGAAGGCCCCAAACACAGTTTGGGTCACTGCTTTGAGGGTGCAAGCCATAAGCCTTGGCAATTTCCATGGGATATTAAACCTGCAGTTGCACAAAGTACAGGAGTGCGCTGCTGATAAAGACATACCCGAGACTGGGCAATTTACAAAAGAAAGAAGCTTAATTGGACTTACAGTTCCACATGGCTGGGGGAGGCAGAAGGCGAAAGGCATGTCGTACATCACAGCAGGCAAGTGAGAGAATGAGAGCCAAGCAAAACTGGTTTCGCCTTATCAAACCATCAGTACTCATAAGACTTATTCACTACGACGAGAACGATATGGGAGAAACTGTCCCCATGATTCAATTATTTCCCACTGGGTCCCCCCACAACATGTGGGAATTGTGGGAGTACAATTTGAGGTGAGATTTGGGCGGGGACACAGAGCCAAACCATATCAGAAGCCTTCACCTGGATTTCAAAAGATGTATGGAAAAGCCTGTATGTCCAGTAGAAGCCTGCTGGGGTGGAGACCTCATGGCAAATGTCTACTACAGCAGTGCAGAGGGAGAATATGGGGTAGGAGCCCCCACAGAGTCCCCACTGGGGCACTGCCTAGTGGAGGTCTGAGAAGACGGCCACCATCCTCCAGACCCCAGAATGATAGATCCACTGACAGCTTGCACCCTGAGCCTGGAAAAGCTGCAGGCACTCAACGCTAGCCCTTGACTGCAGCCATGGGGACTGACCCTTGTATCCAAAAGAAAATAAATTGTTCTACCGTAAAGACATGTGCACTCATATATTTATTATAGAATTATTTGCAATAGCAAAGACATGAATATTTCCTCTATCATTGGATAGAGAAAATGTAGTGTATGTACACCATGGAATACTATGCAACCATTTAAAAAATTATGTCCTTTGCACCAACATGGATGCAGCTAGAGGCCATTATTCTAAAATAATGCAGGAAGAAAAAACCAAATACCATATGTTCTTAGTTATAAGTAACAACAAAGCACTGATTGCACATGTATGTAAAGATGGGAACATGGATACTGGCGACTACAAGAAGGGGAAGGGAAGGTGGGGACCAAGACCTGAAAAATATATACACCATGAAATACTATGTTTTCTACCTGGGTTACAAGATCATTCATACTCCAAGCCTCAGCATCACACAATGTGCCAATGTAAAACCCTGCACATGCATTCAGTGAATCTAAAATAAAAGTTGAAATTATTTTTAAATAGGCGAAGATCTGAATAAACGTTTCCCAGAAGAAGGGATACAAATGGCCAACAAATATATGACAAAATTCTTACCATCTCTAATTGTCAGGGGGATGCAAATAAAAACCACCATGAAATGTCACCTGACACCTCTTAGAATAGCTGTTATCGAAAAGATGAATAGCAAGTATTAGTGAGGATGTGGATAAAAGATAACCCTTGTATACTTGTGGTGGAAATACAAACTACTGTGGCCATTTTGGATAATAGTATGAAGGTTTCTCAAAAAATTGTTAAATAAAACTACCTGCTGATGAGGCTGTTGAGATATAGGAACACTTTTACACTGTTGGTGGAATGTAAATTAGTTCAACCATTGTGGAAGACAGTATGGTGATTCCTCAAAGACCTAGAACCAGAAATATCACTTGATCCAACAATCTCATTACTGTGTATATACCCAAAGGAATATAAATCGTTCTGTTATAAAGATGCATGCACACACATGTTCATTGCAGCACTAGTCACAATAGCAAAGACATGGAATCAATCCAAATGTCCCTCAATGATAGACTGGATAAAGAAAATGTGGTACATATACACCATGAAATACTATGCAGCCGTAAAAGGGAATGAGATCATGTCCTTTGCAGGGACATAGATGGAGCTGGAAGCCATTATCCTCAGCAAACTCACCTGGGAACAGAAAATCAAACACTGCATGTTCTCACTGACAAGTGGAAGCAGAACAATGAGAACACATGGATACTGAGAGGGGAACAACACACACTGGGGTCTGTTGGGAGGCAGGTGGAGGGAGAGTATCAGGATAAATGGGTAATACATATATGCATTGGAATATTATTCAGTGTTACATAATAATGAATCCCTGTCATTTATGACAACATGGGTAGACTTCGAGGGCATTACGTTATATGAAATAGGCCAGCCACAGAATGACAATTACTATATGATTTCACTTGCATTTGAAATCTAAAATAGACAAACTCACAAAAGCAGAGAGTAGAATGGTGGTTGCCAGGGGCTGTGGTGCAGGGGAAATGGGTAGATGTGGTTAGAGCACAAAGTTTCACATATACCATATAAGTAAGTTCTGGAGGTCTCATTTACAGCACAGTGCTTATAGCTAAGAATACTGTATTGCATACTGAAAATTTGCTAAAAGGGTGGATTTTGTGTTCTTACCAAAATTTCTTACCAGTAATAATAATAACAATAATGATGGGGGGGACTTTAGGAGGTGAAGGATATGTTTATAATCTTAAGGGTAGTGGTGTTCATGATGTATACTTATCCCCAGACTCACTGAGATGCATACCTTAAACATGCACAGCTTGTTAAATGTAATCATAACTCAACAAATTGGGTTAAAAAAAGGGGGGGTTGGTTAAAAAATTTAAAAGGAGGGGTAGATGTTCCCTTGTTTTTCTCTCTTGGCTATTTTCTTTCCTGCTGTCTGGAATTAAAAAATGATAGGTGTAGGCCGGGCGCGGTGGCTCAAGCCTGTAATCGCAGCACTTTGGGAGGCCGAGACGGGCGGATCACGAGGTCAGGAGATCGAGACCATCCTGGCTAATACGGTGAAACCCCGTCTCTACTAAAAATACAAAAAACTAGCCGGGCGAGGTGGCGGGCGCCTGTGGTCCCAGCTACTCGGGAGGCTGAGGCAGGAGAATGGCGGGAACCCGGGAGGCGGAGCTTGCAGTGAGTTGAAGTCCGGCCATTGCACTCCAGCCCAGGCGACAGAGCGAGACTCCGTCTCAAAAAAAAAAAAAAAAAAAAAAAAAAAAAAGATAGGTGGGCATTTAGCAGCCAAACTGGAGCCTCTTCTAAAGTACAGCAGAGCAGACAGCTGGAAGGGGCCTGCATCCCTAATGAATTTGGCAAGCATCTGTACCAGCCATGATAGGTGTAACTATAGATTTAAGTGAGAAAGAAATAAACTTCTGCCTTGTTTAAGCCACTTTGTTCAGACATTAATTTCATATGCATATAGAGAATATATGCTCCTTACGAGTAGGAAAAATGTTTATGCCATATGGTTCATAATGGGTGTTCAGCAATGTAGGATGATGCTGATTATGATGACAATGGTGACAAACAGCATGAAATAATAAGGAATGAAAAAAAGTGGTTTGGGTTAATAGTTGTATATAGATACTTTATTTAAAGATTCTGCAGCTAATATCATTCAATGTATTTGTATGCCGGTGGGAGTTTTATTAGATGTAGACTAAGAAAGTTTACATTATTTAATGAAAAATACTAGATCAATTTTTAAAAACAGTAAAAATATCATGAGATGGAACTAAGCATCTATATTGCAAAGCAACTCTCCCAGTTGATTTTATGCATAGTAATGATTGAGAATCCCCTGATCTACATCCAACAGATCTCAACCTTTATAGGTGCTATCAAGGAAGCACCTAAGGAAGACAATTTTCCTGACTATAACCATACCTCCAGTTAGTAATAAATCTGGAGATCTAGAACCCAAATCCAGACCTCCTGCTTCCATGTGCAGTGGTCTTTCGCTGTTCTGTTTTGTTCCACTTGGTGAAGAGGATTAGAGAATAAATGGCCTCATGATTCAAATCCCTCCTCTGCTCTGAGGAATATAGCCTTGTCCTAGCAAGCAAGAAAATCATACAGTAGTGGAAGAGGCAAATATACATTCACTAATCTAACATACAAGGCAGTAAGCACCGTAACATCAACAAAGCACTTTGGGGTTTCAGACCAGGAGCAAGTGGGGTGATTAATTCTTAGCAGGGCTAGTAAAGTCTGGGAAGTGTTCGCTACAAAAATGTCTGATCATTAACGAAAGCAACGGGTTTCTCAACACAGTCTAACTTATTGTAACAATATAAATGGTTGTTTGTTCATAAACTTTCATCTTTTGCCAAAATGTTTGTAGCTTATATTCCCATTTAACAAGGTTTTCTGGCCAAAACTGTGCACCCACGTCAGTCCTCCCATAAAAGCAATTTTGCATGCATAGAACACCTCTATCTATGAATATCCCTAATGAGGTACAGAAAGACTCTTATTATCCAAACAGAGACATTCCACTGCTGCTGGAGAGCCACAGACGGAAGTTTTCTCTGCCTCCTGGAAATGAAGCCAAACTTTCTTCTTTCTTCAGCCATGAGGATTCCTGTCCTCCTTTTCACCATTTTGTTTATGAGCCAAGTTCTACCAGGTAACAAAATAAACTTGGTAAGAACGGAGTGCCTAACACCTTGCAGGGATTCAGTACTTAAAGAAAAATCACCATCATCTATGACCAGATAGGGGATCTCATAGGAAATCTGGAAGACACACCAGTCTCTGGCTCCCTGGTTAGGCCCAGTTCTGTCCAACCCACCTATACAGGCCCCACACACCCAGTGCCCACCAGGCTCCTGTCAGCCAGGAGGACCAGTGCTCATCCCCTGAAATATCCATGGGAGCCTGCATCCCACAGGGACTCACATCTGGGGGTCTACCTCCATGGGGGCCTCTTGGTTGTGGTGGCAGGGGCGGGGGAGTAGTTGACCTCCAGCCCTCCCATCCTGGCCACTGTATTTTGTGGGGATCATTCAGTCCTGGGAGGTTCCTGGGGACCCCAGAAGGAAGAGAACAGGGTGGTTATGGCAGCCTCAGCCCCAGGCTCTGGGCCAGAAGTTGATAACGACCAATTCAGAGCAACCACTGAATTCAATCCTCTTACAGATACACGAAAAGTTGGCGAAAAACTGAATGTCGACCATTCTATGGTCATCCAGCATTTGAAGCCAATTGGAAAACTGAAAAATCTTGATAAGTGGGTGCCTCATGAGCTGACCAAATATTTTAAAAATCATCCTTTGATGTGTCATCTTTTCTTATTCTATGAAACAATGAAACATTTCTTGACCAGATTGTGACATGCCATGAAAAGTGGATTTCATACAACTGCCAGCTCACTGGTTGGACTACGAAGAAGCTCCAAACCACTTCCCAAAGTCAAACTTGTACCAAAAAAAGGTCATGGTCACTGTTTGGTGGTCAGCTGCCAGTCTTCTGGCAGTTTTTAAATCCACTACAGTTTTTGAATCCTGATGAAATCATTACATCTGAGAAGTATGCCAAGTTAATCGATGAGATGCATGGAAAACTGCAGCACCTGGAGCTGGCACTGGTCAACATGAAGGGCCCAGTTCTCCACAACCCATGACCACATGTCATACAACCAGGGCTTCAAAAGTTGAATAATCTGGGCTATGAAGTTTTGTCTCATCTGCCATATTCATCTGACCTCTCGTCAACCAACTACTACTTCTTTAAGCATCTTGACAACTTTTTGCAGGGAAAACACTTACACAACCAGCAGGATGAAGAAAATGCTTTCCAAGAGTTCATCGAACGCTGAAAGCAGGGAATAAACAAGTTTATTTCTCATTGACAAAAATGTGTTCAATGTAATGGTTTCTTTTCTTTTTTTAAGACCGAGTCTCACTCTGTCACCCAGGCCAGAGTGCAAAGGTGCAATCTCGGCTCACTGCAACATCTGCCTCCTGGGTTCAAGAGATTCTCCTGCCTAGCCTCTTGAATAGCTGGGATTACAGGCACATGCCACCACACCCGGCTACTTTTTGTGTTTTTAGTAGAAACGGGATTTCACCACGTTGGTCAGGCTGGTCTCAAACTCCTGACCTCCTGATCCGCCCGCCTCAGCCTCCCAAAGTGCTGGGATTACAGGCGTGAGCCACTGTGCCCAGTCCATTGTAATGGGTTCTATTTTGATTAATAAAGATGTGTTGCAGCCTAATTATAAAAATTTAAAATTCACGGTCCAAAACCACAATTACTTTGGCACCAACCTAATAATAGAAGAATTAAAAGAGGCCTTTATATTAGAGAACCCATGGACGATAAAATAATAAAGAATATTACAATCTCCATAACCTGCAAACTTGGTAACTTAGACCAACTGGATGAATTAAAAGACACAATCTATTAATACTAAAACATAGGATAAATAGGTAATCTAAATATATTGATAACTATTTTGAAAATGGAATCAATACCTAATAACCTTACAGAAAACCTATAGATTCCAAAAATCTGACATTCTGTCATGTTATTCTAACTGGTGGGATTCGGGGATTTCCATTTTGATAAGAACATAGGTGAGTCGCACACACTGACTTTTAGTGTTCATTGGTCAGGAAACCTATGTCCACCATAGGATACTGGAGAGCGATGCGTTTTGGAGAATTTAGGCAAGATAATATGATTTTCAGAGTTAAAGGAAGACAACCTGTTTTATGTACAGTAATTCCTCATAATATCACAGGGGATACCATATTTAAATTTTGGGGTATCCCCAGGTATAATTCTTATTTGAGCCACATGTGAATTTCAGACACGGAGGCTGCCCAACTTTGGTGGCTTGCAAGAGATGTGGAAGTTAATTCACAACCTACTTTGTGGAGGCATAAAATTCAATGAGCACTCATTTAGCATTTTATTTGAAATATTATTTTTGTAAAGTTTGCATTTCCAATTAGGTGAAATTTTAAACCTGTTTCAGTTCTTATCCACTTTTTTTTTTTTTTTTCCCTGAGATGGAGTCTTGCCCTGTCACCCAGGCTGGAGTGCAGTGGCGTGGTCTTGACTCACTTCAACTTCCGCCTCCCAGGTTCAAGCAATTCTCCTGCCTCAGCCTCCCAAGTAGCTGGGATTACGGGTGCCCACCACCACGCCCGGCTAATTTTTGTATTTTTAGTAGAGATGTGGCTTCCCCATGTTGGTCAGGCTGGTCTTGAACCCCTGATATCTTATTATCTGCCCACCTCGGCCTCCTAGAGTGCTCGGATTACAGGTCTGAGCCACGGTGCCTCGCCTCTCCACTCTTTTTAGGCAGAGGGGAGTAAGGTTTTCTTTAAGTTAGGAGGGACTCCCGTGTACCCAACCCATTTGTGTAAATTTCTTCCTTCAGACTTCTTCAAATCAGCATCACCATTGTTAAAGGTCTCCCGCATGGTAATAATTGTGCTACAGGGTTTTACGAACATGAAGTTTATGTTTGGCTGAATTAACCTCCTTACTGTGACACAAGGGGAGCATAGGTGTTTCCACCAATTATGAAGCGGGTTCACTCTGCAATGGCTACCAACTTTTCTGAGTACAATGAGACCAAACACATTCATACATAAATTCCATGAAGTGAATTTATTACTTACAAATAGCAAACAAAAGACAACAGAAGTCTAGGATTCAATATGAACCGCTACCACAAGATCAGGAAGGCTACCTAGAGCAGATGGATGGAGTTTTGACTGTAAATGCTTCACTTGCACCACAACTGAGGGACCCCAGAAAGCAGCCCACCTTGGGTTTTCTCAAATGATGTGGTTTGCTGGACACAAGTGTTAAAGGCCATTCTGTTTCGAGCAGGGACTATAACAGAGCCTGGGCTGTTCTGACCAATGTCACCTGATTATCAGGATATTGCCTTCTCAGCATATCATACAGTTATCTTGAGAACTACCAGTAAGAAAGGAAGGAAAATGGCCCTACACCCTTAAAACTGAAGGATCAGGATATTTGTTGTGACAGAAGCACAGACAGTAGCAACAGAGTGTTCTTGTGAGCCATCTACTAGTTCTCTTGACCGGAGCATGGCACCTAACTGTCTTTCTCTTTCCTTTCAATGGAAACTGTTTCAGAATATTTTGAATATTTTGAGTTTCTACATCTACAGAGTTGAGGCACATGATCACTGGCAGTGTAGACTCTCTGCATGGTTACAGGAAAGAGTTCAGGAACCCATCAAGTCACATTGGAGGAGACCACCTAATCCTCCAGAGACTGTCACTCTATCTTCCTGGCGTTAGCTCCACGCGCAGTAAGGCCATTATGTCTAAGGCCAGCAAGACTTGCCGTCCGAAGATTCGACTTTTGACATGCTGATAAGCAGCAGTGATAAGAAAAGCCCACACACTCGCTAGGAATTTTTCAATGCAAGCAACTGAGACTCTTCTTCATATCCTTCGATAGGGGCTAATGTCAAACTCTTTCTTCCCATTTTCTTTACTCATCAGTGCCTGAACCATGAGGAACCATAGATGTACACCTCATCAGGAGGGTGTATGGAAAAGCGGCAAGGGGAGCAGCAGCACAAGAAACAAACAAGGCCACTACTTCTGCCTACATAATAACTATTATCTTGGAGTGTACAATAATTAATAATGTTCACATGGCTGCCCTCAGCATACAGAGATGGTGACCAGAGTAGATGCAGGGACTACAGAGATACAGCCTGATCCTTGCTAATTAGGACTTAAGTGTTGGCTTATGTGCTGCGCTTTTGTACATTAATAAGTCAGGGCCTCAAAACTGCCTGCTAAGCAAAGGCCAAATGTCATGCTGGGGTGCAATGAAACATTCATGTCTAGGAGATGAGAGCATTTTAGTGTGGGAGAAGATGAAAACACCTGAAGACCACAGAACGCTGTGCAGGCCAAAGGGAAGGCCCATCGTCACCTCACAGTTCTGACTCAGGTGACTGCTGATGTGTTACGGAACCGTCAGCCGACAGCAGGTAGGTCAAGTTGAGCAGGTGTCCTGCATGAGGGCTGGTCCGTTCCATTTGTGTTGCCAATTATTTCAATAGCATCTCATGCACCCCACTGGTGAGGAAGGAATGAGTGCCCTACGTTTACTGGCACCGTTAAACACATAACATCTATTACTAAACAGAAAAACCAGACATCAGTTATTAATTACATATAGGAGGATGGTGTAAGCTCCCATAGGCCCAAACAGGGATTAACTTAGGAGCAGAGAGTGGTATAGCATGAAAAAAGTGAGGATGTTCCTTTTTTTTTTTTTTTTTTTTTGGAGACAGCAAGCTCCGTCTCCGAGGTTCACAACATTCTCCTGCCTCAGCCTCTCTAGCAGCTGGGACTACAGGCACCCATCACCACACATGGCTAATTTTTTGTATTTTTAGTAGAGATGGGGTTTCACCGTGTCAGCCAGGATGGTCTGGATCTCCTGACCTCATGATTCACCGGCCTCGGCCTCCCTAAGTGCTGGGGTTACAGGCGTGATCCACTGCACACCCCCGGCCGAGGATGTTCCTTTGTTCCTACAGGAGTACGTGATTGCTTTGTCTGTTGGCTGATAGGGAACTGAATCATGTCACACAGACTGGTAAGACTGTAATACTCTAAAAAACAATATATAAACTATCATATCATAATGGTGCAATACTATCTACTACAATGAGAAAGGCATCGATGAAAAGCCGAATGATATCATATGTGACTGAGAGATTGAATGCTTCCTCCCTCAGATTGGTTACAACATGTTGTCCTATCACAGTCCTCTCTCCTTCATTCAAAGTGAATGATCCAAATAATAGACAGAAATAATAAAGAATAAAGGGCAACACATGCAAAGAACTCACGAGATGATACTCCATGGTAAAATTTATGTACTTAGGAATTAATACCAAGTCATTATTAGCAAGAAATAAACATCTTTACATCAAGAGTAGTTTTTCCTTTAATAAAGAAAGGTGGAATGTGTATAATGAACAAGGGATAATCAAAATTTACCAAATGAGGCTAGTAAGACTATCCCAACAATTCACAATCATTATTCACTGGTCCATTAATCACAGGACAATACATACAAATGAAACTTACCTGAACGGGTGCAGTGGCTCATGTCTGTAATCCCAGCACGTTGGGAGGCCAAAGTGGGCAAATCATGAGGCCAGGAGTTCAAGACCAGCCTAGCCAACATGGTGAAATCCTGTCTTTACTAAAAATACAAAGAATTAGCTGGACATAGTGGTGGGCACCTGTATGCCCAGCTACTCAGGAGGCTGAGACAGGAGAATCACTTAAACCCAGGAGGCGGAGGTTGTAGCGAGCCGAGATTGCACCACTGCACTCCAGCCTGGGCAACAGAGGGAGATTCCATCTCAAAAAAAAATAATAATGAAATAAAAAAATTAAACGTACCTACATATTAGAAAAATTAAATTCAACCATGAATCCAGCACATTATCAAATGAATAGACAAAAATTCTATCAACAAACTTAATATCATTATCTATGAAACTCAAGTACTACTGCTTAAAGAGCATTTACAGAACTCTCACCTCAAGGTTTCCCGCAAAACAAGGTGAAATGCATACTCAAGACTCTTTAAGAATGAGCCACTGATAAAAGCAATATACTTGTAACTTCTGTAACATTTCATACATTTTTTTCAAGCACTGCACCATAATTAATTTGCATCAGGCTTTCCAAATTAGAAAAGCTTCACTTATAGAACTTCTTTCCCATGGGAGTTTTCACATGACTTTTCAAGTAAATGTGAAAACTGAAAATATTCTTGCAGTTTCTAAACTATTAGAGTCTTAATCCTGTGTACGTTCTTGTATTTACAAGGTCCAGCCAGCTACAGTGTGCATTTTCATATGTCCCTGAGTGGGTATGAGAGAAATGAAACATTCCCACATTCTGGACATTCATAGGGTTTTTCTCAGGAATCAGCTGATGTCTTCAAATGGAACTAACATAACTGAAGGCCTTACCACAAATTTAGATTCAAAAGGCTTTTCTCCACCCTGAGTCCTCCCAAATCTTCAAAAACAGGAAAATCTGAAGGCCTGACCACATTTCCTACATTCTTAAGGTTTCTGTGCAATGTGAGCCTTTTCATGCTTATGAGGGAATGGGAAAGAGTATATGTTTTACCACATTTCTTACATTCAAGGGGCTTTATTTATTTATTTATTTATTTATTTATTTTCTTTAATTTTGAAATGGAATCTCACTCTGTCACCAGGCTGGAGTGCAGTGGCACAATCTCGGCTCCCTGCACCCTCCGCCTCCTGGGTTCAAGTGATTCTCCTGCCTCAACCTCCTGAGTACCTGGGATGGCAACCATATGCTACCACACCCAGGTAATTTTTGTATTTCTAGTAGAGACGAGGTTTCACCATGATGGCCAGGATGGTCTCGATATCCTGACCTCGTGATCCGCATGCACAGGGCTTTCCCCCAACCCCCTGTGGCTTTTTATGTCCTTGAAAAAGAACTAAGACAACTGAAATGTGCCACCATGCCCAGTTAATTATTTTCTTTTTTCTTTTTTTCTTTCTTTTTGAGATGGAGTCTCGCTCTGTCGCGCAGGCTGGCATGCAGTTGTGCGATCTCGGCTCACTGAAAACTCTGCCTCCCAGGTTCATACCCTTCTCCTGTCTCAGCCTCCCGAGTAGCTGGCTTGAGCCAGCGTGCCTGGCATTATTTTATTTTTTCTAGAGACAGGGTTTCACCGTGTTGCCCAGGTTGTTTCACACTGTTTTAATCCGGGCTGGTTATGAACTCCTGGGCTCAAGCAATACACACACCTTGGCCTCCCAAAGTGCTGGGATTATAGGCTGAGTCACTACACCCAGCCTCTATATCATGACTTCTTTCATGGCGAGTAAGATGACTGGAACGAGCGTAGTCTTTACCGCATCTCTTACATTCATAGGGTTTTTCTCCAGTATGAATTCTTTCGTGGAGGTGAGGGGAACTGAGATGACTGAAGGCTTGGTCACATTGTTTACATTCATAGGCTTTCTCTCCAGTATGAGTACTTCTATGGTTACAAAGGGAACTCAAATGACTAAAGGCTTCGCCACATTGTTTACATTCATAGGGTCTCTCTCCAGTATGAATGCTCCATGGTTACGAAGGGAAGTGGAACAGATGAAGGCTTTATCACATTTGGTGCATGTATCGGGTCTTTCTCCAGTGTGAGTCCTTTCACGCATCTTAAAACAACAAGAAAATCTAAATATTTTCCCACATTCCTTACATTCCTAGGGTTTCTCTCCAGTGTGAGTTCGTTCATGTATTAGACAACAACCGGAAACAGTGAACGCTTTATCACATTGTTTATATTTATAGGGTTTTTCTCCTGTGTGAGTTCTCTGATGTCTTTCAAATGAATTGAGAAAATAAAACACTTTCCCACATATCGTACATGTATAACTGGATTTCCACTGTACATTATCATGTGTCTTCTAACACCTGGAACAGAAACGAAGAATTTCCCACATTGTTCACATTTATATTGCTTCTCTCCATATGGTTTGTATCCTGAGTGAGCCAGGATGTGCCTATTAAGGAGGGAATGATGTACAAAGACTTTTCCACAAACACTGCTTTCACATTGTTTTAATCCAGTAGAAATGTTCTCATTCAGATCAAGATTTGGAATTTGGCTGACTACTTGTCCATACTGTCTACCTTCTTTGCTTTCACACAGTCTCTGTACCACATGATTTCTGTAAAAAAATGACAAGCACATGATTATTGGTTGGTTTAATAACTTTCCACTTACTAATAGGTCTTGGCCTTACACTGCTACCAATACCAAGGAAAAAGCATTGTTATTATTATTATTATTATTATTATTATTATTGCCATGATTGAATTATTTGAAAGTAAATGGGTTACTACTGAAAACACAGCTACCACCTGCATGGCTATGACCAAATTAGTAACATTCATATACACAATTTTGTAGTGCTATTTTCAAGTAAACTGTTTTCCAAACTCTGACTGCTACCTTGAAGTACGTTACATTTTGGGTGAAATTTTTCTAAAAAAAATAAATTTCAAGTGACTCTATTTGTTTTGATTGCTTGTTTATAAGTTCATGACAAGCTAAGATTCCTTCAGAGGACTTTATTTCCTCTTCTCAGTGCAAATTATCTTATATCTTTCCCAAGTTTTTCAAAGTGATCTTCAATATTCTGGTCTTTCCATTTGTTTCCTAAAATGCAGACCCACAAAATTATCATGAATTATTACAAACTACAGAAACATTACTAGATTTCATGTTCATTGTACACAGTGCCCATGCCTGATTTCTTCACCAAATCATTCCCTTGCCACATTCCAAATCACAAATAGCACTGATGATAGGGAAATACTTCTGTAATTAAGTGAAATGTGTTGTCATTCTTACCTACAGAAGCCAGGTTCCTGCAGGTTTCCTGCATCACTTCTCTGCAGAGATTCTTCTGAGAAGAATCTACCAAAGCCCATTCCTCCTGGGTAAAGTTCACAGCCACTTCCTCAAAAGCCATGGAGTCCTAGAACATTCCACATATGTGGATAGAAGGACGGGTGAGACTGACAGCACTGGGAATCTATACTCAATCCATAAGCTGTTTACATGATTCTAAAATTTCCAAGCATTTATTCTATGACTTGATTGTCACAACTCTTACTCTGTTCACACATACTCCCTCCCACACAGCAGTACTAATGCGAGAATTGAACTATTCAAAAAGGCAACAGCAAAGTAGAAACACCCATCTCATTAGAAAATCCAGGGAGTAAGATGTGCTGCTAGGAGTCACCTTTTAACTTCACTTTGTACATTTCTAGTATCTGTCATAATAAAGTTCTACCTGATGTGTATAAAGGAGTTAATAGTATCAGTCCTGAGACTACTTATTCTTAAAAATGCCTGCTCACAAAGTTCCATCTTTGTTTGTATTAGTAACTTACATTTTGAAAGGGATTCCACCAACCCAGGTAATAAGAATGACTCACTGCTCTAAATGGCTTATGCAATATATTTGCCAAAACTTTTTCTGCCGAAGGTCTATTATTTTCACTGCAGTGGTGCTTAGGGAACCAGACACCAAAACACAGTCTGAACACTAAGTGTTCAATGAGGTTCCCTGGTAGACAATATTTTACATGTGCTGTCACTTATTAACTGGGGAGTTGAGCCCATTCCATGTGATTATACCAAAAGAGAGTAGGCTTATTAAATTTAATTGAGTAGTAAATAAAACCAATAATTGATATTGGACAATATTAATAAAATAATTTTTCAAATTTCTATTGCACAATGTCAAGGTAGAAAGGAATAAGAGGAAATACGACACCTGTTTTTAAAAAAGGACATTAATGTCACCACTTCCAGATGCTATTCCTATGAAATCACATAAATTCCCAAATCAGGTTTTTTTTAGGCAGGAAAAATTACTTTTTCATGCATAGTAAAAATGACAAATGTCTAATGCTTTTTAGTCATCTAAAAAAAGAGTGATGGCTTGTCTAACATACTTCTAAGATTTTCAAGCGAAAATACTCAGGACAGCACAGTATTAGCAGAGAGATGAGCAAGCAGACCAACGGGAAGAAAAGTCTTAATGACCCAGCATTTAAATGGAAAGTTGATGAATGATAGAGTAGGCACTGTAGAATAGAAAAGAAATCACATGCACTTTAAAATATGAGGCAAACCAGGCTGGCATCTGCTTAGGAAGATGCATTGCATTCTTCTCTATTCCATGATCCATAATCAACTTATTATATATTCAAATATGAAAGATAAAACCAGAACACTTTCAGAAGTCACAGAAAGATTTTTTTTTTTTTAACGAAGGATTAGGCAGAATTTCTTTTATGTAAGAAAACAGTGATAAAGGAACAGACAAACTCAAATATATTAAAATTTAGGGAATAAAAGAAAATAGTGTGGGCAGGGCATGGTGGCTCACGCCTGTAATCCCAGCACCTTGGGAGGATGAGGTGAGCAATCATCTGATGTCAGGATGTTGAGACCAGCCTGGCCAACATGGCCAAATCCCGCCTTTTTGCTGTTTGTATTTTTTGTTTTTTGAGACGGAGTCTTGCATTGTCACTTGGGCTGAGGTGCAGTGGCAAGATCTTGGTTCATGCAACCTCCACCTCCCGGGTTCAAGCAATTCTCTTGCCTCAGCCTCCCAAGTAGCTGGGATTACAGCTAATTTTTTTTTTTTTTTTGTATTTTTAGTAGAGACAGGGTTTCCCCATGTTGGCCAGGCTGCTCTGGAACTCCTGACCTCGTGATCCGCCCACCTTGGCCTTCCAAATTGCTGGGATTACAGGCCTGAGCCACAGTGCCAGGCCTAAAACCCCGTGTTTACTAAAAATGCAAAAATTAGCTGGGTGTGATGGTGGGTGCCTATAATCCCAGTAACTCGGGAGGCTGACACAGGAGAATCACTTGAACCCGGGAGGCAGAGGTCGCAGTAAGCAGAGATAGTGCCACTGCACTTCAGCCGGGCTACAGAGCAAGACAGTGTCTCCAAAAAAAAAAAAACAAAACATAAAACAACACCAAAAAACCCCTCAGATATCCAGATAAGAGGACACAGATGTGTCCACTGTCATAAATTCTTCACCATGCTACAAGAGGGGAACTGACATTTTGGTGAATCCTTGTAAATCATCAATTTATCTATCATACTTTTATTTCACCAGTAGCATTCACAAAGCTAAGTCCTACAATTCCATTTGAAATTACCCTTGAAAAGAACAGACCTTTAAATCTTACTACACTCACTCTGGGGAAGAAATAAATATGAACTTTTAGCAAATAAAATACGTCATTTTACCTTGCTACTTTGGAAATAATACCTTTATCTTTCAAACTGTACTGACAACATGTATATTACAGTCAATGAAAAACTGAAACTCATATAAGCGGACAAGCCTTATCAAGGTAACAAACTCAGGGAGAGGCAGCGCTGACTACAACACAGACCTTTCTAAGTGTCACGGCAGGCATTCTATCCCTCGGGACACCCATCCTGTTCAGTAAAGTCCTCAGTGACCACCTAGGAGGCACTGGCACTGCTCTTTGTCCTCCTGTGTGCCTTGAGTGCATTTTCATATTCAGGTTCTTGCACATCCTCTCTGGGGTGGGTTTTCCTTGTCCTTTGGGAGAGTTTTTCTCTCTTCACAAATCTGAGACAATCTAGAGAGCAGAAATCATTTCTGCCTTTTCCCTTCAATATCAGCATCCCATTGGCAGACCGTCAATGTGTCTCTGAGGAATAAAAGCTCCGGCTGGATGAACAGTTTTAATGACCTAGCTTTAATGACATTACGTTGTATTGTCCATTCATTTTAATGTCGTAAAATTTTAATAACCCTAAGGGGTCACCATTTTAGATGAAACTATACCAGGAGATTCCTCTAAGGCCAAGAGCATCCAGCTGCTCCCCTGAGAGACTCTACCCCCTACCTGAGGCTGTCCTTGGGGATGAGATGACCCCAGGGCTGATGCTCACTAGACCCTCCAATAGACATGGCCACAGCGGGTATCCTGGATCATCTCCAGACAGTTCTAAAATGCCAGGACTAGGAAAAGACAGGAGGGTGTCTGAGGACACAATACCCTGTAAAGTTTTCACGGGGGGACTTCAACCTAAAGACATTTTGGTAATATGTACACTTAGGAAAGATGAAAAGAAGAGAGGCACAAAGATTTTATTTTTATAGTAGTATGTCAGATGATTTATTCTCCGCTTTCCTCTCTTGTAAAATGTTTGGAAACAGAAAAATATTTTGGACAAGGTGGCTCTCGCATGCATTCCCAGCGCTTTAAGAGGCCGAGGTGGGCGATCAGTTAAGGTCAGGAGTTCAAAACCAACCTAACCAACATGGCAAAACCCTGTCTCTACTAAAAATACAAAAATTAGCTGAACGTGATGGTGGGCGCTTATAAGCCCAGCTACTTGGCAGGCTAAGGCAAGACAATCGCTTGAACCCGGGAGTCAGAGGTTGCAGTGAGCTGAGACTGCGCCATTGCACTCCAGCCTGACGACAGGGCAAGACTCCGTCTCAACAACAACAAAAAATATATATATATATATAAACATACATTTAAAATTACTACATGTAGATAGTATTTGAAGTCATGGGACTGACTGAAGGTAGAAACAAGAGAAGGCAAGGAAAGGTTTTATATTGATATTTATATATAATTATATAAAATTAATAAACATAATTATAATATATAAATATATCATATAGGCTGGGCACAGTGGCTTACACCTGTAATCCCAGCAATTTGGGAGGCCGAGGTGGGCAGATCACCTGAGGTCAGGAGTTCGAGACTAACCTGACCAACATGGAGAAATCCCATCTCTACTAAAGATACAAAAATTAGCCAGGCATGGTGGTGTGTGTCTGTAATCCCAGCTACTCAGGAGACTGAAGCAGGAAAATCCCTTGAACCCAGGAGGTGGAGGTTGCGGTGAGCCCAGATTGTGTCATTGCACTCCAGCCTGGGTGACAAGGGTTAAACTCCAACTCAAAATAAATAAATAAATAAATAAAACAAGAAATATATATTTATGTCTAAATATATAATTATAATACATACATGTATATGTAAATATACATTTATTATAAATTTGTTAATATATGAAATATGTTTAGTTCTGAGACAGGGTCTGGTTCTGTCACCCAGACTGGAGTGCAGTGGCACTATCATAGCTCATTGGAGCCTTTAACAGGTGGCTCAAGCGAACCTCCCACCTCAGCCTCCTGAGTGGCTCCTCCTGAGTGGCTAGGATTGCATGCACACACCACCATGCCTAGCTAATTTTAAATTTTTTGTGGAGACAGGCTCTTCCTTTTTTGCCTAAGCTGGTCTTGAACTCCTGGGCTCAAGTGATCTTCCTGCCTCAGGCTTCCAATGTGTTAGACGTGGGCCACTGCATCTGGTTTAATGCATTTTTTAATTTGCGAGTTTATATTATTTGATATTTTTAAGTACTGAATGTGTTGAACAATCAACTTGCAGAATTCCTGAACAATGGACGGTCAGCTCTCATGTCCTGGTTCAAATCGCCCCAGCACACCACGGCTACAAACCTTTCAGCCAACTTCCACTTATGTCTCCCGGGGCAGGACAATGTCACTTGGCCAATCCCCACTAAGAGGGACTCCGGAAAGGCATGAAACTATTCTGTTTTCTATAATGGAACCTGACCAGGGAGAAGGCAGCTGGGAGGGCCAGCTGGGCCCTCCAACCAGCAGTGTCCACCATCGACCAACTGCCCTAGAACTACACCGTGCTGGGCATTTGGGACACTCTTATGAGCAAGAGTTTCCATTTTTCTTCTCATGGGACCTTCACGCTAGTGGCAAGAGACTTTTTTTTTTTTTTTTTTTGAGACAGAGTTTTGTTCTTGTCACTCAGGCTGGAGTGCAATGGTGTCATCATGGCTCACTGAAACCTCTGCCTCCTGGATTCAAGCAATTCTCCTGCCTCAGCCTTCGGAGTAGCTGGGATTACAGGATTGCACCACCACATCTAGCTAATTTTTGTATTTTTAGTAGAGATGGGGTTTCACCATGTTGGCCAGGCTGGTCTGGAACTCCTGAGCCACTGCACCCAGTCAAGAGGGAGATTTTAAATCAATAAGTAGAATTGTGATGAATGCCAGAAGGAAGAATGTGTGTGATGGGGAGGGGACCTAAGTTATTGTCTCACATTTTAACACTTTCATAGGCAATAACTAAAAATGTAGAAGCTTAAAACAACACAAGCCAATTTTGGCAAGCTAGGAGTTGAGCCTATTTAAGCGGGTCCTGTGCTTGGGATCTCATGCTAAGCAGCTGGGCTGCATCCTCATCTGAGGCTCCCCCAGGGCAGAATCCATTTTCAGGTCCGCTGAGGTTACTGGCAGAATTCATTTCCTCAGACCCGCTTGGCAAGGGCCCAGCTTTTTGCTTCCTTGCCTACGGGGCCCCTCCAAAGGTCTTTCTCAGCACAGCATCTCCCTCCAGCAGCACCTGCAGGTGGAACATTTCTCTCTAGTGTGCGAAGGTGATGCACTGTGACAGTGACATCCCATTGCTTTTGCCAGGGCCTATGGCTTAGAAGCCAGTCACCGGTTTTGCTCGTATCTAAGGTCAGGAAGACTATGCAAGGGCATAGGTCATTGGGGGGTCAGTCACTTTAGGGTGTGGCTGTCACCACAGAACTTGGTGAGACTTTAAGGGTTGGTAGGAGCTGGCCAGGTACAGGGGGGAGGGTGTGTCAGGCAGGGGTGAGGGCATGGAGGGGGATGCAGAGGCCTGCACCCTGGAATGTCCTTTCACTCCCTGAGGTTTTGTTCTCCTGATCCCTGAGTACATCCCAGAACACGGTGGGGCCCTAGCAGGGGAGAGGTAGGGAAGCCTGTGTTGTTCATCCGGGGACCTTGTTAGGCAAATCAGATTAGGGGCCAGGCTTTCAGTGGTGGGTGCGAGCGTGGGAGTGATGAGTGTGCAGGTGTGTGTGGGAAGAGCGATGGGGATGGGGTCAGCCCCAGCCACCATGAAGACCTTAACTGTGCATCCACCCATCCCAGCAGCCTCCCTGAGTGAATGCCTTCAGGGTGCAGGTCCTGTTTTGCACATGGAAGTGAATCAGAGTGGGACACTGCCTTGCCTTAGAGAGGTCACACTTCTTCTTCTTCTTCTTTTTTTTTTTTTTTTTTAATTTGCAACAGAGTCTCACTCTGTTGCCCAGCCTGGAATGCAGTGCTGTGATGTTGGCTCACTGCCACCTCTGCCTCCCAGGTTCAAGCAGTTTTCCTGCCTCGGCCTCCTGGGTAGGGTAGCTGGGATGATAGGCATGCATTACCATGCCTGGCTAATTGTTGTATTTTAGTTTCACCATATTGACCAGGCTGGTCCCAGTCTCCTGGCCTCAAGCGATCTGCCCGCCTCAGCCTCCCAAAGTGCTGTGACTACAGGCGTAAGCCACCACACCGGGCGAGAGGTCACACTTCATGCCAAGTGGGTGGCAGCGACTCAGACAGCACCCCAGCTGGTGCTGGGAGTGAGGGGTGCTCAGCGTCCTAGGAAGGCAGAGGGCTGCATGAGAGGTTCGGGGAGGAAGGACTGGAGGAGGATTTGAGATTTTCACCTGAGCAGCTGGGTGGATGGAGGGGCTGTTTACAGAGAATGACGAGAATGTGGATGAGCAGGTTAGGGCACTAATAAACCACTTTGTTTTGGGCCACGGAAAATTTGAGATGCTTCCCTGTGTCCAGCTGGGGCTTTGGGAAAGGTCAGGGCTGGGCATCTGACTGGGATGGATGTCTCTGGCAGGCAGCAGAGCATGTGGATGGTTTGTGAAGCCCGGAAGGGCATGAGATTTCCTGTGGCAGTGCCCACTGCAAATGGAAGGGCATTTGGCCTGAGCCCAGACATATACAAGTTTGGCAGAGTAGCTATGGAAGTACAGGAAAACCAAGGGTGTGGGGGCACATGAATCAGGAAGCTCAAATAAGATGAGGAAAGAGGTTTTAAAGACGATCAGGGCTGGGGACAGTGCTTCATGCCTGTAATCCCAACACTTTGGGAGGCTGAGACGAGAGGATAGCTTGAGGCCAGGAGTTTGAGACCAGCCTGGGCAACATAGGGAGACCCCATTTCTATAAATAAATAAATTCCATTGGTACTTGGCATTTCAGGCGGGGAACAGCAAACATATGAAAGCTCTGAGGCAGGAAAGGGAAGTGATTAGTGCTCGCTCCTGGTTCCTTTATCAGACCTTAAAGAGATGCAGAGACATTTCAGGTACTCCTTGGCCGAGCTCCTTCAGGGAAGGCCTAAGTTCGCTTCTACTTCCCATCTATTAATTTTTTTTTTTTGGAGACAGAGTCTCACTCTGTCGCCCAGGCTGGAGCGCATGCAGTGGCACCATCTCAGCTCACTGCAACCTCCACATCCAGGGTTCAAACGATTCTCCTGCCTCAGCCTTCCCAGTAGCTGGGACCACAGGTACGCGCCACCACGATCGGCTAAGTTTTTGTATTTTTAGCAGAGATGGGGTTTCATCTTGTTGGCCAGGCTGGTTTCGAACTCTTGGCCTCAAGTGATCCACCTGCCTCGGCCCCACAAAGTGCTGGGATTACAGGCGGGAGCCACCGCGCCCGGCCCTACTTCACTCCTAACGCCCACCATACCTGCTTCCAAATGTTTGCTGAATGAGAAGGTGAACGAGTGAATGGGACTACGTGACTTCGGGCAACAGGCAATCCTATTCCTTGGACCTCAGTTTCACTTTTTGTAAAGCAAGCCTGTCTCTCGCTGTCTGCCCTAAAAGCCTGAGTTCTGGCCTTGAGATGAGCGCGTCCTGTAGAGCAGACTGCAGGTGGACGTTGAGCTGGGTCTTCTAGGGGGCCAGGATCCGGCCAGCTCTTGGGTCCGGTCCTCCCGCGGGACCCCGCACGCCCAATCCCAGCGCCGCCCCGCCCAACCTGCCTTTGTTCCCCCAGGCCCCGCCCTCTCCGCGCGGCTTGCTCCCCATTGGCCGGAGGGGGCCCTAGGCGCCCGGCTCCGCTGGGGGCGGGGCGGCGGGCGGCGGGCGGTGGGCGGGTCCGTGTGCACCTGCACGGTGTGTTTCCTGGCCGCAGCCCCGCGCCAGCTGCAGCTCCTTGATCCGAGCCGGATCCTGAACGGGGAACACGGGCTGAAGCGGCGCGGCGGCCCCGCCCCGGGGCTCCATTGTTGAGGCTGCCGCGTCTCTGTCGGCTGCTCAGCTGCGCTCCAGTGGGCCCAGGCTCCGCGGCCAGGAGCGAGCGATGCGAGGCGGCGGCCTGAGGTGAGAGGGCGCGACGGGCGACGGGTTCTCCGGACCGGGCGGGGGTCTCTGCCCCGGGCGTGGCGGCTCCGAGCTGGGCTCCGCAGGGTCCGAGTTCGGGATCCGGAGTCCTTGCGCCTGGGCTTTGTCTCGGCCTCGTGTGGCACCGGGGGCTTCGCCCCTGCTGCGATAAAGCGTGGGCCCGCGCGGCGGTGCCGGTCGCCCTGCGGGTGGGGGCCGGTCCCCACTGCTCCCCAGCTCCCCGCGCCTGCCGCGGAGGGGACTTCATGGACCCGGGCGCTGGCTTCTGCCCGGTCCTCCGCGGCGTGGCTGGTCCCCGCGTGCGCAGAGGGGGCCCTGCGAGAACCCACTCGTGGGGCGGGGCCCGGGTCACCGAGAGTGGGAGACTCCGCCACCCTCCCCGCCTTCCCTCTCAGCGAGACTGCTTCGCTAGACTCACCGAGGGGACTGCGCGGACCCTCGGACGAGGGAGTCCGTGACTCTGGGTGGGGGCTTTTTCCTGGCCCCGCATGACAGTTTCCTGAGTGTTTTGTCACCTATATAGGTGGCTGCGTGGACCCACGCGCTTGGGTCCTGGCCGCCCTGCTAGTGGGGCTGTGCGCCCCCCCGTGGCTCGTCTAGGTCGACCCCGCCTGGGACGCGTGTAGTGGGGGTCCGTGCGCGAGGGTCGCGGTTGGTGGGGTCGCACCGCCCCCGCCGCATGGTTTGTCCTCTCACTTGCCCGGAGGGAGGAAGCGAGAGGCGCGGGCCCGGAGCTGTCGCACAGCGGCCGCACCGACCTGTGTCCCGGCCGGCGGGTCCCGGGGGGCGAGGGGCTGTCACCAGGCGTCCCACCAGGAGTCCCACCGCCGCACTTCCTGCTCTGGCCCCGAGCTGGGCTCTGATTGGAGGGAGCAGGGCCCTTCTGCCGGGCGCTTCTTGATTTCTTCCGTTAGTAATGGGAAGAAAAAAAAATCTGGAAAGCCAGATTGAACTTTGTAACTCTCAGCGCTTGGAGAGTGGAAGAAGCTCTCCCAAGAATTTGGCGCGCTGGAAAATGCGTTTCAAGCAGGAGCATCCACACCCATGGAATGAGGCCAAGGCAGTTACAGTTAGAGGTCAGATTTATGAGGGGAGAGCGAGGGTGAGGTCCGTGGGTGGGGAGATTCTGACCTCAGCTTGATGGGAAGACGTGATGCTGCCCCTCAGACGCCTATTTCTCAGCCACCAGAGAAAGTGGAATCACTCCTTAGTGAATGCTTTCTTCAGACTTTTGAAAAACCTGTAATGTTCCAGGAAGGAAAATCGAACTGGACAGTTTTCCCCTTTTAAGAGTGTTAAACGTCCCGGAGACAAACAGCAGAAGGCTCAAGGAGTCCAAATACTCAACCTGAAGTTCTTTCTGAACAAGAGATGGTGTATAAGTAACAGGCATAGGAGACAAACCTGAACTAATCACCGCAGCTGTGGCTCCTAGCCCTGTAGCGTGTCATGCAGGCCCTTTTGCCTTCTCTGCCCTCCGCTGTCCCAGACCCCAGCGCTACCGCGCACCTCCAGTCATCAGCTCCTGCCGACTCATTGCTATGAACTCTGTTTCGGTGGCTCTCTTCTCTCTGAAGTTTTGCTCTTTCTCCTGAAGTCCTGGTCTTGAAGAGTTTATGATCTGCAGGGACAGATTGGATTTGGGCAGTACATAGTTAACTGTAGCACAGCTTGAAAAATGCTCTGATAGAGGTGGGCAGGCAGTTTGTACATGCGGGTAAATGCGAGGTCCTTTTTCAAAACCATGAATCCAAGTATTCATGCTATTTTAAGTCTGCAATTCTTTGACTCTCCAGAGGATTTTTAGATTAATTCTTTTTTCTGTTACTTCCTAGTGTTTGTTGCATAATTCAGAGTACTTGATTAAAACTTACCAGGTCGGCCGGGCACGGGGGCTCACGCCTGTAATCCGAGGACTTTGGGAGGTCTAGGCAGGCGGATCACTTGAGATCAGGAGTTCGAGACCAACATGGCCAACATGGTGAAACCCTGTCTCTACTAAAAATACAAAAATGAGTTGGGCGTGGTGGTGGGCGCCTGTAATTGCAGCTACTCAGGAGGCTGAGGCAGGAGAATAGCTTGAACCCAGGAGGCGGAGGTTGCAGCGAGTGAAATGGCTCCACTGCACTCCAGCCTGGGCCATAGAGTGAGACTTTCTCTCTAAACAAAAACAAAAACAATGTACGGGGTCTACCTCCGGCTCTGGAATTTTCCTGGAAGGCCTTCTCTTCTGGGCTTCATTTTTCTCACTTTTGAGGATCGTAAACTACATAATTTCCAAGATTTTAGCCCTACACTTTTAATTCTTTCAAGCAAATAGAGCAGAGAAAAATTCTCTTCCCCGTAATGGTGTAAGGAATTCTCTCACAGAAGGGAACACATGGGTATGGAGAAGACAGAGGGTGTATATATATATATAAATATGTGTGTGTATATATATATAAATATGTGTGTATATATATGTAAATATGTGTGTGTATATATATGTATGTGTGTGTGTGTGTGTGTGTGTGTGTATATATGTTTTTTGGGGTTTTTTTTTTTTTTTTTTTTTTGGAGACAGAGTTTTGCTCTGTTGCCCAGGCTGGAGTGTAGTGGCAGGATCTAGGCTCACTGCAAGCTCCGCCTCCTGGATTCACTCTGTTCTCCTACCTCAGCCTCCCAAGCAGCTGGGACTATAGGCGCCTGCCACCACGCCCGGCTAATTTTTTGTATTTTTAGTAGAAACAGGATTTCACTTTACTAGCCAGGATGGTCTCCATCTCCTGACTTCGTGATCTGCCTGCCTCGGCCTTCCAGAGCGCTGGGGACTACAGGTGTGAGCCACTGTGCCTGGCCGACAGAGGATATATTTTTGAGCTCTACATTTCAGAGTTCTTTTCTCTAGCCCTGGCCTGGGTCCCAAGCAGGGAACTTAATTCACTCTATCACTGAAGTATTCTCTTGCTTTGATACCATTGATATGTTGTCCTAGAGATTTGCTGTGGCTACTAGGAGTGTTTCATAGTTAAGAACTGATGCAACCTCTCTTTTGTCAGTTGATGAGTCTATGAACCATGTTATTTCCTTTAGTATTATCTGCCTGGAACTGGAAGGTCAGAGATGAAGTTTTCTTAGATTGTAAGTCTCAGTCTTTGCTATGTACCTTTGTCTGTCTCCCATGTTACCTGCTGTTTTTCCCCCCGTTTTTCATTTTAATGTTTTTATTGGATAGGTGTCTATTATTGCAGGCTACCTCAAAACGTTTTTGGATATTGACAGGATATAAGTATGAATAATATGTAAAAGATAACTTCTTCTAGTTCTTTTGAGCAGAAGATTTGGTTTCTACATGTGGCCCTATTAAAGCTTTTGTTAAGTCCAAGTGCTTTCTGAACTTCAATTCCCTTACCTGTAGAATGGAGTTAGTTGTTAGTAATACCTGTTCTGCCTAACTCAGGAGATTGTTTTGAGGATCAAATGAAATCATGAATGTGATGGAATTTTGTAAATTTTAAATGAAAGATTGTATTACCTAAGAATTTTTTTTTTAATGCCCTATTAAGAATGGAACGAATCTGGGTTTTCCTTTGAAATCCCAAATGTTTAATGTACAGAGAAGTTTTAATGTGTCTGTTGGGGAGCTTCATTAGGATTGTTTTCTATCTTTAACTGGCCAGTATTGTTTTATATTTTAGCATTTTTGGGGAACATCAAAATTTGTGTTTCAGTTATCATTAATATTTTACAAAGTTATTGAATGTGCATGATTTAGTCTTTACCAATCTCTTCAATTATTTACATTCCCATGTAAAAAAATGCAGTAATGGACGTCCATGTAAATAACATTCCCATGCTTTAATGAAGCATAATTTCTTGACATTGCAGTTTCTAAGTGCCCTGTGTTGAGATCGGGAAAGCTAAAGGGCAGTCAGAGGTCAAGGTCAGCAAAGCACCACCTTTGACATTTGAAATCCAGCAGCAGGTATCACAGTGAGCCCCATTCCAGCATCCAGGAAGTTTCTCTGCCCTGCCTCTCCTCCAGCCACCTCGGAATCTGTGTCTGCAGTGTTGGTCCTGCTTTCCTGTCTCTCCTCTGCCTTTTCCTTCTCTTCACCAACTTCTACCGAGTGCCTCTGGTGTCCCAGACAGTGGCAGTGGGAGGATAAAGGCTAATAAACCCGGCCCTGGTCCTCAAAGGATTGATGTTTTCTGTGCAGACATTAAGTTACACTGTCATATATAGTGTTGACAGACATTGATACAGATTTCCTGTGAAGTGCAGAAGCACCATCCTAGAAGCAGAGATGCAGAGGCAGCACTGGTGACTCACACATGGAGAGCTGGAGTTCTTGGTCTAGTGGGATAAACTGACCTGGACATCATTTCAGTGCAGCGGAGTGAGTGCTGGGATGGGCTCCCTCGGGGCATCTGGGGCTGGGTTTGTCTGGTGTTTAGTCTCCTGCTTGGTACTTAGAGTTTATCAGTAAGATGAGCATTGGGAGGTTTCTAAGTGAAAGGAAAGGCAATCACTTACCTGAAACCTGAAATTTGTAGGTGTTCTGGGCCATTTATAATTCACTGAATCTGTTTTGTCAGAACAAGTCTATCATCTATTGTTTTGGATGGAGTGTGGCCAGCCCTGTCTTGCGATGTAAGGAAGTCCGGAAACGCCTGTCAGGTGTCAACACCGTGCCAGACACTCTTCTAGGGGTTTCCATGTAAATCACTGTATTCATTTCTGTTGCTGCTTTACCACATTTCCACAAATTTCGGGGCTTAAAACAATTGAAATTGTATCATCTCACAGTTCTGTGGGACAGAAGTCTGACGTGGGTGTCACTGGGCAAAAATCACCATGTGGGCTGGGCTGCATTCCTCACTGGAGAATTGTTTCCAAGCACTTTTGGCCAAACATAGTTCTTTGTGGTTGCAGGACTGAGGTGTCTGTTCCCTTGCTGGCCATCTGTTGGGGGCTGCCCTCAGCTCCTGAGACCTCTATCTGGTCTTTGCACGTGGTCCCATCAGCTCAGGACTAGCTAGGCCAGGGACCTGGTCAGCCTCTCCAGTTCCCCTGTGTGCATTTCTCTTCTTCCACTCGGAGAAAGTTCTATGCCCTATTTTAAAATTTTATTTGAGATGGAGTCTCACACTGTTGCCCAGGCTGGAGTGCAGTGGCGTGATCTCAGCTCACTGCAACCTCTACTTCCTAGGTTCAAGTGATTCTCCTGCTTCAGCCTCCTGAGTAGCTGGAACTACAGGTGCCCGCCACAACACCCGACTAATTTTTGTATTTTTAGTAGAGATGGGGTTTCACCATTTTAGCCAGGACTGTTTCCATCTCTTGATCTCGTGATCCGCCTGCCTTAGCCTCCCAATGTGTGGAGATTACAGGCAAGAGCCACCGTGCCTGGCCAGTTCTATGCTCTTAGAGGCTCATGGGATTAGACTGGACCTCCCTGGATAGCCCAGGATACTCCTCCTAAGGCCTGTGGCAAAGCCCTTTTGCTGTGTGACATAGTCACAGGTCTCGGGGGTTGGAATCTCCCATCACAGTTATTGATCCAGTTACTACAGCAGCCTGGGAGGTGCTTTTCATTGCCTCTGGTTAACAGATACCAATTTTTTTTTTCATTTTTGCAAATTGGCAAGAACATGAAGATCCCTCTTTTTTTTTTTTTTTTTTTTTTCCAGACGGAGTCTCATTCTCTTGCCCAGGCTGGAGTGCAGTGGTGCAATCTTGGCTCACCACAATTTCCACCTCCCGGGTTCAAGCAGTTCTCCTGCCTCAGCCTCATGAGTAGCTGGGACTACAGACATGTGCCACCAGGCCCGGCTAATTTTTGTATTTTTAGTAGAGAGAGGGTTTCACTATGTTGGCCGGGCTGGTCACAAACTCGTTAACTTGTGATTTGCCCACCTTGGCCTCCCAAAGTGCTGGGATTACAGGCGTGAGCCACCACACCCAGCCATGAAGATCCTTCTTAAGTGAAAAAACCGTTCCTCTGACTTGATGTGAGGCTGTTGGTGAGATTGATAGCAATGGAGACAGGTCCATTAGAAATGGAGCTAAACTTTGTGTTTTGGAGTATTTTGATGGCCTGCCCTGATTATGTAAGTTTTGCTAAGAAGTCATTAGAGTCATTCCTCTACTGGAAGAAACACCCATATGGGGAATTTGGGACCTTGCCTTTTCAAGTTTTACACAAAGGACTCTCTATGAGTGAAAAGTACGTGATTCCAGGTCCATTTCTAGAATGGAAACAGCTGCATCAGCCCAACAGCGATTCACACTCCTGAGTTTGAGAGAATCTGACTATTTCAAGGCTGAAGCCAAAAGCCCAATAAACAATGTTTGTACCTTTATTCATAGTTAGGACTTAGGTGCATCCTGTGGTCAAGAAAACAACTGATGGTGGCCAAGTAGTTTAAAACCAAGCAGGACCTCATTTTATCATGTGGGTGTTTTTGATTTTTTAAATGAAGTTTTTATTTTCCTGTGCAACAAATGACAAGCTCTGACTTGAAATACATTTCCTTTAATAAACCAGAATCTAGGGCTGGGCGCGGTGGCTACGCCTGTAATCCCAGACTTTGGGAGGCCGAGGAGGGCAGATCACGAGGTCAGGAGATTGAGACCAACCTGGCTATGGTGAAACCCTGCCTCTATTAAAAATACAAAAAATTAGCTGGGCATGGTGGTGGGCGCCTGTAGTCCCAGCTACTCAGGAGGCTGAGGCAGGAGAATGGTGTAAACCCATGAGGCGGAGCTTGCAGTGAGCCGAGATCACGCCACTGCACTCCAGCCTGGACGACAAAGCGAGACTCTGTCTCAAAAAAAAAAAAAAAAAAGAAAAAAAAAAGAAACCAGAATCTATAATCGTAAGGTTTTTAACCTGGCCTTCAGAAATTTATGAAGTCCCCAAAATCCTGTGCAACAATTTTGTGTATATGCATCCATGTGTGTTTATGGGGAGACGATTTATAGCTCTCCATACATTTTCAAAGTGGTTGGATTCCAAAAAATTTTAGAATACGCCACTTGGGCCTGGTGTGGTGACTCACATCTGTAATCCCAGCACTTAGGGAGGCTGAGGCAGTAAGATCCACTGAGATCAGGAGTTTAAGACCAGCAACATAACGAGACCTCCACCTCTACCAAAAAAAAAAAAAAAAATGCTGGGCGTGGGGGTGCATACCTGCTGTTCTAGCTGCTGGGGAGGTTGATCACCTGATCCCAATAATCTGAGGCTGTGGTGAGTTAGAATTACACCATGGCACTCCTCCCTGGGCAACAGAGCAAGACCCTCTCAAACAAAAACAAAAAACTATATCACTTAATATACTATTGTTGTTGGTCAAGTATCAGATTTTGTTTAAAAATTAAATACTTTTTCTTTTTTTTTGAGATGGAGTCTCGCTGTGTCGCCCAGGCTGGATTGCAGTGGCATGGTCTGAGCTCACTGCAAGCTCTGCCTCCTGGGTTCGCACCATTCTCCTGCCTGAGCCTCCTGAGTAGCTGGGATTACAGGTGCCCACCACCATGCCTGGCTAATATTTTGTATTTTTAGTAGAGATGGAGTTTCACCGTGTTAGCCAGGATGGTCTCGATCTCCTGACCTCGTGATCCACCCACCTTGGCTTCCCAAAGTGCTGGGATTACAGGTAAATACTCATTTTTGCAAAGTTGTACAGGCATACAGCTCTAAGAGTCAGAAATTAACAAGGCTTACAATAAAACCCAGCAATCCCCCACCTTACCCTTCACCCTGATCCCTGCTCCTTGGAGGTTACTATGTTTATGTTTTAGCTGGTTCTTCTAGATTGTGTGGAAGACAAGGATTCAGGTTGCTTACCCTCTCCCCTCCTCCTGTTGCCCACATTTTTCTCCCCCATCCTCTCAGTATAATTATTGTGATAGTGAGGCCAGGCATGGTGGCTTGTGACTTATCCCAGATTTTTGGGAGGCCAAGGCAGGCAAATCACTTGAGGCCAGGAGTTGAAGGCCAGCCTGGCCAACACAGTGAAACCCTGTCCTACTAAAAAATACAAAAATTCGTCAGTTGTAGTGTCGCACACCTGTAGTCCCAGCTACTCAGGAGCGTGAGGCACAAGAATTGCTTGAACCTGGGAGGTGGAGGTTGCAGTGAGCTGAGATCGCATCATAAGCTGTACACGCCACTGTACTCCAACCTGGGCAACAGAGGTCGACGCTGTCTCAAAAAAAAAAGTATCGTGATAGTGGGATACATAGTACAATAGTGTATATATTTAGTGTTCTTCCTGGTTTTTGGCCCAGAGCTTCTAAAACCCTTGTAATTTCCTGAGTGATAGGAACATCATTGGTTATAATATTTGGTCTTAGGTTTCAATACCTGACACAAGAGCTTCTAAGACTTTTGGAATCTCTGGGGTGATAGGAGTGTCTTTTGTATGATAATGAGATGACAGGTGGCTTCGGGCCCCTGGACAGGTTCAGGATTAGGGCTGGTTGCCAGAAAGATGAGTCATGAGTAAAGAGTTGGACATACCAGCCCCACCCCTACCTCTGGGAGGGGAGATGAGACAGGCTGGAGATTGAGCTAGTCACAGGTGGCCAATGACTTCATCATGTCTATGTTATGAAAACTCCATAAAACCCTCTAAATACTGGGTTTGGAGAGCTTCTGGTTTGGTGAACTCATTTGGTGCTGGGGAGGTGGCACTTCCAGGGACGGCATGGGAGCCCCGACCTCTCTGCCCTGTGGTGTGCCCTGTGCATCTCTTGCATTTGGCTGTTCCTGTGTTCTCTCCTTTGTAATAAACCAGTAAGAGTAAGTAAGTGCCAAGCACTTTGCGTCTGTCACCTCTCTTACTTTTTCAGCAACACTGTGTGGCGGATAATGTCCTCATTTTGCTGGTGACAAAATGAGATTGATGCCTTGAGTAACTTGCTCAAGGTCACCTAATAAGTGGAATTCAAGCTCTGACTCCAAAGCCTGTGCTTTTAACCAGCATGCTGCATAGCCGCCTCTTTATTTGTTAGGATTTTTGGTGTCTTTAGGGCCTGACACCAAGTTGGTCGTTGTGGCCTAGAGCTGTTATAAGGGAGCTTTTAGCAGCCCTGCTGAGAACAGAGCCAGCACCTCTGGATTGGCAGGGCAGGGGCTGTTCCTGCTGGGAGCCGCAGGCCATTCATTCCCTGTGGCCCTTGGCTATCTTGCTCATCCACTCCCTCCCTCATTCAGTAGGTCCTGAGTGCCGCCTCCATGTGGAGGAGAAGGAGGCAGCCTTCCAGCCCAGGTGGGGCCTGCAGGTACACACAGGGAGAGGCAGCTGTGCACTGAGCTGGCTGTCGGCTGGGACAGTGTGGCTCCAGACGTGGCGATAGAATGCTCTGGGACTGCAGAGGGAGCACGTGCTTGTGAAAGGGAGGAAGGGGCAGGCACCGCAGAGGAGGTGTACGTGAGTTGGACTTTGAGGGAGGAGTTGCATTTCCACAGTGGAACCGAGCAGCTGAGGCTTTCTCAGCAGCTGAAGATCACAGCCAGCCAGCCTCAAATGTTCAGCTTTTCCTGAATTCTCTTCTTTACAACACAGCAGTAAGTTTTCAACAGAGATGAAGCAGTCACCTCCATGTCATTAATGTTCTGCAAATCCTGTGTGTAGTTTTCGATGCTTAGCAGATGGGGGCAGCCTGGGCCATAAGAGAAGAGCCTGTGTGTCCACCTGTTGGTACATCAGTCAGGTGTGGCACAGGGCAGTGATCACTGCCTGCCCCTGAGGAACTCAGTTGTACTTTTATGTGGAGAGGCCAAAGAAAGCTGTGGTACAGGGGGCAGGAGACATTTCACCTCCAAAGCAAGGCACAAAATACATAGTCTGTGCCCTGCATGAGAAACCGAGCAGAACCGTGTGCTGATTCCCACCCCTGCCTCCCCTCCTGAGAGCGAACCGTCCATTGTACTATGGCGGAAGGCATTTCTGCAGCCTCTGCAATCGGAGTGATCTGTCACTTGCCCATTGAGCCTTAGGGGCAGCAACCAAGTGGTGTGGCTGAAACACAGGCCTTGGCCAGACCGGGTTGGATATGTTGGTTCTGCCACTGATTGTGAATTACAAAACCTTGGAGAAGTCATTGTCTTTCTCTGTGCCTCTCGTGTAAGATGGGGAACACTGCGACCATTGCAGAAAAGCAGGTAGGTGGAGCGAGTATGAAGTGCTTTGTGTGTGTGTCACACGGTGAATGAAATGGCACTGATTGACATTATTGATAGTAATAACAGGTTTCATTCAGGAACAAAACCGGTAAAGTAGGCCAGGTGCAGTGACTCACGCCTGTAATCCCACCACTTTGGGAGGCCGAGGCAGGCGGATCATGAGGTCAGGAGTTTGAGACCAGCCTGACCAATATGGTGAAACCCCATCTTTACTAAGAATACAAAAACTAGCTGGGTGTGGTGGCATGCCTGTAGTCCCAGGTACTTGGGAGGTTGAAACAGGAGAATCATTTGAACCCAGGAGGCAGAGGTTATAGTGAGCCGAGATGGCGTCACTGCACTCCAGCCTGGGCGACAGAGTGAAACTCTGTCTCGAAAAAAAAAAAAAAATCTGGTAAATTGTTTTACCCAGCCTAGGTACGTGTGGCAGAGCCAAATGAAAGCTTAGAAAAAGATGACTTGAGAACTAGCCCAGCAGAAGAATCAGGCGGGATGTGTTGTTACTGAGTAAGTGAAATTTGCACCTGCTTTCTCCCAGGCCTTGCTGAGTTGTGTACAACAGAGAGCTCAGGTGTTGGGGGCAGTTGACTGGTTGAAGAATGCATTGCTATTATGTGAGGAACATTGGGCTTTGAAAAAGCAGAACTGGATCCACGTTCTTGCCTGGTAACTCTAATTATCATCTAGTTTGTAAAGGGGAATGCAGTTCACTGAAAAATTCGTATGACAGTGGGACAAGGATTGGGCCTCTGCATTGGTTTGTGTAATATAGGTCACATGAAAGAGCATTTAGGCTGCAGGGAGACTTTTCATCTCTATAAATTTGCTTTCACAGGACAATTCCATCATGATTTGAAGATTTGGGAGTCAAAACTACATTGTTCTGGTATGTGTTTCGGGGCAGATTTATGCATACAATTTGCTTAAATATTTCAGATGATACAAGAATATATGTGTGGTGTAAAAAGCTGAAATTTGCATTCCCCCTTCTCTAGAAGTAACCATTGTGAATAGTTAACTCTGTATTCCAGCTATTTTGTATATTATAAATACACTGTGAACATTTGAGTGTATATATACATGTATGTTACACACATTTTTAGAGATGGAATATTGCTGTGTTGCCCATGCTAGTCTCAAACTCCTGGGCTCAAGGGACCCTCTCGCCTTAGTCTCCCAAAGTTTTGGAATTACAGGCGTGAGCCACAGCGCCTGGCCTGCATGAGTATATTTACTAATTGCTAAGTTACTCTGTTCAATACGTGTCTATTGAACTCCCCATGTGCCAAGCATTGTTCTGAATACCTTATATGCACCAATTCACTTAATTTTTAGAGCAGCTCTATTATTGTGGCCCTTTTACAGTGAGGAAACTGAACCACAGAGAGGCTGGGGACGTTGTCTAACATCACACAGCCAGTGCTGTTGGAATTGAGGTTTGAACCCAGACAGCTGGCTTCAGATCTCTTAGCTGTTATCATAGATGGCACACCCAAACCTTAGGGCCACCTCCCAAGCCTTGCCTCCGATACGGGCTCGCCTGAGCTCTGCGAGAGCCGTGTACGTGAGGTTTCTTTCCTCTTTAAGAACACAAGCCTTGAAATTGTCCCAGACCCTGGAAGGACCTCTTGAGGACCAAAAACAGGGATTCTTCAAGCCTGCCCCAAGGGCCAGATCTCTGATTTAGCTACTTGGAAGGTAGATGTAGAAGAGAGTAATTTTGCCAGAACAAAATGTCAGGATGGCTGGGCTGACTCGGCCAGATGCAGTGGCTCATGCCTGTAATCCCAGCAATTTGGGAGGCCAAAGCATGTGGATTACCTGAGGTCGGGTGTTCGAGAGCAGCCTGGCCAACAAGTTGAAACTCCGTCTCTACTAAAAATATAAAAATTAGCTGGGCGTGGTATCGGGTGTCTGTAATCCCAGGTACTTGGGAGACTGAGGCAGGAGTATTGCTTTAACCCGGTTTACAGAGGTGGTAGTGAGCTAAGATTACGCCACTGCATCCAGCTTAGGTGACAGAGTGAGACTCCATTTCAAAAAAAAAAAAAAAAAGAAGAAGAAGAAGAAGGGGGAAGGAGAATGGCTGGGCTAACTCATAGGGTAGAGACCCTACAGCGGCCGTAGGACCTTGGCAACTTGGGTGGAAAAGAAGGAAGGAAGAGCTTCACCCATGGCGGTGACCTGGACTGCAGAAACCACACTAAATATCCACATCCTGGAGCCTGGCCACCCCATTTGCTTCTCTTCTCCTTGGGTAGAGGGTGTGGGGAGCTTTCTACCCTGGAGGCTGAGCAGCGCAGCTTCTAACCAGGGTAGGCGTTTGTCTGTCCCTGGGAATACAGACAGCATTCTCATAAGCAGCCCAAATACTCCTGAACAGCTTTTTGTAGGGTGGGGCGGGGCGGGGCAGAGGGTCATTTTGACTCATAGGTACCTTTTCCACTTTCACTGCTGATAACTGTGTTACAGATTAAAGTTTTGTTTTTGATACTGAAGAGGGCTTAAGAGAGTGAGCTATTATGGCACATCTAAGTCTGCTAAAATAGAACCACGGGGTAGAGTAGGAAAATCTCTTCTAAATTATGGATCATATATGGTGAACATTAGAAGCCATGTGTACCTAAGTTGAAAAATCAAAACATGTCTTGTATTTGGGTGACCCCGGTAAGTCTGGATGCCACTGCGCCTTGTGTGAACACAGGATGCTGAGGTGTAGGGACCAACAGGCTTTTTCTGGACATCTTGTGCTTCTCCCTTGGGGTAAAGTGGGGCGGCAGTAGGAGCACACAGCTGTTGGGTCCCTAATATTTGTCAGCTGGTTTACATGTGGGATTCCATTTAATGCAATCTTGGAGGTAAAATGATTTTATTGAAGATGAAGATAGAGGCTTAGAGAAGTTAAGAAAATTGTTCAATGTCACGTCATTTGTTTTGTTTTGTTTTGAGGCAGAGTTTTGCTCTTCTTGCCCAGGCTGGAGTGCAATGGCGCGATCTCGGCTCACCACAACCTCTACTTCCCAGGTTCAAGTGATTCTCCTGCCTCAGCCTCCTGAGTAGCTGGGATGACAGGCATGCGCCACCACGCCAGGCTGATTTTGTATTTTTAGTAGGGACGGGGTTTTTTCATGTTGGTTAGGCTGGCCTTGAACTCCCAACCATGAGTGATCTGCCCAACTCGGACTCCCCAACTGCTGGGATTACAGGTGTGAGCCACCACACCTGGCCGAGGCCATGTAATTTCTTAAGTGGAAAGATGAAGTAATTGATGAACTCAGAAGTTTGACTTCAAGGCCCTTCATCTTTCCATAACACGTGGTTCCTTCCCTGGTTGGTGGGAGTGACTGAAGAACTCAAGGAAGCTGTGTTTTGTGGAAAGAAGACCTGAGGGGTGTATGGTCTTTCCAGGCTTGGAATCTGCCATGCTGGGCTTCTGAATTGTATAGCTTGGCCATATAGAGAGAAGCCCCTCATTTAAGACTTATTCTTTGGGGGAAATAAAGGAAGGCCGCCCGCATGAGACAGGCAGAGGTGATTTTCTCAGAACTGCTGTGGCAAGAGAGTCGGCACCATTACTTGCGTGTGGCAGAGACTGACATGCAAGTGAGTGGCTGATGAAGAGTGGAGAAATTTCAGGATGGAAAAGAACGGCTCCCAGTGGAGGCTGTTGTGGGGACTGGAGGCGGCTGTGCAGAAGTGGGTTGTCCTATGTGATTGGTTAGGGGCATATTTGGCTTTCTCTGAATGATCCTAACTGGAAACAGGGGCCAAAATTAGGGTAGCTGTCAGTTTTGAGTCAAGTCCTGGCCACATGGACAGAGTTGTGGTTTAGTTTCTGGGTTGTGGAGAGAGAGCAGTCTGGCTTCCTGTCTGATGTGCTAGCCTGGCTGGCCTCCTGGCTGTTGACTGTAGATAGGGGATTGGTTTCCTGGGTGGGCAGCTACAGGTTGTGGTCTGAGTTCTGTCTTTATACATATGATCAGGCATGGTCTGTTTGTATATTCAGTCCCTCATTTTTCTTGTCAGTAAAAATATCAAATGACAAATTGGATACATTGGGAACTTTTTAGATGTCTGTGTCCCCTGGAGGAAGTTTTCACGTTCACATTTAATCAGAATGAATATATACAATTGGGCCATTGATCTTGAAGATTTAAAATAGGAAATCTTCAACAATACTACCTCGGCGCCATTGCCTCTCTGTCCATTGTTAGGGAATGTGTGTTTTTATCCACCGCCGGCTCATCGTCCACCAGTTTTGTGGTTGATCCAGTTCTCTATATGTCTTGTCTTGTGTGCATCTCATTGTTTGCTAGTGTTAGCTTTCCCTTCGTCAGTGTAGTTTATTTGTGTAGCATCTGTTGGTAGGAAGTTATTTGTGGAATTTGTGAATGGAAGGGACCTTGGAGGTCTGCTAGGTCAGCCCAGTGATTTTCAAGATAAATGGAATTACAGGGAAATGTTCCAGCTTTTTTGGTGGCAAAACCAGGAATAGAAAGCAGTGTTCTTTGTGCCACAATGTCATTGAAAGACAGCTCAATGTGGGTCTAAAATGCAGAGTAACTAACTTTCATTTATCTCTGCTTCTGACTCTTGTTATCAGACATTTTAAATTGACCTTAATGTGTTAGCAGAAATATGAAAAGTCCTGACTTGTTTACATATAAGGTACTTCTTTGCCTACTCATTTGGTTGTTTTTTTCAACAGGATTGAAAAGACATTGTTCTAAACTGAATGTTTATGTCTCCCCCAGATTCTTGTACTGGAGCCCTAACTGCCAGTGTGATGGTATTAGGGGGTAGGACCTTTGGGAGGTGATAAGTGTTAGATGAGGTCATGAGCGTGGGCCCTTGTCTCACAGGATTAGTGCCCTTAGAAGAAGAGAAACCAGGCCGGGTGTGGTGGCTCACACCTGTAATCCCGGCACTTTGGGAGGCCGAGGTGGGCAGATCACGAGGTCAGGAGATTGAGACCATCCTGAAACCCTGTTTCTACTAAAAATACAAAAATTAGTTGGGTTTGGTGACACGTGCCTGTAATCCCAGCTACTCGGGCGGCTGAGGCAGGAGAGTGGCTTGAACCAGAGAGTCAGAGGTTGCAGTGAGCTGAGATTGTGCCACTACACTCCAGCCTGGTGACAGAGCGAGACTCTGTCTCAAAAAAAAAGAAAGAGAAAGCAGGCAGTTCCCACTGCCCTGGTGTGAGGAAACAAGAAGAAAGGTGGCTGTCTGCAAGCCAGGAAGAGGTCCCTGTCCCGGAACTGAGTTGGCCAACACTTTGATCTTGGACTTCCAGCCTCCAGAGCTGTGAGAAATAAACTAATGTTTAAACCACACAGCCTATGGCGTTTTTTATGGTATTTCCCTATGGTATTATGGCCATCTGATTTGACTGATACAGAGATGGTTCCAGAATACTGTAGCCTGTATCTAAGTTGGTGATACCATGAAAATAAATGTGGTAGTTCATTCCTTTATATGAAGATAGCGCTGTGAGCCCAGGGCCTTTGCTCATGTCTTAGTTGAGTCTTGTTTTCTTATAATAGCTTCCTAAATTCTCTTTTCCCCCTCTAATTTATATTATATATCTGAATTAATTCATATATGGTATGATTTTATACTTCATGTCTATACAAACTTTTAGTGATTTTATTTCATTTGATTTGATTTTTGAGACATGCCCTTGCTCTGTTGCTCAGGCTGGAATGCAGGCGTACCATCACAGCTCACTGTAACCCTAAATTCCTGGGCTCAAGTGATCCTCCCGCCTCAGCCTCCTGAGTAGCTGGGACTACAGGTGTGCTATCCTTAGCAGTCCTCTCGCCTCAGCCTCTCAAAGCACTGGATTACAGGCATGAGCCGCCACACCCAGCCCAGTGATTTTTCATTATTAAGATCAAGGACGGGTTCCCTGGCTTGGCATTCAAGGCTCATGATCAGGGCGTGATATGCAAGTTTGGGTTTCAGTGTTTCCATTCCCACCATCAGCCTTGCGTTCCAGCTTCTTTCCTAAGCCCTGTTCTGAAGCCCAGCCTCAGAGCTGCACTTAGAATTTATATCTTCTCATCTCTTCATCGTCTTCGCCTATGTTCTAATCTCCATCTGGGACATCGTCTTCGCCTATGTTCTTATCTCCATCTGGGACATCATCTCCACACTTCCGCCTCTTTAAATCTTCTCTATCCTTCAAGACTTGAAATACTCATTTCCTTTACATGATCCCTACTCTGACATCCAAGCTAGAATTAATCTTTCTTCCTTTGAACTCTGATAGTGCTTAATATTTTTCATTCTTTAATTATACAGCAGTCCTGTGTGTTAGATATTCTTATTCTCCCAGTTTTTCATAGTTTCTTTGAAAATATTTGCTGTAGTCATGTATTTTGAATATGTAATGTGAGTGACATTCAAAAGGTCCTGGAGAGTGAAAGGCAGTCCTACTCCCATCACTGCCCTGTGACCACTGTTGCCAGTTTTTGTTTGTTTGTTTTTCCAAGGCAGAGTCTTGCTCTGTCACCAGGCTGGCGTGATCTCAGATCTCTGCAACCTCTGCCTCCCGGTTTCAAGGGATTCTCCTGCCTCAACCTCCTGAGTAGCTGGGACTACAGGCGTGCGCCACCACGCCCAGATAATTTTTGTATTTTTCGAAGAGACGGGGTTTCACCATGTTGGCCAGGATGGTCTGGATATCTTGGCCTCGTGAGCCACCTGCCTCAGCCTCTCAAAGTGCTGGGATTACAGGCGTGAGCCACTGCGCCGAGCCTATGTGTCTTGTTTTTAAAAACACAGATGTTGGCATAAGATAAACACGGTTGTCCGCCGGTAAGTATTTAGGTTGTTCCCAACCGTTTGGATTAATCAATGCTGAGTTGTACATAATTCTTGCATATTTGCGTGAATATGTTCATAGGATGCATTGCTAGAAATGGAATTGAGGGATCCAGGGTTCTGTGCATTTTAAATTTTGATGGGTGTTGCTGGATTCCCTTCCGTTGGGGCCATACCGTTATCTCACTGTCAATGTGTAAGGGCGACTATTTCTATTTCCTTGCCACAGTTTCTTCTCGGCTGTTTTCTTTGACATCACACACACACAAATACCCCTTGTTCCAAAAACATGGACATTTTACATATCTACTTAAAGTGTGCATACACTGATTGAAGCTCTGTGTTGCAGTGATATGTGCTGCTAGGATTGTGGCTCTGTTTCGAATCTGCTAGCCAGGCTATGGATTTCCAGTCAGGTATTTTTTGTTTTGTTCATGCTGTTGCTGTCATTGGGCTGTGTGAATTTCCCTCCATTGCCCATCCAGATTTCCTTTCCGGTGGGCGGGCTTAGTGTCTAATCTGGCAGCCCTGTTTCCTAGTGACCTGGGCCGAGTGTCTCATTCGGCAGCCCTGTTTCCTGGTGATCTGGGCTGAGTGTCTCTTTCGGCAGCCCTGTTTCCTGGTGATCTGGGCCCCATGTCTCATCCAACAGCCCTGTTTCCTGGTGATCTGGGCCGAGTGTCTCATCCGGCAGCCCTGTTTCCTGGTGATCTGGGCCCCATGTCTCATCCAACAGCCCTGTTTCCTGGTGATCTGGGCCAAGTGTCTCATCCAGCAGCCCTGTTTCCTGGTGATCTGGGCTGAGTGTCTCCATGAGAAGTTGCACCCATCTTCTCCAGTAGTGCATCTTTTCACAGCAAGCAAAACATTTTCACCACGTTTCCAGTGGGACAGGCACTAGCTCTTTTCTGGGCATCAGGAAACCTGGCTTTGTTCTGGTTCAAGCAACAGCTGGTGAGTTACCAAAGACAATTCGCATCTGGCCCCTGGTCCTTTTCTTTATAAGTAGAATCACAGTCCGAGTGGGCATCACTGCCCTGGTCTCTATGCGGTGCTGAGTGTTGTGGGGATGATGGCTAAGTGTCAGGGTGCATTTCCACCACTAGGGGATTACAGGCCAGCCCAAGACACAGGAGGAAAGCTAACAGCCCCGGGCAGGTACACAGAACCAGAGGAGTTTGGAAGGGTGGTTCCAAGCTCCTTGGTGTGATGGATGTGATCACAATAAACATTTTATCTCTAAGTCTTGGGCCGTTGGACCAAGAGAAGAGAGAGCTGGTGTTGAGTTGTAGTGAGAGGTGCGTGGTTCCTGTACCTGCTGAACCTGGCTGGGACTCAATTCCATTGAGTCCCATTCCATTTAACCTTCTGTTTCCACCTTTTTCATGCTCCTGCTTGTTTCTCCAGAAAAAAATGCAATAAATTCCTTTCAAAAACTTTACAAAAGCCATAGACGCTTATTGAAAATAGTTCAAATGATATGGAAGTCAGAAAGATAGTGAGTGTTTTTCTGTTGTGTGTTTGGATGAATGTGTCTTTGGGGTAGTCACTATTAACACTGGGTGTATTTCCTTCCAGATCTTTTCCAGTGTGCCTACAAATATGTATGTACACACTATAAAAAACAAAATAGTACCTGATCAACATTGAGTTCCCCTATTCTCACTGCGTAGTCGACATGGACATCCTTTCATGGTGATACGATGAGGCCTGATCGACTCCTTTTGTTCGCTGGAGTGGCAGGTAATAATAGCTACAGATAACTCACCTTCAGTGGGCATTTACCATGTGACAGGGTCTGTGCTCCAGGCAGGCTACATGAAGTGGCTCTTAAGGCTTTTTACAACAATGCTATGGGTGAACACAGTAATTGTTAACATTTTGCAAATGATAGAATTGCAGTAGAGAGAAGCAAAGCTGCTTGCTCAAACTCATGGCACGATTCCTGAGAGAGAGAGAGAGAACACTTTTAAAACAGTTGTTGTTATAGTCAGTTGATTTATGATCATTTCAAGAAATAGTGCATTCAGTGAATACATTTCAGGGTCTGGTACAGTCTGGGAGCTGGTTCTGAAAATGCTCTGCGCTAGAGGTAAGGGAGCGATCCATTGGCCGTGGGCTCCTAGTGCAAGGAGGGAGGTCCCGGGGAGAGGGGGCATGGAGAGGAGGTCTCTGAACAAACCTTGCAACATCCATTTCTGCTGAGTCTTGTCCGAGGTCTGGTTCTTGACATGTACACTTTTCAGAGATACTTGGTTTTGATTTTTATCATGGCTCAGCTGAGCAGCCATGGTTGCAAACTGCCTGGAGATGTGGTCTGGCAGGCCAGTGCTATGCCCATCCCTCCCGCTCCTGCAGGAGGGGAGTCATCCTGGGACTAGAGGGCTTCGCCTGTAATCAGCTATCTCATAATAAGTGGATTTGATGCTGGGTTCGCTAGGTAAGGAAATTTCCCATTTAGAAGGAAAACTGATACTTGTTTTTGGGTTTTGCTGAGGAGCCACAGGGCTTAGAGCAGGGACTGGAAGTTTGTTGAGACACACGTGAGTGCACTCAAACATCTTCCATGAAACGTGGAAATAAAGACAGTGTTCCAGAGAGGTCCCTGGCTTTGGGATATAAATATTTCTGTAACAGAATGGCACTGGCTGTCTGCTGTATTTTTTTCTCTGCTATTTTGGCAAGTTTTATTTGGGTGTGTGTCTCCTGTACAGAAGGTATGACATCAGTTTTTGCCACCAAGTATTTACAGCCGTTGGTACCTCCTGTGTGGGTCACTTTTGTGCCATGGTTTCTTTGGGGAAATTGTAGGTCTCCTACCCAAAGCACATTGCCCATTTCAAGGTGCTCCTGGTTTCTGAACACCTGTGGCAGTGCCTTCCATGTGGGTGAAGCCAGCCGAGAAAGTACCCCTCCCCAGGAGGTGGGGACTGGTGATTGCCTGAGTGAGGAGGCCGGGGATGAGCCCTGGACTAGAACTTGTGACCGGCTGCTTTTCCTTCCCCTCCTCTCCGTCCTATTTTGCCACCACCCCCACTTTTGAAAAATTTCTTATTAAAAATTAAGCAACTATTTTGGTTTCCTTTATTCGCGATTCCTTGCTAATCGTACGCAGAGTGAGCCTGGGACAGTGGAAAGGAAAGTTGTACTTAGCTTCAGATGATCCTACCAGTCCCGCATTGAAGGGTTTCTGCCAGGCGGCATTGTCAAGTGGCGTTGTGGAGGTTCTCCTTTCAGTCCTCAGCATTAACCAACAGAGGCAGGTGGTACTTATTCCTGGTTAATGTTGAGGAAGTTGAGCTCAAATTGGCTAAGGGAACTTCCCAAAGTCACATAGGAAGTAGCAGAGTGTGATCACAGTGTGATCCAGCAGTCCCACTACAGTGTAGATACCCAAAGAAAAGGAAATCAGTGTCGGAGGGGCAACCGCACCTCTGTTTCCTACAGCACTGTTCACCATAGCCAAGATAAGGAATCAGCCTCGGTGTCCAACAGCAGATGATGGATAGAGAAAATGTGGTATTTATACACAGTGGAGTACTATTCAGCCATAACACGGGAAGAAGTCCTGTTATTCTCAGCAACGTGGATGGAACTGGAAGATATTATGAAATAAGTCAGGGACAGAAAGTTACACAGCACATGTTCACTTATGTGGAAGGCAAAAAGGAGTGGATCTCATGGAATTTGAAAGTAGACAGAGGATCCTAGAGGGTGAGAAGGGTCAGGGAAGAGACAGATAGGGAGAAATTTGTTAAAGAATACAAAATTATAGCTGGATAGGAAAAAGTTCTAGTGTTCTATAACATAGGATGACTATAGTTAACAAGAATATATAGTTTCAGGCTGGGTGTGGTGGCTCATACCTGTAATCCTAGCACTTTGGGAGGCTGAGGTGGGTGGATCACCTGAGGTCAGGAGTTTGAGACAAGCCTGGCCAATGTGTAGAGAAACCCCGTCTCTACTAAAAATGCAAAAATTAGCCAGGCATAGTGGTGGGTGCCTTGTAACCCCAGTTACCAAGGAGGCCGAGGCAGGAGAATAGCTTCAACCTAGGAAGCAGATGTTGCAGTGAGCTGAGATCACACCACTGCACTCCAGCCTGGGCAACAGAGCCAGACTTTGTCTCAAAAAAAAAAAATATATATATATATAGTTCCAGATAATTGGAGAAAGGGCATTGAACGTTCCAACACAAAGAAATGATAAATGTTTGAGATGGTGGATATGCTAATTATGCTGATCACATACATTACATGTATTATAACATCACTATGTGTACTTCATACATATGTACAGTACACAATTATGTGTCAATTAAAAAAGAAAAGCTGAACTTAGATTGGAATGGCTATGAAGTAGCTAGCTTTTTCGTATTTTTGATATAGACCCTAGGCATTTATTTTAAGTAAACTACAGTTGGCTTCAGGAAGTGTTTAGTATTTGAATTGTAGCCTTGCATTTTATAATACGGAGAAGTAAAACTGTAGGCTTGCTTTAGATACAGTCACAGGGGTTTGCCGTGATGACTTTTTTATGTAATAAGGGGGAAATGTACCTTAATTAATAGGCATATATGATCATTTTTCTCCCTCGTACACATTTTTAGTTGTTGTCCAGGCATTGTGATACTTATGTAAACAGTATGCGATACCTTAGGCAGGAATCAGAATTTTAAGGTAAGAATACTTAGAGTTATATATGTTTCAACCTTTCAAACTGGACATTTTACATGTCCATTATATAACTGTAATTAAATTTTCAAAAAGACAATGTGTGTCTTTAATATGGGTGATGCTCTATTTTTTTTTTTTTTTTTTTTTTTTTGGAGACAGGGTCTCACTTTCTCCCAGGCTGGAGTGTAGTGGTGCGATCACGGCTCACTGCAGCCTCAGCCCCATAGGCTTGAGAGATCCTCCCACCTCAGCCTCCCAAGTAACTGGGACCACAGGTGTACAACACCATGCCCAGCTAATGTTTAAAATTTTTTGCAGAGATAGGGCCTCCGTCTGTTGCTCAGGCTGGTCTGGAATTCCTGGATTCAAGTGATTCTCCTGCTTCATCCTCCCAAAGAGCTGTGATTACAGGCATGTGCCACTGCCTGGCCCCATATAAGTGGGATGATGACTTGAGCCTAGGAGTTCCAGACCAGCCTGGGGAACATGGCACAAGACCCTGTCTCTACAAAAACTAACAAAATTAACTGGTCATGGTGGCACCTGCCTGTGGTCTCAGCTACTCCAGGAGGCTGAGGCAGGAGGATAACTTGAGCCCAGGAGTCGAGGCTGGAGGATAACTTGAGCCTAGGAGTCGAGGCTGCAGTGAGCTCTGATCCTGTCATTGCACTCCAGCCTAGGTGACAGAGTAGACCTTGTCTCTTAAAAAAAAGTTACTGGCTACCTGATTATTCATAGGAAAAAAACCTGAACTCTGATCAAAACCTCATACCTCGTACAAAAATTAACTCAAAATGGATCATGGACTAAAATGTAAAATGCAAAATAAAGATGAAAAGAGGAGCTAGAGACTGGGAGAAACTATTTGCAAACAACATGTCTGATGAAGGACTCATATCTATAATATATAAACAACTATCCAAATTCAGCAGTGAAACCAAGTCATCTAGTTTGAAAATGAATAAAAAACCTGAAGAGACATTTCAGATAACATATAAGCACATGAAAAGATGTTCAACATCATGAGCCATCAGAAAAATGCACACTAAAGCCACGTCACTACACACCTATCAGAATGCCTAAAATAAAAAGTAGTAACAAGAGCAATGCTGGTGAGGATGCGGGGAAACGGAATCACTCACACTTGGCTGGTGGGAATGGAAGATGGTACAGCCATTCTGGAAAACAGCTTGACAGTTTCTTAAAAAACTAAACGTGCAATTGCTGTAGGAGGCAGCACTCACATTCACGGGCAGTTATCCCAGATAAATGAGGACTTATGTTCACACAAAAACCTATATGTATCTGTTCATAGCAGCATTATTTATAAAGTCTAGAAACTGGACACAGCCCGGAGACTGCTCAGCAGGTGAATGGTTAAACAAACTGGTGCACCCAGGCCCCAGATACCACTCTGCAGTAGTTAATGACGTCCTTGTTCATCAGTCTTTCAACCTCGAAACCACCATCATGCTTAATCCCCTTTTTTCCATCCTGGGTCTGAGTGGACTTCATTTTGCATTTCTTTCTAATGCATTTTCCCTCTGTCCTTTCTGCTTGAGCCTCATGTCTCATTGGAACCATTGTAAGAGCCACCGAATTGTTTCTCTGCCTCATCATGGAATCCTTTCTACACTTCATGCCCCGCATTGCCATTGGAACAATCATTCCAAAACATGAACAAACTAACTTAAAAGAAATATCCCAGGTAGCCTTCCAAATAAGTATAAGCTTTCTGTTAGAAGTTTGACGTCTTGTCTATAGGGAACCCCAGGACTGTAGAGAGACAGATTTGCTGTCTGCATTTTAAGATCAGGCAGAAATCCCTGGAGGGGCCCATGTGGAATAGTGGCACAAATACTGGTTCTAGAATCAGAAGCCCTCATATCCTGGTTCTAACACTAGCTGGATGTTCTTGGGAAAGTTTTGGTTTCAAACCTCAGTATGAGGAAGCATCCTCAAGGGATCACACAAGGCTGCTGGGAGGAGCAGGTGAGGGCCATGGTGAACATGCTGTGTAATCCGTGAAGCACGTCGTATGTGTGAGAAGTGGAGCTGTGTGGATAGCGGTTCTGGAATCATTGTATGAAAACGATGGAAAGCACATTCGTAGTTCTGCCTGATGATACCACTGGGCACCTGGGTTGTACACGCCTGCAACATGGGTGAGGCCCGGGTCAGTGCAGCTCACAGTTTGGTTTTCATGCAGTTAGAAAGGCCCGAGAGGACCCTTCCCCCCTCCAGCTGTAGGAAGGAGGCGGCTGTCTCCTGCTTATATTTGGTGGGATTGTCTGTGGCTCCTTGGGGACAGGAATGCAGGGAGTGGGGGAAGAAAGCCGGCCTGACTGCTCGCTAGTCAGCCTTCCCCCAGGGAAGAGTGGAGGGGTCATTTCGTGGTAACTTGCCAAGTCTTTCTTAACCCATCTGCTCTTAGAAATGACCAGCATGACAAGTAAAAGACCCATTAGAGACAGATGGGCTGTGTGTCCCGTGCGTTTATGGCTTTGTGGTCTCAGAGCTGCCAGAACTCGATAGCTTTCTGGGGAATGCTGGGTCAGCCAAGGGGCTGAAAATAGTGAGAGGAAGAAAATTCCCCCTCGCTGCTCTGGTCTGGGAGTGATTAGTGAGTAGAGCGGCATGGAGGGCCCAGCCGTGGGGTCCCTCTCAAGCACACCCTCACTGCAGTGGGAACGCGGGTCTCAACCTCCCTAGGCCTCCGTGATTTTTGTCTGTCACATACTCACCTCCAGCAGGGATGTCTATGGTGATGAGATGAGGGAGCATCGTAGCACATGTGGCACTTAGTAGGCTTGTGGTGAGTGGACGCTGGCGTCAGTGGAACAGGAGACTGGGCGCTGCGTGTGGACGCACTCACGTACTGGTGGCATGGGTGGACAGAGGAGAGAGGGACGCTCTGCAGTTCTCCTTTTGGTCTGTCACCCCCGCTGTTGTGAGCAGAATCCGTGAGTGTATTCTGTTGCCCCAGTCAACTTGGTAGGCTGATTGCTCAATTTTCTGCTTCCACTTTTGATTTCTTAAGAATGGGAAAACGAATACTTCAGATACTTTTCTGGTTGATGCTATACATTCCTTGATATCACCTTAATGTTTTTTAATTTCTATGTATTTTGGATGTTGGAGCTTGCCTGACATCTGTGCTTTTATGTCTCAACCTCTCGCGTAACTGTTGGCCACACCAGAACCAGAGAGAAGTGAGTAGACCGATTGGTAGCAGGGCTAGGACTGGAATTCCCCAGCCTTTTGGCACCCAGCAGGCTCTGTTTTCTGTATTGCACTGCTCTTCTCTATTTCGACCCCTGTTAGGACAGTGGGTGTGAAATGTAGCTGGGCGCTTTTGGGGGTGTGCTAGGAGTGTGGCAGATGCCTCAGACTGGCATTTTCCCCTGATTCTGAATTCTCATGGCTCAGAGTCAGTCTCTAGGCTACTGACTGGGAAGATGCAGGAAGTTGTTTTGTATGACAAACTATGCCAGGGCATTTTTTTCACCCGGCAATTTGTTTGGTTTGGACTGGAATAAATCTCTGATCTTGGTTTCTTTGTCTATATTATTAGGGAGTGGAGCCTGACTTGTTAACTTAGCCCAATTCATAGTGCTTAGAATCTCAGTGAGTGTGTGTTGAACTGAGCAGAAGTGTGAGAGCATCTTGGACAGTGGTTTGCAAACCTAGCTGCATCTGGGGGGCTGTGAAAAAAGCATGTGTGCTTACTCCCGACCAGTTGAAATAGAATCTGCAGGAATGGAGCCTGGGCAGGTATAGTGCTGTTAAAAACCCCCAGGTGGTTCTGATATACTGTAAAGGTTGAGTAAAGGTTGAGATGCCCGGATCCACAGTGAATTGGAGTCCTGGATCATAGACATGCCTTATGCTTTCACCAGCTTAGAATGGTTCTTGTGCTTTAGAACTGTGAAAAAGTGTTATGCAAACAAATGTGGAAACAGCCTAAATGTCACATCCTGTTACTACCTGTCATGAAGTATATTTACCGGTTACTCACTCTACTCTGATCTCTACCCATTCCACCTTTTCTTCATGGTATGAAGTACTCTTTAGGCATTTATTGAACTCTTGTTTGTACCACCGCTGTGCTGGACAGTTTATAAATATTACTTCTTTAAACAAGGCCTATGGAGTCAGGCTGCCTGGGTTTTGCTAACTAGCTGTGTCATTTGGGGCAACTTTTTAAGCTTATATAAACCTGACTTTCATCTATGAAATGGGATGACAGGGGGTCATGATCATCTCACAGGATCATGCAAATGTGTATGTAAAGTGCTTAGTTTGGTGCCTAACACATAGTAACTACTCAGTAAAGTTATTATTACACCATCATCATCATATTTAAATGTAAATATTAAGAGCTAATAAATTTGTAAAAGGTACTATACCCTTACCCCTTGAACCAAAGACTACTTTAGTTTTAAGTGGTTGGGTTAATTTATCACTTAAATATTGGCCTCTTGAATACCTTGAATTTCAATTGAACGTAACCAGAGGATTTCATAATTGGACCGTTGCCTCTGGAAGTTGGAGCTTTGTTTGTTTGGTTTCACCTCCTACACTAAGCCTATGGCTGTGCACATCTTTATGATGACTTTTGGTACTGGGGAATCAAAGCTTCATTCGCTTTTTGGAGGAGATGACCTTATGCTGTATGAAGCACTCAGACTTCGTTAACTATGTACCATCCAGACAAGACCAGGTGCTTCCCACGGCAGCCTGTCCTTTTCTTATCTCTCTCATCAATCTAGCATGTTCCTTCTATTCCTCTTTATATTAGAACTTCTCTTTGAACAAAGAATGTTGTTTTGTCACTGCTAGGTCCCCAGCAATTAGTAATGCCTAGCACATACTAGGTGCCTCCTGAATGTTAATAGGTGATAATCTAGCAGTACACAAGATAAATCCGCAGGTTGAGATTTAAGCTGTGTGGTATGAAGGCTGCATTGGCAAACTTATTAAATCAATTTTGTTAATACAAGTTTAACATATCTTAGTAACTGACTTAGTTCAGGAATCATTTGCTGAGTGTCTTCTAGGCCAGACATTGGGGACAGAAAGGTAATAATATATGATCCCTGCCTCATGTGCAGGAAGTCTATTGCGATGGACAGATGCGTGCTAATGGCTGCCATGGAATATGGTGAGTATTAGATAAAGGGGCACCCTGTGTGCCCTTGGAGCATAGAGCAGGGCTTGTGTTCTGGGAACATGGGCTCCATGTGAAAACACAATTTAAATTCTCTTTTTTCTTTCTTTTTTTTTTTTTTTTTTTTTTTTTTGAGACAGAGTCTTGCTCTGTGGTCCAGGCTGGAGTACATTGGTGTGATCTCGGCTCACTGCAACGTGCTCCCCCCAGGTTCAAGCGATTCTCGTACCTCAGCCTCCTGAGTAGCTGGGATAACAGGTGTGTGCCACAACGCCTGGCTAATTTTTGCATTTATAGTAGAGATGGAGTTTCACCATGCTGGCTGGGCTGGTCTTGGACTCCTGACATCAGGTGATCCTCCCGCCTCGGTCTTCCAAAGTTCTGGGATTATAGTCATGTATGTATTCATCCTTTTAAATATCTGCGGGTAGCATTTAACTTTAAATGGGTACTAATTAAACTATTGAATGACTTTAGTATGGATTGAATGACTTTGCTCGGGCCCCGTTTTTAATTTCCTTCATTAGAGAGAAAAAAAAAATGCAGGTTGAATATCCCTCATCCAAACTTCTTGGAATCAGAAGTGTCTCAGATTTTTTTCCTTTTTTGGATTTTTGAATATTTGCATTATACCTGCTGGTTAAGCATCCTGAATTCAAAAATCCAGAGTCTGAGCTGTTCCAATGAACATTTCATTGAGCATCACCTCGACACTCAAAAGTTGAGGATTTCGGAGTTTCTGGTTAGGGAGACTCATCCTGTATGGGTGCTGGGTTGTTGCAGGAGTTTTGGACCAGAGGTTGGGTGACTAGGCTTTGGTTTTCGCTTTGTTATTAAACGGGCTGTTTTATTCCATAATCTCAGCTTTAGATCCCCCGGTTGTCAAAGAAGGGAACGGGCCATCTGATGTTTAAGGCCTCTGTTAGTTCTGACTTGGAGACACCTGGCTTCAGTTCATCTTCCTTAGGAGTGGACAAAGAATATGGGAATTTTGAAATCGTTAGTCAACATCTACAGGGTCATTGCAGCCTGGTTTTGGGTAAGGTCATCTTTAGTGAGCCCAGGGAGAAACAGTGGTTTAGCTGTCAGCTGAGAGGGGTAAGCGGTCCTATTAATTTTCCTCTGTGTTAGTGAAAGCATTGTTAAGGGTCACAGCGTTAGTGGAGCTGGCTGGAAAGAGGAGGGGAACTCACTGTTACAGGTTATATTGAATGTCTTTTCAGTCACTAAATGCTTTTTATGATATGTTTTTCAGGATTTCAGTGTTGTATGATTTCTCTGTGTTAAGCACAGGAAATTTAACATCAGCAAAAAAGAATGCTCTTTCTTTTTTTTTACTTTGAGATGGAGTTTCGTTCTTGTCGCCCAGGCTGGAGTGCAGTGGCGTGATCTCAGCTCACTGCAACCTTGGCCTCCTGAGTTCAAGCGATTTTCCTGCCTCAGCCTCCCGAGTAGCTGGGATTACAGGTGCCCACCAGCATGCCTGGCTAATTTTTGTATTTTTAGTACAGATGAGGCTTTGCCATATTGGCCAGGCTGTTCTTGAACTTCTGACCTCAGGTGATCCTCCTGCCTCGGCTTCCCAAATTGCTGGGATTACAGGCATGTGCCGCGATGCCTGGCCTTGAATGTTCTTTCTATGGGAATTTACAAAAGCCAGCTTTTGAGTCTAGTGGCAGAAAACCTCTTCATTGTTTAGCTGTGCTGTGAGCTTGGAGGGCTTCAAGCCCAGCTGAAAAAGCTGTAGTATTCTATGTCAGTTGGCTGTCTTGGAGAACGTAATGAGCACTGGACTGGAGTGATACTGTCAGAGTTCATGAGCGGTTTGAGGCTCTCAAAGCCTAGATACTGGGGTTGCCCAAATACATCAGCTGGACTCACTATTTCTCTCGGGAGTCGGGGGGTGGAAAATGCTGTGGTCTTAACTCTGCTCTTAATTTTACAGTGCTGTTATTAATGGTAAGAATGATTTCATACGTTTGCATTTTGCTTTGTAACTCACAGAGAATTTTAAAATCTGTTATCTGATTTTATTCCCTCAGCAGTTCTGTGAAAAAGGTAGAGCACTTTCATATCTTCTGTTTTTCCATGATTCTCTTGTGGCTCACAGAAGCTAAGAGCCTTCACCAAGGTCATAGGGTGAATGAGTTGCAGAGCTGGGAGTAGAGGCTCAGGCTTCTAGTGACCCTGTTTCTTCCTTGATAGCTTGCTCTGGTGGCGCTATGCTCAGGTAACTGCGCATGCTCGGTTTGGTCTTTTGTAAATCCCTGCCCCATTTCGGGGGAAGTTCTTGGGAGGCTTCTATTCATTTTGGAGCATTTAAGTATCTTGTCCTCTCTCCCTCTTCCCAGATGCATGGGCATTTCTGCAGGCCCCCAGGCTGGCCCTTGTGCGTGGGGGCGTCTCCTGTCTCCACGTTGCTTGCACGCCCCGGGGCCCCCTCGTGCCTGCCTCCACACTGCAAGCTGTTTGATAAATGTTACTAAGTCAGCATCGTTGTTTTCTAGAAATGGGACGGGGTATGGATGCCACGTTCTTTTCTGTGTGAAGTCTGCGATTGTATCATCTTGCCTTCCCCGTGTGTGCTCCTTGAGGGTGTCGCTGTGCTGCGGTCATCTGTGTTCCCTAGGGTGCCTCCCTTGGAGTTCGGGCGGTAGTAGACATGCAGTCAGTGTTCACGGCCTGAATGAGAGGAAGGCCAACAGAGCCATTAAATCTGGAAAATGACAAGTGAGGGAAAGGAATTTTTATTGAAGGCATGTGAAAAAGAAATCTTTTTAGAAAAGTTGACCTGTTTCTCAACTGGAGTTGAATTTCAGCTCAGAAAAGCAGCTGTGTGCCCAGAGGGCTTTGGGATTTCAGTTTGTGACAGATGAATTGAATTTGTTGTTGTATGAATGTATTATCCTTTTGTGGTTTTATTAGGCCTTTCTCCCAAATGGAATCGATTTTTCTATAAAAGTCACACTTCCTTTTTGAGAAGTGTAACACTAATTGTATGGGATGGTCTCCCAAAAGATTACCTGCCAGGAACCAAACACACTGCCTGAGACTCACGGCCCCTGGTTTCTGCCTGTGCAGCTGCAGGGCAGAGAGGCACGCTCGAGCTGAAATCAAGACGCGTGTCTGCATCTTCTCTTTCTTGACTGCTGTTTCGTCTCTGAGCTGGCCTGCCTTCAATGTCTAGGAGCTTGGTGGGTGTAGACACATTACGGTATGGAGGAGGGATATGGTGTTGCCACAGCCAGGAGACTGGCTGAAGTCTCTGTTCTCTTCCTGCTCACTGCTCTGACTTTGTATGAGTCACATTTGTAGGGCTGTGCACAGCGGCTTACACCTGTAATCCCAGCACTTTGGGAGGCCGACCTGGGAGGATCTCTTGAGCCCAGAGTTTGGAACCAGTCTGGGCAACATGGTGAAACCCCATTCCTACAAAAAATAAAAATTAAAAAATTAGCCAGATGTGGTGGCTCCTGCCTGTAATCCCAGCTACTGGAGAGGCTGAGGTTCGAGAATCACTTGAGCCTGGGAAGTCGAGGCTGCAGTGAACCATCATCACGCCACTGCACTCCAGTCTGGTCAGAGCAAGACCTTGTCCCCAAAAAAACAAACAAACAAACAAAAACTCATTTGTAATAGTGGCAGTAGTTAACTTTTGAAAGTTTGAAGAAAAGTTTCTAAATAACCTGTGACCATGGACAACTTACTTAGCCTTTCTATGCCTCAGTTTCCTCATCTATGAAAAATGAGAGAATATGGTACTGATCTTACAGGATTTCAATGAGAACTAGACGAGATCAAACTCAGAGCCTGGCACCTCGTGAGTGCACACTCAATGTTATTATTTCAACATTTTAGAGGAAAAAGAATGCTAATGGGTCACTATGGCTAAACATAGTCTATCACTGGCGTTACTTATGGTATTGGAAGGAAGTTGAATTCCATATAGATAGTGTGATGGAGAAAGTATTTTCGGCATTGGCAGTATTTATTCAAAGAACAAAGGATGTGTCTGTCCTGTGTGGAGAGCCGTTTCCGCTTGTTTCTTTAAATGTTATGGGAAAAGCACTCGACCTTGTGCTCTCTGCCGGACAGCTTCAGTCTCCGCGTATTGATTTGGCCAATGGTCGCTCGCCATCATCATGGCAGCAGCAGTGGAAGGGACAGCTTGTCTTGATTTGCATTTTTGGGTGTTTGTGCTATTTATAGACAATTAAGACTTGGAAGCCTGTTTATGGCAAGCTGGTAAATTCAGCAAAACATGGAAAAACCTGTTAGCAGAGTTTGCACGTGTGCAGGCACAGAGCAGCCAAATAAACACACAAGTTTTCCTGTATTTTAAAACTCTCTGAAAAAAAAAAAAAAAAAAAAAAAGACATTAAACCATTGCCCAGATGGCTTATAGAGCTAGAGCTTTTTCCTTGAAGTACATGAGTATGACTGTCAGACATCTGAAACCCCAAGCCATCTTAAAACATCATTTGGATGCTACCCCCTCTCTGCCCTTTTTTTCCATTTGTAAGGGACAAGGATCCAGGAAGGAAAGTATTAGTTTACAAAGGCTTTTGTTACAATTAATCGTTCATGTTCTTTCTTTTGGTATCTTATTCTCTGTTTACATTTTTTTTTTATTTTTACATTTTTTGAGACAGAGTCTTGCTCTGTCACCCAGGCTGGAGTGCAGTGGCACGCTCTCGGCTCACTCCAACCTCTGCCTCCCAGGTTCAAGTGATTCTTGTGCCTCAGCTTCCTGAGTAACTGAGATTACAGGCGTGTGCCACCACGTCCAGCTAATTTTTATGTTTTTAGTAGAGACAAGGTTTCGCCGCGTTGGTCAGGCTGATCTTGAACTCCTGAACTCAGGTGATCTGCCTGCCTCAGGCTCCCAAAGAGCTGAGAATACAGGTGTGAGCCACCGCGCCCGGCCGCTGTTTCCATTTTGTAAACACCTGCGCCACCCCAGTGTAGGGTGGCTAGGGGTATTCTTCTTTCCTGTTTCCTGGTGTATTTTCCTCTACAGCGTTGATCACTCTTTAACATACTTTTTGGTTATCTGTCTCTACCTACAAAAATATGTTCGCTGTTATATCACCAGTGCCTGGCACGTAGATAGTCAGTCAATATTTGTTGAATGAATGAATGGGCTGAAAGAACCTTATTCTTTCTTCTGTCACTTCACACCATATGCTTTTGGAAAATGCTATGTGAACAGGGATCGTAAGCAGCAGAGGTTACACACATGGCTGTGGGATAGCCCATCATCCTCAGATACTTGTCTGGAAGGAGGTGGAGTACATGAGTAGAAATGATACAAGATAACTTCTTCAGGAAATCAGCCAGGTGTCACAACTTTTCACATAGGCGTGTGATGTTAGTGTATGTGTGTATGAAGAGCTGTCGTGGCCTAGAATCACGGGCCTTTAGATCCCTTGTACAGATAGAAAAGTAAAGGCGGAGGCCCAGGAATGCTGTAGGCCACCGAGGTAGAGTCCCTGTCTATCCTTCTCAGTGTTTGGTCACTTCTCAGTGCACTCCCCTCTTTACTGCTAAAGCCACCTTCCCTGACTCTGAATGTGTAACCACGAGGGGGAAAATGTCCTCCAGGCTCACAATTTGTGGAGAAAAAGCCCAGCACCTAAAATAATGTTCACGAAGTTTGTACCTAGAAAACGTGGCCATTTCTATCATATCTTTGAATTTCCCTCTTTCTCATACATTTTATAAACAAGACAGTAGAAGGAGATTCGTGAACAGCCACTTTAGAACAAGGGGGAAAAAATCAAATCTAGAACATTCCAGTTTCTGTTTTCTTCTCAGTTTAGGGCTGAGGCACTTTAGCTTCCTGTCTAAGGGACTACTCAAATCTGATTAGAAACCATTGTGGGCTGGTAATTATCCGTAATTTTAGGAAGACAGATGCAGCACCAACTCTATTCTCTGATAGTAGGCTTAAGAATTTTAAATTTGCATGGCAGGAGAATCAGATGGTGAGGTGGGATAAGCGTTCAGATGCTTGGTCATTGATAGCTTTTTACTTCCACGTATCACATGGGGATTTGGGACTCGGGAAGCCCGCTGAGAACTGATGACTATCTGTCCCCTGAACAGCTGGGGTCCTTTTCATCCTGAGCTCAGAAAGATTGCTCCTACTGCAGCCAGGGAAGACAGGTTGTTGACTGGTTAGAAATCATGGCAGGTTATTTTCTCCACCCGCAGTTCGCAGTTGAAAAGCAGAGCTATCAAAAAGTTGTGTTCTCTGTTGTATTTCAAATCTGGGTGTTTAAAAAATTATGTAAGCAAATTAAGCATTTCTGTAATGGTAGTTGTGTGTGTTCTTGATGCGAATGAGAGGTGCATTCCCTTGTAAAATCTCTGGGACTTTATAGGAGTATGTGAGCCTTAGAACAAAAGTTGGTTTTCTAGATGATCACGTAGATATGATGCTGAACACTAGACAAAGATGTTGATTGAAGCGATTTAAAAAAAATTTTTCTGAGTTCAGATTTTACACCAATATTTAGAAAATCAGCAAAAGAACTTGGAGGAATGTTCTCAGGCATCCAGTTCAGCCCCCTGCGCACATTGTCATAAAATCCGAGTGTGTGTACAGGGAGACGCACTCCTTTCTGTTCTCATCACTGGTCCTTTCCTGGCTCTGCACCTGCCTGTCATGCGCGTCCGTGCGAAGAGACCACCAAACAGGCGTTGTGTGAGCAATAAAGCTTTTTAATCACCTGGGTGCAGGCGGGCTGAGTCCAAAAAAGAGAGTCAGTGAAGGGAGATAAGGGTGGGGCCGTTTTATAGGGTTTGGGTAGGTAAAGGAAAATTACAGTCAAAAGGGGGTTCTGTGGCGGGCAGGAGTGAGGGTCACAAGGTGCTCAGTGTGGGAGCTTTTTGAGCCAGGATGAGCCAGGAAAAGGAATTTCACAAGATAATATAATCACTTAAGGCAAGGACCTGTCATTTTCACTTCTTTTGTGGTAGAATGTCATCAGTTAAGGTGGGACAGGGCATTTGCACTTCTTTTGTGATGCTTCAGTTACTTCAGGCCATCTGGGCATATACGTGCAAGTCACAGGGGATGCGATGGCTTGGCTTGGGCTCAGAAGCATGACATTGCCCTCTTCCCGACCTTCCCTACCTTTTCCCTCCTGTGCGGTTCTCTCACAAAGTGAATGGCCTCAGCCACAGCTTCTCTGCAGCTGCATCAGACTGTGGCGACAGGAGTGGTGGCTCCTGCAGGGCCTGCTGTCCCCACGGAGCCCAGTCTTGCTTGCGGCTGGAACCTGGTCACCATTTGCACCGAAAGTATGTAATTCTACAGAACGAGAGCCAACATGCTGGGGATGGAGGCGTCTTTATCACTGCATATTTTAATCTTGGGTAGAAAGTATGGAAAAGTATGTGATGCCTGTGGTTTGATGTCAGAAGGACATTGTGAACTTGATGTGGACTGAGGATGTTCAGGTGCAACAGGCACCCCGGCTTCATTAAATGAGACTTCCCCACCTCCCTGCCAGGCATGCACAGGTGTATGGCCACATCTTATGTGTCATCCTTATCTAGAGTGCGCCTTGTCATGCTTAAAGTTACATGATGATATTCTGCCTCATAGAGTAGGTCCCAAACCGCATTCAACACAGAAATATACTCTTGCTATTATACATAGAAAGGGCTTTCATATACCAAGCGGGAGAGCAGTCCTAAAATCTGGGCTGGAATCACAGAAGGAAGGTTTGGGAAGCAACAGATTCCCTAGTCCAAAGCTGGTTTTTGATGAACCTAGAAACAGGACCAAGAGAAGTGAATTTCCCTAAGGCCCTGACAGTGTCTCACGGTAGCATTTGAACCTAGCAGTTTCTTGACCTATTTCTTTAAATGATTAGTCATGCTTCCTCTGATTCCTATATAAACGTATTCCTCATTCATTCTTTTGTTTCAGTGAATTATTGCAGTGCTACCACGTAACAGTATTGGAGTCAAAATGTGGCAGTGTTTATCCCTTTCCAAGGTTTTTAGTTGCACAGTTTGTCAAAGTTGTGCTAACAGTTTCTTGTTGGTTGCAAGGTGTCCTTTCAGAAGCCAATTGTGTGGTGTATTGACGTTGATTGTTGGAGGTAGTTTGGTTAGAACGTACTTCGAGTGGCTGGCGTGGGCCTGGGGGACAGTGACAACTGCCTGCTTCATGGGCAGAGATGAAGTAATTGCTTCCTGGGAAGTACCATCCTCCTGGCCACATTCTCCAGCCCATTTCGTTTGTGTTGGTTTCCTCGCATCTGCACGTTTCTGGCTTCATGTGAGTCTCATTTATTGTAGCATATGACTTCAGGCTGTGGGAAAGAATGGCCATTTTAGCACAGAGATGCACACAAAGGAACAACTGGCTAAATGTGAGTGAAGACATTCTTAGAGGGGGTTTCATTTTTTTTATTCTTTAACAGGCAGTCTGGGAAGCATTCTGGACATGTGGCCTGCGCTGTCACAGTTCCTCCCTGCAGGATCGCAGATGTTTGGAGATTGTAGTGATAACTGTTATCATTGAGAATGTCATTCTCACAGGCTCTAATAAGTCAGGATTTATTCAGTGTTAATTTGTTAAAGACAACTGTATTTCTAGCCAAATCCATGTGAGACGTTTCTCCTGGCAGTGTTGCTGGGGGTATTCCCGTGGCTTAGTCTTCGGGCAGCACACGCCTTTGAATACTGCTGAAGAGAACCCAAAGCGCACTGGAGTACTACTGCCATACGGGGTGTTAGTCACTGATACATGTCTCAGTCAGACCTGATGGATTCTTGACCCCTTCCTTTCTTAATTTTTTAATTTTTATTTTTTATTTTTGTTTTTTAAGAGCATAACCCCTTAGGTGGCCACCATGAATCTCTGGTGTTTTCAGTTGGCTGCAGCCTATTTGCCGTCTCTGGTTCAAACATATTCGAAGCCTGATGATGCTTCCCTCGGTTGTTCTGCTGTGTGACCTCCGTGCCCGCAGGGTTCAAGAGTGTCAGAGCTGGGAGCCGCCTTCACAACTACCAGGGTTTCCAGAACCTCCTTTATCTAGCCCTGGGGATGGAAGAGATGTCATCAGAGGCGGAGGCTTATTAGGGTTACACGCCATTGATAACAAATGAGGAGGTTTTCTTTTATATAAGGGGAGCTTCTTATAATGTGCTTTAGTAGGGTAAAGAAGCTTTTGAGATTTGCTTTCTCTGGAAAGATAATTTGTGATCCTGCTGTTGCTTTCAACAAAAATATAATTTGCATACCAGTGCATGTTGTATTACTGAGCACTGGCTGACAAATGGTTCTTAACTCGTCATTCACTCCGCCACTGTTTCTTGAATGGCATATGTGTGCCAGCTGTAGTAGGAACTTGCTAGGCTCTAGGACTAACCCTTATGAAATAGGGGTCCTGGGGGAAGCAAATGCATATAACTATAAACGTTTGAGGGGATATCAGAGGGGTGCCTATAGGTACAAAACTTTGTTCATTCGTTGTCCCATCTAGGAGGTTTTGTGTCTTAGCAGCGTGTTCCATAGCAACCCATCCCTCTATCAAAATATTCATCATATTATTTTGAAATTCTCTGCTTAGGTATGTGTTTTTCTGACTATGTTTAGAACTGGTTAAGGACAGGCTATGGGGTATGTATTATATATATCTACACACACACATATATTTATATATATACACATTACCATTGTAAATATACTATATATTTATATATATACTCATATATATATTTCTCCCTCTCTATATATACATACACACCACACACATATATATACACACATATATATGAAATACACACACACACACACACACACACACACACACTTCTCCTGCCAAGCACAGAAAGTCAAAACTAGGCAAGAGTTCTTTTAGTGTTCATGAAAAAACAGATGTGTTAGTTGAGAGCGTCCTTAAGTTGCCAGGGGAAAGACAGGATGGATTCACAAAGGGAGATAGTGTGTTTTTTTTCCTTTGTTTAACTCTTGAATTCGAAATAATCCAGACTTATGGAAAAGTTGCAAAAATAGTACAGAGAATTCCCATATACTCTTCCCTCAGATTCCCCAAACATTTCACCCCATTTGTACTTTCTTTCTCTGTGGATATAATTTTTTTTTTCTGAAATGTTTGAGAGTGGAAGGTAGCATGCAGGCAGGGTGAAAGGCGGAAGGAGAGAGGTGGGTTGGGAGGCTTTTTTTTTTTTTTTGACCTTCTGAGATGGCGTTTCACTCTTGTCACCCAGGCTGGAGTGCAATGGCACGATCTTGGCTCACTGTAACCTCTGTCTTCTGAGTTCAAGTGATTCTCCTGCTTCAGCCTCTGGGATAGCTGGGATTACAGGCGCCCACCACCATGCTTACCTAATTTTTTGTATTTTTAGTAGAGGCATTTCATCATCTTGGTCAGGCTGGTCTTGAGCTCCTGACCTCTGATGATCCACCTGCCTTGGCCTACCAAAGTGCTGGGATTACAGGCGTGAGCCACTGTGGCTGGGGATTGGGAGGCTTTTGCAGTAACCCAGAGCGCTATGATGAGGGCTGGACCTGGTTGGAAATGATGAGAAAGGTGAGAAGTGGTTAGGTCTGGCATATATTTTGAAAGGAGAGTTTAAATGGGTTGGATGACAAGAGAGAGAAAAAGAAGTTTTAAGGATGATGTCAAGGATTTTGGCCTGAGTAACTGGAAGACTAGAGATGCTGTTATTGGGATCGGGAAGACTATGGGAGGAGTGGGTTATAGCAGGGGGAATCAAAAGTGTGTTTTCGGCATGCTAAATTTGAGGTCCAAAAAGGGATATCAAGAAGTGTTGGCTGGGCGCGGTGCCTCACGCCTGTAATTCCAGCACTTTGGGAGGCTGAGGCGGGCAGATCACCTGAGGTCAAGAGTTCGAGACCAGCCTGATAATTATTAAAATCGATCATTGATGTTTACTAATTAATCATATTATTGCTCCTAATACTGCAGGGGGTGTATACCTACCTGTGATGTTGTTCCTAATATCCAGGGACAGAGAGCATGATTTTAGTTTTAATATCACAGTAGGTGTACACTCACCATGTGAAACTGATCCTAATATCCAGGGGGTAGAATATGACATGACTCCCAACATAGCAATGAATGGACAGCCACCTGGTGATATTACTCCTAATATACACAGAAGAAGCGTATGATATTACTCCCAATATCCCAGGGAGGGTACAGCTCTTCTGTGATATGGTTCCTAGTATCTGGAGGGGGAGAGGATGATAATAATTCCAGTATCACAGGCTGTGTTCACCCGCCCTGTGATATTGTTATTAATATTCTGGAAGGGAGAGAATGATATGATTCCCCATAGAGCAGGAGGCGTACACCCAGCCTGGGATATTGTTCCTAATATCCATGGAGAGGAGAGGCTGATGTTACTCCCAATATGGCAGGGGGTGTACATCCACCCTGTGATATTCTTCTTAATATTCCAAGGCTGAGAGGTTGATACTACTCCCAGTATCGCAGACACTGTACACCCCCATGTGATATTCTTCCTGATATCTGGAAGGGGAGAAGATGGTATTAATCCCCATATCGCAGGAGGTGAACACCCACTTTGTGATATCTTTCCTAATATGCAGAGGGAGAGAGGATAATATTATTCACAATATTGCAGAAGATGTACACGCCCCCCCATGATATTGTCCTTAATATTCCAAGGCACAGAAGATGATGTTACTCCCAATATCGCAGAAAGTGTACACCCCCCAGTGATGTTGTTCCCATGATCCAGGAGGGAAGAGGATGATATGACTTTCAACCCCTGCACCCTGCAATGCTCTCACCCTGCAACACCGACACCAGCTCAATCTGACATGGGACCAGAGGTGCTGGCTGGGGGTGTTGATTGCTTCTCTTTTCTCCCTTGCCAGACTCAGTAGAGGAAGCTGAGACTGAGCAGCCGCAGGAACAAGGTAGGTTTTGCCCGTGGCTCAGGCTTCCTCTGGTTATGAGCTGGGTCTTGGAGTAACACCGGGGGAGGGGACAGAGCTGAGTACAGTGGGCATTGGATGCAGCTGTCACCCCTCTGTGGTGTGGGCCGGGGACTTGAGGGACATCGCCTGAGGTGGGCCTGAACCTCCCGTCTACTCTGGCACTGGAGGCCGTGGGGTCCCACACTTCTTCCAATGAACATGCTGACCCCTGCCTGGTCACCGACCGAGGTGGGACATCCTTTCCACTGCTGGAGACCACATGTAGCTGTGGGTTCCTTCTTCATGACCTGGAGAAGCTGCAGTTCACCCTGTGCTCCGCCTCAGAGATGGGAGGCCACACTGCCCTCAGCGGGTAGCAGAATGCAGAGCTTTAGGTTGCAGGGGCCTCAACTGAGGTCCCTGAAGGGTCTGCTCCTTCCTGAGGGGAGCCAGTGGGGAAGGGAAGGCTGTTGTAGGTTTGCCTCAGGGAGGGGGTGGTTCCACCCTCTGCCAAAGTCACTGGAGCAAAGGCACGTGGCTCTCCAGCTGCCCCGGAGGCCAGGGTAGTGGCTGGGAGGGGCTGTGTACCTCTGCCAGATTGGGGAGATTTCTTAGCTAATCTAGTGTAGTCAAGTCAGACATTTGCCTCTAAATCATATTTATTTATTTTTTTAATTCCAAGGCTTTACAGATGAATAAGGAGGCAGTTTGTACTGAAAATATTTTTTACATGTGAGCTTGAAACAGAGAGTCTGTTTAAATCTAGTTTTTTCCTTCCCAGTAATGCCTCCTTTCTTCCCAGGTTTTCCAACAGGAAATGTGCTTGTTTGCTCACCTCTGGGAGGGGGCTTTGGCTAGGAATCCACCAAAGCCAGCAGGCACCAGTGGGCTGCTGGAGCACGCTGGCCTTTGTTAACCCTTTAGGAACTGTGGGCTTCAGGTTTTCAGACCATTGAAGGTGAAGGTGGCCACAGGGGCCTGGAAGCTTTCCCTTCCTTCCTGCAGCGATGGTCCGTTTCCCTGCACGGAGCTGGGTACATGGGTACAACAGCCCTGTCCTGTGCCGTCGGTGGCTTTACCAATTTTGCATAGCAGCTTTTGAGCTGATCAATAGCTCTGATTGGCTGTTGAGGATTTCATGGATTCCTGTACCCCACCAGGGGGCCCAATATGCTGACAAAAGTTACATTTGTAGTTGTAGTGCTGCATATACATGGGTCCAGTTAGAAGGCTTTGATTCTTTCTAAAGGGAAAGGCATCTCTGAGGGATCACTGAGCTGACATAGTCTCCTAAAACCATGCTGTGAGGTGGGCGACAAAGCAGGACAGGAGGGTGATTTTGTAGGAGAGTCGGGCCACGGGCCTGCGTGTTCTCTCTGTCCCCATAGTGCCGGAGTTCCTACGTGCTCCAGGCCCGGGTTTGCATTGCACATAATTCTCAAGGGCTCATGGCAAGCTGCGCCAGGGACACAGAGAGGGGGGATGTGGGGACCCTGTCCCCAGTGGACCAAGGACTCAATGCTGAACTCTAATCTGTCTAGGTGTTTTTGTGACTTGCAGAAATACCTCCACCTTGCCTGGGCCTGGAGCCACAGGCGACCCTGCCGAAGGTGAAGAATGTTCTAGAACAATGCAAGACCTGCCCAGGCTGCCCCCAGGAGCCAGCATCCTGGGGTCTCTGTGCGGCATCCAGCAACATGAGCTTGCAGGACCCCGAGGAGCCCTCCTTCTTCTTGGAAGCTGAGGACGACTGGGAGGACCCAGAGGCCCTGACCTCACTGCTGTGTTCCTGAACGCCCCCGGGTACAAGGCCAGCTTCTGTGGCCTGTACGGTGTGGCATGGCCATGGCTGAGTGGCATGTTCTGCAGCTTTAGCAATGAGGAGGAGCTGACTGGGCGCCTGGCACAGGCCCGAGGGGTGGCCAAGAAAGCTGGCCTCTTCATGGCCCTGGCCAGACTCTGCTTCCTCCTGGGGCGGCTGTGCAGCAGGAGGCTCAAGCTGTCCCGGGCCCGGGTGTACTTGGAGGAAGCACTGGGGTCCCTGGAGGGCAGCTTTGGGGACCTGTTCCTGGTGGTGGCTGTGTACGCCAACCTGGCCAGCATTTACCGGAAGCAGAACGGGAGAAGGGTACACAGGTGGTTCCCAAAGCCATGGCCCTGCTCCTGGGGACGCCGGGTCACATCTGCAGCACCGAGGTGGAGGGAGAGCTCCTGCAGCTGGCCCTGCAGCAGATGGTGGTGGCCAGAGCCTGCAGGCCGCGGCCCGGGCCTGCTTCCTGCTGGCCAGGCACCATGTGCACCTCAAGCAGCTCGAGGAGGCCCTGCCCTTCCTAGAGCTGCTGCTGCTTTTGCACAGGGACTCGGGAGCCCCAGAGGCTGCGTGGCTCTCAGACTGCTCCCTACTGCTGGCTGACATCTCCTGGCTCCTACTCCTGGCCGCAAGTGCCTGCCCCACCTCGTGCTGAGCCTGTGTCATGGTGGCCTCATTGAGGACACAGGACTTGCTGGCCGGCTCGCTAAGAAGTGTGAACCTGGTGCTCCAGAACGCCCTCCAGCCCCACAGCCTCCCCACCCAGACTTCCCACTACCTCAGGCGAGCGCTGGCCTCCCTAACCCTGGGCACAGGCCACGTGCTGCGCGGCCTTCTCCACGCCAGCCTGGCCCAACTGTACAGCCACCGTGGCTATCACGGCCCAGCCATCACCTTCATGACACAGGGGGTGGAAGCCAGTGCTGTTGCCGGAGTCTGTGCCATCGTGGACCCCCTGGTGGCCCTGGCCTGGCTGCACGTGCTTCATGGACAGAGCCCGGTGGCCCTGAACATCCTGCAGTCTGTCCAGGATGCAGTGGTGGCCAGCGAGGACCAGGAGGGTGTGATTGCCAACATGGTGGCCGTGGCTCTGAAGAGGACAGGCCAGACGAGGCAGGCAGCCGAGGGCTACTACTGCGCCCTACGGGCGGCTTGGTACCTGGGCCAGCGGAGGAACCAGGCAGTGGTGCTGGCCAACTTCGGGACCCTGTGCCTGCTCTGGGGTGCCAGAAGGCTGGCCCAGCACTACCTCCTGGAGGCTGTGCGGCTGTTCTCGAGGCTGCCCTGCAGGGAGTGTGGCCAGGACTTCACCCACGTGCTCCTGTAGCTGGGCCACCTCTGCACCCGCCAGGGCCCAGCCCAGCAGGACAAGGGCTACTATGAGTGGGCCCTTCTGGTCGCCGTGGAGATGGGCCATGTGGAGAGTGAGTGCCCCCGTTCCCCCTGTGCGCCTTCCGGGGCCACTCAGGTCAGGGCACACCTGGGGTTTGTGATTCGGAAACAAGTGGTGGTTTTTCCACCATCGAAAGTGCTGAGTCATGGCCAGCAGCAGATGTTGGCAAGCGCCCTGGAGACAGGCGGTTCCCATGCAGGGCCAGGTCCTCTGTGCCCTACTGAGGCAGCCAGCTTTTCCTGGTTTGCCCAGGGACCATCCTGCCTTGAGCATGGAAAGTCCTGCTTGCTGGGAATCCCTAGACATAACCCTGGGATCAAGGCAGGCTCTGCTGCGCTGGGACTTGGGGCCCCTCCATGAGCCAGGCCCTGACACCGGTTCTTGTGCCCGTGTGATCTGCTTGGTATGTTGGCAACCTGCGCACCTGTCATCCCACTTCACAGGGGACAGGGGGTGGGTGATTGCCCAAAGCCGCAGAGCAGTTCATGCAGAGTGTGTCAGGCCCCACCCACAAATGGGGCTTGTGGAGTCCTCGGGTGGCAGGGACTGAGTGTGGGAATGGGAGCTTCAGGCCAGAGAAGCCACAAAAGTGTGAGTGGCGTGATGGCGGGGCACCAGTTGGCCCCGGGTTAGGGAAGCCTCTTTAGTGTGGGACCAGAGGGTTGAGAGGATTTAGTCAAGTAATAGGTGGTGGGGGAGGGGCTGGTGGTGTAGCCTGTGTGAAGCACCAGGGATGAGCGAGTGGGGGTGAGTGAGCGGGAGTGTGAGCGGGGATGAGTGAGTTGGGGTGAGTGAGCGGAGGTGTGATGGGGGTGAGTGAGCGGGAGTGTGAGCGGGGATGAGTGGGTTGTGAGCAGGGGTGCGTGAGTGGGGTGAGTGAGCGGGAGTGTGAGCGGGGATGAGTGGGTTGTGAGCAGGGGTGCGTGAGTGGGGGTGAGTGAGTGGGAGTGTGAGCGGGGATGAATGGGGTGTGAGTGGGGGTGAGTGAGCGGGAGTGTGAGCGGGGATGAGTGGGGTGTGAGTGGGGGTGAGTGAATGGGGTGTGAGTGAACAGGAGTGTGAGCGGGGATGAGTGGGGTGTGAGCGGGGATGAGTGAGTGGGGTGAGTGAGCGGGAGTGTGAGCGGGGATGAGTGGGGTGTGAGCGGGGATGAGTGAGTGGGGGTGAGTGAGCGGGAGTGTGAGCAGGGATGAGTGGGGTATGAGCGGGGGTGAGTGAGCAGGGCTTATGCAGGGAGGTGCAGAGTTGGGAGCGGGTGGGTTGGGTGCTGGATGGTGAGAAGCTCTTCTGGAGAGCTAAGCAGGGCCTGGGGCCTCAGGCTGTGGCTTGGCCTTTTCCCCAAGAGCACTGGGGAGCCATGGGGTGCTATCGAACAGTCACTGCAGACTGAGCAGTGAACGGACAGTAGGTGGGCAGGGCTGTCTGAAATCTAGGCCGCAGAGGATAGATGAGGAAGTTGAGTCCAGGAAAATGGCTGAGTCGAGGGATACTGTTGAGTCCCCTCTGCCTTGCAGCGCTTTGTCATGGCATCGTGAGACCACTCAGAGGTGCCTCCTGTGGCCTGGGCCAGAGCCCCAGGGGCTGTGACCAAACCTGCCCATTTCCCAGCACAGGCCTGGCACCCACTCCTGGCCCTATGAGGGATGAGATTTTGGAAAGGACCATGTGAAGGGGCCCTGGTCCCATATATCTGCCCAAGGAGGGGTGGGGGGTTCTGACCCAGGCTTCTTCCCCAGGGGCATTCTCTGACTGGAAGGAGACCCTCCAGGAACCCAGCGCCCCAGCCCCCACTGCAGCCTCCGGTGGCTCCTGGCACAACAGCCTGTGGCACCTCCTCCTACGAGGCCCTCCCTGGCGTGCTGGGGGATTCAGACTTGGAAATGCAGGCCAGGGAACGGGGATCATGCTTCCCTGTCTCCCCACCCTGAGCTGAACAGTCGAGGAGACCGAGGGTGCCGCTGATGCCCCACATGCTTCCTTGGGGTCATTTTTGAGTCACTTTCGGTAGTTTGTGTCCTTCTAGGAGTGTGGCTGTTGTGTCTGGATGGTCTGATTTCTTGGTGTACAATTGTTCGTAGTGTTTTCATGGAATCCTTTTATTTCTGTCAGGTCGGCAATAATGTTTCCTCTTTCATTTCTGATTTTAGAAACTTGGGTTTTTATTTATTTATTTTTATTAGGGATGGGGTCTCATCATGTTCCCCCAGGCTGGTCTTGAATGCTGGCCTCAGCGATCCTTCCACTTCCGCCTCACAAAGCGCTGGGATGACAGGCGTGAGCCATGGTGCTCAGTCTCTGATTTTAGTCATTTGTGTCCCGTCTTTCTTTTCTTGGTCAGTCTGGAGAAATATTCGTCAATTTTGTTATTATCTTCAAAAAACCCACCTTCGGTTCTGTTGAGTATCTCTTTTGTTTTTCCATTCTCTGTATTTTTACTTCCCATTTCCACTCTCACATTTATTATTTTCTTCCTTTTATTCACTTTGGGTTTAGTTCTTTTTCTAGTTTCTCAAGGTGGAAGGTTAAGTTATTGACTTGAGATTTTTCTTCTTTCTTTGAATGTAGACATTTACAGTTATAAATTTCCCTTTCAGTGCTGCCTTAGCTGCATCTTGGAATTTTTGATACGCTGCGCTATTTTTTTTTTGTTTTAAAGACAGAGTTGTGCTCTACTGCCCAGGCTGGGGTGCAGTGGTGCAATCTTGGCTCGCTGCACCTTCTACCCAGGTTCAAGCCATTCTCATGCCTCAGCCTCCCGAGTAGCTGGAATTACAGATGTGCACCACCCCACCTGGCTAATTTTTTTTTTTTTTTTTTTTTTAATAGAGCGAGACGGGATTTCACCATGTTTCCCAGGCTGATCTCAAACTCCTGGACTCAAGAGATCCTCCCGCCTCGACCTCCCACAGTGCTGGGATGAGAGGCGTGAGCCACTGCGCTGGCCCGGGCTGTGCATTTGTTTGCATTCTTCTCAAATTAGTTTTCGGTTTCCCTGATGGTCTCTTTGACTCACTGGTTGTTTAGCAGTGTGTAATTTCCACGTATTTTTGAATCTCCCACATTTCCTTCACTGTTGATTTCCAGTTTCGTGCCAGTACAGCTGAAGAACACCTCTGCTTTGGTCTCAGTCCTTCTCCATTCACTGAGGCTCATTTTGTGGCCTGGCCCATGGTCTGTCATGGGGAATGTCCCATGGGTGCTCGAGAGGACGGTGTATTCAGCTGTTGTTGGGTGGCGTGTGTGACAGATGTCCATTCGGCGTACCTGGTTTCCGGTGTTAATCTCCGGAATGTTTCTGACACTAGAAAATCAGAAGCTTTTGACCGTTCCCAGTGCCCTGGCTTTGGGAGAGGCCAGTGAACCTGTGGGTTTGGAGCCTGGTGCCATGAGAGAAGCATGTGTGGGAACGCCAGGGGCCGGCTTTGAACCCCATTCCCCCAACATGATGCCGTGTGTGGCAGACATGACGCTTGGCTTTGCTCTCTCAGGGTTCCATCTGCGACAGGGGCTACTTGTGCCCCTGGCCTCATCAGCTCAGGCTGAAGGCGGCCCTGGTCCTGGCCAGAGGGGCTTTGTGAAGCAGAAATAGATGGCCTGGTGCAGGGGCCGAGCCTGGCCAGGACCTCGGCCCTGGGAGTTGTAAAGAAGGCCGGCCTGTACCATGAGCATCTGCATCAAGCTGTGCCCATGTCACGGTGTGCTCGGTGTCTGCCCTGGCACGGGTACATGGCCTGTCTGCACTCAGGCTCCCCGCCTATGGGGCCCAGGCTCACAGAGGTATGAAAGAGGCAAGCACGGCACCGGGGTCTCCGACCCCAGCCAGCCTCGCTTCGATGCTGGGAGACTAACGTCTTCCATTTTGTCCTCTGCCCAGGCCAGCTGCAGGCCGTCTAGCGGCTGTGCTACTTCTACAGCGCCGTCATGCCCAGCGAGGCCCAGTGTGTCATCTACCACGAGCTCCAGCTCTCCCTGGCCCGCAAGGTGGCCGACAAGGTGCTGGAGGGGCACATCCTGAAGACCATCAGTCAGCTCTACCTGTCCCTGGGCATGGAGCAGTAAGGGCTGGCTTTGCAGTGGTGGAGGTGGGGGCAGGCAGGGCAGGGAGAGGGGCACAGGGAAGCTGGCCCAGGGCGCCAGCAGCCCCCCTCCTTTTGATCATTTGGTTCTTTGGCATCAGATGCTTTGAGCTGGTGGGCCTGGGGTCGTTCCAGGGCTGCTGCTGGCCCGTGAGTCCCAGCTTGAGCCTCCCTTGTTGGGTCAAAGGTCATCTCAACCCCAGCAGAGGCAGTACGTGCACTCTGGGCTGTTCTTCCTACTGTGGTGGCTTTTGTCGTCTGACCTCTGCCTGCCCCGAATCTTCCCTCCTGGCCTTCATCTGTCCCCTTAAATGTGACCACAGCAGCCACCTGTGGCTTCTCTCCCACAGAAGACAGAGCCAGTTGTGTCACCTGCTTCCCTGGGGCACGGTTTCCAAGGTCTCACGTCCCATAAGTGGCCTACTCGGCTTCCCCCAAGCATCCTGACCTGTTGGGGTAACCATGGCCCTGGCCACCCCACCCATAGGGCCCAGTGACATTGCTGCAGTCACACCCCCTCGAGTGTTGGACTTACTGAGAGAGCAGGGAAGGAGCCAGATTCCATGGCGACCCAGGAGACTGGCTCCAGTCTTGGCCTCAGGTTCACAGAAGGAAATGGGCCAGTGTGCTAGAGCCATGCTTCTCAAAGTGTAGTCCCTGGACCAGTAGAGCAGCATCCATGTCACCTAGGAGTTTGTGGCAAGTGGGAGTTCTAGGGCCTGCCCCAGGCCTGTGGAACCAGAAGCTCTGGGGGCAGGGCCAGCAATCTGTACAGACCGGCCTCCGGGTGACTGTGATGCCTGCACACCTTGGGAACCATCGGCCCAGATAGCCTCTGAACACTAACGGCTCCTGGTGCATCTGGAGAAGACACAGGCCATGTCTGGGAGGCAGGGGAGATGGACTAGCACACTCCTCCTGCCACAGGGCAGCATGATGCTCGATTCCCTCAGAAGGATGTCCTTCATCTTTTCCATGCCGTGTGTGTTCACCCTGGCCCTCCCAGCAGCCTGGGAAGGGCAGAACACTGCACACACGAGAGGGCCGTTCCCAGTCCCCACATTCCAGGTTCATCTGTCACCAGACCCACGGGTGGAGGCAGACTGGTTCCAGGAGGATGAGAGCCCTTGTTCTGACACCTGTGTCTGATTCCAGGGCCTACAAATCTGCTCTGGACTACACCAAACGAAGTCTGGGGATTTTCATTGACCTCCAGAGGAAAGAGAAGGAGGCGTATGCCTGGCTGCAAGCAGGGAAGATCTATTACATCTTGCGGCAGAGCGAGCTGGTGACCTGTACATCCAGGTGAGTGGCAAGGGATGCAGGAGGACCCCTGTGCTGTTCACTCTCTGTCCATCCACCCATCCATTCATCCTTCCATCATTTATTTACCTGTTCATCCTTCCATCCATCCATCCATTCTTCTGTCCATCCATCCATCATCCATCCATCCACCATTCATCCATCCTTTTATCATCCATTTATTCACCCGTCTATCCATCCATTCACCTGTCCATCCACCCATCCATTCATCCTTCCATCATCTGTTTACCTGCTCATCCTTCTATCCATCAATCCATCATCCATCCATCCATCCATTCTTCCATCATCTTCCCATACACCTGTGGGTCCTTCCATCCATCCATCCATCATCCATCCATCCATCCATCCTTCCATCCTTCCATCATCCATCCGTTCATCTGTTCGTCTTTCCTCGAATCCATCCATCCATCCATCATCCATCCCTCCGTCCATCCATCTATCATCCATCCATCCTTTTATCATCCATTCATTCACCTGTCCATCCATCCATCCATTCACCTGTTCATCCATCCATTCACCTGTTCGTCCATCTATCCATCCTTCCATCTATCTTTCCATCATCCATCCAACTGTTCATCCTTCTATCCATCTATCCATCCATCATTCTTCTGTTCACCTCTTCGTCCATCCATTCACCTCTTCGTCCGTCCATCCATCTCTTCGTCCGTCCATCCATCCATCCTTCCATCCATCCATCCTTCCATCCATCCATTCTTCTGTCCATCCATGCTTCCATCCATCCTTCCATCCATCTTTCCATTATCCATCCAACCATCTTCCATCCATCCATGATCCATCCATTCACCTGTCCATCCATCCATCCATTCATTCATCATCCATCCTTTTATCATCCATCCATCCATTCACCTGTTCATCCATCCCTCCATCCATTCTTCCATCCTTCCATCATCCATTCACCTGTTCATTCTTCCATCCATCCATCATCCATCCATCCTTCCATCATTCATCCACTCGTCTGCTCATCCTTCCATCCATCCATCCATCCTTCTATCATCCATCCATTCACCTGTTAATCGTTCCATTCATCTGTTCATCCTTCCATTCATCCATCCATCATCCATCCATCCATCCATTCGTCCATCCATCATTCATTCATTCAGCCACCATCCATCCACCTGTTCATCCATTCATCCATCCATCCTTCCATCATCCGTCCATTCATCTGTTCATCCTTCCATCCATCCATCCTTCATCCATCCATCCATTTATCTATTCATCCATATATCCATCAATCCATCTATCATCCATCTATCCTTCCATCATCCATCCACTCACCTCTTGTTCATCCTTCCATCCATCCATTTATCCATTCATTCATCCATCCATCCTTCCATCCTTCCATCATCCATCCATCTTTCCATCATCCATCCTTCCATCATCCATCCATTCATCCATTCATCCTTCCATCCATCCATCATCCATCCAGCCATCATCCATCCATCTGTCCATTCATCCATCCATCCTTTTATCATCCATCCTTCATCCATTTATCATCCATCCATTCACCCGTCTATCCATCCATTCACCTGTTCATCCATCCATCCGTCCATTCATCCTTCCATCAACCATCCATTCACCTGTTCATCCTTCCATCCTTCCATCCATCCACCTGTTCATCCTTCCATCCATCCACCATTCATCCATCCACCATTCATCCATCCATCATTCATCCATCCATCCATTTATCCATTCATCCATTTATCCATTCGTCCATATATCCATCCATCATCCATCCATCCTTCCATCAACCATCTACTCACCTCCTGTTCATCCTTCCATCCATCCATCATTCATCCATCTATCCATTTATCCATTCATCCATCCATCCTTCCATCATCCATCCATTCATCTGTTCATCCTTCCATCCATCCATCATCCATCCATCCATCCATCATCCATCCATCCATCATCCATCCATCTGTCCATTCATCCATCAGTCCATTCATCCATCCATCATTCATCCATTCTTTTATCCATCCATTCACCCGTCTATCCATCCATTCACCTGTTGTTCCATCCATGTGTCCATTCATCCTTCCATCATCCATCCATTCACCTGTTCATCCTTCCATCCATCCATCATCCATCCACATATCTGTTTATCCATCCATCCATCCATCCATCCATCATCTATCCATGCTTCCATCATCCATCCATGCTTCCATCATCCATCCATCCACCTGTTCATCCTTCCATCCTTCCATCATCCATCCTTTCTCCCATCCATCCATTCACCGTTCGTCCATCCATCCACCGTTCGTCCATCCATCATTCATCCATCCACCCACCAATCTACCTATTAATCCATCCCTCCATTCATCTATCTGTCCATTTGTTTATCCACACATTCGTCTATCCACCATCTATCCATCCACATGTACATACATCATCTACCCTCCACCCATCCATACATTATCTACCCACCCATACATACATACAGACATACACACAAAATTTCACCCACCCACCCACCCATCCATCCATCCACCCACCCACCCATCCACCCATCCATCCATCCATCCATCCAAGCATTCATCTATCCGCACACCCATCCATCCATCCATGTGTCTACATCTCCTCATCCATTCATCCATCCATCCACTCATTCCTAAACCACTGCTGAGCACCTGTTGTGTGCCTTTTCCCTCCCTCCAACTGGTTCCCTCACATCCTCCCCCAGTGGCCAGCATCTTCTCCCTGAGGGCAGAGGCGTGGCCCCTCACAGTGCACAGCACCTGCTGGTATACAGCACATGCTCAAATAATGTGACCACTCAGTTAACACACAGAAGAGCTTGCTCCAAGTGACACGTGGCACATCTCCTTACAAAATGAATCTATCATAGTGACTGTTTTCAGAGGCTTTTCCAAACACAGTGTGATCTGGAACAAATTGTGAAGCCCACGAGCCTGGTGAAGCTTTCATTATTGAGCACCTGCTGTATATCTCCTTGAGCTGAGGAGAGGGATCAAGAGCTCATGGCCAAGAGAGGACCAGGCCCACCCACAAACACTGCTGATGTGGCAGGGATGTGGCAACGCAGAAAGGTGCCAGGGGCTGGGCTCCCAGCAATCTGGGGGCCACGGAGACTGTTTTGAGTGCAGGGGGAGTGGGCTAGGGCTAGCCTTGTTGGTAGGATTCACAGGTATCGGGCTCCTGGGCTGCAGCTGCTCAGTCACCTCCTGGCACTCAGGTGCATCAGTTCATTGTCCTCATGCCAGTGGTGGGGGCAGCCCTCATGCACAGGGTTTGAAAAATGCTCAGGTGTACCTGTAGTGTGTGAGAGGAAGGAGGCTGGCAAAGGTGCGCGTAGCCACCTCGCTAGGTGTGGGTCTTGAGGGAACTTCTGTCTCCTTTCAGGTGGCACAGAATGTGGACCTGTACACAGGGAACCCCAACCTGGGGCTGGAGCTGTTTGAGGCAGCTGGAGACATCTTCAATGGGGCCTGGGAGCGGGAGGAAGGCATGTCCTTCTACCGGGTGAGCTGGCCTGTGGGCTGATGTGGGTGGGCCTCAGTGGGGCACGGTAGAGGTCTCCCACCTGGAGGCAGGGCCACCCATGCACATGATGAGTTTCCAAGTGGTCTCACCGGAATGATATTGACCGTGCCCCTGCCCGGGACAAACGCTCGGGCTCTGGATGTGACAATGGCTGTACCTTTGTACCTGATGACCTCAAGCAACCATGAGTGGGAAGTCCTGTCCCCATCTTCCAGATGAGGAAACTGAGGCTCAGGCACAGGGACATGTCAAAGGACACACAGCATCAGTGGGAGGCCCAGGTCTGCATGTACCCCGAAGTGGGATGGCTTCTCCCTTCCTCTGAGCTCACAGTGTGGCTCAGCCCTGGGCACAGATAAATGTGGTGTTTTTAGAGCAGAGAGGAGTGCTGGCTCCCCCCAGTCAGACCCCCGGTGCCCAGGTGGGAGAGGCTGGTCTGAGGCTGTCGAGTGTAGCTGGATGGGCCTCAGGTGACTCTTCAGCCCCCAACTTGGGTGTCTGAACTGTGTGTTATCCCAGAGCACAGAGCTGTGTCGAGGTGCAGGGGTAGCTGGGGCGTGGGAAGCTCCAAGTACATGTTTGAGCTCTGAGGAGGGCTGTGGGCAAGGTGGGTGCTGCGGGAAACCTGACCCCACCTGCCTGTGTGGTAGGACCAGGCCCTGCCCCTGGAGTGACTACGGGCAACCGCGAGGCGGAGCTGCAGCTACAGCTGTGCAACAAGCTGGTGGCACTCCTGGCCACACTGGAGAAGCCCCAGGAGGGCTTGGAGTTTGCCTACATGGCCCTAGCACTCAGCATCACTCTGGGTAAGTCCCCTGAGCCCCCACCCTGCCAGGACCCACATTTTGCCAGAGCCCAGCCTCCAGGTCTGCAGGCCAGGAGCTGAAACAGCTGCTGGATTTTCCTGGTCTCCTGTCCAGGCAGGCAGATCGACCCAACGGGCTTCCCCGTCCGGCTGTGGGGCACAGCCCGAGGTCTCTCACGCAGTACAGAGCTCCCTGCCTGACTGAGCTCTGCTTCCTCTGCCTGTTTCTGCTGCTGACCACAAGGGCCGCCCAGTGTGCCCTCTGCCTTCCAGATATGCCAGGCATCTCGTTGGTTCCTGTATGTGTCAGGCTGAGTGGCACATTCCCTTTCTCTTGTGCCCTTCCCACCCTTATCAACCACATGGCTCTCTGGCTGATAAAATCCCAGTTCCCCTTCCAGCAGTCTGCCCCTTAAGGCCAGGTATCCCCTGGTGCTGTGCCAGGGTCGTCTGTCCCCCTCCAGAGACAGGGAACCCTAGGCAGGCCACATGCCCCAGCGCCTTGTGCCCCGTGGCCCAGTACACAGTAGGTGTGCAGCTGACTCCCCAAGGTAGGGGTTCTGATCGTGACACACCCAGGAGGAGTCAGATGTCACGTCGTTGGGTTGCCTGGAGCCGGGGTCCCGGGAGCACCTGGACTGCATGGCTTTTGGGCTCCCCTGGTTAAAACCAGTGAGCAGCCGGGCGCGGTGGCTCACGCCTGTAATCCCAGCTCTCAGGGAGGCAGAGGCGGGAGGATAGCTTGAGCCCAGGAGTTCGAGACCTGCCTGGGTAATATAGCGAGACCCCATTCTCCACAAAAAGGAAAAAAAAAAAAAAAAGACATAACACCAGTGAGCAAAGGCAGGTGGCTATGTGTAGGCACAGAGCTGGGCCATCCAAGTCCGACTTTGCCAAAGCCTCACAGTAGACAGGGGCAGGCCTTATTAGTTCTGCTTTGCAGATGGGAAAGTGAGTCTGGGAACCTGGAAGGGAATGGCCAGAGCTGCCCAGGTGACCACAGGTGCCTGGAGGCAAGCCAGGTGTGCTGCCCGGGGTCTGCATACCTGCTCCTGAGGGGCCTGTGCCCTCCCTGCCCCAGGGAGCCGCGTCCTCACACCTGCCCCTTTGGCCTGCACCCCAGGGGACCGGCTGAACGAACGCATGGACTACCACCGGCTGGCAGCCCTGCACCACCGGTTGGGCCATGGCAAGCTGGCGGAGCACTTCTACCTCAAGGCCCTGTAGCTCTGCAACTTGCCCCTGGAGTTTGACGAGGAGACCCTCTACTACGTGAAGGTGTACCTGGTGCTCGGTGACATCATCTTCTATGACCTGAAGGTGGGTAGGAGGGGCAGGGCTTGGGGTGTTCCCGGCCCCCTTGGAGTGAGATCTCCACCCAGACCCCAGAGGCCTGGGTTCCAGCCTTCCTTAGGAATGGCCCAGTGGCCTCCCTGGAGCTCTGCACCCAGCTGGAGGAGCCGGCAAGCTTAGCAGATACAACCCAGCTCCCAAGATGGCCAGGCCCCACCCTCAGGAACTCAGTCTCAGCCAGGGAGGCTGACACATGATTGTGCAATGGTGGCCTCCGAGTAGAGAAGGGGGATTGTAGTCAGGGGGGCCCTCCTGGAGGAGGTGACACCAAAGCTGAGTCTTGACAGTCAAGTGTCAAGTTGCATTTAACAAAGAAAACAGGGTTGGGAGAAGGACATTTCGGAGGACGGCATCATCCTCACATTGAATCCACGTTGCAAGATCAAATCCTGGCACCTCCTCTAGGAAGCCTGCCCAGGGTGCCAGCCTGCACTGAGCAACTCCTTCCTGGAGTCCCGAGACACCTTGAATCTTCACACCACCCAGGAAGGGTGGGGTGGGACCCCAGTGTCTTACCATTGGGTTCACAGACAGGGAAACCCCAGCTTAGGGCAGGTGCAGTGGGGCGGGGCCCCAGCCAGCCAGGCTGAGGCCTTGCTGGGTCGGGTCTGTCTCGAGGGAAGGTGCTGTGCTCCCTCTGCCCCCAGCCCTGCAGGGGTGGAGAGCTGGGACTGGCAGACTCAGACCTGGGGTGTCTCCACCCCTCTGCCCAGCAGGCACCGCTCCCCCTCAGCATCGCACCGGCGCCGCGTCAGTGCTCCTTATGGGCTGAGGGGCCAGGGCGCTCCAGTCGATCTTGGCGGCCTTAGAACAACATGGGGAGCTGCGGCAGCCCTAAGACCCCGCCCCGTTTCCTCCACCGCAGGCCTGGGGCTGCCCGGGAGGCCTCTGCCCAGTGCTGGCGACACCTGGTGGTCAGAAGTGGTCCCTGTGGTCTCCCAAGTCCCAGCCAGACAGGGAGGTGCCAGGTGTCAGGCCCAGAGGGACGCTGCTCACCGCTCAGGGGCTCGCCTGGGACCCAGGGGGACTGGCCTCCCAGAAGAGGCCTTTATCTCTCTTGGTCAAGCCTGCCGCCCATTCCGCCTGTCCAGGAGAAAGGAAAGGGCCAAGTAGTACCTGAGAGGCCAAAGTCCACGGTTGGGGTCGAGGGGCAGAGGCCTCCTTCACCTACTTCCCATGCACAGTCCTCCTTCCCATGTACAACCTTCCTTCACCTCCTTCCCGTGCACAACCTTCCTTCACCTCCTTCCCGTGCACAACCTTCCTTCACCTCCTTCCCGTGCACAACCTTCCTTCACCTCCTTCCCATGCACAACCTTCCTTCACCTCCTTCCCATGCACAGCCCTCTGGGCCTCATCGTGACTATGCTGTCAGCGCGGGCCAGCTTCCCACAGGGAGGCCGCCTTGGAATTCCCCAAGGGCGGCTGTCTTTCCAAGGCTACACCCTCCTCCTTGTATAGGAGGCTCTGGACCCAGGGCCCAGAGGAGTGGGAGAAAAAGCTGGGCTGGATGGAGCCTGGAAGGCTGGCAGAGAAGCAGGGGTAAATGGGCATCTTTGCCAATTGCCTCTAAAATGGGGTCCCCTTTAGTCTACACATGAGAGTGAGCCCTGGAATAGGGTGGATTAGGTGTGTCCTGGCTCAGCCTGCCACTCACTAGCTGCTTCACACACTACAGGCACATGGAAATGCACACGCAAATGCACACAGACACAGGCACACGCACACACAGGCACGCACACACACAGGCACATGCACACACACAGGCGCGCGCACACACAGGCATGCACACAGGCACAGAAACATGCACAAGCACATGCACAGGCACACGCAGAGACATATGCTTTGGCTGGCTTCTTCCTGTTTAGTTGGGAAGCCCCCACCCCTTCAGGAAGCCTTTGCCTTCCACCCCCGGCTGAGTCTGGGGCCTCCTGGGCTTCCCTCTGCCACAGCCCGGGCCACCCTGTGTGGTCAGTGTTCACTCAAAGGTCCCTCAGACTGGGAGCAAGGACGTTAGGCTCAGCCACGCACCCAGCACAGAGTCCAGTGTTCGGCTGGGCTGGGGGGCATTGGATGAGCAGTGGCGGTGACTCGGGGCCTTCTCATGCCCCTGCTCCGTGTGTGGGGCGGGGCAGTGAGGGAATGGACTGCTGCATCTTGGACTTTCTCATTGGCCCTGGGAGCCATCTTGAGATGGTAAAGAGGAACAGGCCAGGCATGGGTCTTAGAGAGGTCCCTTGGGTGACCCCCATGTGGAGGAGGTGCCTGGGGAGAAGCCGGGTGGGGGATGGGAGGGTCAAGGAGGAGGTCTGGGAGACGGCATCCCAACCCAGGGATGGTGAGTTTGAGCCAAAGATGCATTGAAAACAGGAGTGGATGTCTGGGGAGTCACACTCCGTCAGTATTTCAGGGAACATTGCCAGAGAGGACACCTGTGAGATGGTTTTGTACCTGGCCTGGCCCGTGGAGGGCCTGGAAATGGTCAGCATGGACAGGGGCCAGAGGGGAGCCTGGGTCACTCAACGCTGTGCCCCTGCTGTGGCTTGGAGCCACGGGTCCTGCATGGAACTCTCAGAGCAGGCAGGATCTGCCCTGACCTCAGCCCATGGGGAAAGCAGCCACTGCCTGCAGAGAGGGTGGCACTGGGGCAGGAGGCTTGGGGTGAGTGGGGCATAGGGACACTCAGGAAGGCTTCCAGGGGTGTCAGGGTCATCCCCACCTCCTGCAGCTGAGACCACAGCAGTGTCACAGGCTTCGGGGCTCATGGGGTGAGCCAGCATTGGCTGGACATGTGGAATGACCTGGAGACAGGAACGGCCTCTGGGAAGACGGGCTCCGAGTCCCCCTTTTGCTGAGCATGGCCTGTCCCTTTCAGGACCCCTTTTGATGCAGCCGGGTACTACCAGCTGGCACTGGCAGCTGCCGTGGACCTGGGCAACAAGAAGGCACGGCTGAAGATCTACACGTGGCCGGCCACCATCTCCCACAACTTCCTCCTGGACCGCGAGAAGTCGATCCTCTTCTACCAGAAGGCCAGGACCTTCGCCACAGAACTCAACATCCGCAGGGTCAACCTACCTCCTCTGCCACTCTGCGGGTGGGCCCCCTGGTTGACCCTCAGCCACCCTCGCTGAGGACAGCATCCGAGGGAATGGGTTTTGTGCAAGGAGGATGGTCTCCTGCCTCTCCTGGTGTCTCCGTGGCTCATTTTCTGGGAAATGGAGGCATGAAAACACGGTTCAAATAGCAATAAATGGTTTTTTTTGCAATAACATACCAAAGTCCCCAGGGCATCCTTCCCTGTGTGCTTCCTGGGCTGTGTCTAGGGGCCAGCTCCTTCCCTGGTGGCAGCCCTCTTGGGGATGAGAAGGACTGTGAGTCCAACAGACCTGGGCCAGGTCACCATGAGCCTAGGTTTCCTCGGCGGCCAGAGGGGAGATGGTGGTGGAACTCTGGGCACCTCCCTGCTCTCCCTGCTCAGAGCTTTTGCTGTAGGTCTCGTGCCGCCGTTGCCTTTAACCTTCAGGCCACTGTGCCCGGATGTGGGGGATGCTAGTGTCCCTGTTCGCCATTGGAGAAATAGAGGCACAGAGAGGTTAGGTGTCTGGCCGACCGTCACACAGCAGGTAGGGGCGGAGACGCAGAGCCCAGTACACTGACCACCACACCACCCTGTCAGCCTGCAGCCAGGAAGGTGTCCCCCATTAGGACCCAAGGTCAGCTCCTGGACCTCTCTTGTGGTCTCAGGAGAGCCACAGGCCAGTGAGGGTGGCGACGGGGATCCCTCAGTCAGTGTCCTCTGCTCCCAGACTTGGTTGGGCCAAGCCTGGCTAGTCCCACCTCTGGCCACTGGTCAGCCCTGTGGGAAGTGAGATGCAGGGATCTCCGCCTGTGTAGACGCTGTTACTTGGTATTGAAAGCCTTATCTGGGCTGACCGCAGCCATCCCCACATGCCCCTCCCCTTCCGGCCCCCGGCCCTCATCCCAGTCCCAGGAATCCCAGGTTTTCCTTCTTGGAATCTCTGGGCCCCAGGGAACACAGCTCACACGGTCTCTTTGCCAGTTTACGGCAAGGAAACCGAGGTTCAGAGACTGTGGGTGTCCCACGTGATTCTCACGTACACTGCACTCTCCCAGGCCCCTCTTTTAAACACTTTAAATGAGGTGACATTCACATCACATGCAATTAACTATTGCAACGCGATTAATGTGGTGGCATTTGTGCATTCACAGTCCTGTGCAACCACTCACGCCATCTAGTTTCAAAATGTGTTCATCTCCCCAGAAGAAACCTCCCATCCTCACTAAGCAGTTACCCCTCCTTGGTATCCCCCAAGCCCCTCGTTTAATGGAAGGGGAAACTGAGGCCCGCAGAGAGACTTGCCAGTGGATGGAGCTCTGATAATAAGGAATCAGGCACCCATCTGCTGGTTCAATCCTGGGTTGGTTTTCCACCCAGCAGAGGTGACAGAGCCAGGAGGTTCTGGGACCCCATGCTTGCAGCCAGAGCCCTACCCTGAGCCTCCCCACCAGGGGGCAGCAGAGAGCTTTCCAGAACCAGCCGCGGGGCTGGCAGGAAGCAGCGCGTCAGAACTGCTGACAAACCTCACGAGGACTCCAGATCGCTGTCTCGGTGGGTTGGGCTTGGGAATTGGAGAGGAGGCCCCATGATTGGAAACGAAGACAGCACGGCCTGGCTGGAGCAGCCGGAAGCGCCGTCACGTTGCCTGAGGACAGACTTCGTGCCCGCTGGGTTGGACCTGCAGCCATTCTTCTCGGGGTGGGGCCCCTAGGTCAGGGTTGCTCTTGGTCCCCGACCTGCCTCAGAGTCCGGGGGGCTTTGGAACTGTGCCTCTCCATCTCCACCCACCCTGGCTGGTGCCATGAGGGGCCTGTATCCTGGGATCCTGTTCCTCTTGGGCAGCAGAGACTGGGGGACCAGAGGAGATGACGGGTCTTCAAGCCCCACATTCAAACCCCAGCCCACCACTGACAGTCTGGGGGTTCGGGATGAGGGAGTTGATGTCTCTGAGCCCCAGTTTTGCCACCACTAAAATGAGGCCGACATACTGGGGCAGAGTGCCAGTCCCCGGGCTAACAGGCCTGTTTCCTACTGACAATCCCTCTTACCCCTAGGAACAGCTCCAACAACCACACACTAGAGAACACTCAACCCAGGCCAACTTGTCAGAGGCACGAGAACCAGAGCGACTCCATCTTGAATGGGGGCTGGGTAAAGGGAGGCTGAGACCTGCTGGGCCGCATTCCCAGGAGGCTAGGCATTCTTAGTCACAGGATGAGATAGGAGGTCCCCACAAGATACAGGTCATAAAGACCTTGCTGATAAAGCAAGTTGCAGTAAAGTCGGCCAAAGCCCACCAAACCCAAGATGGCCACGAGAGTGACCTCTGATTGTCCTCACGGCTCATTATGTGCTAATTATAATGCATTAGCTGTTACAAGACACTCCGACCAGCGCCACGACAGTTTACAGATGCCATGGCAACATCTGGAGGTTGCCCTACATGGTCTTAGAAGGGAGGGCAGAAACTCTCAGTTCTGGGAATTGCCCACCCCTTTCCTGGAACACTCATGAATAGTCCAACCCTTGTTTAGCGTATGATCAAGAAATAACCATGAAAATGGGCAACCAGCAGCCTTTGGCGCCACTTTGCCTATGGAGCAGCCATTCTTTTTTTTCTTTTTTTTCTTTTTTTTTTTTTTGAGATGGAGTCTCGCTCTGTTGGCCGAACTGGAATGCAGTGGCGTGATCTTGGCTCACTACAACCTCTACCTCTTGGGTTCAAGCGATTCTCTTGCCTCAGCCTTCCTAGTAGCTGGGATTACAGGCACCTGCCACCACGCCCAGTTAATGTTTTGTATTTTAGTGGCGACAGGGTTTTGCCATGTTGGACCAGGCTGGTCTCGAACTTCTCACCTCAGGTGATCCACCTGCCTCGGCATCCCAAAGTTATAGGATTACAGGAGTGAGCCATTGCGCCCGGCCAGAGTAGCCATTCTTTTATTCCTTTCCTTTCCTAATAAACTTGATTTCACTTTATGGACTCGCCCCGAATTCTTTCTTCTGTGAGATCCAAGAAACCTCTCTTGGGGTCTGGATCGGAACCGCTTTCCAGTAACAAACTTGCTTAACCTCTCAGACCCTTTTTCTCTTCATCTGTAACCAAAGACAAAGACTCCCCCGAGGTTCCAAAAGTGTGGAGAGAACGCATGGGAAACGAGGGGCACAGAGTTGGTGTGCAGAACCAATATCACAAACTGAGTGTCAAGCCACTGTCATACTGGAAGGAATATCATGCTCTCCCCCACAACTTATGAGGAACAATATCACAGGGAGGTGTGTACCTTCTCCGGTAGTGGGACTAGTATCATCATCTCTTCCTTTAGATGACAGGAACGATGTCACAGGGTGGGTGTACACCCCGTGTGTTTTTGGAAGCAATGTCATTCTCTCCTAGGTTTTACGATTCACATCACAGGCGGGGTGTACACCCCTTGTTATATTGGATGGCGTCTCATCCTCTTTCAACCTGTATCTTTAGAACAATATCCCATGGGGGTTGTATATCTCTTCAATATTGGTAGTAATACCATCTTCTCCTTTCCTGGATATGAGAAACAATATCACAGGAGGTGTGTACACCCCTTGCGATGTTGGTAGTAATATCACCTCTCCCCTGTGGTTATTAAGGACAAAATCCCAGGGTGGCTGTACGGTTCCTACTTTATTGGGAGTAATATCATCCATTCACCCCCTGGATATCAGGAACCATATCACAGAAGAGTTGTCCACCCCCTTCGATATTATCAGCCATGTCATCTTCTTCCCGCCTGGATATTAGGAACCATACCCGAGGTTTGGGGGCGGTGTACACCCACTGCGATATCGAAAGTAAAATCAGCCTCTTTCCCGCTGGATATTAGGAACGATATCACGGGTGTGTGTGCACCTTCTGGGATATTGGGAGTACTATCAGCCTCCACCCTGCTGCATATCAGGAACAACACAAAGGGGGCAGGGTGGTTACATCCCCTGTGATATTGAGAGCAATACTCTTCTCTTTCCCCTGTACATTAGAAACTACATCACAGGGGTCTGTACACCTTCAGCGATATTGGGATTCCTGTTATCCTCTCCCCCATTGAATGTCGAAAACGATATCACAGAAGGGTGTACACCCCCTGCAATATGGCCAGTAACATCATCGTCTCTACCTTTGGATACTAGGAACAACATCACAGAGGGTGTGTACACTCCCCTGCAATATTGGGCATAATGTTATCCTCTCTTCCCCTGGATATTAGAAACGATATCCCTGGTGGAGGGAGGTGGAGTACATTAAGAACAACATCACTGGGTGGGTGTACTCCCCCTGTGATACTGTGTGTAGTATCATCCTCTCTTGCCTAGGATATTAAGAACAATATCACAGGAGGGGGGTACAGCCACAGTCCCTGCGTTATTGGGAGTAATAGCGTCTTCTTCCACTCTAGATATAAGCAACAATATCTCTGGGTTTGTGTATATCCCTTGCGATATAGGGCATATTGTCATTGTCACCCAATGTGGATATTGGGTGCAGTGTCTCAGCGGGGTTTACACCTTCTTCGATATTGGGAGTAATATCATCCTCTCCCCTCAGGATCGTAGGCTAAATGTCGAAGGGGTTTTACAACTCGTACGATATGGGCAGTAATAGCATCCTATCCCCACCTGGATGTTAGGAACTATATCACAGGGGACTGTACACTTCTTGGCATATTGGGAATCTTATCATCCTCTCCCATTTTGGATATTATGAAAAATATTAGAAACGAGGTGTACACCCGCTGAGATATTGAGAGTAATATTATGCTCTCCTCTTCGGGATATTAGGAACAATATTGCAGGAGGTGTGTACAACCCCTGTGATATTGGGAGTAATATCATTCTCTCTCTTTGAATATAAGAAACCATATCACAGGAGGATGTACCCCCCCGGTGATACTGGGAGTCATATGATGTTATTCGGAACAATAGCACAGTGGGTGTGTAAAATCCCTGCAATATTGCCACTAGTATTATCTTCTCCATCCCAGGATATAAGGAACAATATCAGAAGGGGAGGTACACCCCTGTGATATTGGGGATAATATCTTCCTCTCCCCGGCTGGCTATTAGTAATATCTTCCTCTCTCCGGCTGGATGTGAGGGAAAATATCACAGTGGAGGTCGACGCCCTTTGTGATATTGGGAGTAATATTATCCTCTCGCAGGTTGGATAGAGGGAACAAGATGACCGCAAGGATGAATACACGCTGCGGTAGTTTCATTCATGTCAGCCACTACCCCCTGCTTATTAGGAATAACATCATAGAGGAGTGAACACTTTCTTCGATATTGGGAGTAATATCATCTTCTCAATGCCGGATATCAGGAACAAGCCTATTAATTGTTAATATTAATAAATACAATAAAAATTGATACTAATCATCAACATCACTAATGACAATAAAGATACTAAATATTATTGATTCAAAATGTTAACGATTAGTATTAATAATTAATAATCATAACACTATTAATAATAAAATAATGGTATCAATAACTAATGTTACTTAAATCAATACAAAGTGATACTGGCAAAAACACAATAATTAATATTAAGAATTAATATTAATAAATGACATAATTATTAAAAATTAATTTTGGGCATCCATCATCTATTTAAATTAATTATCAATATTAATGAGAAAATATTAATTAATAATATTATTGATAATTATTATAATTGATTCTTAATATTTAATAAATAATTCTATCATTGTTCCCTGAGCAATATTCTGAAGATACACACCCGTCTGTGAAAGAGTTAATCATTTCCAGAGAGAGAAACGATACTACTCAACATATCGAAAACAGGATGTGAGTCCACAATGGCTCCCAATAGCCAAGGGGGGGAGAGGGGGTGGCTATTGGTCCCCACCTCGCGGGGGGTGGCTCACCCCCCTGCGAGGTGGCTCCCAATAGCCAAGGGGGGGAGAGGGGGTGGCTATTGGTCCCCACCTCGCAGGGGGGTGGCTCACCCCCCTGCGAGGTGGCTCCCAATAGCCAAGGGGGGGAGAGGGGGTGGCTATTGGTCCCCACCTCGCAGGGGGGTGGCTCACCCCCCTGCGAGGTGGCTCCCAATAGCCAAGGGGGGGAGAGGGGGTGGCTATTGGTCCCCACCTCGCAGGGGGGTGGCTCACCCCCCTGCGAGGTGGCTCCCAATAGCCAAGGGGGGGAGAGGGGGTGGCTATTGGTCCCCACCTCGCAGGGGGGTGGCTCACCCCCCTGCGAGGTGGCTCCCAATAGCCAAGGGGGGGAGAGGGGGTGGCTATTGGTCCCCACCTCGCAGGGGGGTGGCTCACCCCCCTGCGAGGTGGCTCCCAATAGCCAAGGGGGGGAGAGGGGGTGGCTATTGGTCCCCACCTCGCAGGGGGGTGGCTCACCCCCCTGCGAGGTGGCTCCCAATAGCCAAGGGGGGGAGAGGGGGTGGCTATTGGTCCCCACCTCGCAGGGGGGTGGCTCACCCCCCTGCGAGGTGGCTCCCAATAGCCAAGGGGGGGAGAGGGGGTGGCTATTGGTCCCCACCTCGCAGGGGGGTGGCTCACCCCCCTGCGAGGTGGCTCCCAATAGCCAAGGGGGGGAGAGGGGGTGGCTATTGGTCCCCACCTCGCAGGGGGGTGGCTCACCCCCCTGCGAGGTGGCTCCCAATAGCCAAGGGGGGGAGAGGGGGTGGCTATTGGTCCCCACCTCGCAGGGGGGTGGCTCACCCCCCTGCGAGGTGGCTCCCAATAGCCAAGGGGGGGAGAGGGGGTGGCTATTGGTCCCCACCTCGCAGGGGGGTGGCTCACCCCCCTGCGAGGTGGCTCCCAATAGCCAAGGGGGGGAGAGGGGGTGGCTATTGGTCCCCACCTCGCAGGGGGGTGGCTCACCCCCCTGCGAGGTGGCTCCCAATAGCCAAGGGGGGGAGAGGGGGTGGCTATTGGTCCCCACCTCGCAGGGGGGTGGCTCACCCCCCTGCGAGGTGGCTCCCAATAGCCAAGGGGGGGAGAGGGGGTGGCTATTGGTCCCCACCTCGCAGGGGGGTGGCTCACCCCCCTGCGAGGTGGCTCCCAATAGCCAAGGGGGGGAGAGGGGGTGGCTATTGGTCCCCACCTCGCAGGGGGGTGGCTCACCCCCCTGCGAGGTGGCTCCCAATAGCCAAGGGGGGGAGAGGGGGTGGCTATTGGTCCCCACCTCGCAGGGGGGTGGCTCACCCCCCTGCGAGGTGGCTCCCAATAGCCAAGGGGGGGAGAGGGGGTGGCTATTGGTCCCCACCTCGCAGGGGGGTGGCTCACCCCCCTGCGAGGTGGCTCCCAATAGCCAAGGGGGGGAGAGGGGGTGGCTATTGGTCCCCACCTCGCAGGGGGGTGGCTCACCCCCCTGCGAGGTGGCTCCCAATAGCCAAGGGGGGGAGAGGGGGTGGCTATTGGTCCCCACCTCGCAGGGGGGTGGCTCACCCCCCTGCGAGGTGGCTCCCAATAGCCAAGGGGGGGAGAGGGGGTGGCTATTGGTCCCCACCTCGCAGGGGGGTGGCTCACCCCCCTGCGAGGTGGCTCCCAATAGCCAAGGGGGGGAGAGGGGGTGGCTATTGGTCCCCACCTCGCAGGGGGGTGGCTCACCCCCCTGCGAGGTGGCTCCCAATAGCCAAGGGGGGGAGAGGGGGTGGCTATTGGTCCCCACCTCGCAGGGGGGTGGCTCACCCCCCTGCGAGGTGGCTCCCAATAGCCAAGGGGGGGAGAGGGGGTGGCTATTGGTCCCCACCTCGCAGGGGGGTGGCTCACCCCCCTGCGAGGTGGCTCCCAATAGCCAAGGGGGGGAGAGGGGGTGGCTATTGGTCCCCACCTCGCAGGGGGGTGGCTCACCCCCCTGCGAGGTGGCTCCCAATAGCCAAGGGGGGGAGAGGGGGTGGCTATTGGTCCCCACCTCGCAGGGGGGTGGCTCACCCCCCTGCGAGGTGGCTCCCAATAGCCAAGGGGGGGAGAGGGGGTGGCTATTGGTCCCCACCTCGCAGGGGGGTGGCTCACCCCCCTGCGAGGTGGCTCCCAATAGCCAAGGGGGGGAGAGGGGGTGGCTATTGGTCCCCACCTCGCAGGGGGGTGGCTCACCCCCCTGCGAGGTGGCTCCCAATAGCCAAGGGGGGGAGAGGGGGTGGCTATTGGTCCCCACCTCGCAGGGGGGTGGCTCACCCCCCTGCGAGGTGGCTCCCAATAGCCAAGGGGGGAGAGGGGGTGGCTATTGGTCCCCACCTCGCAGGGGGGTGGCTCACCCCCCTGCGAGGTGGCTCCCAATAGCCAAGGGGGGGAGAGGGGGTGGCTATTGGTCCCCACCTCGCAGGGGGGTGGCTCACCCCCCTGCGAGGTGGCTCCCAATAGCCAAGGGGGGGAGAGGGGGTGGCTATTGGTCCCCACCTCGCAGGGGGGTGGCTCACCCCCCTGCGAGGTGGCTCCCAATAGCCAAGGGGGGGAGAGGGGGTGGCTATTGGTCCCCACCTCGCAGGGGGGTGGCTCACCCCCCTGCGAGGTGGCTCCCAATAGCCAAGGGGGGGAGAGGGGGTGGCTATTGGTCCCCACCTCGCAGGGGGGTGGCTCACCCCCCTGCGAGGTGGCTCCCAATAGCCAAGGGGGGGAGAGGGGGTGGCTATTGGTCCCCACCTCGCAGGGGGGTGGCTCACCCCCCTGCGAGGTGGCTCCCAATAGCCAAGGGGGGGAGAGGGGGTGGCTATTGGTCCCCACCTCGCAGGGGGGTGGCTCACCCCCCTGCGAGGTGGCTCCCAATAGCCAAGGGGGGGAGAGGGGGTGGCTATTGGTCCCCACCTCGCAGGGGGGTGGCTCACCCCCCTGCGAGGTGGCTCCCAATAGCCAAGGGGGGGAGAGGGGGTGGCTATTGGTCCCCACCTCGCAGGGGGGTGGCTCACCCCCCTGCGAGGTGGCTCCCAATAGCCAAGGGGGGGAGAGGGGGTGGCTATTGGTCCCCACCTCGCAGGGGGGTGGCTCACCCCCCTGCGAGGTGGCTCCCAATAGCCAAGGGGGGGAGAGGGGGTGGCTATTGGTCCCCACCTCGCAGGGGGGTGGCTCACCCCCCTGCGAGGTGGCTCCCAATAGCCAAGGGGGGGAGAGGGGGTGGCTATTGGTCCCCACCTCGCAGGGGGGTGGCTCACCCCCCTGCGAGGTGGCTCCCAATAGCCAAGGGGGGGAGAGGGGGTGGCTATTGGTCCCCACCTCGCAGGGGGGTGGCTCACCCCCCTGCGAGGTGGCTCCCAATAGCCAAGGGGGGGAGAGGGGGTGGCTATTGGTCCCCACCTCGCAGGGGGGTGGCTCACCCCCCTGCGAGGTGGCTCCCAATAGCCAAGGGGGGGAGAGGGGGTGGCTATTGGTCCCCACCTCGCAGGGGGGTGGCTCACCCCCCTGCGAGGTGGCTCCCAATAGCCAAGGGGGGGAGAGGGGGTGGCTATTGGTCCCCACCTCGCAGGGGGGTGGCTCACCCCCCTGCGAGGTGGCTCCCAATAGCCAAGGGGGGGAGAGGGGGTGGCTATTGGTCCCCACCTCGCAGGGGGGTGGCTCACCCCCCTGCGAGGTGGCTCCCAATAGCCAAGGGGGGGAGAGGGGGTGGCTATTGGTCCCCACCTCGCAGGGGGGTGGCTCACCCCCCTGCGAGGTGGCTCCCAATAGCCAAGGGGGGGAGAGGGGGTGGCTATTGGTCCCCACCTCGCAGGGGGGTGGCTCACCCCCCTGCGAGGTGGCTCCCAATAGCCAAGGGGGGGAGAGGGGGTGGCTATTGGTCCCCACCTCGCAGGGGGGTGGCTCACCCCCCTGCGAGGTGGCTCCCAATAGCCAAGGGGGGGAGAGGGGGTGGCTATTGGTCCCCACCTCGCAGGGGGGTGGCTCACCCCCCTGCGAGGTGGCTCCCAATAGCCAAGGGGGGGAGAGGGGGTGGCTATTGGTCCCCACCTCGCAGGGGGGTGGCTCACCCCCCTGCGAGGTGGCTCCCAATAGCCAAGGGGGGGAGAGGGGGTGGCTATTGGTCCCCACCTCGCAGGGGGGTGGCTCACCCCCCTGCGAGGTGGCTCCCAATAGCCAAGGGGGGGAGAGGGGGTGGCTATTGGTCCCCACCTCGCAGGGGGGTGGCTCACCCCCCTGCGAGGTGGCTCCCAATAGCCAAGGGGGGGAGAGGGGGTGGCTATTGGTCCCCACCTCGCAGGGGGGTGGCTCACCCCCCTGCGAGGTGGCTCCCAATAGCCAAGGGGGGGAGAGGGGGTGGCTATTGGTCCCCACCTCGCAGGGGGGTGGCTCACCCCCCTGCGAGGTGGCTCCCAATAGCCAAGGGGGGGAGAGGGGGTGGCTATTGGTCCCCACCTCGCAGGGGGGTGGCTCACCCCCCTGCGAGGTGGCTCCCAATAGCCAAGGGGGGGAGAGGGGGTGGCTATTGGTCCCCACCTCGCAGGGGGGTGGCTCACCCCCCTGCGAGGTGGCTCCCAATAGCCAAGGGGGGGAGAGGGGGTGGCTATTGGTCCCCACCTCGCAGGGGGGTGGCTCACCCCCCTGCGAGGTGGCTCCCAATAGCCAAGGGGGGGAGAGGGGGTGGCTATTGGTCCCCACCTCGCAGGGGGGTGGCTCACCCCCCTGCGAGGTGGCTCCCAATAGCCAAGGGGGGGAGAGGGGGTGGCTATTGGTCCCCACCTCGCAGGGGGGTGGCTCACCCCCCTGCGAGGTGGCTCCCAATAGCCAAGGGGGGGAGAGGGGGTGGCTATTGGTCCCCACCTCGCGGGGGGTGGCTCACCCCCCTGCTATATTGGAAGTAATGGCAGCCTCTCCTCTCCCTGAATATTAGGAGCACTATCCCAGGCTAGGTGTACACCTCCTGCTCTATGAGGCGTCATATCATTCTCTTCCTTCCAGGATATTAATAACTGTGTCACAGGCCGGGTGAACACAGCTTGCCATACTGTGATTATTATCATACTCTCCCCCTCCGGATACTAGGAACCATATCACAGAAGACCTGTACTCTCCCTGGGATATTCGGAGTAATATCATAAGCTTCTCCCGTGAATATTAGGAGCAATTTCACCAGGTGGCTGTCCATTCTTTGTTATGTTGGGTTTCATGTCCTACTCTTTCACCGTAGATATTAGGATTAATGTCACCACGTGAGTGTACACCTACTGCGGTATTAAAACTGGTATCATGATCTCCGTCCCTGGATATTAGGAACGACATCACAGGTAGGTGTACACTCCTTGTGGTATTAGGAGTAATAATATGGTTAATTATTAAACATAAATGATTGATTTTAATAATTATCAATGACACTATTAATTAGTAAATACCATTATTAATTTTGGATAACTCTTTTACATATGTGATTATGCACGCTTAAAATTAATTATTAATTTTAATGTCATTTAACAATATTATTAGTTCTTAATATGAATCATTATTTTATTACCAACATCTCTTAGTAATGATTTAAGCAACATTAATTGTTGAAATCATTATTTTATTATTAATAATATTACTATTAATTATTAATATTAATCATTAACATTTTAAACCAGTATTAATTTTTACTATCTTAATTATGATTATTAATATCGATGATTATTATTAATTTTTGTATTTATTAATATTAATAATTAATAGACTTGTTCCTGATATCCAGCGGGGAGAAGAGGATATTACTCCCAACATCGAGGAAAGTGTACACCCCTCTATGATGTTATTCCTAATAGCCAGGGGGTATAAGATAACATTATTGAAACTATCGCAGTGGGTGTCTGTCCCCTCGGTGGTCTTGTTTCTTATATCCTGGGTGGGAGAGGATGATATGACTCCCAATATCGCAGTGGGTGTAGACCTCCCCCATGATATTGTCCCTAACATCCAAAGGTGGAGAGGATGATACTTCTTTCGATTTCACAGTGGGTGTACACCACCCCTGTGATATGATTCCTAATATCCAGTGGGCGAGAGGAATAGTCTCAATATTGCAGGAGGTGTACACTGCCGAGTGATATTGTTCCTAATATTCAGGGATGGAGAAGATATCACCCCGTATAGAGCAGTGGGTGTTCACTCCTTCTGTGACATTGTTCCTAATAGCCAGCTGGGGAGAGGAAGACATTACTCCCAATATTGTAGGGGGATACACCGCCTTGTGATATTGTTTCCTATATCCTGGGAGGGAGACGATGATGCCAGCGGCAATATCGCAGGGGGTGTACACACCCACTGTGATATTGTTCTGAATATCCAGAGGGAAAGAAAATGATATGACTCCCAATATCACAGGGGGTGTACATCCTCCTGTGATATTGTTTCTTATATTCAGGGGGAGAGGATGATATGACTCCCAATATCGCAGGGGTTGTACACACCTCCAGCGATATTGTTCCTAATGTCCCAAAGGGGAGAGCATAATATTTCTCTCAATATCGTAGGGGGTGTACACCTACTTTGTAATATTGTTCTTAATATCCACGATGGGAGAGGATGATATGACTCCCAATATCACAAGAAGTGTACAGCCACCTGTGATATAGTTCCTAACATCTGGGTGAGGAGAGGATGATATTACTGCCCATACCGCTCGAGTTGTAAAACCGCTTTGATATTTTGCCTATAATCCTGAGGGGAGAGGATGATATTGCTCCCAATATCGAAGAAGGCATACACCCCCCTGTGACACTATGCCTAATATCCACTTTGGGAGACGATGACACTACGCCCAATATCGCAGGGGATGTACACCCACAGTGGGATATTGTTCCTTATATAGAGAATGGGAGAAGATGCTATTGCTCCCAATAGCGCAGGGACTGTGGCTGTACACCCCTCCTGTGATACTGTTCTTAATATGCTAGGGAAGAGAGGATGATACTACACCCAATATTGCAGGGGAAGTACACCCACCCAGTGATATTGTTCTTAATGTACTCCACCTCCCACCACCAGGGATATCGTTCCTAATATCCAGGGGAAGAGAGGATAACATTAAGCCCAATATCGTGGGGCAGTGTCACACCCTCTGTGATGTTGTTCCTAGTATCCAAAGGTAGAGACAATGATATTACTGGCCATATGGCAGGGGGTGTACACCTTTCTGTGATATCGTTTTGGACATTCAGTGGGGGAGAGGATAACATGAATCGCAATATCGCTGAAGGTGTACAGACCTCTGTGATGTAGTTCCTAATATACAGGGGAAAGAGAAGAATATTGCTCTCAATATCACAGGGGGTGTAACCACCCTGCCCCCTGTATATTGTTCCAGATATGCAGCGGGGTGGAGGCTGACAGTACTCCCAATATCCCAGAAGGTGCACACACACCTGTGATATAGTTCCTAATATCCAGCGGGAAAGAGGCTGATTTTACTTTTGATATCGCAGTGGGTGTACACCGCCCCCAAACCTCGGGTATCGTTCCTAATATCCAGGCGGGAAGAAGATGACATGGCTGATAATATCGAAGGGGGTGGACCCCTCTTCCGTGATATGGTTCCTCTTATCCAGGGGGTGAATGGATGATATTACTCCCAATAAAGTAGGAACCGTACAGCCACCCTGGGATTTTGTCCTTAATAACCACAGGGGAGAGGTGGTATTACTACCAACATCGCAAGGGGTGTACACCCCTCCTGTGATATTCTTTCTTACATCCAGGAAAGGAGAAGATGGTATTACTACCAATATTGAAGGGATGGACAGCCCCCAAGAGATATTGTTCTAAAGATACCGGTTGAAGGAGGATGAGATTCCATCCAATATAACAAGGGGTGTACACCCCGCCTGTGATATGAATCGTAAAACCTAGAAGAAGAGAGAATGACATTGCTTCCAAAAACACACGGGGTTAACACCCACCCTGTGATATTGTTCCTGTCATCCAAAGGAAGAGATGATGATACTACTCCAACTAACGGAGAAGGTACACACCCCCCTGTGATATTGTTCCTCATAAGTTGTGGGGGAGAGCATGATATTACTTCCAGTATGACAGTGGCTTGACACCCAGTCTGTGATATTGCTCCTAATTTCCAGTAGGTAAAGTACGATGTTCCTGCCAAGAGAGTAGTGGATGTACAGCTGCCCTGTGATATGTCTCTGAATATTCAGGGAAACAAAGGACGACATTACCCCAAATCTCCCAAAAAGTGTACACCCGTTGTGTGGTATGGTTGCTAATATCCGGAGATGCAGAGGATGGTATTTGTTCTCCTGTCGCAGGCTGTGTACACACAACCTGTGAAATTGTTCCTAATATCCTGAACAAAAGAGATGCTAATAATGGACACACATTGCAGGGGGGAGTAATTGGCTATTACGATCCACATCGCAGGGGGTGAGGCACTCCCCACGATATGGGGAGTAATAACAACCCCCTCTCCCCACTGGCTATTACGATCCATGTCGCAGGGCACTTCAGGACACCTGCCCTGCCCCAACCTTAACCGAGACAGTGGGTGTCATGGGACCACCTCAGGGTGGGTGGCAGCTCAGCTCGAAGGTATCCCTGCTGCCAAAGACCAACTGCTCCTGCTAGTTTGAATCTGGCCACAGGGTCTCTGTTGGTGAGACAGGTGACCTTGAGGCAGACACCCTGAAATCTAGCACGACAGAGCTCAACACCCCCATGAGAGGCACCATAGCACGCAGACTTTGCAGACATACTAGCGAAGGCCACAGCAGGCCCTGAGTGAGGAACAAGCTGACCAAGATCCTGGGGTTCCGCCACACAGCCCTTAAACCAGGGACTGGAAACTGTTTCCCTAAAGAGCCAGGAGTCAGTATTTTCAGCTTTGCCAACTGATCTTTGCCTCAAGGATGCAACTCTGCCATGACTGCACGACAGCAGCCTTCTGCAGGTGGCCTGTGAAGAGATGGGCATGACTGCACCCCCATCAAACTTTTCTTACGGACATGGACACTTCTCAGTGACATGAAGTGTTATTTTTTATTTGTTCAACCATTTGGAAATGTAAAATCCATTCTTGATTCACAGGCCACAAGAGGAGGCAGGTACGGGCTGCCCCTGGCCAACCTCTGGAATGAGCTTAGAGAAGGAAATGACAGGCTTGGCCAGCATAGCCTCCTCACAGCAGATCCACTGCAAGAGGGTCCTTCATAGCAACCACTTCTCATCCTTCATCTTGGCTTCAAGTGCAGCTCAGGTGGAGAAAGAGAGACAGAACCCGCCTCAGCAAGAAGAAGGAAGGAGATGCAGGGTCAAGCAGCTGTGTGGATCCATCACACTCAACATTCACACCAAGAGGAGCACAGGCAGGACCAGCCCCAGGGGGCTGAAGTGGAGGCTCTCTGGGGTGGAGGACCTCTGGGTGGGCAAGATTCTCTACCTAAAACTCACATAGAAGATCTACACAGCAGTAGTTACAGAAAACACACACTAAGAAAAAGGCCAAAATAAAAATAGGACACCAAGTTTGGCCAAACGGGTCTCACAAGCCAGTAGGTAAGAAAGCCCAGGAGGGCCCACCAGAGGAGCTGGGGTTGGGTTCCTGCCTGCAGGGGGCCTGGGACACCCCATTCCCACAGACGAGGACCCAAGCTTTGGGGAGGAAGCTGTCAGAGTCACCCAGTGAGCTGCTCAGAGCTGGAGCCACAGAGCAGGTGAGGAGCCCTGGCCACGTCCCCGTACGGGCTGAGAAGCTGGGGTGGGGCACACCCCCCAGGGACAAATGCAAACAGTGGACCATGGGCCCTCCTCCTGCCCAGAGGATGCTCAGCTCCCAAGGGACCACCAAGGCCTGGAACCCAGGGACACACCACCTGACCATTATGCCCAGGCCTCCTGGACCAGGCAATGTCCAGTACAGGCAGGCAGTCTGGGCTTGGGGCCAGGACAGGGGTGGATGGTCCTGCTAGGCAGGCCTCCTTCTCCCTACCAGCTGGGCTGGTGGCACTGTAGTTTTGTTCTGGCAACATATTGCTGTCCACTTTGGCCACACCAGTCCCTGGCTCCCTGGATAGACCCAGTGCTGTCCAACCCACCTACACAGGCCCCACTAACCCAGTGCCCACCAGTCTCCCGTCAGCCAGGAGGACTCATGCTCACCCCCTGAAGTATCCGTGGGAACCTGCATCCCACAGGGACCCACAGCTCAGGGCCAACCTCCATGGGGCCTCTTGGTTGTGGTGGTAGGGGCAGGGGGCAGTTGACCTCCAGCCCTCCCATCCTGGCCACTGTGTTTTGTGGGGATCATTCGGTCCTGGGAGCTTCCTGGGGATCCCAGAAGGAAGAGAACAAGGTGGTCATGGCAGCCTCAGCCCCAGGCTCTGGGCCCAAGCGCAACAGAAGGAAGAGAACAGGGTGGTCATGGCAGCCTCAGAACCAGACTCTGGGCCCAAGTGCTACAGTCTTTCGGTTCTGGTTTGATCTGCTTGGTAACAACATGTCTTGTCATTCACACAAGCATTGGCTTCAATATAATGCATCAAGGGACTGTGGAGGACACAGATCAGCCTCCAGGCCAGTTACAGCTGGTGACTTAGCCAATGCAGGCTGGGGAGTGGAAAAGCTGACCCCTGACCTACCCACCTACCCTGCCCACCAGATGCCAGTAGGGGCCAGGGATCCCTGACTTCAGGCAGAGGCAGACAGCACAGTTGCTGCCTCCCTTGATCCCATCCCAGGGCCCACAGGGCCTGGAGAAACCTGGCAGGGGCTGAGTTGGGAGAATCAGGCAGGGAGATGCCAAGTGAAGAATGTGAGGGACTGGGTATGAGGGACACTAGGGTACAGGGTCTGCTTCCCCTGGGGAGGTGGCAGTGAGACATATAGTAGCCAAGCCTCCACAGGCACCACCCTGCTGCCAGGCACACGTGGTGCCCATACCCACCCCAACGGCTGCAGGAAGGTTCTTCATCAACAAAAGGGGAGGACGCACCCACAGCCACATAGGCATTGGTGCCCACACACACCAGAGAAGATAATTGCTGCTGTGCCCAAGGTGTGGGGAAAGGGGCAATGTCCCCTTCCTCCCCATGGTGGGTCCAAAATTACCCGCTCCTGCCAGCACCCCCTCCCCCAACTCCACAAGCTGCTGACCTCCACCACGGTGCCATGCCACGTGCCAAGAACAGCTCAGCGGTACATCCCAAGGGGTGCTATCCTGGAGCGGCTGTGCTGGGCAAGGGACACGTTTCCTAGTCACAGAGGTTTTCTTTCTTTACCGCTCACCGGCCCTGTGCCTCGGTTTCCCCCACTGTGGCACAGTGTAAAAATCCCATCTTGAAGGTTAGGAACCCAGAAAGGTCACCACACCTGGTGAAATGGGGGGTGAAACTCCCTGCCTTGGACCTCTTGCTCCAGCACTGATGTCCACTGGGACATGGCCAGGCCAGCATCCTGGGGAGGGCTGCATTCCCTGCCTGGGGAACCTTGCTCCCAGTTAGGGGTCACTGGAGTTGAGGCCCCTAATGGATTGGGGGAGGCACAGGGGTAGAATGGAGGTAGCCCCATCATACGGGCCTGTGTAGACCCCAGAAAACAAGCATTGAGTTCAGACTCTTGTGTGAAGTTGGCCACCTGAAAGTATTTGGGCTTTGGGGTGTGATGAGGGCCTGGTTTCAGGGAACAAAGTGTGCTGGTTTGGACACGCAGGAGGTTCTCTGCAGCTCTCTCAGGTACAGGGTATGTTGCTAAGTATATGCTTTTAAAAACCCAGGAGGAGGGGGCACCCAGAAGGGGCCCTGAAGTCAAGGGCAAGGTCTAGCCTTTCCACCTGCCCAGCTGAAGACAGGCTGGAGGACAGTTCTCCAGAGTTTCATAACAAAGAAGAGAAAAGAGAAATCAAAAAGACCTGGAGGATAGACAAGCTAATGAGGGCTGACTGGGATTACCCTGCCTAATCCTCAAAGCAAGCCTTCCCTATCTGTCCTCTGGGCCAGGTAAGGAAACAGGTCACAGTAGGACATTCAGACCCTGGGCAGGCAGCTGGCAGCCTGGAGCCCAAGGGGTCCAAACAGACTGTCCCAAGCCCAGCCCTCAGCCAGGAGTGGCTGCGCCCACAGCTCATTCACTGGTAAATCAGGCCAACTGGGCTGCCTGCCCTTCCCCAATCCCCCTCACTCACCATTCAACAGCCTCCCTGCTCCTGCCTGCCAGACTGCAAATGGCAGTGCACGCCCCCTTCATTCTGGATTCTCAGCTGCCCACCAGGCCATCCCTCTCTGCCAAGCCACCTGGAGCCTGGCAGTGTGCATGCGGGATGGGCAGCACCTGGAATACTTGGGCCGGCTTGGCTGGGGGCTGCGGTTCCTGTGCAGGGTGGAGTTAGCACCCCATCCCATTCCCTGGCCCCGTGGCCCCTCTGAGAAGACCCTCCACATACTGCCAGGCCTTGACCACCAGTAGCCCCATATCCAGGAGGCATCGACGTGTTCACCTCTGATTGGCAGTGGGCATGCAATCCTGGGAGAGACCCCTTAGAATCCCAGGTATGAGAGAGCTAGGTGAGGGCAAGGGTGGCATCAGAGTGAAGGGGGCCTCCCCCTCCACACCTGTGGGTATTTCTTGAAAGGTGGAGATGAGAGACGGAGAAAGGAAATCAGACACAGTGACAAAGTCTAGAGGAAGAAATGTGGGCCCAGGGTACCTGCGCTCAGCATTCGGAGGACCCACACCGTCCTCCGGCACTGGTCTCTGCAGTCCCCTCAGTATTTATTGATCACTATCTCTACTATCTCGGCAAGGGGGATGTGGCAGGACTACAGGGTAGTGGTGGGGAGAGGGTCAGCAGAAAACATGTGAGCAAAGGACTGTGTGCCATCAATAAGTGTAAGGAAAGGTGCTGTGCCTCGATGTGCATGTCGGCCAGATTATTGTTTGACTTTACACCAACATCTCCGTGCAGTAAAGAGCAGTATTGCCGCCAGCATGTCTCGCCTCCAGCCATAAGGCGGTTTTCTCCTATCTCAGTAAATAGAATGTATGGTCAGGTTTTACCTCGAGACATTCCATTCCCAGAGATGAGCAGGAGACAGATGCCTTCCTCTTACATCAACTGCAAAAAGGCCTTCCTCTTCCACTAATCCTCCTGAGCACAGACCCTTTATGGGCGTCGGGCTGGGGGATGGTCAGGTCTTTCCCTTCCCACGAGGCCATATCTCAGGCTGCCTCAGTGGGGAGAAACCTTGGACAACACCCAGGCTTTCTTGGGCAGAGGTCCCTGAGGCTTTCCGCAGTGCACTGTGTCCCTGGGTACTCGAGACTGGAGAATGGCGATGACTTTTACCAAGCATACTGCCTGCAAACACATTTTCACTAAGGCACAACCTTGAGCCAATACAGCACCTGCTTCTGTGAGCACAGGGCTGGGGCTGGGGTTACAGATTAACGCATCTTAAGGCAGAAGAATTTTTCTTAGTACAGATGAAAATGGACTTTCTTGTGTCTTCGTCTTTCTACATAGACAGAATAACAGTCTGATCTCTCTTTCTTTCCCCCACACAGAGAGTGTCACCACTGTATGTCAGCCACTGGGGGACAGGCTTCAGCTTACACCCACCTTCCAAATTCCACCCTCTCACCTTGGCAGAAGCTGGCCAGGAATTGGGGCTGATGGACGGGTGGGGTCTGCAGATGACATCAGGTCCCCATGATGGCCTCCCACATGGGTGGTGGCCCTGCAGTTCCAGGTGCCACACACACGACAGCCCCTGCTCGGACCCTGATCTTTGAGGAGGGGGAGCAGCAGAACCCGGGCACTGACCCCACAGTGCCACTCACACCCACAGACGATTCTACACACAAGCATCAGGTCTCAGTCCTGGCCACCTCCCCCTGCAGGGCCTCAGCTCTTTCCCGGGACTCACGTGGTACTTCCCCACATGCAGCTCTGGTAGGATGCATTGCTCTGTACCCCGGGGCTCTGAGGTGACAATGACCACGGTCATGCAGAGTGCAAGGGCACAGGCTGAGTGCCCATTGTGGGGACCCTGACTGCAGCACTCCCAGACTATCATCGGACATGCTGGCCCCCAGGCTTAGCTAGGGCACCAGCGGTAGGAGTGCACTGCTCTGGACTCTGCAGCAGGAGGACAACTGTCAGCGCATCTTTATGTTCTCCTGCTGGTGTCACTCTGTGCTTCTCATCTCCTGGTTGCACGATTCAGGGCAGAACCTCTGAACACCTTGTGGGAAACAGCAGAGTCCAGCAGAGAAGAGGAGAAAAGCCCAGCTGCAAAGATGAAAAAATGGCAGGTGTGACATGGACCCCCATTCAGATTCTGTATTTAAATGAGGTCTTCCGGAACACCTGCTCTTATTGGATAATACTTCAAATATATATATATATATATTTTATTTTTCTTTTTCTTTTTTTTCAGACAGGTCTCGCTCTGTAGTCCATGCTGGAGTGCAGTGGCATGATCTCGGCTCACTGCAACCTCTGCCTCCCAGGGCCTGGTTCAAGCAGTTCTCCTGCCTCAGCCTCCCGAATAGCTGAGATTACAGACAAGCACCACCAGGCCCAGCTAATTTTTTTTTTCTTGAGACGGAGTCTTGCTCTGTCATCCATGCTGGAGTGCAGTGGCGCGATCTCGACTCACTGCAATTTCCATCTCCCGGGTTCAAGCTATTTTCCTGGCTCAGCCTCCTGAGTAGCTGGGACTACAGGTGCTCACCACTAGGTCTGGCTAATTTTTGTATTTTTAGTAGAGAAGGGATTTCACCATGTTGGCCAGGCTGGTCTTCAACTCCTGACCTCGTGATCCGCCCGCCTCATTCTTCCTACTATGCCTCACTGTTTTTGTTTTTTGTTGTTTTTTTTTTTTTTTGACCGAGAGTCTCACTCCATCACCCAGGCTGGAGGGAGTGCAGTGGCATGATCTCGGCTCACTGCAAGCTCCACCTCTCGGGTTCATGCCATTCTCCTGCCTCAGCCTCCAGAGTAACTGGGACTACAGGCACCTGCCACCAAGCCCGGCTAATGTTTTGTGTTTTTAGTAGAGACGGGGTTTCACCGTGTTAGCCAGGATGGTCTCGATCTCCTGACTTCGTGCGACAGAGCGAGGTCGCCTGGGTGACAGAGTGAGACTCTGTCTCAAAAAAAAAAAAAAAAAAAAGGAAAAAAGAACAATAAAAACCAAATTCACTCAAAAGAAATGAAAACAAGATGACAAGTCAATGGCACTGAAAACAGAAAATCAACAGAAGAACTCAATAGGATAATAGCTGTTTCTTCATAAAGATCAACAAAATTGGTAACTATCAAGCAAGGCTAACAAAGAAAAAAATAAATCACACAAATTACTGTAAGGTGAGTACAAAAGTAATGACAGTTTTTGCATTCTTGGAATTTGCTGTTTGATACTGGAATACCCTCTTAAATAAATGTGGTTATGTTATTCATCATTTTAATGGGCATTTCTTGCCTTTTTTTTTTTTTTTTTTTTTTTTTGCTAATGACTTATTACTTATTTATTTTAGACTATGGAAATGACGCCAGACAAAAAGCAAATTCAAGCGACTTTCTTATTCGAGTTCAAAATGGGTCCTAAAGCAGGGGAGCCAACTCACAACATCAACGCATTTGGCCCAGGAACTGCTTATCAATGTACAGCGCAGTGATTCAAGAAGTTTTGCAAAGGAGACGAGAGCCTTGGAGATGAGGAGCGTAGTGGGCAGCCACTGGAAGTTGATAACCACCAATTGAGAGCAACCACTGAATTTGATCCTCTGACAGCCACACGAGAAGTTGTGGAAGAACTGAATGTCGACCATTCTATGGTCATCCGGCAGGTGAAGCCAATTGGAAAGTTGGAAAAGCTTGATAAGTGGGTGCCTCATGAGCTGACCAATATTTTAAAAATCATCCTTTTGGCCGGGCGCAGTGGCTCAAGCCTGTAATCCCAGCACTTTGGGAGGCCAAGACGGGTGGATCACGAGGTCAGGAGATCGAGACCATCCTGGCTAACACGGTGAAACCCCGTCTCTACTAAAAAAAAAATACAAAAAACTAGCCGCGCGAGGTGGCGGGCGCCTGTAGTCCCAGCTACTAGGGAGGCTGAGGCAGGAGAATGGCGTGAACCCAGGAGGCGGAGCTTGCAGTGAGCTGAGATCCGGCCACTGCACTCCAGCCTGGGCAACAGAGCGAGACTCCGTCTCAAAAAAAAAAAAAAAAATCATCCTTTTGAAGTGTCATCTTCTCTTATTCTATGAAACAACAATGAACCATTTCTTGATCAGATTGTGACATGCCACGAAAAGTGGATTTCATACAACAGCCAGCTCAGTGGTCGGACTGAGAAGAAGCTCCAAACCACTTCTCAAAGTCAAACTTGCACCAAAAAGAGGTCATGGTCACCATTTGGTGGTCAGCTGCTGGTCTTCTGATCCACTACAGCTTTTGAGTCCTGGTGAAATCATTACATCTGAAAAGTATGCCGAGCTAATCGATGAGATGCACGGAAAACTGCAGCCCCTGCAGTTCGAGACCAGCCTGGGCAACATGGTGAAACTCCATCTCCACTAAAATACAAAAAATTAGCTGGGCATGGCAGCATGCGCCTGTAGTCTCAGTTACTTGGGAGGCTGAGACAGGAGAATTGCTCAAACCTGGGAGGCAGAGGTTGCAGTGAGCTGAGATTGTGCCACTGCGCTCCAGCCTGGGCGATGGAGCAAGAGTCCATGTCAAAATAAATAAATAAAATAAAACAGGGTGTTTGACCAACTTTCCCAGCTGGGTCCCTAGCATCAACCAACAGATGTGTACACGAACGCACCTTCAAGTGATTCCAGCCTCAACTTCCACCTCCTCTAGCTGAGCCCCAGACTCTAACTCCTGTCCCGTGAAAACCACAAAAGACATAGATAATATTGTTTTAAGCCACCATTTTACGATAATTTATGACATGCAGTAGTAGAGAGCTAATACAGGAGTTTTCATTTTCTTTGTCTTTTCTAAATACCCCATTTTGTTTTTTTCTTTAGTGTTACTCCACCCCCATTTATATCAGCAATAATTATCCCATTTTCTGTCTTTCTTTTTCTTTCTTTCTTTCTTTTTTTTTTTTTTTTTTTGAGACAGAGTCTAGCTCTGTCACCCAGGCTGCAGTACGGTGGTCCGATCTCAGCTCACTGTAACCTCACCTCCCGGGTTCAAGTGATTCTCCTGCCTCAGCCTCTGGAGTAGCTGGGATTACAGGCGCCCACCACCAGAGCCGGCTAATTTTTATATTTTTAGTAGAGACGGGGTTTCACCATGTTGGCCAGGCTGGTTTGGAACTCCAGACCCCAAGTGATCCCCCTCCTCAGCACCCCCAAAGTGTTGGGATTACAGGCGTGAGCCACCACGCCTGGCCTTAATTATCCCATTTTCTACAGTGAACAGAGATCAGTTTTATAAAAAGAATTGGCAAGTGTTATGTTAAAAAAAAAAAAAAGACAATTAGGCCAGAGTGAGACACCTTGATTTTCTTTTTTTTTTTTTTTTTAATTTACGTTCTTTGTACTCCACTAGAAACAATAATATTCAGCAAAGGGATTTTTCTTCTTAATATAAATGTTTATCAAATACTGTGTTAATACAAAATAGCAATTTCACAAACACAGAAAGGGTCCAATACCAGCAGGACATTTTTTAAAAGTCATGCCGCAAACGCCACTCTCAGACATTGTAGACATTATAGGTCTATAAAAGTGAATATGAAAGACAATCATATAGTTGCTGTTTTCCCCCACCCCAGAGAAAGGCCTTAAGAAGCAGCGAGGCCTGCACCTGCAGAGGTGGGGAAGCTCCTAGTGGAACCTGGCAGTGTAAACAGGACTGGTGGGCAGTGCGTTCCGTGAAAGGCTGGAGCCTGAAATTTGAAAATGCTTATGGAGGCAGAGTAGCCCTTCCAACATTGATTGCCCTCCTTCCTTTCTCTAGTGTATTTAATCTTGCTTTCTTTTTCTTTTTCTTTTTCTTTTTCTCTTGAGACAGAATCCCACTCTATCACCCAGACTGGAGTGCATTGGTGTGATCTCGGCTCACTGCAACCTCTGCCTCCCGGGTTCAAGAGATTCTCTGCCTCAGCCTCCCGAGCAGCTGGGATTACAGGTGTGTGCCACCACAGCCAGCTAATTTTTGTATTTTTTGTAGAGATGGGGTTTCGCCATGTTGGCTAGGCTGGTCTTGAACTCCTGGCCTCAAGTGATCCACCCACCTTGGCCTCCCAAAGTGCTGGGATTACAGGCATGAGCCACCACACCCGACCTATTTAATCTCTTTCTCCTGCCTTCTAAGCCCTCCTGACCTGATGCTGCCTTAAGTTCAGGGCTACGCTGCCTACTGGGTCTCTAGGACCACCTAGCCTCAAGGTCCCCCACAAACATGGGCCATCACGAAGACAAGAGGCCATGAAATGTGATCCTGTATTCCTCCCAGTGGGGTCAGGGTTCTGGGTAACCAGATTCTTGGAAGCTCCTAATTTCTTCTTACCTGTCCCCACATGGCCTGGGGGCACTCTGACTCCCAAGGTATAACACCATGCTGAGCCCTACCAATTACAAGAAATAGACACTAAGCACCTATTACCAACAACTATAGCTTTCCGGGAATGTACCACTAAGAATAGCTTTCGGAACTTAGGATTCAGAACCACTCATGGATCATAAGATCAATCTGGTGGGTTGCAACCAGCAATTTGAAAGCATGACATAAGATGGGATGGGATAGGACAGGGCAGGGAAGGATAGGATAAGATTGGATGGTGCTAGGATTTGTGTCTCTCCAAATTCTATGTTGAAAACCTAATTCCAAGGTGATGATATTAAGAAATGAAGTATTTGGGCAGGGCATAGTGGCTCCCAACTATAATTGCAGCTCTTTGGGTGGTGATCAAGGTGGGCAGATCACTTGAGGTCAGGAGTTCAAGACCAGCCTGGCCAACATGGTGAAACCCCGTCTCTACTAAAAATACAAAAATTAGCTGCGCGCCATGGTACGCATCTGTAATCTCAGCTACTTGGGAGGCTGAGGCAGGAGAATTGCTTGAACCTGGGAGGTGGAGGTTGCAGTGAGCCAAGATCACACCATTGCACTCCAGCCTGGGCAACAGAGTGAGACTCTATCTCAGAAAAAAAAAAGAAAGAGAGAGAGAGAGAGCAAGGAAGGAAGGAAGAGAGGCTAGAACAGAAGGAAGCTAGGACGGAAGGAAGGGAGGGCTTGGAAGGTCATTAGGTCAGGGATGCTGAACCTTCATGAATGGGATTAGCACCCTTACACAAGAGGCCTGAGAGAGCTGCTTTGCCCGTGTGTCGGCCATGGGAGGAGACAATGAGAAAACACCACCTAGGAACCAGGAAGCAGCCCTCACCAGACACCGAACTTGCCAGTTCCTTGTTCTTGGACGAATCACCTCCAGAACCATGAGAAATAAATTCCTGTTGTTTATAATCCACCCATTCCATGGTATTTTGTTATAGCAGCCAAAATAGACAAAGGCTAGGACAGGATAGGATAGGATAGCAAATATCAGAGCACATCACCAGTCAGTCCTATTTCAGTAAACTGGAATCAATGTGTAAGATGTACTTTTTTTTTTTTTTTGAAATGAAGTCTTGCTTTGTCGCCCAGGCTGGAGTGCAGTGGTACGATCTCAGCTCACTGCAGCCTCCGCTTCCTGGGTTAAGCAATTCTCCTGTCTCAGTCTCCCGAGTAGCTGGGATTACAGGCATCAGCCGCTGTGCCCAGCTAATTTTTGTATTTTGAGTAGAGACGGTGGGAGGGAGTTTCACCGTGTTGGTCAGGCTGGCTTCAAACACCTGATGATTCACCCATCAGGTGATTCACCCACCTCCATCTCCCAAAGTGCTGGGATTACAGGCATGAGCCACCTCGCCCAGCCTGGAAAATGTGTTTCTTAGTATGAATCTTCATCAAAATGGCTTGAAAAACACTGCCCTATGGGAGTAAAGAGAAGACAGCTGACCTCTGCCACCTGGACCCTGGGTGATGAAATGGGCGGGTCACATGATACACAGGTAAACCCAACACCTAACCCGTAAGTGCTGCTGGCCCCAGCCAGGATGTAGCACCCTCCCCTTTTAACACTGCAACAGGGGCAAAAATCTGTTTGAAAGTCCATCAGGAAGCCAGATTTGCAAAGAGAAAGTTGTCAGGACAAGCTGAAGGTATGTGAGCAGACAGACCTCCACTCAGATCTGTGATAACCAGTCATGGCTGCGCCAAGTCCAGAAGATCCCAAATCCTCATCCCAAAATGCCAGATGGATAAAAACAGTCACCTATGTATGCACTCATAATGCTTTAAATAAAATATTGCCTAGTTAAGGTATTTAAATACCTCTTTATCGTGTAGCTGCTGGTGGAGAAAGCTCTGCACAGAGATGGACGCTATAGGAGACGGGTCCGCAGCCCACAGCCTCCTTTCTGCATAGTCAAGTCTCCAGAACAAAGGGCTTTCCCAGAACTGAGGTTACAGAGGCTGCCAGGCCGCACAGGAGGCTTTGACCACAAAGTGTCCTTGCCCACCAGAGAGACTTCCAGCCTTTGCCCGTTCCCTGCGGTGGCCTGATGGGAGGCAGAGGCAGAGAACATCAGTGTTTGTGTCTTCAGACCTACCAAAGCTCAGGACGAACTGACAAAATCGGGATCCAGCAGCCAGGACACGGGGTTGCTAGGAGGACTTAGGGAAATGGCCTTTACCTACCTGGCCTCTCAGGGAGCAAAACCGCTGGGTGTTGTGGAAAGAAGAAGCACGTAACCTCCAAGGACCGTGAGCTGAATTCCAGGCCCCGCCTGCACCAGCTAGATGACCCTGGACAAGTCACTTAACCTGTCTGACCAACCTCAGTATCCTCATGTAGCATGAAAACAGTAATTTCAGCCCAGCACGGTGGCTCATGCCTGTAATCCTCGCACTTTGGGAGGCCGAGGTGGGTGGATCACTTGAGGTCAGGAGTTCGAGACCAGCCTGGCCAACGTGGTGAAACCCTGTCTCTACTAAAAATACAAAAATTAGCTGGGCAGGGTGGCAGGTGCCTGTAATCCCAGCTACTTGGGAGGCTGAGACAGGAGAATCACTTGAGCCCGGGAGGTGGATGTTGCAGTGAGCCGAGATTATACCACCGCACTCCAGCCTGGGTCACAGAGTGAGACCGTGTCTCAAAAAAAAAAAAAAGAAAAGAAAAAGAAAACAGTAATTTCATCTTGTGAGGTTCTGGAAGAGCAAAATACAAGAAGAGGGATGCGAATGTGTGCATGTTCATAAGTGTGCATATTATCTCTTATACTGGTAAGAAGGGAGATGATGTGCAGAGATGTATCCATGGGATGCAGGTCATGGTGTGCCTGTAAATTAGCTCTCCAAAAACACGAAGCTCTGATCTGTAGCATTTGCCCATCACCATGGTGTAAACACTCACACCTTGGTTAATTTCACCCTATCAGTCTTCTAATAACTTGCAAAAGCCTGAATATGTAACAATCGGTCTCCAGGGTGCCCTAAGGATGTAAGAACACTGACACCTTCAATGACTCCTCATCTCCCGCCCCAGCAGTAGAGCGACATGAGATGGGATGGTATACCCTCCTCATGTAAAGTGCTCATGGTTCGCCCTTCAGCAGCGTCCCCCCTACAACCCATATCCCCTCTTCTGCCGCCCACCAGATCAGCAGCAGAACAAGTGTGGGCCTCCTCCTGCCTCCTCCTCTCCACACCTTGCTCTTCGTGCTAGGGTTGACTGTTCTGTATCTTCCATATAAAACAGCTCTCTGGGCCGGGTGCGTTGGCTCATGCCTGTAATCCCAGCACTTTGGGAGGCCAAGGTGTGTGGATCACCTGAGGTCAGGAATTCGAGACCAGACTGACCAACATGGTGAAACCCCGTCTCTACTAAAAATACAAAAATTAGCCAGGCATGGTGGTGCACACCTGTAATCCCAGATACTTGGGAGACTGGGCCAGGAAAATCGCTTGAACCTGGGAAGTGAAGGTTGCAGTGAGCCAAGATCGCACCACCGCACTTTAGCCTGAGCAACAAGAGCAAAACTCCATCTCAAAACAAAACACCCCAGCTATCTTGCAGTAGGTCCCTGGATGCCCAGACTCCCCAGGGATGGGGACAGGTGTTAACTGTGGAGAATGGTCAGTCCAGTGACAGCAGGCAGAATGGCAGCCCTGGCTGGGGCACAGACAGCAGAAGGCAAGTTATACCTAATTTCTTAGTGTGGCCTAGGGAAAATACCTGAGATATGGAGGGGTTGACTTTACGTCAAAAGATTCTCATTGCAGACTATGTATACAGATACAAATACATCCTGAATTACAAGAGTGGCTAAATAAATTCTGGCACATCCATTCAATGTAGACTTTTAAAATAATCTTTACAAAGTGCTTGAAATAACATGAAAAAATACCTTAAAAGTGGAGGTTGGGCACAGTGGCTCATGCCTGTAATCCCAGCACTTTGGGAGCCTAAGCCGGGTGGACGCTTGAGGTCAGGAGTTCAAGACCAGTCTGACCAACATGATGAAACCCCATCTCTACAAAAATACAAAACTTATCTGGGTGTGGTGGCGGGTGCCTGTAATCCCATCTACTCAGGAGGCTGAGGCACGAGAATCGCTTGAAACCAGAAGGTGGAGGTTGCAGTGAGCCAAGATTGTGCCACTGCACTCCAGCCTGGGTGACAAGAGTGAAACACCATCTCAAAAAAAAAAAAAAAAAAAAAAGTGGGATATAGGCTGGGTGTGGTGGCTCACACCTGTAATCCCAGCACCTTGGGAGGCCGAGGTGGGTGGATCACTTGAGGTCAGGAGTTCGAGACCAACCTTGCCAACAAGGTGAAATCACATCTCTACTAAAAATACAAAAATTAACCGGGCGTAGTGGTGTACGCCTGTAATCCCAGCTACTTGGGAGGCTGAGGCAAGAGAATCTCTTGAACACGGGAGGCAGAGTTTCCAGTGAGCCGAGATCGCGCCACTGCACTCCAGCCTGGGTGACAGAGAACCGGTCTCAAAAAATACATAAATAAATAAAATTTAAAAACCAAACAGAAAAAACTGAAACCCTGATTTGTGTAAAGCACTTGTGGATCGTGATCTCCATTTGAGAAATTAGGAAACTGAGGCACAGAGCAGATAAGGGACAGGCCCAAGGGTCTTGCACACTGGTTTGTGGAGAGCTGGATTTGGGTCAGGTCTGACTGGCACCAGATTCTGGACTCCTATGATACCATTTCTAAGCATCTCCGTCACAGAGCTGGCACTGCACAGGGCCCCTTTGGGGCGGGGTTTGTTGTCACCAACGTCACATCCCTGGCTTCCCTGGCCAGGCTTCATGAGAGGTACAGCTGGGAAGTGGCGGAGCAGGAGAAGCCTGCACCTGGCTTGTAGCATTTGCAGCGACCAATTACATACATTGCTTTCCATCCTCGGCAATGCCAGTTTGGCAGCACAAAATTGACCCTGGCATGAGTATTTACACCATGGAAATTGACAATGCTACACACCAGAGGGTTTAAAACAATTATTCTCTTTTTTCTTTCTTTTGACATGGAGTCTAGCTCTGTCACCCAGGCTGGAGTGCAGTGGCACAATCCCGGCTCATTGCAACCTCTGCCCCCCAGGTTCAAGTATTCTCCTGCCTCAGCCCCCTGAGTAGTTGGGATTACAGGCGTGTGCCACCACAGCCGGCTAATTTTTTATATTTTTGGTAGAGACGGGGTTTCACCATGTTGGCCAGGCTGGTCTCAAACTCCTGGCTTCAAGTGATCCACCCCCCTTGGCCTCCCAAAGTACTGGGACTACAGGCATGAACCACCACGCCCCACCAAAAAAAAATAGTCTTTAATATTTTTAAAGGTCAGCTTTCCTCCCTGGGCAAAAGATTTGGAGGCAGTGGGTTTCCTTGCAAGCAGCCAGGTCTGGCCAAGGGCGGGAGGCTTGGGTATTAGATAGTCCTGGCTTCAGTGCTTTGCTCTGCTGGTTAGAAGCTCAGTGCCCTTGGGAAAATCACCAAACCTCTCTGGGCTTTGCCTTCCCGCTTTGCAATGTCAGCAAATGATCCTTACCCCACGGGGGAAGTGTGTATGAATCGGTGAAGACAGCATCTGTAAAACCACCAAGGGAGACTGGCACACGGAAGAGACCCACACAGCTGAGCCTCTGCCTGCCCCAGCTTCCAGCTCCTTCTTGTCACACCCGCTGAATACCAAGCCTGTGACATCAGCATGCTCATTGGAAGCAGGTGCTGGAATTGTCACTGGCTCTTTCTGAATCTTACAGATGCTGTCCCCAGAGCCTGCATTTCGGCATCTGGTTACACTGTACATGGTGGCAAATTTGACAGGTGCCCATCTCCCAACCCTTTGACCTCTACCTGCCCCCTCTCAGCACCTGCAGTGCATGAAGCCAGTGTCAGCACCTTTAGCACCCCAAGCTGCCCCACCTCCCACTTCCTGAGCCCAGTAGCAGGGGCTCAGGCATCGGTGGAGGAAAATGCTCTGCAGCTTTTGCAAACTGATATGGAAAAGAGAGTTTGGGATATGGTGGCTCACGTCTGTAATCCCAGCACTTTGTGTGGCCGAGGCAGGCAGATCACTTGAGGTTGGGAGTTCGAGACCAGCCCAGCCAATACGGTGAAATCCTGTCTCTACTAAAATACACAAATTAGTCGGGCGTGGTAGCATGCACCTGGAGTCCCAGCTACTCGAGAGGCTGCGGCAGAAGAATCGCTTGAACCCAGGAGGTAGAGGTTGCAGTGAGCCGAGATTGCGCCACTGCCCTCTAGCTTGGGTAACAGAGCAAGACTCCGACTCAAAACAAAAACAAACAAGAGTTTGGGAAGCTGAAAATTGGGGACTGTAAAAGTGTTCTGCAAGCCTTCAGTGCTGTCATCCCCCTGTGCGAGCCTCCGCCCACGACCAAGGTGGCTTTAGATCTCCCGTTCTGGGCCCATCTATGTCTCCCTCCACACCCTCAAACGCCATCCTAGGATTCTCCCCTGAGGAGCCTGATGCTGATGGAAAGGAGAAGGCTCAGCGCCGCTCACACCACACCTTGAGCTTCCAATCCAGTGGGAAAGACAGCTCTGGTCTGTGACACTGACTCAAATCCTTCCCTGGCCGGGAGGCTGTCGGTCCTGGGAGCAGCCCCAGCCAAACTCTGTCTGGGCCTTACAGGCAAGTCCTCCCAGCTGGGCACGCAGCCGGGGTGTGGAAAGTGTGTTGGGGGCCACTGATGCAGCTGCCCTCCCAAATGTGAGTCCGCTGAGCAGGACCCGGCCTCACTCCCACCTGCTTTCACTCATCCTGCCCTGGCAGTGCCCACTGAGCTCAGGTGAAGATGCCAATGAGCCCAGAATGTCACACAGGCCAGCCTGCTGCCAACTGCTCTCCTGACTCCCTGAGGCATGACCACAGCTCTGCTGGGTCACCGGGAACATCGCCGCCCCGGGGATGGAAAGGAAGAGAGTGTTGCTGTCTGAATCTCCGGTGCATGCTTTCCCCCCGCTTTTTGTTTGTTTGTTTGTTTTGTTTTTTGAGATGGAGTTTCATTCTTGTCACCCAGGCTGAAGTGCAGTGGTGCAATCTTGGCTCACTGCAACCTCCACCTTCCGGGTTCAAGTGATTCTCCTGCCTCAGCCTCCCAAGTAGCTGGGATTATAGGTACACACCACCATGCCTGGCTACTTCTTGTATTTTTAGTAGGGACGGGGTTTCACCACGTTGGCCAGGTTGGTCTCAAACTCCTGACCTCAGATGATCCACCCACCCCAGCCTCCCAAAGTGCTGGAATTACAGGCACGAGCCACCGCGCCCATTGTCCCCTCTCTACATCACACACCCAGTGCACAGCCTAGAATGCTCCCAGGACAGGGCCTTGCCCACTGGAGAGAATGGCCTAGGAAGCTTCTTTTCCTTTCCTGCACTACTTAGCATGCATTCAGAGGACATCCAAGGTCTGGGCTTGGGTGAAGTGGAATCCTGGGAAAATCACTTCCAGAATGATGCTGGGGAAGAGAAAGTGTTTATGGGAAGCATGTCCTGAATTGAAGTGAGGGGTGGAAATGTGGCCAAAGCCTTTCAGAATGCCCTCCATGTTCTCACCAGACTATCTACAGTTGGAAATTCCACCATTAGTGATTCATTCCTTTGGCTGACACCCCTGAAATCGTGTGATCTTCAGGATCAACAGAACTAATGAGGAGAGCAGATGCTGTTGTGCATTTGTTATCCTACTGCATCTTCAAGCAGCCCATAAAGTGCTGCCTTACTATACCCATTTAGCAGCTGAGAACACTGAGGCTCAGAGAGGTTAGGAAATTGATGAAAGCTCCCACAATGCTGGGGTCATGCTAGATTTGATCCCAAGTCCAGCAAGACACAGTCCCTCCCTCCAGGGGCTCCCAGGTCTGGGACTGGCGCAAGTAGCTGCATGATGAAGGACGAGGCTCCAAGCCGTGATGCGGGGGGGCAGGGAGCATGACAGGGAGCAGAAGGAAAGCCCCTAAGTCAGAGGAAGGCCAGAAGTTCCCCAATGCTGATGCCTGAGCTGAACTTTCAAGGATGAGTAGGAGTAAGTTGGGTGGACAAGGAGATCAACAGTTCCCACCAGCAGGACCAGCACCTCCAAAGATCCAGGGGCATGAAGGGGCAAGCTGTCCTGGGGAAATGCAAGCCCAGATGCCCAGGAGGAGGGGGCACAGGAGGTGCAGGTGTCAGACTGAGGAGTCAGCAGCTGCTATGGGGCCACTAAAGAAGTCCCAAGTCATCCAAATAAGAAAATAAGCCAAAGTATCTTAGAAGAAAAGAAGGAGAAGGAGAAGGAGAAGAGGAGGGGGAGGAGGAGGAAGAACAAGAAGAAAAACAACAACAACAACAAGAAGAAGAAGAAGAAGAGAGAGGAAGGGGAGGAGGAGAAGGAGGAAGAGGAAGGGGAGGAGGAGGAGGAAGGGGAGGAGGAGGAGGAAGGGGAGGAATGGGAGGAAAGGAGGGAGGGAAGGAGGAAGAGGAGGAGGAAAGAAGGAAGCAAAGAAGAAGGAGAAGTAGTCCCAAGTCTCTGGTCCCAGAAGGTGCTTTGGTGTCCATCAGCGTCTTGATACAGGATTTTATCTTGGCCTGACATGGTGCCATACCTTGGGAGGTCTCCTAAACAGCACCCCAGAACCCCCAGAACCCTCTCTCCCAGCCCCAGGCCCAGGCAGAGGTCAAGTTTTCAGTGTCTCTGTCCTCATTTGGGAGCAAGTCTCTCTCCAACCAGCCCTCCCCTGCAAAAGTTTCCCCACTGACCTCCAGCCCTGACCCCAGCTGGTGGGAAATATTTGGTGAGCTCCACAGGGCAGGCTTACCGAAGACAGCTTCCAGGCATTAGGAGTGCCTGTGTAGACATATAATGCTTGTGTAGACACACGTGTGCACACACATGCACATATACACGCACATACACGGGCAGGAGGACAAAAGCTATCCAGCATCTCCCAGCATGGAGGCAGTCTGGTCTGTGAAATGTGTCGAGATAATTTAATACTGGCTTGGACATATGGGGTTCCAGGTGCAGGAGCCCTGGAACCCACTGGAATGTGCTGTAGATAAGCATAAGGCATTCTGTCTGTGCCCACTCCACTCTGGTTGGGAGTCGCAGAATGAGGACCTCCTGATTTGAGACAGATTCTTTATCCAGAGAATCTGAGATTCCAATTCAGATCCTGGAGGTGGGCCTGCTACTCACCTCCCCAGTAAATGTCCAGGCAGCATTGGACAAAGATGCTGGCCCCGCCCTGATGGGGACTGAAGAACAGGTCCCCAGAAGCCTTGTTGTTGGGGTACTGGGCACTTCAGAGGTTGAGGGGACCTGGAACAGTCTCCCTAGATCCATGTGCCTTCCTTTTGGGGTACACCTGAGTAGCCTCTAACAGCCACTGATTGGCACCAAGACAGAATCCAAAGGTTGGTATCACAAACCTTAAGTATGGAACAGGGAGCAAGTGCCCAGGGACTGTTTGCCCCATCTTATGAATGAATGGCTCTTGTAATGTCTGTGGATTTTTGGAGATGGGAAGAAATGGCCAAGTAACAGCATCCTCATCCCCAACTGTACTGAGAACCAACTACGGTGGAACAGAACATCAGGGGCTGCGTGGGTGTGTGCCTCAGTTTCCCTCTACTGCCCCCAAACTGCCTACTCCAGGAGCTTCCCAAAAGGGAAGGGGAGATGAGGAGATAGGCATGCAAATGCCCATTTGGAGATTTTCAGCTACTCTGGCCATGATCCCATTTCAGAGCACACCAGACAGGAAGGGCAAAGAGGTCGCATCATGAGTGCCAAATTGATTGGTACTGGCTGCCCAGAACACAGTGCTGGGAAGAATTCTGACATCACCCACGTGCTGCACTTGATTGGTGATGTCTGCCATGGTCACAGCCATTCACCATCCCTCATCTACAAGCTGGGCTGTCCCCTTTCCCTGAACGGGAGACAATTCGCCAACCTGGACTTTGGTAGCAGAGAGGGAGGCCCTGGCCACCCAGGTATGAACAAGCCACAGGACTCCTTGCCAGATTCCTCAGGACCTTTGAAACACAGATTGGCCCGTCATTCCCCAATTTTCCAGGACCACGCCTGCTTCCTTTTCTGAAGATGTTAATGTTGCTTGTATTAGGAAACACTCATCTAAAATAGAAACACATTACAGGGTTAATTTCTCCTCTGTGAGAATGGCTAAATGCTTGCTTTCTCGCTGGGGACTCGAGGGACGATCTGGTCATCACCAGAAGTCACCTCAGAGCCATCAAGAACTCTACCCAATGAAGGGAAGACAGGCCTTCGCGCTGTGCTCTGGGTTAACGTTGGCAAAAACGCTTCCTGTGGTGCTGCACTCCTAAAGCCCAAGTGACCTCTGGAGTCTGGGTCACCTCATTTGGACACCTTGGTGTGCAGGGTGCTGGGCAGATAGAGGTACCTCCAGATGGCATAGTAGTGGGTACCAGCACCAAATGCTACAAAGAGATGCCAGATGGCGTGGGCAAAGGGGATCCTCCCGTCACTCTTGAAGAAGACCATGCCCAGGCAGTAGAAGACCCCTCCGGTCACCAGCTCCCAGATGCCCTCGGTGTTGGGCTGTCGGCAAGGACAAGGGTGGGGCACAGGTCAGAGGGGCAGCCACTGTGGCTGGAAGTACCAGCCAGTCCCCACCACCCAAAACTAACAGACACACAGGTGGCAAACCAGCCCAGACTCCCAGGTGGGAAGCCTCAACACTGATATGCCAGCGATTCTCCCCAGACTAGTTCTTAGATGTCCCATTTCTATTAAAATCTCACCAATTTTTTTTTTTTTTTTTTTGAGACGGGGTCTCAGTCTGTTGCCCCGGCTGGAGTGCAGTGGTACAAGCGTAGCTCACAGTAGCCTCCAACTCCAGAAACAATCCTCCTGCCTCAGCCTCCTCAGTAGCTGGGACTATAGATATCCCATGGTGCCACCATGCCTGGCTAATTTTATTTTATTTTTGGAGATGGGGGCATCTCACTATGTTGCCCAGGCTGGTCTCAAACTCCTGGCCTCCAGTGATTCTCCCACCTCGGCTTCCCAAAGTGCTGGCATTACAGGGGCGAGCCACCACACTCAGCCTCAAATAATATTTGTATAACTTACCTGTTTTTGTTTTTGTTTTAAGATGCAGTTGCTCTTTTGCCCAGGCTAGAGTGCAGTAGCAAGATCTCGGCTCACTGCGACCTCTACCTCCCGGGTTCAACCCATTCTCCTGCCTCAGCCTCCTGAGTAGCTGGAACTACAGGTGTGCACCACCATGCCCAGCTAATTTTTGTATTTTTAGTAGAGATAGGGTTTCACCATGTTGGCCAGGCTGGTCTCAAACTCTTGACCTCAGGTGATCTGCCCACCTTGGCCTCCCAAAGTGGTGGGATTATAGGTGTGAGCCACTACGCCTGGCCTATAGCTTATCTTTTGTAAAAATGTAATACATCTGGGTATATACACAAATAATTGAAAGCAGGGTCTTGACACATATTTGCACACCCATGTTCATAGCAGCATAATCACAACAACAAAAGGAGGAAGCAACCCAGGGGTCCACCAAGGAATGAATGGATAAACAAAACGAGCTCGAGGCCAGGCGCCTCACGGTGGCTCACGCCTATAATCCCAGCACTTTGGGAGGCTAAGGAGGGCAGATCATGAGGTCAGGAGTTCGAGACCAGCCTGGGCAACATGGTGAAACCCCGTCTCTACTAAAAATACAACAATTAGACAGGAGTGGTGGCGCATGTCTGTAATCCCAGCTACTCAGGAGGCTCAGGCATGAGAATCATTTGAATCTGGGAGTTGGAAGTTGCGGTTAGCCAAGATCATGCCACTGCATTCCATGCTGGGTGACAGAGTAAGACTCTGTCTCAAAAAATAAAATAAAATAATGAGGACAGGACAGAGTTATAGTTTGCAGAGATGCAAAACGTTCTGAAGATGGTTGGTGGTGATGGTCGCATGACAATGTGACTGTGCTTACTGCCACTGAACTGAATATTTTACCACAAGTTTTTAAAGTAATGGCATGGCAAAAAAAAAAAAAAAGAGAGAGAGGTAGAGAAAATAATTTTTGTTTTGCTTCATGGCAAAAAATATTTAGAGAAAAAAAACATGGTAGGAAAAAAGTAGTAGTCCTGGCCCCCGGATGTGAGTACTATTAACATGAGTTGCTCTTAATAAAAGAAACTCTCTGCAGGGCACGGTAGCTACGCCTGTAATCCCAGCACTTTGGAAGGCCAAGGTGGGCTTAAGCCCAGGAGATCGAGACCAGCCTGGGCAATATAGTGAGACTCCCATCTCTAAAAAAAAAAAAAAAAAGAAGAAGCAGCAGAAAAAGAAACACTCATAGGATAGGAGGGAATTGAGCAAGAAGAACCTGCCAAGCCCTCACCAGGCCAGGAATTCAAGACTATTCTAGGCAACATAAGGAGATCCTGCCTCTACAAAAAAAAAAAAAAAAATTGTTCTTTTGAAACAGAGTTTCACTCTTGTAGCCCAGGCTGGAATGCAGTGGTGCGATCTCAGCTCACTGCAACCTCTGCAACCTGAGTTCAAGAGATTCTCCTGCCTCAGCCTCCAGAGTAGCTGAGACTATAGGTGTGCACCACCTCTGGCAAATTTTTTTTTTTTTTTAGAGATGGGTCTTGCTGTGTTGCCCAGGCTGGTCTCAAACCCCTGGACTCAAACTATCCTCCCACCTCAGCTTCCCAAAGGACTGGATTATAGGCATGAGCCACTGTGCCTGGCCTACTGCCTCTTTAGACAAGACATGCCAGGCCTCAGTTTCCCCACCTGCCATAGGAGAGTGTGACAATCTCAACAGCCAAGTCCAGCCCAGACACTCTTGGTCCCTTGCAGGGACCCATCCATGCAGGGCTGGCAGCACTTACCATGGAGAGGATGACCAGGGCAGGGAAGAAGCCCATCACGATGTAGCAGAGAAGCTCCACAAGCTTGTACCTGGCAGGAAGACAAGCCATGCCAGCCTTAGGACATGCCTCCCCACAAGGAAACCGCACACAGCTCCGTGTTCCTGGGGAAGAGGGAACACTCTGACCAGAACAGTGAGAAGAAAGGACGCTTTCTCTGCCCAGCACGACTTGGCTCAGATTTCACCCAGCTACATCCAACAGGTGCTGGCAGTTGTGTGACCTTGGGTACTTTCCCTCCCTGAGACTCAGTTTCCACATCTGTGAAATGCATGCTGGTGCCACAGCAGGGATTACAAACATTGGGCATAGCACACACGGGCACTTCCTATGCTCAGCCCATGGCAGACATCACTATTCGATCCCAGCATCTCTTCCCATAGGGCCCAAGCAGCCACTTCCAATCGAGCTGGGTTGCTGCAGCAACCGAAGCCTCTTTGCTGTCCCTGGACTAAATGACTTCCAGAGGTTCCTGGGCTCTGAGACTGCAGAAAGTCTGTTATTCTCTTTTGCTTCTATCATCCTGTTTCTATAATAATCCCACTGAATTATTTCCATCCCCATCACTCGGCAGAATGGGGATACAGAGAGTGTGGCTCTTTCAGGACCTCTCCCTTCATCTCTAATAATTTAGGGAGGGCAGATGGCATGTGACCACCCCCACCCCACCCCGGTTCAATGGGGCTGGGAACCTGTGTTTTTTATTGTTTGTTTGTTTTTGAGACAGAGTCCCCCTCTGTCGCCCAGGCTGGAGTGCAGTGGCGCAATCTTGGCTCACTGCAACCTCCACCTCCCGGGTTCAAACCATTCTCCTGCCTCAGCCTCCTGGTTAGCTGGGATTACAGGCGCCCATCACCATGCCCGGCTAATTTTCACATTTTTAATAGAGACAGGGTTTCATCATGTTGGTCAGGCTGGTCTCAAACTCCTGACCTCAAGTGATCCTCCTTCTTCGCAGATCACTCGGCCACCCAAAGTGCTGGGATTACAGACGTGAACCACCACGCCTGGCCACCTATGATGTCTTTTTGATAACTTCAAGTTGACCCTAGGGGCTGCAAGACCTGGTGGCCACCCATGAGCCTGAATGGCATGACAGCCAGCGCTGTGCTCTCACGACTATGGCATCATCCTGGGCTCTCAACTGCCCAGGAGTACTGCCCAGGAGGTTGGAGCATCTAAGGGAATCCCGCCACCCTGCAGCCCCCAGGCCCGGCTTACCGCTCATGGAAGAAGAAGACATAGATGGTGCCCACGGAAGCCATAATCCAGACCATCCAGCGCATGTGGGAGGCCCAGGGGCCCAGCTCCCGAAGGTTCAGCCTGGGAGAGAGAGAGCCAAGGCCATGGCCCTGAGGAGGGCCCACCAAGACCCCAGCCCTTGAGGACTGGCCTGTCACAGGAAATGGACCCCAAGGAAGTCCTGTCACCCGTCACTTCGCGGCTGGGACATGGGCGCTCACAGGAAGACAGGTGAACAGGCAGAAAGTGCGCTAGATAACTTGAAGCAGCAAGCAATGATTAGAGGAAAATTAGTAAAATTGATAATATCTAGAAGAAAAGGTAAGCAGCACCTCAAACTGGCAGGATGATGAACAGGTAAAGCCTGTTTGGCGGGAATTGTGCATTCTCCATCACTGCAGTTCCAGCAGCTAACCAAAGCAACGCTGTTTTGTTTTGTTTCGCTTATTTTTTTGAGATGTAGTCTCTATCTGTGCCCCAGGCTAAAGTATAGTGGCACAATCCCAGCTCACTGCCACCTCCACCACCTGGGTTCAAGCGATTCCCCTGCCTCAGCTTCCCGAGTAGCTGGGATTACAGGCACCCACCGCCACGTCCGGCTAATTTTGTATTTTTAGTAAAGATGGGGTTTCTCCATGTTGGCCAGGCTGGTCGCGAACGCCTGACCTCAGGTGATCCACCCACCTTGGCCTCCCAAATGCTGGGATTACAGACCTAAGCCTCCGCGCCTGGCCTCCAATCCTTTGTTAATAATTATTTTAAGAGACAGGGTCTTGCTACTTGAGAAGCTGAGGCGGGAGGATTGCTTAAGCCTGGGAGGGCGAAGCTGCAGTGAGCCATGATCACACCACTGCACTCCAGCCTGGGCAACAGAGTGAGACCCTGTCTCAAAAAAAATTTTAAATAATAATAATTTAAAAATGAAAAATATGAGGAAGATCTGTTTTTACCAACATAGATAGATCTCTAAGCTATATTGTGAGGTATTTGGTAGGTAGGGGGTATGAACCAAGAATGAGATGACTAATATTGTGTGTATGTATAAAGAGAGAACAGTCGGCCAGGCACGGTGGCTCACGCCTGTAATCCCAGCACTTTGGGAGGCCAAGGCGGGCGGATCACGAGGTCAGGAGATTGAGATGATCCTGGCTAACACAGTGAAACCCTGTCTCTACTGAAAATACAAAAACAAAATTAGCCAGGCATGGTGGCGGGTGCCTGTAGTCCCAGCTACTCGGGAGGCTGAGGCAGGAGAATGGTGTGAACCCGGGAGGCGGAGCTTGCAGTGAGCCGAGATGGCTCCACTGCACTCCAGCCTGGGCGACAGAGCGAGACTCCGTCTCAAAAAAAAAACAAAACAAAAGAGATAACTGTCAATGCACAGAAAAAGATCTGAACCTCGTCCCATGTGGTTTTGTCTGGAAAGGTGTAATTAATAGTGGTGATGATTGCAGAAGAGGGTCCTTTAGGTTTTTTCTGGAATGAATTTCTATTTTTTTTTTTTTTTTTTTTGAGATGGAGTCTTACTCTGTCACCCAGGCTGGAGTGCAGGGGCGTGATCTCAGCTCACTGCAACCTCTGCCTCCCGCGTTCAAGTGATTCTCCTGCCTCAGCATCCAGAGTAACTGGGATTACAGATGCACCACCATGCCTGGCTAATTTTGGTATTTTTAGTAGAGACGGGGTTTCATCATGTTGGCCAGGCTGGTCTCGAACTCCTGACCTCAGGTGATCTGCCCGCCTCACCCTCCCAAAGTGCTGGGATTACAGGCGTGGGCCACCGCACCTGGCCTGGAATAAATTTCTGAAATGAGAATGTGTTACGTACAACTTCTGCCAAAAAAAGTGACCTGCATGGAGTCTGTCATTATAAAGAAGTTAAGTAACACTGAAAAGTTTAAGAGTAAAAAATAATAACCCGTCTCATTACCTAAAATAACCATCAGTGAACATCATTCGAGATATCCTTCCAAGTAGACCTAAAAATAGGCCACCAGGTAGAAGGATAGGACGGGATGAAGGGAAAGGAGAAAGGGTGAGAATTAAGTTATGCACATCATTTTTAATTAGAAGTATTACATTTAATTTTAACTTGACTTTAAAAGAAGAAAATGGACACTTAAAAATTTTGCTGAAATTCAAACAAATGTTTTTTCACCATAAAATTCACTTGGATTCTGAAGTTAAGATAAATTATGTAGCACAAAAAAATTGAATTTTCAGCCGGGCGCAGTGTCTCATGCCTGTAATCCCAGCACTTTGGGAGGCCAAGGCAGGTGGATCACCTGTGGTCAGGAGTTCAAAACCAGCCTGGTCAAAATGGTGAAACCCCATCTCCACTGAAAATACAAAAATTAGTTGGGTGTGGTGGCGGAAGCCTGTAATTCCAGCTACTTGGGAGGCTGAGGCAGGAGAATTGCTTGAACCCGCGAGGCAGAGTTTGCACTGAGCCAAGATCACACCATTGAGTTCCAGCCTGGGCGATGAGAGTGAAACTCCATCTCGGGGGGGAAAAAAAAAGTTGGATTTTTAAAATTACATGTTTCGGGTTCTTGTTTGTTTGTTTTTTTAGAGACAGGGCTCACTCTCCCAGGCTGGAGTGTGGTGGCACAATCATAGCTCACGGCAGCCTCGATTTCCTGGGCTCAAGCGATCCTCCTGTCTCAGCCTCCTGAGTAGCTGGGAACACAGGCACACGCCATCACAAACTAGTTTCTTTCAAACACTATTCATGGATATGGGATTCTTGGACTTCTTTCACGTGTGACAATGGTGCCTATTGTTTTTATGGCTGCATGACAACCCCATTTGATAGTTTATTCCGAAGTCTATCTTTGGGAAATGATTAGAAGTGTCTCCACTGTGTGTCAGCATTAAATGGTGCTGTGGTCACATTCAGAAGCCAGCTTGTTTTTTTCACTTTGCAAATAATTTATTTTTTCAGTCTCAGTGCCTGAAGAATTTGTCTCTTTCTTTCATTTCCATCAGCTTCTCTCTGATTGCTCTAATTTTGGCTTTTTGAAAATGTCTGTATTCTCCCTGATTATGTAAAATCTTCAGTATTTATTTGGTTTTTGGTTTGTTTCTTTTTCCCCCATAAAGAGAGGGAGCTGGGGGTTCTGTTTGTGACAATACGCTCAGATACCAGCACAGGGCCTGGCACAGGGCAGTGCCCAGTCAATCACAGCCGGGGTAAAGGTAAAGAAGAGAGACTCAGGCTGGGCGCAGGGGCTCACACCTGTGATCCCAGCACTTTGGGAAGCCGAGGCAGGCGGATCACCTGAGGTCAGGAGTTTGAGACCACCCTGGCTGACGTGGTGAAACCCCATCTCTACTAAAAATACAAAAATTAGCGGGGTGTGGTGGCACATGCCTGTAGTCCCAGCTACTCAGGGGGCTGAGGCAGGAGAATCGTTTGAAACCGGGAGGTGGAGGTTGCATTGAGTCGAGATCACGCCACTACGCCCGGCTGAAAATCCAATTTCCCTGTGCTTTACATAATTTATCTTAACTTCAGAATCCAAGTGAATTTTATGGTGAAAATTCTGGGCAAGAGAACAAGACTCCATCTCAAAAAACATAAACAAAACAAAAAATAAAATCAAAATAAATATATACTTATAAAATGTGGCCACTGCAGTGGCTCATGCCTGTACTCCCAACACTTTGGGAGACCGAGGCAGGAGGATGGCCTGAGGCCAGGAGTTCAGGACCAGTCTGGGCTACATAGTGAGACCCATCTCTACAAAAATAAAAACATTAGCCAAGCATGGTGGCTTGCACCTGCAGTCCCAGCTACTTGGGAGGCTGAGGCGGGAGGATCACTTGAGCCCAGGAGCTGGAGGCTGCAGTGAACTATGATCACAACACTGCACTCCAGCATAGGCAATAGAGCAAGACCCTGTCTCTAAAAAAAAATTTTTTTTAATTTAAAAGCTATATTAAATAAATTAAATATTAAGTAAATATAAATATAAGTATATATGTATATATATATGCATGTGTATGCATGTCTGTCTATTACACATATTTATATATATGTGCATATATATAGACACATGCATACATATGTACATATTAATATTTGCTTTTTTGGATGGGCGTGGTGGCTCACACCTATAATCCAAACACTCTGGGAGACAGAGGTGGGGAGATCACTGGAGGTTAGGAGTTCAAGACCAGCCTGGCCAACATGGTGAAACACCGTCTCTACCAAAAATACAATAATTAGCTGGGCTTGGTGGCGCACGCCTGTAATCCAGCTACTCAGGAGGCTGAGGCAGGAGAATCGCTTGTACCGGGGAGGCAGAAGTTGCAGTGAACCAAGATCTCGCTACTGCGCTCTAGCCTGGGTGACAGAGTGAGATTCTGTCTCAGAATTCTCAGAAAGAAAAAAATGATGTATATATTTGCTTTTTCTGCATAAAATAACTCAAGAAGGACACGCAAGAAAGTGGGTATAAGCAGCTGCTTCCAGGAAGGAGAAAAGTGTGGCGGAAAGCTGTTCACCTAACTCCTCTGCGCCAGGTCAACATATTACCCAGCCAAATAGAAAAATAAATTCAAACAATGAAAAGAAAGGCTGCCAAGCATTTGCTGAGCGGTGGGACAGTACTCACCAGGGTGCGTAGGAAGCCGCTATGAAGAAATAGATGACCATCCGGTCGAACATGTGTAGACAGTGTTCCACCATCCTAGGGTGGCAGAGAAGCCGGCGGTCACAGCCCCTGCACAGAGGGAAGGGCCAGTGCCCCCAGAACTATGCCCTGGGCTGATCGTGCCTGCCTACAGGTTAGCGGGGCTGGGTTCCTCTATCTAGCCAGGACCCCTTGGGCCTCAGAATCCCCATCTGTAAGTGACCAGGGCAGTGGTCTTCAAACAAGGCTCCTTATCATCACCCTAGGGCTGCATGGAGACACCTTGCCTCCGGGATTCCACTGAAGGCCTTGTGCCCCTGCAAGTAAGGATCGGACATCCTCCTTCACACATTTTTTTTTTTTTTTTTTTTTTTTTTGAGACAAAGTCTCACTCTGTCTCCCAGGCTGGAGTACAGTGGCACGATCTCAGCCCACTGCAACCTCTGCATCCCGGATTCAAGCCATTTTCTTGCCTCAGCCTTCCAAATAGCTGGGATTACAGGCACCTACCACCATTCCCAGCTAGTTTTTGTATTTTTAGTAGAGACGGCGTTTCGCCATGTTGGCCAGGCTGGTCTCAAACTCCTAACCTCCAGTGATCCACCTGCCTCGGCCTTCTAAAGTGCTGGGATTACAAGCGTGAACCACTGCACCCGGCCATCCTCCCATACTTTAATCAGAGCCATTATGCATTTCTGCTTTATATACTGGGTTTTTCCAAAGATTTATAATGGGGAAAGAATTCTGTGGAGAATGTGCAAAAATGGCCAGACAGAGTGGCTCACACCTGTAATTCCAGAGCTTTCAGAGGCTAAGGCAAGAGAATTGCTTGAGCTCAGAAGTTGGAAACCAGCCTGGGCAACATAGTGAGACCTCATCTCCACTAAAAATTAGAAAGATCAGCCAGGCATAAGAGTGCATGCCTGTACGCCTAGTTACTCCAGAGGCTGAGGCAGGAGGATCTCTTGACCCTGGGAGGTTGAGACTACACTGAGCCATGTTTGTGCCACTGCACTCCAGTCTGGGGAACAGAGTTAGATCCAGTCTCAGAAAAAAAAAAAAAAAAAAACACTCCAAAAACTACTAAATTCCGTGCCCCTCAAGACTGTCTGGGAGCTGACATTCTAATGCTGGAAGAACTTAGTGGTTCAGATCCGAGTTCTGGAGCCAGAAGGCCTGGGTTTGAATTCCAGCTCTACTCTTCAGGAGTACATAACCTTGAGCAAGTTACCTATTCGCTCTAGATCTCAGCTTCCTTCTCTGTAAAATACGGAGAATGACAGCAACCTGACACGGGGCTGTAGGGAGGATTAAATTAGCTAATATTCAGTGCAGTATATAGTAAGTGTTCAATAAATACCAGCTGTTTTGGCCGGGTGTGGTGGCTCATGCCTGTAATCCCAGCACTTAGGGAGGCCATGGTGGGGGATCACCTGAGGTCAGGAGTTTGAGACCAGCCTGGCTAACATGGTGAAACCCTGTTTCTACTAAAAATACAAAATATTAGCTGAGCGTGGTGGTGAGTGCCTGTAATCCCAGCGACTAGGGAAGCTGAGGCAGGAGAATTGCTTGAGCCTGGGAGGCGGAGGTTGCAGTGAGTCAAGATCATGCCATTGCACTCCAGCTTGGGCAACAAGAGTGAAACTCTGTCTCAAAATAAATAAATAAATAATAAAAATAAATAAATAACCATTTTTATGATGACCTCACCTTGTATAGTGAGCGATAACCCTCAATACATGGGACTGTCATGGTGCCAACCACCACAGTGGTGCCCAATGAGTCACACCCCTGGTATTCACACACTGGGACTCTCCCCTCCCAAAACAAATAAGGTAAACTCAGGGAACCACTAGGACATTGCAGAAATGATGGTGTATGGTTCCTAAGGCCAGATCATAAAAGACATTACAGCTTCTGTCTTGTTCTGTTAAGTTGCTAAGTTTGGGGGAAACAAGCTCCCATGTGGCTGTGAAGACACAGCCACACTACAACCCAGCACTAACTCACCAGCCAAGTGAGGGGGCTTAGACTCTCCAGCCCCAGTCAAGCCATCAGATGACAGCAGCCCCAGCCAACCTCTGACTACAGGAAACACCACGGACTGGAGCCACACAGCTAAAGCTCTCAAATTCCTAACCCCTTGAGGCTTTGAGAGAGAGTAAGTGTTTCTTGTTATTTTAAGCCACAATGCTCTGGCATACTTCGTTACAAAGCAATCACTGACCTGTACAAACTGTGGTTCTGTCTAGCAAAGTGCAGCCCTGAACAAATTTGACAAATGATTGTATGCACGGCTCAACTGCATGTCTTCCTAGAAATTAAAGGGAGTGGCATACAGCTTTATGGGGGGCCTGGATTCCTAGAGTCAGTTTGGGTTGAATGTGGCTGCTATGCAACCTTGAGCAAATAAGGTTTCTTTTCTTTTTCTTTTTCTTTTTCTTTTCTTTTCTTTCTTTCTCTCTTTCTTTCTTTCTTTCTTTCTTTTTTTTTTTTAAAGACAGATTTTCACTCCGTTGCCCAAGTCAGAGTGCAGTGGCACTATCTCAGCTCACTGCAACCTCCACCTACCAGGTTCAAGCAATTCTCGTGCCTCAGCCCCCTGAGTAGCTGGGATTATGGGTGTGTGTCAGACACCGTGCCTCGCTAATTTTTGTATTTTTAGTAGAGACAGGGTTTCACCATGTTGGCCAGGCTGGTTTCAAACTCTTGACCTCAAGTGATCCTTCCACCTCGGCCACCCAAAATGCTGGGATTTCAGGCATAAGCCACCTTGCCTGGCCTCGCTGTAATTTTTTTTTTTTTTTAATCAAAACTAGCCAAACGCAGTGGCTCACATTTGTAATCCCAGCACTTTGGGAGGCCAAGGAGGGCAGATCGCCTGAACCTAGGAATTCAAGACCAGCCTGGGCAACATGATGAAACTCCATCTCTACAAGAAATACATAAAATTAGCTAAATGCGGTGGTGCATGCCTGTAGTCCCAGCTACTCAGGAGGCTGAGATAGGAGGATCGCTTGAGCCCTGGAAGTGGAGGTGAACCGAGATGAACCGTTACCATACTCCAGCCTGGGTGACAGAGTGAGACCCCATCTCAAAAAAAATAAAAAATAAATAAATAAATAAAAATCGAAAATGTAAAACTCAGGGATTCTAATGCCTACATTGCAGAATTAGTGAAAAGATTAGGGAATGGCACCTGTAGCTTGCCTGGAACAAAGCCCAGAGGGGAGCTGGCCCGTCATGACCACCCTGCAGCCAGCAAGGGCTTTTCTCTTGCTCCTCTCAGAAGCGAGCAAACCAAGCCAGGCGTGAAGGCTCATCCCTGAAACCCCAGCACTTTGGGAGGCTGAGGCGGGTGGATCACTAGAGCCCATGAGTTGGAGACCAGCCTGGGCAACATGGTGAAACCTCATCTCTACAAAAAGATACAAAAATTAGCCAGGCATGATGGCACACACCTGTGATCTCAGTGCCTCAGGAAGCTGAGGCAGGAGGATTGCTTGAGCCCTGGAGGTGGAGGCTACAGTGAACCAAGACTCTACCACTGCACTCCAGCCTGGGCAACAGATTGAGACTCTTTCTCAAAAAAAAAAAAAAAAAAAAAAAGTTGGCCAGGCACAGTGTTGGCCAGGCGCAGTGGCTCACACCTGTAATCCCAACACTTTGGGAGGCCAAGGTGGGTGGACCATCTGAGGTCAGGAGTTTGAGACCAGCCTGGCCAACATGGAGAAACTCCATCTCTACCAAAAAAAAAAAAAATACAAAATTTAGCTGGATGTGGTGGTACACACTGTAGTCCCAGCTACTCGGGAGGCTGAGGCAGGAGAATTGCTTGAACCCAGGAAGCAAAGGTTGCAATGAGCTGAGATAGCACCACTGCACTCCTGCCTGGGCTACAGAGTGAGACTCTATTTCAAAAAAAATAATAATAATAGGTGAGCAAACCAGGCTCCCCTGGGCGAGGTGGTCTGCCCCAAAGAGACCCAACTGCAGCCTGTGTAAGGCAGGGCCTGTGCCTCCTGCAAAGCCAGCCTGTGGGTCACCTACCCCAGCCCCTCCCAGCTCAGCAGAGAATGTCACTAGGCAGACTGGATGTCCTGGTTCACCCCCCGGGCCGCCATGGGTCCCCCTGCCCCGACCCCCTACCCGGCATGGGTCCCCTCTGGGCAGGAGGCACCTGAGGTGGCTCTTCTTCCAGGAGATGGTGTGAAACACGGTGGACACCACGAAGAGGCCGCAGAGGCCAAGGCCGTAGATCCAGGCAGAGATGGTCTCCCAGTCATCGTCTGACAGGAAGTACAGGTTGGAGCTGCCCAGGATGCTGGGGATGATCCAGAACTGGAGGGGCAGGGACGGCGGGGACAGGTGCAGCAGCTGCGCGGCTCAGAGCACGCCTCCTGCCCCTTCCCCGGCTGAGCTGCCCAACGTGGCAGCACTCGTCTCTTGAAATGTGGTCAGTGCCACTGAAGAATGGAATCATTTTATTTTACTTTAATGGATTCAAGTGTAAATTTCCTTCCTTCCTTCCTTCTTTGCTTCCTTCCTTCCTTCCTTTCCTCCCTCCTTCCTTTCCTTTCCTTCCTTCTTTTCATCCTTCCATCCTTCCTTCCTTCCGTCCTCCGTTCTTTCCTTCCTCTCCTTTCCCTTTTCCACTTTTCTTTCCTTTCCTTTTTTCTTTTCTTTCTCTTTTCCTTTCCTCCTTCTCCTCCCTCCCTCCCTCTCTCTGTTCCTCCCTCCCTCCCTCCCTCCCTCCCTTACTTCCTTCCTTCCTCCCCCAGGCTAGAGTGCAATGGTACAATCACAGTTCACTGCAGCCTCAACATCCTGGGCTCAAGTGATCCTCCCACCTTGGCCTCCCAAGTAGCTGGGACTACAGGCACACACCACCATAACTGGCCAATTTTTACATTTTTTATAGAGATGGGGTCTGGCTATAATGCCCAGGCTGGTCTTGAACTCCTAACCTCAGGCGATCCTCCCACCTTGGCCTCCAAAGGACTGGGATTATAGGTGTGAGCCACCATTCCCAGCCTCAGGTGTCAATTTCAACAGCCACATGGGGCCAGTGGCTGCCAACCTGGACAGTGCAGGTCTAGATACTTGATTCAAATATCTCAAAGGGGTCCATGTAGGAAACAGTCAAAGACCACGTACAGGGAGTGGCCGCCCCCACCACACCCCAGCCCCTCTCTGGGACACCACACAGAGAAGTATGATGTGCCACATGTCACACATCATCATCACAGATGTCCTGACCTCATCTGCTTGGACTGCCCTGAAGGAAGAGCCCAGCCCTGAGCAGCACAGGCGCCCAGGTACCATTCAGTTTGTAAACGGGTTTAAATAGTGGATGGTGGCCGGGTGCGGTGGCTCACACCTGCAATCCCAGCACTTTGGGAGGCTGAGGCGGGTGGATCACGAGGTCAGGAGATCAAGACCAGCCTGGCCAATATGGTGAAACCCCGTCTCCACTAAAAAATACAAAAAATTAGCCAGGCATGGTGGCACGCGCCTGTAATCCCAGCTACTCAGGAGGCTGAGACAGGAGAATTGCTTGAACCCGGAAGGTGGAGATTGCAGTGAGCTGAGATCGTGCCACTGCACGCCAGCCTGGTGACAGAGCAAGACTCCATCTCAAAAAAAAATTTATTTTTAAGTAGTGGATGGTCCACCATGATTCACTGGAGAGAATGGAATCTCCAAATCCTCTGCCTTTATAGGTGCATGGCCTGGCCCTTCCCAGCCCCTCTACTCTGCTTTTCCCTACTCTCCCTCCTGCTCTGCCCCAAGTCACTATGCCTTGGCCTTCCTGGCCTTTGTCCAGTTGTCCCAACACTTTCCTGCCTCGGGGGCTCTGCACATGCTGTTCCCTTGTCCTCAACATGCTGTTCCCTTCACTCCCTGGGAGATTGGCTCCTAGTCATCCTTCAGCAGCTGGTTAATATCACTCTGGTAGGAGCACCTGCTCTGTCCTTTGACTGACGCAGGCCTCTCCTGTTGTCTATAGCACCTGGTGCCCTCTCTCCCTGGCAGCCCCCACATCTTATATGATAGACTTACTTAATCATTATTTCCCCCACACAACACGAGCTGCACAGGGTCACCAGTGCACGGTGGGCACCTAACAAATATATACTGAGGGAGGCAGGTAGGAAGGAAGGAATGCTGGAAGAGCCCTTTTGGGAAGAAGTGGGCAAGTCAGGGCCTGGTGCAGTGGCTCACACCTGTAATGCCAGCACTTTGGGAGGCCAAGGTGGGTGGATCACTTGAGGTCAGGAGTTCGAGACCAGTCTAGCCAACATGACAAAACCCCGTCTCTACTTTAAAAAAAAAAAAAAAAAAAAAAAGCCAGGCGTGGTGGCAGGTGCCTGTCTGCTAGTCAGGAGGCTGAGGCAGGAGAATCACTTAAACCCAGGAGGCAGAGGCTGCTCTGAGCCACGATCACACCACTGCACTCCAGCTTGGGTGACAGAGAGAGACTCTGTCTCAAAAGAAATAAATAATTTTAAACATTTTTTAAAGAAAAGTAGGCAGTGAGAATTCAGTCCCAACAATGTGCATCCTCCAGGACTCACTGAAAAGCAATCTGTCTGCAAAATCAGCCCAGGTGAGTCCCAAAGGAAGGAGGTGTCCTGCTAGCTTCCCCGACATCCAGGCTGGGCACCTGGATGTCGGGGCTGGATGGGGACAGGTCAACAGCAACGCACCAGAATGGGATGGCTCCTTAATAAGAGGCCATCAGCCACCTACATGTCCATCTGCACATGACAGACTGAACATCAACAGGGAAGATAGAAGCCTTGCTGTAGACGATGAAATTATAACTTTAAAAAATCATTTCTGGCCAGGTGTGGTGGTTCATACCTGTAATTCCAGCACTTTGGGGGGCCAAGGCCAGGAGGATCACCTGAGGTCAGGAGTTCAAGACCAGCCTGGCCAAAAACCCCACCTCTACTAAAAATACATAAACTAGCTAGGCATGGTGGCTTGTGCCTGTAATTCCAGCCACTCGGGAGGCTGAGGCAGGAGAACTGCTTCAACCCAGGAGGCAGAGGTTGCAGTGAGCCAAGATTGCACCACCACACTCCAGCCTGGGTGACAGAGTAAGACTCTGTCTTAAAAAAAAAAAAAGAAAAGAAAAGAAAAAAGAAAAACACAAAAAATTAGCCGGGCTTGGTGGCAGGTGCCTGTAGTCCCACCTACTCGGGAGGCTGAGGCAGGAGAATGGCATGAACCCGGGAGGTAGAGATTGCAGTGAGCCGAGATCGTACCACTGCACTCCAGCCTGGGGGACAGAGTGAGACTCCGTCTCAAAAAAAAAAGAACTCAGTGTGGTCCTGGCACACACCAAGTTCAAATCAGCACCAGCCACTCCTTTCTATTACACCGGCAGCTCGTCGTGAAAGCCCTGGGCTCAGGCCAAACACACAATACACCCCGGGGTCGAACAGGTCAAGGTGGGGGGTTTGAGAATTAATTCTCAAAGGTGGGGTTACAGGTGCCTGCCACCATGTCCAACTAATTTTTGCATTTTTAGCAGAGATGCGGTTTCACCATGTTGGCCATGCTGGTCTCAAACTCCTGACCTCAGGTGATCTGCCTGCCTCAGGCTTCCAAAGTACTGGGATTACAGGCGTGAGCCACCACGCCCGGCCCCATCAAAGGTTCTTAGAGCAAGACAGAGGCAAGCCCAGCACTGCAGCCCAATTTACCCCAGTGGCCTTCCCTCGAGACGCACTCACTCTTCTGAGGGCCTGAGGGCCACAGAAGACGCGAGGAATGGGCCACTTGGGACATACGTGAAGGAGTTGCCTTCCCCCACCCCCCTCCCTGGAAGTGTCCCCATCTCAGCCCTGAACCCCCCAAAGGCAACTCACAGCATGGGTGGCACAGTTGGCCGCATGTTCATACTCTGTGGGCTGGTACCTCTTGTGGGCAGGGACTCGGTGGTTCATGAACCTAGAAGGAGAGGGAGAGTTCCAGAGGGAGAATTCCAGGAAGCTCTGCTGGGGAAGAGGTGCCATCCGAATTCCCAGGAAGCCTGAAGACCTCACTTCCTACCAGTAGGAAAAGAAGAGCACTCCTCCATTTTCCTATCCCCCCTCCTCTTCCCTCCCCTCCCTCACTCTTTCTGATCATTAAATGGTTTTGGGTTACCCAATATTTTGTGCCTAATCCCCAGTGTGGTGTTTGTTACAAAATTTTGCTAAATGCTAAATGTGGCATTCTCTTTGTTTACTTTTTTTTGAGACAGAGTCTCACTTTGTCAAAAGACTGGAGTGTAGTAGCGTGATCTTGGCTCACTGCAACCTCTGCCTCCCGAGATCAAGCAATTCTCTTGCCTCAGCTTCCTGAGTAGCTGGGTGTGTGCCACCAAGCCCGGATAATTCTTGTATTTTTAGTAGAGATGGGGTTTCACCATGTTGGCTGGTCTCGAACTCCTGACCTCAGGTGATCCGCCCACCTCAGCCTCCCAACGTGCTGGGATTACAGGTGTGAGCCACCATGCCTGGCCTTTTTTTTTTTTTTTTTACAAAGGGTCTCACTCTGTCACTAAGGCTGGAGTGCAGTGGTGCAATCTATGGCTCACTGCTGCCTCCACCTCCTGGGCTCAAGCGATCCTCCCGTCTCAGCCTCCTGAGATGCTGGGACTACAGGCACAATCTACCATGCCCGGCTACATTTTTTTTTGTATTTTTTATAGAGACAGGGTTTCATCATGTTGCCCAGGCTGGTCTCGAACTCCTGGGCTCAAGCGATCCTCCCACCTTGGCTTTCCCAAAGTGCTGAGATTACAGGCGTGAGCACTGCTTCTGGCCTCATTTCCTGTTTTTTATTTTCTCTAAGTACAACTTACCAACAATATAGCTCTGCAAGGGGTCAGCTCGAAGGATTTTTACAGATGCATAGACCCACACAACCACCATCCAGGAAGAGCTACGGCTCACTTCTCACCCCCAAGAAAGTGCCCAGTGCCCCCTCCCATGGGTACATTTTCCCCAGGGAAACCACCCTCTGCCGTTGTCATCTTGGATTTATTTCCCCTGTTCTTGAACTTGCTCAATGAACTCATACAGAACACGCTGTTTTGTGTCTCGCTTCTTTTGCTTAATGTGATTTTTTTTGAGATTCATCCACATTTTGGGGTACAGCAACTGGTAGTTTTCATGGCTGTATCGTATTCCACTGGGTGAACAGACCACAAGTGACTTATCCAGCCCACTGCAGGGGGACACTCCTGTTTAGGGACATTATGGATAACTCGGCCCATGAACATTTTTATGCACATGTTTTGGTGAACACACGCACTTATTTCTGCTGGGCTCAGGTGAAATTGCTACATGACTTTATCTTAAAAATAAACATTTCTGGCCAGGTGTGGTGACTCACGCCTGTAATCCCAGCACTTTAGGAGGCCAAGGTGGGCAAATCACTTTAGGCCAGGAGTTCGAGACCAGCTTCATTAACACGGTGAAACACCGTCTCTACTAAAAATACAAAAATTAGCTGGAAGTGGTGGCGTGTGCCTATAATCCCAGATACTTGGGAGGCTGAGGCAGGAGAATCGCTTGAGGGAGGTAAGGGTTGCAGTGGGCCGAGATCATACCATTGCACTCCAACCTGGGCACAGTAAGACTCCATTTCAAAAAAAAATGTTAGCCGGGCGTGGTGCCACAGGCCTGTAATCCCAGCTACTTGGGAGGCTGAGGCAGGAGAATCATTTGAACCTGGGAGACGGAAGTTGCAGTGAGCCGAGATCGTGCCACTGCATTCCAGCCTGGGTGACAGAGACAGAGTCTTTCTCAAAAAACAAAACAAATCAAACAAACAAAACAAAAATTTCTATGTTTTGTGTGTCTTTTTAGAATCTTCAGAGCGTTATCACCTCTGTTTAATCCTCACTGGAGCACCATGTGGAGCTATTGGCCATTTTACAGATGGAGAAGCTACAGGGCAGGGAGGTGAGGGAAGGAGATCACAGGGCGGGAAGGGGCTCAACCCAGCCCCGGTTGACTCCAATGTCTGGTTATGCCTTGACGCAAGTCTGTGCTGGGGGACTTAGGTCAGGATGGGAAGACAGACGAGGGTTGGCTGGAAAGGAAAGAGGCATCCAAGAGCTGGTGGTAAGGTCTGCACACACCTGGCCGTCAGACCAGCAGCCAGGACCACAGCAGCATGCATGTCTTTGGCCACAGAGGCTCGGAATCAGCTCACCTGAACGTTGCCAAGCAGCAGCCACCCAATGGGTTAAACTCCACTAAACACACCAAAAACCTTCCCCCCATGTCTGATGGTTACTTTGTAGACTGCCCCCCAAACAAACGAGTGTATGGTTCAGAACAAATGACTCCATGCAGTATATATGGGGCACTAAGCATTTATTGGGCACTTTCTGTATGCTGGTGTCACACCAGGAGGTCATGGAGCATTTATTCAGCATCTCCTGTGTGCTGGCTCCATGCTGTAAAGACCCTGGAACATTTGTTGAGCACCTTCTGTGTGCTGGCTCCATGCTAAGTATAGTTCATGGAGCATTTATTAAGCATCTTTTGTGTGCTGGCTCCATGCTAAATACAGCTCATGGAGCATTTGTTAAGCACCTCCTGTGTGCTGGATCCAGGTTAAGTACAGTTATGGAGCATTCATTGAGCACTTTCCGTATGCTGGCCTTATGCTAAGTACAGCTTATGGAGCACTTATTAAGCACCTTGTGTGTTGGCTCCATGCTAAGTATAGTTCATGAAGCATTTATTAAGTACCTTTTGTGTGCTGGCTCCATGCTAAGTGCAGCTCATGGAGCATTTATGAAGCACCTCCTGTGTGCTGGCTCCAGGCTAGTAAAGACCCTGGAACATTCGTTGAACACCTTCTGTGTGCTGGCTCCGTGTTAAGTACAGTTCATGAAGCATTTTTTTTTTTTTTTTTTTTTTGAGACGGAGTCTCGCGCTGTGTCACCCAGGCTGGAGTGCAGTGGCGCGATCTCGGCTCACTGCAAGCTCCGCCTCCCAGGTTCACGCCATTCTCCTGCCTCAGCCTCCGAGTAGCTGGGACTACAGGCGCCCGCCACCACGCCCGGCTAGTTTTTTGTATTTTTAGTAGAGACGGGGTTTCACCATGTTAGCCAGGATGGTCTCGATCTCCTGACCTCGTGATCCACCCGCCTCGGCCTCCCAAAGTGCTGGGATTACAGGCTTGAGCCACCGTCATAAAGCATTTATTAAGCATCTTTTGTGTGCTGGCTCCATGCTAAATACAGCTCATGGTGCATTTGTTAAGCACCTTCTGTATGCTGGATCCAGGTTAAGTACAGTTATGGAGCATTCATTGAGCACCTTCTGTACGCTGGCCTCATGCTAAGTACAGCTCATGGAGCACTTATTAGGCATCTTCTGTGTGCTGACTCCATGCTAAGTATAGTTCATGAAGCATTTATTAAGCACCTTCTGTGTGCTGGCTGCATGATAAATGCAGCTCATGGAGCATTTATTGAGCACCTTCTGTGTGCTGGCTCCATGCTAAGTGTAGTTCATGAAGCATTTATTAAGCACCTTCTGTGTGCTGGCTCCATGCTAGTACAGACCCTGGGGCATTGATTGAGCACCTTCTGTGTGCTAGCTCTATGCTAGCATAGTTCAGGGTTCATTTATGAAGCACATTGTGTATGCTGGCTTCATGTATGCTGGTGAGGGCAGGGCAGGAGTGAAAGCTGGGCAGGGAAGTCTGCCAGGCACTGACACTCTGATTTGCCCTGGGACACTTGGTGCCTGGGTGAATCCAAGGGTCCAATGGTCCAGGTGACTGCTGTCTGCCTGCATCCAGCTGGGACTCCATGGTCACGTGATTCCACAGTCAGTCAAGTGACTTCAACACCAGGGTCACACTGAGCCCATTCGACAGTTGAGAAAACTAAGACCCCTGGGGCCAGGCTTCTGCACCAAGCTAAAGAGACACCAATGTCCCATCTCCCATGGCCTCAGCACCCTTGCAGGGGCAGACTGAAAACTGGAATTATAGTCACAGAGAACACGGAGGACCCACCCTGGGGACCCCATTGAAGCCTCCCCAGGAGCCCAGAATATGCCACCCATCCACCCACCTTCCTCAAGGTGGGCCAGGAAGCTGCCTGTGGCCAAGACTGGCTTATGTTTGGTTTTTTCTTTTGTTTTGTTTTCTGTTTTTTTGAGATGGAGTCTCTTTTTCTTGAGATGGAGTCTTGGTCTGTTGCCCAGGTTGGAGTGCAATGGCACTGTCTCAGCTCACTGCAGCCTCTGCCTCCCGGGTTCAAGCGATTCTCCTGCCTCAGCCTCCCTAGTAGCTGGAACTACAGGCACATGCCACCACACTCGGCTAATTTTTGTATTTTTAGTAGAGACGGGGTTTCACTATGTTGGCCAGGTTGGTCTCAAACTCCTGACCTCATGATCTGCCTGCCTCAGCCTCCCAAAGTGCTGGGATTACAGGCGTGAACAACCGCACCCCGCCAGGATTGGCTTATTAACTAATAAGTAATAACAACAAAAATAGTGATATGGGTTGAACCGTGTCCTCCCAGCATTCAAGTGTTGAAGCCCTAATTCCCAGTATTGAGAAGGGGACCTCATTTGGGAACAGGATTGGAGCAGATTTCATTAGTTAAGATGAGGCCAGGGTTGGGTGTGGTGGCTCACGCCTGTAATCCCAGCACTTTGGAAGGCCGAGGCAGGCAGATCATGAGGTCAGCAGATCGAGAGCATCCTGGCTAACACGGTGAAACCCCATCTCTATTAAAAATACAAAAACTTAGCCGGGCATGGTGACGGGTGCCTGTAGTCCCAGCTACTTAGGAGGCTGAGGCAGGAGAATGGCGTAAACCCGTGAGGCAGAGGTTGCAGTGAGCCGAGATTGCACCACTGCACTCCAACCTGGGCAACAGAGTGAGACTCAATCTCGGAAAAAAAAAAAAATGAGGCCAGGCTGCATTAGGGTGGGCCCCCATCCAATATGAGTAGGGTTCCCTAAGAAGACGAAACAGGCCGGCCATGGTGGCTCACACCTGTAATCCCAGCACTTTGGGAAGCAGAGGCAGGTAGATCACCTGAGGTCAGGAGTTCAAGACCAGCCTGGCCAACATGGCAAAATCCCATCTCTACTAAAAAAAAAAAAATACAAAAATTAGCGAGGCATACTGATGGGTAACTGTAATCCCAGCTACTCGGGAGGCTGAGGCAGGAGAATCACTTCAACCTGGGAGGCAGAGGTTGTGCTGAGCCAAGATCGTGCCACTGCACTCCAGCCTGGGCAACAAGAGAGAGACTCCATCTCCAAAAAAAAAGCCGAAAGAGACACAGAGAGGACAACGTCAAATGAAGACAGAGACACACGGGGAGGACAGCCATGTGATGTTGGAAGCAGAGATTATGGCAATGCGAAGAAATATCTGCTGTTGTAAGCCGCTGGTGTGTGATCACCTGTGATTTCAGCCCTCGGACACAAACAAGCATATCGTGCTTGTTTTATTCTTTATTTTTAATTATTTTTAAATGAGACTGAGTCTTGCTCTATCACCCAGGCTGGAGTGCAGTGGCACCATCTCGGTTGATTGCAAACTCTGCCTCCTGGGTTCAAGCGATTCTCCTGCCTCAGATCCTGAGTAGCTGGGATTACAGGCGCCTGCCACCACACCTGGCTATTTTTTGTATTTTTAGTAGAGATGGGATTTCACCATGTTGGCCAGGCTGTTCTCGAACTCCTGACCTCAAGTGATCCACCTGTCTCAGGTTCCTAAAGTGCTGGGATTACAGGCGTGAGCCACCACGCCCAGGCCTTTGCTGTTGGTTTTTGTTGTTTTTTGAGAAAGGGTCTTGCTCTGTGGCCCCACTGTCATAGTTCACTGTAGCCTCGACCTCCTGGGCTCAAGCCCAGCCTCCCGAGTAGCTGGGATTACAGGCGCACACCACCACACCCGGCTAACTTTTTTTTTTTTTTTTTTTTTTTTTTTTTTTTGTAGAAGTGAAGTCTCACTATGCTTTCCAGGCTGGTCTCAAACTCCTGACCTCAGTTAATCCTCCCACCTCAGCCTCCCAAAGTATTGGGATTACAGGCATGAGCCACTGCACCTGGCCTCTTTACCTTTTTCTTTTGAAACAGAGTCTCACTCTATCACCCAGGCTGGAGTGCAGTGGTGTGATCACAGCTCACTGCAAGCTTGAACTCCTGGGTTCTAGGGATCCTCCCTCCTCAGGTGCACTCCACCATGCCCAGCTAACATTTTTTAATTTTTGTAGAGATAGAGTCTCACTATGTTGCTCAGGCTGGTCTCAAACTCCTAGGCTCAAGCAATCCTCCTGCCTCAGCCTCTTGAGTAACTGGGATTACAGGTGCATGCCACCACACCCAGCTAATTTTTAAATTTTTTGTAGAGACTGGGTCTTGCTCTGTTGTCCAGCCTGGTCTCAAACTCCTGACCTCAAACAATCGTCCTCCCTTGGCCTCCCAAAGTGCTGGGATTATAGGCATGAGCCACCATGCCAGGCCTCACAGTACTCATTTAGAGAGACTCTGCCCAAAAGCCCTCCAGGAGGCCAGGCCAATTTATGCTTCCCACCAACTGGGCAGGGAGTCCGGAGACCAGCTGTGAGGGTGCGGCTTGCACCGGCCTCCAAGGTGGGAAACCTATTCTCCCCCTGAGGTCTCCCCCTCTACCTGCCACCAGGTGCAGGTCTGCAGCCCTGGCTCCCCCTGCTCCTGTAACAAACACCAGGAAACCACCAAGGGTGCCAGCCACACGGGTCCCAGGGTGATGTCACGGTTGCCGTGGTGACCTGGGACGGACAGTTATTTATTTATTTCTGAGTTCCACAAGACTCTCCTTGTCTCTCAGTCACTGTGACCATTGAATGCTGGCAGAGAGGAGAGAGGGAGGCCCGGAGACAGGGCCATGGGCAAACGACCAAGAAACAGCGTTCCCACCACCCTGAAGACCCGAGTACTTTCCCTTTAGCTCCTTGAAACCTCATTTCTTTCCTCCCTAAACCCCTAGTCGGGCATTTTAAGAAAAAGTGAATTCATATTTTCACTTCCATTCTAATTTACATAAAGTAAAATTTCCTCTTTTTTTGCTATAGTTTTGTGAGTTTTGACAAATGCGGAGAGTCCTATAACCACTACCGCCACCATCAAGATGAATAACAGATCCACCATCCCCCAGAATTCTCTCCTGCCCTCCTCTTTGCACCTGAAACCTCTGCCCAGCATCAGCCCAGCAGCCAAGACCCTGCCCCCTGTCCTCTGTGCTTTGTTTTGTTTTGTTTTGTTTTGAGATGGAGTTTTGCTATCACCCAGGCTGAAGTGCAGTGGCACAATCTCAGCTCACTGCAGCCTCCACCTCTCAGGTTCAGGTGATTCTCCTGCCTCAGCCTCCTGAGTATGTGGGATTACAGGCATGTGCCACCACCCCTGTCTAATTTTTGTATTTTTAGTAGAAATGGGAGGGGTCTCCCCACGTTGGCCAGGCTGATCTTGAACTCCCAACCTCTGGTGATCCACCTGCCTCAGCCTCCCAAAGCACTGGGATTACTGGCGTGAGCCACTGGGCCTGGCCTCTGTGCTTTGCCTTTTCCAGAATGTCACATACGCAGAGTCACACAGTAGTTGTACAACTTTTTTTTTTTTTTTTAATGTTTAAAGAGAATCTGTTGTATAAAGTCGAAAGTGCATTCTTAGGTGAAAAGAAACTGTACACTGAATGCCAAAGAGGGATTTACTTATCTTCTCTTAAAACGTATTGTGGTCGGGCGCAGTAGCTCACGCCTGTAATCCCAGCGCTTTGGGAGGCCAAGGCGAGAGGATCATTTGAGACCAGCTTTGGTAACATAGCAAGACCCGATCTCTACAAATATTAAAAAATGACCTCGGTGTGGTGACATGTGCCTGTTGTGCCAACTGCTTGGGAGGCCGAGGCAAGAGGATCGCTTGAGCCCAGGAGGTCAAGGCTGCAGTGAGCCAAGATCATGCCACTGCACTCCAGCCTGGGTGACAGAGCATGATCGTCTCAAAATAAAACAAAATGTATTGAAGGTAAATTTGTTTTATACTAAAAGAAAATGGCTCCTCCTAAATGTAACGTTATCTTTCCTGGTAATTTTTCTCGATTCTCCCATCTCTGTTTTTGCTCCTGCATCCCCTTTGCAGTCTGGCTTTGTTGTTCAGCAGGAGCATCTGAGATTCTTCTCTGGTATTGCACGTCCCTTCCTTTTTACTGCTGAGCAGTATTGCTTCTCATGGACAAACCAGAGTTTGTTCATCCATTCTCCAGTTGAGGGATAATAAATGCATTTTTTTTTTTTTTAAGATAGGGTCTATCACCCTGGCTGGAGTGCAGTGGTGCCATCATAGCTCACTGCAGCCTCGCACTACGGGGTCCAATCATTCCTCCTGCCTCAGCCTCCCAAGTAGCTGAGACCACAGGTACACACCACCATGCCTGGTTAATTGTTAAATTTTTTGTAGAGATAGGCTCTTGATATGTTGCCCAGACTGGTCTCAAACTCCTGGACTCAAGTGATCCTCTGGCCTCAGCCTCTCAAAGTATTGGGATTACAGGCATGAGACACTGTGCCCAGCCACAATGCCTTTTTTTTTTTTTTTTTTTTTTTTTTTTTTTTTGAGACAGTCTCCTAGGCTGGAGTGCAGTGGCGCAATCTCAGCTCACTGCAACTTCTCCCTCCTGGGTTCAAGCAATTCTCCTCTTTCAGCCTCCCAGGTAGCTGGGATTACAGGCATCCGCCACCACGCCCAGCTATTTTTTGAATTTTGAGTACAGACGAGTTTTTGGCATGTTGGCCAGGCTGGTCTCAAACTCCTGACCTCAAGTGATCTGCCCACCTCGGCCTCCCAAAGTGCTGGGATTACAGGCATGAGCCACTATGCCCAGGCCACAATGCTTATATTTCTTCCACCACCACACCCGACTAATTTTTTTTTATTTTTAGCAGAGATGGGGTTTTGCCATGTTGCCAAGGCTGGTCTCAAACTGCTGGCCTCAAGCGATCCTCCTGCCTCTGATTCCCAAAGTGCTGGGATTACAGGTGTGAGCCACTGGGACTGGTCTGGATGCATTTTTAACAAGTGAAATGGATAGATAAAATTAAGACTGTTAGAACAGAGCTGGCAGTCAGAGAGGCAGCCTTGACTGTGGGAAACTTGTCTTGAAAAAGCCAATGTTTCTAGCAGGCCGTGGCTGGTTAAACTAAAGGAGGGAAGTGGCCTTTTCTTCCTCCTCCCTGGAGAACAGAATCTTCATTTTGTAGCCAACCCTTACTGCTTAGCTGAGCACACGGCCATGGCGTGGTGGAGGACTCCCAAACCAAGCCAGGACCCAGAGCCAGATGCTGTCAGGAGACGAGGAGAGAATGATGAATTCTCACCCTGAACTTGAGTAGGTACAGGCTTTGGAGCTTGGCACTGTTGGGCAGAAAATGCCTGCATGGGCAGTTAACCGCTGTGTGAGCTAGGAAAAATTACTTAACGTCTCTGGGCTGCAGCTTCCGGGTATGTAAAAGGGAATGATATTACCTAGCCTGCAGGTGTCATAAAGAATATGGTTTAAGGCCGAGCACGGTGGCTCACGCCTGTGATGCCAGCACTTGGAAAGGCTGAGGCGGGCGGATAACCTAAGGTCAGGAGTTCAAAGCCAGCCTGGCCCACATGGTGAAACCCCGTCTCTACTAAAAATACAAAAATTAGCCAGGTGTGGTGGTGCATACCTGTAACTCCAGGTCCTTGGGAGGCTGAGGCAGGAGAATCTCTTGAACCCGGGAGGCGGAGGTTGCACGGAGCTGACATCGCGCCACCATACTCCAGCCTGGGAGACAGAGCAAGACTCTGTCTCAAAAAAAGAAAAAAGAAAAAAAAAATTAGCTATACGTGGTGTTTGCATGACTGTAGTTCCAGCTACTTGAGAGGGTGAGGTGGGAGGATCACATGAGCCAGGAGGTCGAGGCTGCAGTGAGCTATGATCGTGCCACTGCACTCCAGCCTGGGCCACAGAGTGAGACCCTGTCTCAAAAAATAATAATAAAATACTGACAACTGGGCTCCACACCCAGAGATTTCAGTTTATTCCATCTGGGGTAAAACCTGGATACTGGCATGTTTAGAAGTTTATTTATTTATTTATTTTTATTAGCATTTAAAAAATGGGCAGAGACAGTGAGACCTCATTTCCACAAAAAAATCAAAAAATTAGTCGGACGTGGTGGCATGCGTCTATACTCCCAACTACTCAGGAGGCTGAGGTGGGAGGATCACTAGAGCGCAGAGAGGCTGAGGCTGCAGTGAGTCATGATTGAGCCACTGCACTCCAGCCTGAATAACAGAGCGAGACCCCGCCTCAAAAAAAAAAAAAAATCAAAAAAATTGTATATGTTAATGGTGCTATACCATGAGGCACTGTGGAATGGCTCCAATATTAATTTCTTGCTTTGGACCCTGTAGTTGAGTTACATAAGATCTTCCACTAGGGGAATTGGAGAAAGGATACTCAGGATCTTTCTACCATTTTTGCAACTACCTGTGCATTTATAATTATTTCAAAATAAAAAGTTTTTGGCCAGGCACGATGGCTCATGCCTGCAATCCCAGCACTTTAGGAGGCCGAAGCAAGCAGATCACCTGAGGTCAGGAGTTTGAGACCAGCCTGGTCAATATTGAGAAACCCCATCTCTACTAAAAATATAAAAACTAGCCAGGCTTAGTGGTGCGCACCTGTAATCCCAGCTACTCGGGAAGCTAAGGCAGGAAAATCACTTGAACCTGGGAGGCAGGGGTTGCCGTGAGCTGAGATCGTGCCACTGCACTCCAGTCTGGGTGACAAGAATGAAACTCTGTCTCAAAAAAACAGGAAAAAAAAATTTAAAGTGTAACCACATACAATGCCAAGATGCTCATCAAAATCAAATGAAAAAAATCAAGTAATAAAATTATATACACAACATGATTTCATTAGTGTAAAACACACACACACCCCAACATTTTAGAAACATAAATGCATAGAAATAGACTTGAAAGAAAACAGGGAGATCGGTGAGTTTGGGGGTGCTGGTCACAGAAGACTTTGCCCCCCTCCCTTATTTAATTTTTAGGATTGGGTGGGAGATAAAGAGTCTTTCATTTGACTTGTGTTGTTTGAATCTTTATAAGATTGTATTCACATTTTACTCATGTAACTACAACGAAAGTGTTATGTTTATTTCATTATTAATTTGTTTTGCAGAGATGGGGTTTCACTGTGTTGCACAGGCTGGTTGTGAACTCATGGGCTAAAGCAATCCTCCTGCCTCAGCCTTCCAAAGAGCTGGAATTGCAGGCATGGGCCATCACACCCAGCCTAAAAAATGCTAAAATTATACATGAAATGTTTGCCATAGAATATTTTACTTTATTTTTATTTTTATTGTTTTGAGACAAAGTCTCAGTCTGTTACCCAGGCTGGAGTGCAATGGCACGATCTCAGCTCACTGCAACTTCTGCCTCCCAGGTTCAAGCAATTCTCCTCCCTCAGCCTCCCAAGTAGCTGGGATGACAGGTGCTTACTATAACACCCAGCTAATTTTTTATATTTTTAGTAGAAACGGGGTTTCACCCTGTTGGTCAGGATGGTCTCAAACTCCTGACCTCAAGTGATCCACCCGCCTCGGCCTCCCAAAGTGCTGGAATTACAGGCGTGAACCACCATGCCCAGCCCACATAGTCTTTAAAGGGTGTCTTAATCCATCTTCTGCTGGAATACCTGAGACTGGGTAATTTATAAAGAAACTATTATAGGCCGGGCGTGGTGGCTCATGCCTGTAATCCAGCACTTTGGGAGGCTGAGGCGGGTGGATCACCTGAGGTCAGGGGTTCAAGACCAGACTGGCCAACATGGCGAAATCCCGTCTCTACTAAAAATAAAAAAATTAGCCAGGCACAGTGGTGTGCACCTGTAATCTCAGCTACTTGAGAGGCTGAGGCAGGAGAATCACTTGAACCTGGGAGGTGGAGGTTGCAGTGAGCTGAGATCGCACTGCTGCGCTCCAGCTGGGCAACAGAGAGAGAAGAAAGAAGGAAAAAGAAAAAGGAAGAAAAGAAAGAAAAGGAAGGAAGGAAGGAAGGAAGGAAGGAAGGAAGGAAGGAAGGAAGGAAGGAAGGAAGGAAGGAAGGAAGGAAGGAAGGAAGGAAGGAAGGAAGGAAGGAAGGAAGGAAGGAAGGAAGGAAGGAAGGATATTATAAATTATAAATTACTTTTTGCTGTTTTGTTTTTTAGAGAAAATAATGACAGGTTCTCACCCTGTCATGCACGTTGAAATGCACTGGCACAATCATAGCTTGTTGCAGGCTCCAATTCCTGAGTTCAAGCGATGTTCCTGCCTCTGCCTCCCAAGTAACTGGGACTATAGGCATGCACCACCACACCCAGCTAATTTTTAACTTTTTGTAGAGACAGGATCTCGCCATGTTGCCCAGGCTGGTCTTGAACTCCTGGGCTCAAGTGATCCCACCCCGCCTCAACCTCTCGAGGAGCTAGGACTACAGGTGTGCACCACTACATCCAGCTAATTTTTATTTTTATTTTATTTATTTATTTATTTTAATTTATTTATTATTATTATACTTTAAGTTGTAGGGTACATGTGCATAACGTGCAGGTTTGTTACATATGTATACTTGTGCCATGTTGCTGTGCTGCACCCATCAACTCGTCATTTACATCAGGTATAACTCCCAATGCAATCCCTCCCCCCTCCCCCCTCCCCATGATAGGCCCCGATCCAGCTAATTTTTAAACATTGTTTTGTAGAGATGGGGTCTCACTATTGTTGCCCAGGCTGGTCTCAAACTCCTGGCCTCAAGCAGTCCTCCTCCTTTGGCCTCCCAAAGCACTGAGATTACAGGCATGAGCCACATCACCTGATCCTAAGAAAACAATTTAATTTATTTTTCTTTTCTATTTTCTTTTTTCTTTTTCTTTTTTTTTTTTTTTTTTTTTTTTTTTTGAGATGGAGTTTTGCTCTTGTCTCCCAGGCTGGAGTGCAGTGGCGTGATCTCAGCTCACTGCAACCTCCACCTCCCTGTTCAAGAGATTCTCCTGCCTCAGCCCCCTCCATAGTTGGGATTACAGGTGCCCACCACTATTTCCGGCTAACTTTTGTATTTTTAGTAGAGACGGGATTTTGCCATGTTGGTCAGGCTGGTCTCAAACTCCTGACCTCATGATCCACTCGCCTCAGCCTCCCAAAGTGCTGGGATTACAGGCATGAGCCACCATGCCTGGCCCAACAATTTAATTTCTTACAGCTCTTTAGGCTGGGAAATCCAGGGTCTAGGGACTGTGTCTGGGGGGGGGCCTTCTTGCTGCTGAGGATGCTGTAGAATCCCGAGGCAGTGTGGGGCATCCCGTGGTGAGGGGCCTGTATATGCTAACTCAAGTCTGTTTTTCTCCTCTTCTAAAGCCACTAATGCCTCACCCTCATGACCGCAGCTAATCCTAATCACCTTCCAAAGATCCCACCCCTCAAATACCGCAAACTTCCCACCCTCTTAATACTGTTACAATGGGGATTAAGTTTCAGAATGAGTTTTTGAAGAGACAAACATTCGAAACACAGCAAGGGGCAGGGCCAGGACTTGGAAAGGCAGAAGGTATGAAAGAAAGCAAAGCCAACCGCTGGCTGTAGCAGAGGAGAGACTGGGGGAAACGGGCATGAGAAATGTTATTTTATTTATATTTCTGTGTTACTTGACCAGCTACAATGTTCGTATACTACCTCAGTGATCTTTTTAAAATCTAATCGAATAAAAAACATTTTAAATAAAGTCAAGTTTTGAAATCAACACTCAAGGCCAGATGACATCAAACAAGTTGCATCAAAGCTGGGGAGGGATGGCTGGGCTCGATGGCTCACGCCCATAATCCCAGCACTTAGGGAGGCTGAGGCTTGAGGCCAGGAGTTCAAGACCAGCCTGGGCAACATATCAAGACCCTTTCTCTACAAAAAAATTTAAAAATTAGCCAGGCGTGGTGGTGTGTACCTGTGGTCTCAACTGCCCAGGAGGCTGAGGCAGGAGGATAGCTTGAACCCAGGAATTTGAGGCTACAGTGAGCTGTACTCGTGTCACTGCACTCCAGCCTGGGTGACAGAGAGAGACCTTGTCTCAGAAAAAAAAAAAAAGTCCTGGAAACTACCCAAATGCCACCCATGGTAGAATTAGCATGGAAATATTCACACAATGGAACACTAGATAGTAATGAGAATGAATGAATTACAGCTTTCAGAAGAAATAAGGACACTCTGCAGACTGGAGACAAATGTTAAATGGCGGTGCATACACTTCCAATCTCTCTTTTTCTTTCTTTCTTTCTTTCTTTCTTTCTTTCTTTCTTTCTTTCTTTCTTTTCTTTCTTTCTTTCTTTCTCTGTCTCTCTCTTTCTCTCTCTCTCCTTCTTTCTTTCTTTCTTTTCTTTAAGATGGAGTCTTGCTCTGTTGCCCAGGCTGGAGTGCAGTGGCACAATCTCTGCTCACTGCAACCTCTGCCTCCCAGGTTCAAGCAATCTCCTGCCTCAGCCTCCTGAGTAGCTGGGACTACAGGTGCACAGAACCAACAGGCTAATTTTTTTTGCATTTTTACTAGAGATGGGGTTTCACCATGTTGGCCAGGCTGATCTCCAACTCCTGACCTCAAGCAATCCATCCACCTTGGCCTCCCAAAATGTTGGCATTACAGGCATGAGCCACCGCACCTGGCCCAATCTATTTCTATAAACTTCAAGAACAGGCAGGCAGGTTTGATGAAGGTCTGATGAAGCCAGGAGAGTGGCTGCCTTTGATGGTAGTGAGGACTGACTAACGGGGTGTGAAGGGGTTCCCAGGGCCTGGCATGTTGAGCATCCTGACCTGGGTGCAGGGTCTGGCAGGCCCCAGTACCCCAGGCTCCCTCCTCCACAGTCTGGCAGGAGCCAGGCCCAGTCTCAGAGCTCAGCTTCTGCAATTCCTCCCTCTCTTTCTAGCCTGACCCAGCTGGGGTCTACCGCCCCCAGAGAGAAGCCTGACCTCTTTCATGAATGAGCCCAGGCCCGGGACCGCGGCTGCAGCCACCCCTGGCAGGCTGGGCTGGTGCCTGTCGGTGGCGACCCTGAGTCCCTTGGACAGAGGACTAGAGAGATTTGCCCAGGCTCCTACACAAAGGGGGTTCTGTCCGTCTGTCCCACAGAGGCAAAGGACCGCACAGGGCCAAGCTGGCCCCGGCTGTGCTAAGCCTCTCTCCCCCTCTCTGCTTGGCCCTGGCCGCTTCTTTGTGTCCATTCATGAATTCAAGGCTCCTCCTGAAAGGCCGGCAGTATCTTGGCTCAGTCTTTGGGAAACAGTCCTTGGACCGGTGCCACCTGGGAATGGTCATGAAATGAAATCCTGGGGCAGACAGTGATGGGAACAGGAAGGGGAATCTGAGCAAGGGATGGAAGGGGCCCGGGCTTGCATCTCGTGCCAGAGGCGGGGGACTCTGGCATGACCTGCAGGAGAGAGCATTCAGGTGCACTGTGGTGGCATTCCATGTGAACGGCCCCCTGGGCCTGGGGGTACTGACCCGACAGATCTGAGACTAGCTCCCAGCCTTGGCACCCACCCTGTGGCTAGCCAGGAAATCTCTTCCCCTGTGGGATAAGAAGGGTCCGTATCTCCAAAGCCAGAACCATCTCCCAGCCTCAGGAGGCTCCCAGATACTATCAGGTCATTACTGGTTGCTCTGAGTGGGGTTAGAAGGAGAGGTCGCCCCAACAAAGATAGGGGCCCCTTTGCCACCTGTTCGTCCTCAGCTAGCTCCTGGGTCGGCCTCTGTGAACAGGCCACAGACATCATCCCTCACCATCAAGCCCTCCTTCCACCTCCCCTAGGGGCTCTCACCCACCAATCATCTTCCAGAGATTCCTGTGACGTCATCAGCAGCCAATCAGAGTGTCCCAGGTTGGCGAGTCAGAGACAGCCTTACTTTGAGAGTTGGTAACTTTTCAGGCAATAGCAGAAAAAGGACACTTCTGGCCGGGCGTGGTGGCTCGCGCCTGTAATCCCAGCGCTTTGGGAGGCTGAGGCAGGTCGATCACTTGGGGCCAGGAATTCAAGACCAGCCTGGCCAACATGGTGAAACCCTGTCTCTACTAAAAATACAAAAATGAGCCTGGCGTGGTGGCGGGTGCCTGTAATCCCAGCTACTCAGGAGGCTGAGGCAGGAGAATCGCTTGAACCTGGGAGGCAGAGGTTACAGTGAGCCGAGATGTTACCACTGCACTCCAGCCTGGACGACAGAGTGAGACTCTGTCTCAAAAGAAAAAAAAAGAAGACACTTTTTTTAAACAGTCAAATAATGCATTTTATTATATTTTTCTTTATACTTTTTAAAACTTCTGTTTTAGGTTCAGGGGTACATGTGCAGGTTTGTTATGTAGGTAAATTGCATGTCACGGGGGTCTGGTGTCCCTGACTCAAATAAAGAAATAAATAAATGTCTTCCTAACAGCACCAGGAATTTTGCACCAGAAATGTGTCTTTAAAGAGTCCTTGAGGTGACAAAATAATCCATGCCAAAGGACACTTTAAAGATACATTTGTGGTGCCACATTCCTGTTGCTGGTGGGAGGTCATTTATTTATTTATTTTTATTTTTTGAGATGAAGTCTCACCCTGTCTCCCAAGTTGAAGTGCAGTGACATGATCTCAGCTCACTGCAGCCTCTGCCTCCTGAGTTCAAGTGATCCTCCTGCCTCAGCCTCCCGAGTAGCTGGGACTACAGGCACGTGCCACCATGCCCAGCTAATTTTTGTATTTTTAGTAAAGACAGCGTTTTGCCATGTTGGCCAGGCTGGTCTTGAACTCCTGACCTCAGGTGATCCACTGCCTTAACCTCCCAAAGTGCTGGGATTACATGCGTGAGCCACCATGCCCGGCCTCATTTTTAATTTTTATTTTTTTTCTGTAGAGATGGGGGGGTCTTGCCATGTTGGCCAGGCTGGTCTCAAACTCCTGGTCTCATGTGATTCTCCTGCCTTGGCCTCCCAAAGTGCTGGGATTACAGGTGTGAGCCACCCGGCCCTGCCTGGGAGGACATTTCTTTTCTTATTTTTTCTTAATTAAAAAAATGTTTTTGAATTAATTAGAAATAGAGTCTTGCTATGTTGCCCAGGCTGGTCTTGAACTCCTGGCCTCAAGCAATCCTCCTGCCTCAGCCTCTCAAAGTGCTGAGATTACAGGCATGAGCCATACACGCAGCCCTAGGCGGACATTTCTAATTCCCACTACACTTTCCATCCTGTCTATACCTCTTTTTTTTTTTTTTTTTTTTTTTTTTGAGATGGAGTTTCACTCTTGTTGCCCAGGCTGGAGTGCAATGGTGCTATCTTGGCTCATTGCAACCTCTGCCTCCTGTGTTCAAGCGATTCTCCTGCCTCAGTCTCCTGAGTAGCTGAGATTATAGTCGCCTGCTATCACGCTCGGGTAATTTTTTGTATTTTTAGTAGAGATGGAGTTTCACTATATTGGCCAGGCTGGTCTCAAACTCCTGACCTTGTGATCTGTCTGCCTCGGGCTCCCAAAGTACTGGGATTACAGGCATGAGCCACTGCGCCTGGCCTTTTTTCTGTATTTTTAGTAAACATGGGGTTTTATCATGTTGACCAGGATGGTCTCGATCTCCTGACCTCGTGATCCACCCGCCTCAGCCTCCCAAAGTGCTGGGATTACAGGCGTGAGCCACCACCGTGCCCAGTCGGTCCTGCCCTTTTCAACTCACACCCTACCCATTTCACAGAAGAGAAGACTGAGACCCAACTGCTCTGCCCTGATGCCCCCTAGCAGTGCCCATTACCTAGCTTGTGTCAAAGGGCAGGGGGAGAGTTTAGGCTGACCACGCACATTGTGGCCACAGAAAACCTCTAGATTTGGAGTCCAGTGGCCAGCATGTTAGCCCTGCAGTCCAGCCCTGGCTGTGCAACCCAGGAAATGGTACTTAACCTCCCTGAGCTTGAAGCCCTTATGGAAAATTCCTGTCCTAGACACTTCACAAACTGCCTTGAGAGCCAAAGAGGAGGGCAGCTTGAAGACAAATCACTGTTGTTGACTGATTATTTTATTTTACTTTATTTTTTGAGACAGGATCTTGCTCTGTCACTCAACGTGCAGTGGCATGATCACAGCTCACTGCAGCCTCAAACCCCTGGGCTCAAGTGATCCTCCCACCGCAACCTCCTGAGTAGCTGGGACTATAGGTGCATGCCACCACCCCCAACTAATTTTCTGTTTATTTTTTGTAGAGATGGGGGTCTCACTATGTTGCCCAGGCTGGTCTTGAACTCCTGAGCTCAAGCAATCTTCCCACCTCAGCTCCCCAAACAGCTGAGGACTACAGGTGCACACTACCACATGCAAGAGTCCCTCTCTACAAAAAATGTAAAAATTAGCTGGGTATGGTGGCACGTGCCTGTAGTCCCAGCTACTGGGGAGGCTGAGGAGGCAGGATCGCTTGAGCCCAGGAGTTTGAGGCTGTAGTGAGCTATGATCAAACCACTGCACTTCAGCCTGGGCAACAGAGCAAGAAAAAAAAATTGGAATCCATTCTGAAAGATATTAGCAAATCTTAGGAAACATTAGCCCTGGGCTTACTTGGAGGGAGCAAAGGTGGCTCTAGTTCCAGAGATGAGGGGAGCCAGGGGAGAGCCCACCCTCCTGCTGGAACCAAGAGGCATGACCTGGTCAGCTCACCCCACGCTGGATCTGTGGAGCAGGCTCCGGAGTGGTCGATGCTCTCCATTTTTCAACCCTCTCAGCACTCCTAGTATTCCTGAAAAAGGACTGGTAGAAGATCAAGGAGGCCTTGGAATGGCCATTCTCCACCAAAATAGTCCAACCCCGGCCAGCGGCCATGGGTCCAGTGTGCCATCGCAGAGCTCAGAATACGAGAGACAGTCTCTCTGAGTCCTACTGAACCCTACTACTTCTTCTTCTTCTTTTTTTTTTTTTTTTTTTTTTTGTGAGACAGAGTCTAGCTTTGTTGCCCAGGCTGGAGCACAGTGGGGCGATCTCAGCTCACTGCAAGCTCCGCCTCCCAGGTTCACACCATTCTACTGGCTCAGCCTCCCAAGTAGCTGGGACTACAGGGTCCTGCCACCATGCTCAGCTAATTTTTTTTTTTTTTTTTTTTTTGTATTTTTAGTAGAGATGGGGTTTCACTCTGTTAGCCAGGATGTTCTTTGTTCTTTTTCTTCTTTTCTTCCCTCTCCCTCTCCCTCTCCTTCTTCTTCCTCCTCCTCCTCTTTTCTTTTTTTTTTTTTCTTTCCTTCTCTCCTTCTTCTTTCCCTTTACTTTTTCTTCCTTCTTCCTTCCTCCTCCTCTTTCTTCTTCGTCTTCTTCCTCTCTCTCTTTCCTTCCCTCCCCTTTCTTTCTTTTTATTTTTTTTGAGACAATCTTGCTCTGTCACCCAGGCTGGAGTGCAATGGCGCAATCTTGGCTCACTGCAACCTCTGCCTCCCAGGTTCCAGTAATTCTCCTGCCTCAGCCTCCGGAGTGGCTGGGACTACAGGCACCCTCCATCATGCCCAGCTAATTTGTATATTTTAGTAGAGACGGGGTTTCACCATGTTGGCCCGGCTGTTCTTGAACTCCTGACCTCATGATCCACCCGCCTTGGTCTCTCAAAGTGCTGGGATTATAGGCATGAGCCACCTCACCCGGCCCTTCCCTCCGCTTTCTCCCTTCCTTTCCTTTGGAGACCTCACTCTGTCACCCAGGCTGGAGTGCAGTGGTGAAATCTTGGCTCACTGCAGCCTCCACCTCCAGGGTTCAAACGATTCTCCTGCCTCAGCCTCCTAAGTAGCTGGGATTACAGGTGTGCACCAACACACCTGGCTAACTTTTGTATTTTTAGTGGAGATGGGGATTCACCATGTTGCCCAGACTGGTCTCCAGCTCCTGAGCTCAAGTGATCCGCCCGCCTTGGCATCAAAGAGTGCTGGGATTACAGGTGTGAGCCACCGCACCCGGCCCCTTTCCTTCTTTCCTCCAGGACAGAGGAATGAAAATTCCAAAGCAGAGAGCTCTGAAATAGGTTCAAGCCAGTTTCCAGCCCAACTCCTTTCCCAAAGACCAGAATTCGGCATTCATTCCTATGTAAAGCAGCTGCCTGCTTAGAGAAGATTCCTCTGGAGACCTACACCTCTCTGGGGCAAAATGCACACACACACACACACACACACACACACACACACACCCCACCCTGTGCACACAATCCCAGGAGCTTCACAGAGTCGAAACACCATCCATGCATCCTAAGAATAGCCACGCTCCAAACACGTACTGATCAATTTGTTTCTGCGGCCTTTCTCTGAAAGAAATGAAAACTTGGCTTTACCTAAGATAATGATGAAAATCCAAGTACTTTAAAAAGCTGAGTCCGGTGATGCTGAAGGGAGGTGGGGGTGCAGAGTCTTCACTAAGGGGGGATCTTGAAAAAGCATAAAATTGCAACCGCGTGAGTGAAACAAAGGATTCAGACAATGATAACCAATGGATGCCAAGACCACCAGGTGAGAGGCTGCTGAGTAACAGGATGGTGAAAAGGACCTCAGGATCTCTCATCCCAGGGGTTACCTTACAGTCCCCATGGATCAACCTAGCACCACGGGAGGCAGGTCTACCAGATATCGCCCAGTGAGACGAAGTACACCGCATGGCCTATAATCCTCCTGGCCTTTCTTTCTTGTTATTTTTAGAGGCAGGGTCTGGTTCTGTTGCCGAAGCTGGAGTGCAGCGGTGCAATCATAGCTCACTGCAGTCTCGAACTCCTGGGCTCAACAGATCCTCCCACCTCCCCAGTAGCTGGGACGACAGGCTTGTGCCGCACTACAAGAAAGAAATATCTGAGACTGGGTAATTCATCAAGAAAAGCAGTTTAGGCTGGGTGTGGTGGCTCATACCTGCAATCCCAGCACTTTGGGAGGCCGAGATGGGCCGATCACCTGAGGTCAGGACTTCAAGACCAGCCTGGCCAACTTGGTGAAACCCTGTCTCTACTAAAAATACAAAAATTAGCTGGGTGTGGTGGTGCGTGCTTGTAATCTCAGTTGCTCCAGAGGCTGAGGCAGGAGAATCGCTGGAACCGGGAGGTGGAGGTTGTAGTGAGCTGAGATCGTGCCACTGCACTCCAGCCTGGTGACAGAGCAAGACTCTGTCTCAAAAAAAAAACGAAAAAATAAAAAATAAAAAGAAAAGCGGTTTAATTGGCTCATGATTCTGCAGGCTGCACAGGAAGCGTGGTGGCTTCTGCTCCAGGGGAAGACGCAGAAAGACAGAGTCTCACTCTGTCGCACAGGCTGGAGTGCAGTGGTGTGATCTCAGCTCACTGCAACCTCCACCTCCCAGGTTCAAGCGATTCTCCTGCCTCAGCCTCGTGAGTATCTGGGATTACAGGGGACGCCTCCACGCCTGGCTAATTTTTTGTATTTTTAGTAGAGATGGGGTTTCACCGTGTTAGCCAGGATGGTCTCGATCTCCTAACCTGGTGATCTGCCTGCCCTGGCCTCCCAAAGTGCTGGCATTACAGGTGTGAGCCCCCGCGCCCAGTCACTACACACTTTTTAACGACCAGATCTCACAAGAACTCCTTCACTATCTCAACCAAGGGGGATGCTGCTAAACCATTCATGAGAAACCGCCCCCATGATCCAATCACCTCCCACCAGGCCCTGCCTCCAACATCGGGGAATAGGAGATTGGAGCAGAGACACAGATCCAAACCATATCAAACTCTGTACAAGTGTTATGAACTGCATGTTGGCATCATCTCAAAATCCACACCTTAAGTGTGGTGTGGTAGCTCACACCTGTCATCCCAGCACTTTTGGAGACTGAGGCAGGCAGATCACCTGAGGCCAGGAGTTTGAGACCAGCCTCGGGGGGATCCCCATCTCTACTAAAAATACAAAAATTAGCTGTACATGGTGGTGCACACACCTGTAGTACCAGCTACTCGGGAGGATGAGGCAGGAGAATCACTTGAACCTGGGAGGCAGAGGTTGCAGTGAGCTGAGATCGCGCCACTGCCCTCCAGCCTGAGTGACACTGACAAAAAAAAAAAAAAAATCCACATGTTGAAATCCTCACTCCTCAATGTGATAGTACTAGGAGGCCAGGCCTCTGGAAAATGACAAGGTCATGAGGGTGGAGCCCTCACAAATGGGATTAGTGCCCCTAGAAGAAGAGGCCAGAGAGCTCCTTCTGCCACGTGAGTCTGTAAGAAGTCTACCATCTACCACCTGGGAACAAATCTGACTGTGCTGACACTTTGATCTTGACTTCCAGCCTCCAGAACTGTAGGAAATAAATTTTTGTGTTTTTTTTTCTTTCCAAAATTATTTTTAGGTTCTATAAATTTCTGTGGTTTATAAGCCAGCTAGTCTAGGCTAAAGTGCAGCGGCACGGTCACGTCTCACACATCCACCTCCCAAGCTCAGGTGATCCTCCCACGTTGGCCTCCAGAGAAGCTGGGACTACAGGGTTTCACCACCACTGCCAACTAATTTTTGTATTCTTTTGTACAAAAGATGGTTGCAGTGAGCTGAACCAACATGGCAAAACCCGTCTCTACTAAAAATAGAAAAACTAGTTGGACACAGTGGCGCACACCTATAACCCCAGCTACTCGGGAGGCTGAGGAAGTAGAATCACTTGAGCCTGGGAGGTGAAGGTTGCAGTGAGCCGAGATCACACCACTGCACTCTCGACTCTGTCTCAAATAAAATTGTTATTGTTGAATTATTATCAGCTATACTCACCCTGCTGTGCTATCAAATATTAGGCCTTATTCATTCATTCTAACTATTTTTTGGTACCCATTAGCCATCCCAACCTCCTTCCCACCTGCCCACTCCCCTTCCCAGCCTCTGGTAACCATCTTTCTGCTCTCTATGTCCAGAGTTCAATTGTTTTGATTTTTCAATCCCACAAATAAGTGAGAACGTGCAATGTTTGTCTTTCTGTGCCTGGCATATTTCACTTAACAGAATGATCTCCACTTCCATCTATGTTGTTGCAAATGACAGAATCTCAGCCTTTTTTTTTTTTTTTAAGATGGAGTCTCACTCTGTTGCCAGGCTGGAGAGCAGTGGCGCAATCTCTGCTCACTGCAACCTCCTCTTCCCGGGTTCAAGTGATTCTCCTGCCTCAGCCTCCCGAGTAGCTGGGACTATAGGCACCCGCAACCACGCCCGGCTAATTTTTGTATTTTTAGTAGAGACGGGGTTTCACCGTATTGGCCAGGATGGTCTCGAACTCCTGATCTGATCGCCCACCTCAGCTTCCCAAAGTGCTGGGATTACAGGCATGAGCCACTGTGCCCAGCCAGAATATCAGTCTTTTTATGGCTGAACAGTACTATAGCATTTTATAAGAGTAGTGTGAACAAGCTAAGACAATTTGATCACAATTTTGCATCAATGTTAAATTTCCCTTTTCCCCCATCTCCTCTCTCATATTTAACAAATGACCTGCCTACGTTACCATTTCCGGCTAGATATTTTTAGAATAATTTTTTTCACTGTGGTAAAACATCCATCAAATGTCCTATCCTAACCATTTTTAAGCATACAATTTGCTGTCATTAATTACATTCACCTTCTTTTGTGTGTGTGTGTGTGTGTGTGTGTGTGTGTGTGAGAGAGAGAGAGAGAGAGAGAGAGAGAGAGAGAGAGAGAGAGAGAGAGAAATGGAGTTTCGCTCTTGTCGCCTAGGATGGAGTGCAATGGCGCAATCTCAGCTCACTGCAAACTCCGCCTCCTGGGTTCAAGCGATTCTCCTGCCTCAGCCTCCCGAATAGCTGGGATTACAGGCATGCACCATCACGCCTGGCTAATTTTGTAATTTTAGTAGAGACGGTGTTTTGCCATGTTGGTCAGGCTGGTCTCGAACTCCCTACCTCAGGTGATCTGCCTGCCTCTGCCTTCCAAAGTGTTGGGATTACAGGTGTGAGCCACTGTGCCCAGACCTACATTCACCTTCTTATACCACCGTCACCACCATTCATTCCCAGAACTCTTTTCATGTTGCAAAACTGAAACCCTGTCCCTATTAAACACTAATTCCCCATTCCCTGCCCACCCCCACCTGCCTCTGCCAGCCACCACTCCACTTCCTGTCTCTATGGATTTGACTCCTCGAGGGACTTCAGATAAGTGGAATCATACAGTATTTGTCCCCTTGGGGCTGATTTCATTTAGCATAATGAATGTCCTCGTGGTCCATCCAGGCTGCCACGTGTGCCAGAATTTCCTTCCTTTTTAAAGCTAACTTTTTTTTTTTTGAGTTGGAGTCTCACTCTGTTGCCCCACAGGCTAGAGTGCAGTGGCGTGATCTCAGCTCACTGCACCCTCCGCCTCCCGGATTCAAGCAATCCTTGTGCCTCAGCCTCTTAAGTAGCTGGGATTACAAGCATGCACCACCACGTCCGGCTAATTTTGCATTTTTAGTAGAGACTAAAGGTCTCTACTAAAGGGTTTCACCATCTTGGCCAGGCTGGTCTCGAGCTCTTGACCCCAGGTGACCCACCCGCTTCAGCCTCACAAAATGCTGGGATTACAGGCATGAGCCACAGTGCCCAGCCTAAATTTCCTTATTTTGATCTCATTGCATAAGAGAGTGCCCTGAAGGGTTTGTGGGTCTAGGGGCCTGATGTCCATAGGCAACTCTCACAGTACAAGAGGTGAAGGGCAGCCCTGACCCCACGAGGCACCTGCAGCTCCAGCCCGCCTGCAACCCTATCCTTGGAATCCCAAGAGCTACTCCCTTGATAACTGTGACGGCAACCTCGAAAGTAGCTTCCATCCCTTTATTTTCTTCCCTCTGGAGCCCAAGTCATGCTGCCCTCAGTTTAAAAGCGGTTAATGGTGCCATAGAGCCCATGGAACAGTGGTTGGGTGTGCCCGGGGCCCGTTGGGAACAGGCTCAGTATCCTCTCCACACCCAGCCTGTGTTGCAGCCTCACCAGACCCTGCCCTGGGTTCCTGCACTTCACCCCGCCATGCCCTCATTTTTCAATGTCCTTCCCTCACCCTGGAACACTCCTATTCATCCTGAAGAGCCCACCTGCATGCTGCAACCTCCGAGGCTTGTTCTGTCCTGTCATGGACACCTGTGGTTTCTGCCCATCCAGCAACTAGCCCAACTCATTCTTCCCCACCCCACCTCCTGAGACAAGGTCTCCGTCTGTCACCCAGGCTAGAATGCAGTGGCACCATCATGACTCACTGTAACCTCAATCTCCTAGGCTCAGGTGATCCTCCCATCTCAGCCTCCAAAGCAGCTGGGACTACAGGCGGGAGCCACCACACCTGGCTAATTTTTAAATTTTTTATACACGCAGGGTCTTGCTATGTTGCCCAGACAGGTCTGAAACTCCTGGGCTCAAGCAATCCTCCCATCACAGCCTTCCAAGTAGCTGGGACTATAGGTACGTGCTACCATGCCCAGCTAATTTTTTGCCTTTTTTTGGAGAGACAGGGTTTCACCAAGTTGCCCAGGTTGGTCTTGAACTCCTGGGCTCTAGTGATCTTCCAGTTCAGCCTCCCAAAGTGCTGGGATTACAGACATGAGCCATCTTGCCCGGCCTCATTGATGCAAGGTTTGTGAATGCATCAATTAACCAACTAACCAGCTGTGGGTAGTGGACAAGCCAGGGATGCCCACCACATGCCAGACCACGCTGGCCCCTTGGGGGACAAAAGAGGGTTTGAATAGCCCCAGCCCACTCCTGCTCTGAGTGGCTTGCAGTCTGGCTGGGGAGATATATGCAAAGCTGAAGGACCTGTGGAGCCATCGCCTGCTCATTCCTGAAGGATCCTGAAAGGCCCGGGACTTGGGACAAGCCTGGAAGGGTGGGCTGTGCCTGGATGAATGTGAAGATGCGTTTCTGCACTGCTGATGAAGTGGGGTTTCCAGGCAAATCTCAATTCCTATTTCTTCCTGCATATTCGTCAACTCAGCTGTTCAGTCAAGGAGGAAAGAAACACGCGGAGACCTGCTGGTGCTGAAAGAACAGCTCCCCCCAGGCAAGGGCAGGGCGGCCACTGCCCCAACACTGCATGGTATCAGTCCATTGTTTATTTGGCATCTACTGTATACCACTCTGCATGCATTTCCTCACAGTCAGTACTACCAAGAAGGCATCCTTTTTTGTTTGTTTGTTTTTTAGATTCTCATAGGAGCATGAACCCTATTGTGAACTGTACATATGGGGATCTTGGTTGCGTGCTCTGTACGAGAATCTTTTTTTTTTTTTTTTTTTGAGACAGTCGTGCTCTGTCGCCCAGGCTGGAGTGCAGTGGCACAATCCCGGATCACCGCAGCCTCCGCGTCCTGGGTTCAAGCAATTCTCCTGCCTCAGCCTCCCAAGTAGCTTGGATTACAGACACCCACCACCACACCTGGCTAATTTTTGTATTTTTAGTAGAGAAGGGTTTCACCATGCTGGCCAGGCTGGTCTTGAACTCCTGGCCTCAAGTGATCTGCCCACTTCAGCCTCCCAAAGTGTTGGTATTACAGCCCTGAGCCACCACACCTGGCCTTTTTTTGTTTGTTTTTTTGCTTGGTTGGTTGGTTTTTTAGAGACATGGTCTTGATATAATGATCAGGGTGGTCTTGAACTCCTGGCCTCAAGTAATGCACCGGGATTACAGTCATGAGACACCATACCCAGCCAAAGAAGGCATCTTAATCCCTGTTTCCTCAATCCCTACAGCTCCCCACCTCAGCTGGCCATATTCTTATCTGAAGTGTTATCACATAGTTATTATCTGTTGTATGCTTCCCACAGAAGAATGTGGCTCCAGGAGGGCGGGGAATTGTCTTGGTCAGCACCACCTTGGCTACTTCCAACAGGTGCACACGGCAGCTGGAAACACCATCAATATCAACACATTCCTACAACTCCTGAACTCCTGCAGGTGTTGGGCAACACTTGACTTGTATAAAACCAGATTCCAATTCTTTACGCTGGCAACTAGATGGACATTGAACCCTCGGCCTGAGTGGTTTCATTTTCGTGCGATTCAGTCTCTCTCTCTCTCTCTCTTTTTTAAGACGGAGTCTCACTCTGTCACTCAGACTGGAGCAGTGCAGTGGCAAGATCTTGGCTCACTGCAACCTCTGCCTCCCGAGTTCAAGCAATTCTCCTGCCTCAGCCTCTCCAGTAACTGGGACTACAGGCGCCTGCCACCACACCTGGCTAATTTTTGTATTTTTAGTAGAGACAGGGTTTTGCCATGTTGGTCAAGCTGGTCTCAAACTCCTGACCTTAGGTGATCCACCTGCCTTGGCCTCTCAAAGTGCTGGAATTACAGGCATGGGGCGCCGCACCTGGCCTCAATCTCATTTTCATAAAATATTTCGGTTTTACTGAACTACTTTGGACTTTAAATTTTTATAGTTATTCATCTTACATTTACATTTTGCCTTTTATTTTATTGTATTTTTTAGAGATGGAGTTGTTCTATCACCCAGGCTTGAGTGCAGTGGCGCGGTCATAGCTCACTGCAGCCTTGAACTCCTGGGCTCAAGGGATCCTCCTACCTCAGCCTCCTGAGTAGCTGGGACCGCAGGCACACAACCATGCCCAGCTAATTTTTTTCTTATTGTAGAGGCAGGGATCTCACTTTGTTGCCGAGGCTCGTCTCAAACTCCTGGACTCCAGAGATCCTCCCATCTCAGCCTCCCAAAGCACTGGGGTTACAGGCATGAGTCACTGCACCCAGACAGTTAGGCTTCTTATGCACTGGATATGAAAGTGGTATCTCATTTGACATTGTCTTGGTTACCACTGAGAGGGAGCAGTTCTTCACATGCTCACCTGTGTTCTCTTCCAAGAAATCCCTGTCCATGTCTTTTACACTTTCTATTGGGTTGTCTTTTGCTATTTCTTATTCTCTCTATATTTTGGATATTAATTACTTGTTGGTTAAATGTGTTGCAAATATGTCCTTCACACTGTGACTTGTCTTCTACTTTCTTCATGGCATTTTTGATTAACAGAAACTTAATTTTTTTTTCTTTTTTTGAGACGGGGTCTCCCTCTGTCACCCAGGCTGGAGTGTAGGGGCTCAGTCTCAGCTCATTTGCAGCCTCGATCCCCAGGCTCAAGCAAGCCTCCCACCTTAGCCTCCTGAGTAACTGGGACTACAGGCGCACTCCACCATGCCCAGCTAATTGTATTTTTTTGTAGAGATGGGGTTTCACCATGTTGCCCAAACTGGTCTTGAACTCCTGGACTCAAGCGCTCCTCCCACCTCGGCCTCCCAAAATGTTGGGATTATAGGCATAAACCACCTTGCCCAGGCTGAAACTTAATTTTTAATGTAGCCAAGTTCATCAATTTGTTTTTATGATTTGTACTTTATGTGCCTTCAGAAACCTTTACTTACCCCAAAGTTCAAAAGTTATTCTTTTACAGATTCTCAAAGTTTTCAACTTTTTTATTTATTTCACGTTTACATCTTTCATCCCTCTGAAAGTGCCTTTTCTGTATGGTGTGAGGTAGGGTTCCTGTTCCACTGTTGTCATCTGAATAGTGAATTGTCTCAGTACCATTTATCCAATAGACCATCCTTGCCTAGGTTTATCAGCAACACCATCTTTGGTAAAAATAAAATACCTTTTTAAAAGTTGAGATGGGGTCTTGCTATGTTGCCCAGAGTGTTCTCAATCTCCTGGCCTCAAGTGATCCTCCAGCCTTGGCCTCAGGTGTAGCTGGGATTACAGGCATGTGCTACCACATATAGCTTAAAATGCCTTTACATGCATAAATCTATTTCAGGCCTCTTTATTCTTATCCACTGGTCAATTGGCCCGACCATGCACCAACACGATACTGTCTTAATTCTTACAGCTTTATGATACGAATGTTTCTTGGTGTACAAAAACCATTCCAGGTGACCAGGTGGTTACTTACATCAAAGACTCTAGGTTAGAACCTAGGGGTTAGCTGGCCCTACCATCCACTGAGAAACAGAGACTCCAAGAAGAGAGCATTTTTTACAATGTCACACAGCATTTAATTTGGAATACTCATCTCTCACCACAGAAGATACCAATATGGTAGACACAATCCACATGTGGTTACTGAGTACTTGGAATTGACTAGTCCAAATTCAGACTGGCTGTAAGTATAAAATGCACATTAGATGCTGAAGACTTGTGGTGAAAAAATGTAAAATATCTCATAAATAATGTGTTCATATTCATTGCATGTTGATATAATAATGCTTTGCATATAAAGAGTAAACTAAAATATATTCTAAAAATTATAATAATTTCACCTGTTTATTTTTACCTTCTTATAACAAGATAGAATATCAAGCACACATTAAACTGAGTGTCTACTAGAAAATTTAAAGCTGGCCGGGCATAGTGGCTCACACCTGTAATCCCAGCACTTTGGGAGGCCGAGGTGGGTGGGTCATTTGAGGTGAGGAGTTCGAGACCAGCCTGGTCAATATGGTGAAACCCTACCTCTACTAAAAATACAAAAATTAGCTGGGCGTGGTGGTGGGTGCCTGTAATTCCAGCTACTTGGGAGGCTGAGGCAGGAGAATCGCTTAAACCTGGGAGGTGGAGGTTGCAGTGAGCTGAGATTGTGCCATTGCACTCCAGCCTGGGTGACAGAGTGAGACTCCATCTCAAAACTAAATAAATAAAATAAAGCCACATCTGTGGCTTGTATATTTCTCATGGACAGCCCTGGATTATGTCATTAAATTCATTCAATCAGCTGGGTGCAGGGGTTCATGCCTATAATCCCAACACTTCCAGAGGCTAAGGCAGGAGGATCACTTGAGCCTAGGAGTTCAAGACCAGCCTGGGCAACATAGTGAGACCCCATCTGTACAAATACTTTTTTTTTTAATTAGCCAGGCATGGTGGTACACACCCGTAGTCCCAGTTACTCAGGAGGCTGAGACAGGAGAATCATGTTTGCCTAGGAGTTTGAGGCTGCAGTGAGCTATGATCACACCACTATATTCTAGCCCGGGCAAAAGAGTAAGATCCTATCTTTAAAAAAAAAAAAAATCACTTAATCAATAAGCCTTTATTACGGACCTAATTTGCAGACCGTACAGTTGTAAGGACTGCACAATGAGGAAGGGAACAGAAATAGAACTAATCCACGCAATCCATTTTCTTCCTGGTCCCATCACCCATAGAAGCTGCATTGGCCCAAGCGTGAAAGACTGACCAGCTCCAGATCCCTATTCTAATTCCAGAGCAGCCAGCATAAGTGTCCAAATCTAGAGACCATTTAGACCAGCTCTCCTGACTTTACAAATCAACCTACTGGGGTCAAGAGAGGTTGAGACATCTACCAAGGTCACACAGCAGGTGTGGGACAGGACCGGGCTGGTTGCTGAGACTTCAGAGTTCCTTCCCTTCGTGTCCATGTCAGCAGCCTTCAACCCAGGGTTTCTCCCTTTCCCGTGAACAGTTCACCAACTTACGTCTCACAAAATTCCCTGGAGTCAGCCTTTACAAGTCCAAGTATCCACTGTGGGAGGCCGAGGTGAGAGGATCTCTTCAGCCTAGGAATTCAAGACCAGTTTGGGCAACATGGCAAGACCCCGCCTCTACTAAAAATACAAAAATTAGCCAGGCGTGGTGGCGGGCGCCTGTAGTCCCAGCTACTCAGAAGACTGAGGCAGGTGAATCACTTGAACCTGGGAAGCGGAGGTTGCAGTGAGCTGAGATCATGCCACTGCACTCCAGAGTGGGCAACAGAGTGAGACTCCGTCTCAAAAAAAAATATGTATATACAAAAATTATCTGGGTATGGTGGTGGTCCACACCTGGAGTCCTAGCTACTCTGGAGGCTGAGGCAGGAGGATCGCTCAAGCCCAGGAATTTGAGGCCGTAGTGAACCATGACTGTGCCACTGCACTCCAGCCTTAGTCTGGGTGAGAGAGAGAGACCCTGTCTCAAAGAAAGAAAAACAAAGGCGGGAGGCAGTGGGTCACGCCTGTAATCCCAGAATTTTGGGAGGCCAAGGCGGGCGGATCACAAGGTCAGGAGATTGAGACCATCCTGGCTAACACCGTGAAACCCCATCTTTACTAAAAATACAAACAATTAGCCAGGCATGGTGGCAGGTGCCTGTAGTCCCAGCTGCTCGGGAGGCTAAGGCAGGAGAATCGCTTGAAACCAGGAGGCAGAGGTTTCAGTGGGTCGAGATCATGCCATTGCACTCCAGCCTTGGCAACAAGAGGGAGACTCCATCTCAAAAAAAAAAGGTAAGTCCAGTCCAGTCCCACAACCTGGCCAACAGCAAATCTGCAGGAACTCATCCTCAAGTCCTTCCCAAGTGCATCACCTCCCCGGGTGGGATTCCCCAAGTTTAGGAAAGATAGACTCATCATGTCCCCTGGGGGAAAGAGAGGGTGAGACTGAGGGGGAAGGAAGGGCTCCATCCTGTCCCCTAGCCTTCCCTACCCTGGACACCATTCTAGCCCTGAGCTTCTGTTGTTAAGCTGTGCTCAATCCGACCAGAACTCATAGAGACTTCAGGGGCACCAGGGGACTCTCAACAACCAGTTGCAAGTAATAAGCCACACTGATGTGAGTAGGAAAAATACTGCCAACCCATCTCCCACTCACCATCCACTGGAGCCTCAGCACACACCAGGCCCCTCTGTTCACGAAGGCAGGAGACCCTCGGTGGCAGAGGGGGAAAGGTGACCTGGAGGACAGCCTGGTGCCCCCTCCAAAGAGGCCCCGGGGGCTGCTCCCACCAGAACAGTCTGTGCTCCCCAAAGACCACTGGGGACCGAGGAGCAACTTTAGGAGGGGTTTTTCATGCCAGCTTCCAGGCAAGCACACTGCCCAAAAAAATCTTAAAGATATGTAATAAGGAGAAACCCCCTCCCCACACCCACCTTCTTCACTGGAATTTCGAGCAACAGGAGCCTAACTTCTATTCAGCTCTCACAGTTGCTGCTATCACCATTTTACAGAAGAGACCGAGGTTCTGAGGGGACCACGGAGTTCACACTATGAAAAGACTTGGATGTACAGGTGCCCCCTCCCCTCCTGAGCCTCAGTTTCTTCATCTGAAAAGAGCACTTACTCTTTCCTCCGACTTGCTGGAAGGGTGGACAGAGGTGGTACCAATGCCTTTTGCCATGAACAAGAGTGCCCAAGAGAGACCCAGCGTAACTGCCCGAGCGTAACTTGGCTGGGCTCCAGGCGCTGTGCAAAGTGCTTTGCAAGTGCCAGCTCGCTTAATCCTCACGGGGACCCAGGACACGGGGACTCGCATAATCCCCGTTTTGCAAACGTGGAAATGAGGTTCAGATAAGTGAAGCGACTTGTCCAACAGCACCCAGCGAGGAGGCGCGGGCATCCCGGTTACTCCATCCCAGCGCCAAGACGAGGCTGCCTGGGTCCTGGTTTTCTCGGGCGGGGTCAGGGGTCCGCTGATCCCCTCGAGTGCTCCGGGCGGCGCGGCCCGAGTACCAAGGTGGCTCCCGCGGTCCCCGCCGCCGCGCGCCCCTCCCTACCTCCCCGCGGACCCCCGCAGCCGCCGCTCACCTAGCGTACTTCGTCTTCTGGAAATCCAGCAGCCTGGGGGCGAACATCGCGGCGCTTCCATGGGAATCCGGCCTCGAGCTCAGAGAGCTGGCAGCTGGCAGAGCCTGGGGGGCGCGGCGGCCGCAGCAGCAGGTTGGAGGGCGCGCGGCGGGGGCCAAGGGGACCTGGTCCGCGCCCGGAGCCGGAGCCCAAGCCCGAGCTGGAGCTGGAGGCGCCGGGAGCCGCCGACGCCAAAGCCAAAGCAGATGGTGGCGGGGGCGGGGCGGGCCTGCGGGCGGGCGGGCGGGATGACGGGGGCGCGGAGGGGGGGGCTCCGGGGCACGCGCCGCCAATCGCCTGGGCCCGGCCCCCTCCCTCCCGCGACCCCGCCGCCTCCGCTGGGGTGGAGGAGGGTCGTGGGGAGATGGGGGATGGGAGAGGTGGGGGTGAGGAAGTGGGCGTAAGGAGGGGGGGCGGGGCGGGGGGTCCTGGCCGTGCGCGCGAGCCGCCCATCGCCCAGGCCTTGGGCGGCCCTGGCCCCGGCCCCTTTCCCCCGTGCCCTTGCTGGAAGCGGGCAAGAGGGGGTTGTGGGGTAGGGAGCCGGAAGTGGTAGTAGGGGGAGCGGGAAGGATTGGGAAGGGGGTGTGGGGGGTGGAATGCAAAGTTGGGGGGCTGAGGGAGTGGGGGAGGGGGAAGGGGACGGGAGTGGGAACTGAGGGTGCTGGAGGGGTTGGGGGAAGTGGGAAGTCGGGGGTAAGGAGAGTGGGAATGGATGTGGGACGAGTGGGAAGTAGGGGGGTTGGTGGGGAGTGCGGGTGGGGGAGTGGGAAGTGGGAGGTTGGGGAGGAGTCGGGGGTTGGTGGGTAGAGGGAGACTTGGAGGTTAGGGGAGTGGGAAGTGGGGGTGTTGGGTGGAGCGGGGTGGCCTGGGGGTGGAGGGAGTGGGAAGTGAGAGGGTTGGTGGGGAGTGGGGGACCTGAGGGTAGGGGGACTGGAAAGTGGGGTCAGTAGGGGGTGGAGGGAGTGGGAAGTGGATAGGGGACTTCCCAATCCAGCCCCTTTTTCCCCCGGCTGTCCTCCACCAGTACTTTTTCCAGTGAGAAGAAAAAGGCCTCCAGGGCTAGAAGGGCTGCTGGCCCCGGCTGGGCTGGAGGGACAGGGGACACTGCGCCCATTGTCCCCAGTGTAGCTGGGCCCCCACCTACCGCCTACCTGTGGCTTGCTTGCTCCCCCCACCACCCCGCTCCCTATTGCCATGTCCCTGCGAGGCGCGAGGGACCCTATGGGACCTGCCCAGGAAGGGGTCAGGGGCTCCAGGAAAACCCTCTTCCCCCAAGACTTCATGATTCTGAGGACCCTGGTGACCCCCCCGACAGGGTCATTTGCAACTTTCTCCCTTAGGAGACCTGGGCCAGGTTCTAGGTTTTGGAAAACCAGTCACCCTATGGGAGGCTTGGAACCCTTGGGGGCTGATGAAGGGAAGAAGCCTTCCATGCCAAAGACATGCCAGCCACACCTGGGGAACCCAAGGATTGGTCCACAGATTGAAGGCCCTTCCTTTGCACGCACACTTCACCCTCCTTCCCAAGCCCCAGCCCCTGTTCCTTTTTATTAATATAGCAATGCTTTATTTGAGATCTTGCTGAACATTCAGAAGATAACCCCACCCACTCCCCCTGCCCCCAGGGAGCTAGGACCAGAAGTGGGAAAAAGACAAAGGACTTCATCTTGTTTTCTTTTTTTTGAGATGGGGTCTTACTCTGTCACCCAGGCTGGAGTGCAGTGGCGCCATCTCAGCTCACTACAACCTCTGCCTCTCAGGTTCAAGCGATTCTCGTGCATCAGCCTCCCAAGTAGCTGGGACTACAGGCATGCACCACCATGCCCAACTAATTTTTGTATTTTTAGTAGGGATGGCGTTTCACCATATTGGCCAGGCTGGTCTCTAACCCCTTGACCTCAGGTGATCCGCCAGCCTCAGCCTCCCAAAGTGTGGAGATTACAGGTGTTGCTGACTCCATCTAATTTATTTTGGTATTCCCGCTGGGGAGGACCAGAGGGTTATAAGTAGATGCCTTCAGAGGCCACGGCAGGGCTGAGGGCTAGGGGTGGGATGGGGGATGGCTGAGCTGGGGACCAGAAGAGGGGTCAGGAATGCTTAGGAGGCAAAGCCCACCAGACCACCCTGATGATGGATTAGAAGTGGCAGATGCAGCCAGGCGTGGTGGCTCACGCCTGTAATCCCAGCACTTTGGGAGGCCGAGGCAGGCGGATCACGAGGTCAGGAGATTGAGACCATTGTGGGACTATAAGTCCCAGCTACTCAGGAGGCTGGGGCAGGTGAATCACTTGAACCCGGGAGGCGGAGGTTGCAGTGAGCCAAGATCACACCACTGCACTCTAGCCTGGGTGACAGAGTGACACTCCATCTAAAAAGAAAGAAAGAAAGTGGTAAATGGTCTCTTTCTCTCCTGGAGCCGAGACACTCTTCCACCCTGGGACATGAGAACTCCAGGTTTTCCAACCTCTGCCTCCAGAATCTCAGCCTCCGTCCCAGCCTCACATATCTATCTATCTATCGATGTATCTACCTATCTATTTTTTTAAGCCAGTCAGGGCAAGCCACTGCTCATGCCTGTAATCTCAGCATTTTGGGAGGCCAAAGCAGAAGGATTGCTTGAGGCCAAGAATTCAACACCAACCTTGGCAACATGGTGAAACCCCATCTATACAAAAAATTTTAAAATTGGCCAGGCATGGTGACATGTGCCTATAGTCCCAGCTCCTCAGGAGGCTGAAGCAGGAAGATCGCTTGAGCCCAGTAGTTGGAGGCTGCAATGAGCTATGATGGCACCACTGCATTCCAGCCTAGGTGACAGAGTGAGACTCTGTCTCAAAAAAAAAAAAAAAAAAAGACAAGGGCCAGGCGCAGTGGCTCACGCCTGTAATCCCAACACTTTGGGAGGCCAAAGCAAGTGGATCACCTGAGGTCAGGAGATTCAGACCAGCCTGGCCAACATGGTGAAACCCCATCTCTATTAAAAATAAAACAAATGAGCTGGGGGTGGTGGTACACACCTGTAATCCCAACTGTTTGGGAGGCTGAGGCATAAGAATCGCTTGAACCAGGGAGGTGAAGGCTGCAGTGATTGTGCCACTGTCCTCTAGCCTGGGTGATAGAGCAAGACTCTGTCTCAAAAAGAAAAACAGAAGAAGAAAGAAGAAGAAGCAAAAGAGGAGGAAGAGGAGGAGGAGAAAGAGGAAGAGGAGGAGGAGGAAGAAGAAGAGGAGGAAGAGGAAGAGGAGGAAGAGGAGGAGGAGAAGGAAAAGGAAGAGGAGGAGGAGGAAGAGGAGGAGGAGGAAGAGGAAGAGGAGGAGGAGGAAGAGGAGGAGGAGGAAGAGGAGGAGGAGGAGGAAGAGGAGGAGGAGGAAGAGGAGGAAGAGGAGGAGGAGGAGGAGGAAGAGGAGGAGGAGGAGGAAGAGGAGGAGGAGGGAAATGAAACAGAAGAAATGACTTTTTAGGCATTGGTGCATAGTGAGGAGGAGTCACATTCTTTAAGCCCTGTTTCCGCTGTGCGTCTGGCATCTGCATTTTCGTGTCCCAGCTGGGATGCTGTGCATCACAAGTCACGAAACAAGTGAGACCTGGGGTAGGACAGACAGGTGCCTCCTATCCCCTCCTGCCAATGAGGGAAACTGAGGCTCATGGTCTGGGGACCTTCCCAAGGTCACAGGGCCTGTGGGGGCAGGACTGCCCTGGAGCCCACCTGGGCTCTGGGCTGATTTCCCGACACAGAACTCCTGCTCTGGTGATTTCTCAGACCTCCAGGAGATGGAAGTCAAACAGAAGTAGTAAGCAAAGTCAAATCCTGCATACCATGGCGTCTGCCCTGACCTTGACCTCTATGGCCCTTGCTCTGACCCCGCAGGTCCAGACCTCACTGTCCACTGCACCGGGACACACCTGTCCCCAGGTACCAGCGACACCTCTGCCCCAGCCAGGTCCAGGCAGCCACTGGTACCCACAGCTCCCAGGAGGCTGGGGCTGGGCCTGTCCAGCGTCCACGGCCTGCCGCCCTCTTCCTGGCCCCAGCCTGCTGTTGACCTTCAAGCAGACCTTGGCAGTGGAATCTTTAGGGCCCCAGAGGGGACCCCCGAAGTGAAACTCAAGCCTAGAAATGGATTTTCTTTTTCTCCAAGAGCAAAAGAAGTTGAATAAAAAATTAGTTACTATTTTTACTGCCGGGATCCAGTTGTTATGGCAACTGAGAGCCTGACTCCTGCTCAGGAGGAGGCGAGGTTGGAGTGTGATGAGGGAGAAGGCAGGGATGGGGCTCGGGGCCGGCACTAGCTGGGGGACAAGCCTGCGGCAGGCGGCAGGTCTGCCCCTCCAGACAGAAGTCTCCCCCTCTGCTCTCCTGATTGTGCTTACCTGACTGTGTTCCTAATGACCCTGTCTCCCTTTAGCCACACTCACCTCCTGCCACTTCTGAGGGCTCCAGCTTGGCCCAGCCTGGTCACCTCAGCTTCTCTCTCCACTACCTCTGGGAGTGGGTGACCATGCCTTCATTTCCAGGTGAAAACCGAGGCCCCTGCCTCAGGGGCAACTCACACTGAGTAGATCAGCTCCATCAAACTCATCTGGCCAAAACCCTCCCTCCATCCCTGCTCTCCGTCTCAAGGTAGCACCAGTAGCCACCAGGGCCAGGTTGATGGCAGCTGAAAGTTTTGCAGGTTTGCTGGGCATGGTGGCTCACACCAATAATCCTAGCACATGGGGAGGCCAAGGTGGGAGAATTCACTTGAGGCCAGGAGTTCAAGACCAGCAGCATAGTGGCGCCCCATCTCTGCAAAAAATTAAAAATTAGCTAGATGTGGTGGTGCACACCTGTAGTCCCAGCTACTTGGAAAGCTGAAGTAGGATCACTTGAACCCAGGAGTTTGAGGCTGCAGTGAGCTACAGTCGTGCCACCACACTCCATCCTGGGCAGCAGAGCAAGACCCTGTCTCTAAAAAAATTAATTTAAAGGCCAGGCACAGTGGCTCACACCTGTAATCCCAGCACTTTGGGAGGCTGAGGCAAGCAGATCACTTGAAGTCAGGAGTTTGAGACCAGTCTGGCTAACGTGGTGAAACCCCATCTCTACTAAAAATACAAAAAATTAGCCAGGCATGGTGGTGTGCACCTGTAATCCTAGCTACTTGGGAGGCGGAGGCAGGAGAATAGCTTGAACCTAGGAGGTGGAGGTTGCAGTGAGCCAAGATCACGCCACTGCCACTCCAGCCTGGGCGACAGAATAAGGCTCTGTCTCAAAAATAAATAAACAAATACATTTTTTGAAAAGGAGAAACATGGAAAAGGGAGAGGGTGGATAGGGCTCAGGAGGATCGGGGAGTGAAAAAGCATGAAGCGGGCATTGGTCCACGTGAAACCATCTGGGTTTGGGTTTGCTAACGTGCTTATCAAAGTTAGGTTCCTGCCCTCCTGCGGAGGCTGGGACACAGGGGTCCTCTTGTCCTGTGTTGTTGGAACAAACTGTAACTTCTGGCAACCTTGAGCGTTCTCAGGCAGGCACTTTACGAGGGACAGGGGCCATCCTAGGGATGCAACCTTAAGCGGCTGGAAACGAGGTTTGTGTTTGTTCAAGTCTTTATGGGCCAAGGCTGAGGCCCAGCCAAGAAAGGCTCAGAAGAGCCTGGCTGGAGTTTGGCCAAGGAGAGTGTCTTTGCCGGGGGTCTGAGGGTGGCCCCAGGATGGGGAAACAACGTTGCCTGGGGTATTAGGGTCTGAAGGAAGTCAGGGAAGTCTTCTCAGCTGAGAAGGCAGGAGGACAAGAGGGGGCAAGTGAGAAAAAGGCATCCAGGTGAGGAAGTGAGTTCCAAGTGAAGGGAATAGCATCGACAGCACCTGTGGGCAGGCATGGTGGCTCACTCCTGTAATCCCAGCACTTGGGAGGCCAAGGCAGGCGGATCACTTGAGGTCAGAAGTTCAAGACTAGCCTGGTCAACATGGTGAAACCCCATCTCTACTAAAAATACAAAAATTAGCCAGGCATGATGGCAGGTGCCTGTAATCCCATCTGCTTGAGAGGCCAAGGCAGGAGGATCACTTGAGGTCAGGAGTTTGAGACCAGCCTGACAAACATGGAGAAAACCCATCTCTATTAAAAATACAAAAATTAGCTGGGTGCGATGGCACGTGCCTGTAGTCCCCCCAGCTACTTGGGAGGCTGAGGCAGAAGAATGGCTTGAATGCTTGAACCTGGAAGGCAGAGGTTGCAGGTCATGCCACTGCTCTCCAGCCTGGGGGACAGAGAGAGACTCCATCTCAGAAAAAAAAAAAAGAAACGAAAAAGAAAGAAAACAGAATACCACATTTGTGTCAGGTTATGGCATACAGAACCTGAACTGACACTGATACTAAGTATAATAGTCTAACTCCTCCCACCCATTTTTTTGAGACGGGGTCTTGCTTTGTTGTCCAGGCTAGAGTACAGTGGCATAATCATGCCTTACTGCAGCCTCGAACTCCTGGTCTCAAGCAATCCTCCCACCTCAGCTTACCAAGTATCTGGGATTACAGATGCACACCATGACACAACGCTAATCTTTTAATTTTTTATAGAGACAAGGTCTCACTATGTTGCCCAGGCTGGTCCCAAACTCCTGGGCTCAAGCGATCCTCCCATCTCGGCCTCCCAAAGTGCTGGGGTTATAGGCATGAGCCACCCTGCCTGGCCTTGACTCCCTTTTTGATGTTTAACTGCTTGTGATATTGTTACATAATAAGAAATATATATTTGGTTCCTGCCCTTGGTTCCTGAGGCAGAGCTTCTAAAACCTTTGTAGATGGGGGCACTAGGAGAATCTTTAGTTCTAATATTTGATACTTGACTGTTACCTGACACAGAGTTCCTAAGATCTCCGTAATGTCCTGAGTGATAGGAGCATCTTTTGTTCTAATGTGGTGACTCCTGGGTGGGCTCCTGGGTAGCCTCAGGATGTGGGGGCTAGTTGCCAGGTGAACCAACCATATGATTAGAGGGTTAGAACATTTACTCCTGCTGACTTCCAGAGAAGGCAGAGGGACTGGCAGTTGAGTTCATCACCAATGGCCAATGATTCAGTACATCATGCCTATGAAATGAAGCCTCCAAAAAACCCAAAAAGGGCCAGGCATGGTGGCTCATGCCTGTAATCCCAGCACTTTGGGAGGCCGAGGTGGGCAGATCCCCTGAGGTCAGGAGTTTGAGACCAGCCTGGCCAACATAATGAAACCCCGTCTCTACTAAAAATAAAAATTAAAAAATTAGCCAGGCATCGTGGGGTGTGCCTGTGGACCCATTTAGTGGAGAGGCTTAGGCAGGAGAATTGTTTGAACTCAGGAGGTGAAGGTGCAGTGAGCTGAGGTCATGCCACTGCACTCCAGCCTGGGCAACAGAGCAAGACTCTGTCTCAAAAAAACAAAACAAAACAAAAAAGGACAGCACTCAGAGAGCTTCGATGCTGAACATGTGGAGGTGCAGAGAGGATGGCATGCCCAGAGAGGGCATGGAAGCTCCACCCCTTCCCATAAAACTTGCCCCATCAGCCTTGGCATCTGGCCATTCCTCTGCATTTTTTGTAATGCCCTTTATAGTAAACTGGTAAACAGGTCAGCCATGGCCATGGTGGCTCACGCCTATAATCCCAGCACGTTGGGAGGCTGAGGTGGGCGGATTACTTGAGGCCAGGAGTCCAAGACAAACCTGGCCAACATAGCAAAACCCTGTCTCTACTGAAAATACAAAAATTAGCCGGGAGTGGTGGTGGGCACCTGTAAACCCAGCTACTTGGGAGGCTGAGGCAGGAGAATCGCTTGAGCCCGGGAGGAGAAGGTTGGCTGCAGTGAACCGAGATCACACCACTGCACTCCAGCCTGGGCGACAGAGCAAGACTCCGTCTTAAAAAACAAACAAACAAACAAAAAGTGCTTTGTGTTAAGTATTGAGGGGTGTGAGAATAGGCAACACACTTTGGTCTTATTTTATTTTTATTTCAGAGACAGGGTCTGGCTCTGTCACCTGGTATGATCATAGCTAACTGTAGCCTCAAACTCCTAGGTGCAAACCGTCCTCCCACCTCAGCCTCCCTAGTAGCTTGGGCTACAAGTGCACACCATCATGCCTGGCAATTTTTTTTTTTTTTTTTTGTAGAGAATGAGGGTCTCACTGTGTTGCCCAGGCTGGTCTCAAACTCCTGGCCTCAAGTGATCCTTGTGCCTCAGCCTCCCAAAGTACTGGGATTACAGCCATGAGCTACCACACACTGCCTATTTTTATTTATTATAAAAAAAAATTTTGGCCGGCCATGGTGGCTCGCACCTGTAATCCCAGCACTTTGGGAGGCTGAGGCAGGTGGATCACTTGAGAACAGGAGTTCAAGACCAGCTTGGCCAACATGGCAAAACCCCATCTCTATTAAAAGTACAAAAATTAGCTGGGTGTGGTGACACATGCCTGTAATCCCAGCTACTCGGGAGGTTGAGGCATAAGAATCACTTGAGACTGGGAGGCAGAGATTGCAGTGAGCCGAGATCATGCTGCTGCACTCCAGCCTGGGCAACACAGAGAGACTCTGTCTCCAAAAAAAAAAAAAAATATATATATATATATATATATTTTTTTTTTTTTTTTGGTAGAGAATGATGTCTTACTTTGTTGCCCAGGCTGGTCTCAAACTCCTGGTCTCAAGTGATCCTCCCACCTCGGCCTCCCACTGGGATTACAGTCATGTCAGTGTACCCAGCCTATTTTTATTTTTTTGTAGAGACAGGGTCTTGCTATGTTGTCCAGGCTGGTCTCAAACTCCTAGTCTCAAACAATCCTCCCATCTTAGCCTCTCAAAGCACTGAGATTATAGGTGTAAACCACCATGCCTGGCTTTGTTCTATTGTTAAATCTTTTTTTTTTTTTTTTTAACAGAGTCTTCCTCTGTCACCAGGCTCGAGTGCAATGGTACGATCTCAACTCACTGCAACCTCCGCCTCCAGGGTTAAGTGATTCTCCTACCTCAGCCTCCCGAGTATCTGGGACTACAGGTGTGCACCACCATGACCAGCTAATTTTTGTATTTTTAGTAGAGACGGGGTTTCACCATGTTGGCCAGGCTGGTCTTGAACTCCTGACCTCAAGTGATCCACCCACCTTAGCATCCCAAAGTGCTGGGATTCCAGGTGTGAGCCACCGCGCCTGGCCAAATCTTATATAGTGCTGAAGGCTTTTAAGTATCATTTTCCCTCTTCCCCTGTGACTGACACCTGGGGAAATTGATAAGAAGCCTCAGTGCTCCCTCCTTTGCCGCCAAGGGGAGGTTTAAACCACACAAGACCCTGAGCGCACACAAACCCTCACCCAGTTGCACCCACCAACCACCATAAAAACCCAAAGCCAGTCTCCTTTCCCTGTTCTCGCAAGACATTTTTTTTTTTTTTTGAGACAGAGCCTCACTGTCACCAGGCTAGAGTACAATGGTGTAATCTTGGCTCACTGCAACCTCCACCTCCCGGATTCAAGCAATTCTCTTGCCTCAGCCTCCAGAGTAGCTGGGATTATAGGTGCCCACCACCACGCCCAGGTAATTTGTGTATTTTTAGTAGAGATGGGGTTTCTCCATGTTGGCCAAGCTGATCTCGAACTCCTGACCTCAAATGACCTGCCCATCTCGGCCTCCCAAAGTGCTGGGACTACAAGCATAAGCCACCACGCTAGGCCAGTTTTATTTATTTATCTATTTAGGTTTTTTTTTTTAATGATTTTTCTTTTAGACTTCTAGGCCAGCAGTAAGTTTTTAAAATAGAGACAGGGTCTCGCTATATTGGCCAGGCTGGCCTTGAACTCCTGGCCTCAAGCAATCCATCAGCCTTGGCCTTCCAAAGTGCAGGGATTAGAGGTGTAAGCCACCATGCCTGGCTCCAGATGGCATTTGATTTTGTTTTTGTTTTTGCTTTTTGAGATAGAATCTTGCACTGTTGCCCAGGCTGGAGTAGTGGCAAGATCTCTGCAACCTCTGCCTCCCAGGTTCGAGAGATTCTTCTGCCTCAGCCTCCCGAGTAGCTGGGATTACAGGTGCATACCACCATGCCCAGCTAATTGTTTGCATTTTCAGTAGAGACAGGGGTTTCACCATGTTGGCCAGGTTGGTCTCAAACTCCTGACCTCAGGAGATCCACCCTCCTCGGCCTCCCAAAGTGCTGGGATTAGAGGCATGAGTCACTACACCCAGCCTAGGATGGCAGTTTTTGGTGTTCCTTTGATTGAGAGAGAGCTCTGCAGCAGGTTCTGGTGTGCTCCAGATGGCCCTGCTGCCTAAAGACACATTATGTGTTATATCCCACAATGCCACATATACCCACAGAACATGCCACGGTGCTAGAGATAACAATGGTACGTGGAGTCTCTGGCATGCTCTAATAGAAAAGCTGCAGCTCTGGGCGTGGGGCTCACGCCTATAATCCAGCACTTTGGGAGGCTGAGATGAGAGCACAGCTTGAGCCCAGGAGTTCAAGACCTGCCTGGGCAACATAGGGAAATCCTTTCTCTACAAAAAAATACAAAAAATTAGCTGGGTGTGGTGGCACATGCCTGCAGTCCCAGCTACTCGGGAGGCTGAGCGGGGAGGATCACCTAAGCCCAGGAAGTGGAGGCTGCAGTGAGCCGTGATTTTACCACTGCACTCCAGCCTGGGGGTTGGAGTGAGGCCCTGTCTGGAAAGAAAGAAAGAGAAAAGAGGAAGGAGGGAAGGAAGAACGGGAGGAATGAGGGAAGACAGGAAGGCAGGAAGGCAGGGAGGGAAGGAGGGAAGGAAGGACGGAAGGGAGGAAGGGAGGGAGGGAGGATGGAAGGAAGGAAGGGAGGAGGAGGGTAGGAGAGGGGAGGAAAGGAGAGGGAAAGAAATAAAAGAAAGGCTGTTGCCACAGTGGAGATGCCGAGGATTATAGAACAAAAGCCCCATTCTTTAGCACATTTATGATTCAAAATGCAGCTCTTTGCATGCCACAGGGTCCTGGTGGAGACTAAGCACTTGACCATGGGGCATCAAGAGACAACCAGACTGCAGCTGTGCGTTACCAGAACCATCAAATTATAATGTTGAATGAGCAAAGCAGCAATCCGTTATGCAATGGAGATGGCATATTCTACGTAAGGCCTCTGTCCAGAGGGCAAAGTAAGTTACATTTGTAGGGAACCTGGACCTCCATGTCATTTACCTTCATTGAAACAATGCTTCTCCAGGCTGGGCATGGTGGCTCACACCTGTAATCCCAGCACTTTGGGAGGCCGAGGTGGATCACTTGAGGTCAGGAGTTCAAGACCAGCCTGGCCAAAAAAAAAAAAAGAAAAAGAAGAATATCAGTTTCTCGAATTCTAATTTCCCATGACTATACTGATATGCGCACAAACAAATGATCAGTAAAACACAATCCAATTACTTTGGCAAGAAATAAGCCCCAAGAGCATCCAAATGCAAACAGGTGCTTTCCTCTCTCCATTAGTTAGGCTTTTTTTTTTTTTTTTTTTTTTTTTTTTTTGAGACAGAGTCTCGCTCTGCCACCCAGGCTGGAGTGCAGTGGCACAATCTCGGCTCACTGCAATCTCTGCCTCCTGGGTTCAAGCAATTCTCCTGCCTTAGCCTCCCAAGTAGCTGGGATTATAGGTGTCCATCACCATGCCCGGCTAATTTTTGTATTTTTAGTAGAGACGGTTTCACCATGCTGGCCAGGCTGGTCTCGAACTCCTGACCTTATGATCCACCCTCCTCGGCCTCCCAAAGTGTTGGGATTACAGGTGTAAGCCACCGCGCCCAGGCTAGATGGGCTTTTTCAACAAGCAAATGAAATTTCCCAAATTGAGAGGGGCCAATCCCACCGTCTGGTACCCACAAAAGACACTCACTAAAAAGACACTCACTTGCGGGACACACACACAATTACAAACAAGCCCCCCAGAACGTCCAAACTGAAACAGCCAGGGTGCCTCCCTCTCTCAGTCAGCTTGGGTTGATCAACTTGAAAATGAAAATTCCTTAATTTTTTTTTGTTTGTTTTTATTTTTGAGACAAGGTCACACTCTGTCACCCAGACTGTAGTGCAGTGGCACAATCTCAGCTCACTGCAACCTCTACCTCCTGGGTTCAAGTGATTCTCGTGTCTCAGCCTCCCAAGTAGCTGGAACTACAGGGACATTCCACCACACCCAGGTTATTTTTGTATTTTTAGTAGAGACAGGATTTCACCATGCTGGCCAGGTTGGTCTCGATCCTGGCCTCAATTGATCTGCCCGTCTCAGCCTCCCAAAGTGCTGGGATTACAGGCGTGAGCCACCCTGCCTGACCCCTTGGCTATTGTTTTAGGCTACTATTATCATCTTGCTTATCAAGATAGTGCTCAGGGCTTCCCAGATGCCTGGAATTTTCCTTGAAGGAACTCAGAATTTTTCTTTATTTCCATACTTGGGGGACTCAACAACCCCTTAAGGGGAGGCCTGCTTGGTCTCAGCTCTCATTGGCCAAACCCAACCAGAATCCACAGGGCCCTGAAGCCAGATGACATGGTAGTGTTCACATGCTGGCCTCCAGTGTAGACAACAAGGTAGAAAAAGGTTGAGAGTGGATCTGGAGGGACAAATGGTAGCTATGGAGGACGTTCAACCCAAAAAGATGCACATGTACACTCATAAGGTGCATTAGATGAAATGCACACAGGTGGTCGGGTGCAGTGGCTCACACCTGTAATCCCTGCACTTTGAGAGACCAAGGCGGGTGGATTGCCTGAGCTTGGGAGTTCGAAACCAGCTTGGGCGATATAGTAAGATCCCCGTCTCTACAGAAAAGTTTTAAAAAAAATAGCTAGGGCTGGGCAGGGTGGCTCATGCCTGTAATCCCACTTATTATTATTCTCACTTATTTGTGGGACCTAAATATCAAAACAATTGACCTTATGGGCATAGGGAGTAGAAGGACGTAAAGTTATCACAGGCTGGGAAGGGTAGTGCGAGGATGGGTAGGGAGTGGGGATGGTTAAAAGGAACAAAAAAATAGAAAGAGTGAATAAGACCTAGTATCTGAAAGCACAACAGGGTGACTATAGTCAATAATAACTTTTTCTTTGAGGCGTAGTCTTGCTCTGTCACCCAGGCTAGAGTGCAGTGGTGCAATCTCGGCTCTGTGCAGCCTCTGCCTCCCTGGTTCAAGTAATTCTCCTGCCTTGGCCTCCCAAGTAGCTGGGATGACAGGCACACGCCACCACGTGGCTAATTTTTTTATTTTTAGTAGAGACAGGGTTTCACCGTTGGTCTCAAACCTCTGACCTCAGGTGATCCACCCACCTCAGCCTCCCAAAATGCTAGGATTACAGACATGAGCCACCGCACCCAGCCTCTTTTATTTATTTATTTATTTATTTATTTATTTAGAGACAGAGTCTCACCCTGTGGCCCAGGCTGGAGTGCAATGGTGCGATTCCGGCTCACTGCAAACTCTGCCTCCTGGGTTCAAGCGATTCTCCTGCCCCAGCCTCCCGAGTAGGTGGGATTACAGGCACCCTCCACCCAGCACCACGCCTGGCTAATTTTTTGTATTTTTAGTAGAGACAAGGTTTCACCATGTTGGCCAGGCTGGTCTCGAACTCCTGACCTTGTGATCCTCCCGCCTCGGCTTCCCAAAGTGCTGGGATTACAGGCATGAGCCACCGCACCCGGCCTCTTTTAGTTATTTTTAAATGTACAATTCAGCCGGGCATGGTGACTCACGCCTGTAATCCCAGTACTCACTATGTTGCTCTCATCAAAATCAAGAGACTCCATGTCTACTAAAAATACAAAAATTAACTGGGTGTGGTGGCGCACGCCTGTGGTCCCAGCTACTTGAGAGGCCTAGGTGGGAGGATTGCTTGAGCCTCGGAGGTTGAAGCTGTGATGAGCCGAGATTGCACCACTGCACTCCAGCCTGGGCAACAGAATGAGACCATGTCTCAAAAAAGGGAAGGAAAGAGGAGAGGGGAGGAGAGGGGAGGGGAGGGGAGGGGAGGGGAGGGGAGGGGAGGGGAGGGGAGGGGAGGGGAGGGGAGGGGAGGGGAGGGGAGGGGAGGGGAGGGGAGAAAAACGTGGCATAGGACAGCCTTGGAAAATGAAAAATTAAAAACTAAATTAAAAAAGGAAATGAAAAGTAAGCCAGAGGAAATGTATGCAATACTAAAATCTTACATCCAAACTATAAGAAGAATGCTTACAAGTCAACTATGAGAAGAGAAAAAAAAAATCAATTTTTAAAATGGGATTTTAAAAATTTGAACATAAATTTCACAAAAGAAAATATACAAAAGGCCAGGGCTGGGCACAGTGGCTCACACTTGTAATCCTAGTGCTTTAGGAGATCAAGGTGGGAGAATCGCTTGAGGCCAGAAGTTCAAGACCAGCCTGGGCAATATAGCAAGACCCCATCTCTACCAAAAAGAAAAAAAATCATATAAATTAGCCAGGAGTGGCAGCATGTGCCTGGAGTCCCAGCTACTCAGGAGGCTGAGGTGGGAGGATTGCTTGAGCTCACGAATCCAAGGCTGCAATGAGCTATGATCATGCCACGGCACTCCAGCCTAGACAATGCTGTGTCTAAAAAGGAAGATATTCAAAAGGCCAATAAGCACAAGAAAAGATGCTCAACATCATTAGCCACCAGGGAAATGCAAATCAAAACCACAGTGATATACCATCACACATCCGTTACAACAGCTGAAATTAAAGACTAGAGACACCAAGAATGGCAACTGGACTCTCATTCAGCACCAGGGGGAAAGTAAACTGATGTACCAGTTCGGGAAACAGTTTGGTTCTTACCATATGATTTAGCAATTCCACACTTAGAGAATGAACATGTACTCACCCAACAACTTGTACATGAGTGTGCATAGCAGTTTTATTCATAACTGCCCCAAAATGAAAGAAACTCAATGTGCATCGACTGGTGAATGGATGAACGGTGTCATATCCTTATGGTCAAATACTACTCAGCAGTAAAAAGGAATGAACTACTGATACACATAACATTGAATAATCTCAAAAGCATGAGGAGGCCAGGCACGGGGTTCACGCCTGTAATCCCAGCACTTTGGGAGGCTGAGGTGGATCACTTGAGCTCAGGAGTTCGAGACCAGACTGGGCAACATAGCAAAACCTCGTCCCTATTAAAAATAAAAAAAATTAGCCAGGCATGGTGATGCATGCCTGTAGTCCCAGCTCCTCAGGAGGCTGAGGCAGGAGGATGGTTTGAGTCTGGGAGATCAAGCCTGCAGTGAGCTAAGATCATACCACTGCACTCCAGCCTGGGCAACAGAGTGAGACCCTGTCTCAAAAAACAGAAAACATGCTGAGCAAAAGAAACCAGACACAAGAGTGCATGCCATACGATCCCATGTATGTGAAACTACAGAAAGAGAAATTCTAGTCTAAAATGAGAAAAAGGGCCAGGCACGGTGGGTGGCTCACGTGAGCCTGTAATCCCAGCACTTTGGGAGGCCAAGGCAGGCAGATCACCTGAGGTCAGGAGTTCGAGACCAGCCTGGCCAACTTTAGTTGGCCACCTTTTTAGTAGAGATGGCAAAACCTCATCTCTACTAAAAATTAAAAAATTAGCTGGACATGGTGGTGGATGTCTGTAATCCCAGCCACTTGAGAGGATGCGGCAAGAGAATCGTTTGAACCTGCGAGGCAGAGGTTGCAGTGAGCCAAAATCATGCCACTGCACTCCAGCCTGGGTGACAGTGAGACTCCATAACAAAAAATAAATAAAATAAAAATACAAAAAATTAGCTGGGTGTGGTGAGGGGTGCCAGCTACTCAGGAGGCTGAGGCAGAAGAATCACTTGAACCTGGAAAGTGGAGGTTGCCGTGAGCCCAGATCGCACCACTGCACTCCAGCCTGGGTGACACAGCGAGACTCCATCTCAAAACAAATAAATAATATAAAGTGACAAAAGGCAGGTGCCCAAAAGCAGGTGGTTGCCTAGCGCCAGGGATGGGGGTTATGGATGGACTAGAAGGAACAGGAAGGAATAGTTTGGGGTGATGGAATTAATCTCTATCTTGATTGTGGGGGGTTACGAGGGTGTATAAATTTGTCAAAACTGATAGAAACGGGGTGCCTAGTGCCACATATAAATTACACCTCAATAACATTGATTTTTTTTTTTTTTTTTGCAAGTAATGGGCCAAAATGGCAGGAAATTACTTCTTCTGAAAGCAGACTGAGTTTGGGAATAATGTCCTCTATGACAACATCAGCACACCGTCATGTAGATATGGCTGATGACAGTTCTTGGGAACAAAATGATGATGGGCAAATTGTGAATAACGGCGGTCCTCCACTACCGTCCATGATTTCACAGGTCAGATGCACATTAAACTTAACTGTAACCAGAAAATGCAACGAAGCCATGCTGTGATGACTCACAGGGCGGGGAGTTACAGCCTCGGCTCTCTGGCAGGCTCAAGGGGTGAGCGCATGTTGCACGCCTTTGGCCATAACTGCACGGAATTACAGCCAGCATGGATCATATGGATTTTCATAGATGGAACTTCCATGCTCTTCCCAGGAAAACAGCAAAACATCACTTGTCAACAATAGTTTACTCTGCAGGTAGCTATCTTGCCCTTTCTGATTGTTGGTGCTGGTTAACATTAAGACAAAGAAAACAGGCTGGGCACGGTGGCTCTCGCCTGTAATCCCAGCACTTTGGGAAGACGAGGCAGGTGGATCACCTAAGGTCAGGAGTTCAAGACCAGCCTGACCAACATGGAGAAACCCTGTCTCTACTAAAAATACAAAATTAGCTGGGCATGGTGGCACATGCCCATAATCCCAGCTACTCGGGAGGCTGAGGCAGGAGAATTGCTTGAACCTGGGCGGCAGAGGTTGCAGTGAGCCGAGATCACACCATTGCACTCCAGCCTGGGTAACAAGAGCGAAACTCCATCTCAAAAAAACAAACAAAAACAGGCCAGGTGCGGTGGCTCAAGCCTATAATCTCAGCACTTTGGGAGGCCGAGGCAGGAGGATCATTTGAGGCCAGCAGTTTGAGACCAACCTGAGCAACATAGGAGACCCCATCTATACACAAATATTAAAAAATTAGCCGGGCGTGGTGGCACACACCTGTATTTCCAGCTACTCAGGAGGCTGGGATGGGAGGTCACTTGAGCCTGGGAGGTCAAGGCTGCAGTGAACTATGATTGATTGAGTCCCTGCACTCTAGCCTTGGTGACAGAGTGAGACCCCAACCCCACCCCACCCCCACAAAAAAAAAAAAGAAAAATAGGGCTGGGCACAGTGGCTCATGCCTGTAATGCCAACACTTTGGGAGGTGGAAGCAGGCAGATCACCTGAGGTTAGGAGTTCGAGACTAGCTTGGTCAACAATGGTGAAACCCTGTCTCTACTGAAAATACAAAAATTAGGCGGATGTGGTGGCAGGCACCTGTAATCTCAGCTACTTGGGAGGCTGAGACACGAGAATCACTTGAATCCGGGAGGCAGAGTTTGCAGCGAGCCAAAATCATGCCATTGCATTCCAGCATGGGTGACAAGAGTGAAACCCTGTCTCAAAAAAAAAAAGTCAGAGGCTTCAAAATTAACCAGAATGATCCAGACAACCTAGAAGGAGGGAATAGCTTCCTCTCGCCCTCACTGGGAAATATGCAGAGATAGGATAATTGTCTTTATGACTCCGAAAATGCTTAAGACACGAACAACTCCTTCGAGAGCTTCTGAATTCACACATGATCCCATTTCATCCTTGCAACAACACTGGGCAATAGATAATATCTTAAAATTCCCATTTTACAAATAAAAAATTCCCAGGCAGAGGTGGCAGTTCACACCTGCAATGCCACCACTTTAGGAGGGCAAGACGGAAGGATCACTTGGAGCCAGGAGTTCGAGACCAGACTCGGCAACAAAGTGAGATTCTGTTTCTTTTTTTTTTTTTTTGAGACAGGAGGGCCTTGCTCTGTCACTCAAGCTGGAGTGCAGTTGCATAATCTCGGCTCACTGCAAGCTCCGCCTCCTGGTTTCACGCCCTTCTCCTGCCTCAGCCTCCAGAGTAGCTGGGACTACAGGTGCCCACCACCACTTCTGGTTAATTTTTTTTTTTTTTTTTTTGTATTTTTAGTAGAGACTGGGTTTCACCGTGTTAGCCAGGATGGTCTCGATCTCCTGACCTCATGATCCGCCCGCCTCAGCGTCCCAAAGTGCTGGAATTACAGGCGTGAGCCACTGTGCCCAGCTGAAAGTCTGTTTCTATTATTATTATTATTTTTTTTTTTTTTTGAGACAAAGTCTTGCTGTGTTACCCAGGCTGGGATGCAGTGGCACAATCTCGGCTCACTGCAACCTCTGCCTCCTGGATTAAAGTGATTCTCCTGCCTCAGTCTCCTGTGTTGCTGGGACTACAGGTGTGTGTCACCACACCTAGCTATCTATTAATATTTTTTTAAATTAAACTTCAAAATAAAGGCTTGGCATGGTGGCTCACACCTGTAATCCCAGCACTTTGGGCCAAGGCAGGCGGATCACCTGAGGTGAGGAGTTCAAGACCAGCCTGGCCAACATGGGGAAACTCCGTCTCTACAAAAACTATTTTAAAAATTAGCCGGGTGTGATGGTGGGTGCCTGTAGTCCCAGCTATTCGGGAGGCTGAGCCAGCAGAATCACTTGAACCTGGGAGGCAGAGGTTGCCATGAGTCGAGATCGTGCCACTGCACTCCAGCCTGGGTGATGGAAGGAGACCCCGTCTCAAAAATAAATAAATACATACATAAATACATAAAGTCTCTCTTCTCATTGCCATCATGTCTGAGTCAGAGTCTCCAAAGAGCCTAAACAAATAAAAAATTCAAGACTCAGAGAGGTTACTCGAGCTTACTTGCCTTGGATGTGACACCAACCACAGAGGGGTTCAGGGGTCCAGAAAGAACCTTGCACTCCTGCTAAGATCACCAAGCTCTCCTTCCAATACTGCCTTCTTCCAACATCTCAAAGGGCTTATGAGGACCATCCTAAGAAGAAGGCTGTAACTGACAGCGATTATCCACCTTCCCCAAGAGGACCAGCATGGAGAATAAGCTCATCAAGGCCAATGCCCTCGTTTTAGATGCCTTCCAGATTATTCCAGGATCTCATCTCAGATAAGTGTCTATCTTAAGCTCTCTCTCCTGTTCACCATCTAACGTCTCCCATGCACTGCACCCTGTAACTCAGGGCCTGACATCTGTAAGATCCCTAGATCCTCATCCTGTTCTGTAAGCAGCCCTTCAATTTCTTTTTTTTTTTTGAGATGGAGTCTCGCTCTGTCGCCCATGCTGGAGTGCAGTGGCCGGATCTCAGCTCACTGCAAGCGCCGCCTCCCGGGTTCACGCCATTCTCCTGCCTCAGCCTCCGGAGTAGCTGGGAATACAGGCGCCCGCCACCTCACCCGGCTAGTTTTTTTATTTTTTAGTATAGACAGAGTTTCACCGTGTTAGCCAGGATGGTCTCGATCTCCTGACCTCGTGATCCACCCGTCTCGGCCTCCCAAAGTGCTGGGATTACAGGCTTGAGCCACCGCGCCCGGCCCGCAGCCCTTCAATTTCTACTTCACCGAAACATGACTATTCCCTCAGGACACTGCTTCCCCAGAGCACTGTAAGCAGTGGTCTTTTTCTGTCCCATGCAAGCCCCCATAAGCCACACTCTACTGTCTTAAAGAAGGAACACACATTGCCACATCAAGACTCTTGTTCCTCTCATTTCCCTGTTTTGTTTTTGTTTGTTTCTTTTGAGACAGGCTGTTGTTCTGTCATCCAGGCTGGACTGCTGTGGTGCGATCATAGCTTACCGCAGCCTCGGACTCCTGGGCTCAAACAATCCTCCTGCCTCAGCCTCCTGAGTAGCTGGGACTACAGGTGCACACCACCATGCCTGGCTAACTTTTATTTTTGTACAGCTGGGGTTTCACTCTATTGCCCAGGATGGTCTCAAACTCCTGGCTTCAAGCCATCCTCCCACCTCTATTTCCCAAAGTGTTGGGATTACAGGTATAAGCCACTGTGCCCAGCCCAGACTCATTTATCTAATTACTGACTTGACGACATCTCTACTTAAAGGTGTACTTGGCAATTTTTTTTTTTTTTTTTTTTTTTTTTTTTTTTTTTTGAGACACAGTCTCACTCTCTTGTCCAGGCTGGAGAGCAGTGGCCTGATCTTGGCTCACTGCAACCTCCCCCACCTGGGTTCAAGCAATTCTTGTGCCTCAGCCTCCCTAGTAGCTGGGATTACAGGCACGCTCCACCATGCCCAGCTAATTTTTGTATTTTTAGTAGAGACGGGGTTTCACCATGTTGACCAGGCTGGTCTCGAACTCCTGACTTCAAGTGATCCGCCTGCCACGGCTTCTTCCCAAAGTGCTGGGATTACAGGTGTGAGCCACCGCACCTGGCCAGCAATTATTTTAAGAGTTGGGGTCTTGCTATGTTGCCAAGGCTGGTCTTGAGCTCCTGGCCTCAAGCGATCCTCCTACCTTGGCCTCCCAAAGCACGGGGGTTATGGACATGAGCCACTGTGCCCAGCAGGAGCAGTATTTTAGTCAGTTATTCACTTGCCCACTAAAACCTAAACTTCCTGAGGCCAGAAGCACATTTCTCTCTCTCTCAATTTCTCTCTCTCTCTCTCTCTATATATATATATATATTTTTTTTTTTTTCTTTTTGAGATGTAGTGTAGCTCTGTTGCCCAGGCTGGAGTGCAGTGGCACCATCTTGGCTCACTACAATCTCTGCCTCCCCAGTTCAAGTGATTTTCCTGCCTCAGCCTCCTGCGTAGCTGGGATTACAGGCATCCGCCACCAAGCCTGGCTAATTTTTTTATTTTTGGTAGAGACGAGGTTTCACCACGTTGGCCAGGCTAGTCTCCAACGTCAGACCTCAAGTGATCCGTGCCTCGGCCTCCCTAAGTGATGGGATTACAGGCGTGAACCACTGTGCCCAGCCACGGGACCCACTTTACTCTTAATTTCCCCAAATCCTAGAACAGTGCGTGGCCCACAGGAAATCCACAGAATATATCTGCAGAATGAATGAATGACTTGCCAAAGCAATTAGGACAAATAAGTAGATATCGAGTAAACGTCCACAACCACCTGCCCCATACCCTTTTAAGCTCTGGGGAGACGGCGGCTCCTGTGGGTTCTGGGATGGGGGAGTCAAGGCTCCGCAAGCGGAGAGCCCGGATGCAGGCGCGGCTAGGCGGCCCTCTCTATGGTGAGCCCCCGGGTCGCTCCTCCACAGCACCCGTAGTGCCTCTATGGTTCTTCCTGTCCTTAGTCGGGAGGGGGCGCTGTGCGCAGGAGCGAGGTAACGGCGCGGCAGGACCGCAAGGAGTGTAGCTGCTGCTTCAGCGGCGGCGATGGAGCTTGCCGCTGCGGCTTCTAAAGAGTAAGCGGCGCGGTAGGGAAAGCCGCTGAACCCACCTGGTTAGCCGGCGAGTTGAGTGGCGAGTGAGTGTCGGTCGCGGGGCGCACTCGAGCTCCTGGGCGGGTCTGTGAGGCGAGGCGGCCTCTCTGCGGGACGCCTCCGTGGAGCTGAGGGGCGCGGGCCGAGGTCCGGGCGGGATCGGGCCAAAGGACTGGGCTGGGCGTCTCGAGCCCCGTGCGGAGGCGAGGCGGGAGCTACAAAGGCGCTGAGCGGCCGGGCGACCCCCTCCCGCCTCTTCGCGAAGTTTCGCGGGCCGGCCCTTTGGGTCGGCTGCGCGAGGGCGACAGCCCGGGAGACCGCGCTTCCCTCTCCAGGGCCCGAGGCTGCCACGCAGGCGGGGTCCGTGCACCCGAGCGCGACCTGGAGAAGCGGCGGGAGGCGGCCGGTCCCTGTGAACCCCAGCCCAGGCGGGCGGCGTTTTTCCACCTCTCCCCTCACATCTGGAGCGGGTGTTGTTCCGCGAAAGTTGGCGACTGTCACCGGGCACTCGCGAGGGCGCCGCAAGTGCGTCAAACCCTTTTACGGGGCGCTGGGGGCTGGCCCGGCTCGGGTGCCCGGGCGCTGGGCAGGGAGCTAGGCCGCTGTCCCCGCGTCGAGGTGGCCCGGCTCCCGGTGTAACGGGACCAGGGATCCAAGACTTTGGGCCACTTGCAACCAACCCTGTAGCGTGCGCGGCGTGCGGGTTACAGAAATTTCTGACAAATCCGCCAGGGCTCTGTGCATACCTGAGGGCCTGGATAGCAGTTGTCCCAGGTACTTCGATCGTGCAAAGAGAACGTTCTTTCTTCTTCTTTTTCTTCTTCTTTTTCTTTTTCTTTTTTTTTTTTTTTTTTTTTTTTTTTTGGAGACGGAGTCTCACTCTGTCGCCCAGGCTGGAGTGCAGTGGCGCGATCTTGGCTCACTGCAAGCTCCACCTGCCGGGTTCAAGCGATTCTGCCGCAGCCTCCCGAATAGCTGAGACCACAGGCGCCCGCCACCGCACCCGGCTAATTTTTTGTATTTTTTGGTAGAGATAGGATTTAACCATGTTAGCCAGGATGGTCTCCATCTCCTGACCTCGTGATCCGCCCGCCTCGGCCTCCCAAAGCGCTGGGATTACAGGTGTGAGCCGCCGCACCCGGCGTTTGTATGTGTGTTTTTAATAGAGTTGGGGTTTCACCGTGTTGGCCAGGCTGGTTTCGAACTCCTCACTTTAGGTAATCCATCCGCCTCGGCCTCCCTAAGAGCTGGGATTACAGGTGTGTGCCACCGCACCTGGCTGTATTTTTTAATTTAATATTTAAATATAATGTATTTTAAATTTGTGTAAGAATTTACATAAATGGTATCACACTTGTTTTCATTTAACATTAGTTAATTTAACTGTGTTGTATCCTCATATGAATTTTATTTATTCCTTTACTGATGTCCAGTAAGGCCATTTCAAGTTGCTTTTATTACATATTTGCTGTAATGACCTTCCTTGTCCATGTATTCGATTATGCATATTTCTTGGAGAACACACAGAGGTTTCTTTAGCTAATATATCTGGAAGTGGAATTGCTAAGTCACAGGGATGTACATTTGTAATTTAGGGTGTATTGCTAATTGCTATTTAGAATATCTTTTCCAAGTTACTCTCCAAACCAGCAATGTAGAAGATTCCCCATTTCTTACATGCTTGCCTTTTTTGCCACACCAGTGGTTTGAAACATAATTCTTTTTTCTTTTTGAGAAGGAGTCTCACTCTGTTGCCCAGGCTGGAGTGCAGCCACCTGATCTTGGCTCATTGCAACCTCCGCCTCCCTGATTGAAGCGATTCTCCTGCGACAGTGTCCTGAGTAGCTGGGATTACAGGTGCGTACCACCATGCCCGGCTGATTTTTGTGCTTTAGTAGAGCTGGGATTTCACCATGTTGGTCAGGCTGGTGTCAAACTCCTGACCTCGTGACCTGCCCGCCTCGGCCTCATAAAATGCTGGGATTACAGGCGTGAGCCACTGCGTCTGGCTGAAACATAATTCATTTTCTGATTTGCCTTTCCCTGATTATTAGTGAGGTTGAGCATCTTCTGTGTTTTCTTGTTTGTGAATTGCCTATTAGTACCCTTAGCCAATTTTTTTGTTAGCATATTTGTATCAAGATGTAAATTATCTGTCTGTACTTTGTCTGTTTAATATGTGTATTTTAAAAATATGTTTTAATGACATACGTTTTGAGTTTTTGTGGGTTTTTTTTTTTTTTTTTTTTTTTGACGTACTTCCTTGGATGTGTTTTCCCAAGGAATGTTTTCAGCATAAGCTTCAGATGTTCCCTGACCAGATACATGGCAAGAGTTTTGATACTCCCTCTTTCTTACTGTTCCTCTTTGCTTCCTTTTCAGACCTTTTGAAACAGATGGTCACCATGTTTAGATATTAGCAGTCCCGTATGTGCAGGTCTGCGTTTGAAAATGGCAGAGGGAAACAGCAATGAAGAGGTGATTCACTTGAACAACTTTCACTGCCATCGGGGACAAGGTAAGTTGTTTGCTCTCACTTTATCCCTTTACCTATGGCTTTTTCTTTTATTATCACAGTTATTTCTTTTGAAATGATCCTATTTTGTACCATTTAGAATCCAGGGACATTTCATTTTGAGACGTAAAAAGACTAGTTAGACCAGAATTATATCAGATAATGATATTGCTGGCATGAATGAAGTGTAAGACTCATTCATTACAACGAGATTAATAAGCTATTAATTTGCTGATAAGACGCTGTTAATGTGCAGTCATGGAGTCTTAAGAGAGAGTGTCAGCATCAATTTTTGAAGGCGTGTTGATTATAAAGGAGTGCTCCACTAGGCCTTTATGACCTGAAATACTACAGGTGATGCTGAACTGGTCTTGTCTTCCCATGATGCTTAATTTCTTTTTTGCCAGAAGATTCTGGCTTAGCCTTGAGGGGAATTTTGGAACATGTATTTTTTTGTTCTGCAGTTTTGTTTTGTTTTTTTCTTTTTTTGAGATGGAATTTCACTAAATGCCCAGGCTGGAGTGCAATGGCATAATATTGGCTCACCTCAACCTCCGCATCCCAGGTTCTAGTGATTCTTCTGCCTCAGCCTCTCAAGTACCTGGGATTACAGGCATGTGCCACTACACCCTGCTAATTTTGTATTTTTAGTAGAGATGGGGTTTCTCTATGTTGGTCAGGCTGGTCTTGATCTCCTGACCTCAGGTGATCCACCTGCTGCGGCCTCCCAAAGTGCTCGGATTACAGGTGTGAGCCACCGCGCCTGGCCACATTTCTTAATTTTCATTATAAAAGGGATAAATATGGGCCAGACACATGGCTCACACCTTTAATCTTGGCTCTTTGGGAGGCTGAGGCAAGAGGATTGCCTGAGTCCAGGAATTCAAGGCTGCCGTGAGCTATGTTATGCTCCTGCACTCCAGCCTGGGAGACAAATAGACTCTTTCCCCTCCTTCTGATCTGCAGAGGTGAAATAGTTGTAAAATTTTTTTTTTTTTTGGAGATGGAGTCTCGTTCTTTTGCCCAGGCTGGAGTGCAGTGGTGCAATCTTGGCTCACAGTAATCTCCGCCTCCTGGGTTCAAGCAATTCTCCTGCCTCAGTCTCCTGAGTAGCTGGCATTACAGGCGTGCTCCACCGCACCCAGCTAATTTTGGTATTTTTGGTAGAGACAGGGTTTCACCATGTTGGTCAGGCCGGTCTTGAACCCCTGACCTCGTGATCCGCTCACCTTGGCATCCCAAAGTGCTGGGATTGCAGCTGTGAGCCACCGTGCCCAGCCTGGTGGTAAATTTAAACAAAATAGACAGTTCACTAAACACCTTTCCTCTGAGTTCCTATCTTATAGTGTAGTTCTCAGTCAGGGGTGCAGGTGGGTTTCTTCCCTGCCAAGCTGAGAAGGAAGGACCCTTTTCCAAGTGCATAACCCAATGTAGGTACTTTTTTCTAATTTGTACAATGACTCTGTTGGAGCCAGTAGTGGCCTTGTCTGATCCCACCTCTGTACAACCACTGTCATCAGATATTTACTTATTTATTTATTTTTGAGATGGAGTCTCACTCTGTCACCTAGGTTAGAGTGCAATGGTGCGATCTCAGCTCACTGCAGCCTCCATCTCCCAGGTTCAAGTGACTCTCCTGCCTCAGCCTCCCAAGTAGCTGGGATTACAGGGATGCGCCATCATGTCTGGCTAAATTTTGTATTTTTAGTAGAGATGGAGTTTCCCGTGTTGGCCTGGCTGGTCTTGAACCCCTGACCTCAGGTGACCCACCGACCTCGGCCTCCCAAAGTGCTGGGATTACAGGTGTGAGCCACTTCACCTGGCCTTCCCTTAATCTTTATCAATTTTACTTAACATGCTTCTCAGTAAGGCAAAACCATTAAGAGTATATACTACCAGGCCATAGATTGGTGATATTGTCAGTTCTGGAAATTTTGTAGCTGTTTCCTGTCTTCTGTAACTCTTCTCCCACGATCTCTATGTCTCTAAGTCCACCTCTTTGTCTCTGAGATGTATTCTGGATAATTTCTTCACAGGTGTCTTCTAGCCCACAAATTTCTCTTCAGCAGAGTGTAATCTTTTAACTCATCCACTGTGTTACTGTTTTTCAGTTATGACGTTTTAGCTTTTAATTCTCTTGGTTATTTTCCTCGAGTTTTGCTCTTTGACTTTATTTTTAGTCTTTTTTTTTTTCTTTTATTTCTTTAAACAATAAGCCTAGTTTCTTTGTGAGTTTGATTGTTCTGATGTGTTAAGTTCTTGGGAATCATATTCTGTTCTTCCTGCTGGCTCCCATGGTGCCTCATTTTCTTGTTTGACTCTAAGCTCATGTCTTGAGTTCTTGATATAGTTGGTTTCTTTTTTTTTTTTTGAGACGGAGTTTTGCCGTTGTCGCCCAAGCTGGAGTGCAATGGCATGATCTTGGCTCACTGCAACCTTAGCCTCCCATGTTCAGATGATTCTCCTGCCTCAGCTCCCGAATAGCTGGGATTACAGGCATGTGTTACCTCACCCAGCTTGGATTACCCAAACTCTTAAAGCATTTTTTATTTTTCAGTGAGAGACTCTACCTGGGTATTTAACCTTCCATACAGTGAGGAAAGAAAGCCATTTTGTTATTTACATGCCAGTTACTCACTCTTCTCAAGGCTTTCCACATATTCTTTATTGTGTATAGTTTTTAAACTTGGTTATTGTATAGCAATGTGTTTATAATATACATAAAGAAAAAAGAAAAATAAACAAATTAAAGATGACAGCTCAATAATTTATCACAATTCAAAAATTTATGTAACCACAACCCAGAAATCTTCAAGAAATAGAACATTGCTATCCTCTCTGAACACTACATAAAGATTTTGTGTAGTCTATAGTCTTTTGAGTCTGACTTCTTTTCGCTCAGCATTATGTTTGTGAGGTTTATTCATGTTGGGTAGAACCATAGTTTATATATTTTTCATTGCTAAGTGGTATTCCATTTATACCACTTAGCAATGAAATTTTCCATCTACTTTTGATAGGGATTTGAGTTCTGACTGTCACAAATAATGTAGCTGTGAACATTCTCCTGCTTGTCTCCTGAACTCTACTTGCCCCACGCCCTGGCATCCACCTTCCTGTTGGCTATGTTTGCTGTCTTCCAGCAGAATTGTTTGTTGGAGATTTTTTTCCCTCCTAAGCTTTTAAAGTACTTTCTTTTTGGGCTTCTAAGTGGCATGATAATAACTACATTTTTTTAAATTACTAAGCTTCATTTTTTAGAGCAGTTTTAGGTTTACAGGAAAATTGAGCAGCAATGACTACATTTTTACAATGAAAACTTTCTCGTAGACTTCCACTCATTTAAAACAACTTAAATGTGTGAATTGCTTTAACAGCTCTTCGACATTACTGAGTTATGATGTTATTTTTTGTAGTTAACTAGGGTAGGCATAAAGTAGCATAAGTGATGTTTCTTTGATAATTGGCTGTGTTTTTCATATATTTGTTTACTAATTGTATTTCCCTTGTGTGTGAATTGTTTACATCTCTCTTCTCTTTGAATTCCTTTTTTTTTTTTGGTTAATGTTTTCCTGGCTATGAAATGGAATACTGGTTTATTCATTACAGAAAATGTAAATGATAGAGAAAAGTATAAACTTAGCTCATTTATAGAACAATGATTTGAATACCAGATACCATATTTTAGTATTTTTTAACAATTTAACCTCATCAAAATTGAGTATACTTCAATGTTTTTCTCTCCTTCTGCAAATGAACATCATGTTTAAATATATCTTCAAGATTGTCTATAAAAATCACTAAAATGTAATCAAATTGACACCTTCTGTTACAGTTCTGTTCTCCTACTTCCTGAGTCTCACACGTGTACTTATTTTTAGGGACTTGCTGACCCTCTGTGCTTTTTGTGTCACTCAGAAGCAAATATTGATCCTTAAACACATAAAAATTCTTGTGAAATCCAAAAAGCAGGGGAATGTACAGTCCGTGTATTGCTTTTTTTCAAGCCAATCTTGTTTTCCTGAGACTGCTTTCCTTTCCATTAGTCTCTGGACTCCTAGGGCAATGTTAATTCCACAACTAAACTAAAATGTTAATGGAAACTGGAAATAAGGCCCAAAGCTGGATTGAGCAGCCTGGGATTTTCTTGTAGCTCAGTCTCAGTTGCTTTATTTGTGTGTCTTTAAATGGCCTTCAAATGGAACCATCTGGACATTTTAAGCAGGAAGGGCCTGTGGAGAACCACATGGCAGGTAATCTACTCTGGCTGGTTAACTTAGACCTTTCACTCACACGGGGTCAACTTCAGTTGGATGAAGGCAGCAACAGCTATCTAAGGGTTGAAAGGTTGGAGTACAGCTGGGTGCGGTGGCTCACGCCTGTAATCGCAACACTTTGGGAGGCCAAAATGGGCGGATCACGAGGTCAGGAGATCGAGATCATCCTGTTTAACACGGTGAAACCCCGTCTCTACTAAAAATCCAAAAAATTAGCCAGGCGTGGTGGCAGGTGCCTGTAGTGCCACCTACTCGGGAGGCTGAAGCGGGAGAATGGCATGAACTTGGGAGGCGGAGCTTGCAGTGAGCTGAAATCACACCACTGCACTCCAGCCTGGGCAACAAAGCGAGACTCCATCTCAAAAAAAAAAAAAAAAAAAAAAGGTTAGAGTACTAGCCTGGCTTACTTTGCAGGAGTGCCTTCTTTAGATCTGCTAGCATGTCAAATCAGCTTAAGCGTGACATCATATGAAGAGGTGGGCAGATTGAAGTCTGACAGGCTTCCCCACTGCTTTTGCCCCAGGGTGCAGATATTAGAACAGAGGCTACCACTTGTTTCTGTCCTTCATTTGTCCTGTCCTTTCTTTGTCCTTCATTTTCTGGGCCTCCAAATATCACTTAACCTCCAGAACATTTCTGTTGGTAAGCATAATGAAGGGATTAAACTAGAAATGAATTCTTACAGTTTATAGTGAGAGCTTCTGATTTCTGCCATGTGGAACTTCGCATCTGTAGCATTTCAGTGTTTGAAGTTCTTAGTATTGTTGAAAATATAAAATGAATTGGGGAGAGATGAACCTCTCAAACATGTTTGTTTTTTCAAGAAATCATATCTGCTGTTCCACCTGTATTTCATGTAGAGGTGTACTTATGTATCATGTACTTAAGAAAACATGTGAACACAGACCATTTTAAAGCTAGTTCGTGTCTGGTTTGTCGCCACGTTAAATATGCACATGTAATGAGTTGTCTAGAACTCAGGACTTTCCCTACAGACAGGATTTTTGCTGGTGGCTAATTCTCAGGTCAGCCTTCAAAGGTTTGCATAACCTCAGTGCACACCAGTGAATTCTAGGACGGAGAATTACCACTGATTACAATGGTCTTAAAGGAAAATGTACTCTGAATTCTTGTCTCCCTCTGTAATAGGAGGAGTTTCCTGCTTTTTTTTGCTCTCTTTGGGCCTCTAGTGTTGTGTACCATAGACTGGGCAGGCTGTGGTGGTAGGGAAGCGGGGAGCTTAGAGACAAAAAGTGTATGGGACTCCCAGAAGTAATGGCAAAAGGAAATGCAGTGAGATGTCAGGATGAGCGAGAGCACTTTGATATGGGTCCCCGGCAGGGGTTGCAGAATAAACGAACCTGTGTAAACCAGTCCCCAAACACTGGCACCTGGGTGAGAAAAGGAGCCAGAGCTGGACACTTTTTCTCTGCCCTCTTTCTGCCAGACCTCCTGTCCTACTATTATAGGCCTTACTATTGACATCTGGCAAAAGAGAATCAGTGGAAAGGAGGTGTGTGAGAATTGCAGGTATAGCACCTAGGGGTTCATCCTAGGAATCTACTGGAGCAAGAGAAAGAACAGAGAAAAGGGGAAGTCCCCATTAACCTCTGAGCAAAGGAACTTCCTTGCTACTGAATGTGGCTAGAGCTGTACCCCACTCACTCTGTCTTCACTACTGTGCAGTCATTCCAAGGTGGTTGTCTGATTTGACTATGAAGAGCCTGAATAGTTAACATTTGTTGGGTCTGGGTGGTGATACGTCAATGTGTGTTATCTCACTCTATATATCCTTACTTTGGAAGTATTTCATGATGATAATAGACAAAGCTAATGGGTTTGGTGTGAAGAGTGTCTGTTCGTAGGAAAACATGGTCTGTTCATCAGTCTAGCTTAACAGCTAACTAAATAAACCGAGTATAACTCAGTGGCTCATAGAGCTTTATATTACTGTAGAGATTTATGTTACCAGAGGGGTATAAAAAGTATTAATGAATTAACAGAAGATCTTTTATATTTCATTTATTTATTTCATTTCTTAGCAGACCGTTTTTTACTGTAAATGTGAATAGTTTTCCACTTCTTACTTGTTCATAGTTTTCTTGACAAAGAATAGCTACTTTTCTTACAAATTTTCCAATTTTGAAGTTTAACCAATAATAGTTTCAGTGACTTCATTACATTAACACCTAACTGATACATAAACTTCAGAGGAGTTTGCCTTAATCAGTATGTTCATTGCTTTTTAAATTTTTTCTCTTCCACAAAGATAGGAATTCAATGCACTTGTTTGTTTATTTATCTGTTTAGTTTTTCTGGGCTGCACACATCTTAATTTCTTGATAGGCCAGTTGTAATGTGTGATTAAGGACTATATTCTTCAAACATTGCATTTGAAGCAATGGGCAGGTGTGGGATTTGGAAGCAGTATGAAAGTAACATCATTTGTTTTTGCGGACTTTGTAATTTTCTTCTGGAAATCCCAGATTATCCAAAGAGAGAAGATAGAATCATCATAAATCCCAGTAGCAGTCTGCTGGCCAGCCAGGATGAGACAAAGGCAAGTGTCGTGTTCTTGTTTTGCAGTCGCTACCTGGAAATGCCCTGGTTTTTTTTTTTTTTGTTGTTGTTGTTGTTGTTGTTGTTGTTATCTGTATGGGAAGAAAGTGCTTTGTTGGGACAAGTTTTTAAAGACTAGCAGAGGGACATAGGATTTCAGAATATGTCTATACTTCAGTGCGATCTCCCATTCTGAGCCACTTTGAATTCTGTCTTTAACTTCTATCTTTCCTTGTAATTCTTATCTTCCTTTTTCCACAAAGAATTAAACGAATCTTCCATATCTTTAATCCTACAAAGCAAATTCCAAGAATTGGCCAGGACACTAACATTTTATTATGAAAATTTTCAAACCTACAGAAAAGTTGAAATATTTTACGTCGATCACCTATATCCCTACCACTGGTGCTACTAGAAAGTTAACAGTTTACTCTGTCCTCTTTATCATACATATGTCCTCTGTCTGTCCATCAGCACATCTTTGTTATGTTTCATTTCATTATAATGCATTTCAAAGTAAATTGCAAAAACATCAGTATACTTCCCTGTAAATACGTCAGCATGCAGATTGTTACCTAGAGTTGAATATCTTTTTTCTTCTAATGTGAGATTTGTATACAGTGTATACTATACATCTATTTAACCAGATCTCATATCAAGATGTAAAGAGTTTGGTTTTTAAAAACTTTAATCATTGTCATTATTTGTGATCCAAACTGGCATTTAGTGTATTATATGGTAAAGTATGGTTGAGAACTAACTTTATTAAGATCTGTTGCTTGATCTTCCAACTCCCCATAGATTCTTTGATTATATCTCTTACATATTCTATAATAGAAAAAAATAGTTGTTTGTAAATATGTTATGGAAAGAAGATGGCTGAAATATTGGTTTAAATCCCCAACTATACTTCTTTACTAATTATAACTAGTAAAACTAGTCTGTCGGCTCCAGACAGGTTCGTTTAACCTCTCTGAGCCACCATTTTCTCATCTCTCTTATAGGGCTGGTAACTTCCTTATAGAGTAATTAGAACAAACGTTATTCTTTTCTACACATGTAATTCTTAAAATGATTTCACTTACATGGGAAATGTACTGCCTGGCCTCTGATTTTATGCTTCTCTCTCGTTTCAGTTGCCTAAAATAGACTTTTTTGACTATTCTAAATTGACTCCTCTTGACCAGCGCTGCTTCATCCAAGCTGCTGACCTCCTCATAGCAGACTTCAAAATGCTCAGTAGTCAGGATATCAAGTGGGCCCTGCACGAGCTCAAAGGACACTATGCAATCACCCGAAAGGTGCTCTACTTGGTCTTCCTCTTGGGGTCACACCTCTTGGCTACATCTTCCCATGATAACAGAATGAACAGTCCAGCTTGTGGAAATTGGGATGGTTTATGATTGCTAAGGAGTTAGGGTGAAAATAAATAGGTATTTGCTGGTCATGAAGGGCTAAATGAAAAGAAATAATAGATAGATGAGAAGCAGAGAAGCTCTAGTTTGACCATAAAAACATGGAGGGTAATACATTCTACTGTGGAACGCAGGAGTATGAAAGATGCGTTCTAATCCTGCTCCTTCCTGATTTGCTTTCCGACTTGGGACAGGTCACACGACCATCCATCCCCCAGATGGCTCAGTTATCAGTGATAGGACGTAAGGTCTGTAAAGAGTCCGGGAACAAGAATGGGCAGCTGCTGACAGCTCCTAGCATTTTCCCCCCAGGATCCTAAAATAGATAGCACTTAAAGGCCTTTGTTAAGGGTGAGAAGGGTGCTGGTTCGTGGTGGGTAACACAGACATCTTCCATGAAGGACAGCACACGGTGCCCGCTTTGTAGCTGTGGCCAGAACAGGAGTGCATGCACTAGCAGAGACCTTGGCTTACTCCTCTTGGTCGCTCTTACTGCCATTAAATTCTATTCTACTGAAATTCTTGTGATTCTCAGCAAATACTGTAATGTTTCTTTTGTCCAAAGGACAAACGTGGAATTATCGTAGTGGTTAAAATACTCATTGGGTTTTACCTGTAGGAAGGGAAGAACCAAGCTGAGGACTGTGGCTCATGCTGAGGTAGGCCAAGCCCCTTCCACCTTTTTTTTTTTTGAGATGGAGTCTCGCTCTGTCACCCAGGCTGGAGTGCAATGGCGCGATCTTGGCTCACTGCAGCCTCTGCCTCCCCAGTTCAAGCGATTCTCCTGCGTCAGCCTCCTGAGTAGCTGGGACTACAGATGCTCACCACCACACCTGGCTGAGTTTTGTATTTTTAGTAAAGATAGGGTTTCACCATGTTGGCCAGGCTGGTCAGCAACTCCTAACCTCAGATGATAACGCCTGCCTCAGCCTCCCAAAGTGCTGGGATTACTGGCATGAGCCACCGTGCCTGGCCAAAAAAAGACTGAAAGAAAAATAGAGGGGCTTTGAAAGGGTAAAACAGGAGGCAACCTAAGGTAGACCAAGGGTCTCCAGAAGGGCCTCCCTGAGCAAGGAACATTTAATCACAGACCCAAGTAGGAGTTTGGTGGAAGATGTTGGTATCATTTGTTGGGGTGAGAACTAGTATAAACATCTGCTTTGGAGGGAAATAATCATGCATTCAGTCTGGGAAACACTGGTTGCCAGTGTGCTGAGAAGGGCCTGTGAGACATCTAAGTAAAAATAATTCACTGGAAGGTTGAATGGACTAAAAAGTTTAGAAAATACAGACTGTAGAAAAGTTTTTAGGTTTCTGTGTGTGTGTGTGTGTGTGTCTCCTTGGGTTTTATGGTGATAGGACTTTGAGAGTCATTAGCATATGGAAAATCTCAGCAGCCAGGATGAGGTACCCAGAGATATCAGGTGAGAAGAGAGGACTGGTGACATGTGAAGAGCAAGCGGAGGAGGCAGGCAGACAGGAAGGAGGAAGTTGTGAGACTGGAGCAGTCTGTATTATCATCATCATCATCATTGTTATTCTTGTTTAGTAACAGGGTCTCTCTCTGTTACCCAGGCTGGAGTACAGTGGCACAATCATGGCTTATTGCAACCTTGACCTTCTGGGCTCAAGCCATCCTCCTGCCTCAGCTTCCCATGTAGCTAGGATATAGGTGCATACCACCACACCTGGATGATCTTTTTATTTTGTTTTTTGTAGAAATGGGGTCTTGCTAGATTGTGCAGGATGGTCTTGAACTCCTGACCTCAGGCTGTCCTCCCACCTCAACCTCCTAAAGCACTGGGATGCCACCATGGCCAGCCTGTTATTAAATACTGCTAAGAGATTGTGCAAGATGAGGACTAAAATGCAGATGGTAGACTTGTAGACTTGGCCACTCAATAATAAGCATAGATTAGTAAGTGCAAAGGCAGGGTAGATGCCAGATTAGAGACAGCTGGAAAGCTTGTGGTCATAAGGGTGAGGTGGTGAAACAGAAGATAAACAGCTCCTTTGATAAGTTTCTTTACAAAGAGGGGAAGAAGAAAGAGGGGCTGGCATTGAAAGAGAGATGAGATCACCTTCTCAACACTGCCACACTGGGGATTAAGTTTCAGCAGGAGTTTCAGACAAACACTGCCATCATAGCCACCCCCCTTCTCATGCCGCCCAGGCTTGGACCCCAGCCTGCCCTGCATCCTAACAGCGTAGCCACAGGACACGAGCCCCAGGGCCTCCTACCCCCTGCCACACTCAGGAGTCCCACCCGGTCTTCCTGAAAGGTTCCCACTCTTCCTTCTTCTCTTCCAGGCAGAATGGCCCTACCTCACACACCCCTCCTTCCTGTTCAAATCAGGTACCCCTTCTCTGTCCCTTTTTTAGGATGGCAAAGACTTGAGCACTTTTTTTTTTTTTTCCCAGACAGAATCACGCTCTGTTGCCTAGGCTGGAGTGCAATGGCACGATCTCAGCTCATGCAACCTCCGCTTACCAGGTTCACCGATTCTCCTGCCTCAGCCTCCCAAGTAGCTGGGATTACAGGCGCATGCCACAACGTCCAGCTAATTTTTTTGTATTTTTAGTAGAGACAGGGTTTTGCCATGTTGTCCAGGCTGGTCTCAAACTCCTGACCTCAGATGATCCACCTGCCTCAGCCTCCCAAAGTGATGGGATTACAAGCATGAGCCACCCTGGGCGTGAGCCCCCCTGACTTGAATGCATTTAAATCCTGATAAGCAAAATCTAAGAGGGAGAAGCTGAAGGTAGGAAAGAAAAGGGATCCTCACCAGTGGAAGGATTTTATACTTCAGCATCCTGTCCAAGGGTGGGGTGGATATAGGTACACGCAGAGAAGAGCGTGGGGGAAGCAGGTTAGGGGAGAGTAAAGAGGAGCATTAACCAGAGAAACAACATGGAGATTTACCTACAGAATGGAACTCACCAGCCCATTGTGTGATTTAACCTGTACTTATTCAAGGAGAGCTTGGACAGTTTTGTTTTATTTGAGACAGGGTCTCCTGTGTTACCTAGGATGGAGTGTAGTGGCACAATCATGGTTCACTGCAACCCTGCCTCTCAGGCTCAAGTGATTGTCCTACCTTAGCCTCTGAGTACCTGGGACCACAGCTGTGGACCACCACTCCCAGCTGTCTTTTTGTATTTTTAGTAGAGATGGGGTGTTCCCATGTTGCCCAGGCTAGCCTTGAACTCCTAAGCTCAAGCGATCCATCCCCCTCAGCCTCCCACAGTGCTAGGATTACAGGTGTGAGCCGCTGCACCCTGCCAACAGTTTTTCTTTTCCCTAGTTACTCTTTAATCTGTCATTAAGTGTTTTGCTTCCACCACTGTACCAGTTTATGAAAGTCAGAGAAAATGAAAATAAATTCTGCCTATTTACCACTGCCTATTCTTTTGTTTTTGTTTTTGTTTTTGTTTTGAGACATAGTCTCACTCTTTCACCCAGGCTGGATTGCAGTGGTGCAGTCTTGGCTCACTGCAATCTCCGCCTCCCGGGTTCAAGCCATTCTCCTGCCTCAGCCTCCTGAGTAGCTGGGATTACAGGCGTGCACCACCATACCCAGCTAATTTTTGTATTTTTAGTACAAATGGAGTTTCACCATCTTGGCCAGGCTGGTCTTGAACTCCTGACCTCAAAGGATCCACCCGCCTTGGCCTCCCAAAGTTTTGGGATTACAGGCATGAGCCACCGCACCCAGCCACCACTACCTGTTGTTAGCCGTGCTGGGAAGAAGGCTGAAGATGTGTTAAAATGGCATTTGGGGATTGCCTGTCTTGTGTATTCTTACTTTCCATTTACAGAAGTAACCTCTCGCTTTCTCAATTTTTAGGCCTTTTCTGATGCCATGAAAAAATGTCAGGAGCTATCACCAGAAAGCGGTGGAAAAAGGAAGAAGAGAAAAGAAATGAACCAGTATTCTTACATCGATTTCAAGTTTGAACAAGGTAATGTAAACTGTGTTGCTGGCAGTGTGTAGCTGCAAAACTGTATCTTTTCTTCTTCACAGTCAGTGAAGGAAGCCGTGCTACAGGTGTCTGCCATTGCTGAGCATCTGGCCAGGCCAGTCCAAGGAGTGACTGACAGGAACTATTTTCTAAGCACATCAAAATTTTCAGAAAGTGGCTTGAGAGAATGGCCAATAGCCACATGTTTCTCCAAAATTCTGTCATTCTTATTGATGAAATAACTGCTGAAAACCCTTTCGAAGAGGTTACTTCAGGTCTCATCCCCAGAAATGTAAACTTGAGTTTTATAACAACTCAGATTTTATCTGAGTTGCTTCTACCCAGTAAAGGAGTTACTACAACTTTTCTAGAGATCATCCCTTTCTGTTATGTGTGCACTTAATTACCACACTTGATTTCAGGTATGACTAAGTGGAAACTCAGGTGACTATATAAAGCTGGAAAGTATTTGTATTTGCTTTTTATTTATTTATTTATTTTGGAGACAGAGTCTTGCTCTGTCGCCCAGGCTGGAGTGCTGTGGCGCAATCTCAGCTCACTGCAAGCTCTGGTTCCTGGGTTCACACCATTCTCCTGCCTCAGCCTCCCAAGAAGCTGGGACTACAGGTGCCTGCCACCACGCCCAGCTAGTTTTTTGTATTTTTTAGTAGAGACGGAGTTTCACCATGTTAGCCAGGATGGTCTCGATCTCCTGACCTCGTGATCCACCCGCCTTGGCCTCCCAAAGTGCTGGGATTACAGGCGTGAGCCACCGTGCCCGGCAGTATTTGTATTTACCATGAACTTTTCAGGATCTAAAAGCAAATCCCTTAGGCTATGACTCCTGAGGTTCCTAAGCCAGTCTGTGGAGCAGTGCCCTGCTGACATGACATTCTCCTGGCCTGTGGCAGAATGTAGAACTAGGGGCACTGTGCGGGTGGTTTTTCATTCAGCCAAATTTACCCACAGTTCAGAACAGGCATCCTTGTACATAGCCATATAGCGTTTGTTTCTGACTTCAGTGGTGGAGAAAGTGCTACTTTGCAAGATAGTTGACTCCCTTGTTGGTCAGCTCCGTCTTTTAGACAGTTCTTCCTTTGTATTAAGTCAGCATGTACTTCCTGAAGTTTCCAGCTGTGGTTGTAGTTCTTGCCTATGGAGAGACAGATTCTGGCTGTTACCCCTTCGTCAGCCTGACTGCTCTTCTCCCTGTCCCTACGTGCCCTTCTCTAGCTTGTCAGGGTCTTTTTGAAAGCTGGGGTGTAGAAGACTGGACATCATACTCCACATGAGGTCTGCTCACATTCAGCCTTGCTCTTTTCACCCACATTGCTGTCAGGTCATATTACTCTCTCAGTTTCGCTGCATCTCACATTTTTCCCTGTTAACTTCATTTTATTTGATTCAGTCCCTTGTTTTAGGTATAGCACTTTAATTTAGATGCTGAGTCTTAAATTTAATTATCAGATAATCTTTAAGGACCCTGTAAGTATGAGATAAAAAATACACTTGATTTATGTTAGTAGTTTAATGTCTATGACTCATACTTAGCCTTTTTTAACAGCTTTTTATAAGGACACAGGCTAAGAATCCCTTATCTGTTCCAGGCATCCCATTTTTTTCCTATTCAGTTTGTTTTCCATCTAAGCACTGCTCTTTGGGCTATAATTGCTTGACTCAGAGTGAGACAGGGTTCTCCCTCCTCTGTCCTTTTTATGGTCCTTCAGGAAAATAAATTAGAGGGAAGTGTATAGACTTAATTGCATTTATTTTTAAAAATAAAGGACTGAGGCCAGGCGCAGTGGCTCACACCTATAATCCCAGCACTTTGGGAGGCCGAAGCAGGCGGATCACAAGGTCAGGAGATCGATACCATCCTGGCTAACACAGTGAAACCCCATCTCTACTAAAAATACAAAAAAATTAGCCAGGCGTGGTGGTGGGCACCTGTAGTCCCGGCTACTCGGGAGGCTGAGGCTGGAGAATGGCGTGAACCTGGGAGGCAGAGTTTGCAGTGAGCCAGGATCACGCCACTGCACTCCAGCCTGGGTGACAGAGCAAGACTCTGTCTCTAAAAAAGTAAATAAATAAAATTAAAGGACTGAAAATAAATCTTACTACTTTAACATGATAAACTACAAAAAGAACTGAGTAAAGACAAAAGAAATAATAGAGGGTGGAATTTTTTAATTTGTAGCATTGATAATTATAATAACTAACATTTATTTAGCACTTAATATGTACCAGTCACTTTTCTAAGTGCTTTAATGGATTAATTCGTTTATGTTTCAAATAACCTTATGAGATGTATGTGCCATTATTATCATTTTGTAGAAAAAATACTGAAACACAGAGAGGTTAAGTAACTTGGCACATGTTACACAGCTAGCGAGTAGCCGAGCTGGGAATCTGGCTTCAAAGCTTACTCTCTAATCATGTGCTTTTCTATTCTCATAATACCAAAAACTGGTTTTGTTTTGTTTTTGATTTTGAGACGGAGTCTGCTTCCCAAGCTCAAGCAGTTCTCCTGCCTCAGCCTCTCAAGTAGCTGGAATTAATTACAGGTGTGTGCCATCACGCCTGGCTAATTTTTGTATTTTTAGTAGAGACGGGGTTTCACCATGTTGTACAGGTTGGTCTTGAACTCCTCACCTCAGATGATGTGCCCTCCTTGGCCTCCCAAAGTGCTGGGATTACAGGCGTGAGCCACTGCGCCTGGCCCCAAAAACTGGTTTTCTGAAGAAAAAGTTTGAATTAAAAAAAATGTGAGAATGAGCAAGAGAAAAGGAGAATCAAAATAAAATGTATTAGGAACCAGATAGTAAATGTTAAAATCAAGAGATTACCAAGAAAAGACAAGAGTACATTGAAAATCTGGATGAGATAAAGTTTTCTAGGAAAATATAAATTGGTCAGGCATTGTGGCTCACACCTGTAATCCCAGCACTTTGGGAGGCCAAGGCTGGTGGTTGGGAGGCCAAGACTGGTGGATGGTTTGAGCGCAGGACTTCAAGACCAGCCTGGACAACACGGGAAAAATCCCATCTCTAAAAAAATACAAAAAAATTAACTGGGCGTTGTGGCATCTGCCTTTATAGTCCCACCTCCTTAGGAGGCTGAGGCGGGAGGATCACCTGAGCCCAGGAGTCGAGGCTGCAGTGATCTATGAATGTGCCACTGCACTCCAGCCTGAGCAACAGAGCGGGGCTCTGTCTCCAAAAAGAAAATCATAATTTGCCAAATCAGCAAAAGAAATACAGAACCTAAACAGATCAATTATATGTCTGATATTTGTCATTCTGCTTTCTTTTATTCTCATGTTATAATATATTGTGGTGAATCTAGGTACTATTCCTTCCACCCCTTATATATTTGAATGCTTTCAAAATAAAAATGGTTGAAAAACATATGGCACATTTGCACCCATCAGAATGGCTAAAATTAAAAACCGATGATAGGTGTTGTAAGGATGTGGGAGAGACTGGAACTCACATGCATTGCTGATGGAGGAAGGGTGTAAACTGGTACAACCACTTTGGAACACTGGCATTATTTTCTAAAAGCTGGAAGTAAGCCTATCCCATGATCTAGCAATTCCCAGCTAAATTGTGGACATACATTCACCAACACATGGCTATAAGCAGCACTATTCAGATTAACCCAAAACAGTAAACCCAAATGTCCTCAGTAGTGAAATAGATAATAAATTGTGGTACATTCACATAGTACACTAGTGACAGAATAGGAGATGCCTTCCAATGGAGCATAAACAGAGGGAAAGAACCAGAAAGGTCAAAAAATGGATAGTAGGTTGGCAAATGGTAAGAAGCCCAGTCTTCCCAAATGGTAGAGTGTGATAGAGAAGTCATGAAACGAACCGCCAGAGAGAAGAGGGAGGATGAGGCCGGGAAGAATGGACATGGCTGGCCCAGATTCCTAACACACAGTTGTCTGCATGCTTTTGCATTGTCGTATATCTTCTAGGTGACATAAAAATAGAAAAGAGGATCTTCTGTTTTGAAAATAAGCGACGACATTGTAGGTCCTATGACCGGCGTGCTCTCCTTCCAGCTGTGCAACAAGAGCAGGAGTTCTATGAGCAGAAAATCAAAGAGATGGCAGAGGTAGGAAGATGTGCTCTGGTCTTGGGGTATGTTTCCGGGATTCTGGTTTGCTGTTAGGGTTTAGTTAGTACAAAACTGTCTTTTAAGATTTCCCTTTTCTTCAGAGTGATGAATTTGGATATATGCAAAATTTTTAAAAGAAAAAACCTGGGTTTTGTCATAATACTTATGTTTGTGGTTTCATAAATCAGCTTTATGTTAGAAAATTTTAATTGGAGCTTAGTGTATCTGTTTCACCTCCTCCCTCAGCCTCGGTTCCGTTTCACCCTTTGATTTTTCTAAATACAGTATCAAATGTGCAAGTCAGCTGGAATGTATATATTGATTGTTTAATAAGTATCTTCTAAACCAGTGGCTCCCAAAGTGTGACCCAGAGATCCCTGGGTTTCCCAAGACTCTCTTGGGGGTCTACGAGGTCAAACCTCTTATAACTATACTAAGACATTACAGTGACCCTTGAACAACATGAGAGTTAGGAGTGCTTCCCCCTGTGCAGTTGAAAGTCTGCATATAATGTTTGATTGCCCCAAAACTTCACTGTGAACAGCCTGCTGTTGACAGGAAGCCTTACCCATAACAGTCGATGAACACGTTTGGTATGTTTTGTGTATTACATGCTGTATTCTTACAATAAGGTAAGCTAGAGAAAAGAAAATGTTATTAAGAAAATGATAAGGAAAATATATTTAGTATTCATTAAATGGTACTGTGGATCAGCATGAGAAGGTCTTTATCTTCATGGTCTTCACGTTGAGTAGGCTGAGGAGGAGGGGTGTGCTGGTTTTGCTGTCTCAGGGGGCAGAAGCAGAAGAAAACGAGCACATAAGTGGGTCCCCACAGTTCACACCTCTGTTGATCAAGGTCAGCTGTATTTGCTTTTTCACCATATTGAATTTGTACCAGCAGAAGCAAAGCATTGGTGCCTTGGCATAAATCAGACCAGTGGCATAGAGCCATCCTCATAATCTTTGTTTTCTTCACCACCATGAGCTTACATTTTTAAGACACACCAGTTTCACCTAAAAATGTCTTTGATAAAGCAGTAAAAATTATTTTACCAAATTTTGACCCTTGAAAACATCTTTTCAATATTCTGTGTAATAAAATGAAGTCTTCATAAAGTGCTTCCGCCACATCCCAGGATATGAAGCTTGTCTTATATCCAGGTATGAGGAAAGTGCTTGTGCAATTGAGACGCAAAGCAGCTGCATTAGCCACTTTTTACTTGGAAAAAAGTGACAGAAAAACTGTGATTGTTCAAAATTAGGTATTTGGCAGGCATTTTCTCAAAAATGAATGAAGTGATTATTTTTGACCAAAATTCTAGATTTTAAGCAGAAATTAGAATTTATTATCTTAATCTGTTACAGAATGACATTCATTAATATCATCAATCTTATTAGATTAAGTATTTTTCCATAAAATAAGGAAAGATAAACCAAAGACTAACAATAATGGTTATATATAAACAAAGTGGGGGGCCAGGTGCAGTGGCTCACGCCTATAATCCCAGCACTTTTTTTCTTTTTTTTTTTTTTTTTTTTTGTACAGCCTGGATTTCCCCATGTTGTCCAGGCTGGTCTTGAACTTCTGGCGTCAAGCCATCCTCCCGACTCAGCCACCAAAATTGTTGGGGTTATAGGCACGCACCACCATGCGCTGCTAACTTTGTTTTCTTTTCTCTGATGCTAAAAGTCTTGGTTCTTAATAACATTATTGTCAGATTATATCTGAGAATATAAAATTCAAATATCTTAAAGTCACTTGAAGTAAGTCTTGGTGCTTGTGCCATTAACTTGATAAACAAGTTTATTTGTTTCTGGCTAGGCATGGTGGCTTATGTGTGTAATCCCAGCACTTTGGGAGGCCAAGGCAGCCGATCACTTGAGGCCAGGAGTTCAAGACCAGCCTGGACAACATGGCAAAACTCTGTCTCTACTAAAAATACAAAAATTAGCTGGGCATAGTGGGACATGCCTGTAATCCCAGCTACTTGGGAGGCTGAGGCACGAGAATCGCTTGAACCTGGGAGGTCAAGGTTGGTTGCAGTGAGCCAAAATCATGCCACTGCACTCCAGCCTGGGCAACAAAGCAAAACTGTTTCAAAAAAAAAAGTTTATTTCTTTCTGTTTATTTTGAACTTTTAGAGAATTGGTTTTGTTTTTTTAACTAATTTTGTAAAAAAAAAAAAATTTAGTTCTGAAATCAAAACTATAAAACAAGGAACATTCAGAAAAATCTAGCTTTTGTGCTGTCCTTTTCTCCCACTTTCCTTTGTTTGTTTTTTGAGACGGAGTCTCACTCTGTCACCCAGGCTGGAAGTGCAGTGGCAGGATCTCGGCTCACTGCAACCTCTGACTCCTGGGTTCAAGGGATTCTCCTGCCTCAGCCTCCTGAGTAGCTGGGATTACGGGCACACGGCACCATGCCTGGCCAATTTTTGTATTTTTAGTAGAGACAGGGTTTCGCCACATTGACTAGGCTGGTCTCAAACTCCTGACCTCAAGCGATCCATCCAGCTTGGCCTCTCAAAGTGCTGGGATTATAGGCGTGAGCCACTGCACCTGGCCCCCCACTTTGTTTATATATACCCATTATTGTTAGTCTTTGGTTTATCTTTCCTTATTTTATGGAAAAGCAAATATGTATATTTTTATTTACCCATCTTTCTTTTCCAGATAGTAGCAGAGTTTTCCAGGCATATTAACTCACACCTGTAGTCCCAGCTACTCGGGAAGCTGAGGCGAGAGAATCTCTTGCGCCTGGGAGGTTGAGGTTACAGTGAGCCAGGATCACACCACTGCACTCCAACCTGGGCGACAGAGTGAGACACTGTCTCACAAATAATTTAATGTAATCCCAAATGGTGGCAGACTCTTCTGTGACTGCATTTTTCGTTTAACCATGCATCCTGGCAATCACTCTATGGCAATTCATAGGGATTTTTCTCTTTCCTTTTTGAAACTGGCTGGTATACCATTTTATGTAATACCACAGTTTATTCAGTCATTCCCCTGTTGATAGACGTTTAGGGTTGTTTCCAGGTTTTCGTGATTATAAATAGCGCCATGATAAGTTTATGCATACATCATTCCCTGTTTCTGCCCAGGTGCATCTTTGGGCTAGACTCTTGGAAGTGGCATTGATGACTCTGTGCCAGTGTCCCGCCAGTGTGGTTGTCCTGCTTTGCATTTTCACCAGTAACGTGTGAGGGTGCCTACTACCACACAGCCTCACCAATGAAGTCTATTGTCAAACATAGTTTTCGTTTGTTTGTTTGTTTTTTGAGATGGAGTATCACTCTTGTTGCCCAGGCTAGGGTGCAACAGGGCGATCTCAGCTCACTGCAACCTCTGCCTTCCGGGTTCAAGTGATCTTCCTGCCTCAGCCTCCCAAGTAGCTGGGATTACAGGTGTACACCACCATGCCCAGCAGATTTTGTATTTTTAGTAGAGACAGGGTATCTCCATGTTGGTCAGGCTGGGCTCAAACTTTTGATCTCATGTGATCTGCCTGCCTCAGCCTCCCAAAGTGCTGGGATTACAGGCATGAGCCATCCCACCCAGCCAAACTTAGTTTTTATTTGTTCAGTTTGTTTTTGTTGATGCTATTCTTTGCTATTCAAAGTGTTTTATGTGTCAACCTTTTCCCTTATTTATTCTACATTTTGAGTCATACTGAAGAAAAATTGTCCTGTATTTTCTAGCTCTCTCGTCCACTTACAGTTTATTCATAGGTAACTTTTTGAACTGCTAAACTGTGTAATCGAAGAGATCACAATACTGGAGTTATGTTTATGGAAATGAATACTAAATGGTTAATGTCATTTTTACTAAATTTGTGTCTGAGTGTGTGCTTTTTCTGTTCTTCAGCATGAAGACTTAGCTTGCCCTGCAGATGAATGAAGAATAGTATCAAAAGGTAGTTTGAAATCTCACTTTGTTTATTCTGGATATTTTCATGGGCTGTTTTCTCTTACTATGTTTTGTCAGCATTTTTGATGGCAAATTTGTTTTTGGATAACCTCCTGTTGATTTGCCGAGTTTGCAGTTCAGCCAAGTTATAGTCAGATACATGATCTAATGTAGTCACTCTTATATCACACTGAATCAGAATTGAAGGGAGATAATAGATGTTCCCGTTAAAAATCATTACCTGACGGTCATTAGATAGACTCATAAAGGAAAGTTTACAACTTAGATATCACTTTAGAGTTAAAACAAAGAGATATGTCTAACCTCAGGGCAAGATGGGTTTCTGTATGGTGTCTGCCGCCCTCATACAGTGAGTTTTCTTTTTCTTTTTTTTTTTTTTTTTTTTCCAAACAACGTCTTGCTCTGTCACCGAGGTTGAAGTGCAGTGACGCTTTCTTGGCTCACTGCAACCTCTGCCTCCTGGGTTCAAGCGATTTTCCTGTCTCAGCCTCCCGAGTACCTGGAACTACAGGCATGTGCCACCATGTCCAGCTAATTTTTGTATTTTTAGTAGACACGGAGTTTCACCATGTTGGCCAGGCTGATCTCAAACTCCTTACCTCAGGTGATCCACCCATCTCAGCCTCCCAAAGTACTGGGAACAGGTGTGAGCCACTACGCCCAGCTAGTGACCTTTTCTAATGTGGCATTAAGAATGGGTTAGTGGCCGGGCACCCTGTCTCGTGCCTGTAATCTCAGCGCTTTGAGAGGCTGACATGGGAGGATTGTTTGAGCCCAGGAGTTCAAGACCAACCTGGTCAACATAGAAACACCCCATTTCTAATAAAAATAAAAAATAAATAAATAAAAGAATGGAACTGGATGCAGTGGCTCATGCCTGTAATCCCAGCACTTTGGGAGGCCAAGGTGGGCAAATCACAAGGTTCGAGACCAGCCTGGCCAACATGGTGAAACCCTGTCTCTACTAAAAATACAAAAAATTAGCTGGGCATAGTGGCAGGCGCCTGTAACCCCCACTACTCGGGAGGCTGAAACAGGAGAATCACTTGAACCTGAGATGTAGAGGTTGCAGTGAGCCAAGATCGTACCACTGCACTCCAGCCTGGGCAACAGAGTAAGACTCCGTCTCAAAAAAAAAAAGAATGAGTTGGTGATTGGATCAGTTGATATAGTTAATAAAAGGAGTCAATAGCCTGGTACATTACTTGAGGTTGCTGCTTTAGTTATAGCTTCAATAGTCCCTTAAAATAAAGCTCAGACTTGGATATGACCCATTCACACTCTTTATGACAAGAACAAAATTAAACTTTTGAAAGCATTTTGGGTAACATCTCTCGTGCCCCTTATCTTTGCTTTTTATAATCACATTAGCATCTGAGTGCAGATGTTCTAGTTCCCTTTGCACCATGGGATGCATATCAAATATGATAACTTTATACAAAGAATTACTCTAAAGAATACCAGACAAAACCCATGAAAACGTCGCTGGTTTAGGTATGGATTACTATTGTGCTAGTATCTTGAGCTGAATTTATATAGCATGAAACAGCATATCATTGTTTTATGGCCCCTAAAATGGGTTGCTTTTTACCTCAGAATTTGTGGGGGGGGTGGGAGAGAGATGAGGATGGGAGACAAGGCTCCCCCTCTGCTTAAGTGCAGGACATTTCATATGTGTTTCTTGACTGCCTACAGGACGGCCAGCTGATTGAGTGTCGCTGCTGCTATGGGGAATTTCCATTCGAGGAGCTGACGCAGTGCACAGATGCTCACTTGTTCAGATACACCCAAGAGGCAGTCTTTGGATCTGGAAAGGTAAGAACTGTGTAATATGTCCCATGTATGTAGGACACATTCCTGGAGTCTAAGAAGACCATGTTGATAGATAAGTGTAAGTGCCTCTTTCAGGGTGAGGTGGAATTCTGCTGGTGTGCTTATGTGTGCATTACCTGTTGTGTGTGATTATGTGGGTTCTCTAAGCACAGCAGATTTCTTTTCAGGTAGCAGTAGAATTCTTCCACGTCCCCATGCCTAGCTACAGAGGAGCACCCGCTTCACTCATCATCTTATTCATAATCAGAGGGAAGCTTACCTCCGAAAGAGAGAACCTTGCAGCCTATTGGATTAAATATATGTTAAAATAACATAACTTACTTTACAACAAGATCATATTTCTCTCTCCAAAGTCAGTTTCTCTGGACACCAGCATAACAAACACAGTATGGGAATTTTACATTGTTTTACACCACTAAGTTTGTGATATTTTGTTCCAGCAGCAATAGAAATCTAACACAGTGATTAAGCATATGACTTTTTGCCCGGGCGCGGTGGCTCACGCCTGTAATCCTAGCACTTTGGGAGGCTGAGGCAGGTGGATCACCTAAGGTAAAGAGTTTGAGACCAGCTAGTCAACATGGTGAAACCCCGTCTCTACAAAAAATACAAAAATTACCTGGGCATGGTGGCTCACACCTGTAGTCAAGCTACTCAGGAGGCTGAGGTGGGAGCCACTGCATTTCAACCTGGGCAACAGAGTAAGACCCCATCTCAAAAAGCTGGGGGGCTTTTTACATCCCCAACCATACATAAGACACATTGACATCTGTCTGGCGTATGCTGAGAACTTGCCAAAAAGTGCCTAACTTAGGTCTAATCATGAGACAAATCAAATTGAGAGACACTCTACAAACTTACTGGCCAGTACTTTTCAAAAGTGTCAGGGCTGTAAAAGACCAAGAAATACTGCGAAACTCAGGTTGGAAGAGATTGAGGAGACATGACGACTAGATGCCTTGTGGGATCCTGGGCCAGAAGAGAAGATATGAGTGGAAAGCCTGGTCCCATTAATGGTAGCAGACCACTGTCAACTTCCTGGTTTTGACATAAGATGTTAACATTAGGGGCCGGGCATGGTGGCTCATGGCTGTAATACCAGCACTTTGGGAGGCCAAGGTGGGCGGATCACCTGAGGTCAGGAGTTCAAGACCAGCCTGACCAACATGGAGAAACCCCGTCTCTACTAAAAATACAAAATTAGCCAGGCCTGGTGGCGCGTGCCTATAATCTCAGCTACTGGGAAGGCTGAGGCAGGAGAATTGGTTGAATCCAGGAGGCACAGGTTGTGGTGAGCTCAGATTGTGCCGTTGCTGTCCAGCCTGGGCAACAAGAGGGAAACTGCATCTCAAAAAAAGAAAAAGACATAGGCCAGGTGCGGTGGCTCATGCCTGTAATCCCAGCACTTTGGGAGGCTGAGTTGGGCAGATCATGAGGTCAGGAGTTTAAGACCAGCCTGGCCAACATGGTGAAACCCAATCTGCTCTAAAAATACAAAAATTTGCCAGGTGTGATGGTGGGTGCCTGTAATCCAGCTACTCAGGAGGCTGAGTGAGCCGAGATCGCACCACTGCACTCCAGCCTTGGGGACAGGGCAAGACTCTGTCTCAGAAAAATTAATAAATAAATAAAGTTTCTGTTTTTTCAAAGAGCATGACCTTTGGAGTCAAGCAGAATGCATTGGGCCATGCCCCCCGTCAGCCATACCAGCTCTGTGATCTTGAGCAAATTAAATACCTTAAGCCTCAGTTTCTTCCTCTGTAAAATGGAAATAATCATGGCATTGTTTTGAAAGCTAAATGAGGTCATGAATTTAATAAACTTACTATTTGACACATGGTAAATGCCTCATAAATTTTAGCTAGTTATTTTTAGGATGTGTTTTTCCATTTGTTTTCTTTGGTGTCTGTCTTTCATTCATGTGGGACGCATTCCTCATGTCTGACACTCTTTGTTCATGTTAAAGAGCTGTTGGAAAGCTGTGTGAATAGTGCGGCTTATAGAACAGTAGGTTTGACTCTAGGTGCCTGGGAGCCAGTTAGCTTTTATATTATAAACCTGAATGGCCCTTAAGTCTCTTCCCTGGGGTGATTCAGTCTGCCTCCTGCCTAGTGGGTGTGAGCCCATTTTCCAGCATTCTGAAACTGAGTGGGAGGAAGGAGCTGGAGAATTCTCTGTTCATTATGCAGACTTCATTTCAGACCCTGACTTGTTCTCCTCAAGTCAGAGCCCCTCAGCTCTGCTCTCCTCTCTGACTGGTTCCCAGGCCAGAGCCTTGTGGTCCAGCTGTTCAGATCTTCCTCATTTCTCTCAGAGTCAGCCAGTTCCTTCTGAAGGGGGTAGGAACTACAGGCTCCACCCATCTTCTTGTTTTCAGTTTATTACTTTGAGTCCCCACCCCTCCCCACCACTCAGCTCTGCTTTCCAGAGGGTCTCCAGCTTTCTAACATCTGTAGAGGGGACCAACTTCTCCCCAGCATCTCCTTTTCAGACCCTAAGCTATGGGCTTCTCTGTCTGGTCTGCTAAGCCATTTACCCTTCCTCCACTTTCAACCTCTGTGGATTGTGATTTGGGCTAATAGAGATCCTCTAGTGATATCAAAGATGTACTAGATTTTTGTTTCATGGTTTTCGTGATTTAATTGTGATTTCTCAGAGAGATCTTTGCTCTACTGTCTCAGGATCTATGTTTTTAACCACTGACGCTTTTTATTTTTCTATAAACGGTGTTGATTTTTTTCTTCTTTGCCTGTTCACCTTTTTCTAGTCGGAGCTCAGCTGCATGGAAGGCAGCTGCACGTGTTCGTTCCCAACCAGTGAGCTGGAGAAGGTGCTCCCCCAGACCATCCTATATAAGTACTATGAACGAAAAGCCGAGGAGGAGGTTGCAGCAGCCCACACCGATGAGCTTGTCGGGTTCGTTCTCAGGCAGAGCGTGCCATCTGCCAACCTTTCCCCATTGTGAAAACTACCTGGGCACTTGCATCAGATGATGAAAATTGAGTATGTCTTCCAGGTTTTTTGGCATTTCTTGCTGAGAAATAAGATTATCAATGATTTTATTTATTTATTTTTATTTTTTAACACCTTGAAACCATTGAGTAACCAGTGATTTTGTTAATGGAAAACTCTGCAGCTCAAATTTTTTTCTTTTTTTTTTCTTTTTTTTTTTTGAGATGGAATTTCACTCTGTCACCCAGGCTGGAGTGCAGTGGCGCAGTCTCGGCTCACTACAACCTCCGCCTCCCAAGTTCAAGCAGTTCTCATGCCTCAGTCTCCCGAGTAGCCTGGATTACAGGTGTGCGCCACCATGTCCAACTTTTTTGTTTGTTTGTTTTTTTGATAGAGACAGGGTTTTGCCATGTTGACCAGGCTGGTCTCAAACTCCTGACCTCAAGTGATCCGCCCACCATGGCCTCCCAAAGTGCAGGGACTACAGGTGTGGGCCACTGCGCCCGGCCTGCAGCTCAAACTTCTGTCTACATGTCTTGGCACCCCCGATCTTCTGGCCCATAGATACAATCATGGTGCCCTGGGCTGGAGGGAAATCGATATATGCAAGGAGTTCTCATTGAGATTGAGATGTGTTTATTGAGTGGTTTATATTGAGTCAGGACCGCAGGTGGTGTTTATGTTTCCTGATAAGAGCCAGCACAAAGAAGAGGCTCAATCTGTGTTTTCAGGAAAACTAACAAGTATAAAGGGGATGTGAATGTCCAGCTCAAAACTCCATCTTCATATGAACAGCCACATGGAGGTGGAACCAAGTCAGTCTTTAATGTTTGAAGTAATGTCACTTCTGCTGTTCTGACTGTAGGTGCCCCTCCTGTAGCTTTCCTGCTCTGTTGGACAGTGATGTGAAGAGGTTCAGCTGTCCTAATCCTCGCTGCCGAAAGGTAGGGAGGCAAATTTTTTTTAGATGTATATTATGGTATTATGGGCTGCCCTCATGGCCCAGATATCTGCTGTTTACCTGACCGCTGATGTATAAGAAGGATTTGAGTGCTTTCCTTTTCATAAGCAAATGAGGATGAGTACTTTGTGAGTAACGGTTGACATGGTTACTGAGATGGCAGCTACTTGTGGCACTCCAGTTACAAAGCTCTGGATTCCTGTTTTATATCATCTTCTTAAGGACAGATACTGTAATGTAAAGTGGGAAGTGTTTAGTTTCTTTTCCACTGTGTCAATATTTTTCTTGCTCTTTTCACCACCTGTGCTCAAATAACCCCCGCTACCCCCTCCCCAAACACCTTTTGCCATTTTCAAAGTCCAGATGACGCTTCTTTGTTTAAAGAACTGGGCATCATAGTGGCATCTCCATCACATCTAGTAGGTTATTTATTTAACTGTTTCTCCTCATAAGAACTGACTGTATCATGTGGGAACAGGTCACTGCACTCAAGGGCAGTGATCTGTATTGTCTGTCTGTGGCAGAGTTGTATCAGTGTCATTGCTGTGAACTGTCCAATGCCAAGCATGTTTTCTATTAGGACGTTTTAAGCAAGACTCTTAAGTTTATGTGAGAATTACAATGTCTCAATTATATTTAAGATTGAATTAGATTTTGTGTTCGTAACCTCCATCTGAATACACATAGCTAGCAACCTCCTGAGAGGAAACTCAGAGTATATTGTACCTACTAGAAGTGGGAGGAATTACATGTTCTTTCACACTACTAACTGCCCTGAGTTTAAAACCTTAAAGCTTGTCCCCACTCACCCACCCAGTCCCCTTCATCTCCATCACGTGCACATACACCACACATGCACTCACACCACATATGCACACACACCACACATACACACACACCACACATGCACTCACACCACCCATGCACTCACACCACACATGCACACACACCACACATGCACACACACACATGTACAGCACACATGCACTCACACCACACATGCACACACACCACACATGCACTCACACCAATGCACTCACACCACACATGTGCACATACCACACATGCACACACACCACACATCCACACATACCACACATGCACACACACCACACATGCACTCACACCACACATGCACACACACCACACATGCACACACACCACACATGCACTCACACCACACATGCACACACCACACATGCGCTCACACCAGTGCACTCACACCACACATGCACACACACCACACATGCACTCACACCACACGTGCACACACACCACACATGCACACACACCAGTGCACTCACACCACACATGCACACACACACCTGCACACACACCACACATGTGCACACACCATACAGGCACTCACACCACACGTGCTCACACCACACATGCGCTCACACCACACATGCACACACATCACATGCACACACGCCACACATGGAAATAGATCTCCCTTACACAACTGGGGGCTGTGTCAGGTTTTATAAGCATACGGTAATGAGGTGTGATTTGATTGGATCTTGCAATAAAGTCATGCTGGGCTGTGTGATCTGACTGGATCCTGCCATGGGGGACACCAGAACTCAATCTGATTGGATCCTGGCTCCTGCCACGGGGTGTCCGGTTCTTAAATCGGTCCCAGCTCTTCAGGCTGAGCTCTTAGTTTCCACTCTGTGGTGGCATGCTTGGTTAACCTGAGAATGCACAGGGTACATGACCTTTAACCTGCGGGTCCATGGCAATTGAAAAGCAACTGACAACTTCATTACATAAAAGTTGAACTGAGCCAGGTGCAGTGACTCATGCCTGTAATTCCAGCACTTTGGGAGGCCTACGCAGGTGGATCACCTGAGGTCAGGAGTTCAAGACCAGCCTGGTCAAAATGGTGAGTACCCTTCTAATCCCAGCTATTCCGGAGGCTGAGGCAGCAGAATCGCTTGAACCTAGGAGGTGGAGGTTGCAGTGAGCTGAGATTGTGCCATTGCACTCCAGCCTGAGTGACGAGAGCGAACTCCGTCAAAAAAAAAAAAAAAAAAGTTGAACTAGATTTGGTCTGATGCAGTTACAGATTTACAAACCGTGCCCCCACCCTCTTGCCTACACCTTCCACTCTTCATTGTTGAGGGATTAGGGATGGAGGTCATGTTTCCGTACTGACTTCATGCTGACCAGGGGCACTGAGTCCCCTAAAGTGAGAGGAAAGTGAGAGGAATGAAACTCTTGAGCTTCTGAGTTCAAATGAGTTCTGGGGTCACCTGGAGTAGCTTGAAGGGCTGGTATTGTTGTAATACAAGCTGAAGATGGAAGTGTTGGAGCCTGGAGGGCAGACAGCTCACCATCCATTTAAATAAATAGGACCGAAAAGTAACAGAACAGTGGCCACGAGGGGCCCCATCAGAGGAAGAAACCAGGTGAGGTGTGGTATAGTGGACTCGACTGCCTTCTAAATCTCAGTGGTTGGCCGGGTGCAGTGGCTCATGCCTGTAATTCCAGCAAAAGAAAAGCCAAGACAGGCTGATCATGAGGTCAGGAGTTCAAGACCAGCCTGGCAAACTTGGTGAAGCCCCGTCTCTACTAAAAATACAAAAATTAGCCAGGCATGGTAGCGTATGCTGTAGTCCCAGCTACTCGGGAGGCCGAGGCAGGAGAATTGCTTAAACCTGGGAGGCAGAGGTTGCAGTGAGCCAAGATTGTGCCACTGCACTCCAGCCTAGGTAACAGAGTGGGACTCCATCTCAGTCAATCAATCTCGTGGTTGAACTACCGTTGATATGGTTCAGCTATGTATCCCCACCCAAATCGCATGTCAAATTGTAATTCCCAGTGTTGAGGGAGAAACTTGGTGGAAGGTGATTGCCTTATGGGGGCCGACTTCCCCGCTTGCTGTTCTCATGATAGTGAGTGAGGGCTCATGGGATTTGGTTGTTTAAAAGCATGCAGTACCTCCCTCTTCACTCTCTCTGTCTCTCCTGCTCCACCATGGCCAGACGTGCCTGCTTCCCCTTCGCCTTCTGCCATGATTGTCAGTTTCCTGAGGCCTCCCTAGCCATCCTTCCTGTACAGCCTGCAGAACTGTGAGTCAATTAAACCTCTTTTCTTCATAAATTACCCAGTTTCCGGTAGTTCTTTATAACAGTATGAAAACAGACTAATGGACCCTTCTGGTTGAGGGAATACAGCCATCTCTACTTGTTTGAGTATTTCCTTTCTATTCATCTCTATTTCCCAGGAAGTGTTTATCTAAGTGCAATAGGAGGTATTGGGGACCACACAGTCCCCTCAGTGTTCTGTTAGTGAATAGTTGAAGGTTGATCAGTGATCTCCTGCATTTTCAGTCTGGCATGGAAAAGCCCCCGTGTAACTGGTAAAGGTATCAGTGAGCACCAGGAGGTATCTAAATCCACTAGGAGCCATAGGCATCACGTTGACGTCCATTTACCAGTCTTCCCTGGCAAGATTCTTCTGAATTGTACTGCGTTGGCCAAAAGAGGTATGGGAGGGGCTGGGCGCAATGACTCACACCTGTAATCCCGGCATTTTGGGAGACCAATTCGGGTGGATCATGAGAGGTCAGGGGTTCAAGACCATCCTGGCCACATCCCATCTCTACTAAAAATACAAAAAGTTAGCTGGGTTTGGTGGTGGGTGCCTGTAATCCCAGCTACTCAGGAGGCTGAGGCAGGATAATCACTTGAACCTGGGAGGAGGAGGTGGCAGTGAGCCGAGATTGCGTCATTGCACTCCAGCCTGGGCAACAAGACAGAAACTTCACCTCAACAAAATAATAAAAGAAGTCTGGGTGCGGTGGCTCACTCTTGTAATCCCAGCGCTTTGGGAGGCCAAGGTGGGTGGATCACGAGGTCAGGAATTCAAGACCAGCCTGGCCTAGATGGTGAAACCCTGTCTCTACTAAAAATACAAATATTAGCTGGGCATGGTGGCACGCACCTGTAATCTCAGCTACTTAGAAGTCTGATGCGGGAGAACTGCTAATACCTGGGAGGGAGAGGTTGCAGTGAGCTGAGATTGCACCACTGCACTCTAGCCTGGGTGACAGAGCAAGACTCCATCTCAAAAAAAAGAAAAGAGAAGAGGAAATTTCCCAGGGAAGTACTTTGGCTTATTTCATAAAGAGGTACTGAAGGAAGCAGAGGCATGTGGAGGACTTCCCCACCCCATGCAGCTATTTGGGGCCATGGTGTCTGAAATTTGTTATTTTAGAGTTACCCCTTTGATGACCTTGGAAATGGACTGACTGCAGTAATCTGTTTAGGCCTCTCCATGGCTCACATCAATGTTAGTATTTCTGTTTGTTGCACATTTGATTTCCTTGTTGTTGGCATTTAGAAGGCCCCATTTTCCAGATCGCACCATGGGCATGGACCACAGAGATTACGTCTTGTCAGTCTGTAGAAACAGTCAAGGCCTTGTCTTCTTGAACCACATCTCTGTTATTGAAATTCTAGAAGTCGGCTGGGTATGGTGGCTATGCCTGTAATCCTAGCACCTTGGGAGGCCAGGGTGGGCAGATCACCTGAGGTCAGGAGTTCAAGACCAGCCTGGCCAACATGGCAAAATCCCGTCTCTAATACAAATACAAAATTAGCCAAGCGTGGTGGCCACTGCACCCCAGTGACAGAGCAAGACTCCATCTCAAAAAAAAAAAAAAAAAAGAAACTGCTTTTCTGAGTTCTGTGAGTTGTTATAGTGAATTATCAAACCTGAGGGCACCGTGGGAACCTCCAGATTTGCAGGCAGTTGGTGAGAAGTACATGTGGTCTGAGGACACCCAAGCTTGCGGCTTACATCTAAAGCGAGGGCAGTCTAGTGGGGGCTTGTGGCCTTAACCTGTGGCATTTGATGTAACATCAGGGAGTTGACATCAGAATTGCATCACACAGGCCAGGTGCAGTGGCTCATGCTTATAATCCCAGCACTTTGGGAGGCAAGGTAAGAGGATGGCTTGAGCTTGAGTCTGAGGCCACAGTGAGCTATGACCGCAGCACTGCACCCCAGTCTGGGTGACAGGACAAGACCCCAACTCCAAAAAGAAAAAAGAAAAATTGCAAAGAATTGCATGGCAGACTGCCTGTCTTTAACAGCTTTAACTGTTGCAGGAACTTTTTTTTTTTTTTTTGAGAGGGGGTGGGGAGACACAATCTCTGCTGGTGATTCTCCTGCCTCAGCCTCCCAAATAGCTCCGATTACAGGCGTGCACCACCACGCCTGCCTAATTTTTGTATTTTTAGTAGAGACAGGGTTTCACCATGTTGGCCAGGCTGGTCTTGAACTCTTGCTGGGATCACAGGCATGAGCCACCATGCCTGGCCACCTTTAGAGTTTTCTTACCACCTGGTTTTTCTCTCAATATATTTCTCTCATTTCCTGCTTTAAAACTCTAGCTTGGAGTCTAGGCGCAATAGCTCATGCCTGTAATCCCAGCCCTTTGGGAGGCCGAGGTGGGCGGATCACTTGAGGTCAGGAGTTGGAGACCAGCCTGGCCAACATGCTGAAACCTTGTCTTTACTATTTTTACAAAAGTTAGTCAGACGTACAGGCAGGTGCCTGTAGTCCCAGCTACTTGGGAGGCTGAGGCAGGAGAATTGGCTTGAACCTGGAGGTGAAAGTCACAGGGAGCCAAGGTTGTGCCACTGCACTCCAACCTGGGAGACAGAGCAAGAGTCTGTATCCAAAACAAACAAACCCTGTAGCTTGGGATCAGCCTTCTCTTCTATTGTTTTTTTTTTAAAACTAAAAATTAAAAATAGATGTAAATGCTATGTTGCTGAGGCTGGCCTCAAACTCCTGGCCTCAAGTGATTCTCCCACCATGACCTCCAAAACTGCTGGAATTGAAGGTGTGAGCACTGCACCCAGCCTTGTGTTTTATTCTACGTAAAAAACAGTACAGGATTATCTTCCAGAGCTAATTAATATGTTCAAATAACCACCAACCCCATTAAGGAAAAATGTCACTCGACAGCAAATAATCAATCCAGACCAATATGATCACACTTGCTGTGAAGGTGAGAAAAGTTCATCTTTATTACGTTTCCCCAAGAGACGCACTGCACTGTTCTCTTGAAAACGCACGGCCCATGTCCTCCTTTAGAACACACATCCTCTTTAAAGTAACATACAAACATGCCAATACAAGGTAAAAAATTACATCTGAATTCTCACATTTCAAACGTACACTAAATATCAAATAAAAATTTATTTTTACAATAATTTAGGGGAACTACCGCATAGCTATAAATGTAATACATACATTAACCAAGTATCACAGATAAAAAGTGTGCTCCCTTCAGCAGCACATGTAATAATAGATAAAAAGATTGAAAGGTAAATGATTTAGGATAAAAAGAATCCTCTCTTAAAAAGGAAAACAAAATGATATTTATGTGTGTATAACAGTTATAACACCCATCACACAACTTTATAGAAACAGCTTCTATTCAAAAATACCAGTATTTACAAAATATTTAAAATAAGTGTAGTAATAATTCTATGCCCATCTTTTTCAAAATAAACCAATAAAATATATAGTATATATTAGACATGTTAGTATATATATCTAAGACATGTTAAAAATCACAACTTGAATTCTCACAATTCAGTCACAAACCTAAACAGCAAATAAAAATGTCTATGATGAAAACTTAGGGGAACTACCAATAGCTATAAATAGAAGAGATTATTATGTAAGTATCATAGATAAAAAGTGTACTCGCTTCAGAGGTGCATATAATAATACAGAAAACAACTTAAAGATAAAAGATTTAGGATAAAAAGAATTCTGTCTTAAAAATGAAAAGAAAATTATCTTTATGTATATATAACAGCTATAACTCTCATCAAAAAACTCTACAGGAACAGCATGTTTTCAAAAGTACAACAATTTCCAAACTATTTAAAACAAACCTATTAATAATTCAATGGCCCACATTTTCCAAACAAACCAATAAAATGCATAGTGTGAATGAAGCTATCTGTTACGGTCTATGGCACTCATATTTCACAGAGAATTCCGTGCCAATCTGAGTATCTGCCATGTGCCTTCAAATGCTCCTGGACTGTGGCAACCAAGTCCATAGGAAACAGGACCTCCAGGTTTGGCCCCAGGGAGGTTGGAATTCAGCAATATCAAAAGGGAGGTGGTGCTGCAGGAAGGGGTGGAACCAGAAACACCCCTGGTTTCTCACTGTTCTCTATGGATTCCTAGAAGTAGCCCCCCAGTCCTTAGAGGACAACATGATCACTGTGTTCAGCTCCATCTAGAACAGTCCAGGTTCTTGTAGATGATCTGCACAAATGGCTGCTCTCCTCCTTCCTGGTGTCTGCCATTAGCATTGGAATAAACTTTCTGCTGAAAATCCGCATCTCCCTGGGCCCGGTGTTCTGGAAGTGAGAGAGAGGATGTCACACTTCAGGGAGGCAGCTCTCTAGACAGGAAGGTTATTCACGTCCCACGTCAAGTCTAACTAGAGTTCAGAGCAATTGGGAAATGCAATTTTATCTCCTGACTTTCATTCTATACCCTGCTTCTGAACCATTGTGTTCAACTGTGATACTTGCACTTTGGTGACCCTGACTCCAAAACTCAGTACACCCAAGGTCAGCCCCAGTGATCTGCTTTATAGCAAGGACTTTGGGTGGGTCTGCCCAGGGAGTAGGGCACCCTCAGAGAATGTGGCTTTGGACCTCATCACAGCTGGGGCCTTTTGTGTCACTTCAGAGCTAAACTTGTAACCATGCTAGATCCGTTTCTAATGTGACAACATCACGAACCACGAGTCTAGAAGCCTAATCCATCATCCTACCTCCTCATGATGAAGTCTCATGCTCTGCTCAACGTGGTCAGCTGCACAAGATGTAAACCAAAGCTCCACTGAACCCTCAACCCAAATCGGTAACTCAAGTGCATCAATCATAATGAAGCTCCCCAAACTCAGTATTTGTGATTATTTTTGAGTCAGGGTCTCACTCTGTTGCCCTAGCTGGAGTGCTGCGGCAGGATCAGGGCTCCCTCCAGCCCCAACCTCCCAGGCTCCAGCGATCCTCCCGCCTCAGCCTCCTGAGTAGTTGGGAGTAGAGATGCCTCCCACAATGCCTAGCTAATTTTTGTATTTTTGGTGAGAGGGAATCTTGCCATGTTGCCCAGGCTTGAAGCTGGATCAAGCAATTGGTTCCTCGGATTTCCGAAATAGACCCCAATATTCTTTCTTTACCCCGGAGGACGCAGATGTACCTTCTCTCAGGCCGATGACCTCAGGCCTCCATGGTCCCTGGAGCTCTAGGAAAGGTGGCACGATCTCGCGCCCACACCCAGTGCTCTGGGTCGTAAGCCTGGATCTGGAAAAACAAATGCCCTTTGAGAAGATGGGGACTCGCCAGGATACCCCTCCCTCCCCTCATCCAGCCTCCAACCCACCCGATTCCCCCCCATCTTCACCTCCCCATGCCCCACCCACCTCCTCCAACTCCTCCAGGGAAACCCAGGCCCTGCAGTGCATGGAATGGAAGAACTGGAACCGAAGCTTATGGAACAAGGCTTTCTGAGAGGGTTTCTTCTCGGCCCCCGAGCGCATGGAATAGAAGAACTGGAACCGACGCTTATGGAACGAGGGTATCTGAGAGCGGTTCTTCCTGTACAGGAAGTAGATGATGTTTTGTTTGGGGGTCTCGCTGTCCTCCTCCATGTCATTGGCCAGGTAGCTGGGGACAGAAATCAGGTTACTGCTTAGGGGCACCACCAGGAGAGACCTCCGGCTGAGGTCAGCTTCCCAGAGGAGGGCAGGGGACCGTCCTCAGCTAAGGACTGACACCCACCCTGCAGAGAGTCACGCCTTCCTCAGAGGGCTCTGCTGGACAGAGACCTGCTGAAGGGCATCTCCCACTCCTTCAGGATAGAGACAAAAACCCAACTGGTGACCAAGAGTGATGGCTTACGCTTGGAATCCCAGCACACTGGGAGGCCGAAGCAGGAGGATCACTTGAGGCCAGGAGTTTGAGATGGGGCTGGGCAACATAGCAAGACCCTCGTCTCTATTAAAAATATAAAATATACGCCGGACGTGGTGGCTCATGCCTGTAATCCCAGCACTTTGGAAGGCTCAAGCCGGTAGATTGCTTGAGACCAGGAGTTCGAGACCAGCCTGGTCAACATGGAGAAACCCCATCTCTACTAAAAATGCAAAAATCAACCTGGTGTGGTGGCACAGCCGCTAGTCCTAGCTACTCAAGAGGCTGAAGCATAAGAATTGTGTGAACCCATGAGGCAGAGGTTGCAGTGAGCTGAGATTGGGCCACTCCATTCCAGCCTGAGAGGCACAGCAACACTGTCTCAATAAATAAATAAATGTCCAGGTGTGGTGGCACAGCCCTGTAGTCGGAGCTAATCAAGAGGCTAAGGTGGGAGGATCCCTTGAGCCCAGGATATAGAGGCTGCACTGAGCTTTGATATCAACACTGCACTCCAGCTTGTGGGACAGGGCAACTCTGTCTCAAAAAAATAAAAGAAATTGGATACATTGATATTTTGCCAGGACCCTGCCTTCTACATTCATCTAGTCTAATGAGACTGGGAGAAATCAGGGCAGATGACCTAATCCCAATGTCACATTATCATAGGATGTAACTGGAGAGCTACGGGCATGCCGAAGTTGGAAGATGAGGGAAGGCATGACAGAGGCTGTGGGGTGAACTGACTTCAAGGACTGTGTCCTTCCCTTCAGAACCACATGTGTGCGGGACACCCAGACAGAAAACACAAACACAAAGTCAGTGGAGGGCATTTGGAAGGAGCAGTGAAGCCAAGCCAGGAAACACCAAGATGGCGAGCCAGTGTGGTTCTAGAGATTGTAGAGAGGGTGGAATTGGCACTGTGGACCCTGGCCTCGATTTAGAAAGACATCAGCTAGGCCGAGTGGTGTGGCTCATGCCTGTAATCCCAGCACTTTGGGAGGCCGAGGCAGGCGGATCACAAGGTCAGGAGATCGAGATCATCCTGGCTAACACAGTGAAACCCCGTCTCTACTAAAAATACAAAAAAAAAAAATTAGCCGGGCGTGGTGGCGGCGCCTGTAGTCCCAGCTACTCGGGAGGCTGAGGCAGGAGAATGGTGTGAACCCAGGAGGCAGAGCTTGCAGTGTACCAAGATTGTGCCATTGCACTCCAGCCTGGATGACAGAGTGAGACTCCATCTCAGAAAAAAAGAAAGACGTCTGCTAAGGAAGTTGTTCAGGTGGGCAGTGAGGGCGTTGTGCTTTGGAAAGATGCTCAGGCTGCACTAGGAAGCCCCCTGGCTTGGGGAGAGACTCCAGGAGACCCCGTCAGGGAGCATTTGACAGTGGATTCGAGTGATGCAGGGGGGACCTGAACTGTGGTCTCCATCATGGGAACCCGGAGGAGGTCGATGGCGTTTGCAGTTGATGTGGGAAGGAGAGAGAGAAGAATCAGAAAGGCTGCTTGCTGGGGGAAGTGTTGTGTCCGCCTCTCTGCTCCTTTTCCCTTTTCTTCTCCCCTTAGGAGTGGTTTATGGTTCCTTTTGTTTTATTCTTTTATTTGTACACCGGTGTTGGAGTTTTTTTTTTTTTTTTTTTTTTTTTTTGGCTTTTTTTTTTTTTTTTTTTTTTGGGGAAAAGTCTCACTCTGTCACCCAGGCTGGAGTGCAGTGGCTCAACCGTAGCTCACTGCAGCCTCCCCCTCCTGAGTTCAAGCAGTTCTCCCACCTCAGCCTCCTGAGTAGCTGGAATTACAGGTGCACACCACCGTGCCTGGCTAATTTTTCTATTTTTAGTAGAGACAGGGTTTGGCCATGTTGGCCAGGCTGGTCTCGAACTCCTGACCTCAGGTGACCCGCCTACCTCGGCCTCCCAAAGTGCTGGGATTACAGGCATGAACCACCGCGCCCAGCCTGAGTTTCTTTTTAGAAACAACAGTCTAAGAACAAGATAGTATAATCCTGTCTTTTTTGTACACAGAGTAAAGAGGACAAATAGGTGAAAGGATAAATGAAAGGCTGGAATCCCACTTCCCCCGCTGTCCCAGGGCATTGGATATTGATGGATAGGAGGAAGCAAACCACTCACAGAGCCAGGAAGAAATGAATGCGTTGGTATTGCCAGGAGAAGAGGCCGGCCCGGCTAAAATATGCTATGACCATAGCCAGGAGATACTGATGGAGAGAAAGGAACACAGAGAGGGAGAGGTCACATCTTGGAAGAGGAAGATTGTGGAGAGGGGGAATGAGGGTCTGGGGAAGGGCTGCACCTCAGAGAAGGGACCTCAGTGTTGGGGTAGCTGTACTTATTTGGAAATGGCGGGTTGGAGGGATATTCGAAGGTTGGATGCAAATCTGAGAAGCCGGAGGAAGGGTTTTCGGTGATGCTCCCAGGATGGTGGACTCCAGATGGGATCTTTGGAGGGGGTGTGTCTAGGTGGGCTGGTGTCAGGAGGGTCTTTTGTGTGCCAGGCAGAGAAGTGTCCCAAAGAGCTGAGAGTAGAGGGGCCAGGAGCTCCAGGACTGCGGCCAGACTGTGGCGCAGGGCTCAGATCCCAGAGGACCCGTAGGAGAGATGGGCTATTCATTCACTTGGCAAGAGACCAGCAGAGTCCTGAGAGAGATGCTGACAAATCATAAAAAGACCAAGAACAGCCGGGAGTGGCGGCTCAAGCCTGTGATGCCGGTACTTTGAGAGGTGGAGACAGGAGGATCACGTGAGCCCAACAGTTCAAGAACAACCTGGGCAACATAGAGAGACCCTGTTTCTACAAAGATTTCAAAAATTCGTTCAGCATGGTGGCATGTGCTAGTCCCAGCTCCTCAGGAGACTGAATAAAGACGATTGCTTGAGCCCAGGAATTAGAGGCTTCAGTGCGCTGTGATCATGCCACTGCACTCCATCCTGGGGAGCAGAGCTAGACTCTCAGAAAAAAAAAATATTTGAGTGCCAAGACTCAAGACTGTGGGAGCTGGTCGGGCACAGTGGCTGACGTCTGTAATCTCAGCACTTTGGGAGGCCAAGGTGGGTGGATCACCTGAGGTCAGGTGTTCAGGACCAACCTGGCCAACATGGCAAAACCCCGTCTCTACTAAAAACACAAAAATTAGCCAGGCGTGGTGGTTCACGTCTGTAATCCCAGCTGCTTGGAGGCTGAGGCAGGACAATCACTTGAACCTGGGAGGCGTCGGCTACAGTGAGTCAAGATCAAGACACTGCCCTCCAACCTGGACAACAGAGCAAGACTCTGTCTCACAAAAAAAAAAAAAAAAAAGGAGCATCTGCTGGGAGGTGGTGGAGGGAGAACTGTGGGTTTGGAAGCGGTGCCCTCCCCCAAGCCGTGCATTAGAACAGGAGCACAGTTACATGGAGAACAACCTTACCTTGTCCGACATCCTCAGATCTTTGTCCCAGGCCAGGAATCTTTTAATGACAGGATCCTCTGTGATTAGAGAGCAGATGTCAGCATGAGAAGCAGGGCAGGGTTTCCGTGGGAGCAGCAGGGCAGCGAGGAGAAGTGTGCCTCCCGGGGGGAAGTCTCAGGATTGTGGCCATGGGTGAGGGGGATGGGAGAGGGGAGAATGACTTTCACTGGGCAAGGGAGAGAGGCTCCTGCTCTGAGACTCCCCTGGGAAGAGGCCGAAGGAGGCCCTGGGTGTGAGAATCTACAGGATGTAGGGCTGGGAATAAGCCAGGACACCCTCCCAGCAGACCCGGAGGGACCGCTGCAGAGTCATAAAGGAATTCCCATCATTTCCTCATGAGACAGTCACATCAGGGTGTGACCATGGCCTTGGTATCCCCCACTATGGATGGAGACACTTTGGTTTAGAAAAGTTAGTAAGAGACATTAAGTTTCAGAGGGCACAGCTGAAACCGCTGTCTTTGTTTATTGATTTTGTTTTTCTTTATTTGATTTTTATTTTTATTTATTTATTTGTTTTGAGACACAGTCTCTCTCTGTGGGCTAGGCTGGAATGCAATGGCGCGATCTCGGGTCATGAGCTACCATGCCCAGCCTTGGTTTTTTTTTTGAGACAGGGTTTTGCTCTGTCACCCAGGCTGGAGTGCAGTGGTGCAGTCATAGCTCACTGCAGACTGAAAGTCGTGAGTTCAAGCAGTCCTCTTGCCTCAGCCTCCCAACGTGCTGGGATCTCAGGCATGAGCCGCCGTACCTGGCCCAAAACCAAGCTTTCTTATCCCAAGCACCCATCTTTATCAAGTCTAGCCTAATCCTCTATCGTCTCCTAAGCGTCCCTCATTAGTGATCACTTCAGAGTCCTCCCACATGGAGAGCTCACCCACTGGGGGCATATTTTTCCCATTGGAAAAGTGTGGTTATTGGAAATTTCCTCTTTTTAGAAAGAACAGGATTGGAGGTGCTCTCTGGGGTGTCCTCCTACCAAGCAGCCTGTTGAAGGCCTCGTGGTGTTCAGGGAGCACGAGCGACACTCGCCGTCGCTTCAGCTTCATCTTGAGGCCACACAGCGTCTCCGCCACCCAGGTCTCCTCAGGTTCAGGGGAGAGCTCCTTCTCTGGCTCCTCATCAGATTGATCCAACCACTCCCTCTTCCTTTTCCAGCAAAGGGACCTACATGAGGGGCTGGGATCTACCCCAAGGGCTGAGTAAAGAAACCAGACTAGCGTGTAATGCTTCTGCAATTGATCACCTTAGACCCCGACCCCAAACCCCAAAGCACTCTCCATCCTCCCCAGCCTTGCAGACTGCTGGCTTCTCCAAGCCATCTTTCTGACTTTCTCCTCTGTCAACCCCATGTGCTGCTCCTTCTCCTCCCCATTCTTCCGTTTCTCTGTCCTCAGAACATTTCCTCACGTCCTTCCCTGGTCCCTGGCTCTCTGAGTCCCTCTTTTTTTTTGTTTTGTTTTGTTGTTTTGTTTTGTTTTCAGACAGAATCTAACTTTGTCTCCCAGGATGGAGTGTAGTGGTGCAATCTCAGCTCACTGCAACATCTGTCTCGCGGATTCCAGTTATTCTCCTGCCTTAGCCTCTCTGGTAGCTGGGATTACAGGTGCCTGCCATAATGCCCAGCTCAATTTTGTACTTTTAGTAGAGATGGGGTTTCACCATATTGGCCAGGCTGACCTCAAACTCCTTGCCTCAAGTGATCCGCCTGCCTTGGCCTCCCAAAGTGCTGGGATTACAGGTGTGAGCCACTGCATGGCCTGAATTTCTCCATTCTTCCCACACACCCTCCTCAGGTTCTCCTTCCTGACCTCTGACCCTTCTTTTTTTTGAGACAGCATCTCACTCTCTCACCCAGACTGGAGTGCAGTAGCGCAATCTCGGCTCACTGCGACCTCTTCCTCCCAGGCGCAAGCGATTCTCCTGTCTCAGCCTCCCGAGTAGCTGGGATTATAGGCACGCACCACTACTGCCCAGCTAATTTTTGTACTTTTAGTAGAGATGGGGTTTCACTATGTTGGCCAGGCTGGTCTTGAACTCCTGACCTCAGGTGATCTGCCTGCCTCGGCCTCCCAAAGTGTTGGGGTTACAGGCGTGAGCCACTGCACCCAGCCCCCTTTCTTCGTCTTAGTCAATCCTATCACACCTCTTCTTGCTCCAGTCACCTCACCTGATGGTCCCGACACTTCATCATCCACCACCTCCTGGAGGGAGTACCCTGAGGTGTTTGACTGGGGGCTCTCCTCCTTATCCTCGGGCAGCAGGGTCGTGATCTTTCCCAAAATCTGTTCCATCCCACAGAACATAGTCTCTGTTCTGTCCAAGGCCTTTTTCTGGACTCTGCTAGGAGCCAGAAGTGTGTTATGAATTCTCGAGGCTGGGAGAAGTCAGGAGTGGCGAACAGCTCTGAGAAGATACTGTTGTCCACCTCAGCTCCCAGGCGCCCACGGAGTCCGGTCCTCCAATCAGGAAGGTTGGAATCTCTGATGTCATTGGCCATTCCAACCTGGCAACCAGTTTGAAGAAAAACACATGTAACTGCCAGGCTGATCTCTTGTCCCGGAGATGCTGAGTGAATGGTATCTCCTGCCACTGTCCCGACCTCAGACCACTGTCCAAAAGCATCTTCAGGGTCTCTGTATCCCTTTGTTCCCTGTCCCAGCAGAGGCTGTGTTCTCTCCACTCAAAGCCTGAAGCATGTTGGGGTCTCCTCTTCTCTGTACATGCCCATTTCAGAGAACAGGGTGGGAAAGAACTAGGGTAAGCAGAAACGATGAAACCTTACAAGAGTGAGATGATCATGTACAAGAGATCCCAGGAACATTGACTTGATGAAAAAGTCACATCAGAACACTCAATTTGGCAGAGCTTTTCTGCCGAATGTTCACTGACATTCACTGTCCGAGATTCTGTACTGGGGGTACACGCATCCTCTGCCCTAAGAGGAAACATTTTGAGGCCTGAAAATCATAGGAATCTGCCCATGAGCTCACACATATTTCTACTGGTGTCCCCAATTTCAGGGAGTCCGTGGATTACCTAAAGCCAGCCCCTCCAGTTCGGCTAAGCAACTCTAGTCCATATATATCACATTTTCTATCATATGTATTGCTCTAAACTCAGAAATTTCCCTACCATTTATGGATTCTATTAATATCACATGTACAAAAAGACTAAATCGAAAAATCTCAGCTGTGTGCAGTGGCTCGTGCTTGTAATCCCAGCACTTTGGGTGGCCAAGGGAGGAAGATTGCCTGAGGCCAGCAGTTCAAGACCAGTGTAGGCAACATAGCAAGACCCCATCTCTAAAAAAACAAAACCAAACAAAATTAGCCAGGTGTGGTGGCTGGCACCTATGTTGCAGCTACTTGGGAGACTCACGCGACAGGAAGATGGCTTGAGCCCAGGAGTTGGAAGCTGCAGTAAGCTATGATCTGGCCACCGCACTCCAGTCTGGGCAATACAGCAAGATGTTGTGTCAAAAAAATTTTTTTGATAAAAAATAAAAGTTGTATGACATTCAGAGACCATCCGAAAAACCTGGGGGTTCCTGGCCAGCCTCAGTGGCTCACGCCTGTAATCCTAGCACTTTGGGAAGCCCAAGTGGGTGGATCACTTGAGGTCAGGAGTTTGAGACTAGCCTGGCCAACATGGTGAAACCCCATCTCTACTAAAAATACAAAAAAATTAGCCAGGCATGGTGGCGGGTGCCTGTATCCCAGCTACTTGGGAGTGGTGGGCTGGAGAATCACTTGAACTCGGGGTGCGGAGGTTGCAGCGAGTCAAGATCGCACCATTGCACTGCAGCCTGGGCAACAAGAGCAAAACTCCGTCTGAAAAAAAAGAAGCTGTGAGTGAGTCCCACACGGCTTCCTAGCGGGCTGCGGCTCTCCTGGGAGTCTCTCGCTCATGGGAAAGGCACAAACTGAACGAGGAAGCAGATCCCAGGCTGTGGAAGTCCCATCGTTAGGAAGCTCTGCTTTTCTAGAGTTCAAATTTGCATTCATGACCCTTTAAACCGTCAGAGCTGGGTGGGTCTTTCTACAACAAACAGTTTGCTGTCTCTCTCCTAGTTAAAAGGCTTTCAAAGATTAGAAGATCAATGTTCTGACCCCGTTAAAATTTCTCTTTTGTGGAATGAAAAGCTCTGATTTAACTCATCTTCAAGCCTGGTTTGCATATTCCTCTCTCTTCTGGCCACCTTGTCTAGACACACTACACTGAGGCAGTGCCCATCTTACATGATGTTGACACATTGTCAAAAAATGGGCAAACCAGGCACGGTGGCACATGCCTGTAATCCTACCACTTTAAGAAGCCGAGGCAGACAGATCACCAGAGGTCAGAAGTTCGAGACCAGCCTGGCCAACATGTTGAAATCCGTCTCTACTAAAAATACAGAAAAAATTAGCCGGGTGTTGGGGTGCACATCTGTAATCCCAGCTACTTGGGAGGCTGAGGCAGGAGAATCACTTGAACCTGGAAGGCAGAGGTTGCAGTGAGCCGAGATTACGCCACTGCATTCCAGCCTGAGTGACAGAGCGAGACACCATCTCAAAAAAAAAAAAAAAAAAAAAAAAGGCTAGCCCAGATTTGGTCGGTCTGATACATTCAGAAAAAAGCAAAACAGCCACCTCTGACCTTTTCTTTTCCGGCAATGATGCAGTTTCATACAACAATGGCTGTAGATATGCTGCCAAAATATCATTCAAGTGAAACAGAAGGGCTTTCCTGGCCAGACACAGTGGTCACTCCTGTAATCCCAACACTTTGGTTGGCCAAGGTGGGAGGATTTGTTGCGGCCAGGAGTTCAAGGCTGCAGTGAGCTGTGATCCCACCACTGCATTCCAGGCTGGGCATCAGAGTGAGGCCTGTCTCTAAAAAACCCTTCGCTCCCCAAAAGGATTTGCAAATACCAGCCTTTCGGGATGACACGAAGGAACATTAAGATGCAGATGCTGGGACCCAGCCCTATTGATTGTAGTTCAGAAACTGAGGTGGGGCCTGATTTAACTCCCTCACTGGAATCCATTCAGGTTTGGAACTTTCTTGGTTGGACAGTGCAAGAGAGATCATAAAGCAAAGCCGCTGTGGACTGAAATGAGCAGACAAGGTTTTCTGAGCGTGGTGAAATATGATTTGGGCCTCACTTGGGAGGGCTGTGGCCAGGCCTTGAGTCCTCGGCTCAGTGGGACCTTCTGAAACAGCCTCCAAGCCGCGCCCCCGCTTCCTTTGCTGTTGGATGACCCCCTCCAGCGGCTTTGGTGCCGATGGGAATAAGTCGACCTGCAGCGGAAGTTCAGCCCGAGTCTCAGCCCAGCAGCCTCCCCGCACCTGACGGGGCTCTGGTCATGCTGCCGTCTCTGCGGTTCTCTGCGGAGTCATGGTTTCTGTACCTTGAAGAGAACTTCCCCTTCTGGGACCCAGAAACCCTGGAAACCCTGAGGAAAAAAGCGAATGAAATTACTGAAGACAACCCTGTGGCGGGGAGATGGAAAAGAGGCTCTTTGGGGTTTTTTGGGGGTTTTTTTTTTGTTTTTTATTTTTTGAGACAGAGTCTCGCTCTTGTCCAGAGTGGATTGTAATGGCTCAATCTCAGCTCACTGCAACCTCTGCCTCCCACCGCACAAGCGGTTCTCGTGCCTCAACCTCCAGAGCAGCTGGGACAATAGGCACAAACCACCATGCCCAGCTAATTTTTGTACTTGTAGTAGCCATGTTGCCCAGGCTGGTTTCAAACTCCTGGTCTCAAGCAATCCGCCTGCCTTGGCCTCCCAAAGTGCTGGGACTACAGATGTGAGCCGCCATGCCCAGCCCTCACTGTATGGATTTTCTAAAAAAAAAATTAAATTTATCTTATTTGACCAAAAAGTAAATTAACCTTTTCTCCTCTCTTTTAAACAGTATTTCCTTGATAAACCTTGTAATATAAATAACTTATTTTGTGCCTTTGATATGTATCTAAATCTTTTAAAAATGTAAACGAACTTCTTGCCAAGATTACAACCCAGGAATTTTTTGTTGTTGTTGGAGACAGAATCTTGCTCTGTCACTTAGGCTGGAGTGCAGTGGTGTGGTCTTGGCTCACTACAACCTCCCCTTCCCGGGTTCAAGCAATTCTCCCATCTCAACCTCCTGAGTAGCTGAGACTACAGGCGCCTGCCACCATGCCTGGCTAATTTTCGTATTTTTAGTAGAGACGGGGTTTCACCTTGTTGGTCTGGCTGGTCTTGAACTCCTGACTTCAGGCGATCCAACGGCCTTGGCCTCCCAAAGTGCTGGGATTACAGGCATGAGCCACCACTCTGGATCACAACCCAGGAATTTTTTTCTTAAGAGCCTGAGAGTCTTGTCTTTGAAATGTAAACCTCGAGGAAGGTAGTGTCCCTATCTTCCTGTTGCCTAGCGATTTTAGCCTAGGCACCTTGAGCTGTTACTACCTGCTCGTCAAGGAGATATGAGAAGTTTTATTTTTTCATCGGATACAGGTAATTAACTAGCATGGATGGCCACCTTGATTTCCAGGTGGATTTAGGATGAGTGTTTAAGAATGCATAGCAGGCCAGGCGCGGTGGCTCACACCTGTAATCCCAGTACTCTGGGGGAGGCTGAGACGGGCGGATCACTTGATGCCACACAGAAATCGAAAGAAGGAGTTTGAGTCCGGCCTGGCCAATATGGTGAAACTCTGTCTCTACTAAAATACCAATATTAGCTGGGCATGATGGCACATGTCTGTAATTCCAGCTACTCGGGAGGCATAGGCATGAGAATCACCTGAACCTAGGAGATGGAGGTTACAGTGAGCCAAGATCATACCAGTACACTCCAGCCTGGATGACAGAATGAGACCCTGTCTCAAAAAAAAAAAAAAAAAAAAAAAAAAAACGCATAGCAAGTCCTTTTACATGAGGATGAGTTACTGTTTATCTTGAGAGCATGTATGCAATGGATTGTATCTGCCAGGCTATATAAAAAGGAGGCTTTGGCCAGACGCCATGGCTCACGCCTATAATCCTAGCACTTTGGGAGGCCTAGGCGGGCGAATTACAAGGTCAGGATTTCGAGGCGATCCTAGCTAACATGACGAGACCCCGTCTCTACTAGAAATACAAAAAAATTAGCCAGGTGTGGTGGCACATGCCTGTAGTCCCAGTTACTTGGGAGGCTGAGGCAGGAGAATCGCTTAAACGGGGGAGGCAGAGGTTACAGTGAGCTGAGATCGCACCACTGCACTCCAGCCTGGGCGACAGAGTAAGACTCTGTCTTAAAAAAAAAAAAAAAAAAAAAAGGCTGTATTTCTCTTTGCATCTCATTAATGGATCACCTGTGATGGGCATCACAGTCTGGTTTAACGCTTATTCAGTAATAAAATTGTTTTATTTTCTGAATTTGTGGAGAGAATATTCTAGGTTAACAGAATTATTTATTTTATTTATTTATTTATTTATTTTTATTTTGAGATGGAGCCTTGCTCTGTTGCCAGGCTGGAGTGTAGTGGCGTGATCTCCACTTACTGCAATCTCCACTTCCCAGGTTCAAGTGATTCCCCTGCCTCAGCCTCCCAAGTAGCTGGGACTACAGGGGTGCACCACCACACCCAGCTGATTTTTTGTGTTTTAGTAGAATTGGGGTTTCACCATGTTGGCCAGGATGGTCTTGATCTCCTGACCTCATGATCCACCCACCTCGACCTCCCAACGTTCTGGGATTACAGGTGTGAGCCACTGCGCCTGGCCTCAGAAGAATTTATTTTTAGTCTTTTCCTTACCAGTTTTTATGAAACAACTGGGCAAGAATACTGTTAGATTTCACCAAAAAATTGTGATGAAACATTGTCCTTATGATCCCATGTTTGAAAATTGACATTTTAATTGTAAACCAAAAATAAAATTCTAAGCCCCCACAACAGACTGAATGGACTCCCCTGTTGGCCAACAGGATCCAAAATAAACATGAAAAACTAATTCAGGTCATGACGGGAAGGAGGGGATCGGACATAACTTGTCATACTCTCCTCCCGTCAGAGTTTAGGCACAGCTGACCAACATTAGCATTAGAATACAGGTCATAAGACTGACAAAACAGGCTTTTTGTATCAGTAAGATACCCAACTCCAACAGACTCTGATATAGCACCACATGACAGATAGCAGTCCCTGAAGGAAATCATAGTATTTTACCCTATAATATATTTTCTTTGACACACTTTAAGATAGTCCTGCAAAGCCATCTCTTTGGGGGAAATTTGCATTCTGTAGAGAATCTCCTTCTCTTACACTTTTCTGGAGAGTCTGACACCTTTTAAGATCCAATAAGAGATATTTATCATCTATTCTCTCTGAAGCCTGTTCTGAGGCTTCACCTACATAACAAGAACCTTGGTTTCCACAATCCTGATTATCTTAACTCATGCTTTTCTTTTCTTTCCCTCCCTCTTTCTTTTCCTTCCTTCCTTCCTTTCCTTTCTTTCCCTTCTTTCTTCCCCTCTCTCTTTTTCTGTTTCTTTCTTTCTTTTGTTCTCTGTTGCCCAAGCTGGAGTGCAGTGGCACCATCATGGCTCACTGTAGCCTCAACTTCCCAGGCTCAAGCGATCCTCCCATCTCAGCCTCCTGAGTAGCTGGGACTACAGGCAGGCACCACCACACCTGGATATTTTTTTTTTTTTTTTTGTAGAGGTGGGGGTCTCGCTGTGTTGCCCAAGCTGTCCTTGAATTCCTGGCCTCAAGGGATCCTCCCAGCTCCCCCTTCCAAAGTGCTGGGATTACAGGTATGAGCCATCGCAATGGCCCATTTCTTTATGTAGTCTTCCAGCTGTTCAGCCAATGCTTAAATCTGAACCAACTGCCAATCTTTGAATCTACTAGTGACCTGAAACCTTTTCCTGGCTGACCCAATGTATACCTCCCATGCACTGATTGATGTCTTTGCCTGTAACTGCTGTCTCCCTGAGATGTATAAAACCAAGCTGTAACCCAACCACTTTGGGCTCACGTTTTGCGGACCCCCTGAGGCTGTGTCACCAGCCATGGTCTCTCAAACAGGCCCAGAATAAAACTCTTTACAGACTTCGACTCTTTTTGGTCAACATAACCTAACCCTAAACATAATCTTCTTGGGGAAGGTAAGATCACAGGCATCTCTTTTCTTCGTTCGATTTGTATGTGTATTTCCTGATTTCTCTACAGTTTTTAGGCATTCGCTGTGTGATCTAGAAAAGCTATGGAGTCTCGCTCCGTCGCCAGGCTGGAGTGCAGTGGCATGATCTCGGCTCACTGCAACCTCCGCCTCCCGGGTTCTAGTGATTCTCCTGCCTCAACCTCCCGAGTAGGTGGGATTACAGGCACGCGCCACCACGCCCAGCTAATTTTTGTATTTTTAGTAGAGACAGAGTTTCACCATGTTGAGCAGGATGGTCTCTTATCTCTTGACCTCGCGATCCGCCGCCTCAGCCTCCCAAAGTGCTGGGATTACAGGCGTGAGCCACCGCGCCCGGCCACAAATTGTTTTCTTTTTCTTTCTTGGAAAGCATCGCTGAGCATTTATCCTGTCCTAGTATTTGAGTGAAACTTAATCTTAGCATTTCAGCGCAGTAACCATGATACACCTTTTCCTTTCCTTCTCCTTATGGGAAACTCGGTTCTAACCCAGAGGCTTTGGGCTCCAGGACCCAGTCAGGCAGCCCTGGACTTGACCCTAAAAGGGAATAAAGACAAATGCGAAATTCAGTCCGGGGTTCAGGGCTGCCAAAGCTCATAGCCTGGAGCTTCTTACCCTTTAGGCGGGGTAGAGACATTTAAAACGGCCCCTAAACTTGGGGGGCGCATAGGCTCCTGGGAAATAGAGTCCGATACCTGTCCTGGGCCCAGCGGCGGGCCCTGGGAGGCGGACTTCCGGTGCAGTGCTGCGCGTGTGCACTTCTCCCTGTGTGCGTGTTCGCGCATGCGCGCCGCCCCCGCACTGCCCTCGCTTCCTGTGCGTCTTCAGGTCACCGCTTACTCTAGTTCCCAGGCTTTGGCCTCCAGTGGACGAGAATCGCGGAGCTTGCGGGGCTGGACGCTGACCGCCAGGGCCAGCACCTAGGCGGGCGCAGAGCTGTGCGGGGCAGGGTTCGCGCGTGCCGGGTGGAGGCTCGAGCGGGGACCCCGGAGCGTGAGCCCCGGAGCCGGCGGCGCTGGGGCCAGAGGGACCGGGCGGGAGGTGGCGGAGGCGAAGGGGCGGTGGGACCCGGGCCTGGCCCGTTTGTGTCCTTGGCGGCCTGGACCAGGCCGCTGCTGTACGGTGAGCCCCAGGGAGGCGGATCTGGGCCGCGGGAAGGACACTCGCCTGGATTTGCCCTGTAGGCCCGGCCGGGGTCCCTCGGGAGCAGAACAGCCTTGGTGAGGTGGAGAGGAGGGGACCTCGCGAGCAGACGCGCGACAGCAGGCCCGCCCCGGCTTCTTGGGAGCCGTGGGGCAGAGGCTGCGGAGCCGCAGGCGGGTAGGTCTTGGGTTTTCGGGCCTGGAGCGAGAAGGGCCTGGGTAAAGTCACCGTGCGTTGGGGACCTTAGAGTGTAGGGCAGGGGGAGGGTCCCGATCGCTTGCAGGAGAGACGCGTGTTTCGGTTTGAAGGCAGGGTCCGGCTGCACCGAACAGGCGCTACATGGGAAGATCTGGGAGGACGAGGCTTACGGGGACGTGGAGGGTGTCCCCAGCCTCAGCTGCGGACGTCGTCTCCACTCCCCACTAACCCCTAATAGCCCTTTCTCCTCTCCGTGCTCCAGATTTCGACCGCCTCTAAACGTCTGTCAGCACCTCTTCTCTCATTTAAGTGTCTGCTGGTTCCCCCCTTAGATCTGCCCTGGAGAATGGTAGTAATACAGGAACAGTATGCAGGGATTCTCTCTTGCTGCCTCAGTTGCTAGGGGAAGAGGCTGGGCCTTAGCAGGTGGACGACTTGACCAGGTCACCGGCTTTGTGGGTAGAGGTGCTCATAGTAGAACTCAGGAGTCTTATCTCCCAGGCCAGTGTTCTTTCTCCCGTATCCTAGTTTTCTTAATAGAAGATTATTAGGTGCAGCAATAACCAAATTCAGTTAGATAATTTAGAAACAAAACCATATTTTATACATATTCATTTCTGAGAGCTCACATACTCGATTCCTATGGCTTTTTTGATTTGAAGCAGTTTAAAGAAACAATAAGGAAATGCGGGCGGATACAGTGGCTCACACCTGTAATCCCAGCACTTTGCGGGGCTAGGGCAAGAGTATCCCTTGAGACCAGGAGTTAGAGACCAGCCTAGGCAACATAGGGAGACCCTGACTCGACAAAAAATACAAAAGTAGCCAGGCATGCTGGGATGCACCTGTGGTCCCAACTACTCAGGAGGCTGAGGTGGGAGGATCGATGGAGCCCAGGAGGTCAAGGCTGCAGTGAGCTGTGAATGCAACACTGCACTCCAGCCTGGGTGGTAGATTGAGACCCTGTCTCAACAAACCACAAAAATCACGAGCCGTATGATGGGATTTTTTTTTTCTTTTTGCATGTTGTATTTGATGATGGCAGACTATTTGTAAAAGGAGTCATGTTACCCATGAGAGTCTAACTCGTCTAATTACTACCTGATTATCTTAGAGTTACAAAGTTACAAGTGCATGCTTCCCCATCACTCGTGTGTGTGTGTGTGTGTGTGTGTGTTGAGACAGTGTCTCTCACCTAGTCTGGAGTGCAGCAGCGTGGTCTCGGCTCACTGCAACCTCCACCTCCCAGGTTCGAAGGATTCTTGTGCCTCTGCCTCCTGAGGGACTACAGGCATATGACACTACGCCTGGCTAATTATTTTGTTATTTTTAAGTAGAGAGGGGGTTTCACCATGCTGGCCGAGGCAGGCTGAACACTTGAGGCCAGAATTCGAGACCAGCCTGGCCAACATGGCGAAACCCTGTATCACTCTTTTAGGCCCTTCTGAGTGTTTGCAGGCTGAGTGTTCAGAGGGTGTTAGCCTATTGAGCTTTCTTTCGTGGTTCTTACACACGAGATTTCTGCCTTTGCAAGCCAGAGCACTTATGACTTCAATGACCTGCTTCTCCCCCTCTAGGTCTACCAGCCACAGTCTCTGCACGTTTCCAAGAGCAGCAGAAAATGAACACATTGCAGGTGAGTTTTCCTGCTTGTGTATATGTCCAACTACTTTATTTTATGATGCATTTTCAGAGATTTGTAAGAATTCATACTTTTTTTTTTCTTTTTTTTGAGATGGGGTCTTGCTCTGTTGCCCAGGCTGCAGTGCAGTGGCATGACCTCGCTTCACTGCAACCTCCACCTCCTGGGTTCGAGCGATTCTCCTGCCTCAGCCTCCCAAGTAGCTGGGATTACAGGCATGCACCACTATGCCCAGCTAATTTTTTGTATTTTTAGAAGAAACAGGGTTTCACCATGTTGGCCAGGCTGGTCTCAAACTCCTGACCTCAGGTGACCCCGCCTCAGCCTTCCAAAGTGCTGGGATTACAGGCATGAGCCACCACGCCCAGCCAGGATTCATACTTTAAAATGGGAATGTGGAACTAGACATTACCCTGTAAAATGTAGTGAGTGTGGCAGATCAGCACCAAAAGTGATTTGTGAAGCTTGTATGTATGGGTAATATATTTTAAGGCTGTTGAAATTGAGCCGCACCCAGGGCTGATATTCTTTGCAGTCATCACAAAAGGAAAATGCCATTTGTATTAGTCCATTCTCACACTGTATAGAGAAATAACTGAGACTGGGTAATTTATAAAGAAAAGAGGTTGAATTGGCTCCCACCTGCAGGCTCTGTCATAGTAAGCGTGGCTGGGGAGGCCTCAGGACACTTACAGTCATGGAGAAGGCGAAGGGAAAGCAGATACAGCATCCATCACCAGAGCAGGAGGAAGAGGGAGCAGGAGGCGCTACACACTTTTAAACAACCACGTGTTGTGATAACTCACTCAGTATCAGGAGAACAGCACCAAGAGGGAAATTGCCCCCATGATCCAGTCACCTCCCACCAGGCCCCACCTCCAACATTGGGGAATACAATTGAACGTGAGATTTGGGCGGCGGCACAAACCAAAACCATATCACCATCCGTGACATCGTTTGCATTGTCACCATCCGTGACATCATTTGCATTGATTATAAGGAGAAACCAATTTTGTTACTTGTGGATTTAAAATATTTTTTAGGACTTGGAAAAATTTCTTCATTCAAGTTGATGTAATTATGGATAGCTTTCCTGATAACAACCATTAAATTACCGTAACTTATGGCTTATTCTTGGTGCTTAGGTAAGCAGAGGGCCTGCTGCCCAAGGAGAACTTGGTGCATATCATTTTTCCAGGGATGGAAATACTGTGGTCCAAGTAGACAGAATTCTGTTTTTACTCTTGAGTCCTAGATCATGGAGGGAATGAATGACGTGGTCATCCTTCAAATACTTGTTCTTCTTTTTGTTTGGGTTGCATAGCAAGCAATATAGTTACTCTCTTGTGAAGATTTCCTCATTTCTGTTTCTCATTTCAGTTCTCAGAGTTTTAGTTTTGTCCTTTTCACATTGCTGAGTCAATCAGTAAACATTACCGATGATTTAATTGCAGTCAAATCCAGCGGGCATTTCCTAGCCCTACCTCACAGGACCCTTTGTCTGCCTTTGACATCTGTTATTTCCAAACTGATATTTCTCCATGGAGTCTCTCTTTTCTTGGCATTTAAAATGATTCATCTGTAAGTATTTATTTGTCTTTAAATGATGAAGTCTGTTTTGTTTTGTTTCCTTTTCTTCTTTTTTCCTTTTTTTTTTTTTTTTTTTTTGAGACAGTCTCACTCTGTTGCCCAGGCTGAAGTGCAGTGGCGTGATCTCGGCTCACTGCAAGCTCCGCCTCCTGGGTTCACGCCATTCTCCTGCCTCAGCCTCCTGAGTAGCTGGGACTACAGGCACCCACCACCATGCCCAGCTAATATTTTGTATTTTTAATAGAGACGGGGTTTCACCATGGTCTTGATCTCCTGACCTCATGATCTGCCCGCCTCCGCCTCCCAAAGTGCTGGGATTACAGGCGTGAGCCACTATGCCCGGCCTTCTTTTTTTCTTTTTTTGAGATAGGGTCTTGCTCTGTCACCCATGCTGGAGTGTAGAGACGTTCTCACAACTCACTGCAGCCTCAATCTCCTGGGCTCACACGATCCTCCTGCCTCAGCCTCCCGCGTAGCTGGGACTACAGGTGCACGCTGCCACACCCAGCTAATTTTTTTGTATTTTAGTAGAGACTGCGTTTCACCGTGTCACTCTGAGGCTGGTCTCAAACTCCTGAGCTCAGGCAATCTGCCCGCCTCGGCCTCCCAAAGTACTAGGATTGCAGGCGTGAGCCACTGCTCCCAGCCTAGAGATGTATTCTCACTGTATTGCTCAGGCTGGTCTCAAACTCCTGGCCTCAAGCAATCCTTTCACTTTGGCCTCCCAAAGTGCTATAAGATTACAGGTGTAAGCCACCACACCTGGCCAATAAGGAATCTTTTTAAAAGGGGCTAGGAATAACCCATAATACTCCCTTTCTTAATACATGTGGCAGTTGAGTTAAATCTTTCAATAGTTCCCATAGTATGTCTCTTGCGTGCTCATTGTTTTGAAGAAACTGAGTTGGTTATCCTCAGTTTAGATTGTGTTACCCTTGTTTCACCTTTAGCACATTTAAAAAAAAACATCTTGTATGCCTTGTAAAATTGGTAGTTTGATCTGGAAGTCTAATCAGGTTTATGTTCAATTCTTTTCACACAGCTGTACCATACGTGGCATTTGTCTACTTCTGGAGGCACGTGTTACCTTCTTTGTTTTTGTGAACTTAAGAACTATCGACTATTGATTATTGCTGTGATTTACTAATTCATTAGGGGAGGCAAAATGGTGATCTGCTAATTCTACCATTTCTTTATTTACTAGCCAAAATAACTTTCTTTTCTTTTCTTGTTTTGGAAACAGAGTCGCACTATGTTACCCAGGCTGGCACGTTTATGGCTCACTGCAGCCTCAAACTCCTGTGCTCAAGTGATCCTCCCACTTCAGCCTCCCAAGTAGCTGAAAGTATAGTCATGTGCCACAATGCCCAGCTAATTTTTTAATTTTTAGTAGAGACAGGTTTCGCTATGTTGCCCAGGCTGGTCCTGAACTCCTGGGCTCAAGTGATCCTCTTCTTTGACCTCCCAGTGTTGGGATTATAGGCCTGAGCCATCACAGCTGGCCTAGAATACTTTTCTGAAGATAAATTTCTATTCTCTATTTGGTTATGTAATTCATGCAGGAAAGACAGTTTCTAAAATATTGAGTAGGCTTCTAAGCAGGAAGGTTTTTTTGTTTTGTTACCATTATGAGCTCATGGGTTTAAACAGATAGTAAATATTTCAGTACATCGAAGTTGTGATTCTTTTAGAAAATTAAATGGCTCCATCTTTGGCCAGATGGAATCCCTTTAAGTTGGTTTCTGAGTCCTTTTGAAATATATTTGATATATTTGATAGCAAATATATACATGTAATATGTATTTGATAGCATTATTTTCTGTTCAGCATTTCGTTTTGAAATCATTTCAAATTTTCAGAAAAATTGCAAAGATTTTACAAAGAAATACCAGATACTTCGTTTTGTTCAGATACTTCATTCTTAACATTTTCCCACAATCATTTATATGGATATATACATATATGTGTGTATATGTATTTATATTTTTTTTCTGAACTATTTGGGAGTGTCATGTCTCTTTACCCTATAAAGTTTTACATTATATCTCATAAAATCAAGAACATTCTATTAAATATCCATAGCACGATAATTGAATTCAGGAAATTTGTCATTGATTTAATACTTTTATCTCAACTATAGTTCATTTTCCAGTTTTTGCCAATTTCCCAATAATTTCCTTAATAGCAATTTTTAATTTTTGGTAGAAGATTCAGTCTAGGACTGTCAATTGCCTTTAGTTTTCATGCTTTTTAAGTCTGTTTAATATGGATTTGTTCCTCAGTGCCATTATAAATTTAAGAATACAGGCCAGTGATTTTATAGAAGTCTTTAAATTTAGGTTTCCCTGATATTTCTTCATGATTAGATTTAGATTGTGAATTTTTGTCTGGAATGCTACATGGAACCTCTTAAATTTATGGCGTAGAATAGGATCTGTCTTGGGAAAATTCTACGCATCTTGAGAAGATGGCTTGTTCTGCTCTGGTTGGGTAGAGTGTTTGATAAATGTTAATGAGATCAAGTTGGTTGGTTGTGTTGTTGAGGTGTACTATATCCTTGTTTATTGTGTGCCTATTTGTATCAGGCACACAGGGAGAGGGGACTGAAATCTCCTGCTGCAATTGTGGTTCTGTTTCTCTTTGCAATTTTACCACTTTTTGCTTTATGTGTTATATTAGATACATAAATGTTCAAGGTTGTTACGTCCTGTTGATTAATAAACCACTTTGTAAAATGGCCTTCCTTATCCCTGCTAATATTCCAGGCTGTGAAATGTACTTTGTTATTTATGTAGCATTCTTTTTAGTAATACATGCATGGTATATCTTATTCCATCCTTTTACTTTTAACGTATTTGCATCTTTATATATAAAGTATTATTTCTTGTAGGCAGCAAGATTTAGATCTTGCTTGTTTTCATCAGTCTATTTCTGTCTCATAATTGGGGATGTATAGACTGTTTACATGTAATGTGATTATTGATAAAACTAGTTAGGTTATAGTCCATTGTCTTTGCTTTCTTTTAGTCTCATCTTCTTTGTTTCTTTTTAAAATGTCTTTGTTTGTCTTCCTTCCTTTTGATTAATTGAGAATGTTTTATGATTCTACTTTTATGTCTTTTGTTGGGTTTTTAGCTATCACACTGTTTTGTTATTTTAGTGAGTTAGAATTTATAGTGTGCAACTTTAATTATCATAGTTTATTCTTAAGTAATGTACCATTTTTCTTAGAGTAAGAGAAGCTTAACAATAGGATACTTCCATTTGTCTCCTCTTGGTCTGTACACCATTGTTCATTTTATTTTTACAGGTGGTATCAGTGCCACACAGAATCTATTACATTGTTGTTAATTAAACTGTTATCTTTTATTTGTTTGTTTGTTTGTTTATTTATTTATTTTGAGACAGAGTCTCACTCTGTCCCCCATGGTGGAGTGCAGGGGTGTGATCTCGGCTCACTGTAACCTCTGCCTCCTGGGTTCAAGTGATTCTCCTGCCTCAGCCTCCCGGGTAGCTGGGATTACAGACACCCACAACCATACCTGGCTAATTTTTATATTTTTAGTAGAGACGAGGTTTCGCAATGTTGGCCAGGCTGGTCGCAAACTCCTGACCTCAGGTGACCTGTCTGCCTCAGCCTCCCAAAGTGCTGGGATTACAGGTGTGAGCCACCACACCCGACCCAGTTATCTTTTAAAGAGATTTAAATAATGAAAGAAAATAGGCAGTTACCATTTCTGGTACTCTTCATTCCTTTGTGTAAATCTAAATTTTTATTTGCTGTCATTTTACTTCTGCCTGAAGGACTTTCTTTAACATTTCTTCTAGTTGATGATGAATTCTTGTATGTCTGCAAATGTCTTCATTGTCTTTCCTTTTAAAGGTGTTTTTGCTGGATTTTTCTCTGCAGTGCTTTAAATATGTTTCTCTATCGTCTTCCTGCTTACATTTTTTTCTAAGAGAAATCTGATGTCATACTCATCTTTGTTCCCCTGTATATAACATGTCTTTTTGTCTTCCCTCCCTTATTGTTTTAAACTTTTTATCATTAGTTTGGGGCAATTTGATTGCAATATGTCATGGTATCATTTTTTTCATGTTTCTGTTTTGGGGATCATTGAACTTCTTGGATCTTGGGTTTATGGTGTCATCACTTTGGGAACATTTTTATCATTTTTTCTTCAAATATCCACCACCTCCCCTCCATTGATTCTTGTTGCCTGTATATTAGGCCACTTGAAATTTTCCCACAACAGACTGTTGCTCTTTATTTGCTTTTAATTGTTTGTTCTGTTTCATTTTATGTAACTTCTGTTGCTATCTTTATATTCACTAATGTCTTTTTTCCACGATGCTGTTAATCTTGTCCAGTTTAATTTTCATCTCAGATATTCTAGTTTCTATCTGTAGAAAGTTCACATGGGTCTTTTTTACATCTTGCCTGTCTCAATTTTTTTGAACATTTGGAATAGAATGATGAACTCTCTCAGTGCTCTGTGCCAGTTGTAAACTCTGTGTCAATTCTGGGCCAGTTTTGATGGACTGATTCTTTTCTTCCTTATGGGTTGCAATTTCCTGCCCATTTTCCCATCTTGCAACTCTTTCTCCTCACATCTGCCTCTGTTCTTCTTCCCTGCTCCGTGGCCTGGTAATGCTCAAGGCAGAAGTTGATTGGTTCACCTTGTTTATTTCCCATCACTCATAGATAACTCTACTGCCTGATAGTCAGTGCCTTGAAAACCATTGCTTCAGCCCAGGCGTGGTGGCTCATACCTGTAATCACAGCACTTTGGGAGGCTGAGGCAGGTGGATCACGAGGTCAGGAGTTCGAGACCAGCCTGGCCAACATGGTGAAGCCCCGTCTCTACTAAAAGTACAAAAATTAGCTAGGCGTGCTAGTGCACACCCATAATCCCAGCTACTCGGGAGGCTGAGGCAGGAGAATCACTGGAACCCGGGAGACGGAGGTTGCAGTGAGCCAAGATTGTGCTGTATCACTCTAGTCTGGAAGACGAGAGTGAGACTTCGCCAAAAAAAAAAAAATTGCTTCATATATGTTCTCCGTTTTATGTTTCTTTCTGTTTTTGTTTTTTTGTTGTTGTTCTTTGGTATGTGCTGTTTCAGGTTAGAGGGTATATCCAGTACCTGTTAGTTTATCACAACTGAGGGCAGAAGTCCTAATGTCTCTCTATATATATTTTTTCTAATATACGTATTTTTTCTTTGTAGAGATAGGGTCTTGCTATGTTGCCAAGACTGGTCTCAAACTCCTGGCCTCAATCAGTCCTTCTGCCTCAGCTTTCCACAGTGCTGGGATTACAGGCATGAGCTACCGCACCTGGCCTGGATCCAGTTTTATCCATGTCCAAATGATTTTTTTCCCTGAGCTGTTTTTGATTTTCTTCCACCTCATATGAACTGTAGTGTCAGTTTATCTAGTTCCAGGAAAAAGCTTTTTGGTATTTTTATTGGGATTGCATATTTATAAAGTAATTTAGGGTAACTGATTAAGTTGACCTTAATAATACAACTAATTTTTTTTTTTTTTTTTTTTGGATTTTTAATAGAGATGGAGTTTCACCATGTTGACCAGGCTGGTCTCAAACTCCTGACCTCAGGTGATCTGCCTGTCTCGGCCTCCCAAAGTTTTGGGATTATAGGCGTGAGCCACCATGCCCAAGCACTTTTACTTTTTCTTATATTCCTCTATTGTTTTCTCTTCTCTAATTGTAGATAGTGAGCATTTTATTAATACCTTGTTCTTGATCTTAGTGGGAAGGTATGTCATTTTTCCCTGTTAAGTAAAATCCTGACTTTTGGACCAAGAAGACTGAGGCGTAAATTGTGTGTGTGTGTGTGTGTGTGTGTGTACACGCAAACTGTATATATGTGCTTGTGTGTAATTGAAATATGTATGTCACATATATATCATACGTACTATTGCATATTAGGGTACAATAGTTATATTTGTGTATATACATAATATTGATGTTAATGAAGTTTCTATTTTCTTTAGTTTGTTTTTTTAAATCAGCTTTTTCTGTCAAGCTTTTTCAAGTATCTTTGTGGATACAAGACTTTTCTTCTTTGCTGTGTTATAGTGGCTTGTCATATTAATAGATTTCCAAATATTAAACTAGTCAAATGGGAATAAGTCCCATTTGGCTGTTGTATATTATGTTTTTAAACTGATACTGGATTTTGTTTGGTTATGTTTCATTTTGGGTATTTGTATTGATGTAAGTGGTATTGGCATGTAATTTTATGTTGTTTATTGGTTGATCAGTCTTCTAACCCCTACCGCCTTCTTACATTCTGGACTAACTTAACCCAGAAGGTTATAGCTCTCTCTCAGTGATTTTATCAGCTCCTGTGGCCTGCCTATGGATAAGCTTGGGTGTCCTGCTTTAGTTTCTCAGCCCAGCAGCCTAGTGGCTCTGCCTCTGCTATCTCTTGGGATCTACCTGGTCCTAGCTGTATCACTGGGTTTGAACCCCTTGTTGATATGTTCTTTATAAATAATAGGATAATGCAACATGCTTACTGGGCACTTTCTTTTTCTAAACTACAAGTTTGGGCAGGGCATGCTGGCTGAAGCCTGTAATCCCAACACTTTGGGAGACCAAGGCAGGTGGATTGCTGGAGCCCAGGAGTTTTGTATTTTTCTTTTTTTTTTTTTTTTTTTTTTTTTTTTTTTTTTGAGATAAGGTCTCGCTCTGTTGCCTAGGCTGGAGTGCGATGTTGTGTTCACAACTCACTGAAGCCTTGACCTCCCAGGCTCAAGCGATCCTCCTGCCTTCGCCTCCCAAGTAGCTGGAACTACAGGCATGTGCCATGATGTCCAGCCAATTTTTTAAAAAAAATTTTATTTTTAGCAGAGATGAGGTCTTACTGTGTTGCCCAAGCTGGTTTCGAACTCCTGAGCTCAAACAATCTTCCCACCTCAGCCTCCCAAAGTGCTAGGATTATAGGCATGAGTCACCATGCCCAGCCCCAACCTCTTAAAAATTGAAGCTGCTTCATGTTTGCCATTGGTACTTTTTACACCTCATCATATTCTTCCCCTTCATCCCATAGAATACACAGTGCATCTTTAAGGACTTCCAGTTAACTGAGTCTGAAGCCTAATATGATGGCATAAAGTTAAAATAATTTGATTCTCTTTTTTTAAATCATTCTGCACCTTGTCTGCATTACTCTAATAACAGCTTTGGGCATTCATTCATTTAATGAATACTTATTGCTGTAAGATTGAGATGTTTGAGATAAAACTCTGCCATGCAGATAGCCAGAGGCCACTGGCCATGAGAATAAAAGAGCCAGAAGAACAAGGAGTTGAAACTAGGTGAGAGCCCCAAAGCAGTGAGTTAGGAAGAAGAAGACCAGGAACTGAGTGGTGGACACTCCAACATGAAGAGGTCCAGGAGAAGGGGAGGGTCTGGCAGCAAAGAAGACTAAAAGAAGTGACCAGGAGTAAAATGCATATGTTTGTTTACATGTTTATCTCCTTATTAGGTTGTCCACTTTTTGAGAGCAGGCATGATGTTTCACTCATATCCCCAAAACTCAGTTCAGTTTCAAAATAGGAGTTCAGTTGTGTTTGGGGTTTTTGTTTTTGTGGGTAATATATATTTTATATATATATATATGTGTGTGTGTGTACATATACACACGTATATATACGTGTATATACATGATCCCAAAGGATATATGTTTCCAATATGATTTCCAATATGATTTCCCTTCCATAATCTGTAACATAAAATAAGGTATACAATGTTCATGGTTAACTTTACCAGTGAGCTTTGTAAAATGTTATCCCCCCATCCCTTTTCCATATTTCCCAATTCTGATCATGTTGCCATTACAGGGGCCAGTGTCATTCAAAGATGTGGCTGTGGATTTCACCCAGGAGGAGTGGCAGCAACTGGACCCTGATGAGAAGATAACATACAGGGATGTGATGTTGGAGAACTATAGCCATCTAGTTTCTGTGGGTGAGGATAGCTTGCTTTCTGAATGCTCTCGGTTGAATGGGGTTTTATCCTTGAATTTGAAGAAATAAGTGATGACACCATTTAATTCCTTGTGGGCACTAGCTGGAGTATTTATATTACTATTCATTAAAAGGTTCTAACTTTGATAAGGTAAAAAATGGAGCACTTCTGTTATGCAGCTTATGAGGTAGCAACATCTTGTACTTCGGAGATTCTGAAGCCAAGCAGCTTGCCCAAGTCCTCCTTCTTTTCCCATTAACAGGGTATGATATCACCAAGCCAAACGTCATCATTAAGTTGGAGCAGGGAGAAGAGCCGTGGATAATGGAAGGTGAATTTCCATGTCAACATAGTCCAGGCAAGTTAGTAGAGTATCAAATGTTAAAAAATGCTCATCCCAGACCTTTGGGAGTGACTAAAGAGTTGTTGACATGTATTCAGTACCCTCAGGCACACCTCCCAACACCCAAATATCACTTTCCTTCCCACACACATACATGAACTCTTCTGTTGATTTTACATTTGATTTACATTGGTAGGGATTTTTTCCATTCTAACCTGTACTGGAGACCTATTCACTTCCTCCTTCTCCAGCATTATTGGTAACTTACTCCCTCGCCATTACAGAATTGTTGTGGGGTTTTGTTTGTTTGTTTGTTTTTTGGAGACAGAGTCTTGTTCTGTCACCCAGGCTGGAGTACAGTGGTGCGATCTCAGCTCACTGCACCCACTACCTCCCAGGTTCAAGCAATTCTCCTTCCTCAGCCTCCTGAGTAGCTGGGATTACAGGTGCATGCTACCATGCCTGGCTAATTTTTGTATTTTTAGTAGAGACGAGGTTTCACCGTGTTGGCCATGCTGGTCTTGAACTCCTGGCCTCAAGTGATCCACCCACCTCAGCCTCCCAAAGTGCTAAGATTACAGTCCTGAGCCACTGCTCCCAGCCTTACAGAATTGTTTTGTTTTGGGGCATTCAGAAGTCTGACATAAAAATTAACTTGAGACTTTTATCTTCATTCTTTTTTATCTTCCATTTTCTTTCCTTCCTTCCTTTAAAAATACCTTGGACTTATTTTCTGCCCTTAATTTTATTTACGTCTTTAGGCATTCAGATACCAAAACCTCATCTTCCACCTATGCTTATGAATTCAGTCACAGCTTGTAGTGTACGTCATTTCCCAAAGTCCATGCTCAGTTGATGTGACAATATAGCACTCCTCAGCTTTCCTCTCTTTCCCCAGTGCTCATTTATCACCTGTCTGTGTGTTCATTTCCCCTTCCCCATAACTGGAATCATGCTCTGTCCGTAGTAGACATTCAGGAAGTGTGAATTTCATAAGTGAATATCTGTTCCTTTTCTTGCCTTTTCAGGAGTGTCACCCTAGGACCTGTTTTCCACTTTTTTGGTTTTCTTTGTATCCCTTAAAAGAGTTTATCTGATCTCAACTTCTAAGACCTTTTTTCCTGTGTATTTTTGCAGCTTGCCTCCAAATTGATATGTCTAACACTTTTAACCAGAAGTCTAGTTGAATATTTTGCTTGATAACAGCAGTACCAGTGAGACAGTTCACTTCCTTCCTTCTCAGAATGTCTGATGATAAACTGTGCACATTCCAAAATCATGAATTCTGTCTACCTTCCTCACCTCCCAGTATTTGATTGTGCTAGTCTTCTCTCCATGGTTTGTATTCTTTGTCCTTTGTGAAATGCTTTGCAGATCATCAGCACATTCAGTTCCTTTTGACATTAATGTTCACTATTCTCCCATACCTGGATTACAGTGGATCCATCTTCCATTCAAATGATCATTGTCGTTTTCCTTCATCTGCATTTTACTTGCCCAGATAATGCATATTTTCTCTCCCTCCCTCCCTCCCTTCCTTCCATTTTGAGATGGAGTCTCGCTCTTGTTGCCCAGGCTGGAGTGCAATGGCACAATCTCGGCTCACTGCAGCATTCCTCCCCCAGGTTCAAGCGATTCTCCTGCCTCAGCCTCCCAAAGTAGCTAGGATTACAGGCGCATGCCACCATGCCTGGCTAATTTTTATATTTTTAGTAGAGATGGGGTTTCACCATATGGGTCAGGCTGGTCTCTAACTCCTGACCTTGTGATCCACCTGCCTCGGCCTCTCAAAGTGCTGGGATTACAGGTCTGACCCACTGTGCCCAGCCTATTTATTTATTGAGACAGAGTCTCTGTAACTGAGGCTGGAGTGCAGTGGTGCAATCTTGGCTCAGGATAACCTCTGCCTCCCAGATTCAAGTGATTCTTGTGCCTCAGCCTCCCGAGTAGCTGGGATTACAGGCATGCACCATCAACGCCCGGCGTGTTTTTGTTTTTGTTTTTTTTTTTGAGACGGAGTCTCGCTCTGTCACCCAGGCTGGAGTGCAGTGGCCGGATCTCAGCTCACTGCAAGCTCCGCCTCCTGGGTTTACGCCATTCTCCTGCCTCAGCCTCCCAAGTAGCTGGGACTACAGGTGCCCGCCACCTCGCCCAGCTGGTTTTTTGTATTTTTTAGTAGAGACGGAGTTTCACCGGGTTAGCCAGGATGGTCTCGATCTCCTGACCTCGTGATCCGCCCGTCTTGGCCTCCCAAAGTGCTGGGATTACAGGCTTGAGCCACCGCGCCCGGCCGATTTTTGTATTTTTAATAGAGACAGGGTTTCAGTCTGTTGGCCAGAAGTTCAACAGAGTGATCTGCCCTCCTCAGCTTCCCAAAGTGCTGAGATTACAGGCATGAGCCACTACACCCAGCCCCTTCATTTAATTTTAAATTGTGGTTTAAAAAACACATAACATGGCCCAGCACGGTGGCTCACGCCTATAATCCCAGCACTTTGGGAGGCCGAGGCAGGTGGATCACGAGGTCAGGAGATCGAGACCATCCTGGCGAACACGGTGAAACCCCATCTCTACTAAAAATACAAAGAAATTAGCCAGGCATGGTGGCAGGCATCTGTAGTCCCAGCTACTTGGGAGGCCGAGGCAGGAGAGTGGCATGAACCCGGGAGGCAGAGCTTGCAGTGAGTAGAGATTGCCGCTGCACTCCAGCCTAGGCGACAGAGCAAAACTCCGTCTCAAAACAAACAAACCAAAAAAAACACGTAACATGCAATTTACCATCTTAACCATTTTTAAGTGTACAGTAATGTTAACTGTATTTGCATTGTTGAGCAATAAACTTTAGAACTTTATGTTTTACATTTGAGCTTAAAAGGTTAACTCCTTGAAGTTTCCTTCATGATTTGTTGACCACTCCAGTCTTTCCTTCTCTTAATACCTATTCCACTCAGCGATTGTTTCCACAAAAAGTTAGATATGATTATATACTCCAATATGATTATACACTCTGATAGGATTATATATTCTGAGATTGTGTGTTCTGATAGGATTCTATGCTGTGATAGGAGTGGTATATGCTCTGAGTATAAGCTCTGATAGGAGTATATGCTCTGTGATTCTATGCTTTGATAGGAATATATGCTCTAAATGATTATATAGGTACATATATTTGTTGCTTGAGCTTCTTCTACCAGAATTATAATCCTCCAAAGAGGAAAGACCTTTTTACTTTTCTTGCTTTGATAATGCAACATACAGTAGGTATTCAGTGGGTTTTTTTATTGACTTGCCAAGGAGCTAGGTAAAAGAAAGATCTTTATCATTAATCCATTGAGAGATCATTTATTCTGAACTATAGATTCTGATAAAACAGATAGGGGTTAGATTAGAACCTGTAAGCACCCATCAGATTAGGAACTACTTTAATTTCTGTTCAGAGAGATACAAAGAAAATATGAATACTTTCCAGGAGCATAGGTGTTGGTTAGGAAATAGGATCATAGCTGCATGAACTATAAAATTCAGCTTTCACATGGAAAATTTATACTCCAATGCACATTGTGCAACTTTATGTAAAAGCTATTTTAAAATGTAAGGGAAAGAGATTCAATGAACTGGGAAGAGATTTGATAAGTGTCTTCAACTTTCCCCCAAAGTATAGATAGATTTTGAGTATAGCCAACACCAGAGGTCAAACTGAGCGGGGAAGATCACTAGCACAGACTTGTGGCTGAGAATATGCAAGGCATAGCCTAGGCTTCCAGGAGCAGAAGATGTTGGCAGATTAGTGGAATGCTAGCTTGGATATATATCATGAATCCAGGTAGTGAAAAATATCATTAATAACCTTTCTGTTTCTTCTGTTGGAGTTTGGGGTGCTGGAGCTCAGAGATGTTGTAGATTTCTGAGCAGAGTACCATCAGGGTTGCTTTGAATGTGGGTGATAGCAGCTAACAATAGTTTAGTGGATCCAAAAATGTGTAAGATACATAAAAATAAAAGTACATCATAGGGGCAGCTTTAGGAATCTGAGATACAAGATTTTACACCAAATGAAACCCAGGAGTTTGGGAACTCTTGTTTGTATTCAGAATTAGGTAAAAGAATTATAGAGACATGAATGGTTTTAGGAAATTTAAGTCAGCAAATTGAAAGAAAATTAATGGCTGAACTTAATGATCATTTGTTTTATGTTATAAACTGTTCTAAGCAGTTTACATGTACTAATTCAGTCCTTTGACAACCCCATGATTTAGGCACTCGTATTCACACTGAATTCAGATGAGGGAAACTGCATCACAGTTACGTAACTTGACCACGGTGCCTTAGTTAGTAAATTGTTGGGGGTTTGAACTGAGGTGGCCTGCTTTGGTGTTCATGCTCTTAACCACTGTGCTTTATTGTGCAATCAGGGAAAGCAGAATTTAATGGCTAAGAAGGTTAGCTAGTATTAAATACGACTTTCAGAACACTTCAAAGATCTGATCTTGGGTTTTTTGTTTTGTTTTTTATTTTTCTTTTTTTAGTAGAGACAGGGTTTTGCATGTTGCCCAGACTGGTCTCAAACTCCTGAGCTCAGGCAATCCACCCGCCTTGGGCCCCCAAAGTGCTAGGATTACAGGCGTGAGCCACCATGCCCAGCATGATCTTGTTTTTAAGATACCCGCTGGCTGGCCACTGTGGCTCATGCTTGTAATCCCAGCACTTTGGGAGGCTGAGGTGGGTGGATCACCTGAGGTCAGGAGTTCAAGACCAGCCGGGGCAACATGGTGAAACTCTGTCTCTACTAAAAATACAAAAATTAGCTGGGGGCGGTGGTGTGTGCCTGTAATCCCAGCCAGTTGGGAGGCTGAGGCAGGAGAATCACTTGAGCCTGGGAGGTGGAGGTTGCAGTGAGCCAAGATTGTGCCATTGTACTCCAGCCTGGGTGACACAGCGAGACTCCATCTCAAAAAAAAAAAAAAAAAAAAAAAAAGATACCTTGCCCTCTGGTCTAGCTTACATTTCTTTTGGACATTCACTTGCCTGGGTCTCCTCCAGATGAATGCGAATCTTCTCTGTAAACATGAAGAAATCAGAGCATTCAGAATGTTTATTTGCATTTGTATGCAGACTAGTAAGGCACAGATTTTGGAAGGGTCTAGGCTAGTGGGGATGCTACCATCGTATCTTGATATGAAGCAATATCTCGCAGTTTAATATAAATTGTAATAGATGTTTCCCAAATGTAATCCATAATGGATTTCCTTTGTATGGAGACCTAGCACCTGTTTTTGTTCCTCCTGATTCTATTTGATCTAAATCCTCCCATCTTTGCCTGGATCTGGCACACTTTCAGCCACTTCTCTGCTCATCATTTGGTTTTATTTCACCTTTTCTACCAAAGTTTGAAACATAATATTTGTAAAGCAACAAAGTTACCTGTATTCAATATGAAGTTGCTCTTCTATTTTCTACCACTATCTCATCTTTATCCTTTCACCGTGTGTGTGTGTGTGTGTGTGTGTGTGTGTGTTTATGTTTTGTATTAGAAATCAAAGGACAAAGAGAACTATGCATTTGTAATTATTTTTATTTATGGAGATTGGCTCTAAAGCCAGAGTCAACCCCACAATGGGGGCTCTTGAGTACCAGTACCTTTCCATGGCTAGTGTGTTTAGATTTACAAAGTTTGTTTACTATTTTTCCTTTTTAGAAGTCTGGAAATTTGATGACCTGATAGAGAGAATCCAAGAAAATGAAGATAAACATTCAAGGCAAGCTGCTTGTATCAACAGCAAAACCCTGACTGAAGAGAAAGAGAATACATTTTGTCAAACTTATATGGAAACAAGCCTTGTCCCTTCAAGCATAATAGCTCATAATTGTGTCTCATGTGGAAAGAATTTAGAATCTATTTCAGAATTAATTAGTAGTGACGGAAGCTATGCCAAGACAAAACCTGATGAGTGTAATGAATGTGAGAAAACATATCATGGAGAGAAAATGTATGAATTTAATCAAAATGGGGATACCTATTCTCAAAATGAAGAAAATATTCTTCAGAAAATTAATATTTTGGAGAAACCCTTTGAATATAATGAATGCATGGAAGTCTTAGACAATGAGGCTGTTTTTGTTGCTCATAAGAGAGCTTACGTGGGGGAGAAGCCCTATGAGTGGAATGATTCTGGACCAGACTTCATACAGATGTCAAATTTTAATGCATATCAGAGATCACAAATGGAAATGAAGCCTTTTGAATGCAGTGAATGTGGAAAATCCTTCTGTAAAAAGTCAAAATTCATCATCCACCAGAGGGCTCACACAGGAGAGAAACCTTATGAATGTAATGTATGTGGGAAATCCTTCAGCCAAAAGGGAACCCTCACTGTACATCGGAGATCACACTTAGAGGAGAAGCCCTATAAATGTAATGAATGTGGGAAAACCTTTTGTCAGAAGTTACACCTCACTCAGCACCTAAGAACTCATTCAGGAGAGAAACCCTACGAATGTAGTGAATGTGGGAAAACCTTCTGCCAAAAGACACATCTCACCCTACACCAGAGGAATCATTCAGGAGAGAGGCCCTATCCATGTAACGAATGTGGGAAATCCTTCTCCCGCAAGTCCGCACTCAGTGATCATCAGAGAACTCACACAGGAGAGAAGCTTTATAAATGTAATGAATGTGGGAAATCCTACTACCGAAAGTCTACCCTGATTACACATCAGAGAACACACACGGGAGAGAAGCCCTATCAGTGTAGCGAGTGTGGGAAATTCTTTTCTCGGGTGTCATACCTCACTATACATTATAGAAGTCATTTAGAAGAGAAACCCTATGAATGTAATGAATGTGGCAAAACTTTCAATTTAAATTCAGCCTTCATTAGACATCGGAAAGTACACACGGAAGAGAAATCCCATGAATGTAGTGAATGTGGAAAGTTCTCTCAGTTGTCATATCTCACCGACCATCATACAGCTCATTTAGGAGAGAAACCCTATGAATGTAATGAATGTGGGAAAACCTTCCTTGTAAATTCAGCCTTTGATGGGCACCAGCCACTTCCAAAAGGGGAGAAATCCTATGAATGTAATGTATGCGGAAAGTTATTCTCTGAGTTATCATACTATACTGAACATTATAGAAGTCATTCAGAAGAGAAACCTTATGGATGTAGCGAATGTGGGAAAACCTTTTCCCATAATTCATCCCTGTTCAGACATCAAAGAGTACACACAGGCGAGAAACCCTATGAATGTTACGAATGTGGAAAATTCTTCTCTCAGAAATCATATCTCACCATACATCATCGAATTCATTCAGGAGAGAAACCCTATGAATGTAGTAAATGTGGAAAAGTCTTCTCTCGGATGTCAAACCTCACTGTCCACTACAGAAGCCATTCAGGAGAGAAACCCTATGAATGTAATGAATGTGGGAAAGTCTTTTCTCAGAAGTCATACCTCACTGTACACTATAGAACTCATTCAGGAGAGAAACCCTATGAATGTAATGAATGTGGGAAAAAGTTCCACCACAGATCAGCCTTCAATAGCCATCAGAGAATTCACAGAAGAGGAAATATGAATGTACTTGATGTGGAAAGTCTCTGAAGTCAGATCTCAATTTTTAGAAAACTCTCTGAATATAATGAATATGGAAAATCCAATAGAAAGTCAAAGTGTTTATCTGAGGGTTCATGTTCCTGAATGGTGAGAAGCATTTAGGCGTTAGATTCATTTTAATCTGGATTTTCACAGAGAAGAATCCCGAAGAATGTAACAAGAAGCAAAACCTTCAGCAAGATCATACGACTCATCAGACACTAGATAATTTATGCAGAAGTGAAGTTTTATAAATATTTAATATTTATTTTGGATTCAAATTGTATTTACATATCAGGGAATCATACAAAGGCAAAATCTGTCAATATGGTGAATGTGGAAAATATATTGTCTTGGAAATTTGTTCTACTAAAAGCCATATTTCTAATGTAAAATCAGGTGTTTATAGGAAAGATCTCAGAGGCTATAAGCTCTGAATAAATCTTCGTTGTATAAAATGAAGTTTTTAAATTATCAGGAGTTGATCATGAGGACAGTAGCATTAAATAAGTGTATGGCCATTTTTTATCATGTCTTTAAAATGCTATCTAATGGTAATTCTATGCAAGTTTGGAATTGGGCAACTTGTGAAGAGGCAGTTTTCTTATTTGAATATTAGGATGGCAAATGTACTAAGACAGGATATATTGTTGGTCAGATAATATTTAGTAGGTATAAAATGGTAAAATACCTAGTTTTCTATTTAGAGGAATTTACAAATGGGTTTTTAACAAATGCCTCATTAGTAGAAGAGGCAGTGTTTTTGTAAAGTTTTCAACTGCATCTGAGCAAGATAAGATTTTCTAAAAGACTATTTTGATAAACTATACATAACATAATTTGGAATTAAGTCTGTTTCAGTGAAAGAGAACAAGCATACTGCCCATACTCTAAAATATCCCCAGCTCTCACACCACCCATGTTTTTTAACCCATAGTTTTCAGTGTGCCTAGTGCCAATATTTTGTAATTTAGAAATTTTATTCAGAAACTTCTCTTTGATACAAATACAGTGTCATTGTTGTGTGCATTCCCCTTTTTCCCAGTATTTTGGAACAAATTGATTCAAGTTTCTAGCAGATATTTTTTGGTCAATTAACTTAATGTCCTCACTCCATTTCTTGCTGGAACAGTTTAGGTAGCTACTGCTTCTTCACATTACACAGGGGAATCCTGATTAGTCAAAATAATAATGATTCCATTCTCTTTGCCAGTAACTTGTTTTATAGTGGTCATATGACCAGATACTGGGTAAACAAAACAAAGATCATTTGTTCTGGAAACAGGTAAAATGGTAATCAAATAGATTGTGTTCCAGGAGTGCAAAGGTGGCTTAATATTCACAAATCAGTTGCTATTGTACACCACCTGTAGAAAAGTAATCTGGCATGCAGAACATTCTTATGGTAAAGTTAATGTTCATTTATGATCTTAGCAAATGATGGATTGAAAGGGACTTCCTTAATTGCATAAACAGACTTCAACAAACAGTATGATGAAATAGTGAACATTTCTCCTAAGATTATAAAAATAAGACAAGGATATCTGCTGTCAATGATTTTATTCAGCATCGTTCAGAAGGACCTAACCAGAAAACTAATGCAAGAAACAGAAACAAAAGGCATAAAGATTAGAAAAGAAGTAAAATTTTAAAAAAGAAAAAGAATATAAATCTCTATTTGCAGATGCCATGAGTAAATTTGGTAAGTTCCCTGCATAAAAGTTATGCAAAAAGCGTTTTATGATATACCAGCAAAAATCAAGGAAAATGAAATTTTGAAAAGCAGTGCCACTTAAATGATCCCTCAAGTGCCTAGGGGGGAAAAATGAGTTAATAAGCTTTGAAGAACTGTATCCAGAAAAGAAAATTACAAAGGAGGAGAGGGATAGGATTCCAGGACAATCTCAAAACTGTTGCTTTTTCCCTAAATTCATTGCAACCTTAATTAAAATCCTAGCAAATTCTTTAATGTAAATAAACAAGCTAATTCTAGAATTCATATGCATATTCAAAAGGCCAATAATTGTCAAAGCTATCTTGTAGAATGGACAGAGAGGATTGATATTTCCAAATATCAAGACCTGTTATAAAGCCACATAAATTATGATGGTGTTATTTTGGCACAAGGATGAAAAAACTGACTAGTGGAATAGCATACAGATTCAAAAGTAGACCCACATGTATACCATCACCTGACTTTTGAGAAAGGTGACATTGAAGTGTAGTGGGGGAAAGGGTGTTCTTTCCAGTAAATGTGCTTTGCCAATTAAATTTTGTAATTTAATAAAAAGTCAGTTGAAGGTGGATTGCACATCTGAATATGAAATGTGAAAGCTTTACAAAGAAATCTTGGACAGTTTGTAATCTTGGAGTAAGCAAAGGTTTATTGAGACCCAAAAAAGCATTAACCCATAAAATAGAACTTAATAGTAAGTTTGAGAACTTCTGTTTTATCAGAAAGACCACCAGTAAGAAAATGAACAGGAAACCATGAGGAGGAAAAGATATTTGCAGTTCATGTATGTGACAACAGCACTGAGTATAGCAAAAGTGTTGGCAAACTTTTTAGCAAGGTACCAGATGGTGAAAATTTTTGGCTTTGTCACAAATGCTTATCTTTGCTATTGTGTGAAAGCATCCATACACCATGCATTTTAAAAAATGAGCGTGACTGCTTCCCAGTAACACCATTCATAAACCCAGGTGGCAGTCTGGATTTGGTCTGCACTCATAGTTTTCTGGCCCCTGATCTCGAATATGTAAAGAGCACCTACAAATCAAGGGGGAAAATGGAAAAGGCAAAAGATTTTAGAGGATATCCACTCATTTTAGAGGATATCCAGACGGCCACTAAGCATGAAAAGATGTTAGCTTTATTAGTAATCAGGGAAATGCAAATTTAAAACACCATGTAGTACTGCTACCCATCCATGGAAATGGTTAAAATGAAAAGCATGAAAAAGCATCCTTTTGGCAAGGATGTAAGCAAGAGGAACTGTACGTTACTGGTGGAATTGCTCATCCATAAAACCATTTTTGAAAGCTGGTACTTAAAACCAAGTATACCCTTTTACCCAAACCCAGCAAAAAGGCATGTGTCTCCACCAAAAGACACGCAGAATATAGCATAAAACTGCACAAAACAGAACTATCTTAAGGCACATTGCAATGGAATGAATAAACAAGTGGCATTATTTCCATGGAATACTGTAAAACAGCACGAATGAACTAGAAGTTCATGTAATAATGTAGCTGAACTTAACAAACCTTGCTGAATGAAAGACTCCAGACACAAAAGCCAACATGCTGTATGATTCCTTCTGTATAAATTATAAAGACGGGCAAAACTTGTCTATGTGGTTTGAAATTAGGATAGCGGTTAGTCTTGGCCAAGGCTGAAAGGGGGCATTTATCTGGTGCTGGGAATAATCTGTTTCTAAACCTGGGTGCTAAATATCTGAGTGCGTTCTGAGCTGTGCACTTAAGGTATGTGTATTTTTCTGCATGTGTGTTGCACTTTCCATAAAAGTTTTTTAAAATCACAAATGGCTAACATTTGTGTTACTCGTCACTCTACTCATATTTTTCTAGATGTGTATGAATATGCTGCATAACAGGAATTAAATGGTAGGTTTTGCATAATTCTGTGCAGAAAATACATATTTATAGTAATTTTGATGGCAACTACTAAGATTTCCTATGCTGTCCTTAAGGCTTAGCATAATGTATATTTTAAGTGAAATATTTGAGAAGGTTAAAGAATCATTACATACTTTGTCATCCTATACTTTTGCATATATAAATGGGTCTGAGCTGCCTCTTCAATAAAGAAGCTAGTATGTAACATTTCATATTTCCCTAAACAAATTGTTCTTCCGCATTTCTAAATTCGGGATTCATCTTAACTTTTACCTTAGAGGTGACCTTTCTTGGCAGTGAATGAATATAATGCTGAGTTTGATTTGATGGAAAATTACTTAAAAAGTATTCAGTTAAACCTTTGAGGAAATCTCAGTTACACAATTAACAGCACAGATGTAAGTGAATGAAAGAAACTGGTCACGAAGACTTTGCACCATTAAAAAAAAAACACTTTGATTGGGGGCTGGCTGAGCTTGTAAAAGCACAGCAAAAAGGACGTGACATTGGATGGCATAGACTATGTGTGCCTAATTTTTTTTGGTGGGGAGGCCTTTTTTTTTTTTTTTTTTTTTTTTTTTTTTAGAGTCAGGTTCTCACCATAGCCTGCAGTGCAGTGGTGCAATCACAGCTCACTGCAGCCCCGCCTTCCTGGGCTCAAATGATCCTCCCACCTCAGCCTCCTGAGTAGCTGGGACTACAGGTGCATGCCACCACACCTGGCTAATTTTTTAATTTATTTTTTATTTTTTTTTCATACAGACGGGGTCTTGCTGTGTTGCTGGACTCAAACTCCTGGGCTCAAGTGGTCCACCCAACTTGGCCTTCCAAGGTCCTGGGATTCCAGGAGTGAGCCACCTCGCCTGGCCGTGTGCTTTTCATTCCACCCTACTCATTGAGGGTTAAGCTGAAGTGTGAACAGGTGACTAATGCTTTGCGAAGGAGGGGGAATCTGGGAGTTGGTTGCGACTTGGGGGTGTGATTCCCCCACAGTGGCTCACTTTGCTCTCTCAGTCCTTTGGGCAGAACTACCAGGCAGTGTTAAGCAAGGCAGGGGCTCACCCTTCACCCCCACCGGAAGTGCCCATTTCACAGGAGATTTTCTCCACCCACGCCCATATTTGCTGGTGCTTGGCTTGGGGGTTGGCGAACTTTTCAATTTTGTCTTTATGTCAAAAGATACAAACGCAAGACTACTTCTTTATACCTGAGGCCAAAAATTCATCCACTGTTCCTTATTCCATCCTAAATTATGTCCAGATACGAGGAAGCCAAGCTCTTCAAAGAAGGGAAGCAGGCCAGGCACACCTGTAATCCCAGCACTTTGGGAGGCTGAGATGGGAGGATCTTGAGCTGAGGAGTTCAAGACCACCGTGGGCAGCACAGCCAGGCCCCTTCTCTATTTATTTTGTTTGTTTTTTGAGACGGAGTTTGGCTCTGTCGCCCAGGCTGGAGTGCAGCGGCGCAATCTCGGGTCACTGCAAGCTCCGCCTCCCGGGTTCACGCCATTCTCCTGTCCTCAGCCTCCCGAGTGGCTGGGACTACAGGCGCCCGCCCCAGCACGCCTGGCTAATTTTTTTGTATTTTTAGCCGAGACGGAGTTTCACCGTGTTAGCCAGGATGGTCTCATCTCCTGACCTCGTGATCCGCCCACTTCGGCCTCCCAAAGTGCTGGGATTACAGGCATGAGCCACTGCGCCCGGCCCTAATTTTTGTATTTTTAGTAGAGATGGGGTTTCACCATGTTGACCAGGCTGGTCTCAAACTCCTGACCTCAGGTGGTCCACCTGCCTTGGCCTCCCAAAGTGCTGGGATTACAGACCTGAGCCATTGAGCCCGGCCAACATCCTCTATAAAACCCTTCTAAGAAGCAGAAATGGGGTTAACCTCCCAACCAGGAAGTAGCTATGTGATTGGTTTTTCTTTCCAGTCAAGATTGCAGCACTTCCCTGGAGAAAATGAGTTCTGACAAAAATAACCAGACATTTGAGGAACTCAATCACCAAAGAAAAAACTGTACCACCTATACTAAAGATTCTCAAAGAAATAAGAATATATTGGTAATGTTTGGGAGACTGAGGTAAGAGGATCTCTTGAGGCCTGGAGTTCAAGACCTGCCTGGGCAACAGAGTGAGACTCCATCTCTACAAAAGATAATTTTAAAAATTAACTGGGCATGGCTGCGTGCACCTGTGGTTCCAGCTACTCAGGAGGCTGAGATGGGAGGATCGCTTGAGCCCAGGAATTAACAGTGAGCTATGATCATGCCACTGCATTCCAGCTCGGGCAACAGTGAGACTCCTGTCTCGAAAACACAAAAGCAAAAAAACAGGCATGCAAAGAAGCAGAAAAACAGAACCCATAGTGAGTAGAAAAATAAAGACCCAGAAGTGGCATAGATGATGGAATTAGTGATCCGGACCTTAAAACAGCTACTATGAATATTCCCCGTATGTTCAAGAAAAATGGAGAATGAACAGGAGTGAGGGACCCGAAACGACTGTGTTCCATGCTGAGGGTGGCAGAGGCTGGCCCGGATGCTGGATGAGGCTCAACTCGGGGGCCCGGGCCGTTGCACTGGGGCTGGACTGGGGATCACAGAAGAGGGCCAGGCCCGCGTGGGTCTCCAGGGCCGCGCTCAGGGGCGTGGCCTTTTGCAGTAGGGGCATGGCTGGTGAGTGGAGACTCTGCGGGACTCTGGGGGCGTGGCTGGGAATGGGTGTGGCTATGTGTGGGGGCGTGGTCATTGCGTAGGGGCTTGGGTGAAGCGTTAACAGTTGGTGGGCATGGCTTGGGCTCGAGGGCGTGGCCAGCACGCGGGGGCGTGGCTCTGGCTTGTGTAGGCGTCCGAGCTCCAGGGCAGCTCTGGGGCAGAACTGTCTGGATCTAACAATCCCTGGGGAGCCGGAGACCGGTGACCGGTCTGTGGGCTGACTCAGGGCTGCTCGAGAGACACAGGCGGGCCGTGGTGGCAGGTGAAGGGTGCTGGATGTGCAAGCCTGGCACGCAGAAGTGAGAGGGCAGAGAGGAAAGGGCGTGGAGAGGGGGCGGGGCTTCTAACGCCCACCTTGTCCCCCCACAGCCGCCCGGCCCGCAGGCCATGTGGCCCCCGCTGTTGCTGCTGCTGCTGCTGCTCCCGGCCGCCCCGGTCCCCACCGCCAAGGCCGCTCCCCTCCCAGATGCTAACACCCAGGAAGGCCTTCAGAACCTGCTTCAAGGTTTCAATCGCCCCAAGCTGCAGGGGAGGGGCGGGGAAGGGGACTGGGGGCGGGGGGATGAACGGGAAGAGAGGAAGTCAGGGACCCGGAGAAAGGAAGAGACGGAGACAAAGATGAGGCACTACAGACCCAGCACAGGGACCTGGATAAGGACGGGACCAGACAGGGGTGGGAGGGTGACTGGTTGGGCCTCGAGGGTCAGAGGGTGGAGAACACGGGGTGGGCCTGCTGGGCCCCTTGGCTTGAGGCCGGCCACACACCTGGAACCCCCAGGGCACCTGCTGCGGGACAGGGACAGCGTCCCCGATGCCCCCCTAGGCACAGCTACAGCACAGAGGACCAGGGGGCTGCCTGGCTGGAGAGCATCACGCTTTCTAGCCAGCACCAGGAAGCCCCCCTTTTATCCCCTTTCCCAGGAGTCCAGGCTGGCGGAGACGGAGAGCTGCAGGCCGACTCACACCTGGCCCCGGGCTCTGGCTGTAATAATGGGGCTGTGGTGGCCACGCGACCAGAAAGCCGGGGAGGAAGACCTGCGGCTCCGTGAGAGGCATCCAGGGCTGCAGGCCACGGCGACAGGCTCCGGGGAACATGGGGCTTCCCCCGTCCCCTCCCAAGGAGTGTGGGCCTCAACGCATTGACAGGGGACAGCTGTGTGCCCTCTCCAGACCCCACCCTCAGCACCATTTATTAGAAATAATAAAGTTCTTTGTTAACTAGCGGTGCTCTTTCCTTTCTGGATGGGCCCGTGCCTGGTAGGCCAGGCTGTCTTGGGTTCCTCCCAGCTCCAGGCCTGGCCCTGTCGCCAGGAGGCACCTGCACTGGTTGAGCTCTTGAGGCCTGGTGTTCCTATTCAGGCACTGTCACTGTCTTCTGACGAAGCAGCTGTGTCCCCCAGTCCCTGATGCTGACATCCCCAGACGCTTCTCTGCACTCAGTCCGCCCATGTCACCTGAAGCCCCATATGTGTACTTGATCCCTCAATGTCATCTGCAGTCCTATTTGTCCACCAGGTCCCTGTCACCTGCAGCCCCGCCTGTGCATCTGGCCCATGACTGTCACCTGCAGCTCCAGCCATGTACCTAGTCCCTGACCTGTCACCTGCAGCCACTCTGTGCTCTGTCCTTGACTGTCACCTGCAGCCCTGTCTGAACACTCTGCCCCTGACTCTGTCATCTCTAGATGCTGCAGCCTGTGGATGTCCCATTTGCTGGTCCCTAACGTCTCCAATGGTGGGGCACTCAGCTCTTGCTCAAGACCACCTGAGATCTCAGAGGAGCGTGCTGACTTGGGCACAGTAAGCATGTCTAGTCCTGCTCCCCCACGGGGCACTGCTCACCACACTGAGCCTCCTGGCCCCAGCCTCAGTAACAGCACACGCCGGAGCCACCCTTGTTACTTTCTGTCTCAATGATTTCAAAAATATCAGCCCTGGTGGGTGTTTTTTTGTGTTGTTTGTTTTTGGGTTTTGTTTTTTGTTTTTTGTTTTGGGCAGAGTTTTGCTCTTGTTGCCCAGGCTGGAGTGCAGTGGTGCCATCTTGGCTCACTGTAACCTCTGCCTCCCAGGTTCAAGTGATTCTCCTGCCTTAGCCTCCTAAGTAGCTGGGATTACAGGCATTTGCCACCATGCCCAGCTGATTTTTGTATTTTCAGTAGAGACGGGGGTTTCATATTGGTCAGGCTGGTCTCGAGCTCCTGACCTCAGGTGATCCAGCCACCTCGGCCTCTCAAAGTGCTGGGATTACAAGGGTGAGCCACCGCACCCGGCGGGTTTCTTAAAATGTTAAACCCACACCTGCCTACGACCCAGCCATTCCATGGTCTAGGCACTTACCCAAGAGGCATGAAAGTATGCCTCACAAACACTTGTGCACGAATGCTCATGGCAGCTTGATTTATAATTGCCGAATTTTAGAAACAACCCAAATATCAACAGGTAGAATGGATAAACACCATGATACAGCCTCATGAGGGAATGTTCAACAGCAATAAAAAGGAAAGAATTACTGACACATGCAACATGAATGGGTCTCAGAAACGTTACCCTGAAAAAAAAAAAAGCCAATAAAAAATGCTACATATAATTATTTTTTTTGAGACAGAGTCTCACTGTCACCCAGGCTGGAGTGCAGTGGCATGATCTTGGCTCACTGCAAGCTCCGCCTCCCAGGTTCACGCCATTCTCCTGCCTCAGCCTCCCGAGTAGCTGGGACTACAGGGGCCCGCCACCGCGCCTGGCTAATTTTTTTGTAGTTTTAGTAGAGACGGGGTTTCACCGTGGTCTCGATCTCCTGACCTCGTGATCCGCCCACCTCGGCCTCCCAAAGTTCTGGGATTACAAGCGTGAGCCACCATGCCCGACCAAATACTGCATATAATTCTATCCTTGATGAAATCCTAGAAAAGGCAAAATCTCAGGCCAGGTGCAATAGCTCATACCCGTACTCCCAGCACTTTGGGAGTCTGAGGCGAGTGGATTGAGGTCAGGGGTTCAAGACCAGCCTGATCAACATGGTGAAACCCTGTCCCTACTAAAAATACAAAAAAAAATAGCCAGGCATGATGGTGCACACCTGTAATCCCAGCTACTTGGGAGGCTGAGGCAGGAGAATTGCTTGAACCTGGGAGGGGGAGGTTGCAGTGAACCGAGATCCAGACTGGGCAACAGAGCAAGACTCTGTCTCAAAAATAATAATAATTAATTAATGAGGTGTGGTGGTGAGCTCCTGTAGTCCCTGTTCAGGGGGCTGAGGTGGGAGGAACACTTAACCCAGGAGGTTGAGGCTGCAGTGAGCCATGATTACACCTCTGCGCTCCAGCCTGGGCAATAGAGTGAGATCCTGCCTCAAAAAAAAAAACTTGAATCTACCCTGACAGCAGATCCGAGGTTGCCTGGGGATGAGGGTGGGTGAGGATGGGGTGACAGGGGCACAGGGAAGCTTCTGGGGATGATATGGTTTGGCTGTGTCCCCACCCAAATCTCATCTCGAATTGTAATCTGAATCGTAATCCCCAGGTGTCAGGGGAGGGACCTGGTGGGAGGTGATTGAATCATGAAGGTGGCGTCCCCCGTGCTGTTCTCATGATAGGGAGTTCTCACGAGATCTGATGGGAGTTCTCACGAGATCTGATGGTTTTATAAGTGCCAATTCCTCCTGCCCAAGATCATGAAGAAGGTGTTTGCTCCACCTTCTGCTCTGACTGTAACTTTCCTGAGACCTCCCAGCCATGCAAACCGTGAGTCAATTGAGCCTCTTTCCTTTATAAATTACCCAGTATCAGGTATTTCTTTATAGCAACATGAAAACAGACTAATACGGGGGGCAATGGATTGGCCCATCTTCTTTGTGGCAACAGCTTCACAGGTGTACATATCTATGTCAAAACTCATGGAAACCACACAGTTAAATGGATGCAGTTCTCTATATCCATCAGACCTCAGTAAACTAACAATGCCAGCTCTGTGCTCGGAGCGACGCCTGGCAGGAACCCTGCAGCCTTTTCAGGTCCTTGTCTGTTCCTCCCAGTCCCCTCGGTCTTGATGAGAACCTGGGCCAGGTTCCCTCTGCACCATGGAGAATGGCGAGTGGGTGGAGGCACCCCCCACCATCGTCCCTGCCCGTCATCATGCCTGGGAGGATGTCACTGCCACTGCCCCTGCACCCCAAGAGCACTGAGAGTGGCGTAGCCTTTGCTCCCTCTGTGTGGCATGCCTCACCTTGCAGGTCTGCCCTGGCCTCCTGCCTGGCCGCTCTGGCACTGCACAGTCAGTGTCCAAGGAGGGATGCAATTTAAGGGACCTGCCTTGAGGTCTGGCATCTCCTGGTGTTGTCTATTTGCTTCATATGGTTGCTAATTGGCATTCCGTTTTTAGGCCTGATATAAGTTATTTGAGACCCAGTTGTATCCCATCATCTTTGGCCCAGGTAAAGCTTCCACTCCCAAGTGGTTGATTGTGATGCAGCTCATCTGTTCCTCATCCCAACAACCCCAAACCCAACACACCCACAGCTGCTGACCATGCTGAAACCTTCGGGCCAACACCCGCGTCGTGAATGTTCTTTTCTCCTTCTCCCCTTTCCTTTTCCTGTTTCTCTCAACAGAGTCTTGCTCTGTCACCCTGGCTGGAGTGCAGTGGTACAGTCATGGCTCACTGCAGCCTTAAACTCCTGGGCTCAAGTGATTCTCTTGTGTCAGTCTCCCAAGTAGCTGAAACGACAGGCATGCGCCACCACCCTCAGCTAATCTTTAAAAAAAAATTTTGTTTTCTTTTTTTTTTTTTTTTTTTGAGGCGGGGGTCTCATAAGTTGCCCAGACTGGCTCAAACTCCTGGCCTCAAGTGATCTGCCCACCTTGGCCTCCCAGAATGCTGGGATTGCAGGCGTGAGCCACCACACCCAGCCCTGTTGTCCATTTTAACTGAAATGTCCTGACCAATAGTTTGCAGAAACGGCATTTGACTATTGTAGCCACAAACCCAGGATAGGATGTCTTCTGCATACAAGTGTGTGTGTGCACGAAAATGATTGCTTTCCTTTGCCATAAACCGTCTTACAAGCTCCTGATGGCAGGAATGGGCCGTGTTTCCTGCTGTGTCACACGACGCTCAGCAGAGAGCTTGGCAGACCTTCAGTTCTCAAAGGCTTTTTCTCCCACCGGGGACAAGCACTCAGGTGACTGTGTCTGCCACACACTGTGCAGAGAGGCTGTTCCCAGACGCTCCAGCCCCTATTTCCACGTTACTGTTGCTCCAATGGTGATTGCGTGGGACTGCGTAGAATGCTAGAGTCCTCTTGTTCAAAGGCCGAAAAGCGAAATTTACACTCATGGATAGATGGGTGAGTTGGCAGTGACAGAAAATTAATGGGGCTGGGTGTGGTGTCTCATGCCTGTAATCCCAACAGTTTGGGAGGACGAGTCGGGCAGACCACCTGAAACCAGGAGTTCAAGACCAGCCTGGCCGACATGGTGAAACACCATCTCTACTAAAAATACAAAAATTAGCCAGGCATAGTGGTGGATGCCTGTAATCCCAGCTACTTGGGAGGTTGAGGCAGGAGAATCGCTTGAATCCAGGAGGCAGAGGTTGCAGTGAGCCCGTTGCGCCACTGCACTCCAGCCTGGGTGACAGAGCAAGACCGTATCAAAAAAATAAATTGACCACTCACAGGAGCACATTGATCTCTCCTGGGAGGTAAAGAACCACTATTTCTTTACAATTCTTTTCAATAGAGTCAGGGTTTTGTCACGTTGCCCAGACTGGCCTGGAACTCCAGGTGATCCACCTGCCTTGGCTTCCCGAAGTGTTGGGATTACAGGCACGCCCAGCCTACAACCAACCAACCTTCCTTTCCTTCCTTTCCTTCCTTTCCTTCCTTTCCTTCCTTTCCTTCCCTTCCTTCCCTTCCTTCCCTTCCTTCCCTTCCTTCCCTTCCTTCCCTTCCTTCCCTTCCTTCCCTTCCTTTCCTTCCTTCCTTTCATTCCCTTCCTTCCCTTCCTTCCTTTCATTCCCTTCCTTCCCTTCCTTCCCTTCCTTCCCTTCTTTCTTTATTTTCCTTTTTTTCCTTTTTTTTTTTTTTTTTTTGACAGGATCTTCCTCTGTCACCCAGGCTAGAGTGCAGTGGCATAATCTTAGCTCACTGCAACCTCCACCTCCCAGGTTCAAGTGATTCTCCTGACTTAGCCTCCCGAGTAGCTGGGATTACAGGTGTGTGCCACCATGCCTAGCTAATTTTTCTATTTTTACTAGAGACAGGGTCTCACTATGTTGGTCAGGCTGGTCTTGAGCTCCTGACTTCAAGTGATTTGCCTGCCTCGGCCTTCCAAAGTGCTAGGATTGCAGGTAAGAGCCACAGTGCCTGACCTAAAACCACTATTTCTTAAAGCTTTGTGGTTAAAGTGATGACACCTTCTCCTCCTGCTGTGTCCTGGACATCGCTGGGGGCATAGCTGGGCATTTCTACACTGCCACAGGCTCACTGTCTAGTAGGTCTTCACTTGAGCCAAGCCAGAGGAGCAGGCCCAGGGTGACATTGGCCTTCACCAGGCTCAGTAGCAGAGCAAGGGAGATGTGGGAGGATCTAGAAAAGGGGTTTGGCTGGGCGCAGTGGCTCATGCCTGTAATCCTAGCACTTTGGGAGGCCAAGGCAGGTGGATCATTTGAGGTCAAGAGTTCGAGACCAGCCTGGCCAACATGGTGAAACCCCGTCTCTACCAAAAATACAAAAACTAGCTGGGCGTGGTGGTAGGTGCCTGTAATCCCAGCTACTCGGAGGCTGAGATGGGAGAACTGCTTGAACTTGCAAGACAGAGGTTGCAGTGAGCCGAGATCGTGTCACTGCACTCCAGCCTGGGTGATAGAGTAAGACTCAGTCTCAAAATAGAAAAGAAAAGGGGTAAGTATGGTGGTCACACCTGTAATCCCAGCACTTGGGGAGGCTGAGGTGGGTTGATTGCTTAAGTCCAGGCATTTTGAGACCAGCCTGGGCAACATAGCAACACCTCATCTTTATAAAAAAATAATACTAAGCCGGGTGTGGTGGCAAGGGCCTGTAGTCCCAGCTACTCGGGAGACTGAGGTGGGAGGATTGCTGGAGCCCAGGAGTTGGAAGCTGCAGTGAGCTATGATTATGCCATTGTACTCCAGCCTGGGCAACAAAGCAAGACCCCATCTCTACATAAAAATTTAAGAATTAGCTAGGCATGGTGACCTGTGCCTGTAATCCCAGCTACTCAGGAGGCTGAGGCAGGAGGATTGCTTGAGCCCAGGCATTTGAGGCTAGAGTGAGCTATGATCATGCCACTGCACTCCAGCCTGGGTTACAGAGCGAGACTTGATCCCTTTTTAAAAAAAAAAAAAAAAAAACCTAGAGAGGGCAGAACTGTGCACAGGCAGGGCTGGGACAATCAGCTGAGCTCAGGTGGGGCAGGTGTGGCTGGTGGGGCTGGTGGTGGAGGAGCAGCCCACACTGGGCCTGGGTGAATGTGCGTAGTGCAGACATCAGGAGCAAGGGGGGACCCTGAATGGTGCAAGGAGAGGCTTCAGGAGATGTGACAGCTTCCCTGTCCCTTGGCTTCAAGAAACAATGTGGCTTAGGTGGCACTTTGTTTGCCTCCATGACCCCAGGCTGATAAAACTACCCAATCATATGGCAGCTACTTCTACCAGCAGGTGAATGCCATCAGGTATCAGCAGGACCTGGCACTGGGACCCTCCTCTGCATCCCCGGTGTTTGCCTAAACCCCCAGACGGGCAGGGCCAGCTGCTGTTCCCACGTTTGTGCTGGAGCTTGGCTCACACTGTTGCACTGCTTGGAATGCCAGCCTCTGTCCTCACCTCTGGTCCATTAGGAAGGAGAAAAGTGAGACATCATTGCAGAGCCTATAAGATAGTATCAACATTCTATGTCAATTCCTTTTTAATGTTTTAATTTGCTTTTAATTTTTTTTTTTTTTTTTTTTTTTTTTTTTTTTTTTTTGAAACAGAGTCTAGCTCTGTCGCCCAAGCTGGAGTGCAGTGGCATGATCTTGGCTCACTGCAACCCCTACCTCCCGGGTTCAACCAATCCTCCCACCTCAGCCTCCCAAGTAGCTGGGACTACAGGCATGTGCCACCACGCCTGACTAATTTTTGTATTTTTAGTAGAGACGGGGTTTCACCACGTTGGCCAGGCTGGTCTCAAACTCCTGACCTCAAGTGATCCACCCGCCTGGGCCTCCCAAAGTGCTGGGATTACAGGTGTGAGTTACCGTGCCTGGCCATGCCAATGAATTTAAATATTTGGATAAAACCAACAACTTTCTAGAAAATTACTGAAACTGACACAAGAAATTGAATCTGTAACTTAAAATCCCCCCACGATGGCCCAGCTTGGTGGCACATGCCTGTAATCCCAGCAGTTTGGGAGGCCAAGGTGGGAAGAACTCATGAGGCCAGGAGTTCAAGATCACCCTGGGCAACATGGCAAGACCCCCTCTGTCTCTACAAAAAATTTCCAAATTAGCCAGGCATGGTGGTGCATGCCTGTAGTCCCAGTGAGGAGGGAGAATTGTTTGAACACAGGAGGTTGAGGCTGTAGTGAGCTGTGATTGCATTGCTGTGCTCTAGCCTGGGTGACAGTGAGACCCTGTCTCTTTTTTTTAAGACTTTAGAAAATGGCCTTCTGAGGACCTGGCTCTGAACGAATGGGGGAACCTCTTCACCCTTCAGACCCACAGAATGGCAGGTTCCCTCTCCCCGTGGGTATTTCTGCTGGGGCTCTCTCTGTGGCCACCTGAAAGGTATGGAGCTCCTCAACTCCCTTCCAGTCTTCAGAAAAGACATCCCTCAGCCAGGCGCGGTGGCTCAAGCCTGTAATCCCAGCACTTTGGGAGGCCGAGACGGGCGGATCACGAGGTCAGGAGATCGAGACCATCCTGGCTAACACGGTGAAACCCTGTCTCTACTAAAAAATACAAAAAACTAGCCGGGCGAGGTGGCGGGCGCCTGTAGTCCCAGCTACTTGGGAGGCTGAGGCAGGAGAATGGCGTAAACCCGGGAGGCGGAGCTTGCAGTGAGCTGAGATCCGGTCACTGCACTCCAGCCTGGGTGATAGAGTGAGACTCCACCTCAAAAGAAAAGACATCCCTCCCCACAGCCTGAGTCCACTGAAGCACACAGTTGATGACTTTTAGGCTGCTGATATTTCTTTGTTAAAGCGTTGTGTTTATTTTTATTTTTACTTTTTTATTTTTATTTTCTGAGATGGAGTCTCACTGTGTTGCCTAGGCTGGAGTGCAGTGGCACAATCGTAGCTCACTGCAGCCTCCACCTCCTGGGCTCAAGCAATCCTCCTGCCTCAACCTCCGACGTAGCTAGGACTACAGGCACATGCCACCATGCTGGCTAATTTATTTTTTGTACAGACAAGGTCTTACTCTATTGCTCAGGCTGGTCTCAAACTCCTAGGCTCAAGCGATCCTCCCACCTTGGCCTCCCAAAGTGCTAGGATTATAGGCCTGAGCCACCATGCTGGGCCTCTTTGCTTAAAAAAAAGTCACTATTTGCTGTATCCCAGTTTCCCTTTACCATGTGTTTGGGGTGCGTCATGCCCAGTCATCTGAGAAGAAAGTGCCAGGGATTCAATTATTTCCAAAAACTGGGTTTCCAGGTTTTGCCACTGAGAAATAGGATTTGGGTCAGGCGCAGTGGCTCGTGCCTGTAATCCCAACACTTTGGGAGGCCGAGGCAGGCAGATCACTTGAGACCAGGAGTTTAAGACCAGCCTGGCCAACATGGCAAAACCCTATCTCTACTTAAAATATATTTAAGAAAAAGGAGGAGGAGGAGGAGGGAGGAAGGAAGGAAGGAAAGAAAGAAGAAAAACAGAGGAAAGAAAGAGAGAAGAGAGAGAATTAGCCGGGCATGGTGGTGGGTGCCTGTAGTCCCATCTACTCGAGAGGCTGAGGCAGGAGAATGGCTTGAGGTGGAGGTTGCAGTGAGCTGAGATTGCGCAACTGCAATACAGCCGGCCTGGGTGAAAGAAACTGGGATTTAGAAATGCCTCAGGTGATGGGCTTCTGTCTCCCGCTGGGGAGGGGTGGGGGTTATTTTCACGCCTTCCAGGAAGCAGGGGGTGTCTCCAGTCCCTTAGTCCTCTTCTCACCTGGATTCACCATGCTGGTGAGTGCTGCAAAAGTGCCAAGTGAGCAAGCAGACCTTGTCCCCTCCCTAGCTGGTCTCTCTGGGATAGCCTTGTCCACAGTTCCTTCTGCTTTTTCTAACAGAATTTGTGTTTTTCTAACTTCACCTGTGACTGGCAGGTGCAAAGTGCTGGGAAACCCACGCGCCACCCCCTGCCCCCAACCCCAGTCCCTCTACTTCCTCCAATTCAGTATCGTTCATAATAAAACAGATTTTGACTTCTATACATCTGACGCTGGTGTTCATGGCTTGGGGGATTACAAAGTTAGGAAAGGAAAAGGGGTTGGTATCAACCCCCAAACTAGCATGCTTAAGTGGATTGCAATGAGTCCAGCATGATGATATGCGCCTGCAGTCTCTCAATGCGTCCATTATGTGTGCTTGCCTTCATCCAGCGTGGTTATCTGCACTTGCAATGCGTCTGGCATGGCTGCCTGCACTTTCAATGGGTCCAGCATGGTTATGTGCACTTGCAGTGCCTCCGGCATGGTTATGAGTGCTTGCCATGGCTCCTGGCATGGTTATCTGTGCTTGCAATACATACGGCAAGGTTACGTGTGCTTGCCTGCATCCAGCATGGTTATCTGCACTTGCAATGTGTCTGGCACGGTTATGTGTGATTGCAGTGCGTCTGTTATGTGCTCTTGCACTTGCTGGGGATATGGACCAGCTGCATCGCCTTTGCTTCTCTCCATCCCACTGCCTCACGATAATCACCAGGCCAAAGCGGCAACTGTCCCCCAGAATCTGAGGGACGTGACATTGAAGCTTCCCCTGAAACCTACTGAGGAGCTTGTAAGAGACTGATTTGGCACAAACAATCCCCCACTGCATCTCACTCAACCCACAACCAGGACTTTTTTTTTTTTTTTTTTGAGACAGAGTCTCGCTCTGTCACCCAGACTAGTCTTGAACTCCTAGGCTGAAGAGATCCTCCTGCCTCAGCCTCCTGAGTAATAGGGACTACAGGCACACACTCCGCACCAAGCTATTTTTTTTAATTTTATTTTGTAGAGACAGGGTCTTGCTATATTGCTCAGGTTGGTCTAGAGCTCCCAGGCGCAAGTGATCCTCCTGCCATGGCTGGGATTACAGGCATGAGTCACTGCATGCAGTCCCCATCCCCCTTTTTTGGCTTAACCCCACCAAGATAAAGGGAACATGAATACAGTTGAAGGTAGAAGAGAAATGTCCACACAGTGTTAGGAGAAACACTGCTAATGGCAACGCCTGGCAGAGCAAAACTGAAGCCCAGGCTGGGTGCAGTCATTCATGCCTGTAATCCCAGCACTTTGGGAGATTGAGTCAAGTGGATCACGAGGTCAGGAGTTCAAGACCAGCCTGGCTAAGATAGTGAAACCTCGTCTCTACTAAAAATACAAAAATTAGCTGGGTGTGGTGGCGGGTGCCTGTAATCCCAGCTACTTAGGAGGCTGAGGCAGAGAATCGCTTAAACTCAGGAGGCAGAGGTTGCAGTGTGCCGAGATCACACCACTGCACTTCAGCCTGGGCAACAGAACAAGACTGTCTCAAAAAAACAAACAAACAAACAAACAAAAACCCAGAAGCCCAAGTTCTGCAGAGGTAAACACTCCTTGGGAGGGGAGTCAAAGAGGAAAAGGCTCTGGGATTGGAGGAAACATGTATGCCAGAGGGTGGAGATGTGCAGTGGGCTGCAAACAGGGGACCTGTTCAAAGTCAGAGTGAAGGCTGGGCACAGTGGCTCATGCCTGTAACCCCAGCACTTTGGGAAGCCAAGGCAGGAGACTCTCTTGAGCCCAGGAGTTTGAGACCAGCCTGGGCAACATAGTGAGACCCCCATCTCTACAAAACATAAAAATAGAAAAATTAGCCAGGTGTGGTGGTGCACACCTGTAGTTCCAGCTATTCGGGAGGCTGGGGTGGGAGGATTGCTTGAGCCCAGGAGCTGGAGGCTGCAGTGAGCTATGATTGCACCACTGCACTCCAGCCTGGGAGACAGAGCCAGACCCCAGACCCTGTCTTTTTTTTTTTTTTTTTAGACAGAGTCTTGTTCTGTTGCCAGGCTGGAATGCAATGGCGTGGTCTCAGCTCCCTGCAACTTCCACCTCCCAGGTTGAAGCAATTCTGCCGCCTCAGCATCCTGAGTAGCTGGGATTACAGGTGCCGGCCACCACACCCGGCTAATTTTTGTATTTTTAGTGGAGATGGGGTTTCACCATGTTGGCCAAGATGGTCTCCATCTCCTGACCTCGTGATCTGCCTGCCTGGGGCTCCCAAAGTGCTGGGATTACAGGCATGAGCTAACCCTATGTCTTAAAAAAAAAAAAAAAAAAAAAATGGTAAGACAGACATGAGACCCCTTTTACACTGTGGGCTGGGTGGTAGCTCGCCCCAGCCTATAAGAGGGAAAGAAAATGTCTGAACTTGGAGGTATGAAAGTGGAACCTCTCTAGAAAGCTTCATCCTGGCCAGCGACACCACAGCTGTGTCTCCTGGAGCTGGGAGCATCCCTACTCACACCTCAGGGAGAGAGTGGAGTGCAGGTAGGAAACCAACCAAGGGAAAAGCCCTCAAGGTGAGGGTCCTCCTGCCTCTGTCCCCGGGACAAGTGTGAGGCAGCCCTGCCACCTGGTGGCAGCACTCAGAACTGCATCAGCAGGTGGGCTGCCTCAGGATCTGGAGACACCACGGCAACAGAAGTGCCCTTGTGGGTTACAGTCTAATAAGAAAGATGGTCAATCATCTTATTAAAATAATCGGCCAGGCGCGGTGGCTCACACCTGTAATCCCAGCATTTTGGGAGGCCCAGGCGGGCGGATCTCCTGAGGTCAGGAGTTTGAGTCCACCTTTCTCTACTAAAAATACAAAAATTAGCCTGGCATGGGGGCCTATAATCCCAGCTACTTGGGAGGCTGAGGCAGAAGAATTGCTTGAACCCGGGAGGCGGGAGGTTGCAGTGAGCTGAGATGGCACCACTGCACTCCAGCCTGGGCGACAGAGGCAGACTCTGTCTCAAAAAAAAAAAAAAAGAAGAAAGAAAGAAAGAAAGAAAAAGAAAATTACTACTGTGAAGGGAACAAGGGGCTGAAGGAAGTAATTACAGAGGGGCCAGGGACACAGTGGCATCTATAAGAGGTTTGGGATGAGATTTTGAAGATGGTCTCTGGGTTCCAGGCCAAGCTCACTCTGGTTCTCCTCTGGGCAGTGGAGCGGGGCTCTTAGCTGGGCTGCTTATTTCAGGCTCTGAACTCTGGGCGGTGGGCTCAGGCTCTCCCAGGGATGTCGGTGTGTCTGAGGTGGCCACTGCCCATTGGCCTGGGTTCCGCTTCTCCTCTGAACTCAGGTTCTCTCTGGGGCTGACAAGACCCAGGTGGGCAGAGAATGAGATGAAGGCTTGAAGACCAGATCGTGGGAGATGCCGGGAACGGGCGTTGCAGCGTCTGCCTGGCAGCAGCCCTGGATGGAAGGCGCTTGTGGCAGCGGTGTATCTACCCTGACCGCAATTTCCCATCAACATCCAGACCTGTGCCCGTTCCTAAAGACTGCAAGTCCCTGAAGCCCCACAAGGGCTCCCCCTCTACAAGACCTGCCCCCAGGATCTTAGGGCCTGGGAAAAGCAGGAGCTAAGATAAGGGTTTTGGGAGAAAGGAGGGAACCCCTTCATTGACTCCAGGGACCAGTCTCAAAACAGAGATGGAGGCAGAGATGTTCAGAGATAGTACCTGTGTCAAGGAAACTCCCATGTCGCCCCTAGGTCATGCTGCCCTGGAGAAAAGTCCAGACGCCCTGGAGGGGATAGACTGAGCCAGGGAGATAAGGGGGTGGCTGTGCTCCCTTACTTCATCAGATAAGACTCTGTGAAGCCTGGGGGCAGGCTGGGAGTTTGACGATGTGGGAGAACATTCACAGCTGAGAACTAAAGGAGAGGCCGGGCTCGGCGGCTCACGCCTATAATCCCAGCACTTTGGGAGGCTGAGGTGGGTGGATCGCTTGAGCCCAGGGGTTCAAGGCCAGCCTGGGCAATGTGGTAAAACCCTGTCTCTACCAAAATATACAAAAACTAGCTGGGTGTGGTGGTACGTGCCTATAGTCCCAGCTACTGGGGAGGCTGAGGTGGGAGGATTGCTTAAGCCCAGGAGGCAGAGGTTGCAGTGAGCTGAGATCACACCACTGCACTCCAGCCTGGGTGACAGAGCGAGACCCTGACTTAAGAAGACGAAAAAGACGGATTCATCCCCTCCTGGACACATAGCCCCTCTAGAGCTGTCTTTCACAGTCTGGGCTGCCATAACAAAGTCCCATAGACTGGCTGCCTTATCAACAATAGACATCTATTTCTTGCAACTCTGGAGACTGAAGATCTGAGATCCGGGTGCCTGGTCAGCTTCTGGTGAGGGCCCTCTTCTGGGTTCTAGATCGCAGACTTCTTGTGTCTTCACGTGGTGGAAAAAGAGGGAGGGAACTCTCTGGGGTCCCATTGATTGATTGATTGATTGACATGGAGTTTCACTCTTGTTGCCCAGACTGGAGTGCAGTGTCATGATCTCAGCTCACTGCAACCCCTGCCTCCCAGGTTCAAGCAATTCTCCTGCCTCAGCCTCCCAAGTAGCTGGGATTACAGGCGTCTGCCACCACGCACCCAGCTAATTTTTTGTATTTTTAGTACAGAAGGGGTTTCACCATGTTGGGCAGGCTGGTCTTGAACTTCTGACCTCGTGATCCACCTGCCTTGGCCTCCCAAAGTGCTGGGATTACAGGCATGAGCCACCGCGCCCAGCCATCACTTTTATTAATATGAGGGCACTATACCATTGGTGAGGGTAACACCCTCATGACTCATCACCTCCCAAAGGCCCCTGTCTCATCACCTTGGAGGGTAGGTTTCAACATATAAATTGGGGGGGGCGACACGTTCAGTCTATTGCAAGAGCAATGGGGTAAGTTTCAGTGTTGGGATGTGTGAAATGGGGGACAATATTGCAGGCAAAGACTCTGGCTGTAGCCCTATGAGGGTCTCTGCTGAGAAGTGACTCCTCCAGCCCTCTACCCCAAATCTCCAGCCCTCTACTCCAGATCTCCAGCCCTCTACCCCAAACACCCCATTATGATCTCATTTCTTCATCCATAAGATAGGAACAGAAATAGCACCTTGGCCAGGCACAGTGGCTCATGCCTGCAATCCCAGCAGTTTGGGAGGCTGAGGCAGGCGAATCATGAGGTCAGGAGTTCGAGACCAGCCTGGCCGATATGGTGAAACCCAGTCTCTACTAAAAATACAAAAATTAGCCAGGCATGGTGGTGTGCACCTGTAGTCCCAGCTACTCGGGAGGCTGAGGCAGGAAAATTGCTTGAACCCGGGAGGTGGAGGTTGCAGTGAGCTGAGATTACACCACTGCACTCTAGCCTGGGCGACAAGAGCAAAAACTTCGTCTCAAAACAAGCCCCCAAAAACAACTGAAAATCTCCATAAAAGCCACACAAACCCTGGCAAAAATAGTCAAAACCAACTTTTTCAGAACTTTAGAAATTAACCAAAGGCTTATAACAATTCGGGGAGTTTAAGAAAAATAGCTGAATATCTCTAAGATTGTCAACAGAGAAAAATGATGAGACAAGTTGTCAATCATTTTAGGAGGTTTCTTTGCCAAAGTTAATGATACATGCCAGGGAGACACGTCTATGTCTTTCTCCAGAGATAATTTTGAGGGCTCCACCTTTAAAGGGGAAGGGGTGAGATACTGAGAAGTACACAATTTTCGTATAAGAAGGAGGCAGGAAAAATAGTCATTCATGCCTTTTGTCTGGCTCAGTGAATCTGCTCTCCCTCCAACCCCCCGCACCCAGACAGGGTCTCATTCTGTCACCCAGGCTGGAGTGCGGTGGCACAATCTCAGCTCACTGCAACCTCTGCCTCCCGGGTTCAAGCAGTTCTCCTGCTTCAGCCTCCCAAGTAGCTGGGATTACAGGTGCCCTCCACCACGCCCAGCTAATATATGTATTTTTAGTAGAGACGGGGTTTCACCATGTTGGCCAGGCTGGTCTCGAACTCCTGACCTCAAGTGATCAGCCTGCCTCGGCCTCCCAAAGTGCTGGGATTACAGGTATGAGCCACCATGCCTGCCTGGCATTTTTTTTACACAAGATAACATAGAGAAAATGGGGCAGGGGAGCAATCTGATATGCATTTGTGTCTGGTGGGCAGCGGGTTGACTGCCCCTTTAAAAGATATGCTATCAGTTTCCATTGCCATGGTGAAATTTTAACAGAAACACCTTAAAGATCTTGCAGCTCACTAGGAATTTCCTTGTGGGCAAAATGTGGGGGAGGCTTGTAGCTTTTCATCTTGTAACCATCTTATTTAGAAACCCAAAAATGGGGAGGCAGGTTTGCACAACCCAGTTCCCAGCTTGACTTTTCCCTTTGGCTTAATGAGGTTGAGGTCCCAAGATTTTATTTATTTATTTATTTATTTATTTTTTTTGAGACGGAGTCTCACTCTGTCGCCCAGCCTGGAGTGCAGTGGCGCCATCTCAGCTCACTGCAAGCTCCGCCTCCCGGGTTCACGCCATTCTCCTGCCTCAGCCTCCCGAGTAGCTGGGACTACAGGCGCCCGCCACCGCGCCCAGCTAACTTTTTGTATTTTTTAGTAGAGACCAGGTTTCACCGTGTTAGCCAGGATGGTCTCGATCTCCTGACCTCGTGATCCGCCCGTCTCAGCCTCCCAAAGTGCTGGGATTACAGGTGTGAGCCACCACACCCAGCCTATTTTTTTTTTTTTTTTTTTTTTTGAGATGGAGTCTCACTCTGTCACCCAACCTGGAGTGCAGTGGCACAATCTTGGCTCACTGCAACCTCTGCCTCCTGGGTTCAAGCAGTTCTCCTGGTTCAGCCTCCTGAGTAGCTGGGATTACAGGCACGTACCACCACACCCAGCTAATTTTTGTATTTTTAGCAGAGATGGGGTTTCACCATATTGGTCAGGCTGGTCACGAACTCCTGACCCCAGGTTATCTGGCAGATAAATCCAAAAGTGTTGGAGTGACAGGCGTGAACCACCATGCCCAGCCTGGGTTCCCAAGATTCAATTTCCTTTCACACGACCAATGAGCTTTGTGACATACGACCTTCCCATTTCATTCTTCTCAGCTCTGTGATAGCCTTAAAATCCAATAGACTTGGCCAGACACGCACTTGTAATCTCGGCACTTTGGGAGGCTAAGGTGGGCAAATTGCTTAAGCCCAGGAGTTTAAGACCAGCCTGGGCAAGATGGCGAGACCCCATGTCTACAAAAAATACAAAAATTAGTTAGGCGTGGTGGCACAAGCCGGTAGTCTCAGGTACTTGGGAGGCTGAGGTGGGAGGATTGCGTGAACCTGGGAAGTCGGGGCTGCAGTGAGTCATGATCATGCCACTGTACTTTAATCTGAGCAATGGGGGGTGAGATCCTTCCATCTCAAAAAAAAAAACCCACAGTAGCTGTAAACACCAGCAATTTAGGCCACGCGCAGTGGCTCACGCCTGTAATCCCAGCACTTTGGGAGGCCGAGGTGGGCGGATCACAAGGTCAGGAGATTGAGACCATCCTGGCTAACACGGTGAAACCCCGCCTCGACTGAAAATACAAAAACTAGCCGGGCGTGGTGGCGGGAGCCTGTAGTCCCAGCTACTTGGGAGGCTGAGGCAGGAGAATGGCGTGAACCCAGAAGGCAGAGATTGCAGTGAGCCGAGGTTGCACCACTGTACTCCTGCATGACAGTGCAAGACTCCATCTCAAAAAAAAAAAAGCCAGGCGTGGTGGCTCATGCCTGTAATCCCAGCACTTTGGGAGGCTGAGGTGGGCAGATCATGAGGTCAGGAGATGGAGACCATCTTGGCTAACACAGTGAAACCCCATCTCTACTAAAAATATAAAAACTAGCCGGGCGAGGTGGCAGGCGCCTTTAGTCCCAGCTACTCGGGAGGCTGAGGCAGGAGAATGGTGTGAACCCGGGAGGCGGAGCTTGCAGTGAGCCGAGATCGCACCACTGCACTCCAGCCTGGGCAACAGAGCGAGACTCCGTCTCAAAAAAAAAAAAAAATTAGCAACCATTTGAGAGAAAATGGGTTTGAAACTCGCCAAAAAGCCCTATCTTCAGAGAATTGTCAGTACTTCACCTATAAGGCAACTGCCTGGAAAAGCCCCACTCAAATGACTTTCTTTTTTCCCCTTTGAGACAAAGTCTTGCTTGCTCTGTTGCCAGGCTGGAGTGCAGTGGCGTGATCTCTGTTCACCACAACCTCTGCCTCCTGGGTTCAAGCAATTCTCCTGCCTCAACCTCTCGAGTAGCTGGGACTACAGGCGCCTGCCACCATGCCCAGCTAATTTTTGTATTTTTAGTAGAGACAAGGTTTCACCATGTTGGCCAGGATGGTCTCGATCTCTTGACCTTTTGATCCACCCACCTCAGCCTACCAAAGAGCTGGGATTACAGGCGTGAGCCACAATGCCCAGCCCATTGTATCATTCTTACGCCTTTGCATCCACATAGCTTAGCTCCCACTTATAAGTGAGAACATACAATGTTTGGTTTTCCATTCCTGAGTTACTTCACTTTGAAGAATGGTCTCCAACTCCATCCAGGTTGCTGCAAATGCCATTATTTCTTTCCTTTTTATGGCTGAGTAGTATTCTGTGATATGTATATGTATATGTATGTGTGTGTATGTATATATGCATATGTATGTGTATGTATATGTATACACACACACATTTTCTTTACTCGTTGATTGATGGGAATTTGGGCTGGTTCCATATTTTTGCAATTTCAAATTGTGCTGCTATAAATATGCGTGTCTTTTTCATATAATGATGTCTTTTCCTCTGGGTAGATACTCAGGAGTACGACTGCTGGATCGAATGGTAGATCTACCTTTAATTCTTTAAGGCATCTTTAAAGGAATATAAAGTCTCGAGGATTGGGATATATGAAGAAACAGAGGAGGAGGAGAAGGATGTGCCTCAGTTCAGTGAGTCCAGAGGAAGACTGGGTGGTTGACCTTTGGCTGGGTGTGCAGATGGACGTGATTCTAGTAATTTGAGGCAGTACTGACCATGAAGCTGATTTATTGCAGGTACCTCATCTGAGATTGATGGTAACTGATGGCAAATGCCAAGGGGCATTTTTAGGGGAGGATCCAACAGAATTTGGAGCAATTGGCTGCAGCACAAGGCTGGAGCCTCTGGCTCTCTGAGGTTCCAGGGACAGAACCCCAAGTCAGGGGAACATTGAGAGGAGGCACACATTAGGGAGAAATAAGGATAGCATAACTAATTCCTTCACTTATTTATTGTGAGACGGAGTCTCACTGTCACCCAGGCTGGAGCACAGTGGCGCGATCTCGGCTCACTGCAACCTCTGCCTCCCAGGTTCAAGTGATTCTCCTGCCTCAGCCTCCTGAGTAGCTGGGATTACAGGTGCCTGCCACCATGCCCAGCTAATTTTTGTATTTTTAGTATAGACGGGGTTTCACCATGTTAACCAGGCTGGTCTCCAACTCCTGACCTTGTGATCTGCCCACCTTGGTCTCCCAAAGTGCTGGGATTACAGGCGTGAGCCACCGCGCCTGGCCATTCCTTCACTTACGATAATTCAGCAAACAACACAGATAAACACAATTCAAATCTTTGATTGCAGGAAACGGAGTTTAGTGGAGTTGCCTAAATGACGGTGGGATTAGAGGGTGGCACCGAGTCTGCCTGGGGAACAAGGGTTGTCACCCAGGATGTGGCGTATGCATGCAGCCTTGGAGGACGACTAGAACTTTTCCAGGTAGGTAAATTCAGGAAACGAGAACAGCTTGAGCAAAATCACGGTGTATTCAGGATGTGAGTCCCTCACTCCAACCCGGGTACGTGTTGCACAGGGGAAGGGAACAAAAAATGATGCCGGGCATGACCTTATGAATGACCCCAAGTGCCTTTGGGCGGCCAAGGTGGGTGGATCACCTGAGGTCAGGAGTTCAAGACCAGCCTGCCCAATATGGCGAAACCCCATCTCTACTAAAAATACAAAAATTAGCCAAGCGTGCTGGCGGGCACCCATAATCCCAACTATTTGGGAGACTGAGGCAGAAGAATCGCTTGAACCCAGGAGGCGGAGGTTGCAGTGAGCTGAAATTGTACCACTGCACTCCAGCCTGGGCCACAAGAGCGAAACTCTGTCTCCAAAAAAAAAAAAAAAAACACGCATGCCATGCTAAGGAGTGTGGACTCGACCCTGATGGTCGAGAGGGATTGTTAAGCAAAGAATTGATACCTGTGGATCCAAAGGGCCGTTCCAATTGGTGGCATGGAAAAGTGATTCAGAAGTTGGCTGCGACTGGAAGATCAAGGAGGATCTGTTAGGAAAGAGAAAGACATGGCCAGGCCCGGTGGTTCACTTTGGGAGGCCAAGGCGGGTGGATCACTTGAGGTCAGGAGTTCGAGACCAGCCGGGCCAACAGGGTGAGCTCTTTTCTCTACTAAAACTACAAAAATTAGCCGGGTGTGGTGGCACACGTCTGTAATCCCTGCTACTCAGAAAGCCGAGGCAGGAGAATTGCTTGAACCAGGGAGGCGGAGGTTGCAGTGAGCCGAGATCTCGCCACTGCACTCCAGCCGGGGTGACAGAACAAGACTCTTTCTCAGAAAGGAAAGGGAAAACAGTACTTAGGGGAAAGAGAAGAACTTCCAAGGTGGAGGTACGTCTGTGGGGCCCAGTTGCATTCGAGGGTGCAGGAGAATTAATCTGGAATAAATCTTCCTGATTTTGGCACTGGGCCAGCTCCATTCCCAGAAAGATGGGAGAAGCTTGGGTTAGAAATAACACATTGAACTTGGGACAGGTTGAGTTGGAAGGGTTGGTGGAAGTGTTTAGGAGGCGGTGGAAAATATGGTTCTGGGCTCGGTGTGGTGGCTCACGCCTGTAATCCCAGCATTTGGGAAGGCTAAGGCTCACTTGAGCCCAGGAGTTCGAGACCAGCCTGGGCACCATAGCAAGACTCCCATCTCTACACAAATAAAATAAATAAAATTAACTGAGCATTGTGGCACACACCTGTAGTCCCAGCTACTTAAGAGGCTGAGGCAGGAGTTTCACTTGAAGCCCACAGCTTGAGACCAGCCTGGGTGACACAGCTAGACCCCATCTCTATAAAAAACTTTTTTTTTTTAACTTAAAAAAATTTAAAGCTTTTCTGAAATTAAAAATTTTTAAGATTTTTAAAATTTAAAAATTTTTTAGTTTCTTTAAATTTTAAAAATGCTTAAATTTTTTAAAATTAAAAAAATTTAAAGTCTTGAAATTTTAAAAAATGTAAAGTTTTTAAAAATTTTTTAAACATATGGGCTGGGTGTGGCGGCTCACACCTGTAATCCCAGCACTTCGGGAGGCTGAGGCACAAGGATCACTTGAGACCAGCCTGGGCAATATAAGGAGACCCTTTTTCTACAAATAATTTTTTAAAAAAATAGCCAGGTATGGTGGCATGCACCCATGGTCTGTTACTTGGGGGCTGAGGGAGGAGGACTGCCTCAGTCTGGGAGGTTGAGGCTGCAGTGAGCTGTGATCACACCACCACACTCCAACCTAGTTAACAGAGTGAGACCCTGTCTCAAAAGAAAAAAAAAAAAAAAAAAGGCAGGGTGCAGTAGTCCACCCCTGTAATCCCAGCACTTTGGGAAGCCGAGGCAGACGATCACTTGAGTCCAGGAGTTCAAGACCAGCCTGGGTAACATGGCAAAACCCTGTCTCAACAAAAAAATAGAAAAACTAGGCCAGGCACAGTGGCTCATGCCTGTAATCCCAGCACTTTGGGAGGCTGAGGCTGATCAGCTGTGGTCAGGAGTTTGAGACCAGCCTGGCCAACACAGTGAAACCCTGTCTCTACTAAAAATACAAAAATTAGCTGGGCATGGTGGCACATGCCTGTAGTCCCCCCTACTCAGGAGGCTGAGGCAGGAAAATCGCTTGAACCTGGGAGGCAGAGGCTGCAGTGAGCTGAGACTGCACCACTGCACTCCAGCCTGGGCAACAGAGTGATGTGAGACACTATCTCAAAAAATAAAATTAAAAAAATTAGCCAGATGTGGTGGTGTACACCTGTGGTCCCAACTACTTGGGGGACTGAGATGGGAGGATTGCTTGAACCCAGGAGGTGGAGATTGCAGTGAGCCAAGATCACACCACTGCCCTCCAGCCTGGGCAATGGAGCAAGACCCAGTCTCAGTAGTGATGATGATATATGACTCTGCATCTAAGAGGAAGGACTGGAATTCTCCTCACGACCATGGCAGCAGGTGCTCTGACTCGTGAAGGCTGCTCTTCCTCACGAGGCGGCTGCCTCCCTGGAGAGGATGGATGCTCCTCCCTGGTAGTTATTTTCTCTGCGACTGAGGGAGAAATGATGAACCCAGGATTGCAATGGGTTTGTCCTGAATCCAGCAAAGGGGAAGTAAAGGGACTCATAAAGCACTCATCCCAGGGCAGGAGAGATGACGGATGCGCTTGTTTTATCAGCATGGGGCTGGGAGGCGTGCAGGGGTCAGGCGGCCTCTGTGCACAGAGGATACTCCCACTGCTCCTGAGGCTTCACCCACATGGCTCTGTCTGCAGGACTGGTCCTTCCTGCCGCTCAGAACCAAGCCCACTCCACGCAGAGATCACCCGGGAGAACCCGGACTCCCTCCAGTCCTTCTTCCCCGCCGGGTGCAGCTCTTCCTCCTCACTGTAGGCTGGAAACCAGGATGCCTGGCTCCCTAGGTATGGACGAGGTGGGATAGAATGGGGAGGGCGGGTGGCCAGGTCTGAAGGAGACCCCTGGGTGCCTGGAAGCATGCAGGGCACAGCACAGCAGCTCCAGCCATCTGAATTTCCGGGGGACATTGGACAGTGGGAAGTGAGGGATGCCCAGGACTGATGGAGGGGAGGATTCTGGGTTCTTGAGAGAATGTGGGGTCAGAGTGAGAAGCAAGGGGGGGGGTCCCCGGAAGGCTGGGCATGGGGTTCTGGGGCTAGGACAAGCAAAAGGCATGCAGGTGTCTGGGAGGGAGGTGTTACAGTGACACCTTTCCAGCCTGCACTCCTGTCCCTGCCGCTGACCCCAACGCGAGCTGCTGGCCTGAGTCCAACGGGACAGCCCTGCAGGAGTTGGTGATCCTGGGCTGCTCCGCGTGCTGCTCTTCGCCCTCCTCTTGCCGCTCTACCTGGCCACCCTGGCGGGGAACCTTCTGATCCTGGGCTCGGCCCTGGTGGACCTTGCCCTGCACTCGCCAATGTACTTCTTCCTGGGGGCAGCGCCCGCGGTGGAGGCAGCCTACACGCTAGTGCTCATGCCACGCATGCTGGCCGGCGTCCTCCTGCCCCTTCCACCTGCGCTGCCCAGATGGGCCTCTTTGTGGCCCTGGGGGGCTCCGAGTGCCTGCTGCTGGCTGCCATGGCCCTCGACCGCTACCTGGCCATCTGCTGCCCGCTCTACTACCCTCAGCTCATGACCGTAGACGTCTGCTGGGGCCTGCTGGCCGCCTGCTGCGCGGGTGGCTGTATCCCGGCCCTGGGCCTCACCACGGCCATCTTCCAGCTGGCCTTCTGCCGTGGCGGCCTGGTCAACCACGTCTTCTGTGACCTCCCGGCCATGCTGGTGCTGGCCTGCGGGTCCCGGGCCCCACAGGAGCGCGTCCTCCTGGTGCCCTGCCTGCTGCTGCTGCCCCTGCTCCTCATCCTGCTCTCCTACACCTGGGTGCTGGTGGTCGTCCTGGGCGTTGGGAGGGTCGCAGGCCGCCGCAAGGCCTTCAACACGGTGGCATCCCACCTCACCGTGGCCGTGCTCCACTACGGCTGTGCCACAGCCATGTATGCCAGGCCCCTGAGCAGCCGTTCCCTTGAGGAGGACAAGCTGGTCTCGCTCATCTACGTCGTCACCCTGCTGCTGTACCAGCCACCTACACACTGCGGAACCAGGACATGGAGGAGGCCCTGCAACGCATGGTCGGCCAGAGGACGCCGGGGATGGGTCACCAGGTGGATTTCGTCTGATGCTGGGTGCCAAGCAGTATCTGTCCTGAGATTTCCCCCACTGAGGGGAATCTCACCATTTCGGAGCCATCTAAGCCTCCCCAACGCCTACTGGATGTAAACGTAAGTATGGCACGCAAGGACCGCCAATCCAACACCAGCCTAGCGCTGCTGCGTCTGTTGATGTCTTGTGCTGGATGGTTCTTTGCTGTTGAGGGATGTCCCATGCATTATAAAATGCTCAGCCACACCCTGAATCTTTCTCTATTCACTGGATGCCAGTGGCACCCTCCACCCCACTCCCCTACGTGATGATCAAAAATGTTGTTGGGCTCGGCATACTGGAGCACTTTGGGAGGCCAAGGCAGGAGGATCTCGAGCCCAGGAGGTTGAGACCAGCCTGGGTAATACGGTGAAACCCCACCTCTATAAAAATTGGCCAGGTGTAATGCTGTGTGCCTGTAGTCCCAGCTACATGGGAGGCTGAGGCGGGAGGATCACGAGCCCAGGAGGTGGAGGCTGCAGTGAGCTGTGATTGCAGGACTGTACTCCAGCCTGGGTAACAAAGCAAAGCCCTGTCTCAAAAACAAATACCATTTAGGAGCCAGGAACCTCAGAGGCATGGTCAGTGCAGGTAGCCTCTGCCTACCTAACCTCCTGGCTGGCGAACGTGCATGCCGGTCAAGGCTGATTGGGAAGAATTACGTCTATGCCAGTGAGGCGCACCAAGAAGGAAGCCACCAATGGCTTCAGGAGTCTTGGGAAAGAGGAAGAGTCTCTTCTTCATACCATTTTCCATCCTTCTCTGTGGTTTCTTAAGGCTGGTGTCAGGGAACCTGAAACACAAAAGCCGTAGCCCTGGAGCAGGAGAGCCTCCCAGCCTTCTCCCCAGATGCTGCAGGCATGTGGAACATGATCACCCCTAAAGAGATTTAAGACAGCTTTTTTTTTTTTTTTTTTTAATGGAGTCTCACACCATTGTCCAGGCTGGAGAGCAGTGGTGCGATCTCAGCTCACTGCAACCTCAGCCTCCTGGGTTCAAGCGATTCTCCTGCCTCAGCCTCCTGAGTAGCTGGGATTACAGGCACCCGCCACCATGCCCGGCTAATTTTTTGTATTTTTAGTAGAGACAGGGTTTCACTATGTTGGTCAGGCTGGTCTCGAACTCCTGGCCTCAGGTGATCCATCCGCCTCTACCTTCCAAAGTGCTGGGATCACAGGCGTGAGCCACCGCACCCAGCCGTGAGATCTTTATTATTAAAGGAATTATCTTGGAGCTAGAGGCATTTTCTGCAGTGACTTATCCTCACATGGACCTATGGATCTTTAAGATGTCTAACAGAAGAATACTAAAGTCCACACAAGCCATCCTGGCCTCAGAGTCAGACTCCCTGCTGTCTCCTGATGCCTGTATTACCACTTTGTTGGGTTTTTTGGGGGGACACGGTCTCCATCATGCAGGCTGGAGAATGGGGGTACGATCATGGCTCACTGCAGCCTCAAACTCCTGGGCTCCAGCGATCCTCCCACCTCAGCCTCCCAAGTAGCTGGGACTACAGGTGCATGCCACCACATCCAGCTAGTTTTTAAAACTGTTTTTGTAGATATGGGGGTCTCACTATGTTGCCCAGGCTTGTCTTGAGCTTCTGCCCTCAGGTGATCCTCCTGCCTTGGCCTCCCAATTAGCTGGGATTATAAAAATTAGGCAGGCACAGTGGCTCATGCCTAGTTTCTTTTTTTGTAGAGATGGAGTTTCACTATGTTGCCCAGGCTAGTCTCGAACTCCTGGCCTCAAGTGATTCTTTTGCCTCAGCCTCTCCAAATGCTGAGATTACAGGCATGAGCCACCACACCTGGTGTATCTTCATTTACATTTTAAACCAAAGACACTACCTGCTGCCTCACCTCTGAGGCTCATGTCCGACTCAAGGGAGTCACTCCTCTGTTTAGAAGTTCCCGGCTGTGTGCAGTGGCTCACGCCTGTAATCCCAGCACTTTGGGAAGCCAAGGTGGGCAGATCACCTGGGGTCAGGAGTCTGAGACTCAACCTGGTCAACATGGTGAAACCCCATCTCTACTAAAAATACAAAAATTAGCCAGGCATGGTGGTGAATGCCTGTAATCTCAGCTACTTGGGAGACTAAGGCAGGAGAACTGCTTGATCCCGGGAGGCAGAGGTTGCAGTGAGCCACGATTGTACCACTGCACTCCAGCCTGGGCTACAGAGAAAGACTCTGTCTCAAAAAAAAAAAAAAAAAGTTCCTGGCCAGGCGCGGTGGCTCATGCCTATAATCCCAGCACTTTGGAAGGCTGACGTGGGCGGATCACCTGAGGTCAGGAGTTTGAGACCAGCCTGACCAACATGGAGAAACCCCATCTCTACTAAAAATACAAAAAAATTAGCCAGGTGTGGTGGTGGGTGCCTGTCATCCCAGCTACTCGGGAGGCTGAGGCAGGAGAATCGTGTGAACCTGGGAGGCAGAGGTTGCGGTGAGCTGAGATCACACCACTGTACTCTAGCCTGGGCAACAAGAGTGAAACTCTGTCTCAAAAAAAAAAAAGTTCCTGAGCTGAACTGCTGAATTTTTTTTTCTTTTTTTTTTGAGATGGAGTCTCACTCTGTTGCCCAGGCTGCAGTCCAGTAGCGTGATTTTGGCTCACTGCAAGCTCCGCCTCCCAGGTTCACGCCATTCTCCTGCCTCAGCCTCCCGAGTAGCTGAGACTACAGGCGCCCACCACCACGCCTGGCTAATTTTTAAAATTTATTTTTATTTTTTAGTAGAGACGGGGTTTCACCGTGTTAGCCAGAATGATCTCGATCTCCTGACCTTGTGATCTGCCCGCCTCGGCCTCCCCAAGTGTTGGGATTACAGGTGTGAGCCACCGCGCCCAGCCGAACTGCTAAATTTCTGAGGTGAAGACCACCTGTTCATCTCCATCAGATTTCTAGGGTGAGACCCAGGCCAGGGGTATTTTTAAAGTTCCCCAAGTAATTTCGGTGTGGATCATCAATTAATTAGCAGTGTCCTGAACAAATGTTTGACAAAGAATCCTTGTCCTGATCCAAAGAGGGTTTAAAGGAGTGTCCCCCAGAGCTTCTTGAAGAAACATGGACAAATGAAATAACAGCTCTTCTCCCCGTGGGGTTATACTGAGTATAGCCCATTAGGCAGAATAGAGCCATATTACACGGTCTTGAAAGAAGAATGTAAAAGTCATATAAAAGGTCATATACCAGGCTGGACAGTAGAGTAACCAGATGCATGAAGTAGACAAAGCTGACATTAACCTCTAAGATCAGCCAGGCACAGTGACTCACACTTGTAATCCCAGCACTTTAAGAGGCCGGGGTGGGAGGATCGCTTGAGCCCAGGAGTTCAACACAATCCTGGGCAACATCGTGAGACCCCATCTCTACTAAAAAACCTGGAAGATGAGCCAAGTTTCTTTCTTTTTTTTTTTTTTTTTTTTTAAAGAGACAGGGTCTCGTCCAGGCTGGAGTGCAGTGGTGTGATCATAGCGCACTGCAACCTCGACCTCCTAGACTCAAGCAATCCTCCAGCCTCAGCCTCCCAAAGTGCTGGGACTACAGGTGACAGCTGCCATGCCTGGAGGGTTTAATTACTTCTGATTCCATTACTGGTGCTAGCTGAACTTCCATTTTTGTTTCTCTGAGATGGGGTCACGCTCTGTTGCCCAGGCTGAAGGATCCATAGCTCACTGTAGCCTCAACCTCCTGGGCTCAAGTAAACCTCCCTCCTCAGCCCCCTGATTAGATGAGACTACAGGCGCACGCCACCATATCCGGCTAATTTTTGTATTTTTAGTAGAAATGGGATTTCACCATGTTGGCCAGGCTGGTCTTGAACTCCTAACCTCATATGATCTGCCTGCCTCAGCCTCTCCAAGTGCTGGGATTACAGGCGTGAGCCACCATGCCTGGCCCCTGAATGAGCGTTTAATAGAAAAGATGCTGCCAGCTCCAGATAACCCAGCCCCTTCATTTTCTACAGCAGAAACTTGGTGATCAGCATGAACCAATGCCACGCGAAGGTGAGCTGAGAGGGAGACAGCAGTGATTTAAAGTCATCAAGTTGGCCAGGCGCAGGGGCTCATGTCTGTCATCCCAGCACTTCAGGAGGCCGAGGCAGGCAGATCACGAGGTCAGGAGATCAAGACCATCCTGGCCAACACAGTGAAATGGCATCTCTACTAAAAATACAAAACTTAGCCAGGTGTGGTGGTGCGCACCTGTAGTCCCAGCTACTGGGGAGGCAGAGGTTGCAATGAGCCGAGATCGCGCCACTACACTCCAGTCTGGACGACAGAGGGAGACTCCATCTCAAAAATAAATAAAGTCATTAAGTACACTAAAGGACAGGAATAGCTTTCACCAGTTTGTGGGTGTGAAGAAGAGAATGGGGACTAAATTATACATGTAGCAAATATGTTTTTAAGGCACTTCACAGTGAAAGAAAAAGATGAAAAGAACAACAAATGGCACAAAGTAATAGCTGTTTTAACAAAGGGCAGATGAATGAATCTCTGAACACAGGAGAAGGCCTGTTTTATAACCACAGGGAAAATACGGAAGATTCTACAGGAAGACTTAGCAATCAAGGTCTTAGTGGGGACAGCAAAGCAGAATCAAAGGACAAATGAAAATAGACAGTCAGGCATATGGCTCATGCCTGTAGTTCCACCTACTTGGGAGGCTAAGGCAGGAGGATCGCGCGAGCCCAGGAGTTCCAGACCATCCTGGACAACATAGGGAGACTCCATCTCTACAAAAATGAAAAAAAAAAAAAAAGAGCTCAGTGTGATGGCATGTGTCTGAAGTAGCAGCTACTCAGGAGGCTGAAGTAAGAGGATCGCTTGAGCCCGGGAGTTGGAGGTTGCAGTGATCTATGATCACTCCATTGCATTCCAGTCTGGGTAACAAAGCAAGACCCTCTCTCAAAACAAGAAAAAAGAGGGCCAGGAGCGGTGGCTCATGCCTGTAATCCCAGCACCTTGGGAGGCAGAGGTGGGGGAGGGTCATCTGAGGTCAAAGGTTCAAGACCAGCCTGGCCAATATAGTGAAACCCCATCTCTACTAACAACAACAACAAAAATTAGCTGAGCATGATGGTGGCACGTGCTTGTAATCCCAGCTACTCAGGAGGCTGAAGCAGGAGAATCGCTTGAACCTGGGAGGCGGAGCTTGCAGTGAGCCGAGATCGTACCACTGTACTCCAGCCTGGGCAACAGCCAGACTGTCTCAAAAAAAGAAAAAAAAATAGAATGCGCCTTTCTCTAAAATCCAAGGACAGGAAAGGAATCGTGTAGTGATGTGTGCAGGTGGCAGGATCACTGAGGCATCTCACGGTTTAGGGCCAAATGTCCACAGCTGCTTGCAAAGATGCCAGGCTTTTATTTTATTTATTTATTTATTTTTTTTTTTTGAGATGAGTCTCGCTCTGTCACCAGGCTGGAGCACAGTGGCGCAATCTCGGCTCGCTGCAACCTCTGCTTCCCAGGTTCAAGGGATTCTCCTGCCTCAGCCTCCCGAGTAGCTGGGACTACAGATGCGTGCCACCACACCCGGCTAATTTTTAGCAGAGATGGGGTTTCACTGTGTTAGCCAGGATGGTCTCGATCTCCTAACCTCATGATCCGCCCGCCTTTGCCTCCCAAAGTGCTGGGATTACAGGCGCGAGCCACCGCGCCCAGCCAAGATTCCAGGCTTTTAAGAACAGTTGCCTGAAACAAGAGGACATCCGGCAGGGTGCCATAGCTCACGCCAGTAATCCCAGCACTTTGGGAGGCCAAGGTGGGTGGATCACCTGAGGTCAGGAGTTTGAAACCAGCCTGACCAACATGGTGAAACCCAGTCTCTACTAAAAATACAAAATTAATCAGGCATGGTGGCATGTACCTGTAATCCCTGCTACTCAGGAGGCTGAAGCAGGAGAATGGTTTGAACCTGGAAGGCAGAGGTTGCAGTGAGCTGAGATTACACCACTGCACTCCAGCCTGGGTGACTAAGACTCCATCTCAAAAAAAAAAAAACCGAAAACATCCATGCGTTCTGCTTTGTAGACTTCCAGGAGCCTCATCCCGCAGCCCCCTGCAGGCCACCCACTCACCTGGGAAGCTCCACGTCCTTATCTCTTCCTCCTCCATCCATGGCTCCTTCCCCTGCTCCAAACTGGAGATCACAGCTGGTTTGCTGACTTGACACCCTGTTCGGGAGAAACAGTTAAAGGATTTGTGCTGAGCCAGCTGGGCCTTCCAAGCAAGCAGACAGTTCAGCTTGCAAAACAAACGGTGGACGTCTCAGCCAGAGAAGAGCTGTTTCGCTTGGCAGGTAACTTCACAAGGACCCCAAGTGGCATCGAGACTCTTTGACCACTGAAACCCAAGGCCAAGCACTTTTATTTTTGACACAGGGTCTTGCTCTGTTGCCCAGGCTGGAGTGCAATGGCACAATCACAGTTCACTGCAGCCTCAACCTCCTGCACTCAAGTGATCCTCCCGTCTCAGCCTCCCAAATAGCTGGGACTACAGGCATGCATCACCACCCTCAACTAATTTAATTTTTTTGTAGAGATGGGGTTTTGCTCTGTTGCCCAGGCTAGTCTTGAACTTGGGCCTCAAGTGATCCTTCCATTTGAGACTCACAAGTATCTGGGACTGCAGGCACATGCCACCATACCTGGCTCATTTTTTAATTTGTATAGATCGGGTCTTGCACCTGTGGCTCAAGCAATCCTCCCACCTCGGCCTCCTGAAATGCTGGGATCACAGGCATAAGCCACCATGCCCAGCCTAGCACTTTTAGTGTGTGAGCAGTTCCCCAGTTTTATACAACTAAGAAAAAGAGTTCATGTAACCCGAGGACCACGGGGAAGTCCTCCTCACCCAGAGAGAGCAGGTGGCTGTAGTTCTCCAGCATCACATCCGGTACAGGGTCCTCCGCTCCAGGTCCAGCTGCTGCCACTCTTTCCAGGTGAAGCCCACAGCCACGTCCCCGAATGACAGTGACCCCTGGGACAGCACATGGCTGATGAATGTGGAGTGGCTGGCACTGGGTACCATGGCAAAGGCGTAGAGGAGATTGCTCTTACCACCTTCTGAGGTCCGCTCTCCCCATGTTAGGTTAGGTAGGAAGCTGAGCACGCCCCTAACTTTGTACTACACTTTGTGGAAGAGAAAACAAAAAAATCATTAGAAAAAATATCTCGGCCGGGTGCAGTGGCTCACGCCTGTCATCCCAGTACTTTGTGGGGCTGAGACGGGCAGATTGCTTGAGGTTAGGAATTTGAGACCAGCCTGGCCAACATGGTGAAACCCCGTCTCTACAAAAAACAGATTAGCTGGACGTGCTGGTGGGTGCCTGTAATCCCAGCTACTAGGGAAGCTCAGGCAGGAGAATCGCTTCAACCCAGGAGGCGTAGGTTGCAGTGAGCTGAGATCCTGCCCTTGCACTCCAGGCTGTACAACAGAGTAAGACTCCATCTCAAAAAAAAAAAAAAAAAAAAAAAAAAAAAAAAAATCACTACTGGATCTCTTCATTCCTACTGGATCTCTTCATTCCTTCAACAATCAAGCACCTTTCAAGGACCTGGCACGCTGCCGGTGTTCTACCAGGTGCTTGGGGTCAAGGGCTAAACACAAAATCGTTCCTGTTCTACAGGTGCTTAGAAGTGTTGCTGCAGATGAACACATGAAGAGAGCTGTACCGTAAGACTACGCTGTAGGCGGTGGTAGACATGTGGTTACATACAGAATGGACACGAGGAAGACAGCAGCCAGATCCAACGTACTGTCAAGTGAAGCTTCCTAGGAGGTCACGGGCGAGCAGTATCATGAAAGATAAACAGAGTGATCTGAGGTCTGAAGGATATTCCTAGCAAGAGGCCTGGCATGGGCAAAGGAGGCACGGAAAAGTCTGGTAGGAGCCACAAAGAGAATGAAAATGCAGGGTGTAAGGTGTGTGCGGGAGAGGGAGAGAGCGTGCGTAGAAGTGCCTGGTTTTTTTTCCCCCTGTAGGAAATGGGGACTCGCATCTCACGGTATTTAAGGAGGGGAACTACAGATGATCTGATGTGGAAAAAAGGTGGGAGGCGCCAGACAAGAGGATAGCAGGAGCTAAATTAGCGCACGATTCTAATCCTCAATATAAGCTATGCTCAAAATTAAAACAGCAAGAGAAATGCAGAGAAGGGATTCCACAGATGCAGAACAGGGCTTGGGTCCTTCACCCCTCCCATCCCCTCTCCATGAATTAAAGACCCCCATTTAAACATTTTTAATTTATACCTTTTAGAAGAAAATATAAGAGGTGTGTGTGTGTATGTATGTGTGTGTGTGTGTGTGTGTGTATATATAAAATACAAGGATATTATCTATTATATCTATATATTGTATATATAGAGATATATATATACACACATATAGAGTTTTTGTTTTTGTTTTTGTTTTTTTTTTTTTTTGGAGAGTGTTTCACTCTTGTCACCCAAGCTGGAGTGCCGTGGTGCAATCTTGGCTCGCCGCAACCTCTGCCTCCCGGGTTCAAGCGATTCTCCTGCCTCAGCCTCCTGAGTAGCTGGGATTACAGGCATGCACCACTACGCCTGGCTAATTTTGTATTTTTAGTAGAGAAGGGGTTTCTCCACGTTGGTCAGGCTGGTCTTGAACTCCTGACCTCAGGTAATCTGCCCGCCTCAGCCTCCCAAAGTGCTGGGATTACAGGTGTGAGCCGCGGCCCCTGGCCTTAGATCTTTTTGGGACAGGGTCTGTCTCTGTCCAGGCTGGAGTGCAGTGGTGTGATCATGGCTTGCTGAGCCTCTAACTCCTGGGTTTAAGTGATCCTCTCGCCTCAGCCTCCCGAGTAGCTGGGATTACAGGCATATGTCACCACACCCAGCTAATTTTATTTAAATTTTTTGTAGAGGTGGGGTCTCACTATGTTGTTTAATGAAAGTTTAAATAATTTGAGGCCGGGCAGGTTGGCTCACGTCTGTAATTCCAGCACTTTGGGAAGCCGAGGCAGGTGGCTCACTTGAGGGCAAGAGTTCAAGACCAGCCTGGCCCACATGGTAAAACCCCATCTCTACTAAAAATACAAAAGAATTAGCTGGGCATGGTGCTGGGCACCTGTAATCCCAGCTACTCAGGAGACAGAAGAAACACTTGAACCCGGGAAGTGGAGCTTGCAGTGAGCCGAGATGGCGCCACCGCACTCCAGCCTGGACCACAGAGCAAGAGTCTGCCTCAAAAAAACAAAAGTGAGGGTTGGGGTGCTTTCGTCACTGCGGCGGAGATCAAGGGGGGATGCTGGGTAGAGAGGGCTGCAGTGGGCGCCCCGGACACAGGCTGCTGGGGTGGTGAGGGATGCTCACAGGCAAATGGGTGACCCAAAGTGTCCCCAAAAGTGGGACAAGTACGTGCAGAGGAGGGTCAGGAAGCAGGGCACAGCCCGGGGGCAGCAGCAGGGACCGGGAGCTATGTGGGAGGGGGAGAGGCAATCCATAAAGAAGCCCAGATCTCCAATCACCCTGAGGAGCCTGGGTTCTCTTCCACACTCCGATCTCTAGAAAACTTATGACCAAGGGCTAAAGGCTGCTGAAGCCAGTGACTGGATTTTTTTGTTTTTGTTTTTGTTTGTTTTTTTTTTGAGACGGAGTCTTGCTCTGTCGCCCAGGCTAGAGTGCAGTGGCCGGATCTCAGCTCACTGCAAGCTCCGCCTCCCGGGTTCAAGCGATTCTCCTGCCTCAGCCTCCCGAGTAGGTGGGACTACAGGCGCCCGTCACCTCGCCCGGCTAGTTTTTTGTGTTTTTTAGTAGAGATGGGGTTTCACCGTGTTAGCCAGGATGGTCTTGATCTCCTGACCTCGTGATCCACCCATCTCGGCCTCCCAAAGTGCTGGGATTACAGGCTTGAGCCACTGCACCCGGCCTTTTTTTTTTTTTTTTTTGAGATGGGGTCTCACTGTGTTGCCCAGGCTGGAATGCAGTGGTGCAGTATTGGCTCACTGCAACCTCCGCCTCCTAGGTTCAAGTGATTCTCCTGCCTCAGCCGCCCAAGTAGCTGGGATTACAGGCACACACCCAGCTAATTTATGCATTTTTAGTAGAGACAGGGTTTTGCCATGAGGCTAGGCTGGTCTCGAACTCCTGACCTCAGGTGGTCTGCCTACCTCAGCCTCCCAAAGTGCTGGGATTACAGGCATGAGCTATCATGTCAGACGTCTATGTAGTATATGTACATATACATACATACATATAAATATATAATGTAGTTCACATATGTCTAGTATATATATACACAATGTCTACATAGTTAATACATATGTCTTTGCAATTTCTATGTAATTTATTCATATATGATTTCTATATAAATATATAATGCTAAGTAAATATATAATTTCTGTAGATATGCCTCTCATGGGTTTATTCATGAAATAACATATGAAAAGCACAGAGACCACAAAAGTGCTGGACAGACAGCGTTGAAACGGGTCATTGTCATCTTTAGTGCCCAGATTGCCCTAACAGGGAGTCATTCCCAGTGGCACTTGGCTTCCTACAAAACAGTGGCTTCCATCTGGGCGCAGTGGCTCCCACCTGTAATCCCAGCACTTTGGGAGGCCGAGGCGGGCAGATCACAAGGTCAGGAGATCGAGACCAGCCTGGCTAACATGGTGAAATCCTGTCTCTACTAAAAATGCAAAAAAATTAGCTGGGCGTGGTGGTGGGCACCTGTAGTCCCACCTACTCAGGAGGCTGAAGTAGGAGCATGGCATGAACCCAGGAGGCGGAGGTTGCAGTGAGCTGAGATTGTGCCACTGCACTCCAGCCTGAGTGACAGAGTGAGACTCCACCTCAAAAAAAAAAGTGTTTCCAAGGAAGACAGCAAGTGAAACGTCCAGCTTCACAGACAGGGCAGGTGTGGCTCGCCACCTTGTTCTAGCCTCTTCTACTGCTCTGAGACATTTCTGGTGTGAAACACCCAGACATCCCTGGCTTCACAAAGCACAAAGAAACCCAGGCTCTGTGAGCATTTTCCTTCCTGGAGTGGACAGTGGTAAACTTCACGAGGCCTCATCTTCCTCTGGGACCAACCCCTTCCTGCCCTGTGCACAGCTGCCCGGACAGAGGGCCTAATACACCTGAGCCAGGCTGGACCAATGGAATCCTCCCCAGAGAGCTTTCAAACTGGATCAGTGAAAGGAGGTTCAGTCCCTCACCGCGGCAGAACTTGCAGCTGTCAGGAGACGAGCTGTGGCTACGCTATTTCTGGCCACATAGACAAAGTCAGCCTGAGGAGAAAGTCGCAGAAGCAGAGAACAGGGAACAAGAAAGATTCCTGGCGATACCTGGGTTGCCAGATGCCTCTGGAGCCCGACTGCACACCTGCTCTTCCCAAGGCTTGCATGCTGCCTTATAGATTTTTTTTTTTTTTTTTTTGAGACAGGCTCTCTGTCTGTTGCCCAGGCTGGAGTCCAAAGGCATGATCACAGCTCATTGCAGCCTCAACCTCCTAAGGTCAAGTGATCCTCCCACCTTAGCCTCCTGTGCAACTGTGAATACAAGCATGTGCCACCATGCCTGGCTAATTTTTGTTTTTGTAGAGATGGGGTCTTGCCACATTACCCAGGCTGGTCTTGAACTCCTGGCCTCAAGCAATCCTCCTGCCTCAGCTTCCCAAAGTTCTAGAATTACTTTTTGTTTTTTTTAATCCTAACCTACTTCTAGTTGGATTTCTGGCTCTTAAAACTTCAAGGATTAGAACTTGAATTAGAACTTCTGACCAGTGCACTCCACACTCACACATTCCTAGAACCCGGGGTGAAGAGCGGAAGAAGGAGAAAGCTTCCAGACTGATGGAAAACACTGATGTCACTCACATGCAAAGAGAGCTAGCAGCCAAGGAGGCGGATCAACTGAGGTCAGGAGTTCGAGACCAGCCTGGCTAATATGATGAAACTCCATCTCTAAAAATACAAAAGCTAGCTGGGCGTGTTGGTCCCTGCCTATATTCCCAGCTACTCAGGAGGCTGAGGCAGGAGAATCACTTGAACCCGGGAAGTGAAGGTTGCAAGTGAGCCAAGATCGTGCCACTGCACTCCAGCCTGGGTGACAGAGCCAGACTCCATCTCAAAAAAGTTTTTTTTTTTTTTTTTTTTTTGAGACGGAGTCTAGCTCTGTTGCCCAGGCTGGAGTGCAGTGGCCGGATCTCAGCTCACTGCAAGCTCCGCCTCCCGGGTTTACGCCATTCTCCTGCCTCAGCCTCCCGAGTAGCTGGGAGTACAGGCGCCCGCCACCTCGCCCGGCTAATTTTTTTTGTATTTTAGTAGAGACGGGGTTTCACCGTGTTAGCCAGGATGGTCTCGATCTCCTGAACTCGTGATCCGCCCGTCTCGGCCTCCCAAAGTGCTGGGATTACAGGCTTGAGCCACCGCGCCCGGCCAAAAAAGTTTTTTTTAATTTAAAAAATAAAAACCATCATGGCAAGCAATTTCAGATGAGATCAGGCACGTTCCGGGTGGTGTGGCGGTAGACATGGCAGGTCATTTCAAGAACACGCAGTTCGTTCATTCGTTCCTCTAGGTAATGCAGTGTTACATCCAGGTCACTTGGCGCCACACAAGGCTGTCTCTGTAGGCCTGAGTGTTCTGCATCCTCAAACCAAACCAACAGAACCACAGACGGCAGCTTTGGCATAATACCTGCTGTTTATACAGAGGGGGAGGAAACTCACAAGAGATTTGCTGTGGTGGTTATTGAGGAACAGGCCTGCTACATCTCGCATACAAAGATCAAGTATATTTTTAAATGCCTGAAAAAGCCGTATTTCTCCTGAGAAGTAGACACGGTTGTCCAAAACAGACAACACAAGTCGTATATTAGATGGAATCTGCCTGCCTTTTTCAAGTGACAGGAATGTCAGATACAAATTTACCAGGCATTGGGCTGGGCGCAGTGGCTCACACCTGTAATCCCAGTACTTTGGGAGGCCAAGGTGGGTGGATCACTTGAGGCCGGGAGTTTGAGACCAGCCTGGCCAACATGGTGAAACCTCATCTTTACTAAAACTACAAAAATTCGCTGGGTGTGGTGGCAGGTGCCTGTAAGGAGGCTGAGGCAGGAGAATTGCTTGAACCCAGGAGGCAGAGATGGCAGTGAGCCGAGATTATGCCACCGTACTCCAGCCTGGATGACGGAGTGAAACCCTGTCTCAAAAATTTACAAGGCATCTCACAGCTGCAGCAGCCTCTCCAGTCTCTCCCCCCTGTCCTTCCCACAGCTGTGATCTTCCTTCCTTCCTGTTTTCACTGATCCTCACTTCTGTTTGCATTTTACCAGATTTTTTTTTTTTTTTTTTTTGAGACAGAGTCTTACTGTCACCCAGGCTGCAATGCAATTTCACCACGTTGCCCAGGCTAGTCTCGAACTCCTGACCTCAGGTGATCTGCTCACTTTGGCCTCCCACAGTGCTGGGATTACCAGTGTGAGCCACCACGCCCAGCCTTTATTAGACACGTTCTTATGAGCATCCGAAATCCCTGCTGAAAAAGCGCAGTAGAAAGACATGCCACACTCACCTGGGCCATGGTTCTTCTCTGCTGTTGTGGGAAAGCAGACACCTGTGAAGGCAGACGTCGGGATGGGGAGAGAGGATGTGAGAGGCCACGCTTGTCCAGGGGCTCCTGATCAACTGCTGGGACCACCCCGCACCCCACCCCTCACGGGCACAGGTGGGAGAAAACCTTCTCTGAAGGGTCCCCATTATCAGAGCAAAGCCCTCACCTTGCAAATGTCATAGGGACTCACTCTGGTGAGGCCTGACTTGGATTTTTGTTTTTTGAGACGGGGTTTCACTTTGTCACCCAGGCTGGAATGCAGCGATGCAATCACTACTCAATGTAGCCTTGGACTCCCAAGCTCCGGTGATCCTCCCAAGAAGCTGGGACTATAGGTGTGTCACACGCCCAGCTGATTTTTAAATTTTTTGGTAGAGATGGGGGTCTCACTGCATTGCCCAGGCTGGTCTCAAACTCCTGGGTTCAAGCAATCTGCCCGCCTCAGCCTCCCAAAACCTTGAGATTACAGGGGTCAACCACCACGACTGACTGGAGTTTTTCTTAATGAGTATGTGTATCTGTGTCTCAGTAATCGATGTGCAATTTACTACAACCCCCACCCATTACCCAAAAATGTAATTATTATAAATTTATTCTGAAGAAACAGCTGGACACAGACACTCACGCCTGTAATCACCACACTTTGGGAGGCCAAGGCAGGTGCATCACCTGAGGTCAGGAGTTCAAGACCAGTTTGGTCAACATGGTGAAACCCCATCTCTACTAAAATACAAAAATCAGCCAGGTGTGATGGTACATGCCTGTAATCCCAGCTACTCAAGACGCTGAGGCAGGAGACTCTCTTGAACTCGGGAGGCAGAGGTCACAGGGAGCCGAGATTGAGCCGTACCGCCGAGATTGTGTCACTCCAGCCTGGGTGACAGAGCAAGACTCCATCCCCCCAAAAATATTGTAAGAAAACATTTTTAAGGGGATGGGGTCTCTGTCTGTCGCCCTAGAGTGCAGTGGTATGGCACAATCTCGGCTCCCTACCACCTGTCCCTGTAATCCCAACTACTTGGGAGGCTGAGGCAGGAGAATCGCTTGAGCCTCGGAGGTGGAAGTGACAGCTGTGATCGCACCACTACACTCCAGCCTGAGCAACAAACAAAGTGAGACTCCGTCTAAAAAACCTCATTTGTGTGTGTGTGTGTGTGTGTGTGTGTATGTATATGCTGTATATATATATATATAAAAGCACATATATATGTCATATATATATGCTTTTTGTAGAGTCAGGGTCCTGCTATGTTGCCCAGGCTGGTCTTGAACTCCTGGCCTCAAGTGATCCTCCCGCCTTGGCCTCCCAAAGTGCTGGGATTACAAGCATGCACCACTGTGCCCGGCCTGTTTCTTGTTTGTATACATCCACCACAAACTACAGCACATGTAATAAGTTTGTAAACATACATCTATAAAGAAAAAATTATGGGCCAGGGGCAGTGGCTCACGCCTGTAACCCCAGCACTTTGGGAGGCCAAGGCAGGTGGATCACTTAAGGTCAGGAGTTTGAGACCAACCTGACCAACATGGTGAAACCCCAGCTCTACTAAAAATACAAAATTAGCCGGGCATGGTGGCTCACGCCTGTAATCCCAGCTACTTGGGAGGCTGAGACAGGAGAATTGCTTGAACCCAGAAGGCCGAGATTGCAGAAAGCCGAGATCGGTCCCCCCAAAAAAAAAAGATTGGTTCCCCCCACCCCGCCCAAAAGAAAGCAAATTCTATGGCTTGACATTGTGTAAGAGTTTATTTACTCAAGCTTGTTCAACCCACCTTATTTTGTTGTTGTTTTGGTTTTGTTTAGCAGCCTGAGGCCATGGTTTTTCGTTTCTGTCTCTACTGCTAAGTGGAAAAGAGGGATGAGGAAGGTGCTTTACTGGCCCAACCAGAAACAGAAACTAAGAAGCTATGACTGTGTTCTCTCCCTTGCACACCCCTGGTTCCATCGTGGTAGAAGCCAGGTCCGGAGGTGCCAGTGGGATGGGCAGAGCGGACGCTCGGGCTGCGCAGGCAGGAGAGGATGATGGGAATTGCAAATGATCCAGAGACAGCGTGGGCCGGGCTTGTCCTCTAAGCACCAGGGACATGCTCTGGCCCTGAGCCTGCAAACTCACACTCCCTAAAGCAAGATCCTCTTTCTCTTCCTAGCAAGGCTTCCACTCAATTGAAACCTAGATGATCCTTCGACGTGACCACTCAGGTTTGCGCTGGCTTTGCGGGCAGGGGCCATTTCAGGCACGTGGACCTTGGGGTTTTTTGTGGAGTTTCGCTCTTGTTGCCCAGGCTGGGGTGCAGCGGCATGATCTCAGCTCACTGCAACCTCTGCCTCCCGGGTTCAAGCAATTCTCCTGCCTCAGCCTCCCGAGTAGCTGGGATTACAGGCACCTGCTACCACACTCAGCTAATTTTAGTATTTTTAGTAGAGACAGGGTTTTGCCATGTTGGCTAGGCTGCTCTGAAACTCCCAACCTCAGGTGATCCGCCCACCTCGGCCTCCCAAAGTGCTGGGATTACAGGCATGAACCACCATGCCTGGCCCCAGGTACACGGACGTTGGGAGCTGCCACCCTCCACGTGGCCCTCCGGCTTCAGCCCTAAGCTATGTGAAGAGGTCTCAGAACTGGGGTCTCGCTTTCCAAAGCAGATTCCTGCTCCCTGCGGTCAAGTTCTTCTTCACAGGAATGTTTTACTTCCGGCATGCCTGGGCCTCGAATACTTGCGCAAATCCACTTGGCTGCCAAGGCTCCGCTCCCCTACTGAGAACTTACCTTCAGGTGGGGACTCCAGCTCCAGCCTCTGCAGCTCTCAGACCGGGGTAGAAACAAGCTTGAGGTGCTGAGAGGAGGGACCCACCTTCCTGACAAAGTCCGATCCTGAGCTTCTGCAAAGACACGAGGAAAACCCGAAATTACAATGACGCAGTGAGGCTCACATGAAAACATTAGCACACCTGTCACCTCAGCACTTTGGGAGGCTGAGGCAGGAGAATCGCTTGAGGCCAAGGAGTTTGAGACCAGCCTGGTCAACAAACACCCCGCCTCTACAGGGGGAAGAGAAGACATGAGCAGGATACCTTTACCCCGATGGAGAGAAACCAATCGGTGGCAGAAGGGAAAGTCAGAAAGCCTGGAACACAAGACGGAGCCCATGCTGTTTCTGGCTTTGAAAATGGAGGGACTGGCTGGGCGCGGTGGCTCACGCCTCTAATCCCAGCACTTTGGGAGATAGAGATGGTGGATCGCCTGAGGTCAGGAGTTTGAGACCAGCCTGGCCAACATGGTGAAACTCCATCTCTACTAAAAACACAAAAATTAGGCCGGGCGCGGTGGCTCAAGCCTGTAATCCCAGCACTTTGGGAGGCCGAGACGGGAGGATCACAAGGTCAGGAGATCGAGACCATCCTGGCTAACATGGTGAAACCCCGTCTCTACTAAAAATACAAAAAATTAGCCGGGCGTGGTGGCGGGCGCCTGTAGTCCCAGCTACTCGGAGGCTGAGGCAGGAGAATGGCGTGAACCTGGGAGGCGGAGCTTGCAGTGAGCCAAGATTGCACCACTGCACTCCAGCCTGGGAGACACAGCGAGACTCCGTCTCAAAAAAAAAAAAAAAAAAAAAAAAAACACAAAAATTAGCCAGGTGTGGTGGCGCATGCCTGTAATCACAGCTACCAGGGAGGCTGAGGCAGGAGAATCACTGCAACCCGGTAGGCAGAGGTTGCAGTGAGCCGAGTTTGCACCAATGCACTCCAGCCTGGGTGACAGAGCGAGACTCTGTCTCAAAAAAAAAAAAAAATGGGGGGACCCCGTTGGAAAGCAAGCTGGTGGGCTTAGGGAGCTGAGTGTGGCCCCCAGCTGACAGCCAGCAAGGAATCGGGGATCTGAGTCTTAAAACAGAATTCTGCAAACCACCTTAAATGCACTTGGAAGCAGATTCTTCCCAGAGCCTTCAGCTAAAAGCCCAGCCCCAGCCTACGCTTTCCTTTGAGCCAGATGCTACCTGGAGCGTGGAACCCATAGGCGAGGCTGCCAGGATTTCTGACCTCCCAAACTCTGTGTTAGTAAGTGGGTGTGGTTTTAGTCACCAAATGAGTGGCAGTCTATCATACAACAATAGAAAATTACTACAGGCCAGGTGTAGTGGCTCACGCCTATAATCTCAGCACTTTGGGAGGCTGAGGCAAGTGGATCACTTGAGGTCAGGAGTTTGAGACCAGCCTGGTTAACATGGCGAAATCCTCTCTCTACTAAAAATACAAAAATTAGCCAGGCATGGTGGTGCATGCCTGTAATCCCAGCTACTTGGGAGGCTAGGCATGAGAATCGCTTGAACCCAGGAGGCAGAGGTTGCAGTGAGCCAGGATTGCACTGCTGCACTCCAGCCTGGGTGACAGAGTAAAACTCCATCTCAAAAAAAAAAAAAAGAGGCAAGCATAAAAGCAAACCTGAATATCAAAACAAAAATATATACATTGCATAGATCCCACTAACTCAAAAAACAATAAAATTAGAAAATAAAAATATAAAAAAATATTTAAACCCCTAAATATGAAATGAATCCATACTTGAAAATATTCCCAAAGAAATACCAGGCCTATATGTTTTTTAGGAATTTTATCAAACTCTCTTCAAGACTTTTGCAATGTGTAGAAGTGGTTCATTCGGGTTTTCTATGTCAGTCAATTTTAGCAATTTACAATTTTCTACAAATGTGTCTTACTTAATTTCAGATTTATGCCATTAAATAATTTATAGTAACATCTTATTTTTAAAAAATCTACTGGCCAGGCGCGGGGGCTCATGCCTGTAATCCCAGCACTTTGGGAGCCCGAGGCGGGTGGATCACCTCAGGTCAAGAGTTCGAGACCAGCCTGGTCAACATGGTAAAACCTTGTCTCTACTAAAACTACAAAAAAAAAAAAAAAAATTAGCTGGACATGGTGGCACATGCCTGTAGTCCCATCTACTTGGGGAGGCTGAGGCAGGAGAATTGCTTCAACCCAGGAGGTGGAGGTAGCAGTGAGCCAAGATCATGCCACTGCACTCCAGCCTGGGCAACAGAGCGAGACTCCATCTCAAAAACAAAAAAAAAGCCCAGGCACAGTGGCTCACGCCTGTAGTCCCAGCACTTTGGGAGGCTGAGGCAGGCGGATTACCTGAGGTCAGGAGTTCGAGACCAGTCTGGCCAACATAGTGAAACCCCATCTCTACTAAAAATACAAAAAAATAAGCCGGGTGTGGTGGCGTGTACCTGTAATCCCAGCTACTCCAGAGGCTGAGGCAGGGGAGTTGCTTGAACCAGGGAGATGGAGATTGCAGTGGAGCCAAGATCACGCCACTGCACTCCAGCCTGGACAACAGGGCAAGACTCTGTCTCCAAAAAAAAAAAAAAAGAAAGAAAGAAAGAAAAGAAAATCTACTGTATCTTAAATTATCTTGTCTTCCATTCTAAAAATAGCTTATTTCTGTTCTCCCTTGATCAGTGCAGACTGAAGTTTGTCTATTAGTTTTGAATACAAACCAAATTTTTGGGGGGGGGGGGTTAAACACATCCTTTCCAATAAATGATTTTAGCTTTTTAACTTTTTACTTGAGTGACTTGAGACTCAAAGGAAAGTTTCAAGAATAGTACAAAGAATTTCCAAATGCCCTTCTCATCTAGATCTTCCAAATACTAACATTTTACCACATTTGTGCAGGCGGCTGGAGGGACTTCAGGGCTGATGAAAAACGTCCCACCACAAGGTGGCATAGCACACACGAGCGGCACCTGGGCGAGGCTTTATGCGGGCAGGAAGCCCCTCGTACTAGACGCCATCCCAGGGCTGTGGCATGGCTGGCGTTCATGACCCAGAAGGAGAGGGGGCAGGGCCAGCTCCTGGGTATCTCTGAGAGCTTTAGGGTCTTTTTTTTTTTTTTTTTTTGATATGGAATCTCACTCTGTCACCCAGTCTGGAGTACGGTGGCACGATCTCCAACCTCTGCCTCCTGGATTCAAGCGATTCTGCCTCAGCCTCCTAAGTAGCTGGGATTACAGGCCCCTGCCATCATGCCTGGCTGATTTTTGTATTTTTGTAGAGACACGGTTTCCCCATGTTGGCCAGGCTGGTCTTGAACTCCTGACCTCAGGTGATATGCCTGCCTCAGCCTCCCAATGTGCTGGGGTTAAAGGCATGAGCCACCACACCCAGCCAGCCTTGGGGTCTTGATAGTCACATGGTTTGTCTTATACATGGCCAGCAGATGTTAGGTGCATTTTCCCAGGTATGCACAGCAAGAGATCTCTAAATAACTATAAATCTGCATGTACTTGGGCTACGATTAAAACCACTGGGGCCAGGCATGGTGGCTCACACCTATAATCCCAGCACTCAGGAAGGCCAAGACGAGAGGATCCTTTGAGCCCAGGAGTTCAAGGCCAACCTGGGCAACATAGTGAGACCCCTCTCTCTATTAAAAAATAAAACAGGCCAGGCGTGGTGGCTCACACCTGTAATCCCAGCACTTTGGGAGGCCAAGGCAGGTGGATCACCTGAGATTAGGAGATCAAGACCAGCCTGGCCAACATTGTGTAAACCCCGTCTCTACTGAAACTACAAAAATTAGCCAGGTGTGGTGGTGGGCGCCTGTAATCCCAGCTACTGGGGAGGCTGAGGCAGGAGAAACACTTGAACCTGGGAGGCAGAGGTTGCAGTGAGCCGAGGCAGTGCCACTGCATTCCAGCCTGGGCAACAGAGTAAGATTGTCTCAAAAAAAAAATAAAAGAAAAAAGAACATTACTCAATTTAGGTTTAATATCTCATGATTAGATACAGGTGACACATTTGTGGCAGAAATTTCTTTTTTAACCTGCTCTATTTTTTTGTTTTAAGTGGAAAAACACTTTATTCCATAAAACAGAGTAAGTATTCCTCTCTTCTTTTTAATTTCTCCTCATATGCTTTTATCTTTGGGGGTTTGTGCTTTTTTTTCCTTTTTAAATGTCTTTTTCTGGGAGACACAGACTGGACAAATGGGGGTGGATGCTCCCTATTCTTTTTTCCATGCTAGCCACCTCAGCTGAATGTTATTACGTTTCACTTTTTATTTAATACATATATCAGGACTACAATAATAAGTTAAAAAGAAAAAACTTAATTCTTGGAAAGGTTTTATTAAAACTAATAAAATAATTGGTTTGTATTTAAGATTAATAAAATCGACCAGAATCCAGGCACAATTGAGCAAGAGAAGATATGAAAAAGACAATTTCAGATACGGTCGAGGTTTGATTTTTTTTTTTTTTTTTTGAGATAGGGTCTCACTCTGTCGCCCAGATGAGACTGCAGCGGCATACGCTTGACTCACTGCAACCTCTACCTCCCGGGCTCAAGCGATTCTCTTGCCTCAGCCTTCTGATAGCTGGGATTACAGGCGTGTGCCGCTACTGTCCAGCTGATTTTTTTTTTTTTTTTTTTTTTTTTTTTTGTATTTCTAGTAGATACGGGGTTTCACCATGTTGGCCAGGCCAGTATCCAACTCCTGACCTCAAATGATCCACTCGCCTTGGCCTCCCAAAGTGCTGGGATTACAGGCGTGAGCCACAGTGCCTGGCCATAGTCGAGTTTTATAATTGTAAGATTACTGTAAATAATTGCCACAGATTCAAAATTAAATGGGACACTTTCCTAGAAAATATAAATTACTAAAATTCACAAACACAAAACCAGAATAAACCACTCAACATTAAGTGGATCCATCCTAAAAAATACAGCCATCGGAGAAACGCCGGGAATGTATCACATTCTACTGAAGATTTCTGCAATGTCCACAACTCAAAGTGAATTTATATCTAAAATATATGAAAAAAATGCTAAAAATAAGAATAAGACAACCCCGAAAGAAATACAGGCAAAGGTTATGAACATACAAAGCAATCTTACACTGATTATGGCTACACTCCTGTCTAGTAAATAAACAAAAACATAGATATACAGCAATTTTGGCCAGGTGTGGTGGCTCACGCCTGTGATCCACTTGAAGTCAGGAGTTTAACACCAGCCTGCCCAACATGGGGAAACCCCGTCTCTACCAAAAATACAGAAATTAGCCACGTGTGGTGGGCACCTGTGATCCCAGTTACTCAGGAGGTGGAGGTTGCAGTGAGCCCAGATCGGGCCACTGCACTCCAGCCTGGGTGACAAGAGACTCAACCCCCACAAATAAAAGATATATAGCATTTTTAAGTTTCAGTTTAATCTCAGTGAGGGAGAGTACAAAGGGTCAACAGTATTTATGAGGTTTTAGTTCTGTAGAAAATCTGAACCCAGCATACTTTTTTTTTTCCACATCCATTCGGCTCAGAATGAAGTAAACTTTTGACATCTGTTCAATCTGGATCATGAGCACAAAGGTTTCTTTTTCTTTTACTTTGCTCTGTATTTAGATCTCTTCTAATATTACTAATCAAAAATAGCAAAAAAGAATTATGGACATGTCATAGGAAAAACCTCCTTCAGGCCGGGCAAGGTGGCTCGTGCCTGTAATCCCAGCACTTTGGGAGGCCAAGGTGGGTGGATCACGAGGTCAGGAGTTCGAGACCAGCCTGACCAACATGGTGAAACCCTGTCTGTACTAAAAATACAATAATCAGCCGGGTGTGGTGGCGCCCACCAGTAATATCAGCTACTCAGGAGGGTGAGGCAGGAGAATCGCTTGAACCTGGGAGGTGGAGGTTGCAGTGAGCTGAGATTGCACCACCGCACTCCAGCCTGGGCGACAGAGTGAGATTTGGTCTCAAAAAAAAAAGAAAAGAAAAATCTCTCAATAAGACCCAAGAGCAAGTCGTGATAGAAAAACCACCACCACAAAAACATTTGGTCTTATCAACATTTAAAACCATAGTACCAGTTTCATTCTTTCCCCAACTCAAGTCAGTTTCATCTTTAAAAAAAGCATCAAAGACAGACATCCTCCGCTAACTCCATCACCTCACACCACCCCGAGTGTTGCTCACCTTTCTTCACCAAGGGCTGGAAAAGAACAGTCTACATGGAACTGGCGCAGCTGCCGCCTCCTCCTCCAGTCTGCAACAGAGGTGCTGGCACTGTCCCGCCTTCATCAGGCGTCTCACATCTCCCTACTCAATTTTCTCACACCCTGGGTCCAACCCTCATAACTCTACTTCCTGCAGGGATGCTTTGACCAACACCCAAATATGATCGTGCCTCTGCCTTCAAGCACTGCATTTGCAGCTGGAGCAAGAGGGAGACCCCAGCCTTGGACCCTGCCAGTCAGCCCCCCACCCCGCCCCCAGCCTCACGGCCCCGGGCGCCTCCCGTGCCGAGTCCTCAGTGTCACCCATCATTACCCCTTAGGGATGCTCCTCACTGGTCCTGAAAGACCCTATTGCCCTTTCATCTGCAACATCTTATTTTTCTTTTTTTTTTTTTTTTTTTTTTTTTTTTTTTGAGACGGAGTCTCACTGTGTCTCCCAGGCTGGAGTGCAGTGGCGTGATCTCCGCTCACTGCAAGCTCGGCCTCCCGGGTTCACGCCATTCTCCCGCCTCAGCCTCCCAAGTAGCTGAGACTACAGGCGCCCGCCACCACGCCCGGCTAGTTTTTTGTATTTTTAGTAGAGACGGGGTTTCACCATGTTAGCCAGGATAGTCTCGATCTCCTGACCTCGTGATCCACCCGCCTCGGCCTCCCAAAGTGCTGGGATTACAGGCTTGAGCCACCGCGCCCGGCCAACATCTTATTTTTCTTTAAGTCCGACCTGAAGTCATTCCTTCCCCAGTTGAAACTGACCCTCCCTCCCCTGGGTGTCCAGGCATCCTGATAGTTGGGGTAACTGACAGGGCGCCTACCCCTGGATCGCCCCCACGTTAACGTGACCAACACCTTTGTAGGACTGCATCCAACGAGGGACCCCAGCTCTTTGCTCCGCCAGATTGGACCCAGGCACTCAATATGTTTTGAATGAGCCCAGACGCCTGAAATAACCCCTCCACACCCTGCCTTCGTTTCCCTCCTAGCTCAGTGCCCACCACTGGCTGCGATCAGAGGTCTGTATGAGCCAGGTTGGAGAGAAAGAAGGGGGTTACCCTCTGCAAGAGACGGGGACTTTCCCCAACAGCCCCCCTCTTCCCCCTAGAGACCCAGGCACCGGAGTGCAGTGGAGTTCAGGGACCTGGATGGGCAGAGAAGCTTCAGGGGAAGGGACAGCAACAAACCCACTCTTGGGGAAGAGCGGGGTCCCCTGTGCAGAGAACGAGCCCCCAGCTCACCTGCGTCCAGGTGGTCACAGCGGTAGGTGCCCTGAGCGAGCTTCCAAGGGACGGTGAGGTCCGAGGAGGCAGAGCTGCGGGGAGGGGCAGTGAGATAAGGGGCCAGCCGCTGCTCGGGACCCACTACCTGTAGCGTCCCCCAGCCCAACTCGACAACCCGACAACCCGCGGAGACGTTGGGAGGAGCCGCTCCAGGACCCCAGTGCAGTGCTGGCCCTGTAGCAGGTGGGTGCCGGCCACGCTCTCGCGCACTCAGCACAGCCCCATAGCCAGCGCGCCGCCCCTCCCACGCGTGTCTGAGGTGTCAGTCGCCGTGGGAACAGCCTGGGGTCCCGAAGTGCACGCATTGCAGTCCCGCACCCCAAAACACTGCGTAAAAGAACTCCCCGGGACTACAACTCCCAGAACCCCCCACGACGCCATGCTTCCGGTTAGGCCACGCTGCACTTCCAGCCACAGCCGCGGCTGCAGTCACATGTGAGGTGGCCACGGGCTGGCAGGGTGTGGCGCCGTAGCTCTGGTGACACAGAGCTGGGGGTGAATGCGCCCTCTTACACGTCCCCCATGGCCAAGGGTGGCCCTCATGGGCCCCACGTGTCTGATCTGATCTGCCCCAAGCCCTGTTCCATCGTGTGGGGCGGGCTATGGCTGGCCCGAACTCGGAAGCCCCACCTGGGTCTGGCACTGCGCCTCCTTCCTAGAGAGCCTGTTGCCTGGGGAGATCATCGTAAGAATTTTTATTTAGAGATGGAGTTTCGCTCCTTGCCCAGGCTGGGGTGCAGTGGCACCATCTTGTCCCACTGCAACCTCTGCCTCCCGGGTTCAAGCAGTTCTCCTGCCTCAGCCTCCCTATTAGCTGGGATTACAGGCACCCGCCACCATGCCCAGCTAATTTTTTGTATTTTTAGGAGAGATAGGGTTTCACCATTGTGGCCAGACTGGTCTCGAACGGCTGACCTCAGGTGAACCGCCCACCTTGCCCTCCCAAAGTGCTGGGATTACAGGCGTGAGCCACCACGCCTAGCCGAGAATTTTTAAGACTATGCTCTGGCTCTGTCGCCCAACTGGAGTGCAACTGCATGATCATAGCTCACTGTAGCCTCCAACTCCTGGGCTCACGCCATCCTCCCCCATCAGCCTCCCCAGTAGCTGAAACTGCAGGCCCGCACCACCATGCGGGCTAATTTTTTTATTTTCTATTTTGTAAAGATGGGGTCTCCCTATGTTGCCCAGGCTAGACTTGAACTCCTGGACTCAATGAATCCTCCTGCTAGAATTACAGGTGTGAGCCACAGTGCCTGGCTAAAAATTTTATTTTTATATTAAGGCCTATCCTTCAGTCCTCATGATAGTCTCCAAAACAGATGTCATGATCTCCATTTCATAGGCAAGGAGTGAGAGGTACCCCATCTCAATATTTACCTTGAAGGAACCCCTGCATAAACATGATGTCTGGGACCCAGGCATGGTGGCTTGCTCCTGTCATCCCAGATACTCGGGAGGCTGAGGCGGGAGGATCACTTGAGGTCAGAAGTCGAGGCTACAGTGAGCCAAGATTGCTCCACTGCACTCTAGCCTGGGAAACAGTGAGACTCCCATCTCTTTTTTTAAAAAAATTTTACCTGTAGGCCGGGCGTGGTGGCTGACGCCTGTAATCCCAGCACTTTCGGAGGTCAAGGCAAGTGGATCACTTGAGGTCAGGAGTTTGAGACCAGCCTGGCCAACATGGCTAAGTCTCATCTCTACTAAAAATATAAAGCTTGGCGTGGTGACCGGCACCTGTAATCCCATCTACTCAGGAGGCTGAGACAGGAGAATCACTTGAACCTGGGAGTGGATGTTGCAGTGAGCTGAGATCGTATCATTGCACTCCAGCCTCGGTGACAGAACAAGAATCTGTCTCAAAACAAACAAACAAAAAAAAGCCCAGGCACGGTGGCTCACGTCTGTAATCCCAGTACTTTGGGAGGCTGAGGCGGGCGGATCACGAGGTCTGGAGTTTGAGACCAGCCTGGCTGACATGGTGAAACCCTGTCTCTACTAAAAATACAAAAATTAGCCGGGCGCGGTGGTGAGTGTCTGTAATCCCAGTTACTCAGGAGGCTGAGGCAGAAGAATCACTTAAACTCAGGTAGGCGAAGGTTGCAGTGAGCCAAGATCATGCCATTACACTCCAGCCTGAGCGACAGAGTGAGACTCCATCACAAAATAAAATAATTTAAAAAATAAATGTATTCAAAAGTTACAAAGTGAGAGTAAAAGAAAAGTTTAAAATGATGCTTTTTGTATGCTTGACCATTTGTACCTTTGAAGTTATTGTTTAAAACTTTGGGATATCCTAGTTTATATAACTTAGTAAATTAGAATTCCTGTTTTACAAGGTTAATGGAATTGCCTGCAGAGTTCAAACAAACAAGTATATTTGTCTAAAATTGATGTTCCTTATGGTTTAATGTGTCCTGGAGGGGGACACTGAATGTTTCTATGTGATTTTATTTGAAAATTACCAATGATCATTTTAGTTATTAACATGTTTAAACAGTAAGCTTCGTATCAATCTATTTTGAATTATTGGACACAGCCACTGAGACTTTTTAAAATTTACTCTTAGATCCAGCTTATGGTATTTTATTGTTTTGAGCCAGGGTTTCACTCTGTTGCCCAGGCTGGAGGGCAGTGGCATGATCACAGCTCACTGCAGCCTCGACCTCCCCAGGCTCAGGTGATCCTCCCACCTCAGCCTCCCGAGTAGCTGGAACTACAGGCATATGCCACCATGCCCAGTTAATCACGCTCTTTTTTGAATGGGAGGAAACACAATCCTTTTCTAACATGGGATTTTTTTTTTTTTTTTTTGAGACAGGTTGGAATGCAGTAGTGTGATCTGTAGCCTCGATCTCCAAAGCTCAAGAAATCCTCTCACCTCAGCCTCCTGAGGAGCTTGGGTCACAGGCACATGCTACCATGCCCAGCTAATTTCGTTCGTTTTTGTAGAGATGTGGTCTATGTTCCCCAAGCTGGTCTTGAATTCCTGAGCTCAAGGGATCCTCCCATCTTAGCCTCCCAAAGTGCTGGGATTAAAGGCATGAGACACCATGCCCAGCCGCCCAGCTGGCTTTTCCTTTTGTTTCTACAAAAAGATTTTGTGTCTTTATAAAAGGTTCTGTATCTGGTTTCCTGGATCAGGTTTGGACATCAGGAATTGGAGTCCTTTGCACATTCAACTACATAGATTTCTACCTTGTGGCAGATTTCTACCTTGTGGTAGATTTCTAACTGCGGTTTCTACCGTGTGGTTCTAGAGAGAATTATAAACAGTAGGCCAGGCGCGGTGGCTCACGCCTGTAATCCCAGCACTTTGGGAGGCCGAGGCGGGCAGATCACAAAGTCAGGAGTTCGAAACCATCCTGGCTAACACGGTGAAACCCTGGCTCTACTAAAAATACAAAAAATTAGCCGGGTGTGGTGGTGTACACCTGTAATCCCAGTTACTGAGGAGGCTGAGGCAGGAGAATTGCGTGAACCTGGCAGGCGAAGTTTGCAGTGAGCAGAGATTGTGCCACTGCACTCCAGCCTGAGTGACAGTGCATGACTCCATCTCAAAAAAAACAAATAAACAGTAGAAATAATCTCCATAAAAATGACTTATTTACAAATCTTGTGAGTGTAGATTCTTTTTAGAATAATCGTTTTGGGGCCGGGCACGGTGGCTCATGCCTGTAAACCCAACACTTTGGAAGGCCAAGGTGGATGGATCACCTGAGGTCATGAGTTTGAGACCAGCTTGGCCAACATGGTGAAACCCCGTCTCTACTAAAAATACAAAAATTGGCCCGGTGCAGTGGCTCATACCTGTAATCCTAGCACTTTGGGAGGCCAAGATGGGCGGATCACCTGAGGTCAGGAGTTCGAGACCAGCCTGACCAACATGGCGAAACTCCATCTCTACTAAAAATACAAAAAAAAATTAGCCAGGTGTGGTGGTACGTGCCTGTAATCCTAGCTACTCGGGAGGCTGAAGCAGGAGAATCGCTTGAACCCAGGAGGTGGAAGTTGCAGTGAGCCTAGATTGCACCATTGCACTCCATCCTGGGCAACAGGAACGAAACTTTATCTCAAAAATAAAAATAAAAACATAAAAACATTAGCTGGGCATGGTGGTGGGCGCCTGTAATCCCAGCTACTCAGGAGGCTGAGGCAGGAGAATTGTTTGAAAGATAATCACTTGAACCAGGGAGACAGAGGTTGCAGTAAGCCAAGATGGCATGATGGCACGCCAGCCTGGGCGACAGAGCAAGACTGTCTCAAAAAAAAAAAAAAAAAAAAAAAACTCTCTCTCTATATATATATAAAGAATAATCCTTTTGGGGTTTTATGTCATTTGTTCCCTTCTTCCTATTTAGGTCATTTTGGTTGTACATATTTTCTTCCAAATTGTCCTTTAATCATGACACATTTTTAACTCAGATATTTGTTATGCCTATTACTTTTTCAAGATTTCTCTATAAATTTCCATTTTAGATCAGTGGGGGAAAATACACTACATAGACCCTCAAACACCCTGGGTTTGAACTTCGAAGGTCCACCTATATGCAGTTTTTTTTCAACTGAACTCAGAAAACACAATATTTGAGGGGTGTGAAACTCAAATATATAAAACCGCAACTTTTCGTACACACAGTTCTGCAAGGCCAACCGTGGGACTTGAGTATGGCAGATTTGGGTATGAGGGTGATATGGTCTGTGTCCCCACCCAAATCTCACGTTAAATTATAATCCCTGGCTGGCCGCGGTGGCTCACGCCTGTAATCCCAGCACTTTGGGAAGCCGAGGCGGGCGAATCACCTGAGGTCAGGAGTTCGAGACCACCCTGGCCAACATGATGAAACCCCGTCTCTACTAAAAATACAAAAATTAGCTGGGTGTGGTGGTGCACGCCTGTAATCTGAGCTACTCGGGAGGCTGAGGCAGGAGAACTGCTTGAACCCGGGAGGCAGAGGTTGTAGTCAGCTGAGATTGCACCACTGCACTCCAGCCTGGGCAACAAAGCAAGACTCCGTCTTAGGAAAAAAAAAATTATAATCCCCAGTGTTGGAGGTGGGTCTGGTGGGAGGTGACTGGATCATGGGGGTAGGTTTCCCCTGTCGTGCTGTACTCATGAGACTGAGTGAGTTATCACGAGAGCTGGTTGTTTAAAAGTGTGTAGCACCTCCCGTCTTTCTCCCTCTTCCTCCTGCTCTGGCCATGTAAGACATTCCTGCTTCCCCCTCACCTTCCGCCATGATTGTCAGTTTCCTGAGGCCTCCCCAGCCATGCTTCCTGTACAGCCTGCAGAACTGTGAGTCAATTAAACCTCTTTTCTTCATAAATCACCCACTCTCGGGTAGTTCTTCATAGCAGTATGAGAATGAACTAATACAAAGGGGTTGTGTCCTGGAACCAATCCCTTCCAAATATGAAGGGCTGGCTTTATTTTATAGTGGTACAAAGGCTAGCACAGTGGCTCCCACCTGTAACCCCAGCACTTTGGGAGGCCAAGGTAGAAAGATCGCCTGAACCTAGGAGGTTGAGGCTGCAGTGAGCTCTGATCACGCCACCGCACTCCAACCTGACCAACAGAGCAAGACCCTGTCTCAAGAAAAAGTAATAATAAGCTGGGGGAAGGGGCTCATACCTGTAATCCCAGCACTTTGGGAGGCCAAGGCGGGTGGATCACAAGGTCAGGAGTTCAAGATCAGCCTAGCCAACACGGTGAAACCCTGTTTCTACTAAAATACAAAAATCGACTGGGTGTGGTGGCAGGCATCTGTAATCCCAGCTACTAGGGAAGCTGAGGCAGGAGAAGTGTTTAAACCCAGGAGGCAGAGATTGCAGTGAGCGGAGATGGCGCCACTACCCTCTAGTTTGGGCAACAAATTGAGACTCCCACTCCAAAAAAAAAGAAAAAAAGAAAAAGAAAAAGTTTTCCTTCCCAATAAATTCATGGTTGCTATGAAACAGTAACAACAACAACAAATTAAATTCCTAGATCTATTTTTAGAGAGTTTTCCAACAATTTGTTTCTCTTTAATATTGATTAGTGTCATCAGAGATTTGTCTATCACTAGTTTATTTTTCCAAAGATAAAAATCTTTGCTTAATTTTATTTTTTCCTCTCTTCCCTAGTAAGAGAGAAAATAAAACTCTCACAGCTATCATCTTCTAATACCAAGATAACATGAAAACTCCTATAAAATGAATGGGAAGCGGAACATTCCAATTCGAATTACAGAACGAGAGCTGGAAACGTACGCAGCTCTATTATCTAGGACATGGATAAACCTGCTGTCAAGAGTCCCCACAATAAAAGGGCCCTAAAAATTACTGATAAAGCCGAACATGGTGGCTCATATCTGTAATCCCAGCATTTTGGAAGGCTGAGGTGGGTGGATCACTTGAGACCAGGAGTTCGAGACCAGCCTGGGCAACATGGTGAAAGCCTGTCTCTACTAAAAAATACAAAAATTGGCCGCGAGTGGTGGCTCACGCCTGTAATCCCAGCACTTTGGGAGGCCGAGGCAGGCAGACCATGAGGTCAAGAGATCAAGACCACCCTGGCCAACATGGTGAAACCCCGACTCTACTAAAAATGCAAAAATTAGCTGGGTGTGGTGGTGCGCACCTGTAGTCCCAGCTACTCGGGAGGCTGAGGCAGGAGGATTGCTTGAACCTGGGAGGCAGAGGTTGTAGTGAGCCAAGGTTGGGCCATTGCACTCCAGCCTGACCACAGAGTGAGACTCGTCTCAAAAAAAAAAAAAAATTGCCAGGTGCGGTGGTACACACCTGTAGTCCTAGCTATTTGGGAGACTGAGGCAGGAGGATTGCTCGAACCCAGAAGGTGGAAATTGCAGTGAGCCAAGATCATGCCACTAATCCCCAGCCTGGGCAACAGAGTGAGACTACCTCAAAAAAAAAGAAAAATCGCCAATGATTATTTCTCATAAAAAAAACCCATGTGTCTCCAAAGGAGTCAGAAAACTAGACTCCTAAATTAGTGCTCTAGCTGGGCTTGGTGGTTCACACCTGTAATCCCAGCACTTTGGGAGGCTACGGTGGGAGGATCAATTGAGCCCAGCTAAAGACCAGCCTGGGAAACATGGTAAGACATCATCTCTAAAAAACATTTTTCCTCACGCCTGTAATCCCAGCACTTTGGGAGGCCGAGGCGGGTGGATCATGAGGTCAGGAGATCAAGACCATCCTGGCTAACACGGTGAAACCCCGTCTCTAATAAAAATACAAAAAATTAGCCAGACGTGCTGGCAGGCGCCTGTAGTCCCAGCTACTCGGGAGGCTGAGGCAGAAGAAAGGCGTGAATCCGGGAGGCAGAGCTTGCAGTGAGCCGAGATTGTGCCACTGCACTCGAGCCTAGGCGACAGAGCAAGATTTCATCTCAAAAAAAAAAAAAAAAAATCTTTTTTTTTAAATTAGCCAGCTATGGTGACATGCACCTGTACTCCCAGCTACTCGGGAGGCTGAGATGGGAGGATTTCTTGAGCCTAGGAGGTCAAAGCACTACAATGAGCCATGATCATGTCACTGCACTCCAGTCTGGGCAACAGAGCAAGACACCATCTCAAAAACAAACAAAAAAAAAAACTGCTGTACCATCCCTAGAGCAGGTATGGTTCAAGATGGCCACATCTGTATTTCAGCCAGCAGTAAGACGGGAAAAGGAAGGGGATAGGATGCCCCCCACCCCAACTTTGTTTGTTTGTTTTTTGAGATGGAGTCTCGCTCTGTCGCCCAGGCTGGAGTGTAGTGGTGGGATCTCAACTCACTGCAACCTCCTCCTCCTGAGGTCAAGCAATTCTCCTGCCTCAGCCTCCCAAGTAGCTGGGATTACAAGCGCCCGCCACCATGCCTGGCTGATTTTTGTTTTTTTTTTTTTTTTTTTTTTTTTTGAGACGGAGTCTCGCTCTGCCGCCCAGGCTGGAGTGCAGTGACTGGATCTCAGCTCACTGCAAGCTCCGCCTCCCGGGTTCACGCCATTCTCCTGCCTCAGCCTCCCAAGTAGCTGGGACTACAGGCGCCCGCCACCTCGCCCGGCTAGTTTTTCGTATTTTTTAGTAGAGACGGGGTTTCACCATGTTAGCCAGGATGGTCTCGATCTCCTGACCTCATGATCTGCCCGCCTCAGCCTCCCAAAGTGCTGGGACTACAGGTGTGAGCCACTGTGCTCGGCCACTTTTTTTTTGAGACAGCCTCACTCTGTCACCCAGGCTACAGTGCAGTGTGGCAATCTGGGCTCAGGGCAGCCTCTGCCTCCCAGGTTCAAGTGATCTCCCCACCACAGTCTCCCAAGTAACTAGGATTATAGACATGTGTCACCATACCTGGCTAATTTTTTTTGTTTTTTTGAGACAGAGTCTTGCTCTGTCGCTCAGGCTGGAGTGCAGTGGCGCGATCTTGGCTCATTTCAACCTCTGCCTCCCAGGTTCTAGCGATTCTCCAGACAGACTCCCGAGTAGCTGGGACTACAGGGGCCCGCCACCACACCCAGCTAATTGTTGTATTTTTAGTAGAGATGAGGTTTCACCATGTTGGCCGGGACGGTCTCAATCTCTTGACCTAGTGATCTGCCCACCTCGGACTGGGATTACAGGTGTGAGCCACTGTGCCTGGCCATTTTTTTGTATTTTTAGTAGAGGAGGGGTTTCACCATGTTGGCCAGGCTGGTCTTGAACTCCTGACCTCGAGTGATCTGTGTACCTCAGCCTCCCAAAGTGCTGGGATTACTGGAGTAAGCCATCGCGCTGGGCCTATAATACATATTATATATTACAGATAAATAATACATTTTTATCTTACAATGTTTTCCTTTTCACTTTTTAGAGGCAGGGTCTCACTCTGTTGCTCATGCTGGAGTACAGTGGCACGGTCAAAGCTCACTGCAGCCTCGACTTTCTGGACTCAAGAGATCCTCCCACCTCAGCCTACCAAGTAGCTGGGACTATAGGCACACACCACCATGCCTGGCTAATTTTTCTATCTTTTGTAGAGACAGGGTTTCACTCTGTTGCCCAGGCTGGTCTTGCACTCCGGGCTTCAAGCAATCCTCCTGCCTCAGACTCCCGAAGTGCTGGGACTGCAGGTGTGAGCCACCAAGATGAATTTCTTCATTCCCCAAAAATAGAAGCCATGGAGGCTTCTGCCTGGTGGCTGCCAATATTTTTTCACCAACAACCACCCCCCTAGCCTTTTGTTTGTTTGTTTGTTTACATCATAAGGCAGCCTCCTGTCTCCTCTGCAGAGCACCTATTTCACATTTGTATACAGGACACCTCCAGGGAGCTTTGTCCCCTCGTGGTAGCCCTGACAGCAACTAACCCTGTTCTGCTCCTGCGGAAACTGTAGCCCAGATTGTTTAGTCAATGTTCAGTAAGTTAGTGACCAGGTAGTGTATTAGTCCATTCTCACGCTGCTATAAAGAAATACCCGAAGGCCGGGTGCGGTGGCTCACGCCTGTAATCTCAGCACTTTGGGAGGCCGAGGCAGGTGGATCACGAAGTCAGGAGATCAAGACCGTCCTGGCTAACACAGTGAATCCCCATCTCTACTAAAAATACAAAAAATTAGCCAGGTGTGGTGGTGGGTGCCTGTAGTCCCAGCTACTCGGGAGGCTGAGGCAGGAGAATGGTGTGAACCCGTGAGTCAGAGCTTGCAGTGAGCCGAGATCGCGCCACTGCACTCCAGCCTGGGTGACAGAGCAAGACTCCATCTCAAAAAAAAAAAAAAAAAAAGAAAAGAAAGAAAGAAAAGAAAATACACAGTGGCTCACGGCTATAATCCCAGCACTTTGGGAGGCCAAGTCAGGCAAATCACCTGAGGTCGGGAGTTCAAGACCAGCCTGGCTAACATGGTAAAACCCTATCTCTACTACAAATACAAAAATTAGCCAGGCATGGTGGCGGGTACCTGTAATGCCAGCTACTCCAGAGGCTGAGGCAGGAGAATCACTTGAACCCAGGAGGCGGAGGTTGCAGTGAGTTGAGATCATACCACTGCATTCCAGCCTGGGCAACAGAGTGAGACTCGGACTCAAAAACAAACAAACAAAATTAAAAAAAAAAAAAAAAAAGAAATAAACCAGAGACTGGGCAATTTATGAAAGAAAGAGGTTTAATTGATTCACAGTTCCACATTGCTGGGAAGGCCTCAGGAAAATTACTATCATGGCAAAAGGCAAAGGAGAAGCAGGCACCTTCTTCTCAGGAGGCTGGATAGAGTGAGTGCAAGCAGGGGAAATGCCAGTGCTTATAAAACCATCAGATACCTCAAGACTCACTCACTTTCACGAGAGCAGAATGGGGGAAACTGCCCCCATGATCCGATTACCCCACCTTGACACTTGGGGATTATGGGATTACAATTCAAGATGAGATTCTGGGTGGGGACCCAAACCCTAACCATATCAGGTAGGGATGAGAAATCTGCTTCCCAAACTCCTACTCCAATGCTGTGCCCTCTGGACACTATGTCCCAGTCCTGGAAGGAAGGAGGACAAGAAACTCAGACGGCCTGGACTGAGGGCAAAGGAGGGTGAGGCTGGCACTGACATCCTCAGAGGCCCCTGCAGGGTCATGTATATGAAACCCAAGCCCAAGCTTCATGCCCTGCCTCCAACAAGCAGGAAACGCACACTGTAGCAAATGCTAAGCCAGCTCTCTAGCATGTGAAACAGGCTCGTCCAGAGACAGGAGAGGGCTGCTCTCTCTCTGCCTAGTCTGAAGCAAAAATACTAACTCTTTTCTCCAGTTAGTATTTTTGGACTGCGGTTGACCTCGGGTAACTGAAACTGTTAATAAGAGGGGAGACAATCGTAATTTAACACTCCACTCTTGGTGGGGCGCTGTGGCTCAGGCCTGCAATCCCAGCACTTTGGGAGGCTGAGGTGGGAGGATCACTTGAGGCCAGGAGTTCCAGACCAGCCTGTGCAACATAGCGACATCCCATCTCTACAAAAAATTTAAAAATTAGCCAGGCATGGTGATGTGTGCCTGTTGTCCCAGCTACTTGGGAGGCTGAGCGGGGAGGATCGCTTGAGCAAACCTCCTCCAAACCATGAGTTCAAGACTGCAGTGAGCTATGATTACACCACCGCACTCCAGCCTGTGCAACAGAGTCAGACTGTCTTAAAATAATCAGTAAACAGGCCGAGCATGGTGGCTCACGCCTGTAATCCTAGCACACTGGGAAGCTGAGGCGGGAGGATCATCACATTCCCACTTCTATCCTCATCGCCCATCCCTCACCTCCCTTCTCATCCTAAAAGGGCTGAAGGATTGCTTTTATTGATGAAATTACATTGTCTGCGAACACATGGAGCCTAAGTATGCAGTTTAATGGGTTTAGACACCCATGTAACTGAAATCCAATCAGGATGCAGAAGTGTCCATGCTCCCAGAAAGTTCCTTCATGTCTCTTTTTACTCAATCCCCTTCCCCCTTGGTCTGGAAATGTGAAAGGTTCTGATTCTTCCCGGAGCACCCACATTTTCTGGGTCTCTCTGCCAGCCAGTGGCTCTGGGCAAGCCATTCATCCATCAGACCGTCAGGTCCCTGTGAAACAGCCGTCACTGGCCACTTCCCTGAAGACACAAGTCATCATGCTGTCCACTTTGCTGGCTGTCACCGTGCGGTCACCCAGGTCAAGCAGCAACAGCAAGTATACGTTTTTTTCTTTTTTAAAAACTTCCTCTGGCTGGTGCAATGGTTCACACCCATAATCCCAGCACTTTGGGAGGCTGAGGCAGGTGGATCACCTGAGGTCAGGAGTTCGAGCACTGGCCAAGATGGTGAAAAAAAAAAAAATTAGCTGGTTGTGGTGGCACATGCCTGTAATCCCAGCTACTTGGAAGACTGAGGCAGGAAAATCACTTGAACCCAGGAGCCAGAGGTTGCAGTGAGCTGAGATCATGTCATTGTACTCCAGTCTGGACAACAGAGTGAGACTCCATCTCAAAAAAAAAAAAAAGAAAAGAAAAGAAAAAGAAAAGAAATGGCAAACTTCCTCTAAAACTTCCCACACAAAGCTTATTTTTCCTTCTCTGTCTGTACCCGAGACCTCATGCTCAGTTCATCCATGGCAAAGCCAGCCCTGATGGAAAGGGTGAGGATGCCTGTAATTACCTTAGCAACAGAACATGTGGTGCATTTGAATCATATCATCTCATCCCTATAGCAACAGAGAATCTCAGAATTACGGTGCTTTGGAGCCAAGTGGCAACAGCACTGAGTCCAGCCTCTTAGATTAAAACGAAACCCAACAGAAACAAACAAACAAAAAAAGTCTTTTACCATTCAGATAGCTTTCATAGCCTTGTACCTATTTTTTGTTGTTGCTTGGAAATACAATGGAACTTTGATACCAACAAGATAGCAGGGAATATCCACTTGGGCTGCTGGGCTTTTGGCTGATTTAATCAGAGGCTTTGTCCTATGTCATTAGGAATAAAAAATAATTTTTTGATTGATGGAGGAAGAGAGAGTTGGCCAGGGATGAACGTAGAGATGTTGATATCAGAGACCACAGAGCTGTGGCAAGAATTCCTCATTTATTTAACGTGTCTTCGTGAGATTGCACCATTCTCTGCCTCTGAGGTCGGCGTGCAAAAATGACTTCCTCTTTTATCAGCTGGGGGCTGTAAAGGGGAAATATCTGCCGGGCGCGGTGACTCACGCCTGTAATCCCAGCACTTTGGGAGGCTGAGACAGGAGGATCACGAGGTCAGGAGACCAAAACAATCCTGCCTAATGCAGTGAAACCCCGTCTCTACTAAAAATACAGAAAAATAGCCGGGTGTGGTGGCGGGCGCCTGGAGTCCCAGCTACTCGGGAGGCTGAGGCAGGAGAATCGCTAGAACCCGGGAGGCAGAGCTTGCAGTGAGCCGAGATTGCACCACTGCACTCTAGCCTGGGCGACAGAGCGAGACTCCATCTCAAAAAAAAAGGGAAATATGTTGTCTGCAGTCTCCTGACACCAACTCCTGGCCTCAAGGAAGTTCTCCAGGGCAGAGGGCAACAATATGAAATGTAAACATGGGATGTGGGGAGGTTCGGTACCTCATCCTGATACCGGCTCTACCTTTTGGATGCATCGTGGTCTAATTCAAAACCATGAACTCGGGAACAGGGGATATCTCAGTAGCCTCCTTGGGAACATGCTTCAAGCTGAGATCAACAGAGCAGGGGGCATTGGAGGCTGTGCTTCAAAGATGAATGGGGGCCAGGAGCGGAGGCTGATGCGTGTAATCCCAGCACTTTGGGAGGCCGAGGCAGGAGGATCACTTGAGCCCAGAAGTTTGAGACCCACCTGGGGTAACATGGTGAAACCCTGTCTCTACAAAAAATTAGCCAGGCATGGTGGCACATGCCTGCACTCCCAGATACCCAGGAGGCTGAGATGGGAGGATAATCTGAGCCCGGGAGGTCAAAGCTATAGTGAGTCTTCACTGAGCCACTGCACTCCAGCCTGGGCGAGTGAGACCTTGTCTCAAAAACAAAACAAAACAAAACAAAACAAAATCTTAAAAAAATAGACGGGGGGCCAGGCGTGCTAGCTCATGCCTATAATCTCAGTACTTTGGGAGGTCGGGGCGGGAGGATTACCTGAGGTCAGGAGTTCAAGACCAGCCTGGCCAACGCAGTGAAACCTTGTCTCTACTAAAAATACAAAAAAATTAGCTGGGCATGGTGGCACGTGCCTGTAGTCCTGGCTACTCAGGAGGTTGAGGCACAAGAATCGCTTGAACCCAGGTGGTGGAGGTTGCAGTGAGCTGAGATCCGGCCACTGCACTCCAGCTTGGGTGACAGAGCAAGACTCCATCTCAATTAAAAAAAAAAAAAAAAATATATATATATATATATATATATATATATACATACACACACACACACATACACACATACATATATACAAAACTTAGCTGGGCATGGTGGTGGACGCCTGTAATCCCAGGTACTTCAGAGCCTGAGACCGGAGAATAGCTTGAACTCGGGAGGCGGAGGTTGCAGTGAGCCAAAATCACGTCAGTGCACTCCAGCCTGGGCCACAGAGCAAGACTCCATCTAAAAAAAAAAAAAAAAAAAAAAAAGAGACTGGATATGCCATGTTGCCCAGGCTAGTCTCAAGCTCCTGGTCTCAACTGATCCTCCTGCCTCAGCCTTTCGAAGTGCTGGATTACAGGCTGGAGCCACCATACCTGGCCCTGAAAAAACTACATCTTCGTGTTACAGGAGCATATTTGACAGGCTCATTTAAATATCCCCATTTCCATCAAGAACCAACCAAAACTATCAAGGGTCATGGGGGAGAAATCCACCATGCCTTGTCAAATCCCCACAAACCTACAGTTTCACATACAGGTGGACCAAGTGCCTACAAACAGCCAGACAGGACTTGCAGTTTGGCACAGAAGGATCTTGGAAGTCACCACGCTGAGTTCACAAGTAAATAGCTGAACAAACTGAAACGTCAACAACTCCTCTGAGATCTGTCCGCGGAGGTCGGTCACAGGGCAAACTCCCAGCCGCAAAATTGGAGAGACAGGAGGATACAGAGAATTACAACTTACCTGAGTAGAAACCCACGGGCAGAAGCCCCACATGGGGCCCAGTGAAGAGGGGTGGGAAGAGCAGAGCGGCTGAGGAGCTGAATTGCTGTACCTGCTGAAGAAGCCCGAGACATAGAAACTCCCAGCAGGGCCGGGCGCGGTGGCTCACGACTGTAAACCCAGCACTTGGGGAGGCCAAGGCGGGCGGATCACGAGGTCAGGAGTTCGAGACCATCCTGGCTAACACAGTGAAACCCCATCTCTACTAAAAATACAAAAAATTAACCAGGCGTGGTGGCGGGCGCCTGTAATCCCAGCTACTCGGGAGACTGAGGCAGGAGAATGGCGTGAACGTGGGAGGCGGAGCTTGCAGAGAGCAGAGATCGCACCACTGCACTCCAGCCTGGGCGACAAGAGCGAAACTCCGTCTCAAAAAAAAAAAAATAAAAACCGAGAGGACCGAGACAGGGCGCCCTGTGCTCTTGTGAGTTTTACCTTCAGGGGCTCAACCAGGTTCTCAGAGTGAATATTAGAGAAAAATCCCCTCGTGCCTCCAGCAAGGGGAGGGGAAAAGAGACAAGCCCAGCTTTCTGTTCTTAACAAGGTCAACCCTCAGGAGAAACTACTTAACCACAGCCCAACCTGGGGGGCTTCATCAGCGCCTACCTGACCTGGGGGAAGGAAAATCCCCAACTCCAGCTGGCCCCAGCCGTCCACCTGGAGAAAAGGAAAACCCAACCCCAGCCCCGGGACCCATCCTGTCCCGCCTAAGCGGGTGAGTTGGGGGTGTTAATAAGCACTTACAAAGTCCATTCCAGAGGCACAGACTCACTGAAAGACTAAGATCTGGCCAGGCACGGCCAGGCACAGTGGCTCACGCCTGTAATCCCAGCACTTTGGGAGGCCGAGGCAGGCGGATCACGAGGTCAGGAGATCCAGACCATCCTGGCTAACAAGGTGAAACCCCGTCTCTACTAAAAACACAAAAAAATTAGCCGGGCGTGCTGGCAGGCTCCTGTAGTCCCAGTTACTCAGGAGGCTGAGGCAGGAGAACGGCGTGAACCCGGGAGGAGGAGCTTGCAGTGAGCTGAGATCGCAACACTGCACTCCAGCCTGGGTGACAGAGCGAGACTCCATCTCAAAAAAAAAAAAAAATCTGGCCAGGCACAAAGGTTCATGCCTGTACTTTGGAAGGTTGAGGTGGAAGGATTGCTTGAGCTCAAGAGTTGAAGACCAGCCTGGGCAATATAGTGAGACCTCATCTTTTTAAAAAAATAGTAATTTAAAACAAAGATTCAGACCTGCTCAGAGGACTATTACAGAGGCTTCTCCTCCCACCACACCTTCCCACCACTTTCCCCCAGGTCTATTTATAGCAGCGCCTTTTACCGATAAATTATGTCCAGTTATCAGGGAAAAAAATTACAAGGCATAATAAAATGCAAAAACTATCCAGAAGCTTTGTAGAAGGTGTTTTTTAAAAAAGTCAGCCAGGCGTGGTGGCTCACGCGTGTAATCCCAGCACTTTGGGAGGCCAAGGTGGGCAGATCACCTGAGGTCGGGAGTTCGAGACCAGCCTGGCCAATATGATAGTGAAACTCCCGTCTCTACTGAAAAAATACAAAAATTAGTCGGGCATGGCGGTGTGTGCCTGTGGTCCCAGATACTCAGGAGGCTGAGGCAGGAGAATCACTTGAACCCGGGAGGCAGAGGTTGCAGCGAGCCAAGATGGGACCACTACACTCCAGCCTGGGTGACAGAACGGGATGCCGTCTCTAAATAAATAAATAAATAGGTGGAGAAAGCTATACCAAGATAATACTAAATAAAGCAGACTTCAAAGCAAAGAAAGTTATCGGAGCTTAAGAGGGGCATTACAGCCAGGTGTTGTCACTCAAATCGATAATCCCAGCACTTTAGGAGACCAAGGTAATGGGGGATTGCTTGAGCCCAGGAGTTTGTGATCAACCTGGGCAACATAGCAAGACCCTGTCTCTATAATAAATAAATATATATAAATATATATATCAGCTGGTCACGGTGGTGAATACCTGTAGTCCCAGCTACTTAGGAGACCAAAACAGGAGGATCACTTGAGCCTGGGAGCTCCAGACTTCAGTGAGTCATGATCACACCACTGTACTCCAGCCTGGGTGACAGAATGAGACCCTGTGTCAAAAAAAAAAAAAAAAAAAAAAAGAGGGACATTACAGAATGATAAAGGAGTCAATTCTCCAAAAACACATAATTAATCCTTAATGTATATGCAACTAACAAAAGCATCAAAATACATGAAGTTAAAAGTGGTAGAACTAGTCCGGGCGCGGTGGCTCATGCCTGGAATCCCACCACTTTGGGAGGCCGAGGCAGGTGGATCACCAGAGGGCAGGAGTTCAAGACCAGCCTGGCTAACGTGGTGAAACCCTGTCTCTACTAAAAATACAAAAATTAGCCAGGCGTGGTGGCAGGCACCTGTAATCCCAGCTACTCAGGAGGCTGAGGCAGGAGAATCGCTTCAACCAGGGAGGCGGAAGTTGCAGTGAGCTGAGATTGCGCCATTGCACTCCAGCCTAAGCGACAAGAGCAAAATTCTGTCTCGAAAAAAAGAAAAAAAACAGTGGTGGAATTGTACAGAGACATTGATAAAGTACTATGGTACTTCAAGACTTACTATAAAGCTACGGTAATCAGGACAGTGTGATATTAGTGAAAAAATAGATAAATAGATCAATGGGCCAGGTGTGGTGTCTCACACCTGTAATCCCAGCACTTTGGGAGGCCAAGGCAGGTGGTTCACTTAAGGTTAGGAGAATGAGACCATCCTGGACAACATGGTGAAACGCTGTCTCTTAAAAAAAAAAAAAAAAAAAAAAAAAAAAAAAAAAAAGATCAATTGAATAGAATAGAGATCTCAGAAACAGACCCACATAAATAGAGTCAAGTGATCTTTGACGAAAGAGCAAAGGCAATACAGCGAGCAAAGACAAAGATGGTCTTTTTAACAGATGTTGCTGAACAACTGGACATCCACATGCAAAAAACTGAATCCAGACTCTGACTTTACACACTTCACAGAATTAATTCAGGTGGATCAGAGACCTAAATGTAAAGCTCAAACCCATAAAAATTTTAGAAGGTAACATAGGAGAAAATCTAGGTAACTTCAGATTTGACAATGACTTTTTAGATACAACGCCAAAGGTAGGATTCATGAAAGAAAGAATTGGGCCGGGCGTGGTGGCTCATGCCTATCATCCCAGCACTTTGGGATGCTGAGGCGGGCAGATAATAACCTGAGGTTGGGAGTTCGAGACCAGCCTGACCAACATGGAGAAACCCCATCTCTACTAAAAATACAAAATTAGCCGGGTGTGGTGGCACATGCTTGTAATCCCAGCTACTTGGGAGGCTGAGGCAGGAGAATCGCTTGAACGTGGGAGGTGGAGGTTGCGGTGAGCTGAGATCGTGCCATTGCACTCTAGCCTGGGCAACAAGAGTGAAACTCCATCTCAAAAAAAAAAAAAAAAAGAATTGATAAGTTGGACTTCATTGAATTCAAAAATTTCTTCTCTCTGAAAGGTGTTGTCAAGAGAATGAAAAGACAAGCCACAGACTGGGAGAAAATATTTGCTAAAGATATACTGATAAAGAAGGACTATTAACCAAAATATACAAAGAACGCTTAAAACTCAACAGCAGGAAAACAACCTGAGTTTTAAATGGGCCAAAGACCTTAAGAGACATCTTTCCAAAGAAGATACACAGGTGGCAAATAGGCAGATGAAAAGATGCTTCATATCATATGTCACTGGGAAAACGCAAATTAAAATAATGAGATACCACTACAAACCTATCAGGATGACAAAAATCCAGAACACGGCAGGGCACAGTGGCTCAGGCCTGTAATCCCAGCACTTTGGGAGGCCGAGGTGGATGAATCACCTGAGGTCAGGAGTTCAAGACCAGCCTGGCCAATGTGGTGAAACCCCATCTCTACTAAACACACAAAAATTAGCTGGGCATGGTGGCAGGTGCCTGTAATCCCACTACTGGAGAGGCTGAGGCAGAAGAATCGCTTGAACCCGGGAGGCGGAGGTTGCAGTGAGCGGAGATCTCACTATTGCACTCCAGCCTGAGGGACAAGAGTGAGACTTCATCTCAAAAAAAAAAAAAAATCCAGAATACTTGGCCAGGCATGGTGACACATACTAGTCTCAGCTACTCAGAAGGCTGAGGCGGGAGGATCAATTGAGCCCAGGATGTTAGGTCTGCAGTGAGCTATGACGGTGCCACTGCTCTCCAGCCCGGGTGACAGAGCAAGACCCTGTCTCAAGGAAAAGAAAAAATGAAAAGCCTCTATGCTGTATGATTCCTACTATACTACATGCAGAAAAGGCCAAACTATGGAAACAGTAAAAGGAACCGTTGCCAGAGACTGGAAACAAAAGGTTGCCAGGGACTGAAGGGAGGGATGGAAGAGGCAGAGCACGGAGGATGTTTCAGGTAGGCGAACTCCTCTGAGACAGTTGTAACAGTGGATGCATGTTATGACACATCGTTCCAAACCCGTGACATGCACACCACCAAGACAGACCCTAATGCATACTGTGGACTTTGGGTTAAAGTGATGTGTCAGTATAGGTTCCCTAATTGTAACAAATGTACCACTTTGGTGGAAGATGATAATGGGAGAGGCTATTAGCAGGGACAGGGAACATATGAGAACTCTCTGTACCTTCTGCTCAATGTTGCTATGAATCTAAACCTGGCCTAAAAAAGTAAAGTCTATTAAAAAAAAAAAAAAAGACGCAGTGAGCATTAGGAAGAAAGAGACAGGGCACATGCATTCCCCATGGAAATCATGCAAACATATCTTCTGAAGAAGACCCCACTTTTTTTTTTTTTGAGATGGAGTTTCGCTCTTTCACCCAGACTGGAGTGCAGTGGCATGATCTTGACTCACTGCAACCTCCAACCCCCAGGTTCAAGCTATTCTCCTGCCTCAGCCTCCCGAGTAGATGCAGTTATAGGCGCCCGCCACCACGCCGGGCTAATTTTTGTATTTTTTAGTAGAGACGAGTTTTCTCCATGTTGGCCAGGCTGTTCTTGAACTCCTGACCTCAGGTAATCCACCTGCCTCAGCCTCCCAAAGTGCTGGGATTACAGGCATGAGGCACCATGGCCGGCCAGACCCTACTTTTGAGTGGGGTCTCCTGCAGATGAGCCTGAGAGAGCCAGCAGGATTAGGTGACAAGGAAGGAGAGAGACCTTTGCATCTTCAGACGTAGGGGAGCAACGCTCATGGCAAATCTGAACATGAGCAGCTCCAGGAACCATAAAGCGGGCACAGGAAGATCAATAGAGACTGAAGAATCTTTTTTTTTTTTTTTGAGATGGAGTCTAGTTCTGTCACCCAGGCTGGAGCACAGTGGTGTGATCTCAGCTCACTACAACCTCCACCTCCCAAGTTCAAGCAATTCTCCTGTCTCAGCCTCCCAAATAGCTGGGATTACAGGCATGCATCAACACGCCGGCTAAGTTTTGAATTTTTAGTAGAGATGGGGTTTCACAATGTTAGCCAGGCTGGTCTCAAACTCCTGGCCTCAAGTGATCCGCCTGCCACAGCCTCCCAAAGTGCTGGGATTACAAGCATGAGCGACCACGCCCGCCCGGCCCATAAGAGACTGAAGAATCTTAATTTTAACTTTAAAATGTTATTGATTTAATTACTGGTAGAGTCAGGGTCTCACTCTGTCTCCCAGGCTAGAGTGCAGTGGTGCAATCATAGCTCACTGTAGCCTCCAACTCCTGACCTCAATCAATCCTCCTGCCTCAGCCTCCCAAAGTGCTGCACTTACAGATGTGAGCCACTGTGCCTGGCCCTTAATTTTTTAAAAAGGCTTATAAATCTCAGAAAATATTTCTTTCCAGCCGGGCGTGGTGGCTCACACCTGTAAGCCCAGCACTTTGGGAGGTGGAGGCAGGCGGATCACCTGAGGTCAGGAGTTCAAGACCGGCCTTGCCAACATGGCAAAACCCCGTCTCTACTAAAAACACACAAAAAAGTTAGCAGGGCATGGTGGCAGGCGCCTGTAATCCCAGCTACTCAGGAGGCTGAGGCACGAGAATCACTTGAACCCGGGAGGTGGAGTTTGCAGTGAGCCAAGATTGCACCATTGCACTCCAGCCTGGGCAACAAGAGCGAAACTCCATCTCAAAAAACAAAAAAACAAAAAACAAAAAAAAAATTATTTCTTTCCAACAGGAGAGAGCCTAGCACTTATAGGGAAGCACTGAGCATGGATTCGGATTAAATAGCATCATAGGGGGTAACTGCAAGAGAAGCAGCTACAGGGTTATGAGGGGATGAAGGAGCCAGAAGGAACATCTCAGGATGCGTATGATAAGAGCCTTGAATCCTCCGGGCATGGTGGCTCACAGCTGTAATCCCAGTACTTTGGGTGGCTGAGGCAGGCAGATCACCTGAGGTCAGGAGTTTGAGATCAGCATGGCCAACATGGTGAAACCCCGTCTCTACTAAAAACTACATTGGGAGGCCAAGGTGGGCAGATCACAGGTCAAGAAATCAAGACCATCCTGGCCAACATGGTAAAACCCCATCTCTACTAAAAATACAAAAATTAGCCAGCACATACTGTACTCCCAGCTACCCGGGAGGCTGAGGAAGGAGAATCACTTGAACCCGGGAGGCGAAGGTTTCAGTGAGCAGAGATTGTGCCACTCCAGCCTGGCAACAGAGCGAGACTCCATCTCAAAAACAAAACAAAACAAAAACTACAAAAATTAGCTGGGCGTGGTGGGATGCACCTGTAATCCCAGCTACTCAGGAGGCTGAGGCGGGAGAATCGCTTGAACCTGGGAGGCGGAGGTTGCAGTGAACCAAGATCGCACCACTGCACTCCAGCCTGGTCAACAAGAAAGAAACTCTGTCTCAAAAAAAAAAAAAAAAAGTAGCTTAAATCAATAGCCAAGGGAGTTAGAATCACCAGATATTTGGTTCTCTACAGAAATTAAAGATAATATCTTGGGCCCGGGACGGTGGCCTACACCTGTAATTCCAGTACTTTAGGAGGCTGAGGCAGGCGGACTGCTTGAGCTTAGGGGTTTGAGACCAGCCTGGGCAACATAGCAAGACCCCTACCTGTACTAAAAATACAAAAAAATTGCCAGGTGTGGTGGCACATGCATGTGATCCCAGCTACTCAGGAGGCTGAAGTGGGAGAATCACCTGAGTTAGGGCAGTGGAGGCTGCAGTGAGCAATGATTGTACCACTGCACTCCAGCAGCCTGGGAGAAGGAAGTGAGAGCCTGTCTCAAAAAATAAATAAATAAATAAATGAGAGGAAGCAAGGACTGACTTTCACGGGGTCCAGATGTCTGGCACAGTGAGGCCAACCATCCACACCAAGGTTTGCAGTGAGAAAAAAGAGGCCATTTATTTGTAGGGTGCGAAGCAAGGAGAATCTGGCAGCTCATATTTACATCCAGAGCTCCCTGCTGGCTTGCAGGTAGGCGTCCTTAAAGGTGAGGAGGCAGAGATTACGGCAAAGTCGTAAATCAGCATATGGAGGCTATACGTTGGTTTCACCCTAAAAGGTGGGATATCTTGAAGTGGGGGCTTACAGGTCATATGTAGACTCAAAGATCTTTTTTTTTTTTTTTTTTTTTTTTATTTCTAATTGGTTAAGGAAGAGAAAGTTTTGTTTAAAAATGTGGAGTCGGCCAGGCACGATGGCTCATGCCTGTAATCCCAGCACTTTGGGAGGCCGAGGGGGATGGATCACCTGAGGTCAGGAGTTCAGAACCAGCCTGGGCAACATGGTAAAACCCTATCTCTACTAAAAGTACAAAAATTAGGTCGGGTGTGGCGGCGGGCGCCTGTAATCTCAGCTACTTGGGAGGCTGAGGCAGGAGAAAAGCTAGAACCTGGGAGGCAGAGGTTGCAGTGAGCCGAGATCATGCCACTGCACTCCAGCCTGGGCGACAGAGCGAGACTCTAAGAAAAAAATAAAATAAAATAAAATAAAAATAAAAGTACAAAAATTGTCCAGGTGTGGTGGCTCACGCCTGTAATCCCAACACTTTGGGAGGCCAAGGTGGACAAATCACCTAAGATCAGGAATTTGAGACCAGCCTGGCCAACATGGCGAAACCCCATCTCTACTAAAAATACAACAATTAGCCTGGCGTGGCGGTGGGTGCTTGTAAGCCCAGCTATTCAAAAGACTGAGGCAGGAGAATCGCTTGAACCTGCGAGGTGGAGGTTGCAGTGAGCTGAGATCGTGCCACTAAACTCCAACTTGGGCAACAGAGCGAGACTCCATTTCAATGAATAAATAGGCCAGGTGTGGTGGCTCATGCCTGTAATCCCAGCACTTTGGGAGGCCAAGGCAGGTGAATCACGAGGTCAGGAGTTCAAGACCAGCCTGGCCAAGATGGTGAAACCCCGTCTCTACTAAAAATACAAAAATTAGCCGGGCGCGGTGGCATGCACCTGTAATCCCAGCTGCTTGGGAGGCTGAGGCAGAAGAATCACCGGAACCCAGGAGGCAGAGGTTGCAGTGAGCAAAGATGGCACTACTGCACTCTAGCCTGGGTGACACAGCAAGACTCCATCTTGAAAAAAAAATCATAATAATAATTAAATAAATTCCAAGAGGTAGCACTTAGCCATCAGAGGTGAGAGAAATACACTGATCATACTACAGGTGGCAACGTTGGAATGAGAACCATGGCGTCCTAACCCCAAGCAATCTGTGGCAATGGGAAATAGACCTAGTGGTGTTCCTAATGGATTGACAGCTACGCAGGGATGTCGTGGCTTGATATACACAACAAAAACAACAACAAAAGAGGTTAAGAGTGGCCTGGGTGTGGTGGCTCAAGCCTGTAATCCCAGTACTTTGGGAGGCCAAGGCGGGTGGATCACCTGAGATCAGGAGTTTGAGACCAGCCTGGACAACATGGTGAAACCCCATCTCTACTAAAAATACAAAAATTAGCCAGGTGCGGTGGTGCGCGCCTGTAGTGCCCCCAGCTACCTGAGAGGTTGCGCAGGAGAACAGCTTGAATGCTTGAACCTGGGAGGCAGAGGTTGCAGGTCATGCCACTGCTCTCCAGCCTGGGAGACAGAGTGAGACTCTGTCTCAAAAAACACCGCAACAAAAAGCCAAACAAAAACACCAGCACCCACAAAGTCTCAGCGGCATGCAGCAGTGTGGTGCCATTGGAGTCCCTCTGGGGGACTTCCTAGAATTGGAGTAAGGGGTCTGGCCTTTGTCCTCCAGGTACCGGGGAGGGAAGGAGGTGGGGGAACCACACACTCAGTGTCACAGGAGGGTGCGGCGTGCGTGCTTGGAAAAGGTGGTGCTGCCATTTAGGGAAGGAGCTAGGGGTTCTGTGTTGACTTGGGGGATGAGAGAATGGAGATTCCAGGAGACAGAATCCAGAGTTTTCAAAGGAAATGCATAGCTGGTGGCCACTGAGGAAAGTACCTAGATTCCTGGCTGCTGAGCTGCTTTTATTTTTCTTTTTATCTTTTTTTTCTTTTTTTTTGAGAGAGTCGTCTTGCTCTGTCACCCAGGCTGGAGTGCAATAGCACAATCTCGGCTGACTGCAACCTCTGCCTACTGGGTTCAAGCGATTCTCATGCCTCAGTCTTTCCAGAAGCTGGGTTTACAGGCGTGCACCACCACGCCCACTTAATTTTTGTATTTTTAGTCGAAACGGGGTTTCACCATGTTGGCCAGGCTGGTCTTGAACTCCTGACCTGAAATGATCCACCCCCCTCGGCCTCCCAAAGTGTTGGGATCACAGGTGTGAGCCATCGCACCTGGCCTGGCTGAGCTTAACAATAACACCATATTTCATCAGATCTAGGACACCATCACCTGTAAGATGCATGTTTCTCTTAGGTACTACTAAGAAAGAGAAATCAGGCCAGGCAAGGTAGCTCATATCTGTAATCCCAGCACTGTTGCAGGCTGAAGGGGTCGGATCCCTTGAGCCCAGGAGTTTGAGACCAGCCTGGGCAACACAGCAAGACCCATCTCTAAAAAAAAAAAAATTTTTTTTAATTTTATTTGAGATGGAGTTTTGCTCTGTCACCCAGGCTGGAGAGCAGTGGTGTGATCTCTGCTCACTGCAACCTCGCCTCCCCAGTTTAAATGATTCTTCTGGCTCAGCCTCCCAAGTAACTGGGGGTTACAGGCGCATGTCACCATGCCTGACTAATTTTTTTCTTTTGTTTTTTCCTTTGTATTTTTAGTAGAGACGGGGTTTCACCATGTTGGCCAGGCTGGTCTCGAACTTCTGACCTCAGGTCGTCCACCAACCTTGGCCTCCCAAAGTGCTGGGATTACAGGCATAAGCCACCAAGCCCAGCCTCTACAAAAAAAAAAAATTAAAAAATGAGCTGGGCATGTTGGCACACGCCTGTAATCCCAGCAACTGGGGAGGCTGAGTCAGGGGGATCACTTGAGCCCAGGAGGTTGAGGCTACAGAGAGCTATGATCATGCCACTGCACTCCAGCCTTGGCCACAGAGCCAGACCCTGTCTCTAAAACAGAAACAAACAATAAAAGACAGAAAGATAAATCATTGACAGCTAATTTTGCCAACATTTTTATCTTGTACTTTTTCAAGCATTCAGAGACGTTTAACAGAATTATACCATGCACACACATATGGCCACCTCCTAGATGCTGCTACTGGCATCTTACCCTATTTGTCCTACCATGTATCTATCCCTTGATACATTCATCAGTACTTTTTTTTTTTTTTTTAAATTTTGAGACAGAATCTCACTCTGTGCCTAGGCTGAAACGCAGTGGTGCTGCCTTGCAACTACCCCCAGCTAATATTTTGTATTTCTACTAGAGATGGGGTTTCGCCACATTGCCTGGGATGGTCTCAAACTCCTGACCTCAAGTCATTCCCACCCCCCCACCCCCGCTTTGCTTCCCAAAGTGCTCTCAAAGCATGAATCCCTGCATCCAGCCAGAAAAAAAAAAAAATATATATATATATATATAGTTGTTTTTATTGTTTTTGTTTCTGTTTTTGCCTTTTTTGAGACGTAGTCTCACTCTGTTGCCCAGTTTAGAGTGCAGTGGCGTAATCTCGGCTCACTGCAACCTTTGCCTCCAGGGTTCAAGCAATTCTCCTCCCTCAGCCTCCTGAGTAGCTGGGATTACAGGCACATGCCACCACACCCGGGTGATTTTTGTATTTTTAGTAAAAACGGGGTTTCACCACGTTGGCCTGGCTGGTCTCGAACCCCTGACCTCAGGTAATCCACCAACACGGCCTCTGAAAGTGCTAGGATTACAGGCATGTGCCACCGCACCCAGCTGATTCTATATATATTTAAAGGGCTTTGGTTCACACACGTGTCTGCATTTGTTAGCCATCAGTTAACGTTCACTTGAAAGCTGTGCATTTCACTGTGTAAATTTCCCCTGCCAAAAACAAAGCCATAAACACATATTCAACTCTAGTTAATCGTATGCATGCTGAAGTGCTTATCGTGATGTTTGCCAGCTACTTTGAAATGCATTTTTAAAAAATGATGGGCGGGTGTGGTGACTCACGCCTGCAGTCTTAGCACTTCGGGAGGCTAAGGCAGGTGGATCACTTGAGCCCAGGAGATTAAGACCAGACTGGGCAACATGGTGAGACCCTGCCTCTACAAGAGCTACAGAAATTAGCCAGGTGTGGTGGCGCGCCTGTGGTCCCAGCTAGCCGGGAGGCTGAGGCGGAAGGATTACCTGAGCCCGGGAGGTCGAGGCTGCAGTGAGCTATGATCATGCCACTGCATCACTGCACTCCACCCTGGGTGACAGAGCAAGACCCTGTCTCAAAAAAGAAAAAGAATCCCAGAAAGTTCCATCATGCCTGTTCCAGTCAATCTTCACTGCCTGTTCTGACTAGCTTTACCTATTCTAGAATTTCTTAGAAATTGAATCATTCAGGCCGGGCACGGTGGCTCAAGCCCCTAATCCCAACACTTTGGGAGGCCGAGACGGGCGGATCACGAGGTCAGGAGATCGAGACCATCCTGGCTAACACAGTGAAACCCCGTCTCTACTAAAAATACAAAAAGTTAGCCGGGTGTGGTGGCAGGCACCTGTCGTCCCAGCTGCTCGGGAGGCTGAGGCTGGAGAATGGTGTGAACCCGGGAGGCGGAGCTTGCAGTGAGCTGAGATCGTGCCACTGCACTCCAGCCTGGGCGGCAGAGCGAGACTCTGTCTGAAAGAAAGAAAGAGAAAAGAAAGAAAGAAAGAAAGAAAGAAAGAAAGAAAGAAAGAAAGAAAGAAAGAAAGAAAGAAAGAAAGAAAGAAAGAAAGAAAGAAAGAAAGAAAGAAAGAAAGAAAGAAAGAAAGAAAGAGAAAGAGAAAGAGAGAGAGAGAGAGAGAAAGAAAGAAAGAAAGAAAGAGAGAGAAAGAGAGAGAGATAGAGAGAGAGAGAGAGGGGAGGGAGGGAGGAAGGAAGGAAGGAAGGAAGGAAGGAAGGAAGGAAGGAAGGAAGGAAGGAAGGAAGGAAGGAAAAGAAATGGAATCATTCTAGACTCCTTAGAACGTGTTTGATCTCAGCTCACTGCAACCTCCGCCTCCCAGGTTCCAGTGATTCTCCTGCCTCAGCCTCCCGAGTAGCTGGGATTACAGGCACGTCACCACGCCTAGCTAATTTTTGTAGTTTTAGTAGAGATGGGGTTTTACCATGTTGGCCAGGATGTTGTCAAACTCCTGACCTGAAGTGATCCACCCACCTTGGCCTCCCAAAGTGCTGGGATTACAGAGCCACTGTGCCCAGTCTTTTTTTTTTTTTTTTTGACAGTGTTTTGCTCTGTCGCCAAGGCTGGAGTGCAGTGGTGCAATCATAGCTCACTGCAGCATCAACTTCCTGGGACCAGACAATCCTCCCACCTCAGCCTCTGGAGTAGCTTGGACCACAGCTGTGCACACAGCTCTGTGAGATTACAGTGAGCTATGATGGCACCACCGCACTCCAGCCTGGGCAACAGAGGAAGACTCCCCCTCTAAAACAGAAAATGCACTCTTTTTTTTTTTTTTGAGATGGAGTCTCGCTCTGTCACCCAGGCGGGAGTGCAGTGGTGCCATCTCAGCTCATTGCAAGCTCCGCCTCCCGAGTTAACGCCATTCTCCTGCCTCAGCCTCCCAAGTAGCTGGGACTACAGGTGCCCGCCACCACACCCGGCTAATTTTTTTTTTTTTTTTTTTTTGTATTTTTAGTAGAGACAGACGGGGTTTCACTGTATCATCCAGGATGGTCTCAATCTCCTGACCTCATCATCCGCCCGCCTTGGTCTCCCAAAGTGCTGGGATTACAGGCGTGAGCCACCGCGCCCGGCCAAAATGCACTCATTTTTGAACAGACACTTTATCAAAGAAGATATACGGATGCAAATGAGCACATGAAAAGATGCACATTACTGGCCATGAGGAATTGCAAATTAAACCACAACAGGCCAAGTGTGGTGGCTCATGGCTGTCATCCTAGCACTTTGGGAGGCCAAGGTGGGTGAATCACTTGAGGCCAGGAGTTCGGGACCAGCCTGGCCAACACGGGGAAACCCTGTCTCTACTAAAACTACAAAGATTAGCCAGGTGTGGTGGCAGGTGCCTGTAATCCCAGCTTCTCAGGAGGCTGAGGCAAGAGAATCGCTTGAGCCTGGGAGTCGGAGGTTGCAGTGAGCCAAGATTGTGCCCCTGCACACCAGCTTGGGTGACAGTGAGACTCCATCTCAAAAAAAAAAAAAAGTATAGAACTATACACCTAACATAGGTGAATTTTGCCATATGTAAATTATACTTCAGTCAACCAAAAAAAAGCACCTGAAAATATACATAATTATACCAACATAAAAGAGAGAGACTGCATCTCCACATCTTTGTACTCTGTGTGTGTGTGTGTGTGTGTGTGTGTGTGTGTCGTGCATAGCAGGGGTGGGAAGAAGAGTGTTTGCAGGCACACCTGCTGCCATAACGATGGCTGGCAGCTTTAAATACCATGCATTTTTAATTACAGAAAGGTTCAGTGCTCGAATTTCCAGGAGCCGACCACCAGGTCTGAAATTCAGCCCAGCCCTTCTCTGACATGCGCAGCCTCTTGTCCAATCCTGCCCTGTCAGTCCCACTCCCCTTCTCCTGATCACGGGACTTGAGGTGTTTCCTGGAACAATAGTCCCATCCCCGCCTCCCAAGAGGGGAGTCCATGCCAAGCCAGCCAGCCTGCCTATGAGGGTCCCCTTGGGTCCAACATGCTGGGCGTTGGTGGCCTCTTGTGGCCAGAAGTGGAATTACCACATATTAAAAATGATCACAGGTCTGGCGCGGTGGTTCACGCCTGTAATCCCAGCACTTTTGGAGACCGAGGCAGGCGGATCAGGAGGTCAAGAGCTCGAGACCAGCCGGACCAACATGGTGAAACCCTGTCTCTACTAAAAATACAAAAATTAGCCGGGCGTGGTGGCGGGAGTAGTCCCAGCTACTCGGGAGGCTGAGGCAGGAGAATTACTTGAACCTGGGAGGCAGAGATTGCAGCGAGCCAAGATCACACCCCTGCACTCCAGCCTGGTGACACAGAGAGACTCCGTCTCAAAAAAAAAAAAAAAGAAATCACAATAGGTTGGGCACGGTGGCTCTTGGCTGTAATCCCAGCACTTTGGGAAGCCCAGGTGAGCCCAGGAATTTGAGACCAGCCTGGGCAACATGACAAAACCCCATATCTACAAAAAAAATAAAAATTAGCTGGGAGGCCCGGCGCAGTGGCTCACGTCTGTAATCCCAGCATTTTGGGACGCTGAGGTGGGCGGATCACGAGGTCAGGAGATCGAGACAATCCTGGCCAACATGGTGAAACCCTGTCTCTACTAAAAATACAAAAAGTAGCTGAGCGTGGTGGCACGTGCCTGTAATCCCAGCTACGCGGGAAGCTGAGGCAGGAGAATCGCTTGAACCAGGAAATCGGAGGTTGCAGTGAGCCGAGATCATACCAATGCACTCCAGCCTGGCAAAAGAGCAAGACTACATCTCAAAAAAAAAAAAAAAAAAAAAAATTAGCTGGGCGTGGTGGGACGCTCCTGTAGTCTCAGCTACTTGGGAGGCTGTGGTGGGAGGATCACTTGAGCCCGGGACGTCAAGGCTGCAATGAGTCATGATTATGCCACTCCACTCCAGCCTGGGTGACAGGGCAAGACCCTGTCTCAAAAAAAATTTTTAAAACGATCAAAGTAGACCAGGCGCAGTGGCTCATGCCGGTATCCCAACAATTTGGGAGGCCCAGGTGGGAGAATCGCTTGAGCCCAGGAGTAGTTCTGGACAACAAAGCAAGACCCTGTCTCCATTAAAAATATTAAAAGATCACATTAAGGGTTGATTCTGCTTATGGCTGGGGTGGGAACGGCATTTCCATACAGGGTTAGAGGCCTGTAAATTAGTGCAACCTTTTCAGCAGCACAAGTCAAAATTTAAAATACAGACACTCTCTGACCTACGGGAATCACAGAAATCTTGCCCAAACAGATTTCCTCTAGTTCTAAGTAAAAGAGACAAGAATAGTCTCATCTTTGTGTTAAACGAAACGACAGGAACGCAATTGGCCATATCCAGAATGCGGGACCTTCTGTAGGACAGGGGCTTCAGTCTCACCGACAAATCTCTGACATAAAAACAGGCAGCAAAGCCGGGCGTGGTGGCTCACGCCTGTAATCCCAACACTTTGGGAGGCTGAGGCGGACGGATTGCCTGAGGTCAAGAGTTTGAGACCAATCTGGCCAACATGGTGAAACCTCGTCTCTACTAAAAATACAAAAATTAGCTGGGAGTGGTGGCACGTGCCTGTAGTCCCAGCTACTCGGGAAGCTTAGGCAGGAGAATCGCTTGACCCTGGGAGGTGGAGGTTGCAGTGAGCCAAGATCGTGCCACTGCACTCCAGCCTGGGCAACAGCGCAAGATTCTGTCTCCAAAAAAAAAAAAAAAAAAAAAGAGCCGGGCGCGGTGGCTCAAGCCTGTAATCCCAGCACTTTGGGAGGCCGAGACGGGCGGATCACGAGGTCAGGAGATCGAGACCATCCTGGTTAACACGGTGAAACCCCGTCTCTACTAAAAAATACAAAAAACTAGCCGGCCGAGGTGGCGGACGCCTGTAGTCCCAGCTACTCGGGAGGCGGAGGCAGGAGAATGGCGTGAACCCGGGAGGCGGAGCTTGCAGTGAGCTGAGATCCGGCCACTGCACTCCAGCCTGGGTGACAGCGCGAGAATCCGTCTCAAAAAAAAAAAAAAAAAAGAGAGAGAGAGAGAGAGAGAGAAACAGAGAGAGAGCCAAGAATATCTCCACTGGGATCATAGACAAATTTGGGGGGGTGGTCAGGAATTCTATGCACCTGTGCTTGGCGGCACCCACTCGAAGCAATCAGTAGACCCAAAACATTCCCCACACGTACCCAGACCCATCGTCACAGGCACTAGGGGCTTAGCATAAGCTGTGACCAGCACGGAGCAAACGATTAGCCACTCTGGCACAGTGGTGACTCCGAGGAAGCCAGGCTTAAAGATGATGTCATAGCCATCCCCAGCCATCCGGAAGGCTGCCTGCCCAAGGCTTCGCCTTCTTGGGAGAGATCACAGGGAGAATGCCAAGCTACCAGTCCCTGGCTGACCCCGGGGCAAAAGGGGAAATTCTCTGAATGGTCATAGCAGCCTCCAAGCCACACACACATCCAATGGGAAAGGGCAAAAATCTAACTGGCCAAGGGGATTAAGCACAACTTTTTTTTGAGAGAGAGAGAGAGAGACAAAGTCTCACTCTGTCACTCTGGCTGCTGGAGTGCAGTGACATGATCATGGCTCACTGCAGCCTCGAACTCCTGGGCCCAAGCAATCCTCCCACCTCAGTCTTCTAAGCAGCTGGGACTACAGGCGTGCACCACCATGACTGGCTAATTTGTTTTATTTTTTTTAGAGATGGGGTCTTGCTATGTTGCCCAGGCCGATCTTGAATTCCTGGGCTCGAGTGATCCTCCTGCCTCGGCCTCCCAAAGTGCTGGGATTACAGGCATGAGCCACCGTGCCTGGCCAAGCACAATCTTTAACCATTAAGTGGTTTATGCTGACCCAGGGGCAAACCCTAGGTAGCCAAGTTAAAAGGTTAAAAACAGGAAGAAAAAATCTGAGCAGGGACATCTGAGTCTGCATAGTGTGAGATGAGGATCGTGATGGTGAAACTTGTTCAGCCCAGTCACAAAGTAATACGTCACCAAACAAACAACAATAACCACAACCCCTGCCTGGAGTTGGGGGAATCAAGTGTCAGAGTTGCTAAAATATATTATCTAAAACGTCCAGCGATTCGCCGGGCATGGTGGCTCATGACTGTAATCCCAGCACATCGGGAGGCCAAGGTGGGTGGATCACAAGGTCAGAAGATCAAGACCATCCTGACTAACACAGTGAAACCTCGTCTCTACTAAAAATACAAGAAATCAGCTGGGCATGGTGGCAGGCGCCTGTGGTCCCAGCTACTCGGGAGGCTGAGGCAGGGGAATGGCGTGAACCCGGGAGGCAGAGCTTGCAGTGAGCCGAGATCGCGCCACTGCACTCCAGTCTGGGCGACAGTGAGACTCTGTCTCAAATAATAATAATAATTAAAAAAATAAAACGTTCAGCTTTCAAGAAAAAATTACAAGACATGCAAAGAAATAGGATCAGCTGGGCACAGTGGCTCATGCCTGTAATCCTAGCACTTTGGGAGGCCGAGGTGAGTGGATCACTTGAGGTCAGGAGTTCAAGGACAGCCTGGGCAACATGGTGAAACCCTATCTCTACTAAAAACACAAAACAATTAGCCGGGAATGGTGGTGTGAACCTATAGTCCCAGCCTCAGGAAGCTGAGGCATGAGAATGGCTTGAACCCAGGAGGTGGAGGTTGCAGTGAGCTGAGATCACACCACTGCACTCCAGCCTAGGGACAGAGAAAGACTCCATCTCAAATAAATAAACAAACTGTAAGACTTGTATATTGAAAACCACAAAACATCATTGAAAGAAATGAAAGACCTAAATAAACAGGAACACATCCCATATTCATGGATCAAAAGACTTAATATTGTGGGGTTTGCTTTTGTTTTTAGAGATGAAGGTCTTGCTATGTTGCCCAGGATGGACTTGAGCATCTGAGCTCAAATGATCCTTCTATTTCAGCCTCCAAAGTACCTGGCACTACAGGCATGTGCCACCATGCCCGGGACTTAATATTGTTAAGATACCAATTCTCTCAAAAATTACCTACAGGGTCAACACAATTCCTATCAAAATTCTGACTGTAGTTTTGCAAAAACTGGCAAGCTGGTCCTAAAATTCCTATGAAAATTAAGAAACCTGGAATAGCTAAAACAATCTGGAAAACAGACGTATCTGGTTAGAAGTCTCACACTTCCCAGTTTTCTTTTTTTTTTTTTTTTTTTTTTTTTTTTTTTTTTTTTTGAGACGGAGTCTTGCTCTGTCACCCAGGCTGGAGTGCAGTGGACGGATCTCAGCTCACTGCAAGCTTCGCCTCCCGGGTTCACGCCATTCTCCTGCCTCAGCCTCCCGAGTAGCTGGGACTACAGGTGCCCGCCACCACACCTGGCTAGTTTTTTGTATTTTTAGTAGAGACGGGGTTTCACCATGTTAGCCAGGATGGTCTTGATCTCCTGACCTCGTGATCCGCCCGTCTAGGCATCCCAAAGTGCTAGGATTACAGGTTTGAGCCACCGCGCCTGGTCCACACTTCCCAGTTTTAAAACTTACTACAAAGCTACAGTAATCAAGACAGTGTAGTACTGGCATAAGGATAGACATTAGATCAATAGAATAGAATTAAGAGTCCAGAAGCAAGCCCTTATGTTTTTGACAAGTGTTTCAATTTGAGGGGGAAAGAATTGTCTTTGCAAACAAGTGGTGCTGGGAAAACTGGATCGTGACCATTTTTTCTGATAGTAACTCAGCTGTTAATTTTATTGACGGGCCCTTGTATGTGATGAATTACCCTTTTCTTGCTGTTTTCATGATTCTCTTTGACTTTCAACAGTTTGACTATAATGTGCCTAGTTGTTAATCATTTTTTAGTTTCTCATACTTGGAGTTCATCAAACTTTTTGAACATTTAGATTAATGCTTTTAAAATCAAATTCAGGAAGTTTTCACCCTCTATTTCTTCTAATATTCTTTTTCCCTCTCTTCTCAATCCTGTCCTTCTGGGACTCCCATTATGCATATACAGATATTCCTCAACTTACAACAGAATTATGTCTTGATAAACCCACTTTAAGTTGAAAATATTGTAAGTCAAAATGCATTCAAAACACCTAGCCTGGCAAACATCATGGTCTATGGCTGGGCGCAGTGAATCACGCCTGTAATCCCCGCACTTGGAAAGGCTAAGATAGGAGGATCACTTGAGCCCAGGAGTTTGAGATCAACCTGGGCAACATAGGAAGACTCTGTCTCTACAAAAGAAAAACAAAATTAAATTAAACAATATGGCACTTCTGGAAATCAAATTCCTCTCTCCCCACTTCCTGGGGTTTGCTGTTGTTGTTGTTGCTTGTTGTTGCTGTTGTTTGTTTAGTGACTTTTCTGGACTTAACTCTGTAAAATCTGTGTTCTTTGTTCTGTGCAACCACTGAAGACTTTGCTTAGTCATCTCAGTGGCCAGCTAATAACTGGACAGAAATATTCCTAGATGTCTACTGGCCTCAGCAGCATATATACTAAAATTAAAGTGATACAGAGAAGATTATCTAACCCTCATGCAAGGATTACATGCAAATTCATGAACTGTTCCATATTAAAAAAAAAAAAATTAAAACTAAAAAGAGATCTTTTTAAATGTTTTAGACCATTAAGTTTCCCAGCATTTGCTGAGGAACTCTGTGTGTGTTGAGGCATGTTTTCAATACTCCAGCAAGCAACTTACAACTCTACCTTAGCCTTCATTTCCTCTTGTGTAGACACTCAAGGTCAGTCAGAGGTGAGAGTTTAGGACCTTCTCAGGTCTTCCTGGGCATGCGCACAGTCCTCTACATACACGTAGCCTACCAGATTCTCAGAAACACAGCAGGGTTTTTTTAAAAAATATCTTATTGACATCTCTTTTCCCAGTTATTCCTTTTAAAAATTTTTGGTCGGTTTCTTTTTAGCCCCAACGAGTTATGTTGTGGGAAATAGAGGATTAGGGAGAAAAAGAGAATATACATATCTTACTAAATGCAAGCATTGGCAAACATAGTCATAATTAATGGTTCAGAGAAGGAGAGACAGTGAAGGAATTTTTTTCTTTTCAACTTTGCTCAAGAGGCAGGTGTCTGGAGCCCATTCCTTTGGCTTTGACTTTTCAGACAGCGTTATCTTGTAACTGTCCTTGAAGTTGAAGTGAGTTGGCTAAGCAGAGGAAAACTTGTTCTTCTTTTCTTTTTAACCCTTGCCTTGCCACAGTTACATGGCATCAGGTAGTTGAAATGTTAAACAATTGCCACTGATTGTTTTGGACAAATGCCTTGGCCACAGGGCTATTTGCAGAGATACTGACAAACTCTTGGATCAAATAAAGACAAGCTTTGAGAATAGCATTTTTCAGCAAACTGCCAGACAAGTCAAATAGTGACAGTTTTCTGGGGATGGGGCTTTTAGGGAACTCCAAGCCCAGCCTGCCTCTTCCAGTGGTGGCAAGATGCTTGTTTTCACAGCTACCATGGTTAAAAGCAGGCATATTTTCATGGATCTGGGAGACAGGGATGCTTTTAGAGCAAATTAAAATGCCACAAAATCAGTGTTTATACTGAGATGCAGCCCTCTTACTTGAACACATCCTCTTCAAATTGTTGCAAGCCTTTAGATAATTTCCAGGTCAGAAGAAGTTGATTTTGACCATTTTTTTCAGCATTTTCTTTGCTTTTATGGAGGAGTGGGTTTTTGGAGATTCTTGCTCCACTATTCTGGAAGCATTTCTTTTTATCCATTCAATCTTTTTTTTCATTGCCATACTTAAATTTTTTTTTAAATTTTATTCTCAATTGACCATGTGTGTATGTATGGTATACAATATGATGTTATGGCTTATGAATACAATGTGGAATAATTAAATCAAGCTAATTAATACATCCATCACCTCAAATACTTATATTTTTTGGTGGCGAGAACATTTAAAATTTATTTTGACAATTTTTTTTTGTTTTAAAGACAGGGTCTCACTCTGTCACCTAGGCTGGAGTGCAGTGGCATGATCATGGCTCACTGCAGTCTCAACCTCCCAGGATTAAGACATTTTCCCACCTCAGCCTCCCAAGTAGCTGGGACTAGAGCTGTGTACCACCATGGCTGGCTAATTTTCAAAATTATTTTCTTGAGATGGAGTCCCACTATATTGCCAAGGCTGGTCTCTAACTGCAGAACTCAAGTGATCCTCCCACCTCGGCCTTCCAAAGTGATGGGATTACAGGCATGAGCCACCACACCTGACCTCTTAACAGTTTTGAAATGTGCTATACGCTGTTGTTAATTACATTCACCAGGCTGTGCAATAGTTCCCAAAAAAGTATTCCTCCTAACTGAGACTTTGTACTTTTTTGTTTTTGTTTTTTGTTTTTTCTTTTTTTTTTTTTTTGAGACAGAGTCTAGCTCTGTCACCCAGGCCGGAGTGCAGTGGTGAGAGCTCGGCTCACTGCAAGCTCCGCCTCCCCCCCGGGTTCATGCCATTCTCCTGCCTCAGCCTCCCAAGTAGCTAGGACTACAGGCACCTGCCACCACGCCCCACTAATTTTTTGTATTTTTAGTAGAGACGGGGTTTCACAGTGTTAGCCAAGATGGTCTCGATCTCCTGACCTCATGATCTGCCCGCCTCGGCCTCCCAAAGTGCTGGGATTACAGGCGTGAGCCACTGCGCCCAACCTGATTTTGTACCTTTTGACCTTCATTACCACATTTCCTCCAACCCTCATCCTATCTTTTTTTTTTTTTTTTTTTTTTTGAGAAGAGTCTCGCTCTGTCACCCAGGCTGGAGCGCAGTGGTGTAATCTCGGCTCACTGCAAGTGAGGAAAGAGAGAGACCCTCTCATATTGTTTTATATTGTTTTATATTCAGTACCTGTTTTAAGAAAAAACAATGAAGTAAAACCAAAGACAGGCAGCCCGGCACCAGGCCGAGAACTAGGCCTGGGTCTGCCTGGCCTAAACCCAGTAGTTAAAAATCAACTCCTGACTTAGAAACCGATGTCCCTGACGTTGTATAGCAGAACAATGTGAAACTCCCTGCCCTGTTCTGTTTCTCTCTGACTACCAGTGCATGAAACCCCTGTCACGTATCCCCTAGATTGCTTAATCAATCACACCCCTTTCATATGAAATCTTTTTTTTTTTTTTTTTTTTTGAGACGGAGTCTCGTTCTGTCACCCAGGCTGGAGTGCAGTGGCCGGATCTTAGCTCACTGCAAGCTCCACCTCCCGGGTTCCCGCCATTCTCCTGCCTCAGCCTCCCGATATGAAATCCTTAGTGTTGTGAGGCCCTTAAAAGGGACAGAAATTGTGCATTCGGGGAGCTCGGATTTTAAGGCAGTAGCTTGCCAATGCTCCCAGCTGAATAAAGCCCTTCCTTCTACAACTCGGTGTCTGAGAGGTTTTGTCTGCGGCTCGTCCTGCTACACAAGCTCCGCCTCCTGGGTTCACGCCATTCTCCTGCCTCAGCCTCTCGAGTAGCTGGGGCTACAGGCGTCCACCACCACGCCTGGCTAATTTTTTGGTATTTTCAGTAGAGACAGGGTTTCATCGTATTAGCCAAGATGGTCTCGATCTCCTGACCTCGAGATCCGCCCGCCTCGGCCTCCCAAAGTGCTGGGATTACAGGCGTGATCCACTGCACCCTGCTTTTTTTTTTTTTTTTTTTTTTTTTGAGATGTAGTTTCACTCTGTTGCCCAGGCTGGAATGCAATGGTATGATCTCGGCTCACTGCAATCTCTGTCTTTCGGGTTCAAGCAATTCTACTGCCTCAGCCTCCCAAGTAGCTGGGATTACAGGCGCAAGCCACCACGCCCAGCTATTTTTTTGTATTTTTAGTAGAGACGGGGTTTTGCCATGTTGGCCAGGCTGGTTTCGAACACCTGACCTCAAGTGATCCACCCACCTCAGCCTCCCAAAGTGCTGGGATTACAGGTATCAGCCACTGCGCCTGGCTCCCCATTCTATCTTAATAGCATCCTTAGGAAGTGAGATATTCAAGCCCTTCTGTCTTTGTTTTTGTTTGAGACGGAGTCTCGCTCTGTCGCCCAGGCTGGAGTGCAGTGGTGTGATCTCAGCTCACAGCAACCTCCGCCTCCCAGGTTCAAGTGATTCTCCTGCCTTAGCGTCCTAAGTAGCTGGGATTACAGGCGTTAGTCACCAAGCCCAGCTAATTTTTGTATTTTTCGTAGAGACAGGATTTCACCATGTTAGTCTTGAACTCCTGACATCAGGTGATCCACCCACTTTGGCCTCCCAAAGTGCTGGGATTACAGGCATGAACCACCATGCCCGGCGGTAGTCCTTCTTTTTAAAGAAACAGATGCTCAGCGAGGTTAGGTGACTAATGTAAATTCATATACCCCTGGAGAATCAAGCCAGGGTTTGAACCCCAATACACCTGTCTGAGATGAGTGTTCTGCATGTCCAGTCCCTCCCCCACTCATGTACCCTTTCACTGCAGTCCTTAGTTCCCTCCTCCACACCAGCTGTTTATCCCACAAGTTTATTTAGGCGCTGGTCTGTGGGAGGATCACTCAGCTCCAAAGCTTGCACGTAAGGAGACTCCACACACCTGCAGATGAGGGTTCTGCTCTCACGTTGAAAGCAGAAAGTCTCTTCTCTCTGAGCTAGGCATTGGGCCGGTCACCTGGAGGAATCCCAAAGTGATGATAGAAGCCCTTGAGCATCCTTCCTGCTCTCCATGCCATCAGGAATGTCAGCTGATGTTGTCTCCAGGTGAGCCGAGACATGCAGGTGCATTCCTGAGTCACACGCAGGTCATGTCCCTGGCAGAAACCCAGCCTGCTCTCCAACAGCGCCCTTCTGGCAGTTTCTCCAATACCACGCAGATGATAGAGCAATGAAGCAAAAGCTGGACGAGTGAGCAGCGGCTCTCAGCTCCAGCCCATCCTGGCCACCAGGAAAGGAGGCCCAGGGTTTAGTTCTTGAGGTGAAACCAGCACAATTGTCCCCATGGAACTGATATTTATGGTTTCTTTGAATAAACGTAGAAATTGATCTTCCCAGTTTTTTTTTTTTTTTTTTTTAGACAGACTCTCACTCTGTCGCCCAGGCTGGAGTGCAGTGGTGCAGTCTCAGCTCACTGCAAGCTCTGCTTCCCGGGTTCAAGCAATTCTCCTGCCTCCGCTTCCTGAGTAGCTGGGATGACAGGCGCCCTCCACTATGCCCGGCTAAGTTTTGCATTTTTAGTAGGGATGGGGTTTCACCATGTTGTCCAGGCTGGTATCGAACTCCTGACCTCAGGTGATTCACCTGCCTCGGCCTCCCAAAGTGCTGGGATTACAGGCGTGAGCCACCGCACCCGGCCATTCACATCTCTTTTGACTGAGAACTTTACACTAAGGTGAAGAAATTTTGACAATGGGCTCATGCCTTTGCGATTCACCATGTACCCTATCACCTAGATGGATGGTAGAGTGGCCTCCAGAAGGCTACTGAAGCAAGCCTATGAAAGTAAGTTGTGGGCCGGGCACGGTGGCTCAAGCCTGTAATCCCAGCACTTTGGGAGGCTGAGATGGGCGGATCACGAGGTCAGGAGATCGAGACCATCCTGGCTAACACGGTGAAACCCCGTCTCTACTAAAAAATACAAAAAACTAGCCGGGCGAGGTGGCGGCGCCTGTAATCCCAGCTACTCGGGAGGCTGAGGCAGGAGAATGGCGTAAACCCGGGAGGCGGAGCTTGCAGTGAGCTGAAATCTGGCCACTGCACTCCAGCCTGGGCGACAGAGCGAGACTCCGTCTCAAAAAAAAAAAAAAAAAAAGTCAGGTGTGACTCCAGCTAAGAGACCACACCCTGTAAGACTGAGCTGTTATTCAACAATATGCAGTACAGGCCTACAAACCAAGAGTGGAGGTGGTAATGTTTCCTTGCATATATTTTATTTTATTTATTTATTTTTATTTTTATTTTTATTTTTTTTTTTGAGATGGAGTCTCACTCTGTCACCCAGGCTGGAGTGCAGTGACGCCATCTTGGCTCACTGCAAGCTCCACCTCTCGGGTTCACGCCATTCTCCTGCCTCAGTCTCCCGAGTAGCTGGGACTACAGGTGCCCGCCACCATGCCTGGCTAATTTTTTGTATTTTTAGTAGGGACGGGATTTCACCGTGTTAGCCAGGATGGTCTCGATCTCTTTACCCCGTAATCCACTCGCCTCGGCCTCCCAAAGTGCTGAGATTACAGGTGTGAGCCACTGCGCCCGGCCCCCTTGCAGGTAACATCTAATAACTCACTTAAGGAACTTTTGTTTTCAGCTACACAACTTGGGGCTCACTGGAGTTTTGTTTTTTTTTGTTTGTTTGTTTGTTTGTTTGAGACGGAGTTTCGCTCTGTCGCCCGGGCTGGAGTGCAGTGGCCGGATCTCAGCTCACTGCAAGCTCCGCCTCCCGGGTTAGGGCCATTCTCCTGCCTCAGCCTCCCGAGTAGCTGGGACTACAGGCGCCCGCCACCTCGCCCGGCTAGCTTTTTGTATTTTTTAGAGACGGGGTTTCACCGTGTTAGCCAGGATGGTCTGGATCTCCTGACCTCGTGATCCGCCCGTCTCGGCCTCCCAAAGTGCTGGGATTACAGGCTTGAGCCACCGCGCCCAGGCGCTCACTGGAGTTTGAGATCCTAATACACAAGGAATTCCCCCTTTTTTTTTTTTTTTTTTGAGACGGAGTTTCGCTCTCGTTGCCCAGGCTAGAGCTCAATGGTGTGATCTGGGCTCACCACAATGTCTGCCTCCTGGGTTCAAGCGTTTCTTCTGCCTCAGCCTCCTGAGTAGCTGGGATTACAGGTAGGCGCCACCACGCCTGGCTAATTTTGTATTTTTAGTAGAGACGGGGTTTCTCCGTGTTGGTCAGGCTGCACTCGAACTCCCGACCTCAGGTGATCCACACCCCTCAACCTCCCCAAAGTGCTGGGATTACAGGCGTAGGCCACCGCACTCAGGCCATGGAATTCCCTGTTTTATCCCAGTGAACAGAGTTGTGGTTCTGGTCCATTGGAAACTGAGTCTACTTCGTGATCATTTTTGGATCTTCATTCACTGAACCAATAGAGAGAGGAGTTACTATTCCAGCCGGGATCGTAGATTGTTATGAACAAGGGAAAGCTGGGTTGCAGCTCAGAATGAGATGGAGAAGAACTATGTGTAGAATCGCGAGGATCCACTCAGGCACCTCTTTATATATCTTCATTCACTAATAACCACAGCGGGTGAGAGATGACTATACAGTGGTAAGTTTAAAAAGGCAGACTTTTTTTTTTTTTTGAGACGCAGTCTCGCTCTGTCGCCCAGGCTGGAGTGCAGTGGTGCGATCTCGGCTCACCACAACCTCCACCTCCTGGGTTCAAGCGATTCTCCTGCCTCAGCGTCCCAAGGAACTGGGACCACAGGCGCGTGCCATCACGCCCAGCTAATTTTTTGTATTTTTAGTAGAGACAGGGTTTCACCCTGTTAACCAGGATGGTCTCGATCTCCTGTCCTCGTGATCTGCCCTCATCAGCCCCCCAAAGTGCTGGGATTGGCAGACTTATTAAAGAAAGTATGAAAGTACATTACCAAGCCAGGAGTGGTGGCTCACCCCTGTAATCTCAGCACTTTGGGAGGCCAAGGCAGGCGGATTACCTGAGGTCGGGAGTTCGAGACCAGACTGACCAACATGGAGAAACCTTGTCTCTACTAAAAATACAAAATTAGCTGGGCAAGGTGGTGCATGCCTGTAATCCCAGCTACTCAGGAGGCTGAGGCAGGAGAATCGTTTGAACCTGGGAGGTGGAAGTTGCGGTAAGCCGAGGTCACACCACTGTACTCCATCCTGGGCAACAAGAGTGAAACAACGTCTCAAAAAAAAAAAAAGAAAGAAAGAAAGAAAAGAAAGTATGAAAGTACATTGCCAGGGAGCAACGGATCGAATCGGCAGAAGAGGAGGTGACCATAAGGAAATGAAGGCTTGCTGGAGATTTTTTTTTTCTTTCTTTCTTTTATTTGAGACGGAGTCTCGCTCTGTCGCCCAGGCTAGAGTGCAGTAGCACGATCTCAGCTCGCTGCAACCTCCACCTCCAGAGTTCAAGTGATTCTCCTGCCTCAGCCTCCCGAGTAGTTGGGACTACAGGCACGTGCCACCATGCCCAGCTAATTTTTGTATTTTTAGTAGAGACGGGGTTTCACCATGTTGGCCAGGATGGTCTTGATCTCTTGACATTGTGATCCACCCGCCTCGGTCTCCCAAAGTGCTGGGATTACAGGCTTGAGCCACCACGCCCGGCCTGGCTGACTTTTTTCACTCAGTATTATGTCAGTGCGATTCATCCAGATCATGTATGTCCTTTCCATTGCTGTATTCTTTTGGATGAATAGACCATCATCTATTTACTTATTCCACTTGAGGTGGATGTTCGGTTATTTCTGGTTTTGAATTATTATGAATACAGTAGCTATGAACATTCTTATTTATGTCTTTTGGTGAAAATATGCACTAATTCTACCATATATGCACCTATAAATGCATATACAGTGCATTTGGCTGAGTCATAAGGTATATATATGTTTAATTTTAGTAGATAGGCCGTGCGCAGTGGTCTGAGGTCAGGAATTCGAGACCAGCCTGGCCAACAAGGTGAAACCCCGTCTCTACTAAAAATACCAAAATTAGCTGGGCGTGGTGGTGGGTGCCTATAATCCCAGCTACTCGGGCAGCTGAGACAGGAGAATCGCTGGAACCTGGGAGGTGGAGGCTGAGGTTGCAGTGAGCCGAGATCATGCCACTGCACCCCAGCCTGGGCGACAAGAGCAAAACTCTATTTAAAAAAAAAAAAAAAAAAAAAAAAAACCTTTAGTAGATAGTGCCCAAGTTTTCCAAAGCAGTTGAAACAATTTAGACTTTCATCTTGCAGTGAGCGGAGATCACGCCACTGCACTCCAGCCTGGGCAAGAGCGAGACGCCGTGTCAAATAAATAAATAAATAAATAGACATTCATCCCCAGTGTATGAGAGTTCCAATTGCACTCTATGGTCATCCACACTCGGGATTGTCAGTTGCTTTAATTTTAGCCAATTTGGTGGATGCTTAGTAATATCTCATTTGCTCTTAATTTGCATTTTCTTTTTCTTTCTTTTTTTTTTTTGAGATGGAGTCTCGCTCTGTCACCCAAGCTGGAGTGCAGTGGCACCATTGCGGCTAACTATAACCTCCACCTCCCAGGTTCAAGCAATTCTCCTGCCTCAGCCTCCCGAGTAGCTAGGACTACAGGTGCCCACCACCACACCCGGCTAATTTTTGCATTTTTAGTAGAGGCGGGGTTTCACCTTGTTGGCCAGGATAGTCTCGAACTCCTGACCTCAGGTGATCCACCCACCTCGGCCTCCCAAAGTGCTGGGATTACAAGCGTGAGCCACCACACCCAGGCTTAATTTGCATCTTCTTAATGAGTATTAATGATCACCACCTTTTCAGATGCTCATTAACCATTCTGATATCCTCTTTTGTGACGTGCCTGTGTTCAAGTATTCTACCTCGTTAAAAAAAAAAAAAAGAGAGAGAGCTCTCTATATGTTTCCTATTGATGTGCAGAAGTTCTAGGTGTAATTCCTTTGTCAAAAATATATATTGCAGGCTGGGCGTGGTGGCTCACGCCTGTAATCCCAGCACTTTGGGAGGCCGAGGCCGGCGGATCATGAGATTAGGAGATCGAGACCATCCTGACCAACATGGTGAAACTGTGTCTCTACTAAAATACAAAAAATTAGCCTGGTGTGGTGGCACATGCCTGTAGTCCCAGCTACCAGGGAGGCTGAGGCAGGGGAATTGCTTGAACCCAGGAGGTAGAGGTTGCAGTGAGCCAAGATTGTGCCACTGCACTCCAGCCTGGCGACAGAGCAAGACTCCGTCTCAAAAAAATATATATATATGTATATATATATGACAAATATATGTATCCCTAAGGCTTGCCTTTTCTTCCTCTCTTAATGGTCTCTTGAAAACAGCCCATTCTTCTCAATGTTGATGAAGGCCAATCACTCATTTTGTGATTACTACTACTTTTTTTTTTTTTTTGAGACAGTCTCGCTCTGTCACCCAGGCTGGAGTGCAGTGGCGCGATCTCAGCTCACTACAACCTTCACCTCCTGAGTTCATGCCATTCTCCTGCCTCAACCTCTCGAGTAGTTGGGACCACAGGCGCCTGCCACCACGCCCGGCTAATGTTTTGTATTTTTAGCAGAGACGGGGTTTCACGGTGTCAGCCAGGATGGTCTTGATCTCCTGACCTCGTGATCCGCCCGCCTCTGCCTCCCAGCATGCTGGGATTATAGGGGTGACCCACGGCGCCGGGCCTGTGGTTACTACTTTTTAAAGAACTTGTTTTGGTTTGAGACAGGATCTTGCTCTGTCACCTAGGCTGGAGTGTACTGGCGTGGTCATAGCTCACTGCGGGCTTAAACTCCCAGGCTCAAGCCATCCTCCTGCCTTAGCCTCTGAAGGAGCTGGGACTACACACACACACCACCACGCCCGGCTAATTTTTGTGTTTTTGTACAGACCAGGTTTCCCCACGTTGCCTAGTCTGGTTTCAAACTCCTGGACTCAAGCAATCTGCTTGCCTCAGCCTCCCAAACTGTTGGGATTAAAGGCATGAGCCAACACACCCGCCTTAAAGTACCTGTTTAGACCACTTTGTTTATCCCAAAATCATGAAGGCATTCTCTTGTTTCCTTCTAGAAATTCTATTGTTTTTACCTCTCACATCTGGGACTATAATCCATCTCAAATTAATTTTTGAATGTGGTGTGAGGTAGGGGTATTTATTCCCTTTATTGAAAAGACCGTCCTTTCCTCAATGATTTCCAATGCGTTCTTGACCCTATAATTAGAGTTAACTTCCGTAAGCACTCATTAGATCGTTGCATTTTCCTACCTGTCTTCAGCGGCAGACCATTGCTCTTATGGACAATAATCAGATAATGATCAGTTCCTTGCTTAACAATACCCAACTTGATCTGGTCACCTGCTGTCTCTCCTGCCAAATCTCGCCTTGTGTCTGCCTTTCCACTCTGAATATAGAGTTCTTTGGACAGGTCACACCCTCATCCCCAAGCCCTTCCCATATACAGCATTTTCATTCCCTTAGACTAGTTACTCAAACTTCAGGTCTCATCTCTTCCAGGAGCCTTCTCAATAGCACAGTCCCTGTCCCTTACATCCAGGTTGTGTGACTTACAGATATGCATTCACGGCCGGGCACAGTGGCTCATGCCTGTAATCCCAGCACTTTGGGAGGCCGAGGCAGGCGGATCACCTGAGGTCAGGAGTTCGAGACCAGACTGACCAACATGGAGAAACCCCGTCTCTACTAAAAATACAAAAATTAGCTGGGCGTGGTGGTGTACGCTTATAATCCCAGCTACTCAGGAGGCTGAGGCAGGAGAATCACTTGAACTCGGAAGGTGGAGCTTGCGCTGAGCCAAGATTGCGCCATCGCACTCTAGCCTGGGCAACAAGAGTGAAACTCCATCTCAAAAAGAAAAAAAAAAAAGAACATATATGCGTACCTTGTACCCCCGTTTCTTTCTCTTTTTTTTTTTTTTTAGACAGAGTCTTGCTCTGTCACCCAGGCTGGAGTGCAGTGGTATGATCTTGGCTCACTGCAAGCTCCGCCTCCCAGGTTCACACCATTTTCCTGCCTCAGCCTCCCTAGTAGCTGGGACTACTGGTGCCCACCACCACGCCCAGCTAATTTTTTGTCTTTTGTTTAGTAGAAATGGGGTTTCACGGTGTTGGCCAGAATGGTCTCAATCTCCACCCGCCTCGGCCTCCCAAAGTGCTGGGATTACAGGCATAAGCCACCGCGCCCGGCTGTACCCCCGTTTCTAATTACATTTTTTTATTTTATTTTTTGAGACAGAGTCTCACTCTGTTGCCCAGGCTGGAGTGTGGTGGTGCAGTCTCGGCTCACTGCAGCCCCCACCTCCCGGGTTCAAGCAATTCTTCCACCTCAGTCTCCTGAGTAGCTGGGATTACAGGGCTGCGCCACCACACCTGGCTAATTTTTACATTTTTCATACAGACAGGGTTTCACCATGTTGGGCAGGCTAGTCTCGAACTCACGAACTCTGGTAATCCACCTGTCTCAGCCTCCCAAAGTGCTGGGGTTACAGACGTGAGTCACCATGCCCAGCCTATTTTATTTTATTTTATTTTAGATGGAGTCTCACTCTTTCGTCCTTCTAGGCTGGAGTGCAGTGGTGCAGTCTTGGCTCACTGCAACCTCTACCTGTTGGACTCAAGCAATTCTCCCACCTCAGCCTCCCTAGTAGCTGAGATTACAGGTGCCCACCACCACACTCAGCTAATTTCTGTATTTTTAGTAGAGACAGGGTTTCACCATGTTGGCCAGGCTGGTCTGGAACTTCCGACCTCAAGTGATCCACCTGCCTCAGCCTTCCAAAGTGCTGGGATTACAGGTAAGAGCCATCGCACCCGGCCTTCTAATTATATTTAACTATCTCCCCATTATAACTTCTCTGAGGGAAAGGAGGAGGCCTATTTAGTTCACATGAGAGGTTCGTCCTAAATACTGTTGAATGAATGAATAAATTTAAGGGAAGATTCTGTCCCAGGAACCCAGACAGTATGGACCTCAGAGAAACAAGGACGTTTCCAGTCTCAGATCTAGTGCTTGGCAAATAATTATTTCTGAGCCTCAATTTTCAAATCTGTAAAATAAAGATGTACTATTCTCTACATAGGATTGTAATGGGCATCAAATAAGATAATGTGGCCGGGCACAGTGGCTCACATTTGTAATCCCAGGGCTTTGGTAAGCCAAGGTGGGAGCATCACTTGAGGCCAGGAATTCGAGACCAGCCTAGGCAACATAGTAAGACCCCCCCCCGCCCCTCCCCCTATCTCTACAAAAAATTTAAAAGTTATCAGGGTGTGGTGGCATGTGCTTGTGGTCCCAGCTACTTGGGAGGCTGAGGTGGGAGGCTCGCTTGAGCCTGTGAGTTTGAGGCTGCAGTGAGTTGTGATTGAGCCTCTGCACTCCAGGCTGGGCAACAGCGCGAGACCTTGTCTTTAAAAATAATAAAATGATAAGGTAATCCGCAGAAGCATTCAGCACAGTGATTGGCACATGGAGGGGCCATTGAGGTTTTTTTTTTTTTTTTTTAGAGACAGAGTCTCGCTGTATCGCCCAGGTTGGATGGAGTGCAGTGGCACGAACTCGGCTCACTGCAATCTCCGCCTCCTGGGTTCAAGCGATTATCTTTCCTCAGCCTCCCGAGTAGCTGGGATTACAGGCGTGCACCACCAAGCCCGGCTAATTTTTCTTGCATTTTTAGTAGAGACGGGGTTTCACCATTTTGGCCAGGCTGCTCTCGAACTTCTGATCTTAGGTGATCCGCCCGCCGCGGCCTCCCGAAATGCTGGGATTACAGGCGTGAGCCACCGTGCCAGGCCATTGAGTATTATTAAGAGGAGGGTACGAAGAAAACACTCCCGCCCGCTCTGCCCCATGCGCATGCGCGGCCGCGGCGCGCCCTCAGTCGGACCCCGCGGGCCCCAACGCGTCCCCACGCGTGCGTGATCCACCGGAACCCAAGCCTAGGCAGGAGGTGAGGGGGCGGGGCCTCCGCAGTGCGACTGCGCCGCGCGAGGCCGTGCGTCGCGGGGGCGGGGCGCGCAGGCGCAGCGGGCGCCCCGGCTCCGGAGCATAAACAAGAGCGGGGACGTGATGAGGCGGCGGTTGATCTTAGGGCGGCTAGTGGCGGCGACCCAGGCGGCTAGCGGGGCCCGGCGCCGACCCTGAGTGCAGCCTGACCCGCCCTCGCGCGCGCGCCCTCCCCGGCCGGGCCCACTCGCCGCGCGCCCAGCCATGAACCTGGCGAGCCAGAGCGGGGAGGCCGGCGCCGGCCAGCTGCTCTTCGCCAACTTTAACCAGGACATCACGTAAGGCCGGGGTCGGGGGTCTGGGTCGGGGTGAGGCCACGGTCGGACCCGGGCTAGGGGGAGGGCCTCGCTGCCAAGCTCGGCGGGGTCGCAGGCTTGGCCTGCCTGCGGGCCAAGGCGGGCAGAGGCGTCCCAGGGGGCGGGCCCGGGGCGCGCAGGGAGGGGCGCCCTCCAGGGAGACCCTCGGGCCCTGGCCTGGAGCTGCGGCCCCGGAGCGGGAGAGGTGGTGGATAGGGGACCTGCTTTCACCATCTTGCGGGGAGGCCCCCTGGCTTCAGACCTCACTACTTCTCGCAAAGTTGGGGCCGAACTTTGGGGCTTGACTTGTCTTGGCCGCCTGTGGAGCGCTGGGAGTGGGTCGCTTCCTCTCCTCTCCTCTCTGCCCGCTTCTTGCTCAGCGTCTCCCACTCACTCTCCTTTGAATCAGGCCCTTCTCCTTGTCTCTTCATCGTCTTAAGGTCCCTTCTCTCTCTCTCTTGATTTTCTTTTCTTCGTTTCTGTTTTTTTTTTTTTCTTTGTTTTTGTTTTTTGGGATTTGTTTTGTTTTGAGACGGAGTCTTGCTCTGTTGCCCAGGCTGGAGTGCAGTGGTGCGATCACAGCTCACTGCAAGCTCCGTCTCCTGGGTTCAGGCGATTCTCCTGCCTCAGCCTCCCAAGTAGCTGAGACTACAGGCACGCGACCCTGGGCCCAGCTAACTTTTTTGTATTTGTAGTAGAGACAGGGTTTCACCATGTTGGTCAGGCTGGTCTGGAATTCCTGACCTCAAGTGATCCGCCCACCTCAGCCTCCCGAAGTGCTGGGATTGCAGGTGTGAGCCACCGTGCCCGGCCCACACTGTTCTTTTTGGGAGGTAACTTTGATGTCTTCTGCAGCAAGTAACAAACTTAGCAATAACCTTGGTGTCTGACCTAGCTAGGGAGAAACCGAGCCAAGAGAGGCGTTACAGACCAGTGCCCCAGGAGTCTCAGAGCTCCACGGGGCGGGTCATCCTCTGGGCAAGAGAATGCCTTAAGGCCAGCCCATACAGCCCGTGCATTCGGAACGCTGTTTGTCCACACTGATACGGGTTGGATGCTGCCTGGGAGGAGGGCTTGTGGGGATGGTTAATAGATGAGCGAGCTTTCTGGAGAGAGAAGGATGAGTTATGGGGTTGGCAGGGAGGAGAGCCATCTTGGAAGTGAGTAACAGGAAGTGAGGAAAGAGGAGGAGGAGTGGGTCATTTGGCATCTTACTAAGTCATTGGTTGAGTTGTTACTAGCTGAGTGGAATTAAGAAAGCAGAAAATGAGACTCTTTAGGAAATTAAAAGTGAACTGTATAATGGCCAACACCCAGTGAGTGGTGTACAGGAGGCGCTCAATAGCAGCTTACCAAAGCTGTGAAGACAGTCGCACAGTGGGACTGCATTGATAATCGGAAGGGGCAAATCACCTCATCCAACTAGAGATGAGGAAATCCTTCCGAAAGGCTCCAAGCTGGCCTGGGTCTTCGAATTGGTTAATAGTGGAGTGGGGGCAGGAGTAGAATCTAGCCTCCTGAGTTCTCTTCCAGTGTTCTTTCTGCTCTGCCGTGCTGTTTTTTTTTTCTATTTACAGAGTAGAATTCTGAAGACAGTGAATTTAGAAATAATAGCATAACAACGTATAAAGATTAAAACTCCCAAGTACTGTAGTGTTCTGTGTGACCAAAAGCCAGAACAACAAACAATTCAGACAACCTGTTGCAGTTGAAGTGGAATAGACTATCTTAATCCAGATAGGGAAAAGGACATCACAACCCAATTCTAATTTCGCTTTTAAGCCCAAGCCCACAGTATTTGGAGACTAGTAAGAAATGGTAGTAGTAAAGGGGTTTATGCCATGTATAAATTAGAGAGTTTCCAAAACATTGTCGGCCACTCTTTCAGTTTTTCATTAATTATTTCTGTCAGAATGAAATCAAATATAGAAAAGCATTCTCTTTTGCTGTTACTTCAGCTGGACTGCCATGTTCCCTGTGTCACAGGAGAGTGTCACTCTGGCCTGAACTAGGACATTTTCACACTTACCCACTTCTCTATGCTCCCTGAAGTTATTACAGTTCAAGAAATTTCTGTTACTTTGAGATTTCATAACTTTGACTTGCCAGAGAGACCTTGATGTAGTGTAAACCTAAATTGGAATGAATAGTAAGCTAGGATTATACTAGAAGTTGACTGGGCTAAAATGACTGTAATTTGTTTTAAATCTACACTTGGAAGAAATAGAAGTTCCCGGAGAGAGCTTTTATGGCTTATACCTTTTCCTTCTTAATCTCCAGAATTTATTGAGGAGCACAATTTTTAGCAAGAGAAAGAACGTCCGTCTAGAACTCACATTTACTGTATTGAGTGAGAAACTGGAAGCCAGTTCACTTACTGGAATATATATATGTTATAGGATCATTTCCCTTTTTTTTGTCTTTTAAATTCTTTTTGTATTCGTTACATGCCAAACTATAACTGTCCTGCCTTTCTCCTTGTACTGGTAATATGATTTCCAATGTCGTACTTTTTCATGATTCTTGTCCTAAAAGTGTGCATACATTTTATTTGTTTTTTACCATCTGTTTTTTGTTTTGTTTTGTTTTTTTTACCTAGAGAAGTGAAAAGGGCATCAAGAGCAGCTGGTCTTGGCCGTCGCGCTGTTGTCTGGTTAGTTCCAACCCTGGTTTCTAAAAGTATCACCTCGGAAGGCTTATGTTAGAGGACTTTTTGGCTTTTTGAAATTGAAGTGAACCAGTTAATAAGTGGCAGAGGATCACTTGAATATGAAATGGAAATACCAAGGACTGCATTTTTCCAGTGGACACCACAGCTTGTGGGAAGTTAGTGATGTAGCAATGTCTGTTTTAAACACCATGTCTAAAAGGGATGGAATGAAGAAAGGGACTTGACTTTCCAAGTCTTGTGTTTGTAGAATGGATGTTATGAAGTGTCTGGAGACAGTAGGAGAAACCTGTTGTGTTCTTCCACCATGTCTCTTCTAGGTTATGCTCATTGTCCTGGGAAGGTACTGCTCTGTTCTCTTGGTTCATCTGTAAATCAAGGGTTTTTGTTTTTGAGATGGAGTCTCGCTGTTGCACAGTTGGAAGTGCAGTGGCACAATTATAATGATCATAGCTCACTGCAACTTTGAATTCCTGGGCTCAAGCAGTCCTCCTGCCTCAGCCTCCCAAGAAACCGGGACTACAGGCATGAGCCCCACACCTGGCTAATTCTTTTTTTTTTTTTTATAGTTTTTGTAGGCACAAGGTCTTGCTGTGTTGACCAGGCTGGTCTTGAACTCCTGGCCTCAAGCGATCTTCCTGCCTCGGCCTCCGAAGTATTGGGATTACAGGCATGAGCCATTGTTCCCGGCTTAAAGATGGTTTTTAAGATCCTTCACCCTTAAAGTTTTAAGTCATTCTGCCTGCTTTGCAAAGGATATGTTTGAGGAGGGCAGAGGGTGACTTAGGAAGATATTGTCCAACAGCAGTGACCAGTGAGAAGGAGACTGACTCGCCGTCAGGACTTGTGTGACCCACAGGGCGTGCGTCCTGCAGCCAAGGGAGAACTTAGATGTCACCCAGTTTCTGGCTTGGGTTCCGAGTGAATGTGATAACATCGTGGTGAAGAAGCCAAGGAGGAGAGAGCTCTACTTGGGATACTGATGAGTTGGAAAGGCTGCAGGGATGTGGAGGTGGAGGATGTGAGGTGGAGCGGGGATAGGGGTGGCCTGTCCATAGCCCTAAAAGAGACGGCACCAGGGCCTACCAGGGCCTACCAGGCCTTACCAGGTCTGGGCTGGCAACTACAGTTGAGGTTGCTTTTGGTTTACAGTGTCGGGCTGTATCCACCTAAGCTCGCAATCAAGTATGGCTTCTCCGCAAAGAGGATGAAGAAGGAGAATCTTTATGGACTGACAATTAGGGATGGGGGAGAAAAGGAAGAAAAGCAAAAAATCTGACTCACATCTTCATTTTTGAGTGGCAGTCACTGTCTTTTTGATGTTGAATGTTCAAGTTTCAATTCATTGACAGAGACTTTCAGTTAAAAATGATGGATCAAACATAAGCATTTATTTTGGTTCCATCCCCAGACCCTAATAAAATGTTAATCAGTAAAATGCGAAAAAAATATATTTTCTAATTTTAAACATTTCTTAATTTTTTATTTTAGTAGAGACGGGGTTTCACTTTGTTGCCCCGACTGGTCTCAAACTCCTGGCTTCAAGTGATCCTCCTACCTGGGTAGCTGAGATTGCAGACGCAAGCTACCACCCTTGGCCTCAAAAAGATATTTTAAAAGGCTTAAATTCATAGGATAGAAAGAATGAGAAAGGCGATATTAGCCAATTTGGAAGCTAGCAAGTGGTAAAGGAAGTGGGATCTAAAATTGCTAGTGAAGAAAGCAGAGAACCAACGTAGTTTAAACTGCAGAATCCCCGACAGGCTCGGGAATGGGCAGTCCAGGGCTCCAGAGGCGGAGTTGTGCAGGTGTGAAATGAGGAGGATGGGTTTCAAGTGTGTTTAAAATGCAGTGACTCTGTCCTTCCCTGGCAAATGACAGGCCTGGTCTCTGGGTTTGGGCACCAGGCACAGTTGAAGGTGAGGAATAGTGGCAAAATGGGGGATTGAACCAATACATATTTGGTTATGATTTGCTAGTTTTCCCCTTTGTCAATGAAAGAGCCCACTGATGGGGACAGGCACAGTGACTCACGCCTGTAATCCTGGCACTTTGCAAGGCCAAGGTGGGAAGATCCCTTGAGTTCAGGAGTTAAAGACCAGGTTGGGCAACATGGGGAGACCTCAACTCTACACAAAACACAAAAATTAGCCAGGTGTGGTGGCACGCGCCTGTGGTCCCAGCTACTCGGGAGGCTGAGATGGGAAGATCCCTTGAGCCCAGGAGGTTGGGGCTGCAGTAAGGCGAGATCACACCACTGCGCTGCAGCCTGGGTGGCAGTGTGAGACCCTGCCTCAAAAAAAAAAAAAAAAAAAAAAAAAACCCCACTCTGTTGACTTAACAATAAATAAATAAACACTTTTTGGCAATAAAACTGTGTATTAGGGAAAAATCTCATACTTACCTGTTGCTCTGCCTCTCCCGTTAATATGTCTGCCATTTTATGGTCAGGTCAATTTTGAAATTGTTTAAGGCAAAATCTCCAAAGGGTTGTAGAACTTGATTGTTGATGTTGAGACAAAAATATCAATCACATTTATATTTAATACCATTCTTTAAACATACTCATCTAGGCCGGGTGCGGTGGTCATGCCTGTAATCCCAGCACCTTGGAAAGGCAAGGCAGGTGGATCACGAGGTCAGGAGTTTGAGACCAGCCTGGCCAAGATGGTGAAACCCCATCTCTACTGCAAATACAAAAATTAGCCAGGTGCAATGGTGGGTGCCTATAATCCCAGCTGCTCAGGAGGCTGAAGCAGGAGAATCATTTGAACCAGGAGGCGGAGGTTGCAGTGAGTTGAGATAGCGCCACTGCACTCTAGCCTGGGCGACAGAGCAAGACTCCGTCTCAAAAAAAAAAACAAAAAAAACTTTTGCCGGGCATGGTGGCTTACATTTGTAATCCCAGCACTTTGGGAGGCTGAGGCAGGTGGATCACCTGAGGTCAGGAGTTCGAGACCAGCCTGACCAACATAGTGAAACCCCATCTCTACTAAATACAAAAAATTAGCTGGGCATGGTGGTGCATACCTCTAATCCAAGCTACCTGGGAGGCTGAGGCAGGAGAATCGCTTGAACCCAGGAGGTGGAGGTTCCAGTGAGCCGAGATTGTGCCACTGCACTCCAGCCTGGATGACAGAGCGACACTCCATCTAAAAAAAAAAAAAAAAACTTATCTTTACAATAAAGTGTCCTCATACTATGGTATATATACATCTCAAAAAATATTTGGAATATTTTTGTTTCCCTTTCTTAACTGACTGGAATGCACAGTTTTATAAACCATGGGGTTAAACTTCTAGCTGAGGTATTTAATATCCTACATCAGCTTCCAAATATCTGAACTAGATTGGCAGAGTCCAGTTTTAACAAATTCCGTGTGTAGGGAGCACAGCAGAGACCTGGGATGTCTAACCCAAGGATCAGGGACGAAGGCTCGTTAATTTTGCCCGTGGGAGAAGTCCCCCCGCCCCACAAGCTCATTTTATACATAATGCTAATAAGCTTGGTGATTTACTTTCCAAGTCACCAAGAAATTAGAAAGGACAGGGGCTGCTAATGATGGTAGGATGGTCACAAGGAAAAGTGATAACTGTCGGCAAAACGAGAAATAGAAAAATAGTTTTATAAACTCAGCGCTACAGGCCGGGCGCGGTGGCTCATGCCTATAATCCCAGCACTTTGGGAGGCCAAGGCAGGTGGATCACCTGAGGTCAGGAGTTCAAGACCAGCTGGCCAATATGGTGAAACCCCATCTCTACTAAAAATATAAAAATAAGCCGAGCGTGGTGGTGGCAGGTGCCTGTAATCCCAGCTACTTAGGAGACCGAGGCAGGAGAATTGACTGAACCCAGGAGGCAGAAGTTTCAGTGAGCTGAGATCGTACCACTGCACTCCAGCCTGGGTGACAGAGCAAGACTCCATCTCAAAAAATAAAATAAAATAAACTCAGCACTACAGTCTGGCTGTTTGATACCAAACCCTCAACTCAAAAGAACTTGTCTTCCCTTGTTTTAAGGACGCGGGAAGGTATACAATTTAAGAACAGTTTGTTTTTTTAATCAGAAATTGGGAGTGCGGGAGTCATGCTTAAAATAGCAACCCTTAGTTATCTGGAAAATATTTTCCTGAACATCAGTTTCCCAAAAGTTCTGGGTTGCTGAGATTTTGTTTTATTTTTAGCCTGGGGATATTACTGTATTCTTCTGGGTTCTTTTATTAATTTTCAAAATATTTACAGGTAATACCTAATTATTTCATTAATAAAACAATTGATACAACTAATTCAGTATAGTAAAGCAAAAAAATTTTGCGAGGAAAAATTATATGAGCTGGTAGAGTTTTGTTTCTGTTCTTTTTATACTTCTAAGATGAATCAGTGTGATTTTACAGATTAATACTGATTACAGTAACTCCCTTCTTGGAATACATTTCTTCCACATATATGTGAAAGAGTAGTTGTAAATCTCAAGTTTGTAATAAATGACATGATCATTAAAATAGCCCTGATCCTGTCTTGGGGTACAAATACTCAGTGTGAAACATCCCCTTTCCCTGTTTCAGCCTTCTGTTTTACCTACTCGTTTTCGTGTTCTCCCAGATGTTAAAAGTGATCCTGGTATCTGATTCCTCCATACCCCAGTGCTTCCTGCTCATTCGCTCATCTTTCTTTTGCTTGCTGGACTTGCTTCTTGTTTTGCTTTCTTTGGTCAGCTGGGTTCTGGAGAGGCACTTTTTTGATGAGGAAACCCCTTCTGTGGTGTCCCTGAGGCCCCTGCTGGGAGGGACTGCTGAACTGTGGGTTCCTTGAGCCTCCTTGCAGAAGCAGTGGTGTTGGGTGATGAATATGGAATCATAAACGCAAGGCCATCAAACCAGTCCTCTGCTTTTTCCTTGTAAGCCAACAATGGGGCCTTTGATTCCAGACTCTAAGGTAGCTTTTGAGTCTGTTTCATTTCCAACCCACTGCTCAGCCATGGCACAGCATAGGGGATGGAGTCACGGGTGTTAAAGGCCTGCAGAAGCACAGAGAGATGCCTGCGTCCACCTCCATTGTAAATACCTTTGTTTAAAATTTAGAAAATTAGGCCGGGCACGGTGGCTCACACCTGTAATCCCAGCACTTTGGGAGGCCAAGGCGGGCGGATCACAAGGTCAGGAGATCTAGACCATCCTGGCTAACACGGTGAAACCCCGTCTCTACTAAAAATACAAAAAAAAATTAGCTGGGCATGGTGGTGGGCGCCTGTAGTCCCAGCTACTCAGGAGGCTGAGGCAGGAGAATGGCGTGAACCCGGGAGGCAGAGCTTGCTGTGAGCCGAGATGGCGTCACTGCACTCCTGCCTGGGCGACAGAGCGAGACTCCGTCTCAAAAAAAAAAAAAAAAAAAAATTTAGAAAATTGGCTTACTTAACTTTTTTTTTTTTTTTTATGGAGTCTCGCTCTGTCACTCAGACTGGAGTGCAGTGGCGCAATCTCTACTTACTGCAGCCACCTCCTCCCAGGTTCAAGCAATTCTCCTGCCTCAGCCTCCCAAGTAGCTGGGATTACAGGTGCCTACCACCATGCCTGACTGATTTTTGTGTTTTTAGTAGAGACAGGGTTTTGCCATGCTGGCCAGGCTGGTCTCGAATTCCTGACCTCAAGTAGTCTGCCCCCTTGACCTCCCAAAGTGCTGGGATTACAGGCGTGAGCCACTGCACCTGACCAGCTTGCTTAACTCTCATACTCTGACGTATACTGTATGTATATATCAGACCACTTGAGAAACCCCAGTATGTTTCGAGGGAAACAATAAGGCTGATTACTTGTGCTTATATCCCAAACTTATATTTAAAATTGTATAGAGTTTGTTTTTTGGTATTTTTATTTTAATTTTCCCTCCACTTTATTGAGGTATAATTAAAATTGTATCTGTTTAAGGTATACAGTGTGATGTTTATATACACATGCCTTTTGAAGTCATCACCACAGTCAAGTTAATTAACATATGTATCACCTCAAATAGTTACGTTTTTGTGATAAGCACACTTAAGATCTGCTGTCTCAGCACATTTCAAGTACATGATACGGTATTATCAACTACAGTTACTATGCTGTATGTTAGAGCTCCAGAAAAAGTTTCTTGGTTTCTTTTCTTGAGACAGTCTCTCGCTCCGTCTCCCATGCTGGAGTGCAGTAGCAGGATCGATCTTAGCTCACTGCAGCCTCAGCCTCCAGTCCTGGGCTCATGCAGTCCTCCCACCTCAGCCTCCCAAGTAGCTCCCTGGGACTACAAGGGCACCACCATGCCTAGCTAATTGTTTTATTTTTATTGTTATTTTTGTAGAGATGGAGTCTCAGTATTTTGCCCAGGCTAATCTTGAACTCCTGGGCTCAAGCAGTCCTCCTGCCTTGGCCTCCCAAAGTGTTGGGATTACAGGCGTGAGCCACCACATCCAGCCTCAGAAAAGTTTTATAGGATTTAAGTAATAATATTGTCTGTATTTTATTGACCTTGTGGCATCTTCCTGTGCCAAGCACTTGATACAAACAGTATGAAATGATTTGCTCTGTGCTGACTTGTGGTGAGCATGAGGGGAACTTGCTGGGAAATCACTGGGAATGTGGGAGCTAGTTATCTACATTGTCACTGTCTGCACGTATCAGCTCTTATTTCTGAATTTGGCTTTTTTGCAGGTCCCTAGCTGTTGGTAGTAAGTCCGGTTATAAATTTTTCTCCCTTTCTTCTGTGGATAAGCTGGAACAGATCTATGAATGCAGTAAGTGTTTGCTTTATTTTTCCCCTTCTCTAAAAAAAAAAAAAGTTGAATTGGAATGCGGTCTAAAATTCAGACACTGTGGTTGAAGTCCAGACACCCTCTGACCAGTCCTCTGCTTCTGCCTTCATCTCTCCAAGAGGTGGCAACTGGTGATACCTGTAGCTGTCTGCCCCAATCTGTGCATTTGTCTACATAGGAGTGCAGATACCGAGGGAGCTGTGTTCACGAGGGTCTTCAGTACGTGAGCTCATACCATATGTACTGGTCTCTAACTTCTCCCCCCACGGTTTTTTGTTTTTTTTTTTTTTTTTAAGACGGAGTCTGGCTCTGTCACTCAGGCTGGAGTGCAGTGGCGCGATCTCGGCTCACTGCAAGCTCTGCCTCCCAGGTTCACGCCATTCTCCTGCCTCAGCCTCCCGAGTAGCTGGGACTACAGGCGCCCACCACACCCGGCTAATTTTTTTGTATTTTTAGTAGAGATGGGGTTTCAGCGTGTTAGCCAGGATGGTCTCAATCTCCTGACATCATGATCTGCCCGCCTCAGCCTCCCAAAGTGCTGGGATTACAGGCGTGAGCCACCGTGCCCAGCTGACTTCTCTCTGTTTTTAATGCCATTTAAACCATCTAGATTACTATCATAAAGGGCTTCCAGAAAATTGAAAATTTTACAGCCCCTGTAGGAACAATTTGTTTTCTCGCATTGGCATTTTACAGCCTTGAAGTGGCCCACATGTTGGAGAGGCGCATGGAACAGCGGGAGGCCATGCGCTTTGGCCTCTTGCTCAGTCATATTTTGTGTGGTTCTAGATGGATTCCTTCATCTCTGGGCCTCAGTTTCTTTTATTTTTTGCAAAACAGAAATAATGCACATCTATAAGATTATTGCGGGGGTTAGAGATTATGTATATGTGTACTTAACAGTGTGCAAAAATGGTATTTGCTGAGTAAACCCCATGATGGAGACTGTGACGGGAAGCTTTGGACTCTTTCCACATGTGTAATTTTTAATTAAGATAATTATGGATTCACATGTAGTTGTAGGAAATAATACAGGTCTCTTGCATCCTTTATCCTGTTCTTCCCAATGGTAACATCTCGCAAAGCCCCAGTGTAATATCACAGCCAGGATGTTGACATCCACCCCTCCTGGGCACACTCTCCAGTCCTCCTTGTGCTTATTTGTGTGTGCGTAGGTTCTGTGCAGTCTTTTTTGTTTTTTTTTGAAACGGAGTTTCGCTCTTACTGCCCAGGCTGGAGTGCAGTGGTGCCATCTTGGCTCACCACACCCTCTGTCTCCCCTGGGTTCCAGCAATTCTGAACTTGTGCTGGTGACTTGAAATTATGGCGTTCTCCTGGCCCGCCAGCAGGTGGGGCCTTTCAGACTCCCTCCTGGGCCCTGGCCTCTCTGTAGGTGAGCCTGCAGGTGCCCCTCACCTCCATGAGGGGATGTGTCTGATTCTCCCCAGCAGTGTCTTTCTTGTTGCTGCCCCCAAGAGCGAGTACCCAGGCCCTTTGCAGGGAGAGAGTGGGGCAGCAGAATTTACATGATCCACGTCCCTGACTCATGGCTCCTGCTGGCTGGCTTAGGTTTTACTCCTTTCTTTGTCCTTAGACTTGCCTACTGGTGCTTACTAAATCTTCCAAAAAAGCCTTTCTTCTGCCATGGAGGCTGGGAGATGTGATCTGGGTGATAACATAGGTGTGAACCAGGACTGTTTATCCCAGGTGCCACCCGCCTTCCTGAAGCCCTGCCACCTGGCTGCCTTCACGTGAGGCACACAGGATTGCTCCCCATGGGGGGTTTCTGCAGTGGAGGGCAGCCCTGTCTCCAGGCTTTTATGAATGACTAAAACATATATTCAGTCCAGATCCAGATGAAGTACTTGAATTGTGCTATTAAATTGTTGCTGGAGTCACTATAGTCATCTGTTTTCAAACACACAGAATATTTTTTCCCCTATGGGGGGCCAGTGCTTAGAAAGAGTGGAAGAATGCCAAAACCTGGTCTTTCCTTTTCCTCAAATTGAAGTTTAGTTACTGACTTCTAGTGCCTTATTTCCCAGAGATTTTTAGTGGAACAAAATGGGATGTCTTGATAGTATCTTTTAGAGTGGATATTGGCCGGGCGCAGTGGCTCAGGCCTGTAATCCCAGCACTTTGTGAGGTCAGGGCAGGCGGATCACATGAGGCCAGGAGTTCAAGACAAGCCTGGCCAATGTGGCAAAACCCTGTCTCTACTGAAAATACACAAAAATTAGCCAGGCATGGTGGCTCACACCTGTGATCCCAGCTACTAGGGAGGCTGAGGCACGAGAATCACTTGAACCCAGGAGGCAGAGGTTGCAGTGAGCCAAGATTGTGCCACTGCACTCCATCCTCAGTGACTGTGAGACTCTGTCTCAATAAATAAATAAAAAGGCCGGGCGCGGTGGCTCAAGCCTGTAATCCCAGCACTTTGGGAGGCCAAGACGGGCAGATCGCGAGGTCAGGAGATCGAGACCATCCTGGCTAACACGTTGAAACCCTGTCTCTACTAAAAAATACGAAAAACTAGCCGGGCGAGGTGGCGGGCGCCTGTAGTCCCAGCTACTCGGGAGGCTGAGGCAGGAGAATGGCGTGAACCTGGGAGGCGGAGCTTGTAGTGAGCTGAGATCCGGCCACTGCACTCCAGCCTGGGTGACAGAGCAAGACTCCGTCTCAAAAAAAAAAATAAATAAAAATAAATAAATAAATAAAAAATAAAGAGTGGATGTTTACTGACCAACATGGTACGACGGTAGGTGCATGAATTTCTGTGTTCTTCTTAGTGAACCTTGGCCCTTAAAAATAGATGATGAAATGGACAAAGAATGTTTTGAGGGTTAATACTTTTTTTTTTTTGCGATGGAGTCTTGCTCTGTCACCCAGGCTGGAGTGCAATGGCGCGATCTCGGCTCACTGCAAGCTCTGCCTCCCAGGTTCATGCCATTCTCCTGCCTCAGCCTCCCAAGTAGCTGGGACTACAGGCGCCCACCACTACACCCAGCTAATTTTTTGTATTTTTAGTAGAGACAGGGTTTCACCGCGTTAGGATGGTCTCAATCTCCTGACCTTGTGATCCACCCGCCTCGGCCTCCCAAAGTGCTGGGATTACAGGCGTGAGCCCCCGCGCCCGGCAAGGGTTAATACTATAAACTGAAGCTATCATGTTGCTCTGTTCCTAGAATGTTATCTGTCTTTCCTCTTTCGCATCCTTTTTTTTTTTTTTTTTTTAGTAGATAAGATAATGTCTCTTAGAAAACAGGTCGGCTACTAAATGAAATGTCAAGATTGTTTTCCAGCATTTTTCTGTAGGTAGACTCACAAGAAAGAATATTTCTTCATGTCTCAGTGTTTAGTTCAGACTCAGTATTGACTTCTACTCTCAAAACTCTTTAACAGTCCATCATAAAATCAGATCTTTGCTGTCACTCACTGTGGCTGTTACAGAAAGAATGAGCCAGAGCTGGTCTTAGAGAAAAACATGATGGACAACTACTTGTTCTTCTTTTATTTACTTAGAAAAGAAAATTCACACACACACAAAAGCTTGGTCAAGCAGTACTGGAAGATAGATTTTCTACTATTAGTGTTATCATTTCGGACTTGAAAGTTGCAGGAGCTGCCAGATAGGCTTTGCTCATTGTTTATGGACACCTCATATACATATATATATGGGGACAGAGTCTCGCTCTGTCACCCAGGCTGGAGTACAGTGGCATAATCATAGCTCACTGTACCCTTGACCTCCTGAGCTCAAGTGATCCTCCCCCCTCAGCCTCCTATCTGGGACCAGAGGCACGCACCACTACACATGGCTAATTTTTTTGTAATTTTTGTAGAAACGGGGTCTTACTATGTTGCGTAGGCTGGTCTTGAACTCCTGGTCTCAAGCAGTCCTCCCACCTCAGCTTCCCAAAGCGCTGGGATTACAGGCGTGAGCCTCCGCGCCCGGCCTCTCGTGATCATTGCTGGGATTACAGGCGTGAGCCTCCGCGCCCGGCCTCTCATATGATCGGCACTGGGATTACAGGTGTGAGCCACCGCGCCCAGCCTCTCATGTGATCATTTTCTCTCTCCATGTGCATTTTTGTTGTCGTCCTCGTTTTTTGAATATACATAATGCACAAAATGTGGTCTCTTTTCTCTAAAATATTCTACAACAATATCCTACACTGTTAGGCAAAATAAATGAAGGATATCGGTTTATTATTTGTAAAAGATCACAAAAGTTTAGAAGTTGGCTTTTTTCAAAAGCTGCACTGTGTGTTTTCTTTGCATTTGCTAAGCTGGTTTCTGAGCTAGGAAAACAGATCTCGTAAACATTCAGTTCTGAAACCCAGCACAAGCAGATTGCTCCTTAGCTCAGCAAAAGTGATTAGAGCCTGCGTTGATTATGGAAGCGAAGCCGTTGACATATAACACCTTTTATCAAACCTTCCTGCTTTGCCAAGAAACTAATCATTTACTTTACGGGCCATCATCTACGTCTTAAGGTTTGAGAAATGGTGCTTTCTGATGTTAGTCCTATTTGACAGGCGGTGCATTGGTTGGAATATTAATTTCAGTGAGATTTATAGTAATGGATCCTACAGAGGAGAAACCACGAGCGTCTCTTGGCGTAAATCTGTGGTGATGGAATGCTACCTTGCATCCTGGCGGAGCCGCAGGCACACGTGGAAGTGGATTCAAGCAATTATCTCATGGCCTCGTTCTTCCCTTCCCACTCCAGGAGGTTCATCGTTGTCAGCTATAAACCACGCCAGCAGAAGCAAAAAGCAACATTCTTTTTTAAATCAAGTGATTAATTTCTTAACTTTTAGTCAGGCAATCTCTAGGAGGGAAGTTTGGCAGAAACGGTGGCTAAGGCCACCTAGAATGAGTGCTAAAAGCAAGGCCTTTGACCCTGGAGATCACTGGAGTTTGCGTTCAACCTTTGTCTTTTTTTTTTTTTTTTTTTTTGAGTTGGAGTCTCGCTCTGTCACCCAGGCTGGAGTGCAGTGGCACAGTCTCGGCTCACTGCAAGCTCCGCCTCCCGGGTTCACGCCATTCTCCTGCCTCAGCCTCCCGAGTAGCTGGGACTACAGTAGCGCCATCACACCCAGCTAATTTTTGTGTGTGTGTATTTTTAGTAGAGACGGGGTTTCACCATGTTAGCCAGGATGATCTCGATCTCCTGACCTCATGGCCCGCCTGCCTCGGCCTCCCAAAGTGCTGGGATTATAGGCGTGAGCTACCACACCCTGCCATATTCAGCCTTTCTTAGTGTCAGCCTGAATGCCTCTTGGCACCGGTTTCCTGGGACGTGTCATCTTGAGTCAGTACATCTGTGCAGTCTGGTTTCTTTGCTTTCATTTGATTTTTTTTTTTTTGAGACGGAGTCTCACTCTGTCACCCGAGCTGGAGTGCAGTGGCCGGATCTCAGCTCACTGCAAGCTCCGCCTCCCGGGTTTACGCCATTCTCCTGCCTCAGCCTCCCAAGTAGCTGGGACTACAGGCGCCTGCCTCCTCGCCCGGCTAGTTTTTTGTATTTTTTAGTAGAGACGGGGTTTCACCGTGTTAGCCAGGATGGTCTCGATCTCCTGACCTCGTGATCCGCCCGTCTCGGCCTCCCAAAGTGCTGGGATTACAGGCTTGAGCCACCGTGCCCGGCCTTTCATTTGATTTTTATGGTGTCTTTCACCTAGCAGCCTGATCCACTGTCCACCGTTATTTCATGGGAGGGCTGAGCCAGGTTTGTACTTCAGTTTAGTGGAAAGTGATTGTTCTGGGTATGCGGGTTCCATGTATATTTATGTGTTTAAAAGCTCATCTGGGCCGGGTGCGGTGGCTCACACCTGTAATCCCAACGCTTTGGGAGGCTGAGGCGGGTGGATCACCTGAGGTAAGGAGTTCGAGAACAGCCTGGCCAACATGGTGTAACCCTGCCTCTACTAAAAATGCAAAAATTTAGCCAGACATGGTGGCGCGCTCTTGTAATCCCAGCTACTCGGGAGGCTGAGGCAGGAGAATCACTTGGACCTGGGAGTCAAAGGTTGCAGTGAGCCAAGATTGTGCCACTGCGCTCCAGCCTGGGCAACAGAAAAGACTCTGTCTCAAAAATAATAAAAAATAAGAAAGTTCATCTGTATGTGAAGTGTAATAGAAAAATATTAGAGCATCTTAAAATAATATGGTAGAAAAATGGCAGCAAACCTAAACTACTAGCAATATATAAAAGTAGGTTGCTTTCTGAAAGGTGTATTCCTGAAAAGATCTAGTCAGATTGGTCTGTAGAACTCAGTGTCACTGCGAAGTGCATCCTTTTGTGTTATGGCTGTTACCACCACCACCACTACTACTACTGCGTTTTTAAAACACAGGGTCTCGCTCTGTCACTCATGCTGGAGTGCAGTGGTGTCAACATGGCTCACTGTAGCCTCAACCTCCCGGGCTCAAGTGATCTTCCCCCTTCCCATATAGCTGGGCCTATAGGTACACCACGCCCAGCTAATTTTTTTTTTTTTTTTTAAGAGTTGGGGTCTCACTGTGTTGCCGAGGCTGGTCTTGAACTTGTGGGCTCAGGCCATCTTCCTGCCTCAGCCTCCTAAAGTGCTGGGCTTACAGGTATGAGCCAATGTGCCTGGCCTATTAGTTGTTTTTTTTTTTCTTTTTTTTTTTTTTGAGACATAGTCTCATTGTATCACCCAGGCTGGAGTGCAATGGCAAGATCTCAGCTCGCTGCCTCCTGGGTTCAAGCAGTTCTCCTGCCTCAGCCTCCCGAGTAGCTGGGATTAGAGGCATGCACCACCACGCCTGGCTACATTTTGTATTTTTAGTAGAGATGGGGTTTCACCATGTTGGCCAGGCTGGTTTCGAACTCCTGACCTCAGGTAATCCACCCGCCTCAGCTTCCCAAAGTGCTGGGATTACAGGCAGGAGCCACTGCTCCTGGCCCTGGCCTATTAGTCTTAAGTAATGACAAAAATGTGTTCACTCCAGAATGATTGGTGGTTCATCTCTGCCCTTTGCAGAGCCACCTCTCCTACTTTTGGTTACTGACTCGTGTAAATGTGATGAGAGTTATAGATCTATTTCCCCCAGAACACTCAGTGTTTATCATATGGTTTTAGCGGTGTTAGAGACTCCTGAAGCCCATCCACTTATCCATGGAGACCTGGTCTTTGCGGTTGGCCCTGACACTTAGTTTCTGGCCTGCCTCTGCTGCTGCCCATGTCCGCACAGGAGGAGGTGGCTCACTGCGTGCAACCTCCACTTCCCGAGTTCAAGCAGTTCTCCTGCCTCAGCCTCCTTAGTAACTGGGGCCACAGGCATATGCCACCACGCTCATCCAATTTTTGTATTTTTTTTTTAGTAGAGATGGGATTTCACCATGTTGGCCAGGCTGGTGTCAAACTCCTGACCTCAAGTGATCCACCTGCCTCAGCCTCCCAAAGTGCTGAGATTATAGGCCTGAACCACCGTGCCAGGCTTTATTCATAATTCTTAAATCAACTCAAACTGAGTTCTTTTTTTTTTTTTCCATGCAGTCATGTGCTGCTGCTGTTGTTTTCTTAACTACCTGTTTCTGCCCTTTGCCTGTTTTTCTGTTGAGTTATTTATCTCCTAATGACTTAAAGCAAATTAGCCATTTGTTAGGGGTTGCAAATATTTTTCTTCTGGACTGTCATTTGCCTTTTGACCTTGTTTATGATTCTTTTCACCATTCTGAAGTCTTGAATTTCTATATACTTAAATGCATTGGTCTTTTTTTGTAAGGCTTCTAAATGCTAGAAAGGGTTTTTCCTACTCCCGGCATGTACATAAAACGTTTCCCAAGGTGGTCCTCTAATACTTTGGGGTCGTGTTTTACCTTCAGTACTTGGAGTGTATTGGATGTAAGGAATCCCTCCCTTGCATTCAGGGGCTGGGAAGGATCCTTGCCTGTGACCTTTCTTATGTAGAGGAGCTTACTCTGAAGCATTTAGGGTGAGTGTCGGAAGGAGCTTCTCTTCCAAACTTCAATAAAGAAAAAATCGTTGAAGCAAAATGGTGGAAAGTTAATATTTGTTGGATTAGGTGGTGAGTATATGGAGGTTCATTTTACTGTTCTCTTTTGTGAATATTTGCAGTTAAAAAAGAGCTTTTCTGCCTTCATCCTCCCATCCCTGTTTAAAACATTCTGAAAGCTCTGCTTTTTCCCATTAACATTTTAGGAAAACCATTTCCAAATGATGGTTGGTGGTATTACCTTCTTAGCACCTGCACGTAAGCAACTGAAGACATCATTTTTCTTTCTAACATTTTGTTAAAGGAAATTTTCAAACTGAAAAGTTGAAAGTATTTTACAGCTAACACCTGTGTATCCACCACTTAGATTCTTCCCTTAACTTTTTTTTTTTTTTGAGACGAGTCTCACTCTGTCACCCAGGCTGGAGTGCAGTGGCGCAACCTCAGCTCACTGCAAGCTCTGCCTCTTGGGTTCACGCCATTCTCCTGCCTCAGCCTCCCGAGTAGCTGGGACTACAGGCACCCACTATCACACCCGGCTACTTTTTTGTATTTTTAGTAGAGACGGGGTTTCACCGTGTTAGCTAGGATGGTCTCGATCTCCTGACCTTGTGATCCACCCATCTCGGCCTCCCAAAGTGCTGGGATTACAGGCGTGAGCCATCGTGCCTGGCCCTTCCCTTAACATTTTACTATCTTGTCCTAACACACACACACACACACACACACACACACACACACACACACACACCCTCATACCCCCATCCATTTTTTTTTTTTTACTTTTATTTCTTTTTTTGAGACAGCTTCTAGCTCTGTCACCCAGGCTGCCAGCCTGGGAGTGCGGTGGTGCAATCATAGCTTGCTACAGCCTTGACCTCCGGGGCTCAAGCGATTCTCCTGCCTCTGCCTCCAGAGTTGCTGAGACTACAGGAGTGCACCGCCATGCTCAGCTAAATTTTCGATTTTTTTTATAGGGACAAGATCTGGCTGTGTTGTCCAGGCTGATCTCAAACTCCTGGGCTCAAATGATCCTCCCACCTCAGCCTCCCGGAGTGCTGAGATTACAGACAAGCCACCATACCTGGCTATATTTTTTGTGTGGGCGTTTCCAGGTAGATGATGGGCATCAGTACATTTCTCCTCAATACTGAGTAGAGTTCAATGTTTGTTTTTTTCTTGTAAGGTAAAATGTACTTGCAGTGGAATGCATGTATCTTGAGTGAACACTATGTGAGCTTTAGCAAATGCCTGCATCTCTGTGAACTGAAACCCTATCAAGGTTTACCATCACTCCAGAAAGTTCTCTCATACTTCCTTCCAGTCTCAGCTCCCTTCTGCCAACATTCCCCAAGAGGCAACGAGTGTTCTGGTTTTTTCTACTATAGATTAGTTTTGTCTTTTCTAGAACTTGATATGAACGGAGCATCTACTCTTTTGATGATGTTTCTTTCGCTCTGCATTTTTTTTAGATTTATCCACATCTTGTCTCATTTGCCCAGTATGTGAATATATGATAGTCGTTGATGCATTCTCTTCATGACAGATATCTGGGCTCTTTGTAGTTTAGCTATTATGAACAAAGCTACTGTGAACATTCTCATACAAGTCTTTTAGTGGACACATATTTTCACTTATCTTAGATAAATATTGTAGTGGAATTGTTGGGTAGGTATGTGTTTAGTTTTGTAAGAAACCCCCATAACCTTCTCCTAAGTGACTATACCATTTGTGGTTCCGTCAGTGCTGTATGAGAGTTCTGATTGCTCTACGTCCTCACTAACTTTTTTTTTTTTTTTTTTTTTTTTGAGATAGAGTCTCTGTCGCCCAGGCTGGAGTGCAGTGCACAATCTCTGCTCACTGCAACCACCTCCACCTCCGGGGTTCAAGTGTTTCTCCTCCCTCAGCCTCCCAGGTAGCTGGGATTACAATGCTCACCACCACACCTGGCTAATTTTTGTATTTTTAGTAGAGACAGGGTTTCACCGTGTTGGCCAGGCAGGCCTGGAACTCCTGACCTCAAGCGATCTGGCCATCTCGACCTCCTAAAGTGCTGGGATTACAGGCGTGAGCCACAGCACCCAGCCTCCTCACCAACTTTTGATGTTATTAGTTTTTTTCTTTTTAGCCCTTCTGATGTATGTGTAATGATATCTTCGTGGTTTTAATTTGAATTTCTCAGGTAACTAATGATGCTGAACATTTTCATGTGCTTGTTGGCCATCTGTATATCTTTTTCTGTGACATGTCTGTTCCAGTCTTTTGTTGCTTTTTAGGTTTGGTTGTTTATGTTTTTATTATAGAGTTGTTAGAGCTCTTTACATATTCTGGATAGTAGTCCTTTGTCAGATATGTTTTGTGACTATTTTCTCCTCGTCTGTGGCTTGCCTGTTTTCTTTCTTTGAGCAAATGGTTTAAATTTTGATGCAGTCCTATTTATTTATGGGTTTTTGTTTTGTTTTGTTTTTTTCCGTTTATGGTTTTTGCTTTCTAGGCTGTGTCCAAGAAACTTTTGCCTACCCTAGAGTCAGGAAGGTGTTTTCCTGTGTGTTCTGTGAAAGCTTTATATAGTTAACACTATGCATAAAAGCTGAAGTTTTTATATTTAAGCCAGTAATCCATCTCATTAATTGTCATGTATGTTGTGAGGTGTAAATCAAGGTTATTTTTTTCCTAATGGATTCCTATTCCATCATCATTTGTTGAGAAGATTTTCCTTCCCCCCTGGGATTGCTTTGGTGCTTTACAGTCCTATACCTGAGAGTCTGTTTCTGGGCTGTGTATTCTCTTCTAATGGTCTGTGTGTCAGTCTTCAACTTTGTTCTTTTTCAGGATAGCTTTGCATTTTCTAGTTTCTTTTTCTTTCCATATAAAATTTAAAATCCACTTCGTCTGCAAAAAAGCCTGTTGGGATTATGATTGGGATGGGATTGGACCTAGAGATCAATTTGAGAGTTGATAAGTTAATAATATTGAATACCCAGTCCATGAACATGGTAATCTCTTCATTTTTTTACCTCTTTTTAATTTTGTTTTGGTAATATTCTATGATTTTTTTTTTTTTTTGATATGGAGGTCTTACATCTTCAGTAAAATTTATTTCTAACACTTTGGATTTTGACAGTATCGTAAAAGAAAATTAATTCATTTACCTTTCCAGTTTGCTGGCCTAAACGTATAATTGATTTTTTATATTTTAATATTGTATCCTATGACTTTGCTAAATTCATGTATTAGATAGTTGCCTATAGATTCCTTAAGGTGGCAGTAGAGACTGTTTGGCATCTTGTTTTCTAATGTTTGTGCCTTTCTTTCTTTTTCTTGCTTCACTGCAGTGTGTAAGACTCGCCAGCACAAAGTAGGGAGAGGGAGTATCCTTGCCTTGTTTCTGGTCGTAATGGGAAGAGTTTAGATGTCTTCACCATTAAGTACAGTGTCAGCTGTAGATTTTCTTAACTGTTGTTCATCAGCGAAAGAAGGTTCTTCCTCATTCTAGGTTTCTTAAATTTCTACCATAAATGAGCATTGCATTTTCTCATGCTTTTTCTGCATCTGTTGGGTTGGTACAATCTTTCTCTGTCTAGTTGAATTGGAATTTATCACCACCTCTAATGGAGACCTGCCAGTGCCTGCTGGTGGTCCTGCATTTTTCTTATAACTGTGTTGCTTGCTCTTTGAGATGATCGTCTCATACTGTCCTCACTCTGAAATCTCCCATCTCCATCCCATCACAATTAACACCTGTTGCTGCTTCAAGAGAGGTTGGTGCTGTCGGCCTGGGGCTCCCTTCTCTTTCCTTCTTCACCTGACCAGCCTCCTAAGTGGTTTGTTCCTCCAGGCATGCAGTCTCAACCATAAATCCATCTCAGTGTATCTAGTAGCTCCTGTATTTGAAGACAGAAACTTCCCTTGCCCGTGCATATCCCCCAGCCCCTCCCACATTTCTGCTTCTCCAGAGCATAACTTCTTTTTTTGGTTTTGGTTTTTGTTTTTGTTTTTTTGGTAGAGTCTCGCTCTGCTGCCCAGGCTGGAGTGTGGTGGTGCCATCTTGGCTGACTGCAACCTCCGTCTCTCAGGTTCAAGTGATGCTCCTGCCTCAGCCTCCCAAAGAGCTGGGATTACAGGTGCCCACCACGATGCCCGGCTCATTTTTTGTATTTTTAGTAGAGACAGGGTTTCACCATGTTGGCCAGGCTGGCCTCAAACTCCTGACCTCAGGTATCTGCTTGCCTCGGCCTCCCAAAGTGCTGGAACTCCGGGCATGAGCCCCTGTGCCCGGCTTGTAGCATAACTCCTGTAGATAGTTGCCTAAGTTTTTTTCCACTTCTCACTCTCTTTCATGTTTCAGCCATTCTTCCTTTCAGCCATCTCCATCAAAATATGTCAAGGTCTCCGTGTAAGCTGCTCGTTCCCAGACTCAGGGGACGCGTATTCATTTCCTCTTCCCTCCTCTGCAATGCTGGGCACAGTTGCCCGCTTGCTGTTCTTCAGATACCCTCTTCTGTTGGCTTCCATCTCATGCACGGTCCTGGCTTTTCTCTTACTCAGTCTCCTTTGCTGACCCTTGACAGTTTCGGTGCCACACAGGGCCCTGGGCGCACATCTCTTTGGCCCCCTCTCCGTGATGGCAGGCACCGCCCTGTTTACCACTGTATACTTGGGATGGTCTCTCCTGGTAGGATCTGCTGTTTGTGTTGAATGGGTGAAGTAAATAAGTTTTACCAAGCAAAGCAGTAAGAACCTATTCTTTGAAAAAAAACTAAAAATACAGTTGATTCTTGTTATTCGCAGTTCTAGTCTGTAAATCTCTGGGATGCTGGATTAGCGAATCATGAAGTGTTGCTCCCAGGGGAAGGATTGTTAGGTAGCCTCTGGTCGCAGTGTTTGCATCAGCTGATCAAAAGACAACCTCATTTTGTGTGTGCTTCCCTGCCTCCAGACATGCTGACGGAATGCGGATTGTTGGTTCGCTAACATTGAACTCGCAGCTCATATAGAACTCAGCCCACATGTATGTTTTCTCTGTGGGGCGCATCACAGGCTGCTTGTGCTTAGGGACACTGGACGACGCTCAGCACTGTGCCGGAGCCAACAGTGAAATCAACAAAAACGCAAAAGTGCAAAAAGCAGACACTCGGTAGCCCTAAATAGACCACGAAAAGGACGGTTGTTTTCAGAATCAACACGAGAAGACAGGACGTTGCCCTGTGTGATCTCAGCCAGGAACATGTGCGTCATGTGACTCAAATCTTTTCCCGAGGCTGGGCGCAGTGACGCACTTTGGAAGGTCAAGGTGGGCAGATCAGCTGAGGTCAGGAGTTGAAGACCAGCCTGGCCAACATGGTGAAACCCTGTCTCTATTAAAAATACAAAAATTAGCCAGGCGTGGTGGCGGACGTTTGTAGTCCCAGCTACTCAGGAGGCTGAGGTAGGAGAATGGCATGAACCCGGGAGGCGGAGGTTGCAGTGAGTCGAGATTGCGCCACTGCACTCCAGCCTGGGCGACAGAGTGAGACTCCATCTCAAAAACAAACAAACAAACAAACAAAAAACAGAAAAAACTTCCCGCTCTGCACGTGTCCACAGAGGGCTGTAAACCACTGTGCGTGTTCGTGTGGGGTCACAAATAAACCTTCCCAGGCAGGCGAGTTCACGGATGCAGAGCCTGTGCGTGTGCAGGAGCAGCCCTATTTGGAAGTCAGTTCTTTTTACCACTGATTGGATTTAGGAGGCCAGTGGATTTAAATAAAATTTTACTTAATAAAAAACCAGTTTTGTGTATACCAGGTTTTCCTATGTGTCCCAGCCCTGGAGTTGAAGCCGAGAGTCCAACTCTTCTATCACCATTCGGGAAATAGGTACCAGGCCTTACAGCTAATTAGAAGAGAGCTGAGACTGGAATGTGATTGTTAAATTCGTGTTCCTGCATGGTCGCCGTTGCACCCAGTACTCGCCAAGGTTGCGGTGCTGCACGCACGCCCAGCGCGTGTGTTAGGACGCATGCCGCTGAGCTTCACCAAGAGCACTTCTGCCTCTTGGTGTGGTACTGGGGGTAACAGCATTTCACCACTGAAACTGAATGGCACAGAGATTGAGTTTTTTTGTTTGTTTGGTTTTGTTTTTAATGGTGTTTTTAAAACAACACCATTTGGGGGAGTTTGAGAAATATCCAAAATCTGGTCATAAGGTCCATTCCATCCGTTCAGCCAGTGTGGAAGGAGCTCCTCCTCCATGACAGGTGACATTAGACCTGGGGGTGCAGCCGTGAATGGGCCAAACACGGCACCTGTCCTCAGACCATCGGTCCAGCTGGGAACTTTGTCACTCAGCCATTGCCTAGATTCTCAGTGGTAAGCGTGGTGACTGCTAGAGGCGACAGGTACAGGATGCAACTGGGCCAGTGCGTGCAGCCCCAAATACTACCAAGTACTACCTGAGAACAGGGTGCCTGGAGAGTGAGAGGCTGGACAGTGGCGGAGGAAGGGCCTTGTGCCACTGGATTTGCACATCTGGCTGCTGGATTCGAGAAGTGAGGGTAGCAGCCTCAGGACACCAGCCACGATCGTCATTCAGTCCCACCCTCCTTTTGGGGGCAGGGCTGGTATTACAGACAGGGTCTCACTCTTTTGCCTGGGCTGGCGTGCAGGAGCACGATCACAGCTCATTGCAGCCTCAGCCTCCTGGGATCAGGCATTCTTCCTACCTCAGCTACCACAGGCATGCACCACCACACCCAACTAATTTTTGTATTTTTTTGTAGAGATGGGACCTCACTGTGTTGCCCAGGCTGGTGTCGAATTCCTGGCCTCAAGCAGTCCTCCTACCTTGGCCTCCCAAAGTGCGGGGATTACAGGTGTGAAGCACCGCATCTGGCCCCAACCCTCTTTGTCGCCCACCGCCTAGCAAGCAGGGCTGCCATAACCTGGTATCCATGTCGATCTCCTGAGGGAAAGAGAGGACTGGTCGGAGAACCAGGGTCTGATCTTTAGGGAAATTATTTTTACTGCAAATAATTGACATTCCGTGTTATGCACTGTCTCTGAGTTGGGTTGGCCTCGTGTCTGAGTGGTGCTGCGTGCCAGGTGCTAGAGGTGCATCTGCTGACAAAGACTCCTGTGTCCACGCACTGGCGTGATCCCTCCTGATTGTGCCTTTCGTTGATAGATCCTGGAAGACGGTGGCCCCTAGTCTGAGATGCTCCTGAGCAGAGAAGCTGCGGACAGAGCCTGTCCTCCCTGGCCCTGCAACCACGCCACCGTCTCCCTATTTGTGGCAGACGCTTGCATGTGTTCCTTTTGAATGAAGGTCACTTGCTGTTGTCAGAAAGAAGGTTTTATGGCAGCTTTCTGGTAAAAGCAACTGAGAAGACACTGAATGGACGCTGTGAAGAGCCTAGGATGATGCACTTGTGTTTATGGCCTGTTCCATTTGAAGTGGTGTCACGCTGCACGATGGCGTGTGGGGCAGCGAGGGGCTGCGGGTGCGACGGTGGTCCTGTGAGAGGAGCAGGCCATGTTTTTGCTGCAGTTTTCCCATGTTTCATTTAGACACACGAGTACTTGTCACTGTGCTGCCGCTGGCCACAGTATCCAGTTAGTCACATGCTGTGCAAATCTGGAGCCAGGAGCCACAGGCCACAGCATACAGCCTAGGGGCGTAGTAGGCCTACCATCTAGATTTGTGTTTGCACGGCAGAATTGCTTACAGGGTGTTTCTTAGTGTGTGTTTGTTTGTTTTTTTCCCCCCCGAGACGGAGTCTCACTCTGTCGCCCAAGCTGGAGTGCAGTGGCGCGATCTCGGCTAACTGCAAGCTCCACCTCCCGGGTTCACACCATTCTCCTGCCTCAGCCTCCCGAGTAGCTGGGACTACAGGCACCCGCCAACATGCCCGGCTAATTTTTTTTATTTTTAGTAGAGATGGCGTTTCGCCATATTAGCCAAGATGGTCTCCCTCTCCTGACCTCTGATCCGCCCGCATCAGCCCCCCAAAGTGCTGGGATTACAGGCGTGAGCCATCACACCCGGCCCCTTCAGGGCATTTCTTAGAATGTATGTCAGCGTTTTGTGACACATGAGTGTAAGAGCAACATCTTTTTAATAAGTAAATATGTGTCAGGCCACTTGGGACGTGTGGTTCTTTGGCCAGCCGCGGTATGCGAGCACGTAAGCCAGCGCTCAGCACATGAGTCTGTGGAACCCAGGGGAAGCAACTGCAGTTTCCTAGTAGTTTGTGTCTTAATGAAGGGAGCCCCTAGACCTTACTCTTTCACTTTACCTGGTAGTTTGGTTCCTGAACTCGTGTGTTTTTAGGTTACACCATTCAAATCCAGCAACAGAACTGATTGAAAGGAACCTTTGTCTTTCGTGTGAATGCTCATGAGGGGCCATCCTTACAGTGGAAACGCTCCTGAGGCTGCAGCCAGTCAAGACCCTCAGACCCCCAGGGCTGTCCCCACTGCATGACCACATGTTCTGCAGGCACCCCCAGCGCTGTGCCCTGCGTGTCACCCAGGCAGGTGTTTGTTTTTGAGCGCAGACTCTACCTATGGCCATAGCCATGTGGAGATGTTCACGCATATACTTACCTTTGTGATTTCAGCTGACACGGAAGATGTGTGCATCGTAGAGAGATTGTTCTCCAGCAGCCTAGTGGCCATCGTGAGCCTTAAAGCACCAAGGAAGCTAAAGGTTTGCCACTTTAAGAAGGGAACTGAGATCTGCAACTACAGCTACTCCAACACGATTCTGGCTGTGAAGCTCAACAGGCAGGTGAGCGCAGCCCCACCTGGGTGTGGGCTTGTCTGTTGCTCCCTCCAGCACTCTGGGACAAGCCCACCCAACCGGCATGCCCCTCCATCATTCCCTTGCTGCCTGGCCCCACGTTGCCGGCCACAGATCCTTGCCTACAGCGACCAGCTCTGTTTCCTCACCCACCAGCTTTGCTCAGCCTGTTCCATTCACAACAGATGCCCAGGCCTCTGCCACACTGTTCCCATACAGGCATCCCCGGCCCCACCCAGAGGGTGGATGTCAGAGTTTCTTTCACTTATTACCTGGTTTTGCTTTTATAAATGTTACTTAAAAACAAAAAATATTGGCCGGGCGCGGTGGCTCAAGCCTGTAATCCCAGCACTTTGGGAGGCCGAGACGGGCGGATCACGAGGTCAGGAGATCAAGACCATCCTGGCTAACACGGTGAAACCCCGTCTCTACTAAAAAAATACAAAAAACTAGCCGGGCGAGGTGGCAGGCGCCTGTGGTCCCAGCTACTTGGGAGGCTGAGGCAGGAGAATGGCGTGAACCCGGGAGGCGGAGCTTGCAGTGAGCTGAGATCTGGCCACTGCACTCCAGCCTGGGCGAAACAGCGAGACTCTGTCTCAAAAAAAAAAAAAAAAAAAAAAAATTTGGCCAGGCACAGTGGCTCATACCTGTAATCCCAGCACTTTGGGAGACCGAGGTGGGCAGATTGCCTGAGGTCAGGAGTTTGAGACCAGCCTGGCCAACATGATGAAACCCCATCTCTACTAAAAATACAAAAATTAGCCAGGTGTGGTGGCAGGCACCTGTAATCCCAGCTACTCAGGAGTCTAAGGCAGGAGAATTGCTTGAACCCAGGAGTTGGAAGTTGCAATAAGCCGAGGTCATGTCATTGCACTCCAGCTTGGGCAGCAAGAGCGAGACTTTGTCTCAAAAAGAAAAAAAAAGTTTTAGACTTTTTTTTCCTTTTGTAAATTGTTAATTTAACTTTGAATTCAAAATGAAGGATTTATTACTTTATCTCCCCCTAAACTAATAAGACTGGCACGGAGGAAGGACATGGTGGGTGGCACGTGTGCGTGTTTCACGAGGCCGTCTCCCAGCTTGTGCTCACGCCCAGGGTAACAGCGCCACCCGGGGGACCCCTCACAATCTGATTCTGCCCACATTCCCCGCGGGGAAAGCTGATGAGGCTGCTGGCTGTAGAGTGGACACGTTGACAGCCAGTAGCTGCACTCTGAGATACGGTGACTAGGTGAAGTCACAGTAAAGACGCTCTTACCTTATACACTTGAAACTGGGAACTGGTCTGTTAACTGACAGAGTTGGTTAGAATGGGAAATTATAAGGCATAATATCTTCAGCATTTAAAAATTGTAAAGCATACAAATTGTGTTCACATCCAACTAATGTAGAGCTGGGTGCATGCCCGTCATCTTTCTTGCATAAATCGTCGCAGCGATGCATTGTCCGCATGTCCACATTCATTTTCTTCCAAATGGAGCAGGAACTTGCAAAATAATCTGAGTGCACAATAAAGTGTTAGACCTTTTAAAACCCCCTTATTTTCATTTTACCTGTGCCGCACTCAGCATCAGTTTTAAAAAGCAAATCTTTCCAAGTCTATTGACAGCACACTTGTCTTAGCTGTAGGTTAGCATTTGCCTAACACTGAACTAAAATGATCTCGTTAGAATTCCCAGTGGAGCTGGGGTGAGTATGAGAGAGAAGTGTACCCGGGCCGGCTCCTTCTTGATTATTGGTAGAAAACAGCTGTATCCTCGGCGCTTCCAACATTGGTCTGCATGGTGTTCTAGAAGGAACTAAGATTGTGAGGCCAAGGCAGGAGTGGATCACCTGAGGTCAGGAGTTCGAGACCAGCCTGGCCAACATGGCGAAACCCCATCTCTACTAAAAATACAAAAATTAGCCAGGCATGGTGGCAGGCACCTGTAATCCCAGCTACTTGGGAGGCTGAGGCAGGAGAATCACTTGAACCCGGGAGGCAGAGGTTGCAGTGAGCCAAGATCACGCCATTGCACTCCAGCCTGGGTGACACAGTGAGACGTTGACTCCAAAAAAATAAAATACAATAGCAATAGAAGAAACAAGAGTGTCTAGTCCAGGAGTCAGTCAAGTGGAGGTTGGGGCAGATGTTGCACTGGCTTTGCTTCACATTTGGTTTCGTTTCCTCTCTCGCCTAGAGGCTGATAGTGTGCCTGGAGGAGTCCCTGTACATCCACAACATTCGGGACATGAAGGTGCTGCATACAATCAGGGAGACGCCTCCAAACCCTGCAGGTGAGCTAACTTGTGAGGAAAGAATCCTTTTTCTGATTTTGCCCTTGAAAGATAGCTATAGGTGAGAGAGATTTTTTCTTTTTATAGGTTCCGCAGATGAGACAGATTTTAAAAGTATTGATCCCAAACCAAGCTGCCTGCCTACTGATGCTGGTCATGTGACCACATAAACTCATTGGTTTGATCAACTTTCAAGTTTGAGGTTACTGATCAGTTCAAACCAAAGGCGTTTAATCTCTTTACAATACTGGTATCACCTAAGGTGGGGATTTGGGGTTGCTTTGCAGAACTTTCTTAACACAGCAAACAAGATTGTATCCAAGCTATTATTTGTTCCTAATGCTCTGTTAAATAAATGCTGAATTATGTCTGACATCCAAGAAGGAGCTCTCAGGTGAAGTTTGCATCTCGTCCTCCGTGTGTCATTTGCAGGCCTGTGTGCACTGTCAATCAACAACGACAACTGCTACTTGGCGTACCCAGGGAGCGCAACCATCGGAGAGGTGCAGGTCTTCGATACCATTAATTTGGTGAGATGCCTTTCCTACTCGAATAGCTCTCTAAAGTGTGGCTTTTTCCTGAAGAGGAGCACTGCGGTGTCCCTGACATCCTGATTTTCTTGGCTCAGCAATACAACCACTGCATTTTTTTTCTTTTTTTTTTTTTTTTTTTTTTGAGACAGGGTCTCGCTCTATCGCTCAGGCTGGAGTGTGGTGATGCAGTCCGAGTTCGCTGCAGCCTCAACCTCCCGGGCTCAAGTGATCCTCCTGCCTCAGCCTCCCAAGGAGTTACAGTCATGCAACACCACACCCAGCTAATTTTTTATTTTTGTAGAGATGGAGTCTTGCTGGGTTGCCCAGGCTGGCCTCAAACCATCCTCCCACCTTGGCCCCCTAAAGTGCTGGGATTACAGGTGGGTGCCCCACGCCCAGCCCCGCTACTCTCTGTCAGTAGCAGAGCAGGTCTGGCTCATTCTGCTTCTGGATCTGCTGCAGCGTTCAGACCAGTGCTGAGCTCCTCACCACGGGAATGTTTGAAGGAACATAGAAAACCTTCGGGATAAACTGCTTTGCTTTTTCTAAAGTTGGAGCAACATTTCCTTGAATGCCCAGCCCCAGAAAATCAAGTGGGTTTGGCATTTGTATGGACTGCAATGGTGTTTTAGGAACAGCTAATTGGCGTTTTCAGACTGCAGACCGAGTGCCAGCCCTGGGGCGTGGCCTGTCACTGCGTGGCGGCCACACTTTATTGGTGTCCCTTTTTCAGAGAGCTGCAAACATGATTCCGGCTCATGACAGTCCTTTAGCGGCATTGGCCTTTGATGCAAGCGGAACTAAACTTGCCACGGCTTCAGAGAAGGTGAGTCTGCTTTTCCCTGGGGGAGTACTGGTGCCCCGGCGTCCACAGACTTTTTCATTTCTGTTCACACAGCCAACTTAGAGGCAAGGTCCTATGCTTACCAGCTTCGGGAGAAGCAAAGACAGCCACCTGCTTGTCAGGCCGTGGGCGTGTGCTGCCCGAGAGTGAGCGGCGCTTGCGGTGTGCCACTGGGACGGGAGAACTGGTCCATGTTTGTAGTAAAAAATTACAGAAATGTCCAGAGACAGAAGTGCCGTGTGTAACCACACTGCTCACCCAGTGTGTTTCTAAATGATAAAACTAACACATAACAGTAAAGAACCCAGACAGTGATGAAACGTGAAAAAGCAAGGACAGAATTCTATCCAGCCAATCTGAACACATTTCAATGTATTTCCTTTCATTTTCTCTTTAGTCAACAAAATTGGGATCCTACTATGGGTGTAATTTATCCTTTTTCACTCTGCATGACATTTCTCTAAGTTCAAAAACACTTGTAATGGCCGTGCAGTATTCAGTTGTGATTTATGTCCACATCACCCTTTTGGGACTTTACGTTTCTAATATGTTGCTGCCATAGGTAGTAGTGTATTTAAGTCTTGTCTCAATCTTTCATGTGTATTTCTAACTACGAATTTAAGAGATTCCAGTAAGAAGAATGTCTGGCTTTAAAGGAGATGGATGGCCTCTAAATGTCCCTGTGTACCTGTGACCGTGTGGCGAGGCTCCCTCAGCCTCCAGGAGACTGAAGGTTCCTCGTTCTCTTCCTCACTTGAACTGTGCCTCTCTTTTCTTGAAAGTTCCGTCTTCTCTTCTTCTGTCTTGAGGTCGCGTCTGCTCTCCCACCTCCGTTGTCCCCTCTGGATGCCAGTCTGCTCTCCATTGCCCACCGATGACCTTTACTTTGATTTGGATATGATTTTGCTTCTCATTGAAATCCTAAAATAGCCTCCCCTTTCAAGTCATCTCTCCCCTCAAACTATGGACTAGATAAGATACAATAAAAAGTCGGCTCACTTCCTTAGCTTTCCCGCCTGGATCTTTGTTCTTCAGTCTCACACCTGAGTTCTGTAATAATCATGTCACCGCTTATGGGTCACTTCTGGGTCGTGAATTATCCTGGATCTTTTATCTTCATTACCTCCTTTGTTCCCCCTCAGCAAGGTAAGTATTTCTCTTTCATAGCAAGGGCTCAGAGAGGTTAAGCAGTGTGCCCGGGGCTGCCCAGTCGGGCAGCAACAGAGGGGTCAGACTCCAAGCCTGACTTTGATTCTGATTAGGCTGGACTGTCCCAATATCACCTTGTCCTTTTCTTTTCCCTTTGAAATGGCCCTGAAATTCTGTTACCCTTTGACTAATCAAAGTCTCACTGTTAAGTTTTTTAGTAGCTCTTACAAAGGCCCAAAAGTACTTGATGGAATTTTATGGCCCATAAAAATAGAATAATTTTTTTCTGGACTATAAAGAGGAAACTTGATTTCTTTTACATGGAATCCTCTTACCTGTTGAGTGAGAGCGGCAAGGCCTTCCTAGCCCTGCTCTGTGCCAGGTGCTGAGGCCCCACTGAAGCCTGTGACTTAATCCTACTTTCAAGAATCTTGCAGTCATGTGGCAACAAAACAACTCTTAATTAATGAGTATTGCATGGTAGATGTGCACCAAAAAATTATGTCTCCATCGGCCGGGCGCGGTGGCTCACGCCTGTAATCCCAGCACTTTGGGAGGCCGAGGCGGGCGGATCACAAGGTCAGGAGATCGAGACCACGGTGAAACCCCGTCTCTACTAAAAATACAAAAAATTAGCCGGGCGCGGTTGTGGGCGCCTGTAGTCCCAGCTACTCGGGAGGCTGAGGCAGGAGAATGGCGTGAACCCGGGAGGCGGAGCTTGCAGTGAGCCGAGATCGCGCCACTGCACTCCAGCCTGGGCGACAGAGCAAGACTCCGTCTCAAAAAAAAAAAAAAAAAAAAAAAAATTATGTCTCCATCTAAAAGTGTAGGCTGCAGAGGACAAAACCTTTGCCATGGTTATTTTTATATATGGATGCAGAAAATATTTCATTCTCTAATTCTCAATGTTGTAAACTCAGTTTGTGTCCCTCCATCCAGAGAGAACCAACTATCCTCAAGTACCAATTTTTTTTTTTTTGAGACAGGTCTTGCTTGCTCTGTCGCCCAGGCTGGAGTACTGTGGCACAATCTCTGCTCTCTGCAACCTCCACTTCCCAGGCTCAAGTGATCCTTCTACCTCAGCCTCCCAAGTAGCCAAGACTACAGGCACCCACCACCACACCCGGCTGATTTTTGTATTTTTTGTAGAGATGGGGTTTCTCCATGTTGGCCAGGGTGGTTTCTAACTCCTGAGCTCAAGCAATCTACTCACCTCAGCCTCCCAAAGTGCTAGAATTACAGGAGGGAGCCTCTGTGCCTGGCCTGTATCCTGATTTCTAATGGCTGTATACTCTCCCATTGTATAAGTTTACCATAATTTATCTAAACAATTCTTTGGTGTTCTACACTGTAGGTCATCTGCTGCTTTTTTTTTTTTTTTTTTTTTTTTTTTTTTGGAAACAGAGTCTTGCTCTGTCACGCAGGCTAGAGTACAGTGTGGTGTGATCTCAGCTCACCACAACCTCCGCCTCCTGGGTTCAAGCCATTCTCCTGCCTCAGCCTCCTAAATAGCTGGGATTACAAGCGCACACCACTACACCCAGCTAATTTTTGTATTTTGAGTAGATGAGGTTTAACCATGTTAGTCAGGCTGGTCTTGAACTCCTGACCTCGTCACCACCCACCTTGGCCTCCCAAAGTGCTGGGATTACAGGAGTGAGCCACCGCGCCCGGCCTCCCAAAGTGCTGGGATTACAGGAGTGAGCCACCACGCCCGGCCGCTTTGTACTATTTATAAACACAGAGATAGTGCAGTGGCGTGATCATGGCTCACTGCAGCCTCCACTCCTGGGACAACAGGAGTGAACCATCAGGCTTGGCTTTTTTTGTTTGTTTTTTGTAGAGATGGGGTCTCGCTATGTTGCCCAGGCTGGTCTTCAACTCCTGGGCTCTAGTGTTTGTTTCTCCTGTCTTGGCCTCCCCAACTGCTGGGATTACAGGCATGAGGTACTGTATTTGGCCTAGGTATTCTTTTCTTTACTTTTTTTTTTTTTTCTTTTGAGACGGAGTCTCTCTGTAGCCCAAGTTGGAGTACATTGGCACGATCTCAGCTCACTGCAACCTCCACCTCTGGTGCTCAAGCGATTCTCATGCCTCAGCATCCCAAGTAGCTGGGACTACAGGTGCGTGCCACCACACCCAGCTAATTTTTTTTTTTTTTTTTTTTTTTTTGTTGAGATGGAGTTTTGCTCTGTCGCCTAGGCTCAAGTGCAGTGGTGTGATCTCGGCTCACTGCAACCTCTGCCTCCCGGGTTCTAGCGATTCTCCTGCCTCAGTCTCCTGAGTAGCTCGGATTACAGGCATGCACCCTGACGCCCAACTAATTTTGTATTTTTAGTAGAGCTCCTGCCTCCTCGTGTCCCTTGGTCTTCCTCACACCACACTTTTCTGTGTTTTTCCTGTGTTGCTGCTTCTGCTCAGTTCCCCTCCTGTGCCTGTTTCTGCCCTGGAGCCGCTCCTCACCCAGCCCCCTTCCTCACCCCTTTGGCCTGTGTGTGTGCCGATCCTGGGGCTAGACGTGTAGCCTGGCTTCCTTGAGGTGCCCATATTCATCCTGCCTACTGGGCACCTGTTGGGATTACAGGCATGAGCCACTGCACCCGGCCCACACCCGGCTAATTTTTTTGTATTTTAGTAGAGACAGGGTTTCACCATGTTGCCCAGGGTGGTCTCGAACTCCTGACCTCAGGAGATCTGCCCACCTCGGCCTTCCGTCAGTCTAAATATTCTGAACAGTTTTCATATTTAACAGTTTGAAGGCCGGGCGCGGTGGCTCAAGCCTGTAATCCCAGCACTTTGGGAGGCCGAGACGGGCGGATCATGAGGTCAGGAGATCGAGACCATCCTGGCTAACACGGTGAAACCCCATCTCTACTAAAAAAAACACAAAAAACTAGCCGGGCGAGGTGGCGGGCGCCTGTAGTCCCAGCTACTTGGGAGGCTGAGGCAGGAGAATGGCGTGAACCCGGGAGGCAGAGCTTGCAGTGAGCTGAGATCCGGCCACTGCACTCCAGCCTGGGCGACAGAGCGAGACTCTGTCTCAAAAAAAAAAAAAAAAAACAGTTTGAACCTCCTGAAATTTGTATAGTAGGGGTGTGAATGTTGAATAATTCTTCCTGCCCTGCAAAGTTGGAATGCTACCCATTTTAAGGCCTTGCTTTCCATCAGTCTGTTTCTTTTTGTGCTGATTTAATACCATTATATCACTTGATTAGTATTCTTTTAATATTCAAGCATTGAAAGTCCTGCTCACTATTTTCTTGGTGCTTCTCTATTCCCCCGGATGTTCATATCTGTTTCATTATCCGCACATCTGATACTAACTTACTGGGGGAAGTTGGCATCTTCAGGACACTTCCCATTAAAGCAGGCACATGTTTGTATTCCTAGTTCTTTGTCTTAGTAAGATTTTCTTCATGTGCATCTTCCCATTTCGTGAGTTGGGATTGACTGCTTATAAGGTAGTTGAGATTTCCAGCTAATCGACTCTTGGTCAGTAACTGAATTTAAAGTGGCAGAAAAGACCTTGGTGGGGTCTGAAGCCTCGTCAGACCACAAGGTCTTGCCTGTGTGCCACACACAAGTCCAGGCTTTTATTTATTTTTTATTTATTTATTTTTTTTTTTTCCAAGACGGAGTCTTGCTCTGTCGCCCAGAGCTGGAGTGCAATGGCGCGATCTCGGCTCACTACAACCTCCGCCTCCCAGGTGCAAGCAATTCTCCTGCCTCAGCCTCCTGAGTAGCTGGGACTACAGGCATGCGCCACCACTTCCGGCTAATTTTGTATTTTTAGTAGAGACAAGGTTTCTCCGTGTTGGTCAGGCTGGTCTCAAACTCCTGACCTCTGGTGATCTGCCCGCCTCAGCCTCCCAAAGTGCTGGAATTACAGGCGTGAGCCACTGCGCCTGGTCCAGGCTTTTATTTTTAATAGTTTAAACTTCAAACGACTCAGAACAATAGAATGATATGCCACTTTTGCCCTCAAGACTGTTAGTGTCGAGGGTAAGTAGTCAATTAAAATAGGTTTAAAGAAAAGATTGAAGCCGGGCGCGGTGGCTCAAGCCTGTAATCCCAGCACTTTGGGAGGCTGAGACGGGCGGATCACAAGGTCAGGAGATCGAGACCATCCTGGCTAACACGGTGAAACCCCGTCTCTACTAAAAAATACAAAAAGCTAGCCGGGCGAGGTGGCGGGCGCCTGTAGTCCCAGCTACTCGGGAGGCTGAGGCAGGAGAATGGCGTGAACCCGGGAGGCGGAGCTTGCAGTGAGCTGAGATCCGGCCACTGCACTCCAGCCCGGGTGACAGAGCGAGACTCCGTCTCAAAAAAAAAAAAAAAAGAAAAGATTGAACATTAAGTCAGCAATAGAACAGGGAGGTGTTTTTCTATGCTCGGGGCAAAAAGTGTGGAGGTGACACTCAAGGGGGGCCCTGGGGGACCCCAAACTGCCTGGTGGCCCAGGGCAGAGGTGTCCTGGAGATAGCCCTGTGGCGCATTTGCAGTCTGCTGTGGAAGATCGGAAATTCCTGTTCTAACTCAGCTCCAATTCTTCTTTTCTCTTTTCCTTCCACAGGGGACCGTGATTAGGGTATTTTCCATTCCAGAAGGACAAAAACTCTTTGAGTTTCGGAGAGGAGTGAAGAGGTAAAGTCTATGAATGTCCGGAATGGATTCTGGAGAACTTGTATTTGGATTTCAGTTATATGTTATCTACAAACAAGTAGAAACCCCAGGAGAATTCCACACGAGCATTTCTATCCCAGCTGGGTCACCGGGTGAGATCTAGGGAGTCGGTCTTGTCACGGGAGTTCACGAGCACTTTCAGAAAAGCAAACTGGGTGTGTGTTTGCGATTCCATTAGCTAGCGTGAGAGTTGCGAAGAACTCACATAACCAGCTGGGCCCTCCTGTGCCCTGTGCTCCCAGCTGGCACTAAGGGACGGGGCAGCGACCTCATGGGAAGCACACCCTCCCCTTTAAAGGCTGCGCTCTGAGAACCTGTTCGCAGCTCTCCAGCTCTGCTTTTACCCTCAGCAAGTGGCGTCGGCCCCTTCTTTTAACCCAGAAGTCGCAGCTTGGAGTTCCCTTGTCTTCCTCACTCCAGGCTGCAAAGCTTCCCTCATCTGTGCTTAGCATGCCCCCTGTGGCGCCTGCTTTGGAGGCAGGACTCTCCCTCCCTCATCGGACAGCATAGCAGGGGAGGCCTCAGGCTCTGGAGCCAGTGCCTCAGATGGGAGCCCTAGGGACCACTTGCAATAGCATGGCGGTGGTCAGCGGGACCCGACCTCAAGTCTCTGGCTCCTCGTCTCAGATCAGTACCTCCCTCCCTGAGGGTGGCCGTTGAAAGAGGGAGGGGCTGTGTTTCGGGGACTCTCCCGCCATCTGGTCCTCCTTCCTCATGGGATCCCCACAGGTGCAGCAGGTGCACCTCGGTATCCCCAAACATCACCGCTCCTCCAGCTCCTGCCTCCTCGTGTCCCTTGGTCCTCCTCACACCACACCTTTCTGTATTTTTCCTGTGTTGCTGCTTCTGCTCAGTTCCCCTCCTGTGCCTGTTTCTGCCCTGGAGCCGCTCCTCACCTGACCCCCTTCCTCACCCCCGTGGCCTGCGTGTGTGCCGATCCCGGGGTAGACGTGTAGCCTGGCTTCCTTGAGGTGCCTGTATTCCTCCTGCCTACTGGGCACCTCAAGCCACCCAGGCCAGTTTGCCCCTGCCCCTCATCCCTCACACCCCCATCCTGGTAAATAGCGCCACTCGCCACCCCCGCCAGCACCCTGGCACCCAAGCCAGAAGGACTGGGCCCTGCAGCCTTCTGCCTGAACAGTGCCTCTAGGGAGCTCCCGGCTGTGGGCCTGGCCTGTGCCCCACTCGCCACGCCGCCTGATCCAGGCTTTGCCTGGTTTCTGCTGTTGCCCTGGATTCCCATCAGGCCATTCTTCAGACTCTCACCCAGGCTGTTCTTTGAAAATGTAAATATAATCCAATCACACCCCACCTGACATCTCCCATCACCCCTCTGTCTTGCAGGTTGAGTCCCCAGCTCCCTGCCTTGGTTTACCAGGCCTCCCGGCACCAGCCCTTCCACCCAGCCTGATTCTGTTTCACTGTCCCTGTCCTGGCTCCAGCAGTACCACACTTTCAGATCCTCGGAAGAGCTGATCTCTTTTACCCACCAGGGTCTTGCATGGGCTGGCGGATCTGGTGGCCTGGCCGGGTTCCGTAACGCTGGGAGTCCAAGTCAGGTGTCACTCTCAAGGAGGCCTTTTTTTGATCCTTGGGTTAAATCCCTTTCTCCAAGATTTCTAGTGCCTTCCACGTGTATTTTTCTCACATTCCTTTGCCTGTAGCAAATGGAATATTTGGGTGACCACCCAAGGGGTTCACCTTGCCCGCTGCCTAGACAGAGCCGATTCATTAAGACGGGAATTGCAGTAGAGAAAGTAATTCATGCAGAGCCGGCTGTGCAGGAGGCTGGAGTTTTATTACTACTCAAATCAGTCTCTCTGAGCATTCGGGGAGCAAAGGTTTTAAGGATAACTTGGGTGGGGAGAAGCCAGTGGGCCAGGAGGGCTGATTGTCAGAGATGAAATCTTAGGGAGTCGGAGCTGTCTTCTTGCACTCGGCAGTTGCCGGGTGGGGGCCACAAGATCAGATGAGCCAGTTGATTGATCTGTGTGGGGCCAGCGGATCCATCAGGTGCAGGGTCTGCAAAATATCGTAAGCAAAGTTCCTCCCAAAGTTAAAACAGCCTATGCCCAGGAATGAACAAGGATAGCTTGGAGATTAGAAGCAAGATGGAGTCAGTGAACAGATCTCTTACCCCATTTCAGGCATCATTTTTCAAAGGCGGTTTCATTCGCACCTGCCTGACCCCACTCCCATCGTTGGATGCTGCATTAAGGCGGGAACCATTCCTAATTCATACCCATACCTAATTAATACACATGGTCAACACTGACGCCAGGAAAACCCCTTGCTATTAGGGCCAGGGCTGAAAGTATCTTGTATTTCTAGTGTTATGAAGAAATTCACATGAATTTAGTGGCTTTGGAATGCCAGTTAATTTTTAAGATACACTTGAACCACTTTGCCTGTTGAAAGTTTTGCTCTGTTCTTTTTTTTTTTTTTTTTTTTTTTTGAGACGGAGTCTTGCTCTGTCGCCCAGGCTGGAGTGCAGTGGCATGATCTCGGCTCACTGCAACTCCGCCTCCCAGGTTCATGCCATTCTCCTGCCTCAGCCTCCAGAGTAGCTGGGGCTATAGGTGCCCGCCACCACGCCCGGCTAATTTTTTTGTATTTTTAGTAGAGACAGGGTTTCACCGTGTTAACCAGGATGGTCTCGATCTCCTGACCTTGTGATCCACCCGCCTCAGCCTCCCAAAGTGCTGGGATTACAGGCGTGAGCCACTGCACCCGGCCCTTTTTTTTTTCTTTTTAATTGAGACAGTCTCATTCTGTCACCCAGGCTGGAGTGCAGTGGTGCGATCTCAGCTCACTGCAACCTCTGCCTCCAAGGTTCAAGCGATTCTTCTGCCTCAGCCTCCTGAGTAGCTGGGACTACAGGCACCCACCACCACAGCCAGCTAATTTTTGTAATTTCAGTAGAGACAGGGTTTCACTGTGTTGGCCAGGATGGTCTCAATATCTTGACCTCGTGATCCTTCCACCTCAGCCTCCCAAAGTGCTGGGATTATAGGTGTAAGCCACCATGCCCAGCCCTTTGCTCTGTTCTTTTTTTTTTTTTTTTTTTTGAGACGCAGTCTTGCTCTGTTGCCCAGGCTGAAGCGCAGTGGCCAGATCTCAGCTCACTGCAAGCTCCGCCTCCTGGGTTTACGCCATTCTCCTGCCTCAGCCTCCGAGTAGCTGGGACTATAGGCGCCCGCCACCTCGCCCGGCTAGTTTTTTGTATTTTTTAGTAGAGATGGCGTTTCACTGTGTTAGCCAGGATGGTCTCGATCTTCTGACCTCGTGATCTGCCCGTCTTGGCCTCCCAAAGTGCTGGGATTACAGGCTTTAGCCACCGCGCCCGGCCTGCTCTGTTCTTAAACTTCACCAAGGTTGCCTATTTACCCTCTGGTGTGGAAAGAATGGCTATAACTTAAATTATTGAGTTTTCTTTTACTCACCTTAGGACTATAAATCCATCCTAATTCAGCTAAAAGTGGTTTAGTGAATTCCTATTTCTTTTGTCATCTGGAAGGTTGCAGCTCTGTTAACGAATTGTTCTTAGTATTTCCTTTTGAGAAGGTGGTTGGAGGGGAATAAAACTTACCAGCAGGCCCAAGTGTGCCCGTGACAGGAACTCTTCTCCTCCACTTGAGTTGAACCCCTGGGGCAGCTGCTGGCTCCGGTGGCCCGCCCCGACCTGCGCATCTCCCCAGGTGTGTGAGCATCTGCTCCCTGGCCTTCAGCATGGACGGCATGTTCCTCTCCGCCTCCAGCAACACGGAGACCGTGCACATCTTCAAACTCGAGACTGTGAAAGAAAAGTGAGTTGCAAATATACGTTCCTTTAAAAATGATGCAAAACCCTTTGTCCCCTCTTGCTGCCGGGATGGGAAGTAAGCACGGGTCCGCTCACCCTCTGACATTGTTAACCAGTGAAGACCTTGAAGCTGGCCATGGAACGAGCACCTCCGCATCCAGGCTTGGCAGTGAGGAGGACGGGCCCCAGCAGATGAGCTTCTCCCGCGGGCAGCATGCAGAATAGACAGAGGCCTTGCGTAGGGCACGGAGGGCCCAGGTGGACATCCTCTAGTCAGTGCGGATGGCCCCTCCTCAGGTTCCCCTCACTACGAAAGCGTTCGTGATCAGACAGCCCATGAATGGCTTGTCTCTTACCTGCCCACGGGTAAGCAGAGAGAGACATGGATGGCTTCCACAGTATTTATTATTGCCATGAATATGTAGCGTGACTGGGGTCTTATCTTTTAAGAGGGTCTTACTCTGTTGTCCAGGCTGCAGTGCAGTGCAGTGGTACAGTCATTACTCATTGTAGCCTCCAGCTGCTGGGCTCAAGCCATCCTCCTGCCTCAGCCTCCTGAGTACCTGGGACTAAGGCATGCACCATGCCTGGCAAATTTTTAAATTTTTTGTAGACACAGAATTTCGCTATGTTGCCCAGGCTGGTCTGGAACTCCTGGGCTCAAGTGATCTGCTTGTGAGCCACCGTGCCCAGCCTCTCTTTAAAAAATTTAAAAAGAACATCCCACTCCGATCAGCATTACAATAACATACTTTAGATGGTCAGAATAAATTTTGTTATGTATATTTCATCACAATTTTTAAAAAGACAAATGGAACATGCCCCTCCCTCCCCCCCCAAAAAAGATGAATAACAACACAAATAGGCTATGGGAAAATAACGTTTTGGGGTCTATACTCAAGGTTTTTGGAGACTTCTGTTACAGAGACCTAGCAGGGGTCATCAGTTAGGCCCTAGACGTCCTCACACCCTTGTAAAGGGGATGTGTGATCACCTGCCACGTCTTGGCTGTGGCCACTCAAAGGCTGCGGCTGCTTCTCCCTGAAGCTGAGCGCCCCTCCTCTGACACCTCCCAGAGGAAGCCCCATGACGCCCCCGGGGCCCTGAGTGTCTGCTTATAACCAACCCTTCTTAAGTTTCCTGTGAAGAATGGAGACTTTTGCTGTTGGCTCCAGAGCTGTGCGTCTGTGTGAGTAGGGGGTGGCCATCCCCCCAGGGAGGGTACAGCTTCATGTGTCTAGTGGCCTTTCCTTCCAGACCCCCAGAGGAGCCCACCACCTGGACCGGGTACTTCGGGAAAGTGCTCATGGCCTCCACCAGCTACCTGCCTTCCCAAGTGACAGAAATGTTCAACCAGGGCAGAGCCTTCGCCACGGTCCGCCTGCCATTCTGCGGCCACAAAAACATCTGCTCGCTAGCCACGTGAGTAGAGCCGGCGCCTGCATCCCCCACCCCGTGTGCCTCAGGCCGAGGGGCCCAGTCCTGGTAGCTTGTGACCCCTTCCGTGTTTCTCCTGAACAGGAGCAGCTCCTTAGAGCCGACACTCCGTCGAGAGTTGTCAGGGATGGGAGGCGCCCTGGCAGGCACTAGGCTTGCCGCTCTGTGTGGGGTCCATTTCCACACGGTCTCCCGTTCTGTTTTGTGGACAGTCTGTGGTTTTAATGAAAGACGTTAAGTCAAACCTTGTGAGTGTGCCATAGTTAACCCTTTGGGGCCACAGAAACCACACTTGCTGAGTCTCAGGCGTCTGGCCGGCCCCAGGGTCCAGCTTCAGAACACACATGGGGCCTGTGAACGTTCTGGGATCGTCTAAGGTTCTGTGCTGAGTGCAGGAAAGATTGTCATTACATCCAGTGACAGCAGGGCTTTGGGCTTCCATGCGTCTTTAAACATCGTTTTCCAGTTTTGTTATCTGACTAGCGTCCTCGAAAACTTCTCTGACAACGACTACCCATAATAATCCCAGAAGCCACGAAAACAGCTTCGTCCCACTCTCATCTCCTGTGGGCTTCAGGGCCACATAATAAATCCCAGAAGCCACGAAACTGGTTTTGTCCCGCTTTCTTCTCCTGTGGGCTTCAGGGCCCCATAATGATCCCAGAAGCCACGAAACCAGTTTTGTCCCGCTCTCGTCTCCCATGGGCGTCAGGGCTCAGCCACAAGTGCAGCCTTGGCCCTGTGAGCTGAGGTCAGTGGGCACCAGGCGCCTGCAGCTGCTCTTGTGCTCATTCTGCTGGGGTCTCCTCCCTGGCCTGCCAAAAGTGAGGCTGCCGTGTAATGAGACCGTTTTGTGACAGTTGGCTAGAATGTGGCTGCTCTTTGTCCTCCCTAGAATTCAGAAGATCCCGCGGTTGTTGGTGGGTGCCTCCGATGGGTACCTGTACATGTACAACCTGGACCCCCAGGAGGGCGGCGAGTGCGCCCTGATGAAGCAGCACCGGTGAGTCTGCTCCGGCCGCTTCACGGAGCTGCTCCGCGCTTTTGGGGCACCTGGCGTATGTTTGTTTATTTCCTTGCAAACCAGTGACATAAAGGGGCAGATGCCAGCATGGCGGCCCATGCCGCGCAGGTCGGGAGCTTTGCTTTCCCAGGTGAAATCGATGCCACTGCAGGACAGGGAGCCCCGAGCCCCGGGCTGTGGCTGGCGGCATCAGGGCTCCCTCAGGGACTGGGCACAGAGACAACGCAGGGGTGGCGGGGGAGCCGCATTTGTTCTTAGCTGGGGGAGAGGCACGGGGAGGCCAGGCCTTCGTCCGCAGAGTGGAGTTTCGCATTCGGAAAGGAAGGGTGCAGCGTGGTGGCCGCCACAAGTCAGTGCGCGTGGTTGAGAGCCTCTTGTCTCACTGTGAGGTACAGGTTTGTCCTTGGAAAACAGGGAGTTAACAGTTGTTCATCGAGAAGTAATGCATTTTCATTCTGTCTCACACATTTTTTGTGATCAATAAGTTCCAGCAGCAATATAATTATTTATTTTAGAGACAGGGTGTCACCCTCGCCAGGCTGGAGTGCAGTGGTACATTCACAGCTCACTGCAGCCTTAAGCTCCCGGGTTCAAGGGATTCTTCCACCTCAGCCTCCCTAGTAGGTGGGACTGCAGGCACGCAGCACATCCAGCTAATTATTTTTTTGTGCAGGGTCTTGCTAGGTTGTCCAGGCTGGTCTGGAACTCCTAGGCTCAAGTGAGCCTCCTGCCTTGGCCTCCCCAAGTGTTGGGGTAACAGGAGTGAGCCGCTGCACCTAGCCTTTTATTTTTTTGTGTGAAACGGAGTCTCCCCGTCACCCAGGCTGGAGTACAGTGGCGCGATCTCGGCTCACTGCAAGCTCCACCCTCCCGGGTTCAAGCGATTGTCCTGCCTCAGCCTCCCGAGTAGCTGGGACCACAGGCTCCTGCCACCGCGCCCAGCTAATTTTTTGTGTTTTTAGTAGAGACGGGGTTTCACTGTGTTAGCCAGGTCTCGATCTCCTGAACTCGTGATCCGCCCGCCTTGGCCTCCCAAAGTGCTGGGATTACAGGCGTGAGCCATTGCGCCTGGCCTAGCCTGACTTTTTCTTAAAATAATGAATCCTAGTTTTTATGTTCTTCCATCGTAAAAGAGAAACACTGCCTTGTTAGGTATAACTCCCTCTTTAGACTTTCCATGTAAAACTCTTCATGTAAAAATGTGTACAGATACACAAGGAGATGAAAGTTTCGTGATGAATGCCTGGCATCCTGTGTGGTGTGTAGCACGTCGGCTCTGTTGCGGCAAGGCAGCCAGTGTGTGCTGCCCGCGAGGGCGCCCTGTGTGGAGACACTGAGCTGTGTCGCTTTCTCCCCTCCAGGCTAGATGGCAGCCTGGAGACGGCCAATGAGATCTTGGACTCTGCCTCTCACGACTGCCCCTTAGTCACTCAGACATACGGCGCAGCCACAGCAAAAGGTACTTACGTGCCTTCATCCCCAACGAGACTTGGTAAGGGGCGTGATGCAAACCTGGAAGGTAATTAGCCCCACCCACTGCCCCGGAGTGCTCCTGCCTCCTGCTGGCTCCGGAGCTACCCTACCGGCTCCTCATTGGGAAAGTGGGGGACTGGTTCTGAGGACATAGGCGAGGTTGGTAAATGGGTCTGCCAAGGCCTCTCAAGGCTGAATTCAGTTTCCTTTCCTTTTTTTTTTTTTTTTTTTTTTTTTTTTAAGTAGAGATGGGGTCTTCCTATGTTGCCCAGGGTGGTCTCAAACTCCTCCTGGGCTCAAGTGATTCTCCCACCTCGGCCTCCCAAAGTGCTGGGATTATAGGCCTGAGCCACCGTACCAGGCCCATCTTCTCCATTTTTGAAGAAAATGTGGTCATCCTAGCTCAGGTGACTCTGGGGGCATGTGACTTGCACCCAGACTGGCCACCTCTCAGCTAAGATACCACCCTGAAAAGTACTGCCAAGAGTTTGGCCTCGGTCTTTCCCTCCCACCTTTTTTTCGTCCTTCAGCAAATCTGCATCGAGTACCGCCTTCGTGCTGGGCCTGTGAAGTGCAGAAGCCGTAGGGGAACGAGGCCAACGGGCTCCCCTCCAGCAGCAGCACTAAGACCCATGTGCGAGATCCTCCAGCCACAGCCTTGGCTGTGTGAGGCACCTTCTTAAAAAAACCAACTTGCACTCCAGCGGGAGAGCCTGTGGTTTTGCATCCACGTGGGGCTGTCCCACTGCTCTCCGCCACTCCCATCCGTGAACCGGCGCTTCCGGTTCGTGAGGCCCGCCCTGAAAGTCTCTTAGTATCGTTATTTTTTCCTGGTGTTATTTTTGAGCTCTGTGTAACCAGCTTGAGGGAGTTTGTGGCCTGTCCATTAGGGAGCCCCTGTTTACTGGGCAGGTGTCATTTTGACATTTATGAATGTCAGAGAACAAATGACTTCATCGCAAGCTGCCAAAGGCCGCAAAGATTTCATTAGAAAGCAATCAGAATTCAGAACATCTTAATACAGGCTGCAGTTTATAAACATACACCAGTGTTTCCAAAACACAGTCCTCAGTTTGTGTCATGGGGTCTGTGGTGTGTCCCCAGCCTTTGAAGGGTGACTTCATCGTCTCTTTGCAGCCTACACAGACGACCTGGGTGCTGTGGGTGGCGCCTGCCTGGAGGACGAGGCCAGTGCCCTGCGCCTGGATGAGGACAGCGAGCACCCGCCCATGATTCTTCGGACTGACTGAACTTGACCTGTGACCTCTGACCCGGGGAGCAGAGAACACTGGCTTCACAGAGGACTTTGTGCATTGCTGCTATGAACTTTGACCTGAGTCGGGGGAGAGGATGGCAGAGACTTTATTAAAAAAAAAAAAAAAAAAAAAAAAAAGATTGTAGTGGTAGTCTAACTCCATAACGCTGAGGACATACATCGTTTTCACTTCAGTGGCTTTTAAATCCTGCTTATGAATTTTAGCTTTTTGTTTGTTTGTTTTCTCTTTTTGCCAAAATTAACTGTTTGGTGAAGCCCGCAAAACCTCCTCGCTTTGCATGCATGAACGTGCCAAGCCAGCATAGGGGAGCTAGAAGCCACTTTCCAGCCACCTGCCGTTGGGTTTTTTAATATCTGTACATAATGCTGAGTGCATAAGGAAGCCGTGGCGTTGTGCACAGTGGGTCTGGTTGTCAAGGCCAGTTCTGCAGTGACAGGCCCAGGGGCTGCCCACCAGGTGTGCTGGGCGGACTTCGGCTGGGGCAGGAGCCCTCTCTCCCTGGGGCCCCACCTGGACCATTTTCCCTCCGTTTTATTTTGTTAATTAAATTCTTTCCAAATTGGATCACTCTGGGATTTCTTCCATGGTGGACTTTTGTTTCTGATCTTGTTTTCCATGTGAATATTGGAGGAGAGCGAGGTTCTTTCTGATACTAAAAACCTTTCTTTCAGGCAGCAAATGAACTTAAAAGGTTGCCTGGACTCCCTGGAGCAAAGGAAAGCGATTTTGTTTGTATAATTAAATGATCTGTTCTTCTACTTTACTCTTCCTGTTGAAAAACTGTGTGTGTTTTTTTTTTTTTTTTAAGGAAAGTTTGTAGCTACTCCTATGCCCAGGAAAGCACAGAATTCAAGTGTGGTGGCCGTCCGAGCTGTCCTTTCTCTGGCCCTGCTGTCTGCAGGGGCTTCCTACCTGTGTGAGAGGTCGTAGCGGGAGACAGCGACAGACAGAAGGCGGCTGGGCCACGTCCTTCACAGGGCGACATGTGCCTTTCTATTTTCATCTTAGAAAATTTCCTCAGCAAACCGATGAGAGATTGTGGTTGCAAGCTTCAGTATTTGCCTCACTTCCCTTTTCCTATTTACGGAATTAAAACAACCTCAAGTACCTCAGACTCTGCATTCCAAACCAAGACACCTAGCAGCCAAAGTGTTGAGGGCATTTAAGTGGAGTTAATGGCAGGAGAGATGGTTTTAGAATCTTTGGAGTGGTGTAAGTTACGGATAGAAGGGAAAAGGCAAAAACTGTATTTACCCTGCCTTTGCAGGCTCGGATTTTTGAACCGAGGAAGGCTGGGACGCCTGTTTCCAGATGGTTGTCATGGTCACACTGGGTGAAGAGCTGGAGGGGAGTTGCCACCTCCGCTGAGCGGCTGCAGTGAAATGCCCCAGTGTTCCTGGGTTGGCTTTACGGCAAACTCCTAAATGCAGGGGACGCTGGAGTCGGACTCAACTACACCGGCTTCCTCACAGCCGCTGGTGTGCGGCACACAGCACATCTGCATTAGGCAGAGGTGCAGGTGGGCTGATTGAACTTTTCCTTCAAACCCTGCGTGTCTGTCCTGGACCTTTGATGAAATGGGATCCCGGTCACGCAGGCTGAGGCGGTGGGGACCACTGAGGCCAGAGCGGGCTATGCTTGAGCAGGGATGAGAAGGGCCGCGGCAGCACGCAGCCTTGACCCACGCCCGCAGCTTGTGGTGCAAGGCCAGAGGGCTCTCTAGAACCTGAGCGTGCACTCCATCTCCTGGGAGGCACGTTTGGCTAGAGTGTGTTCGTGGGGGGAAAAAAGTGCACAAGAGATACGGAACCCTGAGCTAGGGTTCCCCATCACCAAAGAGAGCTGCATTTCCAGTTCTGTGTTAAAGTGCCGTTGGTTCTGGTGCCTGCCTGTCGTGAGGATTTGGAGACTCGAATCTCCTTTGCCAGGTCCCTTTTGTCTGTCTTTGGGATTGGTAGTACTAGAAGATGCGGGGAATTCTCTTCCTCGCGCAGCCTCGGCTTCCCACACTGTAAGATGAGGCAGTTGCAGAGGAGGCCTCGGATGTCCTGTGACCCTCGGCCCACACTCCCCCTCGGGTGGCCCAGGCAGGGCTGGCTGGGTGCTTGCCATGCAGACCACAGGAAGCCCTGTGCTTGCCTGGGTCAGAGCTAAGCCGTGCGCTCTAAAGAAGGGAGGAGGACTGCAGATTCTTGGTCAAGAAGAATGAAGAGGATGTCTATGTTTGCTGAGCAGCCATTGTGGAGGGTTACCCGCCTCCACTTTGCTGTTGCCCGTTTCACTCCCACCAGCTCCTCTTCCTCTGCTGGAACCCATGAGTCCCAGCCTCACTGGCGGCCTCAGACGTGCTTGGGAGTGACGGGGACAGAGAGAGGCCGCTGAGATGCCCTTTAGAACTCTCTGCTGCGCCAGAGACCCAGATGGAGAGGGACCCTGAACCAAACAGAACGTGTACTAATTTGCCGAACTCCAAACTGTACACTCATATTCATTTTTAAATTATATTTTTCCAGACTTCAAAAAGGACAATGAGGGTGGGGGATAGGAAACAAAACCTGTAAACGTTGTGAATGGGCTCAGTGGACTCTGGGACCAAACCTGTAATCTCCAAAACAATGGGACCAAGAGCTGCATAGAACCTGGAGTCAAAAAGAACTGCTTCAGTCCCCGCTGTACCGCCTGCCTAGCTGTGGGAGTGGGCAGGGTGCCTGGGAGCCCACATTTTCTGGACTGTTCGCGGGACTCATCCCTACCTCACAGGGCTGTTGTGAGGTGTTGTGTGACTGCGTGTCCTGCAAACGCCCAACTCAGTGCCCAGCCGGCGGTGGGCACCCAATAAACGCTACAACATAAATGTGTCTTCTGCAATTAAACACGATTTTTATTCGGTTCTGGTGTTTGAATAAAGAGCCAGGAGGGAGGGAGGTGACAATACGGGTTAAGAAGTGTAATTCAGAGGCCGGGCATGGTGGCTCACACATCTAATCCCAGTACTTTGGGAGGCCAAGGTGGGCGGATCACTTGAGGTCGGGAGTTCGAGACCAGCCTGGCCAACATGGCGAAACCCCGTTTCTACTAAAAATACAAAAATTAGCTGGGGGTGGTGGCGCATGCCTGTAATCCCAGCTACTCGGGAGGCTGAAGCAGGAGAATCACTTGAACCTGGGAGGCAGAGGTTGCCATGAGCTGAGATTGCATCACTGCACTGCAGCCTGGAGGACAGAGCAAGACTCTCTGAAAAAAAAAGTGTAATTCACATGGAGATTACACGTGGGTCTCTTTCATCCCTGCCTTTTCTCTTAACACCAAGCTTAACAGGCAGGTGGTGCAAGCTGGTCTGGGAGGTGGCGGGCACCCTGGAACAGCAGGCCCTGCCCCTGTCAGGAGACCCAGGAGCTCCATGGCTGCCGCTCCCTGCCACAGAGAGAATTGGGTGACTCTTCCCACGCACGGTTTCATTTGGAGAGGAGAGTCTTCCTGCCTCCACAGCCAGCAGCAGGTCCCACGTGTAAAAGGCCGGGAGTGCTTTGGCCACAGCTTAGCCAAGGAAATGGGACGAGGGGTGGCAGAAAACACATTCCTGACTCATCCCTGTTGCTCATCCGGTTTTTCTGGTTTAGTTTTTCATTTTTGGGTTTTTGTTTTTTTGAGACGGAGTCTTGTTCTGTCGCCCAGGCTGGAGTGCAGTGGCACAATCTCAGCTCACTGCAACTTGCATTTCCTGGGTTCAAGCAATTCTCCCTCAGCCTCTTAAGCACCTGGGACTACAGGCATGCACCACCACGTCCGGCTAATTTTTGTATTTTTAGTAGACACCGGATTTCACCATGTTGTCCAGGCTGGTCTCAAACTCCTGACCTCAAGTGATCCACCCAACTCGGCCTCCCAAAGTGCTGGGATTACAGCCGTGAGCCACCTCGCCTGGCTGCTCTTGGTTTTCATAACCACATTGGCAAAGGGTGAGGATGGGCCAGGCTTCCTGTTTCGTGTGTCCCCTGCCCTACATCTTTGTATACCAGACCTTTGCATGCAGGGAATGACCGAGTCACTTGTTTGAAATGTACGTGAGGTTGCTCATGCCTGTAATCCCAACAATTTGGGAGGCAGAAGCGGGCAGATCACCTGAGGTCAGGCGTTCGAGACCAGCCTGACCAACATGGTGAAACCCCGTCTCTACTAAAAATACAAAAATTAGCTGAGTGTGGTGACGCATGCCTGTAGTCCCAGATACTCAGGAGGCTGAGGCAGGAGAATCGCTTGAATCCAGGAGGCAGAGTTTGCAGTGAACGGAGATCATTCCACTGCACTCTAGCCTGGGGGACAGAGCATGGCTCTGTCTCAAAAAAAAAAAAGAGGCCCGGCGCGGTGGCTTAAGCCTGTAATCCCAGCACTTTGGGAGGCCGACACGGGCGGATCACGAGGTCAGGAGATCGAGACCACCCTGGCTAACACGGTGAAACCCCATCTCTACTAAAAAATACAAAAAAAAAAACTAGCCGGGCGTGGTGGCACCGCCTGTAGTCCCAGCTACTCGGGAGGCTGAGGCAGGAGAATGGCAGGAACCCGGGCAGCGGAGCTTGCAGTGAGCCGAGATCCGGCCACTGCACTCCAGCGTGGGCAACAGAGCGAGACTCCGTCTCGAAAAAATTTAAAAAATTTGGCCGGGCGCGGTGGCTCAAGCCTGTAATCCCAGCACTTTGGGAGGCCGAGACAGGCGGATCACGAGGTCGGGAGATCGAGACCATCCTGGCTAACACGGTGAAACCCCGTCTCTACAAAAAAAATACAAAAAACTAGCCGGGCGAGGTGGCGGGCGCCTGTAGTCCCAGCTACTCGGGAGGCTGAGGCAGGAGAATGGCGTAAACCCGGGAGGCGGAGCTTGCAGTGAGCTGAGATCCAGCCACTGCACTCCAGCCTGGGCGACAGAGCAAGACTCCGTCTCAAAAAAAAAAAAAAAAAAAGAAAAAATTTAAAAAATTTAAAAAAAAAAAAAAAAGAAAAATGAAATCTTTCTAAGGTTCAGAATGTGAAGAGACTGTCTTGATCCCTCACTTCCACATCGTTCCTATAGTTAGTTATAATGTAAATAGATTCCTCCTTTTTTTGAGACGGAGTCTCACTCTGTTGCCCGGGCTGGAGTACAGTGGTGCGATCTCAACTCACTGCAAGCTCTGCCTCCCGGGTTCACGCCATTCTCCTGCCTCAGCTTCCTGAGTAGCTGGGACTACAGGTGCCTGCCCTCATGCCTGGCTAATTTTTTGTATTTTTAGTAGAGACGGGATTTCACTGTGTTAGCCAGGATGGTCTCGATCTCCTGACTTCGTGATCCGGCCGCCTCGGCCTCCCAAAGTGCTGGGATTACAGGCGTGAGCCACCACGCCCGGCCTGATTCCTCTTAACACTTCATTTTAGGTGAAGCTGTTGTTGGTGCTGCCAGTGTGCGTGCATGTGTGTGTCTGTGAGTGTGTGTGTGTGCGCGCCTGCCTGAGCTTCAGGTAAACATACTGATTACATTCCCCCACCAAATCTGACTGAAAGCCCATTGCTATCAGCATTTTATAACACGTTAAAGAATTGGACATGGTGGCTCACACCTATAATCCCAGCTTCTTGGGAGGCCGAGGCAGGAGGATCGCTTGAGGCCAGCAATTTGAGGTCAGTCTGAACCACACAGCAAGACCCCCTCTCTTAAAACCGGTATTCTGGGTTATTTTTGTTGTTGTTGTTGTTCATTGCCTACTCACAGGCTGAACATCTCATTTGTTTTTGTTTGTTCGGTTTGTTTTGTTTCTGAGACAGAGTCTCACTCTATCGCCCAGGCTGGAGTGCAGTGGCGCCATCTCGGCTCACTGCAACCTCTGCCTCCCGGGTTCAAGCGATTCTCCTGCCTCAGCCTCCCGAGTAGCTGGGATTACAGGCACCGCCACCACGCCCGACTAATTTTTGTACTTTTAGTAGAGAGGGGATTTCACCACGTTGGTCAGGCTGGTCTCGAATTCCTGACCTCATGATCCACCCGCCGCGGCCTCCCGAAGTGCTGGGATTACAGCGTGAGCCACCACGCCCAGCCTTAAACATCTAATTTGTACCAAATTGCCCTATAATTCTACCTAGAATATTACAGCAAAATGCCAGAGGCCTGACTCAAATCTTTTAAAGAAACCCGACCCTCCCAGGATGGGTGGCATCACACAGGCGAGCCCGTCCAGGTGTCCCCGCAGCTGAGTAATGGTGTCGGTGGAACAGCTGGCCTGCTTGTGCACGGGCCGGGACATGGTGGACTTGTTCCGCCTGCGTTCTTGCCGGACCATGTTTGGATTAGCATATGAGTTTAAACACAGTGCTGACGTGGCAGTTCTTTCAGAAGCACATCCTTCTCTGAGCCGAACTGCTTCACCACGCACTTCCTTCTGGCTTGGGGAGTTTTTGTTTTGTTTTGTTTTGTTTTTTGAGACGGAGTCTCGCTCTATCCCCCGGGCTGGAGTGCAGTGGCCGGATCGCAGCTCACTGCAAGCTCCGCCTCCTGGGTTTACACCATTCTCCTGCCTCAGCCTCCCGAGTAGCTGGGACTACAGGCCCCGCCACCTCACCCGGCTAGTTTTTTGTATTTTTTAGTATATACGGGGTTTCACCGTGTTAGCCAGGATGGTCTCGATCTCCTGACCTCGTGATCTGCCCGTCTCGGCCTCCCAAAGTGCTGGGATTACAGGCTTGAGCCACCGCGCCCGGCAGCATGGGGAGTTCTTTTACATCAAAGGCCAAGCCTCATGTGTTTCAGTCTTGCCCATCTCCGTGGGGCCTGTGGGGCGTTGGTCGGCGTGGAGTCTTCACAGCGGACTGTCCGGGTTGGCGGTTCTCGCATCGGGGCTTCTCACAGCCACCGTCTGTCTGAGCAGACGCTGAGCATCATGTCATCCCTCGGACACACACAAGACTCCACTATTCCATGTGCTGATTTCTGTTTCTGTTCCTCCTTCTGCTTCTAATTTTATTTATTTTATTTATTTATTTTTTTTGAGATGGAGTCTCGCTGTCGCCCAGGCTGGAGTGCAACGACGTGATCTCGGTTCACTGCAACCTCCGCCTCTCAGGTTCAAGCAGTTCTCCTGCCTCAGCCTCGGGAGTAGCTGGGATTACAGGCGCACACCACCAAGCCTGGCTAATTTTGCATGTTTACATAGAGATGAGGTTCCACCATGTTTCCGAGGCTGTTCTCAAACTCCTGGCGTTGGCCAGGTGAAGTGACTCATGCCTGTAATCCCAGCACTTTGGGAGGCCGAGGTGGGCAGATCACCTGAGGTCAGGAGGTCAAGACCAACCTGGCCAATATGGTGAAACCCCGTCTCTACTAAAAATACAAAAATACAAAAAAAAAAAAATTAGTCGGACGTGGTGGTGTGCGCCTGTAGTCCCAGCTACTCGGGAGGGTGAGGCAGAAGAATCACTTGAACCTGGGAGACGGAGGTTGTAGTGAGTCGAGATGGTGCCACTGCACTCCAGCCTGGGCGACAGAGCAAGACTCTGTCTCAAAAAAAAAAAAAAAAAAAAAAAAAAACCTCCTGACTCAGGTGATCCACCCGACTTGACCTCCCGAAGTGTTAAGATGACAGGCCTGAGCCACCGCGCCCAGCCCCGTTGCTGCTTTCAGAAGTGGCTTTTTCTTCCTATGTGGCATTACTTTTTAGTGGGTCAGGGTAGAAATGCGCTTGGGCTCCCCGCAATAGCAAAGCACCTTTCCTCAGGGGAATCTGAAGACCGGGGGACGCGGGGAGCAGAACGTGGCTTTTCCCTGCCTTTCCTCTCCCTCGGGGAGGTTCCCTCAGCGCTCTCCTCTTGACCTTCCTTGGTGCGTTTAGTGCTGAGCCTGTGCCTGAGCCTGGGGACCTGCCTGGGAGAGTTCAGACCGAAGTCCACCGAGGGCCAGCCGCAGAATGGTAGGGCCGGGGAACCGGCTTCCTTGCGCACACAACTCTGTCTGCAGGGCGCGGATCTGCAGGGATGAAGGAGCTCGGTATGAGGAGGCAGGGTGCATGTGAAGTCGAGAACCTTCTGAACTCCGCCACCAGCTTTGGAAATAACGGCTGGGATTTCCTGCTTAAACCTGCATTCCAGAGCACACGGGTACTAGCCGAAGCTCTGAGTAAAATGAAACAGGCTCTGAAGGAAGCCCTGGAGCCTCCTGCCGCCTGCCCTCTCCATTCAGTCCTGCAGTGACTCAGGAATGGCGTGGGTGGGAGGACAAGTAACTTTTCTTTTTTTTTTTTTTTTTTTTTTTGAGACGGAGTCTCGCTCTGTCGCCCAGGCTGGAGTGCAGTGGCCAGATCTCAGCTCACTGCAAGCTCTGCCTCCCGGGTTCACGCCATTCTCCTGCCTCAGCCTCCCGAGTAGCTGGGACCACAGGCGCCGCCACCTCGCCCGGCTAATTTTTTGTGTTTTTAGTAGAGACGGGGTTTCGCCGTGTTAGCCAGGATGGTCTCGATCTCCTGACCTTGTGATCCGCCCGTCTTGGCCTCCCAAAGTGCTGGGATTACAGGCTTGAGCCACCGCGCCCGGCCAGGACAAGTAACTTTTCAAGCCAAGCACCCGGCGGGCGCAGTGGCTCAGGCCTGTAATCCCAGCACTTCGGGAAGCCGAGGCAGGCAGATCACGAGGTCAGGGGTTTGACACCATCCTGGCTAACACGGTGAAACCCCGTATCTACTAAAAATGCAAGAAACTGGCTGAGCGTGGTGGCGCGCGCCTGTAATCCCAGCTACTCGGGAGGCTGAGGCAGGACAATGGCGTGAACCCGGGAGGCGGAGGTTGCAGTGAGCCAAGATCGTGCCACTGCGCTCCAGCCTGGGCGACAGAGACTCCATCTCAAAAAAAATTAAAAAAAAAAAAAAAAAAAAAAAGCCGAGCATCCACCTCCCGTTTATATTCATCCAGCTGCTGCCGCCGGCTTCCTGAGCTTGTCCTTGTTCATCCCAGGCATGTGGGGAGGATTCTCCTTGGTGGAAATGTCGGGGCACCTCCATTGTCACTCCATGTGCCCCTGAGGAAGGACGGAACCGAAAGTGGCTGCGGGGTGGTGCTTGGCTGGGGCAAGGCCGCTGGAGGTCTCTGTCGCTGTGTCACCCTGGGCCACCTTCTTCTAAGGGACCCTTTCCTCATGTCTGTCCTGTCGGGAGGCTGGGCAGGGTCGGGAAATGGAAGCCTGATGGTTCACCTGCCCGGTCTGATGCCCAGGACGTCTGTCCCGCTGCCCTCGGGCAGGCCTCCAGCTCCTCCCGCATGTGGTGGCAAGATGCCATGCTCTTCTCTTCTGCAGCAGCTGTGTACCTTTCCAAATTAAAAAATGCCGGTATCTAGCCTGGCGCAGTGGTGGCTGAGGCCTGTAATCTCAGCACTTTGGGAGGCCGAGGTGGGAGGATCACCTGAGGTCAGAAGTTCGAGGCCAGCCTGGCCAACATGGTGAAACCCCGTCTCTACAAAAAATACAAAAGTTAGCCGGGGGTGGTGGCACATGCCTGTAGTCGAAGCCACTGGAGAGGCTGAGGCAGGAGAATCAGTTAAACTCGGGAGGTAGAGGTTACAGTGTGCCGAGATGGTGCCACCGCACTCCAGCCTGGATGACAGAGTGAGACTGTCTCAAAAAAAAGTAAATAGCCGCCTGTAATCCCAGCACTTTGGGAGGCCGAGGCAGGCAGATCACGAGGTCAGGAGATCGAGACCATCCTGGCTAACATGCTGAAACCCCATATATACTAAAAAAAGACAAAAAAATTAGCCGGGTGTGGTGGCGGGCGCCTGTAGTCCCAGCTGCTCAGGAGGCTGAGGCAGGAGAATGGCGTGAACCCGGGAGGCGGAGCTTGCAGTGAGCCAAGATCACGCCACTGCACTCCAGCCCTGGGTGACAGAGGGAGACTCCATCTCAAAAAAAAAAAAAAAAAAAAAAAAAAAAAATTAGCCAGTTGTGCTGATATGCCCAGCTACTCAGGAGGCTGAGACAGGAAGATCACTTAAGGCCAGGAGTTCGAGACCAGCCTGGGCAACAGTTTGAGACCGCCCCCCCTCCCACCTCCCGCAGCCTCTACCAAAAAATAATAATAATATTCTAGTTTACAAGCATGCTACAGTTACAAACTCTTCCTTGGTAAGATTTTCCTTCCCAGAGCGCTGTTGTCAGACTCCTGGAGCTGCTGCAGCCCTGCGAGCTGGGTAGACAAGGGAGGCAGGCCGGACCAGGTGAGCTCCGCTGCACCCCTCCCCACCCCCGCCCTGCCTTTCCTGTGCCTCTCTGGACCCTAACACTGCCAGAGATGGAGAGACCATCAGGAGCCCTCGCCTGAGTCTCCTCCCAACACCGAGCTCTGGGGAGGGTGGATAGGTTTCCTCACAACCACTAGGTGGCGGAAGTCTCTCAGCTATGCAGACATCTGCGGGGCTGGTGGGCTGACAAGATGGGGGTGCCCTGGTCAGACTGTGTCCTTGGGGGCTGGGCGGTCGCACCGGGAGCTCCACCAGTGCACTAGTTTGAATGAACTCCCAATGCAAAAATGGCAAAAGGTGGCCGTGGAGAAACCTGGCTTCCTCTGACCAGGGGAATTTCACTGTTCTTGTTACCGCCTGTGGATGAGCGTGGGTCTGGAGGGCGCCTCTGCCTCTGGGGAGAGGGTGACCTTGCCACAATGGCGCTCCATTCCAGCGGCAGCTCCCTCCCCCGTCTGTAGCCCCGCGGCCTCCTGACAGCCTGCCTTCTTATTGGCCACCGCTCCCCTCTCAACGACCTGTTTCCCAATCATGCCATTCCCCCCAAGGGAGAGCCAATTCATCACTATTTAAAATGGTGAATCGAAAAAGCCGGTCAGGCCGGGCACGGTGGCTCACGCCTGTAATCCCAGCACTTTGGGAGGCTGAGGTGGACGGACCACCCGAGGTCAGGAGTTTGAGACCAGCCTGGCCAACATGGTGAAACCCCGTCTCTACTAAAAGTACAAAAATTAACTGGGTGTGGTGGCAGCCACCTGTAATCCCAGCTACTCAGGAGGCTGAGGCAGAACACTTGCTTGAACCTGGGAGGCGGAGGTTGCAGTGAGCCAAGATTGCGCCATTGCATTCCAGCCTGGGCGACAGAGTGACAGTGCATGTCAAGAAGAAGAAAAGAAGAAGAAGGAGAAGAAGGAGAAGGGGAAGAAGAGGAAGAAGGAGAAGAAGGAGAAGAGGAAGAAGAGGAAGGAGAAGAAGGAGAAGAAGGCGAAGAGGGAGAAGAAGGAGAAGAAGGGGGAAGAGGGGGAAGAGGAGTAGGAAGAAGAGGAAGAGGAAACGGAGAAGAAGAAGAAGAAGAAGAAGAAGAAGAAGAAGAAGAAGAAGAAGAAGAAGAAGAAGAAGAAGAAGGAGAAGAAGAAGAAGAAGAAGAAGAAGAAGAAGAAGAAGAAGAAGAAGAAGAAGAAGAAGAAGAAGAAGAAGAAGAAGAAGAAGAAGAAGGAGGAGGAGGAGGAGGAGGAGGAGAAGGGGAAGGGGAAGGGGAAAAAGAAGGAAGAAGAAGGAAGAAGAAGGAAGAAGAAGAAGAAGGAAGAAGAAAGCTGGTCAGATCTAGGGAGAGCGACCAGAGCATCACCCCCAGCCGGCTTGACTCTGAGCTCCTGACCTCAGCCTTGAGACAGAGGCTCTCCCGACACGCACACACATGAACACACACACACACCGCACCAGCAAACGCTCTCTTCTTTGAAGCAGGCACTGTGTAGTCTGATATGTCCCCGGGGAAGGAGGGCGGCCAAGCAGAGACAGCTCCTTGGAGAGCCTGAGGAGGGAGCTGTCCAGCACCTCAGGACAGAGAAAGTGCTGGAGAGGCCCTCGGCTTCCCTGCATCCCATGGAGATAACAGCAGGTACCAGGTACCGGGAGTGAAGTTAGATCAGTGGGTGTAAACCATAAGACTCTGCCCAGGCAAGACATGGTCCTTTCTCTCTTTTCTTTCCCTCCCTCCCTTCCCTCCCTCCCTCCTTCCTTTTCTCTTTTCTTTTCTTTTCTTTTTTTTTTGAGACAGAGTCTTACTCTGTCACCCAGGCTGGAGTGCAGTGGTGCAATCTCAGCTCACTACAACTTCTGCCTCCCAGGTTCCAGTGATTCTCCTGCCTCAGCCTCCTGAGTATCTGGGATTACAGGCACATGCCACCACATCTGGGTAATTTTTGTACTTTTAGTAGAGACAAGGTTTCGCCATGTTGGCCAGGCTGGTCTCAAACTCCTGACCTCAGGTGATCCTCCCACCTCGGCCTCCCAAAGTGCTGGGATTACAGGCGTGAGCCACCCGCCCGACCTCATTCTTTCTTTTATCTTTTAGAGTTCAGGTCTCACTCTGTCACCCAGGCTGGAGCGCAGTGGTGTGATCACAGTTCACTGCAGCCTCAACCTCCTGGGCTCAAGTGATCCTCCCACCTCAGTCTCCCAAGTAGCTGGGACTCCTGGTGCACACTACCATGCCTTTTTATAGAGACAGGGTCTCAGTACATTGCCCAGGCTGGTCTTGAACTCCTGGGCTCAAGCAATCCTCCTACCTCAGCTTCCCAAAGTGCTGGGGATACAGTCATGAGGCACCGCACGCAACCACCTACTCATTCTAAGACCATTCCTTCCCTGTGGTGGCATTTCTGAAATTGGAGTGTTAGGGGCTGGGCACGGTGGCTCACGCCTGTAATCCCAGCACTTTGGGAGGCCAAGGCAGGTGGATAATTTGAGGCCAGGAGTTCAAGACCAGACTGGCCAACGTGGCAAAACCCCATCTCCTTTAAAAAATACAAAAATTAACCAGGCTTGGTGGTGCACGCCTGTAATCCCAGTTATTTGGGAGGCTGAGGCATGAGAATCTGGGAAGCGGAGGTTGCAGTGAGCCAGGATCGCGCCCCTACACTCCAGCCTGGGCGACAGAGTGAGACTCTGTCTCAAAAAAAAAAAAAAAAAAAAAAAAAAAAAAAAAAGAAGGAAAAGAAAAGAAGAAAAGAAAAAAAGAAATTGGAGTGTTTCACAGTCCAGGGTCATTAATTTGGCCACCTGTCCCCTGGAAATCCGTAACTAAGTGACGTCTTAGAATGAAGGAAACACCTCATGGTGTGCACAGTGACCCGTTGGCTTCAGGGCACGTTGTTCACAAAACACCCCTCCCCAAATAGAAGACCCTCCCTGGGCAAGGTAACTCATCCCAGCTGGTGGCACTGGGCAGGACAGGGCTCAGTTGCTCCTGGCAGAGGCTGAAGGAGCAGGGCCGGGGGAGGCCCCCGCTGTCCTTGTCTGAAGAGCCAGGATCTGCACAGCTCCCCACCCTCAGCCACCCCCGCCCCGACCCTGGCTTCCCTGGGCCCCTTCTGAGATGCAGAGATGCATGCTGGGATTGGCCACCTTCCACCCCCCAGCCCAGACCATGGCACCATGCCCCAGGCTGCCTGCAGCCCCTCTTCTTGACAGACTTGCAGCCACGTCCCTGCAGCCTCCTTGGTGCTGACAAATGGCCCCCAAGAGGGTGCCTGGCCACTGCCCCAGAACCTGCCATGGGCCCCGCATCCTGGCCGCTGGCCAACTCCATCATTTATGTCCCTGTTGACCTTAGTGGGAGCCCCCAGGCTGCTCCATTCCGTCCTGAAACCTACAGCAATACAGAACATCACTGTGGCTGGCAGAGTCACCCCGTTTGCTTCAGGTGGTCACCGCAGGCAGGCCTGAGGGCTGTGGCTGCCGCGCTGCCGGTGAAGGAGAAAAACCCACAATTTGTTCAGACGAGCTCCTTTGCTTAAGGCTCTGGGAGGCATCTTTTCTGGTTATTTTCAGCTTTCTCCTCCTTTTGAGGAAGTTCAAGGGATCAGCTCTTGTCCCCACCCCCTGACTCCAGGGGTCAGACTGTGTCAGGGTGCTAGGGGTCCCTTAAGACCAGGGTGCTGGTCTTAAGGAGGCACCCCCAAATCTGGAGGAGCCGCCGGGCTGGCTTCTGGAAAGATGAAGACACGTAGGGCTGTGCCCCCATCACAGGGCAGTTTCCCTCAGAGAAGGCTTTGGGGCTTCGGAGCAGGGGACCCTCCCCAGGCCCTGTGTCCTCCAGTGTCCTCCAGAAGGACTTGGATGGGGTCATCGAGGAGAGAGAGCTCGTCCTGCACAGCAGCAAGTGGCTCTGTTCACAAACTGTCCCTGCCCCTAGCTGGGCATAGCAGCATGCGCCTGTAGTCCCAGCTACTGGGGAGGCTGAGGTGGGAGGATCACTTGAGCCCAGGGGCTCGATTGAGGCTGCAGTGAGCTATGATCACACCACCGCATTCCAACCTGGGGGATAGAGTGAGACCCTGTCTCGAAACAAAAACAAAAACAAAAACAAAAAACAACAACAACAACAAAACAGTCCTTGGCCAGGCACAGAGGCTCATGCCTGTAATCCCAGCACTTTGGGAGGCCAAGGCGGGTGGATCATCTGAGGTCAGGAGTTTGAGACCAGCCTGGACAACATGGCAAAACCCCATCTCTACTAAAAATAGAAAAATTAGCAGGGCGTGGTGGCGGGCACCTATAGTCCCAGCTACTCGGGAGGCTGAGGCAGGAGAATCGCTTGAACCTGGGAGATGGAGGTTGTGGTGAGCTGAGATGATGCCACTGCACTCCAACCTGGGCAACAGAGCGAGACATTATCTAAAAAAAAAAAAAAAAAGAAAGAAAGAAAAGAAAAAGAAAAAAAGAAAAGAGAAGACAGATCACCTGTGATTGCCAGTGCCAGAGCTAACCTGGGGTTAACACCGCCGTGTGTTTCCTTCTGGTGACTTTTCTAACAGAGACATCCTGTTAGGAGCTGATTTATTTCCATTAGTATGTAGCCCCACAGTGATTCTATGTTCTCCCTGCATCACTAATGGGAACCTTTTTATTCCAATCCCAAAATTGGAATCCATTGTCTGACAATGGATTTGTGTGTTGGACAAAAGAGACTGCCTAGAAAGGGTGCGTGCTGAGTGATAGGAATGTAGGAGGTACTCGAGAGGCTTGAGACGGGCCGGGCGCAGTGGCTCACGCCTGTAATCCCAGCACTTCGGGAGGCCAAGGCAAATGGATCATTTGAGGTCAGGAGATTGAGACCAGCCCGGCTAACAGGGTGAAACTCCGTCTCTACTAAAAATACAAAAATTAGAGGCCAGGCGCGGTGGCTCACGCCTGTAATCCCAGCACTTTGGGAGGCTGAGCGGGGCAGATCACGAGGTCAGGAGATTGAGACCATCCTGGCTAACATGGTGAAACCCCGTCTCTACTAAAAAATACAAAAAAATTAGCCAGGCCTGGTGGCGGGCACCTGTAGTCCCAGCTACTCGGGAAGCTGAGGCAGGAGAATGGCGTGAACCCGGGAGGCAGAGCTTGCAGTGAGCCAAGATCATGCCACTGCATTCCAGCCTGGGCAACAGAGCGAGACTCTGTCTCAAAAAAAAAAAAAAAAATAGAAAGGCGTGGTGGTAGATGCCATTAGTCCCAGCTACTCAGGAGGCTGAGGCAGGAGAATCGCCTGAGCCCCAGAGGCGGAGGTTGCAGTGAGCCAAGATTGCGCCACTGCACTCCAGCCGGGCAACACAGCAAGACTATCTCAAAAATAAATAAATAAAAAGAAAAAAGAAAGGCTTGAGACCACAGAGCAGGGTGTCTGAATGCAAGACCGTGCCCACCCCACCGGGAAGCATGGAGGATGGCATGGAGCCGGGGTGGCATGTTCAGTTGCATGCACGTGTGCACATGTGTGTAGATGTGTGTGATTCCTGTGCATGCAGTGTTGGAAAGATCACTGGCCTTTGTCCCAGACCAGGATTCCAGCATGGGCTCTATGGGGCCGTGTGGCTGCGGATGGTTGGATGCGGAAGCCGAGTAGGCTATGTCCTGCATTATGTGGCCATTGCACTAATGTCTGTGGAGTCATCACAGGTCCTGATCATTGGAGACATTGGATGTTTTTTGTTTGTTTATTATTGTGTATTTATTTATTTATTTATTTTTGAGATGGGGTTTTGCTCTTGTCCCCCAGGATGGAGTGCAATGGTGCGATCTCAGCTCATTGCAACCTCCGCCTCCCAGGTTCAAGCGATTTTCCTGCCTCAGTCTTCTGAGTAGCTGGGATTACAGGCACCCGCCATCATGCCCAGCTGATATTTTTTGTATTTTTAGTAGAAACAGGGTTTCACCATGTTGGCCAGGCTGGTCTCGAACTCCTGACCTCAGGTGATCCACCCGCCTTGGCCTCCCAAAGTGCTGGGATTACAGGCATGAGCCACCACGCCCAGCCTGTTTTTTGTTTACTTATTTATTTGTTTGTTTGTTTGTTTTAGACAGGGCCTCGTTCTGTCACCCAGGCTGGAATGCAGCAGCACAATCATAGCTCACTGCAGCCTCAACCTCCTGGGCAAGCAGTCCTCCCACCTCTGCCTCCTGAGTAGCTGGGACTACTGGTGTGCACCACCAGCCCTGGCTAATTTTTTTAAATTTTTTAGAGACGGGGCATCTCCCTATGTTGCTGAGGTTGGTCTTGCACTCCTGGCCTCCAGCGATCCTCCTACCTTGGCCTCCCAAAGTGCTGGGATTAACAGGCTTGAGCCACTGCACCCAGCCCTGCCAGTATATGTTTTAAAGGGCACACTGTGTTGTTCCTCCCCACCCTATCCCTGCCTGGAGAGGTGCTTCCTCTCTCTGGCCACCCTGCAGTTTGTCCCGAGTCTTCCCTCCTGCACAGGCGGGGAAGCCCTTCAAGGTCCATTCCACAGTTTCTTAACCATGGGACACTTTACGATCCACAGATATTTGACAGGACCCATGAATGGATGAAGGAAATGAAAGACTTTTCGTCCATTTTTGCAGACACAGTCACAGGATCCTAGAGGATGTATTTAGAATATGACATCTGAATATAATTTTCTCCTGGGTTTTTCAGAAAATTCCCATCATCTGCCATGCAGAACTGTTTAAACCCAGTTTGCTCATGCAAACTCTGAACTCACTGTTCTCACAGCCTCCCGAAGCCTGACCCTATCAGGCTCTCCCCTGTCTTTTTGATCAAGATTGCTCGTTTGATTTTGAACACAGTCATTGCCCAGGGAACCTGGCGATTTTCTCTCTCTTCCATTTAGGCCGACACCTTCCTTACTGCAGAAATAGGCCTTGGGGGTGCTTGCTGCCCTGTGAGAGCCCTGCCGTGCCCCGCAGCTATACTGTGTTTATTTATTATTTATTTATTTATTTTGAGACGGAGTCTCCCACTCTCTTGCCAGGTTGGAGTACAGTGGCGCAACCTCGGCTCACCGCGACCTCTGCCTCCCAGGTTCAAGCAATTCTCCTGCCTTAGCCTCCCGAGTAGCTGAGATTACAGGCGCGCACCACCATCCCCAGCTGATTTTTATATTTTTACTAGAGACAAGGTTTTACTATGTTGGCCAGCCTGGTCTCAAATTCCTGACCTCAAGTGAACCGCTCACCTCGGCCTCCCAAAGTGCTGGGATTATAGTCATGAACCACAGCGCCCAGCCAGCTTCACTGTGTTAGCTAGGTCTTCAGGGACCACCCCCATCATTGGTATATTCCTTCTTAGCGGTTAGCAACTCAAATACACAGCCTACTGCCCCCTGACAAGGAGAGTGTGTGAACCAGGAAGACAGCCTTGGCTCCTCTGTCCTGTGTTCAAGTCTCCAACGATGACCAAGAGGAAGAGGAGGTGGCAAAGTGACAAGAGCAAAAGCACCAATACTTGGAATTTGGCCATTTCTGGACATCAAGCAGTAAACAGTTCAAAAACTTCAAGTGCAGACCAGGTATGGCGGCTCACACCTGTAATTTCAGCGCTGTGGTAGCGGAGGCGGGATGATCACTTGAGGCTAGAAGTTTGAGACCAGCCTGGGCAACATAGCGATACCTCATCTCTACAAAAAATACAAAAATTGGCCGGGCGCGGTGGCTCAAGCCTGTAATCCCAGCACTTTGGGAGGCCGAGACGGGCGGATCACGAGGTCAGGAGATCGAGACCATCCTGGCTAACACGGTGAAACCCCGTCTCTACTAAAAATACAAAAAACTAGCCGGGCGAGGTGGCGGGTGCCTGTAGTCCCAGCTACTCAGGAGGTTGAGGCAGGAGAATGGTGTAAACCCGGGAGGCGGAGGTTGCAGTGAGCTGAGATCCGGCCACTGCAGTCCAGCCTGGGTAATAGAGCGAGACTCCGTCTCAAAAAAAAAAAAAAAAAAAAATACAAAAATTAGCCGGGCATGGTGGTGCACGCCTGTAGTCTCAGCTACTCGGGAAGCTGAGGCAGAAGGATTGCTTAAGCCAAAGATTTCGAGGCTGGAGTGAGCTGTGATGGTACCACAATGAGACTCTGTCTCTATTTTTTTTTTTTTTTTTGGAGATAAGAGTTTGGGTCTGTCGCCCATGCTGGGGTACAGTGGCATGATCTCAGCTCACTGCAACCTCTGCCTCCTGGGTTCAAGCGATTCTCCTGCCTCATCTTTCCGAGTACCTGGTACTACAGGTACGTACCACTACGCCCGGCTAATTTTTTTGTATTTTTATAATTTTAGTAGAGACAGAGTTTCACTATGTTGGCCAGGCTGGTCTCGAACTCCTGACCTCAAGGAATCCACCCACCTCAGCCTCCCAAAGTGCTGGGATAACAGGTGTGAGCTACCGTGCTCGACGAATAAAGCCTTTTTTTTTTTTTTTTTTTTTTTTAAAGACAGGTTCTCACTCTGTCACCCAGGCTGGAGTACAATGTTTCGATCCCAGCTCCCGGCAACCTCTGCCTCCTGGGACTAAGTGATTCTTATGCCTCAGTCTCCCAAGTAGCTGGGACTACAGGTGTGTGCCACCACACCCGGCTAATTTTTGTACTTTTAGTAGAGACAGGGTTTCACCATGTTGGCCAGGCTAGTCTCCAACTCCTGAGTTCAAGTGATCTACCAGCCTCAGCTTCCCAAAGTGTTGGGATTATAGGCGTGAGCCACCGCGCTAGGCCTAAAGAAAGCCATTTTGAAAAGAGAGAGCGAGTAGGGAAGGAACACACTTCCTGGCCTCGGTCCTGCTTGGAGAGGATTATCCTAGAGTCAGCGGAGCAGGGCCCCCCTCCGAATCCGCTGAGTCAGCAGATGATGCTGAGTTCCAGCCTTTCCCCAGGAGGAGGAGGAGGGGCCACTGCGAAACTGATCATGCAGATCCCGGTGGGCGGCCTGGAGTCCTTGAGCTACAGGGCCCAGGTGCTTCCCCACCGTGACCATGGCCAAGGCGCACCTGGGTGGTGGGGGCCGAGGCAGCTGCAGCCACGATAACAGCTGCTCCCAGGAGACCCTGTCTCCCGGGCAGCCACAGTATCTATCCGACAGTTCCCATTCTGTAAGGCCCAGGCTGGATCAATGCAGACAGTCCATCTCATTTATCATTCACTTAAGTACCACCCAGCAGGGCCTCCTGGGAGCCTGCTGGCCACGAGCCCTGCAGGCCGCAGCTGTGGCAAATCCAGACCTCGCCCTGAACTGCAAGGAGAAAACACACTCACCCTAAGCTCCAGCCCCTCTGGCCACGCGGGGCCCTTGTCACCGTCCAGGAAGCGTGCCCAGAAGGAGCGGCCAGGGCTTTCCTTCCTCATCTCCTGCCCAGGGCAGCCCCTTCCAGGCCACAGGCTCTGGGCCTTAGCCTGCAGGCTGAGGGCAGGCCCCGAGGACACAGTGAGGGGCCTGGGCTATTTGAAGAGCAGGGAGAATTTTGCATGCAGCATCGCAGAGGTAAGTGATTCTTAGGGGTTCTTTTCAGTATTGAGGAGCTCAAGACCTGTGTCCACTCTGATTTGGTAAATCAGGGTTCTTCGAAGTCACAATAAAAATGGAGGGCCGGGCACTTTGGGAGGCCAAGGTGGGCAGACCACTTGAGCATGCCTGTAGCCCTAGCTACACAGGAGGCTGAGGCAGGAGAATCGCTTGAACCCCGGAGGTGGAGGTTGCAGTGAGCCAAGATCGCGCCACTGCACTCCAGGCTGGGCGACAGAGGAAGACTGCGTTTCAAAAAAAAAAAAAAGAAAGAAAGAAAGGAAGGAAGAAAAATGCAGAGACGAGTCTCTGAAATTAAAACGTTTTATTTGGGTGGGGTGGGGTGGCTCACGCCTATAATCCCAGCAATTTGGGAGGCTGAGGTGGGCAGATCACTTGGGGTCGGGAGTTAGACACCAGACTGGTCAACATGGTGAAACCCCGTCTCTACCAAAAATACAAAAATTAGCCAGGCATGGTGGCACATGCCTGTCATCCCAGCTACTCAGGAGGCTGAGGCAGGAGAATCACTTGAACCCAAGAGGTGGAGGTTGCAGTGAGCCGAGATCGTGCCACTGCACTCCAGCCTAGGTGACAGAGCGAGTCCCCATCTCAAAAAATAAATAAACAAACAAACAAACAAATAAATAAATAAAATACGATGTTTTATTTGAGAAGACAGAACTGTAATTCAGGGCATCCACTCTGACTAGGTATGTGCAAGAACAAAATGGAGGTCGGAGGTTTTGTAGAGAAAAAAAGAGAGAGGGAGGGAAACAGGGGAAAAGTTACATATTGCTCTTTGAATTAATTTTTTTTTGTTTGTTTTTGAGACATGATCTCACTCTGTTGCCCAGGATGGAGTGCAGTGGCTCAATCATAGCTCACTGCAGCCTGGACTTCCCAGGCTCAAGTATCCCTACCACCTCAACCTCCCAAGTAGCTGGGACTACAGTCATGCACCACCGTGCCAGCTAATTTTCTTGCTTTCTTTTCTTTTCTTTTTTTTTTTTTTTTTTGAGATGGAGTTTCACTCTCGTTGCCGAGGCTGGAGTGCAGTGGCCCAATCTTGGCTCACCACAACCTCTGCCTCCTGGGTTCAAGTGATTCTCCTGCCTCAGCCTCCCAAGTAGCTGGAATTACAGGCACCCACCACCACGCCCAGCTAATTTTTGTATTTTTAGTAGAGACAGGGTTTCTCCATGTTGGTCAAGCTGGTCTTGAACTCCCGACCTCAGGTGATCCACCCACCTCGGCCTCCCAAAGCGCTGGGATTACAGGTGTGAGTCACCATGCCCGGCCCACGCTAGTTAATTTTCTTTGTTTTGTGTGTGTGTGTGTGTGTGTGTGTTTCTTTTTTTGTGATGGAGTTTGATCTTGTTGCCAGGCTGGAGTGCAATGGTAGGATCTCGGCTCACTGCAACCTCTGCCTCCCGGGTTCAGGCAATTCTCCTGCCTCACCCTCCTGAGTAGCTGGGATTACAGGCACGTGCCACCATGCCCGGCTAAATTTTTGTATTTTTTAGTAGAAATGGGGTGTCACCATGTTAGCCAGGCTGGTCTTGAACTCCTGACCTCAGATGATCCGCCCACCTCGGCCTCCCAAAGTGCTGGGATTACAGGCATGAACCACTGCGCTCGGCCTAATTTTATTTGTTTTTGTAGAGATGAGGTCTCGCTATGTTGCCCAGACTGGTCTTGAACTCCTGGCCTCAAGCGATCCTCCTGCCTCAGGCTCCCAAAGTGCTGGGATTACAGGTGTGAACCACCACACCCAGCCCATACTGCTCTTTGAGAAAGATCCTTGGTGCTAGTGAGGTTCCCAGGAAGGGAACCTGGGAATCTCTGATTGACAGGTGATGGAGGTGGGCAAAATTAGCCCTATGGTTGCAGTGAGTTACCTCAGCAGCTGTACGGAAAACTGGTCTCAGAGTACAGCAGCAGTGCCAGCTTTGGGGCTTGCAGAGAATGACATTTTTGGAGCAGTGTTCTGTGTCAGTTTTCCCCCCCTGGCCTCTCGATGCTGCGTTAGTTGAGTATGACAAGAATGACCCAGTTCAGATGATCAACCTTCACAGTTCAAATCCCAGCGCCACCACGTGCCAGCTGGGTTAATGTCCTGGGACTGCCATGACAAAGTATCGCAGATTGGGCAGCTTCAACCACAGAACTGGATTCTCTCACTGTTTCGGAGGTCACAAGTCTGAGACTGAGGTGTCTGCCAGGGCCACCCACGCTCCCTCCAAGGACTCTGTGGGGATCCTTCCTGCCCTTTCCAGCCTCTGGTGGCTCCAGACGTTCCTCGCTTTGAGGCTGCATCGCTCCGGGCTGGGTCTCTGTAGTTACCCAGCTGTCACCTCTCTGTGTCTCTGTCTTCTTCTCTGTCATCAGGTTTAGGGCCCATCCTAAATCCAATACGACCTCATCTCAAGGCCCTTAACTAATTACATCTGCGCTCACCCTGTTTCTCTTTCTTTCCCCTCCCTCCCTCCCTCCCTCCCTCCTCCCTCCCTTCCTTCCTTCCTTCCTTCCTTCCTTCCTTCCCTGTGAGACGGAGTCAGGCTCTGTCACCCAGGCTGGAGTGCAATGGCACAATTCCAGCTCACTGCAACCTCCACCTCCAGGTTCAAGCGATTCTCCTGCCTCAGCCTCTCGAATGTCTGGGATTACAGGCACATACCACCACACCTGGCTGATTTTGTATTTTTAGTAAAGATGGGGCTTTCACCATGTTGGCCAGGCTGGTCTTCAACCCCTGACCTCAGGTGATCTGCCCGCCTCAGCCTCCCAAAGTTCTGGGATTACAGGTGTTTCTGGGATTACAGGTGTGAGCCATCACGCCCAGACCATCCCTTTTTTTTTTTTTTTTTTTTTTAATGAGATTGGGTCTCGCTCTGGCACCCAGGCTGGAATGCAATGGTGCAATCTCAGCTCATTGCAACCTCCACCTCCGGGATTCAAGCAATTCCCCTGATCCACCTGCGCTGGCCTCCCAACGTGCCGGGATTATAGGCCTCAGCTGCTGTGCCCGGACCCTCCCACTTTTAAAAACCCTTACCCATAAGCCATTGGGAAGCCGTCAGGGAGTCTGGGTTTTAAGCATGAGCTGGCCGATTCTCCCTGCTTGGAGTCCTACGCGAAACGCCTCATTTTCTCTTCACTGCAGCCCTGATGTCAAAAATAGGCTTTGCTGTGCCTAATTCCCCTGCCTCAGCCTTCCTAATAGCTGGGATTACAGGCACGTGCCACCACGCCGAACTAATTTTTGTATTTTTAGTAGAGACGGGGGTCTCACTGTGTTGGCCAGGCTGGTCTCAAACTCTTTTTTTTTTTTTTTTTTTCTGAGACGGAGTTTCGCTCTTGTCGCCCAGGCTGGAGGGCAATGGAGCAATTGCGGCTCACCGCAACCTCCGCCTCCCAGGTTCAAGCGATTCTCATGCCTCAGCCTCCCGAGTAGCTGGGATTACAGGCATGCGCCACCATGTCCAGCTAATTTTTTTTTTTTTTTTTTTTTTTTTTGAGATGGAGTCTCGCTATGTCTCCCAGGCTGGAGTGCAGTGGTGTGATCTCGGCTCACTGCAAGCTCCGCCTCCCGGGTTCACGCCATTCTCCCGCCTCAGCCTCCCAAGTAGCTGGAACTACAGGCGCCCGCCACCACGCCCGGCTAGTTTTTTGTATTTTTAGTAGAGACGGGCTTTCACCATGTTAGCCAGGATAGTCTCGATCTCCTGACCTCGTGATCCACCCGCCTCGGCCTCCCAAAGTGCTGGGATTACAGGCTTGAGCCACCGCGCCCGGCCTAATTTTTTATTTTTGGTAGAGATGGGGTTTCTCCATATTGGTCTCAAACTTTTGACCTTGGGTGATCCGCCTGCCTTGGCCTCCCAAAGTGCTGGGATTACAGGCGAAAGCCAACTCACCAAGCTAAAGATGACTTTTTTTTTTTTTGAGATGGAGTCTCGCTCTATCGCCCAGGCTGGAGTGCAGTGGCACAATCTCGGCTCACTGCAAGCTCCGCCTCCTGAGTTCACGCCATTCTCCTGCCTCAGCGTCCAGAGTAGCTGGGACTACAGGCGCCCGCCACCATGCCCAGCTAATGTTTTTGTATTTTCAGTAGAGACGGGGTTTCACCATGTTAGCCAGGATGGTCTCGATCTCCTGACCTCATGATCCGCCCACCTCAGCCTCCCACAGTGCTGAGATTACAGGCGAGAGCCAATGCACCCAGCTAAAGATGACATCTTAACATAGGTCCTTGAGTTGTTTTTCAGAAACCTGGACCCCCGCCCCCCCACCAAACGATCTGTTGACAGGTACCTCAGATAAGGGGGAGCTGAGGACAGAACTCTGACCCCTGTTCTTTGTTCTAAATTCTTTCCCAAGAGGCCTGGAGGAGGTCCTGTCCACAGGCCAGAGCTAGCATTCTTTTCTACTGATCCCAGATTTTTAGACAAAGCGTCGCCTGCTTAAAGCAATTGCAAATTAGAAAATTTTCAGGTCGGGTGCGGTGGCTCACACTTGTAATTCCAGCACTTTGGGAGGCCAAGGTGGGCGGATCATGAGGTCAGGAGTTCAAGACCATCCTGGCCAACATGGTGAAACCCCATCTCGACTAAAAATACAAAAATTAGCTGGGTGTGGTGGTGCATGCCTGTAGTCCCAGCTACTCGGGAGACTGAGGCAGGAGAATCGCTTGAACCTGGGAGGCAGAGGTTGCAGTGAGCTGAGATTGCACCACTGCACTCCAGCCTGGCAACAGAGCGAGACTCCATCAAAAAAAAAAAAACAAAAAAAACTTCAAATCCACCTATGACCTGTGGGCCGCTGCTTCGAGATATCCTACTTCTATTTATTTACTTATATATTTATTTATTTTTGAGATGGAGTCTCGCTCTGTCTTCCAGGCTGGAGTGCAATGGCGTGATCTTGGCTCACTGCAACCTCCATCTCCTGGGCTCAAGCAATTCTCATGCCTCAGCCTCCCGAGTAGCTGGGATTACAGGGGTGCACGCACCACCACACCCAGCTACTTTTTGTATTTTCAGTAAAGAGAGGGTTTCACCATGTTGCCCAGGCTCGCCTCGAACTCCTGGCCTCAAGTGATCCACCTGTGTTGGCCTCCCAAAGTGCTGGGATTATAGGCCTCAGCTGCTGTGCCTGGACCCTCCCCACCTTTAAAAACCCTTACCCATAAGCCATTGGGAAGCCGTCGGGGAGTCTGGGTTTTAAGCATGAGCTGGCCAATTCTGCCTGCTGGGAGTCCTGCGTGAAACACCTCATTTTCTCTTCACTGCAGCCCTGATGTCAGAATTAGGCTTTGCCATGCGAGGCGGGCAGACTCTGGTTTGGTAACAACAGTCCAAAGGCATGTGTCTTCTGTTGCAGAAGAGCTGACGGAGACGGGGCTCTGTGGGCAGTGGGGATATTTTAGGAGGGGCTTTGTGCCCTGCCCCCAGCCCCGAACTCCAGGCCTCATCTCTCCTGATGGTGGCAAAACCCAGAACCTGGCTGTGGAATTTACTATCTCTGTCCCTTGCAGTTGGTGTGGGGGCTGCCTTCTGGGGGACTCATATTTGCATAAGCCGGGGGAGGGCTTGGCTGCAAAAGAACCACGAACGAACGAAGGATCACAAAAGCAACACAAATGCTCCGAAGCGCTTAAAATAAAACCCAGCAAAGAAGCAGGCCAGTTAAGAGAAGGTGTGATTACCTAGTAGTCATTTTAAATTCACGCTCGGCCCTCCAACCCTCTTAAGTGGTGGCCTGACTTTGCGTTTCAGCTGGTCCTGGAATACACTCGGTATTCACTTTTCAGAAGCGACGCACCAGCCTACGGTCCCAGCTCACGTCTGGGGGAGGTAGGCACCATTATTTCTGCGCTGTAAATGGAAAGGCTGCCATCAGAGGTTATGTGGGAGGGTGAGAAAAAACGTGGAGGGTTTTAGCAACAGAAATGAACCAGGTGGACACAGATCCCCCAGCTATAAACACATGGCTGAGCACAAAAGAAAGAGAGGCGAATTCTCAAGTATGAGAGCAGGAAGGCCGGCTGTCTGATGGCACCTGCGACCAGGGGCGTGAAGCCCAGATCCAGGCCCTAGCTTGGGGCTGCAGTATAATATCCACGCCAGTTGAGACTTGACCTTAAATTTGTTTGAGATGCAAGAAAAGAGATGGCTCAAAATGCAAATCACAGGCCGGACACGGCGGCTCACGCCTGTAATCCCAGCACTTTGGGCCACCGAGGCAAGTGGATCACCTGAGGCCAGGAGTTTGAGACCAGACGGGCCAACATGGTGAAACCCCATCTCTAGTAAAAAATACAAAAATTAGCCGGGAGTGGTGGCGGGCCCTTGTAATCCCAGCTACTTGCGAGGCTGAGGCAGGAGAATCGCTTGAACCAGGGAGGTGGAGGTTGCAGTGAGCCAAGATCATACCATTGCACTCCACCCTGGGCAACAAGAGCGAAACTCCGTCTCAAAAAAAAAAAAAAAAAGCAAATCATTAAAGAGCTGCCCAGTCAAGGGGGATTCCTGAAAAAGGCTCAGGATGTCTGGCGTATCCAGGGAGCTCAGGTGCTTGCCAGGGCCTGGGGGAGGTTGGAATGTGGAGGGTTTGCTTCATGGGTGGAGAGCTTCTGTTAGGAATGGTGAAAAAGTTATGTAACCAGATGGTTTGCACAACATCGTGAATGCACACGATGGCACTGAATTGTTCACTTAAAATAGCTACAACTGTCACTTTTATATTGTGTATATTTCCCCACAATTAAAACCAAAACAGCCTGGGCGCAGTGGCTCATGCCTGGAATCCCAGCACTTTGGGAGTCCGAGCCGAGCAAGTTTCTTGAGTTCAGGACCTTAAGACCAGCTTGACCAATGTGGTGAAACCCTGTCTCTACTAAAATACAAAAAAATTAGCTGGGTGTGGTGGCAGGCACCGGTAGTCCCAGCTCCTTGGGAGGCTGAGGCACAAGAATTCCTTGAACCCGGGAGGTGGAGTTTGCAGTGAGCCAAGATCGCACCGTTGCACTCCAGCCGGGGCAACAGAGTGACACTCCAACTCAAAAAACAAAAAAGAATGCTCAGTTAGGTGTCTGATTATGAAAGTAATATTCATGAATCTCTTTTTTTTTGTTTTTTGTTTTGTTTTGTTTTGTTTTTGAGACGGAATCACTCTGTCACCTAGGCTGGAGTGCAGTGGCATGATCTCAGCTTACTGCAACCTACACCTCCTGGTTCAAGTGATTCTCCTGCCTCAGCCTCCTGAGTAGCTGGGATTACAGGCGCCCACCACCGCAGCTGGCTAATTTTTGTATTTTTGTGGTAGAGAGGGGTTTCACCATGTTGGCCAGGCTGGTCTTAAACTCCTGACCTCAGGCAATCCGCCCGCCTCGGCCTCCCAAACTGCTGGGATTACAGGCGTGAGCCACCGTACCTGGCCGAATCAATCATTTTCTACATGCCAGCAATGATAGGTTAGAAAAAACAGTGGTGGAGGGGAAGCACCACAAGACTGACAGGAAATCACTCACAATGCAGCAAAGATATGAAACACTGAGTAATTAATTAAATGAAATGAATACAATTTATATGAAAAACAGCTACAGTATCTGGAGTGGCTCAGGAAATATTTGTTAAACAAATGAATAATTACAAATTTTATAGGGATATAAAAGAAACAAGAAAAAATATTTACCACTTTTTTATAGGAAAAAACAGCAATAATAATCCAAGACATTGGAATAACCCTGTTGGTACAAAGAGTGATTATTGGCCACGCACGATGGCTCATGCCTATAATCCCAGCACTTTGGGAAGCCAAGATGCGAGGATTGCTGGAGTCCAGGAGTTTGAGACCAGCCTGGGCAACATAATGAGACCCCATCTCTATAAAAAATGTTTTTAAGTTAGCCAGATATAGTGGCACACTCCTATAGTCCCAGCTACTCAGGAGGCTAAGGTGGGAGGATCGCTTGAGCCCAGGAGGTGGAGGCTGCAGTGAGCCATGATCGTGCCACTGCACTCCAGCCTGGGCAATGAGTGAGACTGTCTCAAAAAAAAAAAAAAAAAAAAAAGACTTGACTATTAAAAAGAAACCAAAGCAATGGGTAATGACTCATTTGGAATGGCTAAAAACAATGTGTACCTACTTGTAAAACTCTTGCAATAATAATGAAAGGGAACAGGCCGGGCGCGGTGGCTCAAGCCTGTAATCCCAGCACTTTGGGAGGCCGAGATGGGCGGATCACGAGGTCAGGAGATCAAGACCATCCTGGCTAACACGTTGAAACCCCGTCTCTACTCAAAAAAATACAAAAAAACTAGCCGGGCGAGGTGGCGGGCGCCTGTAGTACCAGCTACTCGGGAGGCTGAGGCAGGAGAATGGCGTAAATCCGGGAGGCGGAGCTTGCAGTGAGCTGAGATCCGGCCACTGCACTCCAGCCTGGGCAACAGAGCCAGACTCCGTCTCAAAAAAAAAAAAAAAAAGGGGAACAATCTCAACAGCCAGTGAAAACAGGTGAAGCGCCTGCAGGGGTTCATCATGCTGTTCTTCTAGACATGTTGTGACATTGAAAAATTTCACAACAAAACATTGTAAAGTTCATGAAGCAATTGGAAACATTTGAGCACTGATTGGACAGTCAGTGCTATTAAGGAAACATTGTTAATTTGTTTTAGGGGGATAATGGGGGATAATGGTATTATGAGATGGTTTTCTATTTTCTCTTTTTCTTTATTTTTTTGAGATGGAGTCTCCCTCTGTTGCCCAGGCTGGAATGCAGTGGCGCGATCTCAGCTCACCACAACCTCCGCCTCCCGAGTTCAAGCGATTCTCCTGCCTCAGCCTCTCGAGTAGCTGGGACTACAGGTGTCCACCACCATGCCCAGGTAATTTTTTTTTTCTTTTTTTTTTTGAGACTGAGTCTTGCTCTGTCTGGCACGATCTCGGCTCACTACAAGCTCTGCCTCCCAGGTTCATGCCATTCTCCTGCCTCAGCCTCCCAAGTAGCTGGGACTACAGGCACCCACCACCACGCCTGGCTAATTTTTTGTATTTTTAGTAGAGATGGGGTTTCACCATGTTGGCCAGGATGGTCTCGATCTCCTGACCTCGTGATCCGCCTGCCTCAGCCTCCCAAAGTGCTGGGATACAGGCATGAGCCACTGCGCCCAGCCTTATGGGATGGTTTTCAAAAGCATCCTTTTTTAGAAGTAGATTCTGATATATAATCTAATGGTGTGATATGATATCTGGGATTTTCAAAGTCTGGAATGTGGACGGGAGGAGGCACAGGTTCAGGTATGGATGAAACAAGCTCACCTGTGAGTTGACAATTGCCAAAGCTAGGTGATGAGGACATAAGGTGAGTTCATTGTTTTATTCTTTTGGCTTCTGTATAATTTGAATTTTTCAATAACACAAATATTTCTAAAGCCAATGACTTCATTATTGTTCCAAGATGACATGATTACCTATATGGAAAATTACAAAGAATCAACACAGAAACTTCCTGGAACTAATAAACGATTATAGCAAGGCTGCAGGATAAAAAGTTAATTTACAAAGGTCAATTGTTCTCCTAAGTACCAGCAATGAACAATTGGCCTTAAATTTAAAACACGGGCCGGCATGGTGGCTCATGCTTGTAATCCCAACACTTTGGGAGGCCGAGGCGGGCAGACCACGAGGTCAATAGATCGAGACCATTTTGGCCAACATGATGAAACACTTCTCTACTAAAATACAAAAAATTAGCTTGGCATGGTGGCACGTGCCTGTAATCCCAGCTACTTGGGAGGCTGAGGCAGGGGAATCACTTGAACCCAGGAGGCTGAGATGGCACCACTGCACTCCAGCCCGGCAAGAGAGCAAGACTCCGTCTCCAAAAAAAAAAAGAAAAAAAAAAAGAAAAGAAATTTAAAACACAGTACCACCTATATTAGTACCTCAGTTCTGAAATACCTATGAAACTAACAAGATATATACAGGATTGATATGAGGAAAATTATAAAAGTCTAATGAAATCAAAGAAGAACCAAATACATGGAGAGATATTCCATGTTCATGGATAGGAGAACTTGATATTGTCAACATGTCAGCTCTTCCCTACTTGATCTGTAGATTCAACACAATCCCAATCAAAATCCCAGCAAATTGTTTTGTGGATAATGACAAACTAATTTTCAAGTTTATATGGAGAGACGAAAGAGCCAGAATAGCCAACGTAATATTGAAGAAGAAAGTTGGAAGACTGATTTAATATTTACTATAAAACTACAGTAATCAAGGCATGAGCCAGGCACAGTAGGGGATGCCTGTAGTCCTGGCTATGTGGAAGGCTGAGATGGGAGGATAGCATGGGCCCAGGAGTCCAAGGCTGCAGTGCACTACAATTGTACCTGTAAATAGCCACTGCACTCAAGCCTGGGTAATGCAAAGAGAGCCCATCTCTTAAAAATAAAAAATAAAAACAGGGCTGGGCACGGTGGCTCACACATGTAATCCCAGCACTTTGGGAGGCTAAGGTGGGTGGATCACCTGAGGTCAGGAATTCGAGACCAGTCTGGCCAACATAGTGTAAACCTTGTCTCTACTAAAAATACAAAAATTAGCGGGGCGTGGTGGCGGGGGCCTGTAATCCCAGCTACCGAGGAGGCTGAGGCAGGAGACTCACTTGAACCCGGGAGGTGGGGGTTGTGGTGAGCTGAGATCGCGCCACTGCACTCCAGCCTGGGCGACAGAGCAAGACTCAGTCTCAAAAAGTAAATACATAAATAAATAAATGAATAAATAAAAATAAAAAAAGAGCTGGGGGAACCAGTGCAGTGGCTCACGCCTATAATCCCAGCATTTTGGGAGCCTAAGATGGGAGGATGGCTTGAGGCCAGGAGTTTTAGACCAGCCTGGGAAACATAGCAAGGCTTCATCTCTACAAAAATGAAAAATAAAAAATTAGCCAGGCACTGTGGTACACACTTGTAGTCCCAGCTACTCAGGAAGCTGAGCTAGGAGGATCCCTTGAGCCCAGGAGGTCATGGCTGCAGTGAGCTATGATCGCACCATTGCACTCCAGCCTGGGCAACAGAGCGAGACCTGGTCTCTAAAAGATAAATAAATAAAGACCCTGTGGAATTGGCAAGCAAACAGAGAGATAGATCAATGGAGCAGAATAGAAAGCCCAGAAATAGACACACATAAATATAGCACGTTCCTTTGGAAAACCGTGCAGTGTATCTTGAGCTCTCCAGCAGGTTTGCATCAGTGATGGGGAGAAACTCCTTTTATATAAAAAAAAATTTTTTGCAGGTCAGGCGAGGTGGTTCATCCCTGTAATCCCAACACTTCTGGAGGCCAAGGTGGGCCTGTAATCCCAGCACTTAGGAAGCTCAAGATGGAAGGATTGCTTGAGCCCAAGAGTTCGAGACCAGCCTGGGCAACAGAGTGAGACCTCATCTCTACCACTTTTTTTTTAATTAGCCACGCATGGTGGTGCATGCCTGTGGTCCCAGCTACTCAGGGAGGCTGAGGCGGGAGGATCATCTGAGCCTGGGAGGTCGTGGGTACAGTGAGCCAAGATTGCACCACTGCACTCCAGCCTGAGCGACAGAGTGAGACTCTGTTATATGTATTTGCACAAAGAAGAAACAATAGTCACGAGGGCCTACTTGAGGGTGGAGATGGGGAGGAGGGTGAGGATCTAAAAAACTACCTGCTGGGTTCTGTGCTTATTACCTGGGTGACAAAATAATCTGTACCCCAAACCGCCATGACACACAAGTTACCCATGTAACAAGGCCGCACGTGTGCCCTCAGCATCTAAAACAAGAGTTAGTACGGGCGCAGTGGCTCACACCTGTAAGCCCAGCACTTTGAGAGGCGCAGGCAGATCACTTGAGGTCACGAGTTTGAGACCAGCCTGGCCAACATAGTGAAACCCCGTCTGTACTAAAAAATACAAAAATCAGCCAGGTGTGGTGACACATGCCCATAATCCCAGCTACTGGGGAGGCTGAGGCAGGATAATAGTTTGAACCTGGGAGGTGGAGGTTGCAGTGAGCCAAGAGGATGCCACTGCACTCCAGCCTGGGCAACAGAGGGAGACTCTGTCTCAAAAAAAATAAAATAATAAAGTAAAATAAGCCGGGCACGGTGGCTCAAGCCTGTAATCCCAGCACTTTGGGAGGCCGAGACGGGCGGATCATGAGGTCAGGAGATCGAGACCATCCTGGCTGACGCTGTGAAACCGTCTCTACTAAAAATACAAAAAATTAGCCGGGCGTGGTGGCACGTGCCTGTAGTCCGAGCTACACAGGAGGCTGAGGCAGGAAAATGGCGTGAACCCGGGGAGCGGAGCTTGCAGTGAGTGGAAATCGTGCCACTGCACTCCAGCCTGGGCGACAGAGCAAGGCTCCGTCTCAAAAAAAAAAAATAATAATAATAATAATAAAATGAGAGATAAATAAATAAGTTAAATGTTTTGTTTTAACAGGCTTTCCTATCTCATCACCAACTCAAGGCAGTTTCTCCAGGAACCTGGCAGGCCCTGTCACAGAGAGGCCCTGCTTCAATCCGCCACGCCCAGCGCTTGCCTGGTGGCCACTCTCTGCAGCCCTCCCGAGAGGTCCCTGGCCCAGCTCCAGGCCTGCTCAGTGCCCTGTTCCTAACACTGACATCTCACAGCGACTGAGATCCGACCACGGGCCAGGCCCCACTGGAGGTGCTTCATGGGAATCATTTCTGCTTCACGATGGCCCTTTGAGGAGGAAGCTATTATCGTGCCCATTGCAAATGAGGAAACTGAGGCATGGAGAGAGGTACTAACTCACAATAACAGGAGATCCTGGATGCAGCTGCAGGCCGTCGGCCCCCACAGCCTGCTCATCTGAGGCCTGCCGGCTCTTCCACCTGCCTTCCCCAGTAGCCTGGGAACCCCCCGAGGACAGGTGGTGTCGGTTGCCTCATCTCACCATCCCTGGGCCCAGCACAGATCCAGGCACACAGTGGCTGCTCACATAAGCTGAGTGAAAGGGGTCCTGGCTGCAGGGTGCCCCGGGGCCTCCACCCTAGCTCCTGTGACAGAATGTCTCCAACACAAACATGCCTTTTTTTTTATTTGTTTGGTTTGTTTTGTTCTGAGACGGAGTCTCACTCTCTCACCCAGGCTGGAGTGCAATGGTGCAATCTCAGCTCACAACAACCTCCATCTCCTGGGTTCAAGCGATTCTCCTGCCTCAGCCTCCCAAGTCGCTGGGATTACAGGTGTGTGCCACCACGCCTAGCTAATTTTGGTATTTTTAGTAGAGACGGGGGGTCTCACCATGTTGGGCAGGCTGGTCTTGAACTCCTGACCTCAGATACAGGGATTACAGGCGTAAGCCACCATGTCTAGCCACAAACATGCCTCTTTTTTTTTTTTTTTTTTTTTTTGAGACTGAGTCTCACTCTGTCGCCCAGGCTGGAGTGCAGTGGTGTAATCTTGGCTCACTGCAACCTCCACCTCCCGAGTTCAAGTGATTCTCCTGCCTCAGCCTTCTGAGTAGCTGGGACTACAGGCGCCCGCCACCATGTCTGGCTAATTTTTTGTATTTTTTAGTAGAGACGAGGTTTCACCGTGTTAGCCAGGATGGTCTGGATCTCCTGACCTCATGATCTGCCCGCTTCAGCCTCCCAAAGTGCGGGGATTATAGGCATGAGCCACTGCGCCAGGCCTCCAAGACCCTTGTTAGCAGAAGTGGGAGCAGGAAGCCCCGGGAGGGGGGTGTCCCCAAAGCAACCCTGAAGCAAGTGTGCAGACAACCTGAGAAGGGCTGTGGGTCTGAGCAAGCCTGTTCTTTAGACAGTCGGAACCTTGGTGGGAAGGGGAACTCAACCCTCTTGGGAGCCCCTGGGCTGCTGTGGCTGTCCCAACCCAGGCACCAGGAAGCCCGAGTGTATCCACCAGCTGCCACCCATCATAGGCGAGGGCCGCTCCTAGGGCCAGCCCCAGCCGTGCACCTGCACCGGGAATGCCCTCAGGCGAAAGGTGACTGGCACCCACCTGTTAGGGGCAAGACAGGCAGAAGGGGCTGAGTGTAGTGGCTCACACCTATAGTCCCAGCACTTTGGGAGGCCGAGGCAGGAGGATCGTTTGAGCCTAGGAGTTCAAGACCAGCCTGGTAACATAGTGAGGCTCCATCTCTACAAAAAATTAGCCAGACATAGTGGCATGCACCTGTGATTCCAGCTATGTGGGAGGCCGAAGAAGAAGGATTACTAGAACCCAGGAGTTGGAAGCTACAGTGAGCTGAGATTGCGCCACTACACTCCAGCCTGGGGGACGGAGCGAGACCCTGTCTCACAAAAAAGAAAAAAAAAAGAAAAGAAAGAAAAGGAGGGCAGAGGAGAATCACGAGGTCAGGAGTTCGAGACCAGCTTGGCCAATATGGTGAAACCCCGTCTCTATTAAAAATACAAAAATTAGGCCAGGTGCAGTGGCTCAAACCTGTAATCCCAACACTTTGGGAGGCCAAGATGGGTACATCACCTGAGGTCAGGAGTTTGAGACCAGCCTGGCCAACATGGTGAAACCCCATCTCTATTAAAAATACAAAAATTAACCGGGCGTGGTGGCAGGTGCCTGTAGTCCAAGCTACTCAGGAGGCTGAGGCAGAAAAATCGCTTGAACCCGGAAGGCAGAGGTTGCAGTGAGCCGAGATCGTGCCACTGCACTCCAGCCTGGGCGACAGAGCGAGACTCCAGGACAGAGGAGAAAAGAGAGGGAGAGAGGAGGGGTGGGGATCAGGATGAGGATAGGGAGAGAGACAAGCAGAGAGAGGAGAGGACAATGTCACAGCAGCCACTAGAACCAAGACCTCCACTGTCCCGGTTCTGTCCTCCTTCCTGTCACAACAGCCTGCCATCGGTCATTCCCTGGCCACTTGTGCCCGGTACAAACGACATGTCGCCTGCTTCCTAGAGTCTGGGAGTGGAAGACGTCACCTGACCAGCTAGACCCCGACCCCTCAGGACCCAACTGCCCACCACCACGGCTCCCTGCTCAGGGCAGAGCTGAAACAACTCCGCCCAGCCACACATGCCTTGAATCTTCCCCGCGGCTGCCAGGGCCACAGTGTCCAGGAGGAGCTAGCATTCAGCCCTCACTGCACTCAGCCCTTCCTGCCTTGCCGAGGCCCATGAAGATGGCCCGCTTCTCCCTCCTTGATGGGGAATGAACCTGCTGGGGAGGGGACGTGCCTGCTCCCAAGTTCATTGAGAGTGCCAGCGAGGTGGAGGCTTGGACCCAGACCCCTGTGCGCTGGGCCTGCACCCCTCAAACGCAGGCTCCGAGCATGTAAGCTATTTTTGTACGCACAGTGAATGTTCATTTTCCTCCTCCGAGGCAGGGCTGTTGAACCTTCTTTTCAGGTCAGGGACCCCTTAGAGCATCTTATAAGAGCCACTTCCCGGGAAAAATCGCACTCGCTCTGCCGAGAGGGGCCCTGCACTCTGAGAGCCTGTGATTTCCTGAAGCCTGAAGTGTTTGGAGGAAGATTAGCCTCTCCCTCCAGAGGCAGAGCTGCGAGGTGGAGGAGCCCAGCAGGGGGTTCAGGCCCAGGCTGTGGGAGCCCCTCCACCCCCAAATCTCCACCTCCTCCCCTGAGCCCTGCCTGGGTGACATCCTCCCGGGAACCAGGACAAATGGATCGGTCACAGGGTTCCCACTTGGCCTCCCTGGGCCGGAAATGACCCCACTCTTTCTAAACTCCATTCTCCTGGCTCTTGGGAAGGTGAGAAATGCCTTCTGCCTCTGAAATATCAGAAGAAATCATTTCCAGTCCAGCAGCAGGAAACCCTTTGAGGGAAGAGACGGCAAAGAGGCCACAGGGTGGACTTGGCCCTGGGGCGGGGACCTGCCCAGACTCCTCCCAGGCCAGACAGAGGTGGCCTGGGGCACAGCGTGTCCCCTCCACAGGGCCCCCGTACTGCATGAGCAAGTCAACAGGCTGCTCACAAACCAGGACCTTGTATCTGTGACCCAGCCAGCAAAGGGTCCCTCAGGGCCCACCCACAGCCAAGCATGAGCCTGGGAAATGGGAGCTCTGGCCCAGACTGGGGGGCAGGGTCGTCCCCCGGCCTCACCCCAGTTCAGATCACAGCCATATGCAGAGTAAACTTAGGGTCCAGGCAAGGCCCTGAGCCCGTTCCAGAGCTGAGGGGAACTAGGTTTGTTGAGGAGATGCAGGGAAGGTTCTGGAAATCTGGAAGCACACCTCTTGTCTCCTCTCCTTTGGAGACAGTTTGTGGAATCTATCTGGTAATTTTTTTTTTTTTTTTTTTTTTTCTGAGACAGAGTCTCATTCTGTCATCCAGGCTGGAAGGCAGTGGCATGATCTCAGCTCACTGCAACCTCCACCTCCCTGTTTCAAGCGATTCTCCTGCCTTAGCCTCCCTAGTAGCTGGGATTACAGGTGCATACCCCATCACAACCGGCTAATTTTTGTATTTTTTAGTAGAGACAGAGTTTCACCACTTTGGCCAGGCTGGTCTTGAACTCCTGATCTCAGGTGATCCTCCCACCTTGGCCTCCCAAAGTGCTGGGATTACAGGCGTGAGCCACCATGCCTGGCCTCTTTTTTGTTTGTTTTTGTTTTTTGTTTTTTTGTTTGTTTGTTTGAGATGGAGTCTTACTTGTTGCCCATGCTGGAGTTCAGTGGCGAGATCTCGGCTCACTGCAACCTCTGCCTCCCAGGTTCAAGCAATCCTCCTACCTCAGCCTCCCAAGTAGCTGGGATTACAGGCATGTGCCACCACGCCCTGCTAATTTTTGTATTTTTAGTAGAGATGAGGTTTCACCATGTTGACCAGGCTGGTCTCGAACTCCTGACCTCAGGTGATCTACTCGCCCCGGCCTCCCAAAGTGCTGGGATTACAGGCTTGAGCCGCCGCGCCTGGCCAATTCTTTTTTTTTTTTTTTTCCCCCAAGAGTTGGGGGTCTTGCTCTGTTACCCAGGCTGGAGTGCAGTGGGGCCATCATAGCTCACTGCAGCCTAGACCTCCCAGGCTCAAGCGATCCTCCCACCTCAGCCTCCCAAGTAGCTGGGACCACAGGTGCACCACCACCACACCTGGCTAATGCTGTTTAAAATTTTCTGTAGAGACAAGGTCTTGCTCTGTCGCCCAGGCTAGGGTGCAGTGGCACGATCACAGCTCACTGTAGCCTCGAACTCCTGGACCCAAGAGATCCTCCCCCGTCGGCCTCTCAAGTAGCTGAACTACAGATGGACCTCACCACGCGCAGCCACAGCATGAACTCTGATGGTCAGAAGGTGAGGGGCCAGAGGCAGGACCCTCCAGGCAGAGAGACCAGCCCAAGATACAAATCTGGGAAGCCTGGGGGACCAGGTTGCAGAGGGTGGGGGCCCTAAATTGTACCAGGGGACATACCCCACATCTTGTTCCAGAGCAGCAGAGTGCCAAAGGGCTGCCGACGGGCTGGTGGGCACACACCAGCTGTGGTCCTGGGGCTCTGGTGAACAGGCAGCTGAACAGGTATCTGTGTCAGCCCAGCGCCCAGACCCCAGGACCAAGCAGATGGTCACAGAGTACTCTCTCTTCTGTGCAAGGCCAAGCCACCACCGGTGCCAGGCTCCATGTGGGGGCACTCCCAAATGACCACTCATCCTTCCGTCAGCCCTGGCTGGGCTTTTGCCATTTTACAAGAAATGGCAGGCTCAGAGAGGTTGAGAAATGTGATCAAAGACACACAGCATACCCAGGGGTTAAATCCAGGACTGCTGGGACACCAGCGGGGAGAGAGTTTCAGCAGAGCACGTGTGCGTGTGTCTATTGTTGTGAGTGTGTGAGCCTGGCAGTGGCTACGGGTGTCAGAGCCGACTCCTCCCAGCTCAACCGTGTGCCCTCTCCCCAACTCTGACCTCATAATGATAGCTGGAAACCGGTGGGAATATTGACACCGAGGAAATTAGCAACTGCTACAAGTCAGAACGCTGGTTGTGTTAAATACTGACCAGTCCAGCGCTGACAAGTGTGTACGTCTACGTGAGATTGAGTGTGTGTGTGCGTGTCCTTGTATATGTGTGTCTGGGTCTGTCCATCTGTGCAGCTCCTTTGTATCCTGCTTTGCTCGTCTGTCTGTCCCTATCTGACTCTGCACGCCTCTGTGTGTCTGAATGTGTCTGTGGCTGAGTGTGCATCAGCGTGTGTGTCTTGCATGCACGCGTATGTCTGTGTGTGTCTATATGTGTGTCCAAGCACATATGCATTTCTGTGTGTGACAGCGTTTTGGGGGTGTTTGTGTGTGTGTGTGTGTTCATGTGACTGTGTAGCCTCTCAAGCTGAAGATGATGGTTTCAAGTGAAATTGAGGCTGATGCTCTCCACTACAAAGCTCAATTTGCTTGCAAATGTCCTTCAAGAGGCAGAGGAGACAGAAGTGGAGGGGGCAGGAGGCAGGAGCCAGACAGAGGCAGTGCCTGGCAGCAGAAATGACGTCAACGGGCAGATTCCAAGAGCGCCCCAAGACCAGTGGGGTGTCACCCACCTCTGGAGGCACTGTGGATCCTCAAGGAGACTCTGGCAGGCCCCACACACAGCCCTTGAGAAAGCAGTCATTTGGGAGGATTCAGAGTGATAAAAATATAAAGTTTGTTGCTTGCGAAAATCACTTGTGACTTAAAAGCCTGCATCTCCCGTTGTCATGGAATTGACAATACCACTGAGGATCAAAGGGACAAGAATAGACGAGGAGCTCTGTTTCCCACTTAACTCCGGGAAGCCTTTTCTCCCAAGCTTCATGCTCTCTCCTCACTCTGAAGAAGACTCTAGAGGCTGTAGTGCAACCAACCCTCCATCACTCAAAAGCTGGGACCCTCTCTGTTCTGGACAGACACCCCTTATCAGGAAGAGCCCCTCCTCCCCAACCCCAGTCAGGTGGATGCCCCACCCTCCTGGCCCTGGGCAACCATGTGACCCAAGCTGGGCCAATCAGATTCTCCCCTGGCATTTTTCACATTGGAACCAAGGGAGAAGAGTTGGGCCCTCCTGGGAGATAAAAGTGGGTGGCTGTGTGGGTGGTGGCTGACACCTGTAATCCCAGCACTTTGGAAGGGTGAGGTGGGAGGATCACTTGAGGTCAGGAGTTCGAGACCAGCCTGGGCAACATGGCCCATCTCATAGATTTGATGGCCAAGGCCCCAGGAGGAGGCATTACTTACCCAAGGCCATACAGTGCAGGGTGCCGAACAATAAGGTCCCAGAGATGCTCCCTTCCTCCTGCATGTCAAAGCACTAGAATCCAAAGCACCCTCCACTCCCGATGGCTCAGAAGGCAGCCGCCTCATCAATTATTAAAGGTCCTTAAAAGCCCAAGAAAACTGAGATGGGACTGGATCAGAAGACATCAGACCACTCACACCCTTTGGCTAAAAAGGAAAAATTAAGGCCAGGCACAGTGGCTCACACCTGTATTTCCAACACTTTGGGAGGCTGAGGTGGGTGGATCACTTGAGGTCAGGAGTTCGAGACCAGCCTGGCCAACATAGCAAAACCCAGTCTCTACTAAAAATACAAAAATTAGCTGAGTGTGGTGGTGGGCGCTTGTAATCCCAGCTGCTCGGAAGGCTGAGACAGGAGAATTGCTTGAACCCAGGAGGTGGAGGTTGCAGTGAGTCTAGATTGCACCACTGCACTCCAGCCTGGGCGACAAGAGCCAAACTCCATCTCAAAAAAAAAAAAGGAAAAATTAAGTTCATGGGGAGTTAATCCACATATTGCAGAAGGCAGGAATTCTCAGTGTTTTGGCATCCCTGGGATAACGACAAGCCTCGCTTAGAACAAGATGTTGGAGCCGGGCGCGGTGGTTCATGCCTGTAATCCCAGCACTTTGGGAGGCCGAGGCAGGTGGATCACGAGGTCAGGAGATCGAGACCATCCTGGCGAACACGGTGAAACCCCATCTCTACTAAAGAATACAAAAAATTAGCCGGGCGTAGTGGCGAGCGCCTATAGTTCCAGTTACTCGGGAGGCTGAGGCAGGAGAATGGCATGAACCTGGGAGGTGGAGGTTGCAGTGAGCCGAGATTGCGCCACTGCACTCCAGCCTGGGTGACAGAGCAAGACTCTGTCTAAAAAAAAAAAAAAAAGAAAAAAAAGAACAAGATGTTGGGAGCCGCAGAGTGGTTTCCAGGTAGTCCCTTTGACATCCTGGGGGAGCAGGGAAGGCCCGGTGAAATACGACTCTCACACTCACCTCAGCTGCACAGGCAAGTGCTCCAAGAATTCACAGGTGAACTTTTAGCTAAGGACAGAGTTCTTTCCCACCCTCCCCCACGTGCGTATTTATTTCACCCAACAAAACCTGACTTTGACACACATTTCAAAAAGCAATGCGCATTCTGCATTCCCACGGAACATTATATTGTGTGCATTGCTTCATCTCACCAGGCTTCCTTTTTAAGAACTTCCCTCTGCCTGGGCGTGGGTGGCTCACAGCTATAATCCCAGCACTTTGGGAGGCCGAGGCCAGAGGATTGCTTACGTTCATTATGTTATTTAGCCTGGGCAACACAGTGAGACCCCATCTCTACAGAAATAAAAAATTAGCCAGGCATGGGGGTGCATGCCTGTTAGCTACTTGGGAGGCTGAGGCAGGAGGATAGCTTGAGCCCAAAAGGTCAAGGCTACAGTGCAGCATGTGATCACACCACTGCACTCCAGCCTGTGCAACAGAGCGAGACCCTGACTTTTTTTTTTTTTTTTGGAGACAGAGTCTAGCTCTGTAGCCCAGCGTGGAATGCAGTGGCAAAACCTCGACTCACCGCAACCTCCACCTCCCGGGTTCAAGCAATTCTTGTACCTCAGCCTCCCAGGTAACTGGGATTACAGATGTGCACCACCCCACCCGGCTAATTTTTGTATTTTCAGTAAAGATGGGGTTGCCCTACGTTGGCCAGGCTGGTCTTGAACTCCTGATCTCAAGCAATCTGCTCACCTCGGCCTCCCAAAGTGCTGGGATTACAGGTGTGAGCCATCACGCCCAGCCATACCCTGACTCTTAAAAATGAGATAAAATTAAGTTAGTGTTGTAAACATGAAATATGCTGCTCTCAAGAATTGATGTTCAGGCCGGGTATGGTGGCTCACGCCTGTAATCCCAGCAATTTGGGATCCTCCCAGGAGGAGGCTCACTTGAGCCCAGGAGTTCGAGACTAGCCCAGGAAACATGGTGAAAGCCCATCTCTACAAAAACCACAAAAATTAGCCGTGTGTGGTGGCAGGGACCTGTGGTCCCAGATACTCGGGAGGCTGAGGTGGGAGGATCACTTGAGTCCAGGAGATCGAGGCTGCAGTGAGCTATGACGGTGCCACTGCATTCCAGCCTGGGTAACAGAGCAAGACCCTGCCTCAAAAAAAAAAAAAAAAAAGGATGCTATAGGAGTTAGGACTAGACCAGAGAGATGTTGTACTGTTTTAGGTAAACTTTCTTTTTTTTTTTTTTTTTTTAAGACGGAGTCTCACTCTGTCACCCAGGCTGGAGTGCAGTGGCGCAATCTCGGCTCACTGCAAGCTCCGCCTCCCGGGTTCCCGCCATTCTCCTGCCTCAGCCTCCTGAGTAGCTGGGACTACAGGCGCCCACCACCGCGCCCGGCTAATTTTTTGTGTTTTTAGTAGAGACGGGGTTTCACCGTGGTCTCGATCATCTGACCTTGTGATCCACCCGCCTCGGCCTCCCAAAGTGCTGGGATTACAGGCGTGAGCCACCGCGCCCGGCCTTTAGGTAAACTTTCATGTTACTGATGATGAAGTAGAGTATCCAAAAGTGACTCTGCACACCCGAGAAATATCCCGAGTGTGTCCCATCTCCTGGCAGCTCAGCACCCTTTCTGCTCCACCCCAAGGTCTACGTGGTCATCCCTGGGCCACCATGTTTTCCTTGATCATAAAGTTTTTTGGTGGCACTTGCATTTCTGAGACTCCAACAGAAAACAGCAGATTGAGATCAGGGTAATTCAAGGAGGGTTATTTACAAAGGGATGGTTCACACGAGAGAGGACGGGGGGTCAGGAACCGCCAGACACTACGGTGACCTGGGATAGCAGAAAAAAAGCACTGTGACCGGCTGGGCGCGGTGGCTCAAGCCTGTAATCCTAGCACTTTGAGAGACCGAGGTGGGCGGATTGCCTGAGCTCGGGAGTTTGAGACCAGCCTGGCCATCATGGTAAAACCCCGTCTCTACTAAAAAAAAAAAAAATTACGCAGGCTTGGCAGCGTGTGCCTGTAGTCCCAGCTACTCGGGAGGCTGAGGCAGGAGACTTGCTTGAACCTGGGAGGCGGAGCTTGCAGTGAGCTGAGAGCAAGACTCCATCTCAAAAAAAAAAAAAAAAGAGCTTTGACTGCCCCTAAGCCCAAACCAGTAGGAAAGGACCAGACACCAGAATTTGGATGAGAGAGAGGGGCCTTGGGAAGCTGTGATCTATGTCAAAGAACACTCTAGGCAGGGTGACCTCATGGGGAGGGAGTCGGGGAAGATATGGTTGATCTCGAATCCCTTTCTCACTCCCTCCAACCCCCTGTGTCTTCCTTCCATTAGCCAAATCTCACTGGAAGACAGAGGCAGGGAGTCCGTTGATGTGGCCCATATAGGGCAGCTCCCCAGGGCACTGAGCATGGTAGAGAAGGGTGGGGGAAATCAGAGGATGATTTGCACAGTCTGGTGATGACCTCTTCCAGGTTATACTGGCCAGTGGCTGCTGAGAGATTTGAGCACCTGGAGCCAGAATAAAACTACCGCAGGGTTTGTCTTAGTCCATTTGCTATTGCTACACCTGAATACCTGATGCTGGGTAATTTTTAAAGGAAACGGCCGGGCAGGGTGGCTCACGCCTGTAATCCCAGCACTTTGGGAGGCTGAGGCGAGTGGATCACAAGGTCAGGAGATCGAGACCATCCTGGCTAACACAGTGAAACCCCATCTCTACTAAAAATACAAAAAATTAGCTGGGTGGTGGTGGGCGCCTATAGTCCTAGCTACTCAGGAGGCTGAGGCGGGAGAATGGCGTGAACCCAGGAGGCGGAGCTTGCAGCGAGCCCAGATTGCGCCACTGCACTCCAGCCTGGGCGACAGAGCAAGACTCCATGGAAGGAAGGAAGGAAGGGAGGAAGGGAGGAAGGGAAAAAGGGAGGAATGGAAGGAAAGGAAAGTAAACGATTTATTTCTTAGAGTTCTAGAGGCTGGGAAGTCCAAGGCTGTGGGGGAGCGTCTGGTGAGGACCTTCTTGCTAGTGGGGACTCCTCTCTGCAGAGTCCCAAGGAGGCACAGGGCATCCCATGGTGAGGGGGCTGAGCATCCTATCTCCAGTCTCTCTTCTTCTTCTTATAAGGCCGCCAATCCCACCCCCATAATAACCCATTAATCCATTAATTAATGAATGGATTACTCTATTCGAGAGGGCAGAGCCCGAATGATCTAATCAGCTCTTAAAGTCCCCACCTCTCAATACTGCCGCATTGAGGATAAATTTCAACATGAGTGTCAGAGAAGGTAAACATTTAAACCATAGCAGAGCTTCTTAGTCTTTGGGGGAATCAAGGAGAATTTGATGAAATCCATCAACTCCTCTTCCTGGAAACAGGTACATCCACACTCCTTTAGTTCCAAGTGGCAGAAACACCACTCAAACAGCTTTATGCTAAAAAGGGAATTTACTGGCCCACAGAGTGGGTGTCAGGTAAGGCTAGATCCAGGGTCACAAGTAATGCTGCCAGGGCTCTGGCTGCATCTGCTGTTCTGTTTGTCTTCATGAACTTCATTCTGCACATAGGTGCTGAGCACATGGTGGACAGATGTCCACGGCAGCTTGATCTTATCTCCCCAAGTTGAGGTGCCATAAAATAAACCCATCCAGGAAGACCTCATAAAAGTTCCAAGGAAGACTCTGATGGGCCAGGCTCGAGCCATATGCCCTTCCCTGACCAACCTCTGTGTTCCAGTGGATACTGTCCCATGACTGGCCTCGGTGATGCTTGGTGAATCACAGCCCTACCTCCCCCCAGGGCGGGCGGGGTGGAAGCTTTCCAAACCAATACACACTATAGCGATCGCAGCCCTCCCCTGAGACACACAACAGCGCAGGGACCACAGGCCACCACTCACCCCTTTTCTTTGCAGGTAGAGAAACGGAGCCACAGATCAAGGTCAGCCAGTGAGTGAGAAGCAAAGTCTGGAGCTGAGGCAAATTCTTCAAATTCCTTATCCAAGGCTTTCTCCTGGAAAGCCCAAAGCTTATTAAATCCTTAAAGGGCATTATCAATGGGACGTACATGGAGTTTCCTTAATCCTGCAAGAGGATTAGGAGAATTCAGCCAAGATAATCTCCTTCAGGGACAAACCAGCCGCCTCTCACCAACCCGTGCTCTTAGTGGGCTGGGACCAGCCCCTCAAGGAGCCTTGACCTTCGAACCCATCCCCACCTCATCAGGCTCACAGCCCATAATTATAACAACCACAGCCGTGTTCAGACAGCCCAGGAAGGCTTCCAAGGGGACTGGTGTTTTCAGAAGACAAAACAGCACAAACAAAGATATAGAGTCTGAGGCTGGGTGCAGTGTTTCTTACCTGTAATCCCAGCACTTTGGAAGGCTGAGGCAGGAGGATCACTTGAGCTTGGGAGTTTGAGACTGGGCTGGGCAACATAGTGAGACTCTGTCTCTACAAAAAAATTTGTTAATTGTGTAGCTGGGACTACAGGCATGGTGGCATGTTCCTGTAGTCCCAGCTACTCAGGGAGGCTGAGGCGGGAGAATCACTTGAACCCACGAGTCTGAGGTTGCAGTGAGCTATGATTGCGCCACTGCAGTCCAGCCAGGGCAACAGAGCAAGAGCTTGTCTCTAAAAAGAAGAAGATACAGAGGCTGGAACTTGAGGTCAGGCCCACCCCTAAATATACAAGGCCTGGGATGAGGGCCAAATGATGAAAGGCTCACACATCATAGTTAAGAGTTATAAATCAAGCGGAAAAACTGCTAGGCAAATACATTCTGTCTCATACCTTTCTTTTTTTAATTTTTTTTTTTTTTTTTTTTTAGAGACAGGGTCTTGCTATGTTGCCCAGGCTGGATTCAAACTCCTAGGCTCAAGCAATCTTCCCACCTTAGCCTTCACCTGAGTAGTTGGGACTAGAGGCAGGCACTTAGCTCCTGTTTCATATCTTTCTTTTTTTTCTTTTCCTTTTTCTTTTTTTTTTTAATTTGAGACAGAGTCTCACTTTTGTCATTGGGGCTGGAGTGCAGTGGTACAATCTCAGCTCACTGCAGCCTCTGCCTCCCAGGCTCAAGCAATCCTCCCACTTCAGCCTCCCAAGTAGCTGGGACTACAGGTGCATGCCACCAAGCCTGGCTAACTTTCGCATTTTTTGTAGAAATGGAGTTTCACCATGTTGCCCAGACTGTATTCAAACTCTTGGATTCATGCCATCCTCCTGCCTCAGCTTCCTGAGGCTCTGGGATTAGCAATGTGAATCATGGTACTGGTCCATGGTTGATTTCAAGGTGCTGAGATGACATCACTGGACTTGGATTTGGGGAGAGAACACAGCCACACAGCACACTGTCATTTGGCATTCCCACCCTACAGGATACCAGGGACGGAAATAAACCGGAGAATGCAGACCCTAGTCAAATAATTAGACAGTGATGAGTTTTGAGTTTGTATTACCTTCGTACGTTTATTTCATTCAATTTTTAACAATGGCTGGCCGGGTGCTGTGGCTCACGCCTGTAATTCCAGCACTTTGAGAGGCTGAGGCGGGCGGATCATGAGGTCAAGAGATAGAGACCATCCTGGCCAACAAGGTGAAACCCCGCCTCTACTAAAAATACAAAAATTAGCCAGGCGTGGTGGTGCACACCTGTAGTCCCAGCTACTCGGGAGGCTGAGGCAGGAGAGTCACTTGAACCCGGGAGGCGGAGGTTGCAGTGAGCCGAGATGGCACCACTGCACTGCAGCCTGGCGACAGAGCGAGACTCCATCTTAAAATAAAATAAAATAAAGGCCGGGCGCGGTGGCTCAAGCCTGTAATCCCAGCACTTTGGGAGGCCGAGACGGGCGGATCACGAGGTCAGGAGATCGAGACCATCCTGGCTAACACGGTGAAACCCCGTCTCTACTAAAAAATACAAAAAACCTAGCCGGGCGAGGTGGCGGGCGCCTGTAGTCCCAGCTACTGGGGAGGCTGAGGCAGGAGAACGGCGGGAACCCGGGAGGCAGAGCTTGCAGTGAGCTGAGATCGCGCCACTGCACTCCAGCCTGGGCGACAAAGCGAGACTCCGTCTCAAAAAATAAATAAATAAATAAATAAATAAATAATAAAATAAAATAAAATAAGCAGTGTCTGAGTTTAACAACCTTCTCGCAATATTTCCTGAAAATGTGCTAATCGGCTCTCTGGAGCTGCTGGGAGCAGTTCCAGGGCAGCACAGAGCTGTTCCCTCCAGCGAAGGAGCCCACATCCACGTCCACTCACGGTCAAGGTGATACGCCCCAGCCTCACCAAGAGGCCCGGTGCTGCCGGCACAGGCCCCGCGTGGGTCAGTTTCTACCAAGCGGCCAGATATCCCGGGCGTTTTATTGATCCTATTGACCACGGCAAATGGCCGCTGGGCACTAATTCAGCGCCAGCCCAGGCTCAGGGACTGTTACACGTGGTCCATGTAACTCACAGTAATCCTGTGCCATGGTTACACCACGTTACAGCTGAGGCCACGGAGGCTGGGTAAGAGGAAGGCGCTTGTCTTAGGACACGTGGTTAGGAGACGGTAAGACTCAGACTGGAAACCTTTTTTCTGTCCTGACTAGGGGAGAAGAGCAAGGTGGGGGAAAGGGCACCTGTCCCCAAGGAGCCACCCCTGAGGCCTCCAGGGACCCTGATGAGGAGCTGAGGGGTCCTAGGTGGGGAGAAGTCATTCTCTTTTTCCCTGTCTCTGTCTCTTTCTCCCCCTGCACTTCTCTCTCCTTTTCTCTCATCTCCCTCTGTCTCTCCCTCTCTCTCCCTCCCTCTCTCTCCCTCCCTCTCTCTCCCTCCCTCTCTCTCCCTCCCTCTCTCTCCCCCTCTCTCTCCCTCCCTCTCTCTCCCTCCCTCTCTCTCCCTCCCTCTCTCTCCCTCCCTCTCTCTCCCTCCCTCTCTCCCCCTCTCTCTCCCTACCTCTCTCTCCCTCCCTCTCTCTCCCTCCCCCGCATCTACCGCTTGCTTTTGTTTTTGTTTTTGTTTTTTTTGAGACAGAGTCTGGCTCTGTCACCCAGGTCGGAGTACAGTGGTGCAATCTCGGCTCACCCCAACCTCCGCCTCCCAGGTTCCAGCGATTCTCCTGCCTCAGCCTCCCGAGTAGCTGGGATTACAGGCACCTGCCCAACTAATTTTTGTATTTTTAGTAGAGGCCGGGTTTCACCATGTTGGCCAGGTTGCTGTCTAACTCCTGACCTCAGGTGATCCGCCCACCTCGGCCTCCCAAAGTGTGGGATTACGGGCACGAGCCAATGCACCCAGCCCCTGCACCCCCTTTCTATCTCTCTGTCTCTGAAATAAGTCAGTCAAGGATCCCACCCTGTGCACGGCCCACTATGTGACCAGCTGCTTGGCAGGGCCTGGGCCACTGCTCTCAGGGACAGGTGCCTGGCGTAGGCGGGGAGGCGCTCTCTCTCAGTTTACTTTTCTACAGCATACATTTCTGGATTGGTGAAACATTATCTTTGTCTTTAGAAGGAACAATAAAGCTATTTTCAGCTTGGAAACAAATGAGTCCAATGGTAAATAAACTCCCAAGGCCGGTGCTGGGCAGGCCTGCGCTGTCGTCACGGTGGAGGCCGCCAGCCTTCCTTCCCGGGAAGGGCTTGGTCTCAGGGTGGGGGACACAGAAAGGTTGTGGGGAGCCCAGGAGCAGAGAGACGGGAGGGCAAAGGAGACAGGGAGCATCCTGGAGTCACAAGACTGGACAGACCCGCAGGTTTTACGGATCCAGACACTGAGGCCCAGAGAGGGTGAGCACCCTGCCCTAGGATGCACAGCCTGCAGGTGCTTGGTTCCACTTCCTGGAGCTCTGCCGGGCACCACGGCTCCAGGGAGTGCTCCAGTGTTTTCTCAGCACTTGGGAACAGATGGCTCCAACTCTCACCCACGGATGCCAAACATTTTCCCTGGTTACCCTGCTAATTTGCTCACAGCCTCCTCTTGTAAATAGAGAGTACAAAGGTTCCTCCGAGTAGCGTGTCTGCCGGGCAGACGCTGATGCCACGGGGAGAGGCCTTAGAAGGAGCACAGGAAAGTCCCAGGTTAAGAACCAGGTAAGGCCCAGGTAAGGCTAGGATCCTTGGCTGACCAGGGGATCATGGGAAGGACAGTGGCTCGGGGCCCCGGCAGGTCTGCGTTCAGGTCTTGGCTCTGTGCTCCCTTGGAGCCCAGCTGGGAAACTTGCACTGGCCTCAGGCCCTCTGGCATCAGTTTTCTCATCTGTAAAATGGGCTTGTTAATGCCAAAGGCGTAAAACAGGAGCTATTATGTAGGCGCTCAGGGACTGGATGAATCTGTAGGAATCTAGCCATCCTTCCTGCCTTCATCTGGGGTCAACAGGGTGGGGGCTGCACCCTGGGCAGCATCCCTGCCCCTCTGTCCCCAACAGTAGTCCCTTCACCCAGCCCTTATGACAGAATTCTTCCAACAACACTTACCAGGTCCTCCTCAGTACCCAGCCCTGTCGCCAGGCCCAGAGAGGAGCTGATTCAAGCCTTCTGCACTGGGTGGCCTTGGACAGCTCCCTTTGCCTCTCTGGGTTTCATTCCCTTGAGCCTCCCGCAGAGGTCACAGGGAGGATTCTGTAAGATGATGTGTGCTCAGAGTGCTCAGAGTTACTCCTACCATGCAGCAATCAGGGAAGGCTTCCTGGAGGAGGCAACACTAGTCCTTACACTTTACAGATGCATGGGCATGATTGGGTATGGCTGGTGCTTCCAGGGATGGGTTGGGTGCGGAGGCACCTCATGGGCTCGAGCAGGGCCTGGGATGCCCAGCTGCATAGAGGGGTTTGGAGCCGGCTGGAAGGGGGACTGTAAGCGGACTTCGGGTCCCTTGGGTCTCCCTCCCCCGCAACCTCGTTCACAGCAGCCCAGCCGGTAATGAAGTGCTCCTTCCAGCTGACAGCTCCTGGAGCCGGGCCAGGAGGCTCCTCCTGCCCTAGGCCTGCCTCCAGCTGCTGCCTGCAGTCCCAGGAAGACTTTACCGCACCTCTCTGGCCTAGGGCATCCTGGGGGATGAAGCTCCAGGAGGCCACCTGTGGCTTGGGGCCCCAGTCCCAGAAGCCTGGCCTGGGGTGCGCCTCTCTGGTCTTCAGGACGAGGGATCTGGAATGAGAGTGGAGGCGTCCAGTGAGGCAGCTTAACTGGTCAGGGCCGACGGGACCAGGACCTAGGGAGAGACCAGGGCCTGGGGAGGAACCAGAATCTGCCTGGCCACACTGTGTGACTTGGGTGAGCTCTTCTACCTCTCTGAGCCTGGGCTTCCCGACTGTGTGGGATGTCTCCCCTCCCATAGTCACTGTGAGGTTCTGAGCAGAGGACACTCTGGGCCCAGAGCCTGGCACGTAGCTGGTGCAGTGAGCGCCAACCCCTCCCTGTTCCTGCAGAGCCCTGCTGTTCAGTGCACACAGGCTGCCTTGCCCTCTCCAGAGAGGATCATGGGGCTTCATTTGTTGATTGAATTTGCTTGTTTGGCCCAGATGGTTGGGTCTCGTTTTCTTTTTTCTTTCTTTCTTTCTTGCTCCCTCACCTGGGCTGAAGTGCGATGGCGTGATCTCGGCTCATTGCAACCTCTGCCTCCTGTGTATACAAGCGATTCTCCTGCCTCAGCCTCCCGAGTATCTGGGATTACAGGCTCGCATCACCATGCCTGGCTAGTTTTTGTATTTTTAGTAGAGATGGGGTTTCGCCATGTTGGCCAGGCTGGTCTCGATCTGCTGACCTCAGTGGATCCACCCACCTCAGCCTCCCAAAGTGCTGAGATTACAGGCATGAGCCACCACGCCTGGCCATGGGTCTCATTTTCTCTTGCAAGTTTGATTCCATGGTACCTGAATGCAGGGGAAGCAGGCGGTGTCCTGTCCTGGCAAAGGCAGACATGGGGCTAATGCGGAACGGCCCAGGAACTCTGATCCTGGGGCTCAGGGAGTTTGCAAGGGGCGTTTCTGCCCATGGTCAGGCTTGCAAGCCTTGGTCCCTGGGCCTAGCATACAAAAATTAGCAGGGTGTGGTGGCGAGTGCCTGTAATCCCAGCTACTTGGGAGGATGAGGGAAGAGAGTCACTTGAACCCGGGAGGCAGAGGTTGCTGTGAGCTGAGATCATACCTCTTCACTCCAGCCTGGGTGACAGGGCAAGACTCCGTCTCAAAAAAAAAAAAAAAAAAATATTGGTGGAAGGAGAGAAACATAAAGAGAGCCCAGTGGGGCATCCCCCCACCCAGACCTTGCCGCCTGCCACTCCTGTAGCCGGGCTTTCCAGGCCGGGCCGGACTCGCCCAGTCCTGCCCCTGTCTTAGAGTTGCTGATAGCAGAAACGCAGTAATGTGTCACCACAATGATGGCTGCTACCATGCTATCAGACCCACCATTCCTCAGTGGGACCCCCGCCTCGCCACTCACCAGCTGGATCCCTGGTCTGCAAAAGGTGGTTCACTGGGTACCCAGGTTCCTGTGCAAATGAGATGAGCTGACTTCTATGAAAGCCACTCCCTGCACCCAGGGAGACTGAGGAGGGGGGAGGCCCTTGTCCCCCGAAAGCCCAACCAGCCAGCGCCCTCTCCCTCTGCCTCCCCAGGGAACTGTGTCCCGAGCAGGGCCCTTCACCCCATCTCTGTCTGATCTCCACTGCGTTTACGGATTGACGGGAAAGATTCTAATGGGCTTTAAGTTAATAAGCTGGGAAGAAATTAAGTTTGATCTCTGCCAGAAGCAGATGGCACAGCTGCCCGGCCTGGAACAGCCCGGCTAGAGCAGTGGCAGGCGGCAAGGGCTGGGTGGGGGGATGCCCCACTGGGCTCTCTTTATGTTTCTCTCCTTCCACCAACTTTTTTTTTTTTTTTTTTTTTTTTTGAGACAGAATCTTGCTCTGTCACCCAGGCTGGAGTGAAGAGGTATGATCTCAGCTCACAGCAACCTCTGCCTCCGAGGTTCAAGTGACTCTCTTGCCTCATCCTCCCAAGTAGCTGGGATTACAGGCACCCGCCACCATACCCTGCTAATTTTTGTATTTTTAGTAGAGTCGGGGTTTCACCATGTTGGCTAGACTGGTCTCGAACTCCTGACCTCAGGTGATCCACCTGCCTTGGCCTCCCAAAGTGCTGGGATTACAGGCTGAGCCACCGTGCCCGGCTTCTCCTCCCCCCAACATTTTATTGTGTTTTATTTTAAAGAGATGGGGTCTCGCTCTGTCTCCCAGGCTAGTGTACAGTGATAGGATCACAGCTCACTGCAGCCTCCACCTCCTGGGCTCAAGCAATCCTCTCATCTCAGCTGCCTGAGTAGCTGGGACTACAGGATTGGACCACCATGCCCAGCTAATTTTTAAACATTTTTTAGAGAACAGGGTCTCAGTATGTTGCCCAGGCTGGTCTCGAACTCCTGGCCTCAAGCAGTCCTCCTGCCTCACCTTAGTATGAAATTTTTAAACATAAAAAAACAGTGGAAACTGAGCATGGTGGCTCACACCTACAATCCCAGCATTTTGGGAAGCTGAGGTGGGAGGATCGCTTGCGGCCAGGAGCTTAAAACTAGCCTGGATTACATAGCGAGAATCCCATTTCTATTTTTTTCAAAAAAAAGGGCTGGGCGTGGTGGCTCACACCTGTAATCCCAGCACTTTGGGAGGCTGAGGTGGGTGGATCACCTGAAGTCAGGAGTTTGAGACCAGCTTGGCCAACATGGCAAAACCCCGTCTCTACTAAAAACACAAAAATTAGCTGGGTGTGGTGGTGGGCACCCTGTAATCACAGCTACTCAGGAGGCTGAGGCAGGAGAATCGCTTGAACCCAGGAGGCGGAGGTTGCAGTGAACTGATATTGCACCACTGCACTCCAGCCTTGGTGACAGAGCGAGACTCCATCTGAAAAAAAAAAAAAGAAGAAGAAGAAGGCGGCCAGGAGGTGGCAGCTCACCCTGTAATCCCAGTACTTTGGGAGGCAGAGGCTGAGGTGTGAGGATCACTTGAGGCCAGGAGTTTGAGACCAGCCTGGGCAACACAGTGAGACCTCATCTCTATTTTTTAAAAAGTAGAAAAAATCATACAGTGAACACTCATGTGCTCACTGCCCACATTCTGCTCTCTGCTTTTTCTGATCCCTACCTGTCTGTCTATCTAGCTCTCCATACACCTGCCAATTCCAACTTTCCATGCATTTCAAAGTCAGTGGCAGACATTAGGGCACTTGACTCTTAAACACGCATATCATTAACTAGAGGTCAAAATTTGTTTTTGTTTTTGTTTTTTTGAGACGGAGTCTCGCTCTGTCGCCCAGGCTGGAGTGCAGCTGCACAATCTCCGCTCACTGCAAGCTCCGCCTCCCGGGTTCACGCCATTCTCCTGCCTCAGCCTCCCGAGTAGCTGGGACCACAGGCACCCGCCACCACGCCCGGCTAATTTTTTGTATTTTTAGTAGAGACAGGGTTTCACCGTGTTAGCCAGGATGGTCTCGATCTCCTGACCTTGTGATCTGCCTGCCTCGGTCTCCCAAAGTGCTGGGATTACAGGCGTGAGCCACCACGCTCAGCCGAGGTCAAAATTTGGTATGGGCTTTGTTTAGTTTTGTTTTTAGGCAAAATTGACAAACAGTAAAATCCATAAATTTCTTTCTTTTTTTTTTTTTTCTTTTTTGGAGACAGAGTCTCAGTCTCCCAGGCTGGAGTGCAATGGTAAGATCTCAGGTCAGTGCAACCTCCGCCTCCTGAGTTCCAGCAATTCTCCTGCCTCAGCCTCCCAAGCAGCTGGGATTACAAGCACGAACCACCACGCCCAGCTAATTTTTGTATTTTTAGTAGAGACGGGGTTTCACCCTGTTGCCCAGGCTGGTCTCAAACTCCTGAGCTCAAAGTGATCTGCCTGCCTCAGCCTCCCAAAGTGTTGGGATTGCAAGCATAAGCCACCGTGCCCAGCAGGGAAGTAGAAATTCTTTAACAAATTTCCCCATGCCCTTTCCAGTCATTGTGCTATTTAGATTTCTTTCTTTCTGATAACAGCTTTTCTGCTTATTTATAGTTTACCAGAAAATCATTTTACCCAGTTTTTCCTTTTTTTTTTTTTTTTTTTTTTTGCACACGGTGGAAAGCATCTTTTGTATTTCCCTTTGCTGTTCTGTATCCCTTAACACTGTCACGCTGCCAGCTTTCCATATTACTCTAAATCTTCCTAACCGCATAGCCTGGCGGTGACTTCAGATTTCTCTGCAGGGTTACATATTATTCCACTGATTTCTTTGGGCTTTTCAAATACAACAATCATGTCATCTGTTCCCCCGGGACGAGCAATGTAAATCGGGGACTCATCTTGGCCAAAGGGGACGATTTGCAGTGTTTGGCTATTATGACAAACATCTTTGTATATAAAAACTTTTCTGCATTTAGAAATATTTCCTCAGGCCAGATTTTTCTGGACCAAATGGTAAGCATGTCTTTTAAGCCAGTTTATGTTCCAAAAGGGTTGGTCCCATTTTCACTCCCTCCAGCAACCCAGCAATGGGGAGATCTGGGGGGGGGAAAAAAAAGGCCTTGTGGCCGGCACAGTGGCTTACGCCTGTAATCCCAACACTTTGGGAGGCTGAGGTGGGCGGATCACCTGAGGTCAGGAGTTTGAGACCAGTGGTGAAACCCTGTCTCTACTAAAAATACAAAAATTAACCAGGTGTGGTGGTGGGTGCCTGTAATCCCAGCTACTTGGGAGGCTAAGGCAGGAGAATCGCTTGAACTGGGGAGGCAGAGACTGCAGTGAGCTAAGATCACACCATTGTACTCCTGCCTGGGCAACACAGCAAGACTGTCTCAGAAAAAAAAAAAAAAAATGTACTGGGCCAGGCGTGGTGGCTCACGCCTGTAATCACAGCACTTTGGGAGGTCAAGGAGGGCAGATTGCGAGGTCAGGAGATGGACACCATCTTGGCTAACATGGTGAAACCCTGTCTCTACTAAACATACCAAAAAAAATTAGCCGGGGCATGGTGGTCCAAGCTACTCCGGAGGCTGAGACAGGAGAATGGCATGAACCGGGGAGGCGGAGCTTGCAGTGAGCCAAGGTCGCGCAACTGCACTCCAGTCTGGGCGACAGAGCAAGACTGCATCTCAAAAAAAAAAAAAAAAAAAAAAAAGCGTTGCCCTCACCATGGCCAATGAGACCTCCCTTGGCTGTTTGCCTTCTCCAACCTCACCTCCCTTCTCCCCACTGCCTCTGTTCCCACAACAGCAAGAACAGTTCCTTCTGTTCTTGAATTAAATGAGCTGTTTCCAGACTCAGTACTTTGCACCGGCTGTTCCCTGTGCTGGGAACACCCTTCCCACTAACAGTTCCATCATTCAAATCTCTCAATTCAGATATCGCCTTCTCAGACCACCTGGATATCAAAGCCCACCCCTGTGCCCTGGTCACATGCTGGTGCCTGCTCCATCCCCATCTAGTCTTCCAAGCATTTGATGCTTCCGAAATTACTGTACTGGTTTATTGCCAGCACCCACCATTTAAGTGCAACTGGATGGGAGCAGGGACCCTGGAAGCGTCCCCTGCATCTAGAAAATGTCTCACATGCACCTAATAATGTTTTTATTATATATTTATTTATTTTTAGAGACAGGGCTTTGCTCTATTGTCCAGGCTCGGGTGCAGTGGCATGATCACAGCTGACTGCAGCCTCCACCTCCCAGGCTAACACAATCCTCCCGCCTCAGCCTCCCGAGTAGCTGGGATTACAGGCACACACCACCGTGCCCAGCTTATTTTCGCTTTTTTTTTTTTTTTTTTTTTTTTTTGGTAGAGATGGAGTCTTGCTATGTTGCCCATACTGGTCTCAAACTCCTGGGGTCAAGCCATCCTCTCGCCTTGGCCTCCCAAAGTGCTGGGGTTTTAGGCGTAAGCCACTGCACCTGGCCTACCAAATAATTATTATCTGGAAACCTCCCCACATCCAGGACAAGGCAAGGAACCCCGCTGAAAGCTCTAGCACTGGAGCTCATGAACTTTATTTTTATTTTATTTTAGTTTAGTTTAGTTTTTCGAGATGGAGTTTCACTCTTGTCACCCAGGCTGGAGTGCAGTGGTGCCATCTCGGCTCACTGCAACCTCCGCCTCCCAGGTTCAATCGATTATCCCACCTCAGCCCCCTGAGTAGCTGGGATTACAGGCGCCCACCACGCCCAGCTAATTTTTGTATTTTCAGTAGAGACGGGGGTTTCACCATGTTGGCCAGGCTGGTTTCGAGCTCCTGACCTCAGGTGATCCGCCCACCTTGGCCTCCCAACATGCTGGGATTACAGGCGTGAGCCGCCGTGCCCAGCCGTCATGAACTGTAACTAGTTGGAGGAACGAACTGGGCCCCCCTGCAGTGGCACCCCCCACCTCTGCCCAGACAGCAGCACAGGAAGGAGAGGGGTGTCCCACCATAAGAGTGTGTAGCCGCCTCCCACCAGGTGATTCCATTCACCTAGGAGAACACGGAGGCTCCCAGGTGAATGGAGTCATTTCACTCAACACTTCCTTATTCAGCTCCCAGTGCAGTCTGCCCTTCAAGCAAATATTTGGCTCCTGCCGTATGCCAGCCTCTGTATGCCTCGCTGAGCACTGAGGATCCAGAGAACGAAAGCAGGTCTCTACTCTCAGGGGGCTCCCAGTCCTTTAGAAGGGATGGGCAAGGCCTGGAGCAAAGGTGCTGACTCCACTGGCTGCGTGGCAGAAGAAACCCTGGGGGCTCCCTGGAGGTGCTCACGTTGGAGATGGGGCTTAACAGGGAGAAGGAGCTGATCTGGTGGAAAGTGAAGGAAGGGCCTCAGGTAGGAGCCTGATGGGGGCCTGGGCAGGCCCCTGGATGCATCCCACCTGGTGGCTCAGACCTGGAGGGCCTCTCCTGATCCCCACAGACAGGCCCCCACAGGTGTGATTCCCACCTGGTTCCTGATTTCATCTTGAGGCTGGACCCTTCTCCCAGCCAGTAACACTCCCAGCCCCCCAGGGCTAGCTGATGTCCTATGCCTGGGCCCCCTGGGCTCTGCTCAGTCTGCCCTAGAGCCAGGCTACAGGTGAGTACAGGGAGAATAGGGCGGGGTCATGATTCCATTCACCTGGGAGAAACACAGAGGTTCCCAGGTGAAGGGAGTCATGGGAAGCAATCTAGCCAGTTCTGATCCCAAGCTGGGAGGAGAAAGGGAGCTGGCGGAGGTAGGACCAAGTGACGGCAGGACATGACTGAGGGTTGGCCACAGCCCCCACTCCTAGCTGGACTTGCTCTCTGCACCTTCTCCAGCACGTGAACTCCTACTCATCCTTCAAAACTTTCAATGTGGTCACCCAGTGGCCTTGTGACTGAACCTACCCACCCGCCAGCGGCGTTGCTAGCCTCCCAGGTGAGTGGACCTGTTTAGGGGGAGCAGCCTGGGCACCAAGGCTGAGGGGTGGGCAGCGAGGGTGGTGGGCTGGGTCAGCACAGGTCACCCGGGTCTACCAGGGCCACTATGCTGCACCCTAGTGTGTTGGGGATCCTGATTTCAGCCTCAGGCTGGGCCTGGCCCCTGCACAGCCCAGCTGGATGGAAGGGTGGGGGGAGAGAGAAAGGAAGAAAGGAGATGGGAGCAGAGAGGAGGAGGGGGAAGATGGAGGAGAGGAGAGAAGGAAGAGGAAGGGGAAGGGGGGGGGAGAAAAGAGGAGGAGTGGGGATGATAGAATGGAGGCAGGAGGGAAGAGAGAGGGAGGACTGGGTAGGAGAATGCGGAAGGTGGAGGAGGGAGGGAGAGGGAGGAGAAGAGAGAGGAAGGGAGGAAGAGGAGTGGGGAGGAGAAAGGGAGGAGGGTGGAGAGAGGAGGGAAGAAGAGAGGAGGGCAGGAGGAGGGTAATGGAGGACTTTGAAGGGGAGGGGTGGGAGGATGGAGAGGGAGGGGGAGGGAAGAGAAATGGGGAGGAGTGGGACGGAGGAGGGGAGGGAGGAGAGAAAGGGAAGGGGATGAGAGGAGGAGTGGGGAGGATGGAGAGGAGGGAGAAGGGGTGGGAGGGAGAGGGAGGGTAAGAGGAGGAATGGGGAGGAGGGGGAGGGAGGAGGAGGGAGAGGGGAAGAGAGGAGTGGGGAGGAGGGAGAAGGGGAGGGAGGAGGAGGGAATGGGAAGGGAAGAGAGGAGGAATGGGAGGAGGGGGAGGGAGGAGAGAAGGGTGACGGGAGGAGGGAAGAGAGGGAGGAAGGGGGAGGGGAGGGGTAGGGAAGAGGGATGAGCGAGAGGGTTGAGGGAGGAGGAGGAGGAAGGAGGAGGAGGGCGGGGCGGGGCCGAGCGCTGGGGGCGGGCAGAGGCGGGGCGTGGTGGCCTGGGCTGTGCTCGTCGCCGCGCTCGTGGACAGGGGCCGGGCGGACTCGGGGACCGGCGGAGGACGCCGGGCGCGCCCGGCCCGAGGCTGGGGGAGCGGTGCGCTGGCGCGCAGTGTCGGGCGCCTGGCGGCGTAGCAGGCGCGCAGAGGACCCCAGGCCGGGCCGGGCGGAGGTAAGCGGTGGCCGCGGGACGCGGGGAGGCGCCGGCGGGGACCTGTCGGAGCCTTTGTCTGCGGCGCGCGCGGCCCCCCGCCCCCTCCCGCCCGTCCGGGCGCTGTCCCCTCTCCCCAGACCGCCCCTGTCCCGGGAACCCGAGGCAGCCCCTACCGCGTCCTGTGCGGCCCAGCCCCCGGCGCCCGGCGACAAGCGCGGACCCGGACCCCTGGGCCCCGGCCATGGAGGGTGTCGGCGCCACCGCCTCCCCTAGCACCGCGCGGGGGTCCTCTCGCACGAAGTTCCTCCCCGGACCCTCCCGCGCCGCCCCATCGCCCCCCTGCCCCCGCCGACCCCTTCCTTGTTCTCGAAAAAGCGTCTGGGAGAGGCGGGGCCTGGCCTCCGGGGTCACCTCGGGGCGGCTCAGGGGGTCTGCCCTTTGCCTGGGGGCGCAGGTCTGCGAGCCAACTTTGCGGCTGATGATGTTGGGGGGCGAGCGGCAGAAAGGCGCGGGGACCCAGGCCGGGGAGGGCGGTGGGTCCAGGGGCCAGCCTGTGGCCCCTGCATGCATCCGTCCCTGGGGGGGCTGCAAGAAGGGGGTGGCCGGAGGGGCTTGAAACCCACCCCCAGAGAAGTTGGAGCAGCTTAGACCGCTGGGCTGCGGAAAGGGCAACAGAGACATCGTTAGCCCCGGTTAACGGGGACCAGGGGTGTACCAGGCATCAACTAACCAGGACTGGTAGTTGAGCCAGGAGTGCGAGCCCAGGCCCGCTTTCCAAGTGGAATTCGGTTCCCCTGGTTCTCCCTGGCGGGCCGGAGGAGCGCGGCCCCAGAGTGAGGCCAGACTGGCTTTGGGGTCCAGACCCCCAGCGCCTCCAGCTGCCCGGGGCCACGTTCAGGACTGCTGTGCACTTCAGGCCCCGTGGAAATGGGAGGAGCTGGAGGGGGTCACTGGGCCAGGCTCCAGTCTGAGCTGCATGACCCCCCCCACCCCCGACTTGACCTCTATGTGCCTCAGTCGCCCTCCCTGCAAAATGGTGAGAGGCCTTGGCCAGACGCAGTGGCTCATTCCTGTAATCTCAGTTCTGGGAGGCTGGGACTGAGGGATCACCTGAGGCCAGGAGTTCAAGACCAGCTTGGGCAACAGAACAAGACCCCACCTCTACAAAAATAGAAATTTAAAAAAAAAAAAAAAAAAGAGGGAAGGGGTGGGAGCCCTGCCTTGCCCATAGCAGTGTTCTTTAAGTGGCAGCTTGTGCAACTGTTGAATGCCTACTGTGTGTAGCCGAGCCTACCCCACCAGCCACCCACCCAGTCCCTGTTTGTGACGTACTCTCAGCCTCTCCTTCCTCTACTGAGTTGTGAGGTGGGGAAACTGAGACCTGAGGGATGACCTCAAGGCCAAAGAAGTGACCTGTGTCTTCTCAACGGCCCCCCGGGGCAGGTATCGAGGGGTCACGGCAGCTCAGAGTGGAGGAGCAGAGCCAAGCCCCTTAAACGCTGGGGTGGTTAGGCCAATGTGCATGTGGTTAAATTTTAATTAACAGGGGACAGGGCAGGAGGCCCTGGGCTGCCTTCCCCGGGGGGCAGTAGGCTTGGATTTTGGGGGCTGGGAAGGACACAGTTGGAAGCCTGTGGCCCAGGAGAGGTGGGGGCGAGCGGCTGCAGCAGGTTCCCCACACCCTCCACCATGGGGACAGTGGCTGGCCGAGCCGGGCAGTGTGGGTGGCAGCTGCCAACTTTACTGACTGAGCCAGAGGGGACAGCAGCCGCCTCCTGGCTGGATGCCAAGCACGTCCGCGTTCCTGGGTGGTGTGGCCTCTGGGCAAGGCAGAAACGTCAGCTTTCTGGCCAGGATTGTTCGGGGCACTGCACATCCCGGGGAGCGTCTTGGGGGCCCTTACTGAACACAGACCAGACCTTTCTGGGTTCGGATGTCCTGGGCTGGGCTGGTATCCTGAGCAGGTGGCAGGAGGAGCATTTGATTGTTGAAGACTGTCACCCTGACACCATCCCCTTCCCTGGCCCTGCAGGCCGAAGAAGGGCCCCGGGGTCTCTAAGCCTTTGCTGACTCTGGCACCTCCCAACGACTCTCAAGGTCAGGCTTGTGTCCACTTCACAGGGGAGGACAGGTGTGCAGAGCCCTCCCAGGGCCACTCCAGTTCAAGCCCAGCTCTGCTCTAAGCCTTGCTCGCCCCCACCACCCCCAGCTCCAGATGTGGCAGGAGGGCCAGGGCTGACAAGGGGCAGTCAGGAGAGCCTTGAGCCTAGAAGAGGAGATACGCCAGGCTTCTCAGCCCCCAGAAGTCCGGGACCGCCTCTCCCCTGGTAGTGGGCACTCATCACCTGGGTTGGTCCCCAGCTGTCAGGGGCTGAATCTCCCCAGTCCCCCAAAACCTGGAAATGGGATGTCTCTGGCTTCAAAGCCCCAGTGAGGCCCCAGGCCCCCATTCAGGCTCCAGTTAAAACTCTGTAGTGAGCTAGAAGAGGGGGACGTGGAGTCACAGGGAGGTGCTTGGTAACCTGATCATCGAAACCTGCCTGGAGGCTGGGAAAGGAGTAAACTGAGTCAGGGGAGCTGGAGGAAATGAGACCCAGGAGATGGGACAAGAGCAGGCAGAGGTAACATGGGTCAACCCCAAATAAAATCAGGGTGGGCTGAGTGCAGTGGCTCATGTCTATAATCTTTGGGAGGCCAAGGTGGGAGGATCACTTGAGCCCAGGAGTTCAAGACCACTATGGGCAACATAATGAGACCCCATCTCTACAAAAAAGAAAAAAAATTAGCCGGGCCTGGTGGTGCACACCTGTTCCAGCTACTTAAGAGGCTAAGGTGGGAGGATCACTTGAGCCTGGGAGGCAGAGGCTGGAGTGAGTGGTGATCGTGCCGCTGCACTCCAGCCTTGGCAACAAAGAGACTGTGTCTCAAAAAAACAAACAAATCAAGTTTCCTCTGGGTTTGTGGGACCCCTCAGGGTGAGCTTCTTCCAGCCTTTCCACGGCTCTCCCACATACTGGGGAAACTGAGGCACTACATTCAGCACTCAGTGCTGTGCTGTCCTCTCTGTTAGCCTCAAACTCTGCGATGAACACAAATCCTTTCTGCATTCAGATAAATAAATACATGTTATTAGAAAAAGAAATCATTGGCCAGGCGCGGTGGCTCAGGCTTGTAATCCCAGCACTTTGGGAGGCCGAGGTGGGCGGATCACAAAGTCAAGAGGTTGAGACCATCTTGGCCAACATGGTGAAACCCCATCTCCACTAAACATACAAAAATTAGCCAGGCGTGGTGGCGGGCGCCTGTAGTCCCAGCTACTCAGGAGGCTGAGGCAGGAGAATCGCTGGAACCCGGGAGACGGAGGTTGCAGTGAGCTGAGATCGCGCCACTGCACTCCAGCCTGGCAACAGAGTGAGACTCCATCTCAAAAAAAAGAAAAGAAAAGAAAAATCATTTTAGGGGAAAAAGCTAGCCTGCCCCAGGCACACACAGGGCTGCCCACACAGTGCAAGCATCTCCATGACAGATGACTTAGTTCCTTCCTTTCCTTCTGAAGGTCAGGGCTGGCAGATCCAAATTGAAGCAAGAAGCACTGAGGCAAGACCACAGAAAGAACTTTCCGCCATGAAGGTGGTTGGCCCCAGGACCAAGGGTCACGGTGGCTCAGAGTGTCACACAGACCTGGGTTGGGGTCTGGGTTCCCCCACTTTCTACCTGTGAGACCAAGGGGACTCTCACTTTCCTCAGCTGAAAAATGAGTGGTAAAGGCGCCTTTCTCCCAGAGGACACTGCAGCCCAGTGCAGGCACGCACGAGGCTCACTCATGTCATCTGTTGTTTCCGACTGCCCCCCAAGTTCTGGTATCACACCACCAAAGTATTCCTCCACTCCATCTATTTCTTACCGTGCCCGCTGCCACCATGCAGGCCACCTTGGTTGTTCCCCAAGGCAGCAGTCTCTGAGCCCTCCTGCCCTCCGACCCCTTCTCCCTAGATAGCAATGAGGATGAGCATCTTGAGACACACCCGGTGAGGGCTGGGTGCAGTGGCTCAGTGGCTCACGCCTGTAACCCCTGCATTTTGGGAGGCCAAGGCAGGAGTTGGAGTTGGAGACCAGCCTGGGCAATGTAGTGAGACCCCATCTCTACAAAATAAATTTTTTAAAACTTAGCCAGGCATGGTGGTTCGAACCTGTGGTCCCAGCTACTTGGGAGGCTGAATCAGGAGGATACTTTGAGCCCAGGAGGTGGAGGCTGAAATGAGTGATGGTTGCGCCACCATACTCCAACCTGGGTGACAGAGTGAGACCCTGTCTAGGAAAAAAAAAAAGACACCAGGTGACATTGCTTATCTGCTTAAAATTAACGTCCTCTGGATGGATAGAAAGGACAGTCCCCCAGGGGATACAGTCCCGGCCTCATGGCTTCGGGGCTGGGGTATCATCTCACTCTTCTTCCCTCCCCTGCTCTCTCTGCTTTCTCCAAAGCACAGGCTGCCATGGGTTCTGTCGGAAGCCAGCGCCTTGAGGAGCCCAGCGTGGCAGGCACACCAGACCCGGACATAGTGATGAGCTTCACCTTCGACAGTCACCAGCTGGAGGAGGTGGCAGAGGCGGCTCAGGGCCTTAGGGCCAGGGGCATCCCAGCTTTCACGGACTCCAGTAAGTAGGGGTGCGGGCAAGGTGCGTGTCCTGCCCCGAAGCAGACTGAGCTGTGTGACCCCCAGTGAAGCCTTGGGGTATTGGGGAGCCATGGGTGGTCATGGACTGGAGGCAGTGCCTGTCAGTGTGGATTAGATCTGCTGCATAACAAACACGCCCACCGTCTCAATGTCTCCGCCCTGATGCTGTGTGTCCTTACTTGGGGCCCTGCCAGCAGCCCCTGGCAGAGGAGGCTCTTTTTTTTTTTTTGAGACAGTCTCGCTCTGTTGCCCAGGCTGGAGTGCAGTGGCCGGATCTCAGCTCACTGCAAGCTCCGCCTCCCGGGTTTACGCCATTCTCCTGCCTCAGCCTCCCCAGTAGCTGGGACTATAGGCGCCCACCACCACGCCCAGCTAGTGTTATTTTTGTATTTTTTAGTAAAGACGGGGTTTCACCAGGTTAGCCAGGATGGTCTCGATCTCCTGATCTCGTGATCCGCCCATCTCGGCCTCCCAAAGTGCTGGGATTACAGGCTTGAGCCACCGCGCCCGGCCAGGAGGCTCTGTCTTAACATGGGCTTTCGTGCTCGCTGGGTGGGTGAAGGGATCCATGGCTCATGCGCTGATCCATAAAACTTCTATCTGGAGCCGGGCGCGGTGGCTCAAGCCTGTAATCCCAGCACTTTGGGAGGCCGAGACGGGTGGATCACGAGGTCAGGAGATCGAGACCATCCTGGATAACACGGTGAAACCCCGTCTCTACTAAGAAATACAAAAAACTAGCCGGGCGAGGTGGCGGGCGCCTGTAGTCCCAGCTACTCGGGAGGCTGAGGCCGGAGAATGGCGTGAACCCGGGAGGCGGAGCTTGCAGTGAGCTGAGAATCCGGCCACTGCACTCCAGCCTGGGCGACAGAGCGAGACTCCGTCTCAAAAAAAAAAAAAAAAAAAAAACTTCTATCTGGAGTAACACATGTCACTTTGGTCACACTCGTTGGCCAAAGCAAGCTATGCCTCACTGCAAAGGAGCCAGGAAAGTGCCTGAGCAGGATTGGATGTGAGGTTCAAAGCTCTGGTTTTCAGCCCAGCTGTGTGACCTTAGGCAAGGGCCTGAACCTCTCTGAACCTCAGTTTCACTACATTGAGGAATTGGGCCAACTGACTTTGAGATCAGACTTGCAGAGTGGACAGCCCACAGGCTTGGAGTCTGACAGGCTCAGGTTCAAGACTGCCTCCCATCCTTCACCCACCAGGAGCTCCGGTCAAGTCACTGTTCTTCTCTGGCCCTCAGTCTCTTCCTCTGGAAAAGGGGGATGGTATTGTGTCAATGTGGCTGCACCAGAATCAACAGAATCTTGCTTGGGCCTGTCCCTGGCACTCAGGAGGCACCCTGTAAGCTATAGTTCTTTTGCAGGGAGCTGTTGTTTATGCTAGTACTTTAGGCTCAGAAACCTGGGTTAAGGCTGGGCACGGTGGCTCACGCCTATAATACCAGCACTTTGGGAAGCTGAGGCCAGAGGATCGCTTGAGCCCAGGAGTTTGAGACCAGCCTGAACAACCTGGCAAAAACCTCGTCTCTACAAAAACCTACAAAAATTAGCCAGGTGTGGTGGCACACACCTGTAATCCCAGCTACTTCAGAGGCTGAGGCAGGAGAATCACTTGAGCCCAGGAGGCAGTGGTTGTAGTGAGCCAAGATCGTGCCACTGCACTCCAGCCTGAGCGACGGTGAGACTCTGTCTGAACAAAAAAGAAAAATTGGCTAACTAAAGTGGGAGCTAGTTAAGCCAGGCAGGCAGGCAGTCAGGAAGGTCATGGACAGTCTGGAATCCACGGACAAGAGCTTCTTGGAGTCTCTGAGCTCCAGGAAGACCTCAAGGCCTCACCTGATTAGGTCAGACCCACCCAGGGTCATTTTCCTTTTGATGAACTGAAAGTTGATGGAGAAGGAACTTGAATTGCAAAACGCCGTCACAGCAGCAGCAGGGCTAGTGTTTGAACCTGGGGACTGTCCTTCAGCCTGTCAAGGTGACCATAAACAAACCATCACGGTCCCCCCCTCGCCAATGTGGCTCCCATAGACATCTCCCTAAACCATGTCTTCTCTCCAAACAAAGGCGGTGACAAGGTCATACGGCCACTGAACATGATGCAAGAACCTTGTACAACCTTAAACATGCTGACCCCTTCCCCAGCAGGACAGGCAGAGGGTGCTCACTCTTCCCCTTCCATATCCTATAATTTTTGTTTTGTTTTGTTTTTTGAAAACAGAGTCTCGTGCTGTTGCCCAGGCTGGAGTGCAGTGGCGCAGCCTTGGCTCACTGCAACCTCCACCTCCTGGGGTCAAACTATTCTCCTGCCTCAGGCTCCTGAGTAGCTGGGACTATAGGCTTGCACCACCATGCCCAGCTAATTTTTTCTATTTTAGTAGAGATGGGGTTTCACCATGTTGGCCAGGCTGGTCTCGAACTCCTGAGTTCAGGTGATCTGCCCACCTCGGCCTCCCAAAGTGCTGGAATTACAGGCGTGAGCTGGTTTCCTGTCCATCAAGCTGGTGGCTTCAGTGGCTGTGATGGCGTGGGTGTGGTAGCCGTAGCCACAGTATTTGGTGGCTTTTGATAATGGTCAGATGACAGAGGTATCTGGAGCAGAGGGGAGCAGGGGTCACAGCGATGGACAGTGGCCTTGGTGATGGAGGCCGAGGTGATGGCCATCATCCTGTGCGGAGGCCGCAGCCATACATGGAGGGTGCCCTGTCTCACCTGGTGTCTCTGGCTTTAGCACTGGAGGAGCCGGTGCCCGATGACCGCTACCACGCCATCTACTTTGCAATGCTGCTGGCTGGCGTGGGCTTCCTGCTGCCGTACAACAGCTTCATCACAGACGTGGACTACCTGCATCACAAGTACCCAGGTGGGTCCTTCCACGGTCACGCCCGGCCACTCAGCATACTCCATCATGGCCTGGGGCTTCCCAGAAACCCCCGGGTGGGAGAGTCCTACCCAGGGACCCATTTTATTCGGATCTCGGCTCCACTGTGAGCTGCTGAGTGACCTCAGGGCAGCCACTCACCCCTCTGGGCAGCGAGACCCTTCTGGGAGGTTGCATCTGGCAGGGGTCAATGCAGAGGGTGGGGCCTCCCTCAGCACCTGCTGTCTCTGGCCCTCCACAGGGACCTCCATCGTGTTTGACATGAGCCTCACCTACATCTTGGTGGCGCTGGCAGCCGTGCTCCTGAACAACGTCCTGGTGGAGAGACTGACCCTGCACACCAGGATCACCGCAGGTGCGCCGGGCCCCACCACGGGATGCCTACCTGTTGTGGCTCCCATGTGCCTGGCCGGTCATCCACTCGCCCAGTTTCCCTGAGCCTCACTCGCCTCGTCTGTAAAATGGGCACACTTCCTAGGGCTGCCCTGGGGTCTGGCCTCTGTACCCCACCACATGTCCCTGGGCCCCGCCCAAGCTCTTCCCCACACCCAGTGTGTTCTTCCTTTCCCATTCCTCCGCATGGTGTCATCCAGCTTCAAGGCCTGGCTCAAATGGCGCCTCCTCCAGGAAGCCCTCCGGGTGCCCCTGTTAGACTTATAAAGCATCCCTGGCCCTCCTTAAAGAAGAAGGGCAGAGAAAGCCTCCGACTGACTATGCAGGAGGGGCGAGGAGGAGGGGGACCCCCACCCAGTTGGCTCCACCGCTCCCCTCACTGGCCTCTCCCCCAACAGGCTACCTCTTAGCCTTGGGCCCTCTCCTTTTTATCAGCATCTGCGATGTGTGGCTGCAGCTCTTCTCTCGGGACCAGGCCTACGCCATCAACCTGGCCGCTGTGGGCACCGTGGCCTTCGGCTGCACAGGTAGGAACCGGGGCCCAGGGGTGAGGCCCTGAGTGCCCACTTCTGACCCTGTCCCACCCCAGCCCTGGTCTCCTGCTGGTGGCATGTGACATGATGGGAGCTGGGCTGGCTGGGTGCCAGATGTGTGTCCACCTGCATGCCAGCATGCACACCTGCACACCCCGGCACACTGGCTCACACCCACACGAGCCTGTGTATGCAGTGTATGCACAGCATGTAGCCACAGAGACTCTGAGGCAGCTCCTGGTTTCCCTGGTATAAACAGGGCTTCAAGGACTGTTCTGCCTTTGTCACTATGTCACTGTTTCTCTTGGGCAATGGCTTTCAGTAGGGTCTGACTCTGTCACCCAGGCTGGAGTGCAGTGGCATGATCATAGATGACTGCAGCCTCAACCTCCTGGACTCAAGCTGGTGAGCCAGCCTCCCACCTCAGCCTCCTGAGTAGCTAGGACCACAGGCACATGCCACCAAGCCTGGCTGATTTTACAAAATTATTTGTAGAGACAGGGGTCTCTCTATATTGCCCAGGCTAGTCTTGAACTCTTAGCCCCAAGCAGTTCTCCCACCTCGGTCTTCCAAAGTGCTGGTATTACAGGCACGCGCCATCTTGCCTGGCCTTACAAACTTTTGAAAGCTACTTTTTATTTTGCAAAAGTTTCAAACCTACAGGAAAGCTTGCAAGAATGATACAGTGAAGTCCTACAGGAGCACTCTCTCCCCCTCTCCCTCCACCCCTCTCTCTCTGTACTTAAATTTCTCCCTAAGTATATAAATATAAAATACATCTTTCCCCTTGTACCATTTGAGAGTTAGTTGTAGATGTCATCACCTTTCTTGCCTAATTACTAATACTTCAGAGTGTATTTTCTACCAGTCAAGGCATTTCTTTTTTTTCTTTTCTTTTTTTTTTTTTTTTTTTTTTTTTTTTTTTTTTTTTTGAGACAGAGTCTCGCTCTGTCGCCCAGGCTGGAGTGTAGTGGCGCGATCTCAGCTCACTGCAACCGCCGCCTCCCGGGTTCAAGCGATTCTCCTGTCTTAGCCTTCCAGGTAACTGGGATTACAGGCACGCACCACCATGCTAGGCTAATTTTTGTATTTTTAGTAGAGACGGGGTTTCACCATGTTCCTCAGGCTGGTTACAAACTCCTGATCGCAGGTGATCCGCCTGCCTCAGCTTCCCAAAGTGCAGGGAATTACAGGTGTGGGCCACCATGCCCGGCCGACATTTCTTCTATAACCACATTGCAATTGCCAAAATTGGGAAATTTAACTCTGATGCGATACCATTTTCTTTTTTTTTTTTTTTTTTTTGAGACGGAGTCTCGCTCTGTTACCCAGACTGGAGTGCAGTGGCCGGATCTCAGCTCATTGCAAGCTCCGCCTCCCAGGTTTACGCCATTCTCCTGCCTCAGCCTCCTGAGTAGCTGGGACTACAGGCGCCCGCCACCACGCCCGGTTAGTTTTTTGTATTTTTTAGTAGAGACGGGGTTTCACTGTGTTAGCCAGGATGGTCTCGATCTCCTGACCTCATGATCCCCCCGTCTCGGCCTCCCAAAGTGCTGGGATTACAGGCTTGAGCCACCGTGCCCAGCCGCGATACCATTTTCTAAGCTACAACCCATATTCAAACTTCTCCAGTCATTCTGATAATGGTTTGTTTGTTTTTTTGAGACAGAGTCTCCCCCTGTGCGGTGGTGGATCTCGGCTCACTGCAAGCTCCACCTCCTGGGTTCACACCGTTCTCCTGCCTCAGCCTCCCAAGTATCTGGGACTACAGGCGCCCGCCACCACGCCCAGCTAATTTTTTGTATTTTTAGTAGAGACGGCGTTTCATGGTGTTAGCCAGGATGGTCTCCATCTCCTGACCTCGTGATCCGCCCGCCTCAGTCTCCCAAAGTGCTAGGATTACAGGCGTGAGCCACTGTGCCTGGCCCCGATAATGTTCTTTATAGTTTTTTTTTTTTTCTGACCCAACATACTCTCTAGATTCATAACTTTCCTTTAATCCAGGACAGTCCCTCACCCACCCCTGTGTTTCATGGCAGTGACATTTTGCAAGGGTCCAGGCCAGGCTTTGTAGACTTTCTTTTTTTTCTTTCTTTTTTAGAAATGGAGTCTTTCTCTGTCGCCCAGGCTGGAGTGCAGTGGCGCAATCTCAGCTCACTGCAACCTCCACCTCCCGGGTTCAAGGGATTCTTCTGCCTCAGCCTCCTGAGTAGCCGGGACTACAGGCGCCCACCACCACGCCTGGCTACTTTTTGTATTTTTAGTAGAGATGGGGTTTCACCATATTGGCCAGGCTGGTCTTGAACTCCTGACCTTGTGATCTGCCCACCTCAGCCTCCCAAACTGCTAGGATTACAGGCGTGAGCCACTGTGCCTAGCCAGCTTGGTAGACTTTCAAACTCTTTTTGACCATGACTTTCAGGAAGAAAGAAATACATTTTGTATTATGGCCCTGTAAACACGTGTGTGTATTTATAAATGACATCAAGCCTTCATGAAATAATACTCCCAATGCTACTGTTCTGTTTTGTTAAAAAACAAAAAAATGCTGTGACTTGATTTTATTTTTTTTAGAGGCAGGGTCTCACTCTGTTGCCCAGGCTGGAGTGCAGTGGTGGGATCATGGTTCACTGCAGCCTCGACCTCCTGGGCTCAATGGAGAGCCCAGGCCCCCGCCACGTAGCTGGGATTACAGGCACAGGCCACCACACCCAGCTAATTTTTAAAAAATTTTTGTCACCAGGCATGGTGGCTCTTGCCTGTAATCCCAGGATTTTGGGAGGCTGAGGCGAGCAGATCACAAGGTCAGGAGTTCAAGACCAGTCTGGCCAACATAGTGAAACCCTGTCTCTACTAAAAATACAAAAAATTAGCTGTGGTGGCGGGCGCCTGTAGTCCTAGCTACTCAGGAGGCTGAGGCAGGAGAATCACGTGAACCCAGGAGGCAGAGGTTGCAGTGAACCGAGATAGTGCCACTGTACTCCAATCTGGGCGACAGAGCGAGACTCTATCTGAAAAAAAAAAAAAATCATAAAAACAAGATCTCACTTTGTAGCCCACACTGGTCTTGAACTCCTAGACTCAAGCGATCCTCCCTTCTTAGCCTCCCAAAGCACTGGGATTACAGGGGTGAGCCACAGTGCCCAGCCTTGACCAGAAGATTTTAGTTAGACAAAGACTGCCCCCAAGGCTACTTCCAGTCATGGATTTGCTAGACTCCAACGTAGGGGCCTGTACACTTCTATTTTCCCTAGATCCTGATCGATTTCTGGCTGTATTATTTAGGATGAGAGGGGTTATTGCTGTATAGCAAATTAACCCAGAAATCTCAGTGGCTCCATAGAACAAGCCTGACTTCTCACTCTTGCTGCCTGTCCTGTCTAGAGGGTGAAGGGTGTTATGCTCCACACGGTCTCTCAGGGCCTCAGGCAGACAGTCCTCTCCCCAGTCCATAACACATGGCCTCTCCTGTCCCTGCCCATGGGAAAAAGAAAGGTTCAGTCCATGCAGGCTTTTCACTGCCTTGCCCAGAAGTGACGTGTCATTTCTGCTGATGTTTCATCCGCCAGAGCTTGTCAATGACCCTGGCTGACCCCAAGGGTACACTGGTTGGTGTTCCTACTGCTGCGTGTCAAATCTCTCTGCCATTAGTGGTGTTAACGGCTGTTTTGCACCCTTGAGTTCTCTCAAGCTAGTGCATTTCACCCAAGTTGACAGGTGATAATGGTGTCTCCGGATTTTTCCTCTTTCCCTCTCTCTCTCAAGTGCAGCAATCCAGCTTCTACGGATACACGGGGATGCTACCCAAGCGGTACACACAAGGGGTGATGACCGGGGAGAGTGAGTATCTGCAGATCCCCCGGGGAGGGGGTGCTGAGCTGCCCTGGGCTCTGGAAGCTTCTTCCCAGGGGCTCCCCATGATGCGCCCCGGTCTGGGAGGGAGGCTCACAATCCCTGGGCACACTGAGCTAGGGACAGTGATCACCATCTTTCCTGGCCTGGCTGGGGGTAGAAAAGGGGTGGACTCCCACATGGGAGGGACATGTGGGCCCACACATGTGTGTGCTGTTTCTGGGGTGTGTGATCCTTTGTGATGGGGGAAGCTTGTGTGTCTCTGAGCATGTGGCTGGGTGTGCGTTTTGTAAGTCTGTGTGTGCGCGTGTGTTAGGGAGTGGGCCCCATCCATGGCCGTGATGTCATGGACATCACGCCATGCCTACAGCACCATGCTCTCCTTGTAGCCACGGACACACAAGCCACCCCCTGGTCAGCACCCCACGTGGGTGTCTCACGGGCTTCTCAAACTCACGTCTCCTCCCCCCACCCTGCCACTCAACACCCGCCCCTTCTCAGCAAATGGCACCCCCTTGCTCATGCCTGAACCTTATGACACCCGGCCCTTCTCCAAGTCCTAGTTCTGTCCCCTGGCCTCCAGCCCCTGCAGAGGGGCAGCACTGGCCCCTGGCAGTGACACTGTGTGCGTGCAAGCCCCTTCCTCCCAGGGTCCCCAAGCTTCCTTCTGTGCCTGGACCGCCCGGGGTCAGTGCCGCCCAGGCAGGAAGCGGAAGCCCAGATCAAGACCCACGTGGGCCCGGTTCGTTTCTCCCCTTGGGGGCGTTCTGCAACCCTCTGCCTGGTGCTGAGGTAGACCAGACGCCCCGGAGCTCCCAGACTCCCATCTTGGCCGGTAGATTTTGTGGTGGGGCTGAGCCAGAGTGGGTGCAGAATTGTGCCGGCACACTGATGTCAGGTGGTTTATGGAGCCAAGGGCCCCGCAGAAAAGACGCGCTCAGAGCCCTGCCCACCCTCACGGGGTGGCCCACCATGGCCCTGACCCACCCTGCCTCACACTGGGCAGTGGCCCATGGCCACACTAAGAAAAAACCCACAGCCCGCCCACCCCAAGGCCCTCCCTCCCAGCCTCGTGACCCTAATCGCGGCTTCCAGCGCCTCAAACATGAGCACTCAGCTCACAGTCCCCGGCCAGGAACACCCGTCCCCAGGCTGCACTCCCGGCCCTGTCCTGCAGACCTCCGCGTCAAAGGCCCCCAATGGGACAGGGGTCCTCTAACTGCCCCCCACCTCTGCGCGCCCTCTGTTCCGTTTCTTTCTGCCCCCTGCCTGAATCACGCACAATCTTGTTTGCATCCATCCTCTTCCCACCCTGCGTCCGTGTGTCATCGTGGCCCTACTGCGTCCTCAGAGCAGGAGGGTGCAGCCACGCAGCAGGCACTGGGTAAATGCCCCACGGTGGGGGTGTGTGAGCGGCGTCGGGGTGGGGCTGCTGTGAGGGGCAGCTCCTGTGAGCAGCTCCTCTTGTGGCTGGGGCGGAGCTGGGGGCAACCGGAGTTGGGGCCGGAGAGAAACGGGACTCAGGACTTGATGGAGCGGCAGGGGGCGTGGCTGGGAAGGGAGGTGGGGCGGGGCTGTGTGGGGCCAAGCTGAGTGGGGGTGGAGGGTGGGATGGAGCTGGGCGTGGCTGAGTGGGGGCGGAGCTGAATGGGGTCGGGAAGCAGCTGGGGCGCTTACTGTAGGAATTGCTGGAAGGGGCTGGTGGAGCTGGTCTGGTTGTGGGAGCGGGGCGGTGGAAGTGGGTGGGGCCTGTGGGTGGGGGCAGGGCCGGTGGTGGAGGGCAGGGTCGGCGGTGGTGGGAGGGGCCTGTGTGTGGAAGGGGGCGCCGGTGGGGAGGGGTCTGTGTGGGCGGGGATGGGTCGGGGCGGAGTGGTGCAGGGAGCTGGGCGGATCAGGCCCGGGCCCACTGTGTATGCCCTCCAGGCACGGCGGGCGTGATGATCTCTCTGAGCCGCATCCTCACGAAGCTGCTGCTGCCCGACGAGCGCGCCAGCACTCTCATCTTCTTCCTGGTGTCAGTGGCACTGGAGCTGCTGTGCTTCCTGCTGCACCTGTTAGTGCGGCGCAGCCGCTTCGTGCTCTTCTATACCACACGGCCGCGTGACAGCCGCCGGGGCAGGCCAGGCCTGGGCAAGGGCTCTGGCTACCGCGTGCACCACGACGTCACCGCCGGGGACGTCCACTTCGTAAGTGCGCATCGCCCACCTCTGTTCCCTCCTCTGTCCCCACCGCGAGGTTGGGAAGTACCCGCGGCCCAGCCCGTCCCCTGCACCCCAGGCTGCGGCCTCCCGCTGTGGCGGAGACCACTTCCTGCCAGCTCCCTTTATTCTGTGGACTCAGCTGTGAGTTCTTAGTGGCACCCCCACATCCCGTGGCCTGAGGCCCCACCCCGCCTGCATCTGTGGTCTGGGGCTCTGCCCAGCTGCTGTATCCCATGGCGTGAGGCGTGCGGCGTGCATGGCTCCTGTCCGCAGTGACACCCCACATGACGTACACTAAAGTTTCCATCCCTAGGACAGCCCACGTTGGTTCTGGGGGGGTCTCAGCCCTCCTGGCTGTGCCAACCCACGTTGGAGATTCCTCCTGCAAGCTCAGCATGGCAGCAAACTCTCTAGGAAGCTCACACCCTTCCTCCCTAGAGACAGGACACCAGGAGGGAAATCAGGGCTCAGGGATAACCCTGGGTTCCCTGAGGGGGTGTAGCGGGGCCCCCAGAGTTTCCCATATAAGTCACCACCAGCCAGCCAGGAAAGGGAGTGGTCTCCCAGGTGAGGATAGACAGGCAGAGAGGGAGGGCCAGGGTCTTGTTCTGTGGCCCCTGGTTCTGCTGGGCTTCCCTGTCACACTGCCCCGTGGGGTCCACAGCACAGCTCTTGCCAGGAAGTGCCCTGTCCCACCATCCCTGGGGCAGGCAGCTGTCCTTGGGGGGCTGGGGTGCCCTCTGGTGGCAGCAGCGCTGCACAGCCCCCCAGGCTCAGGGCTGGCAGTTGTACAGTCCTGGGGACACCTGCAGGGTGAGGTCAGGAGTGCCAGACCATGCAGAGGCGGGGTGAGGGAGCCGTTGGTCCTCATTCCTGAGGGTCCAGAACCAGAATGGTCATGCAGGCCTTGATCCAGTGAGTCACCTGGGCCCTCGGCTGGGGACACTGAAGTGAGCCAGAAACACCATCCCCAGGGGAGCACCCACACCCAGAGAGGGACCCAGGATGGAAAGGGACAAGCCGGGGCAGGGGTGCATCCCTCTCATGGCCAGGGACATTCCCCGAGGGACTTTTGGGCTAAGACCTGACCCACAGGAAAGGTGTTGGGGTGGAGGGAAAAGTGTGTGCAGTGGCTCAGAGGCTGGGAGGAGCTCCGTGTGTTTGGAGGAGGAGTAAAGGGGTCATGGGGGACAAAATGCTCTGGTTGGTTTGGTCAGAAGCTGGTAGAGGGTTCATGGGAGTGGTGAGGTGGAATTTGCAGCATCAGAAGTGTGAGAGCCAGGACTCTATAGCTGCAATCCCAGCTATAGAGGAGGCTAAGGTGGGAGGATCGCTTGAGCCCAAGAGTTTGAGATCAGCCTGGGCAACATAGCAAGACCCTGTCTCTACAAAAAAGAAAACAGCAAAAAAACTGGCCTGGGTGATGGCGCATGGCTGTAGTCCCCGCTACTTGGGAGGCTGAGGTGGGAGGATTGCCTGAGCCCAGGAAGTTGAGGCTGCAGTGAGCTGTGACTGCACCACTGCACTCCAGCCTGGGCAGCAGAGCAAGACCCTCTCTCTGAAACAGAAATGTGAAGTGAGAGACCTTGATAAAGTGGGAGAGGGGTGTCTGCACACAGTAGGCACCACCTGAATGTCAGCGCCAGCCCCAGTGCAGCTCTTCTGATTGGGCCTGGATTCCTCTCCTGTCCTGTCCTCCACTCAAACCCCATCCCACTCTGTCCTCCCTCCAGGAGCACCCAGCCCCGGCCCTGGCCTCCAGCGGGTCCCCAAAGGACAGCCCAGCCCACGAGGTGACCGGCAGCGGCGGGGCCTACATGCGCTTTGATGTGCCGCGGCCAAGGGTCCAGCGCAGCTGGCCCACCTTCAGAGGTGAGTGCGGGGGGTCCCTCTGCAGCCCTGGCGCTGGTACCCAGGCGGGGGGTGGGAGGCAGGCAGGGGTCCCTGTGGGCACTGCCTCTGACCCCCGCCCGCCCCCAGCCCTGTTGCTGCACCGCTACGTGGTGGCGCGGGTGATCTGGGCCGACATGCTCTCCATCGCTGTGACCTACTTCATCACGCTGTGCCTGTTCCCTGGCCTCGAGTCTGAGATCCGCCACTGCATCCTGGGCGAGTGGCTGCCCATCCTCATCATGGCTGTGTTCAACCTGTCAGACTTCGTGGGCAAGGTGGGCTGCCCGCCCTGCCCAGTGTCGGGGGACGCCACGGGGTGGAGGTGATGGGGAGACCTTGGTCCATCTGGGAAGGGTTCTGAGTGAAGGATGCATGTGGATCCCAGGTGGAAAGGGCAAGAGCCATGCAGTGGCACCATGCCAGACAGTGTTCTGTGGAGGGTGGCCCCAGCCTGATCCCACTGGGGCACTCCGGAGTATCAGCTGCATCTCGGAGGACAGGTGTGGCACTCACCCTCTCGCCTCACAGTCACAGGTCCTCCGGGGATGAGCACAGGAGGATGCCCCAGAGGGGATCCAGAGAGGGCAGGGACCCTCAGAAATGGCTCAAAGAAATGGCTAGGTGCAGTGGCTCATGCCTGTAATCCCAGCACTTTGGGAGGCCAGAGATGGGTAGATTACTTGAGGCCAGAAGTTCCAGACCAGCCTGGCCAACATGGTGAAACCCCGTGTCTACTGAAAATACAAAAATTAACTGGGCATGGTGGTGTGTGCCTGTAATCCCAGCTACTCGGGAAGCTGAGGCAGGAGAATCGCTTAAACCCAGGAGGTGGAGGGTGCAGTGAGCCGATATCATGCCACTGCACTCCAGCCTGGGCGACAGCATGAGACTCTGTCTCAGAAAACAAGCAAGCAAACAAAACACTTAGCCAGCCGTGGTGGCATGTGCCTGTAGTCCCAGCTACTCTGGAGGCTGAGGTGGGAGCATTGCTTGAGCCCAGGAGTTTGAGCCTGCAGTGAGCCACGATCGTGCGACTGCACTCCAGCTTGGGGGATAGACCGATACCCTGACTCTAAGGGAAAAAGTTTTAAGTGGGATTTGGGGGATTTTAGAGGGGCGATCCGGAGAAGGGCAGGGGTGCAGGCCGAGCTGGACAGACCCAGGAGTGTTTGGGGATGGGGACGTGGCTGGAGGCTGGGGGGGTTGTGAGAGGAGTGGGGGTGGCCGGGACAGGGCGCCCACATGCCTGGCTCTCTGCAGATCCTGGCAGCTCTGCCCGTGGACTGGCGGGGCACCCACCTGCTGGCCTGCTCCTGCCTGCGCATAGTCTTCATCCCTCTCTTCATCCTGTGCGTCTACCCCAGCGGCACGCCCGCCCTGCGCCACCCCGCCTGGCCCTGCATCTTCTCGCTGCTTATGGGCATCAGCAACGGCTACTTCGGCAGCGTGCCCATGATCCTGGCGGCGGGCAAAGTGAGCCCCAAGCAGCGGGAGCTGGCAGGTGAGGCCCACGGGGCATGGAGGGGGGTGGTCCTCCCAGCAGCGCAACGTCCCCCTCACGAGGAAACCCAGGGCAGACCGCAAGAAGGTGCATTTGGGTTCTGAAGGTTCAGAACAGTCAATGTCTGGGAGGCCGTAGGTGTGGAGACATTCTCAACCACTTCATTCATTCACTCATTCATTCACTCATTCATTCGTGTACCCCACAACTACTTGGTGAGCCCCTCCTGTGGACCAACTGCTTTTCAAGGCACTGGGGACACAGTGGCGACAAAACGGCACTCCCCGTGCCGTGGGACTGACTGTCCAGATGTGGAGGCAGCCCAGGCTGGGCGCAGTGGCTCACACCTACAATCCCAACACTCGGGAAGGGCAAGGCAGGCGCATCACTTGAGCCCAGGAGTTAAAGACCAGCCTGGGCAGCACAGCGAGAGCCTCTCCTCTCTACAAAAGTGTTAAAAATTAGCTGGGTATGGTAGCGTGCGCCTATGGTCCCAGCTACTCGGGAGGCTGAGATGGGAGGATCACTTGAGCCCAGGAGTTTGAGATTGCAGCTGTGATGACGCCACTGCACTCCAGCCTGGGTGACAGAGCAAGATCCTGTTCGGAAAAAAAAAAAAAAAAAAAAAATCCTAGATTGGTGTGACTGGTTGAATGGCAGGAAGTCCTATGGGGAAAAATAAAGCAGAGAAACAGGAGTGATGGGATGGGGAGAGTCAGGCTCAAGAGCCAGCAGTGTAAATGGAGCAATCTGGGAAGACCTCACTGAGGAGGTGACTTTTTTTTTTTTTTTTTTTGGAGACGGAGTCTCGCTCTGTCGCCCAGGCTGGAGTGCAGTGGCCGGATCTCAGCTCACTGCAAGCTCCACCTCCCGGGTTCATGCCATTCTCCTGCCTCAGCCTCCCGAGTAGCTGGGACTACAGGCGCCCGCCACCACACCCGGCTAATTTTTTGTATTTTTTAGTAGAGACGGGGTTTCACCGTGTTAGCCAGGATGGTCTTGATCTCCTGACCTCATGATCCACCCATCTCGGCCTCCCCAAGTGCTGGGATTACAGGCTTGAGCCACCACGCCCGGCCAGGAGGTGACTTTTGAGCAAAGACCTGGAGGAAGTAGCGAGGGAAACAGCCATGTGAGGATGCAAGGGAAAGGCGTCCAGGCAGAGGGAATGGCATGTGCAAAGGTCCTGCGGGCACTGAGGCCAGGGGCTGGAGAGGAGAGGAATGGGGTCTGATGGTTGATAAAGCATCCCTCCAGCTGCCATGGGCATGGAGGTGAGTGAGGAGCTACTTTACCAGTCCAGGCCCTTGAGGACGGGGCCCAGACCTGGAGGAGGTCGACGTGGCACTGGGAGGTGCCGGATTCCAGGTCTTGTTTGAACGGCAGCCCACAGGACCGGCTGATGGGTTAAGAGGTAGGGTGTGAGAGAGGGAAGGGGGCTTCAGGTTTGGGGTCCACTGTTCAAGGCAAGAAGGCTGGCTGAGATGGGAAGGGGGCTTGCGGGGAGGGGTTGGGGTTGGGTTTGGGATTTGGTACGTTCCAGGTGCCCATCGGACATCCCAAATTGTCCCTGATAGGGAGGAAGCTGGAGATCGGAGACTGGAGATTTTTTTTTTTTTTTTTTTTTTTTAAGATGGAGTCTTGCTCTGTTCCCCAGGCTGGAGTGCAGTGGCATGATCTCGGCTCACTGCAACCTCTGTCTCGCAGGTTCAAGCAGTTCTCGTGCCTCAGTCTCCTGAGAAGCTGGGATTATGGATGCCCACCACCACATCTGGCTAATTTTTGTATTTTTAGTAGAGGTGAGATTTCACCATGTTGGCCAGGTTGGTCTCGAACTCCTAACCTCGGGTGATCTGCCCACCTCAGCCTCCCAGTGCTGGGATTACAGGCGTGAGCCACCATACCTGGCTGAGACTGGAGATTAAAATGGGGAGGGTTGGGGCCAGCCGCACTGGCTCAGGACTGTGATCCCAGTGTTTTGGAGGCCAAGGTAGAAGTATCGCTTGGGACCAGCCTGGGCAGTATAGTGAGACTGAGTCTCTACAGAAATTTTTTTTACATTAGCCAGGCGTGGTGGTATGTGCCTGTGGTCACAGGTATTTGGGAAGCTGAGGTTGGGGGATCACTTGAGCCCAGGAGGTCAAGGCTGCAGAAAACTGTGACTGTACCACTGCACTCTAGTCGGGGCAACAGAGCAAGACCTTGTCTTTAAATTTTAAAAATGGGGGTTTGGGGGACCCAGAGAAGCAGGCGAGGCCTGGTGTGCATAGCAGATGGCCCCGGGGAGAAGGAATGAGGAAGGACAGGATCCGGAGAGGGTGCTCCCATGCAGAGCGATGGGGCAGCGGGTCCTGGAGGGGCGGCACGGTTCATGCGGGTGTCACCGCACCTCACACCCGAGCAGCCGTGGCCACCAGGTGGTCGCCCCGGCTCTGCTCCCCTCAGGCCAGTGTTGTCCACAGGGAACACCATGACCGTGTCCTACATGTCGGGGCTGACACTGGGGTCCGCCGTGGCCTACTGCACCTACAGCCTCACCCGCGACGCCCACGGCAGCTGCCTGCACCCCTCCACCGCCAATGGCTCCATCCTCTCAGGCCTCTGAGCCAGCTCTGCCCACTGCCAGGGATGCCGAGGGCCTGACCAGGGGCCCCAAGGCCTGAAGGCCCCTCCCCCGTCCCCACCTCAGTGCCTGCGGGGCCCTGAGCCTCTCCCTGTGCCAGCAGCGCCACCCCCTCTGGGTCCAGCCATCGCCAATCCTGGCCTGAAGTTCTGCAAAGTCCTTTGAGGACCGGGACACATTTCTGTGACCTGGGGCTCTGGCCAGCACTGTGTTCTGTGTTTGGTCTCATACCTGCCTCTACCTTCCATCTGTGTCCTGCGGCCCCAGCTCCAGCCCAGCCAGCACTCTGTGGGGTCACACGCACCGTGTCCTCACACAGGACAGCAGACGCCCGCCAGAGTGTGCGTGCCCGGTGACTGCACCCCGGCCCTCATCACCCGCTGCCACTGATTGGGGCAACACCTGGCCAGCCTCCACCAAGGACCCCTCATGAACCCTGGAGCCCTGAGAGGAGAGAGGCAGCCCCTCACCTTGTCACCCTCAGGCCTCCCCCTTCTGTCCTCATTCTTAGAGACTGCTTCTCCCAAACAAAACGCGTTAGCCATGAAGGAGTTGGAGCCCTGGGTCCGAAGGGACCCGCCTGCGGTCTGCGTCAGCCTCTCGGGAACCACAGCAGTGGTGCCAGCCAGGCACATCAGGACCTCCCCACACACCCACGCGATGCCACAGGCCAGGGGGCTGTGCCTGACTAGGGAGCCCTCCCATTGCCGCCTTGGCCCATGACAGAAGAGGGGAGGTAAGTCTGGGGGCTGCGAAGTAGGGCCCCCACACCCTGGCTGAAGTCAGCTTGACCTAGGTTTGACCCTCATCCAGCAAGGGACCCGACAGACCCAAGGGTCCCTAGCAAGTAGGGAGGGGCTGGGGGCACTCCAGCCTGGGTCCCCCAGAACACCAGGCCCGTGTGGGTGGCACCCTGAGGTCGGGGGATTCTAAGGGTGTCCTTCCAGAGACAGCGTTTCCAGGGGGAGGACGGCCCACCGTTACAGAACCCTGGCCCTGGCTGTGACTGCCGTTTCAACCCTGCCGTGTCCCGTCACCCGTCTGTCCACTAACTGTACCGCACTGGCCATTAAAAGATAAAGCAGACCGCTGCACTGCCGCCTCCAGCAGAGTTTGTGCGTGGACGGGGGCCGGGACTGCCATCTTGGGATCCCGGTGGAACTCGGGTCGCCCCGTGTAAGCCGGACCTCAGTCTTCCCATCTGCGAGGTGGGCGGGGCGGATCAGGGAGCAGGAGGGTGTCCTCATACCAGGTAGGCTTGGTTTGTGGGCAGGGCTGGGTGGTGGGGTGACAGCTGGGAGCACTTGTGGTTTGTCGCTCACCTTGACCCCCCAGTCTCCATGAGGATCAGGGAGGATGGCTGCATGCAGCCCATTTGAAGGGGAAACAAAGCAGGCGTGATTTGTCCCCTACCCCTCAGGGACTACACTGCATCCTAGAAGTCAGAGCCTCCTGGCCTCGAGCCTCAGCCCTTTTACTGATTTGTGCAATTTGGACGAAATCCTGCACTGTTCCATTCCTGATTTTCTTTCTTTTTTTTTTTTTCTTTGAGCCTGAGTCTCGCTCTGTTGCCTAGGCTGGAGTGCAGTGGCACGATCTTGGCTCACTGCAAACTCCGCCTCCCAGGTTCAAGCAATTCTCCTGCCTCAGCCTCCCAAGTAGCTGGGATTATAGGCGCCTGCCACCATACCTGGCTAATTTTTCTTGTGGAGATGGGGTTTCACCATGTTGGCCATGCTGGTCTCAAACTCCTGACTTCAAGTGATCCACCTGCCTCATCCTCCCAAAGTGTTGGGGGATTACAGGCATGAGCCACTGCACCCGGCCTGTGCCTCATTTTTGTTTTTTCTTTGCAAGACAGGCTCTCGCTCTGTCGCCGAGGCTGGAGTGCAGTGCTGCCATCATAGCTCACTGCAGCCTCCACCTCTTGGGCTCCTGTGATCCTCCCACCTCAGCCTCCCAAATAGCTGTGAATATGGGCACATGCCACCACGCCTGGTTAGATTCTTTTATTTGGTGTACAGATGGGATCTTGCTGTTGCCCAGACTGGTCGCAAAGTCTGGGCCTCAAGTGTTCCTCCTGCCTCGGTCTCCCAGAGTGCCAGGATTATAGGTGTGAGCCACTGTACCCAGCCTGTTCTGTCCTTAGTTTCCCCAAGCAGTGAGGCTGGTCCAGGTTTTGATGTGGGTCCCTTAAAGGAGGGCAGAAGGGCCACCTGTGCTCCGGGTCTGCAGCCTCCAGGATACAGGGCAGGCATCCTCCCTGGGGTCCAGGTGGGCGGCCACTTGGGCCAAGACTACACCAGGTGACACCACAGTGTTTCCCATAGCCCACGCCGGGCCCTTCCCTTGCCTGAGGCCAGCTGGCTGCCCTCTCTGGGTTACCCTCTTTGCAAAGCCCCAATTGTCCTCTGCAGGCTGCCCACACGAACCAGGTCAGTCGCTGGGCAGCCAGACCCTCACCTATAGCTTCCCTAGGCCCCAGTGCAGAGGCTGTCCACCCCCATCTAGGTGAGGGCTTGGGGCCACTCTTACCATTAGTATCATTTTCTTCAGTTGTGATAGGCATGGCTGGGAATGTGCAGCTTTTTTTGTGGGAGAGAGGGGAGTTTCACTTTTGTTGCCCAGGCTGGAGTGCAGTGGCTCGATTTCAGCTCACTGCAACCTCTGCCTCCCTGGTTCAAGCGATTCTCCTGCCTCAGAATCCCGAGTAGCTGGGACTACAAGCATGTGTCACTGTGCCCGGCTAATTTTGTGTTTTTATTTATTTATTTATTTTTTTTTTTTTTTTTTGAGACTGAGTCTGGCTCTGTCGCCCAGGCTAGAGTGCAGTGGCCAGATCTCAGCTCACTGCAAGCTCCGCCTCCCGGGTTTACGCCATTCTCCTGCCTCAGCCTCCGGAGTAGCTGGGACCACAGGCGACCGCCACCTCGCCCGGCTAGTTTTTTGTATTTTTTAGTAGAGACGGGGTTTCACCGTGTTAGCCAGGATGGTCTCGATCTCCTGACCTTGTGATCCGCCCGTCTCAGCCTCCCAAAGTGCTGGGATTACAGGCTTGAGCCACCGCGCCCGGCTATTTTGTGTCTTTAGTAGAGATGGGGTTTCTCCATGTTCGTCAGACTGGTCTCGAACTCCCGACCTCAGGTGATCCACCCATTTCAGCCTCCCAAAGTGCTGGGATTACAGGCGTGAGCCACCATGCCTGGAATTGTTTTTTTGATATGGAGTCTTGACTTGTTGCCCAGGCTGGAGTGCAGTGGCACGATCTCAGCTCACTGTAACCTCCGCCTCCCGGGTTCAAGCAATTCTCCTGCCTCAGCCTCCCAAGTAGCTGGGATTACAGGCGTGCACCACCACACCCGGCTAATTTTTTTGTATTTTTAGTAGAGATGGAGTTTCACCATATTGGCCAGGCTGGTCTCAAACTCCTGACCTCAAGTGATCTGCCTACCTCAGCCTCCCAAAGTGCTGGGATTTTACAGGCGTGAGCCACCATACGCAGCCAACTTAACTTTTAATTTTTTCTCATGTAAATTTGCTCAAAAAAATTTTTTTTTGAGACCATCTCTCTCTGTCACCCCCAGGCCAGAGTGCAGTGGTACAATCTCAGCTCACTGGAACCTCTGCCTTCCAGGTTCCAGTGATTCTCCCACGTCAGCCTCCCGAGTAGCTGGGATTACAGGTGTGTGCCACCACACCCGGCTAATTTTTGTATTTTTAGTAGAGACAGGGTTTCACCACATTGCTCAGGCTGGTCTCTAACTCCTGGCCTGAAGTGATCCTCCCACCTCGGCCGCCTAAAGTGCTGGGATTCAGGCGTGAGCCACCGTGCCCGGCTGATTAGTTCATTTACATGGCCATCAGGTCACTGCCCCTGCATGGGTGGTACCCAACTTCCAGTTGAATCCTACTTCCCAGTGCCCTGATATGGCAGAATCCCCCCAGATACCACCCCACTCCGGCCCCTGAAATAAACCACTCCAAACCATTTTATTTTTCCAATTAAATCTTTTTCTTTTTTTTCTTATGAAAAAGAGCACACAGAATTTGCCAACAAACAAAATTCCAAAAGAAACTTAAAAAAAAAAAAAATTCCCCCAAAAAACAAACCCAAAGTCTGGCTTTTCCTTCCCTCAAGATTGTCTGGTCGAGGCCTTGGTTTCCCTGGAAGGCTTGGGGCCTGGTTAAGTGCTTTCTGCGGCCCAAGCAGGGACCCTGGGCTCGGGCCGGCTCCTGCCTCTCTCCCTCTTCTCTCCCTCTTTTCTCTATCCTGGGGGGTGAGTACAGTACACTTGGCGGGGTGGGTGGGGGTGTGCTGGGGACTGGGAGGCCGGTGAAGCCGGTGCTAGACACTACAATCTAACAGGAAATAAAAAATAATATTCTGCACGTCAGAATGTGTTGGTTTTTTTTTTTTTTTTTTATAATTTCATAGCTATTTTTCACAGTTTTAAAAAGTTTATATATATATTTATATATATTTATCTTTATATATATAATTAAAAAGTTGACTCCATTTAAAGGCTTATGATACAGGGGCGGGGCGAGTCTCTTGGTACAATAAAACTGTACAGGTTAAGAAGTGCCACCTCCCTCCTGGGTGGGGAGGGGCCGGGCGTGGCCGGGCAAGGGTTTCAGCACCATTGGGGTTTTCTGTAGTGTGAGGGTTTGGACCAGGGTGGGCCTTTGCTGGGCCCAATCCACCTGGTGCCTTTGATGCTCCGGGCTGCAACCCCACCCGGCTCTGTTCCCCAAGTCCAGGCCATCCTGAGAGGGTGGGGGCAGGGCCCCTGGCACGGTCAAGGAGGCCGGCTGGCATCAGGCCACCCCATCCCATGCACAGTGGGAGGCCTTGGGGTGGGCTCCATGCTAAGGGTGCCCGAGAAGCCCAGAGTGAACGTCAGTTTGGTTCCTTAGAAGCCCCCCTCCCCACCAGAATCCCCAGTCTGCATGGGCCTGGGGGCCCCCGGGCCCCCACGCAGCAGCAGCCTGGAGGGCCGGCCTGGCCAAGTGCTTGCAACGTGCTGGGCAGAGAGGGCCGGTCCGGCCGAGGCTGCCCTGAGGGGGACGGCAGGGCCATACCCTGATAGCTAAGAGGGGCCCCTGTCCTAGGGGCACTGAGGGGTTGGAAGGTGGAGCTGGAGGCTTGTGCACATGTGTGCACACACGTGCATGCACATGGGCACACACATGCACACACGCTCACCCGGGCGTCAACGTGCACACCTGGCCCCATGCACATGCCTGCAGGAGCACTCGCATGCACACAACGCACGTGGTCCCCGCGCCGTGGCAGTGATGGAGAGGGGTCCCTGGCCGCCCTCTGGGGCACAGGTGGCCAGTGGCCCATGGGGCCCGGTGGGCTCAGCAGAGCACGGGCACACCATCCGTGGAGAAGATCATGCCCGTGGTGGGCTCGTAGGTGCCCGCGAGGTAGTACAGGCCCTCGCTGTCCTGGTACTTCTTGGTCTTCAGCATCTGCTCATACTGCTCCAGGCCCACCACCAGGCACTTGTGTGACACCGTCTGCACGTCGTTCTCGTCCACATGTGAGGACTGGTATAGCGCGCGCTGTGGGCACGCGGGGATATCAGGATGGCGGGTGGGGGGCACAGAGGCCGAGGGAGCCCCGGGGAGCCACAGGGACAGAAACAGAAGCAGAGGGAGCCCCAGGGACCGAGACAGAGACAGAGACCAAGTCGGAGACAGAGGCTGAGGAGGAGCCAGACCAACAAAACAGACAGAGACTGAGAGATGGAGAACAAATGAGAGAGAGAAGACAAGGACAGACAGACCAAGAGATCCAAAGACCCAGAGAGAGTCAGAGGGTAAGAATGGCCGGAGACTCAGGGACAGACACCGGGAGAGCAGAGGAGACCCAGAGATGGAGACAGACGCAGAGACTGGGAGAGACAGAGAACTGGAGCCAGGCACTGAGAGTGGCAGGGACAGGAGGTCAGAGGCCGAGGGAGACCATGGGGGACAGCAGCGGATGCTGAGCCAGGCCCTGTCTGAGCTGCCCAGAAGGAGGCAGCCACCCCCGACCTGCCCACCACCACCACCACCACCACCACCTACCTCCATGAAGTCCTTCCTCTGGCTGGAGACCCGCAGGGCCGCCGGGAGGCTGCGGCTGGACTTCTGGTCCCAGTGCTGTGTGGGGGACAGGGGAGGGGCTTGGGTGAGCCGGGGGAGCCGCCGCACCTGACCCCAGGCCCCAGGACAGGGCTGACCCACCGGGCAGGGCCACTGATCCTCCAGCACCCAGAATGCCTTGCTCACCCTCAGGTCTGCCCTCTACTGCCTAGGACTGGGGAGCCCAGCTGGGGGTGCCGCAGGCTCACCTGGCCCTGGTGGAACTGCTTGCCCGGGCTGGTCTCCTCGGGGTGGTAGAACCACTTGACTCGGACCACCATGTTGTTGCCCCACGACTCCCACATGCTCTGGATGCGGCCAATGTAGGGCAGGTTGGGACGGCCGGCGGAGAGGAACACGGCGCAGTCCCCGATGCGGATCATCTCCTTGCCGCGCACGATGGCCTTGTAGAAGAGCTTGCGGGCCTTGCCCTTCATGCCACGCCGCTGCAAGGACACGTGTGTCACGGCACGGCCCTGGCCCAGCCCCGCCGAGCCCGCCGCCTAGCAGGCTCTGCCACTTGGGACTCCGGGCCCTCGGCCTCCAAGTCAACCCCTATCCAACTCTGGGGAGAGGAGGAAGCCCCTTGTCTCGCTCCAATTGGGGAAGCCCCTCTTCCATCTCTTTGACATGCTGGGTCTCCAAGAGGCGCTTCACTTAATCCAAGGATTCTGCCACTACCAGACTTTTTATTTTTGAGACAGGGTCTCACTCTGTTGCCCAGGCTGGAGTGCAGTGGCGCAATCATGACTCCCTGCAGCCACGAACTCCTAGGCTCAAGAAATCCTCTCCCACGTCAGCCTCTGAGTAGCTGAGAATACAGGCGCACATCACGCCCGGCTGATTTTTTAAAATTTTTGTAGAGAACAAGGTCTTACTATGTTGCCCAGGATGGTCTCAGACTTTTGGCCTCAAACCATTCTCCCACCTTTGCCTCCCAAAGCACTAGGATTGCAGTGTCAGCCACTGCACCTGGCCTTATTTTTCTTTTTAAAATTACTTTTTTCAGAAAAAGGGTCTTGCTCTGTCACCTAGGCTGGAATCCAGTGGTACTATCATAGCTGACTGCAGCCTCAATCTCCTGGGCTAAAGCCATCCTCCTGCCTCGGCCTCCTGAGTAGATGGGACTACAGGAATGCACCACCATGCATGGCTAATATTTTTATTTTTGTAGAGATGGGGGTCTGTGTTGCCCAGGATGGTCTCGAACTTTCGGCCTCAAGTGATCCTCCCACATAAGCCACCCAAAGAGCTGGGATTACAGGCGTGAGCTACCATGCCTGGCCTTTTTTATCTTTTAAAACTTGTTACTATTATTATTATTATTATTTTTATTTTTATTTATTTATTTTTTTTGAGGCAAAGTCTGCACTCTGTTGCCCAGGCTGGAGTGCAGTGGTGTGATCTCGGCTCACTGCAAGCTCCGCCTTCCGGGTTTGCGCCATTCTCCTGCCTCAGCCTCCCGAGTAGCTGGGACTACAGGCACCCGCCACCGCGCCCGGCTAATGTTTTGTATTTTAGTAGAGACGGGGTTTCACCATGTTAGCCAGGATGGTCTCGATCTCCTGACCTCGTGATCCGCCCGCCTCGGCCTCCCAAAGTGCAGGGATTACAGGCGTGAGCCACCGCGCCCGGCCACTATTATTATTTTTGAGACGAAGTCTCACTCTATCGCCCAGGCTGGAGTGCAGTGGCACGATCTTGGCTCACTGTAGCCTCCGCCTCCCAGATTCAAGCAGTTCTCCTGCCTCAGCCTCCCAAGTAGCTGGGACTACAGGCACCTGCCACCGCGCCCAGCTAATGTTTTGTATTTTAGTAGAGACGGGGTTTCACCGTGTTGGCAGGCTGGTCTTGAACTCCTGACCTCAAGTGATCCTCCTGCCTGGGCCTCCCAAAGTGCTGGGATTACAGGCGTGAGCCACCGCGCCCAGCTAAAACTATTATTTTTTTCAAGACTAGGTATCACTCTGTTGCCCAGGTTGGAGTGTAGTGGCACAATCAAAGCTCCCTGCAGCCTTGAACTCCCAAGCTTAAGTGATCCTCACGCCTCAGCCTCCCAAAGTGCTGGGATTACAGACTTCAACCACTGCACGTGGGCAAGACAGACTGGAAACTCTGTTCTACAGCAGCTTTGGAAATGCTGCCTGAGACACCGCTGACTCCTACCGGAACAGGTGCTCCTGCCCCACACCTACGGCACACTGGGGGCTCACTGCCAGCCTGTCTGAACCACTCTCATTTCTCACACTGGGTCCTGCCATGTGTATGTGCCTGTGTGTGCACATGTTCATCTGTGCATTTGTGCAGGTGTTCGTGTGCATGGATGCATGTGCACACATGTATGCGCCTTCATTTGTGTACGTGTGCAAGCGTGCATTTGGGTGTAGTGTACTTGTGTGCATGTGTGGGTGTAGTGTGTAGTGTATTTGTGTGCATGTTCATGTTTACATGGTTCATGTACATGCGTGCATTCACGTGTATGTCTGCGTGCGTGTACTTGCCTTTGTGTGTGGCTGTACGTGCATTCGTGTGTACATGTGCATGCATATGTATGCGTGTGTCCATGTGGCTGTGTTTGTGAGTGCACTGTGTGCATGTGTGTGTGCGAGTGTATAGCCAGCCACAGGCAGGCTGGAAGGGCACCTTCTGAACAACCAACCCACTGCTACAGGCAGCGGACACAGGACCCCGACCTGGCCAGCCAGGACTGTCTGTCTTCCAGGCCATATTAATTCACTCAGGGATGGACACGAGATCCCGGCCAGGCCAAGGAGATTCAACCCTGGACTTTTGCTGGCAAACCCGGGAAGGAGGCACCTTCTGCTGGGACTGCCACACTGGTGGCTGGGAGCCCGGGGCATGGCTGGGAACACTGCAAACGCCACACACAACAGGCTGTCAGGCCTAGCACCTGGAATCCCAGCACTCTGGGAGGCTGAGGCAGGAGGATCACTTGAGCCCAGGGATTCAAGACCAGCCCAGACAACATAGTGAGACTCTGTCTCTACAAAAAAATTTAAAAACCAGCTGGGCAGCATGGTGGCACACGTCTGGAGTCCCCGCTACTCAGGAGGCTGAGGCGGGGAAACTGCTTGGGCCCATGAGTTCAAAGCTGCAGTGAGCTGTGATAGCGCCACTGCACTCCATCCTGGGTGACAGAGCAAGATCCTGTCTCTAAAAGAAAAAAAAAAAGAAAGAAAAGAAAAGAAAAAGCCAGGCGTGGTGGCTCACACCTGTAATCCCAGCACTTTGGGAAGCCGAGGCAGGCAGATCATTTGAAGCCAGGCGTCCGAGACCAGCCTGCCCCACAAGGTGAAACCCCATCTCTACTAAAAATATGAAAACTAGCCAGGCATGGTGGCGGGTGCCTGTAATCCCAGCTACTTGGGAGGCTGATGCGGGAGAATTGTTTGAACCCTGGAGGTGGAGGGTGCAATAAGCCTAGATCGCACCACCGCACTCCAGCCTGGGCAACAGAGAGCGACTCGGTTTCAAAAAAGGAAAAAAAAAAACCCAGAAGCCTGGAAAACCCCTTCCTTCACGTGGCGCTGACGCCTGTGGGTCTGTGCTGATCTTTGCGGTTTCCTTCATTTGGTCTCCACATGAGGGTGGCTCTGCGTCCCGGGACCAGAGGCAGGACTGCTCTGCTCTGAAGGACTCAGGCATCGGAGTCCGACAGACCCAGGTACCTGAGGACACTTTGAGACTCAGTGTACCCATCCATCAAGTGGGACGCCAGTCCTCCACCCTGGGGTTCTGGGAGGTTACCACACGCGGAGACACGGCGTGAAGCCGTGGGTTCAGCAGAGACAGACAAGGCCCCCAGCCCCTGCGCCCCGCCCGAGCGCGAGCTTGGTTACCTGGGTGGGCTTGCCGAACCACTTCCAGAGCTGCCGGGCTGGCAGGAAGGCGGCGATCTTGGGCCGGTTCTCCACGGACGGCAGGCGCTGCCGCTTGGCCAGCTCCTTGGTGGTGGGGAGGTGGACGCCCTCTCTCTTCTTCGGTCGGCTCTTGGCCCCGGCCTGAGCCTTGGGCTGCAGAGGCTGTGTGGGCTGCGGAGGAGGCGCCTGGGGCTGGGGCGCAGACGCCTTCTTGCCTGGGGAGTGGGCCGAGGGCCGCGCCTTGCCGGCCTGCTTGGTGGCCTTGGTGGGGAGCGCCGGCTGTGCAGAAGGGCCAGCCGTGGGGGCGGGGGCTGCCTCATCGTCTGAGCTGCAGGAAGAGTCCTCGTCTGTGGTGGAGGAAGAGGAAGAGGAGGAGGAGGAGGACGAGGATGAGGACGAGGAAGAGGAGGAGGAGGAGGAAGAGGAGGAAGATGAAGAGGAAGAGGAGGAGGAGGATGAGGAAGAGGAGGAGGAGGAGGAAGAGGAGGATGAGGAGGAGGAAGAAGAGGAGGACGAGGAAGAGGAGGAGGAGGAGGAGGCCGGTGAGGCTGCCCTGGAGCTGGCAGCGCTGCAGTTACGGCCCCCGGCGCCACAGCCCCCCTCCCCATTCTTGTCGCCTTCCTCCTCCCCTTCCGTCTCCGAGCCGCTGCTGCTACTGCTGCTGCCACTACTGCTGCTGCTGCTTTCGGACTCTTCCGCCCCGTCCTGCTCGGCCTGGGCCTTGTCTGGGCTCTTGGGGTTCCCAGAGTCCTCGAACGTGAGCCCCGGCCCGGGCTCCTGGGCGAGGTCCCCCTCCGTGGCCTTGGGCCAGGGTGCCTTGGGCTCGCTGCTGCCGGCCACCTGGGGGTAGCTGCCCAGGCTCAGGAGGCTCTTGGGCTCCTGCCAGCCCCCGGCCCCTGGGTCCTCCCGGAGCAGCAGAGCCTCTTTAGCCTTCTTGCTTTTGGGTGACGTGACACCCTCGTGGTCCAGTTTGACAAGCAACTCAGTCTCCTCCCCCGGCCTCCGAGGGCCTTTGGCACCTGATTCCTCGGCTGCCCGCGCCTTCTTGGGCTTGGGGCGTGTGGCGGGCATGGTGATGAGGGGTGCTGCGGCCAGGGTGGAGGCAGGGGCTGGGAGCTCCCCAAAGGGCTCGGGTGCTGGGCAGCTGGTAAAGGCGGGTGGTGCGGGGCTGGGCTGTGGCGGTGCTGGGCGCGCCTTGGGGGTCTTGGCTCGCTTGTCCACAGGCTCTGGGGGACTCTTCTTGGAACCTGGGGTGCTGCTCGGCTCCAGGGCTAAGGGGGTACTGGGGACCTCATCTGTTGGGCTCCCCTCCTCCAGGGTAGCGGCTCTGTCTGCAAAACAAAAGAAAACAGATGAGAGACTGGGGCGGGGGCTTCCTGGCAGAGACGAGCTGTGGCTTTCATCAGGAAGGCCTGCTTCTGTGGGTTTTGTTTTTGTTTTTTTGAGATGGGGTCTCAGTCACCCAAGCTGGAATGCAGTGGCATGATCAGGGCTCACTGCAGCCCTAACCTCCCTGGGCTCACGTGAGCCTCCAGCCTCAGTCTCCCAAGTAACCTGAGGCCACAAGCATGCGCCACTATGCCTGGGGAATTTTTGTATTATTATTTTTTTTTTTGTAGAGATACAGTTTTGCTCTGCTGCCCAGGCTAGTCTTAAACTCCTGGGCTCAAGCAATCCCTGTGCCTGGGCCTCCTAGAGTGCTGAGAACAGGCGTGGACCACCGAGCCCAGCAGAACGGCCTGGTTTCAATCCTGGCTCTGCTACTTCTTGAGCGGAACCCGGTTGCGGCCTTCTTAGGCCTCCTTCAGCGGTTCCCCTATAACAACCTTAAGCTGTGTTGGCCCCAAAGTGGGTCCTCCAATAGCCTCTGCTTTCAGCCTGTACAAAGCATTTTCTCTGGATTCTGGAAAGAAACACAGGCCGGCTGCAGCTCAGCTCTGCCTCTGACAAACCAACCTGCCTCCCTCAGCCTCAGTTTCCTCATCTGTCACCTGGTCAGAACAATCCTGCGGTGCAGGTGCAGAGGTCTTTTTTTTTTTTTTTTTTTTTTGAGACAGAGTTTCACTCGTCACCCAGGCTGGAGTATAATGGCGCGATCTTCGCTCACTGCAACCTCCACCTCCCGGGTTCAAGCAATTCTCCTGCCTCAGCCTCCCACGTAGCTGGGATTACAGGCGCTCACCTCCATGCCCGGTTAATTTTTGTATTTTTAGTAGAGGCGGGGTTTCACCATGTTGCCCAGACTGGTCTCAAACTCCTGACCTCAGGCGATCTGCCCACCTCGGCCTCCCAAAGTGCTGGGATTACAGGCGTGAGCCACCGCACCCAGCTCAGAGTTCTTACAGACAGCAGGTAGGCACTTGGGCAGGTTCTCAAGCCCCGAGTTTGGATGCACAAAGGAGCTCTACCCACCGCCCCTGCCCTGGGGTCCGGTTCAACGTACCACCCTTGGCCTTGGCGCTGGGTTTCCGCCCACGCCCACGGGCCTTGGCTCCTGGCTCCTCCGACCCAGTCGTACCACCGTCTTTGCCTTCCCCAGTGTCTTTGCTGGTCTTCCGGCTACGGCGCTTGGCACTCGGCACCAGGAGGGCTGGGGATGGCTCAGCACCTGCAGGGCAGAGGACAGAGTGGCTCATCAGGCCTGGGGTCCCCAGCTTGGAGCTTCCAAGACCCTGGTCTGTCCTGGGGATCAGGGATGGGGGCGGAAGCAACCAACGCCGGGTGGCTGACCCCGGGTGGGCTCCCACGATAGGCTGTGAGGTCCAGCGGGGGAAATCCCATCTGCAGGGAGCAGCCAGAGGCCCCTGAATGAATGAAGTAAAACAAAGCACTTTGTGGAACTGGGACAGGTGGATAAAGATGCTGACTTTGGTTTTTGTTGTTGTTGTTGTTGTTGTTTTGAGACGGAGTCTTGCTCTGTCGCCAGGCTGGAGTGCAGTGGCAGGATCTCGGTTCACTGCAACCTCTGCCTCTCGGGTTCAAGGGATCCTCCTGCCTCAGCCTCCCGAGTAGCTGGGACTACAGGCGCGTCTCAACACGCCTGGCTAATTTTTGTATTTTTAATAGAGACAGGGTTTCACCATATTGGCCGGCATGGTCTCGATCTCTTGACCTTGTGATCTGGCCACCTTGGCCTCCCAAAGTGCTGGGATTACAGGTGTGAGCCACTGCGCCCGGCCATTAATAATTTTTGATCAGCTTCCCATGGCCTGGGCCACTGGGCTTGGGCTGTCCTCATGGACCCAGGACCTGGGAGCCCTGGGATCTCACAGGAGCCCATCCATGGTTTCTGCTACTTCCATCACCTATGGCTCCAAATGACTTCAGACAGAGCCCAGAGCTGGGCTTGGAGGGCGAGAGCCTGGATGGGCGGCCCCTGGCAGGAGCCCGGGTGTCACAAGCTTGTCACTTACATTGGATCTTATAGTCGGGGGGCAGGAGGCGGATGTGTGAGAGGGGGATCCTGCCAGTATCTCCGTCGTCAAACTCCACAGTGATCAAGTCCCCATCGTCCTCCAGGTCCAGTAACCCTGTGGGAGGAGAGGCTCAGGGGAGGCCCTTGGACCTCCAGCTCCCTAGTGAGGCACAAGGGTGGGGACAGCAGAAACCGGCCCCTGTGCAGCCCTGCTCTCTATGGTACAGCAGTGGGGACATGGGTGAGGGTTTACAGTGGCTCAGAATGTGGGTGTTAGAGCCAGGCCATCTGGGCAGGAGAACTGGCTCTCCTTTTTTTTTTTTGAGACGGAGTTTTGCTGTTGTTGCCCAGGCTAGAGTGCAATGGCGCGATCTCGGCTCACCGCAACCTCCGCCCTCCGGGTTCAAGTGATTCTCTTGCCTTGGCCTCCCAAGGAGCTGGGATTACAGGCATGCACCACCATGCCCGGCTAATTTTGTATTTTTAGTAGAGACAGGGTTTCTCCATGTTGATCAGGCTGGTCTCGAACTCCCGACCTCAGGTGATCCACCCACCTCGGCCTCCCAAAGTGGCTCCCAAAGGCGTGAGCCACTGCACCTGGCCTGGGTCTCCCATTTCTAGCTGACTTTGGGTGACAAAAGGCAGCGGAGCACATGCACCTGTGCCCGCTCACACCCAAGACCCTCCTGCAACCACAGCAAAGGAGGGAAGCGGGTGTCAACCCTGAAGGACACTAAGAATGGGAAAGGGGAGGGCAGCAGCGGGAAATGGTGGCATTTTGGGAGAGATGCTGGGATGAACGTGCAGGAGTGGGCTTTGATCTCTTAGGAGGTGATACCCACGAGGAGGTGGTGGTGTTCCCAAGAGAATCCTGCCAAGGCACAGACCCGAGAGGCCCCAAGCACCTCCGGAGGCAGGGCTAAGGGAGACCTCAACACTGAATGGGCTGAGGGAGGCCCAGCTGGCAGGAGCTGGGGGGTTTACCCCAGAGAGAGGCTCCAGACTGAAGGACACTGAGTGCAGGGAGGAGGTTGGACAGGCCCCGCAAAGGGTGACAGCCCAGCCCTCTTCCCAAACGCCAGGTGCTGGGACTATATCCCCAAGGATGTGAGTCTTGCAGAATCTGAGCAGTCCCTTAACAAAACATTCCTGTCCACTCGCGATGACAAAGACTCGTGAGTGCACAGAGCTCCCACAGGCTTGATAATGTTTCCTTCATTCAAGGTCCCCAGAAGCCTAAGGAGTTCTAACCAGAGGAAGGGCACAGCACCAGCAAACAGAAGGAACGGAGACCGGGAAGAGAGAGGGAGCTACAGAAAGCTAAAATGAGGCCAGGTGCAGTGGCTCATGCCTGTAATCCCAGCACTTTGGGAGGCCGAGACAGGCAGATCACCTGACGTCAGGAGTTCGAGGCCAGTCGGGCCAACATGGTGAAATCCTGTCTCTACTAAAAACACAAAAAATTAGCTAGGCATGGTGATGCATGCCAGTAATCCCAGCTACCTGGGAGGCTGAGGCAGGAGAATCACTCGAACCCAGGAGGTGGAGGTTGCAGTGAGCTGAGATCACTCTACCACACTCCAGCCTGGGTAACAGAGCAAGACTCTGTCTCAAAAAAAAAAAAAAAAAAAAAAATACAGAAAGTTAAAATGAAAAACAATCCTCTCAGAAAGTTTAAAAACAAATGTGTTGATAAAACAAAAAAAAAATTTTTTTTTTTTTTGAGACGGAGTCTTGCTCTGTCGCCCAGGCTGGAGTGCAGTGGTGCGATCTCAGCTCACTGCAAGCTCCGCCTCTCGGGTTCACGCCATTCTTCTGCCTCAGCCTCCCCAGTAGCTGGGACCACAGGCACCCGCCACCAAGCCCGGCTAATTTTTTGCATTTTTTTTTAGTAGAGACGGGGTTTCACTGTGTTAGCCAGGATGGTCTTGATCTCCTGACCTCATGATCCGCCTGCCTCAGCCTCTGAAAGTGCTGGGATTACAGACGTGAGCCACCGTGCCCGGCTAAAAAAAATTTTAAAAAAATACTCAGAGAATAAGAAATAACTCTTTAGGATTTTTTTTTTTTTTTTTTTTTTTGAGACAGGGTGTCGCTCTGTCACCCAGGCTGGAGTGCAATGTTGCAATCATAGCTCACTGCAGCCTCGATCACCCAGGCTTAGGTGATCCTCCCACTTCGGCCTTCCAAGTAGCTAGGACAACAGGTGCACACCACCAAGCCCGGATAATTTTTTTTTTTTGAGACAGAGTCTTACTATGTTACCCAGGCTAGAGTGCAGTGGTGTGATCTCGGCTCAGTGCAACCTCTACCTCCTGGGTTTAGGTATTTCTTCCTGCCTCAGCCTCCCGAGTAGCTCAGATTACAGGAACCTGCCACCACGCCCAGCTTATTTTTGTATTTTTAGTAGAGATGGGGTTTCACCATGTTGCCCAGGCTGATCTCAAACTCCTGGCCTCAGGTGATCTGCCACCTTGGCATCCCAAAGTGTGGGGATTACAGGTGTGAGCCACCACGCCCGGCCCAAACCTGGCCAATTTTTGTTATCTTTTTGTAGAGACAGGGTCTTGCTATGTTGCCCAGGCTGGTTTTGAACTCCTGGATTCAAGTGATCTACCCGCATCGGGCTCCCAAATTGCTGGGATTACAGACGTGAGCCACCGCAGCTGGTGGAGAAGTTTTTAAATGACAGCAGAAATTTTTAAAATTCAAGAAAACAGGCTGGGTGCAGTGGCTCAAGCCTGTAATCCCAGTACTTTGGGAGGCTGAGACGGGCGGATCACGAGGTCAGGAGATCGAGACCATCCTGGCTAACCCGGTGAAACCCCGTCTCTACTAAAATATACACAAAACTAGCCGGGCGAGGTGGTGGGTGCCTGTGGTCCCAGCTACTCGGGAGGCTGAGGCAGGAGAATGGCGTAAACCCGGGAGGCGGAGGTTGCAGTGAGCTGAGATCCGGCCACTGCACTCCAGCCAGGGTGACAGAGCGAGACTCCGTCTCAAAAAAAAAAAAAATTCAAGAAAACAGATGGGGTTAGAAGATAAAAGTAGAGAAATTATCTCCATAAGTTGAACAAAGTAAGAAAATAATAACAGGAAAAAAGACACACACACCAGGGACCATGGGACTAGCCCAAGTTCCAGAGAAAACATGAAATTCACAAGGCCAGTTATCCAAGTTGTGCTCACAAGTAGAGCTTCCAGGACTCAATGAAATTTGCTTCAAAATCAAAGCCTCCCTCTGCAGATACCCAGCATGATGAGCGCACACACACACACACACACACACACACACACAATTGCAGATCTAGGGATAATGAGAAGGTCCTAAAAGTTTCCAGAGATTAAAAAAACAGGTCTTCTACAGTGATTTGGGAATCACAACGTTGAATGTCTTCAACAACATGGGAAGCAAGATAAAAATAGAAAAATGTCTTTGAAATGGTGTGAGGGAACTATTTCCAGTTGTGAATTTATATCCAGCTCAAGTATCTCTAAAGAATAAGGGTACCCAGCTCAACTATCTCTAAAAAAATAAGGGTAGAATGAAGAGAGTACAAACACACAAGGATGTGAGAAATTTAACTCCCACATACTCTTCCTCAGAAAGCTACTGAAAGATCTGCTGCTTAAAACAAGGAACTGAACCAAAAAAAGAGAAAAACATGCAATGCAACAAAAGCAGTTCCCAGGATGAGGGACAGGGAAGGCCCAAGAATCCAGAATGATACCCATGAGGCAGGCCTAGAACACAGCCAGCACCTCCCAGTACAGGGGCACAGCGTGTGCCAGGAAATCTGAATCTAAAGCCAACTTCTACCTTATTAACAGCACTTTCAGAATTTGGATGATAAATGAGTGACTAATACGATGGAAAAAAATAAATCTTCCTGGCCTGAGATCCTCTACTCAGGCTGGACCAGTCATCTGTTGTTCTGCTGAGCTAGCATTGGTTTCCATTTTCTGGGTATGAATGGATGTTAGGCCAAGCAGTGGACTGTATTTGGCATGTGGGTGGGCTTTTTTTTTTTTTTTGCGGGGGTGGAGAATGTCTAATCCACATCCATACCCCCTCTCTAGAATACACTGCTTTTGCAAGAGCTAAGGGTTGGACCATTTGACTGTCTTTCTTGCCTGTCTGATATCCACACCTACATGTCCTAGGGTACTTGTTGTTTTTCTCCATCCAGCCTCCATACTTTTTTCTTTTTTTGAGACGTAGTCTCGCTCTGTCACCCAGGCTGGAGTGCGGTGGTGCAATCTTGGCTCACTGCAACCTCCACCTCCCAAGTTTGAGCGATTCTCCTGCCTTAGCCTCCCAAGTAGCTGGGATTACAGGCGCCTGCCACCACACCCAGCTAATTTTTTTATTTTTAGTAGAGATGGGGTTTTACCATGTTGGCCAAGCTGGTCTTGAACTCCTGACCTCAAGTGATCCACCTACCTTGGCCTCCCAAAGTGCTGGGATTACAGGTGTGAGCCACCACACCCAGCCTCATTCTCTCTTATTCTAACAACATGTCCACTTTGCAGGGGAAGTCACCCTCCCATCTTTCGCAGCCCACGAATAAAAGGGAGGTGACCTCACTCCTTAGCCCCAGGGATGAGAATCTGACCCAGGCACGGTCGATCAGACTCACAGCGGTAGGATCAATGAAAACCATGTGGCCCAAGTCAGTTCACACTAGAACTTGTGTGGGAAAACTGGGACTGAGAAATCGTCCAATGGTAAGATTTCTTAAGATGGTAAAATACAATCTCCAAGGAGCTAGTGTGAAGCCAGCACAGACGACAGCACTGCTGACAGATACTCCGAGCTGGAGTCCTGATGACATCGTTTAAATGGCACCTGGATCCAACCATGCCTGAAGGCCATATAGTTTTCAGTTATGTGAGCCCACAAGTCTTTCTTCTTAAGCCAGTTAGAGTTAGGTTTTAGTAGCCAAATAAGTCCATACTGAGGTGTTAGGCGGCAGGGGAGAGCTGGGGAGGAGGCATCTCACCTCGGACCACTGTGCCTGGATAGAGGCAGCGGTACTGCTGGCTCCAGTAAGCTGCAATCCTGGTCCCTTGTGGCAAGAAGCGAGTGGAGGCTGGCCTCACATCGATGATCTAGGAGGGCATGGGATGAGTGCAAGGTGTGGACACAGTTGTGGCCATGGCCTTGGACACCCAGCCCACCCCGAGCATCCCGAGGCCCCGCCCTCCCCCTCTCACCGCCTCCTGCAGCAGCTGCTCCAGACAGTAGATGTGAGGCCGGTTTCCGCGCTCACCCTCCACCACCACGCGGTATCTGCAGGAGCAAAGGAGGCATGAGGTGGCAGAGGCCGAGACCTCCCAGAGGGCCTCAACTCTGCCAGCACCAGCTCTGCCTCCCAGACCACTGGGAGGTGACACCAGGACTCAGAGGTTTGCTGGCTTGCTGAATTTGGCAATTCTCCTCCTTTCTGGGCTCATTTTCCTCATCTGTAGAACTAGGGGTTGCAGAGCACGCCAGGCTGGTGCAGTCCAGATCCTGAGAGAGGCCAGCACGCTCCCTCTCACCCCTTCCCGCTACAGCTCCTGCCATGGAGCCGCCGTGCCCAGCCCCTGGGAGGGTTCACCCAGTATTCCCTCAAAGTGCCCAGGGCCTCCCTGTCAGCTCTGAGCCCACTCATGCCCCTGCCCTCTGCCATCGGGGGAAGCCACAGCCTAGAAAGGAGAAGTGGCCAGGTACAGAGGCCGAGACACGGGGCAGGTATGGGACATGGGGCTCTGCGCCGGACCTCCCACCCCACTCACATGTCTGGCGAGTGCACGGTCTGCACGTGGCCGGCATATAGCAGCTTGTCGTCCATGGGGATGAGCACACGCAGGCCATCCTTCAGCTCGTCCTTGTCGATGATGCAGGACCGAGGGGCTGCAGGGGTCGGACCGTGAGGCAAGGCTGGAACCAGGGGCGTCTGCGACACCTCTCCCTCCTCCCGTCACCCCTAAGTCATCCCCTTGAAATGGAGGCCCTGGTGCCGGGTGGGCCGTGGGGCTGAGATGTGTGCACATCTTTTGTCTACCCATGTGTGTACCTGTGCAGACCTGTGTGTACCGGTGGGCACACACAGGGTGCCGTGGGCAGCCCCTCTCCTCTCAGCCCCCTTCCCTGCCTGGCCCCAGATGTCTGCAAAGACCCCAGGCAGGTGTGAACCCAGGGATGAAAGCCTGCACGTGCTGTCTCTTCCCACCCCAAGGCAGCCTCTGGGACTGGCACGAAGCTCTGGGTTCCAGCCATCACCGGACACTCACAGCCACCATCCTCCATCATGACGTCCACCCCCCTTACTGCTGCCCTCAGCCAAACTTCTAGGACTTTCTTTTTATTTTATTTTATTTATTTATTTGAGATGGAGTTTCAATATTGTCGCCCAGGCTGGAGTGCAATGGCACAATCTCAGCTCACTGCAACCTCCGCCTCCCGGGTTCAAGTGATTCTCCTGCCTCAGCCTCCCAAGTAGCTGGAATTACAACCACCTGCCACCACACCTGGCTAATTTTTGTATTTTTAGTAGAGACAGGGTTCTGCCATGTTAGCCAGGCTGGTCCCGAGCCCCTGACCTTGGGTGATCCACCCACCTCAAGCCTCCCAAGTGCTGGGATTACAGGTGTGAGCCACCGTGCCCGGCCTCTTTCTTTTTTTAAATAATTTTTTTCAGGACAGGCACGGTGGCTCACACCTGTAATCCCAGCACGTTGGGAGGCTGAGGCAGGTAGATCACGAGGTCAGGAGATCAAGACCATCCTAGCCAACATGGTGAAACCCTGTCTCTACTAAAAACACAAATATTAGCCAGGCTTGGCAGCGCACACCTGTAGTCCCTGCTGCTTGGGAGGCTGAGGCAAGAGAATTGCTTGAACCTGGGAGGCGGAGGCTGCAGTGAGCCGAGATCACGCCACTGTACTCCAGCCTGGATGACAGAGAGTGAGACTTCATCTCAACAATCATCATCATCATCATCATCATCATCTTTTCAGAGACAAGGTCTTGCTTGCTCTGTCATCCAGCCTAGAGTGCAGTGGCAAGATCATAGCTCACTGCAGCCTTGAGCTCCTGGGTTCAAGCCATCCTCCCACCTCAGCCTCCTGAGTAGCTGGGACTACAGGTGCACACCACCATGCCTGGCTAATTATTTTATTTTTTGTAGAGACAGGGTCTCGCTATGTTGCCCAACTGATCTCAAACTCCTGGTCTTAAGTGATCCTCCCACCTCAGCCTCCTAAAGCACTGGTATTACAGGTGCAGGTGACCACACCCCACGTACCTCTGAGACTTTCCGTCCACTATTTCCTTCTGGTGGAAATGAATGCCCAGGGGCAAACTTCCCAATGGTGGTCAACTCTCACTGCCCCAGCCCTCTGCTCCCTCTCCCTGTGGGCGCCTCCCTTTCTCTGGAGCGCCCCTGACCTGGGCCTGCCTTTCCTTCTCAGTGGGACCTTTCACCCGGTCCCCAACATTCCCATTATGAATATAAAAAGACCCAGATGGCTCGCTGGGAGAGGGATGGTTGGGACTGCCGTATCCCTGCCTGTGCCTGCACAGAGCCCTCACGTGGCCTTGTCACAGGCAGACTGGACTCCCCACGCCTTGACGTTGGGCTTGGCCACGTGACTCTCAGAAGTGGCCGGGGCCCAATGCTGAGCCTAGGCAAGAGAGCTCTTACGCTCAACTTCTCTTAAGCCACGGGTCTGGCAGGATAAACGACACACGCAGAGAGGACCACAGACGTGGAGCAGCTGACCCCTGGCCAGCCCGTCACTGCAGAAGCAAGGCCAGTGGGGGTCTGCACAGCCACCCAGCAGCCCTGCACGCCCCGAGATGCACACGGCGGCGGCTGGTTGTCACACAGCGGCTGCTCACCAGTGCAGCCTTGGGGTAGACAACTCCTTCTCTCACTCGCTCCCCCATATACCCACAATCTCGCCTCTGGGCTACAGACCCCTGGGTCCCAGCCTGGGCGTGACTTCGCGGGGTGCCTCCCAGGCACCCCAGACTCGAGTTATCAAAGCCCAGCACATGACCCTCTCTGACCCGGGTCTCAGGGACAGGGCCTCTGCCCAGCCCCCCAAACCTGTCCTCACCCTTCCCTTCCCCTCTCATCTGCCTGCACCCCCAACACTGCCTCCCATCCAGTCTCCCTCCTAATGTGCACGCCCTGCCCCGCCTCCCCCCCTGCTGCCCCTGTGGCAGCCCCAGGCCACAACCCACTCTCACCTGGACAGCACAGCCTCCTAACTAGACTCCCTGATTTCCCTGGGGCCCCCACTCATTCTCTGTGCAGCACCAGACAGCTTTTTTTTTTGGTAAGACAATTTCGCTCTTGTTGCCCAGGCTGGAGTGCAGTGGCATGATCTTGGCTCACCGCAACCTCCACCTCCCAGGTTCAAGCGATTCTCTCGCCCCAGCCTCCCTAATAGCTGGGATTACAGGCGCCTGCTACCACACCCAGCTAATTTTTGTCTTTTCAATAGAATCAGGGTTTCACCAGGTTGGCCTGGCTGGTCTGGAACTCCTGACCTCAAGTGATCTGCCCATCTCGGTCTCCTAAAGTGCTGGGATTACAGGCATGGGCCACCCTGCCCAGCCCAGACAGCTCATTTTAAAGTCAATCTGAGCATATCACATCTCCACATCTAACCTCACAGAGCTGCTCACTTTCCTTGGGGCCAACACAGAAGTCCTTCCCAAGCCCCACAGGACCTGCTTCCTCCCTGGCCCCAAGGCAGCTCTCTTGCCCCATCTCCAGAGTGGACTGAGCTGCAGCCAGTCCAGCCTTCTCATCAAACGGGGTAACGGCCTCAGGACCTCTGCTCCTACGGTTCCCTGCCCCCAGTTAGCCCAGCCCTTCCGTCTCATGCCTTGCTCAGATCTGCCTTCCCCAAGGGAGGCTCCAGCAGCCCCGCCTGGCACATGCAGCATCACGGCCACTCACCCGGGGTCAGCGGCCGCTCCACGGCCCCGCCACGCGGTAGGTGCTCATCCTCCGAGAAGCTCGAGTCCTGGTTGGGTTCAAAGTCCTCCTCGGCCGCCATGCTCTCCATCAGCTTGCTCACGGCGCCCCCCTTGCCGCGGTTCTGGGGACAGAGCACGGCCGACAAATGACTTAGGACCTGGCACGGGGGTCCTGCCGAGCTAGGGACCCCTCTGGAAACCTGGAGCCACAATCAGGCCACAGGGGGAACTGTCACGTGCATGGCAGGGATCCCAGCTGAGGGCACCCCAGAGGCCAGGGGGAGGGTGAAATAGGCCTGAAACCCAGCTGGCCAGTGCTCAGTACTTGGTGCTCAATACTCAGTACTCTGTGCTCAGTATCAACACTCAGTGCTCAGCACTCACTACCACATCTCTGTTCATCACTACGGTGAGTGCCTCTGTTCCCTCCTTAAAGAAACTTAAGCAGCATCTCCAGCCACACCCAATGGACTTCAGGAAAAACCACTCGGGCAGGGGCTAGCAGGTGTGGGGAGTGGGCACACCATCATCTGCCACTCAGGCTAAGAAATTCACCCAAACCTGAGGGCCCTGTGAGGACCTGGTGCTGGGCTGGGGGCCTGTCACCCAGGTCTCCTGGTCTCTGTTCCAGTGTCCCCCATCCCCGCTAGAGCACGCATTTCCTGAGGACAGGAGCAGAGTCTCCAGTATCTCCTTATCCCTGGAGCACGGGGACGGCCAGGTCACCCCCATCACCTGCAACCTCTCTGAGCCACAGCTACAGGGAGGGTAAATACAGAGCAGCAGGTGGAGCCCCCTACCCTGACCACAGGAGCATGGCTGAGCCCCCCCACGGTGCCCCACCAGGGCACCGCGAGCCTCACCTCCTTCTTCACCTCCTTCCCTTTGGCCTTGGCCTTGCTCCTCTTGGCAGCGGTCAGGGAGCTGGCGTGAGGAGCCCTAGCCTCAGAGGGCAAGGCGGGAGCTCGGGGCGGCGGCACCCCAGCTCCTGGCCCGGCGTCTTTCCCTTTCTTCTTCTGGAGGAGGAAGCAGCAGAGAGGAGCCATCAGAGGGCAGGGAAAGTGCAGGCAGCAACCCTGTCCCCTTCACTCACTCACTCACTCCCCCAAGTTTTGTACCACCCCAAGTGTGCCCTCCCGGGAGGAACAAAACGTCCCTTCTCTCTCCCCCTGCAAGAGTTTTTGGTTTGGGTGTTTTTTTTTTTTTTTTTTTTTTGGAGACAGGGTCTCGCTTTGTTGCCCAGGCCAGAGGACAGTGGCGTCATCACCACTAAATGCAGCCTCGACCTCCTGGGCTCAGGCAATCCTCCCACCTCAGTCTCCTGAGTAGCTGGACTACAGGTGCACACCACCACACCCAGCTAAATTTTTATTTTTATTTTTTTTAGAGACAGGGTCTTGCTATGTTGCCCAGGCTGGTCTCAAACTCCTGGCCTCAAGCAATCCTCCCGCCTTGGCCTTCCAAAGTGCTGGATTACAGGCTGTTTTTAATGTGTATTATCTTATTACTAGTATTACTTGTTGCCCCCTCTACCCAAAAAGACAACACTGAGGTGTATATATGTTGTGAGTTCCTCTCCAATGACTCTCCTACCAACTCCACAGAGTCAGCTACTAGTAACAGCATGGTGTGGCCTTCTAGAACTTACCACAAACACACACAACCCTGTAATTATGACGGCTATGCAGACACAACCATGCACACACAGTATTAAAAAACAAAAAAAAAACAAAAAAAAACACCTACACACAGGTAGGAATTTACCAATAGTCCTGCCTTGCAACGTTTCCCCCGTAACACGACTGATACACATAAAAGGAGCTTCATTTTAACAGCAGCCTATTGAGCCAAGGTATGGAGAAACTGTAATTCATTTACTTTAACCACCCCCACGGTGAGAAGGACCTGTAGGCTGCCTCTGTTTTTTCACTCTCTGTTTTGTTGTTGTTTTTGAGACAGGGTCTCACTCTGTTGCCCAGGCTGGAGAGCCGTGGTGCAATGACAATTCACTGTAGCCTCAACTTCCTGGGTTCAAGTGATCCTCCTGCTTCAGCCTCCCAAGTCGCTGGGACTACAGACATGCACCGCCATGCCCAGCTAAAAAGTCTACACTTTCTAAAAAGGACATGTCTAAAACAAATGGCCATTAGCTGGGCATGGTGGGGGGTGCCTGTGATCTCAGCTACTTGGGTGGCTGAGGCAGAAGCATCACTTGCGTCCGGTAGGCGGAGGTTGCAGTGAGCCAAGATCGTGCCATTGCACTCCAGCCTGGGCAATAAAGCGAAACTCCATCTCAAAAATAAAATAAAGTTAAGAAAAAAAAACAAGGCTAGGCGTGGTGACTCATGCTTGTAATCCCAGCACTTTGGGAGGCCGAGGTGGGAGGATCACGAGGTCAAAAGATCGAGACTATCCTTGCTAACATGGTGAAACCCCGTCTCTATTAAAAATACAAAAAAATTAGCCGGACGTGGTGGCGGGCGCCTGTAGTCCCAGCTACTCGGGAGGCTGAGGCAGGAGAATAGCTTGAAGTGGGAGGTGGAGGTTGCAGTCAGCCGAGATTGGGCCACTGCACTCCAGTCTGGATGACGGAGCAAGACTCTTTGTCAAAAAACAAACAAACAGAACAACAAAAAAAACCAAATAACCAAGGCCAGGAGAGGTAGAAAAGTAATAAATAAAGATAATAATGGTCAAATGTTACCAAGACAACAACAGAAGTCACAGTGTCCGTATCCAAAATGAAAGTCAAAGCAAAGAGCATTAAAAGAAAGAAAAAATAGCGTGTTCTAGGGAAAAAGAGTATACAGTTTAATCCCCGTTTTGGGGGGGGAAATATATACATGTATATGTGTGTGTGTGTGTGTGTGTGTTTTATTTTCTTGTTTCTGCTGAACTCTTTAATGCAAGTCATCCTTTTGGAATCAGAGGCATCTTAGGCGTTGAAGGAATATTAGTGGCGCTGTCCCCATATCTCTGGGATCTGTCATTAAGAAGATAGCTGCAGCTCCTGGTACATGTCCCTGCAGCTGTACCCACAAGGGAACAAAAGGAAATGACAGCAGAAAAAAAAAAAAAAAAAAAAAAGCCTGAGTGGATTTTTCTTTTCTTTATCTTCCAAATTACTGTTATAATCAGATAAAACCAGTAACTCTTTCTTTCCCTTTGATCAGAACACCCATGGCTGGGAGCCTTCCCCTACTTTTTTGCAAAAAAAATAAAATAAATAAGAAAATAACTTCCGACATGATAGAAGCTCTGTACACAAAACAGAGACGCTCACTGCTTTGGTAATTATGACAGCAAAACACCATCATCACCCAAACCACCAACCGCCAGCAGGGTCAGTGGTGGGAGACAGGCAGGCAGTGGGATGGCATTCAACCATTCAAAAATACTGACAGCCAGGCGTGGTGGGGCTCACGCCTGTAATCCCAGCACTTTGGGAGGCCAAGGCAGGCGGATCACTTGAGACCAGGAGTTCAAGGCCAGCCCAGCCAACATGGTGAAATCCCATCTCTACTAAAAATACAAGAATTAGCCAGGCGCGAGGGCATGTGCCTGTAATCCCAGCTACTTAGGAAGCTGAAGCAAGAGAATCTCTTGAACCCAGGAGGCAGAGGTTGCAGTGAGCTGAGGTCGCGCCACTGCACTCCAGTCACAAGAGTGAGACTCTGTCTCAAAAAACAAACAAAAATACCAATGGCCAGGCGTGGTGGCTTATGCCTGTAATCCCAGCACTGTGGGAGGCTAAGGCAGGAGGACTGCTTGAGCCCAGGGGGTCGAGACCAGCCTGGGCAACATAAGGAGACCCCACCCCATCTGCACAAAAATATGTATTTTTTTAATTAGTCAGACGTGGTGGTATACACCTGTAATCCCAGCACTTTAGGTGGTCGAGGCAGGAGGATCACTTGAGCCCAAGAGTTTGAACCAGCCTGAGCAACACAGTGAGACCGCTGTCCCCCTTTTTTTTTTTTTTTTTTTGAGACAGAGTCTCGCTCTGTCACCCAGGCTGGAGTGCAGTGGCACAATCTCGGCTCACTGAAACCTCCGCCTCCCAGGTTCAAGCAGTTCTTCTGCCTCAGCCTCCCAAGTAGCAACTACAGGCACCCACCACCATGCCCAGCTAATTTTTTTGTATTTTTTTTAGTAGAGGCAGGGTTGCACCATATTGGCCAGGCTGGTCTCGAACTCCTGACCTCGTGATCTACCCGCCTTGGTCTCCCAAAATGCTGGGATTACAGGTATGAGCCATCACGCCTGGCAGAGACCACCATCTCTTATTAAAAAAAAAAAATTAGCAAGGTGTGGTGGCGTGCACCTGTGGTCCCACCTACTCAGAGGAGACTGAGGCAGGAGAACTGCTTAAACTTGGAAATTCGAGGCTGCAGTGAGCTACAATTGCCATTGCACTCCAGACTGGGCAACAGAGCAATATTCTGTCTCTTATAAATAAATACAATAAAAATATAGATAGAAGGCCGGGCGTGGTGGCTCGTGCCTGTAATCCCAGCACTTTGGGAGGCTGAGGTGGGCGGATCACCTGAGGTCAGGAGTTCGAGATGAGACTGGCCAATATGGCGAAACCTTGTCTCTATTGAAAACACAAAAGTTAGCCGGGCATGGTGGTGAACGCCTGTAATCCCAGCTACTCGGGAGGCTGAGGCAAGAGAATCGCTTGAACCTGGGAGGCAGAGGTTTCAGTGAACCAAGATCTCACCACTGTACTCCAGTCTGTGCAGTGGGACAGATTCTGTCTTTTTTTTAAAAAAAAAAAGGCTGGGCGCGGTGGCTCAAGCCTGTAATCCCAGCACTTTGGGAGGCCGAGACGGGCGGATCACAAGGTCAGGAGATCGAGACCATCCTGGCTAACACGGTGAAACCCCGTCTCTACTAAAAAATAGAAAAAAAACTAGCCGGGCGAGGTGGTGGGCGCCTGTAGTCCCAGCTACTCGGGAGGCTGAGGCATGAGAATGGTGGGAACCTGGGAGGCGGAGCTTGCAGTGAGCCGAGATCGCGCCACTGCACTCCAGCCTGGGCAACAGAGCGAGACTCCGTCTCAAAAAAAAAAGAAATGAAAAGAAAAGAAAAAGCCCTTCCCACGTGGCAGTACACATGCTCTAACACAGACTGAACTAAGTCTGGAAAGCAGAATACAGCCGGGCGCGGTGGCCCGTGACTGGAATCTCCGCACTTTGGGAGGCTGAGGTGGGCAGATCATTTGAGGTCAGGAGTTCGAGATCAACCTGACCAATATGGTGAAACCATGTTTCTACTAAAATACAAAAATTAGCTGGGCATGGTAGTGGGCATCTGTAATCTCAGCTACTCGGGAGGCTGAGGCAAGAGAGCTGCTTGCTTGAACCCAGGAGGCGGAGGCTGCAGTGAGCTGAGATCGCACCACTGCACTCCAGCCTGGAGGAAAGAGCAAGACTGTGTCTCAAAAAACAAACAAACAAACAAAAAGACTCTTCTATCTGTGAAACTGTAAAGAAGGAAAAACACCTGTGCTAGTTTTGCTGTTGCACCTCAAGCTGTAAGTTACAGCCACGGTACCTGATTGCTTATAATAGAGGGTTTAGTATTATCCATGGTGGTCTTAGGCATCCACAGGGCTCCTTAGAACATATCCTCCACAGCTAAGGGGGGAATACTGTATGAAAGTATATTTCAAAAAAATGTTGGGCCGGGTGTGGTGGCTCACACCTATAATTTCAACCCTTTGGGAGGCTGAGGTGAGTGAACTGCTTGAAACCAGGAGTTCAAGACCAGCCTGGGCAACATAGTGAGATCCTGTTTCCACAAAAAATTTTTAAAAATTAGCCAGGCAGGCTGGGTGCGGTGGCTCATGCCTGTAATCCCAGCACATTGAGAGGTCAAGGTGGGTGGATCACCTGAGGTCAGGAGTTTGAGACCAGCCTGGCCAACATGGAGAAGCCCTGCCTCTATTAAAAATACAAAAATTGGCCAGATGTACTGGTGTATGCCTGTAATCCCAGCTACTTGGGAGGCTGAGGCAGGATAATCGCTTGAACCCAGGAGGCAGACGTTGCAGTGAGCTGAGATCATGCCATTGCACTCCCGCCTGGGCAACAGAGCAAGACTCCGTCTCAAAAAAAAAAAAAAATTAGCCAGGCATGTTGGTACACATGTATAGTCTTAGCTACTCCAGAGGCTGAGGTGGGAAGATCACCTGAGCCTGGGAGGTGGAGGCTGCAGTGAGCCATGACTGCACCACTGTATTCCAGCATGGGCAACAGAGGGAGACCCTGTCTCAAAAAACAAACAAAAAACATTAACAGTGTCTGTTCTTGGGATGCTGGGATGTGGGGTGATTTTCCTTGGGTGTTTGAGCCTCTGTTTGTCAACAAGGAATCCGTTCTGTTCCAGGTTCCTGCTACACTATCAAAAGGCAGACACTGGGTGAGCCTCTGGTATTATAGCTGGATATAATAGCTGGGTATTCAGCTGTTCAGATGCCAGGAATTGGAAACCCTGGGCTCCAACAGAAGGAACGCCTGGGAAACGCCCAAAGAGGCAGGGTTAAGAAGCCAGAACTGAAGCTATGTCCCCAGTGTTCGAAGCCCTGCTCTGTTGATCATTCGCTGCTGGAACCTTGGACAGATAGCTGTTCTTTTTGTTTTTGTTTTTGTTTTTTTTGAGACGGAGTCTCACTCTGTCGCCCAGGCTGAAGTGCAGTGGCGCAAACTCAGCTCACTGCAACCTCTGCCTCCCAGGTTAGAGATTCTCCTGCCTCAGCCTCCCGAGTAGCTGGGACTACAGGCGCCGGCCACCATGCCCGGCTAATTTTTTTTTTTATTTTTAGTAGAAATGGAGTTTCACCATGTTGACCAGGCTGGTCTTGAACTCCTGACCTCAGGTGATCTGCCCACCTCGGCCTCCCAAAGTGCTGGGATTACAGGCGTGAGCCACTGCATCCAGTGTTTTTCTTTATTTTGAGACAGAGTCTTGGGCTCTGTTGCCCAGGCTGGAGTGAGGCAGTACGATCATAGCTCACTGCAGCCTTTTTACCTCCTGGGCTCGAGCAATCTCTCTGCCTCAGCTTCCAGAATAGGTGGGACTACAGTAACTTGCCACCACCACTCTCAGCTAATTGTATTTTTTTTTTTTTTTGGGGTAGAGGCAGGGTCTTGCTATGTTGCCCAGGATAGTCTCAAAACTCCTGGCCTTAAGGGCTCCTCCCACCTCAAAGTGCTGGGATTGCAGGTGTGAGCCACCACAGCCAATCTGGTGCCTGTCAGTATGTAAGCCACCTATAGAGTATGGTTCATAGGAGGAACCCACTTCATATGGTCCTGCATGTTAAGTGTGCGCGGTGAAGGGGTTAGAACATGTCTGGGCCTACTATGTGCTACTTGGTAGCATTGTTATTTTATTTTTGAAGACAGAGTCTCACTCTGTTGCCCAGGCTGGAGGGCAGTGGCGTGATCTCAGCTCACTGCAACCTCCGCCTCCTGGGCTCAAGAGATTCTCCTGCCTCAGCCTCCCGAGTAGCTGGGATTACAGGTGCCTGCCACCATGCCCAGCTAACTTTTGTATTTTTAGTAGAGACAGGATTTTGTCATGTTTGCCAGGCTGGTCTCAAACTTCTGACCTCAAGTGATCCACCGGCCTTGGCCTCCCAAAGTGCTGGGATCACAGCCATGAGCCACCGCGCCTGGCTGGATCATTATTATTATTGTTACTAATTGTTGACACCTGTCCTGCAAGGCCTTCAAAAACCTGAGATGGCCTCTGCCACAAGGAGACAAGAGCACAAATCCAAGGTGCCTATGGATGGTGCTTACATTGGTCCCTTCCTCACTACTACCCCTCTGTCAGGAAATCAATGTGACTCTCATCTTTTTTGTGATTTTCTCTAGAATGTCATTGTTATTTGAGGGTTCGTCCTACATCCAGGGCTCAGGGTAGAGAGGCCCGAGTCAGAACACCGTCAAAACCTAGCTGTTAAGTCTGAACGCATCCAAATAAGAGGAGGAAGCAACTGGCCATTTAGCTTCCCAGTGGCCAGTGCAAAAAGGGTAACAGGTCCAATTATCATAAAGTTGTCGAAAAGCAAGTTTTCTTACTCTGTGGTGTTCATAGAGAGAATTTAGGAAATCTGTAAATGGGTAGGAAAGAAAATCCCACCTGTATTTTCATATTTTAATCTTTTAAAAAAATGGGGTTTTCAGCCGGGTGCGGTGGCTCAAGCCTGTAATCCCAGCACTTTGGGAGGCCGAGACGGGCGGATCACGAGGTCAGGAGATCGAGACCATCCTGGCTAACACGGTGAAACCCCGTTTCTACCAAAAAATACAAAAAATTAGCCGGGTGTGGTGGCGGGCGCCTGTAGTCCCAGCTACTCGGGAGGCTGAGGCAGGAGAATGGCGTGAACCTGGGAGGCGGAGCTTGCAGTGAGCTGAGATCCGGCCACTGCACTCCAGCCTGGGCGACAGAGCGAGACTCTATCTCAAAAAAAAAAAAAAATGGGGTTTTCCTTCAGGTGAGAGTAGAGGCCACAAACCACAAAAGTACCTGCAGTACCGGTGACTTTGCCACCTATGGAAACCACGGAGTCTTGCAGCACACAACAGTTAACTGCAGGGACCTTAAACCATCCTTTATACTCATTGCTTCAGAAGTACTGCACTAGCCGGGCGCAGTGGCTCACGCCTGGAATCCCAGCACTCTGAGAGGCTGAGGCAGGAGAACAGTTTGAAACCAGCCTGGGCAACGCAGCAAGACGTTGTCTATACTTAAAATTTAAAAATTAGCTGGGCATGGTGGTGTGCACCTGTAGTCCCAGCTACTCAGGAGTCTGAGGTGGGAGGACTGCTTGAGCCCAGGAGTTCAAGGTCACAGTGAACCATGATCACAGCACTCCCCTCTGGCCTGGGTGACAGAGTGAGACTCTGTCTCTAAAACATAAAATAATAAAATTTTAAGTATGGTATTTACTAGACCCACTGCCAGATGTGCTTATTAATTAAATACATCCCTAAAGGAACATATAGGTACCATATCACAGAAGGGTCTTTTCAATATTTTGATAACTGTGGTCAATATCACTGTCTTCCTTTGGGGTCCCAGGTTTTTTTTGTTGTTGTTTTTTTTTTTTGAGACGGAGTCTCACTCTGCCGCCCAGGCTGGACTACAGTGGCACGATCTCGGCTCACTGCAAGCCCTGCCTCCCGGGTTCACGCCATTCTCCTGCCTCAGCCTCCTCCAAGTATTTTAGTCACTTTTTAAAGTCATCTTCTGAGACAGAAGAAGAGACAGTAAGGACCTCTCTAAGAAATGGGTGGTAAGCCGGGCGCGGTGGCTCACGCCTGTAATCCCAGCACTTTGGGAGGCTGAGGCAGGCGGATCACAAGGTCAGGAGATCGAGACCATCCTGGCTAACACAGTGAAACCCCGTCTCTACTAAAAATACAAAAAATTAGCCGGGCGCGGTGGCGGAGGCCTGTAGTCCCAGCTACTCAGGAGGCTGAGGCAGGAGAATGGCGTGAACCCCGGGTGCGGAGCTTGCGGAGAGCCGAGATCGCGCCACTGCACTCCAGCCTGGGCGACAGAGCCAGACTCCGTCTCAAAAAAAAAAAAAAAAGAAAGAAAGAAATGGGTGGCCAAGCATGGTGGCCTCATGCCTGTAATCTCAGCATTTTGGGAGGTTGGGGCAGGAGAATCGCTGAAGGTCGAGAGTTGAAGATCAGCCCAGGCAACACGGCAAGAGCCCATCTCTACAAAAAATAAATTAGTCGGCTGCAGTGACATGTGCCTGAAAATCCAGCTATTTGGGAGGCTGGGGCAGGAGGACTGCTAGAGGCCAGGAGGTGAAGGCTGCAGTGAGCCATGATCAGGCCACTGTACTCCAGCCTGGTGACAGAGCAAGACTTGACTCTTAAGAAACAAAGGAACAGGTGCCCAGCTCCTCCTGGGGCTGAGTCCTAGCAGGGGCTCTGGGCGGGCCTGGAGCGGAGTCCGAGTCCGTTAACAGTGAAGCCGCTTCCCTAGGCTGGGAGGGGAGAGGGCCCCTCCCTCACAGAACCCCAGGGACCCTTCTGCGGCTCCCCTCCCCACGCGGCCCCTACCTTCCTGGGGTCCTTCCTGTCCTTTGCACGCCCGGTGTCCTTGCGCGGGCTCAGGGGGCCGCCCTTGGCGCAGCGGCTGGCCTTGGTGGCGGGCGCGGTGCTGGTGGGCGCTGGTGCAGCAGCTGAGGCGTCGTGCAGGAAGATGCGCTCGCTGCGGCGCCGCGTCCACAGGTCGTCGTCGCTGGCCTCGGGCCCCGCCTCGAAGCCAGGCTCCTTGGGACCCCGCAGCTTCCGGGCCTTGCGCCCCTTCTCCACCGCCAGCTTGGCCTTGTCCGGGCTGCTGGGGCCGGGGCCGCGGGCGCCAGGCGTGGGTGCGGCCAGGGAGGGTCCCGGTTCCCCCAGTCCCTTCTTGGGCCGCAGGAGCCCCGCAGGCGACCGCTTGCGCACCTTGACCTCGCTCTCCGAGTCGGTGTACTCGAACTCTGTTCCTGAACGCGGGAGGAGAGCGTGCTGGTCACAATCTCGTGGGGACCCAACCCCATGGGCACCATTCCTCCCCCGCAGGACCTCCCCGCCGATGGCAGCGCTTCCCCCGTTTCCAGGAGAGGAAACTGAGGCCCAGAAAAGAAGGACTCACAAGGCCCACGCCTGTCCCTACTATGCCTGTCCTCACCCACCTCCGCTGCCCGGACACTGCTCCCAACCCCTCGCCCCATGGAAAGATCCTGGGCCCCTTGAGCTCCTCCGAGGCCCCATGTGACTTGTGGAAATCCCAAAAGCCAGGGCAGCTGGGCGGGGCGGGCCGGCCCCACACCTGCAGGGCAGCAGCCCTCTAAGGCAGGCAGGCGGGGAAACCCACAGAGAAGCCCCAAGTTCCACTCGCCTTCTCTCCCCTGTTCTTGGTGCTGCCTGTCAGAGCTGGGTGGTCCCAGGAATCATCCACTCCCACTGTCCTCTCTACACGACAGGGCCACCCCAACAGCCCTCCTTCCACCCCAGGCCCCACCCATTGCACAGCCAAGGCCCTGCTTCCCTCTGTCCTGGATCCTGGGTCCCAGCCCCTGGGCTCCTTGAACGCACAGCCTCTTGAGCACAGGCCGCCCAGCACTTGCTCAGCACCTACCATCCCCACTCATTCCCAGCTGCAAGCTCTGCTCTCTGCCATCCCCTCTGCACAGAGCACCAGCTCCCCCGACCTCTCCTTGGAACAGCGCTAAGTCCTTCAGAAGGAGACCCACCCCACACCCCGGGAAGTCCTCTCTGGCCACACCTCTGTTGTCACAGGCAATGCCACACCTTAGCATTTCTGTCCATGCCCAGGTCCCAGCTTATCCCAGCCTGCCCTGCCCCTGGGAAGCAGATCCCTGAATTCTCTGAGATCTCCAGCTAAAGCCCCAGGTCAGAGCTGGTATCCAGGAAGAGCGTGTGAGTGAGGTGTGGGCGGCACTGCTCCCCAGGACAGGGGCTCCAAGGTGCCTTCACTCAGGGATGCAATCTGTGTGACAGTCCCTTGTGTTAACAACCTCAGGGAGAGCCAGTGGTCTGCCTTAAATCCTCCAGCACAGGAGCCGAAAAGCCAAGGCCCAATCCCAGGCCTACCGACCCCAGGGACAGCTATGAGAGGCTTGCCCTGCACTGTGCCGGTAGAGGAAGTCACAGCAACAGAGGCCGGCGGGAGCTGCCCAGTGGGAAAGAGTCACCGGCAAAGTGTAATGATCCTATTCGTTAATTTTTTTTTTTTTTTTCTTGAGACGGAGTCTTGCTTTGTCACCCAGGCTGGAGTACAGTGGTGCGATCTCAGCTCACTGCAAGCTCCGCCTCCCGGGTTCACGCCATTCTCCTGCCTCAGCCTCCTGAGTAGCTGGGACTACAGGCGCCCGCCACCATGCCCGGCTACATTTGTTTTTTTTTTTTTAGTAGAGACGGGGTTTCACCGTGTTAAGCAGGCTGGTCTCGAACTCCTAACCTTGTGATCCACCCGCCTTTGCCTCCCAAAGTGCTGGGATTGCAGGCGTGATCGTTAATATTTTGCCAACAGACTTTCCAACTTCCCACGGTGCAGGGAGGCAGCAAGGGGCTTTTGAGGCTGATGTGGGTGCAGGCCACAAGCCTGAGTGCTCTGCTCTGGGTGTGATGGAATGAGGCACCACCCGGTAACAGTCCCCCCAGAGATCCACTGGAACACCTGGCTTCCATAATCCCTCACAGGCCCATTGTGTATCGTTCAGGGAGGGACAGTGGACAGAGACGAGGCTCATGTGGAATGCAGAGAGTGAAGTCACAGGAGGCACATCCCCCTGCACCTTCTACCCTGGCACTAGACACGGTCTTCTTGGCACACACAGCAGGGAAGGTGGGGCCCACATGGAAAAGAAATAGAGTCCCACTGACCTCAGCACCAGGAAAGAGAAGTCTAGAAACTGGCAACACAGAAGAGAGTAGAAAGGGAGCCAGAGGCCGGGTGCGGGGGCTCACGCCTGTAACCCCAGCACTTTGGGAGGTCAAGGCGGGCGGATCACCTGAGGTCAGGAGTTCAAGACCAGCCTGGCCAACATGGTGAAACCCTGTCTCTACTAAAAATACAAAAATTAGCCGGGCACGGTGGAGTGCGCCTATAGTCCCAGCTACTTGGGAGGGTGAGGCAGGAGAATCACTTGAACCTGGAGGCAGAGGTTGCAGTAAGCAGAGATTATACCACTGCATTCCAGCTTGGGCGACAGAGTGAGAATCTGACTAAAAAAAAAAAAAAAAAATTGGGAGCCAGAGGCCGGGCGTGGTGGCTCACACCTGTAATCTCAGCACTTTGGGAGGCCAAGGTGGGTGGATCACAAGGTCAGGAGTTCGAGACCAGCCTGGCCAATAGGAGGAAACCCCATCTCCAATAAAAATACAAAAATTAGCCAGGCATGGTGGCACACACTGTAGTCCCAGCTACTCAAGAGGCTGAGGCAGGAGAATCGCCTGAACCCAGGAGGCAGAGGTTGCAGTGAGCTGAGATCGTGCCATTGCACTCCAGTCTGGGTGACAGAGTGAGACTCCATCTCAAAAAAACAAAAAAAAAAATTAGAAAGGGAGCCAGAGAGGGGTCCCCATGCGCTCTCTCTCTCCCCCATGTCTCTGAATGGCCCTGAAACTACCTACACACAGAATAGACTCCAAGCAGCCCAGGGCTCAGCAAAAAGTGATCTGAACAGAGGCCAAAGACACCACCCAAGAAACTGGACTTCAAGCCCTACCAAGGAAATATCTGCTAAAATAAAGGAGATAATACTCACTGGAAAAAAAAAAAGGCAGGCATTCTGACTCTCCACCACCTCAGCCCCACAATGTCTAAGATACAATCCAAAATTACGAGACAAGGCCAGGCACGGTGGCTCACACCTGTAATCCCAGCACTTTGGGGAGGTCAAAGTGGGCAGATCACTTGAGGTGAGAAGTTTGAGACCAGCTTGGCCAACATGGCAAAACCCCATCTCTACAAAAAATACAAAAATTATCTGGGCGTGGTGGCATGCATCTGTAATTCCAGCTACTTGGGAGGTTGAGGCACAAGAATCACTTGAACCCAGGAGGCAGAGTTTGCAGTGAGCAGAGATCACACCACTGCACTCCAGCCTGGGCAACAGAGCGAGACTCTGTCTCAAAAAAAAAATTACTAGACAAATGAAGAACCAAGAAAATGCATCACATTCCAGAGAGAAAACAAAAGCAACTGAACCTGACCCTGAGATGAACCACATGTTGGAACGAACAGCCAAGGCTTCTGAAATCCTCAAAGAGGTAAAATAAAACTTGTTTTCAATGCATGAAAATCTCACCAGAGAAATAGGAAGGACTAACAGAAACAACAGAAAAGAACCAAATGAACCAACTTTAAGTACAGAACTGGCTAGGCACAGCAGTTCACACCTGTAATCCCGGAACTTTGGGAGACTGAGGCGGGAGGATCCCTTGAGGTCAGGAGGTCATGAGTTCAAGACCAGCGTGGGCAACATAGTGAGACTCTGTCTCTACAAAAAATACAATAATTAGCCAGTCATGGTGGCACGCACCTGTGGTCCCAGCTACTCAGGAGGCAGAGGTGGGAGGATCACCTGAGCCCAGGAGGTTGAGGCTTCGGTGAGCCATGATTGTGCTCCTACATTCCAGCCTGGGTGACAGAGCAAGACCCTGTCTCAAACAACACAAAGAAATTATAAAACTAAGAAGTACAATTTCAGAAATAAAAAATCCATAGAAGGGATCTAAGAGCTGAATGGATATGATTAAGAGAAAAGTAAGGCCGGGCGCGGTGGCTCACACCTGTAATCCCAGCACTTTGGGAGGCCAAGATGGGCGGATCACAAGGTCAGGAGATCGAGACCATCCTGGCTAACACGGTGAAACCCCGCCTCTACTAAAAATACAAAAAATTAGCTGGGTGCGGTGGCGGGCGCCTGTAGTCTCAGCTACTCGGGAGGCTGAGGCAGGAGAATGGCGTAAACCCAGGAGGCAGAGCTTGCAAAGTAAGCAGAGATCACGCCACTGCAGTCCAGCCTGGGCAACAGAGCGAGACTCCATCTCAATAAAAAAAAAAAAAAAAGAGAAAAGTGAGTTTGTGAGTTTGGGTGTGGGGGAACCAGCCTCAGAGACCTGTCAGATAACAAATGGTCAAATGTATGTTAAACAGGAAAAGAAAGAATAAGAAAAAATGCTTGAAGATTTGTTTTTCCTCAATAGCTGAAATCTTCCCAAATTTGATGACAAACAGAAACTTGCAGATGTAGGGTATCAGATGAACACCAAGCAAAATAAACACAAACAGCTTTGTCACGAGGCATGCCACAGTCAAATGGCTGAAAAGATAAACACAAACCCCCAGGAATAACAAGAAAAATGTAACCTATGACTTCCAAAACAATCACTTGATTAATGGCAAACTTCTCATCAGAAACCAGAGACCAGAAGAGAGTAGAATATCTTCTAAGTGCTCAAAGAAAAGGAAAAAAAAAAACTGTCAACCCCAAATTCTATATCCAATAAAAACATCATTCATGGTGAAATAGGAACATTTTCAGGTAAAAGAACACTAAGAGGCCGGGCGTGATGGCTCACGCCTGTAATCCCAACCACTCGGGAGGCTGAGGCAGGAGAATCACTTGAACCCAGAAGGTGGAGGTTGCAGTAAGTCAAGATCGCGCCATTGCACTCCAGCCTGGGTGACAGAGTGAGACTGTCTCAACAACAACAAAAAAAAAGGAACACCAAGAAAATTCCTCACCAGCAGCTCTACAAGGCAAAACTGCTAAATGAAGTTCTTTGGGCTGAAACTGCAGGAAAACTGGAATCCTCAGACAAGAATGAAAAGCAACAGAAATAATAAATATCTGAATAAATACAAAAGACTTTGTTCACTTTTCCTCTTAATTTCCTTATAAGCCATTTAAATCATTAAAACTAAGCTTGTGGCCGGGTGCGGTGGCTCATGCCTGTAATCCCAGCACTTTGGAAGGTTGAGGCAGGTGGAGCATGAGCTCAGGAGTTCAAGACCAGCCTGGCCAAGATGGTGAAATCCCGTCTCTACTAAAAAAAAAAAAAATTAGCCAGGCGAGGTGGCAGGTGCCTGTAATCCCAGCTACTTGGGAGGCTGAGGCAGGAGAATCGCTTGAACCCGGGAGGCAGAGGTTGCAGTGAGCTGAGATCACACCACTCCACTTCAGCCTGGGTGACAGAGTAAGACTCTGCCTAAAAAAAAAAAAAAAAATGGCCGGACGCAGTGGCTCAAGCCTGTAATCCCAGTACTTTGGGAGGCCGAGGCGGGTGGATCACGAAGTCAGGAGATCGAGACCATCCTGGCTAACATGGTGAAACCCCGTCTCTACTAAAAATATAAAAAACTAGCTGGGCGTGGTGGCGGGCGCCTGTAGTCCCAGCTACTCGGAGGCTGAGGCAGGAGAATGGCGTAAACCCGGGAGGCGGAGCTTGCAGTGAGCCGAGATCGCGCCACTGCACTCCAGCCTGGGTGACACAGCGAGACTCCGTCTCAAAAAAAAAAAAAAAAAAAAAAACACTAAGTTTGTAACATTGTCTTCAGGGGTTGATACCATGCGAAGAAGTATTACATATAATATAAAATATGAGGTATGATAAGGACTGATAAAGTTGCAAGATTTCTGTATTTTATGTGAAAAAAAACACACGATATGTGGATGTGAAATAAAACACATGATAAGTGGATGTAAAAAGTTAGGAATGTATATTGTTATCTCTATTTTCTATTTTTAAAAATGACAAAATGATACTGAGAAAGCTAACAGGAAAATTAAAATGGAATTCTTAAACATATTCAAATAAATCTGTTTAAAAGGCAGCAAAGGAGAACCAAAAATCAGACAAAAAACTAAAGACTAAGACACTAATACATTGAAAGGCAAAGCATGAAAAAGGTGTACCATGCAAACAGGAACCAAGAGAGCTGGAGTGGCTATACTAACAACAAACCAAACAGACTTTTTAAGACAAAAATTGTTACTAGCAACAAAGAAGAACATTCTAAAATGATAAAAGGGGCCAAGCGTGGTGGCGCAGGCCTGTAATCCCAGCACTTTGGGAGGCCAAGGTGGGCGGATCAGCTGAGGTCAGGACCAGCCTGGGCAACAGGCAGAGAGAGGTTGCAGGGAGCTGAGAGCGTGTCACTGCACTCCAGCCTGGGCAACACCGTGTTTAAAAAGAAAAAAAGAGTTGGGCGCAGTGGCTCACGCCTGTAATCCCAGCATTTTGGAAGGCCGAGGCGGGCAGATCACCTGAGGTCGGGAGTTTGAGACCAGCCTGACCAACATGGAGAAACCCCATCTCTACTAAAAATACAAAACTAGCCGGGCGTGGTGGCGCATGCCTGCAATCCCAGCTACTTGGGAGGCTGAGCAGGAGAATCGCTTGAACCTGGGAGGCAGAGGTTGTGGTGAGCCGAGATCACGCCACTGCACTCCAGCCTGGGCAACAAGAGCAAAACTCCGTCTCAAAAGAAAAAAAAAAGGCATTCTGACTCTCCACCACCTCAGCCCCACAACGTCCAAGACACAATCCAAAATTACTAGACAAGGCCAGGCACGATGGCTCACACCTGTAGTCCCAGCACTTTGGGAGCCCAATGAGGGCAGACAGATTACTTGAGGACAGGAGTTCGAAACCAGCCTGGGCAACAGAGCGAGACCTCTTCTCCACAAAAAATTGAAACTGTTTTGGGGCTCCATGAACAATGCTCATATAAGATGGGAAACTTCACTGATAAATGTGTTGTTTTTCTTTTCTTTTCTTTCTTTTTTTTTGAGATGGAGTCTCACTCTATTGCCCAGGCTGAAGTGCAGCGGTGCAGTCTTGGCTCACTGCAACCTCTGCCTCCCGGGCTCAAGCGATTCTCATGCTACAGCCTCCCAAGAAGCTGAGATTACAGGTGCCCACAACCACGCCTGGCTAATTTTTATATTTTTAGTACAGATGGGCTTTCCCCATGTTGGCCAGGCTGGTCTCGAACTCCTGACCTCTGATGGTCCATCTGCCTCGGCCTCCCAAAGTGCTGGGATTACAGGCGCGAGCTATCATGCCTGACTCAATGTATGTTCTCTTTTAGACAGAGTGTCACTCTTGTCACCCAGGCTGAAGTGCACTGCAATGGCCCGATCTCTGCTCACTGCAAACTCCGCCTCCCAGGTTCAAGTGATTCTCCTGTCTCAGCCTCCAGAGTAGCTGGGATTACAGGCGCCCACCACCACACCTGGATAATTTTGTATTTTTAGTAGAGATGGGGTTTCACCATGTTGGTCAGGCTGGTCTCGAACTCCTGACCTCAAGTGATCCAGCCACCTCGGCCTCCCAAAGTGCTGAGATGACAGGCGTGAGCCACCGCATCCAGCCGTATGTTCTTTATATAGCAAGGAAGAAAAAAAAAAGCGTGTGTTGACTGCTCCACCAACCGGCCTTCCTCATCTCTCTCCCTTCTCCTTGGGCCTCCCTATTCCCTGAAGCACAACAATATTGAAATTAGGTCAATTAATCCTACAATGGCCTCTAAATGTTCAAGTGAATTGAAGAGTCACATGTCTCTCACTTTTAATTGAAAGCTAGAGGCCAGGCGCCGTGGCTCAAGCCTGTAATCCCAGCACTTTGAGAGGCCGAGACTGGCGGATCACGAGGTCAGGAGATCGAGACCATCCTGGCTAACACCGTGAAACCCCGTCTCTACTGAAAAATACAAAAAACTAGCCAGGCGAGGTGGCGGGCGCCTGTAGTCCCAGCTACTCGGGAGGCTGAGGCAGGAGAATGGCATGAACCCGGGAGGCGGAGCTTGCAGTGAGCTGAGATCTGGCCACTGCACTCCAGCCTGGGTGACAGAGTAAGACTCGGAGTCAAAAAAAAAAAAGGAAGCTAGAAATGATTAAACTTAGGAGGAAGGCTTAAGCCAATCAAAAGCTGAGATAGCCTAAAAGCAAGGCCTCTTGTGCCAAACAGTTAGCCAGGCTACGAATGCAAAGAAAAAGTTCTTGAAGGAAATTTTTTTTTTTTTTTTTTTTTTTTTTGAGACGGAGTCTCGCTCTGTCGCCCAGGCTGGAGTGCAGTGGCGCGATCTCGGCTCACTGCAAGCTCCGCCTCCCGGGTTCACGCCATTCTCCTGCCTCAGCCTCCCGAGTAGCTGGGACTACAGGCGCCCACAACCGCGCCCGGCTAATTTTTTGTATTTTTAGTAGAGACGGGGTTTCACCGTGGTCTCGATCTCCTGACCTTGTGATCCGCCCGCCTCGGCCTCCCAAAGTGCTGGGATTACAGGCATGAGCCACCGCGCCCGGCCTCTTGAAGGAAATTTAAAGTGCTCTGGTGAACACACAAATAAGAAAGTGAAACAGCTCATTGCTAACATGGAGAAAGTCTGCGTGATCTGGAGAGAAGATCAAACCACCCTCAATATTCCTTTAAGCCAAAAGCCAAATCCTCATCCACAGCAAGGCCCCAACTCTCTTCAATTCTGTGAAGGCCGAGAGAGGTGAGGAAGCTGCAAAGGAAAAGTCTGAAGCCAGGAGAGTCTGTCTCATGAGGTGTAAGGAAAGAAGCTGTCAGTCGGGCGCAGTGGCTCACGCCTGTCATCTCAGTACTTTAGGAAGCCAAGGCGGGCGGATCATTTGAAGTCAGGAGTTCGAGACCAGCCTGGCCAATGTGGTGAAACCCCACATCTACTAAAAAAATACAAAAATTAGCCAGGCGTGGTGGCGGGTGCCTGTAATCCCAGCTACTGGGGAGGCTGAGGCAGGAGAATCACTTGAACCCGGGAGGCAGAGGTTGCAGTGAGCTGAGATTGCACCACTGTGTTCCAGCCTGGGCAACAGAGTGAGATCTCCATCTCAGAGAAAAAAAAAAGTAAAGAAGCCGTCTCCGTAACATAAAAATGCAAGGACAAGCAGCCAGTGTTGATGGAGAAGCTGCAGCGAGTTCTCCAGAAGATCCAGCTAGGGTCACTGATTAAAGTGGCTACACCAACCAACAGATTTGCAATGTGGACACAACAGCCTTCCACTGAAAGCAGATGCCATCTAAGGCTTTCATCGATAGAGAGGAGAAGTCAGTGCCTGGTTTCAAAGCTTCAAAGGACAGCCCGACTCTTGTTGGGGGCTAATGCAGCTGGGGACTTTTAAGTTGAAGCCAATGCTCATTTACCATTCTGAAAACCCCAGGGTCCTTAAGAATGATGCTAATCTCCTCTGCCAGTGCTCTTACCAGTGGAACAACAGGCCGGGCGCGGTGGCTCATGCCTGTCATCCCAGCACTGTGGGAGGCTGAGGCAGGTGGATCACGAGGTCAGGAGATCAAGATCATCCTGGCTAACACGGTGAAACCCTGTCTCTACTAAAAATACAAAAACAGTTAGCTGGGCATGGTGGGGGGCGCCTATAGTACCAGCTACTCGGGAGGCTGAAGCAGGAGAATGGCATGAACCCAGGAGGCGGAGCTTGTAGTGAGCCGAGATCGTGCCACTGCACGCCAGCCTGGGTGACAGAGCGAGACTCCGTCTCAGAAAGGAAAAAAAAAAAAAAAAAGGCAACAACAAAGCCTTGGTAACAGCACCTCAGTTCACAGCATGATTTACTGAATATTTTAAGCCTGCTGTTGAGACCTATTGTTCAGGAAAAAAAATTCATTTCAAAATATTACTGCTCATTGACAATGTACCTTGTCATCCAAGAGCTCTGAGGGAGATGTACAAGGAGATGAATGTTGGTTCCATGCCTGCTAGCCCAGCGCCCATTCTGTAGCCCATAGATCAAGGAGTAATTTTGACTTTCAAGTCTCATTACTTAAGGAATATAATTTGTAAGGCTATAGCTGCCACAGATGATGATTCCTCTGATGGATCTGGGCAAAGTAAATGGAAAACCTTCTGGAAAGAATTCACTATTCTAGGCCAGGTGCAGTGGCTCACGCCTGTAACCCCAGCACTTTGGGAGGCCAACGCAGGTGGATCATTTGAGGCCAGGAGTTCCAGACCAGCCTGGCCGACATGGCAAAACCCTATCTCTACTAAAAATACAAAAATCAGCCGGGCATGGTGGCAGGCACCTGTAATCCCAGCTACTCGGGAGGCTGAGGCACAAGAATCGCTTGAACAAGGGAGGCGGAAGTTGCAGTGAGCCGAGATCACAACGCTGCATTCCAGCCTGGGCGACACAGCGAGACTCAATTTCAAAAAAAAAAAAAGGCCGGGCGCGGTGGCTCAAGCCTGTAATCCCAGCACTTTGGGAGGCCGAGGCGGGCGGATCACAAGGTCAGGAGATCGAGACCACAGTGAAACCCCGTCTCTACTAAAAATACAAAAAAATTAGCCGGGCGTGGTGGCGGGCGCCTGTAGTCCCAGCTACTAAGGAGGCTGAGGCAGGAGAATGGCGGGAACCCGGGAGGCGGAGCTTGCAGTGAGCCGAGATCGCGCCACTGCACTCCAGCCTGGGCAACAGCGTGAGACTCGGTCTCAAAAAAAAAAAAAAAAAAAAAAAAAAAAAAAAAAAAAAAAGAAGTTGATTCCAACCCTCGTGGACAACTATGAAAGGCGCAAGCCTTCACTGGAGGAAGTTACTGCAGACGTGGTGGAAACAGCAAGAGAACTCAGGTTAGAATGAAGCCTGGAGATGGGACTGAATTGTTGCAATGTCATGATCAATTTTAAAAGATGAGGAGCTACTTTTTATGGAGGAGCAAAGAAAGTGATTTCTTGAGATGGCATCCACTCCTGGTGAAGACGCTGTGAACACTGTTGAAATGACAAAGCATTTAGAATACTGCATAAGCTTAGACGATAAAGCAGGGGCAGGGTTTCAGACGACTGCCTCCAATGTTGAAAGAAGTCCTGTAGGTAAAACGCTATCAAACAGTATTGCATATTACAGAAAAATCTTCCTTGAGAGAGTCAATCGATGCAGCAAACTTCGCTGTTATCTCATTTGAAGAAATTGCCACGGCCACCCCAACCTTCAGCAACCACAACCCTAATCAGTAAGCAGCCATCAGCATCGAGGCAAGGCCCTCCACCAGCAAAAAGATTACAGCTCACTAAAGGCTCGGATGATCATTAGCATTTTCGGCAATAAACTATTTTTAAATTAAGGTACGTACAGTGTTTTCTTAGACATAATGCTATGACAGCTGGGCGCGGTGGCTTATGCCTGGAATCCCAGCACTTTGCGAGGCCGAGGTGGGCAATCACCTGAGTTCAGGAGTTCGAGATCAGTCTGGTCAACATGGGGAAATCCTGTCTCTATTAAAAATACAGGCCGGGCGCAGTGGCTCACTCCTGTAATCCCAGCACTTTGGGAGGCCGAGACAGGCAGATCACGACGTCAGGAGATTGAGACCATCCTGGCTAACACGGTAAAACCCCATCTCTACTAAAAATACAAAAAATTAGCCGGGCGTGGTGGTGGGCGCCTGTAGTCTCAGCTACTCAGGAGGCTGAGGCAGGAGAATGGTGTGAACCTGGGAGGCGGAGCTTGCAGTAAACCGAGATTGTGCCGCTGCACTCCAGCCTGGGTGATACAGCGAGACTCTGTCTCAAAAAATAAATAAATAAATAAATAAATAAAAATACAAAAATTAGCCAGGCGTAGTGGTGTGTGCTTATAATCCCAGTTACTCGGGAGCCTGAGACAGGAGAATCACTTGAACCCAGGAGGTGGAGATTGCAGTGAGCAGAGATTGCGCAACTACATTTCAGCCTGGGTGACAAAGCGAGATTTGATCTCAAAAAAAAAAAAAAAAAAAAGACAATACTATTGCACACTTAAGAGACTACAGGATAGTGTAAACATATGCTTTTTGTTTGGTCTTTTATTTTTATTTATTTATTCTTTTTTTGAGATAGAGTCTTGCTCTGTCACCCAGGCTGGAGTGCAGTGGCGTGATCTCGGCTCACTGCAAGCTCCGCCTCCCAGCTTCATGCCATTCTCCTGCCTCAGCCTCCCGAGTAGCTGGGGCTACAGGCGCCCGCCACCACGCCTGGCTAATTTTTTGTAATTTTTTGTAGAGATGGGGTTTCACCATATTAACCAGGATGGTCTCAATCTCCCGACCTCGTGATCTGCCTGCCTCGGCCTCCCAAAGTGCTGGGGTTACAGGCGTGAGCCACTGTGCCTTGCCTGGTCTTTTATTTTTGAGACAGGGTCTCATTTTGTTGCCTAGGTTTGAGTGCAGTGGCGCAATCTCGGCTCACTGCAGCCTCGACCTCCCAAGCTCCAGTGATCCCACTGCATCAGCCTCCCAAGTATCTGGGACCAGAGGTGCATGCCTGGCTAATTTTTCTGTTTATTTTTTTGTAGAGATGGGGTCTTGCCCTGCTGCCCAGGCTGGTCTTGAACTACTGAGCTCAAGCAATCCTCCTGCCTTGGCCTCCCAAAGTGCCGAGATTATAGGTGTGAGCCACCATGCATGGCCAATAACCTGGTTTTTTTTTTTTTTTTTTTTTTTTTGAGACGGAGTCTCGCTCTGCCGCCCAGGCTGGAGTGCAGTGGCCGGATCTCAGCTCACTGCAAGCTCCGCCTCCCGGGTTTACGCCATTCTCCTGCCTCAGCCTCCCGAGTAGCTGGGACTACAGGCACCCGCCACCTCGCCCGGCTAGTTTTTTGTATTTTTTAGTAGAGACGGGGTTTCACCGTGTTAGCCAGGATGGTCTCGATCTTCTGACCTCGTGATCCGCCCGTCTCGGCCTCCCAAAGTGCTGGGATTACAGGCTTGAGCCACCGCGCCCGGCCAATAACCTGGTTTTAATTAAGGTGTGTACGGCCGGGCGCGGTGGCTCACGCCTGTAATCCCAGCACTTTAGGAGGCCGAGGCGGGCGGATCACAAGGTCAGGAGATCGAGACCACGGTGAAACCCCGTCTCTACTAAAAATACAAAAAATTAGCCGGGCACGGTTGTGGGCGCCTGTAGTCCCAGCTACTCGGGAGGCTGAGGCAGGAGAATGGCGTGAACCCGAGAGGCGGAGCTTGCAGTGAGCCGAGATCGCGCCACTGCACTCCAGCCTGGGCGACAGAGCGAGACTCCGTCTCAAAAAAAAAAAAAAAAATAATAATAATAATAATAATAATTAAGGTGTGTACATCGTTTTCTCAGACATAATGCTACTGCACACTTAATAGACAACAGTATAGTTTAAACATAACTTCGATATGCACTAGGAAACCAAAACATTCATGTGACTTGCTTTACTGTGATATTCGCTTTATGGTTTGGAAGCAATCCTGCAGTATCTCCAAGACATGCGTGTGGACCCAAAGGAATGAGAAGGAAGAAAATAACAAAGAGTAGAAGCCAATGAAACTGATCACGTCTAGGCAGACTGACCAAGCAATAGAGTAAGAAGAAACAATCCGTATCAGCAATGAAAAAGGAGACATCACTACAGACCCTTCAGACAGTCAATGTAGAATAAAGGAATAATTTGGACCATATGCCAATACTTTGGACGGTTTGGGTGAAATGGACATTTGGGGCTGTATTAATAGCAAGTGTAAATGCCTGAGGGTACTAGCCCGGCTGGTGCATGTAGCGGCTGTGGACAGGATAATGTTGTCCAAGCAGTCTGTCTGATGGTGGTGAGTCAGACAGATAGCACTGATCAGAGGGCAGCGGGAAGCCATTTGGAGGTTCTGGGCAGAAGAGTGGCCTGGCCAAGCGTGTACTCTGAAGATGCCCTCCAGCTGCTTCTGTATGAAGAATACCTAAGAATAGGTAGCCTTGTAGGGGGCCCTGGTGCCTCTTTATTAGGAGAGCCAGGCCTGGAGCCCAGCAAACAATGGCAGGGTGTGGGAGTGAGAGGGAGGAGGGGAAGGCAGGGCCTGGAGCCTGGCATGGGTGCCACAAATGGGGTTCCAAGAGACACTGGAGGTCGGGGGGGGGGCTTTGCTACACAAACCTACAGAGGACATGAAGCCAGGGGCAGCTGGGTGGCCTTCAGGGGAAGCAATGCCTGTTTTTCTGTCCCAGCCTGACAGGAGGGCCTCATACCTACCCCTACTGCGGCTCAGAAAAGGACGCCTGAGGGGTCAGAAGGACCCTTCCCTGCTGGGGCCAGGGGAACTCAGAGCCTGAACACATGCATGACCATCTCCATCTCCGGCACCAACCCCAGCTGCAGGTGAGCTGCATCCATGTGAGGGCACTCAGCCTGGTGAGAATAGGGAGGGTCCACGAGAGGGTCCCAAGAACGCAGGGCCCTGATGCAGGGAAACAATCAAGAGATGCAGAGACATGAAGGACATGGACTGGGGTAAGCGCCTGCTGCCTCGGTTTATCTATCTGGATTGCGGGCAAGTCGAAGAGAGCCTGGTGTCTGCCCACCCCACCAGACTCCTCCAGGCTCAAGCCCAGGTCGTATGAGGCCCGTCCCAGCCATTCTCCCGTGGCACAGCCTGCACCCCCACCACCCCGCAAAGCCTGAACGAGACGCGCTCTGTCTTCTTCCTACCGCGGCGTGGCTGTTCCTTCGCCTGCACCTGTGTCTCAGCTAGCACCCACGTCTCTCTCACGGGCCAGACTGGGTGTCACCAACCTGGAATGGCCCCCACAAACCCCAGGCTGGGTCAGGGGCCTCCATGGAGCTCCCGCAGCCCCCCAAGTGCCCCAAACAGGACCGTGTTTGCTGGAAGCATGAGAGTGAAGGAGGTTGCCCTTTGCAAGGCGAGGAGTCCGCTCCTTGGAGATAGCAGGCTGGGGCCCCTGTCGCCAGTATCCCTGATCAGGATGGGGCTGGCCCACGAGGTTGGGGTTCTGCCCGTTCCCAGCTCTGCACCTGCATCTCTGAGCCTCAGTTTCCTCACCTGTGGGATGGGGCGATGGCGTGCGCCCCCCTACCACAGCCCACCTGCTGCTACTCACCGAGCAGGCTCTGCCGCTCCTCTTTCTTCCGGGCCTTCTGCTTGGCCTCCAGCTGTACCACAGACAGGGACGGGCCCACCGTGGGGCTGGGGAGGGCGCTGGCGGCAAAGCGTGCCAGCAGGCCCAGCCCACTCTCCTCCAGGCCCGGCGACAGGGCCCGCTCCCGGGCACCCAGCCTATAGCCGCTGCCGCTGGCCTCATCCTCCTCCTCGAGCTCCTCCTCCTCGTCCTCCTCCTCCGAGCTCTCATCTGGCGTGCAGAAAACAGGGACCAAGTCAGAGCCTTAGCCTTGGCGAGGGCTGCCCCCCACCACCCCCTGGCCTGGAGTGGCCTCTGGGCTCCAGCCTAGCCCCTCAGTCCTCAGCAGGGGGCTGCCGGGGATGGATGCAGACCCAGCCCACGGTTCCCCCCACCCGATGGCCCAATGCCCCCGGCCAGCTGAGCCCAATGCGGGCATCCCGGAAAGCCCAGAGGTGGGCAGCGGCCTTGTGTGTCAGGGTGGGCTTCTGTGAAGGGCACCAACATGCACCTGTGCTGTGGCAGGGGCCAGACACACGGACAAGGACTGGAGACAGCGCTCTCCACGGTCACACGCACACACGCCCCAACACACAACACAGAGGCAGGAGAGGAGAAGGAAAGAGGAAGCGGAGGGAGGTGAGCAGGGAAGAGGGCCCTGGGGGCTCAGGCCAGGGGTTCTGGGCACAGGTGCCCGCGGCAGCTTTACCAGCTGAGTCCTGGAGGCTGGCGGCAGGAGAAGGTGGAGTTCAGACTCTTCCTGGGGGCCAGGGGACCCCCATGGTTTCAGCCCTGAGAAGGGATCTGGAGTCTAAAGTTGACTCCTGGCATCGCTTGAACCCGGGAGGTGGAGATTGCAGTGAGCCAAGATCACGCCCCTGCACTCCAGCCTGGGTGACAAGAGTGAGACTTGGTCTCAAAAAAATAAAATAAAATAAAGTTGACTCCTGACTGGGCGCAGTGGCTCACGCCTGTAATCCCAATGCTTTGGGAGGCCGAGGCAGGAGGATCACTTGAGCCCAGGAGTTTCAGACCAGCCTGGGCAACGTAGAGAGTCCCTGTGTCTAATTTTTTAGAAAAATTAATTTTAAAAAATTAAGTTGACTCCTAGCAATCCCCCATTCTGAGGAGGCTGGGCAAGTGCTTGGCCCTCTCTGAGCCTCTGTTTTCTCACCTGCAGCAAGCAAGGGGTGACCCTCCCCAGCCCACTGGCTCAGCCAAGGGCAGGGTCCAAAGAGAATCATTTGCATGGAGGAGGAAGCGATTTGCAAGCTTAAAGACGACCAAACAGAAACAGGGCCACCCCTGTGACTTGCAGGCAGGAACTGTGCTGTCCCCGTGCCCAGGGAGCTAAAGCCAGCTGTGACTTCACTCATGGGATGCCCAGGAAGGGCAGGGGTAGACTGAGGCCCAACGGGGTTAAGCAGTTGGGCAGTAGAAGAGCAGGCTCGAACCCAGAGCTGGCAGACTGTCTAAAGAAGCCCCAGGGCTGGGCAAGGTGGCTCACTCCTGTAATCCCAGCACTTTGAGAGGCTGAGGCGGGAAGATCTCGAGGCTGGGAGTTCGACCAGCCTGGGCGACAGAGCAAACCTTGTCTCTACCAAAAAAAAAAATTTTTTTTTTGAGACAGAGTCTTGCACTGTCGCCCAGGCTAGAGTGCAGTGACTCGATCTCGCTCACTGCAAGCTCCGCCTCCCAAGTTAACGCCATTCTCCTGCCTCAGCCTCCCGAGTAGCTGGGACTATAGGCGCATGCCACCACGCCCAGCTAATTTTTTTTTGTATTTTTAGTAGAGATGGGGTTTCACCGTGTTAGCCAGGAATGGTCTCCATCTGCTGACCTCGTGATCTGCCCACCTCAGCCTCCCAAAAGCGCTGGGATGACAGGCGTGAGCGCCCCCGGCCCCCCAAAAAAATTTTAAAAATTAGCCAGGCATGGTGGCACACACCTGCTGTCCCAGCAACACCGGAGGCAGAAGCGGGAGGATCACTTGAGCTCAGGAGTCCGAGGCTGCTGTGAGTTACAGTGGCACCACTGGAGTCCAGCCTGGGTGACAGAGCGAGACCCTGTCTCAAGAATAAATAGGCCAGCGCAGTGGCTCATGCCTGTCATCCCAGCACTTTGGGAGGCTGAGGCAGGTGGATCACGATGTCAGGAGATCGAGATCAGCCTGGCCAACCTGGTGAAACTCCATCTCTACTAAAACTACAAAAATCAATCAGGCGTGGTGGCGGGCACCTGTAATCCCTGCTACTCGGGAGGCTGAGGCAGAAGAATCACTCGAACCCGGGAGGCAGAGGTCATAGGGAGCCACGATCGCACCACTGCACTCCAGCCTGGGTGACAGAGCGAGACTCCATCTCAAAAAATAATAATAAAAACTTAAAAAAAAAAAAGAAGCCCCAGCCTGTCTCTCTGGTTGGTGACTTAAGATGAGCATTATCCGGTAACCTTCCCTGCCTACCTGAGAGTTTGCAGCCCCCAGAGCCCAGCCCAGGCTCACAGGACAAAGGCAGCTGGCAGACAAGAGGCTCCCTGCACACAAACCAAAATCTCCCCCACCAAAAAGAGAGACTGTCTTGAGGCAGAGACTTACTTCCAAGGACAGGCAGGTGGGAGGCCTCAGAGAGCAAACTCCGCCCTGGGATGCCACATCCAAAGTGTCACCCACAAGCAGGTGACAGGGGCGCCTGTCTGCCTCGCGGACCAGAGTGCTGGGAGCGGGAAGGTGACTCTGGGTGCCGCAGGGCTGGAAGGTGACCCCTTCCAGCAAGAAGAGGCAGATGCCAGACCCTCTCTCTCCAGGATGGGGAGCAGTCTAGGCTCGGGGAGACGGACGGGGAAGACGGACAGCCAACTCCACAGTCTCCTGCCAATGCCCCAAGCCGCCTGCTTGCTTAAGCAACTTGTGGCCAAAAGCGGTGGCCCCAGGGGTGCCAATGAGGGCAGAGGTTCTGTCTGTCTACTCGTGTATTGGAGGGAGCCCGGATTTCTGCTGGGCCACCTCACAGAGGACGGTGATGAGTCTGAGGAGTCCGCAGAGGGGTAGAGGGAGGGAGGGAGGGAGGAGCCAGAGGGAGAGGGAGGAGGTTTGTTAAGAGGGTGAGAGGGGAGACTGGCCCCCAGAGCGATGGATGAAGCAGGCTGGAGAGGCCAGCCGGGCAGGCGGGGACAGGCAGGCAGGCAGTGCACACTTGCGATCATTCACATTGCAGGCGTCACATGGCTCTGTCTCCGCCCCAGTGGGCCACAGCGGCAAAGCAGGCTAAGTGTAGGCAGACTTTCAACAGCGCCTGGGTCCCCCACATCGGGTCTCCCTGGGGTGGGCCAATTTGAGCAGGGTGGTGCCGAGGGGTGCTGGTTAGGGGGTGGGGGCGGAGGGTTGGGCATGAGGCCAGGGATCTTCCCTTCTTGCCACTCAGGTGTGCAGACTCCAGAAATCTTTCCCATCCAGAGGAATTCTCAACCAGCAGGGGCTGCGGCGGGAGGGCGAGCTCTGGGTTTCTGGACGCCCACAACGTCCACACCAGAGCCCAGAAAGCCGGGAGCAGCTCGATGCCTGCATGCTGGCATGGGAGCCCCTCCCGCCTCCCTGCGTGCTTGACAAGGCCACGCCTGCTGCCCCTGCGGGGTCTGGGGCACACTCCGCTAGCGTCTGCGGCAGGCCGGGGAGCAGAGGGGCTCTCAGGACCAAGAAAACCTTTCTGGAGTTATCCACACCTGAGGCAACAAAGCCTGCCAAGGGTTGGGGACAGGGAGGGGGGGGAAAAAAGTCCCATCAAAGTAACCCAAGGAAATGCAGAAAAACTTTTTTTTATTATGATTTAAAGAAAAAAACAACAACAAAAAAAGATCTTGGCTCAGGACATGGGGTTGGCGGTGACAGGTTGGTGGTAAATGTCAGAGCGATCTGCTGCTGCCAGACCCGGTGGGGGCGAACCCCGAGGAGGGAGGTGCACGGAGGACAGAAAGAAAAGCGTTTTGCCTACCTACGGAGCAACGAGCCAGGCTCGCACCCAAGCTCAGTGACCCGCTGCGCCGTCTGCCCTACTCCCAGCCTTCGCTTTGCGTCCAGAGTGCAGCGTGAGAGCAAATGCAAGAGACCAAAACAGACATTCAAAGCGTCATGGGGAGGGGTCAAGGGTGGAGGGATGGTCGGGCTGCTGGAAGAAGCAGACACACTAGAAAAGCCAAGCCAGTTATGGAGTTTAGTACCAGGTCAGCGAGGCCCTATTACCCAAATATCCCTTTCAAGACCTGCTCAATGGTGGACTGGCGGGGGTGGAGGGGGGCACTGAGGAGCCTGGACCTCCCCAGCCTCCCCTCGCCCGCCGCACTCCCCTATCTGGGTCCTGTCCACTTGGCACTGTGGCATCCAGCCTGGAGCCCCTTCCTAAGAGGCCTAGGGGGCTGCCTGCTTCTCTGTGGGGTCTGAGCTGGGGCAGGAGGGCTCAAAAACTTGGAAGTGGGAACCATGGCTTTAAGGAGGCGTGGGGTGGGGGCGTGCGGTCCAGCCCATGGGGGAGATGGGGGAGAGGGAGGAGGCTGGGGAGGGACAAGGGAATCATAAACTAACCCGACTCATCCACGGACGGCCAGGGCAGGGGGAGGCCTCAGAAAATGAGGCTGGCCAGTGGGTCACGGGCCTTTCTTCTTGGCCCGGGCGGCGTTCGCTCAGAGGGGTAGTAGCAGCCCAGGGGAACATGGGCCCTGGGGCATCGTACTCCTTGCCATACCACCTCCTGGTCACCCAAATGGATCTCTGCCAATTTGGAGGGGAGGTCTGGGAGGGGAGGTGGTAGACCAGGAATTCGAGAGCAGGGCTGGAAAAACAGGGCGGGGTGGGGGGACAGCGTTCAGGTCCCGGGGTGCCCGAGCCAGGTCAGACCCAGGGACATGATGACATCCCTCCCCAGGCTTTCCTCAGGGAGTAGCTAACATTCAGGTGTGGCTACCCAGGGCCTGGGGGATCCCTTCGGCTGGCCCTAGGGGGAGTTTACCCTGAAGCAAATCCTAAAACCAGGGCTAGGAAAAAATGTCAGAGCTTCACCTGCTTTCCTTTCTTGGGGCATTTCTGGTTGAAGGGCCTGAAAGGCTCACACATGTCTCATCTCAGAAGCACAGTTCTGACACTGGAGACGGCAAGGCCAGTGGGTTCTCAGGGCCCAGGCGGCTCTCTTTTGAGAACCGAGGTGGCTGAGGACCCCGAGCTGAGACCAGGGCAGCCTCTCTCCAAACAAAGCATGACATTCTGTCCCTAGACACGGCAACAGAGCCGCTTTCGTACTGAATGACAGAGACCGGGGGTGTCAAAGGCTCTGGGCCCTGCGCTGCCTACACGCCCTTCAAAACAGAAATACACGTGAGAAGCCAAGTGTTTATAAATAATAGTTTTTAACCACTGGCAAGTAAGAACAGAGCTTTAAGAAAATAAAAGACAAAACAAGCAACTAAAAAACATGATGATGCTGGAGGTGAAGGCGCTTGATTTTAAACCTGAAAAATGAAATGAATGCCAATCGATACCAGGGATATTTGAATAACACAGGCAAGCGGCAGGCGGCACGGTCCCGTCCCTACTCCTTCTGGGTGGGGAGGAGGGAGGGGAGGAGGTGGGGGAGAAACAAAATGAGAGGGAAGCGTCAACCTAATGTCTAGTAAGGACACAGCAAGAGAGACAAGGCACACAGGTTTAGTTAAAAATGAACTCGATATGTTTAATAAAGCTTGGTATTACCAAAATCGCAGTACAAACATCAAGTCACACGCCCACACGACAGAATTCCATTTACAAAATGTTCCTCGGGAAGCCTCCACCAAACCCGTGCCCAAAGAGAACCCGACCCAAGCCTGGGGTCTCTGGGTGGGCAGAAAAGGTGAGTGCGGGAGTTGGGGGGAACTCTGGGAGAGGGGGAGGAGGGCAGGGAAGAGGGAAAGTGGAGAAAAACGCAGACTCAAAAGCAGTCCATATAAGAGCTCAAAAAGAGCCAGCCGGTGATATTATCACAATGATACAGTACAAATCAAAGCAAAAATCAAAACCATTCAGCTGATTAACAGCAGGCTACGCTGCCAAGAACCCAGATGGCAGCCTTCTCGCGGCCATCCGCACGGGCCTCCTCACCCGCCATCTCTCCCGTGCGCCCACTCGCTTCCCTCTCGCTCACTCGCACGCACTCTCTCGCTAGGAAACACGGAAGGTATTTTGTGTTTGGAGCTAGTAACCTTGGTCAAACGATTCCTCCGAGTCGTCGCTGAAGGAGGAACGCGCCTCGGCCTCTCGAAGCAGCAAACAAAACGGCTGCTTCCTGCTGGTGGCCGGCTTGGGTTTCAGAGTCCGGGGGGCCACCAGGCCCCTCTTGGTCAGCTTGGGGCCGCCAGCCGCCTTGCTGTTCTTTGCCACCATGCCACACAGGAGAGAAGGCGTCAGTTTGGAGCTGGAGGGGCCTTGGGCGGGCCACTCGTCCTTCAGGAATTCTTCGTCTTCCTCTGAGTCCGTATCTGCAGTCAAAGTAGTTTTTAATAGAGATAAGTCACAGGGCAGCGGGAGCTGGTGTCATTGTATTGGTTTTAATGGTTCTGAGAACGCACTGGAAGGTGCCAGAACAAACAGGTCTGAATACCTAGTAGGCAGCCGTGGGAAGGCCTTGCCCAATGTCACCAGCTCCCCTCCCAGTCCAGGCTTCTTCCTTGCTCCGGGTGCCTCGGCCATTGCACGGCATCTTCCGAGTGCTGGACCCAGGCCCTTCCTAGACTGGATGCTTCCAGCCTCACCCACCAGTCACTCCAGCCTTTCCGGGCACCAGGGGATGAGAGGAGCCCTATGCTCAGGAAGGACTGTCCCCTGGTCACGGTGGTCACTGCCTGTCCCATGGGATTACAATGACCCAAGGGCGACAACTGCAGAGGACCTGACTCAGGAGGGGAAGGGCTCATGAGAGCAGATCACGCGTTCTCTTCCCAACGCCCCTCCCAGCGGCCTCCTAATGGCAGCACGAGACAGGCCACGGTAAGGGTGTTTACGCCATGGAAATGGGCAAATGCTGTTACCGCTAGCTATTCCCTTGCTCTTCTTTCTACAAGCCGGTGCGCCGACACACCACTGGTGGCTGCCCCGAAGCCTCCAGCCTCACTATACAATGGAGGACAGGAGTCTTCAAACCTTCTGGAGAGATAACCGCCAGCTTTGGGAGGGGAGCCTGCGAAGCAGGCATTGCTCCAGTCCCCGCCATGCTCATGCCATTTTGATTTGTTTCTCATACTGGGCAAGATGGGAAGACAGGGATTCCAGAGACAGAATAATCCCTTGATCTGCTGAAATCCACTGCCAATGGGGGGAACGTGAACCAGCACAGCTACAGTTCTGGCAGCACCTGCCACCTCCAAGAGAAACCACATGCACGCGTCCACGGCAGGCATTCCTCTGACTGCTCCCACCAACACCTAAGCTTTCACTCCAGCAAGACCCTAACCTCAGGATGGTCCGGCAACTCTGGGGTGGGACAAGGTCCAGTCCCCGCCAGGCTACCAGCCCCTGCCCATCTACCAGTCAAAGCACGCTCTCTCTTGTATGTTCCAAACTGTCCCTCCCAAGGCTGTGTCCCAGGCTGGAGAGACCAGTGGGTGACAATCAACTTGGCCTCCTACAAGAACCCACAGGGAGGTTGGGCATGGTGGCTTGCATCTATAATCCCACCACTTTGGGAGGCTGAAGCGGGCAGCACACATGAGGCCAGGAGTTCGAGACTAGCCTGGCCAACAAGGCGAAATCTCATCTGTATTTTAAAAAAATACAAAAACTGTTGTATTTTCTATTTGTATTGTATTGTGGTGGTCGGCGCCTGTAATCCCAGCTACTCAGGAGGCTGAGGTGGGAGGATCACTTGAATCCAGGAGGTGGAGATTGCAGTGAGGCCAAGATCACACCACTGCACTCTAGCCTGAGCAACAGAGCAAGACATCATCTAAAAACAAACAAACAAAAAAACCAAAAAACAAAAACCCACAGGGCATGCCACCGACCCCTACAATCGAAACTGAAAAAGCAAGAGGAAACCGTTCTCGCTTCGACCTCGTCCAGCTCAGCGCCTCCCTGCCGGACACACCCCTACCTGCTTGTGGACCCTGCACTCTCTCTGACCCAGAAGTGCAGAAAAGCAGATTATAAAAAATAGAGGAGCGCTCTGCAGAGCCACGTGAATCCCACAGCCACCATCCCACTGGAGCCAGGCCCACTGAATTCCTCACTGCTACATTAGTCTGTTTCTCTCATCTGGGACAGTGGAGTTTTCAACAAAGGCAAGATGAAGTGAGGGTGCCCAGCTGACCATTCCCAGACCGGCACGGCAGCTCACGCCTCTAATCCCAGCACTTTGGGAGGCTGAGGCAGGCGGATCACCTGAGGTCAGGAGCTCAAGACCAGCCTGGCCAGTGTGATGAAACCCTGTCTCTATTAAAAATTACAAAATTAGCTAGGCGTGGTGGTGCGTGCCTGTAACCCCAGCTACTCAGGAGGCTGAGGCAGGACAATCACTTGAACCTAGGAGGCGGAGGTTGCAGTGAGCCGAGATCATGCCATTGCACTCCAGACTGGGCAACAAGAGTGAAACTCCATCTCAAAATAATAATAATAATAAATAAATAAAACGAACATTCCCTCACACGCGCCAAGAGTGAACACACCAGCTTGGAGCACTCCAGAGACCTCAGGGACAGAGCTCATCTCTGACCTTCGGTTGGACTCCATCCACATCCGCCTGAAAGTGGGGAATTCTTCCAGCTGTCACCCAGACTGCATCCACCGACCCCACTCCCTCAGAAGATCAAAAGAACAGCAATCTCCCCCCACTTTGCTGAACCCCCTTTACTTTTCCAAAATGAGCAGAGATTGAGAGAGCCAAAGAAAGCCCCTCCCTTTCCCCCCTCAGAGTGATGAGTCTCTGGCACTGTCCCTCCCTGCTTGTGCCCACGCACACTGGCCAGGAGCCTGTGCTGTACTTCTGTGATCACACCCATCCCAATCAGAGAGGCACGGAAGCCACGACACTCTCATACGTCCTCAGCACAGAAGGCACAAGTCACCAGCTTAACTCACACCCATGGGGAGCATCAGTCCTGGTGACCTGCTAGCCCAGGAAAAACACATGTACCCCAAAAAAACCAGCAGCTTAATCCTGTGCCAAGTGCCACATTCCACTCTCTGCCCACGTGAGCTCACTTAAGGCCCCCCAACAGCCCCATAAAGCAAACACTTTTTATTTTCTTTCCTTAAGAAAACACACTTTACTGTATCAGTAAACGTGTCCACTTTTTTTTTTTTTTCTTTTTTGAGATGGAGTCTGGCTCTGTCGCCCAGGCTGGAGTGCAGTGGCCAGATCTCAGCTCACTGCAAGCTCTGCCTCCCGGGTTCCCGCCATTCTTCTGCCTCAGCCTCCCGAGTAGCTGGGACTACAGGCGCCCGCCACCTCGCCCGGCTAGTTTTTTGTATTTTTTAGTAGAGACGGGGTTTCACCGTGTTAGCCAGGATGGTCTCCATCTCCTGACCTCGTGATCCGCCCGTCTCAGCCTCCCAAAGTGCTGGGATTACAGGCTTGAGCCACTGCGCCCGGCCAATGTGTCCACTTTTTGCCCTTGACATTCAAACTTCCCCCTTCTCCGCCCATGAACCGGCCAGAGCCAATCAAAAGCTCCAGATACACAGAACCAGGCAGTTGCCAATGCAAAAGCTCTCCACACGCCCCAGGGACTGGGGATTCCCAGAACAGCCACCACAGACACTGACATGGGCTAGAACCCAGGAGGCTCCTCCTGGCCTCCCTGCAGCAGCCACAAACTTAGCACCTGTCCACAAATACTGAGCAAGCACCCTCAACCAAACAGGCAGCAGGCTCTGGGCCACAAGAGGCCATGACCATGAGGGCACTCCAATCTGGCAGTCTCTTATTAAATGAGATAAAACTCCATTCTTCAGTCCCACCAGGACTGCTCCATTTCAAGAGCTCAATAGCAGCTGGGCAAGGCAGTTCACGCCTATATTGCAGCACTTTGGGAGGCTGAGGCAGAAGATCTCGAGCCCAGGAGTTTAAGACCAGCATGGACAACATAGCAAGACTTAGCCTCTATAAAAATAAAAATAAGGCCGGGCGCGGTGGCTCAAGCCTGTAATCCCAGCACTTTGGGAGGCCGAGATGGGCGGATCACGAGGTCACGAGATCGAGACCATCCTGGCTAACACTGTGAAACCCCGTCTCTACTAAAAAATACAAAAAACTAGCCGGGCGTGGTGGCGGGCGCCTGTAGTCCCAGCTACTCCGGAGGCTGAGGCAGGAGAATGGCGTAAACCCGGGAGGCGGAGCTTGCAGTGAGCCGAGATCCGGCCACTGCACTCCAGCCTGGGCGACTGAGCAAGACTCCGTCTCAAAAAAAAATAAATAAATAAAAATAAAAATAAAATAAAAATAGATTAGCTGAATGTAGTAGTGTGCACCTACGGTCCCAGCTATTCGGGAGGCTAAAGCGGGAGGCTTGCTTGAGGTCAGGAGTTCCAGACTAGCCTGGAAAACACGGAGACCCCATCTCTACGAAAATCAACATAAATTAGCTGCACGCGGTGGTACACAGCTGTAGTTCCAGGTACTCAGGAGGCTCAGAGGGGAGGACTGCCTGAGCCCAGGCAGCAGCCCGGGAAACACAGCAAGACCCTGTCTCTACAAAAAAATTTTAAAATTAGCCGGGTGTGGTGGTGCTCACCTAGTCTCAGCTACTTGGGGGAGCTAAAGCAGGAGGATCACTTGACCCAAGGAGCTCAAGGCTGCAGTGAGTTATGATGGCCCCACTGCACTCCAGCCTAGGCAATAAGGAGAGACACTGTCTCAAGAAACGCAGGGCGCAGTAGCTCACTCCTGTAATCCCAGCACTTTGGAGGCCGAGGCGGGTGGATCACCTGAGGTCAGGAGTTCGGGACCAGCCTGGCCAACATGGCAAAACCCCATCTCTACTAAAAATACAAAATTAGCTGGGCGTGGTGGCACATGCCTGTAGTCCCAGCTACTCCGGAGGCCGAGACAAGGGAATTGCTTGAACCCAGGAGGTGGAAGTTGCAGTGAGCCAAGATCGCACCACTGTGCTCCAGCCTGGATGACAGAGTGAGACTCCGTCTCAAAAAAAAAAAAAAAAAAGCAAAAACAAAACCCAAAAAACAAAAACAACTCAATAGTGGGCCACAGCCATGATGGCAGCAGGTTCCAGTGAGTAGGTGGGTCAGGCCAAACCAGTTTTAACCCCGAGTCGCCTCTTCGCACCTGAGCGCACACACTCCCTCTGGCTCTCAGGCCTCAGCATCCCCAGCAACAACATGGGGGTACCACTGTCAGAGCTGCCATAGACACAATAATGCCAGTGAAGCCCTGCATCCAGAGCCCAGCACTGGGCGCTCCATAAACGCTGTTTCCGCCAACACTTCGCTACAAAGCTGTGGTCTGCAACAGACAGCACGCTTCCTGTGGGTAGGGGAGTCCAGTCACCTCTAGGACCCTCAAGAGCAGTCGCACTCCAGACCTGTCTAGGCCAAACAGCTGCAAAATCTATGACGCGCAAGGCCTCCACGCCAATGGCATCCGGAAGGCAAGCGGACGGCGGGTAAGGAGAGCGCTGGCGGACGTCGGCTTCCAATCGCCAATCAAGGGCGCCCACCAATCACCGGCACCAGCCCGGCATCACACTCGCCAATCACAGGCATATCCGCTTCAGGCGGCCTCCCCCCAACTTCCGGCTTGGCGGCCATGCCAAGCCTAGGCACTTTAGTGCGCCCCAGAGGAGAGAGAGAGAGAGAGAGAGAGAGAGAGAGGGGAGGAGAACGGTGGAGAGAAGAGGGGAGCGAAAGAGAAAGCAGCGGACCAAAGGTGGCGCGGCATCCGCTACTTACTGTAAGAGTAGCTGCTCACTTCCGAGGCGAACGGGGAATGGGCCGACTTGGGCTGGCCTCTGGCCTTGAACCCCACCTCCATCTTCCTGGCTTTGGCGGCCCTTTTGTGTTTACCTTCTCTGGAGGATTTCAGAGACAGGCCGAGGCCCTTGGCCATCGCCTTCCTGTCCTTCCCCAGCAGGCTGTCGTAAGGAGTCAAGTACCTGCCGCAGCCCCCGCCAGTTTTCGATTTCCCCCCAGCACTGTCCGAAAACTTGAAGGGCGACTTCAACTTGTCCTGCTTGGTGAGGGAGAGGGCCTTGTCGAGCTTGCTTGCCAGCTGCTCCTGGTCGCTGGCCATCTTCTTCTTCTTAATCTTTAGCTGGAGAGGGAAGGTGGGTCATGGGTTAAAAGATTTGACAAAACAGCGTAGTGAGTGTCTGTGCACATGCTCTGCCCAGCCTGGGCTCCAATCCTTCCCCTGCCTCTGTGATTTAACTCCTCTTAGCTTCTATATCTATAAATATACATATTTATATATATATTTTTTTATATATATACACACACATATATACATATATTTAGAGACGGAGTCTCGCTCTGTTGCCCAGGCTGGGGCGCAGTGGCGTGATCTCAGCTCACTGCAACCTCCACCTCCCAGGTCCAAGCAATTCTCCTGCCTCAGGCTCCCGACTAGCTGGGAGTCGGAAGTCACTGCAGCCTCAACCTCTGGGCTCTGTGACCCTCCCGCCTCAGCTTCTCTGGTAGCTGGATGAATACAGGCGTGTGCCACCACTCCTGATTTTTTTTATTTTTATTTTTGTAGTGATGGGGTTTCACCGTGTTGCACAGGCTGGTCTCAAACTTTTAGGCTCAAGGCATTCTCCCACCTCAGCCTCCCAAAGTGTTGGGATTCCAAGCGTAAGCCACCACAACTGGCCAGCTTCAATGTTTAACTCTGTAAAATGGGGATACTTGTGTCTGGCATTACAAGGTGCTTCTGAAGATGAACTCAGGTAAGGTATGCAGTGACCACAATGTCTGGTACAAGGTAACCACTTATTAAACAGCCAGTGCTGTGGTTACATTAATCCCTGGCCCTGGCTTTCCGTGGCACTGCCTGCTGTCTCCTAAGGAAGCACTTGCAAGTGCTGCTGCCAATGGCCTGGAGAAGGCAGCTGGATTAAGAGAGGAGGAAAGGAATCAAGATCAAAACCCCAGATTGAAGCGCAGCTGATATGCCTCAGTCACCTACAGCAGCTGACAAAGACTAGTGCACAGTCCAAACCAGTTTGCCCAACTAAAGGGGCCAAACCTGCCAAAAAAAAAAATGCCTCAAGTGTTCCTTGGATGCCTGAAGCAGAAAGAACCATTAGCGATTTCACAGATTAAATTCCTGCCTGCACATCTATTGTCAGCTGTAGTCATTTGTTGAAGTGAAACATGCAGTTTCAAAGCCATTGATGCCCCACGTTTGAACATTTTATCTCAATTTTCTTTAATCAGGTGACATTTCTTAAGAAAAAAGTTGGGATGGTGGCAATTAAAACAAAAGCATCCCTTACCACAATTTTAAAGTAAAAAATATCTGGTGTACACACTGGCGATCGTTCTCTTCCTAGACCCCGTCTCCCTCCTTGAGCCTGCCCCAACAGCCCCATAAAGCAGGTGACAATATCTTAACTCTGACTCCATAAACACTTCTTATTTTCTTAAGAAAACATGCTTTCTCAACCAGGTCAACCAAAATACCCCTCAGCCGGGTGCAGTGGCTCACGCCTGGAATCTCAGCACTTTGGGAGGCTGAGGTAGGCAGATCACCTGAGGTCAGGGGTTCAAGGCCAGCCTGGCCAAGATGGTGAAACCCTGTCTCTACTAAAAATACAAAAATTAGCCAGGCATGGTGGTGGGCGCCTGTAATTCCAGCTACTCGGGAGGCTGAGGCAGGAGAATCGCTTGAACCTGGGAGGCAGACGTTGCAGTGAGCTGAGATTGTGCCACTGCACTCCAACCTGGGCAACAGAGTGACTCCGTCTCAAAAAAACAAAACAAAACAAAAAACTACCCCTTTGCACTGGGCTTTATGGGGAGGGATGACAAGGTACATTACTATTTACAGAAAGACACCTTAAGTGGATGATTTCAATGCTCTGAAGAAATAAGAAGACTCAAGGAGTTGGCTCTCAGCCCATTACCCCTGGAGAGTTCAGAGAGGAAATTACCATGGCACCAAGCCCTTGTTTCTTAGAACTACAGAATGGCGAAGCCACTCATTAAACAATTACACCGTTAAACAACAGAGCAATTGCATTATTTGGTTAAGAACTTGTATCTCTGCTTGGCTTTAGCAAAGGGTCATGCAGCACACGGAGGGAGATAGCTTTTAGGTCTCCTGTCTCTGAAGCTGTGTTACTTCGGTAGGTCTCTGACCTCCTCTGGGCCTTAATCTCCCCCTCTGTAAAATAAGGATTGGAGAAGAGTCGTCATTCTGGCACTAAGACAGCCACTTCTAAGGTTTCTGTACAGGAACAAGGGGCCTGCAAAGGGAGCGTGAACTCTTAACATACCCTCCAGACACCTCCCTGAAAGATCTCACACACCTGGAAGACTGGGTTACTCACCTGACTGATGAAGTCGGACGAGGCCTCATGTTCATCCCAAGTCTGGTTCCTCCCCCTGGCTTTCCCCATTCCGACGAGGGCATCATGTTCCTCCTCAGACCCCTTGTGTCTCTTTCTTATCCCTGCTCCCAGCTCATAGTCATCTGTTGTCAGCAGAGACTTGCTGTTCAGCCTGAAACGCAGACGCACTACCGGTCAGCACCCTGGCCAGACAAGACTTGCGGGCTGGGGTCCACCCTCGTGGCCCTGAAGGGTTGGGCTCTGGACCCTGAAGCGTGGACAGTGATGGCAGAGTGATGGGCGTGGGGAGATGGATCTTGTAAATTACAACAGTGCTGGAATTCTGGGATATTTGTGAATGAGGCAGAATGAGAGTTTAAGGTGAAAGAAGGAAAAAAGCGTTTTCTTTCTTGTGTGCTTTCACGCGTACACTCACACACATCTCTGTGTGGTCAGATACCTATTAACCATATCGTGCCAAGAACAAAGATCAGAAACGCCAACGAAATCCACCAGGATGGCAGGGGGAGTTTAGGACACAAGTTTACACGAAGAAGGATTCCAGTCTGTCTTCTCCAGCAAGGAAAAAAAAAACAAAAAAGGAGCCATTTGCTGGTCTCCGGAATCCCGTGCGCAGTGGCAATGGGGACACAGACGTGGCTTAGAAGCCCCACTTGCTTGCTTTAAGCTGAAACTTCACAGGTGATCGAAACAGCCAATCTGTACTTGGCACTCACTCACTGTGTGTCTTGCACTGTTAGTGACATGTATCTTGGCCACAAACATTTGGTGCTGCTGTATTTTATTTATTTTTATTTTTATTTTTTGGATGGAGTCTCACTCGGTTGCCCAGGATGCAGTGCAGTGGCTCAATTTCAGCTCACTGCAGCCTCTGCCTCCCAGGTTCAAGCAATTCTCCCACCTCAGCCTCCCGAATAGCTGGGACTACAGGCACACACCACCACGCCCGGCTAATTTTTGTATTTTTAGTAGAGATGGGGTTTCTCCATGTTGCCCAGGCTGGTCTCAAACTCCTGACCTCAAGTGATCCGCCTGCCTCGGTGGCCTCCCAAAGTGCTGGGATTATAGGCATGAGCCACCGTGGCCAACCTGTGTACTTAATTTTTTTAGATGAGAAAATAGGCTCAGAAAAGCAGACACCTGGCCTGAGGTCAGTCACACTAAGGGATGGTGCTGGGACTCAAGAATAGGAAATTTAACCAGTGCAGGCCACACCCCTGACCACCACACTGCTAGTGGCCGCAGCCTCCTGCCGTCTTCTCCAGGAAACTCTCCCTGCCCCTGCTGTGGCCGGCGAGGGATATTTCTACCACTCTCCATCCTCTCTTCACTCAGAAACATCCAAGGATGTTAAATGCAAGACGTGGGGGCCTTGGGGCTGTTTTATCCTGAGAAGACCTGTGGCCTTCCTACTGCCTCTCCTGTGCCCCCCGAAGGCTCCCGGGCTCCTCCTGCTTCCTCAGGGCAGGTCTTGAGCCACCTAGCGTCTACCCCACCCTCCTGTCCCAGGCTCAGAACACTCCGGCCCCTTTCCTTGACGGGCCCCTTTGCGCCCGTGCTACAGACACCGACGGAAGGATGAAGCATCTTTTCTGTGTACGCCTCGCCCTGCGGGAAAAGCTCTCGTTCCAGCTGGCGTTCAGAAAGACCCACACAGGCGCCCCACAAGGCTGCGACCGCCACCCGAGGAGGAGGAGCTTGTCCCCAAGTGCCAGAAGGAGCCAGCCCTGGTCTCGGGGGCAAGCCAGCAGGTCCGGCATGGCGGAGACCGAGCCACAGCCAGGTCACAGTCCGTCCCAGCAAGCAAGGCTGGCAGCCCAGCGGGTCCTTCCGCAGGGAGGAGGCGCATGTAAAAGAGGAATTAGGCCCTAGGCGTGAGGAGGCAGGCGTGGCAGGAAGACAGGTGAAGCGCTGGGTTAGGACATGGGAAAAATCTGTCGCAGGAGCCATCCATCCACTTCAGCACTGGCCTCGCTCCCTCCTGGCCCGGGCAGCACAGTCCGTGCTCCCCGAGGGCCACTGCTGCAGGTAGGTCAGAGCCCGAGGGACGCGAGGTCCCCCAGTACCCCGAGGCAGGCCCCGCGTGGGGCCCGGGCTCCTCCCCTCAAGCTGTGTGCCAGTCCCCGACCCACCGAGGGGCCAGCCTTACTTTCCGCTACTGTGGCCGCTCTTCCCTCTCTTGCGGGGGGGCGACAGGGTGCTCGGGGCGTGGGTCCGTTTCCGCGGCCTGCCAGGGCCTCTGCGTGCCAAGCTTCTATGGGGTTCCTCGCGCCTGTCCCTTAAAAAGAATCACACGCTTGGCTGTGACGCTGGGGTTCGGGCGGGACGTGGAGAACGGGCACACGACGCACACACGGCGTCGGGTCCACGCACACCTCGACGGCTGCTGCGCGCCTGGGGGCCTGGCCGGCCGGGGCGGGGCCCCACGGGGCGGGCGGGGGACACACTCACTCGGAGTCCCGGCGGCGCTGCAGCTTCACCAGCTCACGCTGCTTCTCCTTGTACTGGCGCTGGACCTCGGCCAGCCGCATCCGGAAGTCGAGCTCCAGGGCATCCATGTCCTCCAGGGAAGACTTCATGGCGTACATCTGGGGGAAGAACCGGGAGAGGAGGAGGGGGTGAGGACGCCACTGCCCAACGACGCCCACCGCCCACCCAGGTGCCCCGAGGGAGGGGAGACGGCACTGGGAGCTGGGGCTCGAGTCCCACCGCTGCCACCTCCTAACTGAGGCCATGGCCTCATCGTAGGCAAAGGACCCTGTGTTGACTCTGCGGGGCTGTGGCAGAGCTCAATTAGATGGCATGCCTGAAGCACAGCACTTGCGTATGACACCTGCTCCATCAGTGAGGGCCATTGTGTCATTTATAAATGGAGGCTCAGTGAGGGGATGCTGCAGCCCCAGGCCCAGTGGGCACCTAAGGCCAGAGCTACATGTGACCCTGGGCTACTCTCTTGCCACTGGATCACACCGCGACCTGTATGGTGTGCCCGACATGCTAGCAGATGGGTAAACTGAGTCCCCGAGAAGGGCAACCACTTGCCTGGGACCACATAGCATGTCAGCACAAGGAGCTGAATGTAGCTCAGCCCTCTCTGGCGCCAAAGCCAGCCACGCCCGAGCAGAAGGGCACCTCCACAGAGGGGACTCCCACCCGGCCTCAGCCCGCGAGCCCCAGGGAGGAAGCAGCCGGCCACTCACCCGCTCCTCCTTCTTGCGCATCCAGCTGTACTTCTTGTTGGGCTTTAGCTCCCGCGGGAGCCGCAGGTTCTTGAGCGGGTCCACTACAGGCCCATCCAGCACCTCCCTCAGCATGTGGCTGCCCGCTGCCAGCAGACTCTCCAGTGAGGGCCGGGCCACCAGGGCCCGCTCCGCACCTGCAGACAGGAGGCAGGTAACAGGGCGCTGCCGCCACCGCCCCACCCGACCCCAAATGGGGATGGCAAGGTCCAGGGCAAGCACAGGCCCCAGGCCACACGTACCCATCCCCCAAGGTGCTGAGTGGACAGAGGCCTTTGTGACATGCCGGAAGTCCTGAGCATCTCTCAACAAGAACGGGGGAGAAGGACGGGCACAGTGGCTCATGCTTATAATCCCAGCACTTTGGCTGGCTGAGGCGGGCGGATCACCTGAGGCCGGGAGTTCAAGACCAGCCTGGCCAACATGGGAAAACGGTGAAACCCCATCTCTACTAAAAATAACAAAAACTAGCCGGCTGTAGTGGCACACGCCTGGAATCCCAGCTACTCAGGAGACTGAGGTGGGAGAATCGCCTGAACCCAGGAGGCAGAGGTTGCAGTGAGCTGAGTTTGCACCACTGCATGCCAGCCTGGGCAATAGAGCAAGACTCCATCTCCAAAAAAAAAAAAAATAGGCCGGGCGCGGTGGCTCACGCCTGTAATCCCAACCCTTTGGGAGGCTGAGGCGGGCAGATCATGAGGTCAGGAGATCGAGATCATCCTGGCTAACACGGTGAAACGCAGTGAGCCGAGATGGCACCATTGCACTCCAGCCTGGGCGACAGAGCGAGACTCTGTCTCAGTCCATCTATCAACAGAACAGGAGAGAAGGCAGCACGCCCGCCACAGGGTCCTGTGCTCTATTCCCAGAGTACACTGGGCACAGCAAAACCTCCAGAGGGAGGGCCTCCAAAGGCCGAAGGATACTTCCCAGCAGTACAGCTCTCCTTTCACTTATTTGTATGTACATTTTTCCGTAGCTAATATACATGGCTCTTATAATCAGAAAAAAGTCCAGGATGAAAAATACAAACCAAGCAGAAAGGTATAAAAAAAAAAGACAGTCTGCGGCCGGGCGCGGTGGCTCAAGCCTGTAATCCCAGCACTTTGGGAGGCTGAGACGGGCGGATCACGAGGTCAGGAGATCCAGACCATCCTGGCTAACACGGTGAAACCCCGTCTCTACTAAAAAACATACAAAAAACTAGCCGGGCGAGGTGGCGGGCGCCTGTGGTCCCAGCTACTCGGGAGGCTGAGGCAGGAGAATGGCGTAAACCCGGGAGGCGGAGCTTGCAGTGAGCTGAGATCTGGCCACTGCACTCCAGCCTGGGCGACAGAGCGAGACTCCGTCTCAAAAAAAAAAAAGTCTTCTTCCTTCCTCCTGCAACACACAGGTCCCCCCCTTGGGAGGCCACTGTGGGTGCAGTTTCCAGAAGACAGTTCCAGAAATGATTATGCATATTCAAATGCACATGACATCCACGGGCATCTTTTAAAATATAAAAATAAGCTGGGCGCGGTGGCTCACGCCTGTAATCCCAGCACTTTGGGAGGCCAAGGCAGGCAGATAATTTGAGGTGAGCAGTTTTGAGACCATCCTGGCCAACATGGTGAAACCCTGTCTCTACTAAAAATTCAAAAATTAACTGGGCATGGTGGCCAGCACCTGTAGTCGCAGCTATTCGCGGGTTGAAGCATAACTGCGTAAACTCAGGAGGCAGAAGTTGCAGCGAGCTGAGATTGAGCCACTCCAACCTGGGCAACAGAGTGAGACCCCGGCTCAAAATATATATATATAAAAATGTAAACTGGGTGCCTGCAGTCCCAGCTACTCGGGAGGCTGAGGCAAGAAGATCACTTGAACCCAGGAAGGTGAGACTGCAGTGAGCCACGATCACATCTGCACTCCAGCCCAGGCAACATAGCAAGCCTGTCTCAAAGAAAAAACGTACACACACACACACACAAACACACACCAACACAAATCTCAGGCTGGGCACGGTGGCTCATGCCTGTAATCCCAGCACTTCTGGGAGGCCGAGGTGGGTGGATGGCTTGAGGCCAGGAGTTTGAGACCAGTCTGGCCAACATGGTAAAACCACCCCGCTACTAAAAATACAAAAATTAGCTGGATGCGGTGGTGACCACCTGTAATCCCAACTACTTGGGAGGCTGAGGCACGAGAATCGCTTGAACCCTGGAGGTAGAGGTTTCGGGGAGCCATGATAGCCCCACTGCACTCCAGCCTGGGCGACAGAGGGAGACTGTCTCAGGGGGAAAAAAAAAAAAATCTCAACACTGTATCACACTTTGCTTTTTTTTCTGCTTAATGTCTTTTCTCAGCACAAAGCAAACATTTACCTCATTATTATCAGCTTGAACCTTATAAAAATTGCCATCTCTAAAGGTCAAAAACACTAGAATGTCAGCAATTTTAAATGGTCAAACGTGCAAAGAAGGAGCTGACGCAGAATCATGCGAGGGGGCGGGGCGGAGGAGCAGCCTAGAACCCTCTTGAACTGATGAGTTTTGATTCATCCAAGTCAGTCATCTCCCATTCATGGCATTTAGGTTCTTCCCTTTTTTTTTTTTTTTTTTTAAAGATAGGGTCTCACTCTGTGCCCCAGGCTGGAGTTCACCATCACACATCACCACAGCCTCAAGCTCCCAGGCTCAAGCAATCGCCCTGCCTCAGCCTCCTGAGTAGCTGGGACCACGGGCACATGCCATCACACCCAGCTAGTTTTTATATTTTTTGTAGAGATGGGGTCTTGCTGCGTTGCCCAGGCTGGTCTCGAACTCCTGGGCTCAACTGATCCTCCCACCTCAGTCTCCCAAAGTGCTGAGATTACAGGCGTGAGCCACTGTGTCCGGCCTCCTGTCTTTTTGTAATAGGAGCACATGGGCACATAGCTGGGACACGTGTGGTAGGAAAAGCCTCACCAATGTGATGAATATGACCAGGTGTGTGCAGTTCTCTCTCTCTCTCTGATAAATACTCCCCCAACCCTCCAGAAAGAGTGCTTCAACCACAGAGATCTTGCTTTGGTCTCCACCAAATTTAAATGAGTCCTATTACAATTTTTTAATTGACATTTCATTTTTTTAATGCAGACGAGGTCTCGCCATGTTGCCCGGGCGGGTCTTAAACTCCTGGGCACAAGCAGTCCTTCTGCCTCGGCCTCCCAAAGTGCTGGGATTACAAACGCGAGCCACCATGCCCAGCTGACATTTTCTTTGTGATCTAAAATACCAATTTTTGGCCGGACGCAGAGGCTCACACCTGTAATCCCAGCACTTTGGGAGGCCGAGGTGGGCGGATCACCTGAGGTCAGGAGTTCAAGACCAGCCTGACCAACATGGAGAAACCCCAGCTCTACTAAAAATACAAAAAATTGGCCGGGCATGGTGGCCCATGCCTGTAGTGCTAGCTACTCAGGAGGCTGAGGCAGGAGAATCGCTTGAACCCGAGAGGCGGAGACTGTGGTGAGCCGAGAACCATATTCTCTATTGGCAAAGTTCCACAGACAGACATGACTAATGATGCTGCTGAGGGGGGAGCTTCTCTTCCTTGGCACCATTCACATTTCACTATTCATTCGCATCCCTGCTGAGGGCTGTCCTCTGCCTTCACTGTAGGGTGTCTTGCTGAGTCCCTGCCTTTACCCACTAGATGGCAGTAGTGCTCCCCCCAAGCTGTGACAACCAAAACTGCAGTTGCCAATGTCCCCTGGGGGAACAAAATCACCTCTAGTTGAGAATACTTGTTTTGCTCTTCTTATATCTTTTTTTTTTTTTTTGAGACTGAATCTCACTGTCATCTCACTCTGTCATCTCACTCTGTCGCCCAAGCTGGAGTGCAGTGACAATCTCGACTCACTGCAACCTCCGCTTCCTGGGTTCGAGCAATTCTCCTGCCTCAGCCTCCCGAGTAGCTAGGATTACAAGTATGTGTCACCACGCCCAGCTAATTTTATTTTTAGTAGAGACAGGGTTTCGCCATGTCAGCCAGGCTGGTCTCGTACTCCTGACCTCAAGTGATCCACCCGCCTTGGCCTCCCAAAGTGCTGGGATTCCAGGTGTGAGCCACTGCGCCCAGCTGCTCTTCTTATATCTTTAGGGAAACTGAGGCCACAAAGCCGCAAACCTGATCAGCTCCCAAAGGCTGATGTTAGATTGAAACCGTCTCGCCCACCCCATGGTGATGCCTCTGCGCCACCTACCCCCGCCCCAAGTTCCTGCGAGACGTGGAGTCTACAATGTCAGGTAAGGACGGAGGGCTGCTCTGTTCTCCAGGAGGGGACCAAGGTACAACTGTGTCACCTCCTTCACCCTCCCACAAACCTATTTTCCCGAAGCTCTTAACTGATCAGACAAGGGATGCCAAGCAGTGAGGGGTTCAGTCATTTCCCCACTAATTTAATATGTGAGAGTCCTAACCGCCCCGTAACCTCAGAAGGTGACCTCTGTGGGAGACAGGGCTTTTGCAGAGGTGGTCAAGTTCAAGTCATGACAGTGGGTCTTAATTCCGTAAGGCTGGTGTCCTACTAGGGTGGAGAATTCTGGGCTGGGTGCAGTGACTCACACTTGTGATCCCAGCACTTCGGGCGGCCGAGGTGGGCAGATCACTTGAGGCCAGGAGTTCAAGACCAGCACAGCCAACATGGCGAAACCCCATCTCTACTAAAAATACAAAAATTAGCTGGACATGGTGGCATGCACCTGTAATCCCAGCTACTTGGGAGGCTGAGGCAGGAGAATCACCTGAACCCAGTAGGCAGAGGTTGCAGTGAGCTGAGATCACACCACTGCACTCCAGCCTGGGCAACAGAGCGAGATTCTGTCCCAGAAAAAATTTAAAACAAAACAAAACACACACACACACACACACACACACACACACACACACACATAAAACCCAATACCAGGTAGGAAGACCAAGGGAATTTTTTTTTTTTTGAGATGGACTCTTGTTGCCTCGGCCTCCCAAAATGCTGGGATTACAGGCGTGAGTCACCACGCCCAGCCGACCAAGGGAATTTTGATTTTCTTCTACCAAAAAAAAAAGTTTCTATTGAACTATTTTAGTGAGAGAAAAGCAGCAATGAACTTTAGGACAACGGCCGCCCAGTGGGGAAGGGGCGTTGCTCACACAGGCCAATGGGAGCATGGCTTCTCCAGGCTTCCTTGAGGGTCATCTGACCATGACAATCAGAAAGCCTTGAAAAATGTGGCCTTGTTTGGACCCAACAGTTCTACCTCTGGGCATATAATCCAAGGCAATTCAGAGATATGGACAAAGATTTTTTTTCTTCAAGGATAACCATCCCGTTATTTGCAACAGAAAAAAATAAATAAATAAACTTTGTTTTAAAGCAAACGAAAATGCCTGACCATCTAAGACTGGGTCATCGAGGGCCAGGGCCACCACCAGGCAGAAAATTGGGCAGTTCCTAAAACAATGATTTTTTTTTTTTTTAACCACAGCTTTAAGCTGGCAGCTCATGCTTGTAATCCCAGCAATTTGGGAGGCCAAGGTGGGAAAATCACTTGAGGTCAGGGGTTCGCGACCAGCCTGGCCAACACGGCGAAACCCCATCTCTACTTTTTGTAAAAAAAAAAAAAAAAAAAAAAAAAAAATATTAATTTAAACCCACAACTTTGAAAACTGTTTAATAAAGAACATTTTAGCCGGGCGCGGTGGCTCACGCTTGTAATCCCAGCACTTTGGGAGGCCGAGGCAGGTAGATCACCTGAGGTTGGGAGTTCAAGACCAGCCTGACCAACATGGAGAAACCCCGTCTCTACTAAAAATACAAAATTAGCCGGGGTGGTGGCACATGCCTGTAATCCCAGCTACGAGGGAGGCTGAGGCAGGAGAATCGCCTGAACCCAGGAGGTGGAAGTTGCGGTGAGCCGAGATCGCGCCATTGCACTCCAGCCTGGGCAAAAAGAGCGAAACTCTGTCTCAAAAAAAAAAAAAAAGAACATTTTAAGTAAAACGGTCGGGCACGGTGGCTCACGCCTGTAATCCCAGCACTTTGGGTGGCCAAGGCGGGTGGATCACTAGAGGTCAGGAGTTCAAGACCAGCCTGGCCAACATGGTGAAACCCCATCTCCACTAAAAATACAAAAAGATAGCCAGGCATGGTGGTGCGTGCCTGTAATCCCAGGTACTCAGGAGGCTGAAGTAGGAGAATCACTTGAACCCGGGAGGGCGGAGGCTGCAGTGAGCCGAGATGATGCCACTGCACACCAGCCTGGGTGATAGAGGGAGACTGTCTCAGAAAAAAAAACAAAAAAAGCATGAACCGCAGTCAGCCTACGAGAGTGAATCTCAGTGTTTTTGCCAAAGCTAGCAAGAAAGAGGTGGCGTCTTTTGTGAGGCTGCTGAGCAGGCCCAGGGATCTGGGAGGAATTGACAGACCACGCCCCCCAACCCAATGAAGACGGTTAAGCGACAGTAAGTCGGCCTTGAATGAGGCCAACAGAGAGAAAAGTCGAACAAGAGGGAAGGAGATAGGGACACAGAGAGAGAGACTAGGGAAGGTCCTGTGTAGGAGAAGAGAAACTTGGTTTCTTGGCTTGAACACCTAGATCCAGCCATACCTGAAATTACCTAATTACTGCTGGACTTCAGTTCCAAGAGCCAATTAATTCTCTCCTGCCTAAACCAATTTAAATAAGAGTTTCTGTTCCTTGCAACCCAAGAAATCCTGCTAAAATACACCATTGATAGAATGCGAAATTTCGCCACCAGAAAACCTACAGACCGGCTGCACAGTGCAAACACACTTAACATGCCACTCAACAGGACACTTAAAAATGCTCAAGATGGAACATTTTGTTATGTGTATCTTATCACAATTGTTTTAAAAAACGAATATGAATAAACCACATTCCCAGTTTTTCATAATTTAAAAATCTTATTAAAAAATGTTTAAGGGGTTGGGCACAGTGGCTCACACCTATAATCCCAGTACTGTGGGAGGTCGAGGCAGGCAAAAATCGCTTGAGTCCAGGAGTTTGTGACCAGACTGGGCAACACAGCAAGACCCCATCTCTAAAAAAAAAAAAAAAAAAAATCTTTTAAAAAAGTTAGCTGGGCAGGGTGGTGGATGCCTGTAGCCCAAGCTACCTGGGAGGCTGGGAAGGGAAGATCACTTGAGCCCAGGAGTTTGAGGCTGCAGACAGCTAAGACTGTGCCACTGCACTCCAGTCTGGGCAACATAGCAAGACCCCGTTGCCACAAAAATAAAATTCACAAATCTGCAGAACTCAGAGGTTGCGCACTCTCACCTATCTCCTGGCTCCTCCTCTCCAGCTCCAGCTCTGCGATCTCACTCAGCAGGGTGATGCCGTGCAGGAAGCTCTGCTCCAAGACAAGGCTCTCAGCTGCTTCCAGCTTCTCCAAGGCCTGGGCTCCAGCAGCACCCGGGGAGGGCAGAGGCCTGGCCTGGGGCAGCTCCGCAGCCGCCGCCAGGGCGTTCATGCCAGCCAGTGGGTCCTCTAGACTGGGCAGGAACTGGTCAGAGCTTGCCTCTTCCAGGTAGCAGGTGCTGCCAGGCACAGGCACAGCCTCTTGGGGCTCCAGGCTCGGGCACTGTCCCTCCCCGGCGGGCACGTCACAGTCTGACATTTCTAGGGTGGGCTGGGACTCGCTTGGTGCCACTTGCGCCAGGCCTTCCTCGGGCACTGCCTCCACCACGGGCACCGCCACAGGCACCTCCACCGGCTCCTCCTTGGCCTCCACCAGCGTCTCGGGTGTCAGCTGCACCCCCAGGTCCAGGGCGGCAGTGCAGGGTTCTGTCCGGCCTGGGGAATCCACCCGTGGTTCAGGCCCCTCCACAAAGTCTGGGCACTCGGAGGGCTCTGCGCAGCTCTGCCCAGTGGCACTCAGCGCCTGGGCCTCCAACAGGCCACCTCCACAACCCCCTGTAGGGCTGGGGGTAGCCATGGCTTCCGCGGCGGGCAGTGGCAGTGGCGACTCCAGAGGCGGCAGTTCTGTGGGGCCCTCGTCCATGTCCTCCACCTCTGCCTTCACCTCCCGCTCAGCCAGCGGTTCTTCCTCCGGGCCCTCCCGCAGCGGCTCTGTGATCTTGGAGGGCGACAAGCGGATGGGCTTGTCTTCGGGTGAGAGTGCCAGGCGCTCGGGCCCATCAGCCGGGAGCGGCACGTCGGGGGCCAGGCCATCCGCATCGGCGGCTGCCGTGGGCTGCAGCAGGAAAGGGTAGGGCCTCCCGTAGTGTGGTGGCAGGGCTTGGAACGGGTACCTGGGCGGGATATCTGCCAAGAACACAGGGGTCAGCATGGGAGCCCTAGGATCTCATATCCCATGTCCCCATTGACACCGCCCACCACCCCAGAGACGCGGGACACAGCTGCCCTCTGCTCACCCAGCTGCAGGGCTGGGAGCTGTTCTAGGTGGGATCTCCGAGACCCCAGGGCCATGCAGCGGCCCCACAGTGAAAAATCAGCCACCTTCCTGTCCCCAGGGTCTTGTGGTGTTGAAGGCAGAGAACCACAGTTGTTTCTCTCGTCCCTTTCCCACTCCGCACCCAGCACAAGGCTAGAGCAGAAGCAAACACTTCATGAGGTCTGCAAAGGCCTACAACTGCCTTTACCCACCTTGTGTGGTCTGGCTTCCACTCCCCACGAACCTGCTGCTCCACCCCATTAAAGCAGTTGTTCAAAACGTAACAGCAAGGCCAGGTGTGGTGGGCCACGCCTGTAATCCCAGCACTTTAGGAGGCTAAAGTGGGATGATTGCTTGAGATCAGAAGTTCAAGACCAGTCTGGGCAAAAGTGAGACCCTATTTCTTTCTTTTTTTTTTTTTTGAGATGGAATTTCACTCTTGTCGCCCAGGCTGGAATGCAATGGCGCCATCTCGGCTCACTGCAACCTCTGCCTCTTGGATTCAAGCGATTCTCCTGCCTCACCCTCACGAGCAGCTAGGACTACAGGCATGAGCATGAGCCACCACGCCTGGCCAATTTTTTTTTTTAGATGGAGTCTCGCTCTGTCACCCAGGCTGGCTGGAGTACAGTGGCACGATCTCAGCTTACTGCAAGCTCCGCCTCCTGGGTTCACGCCCTTCTCCTGCCTCAGCCTCCCGAGTAGCTGGGACTGCAGGCACCCGCCATCATACCTGGCTAAATTTTTTTTTTTTTTTTGTATTTTTAGTAGAGATGGGGTTTCACCATGTTAGCCAGGATGGTCTCCATCTCCTGACCTCATGATCTGCCCGCCTTGGCTTCCCAAAGTGCTGGGATTATAGGCGTGAGCCGCTGCGCCCGGCTGTGCCCAGCTAATTTTTTATATTTTTAGTAGAGACAGGGATTCACCATGTTGGCCAGGCTGGTCTCAAACTCCTAAACTCAAGTGATCCACCCGCCTCAGCCTCCCAAAGTGCTGGGATTATAGGAGTGAGCCACTGTGCCTGGCCTGCAAAACTCCATCTCTACAAAGAAAAATTAGCTGGTCATGGTGGTGCACCCCTGTAATCCCAGCTACTTGGGAGGCAAAGGTGGACAGATCACTTGAGCCTGCGAGATCAAGACTGCAGTGAGTTATGATGGCACCACTGCACTTCAGACTGGGTGACAGAGTGAGACCCTATCTCAAAACAAAATACAACAGCAGGGCTAGCTGCAGTGGCTCAAGCCTACAATCCCAGCACTTCGGGAGGCCAGGGTAGGAGGATTGCTTGAGCCCAGGAGATCAAGATCAGCCTTGGCAACAAAGCAAGACACATCTGTATGAATATAAAAAATAAGTTGGCCGGGCGTGGTGGCTCACGCCTGTAATCCCAGCACTTTGGGAGGCTGAGGTGGGTGGATCACCTGAGATTGAGAGTTCAAGACCAGCCTGACCAACATGGAGAAACCCCGTCTCTACTAAAAATACAAAATTAGCCGCGTGTGGTGGCACATGCCTATAATCCCAGCTACGAGGGAGGCTGAGGCAGGAGAATCATTTGAACCTGGGAAGCGGAGGTTGCAGTGAGCCGAGATTGCACCACTGCACTCCAGCCTGGGCAACAAGAGTGAAACTCAGTCTCAAAATTAAATCAATAAATAAAAATAAATAAACAGCCAAGTCCAGTGATGCGTGCCTATGGTCCCAGCTGCTTGGGAGGCTGAGGCAGGAGGATCACTTGAGCCCAGATGTTCAAGGCTGCAGTGAGCTGTGATTGTACCACTGTAGTACAAGCTTGCGTGACACAGTGAGGATCCCATCTCAAAAAAAAAAAAGAAAAAGAAAAAGAAAAAGGAATAGCAACCCAGTTCTGTCCCCAGGTATAATCTCCCTGAGAGTAGGGCTGTGTGCCCCTGATTCTCTGCACCACTCCCAGCCCAGCAGCTGGAGGCACACAAAAGGAAACTGACAAAGGAGAGACAGGCGCCAGGCCAAGCTCAGTAACTGCCACCACTGACCCGAGCTCACCCAGCCTTGGTGCCAGAATCTGAATTTGAACCAAAGTCCTCCCAAGCACGCGCTCACATGCCTAACATCCCCCAGGAAGGAAGAACACAGTCCCAGCCCCCAAAGCCACCTGCTGCAATGCCACCTGATGCAGAAGACGGGAAGAGTGGGTGTGTGCATGCGACCCACGGAACGGGCGTCCCTGGACCATCATCACCAAAGTAGAACTTAGTGCTGACTGCATACTGAGTATGTGACAGGTGTGGCTCGGTTGAAAGCTCAGAACAACTTGTCCTGAAGCAGTTTCTAATATTTCGCCCATTTCCCTGACACTACTGCTGAGAAGGGGCCGGGGAGAGGCTGGATGTGACTGTGGGCTCCTGTGTTCGTCTCAGTGTCTGGCGGCGGGTCTGGTACGCAGGAGGTGCTCCGTGGAGTTGGAATGAATGAACGACCGAATGGGTCAATGAAGAGATGGGTGAGCAGTTTTACCGTGCCAGGGCCAGAGTGAGACCCTGAGGGTCTCGGCTGCATCCTACCTGAGAAAAGGGCCTGGAAGGGGCTGGGGGCTTCCTTCTCCAACTCCAAGTCTTTCTTCTCGACCACATTCTCGGGAGCCTCCTCCTTGCGGGTGATACCTGGGGTGGGTGGCGGGGAAGCGGGCGGCGGGCTGGTGGGGTGGGAGCTGGGGGTGGCGGGGTAGGCATAGGTGGGTGGCTTGGACACGTCCTCCAGCTTCTGGATGACCTTGGCCTTCAGGGCAGCCACAGGGGATGCGCGGGGTGATGGTGGCGGGCTCACAGCCTTGCCATAGGTGCCCGCGGGGCCGGCGGTCAGGCCGGGGGGCTTCCGCGGCAGCAGCCCGGGGCCAGCAGTGGCCAGGCCAGCCTTGCCCGCAGCCTCCAAGCCCCGCTTGCTCCCCTTCTCTTCCATCTCCGCCCGGTGCTCCTGCGCCTTCAACCGCTCCTGCTGGGGAGGGGCCGGCAGGCAGGGTCAGCACGGCACGAGTTCCCTGCCCCACACCCCTGCACCTGCCCTGTCCCCCTAGGGTCCCCCAGCCCAAGGAGAACCTCATGCAGGGCCTGGGGTCCAGGCTGCCCACCCCCTCCCAGGCTGGAGACGGAGGACATTCCATCCCAGTCCATGTGTCACAAGCACAGCATTCCATGCAGAACCCCAAAAGGCAGGGCTGGGGGTGAGGAGCTCTGGTGGGGCCCTTTGAACCAGGGCTGATGGGGGACCTCCACCAGGACCCCGGCCCTGCAGGGACCCTCACAGTCAGGGCAGGGGGGCCACCCCTCGATGGCATTGGGACAGATGCCTTCACGGAGCGCTCACTACCTGCTCAACCTTCCTGCTTCACTGCATCATCATTTTATGGTCTCACAATGCCCCAAAGCGGAAAGCAGGAGCCCAGGCATGTCTCTTATGAGGAAATGGGAGGGAGTCGGCTCCGTGACCACCAGTGCCTACCTGGGCTGGTCAGTCAATACACAAAACACACTAGAGGGCCAGGCATGGTGGCTCACACCTGTAATCCCAGCACTTTGGGAGGCTAAGGCGGGTGGATCACCTGAAGTCAGAAGTTCGAGACCAGCCTGACCAACATGGTGAAACCCATCTCTACTAAAAATACAAAAATTAGCCGGGCGTGGTGGCGCATGCCTGTAATCCCAGCTACTTGGAGGCTGAGGCAGGACAATCGCTTGAACCCGGGAGGCGGAGGGTGCGGTGAGCTGAGATCACGCCACTGCACTCCAGCCTGGGCAACAAGAGTGAAACTCCATCTCAAAAAAAAAAAAAAAAATTAGCCATGCAAGATGGCATGCGCCTGTAATTCCAGCTACTCGGGAAGCTGAGACAGGAGAATTGTTTGAACCCAGGAGGTGGAGGTTGCAGTGACCCGAGATCGCACCACTGCACTCCAGCCTGGGCGACAGAGCAAGACTCCACTTCAAAAAAACTACACAAACAAACAAAAAACACCAGGATGAAGCGCTCTAAGACAGGCCACTCTCCCGATTACTAAACAGTTACATTTAGCAACCCAAGGACTACACAACGCTAGCATCTGTTTCTAGGAGAGGAAACTTGAAGCCCAGAGAAGTAAAGGTACTTCCCCATGAGCACACAGCCAGGCCTGGCAGAGCTAAGATTCAGAACAGGGGCTCAGGCTCTGAGAGCTCCTTGCTGTATGTACCACCTGGGCCGACTCCTCCAGAGCAGACTCCTCCTGTACCCTATCTTATGGGACCATGCCATCAAGAGACAGCTGGGCCAGGCCTCCTTGTGCCTCTCCAAGAGGCCACCTAGAGAGAAGAGGCCAGGCTGGGCTCAGGCAACAGCGGGAGCCCACTGGACTCCTTCAGCGTCCAATCACCCTTCCCCAGTCCCCAAGGCCACCTCTCTGCCTTGGTTTCCCCCTTGTTCCTGCACCCTGCCCTTCCAGGCTCCATCTACCTCTGTTCACAGCTCCCTCTGCCTGGAGAGCTTTTCCACAGACGGTTCCAGGTCTCTGTTCCAGTGCTGCCTCCACCAGGAAGCCCTCCCTGACCACCTGCCCCTCTGCTGTTTTCTCCCTCCCTGTAACTGTCTGGAGTTTCTGCTGGCTGACTCATCTGCCTCATCACCCATGGGGCCCCCAGAGGGAGCTGCACCTCATCCTCCCCGACTCACCACCAGCTGGGCGCTCCTCTGCAGTTCCAAGGCCTGGGCCGCCTGCTGCTGCAGGTACAGGAACTCCTGCTGCCGCAGGAAGTGCTGCTGCGAGAAGAGCTGCAGCTGCTGTGCATGGTGCAGAGGGCTGCGGCCTGGCGGGTACAGGGCGGGCCAGAGGGGTGGCACGGTGGCCCGCTCCATCAGCTCCGCTGCGGGGACACAGACAGTGTGCTGTACCTGCGGCCTGATGCTGCACCACCATGCCCATTTACAGAGGGGAAGCCGAGGCCAGAGAGGGGCCACACACACAGCGGGGAGCTGGGCTCTGCAGGGCCCCCGGCTGCTCCCTAGGGGCAGGAAGCTTGTCCTGTCCTCCATAGGCCACATGTGCACCCCAGGCCCGGGAACACAGCCCTGTCCACAGGGCTGTCCCCACAGCCTGACAACCAGAGCAGGTCAGCATGCAGACGTGTAAGAGGTCCACTGTGAGGACCCAGGGAACACCTTCTCCCGCCCCTCCCAGTGATCGTCTTTTTTTTTTGAGACGGAGTCTCGCTCTGTTGCCCAGGCTGGAGTGCAGTGGCCGGATCTCAGCTCACTGCAAGCTCTGCCTCCCGGGTTCACGCCATTCTCCTGCCTCAGTCTCCCAAGTAGCTGGGACTACAGGCACCCGCCACCTCGCTCGGCTAGTTTTTTTGTATTTTTTAGTAGAGACGGGGTTTCACCGTGTTAGCCAGGATGGTCTCGATCTCCTGACCTCGTGATCCGCCCGTCTCGGCCTCCCAAAGTGCTGGGATTACAGGCTTGGGCCACCGCGCCCAGCCTCCAGCGGCCTTCGACGTGGATTCGAGGAGACGGTGGCGCCAGGTAAGGGGAATCCCAGCCCCCACCCAGGGCTGCCTGTCTTGCTTCTCTTTGCGGAGTTTTTGGGCAGGAGCTCATTGCAACAAAGACCCCAAGGCTTTATAACGCTGGCAACAGATGTTCTCTCTGAACCCCAGTCCGCCTCCCCAAACCCCGGATCTGCCGGCCGCCACCCCTCAGCGGGAGGCCCTTGGCATCAGAGCCCACCTCGCTGGGCACGGCCAGCCTGGCCCACGGTGGCCACCCAGAGGGTCCACTTACCAAAGTGAGGCAGGTGATCGCTGGGAATGACCACCAGCTGGCCCGACTGGGGGTCCCTGACAAACTGGTAGGCCGATGGCAGGGAGCCTCCAAGGCCGGGTGGGAACGCAGGGGCCATGCCCTGGTGCAGAGATGGGGGGCCCAAGCCTAGGAGGAGAAGCCCAGGCCTGAGTCAGTGCTGGGGGACCCCAGGCGGTTTGTCCTCGGGCGGCCCCAGCCCAGCACCATCTCCCAAGTCCTGAACCTCCTGGGGCCTCCAGTGGAGAAGCCAAGGGACAGGGATGTTCGCTGGCTGCAAAGAACCTCACAGAGCCACCCGCATTGGGCATCTGCCCCGAACAGGTATGGCAGAGGGGCCCCATGAGGCAGAAGCCATTATCATTCCTTCTTCGGACAAAAGTGGAGGCCAGGCCCAGGACCCCCAGGAAACAGCAGGCAGGAGTCAGCCCTGAGCTCTTGTCCTGCACCCGCCCCCTCCCACCCCTCCCTCAGAGAAGGGGAGAGTCCCTGCACCCCACACTCACCGTAGGGGTGTCCGGCGAGCCACATGGATGTGCTGCCCGAGCGGGGTAACCAGGGGTGCGTGGCCAGGTGGGCTGCGGGGTCGGCAGACCAGCGACCCGAGCCCGCCAGCGCCGGGCCCCCTGTCACCATGAGGTTGGGGTTCAGGCCGTTAGGAGCACAGCTGGTAGGGTGCAGGCGGGCCAGGTCAGCCAGCTCCTTACTCTCTCTGGAAGGAGGATCACAGGTGTCAGCGACAGCTCGGACAGCCAGGGGACGAGAGGGAGAAGGGGGTTGCCCCAAGGAACTGTTTGCCACCAGGCCATGAGTCAGGACAACCACTGCTCGGAACTGAAGGGCCTCCCAGGGCCTTCCAGACTCACTGTAAGGGGTCGTGGGGTCATCTGGCCTGGGCAGGGCTGGCCCAGTGCTGAGGATCAGGGCAGCTCCCGCTCTCAGTACCACAGCATCCGTGGGTCAAGGGGCGAAGCCCACCTGGGGTCGTCCAGCTGCCCCTCACCTCCAGGGGCTCCCAGACACCCCCCAGACCCTCAGTCTCCCCCAATGCCCTCACCTGAGCAGCTTCTCCTGATCCCGGTCCAGCCGCGCCCCGAGCAGCCGTTCCTCCCGGTGTCTGGCCCGGTCATCCACACAGTCCTCATCTGCTCGGCCGTGTCCTGCAGGGGGACAGGCGGAAGTGAGCCCCCAGCCAGCGCCCAGCCCACCCCAGACCCACTGGTCCCACTGCCCTCACCCCTCCCTGGGCCCCCCAGAGTCCCAACGGTCCTGCACAGCCATCTGTGCAGTACCTTCACCCCAACACCTTTCCTTATGACACACCAAGCTCCCCCAAACCCCAATCGGGGTTTCTCAGGGCCAGGAATCATCCATCCCTTCTGTCATCCCCCATCCAAAAGGCCTATGTTCCCTAGACAGGCAACCGTGGCAATAATTAGAACAGCAGCCATGGATATTATAAGAAAATGTCGTAAAACCTGTCACGTAACAATGAAACGTGAGGCTAGGTGCACTTGCTAATGCTATTTTACTTTTTTTTTTTTTTTACTTGAGACGGAGTCTCGCTCTGTCGCCCAGGCTGGAGTAAAGTGGCTCGATCTCGGCTCACTGCAAGCTCCGCCTCCCAGTTCACGCCATTCTCCTGCCTCAGCCTCCCGAGTAGCTGGGACTACAGGCGCCCACCACCACGCCCGGCTAATTTTTTTAATATTTTTAGTAGAGACGGGGTTTCACCAGGTTTGCCAGGATGGTCTCGATCTCCTGACCTCATGATCCACCCATCTTGGCCTCCCAAAGTGCTGGGATTACAGACACCGCGCCCAGCCACTAATGCTGTTTTAATGATGGGAAAGCAGATTCTGAGCTGCGGTTTGGTGAGGATAGAGCAGGGTCCAAATGGAAAAAAAACCACAACCCGGTCGGGCGCGGTGGCTCAAGCCTGTAATCCCAGCACTTTGGGAGGCCGAGGCGGGCGGATCACGAGGTCAGGAGATCGAGACCATCCTGGCTAACACAATGAAACCCCATTTCCACTAAAAAAATACAAAAAAAAAATTAGCCGGGCGTGGTGGCGGCGCCTGTAGTCCCAGCTACTCGGGAGGCTGAGGCAGGAGAATGGCGGGAACCCGGGAGGCGGAGCTTGCAGTGAGCCGAGATCGCGCCACTGCACTCCAGCCTGGGCGACAGAGCGAGACTCCGCCTCAAAAAAAAACAAACAAAAAACAAAACAAAAAAAAAAAACCACAACCCAAAAACTAGCCAGACCTGGGTCACATTAAGCCAGGCTGTGGTCCCAACCATGCAGGCCTGTGTGTCCCAAGACAGTTTAAATACACATGGCTAGCTGCGCAAGGTGGCTCACGCCTGTAATCCCAGCACTTTGGGAGGCCAAGGGGGGTGCGGATCACCTGAGGTCAGGAGTTCGAGACCAGCCTAGCCAACATGGCGAAATCCCATCTCTACTAAAAAAATACAAAAATTAGCCGGACGTGGTGGTGTGCGCCCTGCAATCCCAGCTACTCGGGAGGCTGAGGCAGGAGAATCTTTTGAACCCAGGAGGCAGAGGTTGCAGTGAGCCGAGATTGCCCCAGTGCACTCTAGCCTGGACGACAGACAAAACGAGACTCCATCTCAAAAAAAAAAAAAAAAACCCAAATAAAAATTTAGACAGGCATCGTGGCATGCACCAGTAGTCCCAGCTACTCGGGAGGCTGAGGTGGGAGGATCGCTTGTGCCTAGGAAGTCGAGGCTACAGCGATTCCCTATCATGATTGCACCACTTCACTCCAGCCTGGGTGACAGAGCGAGACCCAGACTCTAAAGAAAAAATAATTAAGACAGAAAAGTAAACCCAAAGAACATTATCCACTTGGGTGGAGGGGGTGGCCTTGGCCCCCAGAGTGGGAGATGCCACCAGGCTCACCCATCCCTGTCCCTCCCCATGGCCAGCCCCTGAGTCCCAGGCCTGGCACATGGATGGTCACCAGAGGAGAGGGGACGGGGAGCGGTGGAGTGGCAGGAGCCCCGTCTGTCCCTCTCGGTCCCTCCTCGTCCCTGCCACCCCCTGCCCTGGGCCCCTCTTTGAGTGTTTAACACTATGAGCCAGAGATGGGACACACCGGACAGGCGAGGGCATGGGAGGAAGCTGAGCACCACGGCAGAGGCCACCAGGTGTGCAGCTCAGAAACCTGCCCGTCGGCTCCCGGGTGCCACTCGCACAGGCTGAGGCATGGTTGATACTCCCCTCGGGGCCGGCCTTCCCAGAGCTGCCAGGAAGAGGGGTGGGCTGGGAGCTAGGTCCTCCTACCCAGGGCTACTGCGGGCAGATACCGGCCATCAGCCACCCCCAAGGGCCCAGTCCAGCACTGCCAGCAGCAGTGTCAGGGGCTCAGCCCCCAGCACAGAGACACTATCCTTCTGCTGGAGACAAGGTCCCCACCCAGCTGCCCTAGCTGGGGTCTACAGTGGCTCCACAGCCATGACCCTAATGGGTGAGGAACCTTGGAATCAAGCTTCTCCTCTCATCTCTCCCTTCCCACACCCCCAAATACCGGGAGCTCCTAATGAGCAGTGCCCCAGGCTCAGCAGAATGGCTCACACCTGTAATCCCAGCACTTTGGGAGGCCGAGGTGGGAGGATCACTGGAGTCCAGGAGTTTGAGACCAACCTGGGGAACACAGTGAGTCCCCAACTCTACAAAAACATAAAAAATTAGCCAGGAGGAAGGTGGGAATCCACCCGTCCCAGAAGCAGAAGAAAGGAACCCAGAGAGGGGCACAGTCATGCCGGCCCAGATGCCTGCAGGACCGAGTGTATGGAGGGACAGCTGAGCAGCCCGGCACCAGGAGGGGCATGTCGATGAGGGCGGCTGGACATGGGCCTCCAGGCCCACCTGGACCTCCAACAACAGTGTCGCTCCTGTATCAAAGGAGAACCTGAGCTCACAAGGCACCCCTTAGTCTGGACTGAAAGGGGCCCTGGCTGGGGACCTCACGGGGAAACTGAGGCCCAGAAGGGCAGTGACAGGTCTCGGGCAGGACTGGGACAACAGAGGGCCACCCCAGAGTCCCACAGCTGTGCTGAGAAATCGGGTCATGAGCTCAAGCTTCTTTCTCCCAGGGGAGACAGCCGTTCCAGCTTACAGAATCCCGGAGGCTCAGCCACCTGAAGGGGCCACCCTCACGTCCCCTGGCTCCTCCTGGAGTCTGGGACAAATTTTGAGCACAGGGCACTCCTGGTACCCCCAGAAGAGGCGGGCACTGAGCGTGCAGCCTGGGCTCAGCCCCAAGTCCTCTGTGCCCCCGACTGTCCCAGCTGTCACTGCGAATGGTCTCAGGGGCTTCCATCCTGGGCGCCACCTGCCACCGAAGCCAGTCTACTCGCCAGCCCCCTCTCAGAGCACCTGCCCCCCTCAGGGCCTCAAGGGTCACAGCCCCAGGCTGCTCCCTGCAAATGTGGTTGGCCTCTGAAGAGATATAGTGAGCCCTCTGTCCCCTACCCCTGCCAGGCTCCTGCTCTACCCTCCTCACTCTGTCGCCCCCCCCATCTGCTCTAATCCTGGTCCCATCTGTCACCCCATGGGGCCAAGTGGGGACCTGGCTGGCCCCTCAAGGGTGCCCCACCCTCTCTGCACATGTCACACTCATCCCTTCCCCACCTCTGGGCCACATACACACCATTCCCACCACCTGGACCTCCACCATCAGAGCTCAGCTTCAAGTGCCACCTCCTCCAGGAAGCCCCCCCGACCACCTCTGCTCCATCACGCTTCTCTTGATTCCACACAGCTATTCTGCTTATTGAACACTATCTGTGTTCTAAAGGCTGCAGTGAGCCATGACAGAACCACTGAACTCCAACCTGGGCGACGGAGTGAGACCTTGTCTCCAAAAAAAGAAAAAAAGAGAGAAAGAATAGAAAAAAAGAAGGAAAGACTGAAAGAAAGAGAAGTAAACTCAGGTCGGGCATGGTGGTTCACGCCTGGAATCCCAGCACTTTGAGAGGCCGAGGTGGGCGGATCACCCAAGGTCAGAAGTTCAAGACCAGAGTGGCTAACATGGTGAAACCCTGTCTCTACTAAAAATACAAAAATTGGCCGGGCACGGTGGCTCAAGCCTGTAATCCCAGCACTTTGGGAGGCCGAGACGGGTGGATCACAAGGTCAGGAGATCGAGACCATCCTGGCTAACCCAGTGAAACCCCGTCTCTACTAAAAAATACAAAAAACTAGCCAGGCGAGGTGGCGGGCGCCTGTAGTCCCAGCTACTCGGGAGGCTGAGGCAGGAGAATGGCGTAAACTCGGGAGGAGGAGCTTGCAGTGAGCTGAGATCCGGCCACTGCACTCCAGCCTGGGCGACAGAGCGAGACTCCGTCTCAAAAAAACAAAACAAAACAAAACAAAACAAAAATTAGCTGGGCATGGTGGCAGGTGCCTGTAATCCCAGCTATTCAGAAGGCTGAGGCAGGAGTATCACTTGAACCTGGGAGAGGGAGGTTGCAGTGAACCAAGATCACACCACTGCACTCCAGCCTGGGCGACAGAGCCAGACTCCATCAAATAAATAAAATAAAATAAAAATAAATTAAAAATAAGATAAAGTGGATAAATAAACAGAGGCTGTCCCTGTGCCCAGTAGGGCACCAGGCCACTTTGCACACATGAACTCAATCACCATCAACCCAGGAGGCAGATCCCAGCCCTCATCCCTATCTTCCAGATGAGGAAGCTGAGGCACAGGGAGATAAAGAAACACGCCCAGGTCACAAGACTAACATGGACGCGTCATGGCTGGGATCAGCGTCCAAGTCGGCCCTGCTGACTGCCAACATACACGGCCCCATGTAGGGAGTGCCACACGGCCCTGTCTAGCCACGTCACTGCTGTCCCCTATCTGCAGGCCGCCCAGAGGCCCAGCCCCACCCCAGGGCCCATGGTGGGGTGAGGGTGTCGTGCAGCAAAAGCCCCCCAGTCTGCAGCGCTAACGACCCCCATCACAGGTCACACGCCCCACACTGCAGCCATTAGGAGCCCGAGGATCACGCAGAGGCCCCGTTCCCATGGCAACCCCTTCCTGGCCTCTCTCTGAACAGCTCCAGATCGGGTTGCTCTCCAGGGGTCCGGGGAAGTGGATGGTGGGGGGGCCGTGAAGGGATAGAGGCCCTTCATGGCTTGTCACCAACACCATGGCGTACACCTGGCTCTGCACCCCCAGCCACCCCCTGTGATGCTGGAGGTGGGGACATCCCCACAGCCCCTCCCTCCCAGACCTGGTCCCACCCTAGAGGTGATGGGCCAGTGAAGAGGTGGGAGAGACAAAGCTCAGCTCAGGGTTCCCCACTCAGCCTTGCCTCATCCCTGCAGGCCTCAGTCTCCCCATCTGTGAACGGGGAGAGTAACAGCCCCTCCTCTGCACAGGTCCACGTCCTCACAGGAGGCCTCATGGAGCTGTCTGTTCATACAGGCTGCTGGCTCAATGGCAATGATTGCTTTCTTTTCTGGGGGGCGGTTGGGGGACAGGATCTTACTCTGTCACCCAGGTTGGAGCGCAGTGGTGCAATCTCACTGCAGCCTCGACCTGCTGGGCTCAAGTGATCCTCCCCTGCCTCAGCCTCCCTGTAGCTGGGACTACAGGTGCCACGCCACTATGCTCGGATCGTTTATTTTTATTTTATTATTATTATTATTTTTTTGAGGTGGAGTCTCACTCTGTCACCCAGGCTGGAGTGCAGTGGCATGATCTCAGCTCACTGCAACCTCCACCTCCCGGATTCAAGCGATTCTCTGCCTCAGCCTCCCAAGTAGCTGTGATTACAGGCGCCCGCCACCACGCCCTGCTAATTTTTTTGGTATTTTTAGTAGCGATGGGGTTTCACCCTCTTGGCCAGGCTGGTCTTGAACTCCTGACCTTGTGATCCACGCGCCTCAGCCTCCCAACGTGCTGGGATTATAGGCGTGAGCCACCGTGCCTGGCTTTTTTTTTTTTTTTTTTTTTTTTTTTAGAGCTGGGGTTTCACTGTGTTGCCCACGCTAGTCTCCAACTCCTGAGCTCAAGCGATCTACCCACCTTGGCCTCCCAAAGAGCTGGAATTACAGGCATGAGTCGCTGCATCTAGCAAGGATGACTCTTAGGGTTCCTGGGTTCTCGGGCATGGGGGCTCTGACTGCGTGGGGCTCACAAATGTAGGTAATGCCTGTCCTTCATCCATCTCAAGGTCCAAGACAGCCTGAGGCCAGACCTAGATCCTATGTGAGGACAGGAGGACCCAGGGCTCCCCTGCACAGGCAGGCGCACTCTAAGACCCTAATGCCTAAATATGAGCAGATGAGAGAGAGGCCCACTATGTGCCCGTCAGCCTACCTGGCATCAAGCAGATGAGCTGCCCCCAGAGCCGAGAGGGCTCAAGGCTCTTGTTCGAGGTTACGTAGCTACAAAGGGCAGAGCCTGGACTTAAAACCATTGACAGAGGCAGAGGGCTTGCTCCAAAAAGCAAGAGACTGGGGCGAGACCCCAGGAGACCAGGGTGACAACCTGACTGTCCTCAGCTGGGAGAACTGCCCAGGCACAGGCACCCCAGTGCGTCTCTCTCCTCCCTCCTTTCAAAGCTGCTCAGCATTCAGACTGGGCTGCCCAGAGAGAAATGACCACTTCTTATGGGATTTTTTTTTTTAAGGACAGAAAGAATCCAGCCACGTACTTTTTTATCCTTTTAGAGACGGGGTCTCACTCTGTTGCCCAGACTGGAGTGCAGTAGTACAAGCATAGTTCAGTGCAGCCCTGACCTCCCGGGCTCAAACTATCCTCCGACTTCAGCCTCCTGAGTAGCTGGGACTTACAGACACACCAGCATACCCAGATGATTTTTTTATTTTTTATTTTTTCATTTTTTGAGGTGGAGTTTCGCTCTGTTGCCCAGGCTGGAGTGCAATGGCACGATCTCAGCTCACTGCAACTTCCTCCTCCCGGGTTCAAGCGATTCTCCTGCCTCAGCCTCTCAGATAGCTGGGATTACAGGTATGTGCCACCATGCTCGGCTAATTTTGTATTTTTAGTTAGTAGAGATGCGGTTTTACCACGTTAGCCAGGCTGATCTCAAACTCCTGACCTCGGGTGATCCACCTGCCTCGGTCTACCAAAGTGCTGGGATTGCAGGTTTGAGCCACCACGCCCAGACTATTTTTATTTTATTTTTTGTAGAGACAAGGTCTTGCTAGGTTGCCCAGGCTGGCCTTAAACTCCTAAGCTCAAGTGATCCTCCTACTTTGGCCTTCCGAAGTGCTGGGATTACAGGCGTGAGCCACCATGCCCGGCCCCCAACCAGTCACCTACTTTCAAACATCAGCACCAACAGAGAAGGGCGGCTTCAGATAAATCCCCAAACATCTCATCCCAAACTTCTGGCACACCCTCCCTCCCTCTCTCACATTCACATTGTCCCCCTCCCCTCCACACACACACATTCACGGCCTCTTGGACACAGACAGGTACTCTGGGATCTCAGATGGACTCCACTGACCGTGAGCCCCCAACAAAGGTGCCACCCCATGCGACAGGAGGATCCTTCCAGAGAAAGGCTCAAAGAGATCTCCTGCCTCCCAGGGCCCCCCAGCCCCAAAGCTCTGGGCAGGAGACTTTTCTATCACCAAGCTGGCCACCTCCAATCCAAGGGCTATTGGCCGCTTCCTCCTTCTGTCCCAGAATAAGGCCGATTCTCGTGCAAAGCCCCAGGGTCAGAGTGTAGCGGGGTTTCCCTGGCTCCCCGGAGCTCCACACAGGACCGTGTGCTCATTCAGTCAGTCAGCAAACACTCACTGAGCATCGCTCACTGAGCCAGTCCTGCTGGATGAAGAGAATTCCAAGACAAGCCTGACAGAGCCCCACCTCCCAACTCAAAATCCAAAGACTCCAGGGCCATCCCCAGAAGGCAGGAGCATCTGGAGCTCGGCCAAAGCAGCCCCCATCCAAGGTGGCTCCACGGGGAGGTGAAGGCACAGAGGATGAGGAGATGTGGCCGTGCAGGAAGTGGGAAGGGCGCTGCAGGCAGGAGGTCCAGCATCACATACCCAGGACCGGCTGGGGCACGCGTCAAGGTGGTGGGAAAGTGACACAGCTGGCCGGGCGCAGTGGCTCACGCCTGTAATCCCAGCACTTCGGAAGGCCAAGGCGGGCAGATCTCTTGAGGTTAGGAGTTCGAGACCAGCCTGACCAACATAGTGAAACCCCATCTCTACCTAAAAAATACAAAATTAGCTGGGCGTGGTGGCAGGTGCCTGTGACCCCAGCTACTCATGAGGCTGAGGCAGGAGAATCACTTGCACCCGAGAGGCAGAGGTTGCAGTGAGCCAAGATCGTGCCACTGCATTCCAGCCTGGGCAACAGAGCAAAACTCTGTTTCAAAAAAATAAAAAAGCCGGATGCGGTGGCTCATGCCTGTAATCCCAGCACTTTGGGAGGCCAAGGCGGGCGGATTACTTGAGGTCAGGAGTTTGAGACTGGCCTGGCCAACATGGTGAAACCCTGTCTCTACTAAAAAATACAAAAATTAGCCAAGTGTGGTGGCACGTGCCTGTAGTCCCAGCTACTTGGGAGGCTGAGGCAGAAGAACCGCTTGAACCCGGGAGGCGGAGGTTGCAGTGAGCTGAGATCGTGCCACTGCACTCCAGCCTGGGTAACAGAGCAAGACTCCGTCTCAAAAAAAAAAAAAGTAACACAAGTAGGAGATTCAGCCAGAGAGGCCCAGACTCCCATCCTCAGAGTAGCGGGTCGGGGTGGACTCTGGGAGGGGAACACAGAGTGGCATCTACAGGGTCCTCTGCAGCCATGGTGTACACGAACATTGGGGAGGCAGGGCTGGTGTGACGAGGGTGGCCTGTGCCCTCCTGGGCTGTCTGGGAAAACAAGGTTGAGACAGTGGAAGTAGGAGGTGGTGGTGACAGGACCCAGCCATGCCACTTGCCATGGACCAAGGTCCAAGCCCAGGTAGGCCTGGAAGGCCAGGCTGGGGAAGGACGGAGCCCCAGAAGATAGGCACCCATGGTGCCTATGCAGCCTGCAGTAGTAGAGTCTGGGACACGAAGGGAAAGGAGTCCTGTGGGTGCCACAAACAAGGACCCAGACACTGGGACAGGTGTGAGCTCCCAGCAAGTGAGCATGGGACGTGGGCTGGGCTCAGGGGGCTGGGGGCAGAGGCTGACTGTCAAGAAGTCCCACGAGCTAGAAGCAGCCGAACATCACTTCCCTGGCCCTTACTCCAGCCTGCAACCTCACACCACGCAGGCTAAACACAGTCTCAGGCGGGGGTCTTGGCTCAACAGTGGGCCACCTTCCGGACAGACCAAGTCAGGAGTTCCAACAAACACACCTCAGATGTGAACTCCCCCCAAAATCCCAGGAGGAATCCCAACAGCAAACTAGACAAGAAGGGACACAGGAAATTTGACTGCCAGCCAAGCTCTGCAGAAACGCTCAAAACTTACAGAAATGCACTATCCTCCCCTACTGAAATTATCAACCTTCTTATTCTTTTAATTTTAGTTTTATTTTTTCCTGAGATAGGGTTTCATTCTGTCACCCAGGCCTGCCTGGCAGCAACAGTTTAAAAAAATAAAAACTCAAGTTGTGGTCGGGCACAGTGGTGGTGGCCACCCCTGTAAGTAAGCCCAGCAATTTGGGAGGCCAGAGCAGGAACACTTGAGGCCAGGAGTTCGAGACCAGCCTGGGCAACACAAGAGGACCCTGTCTCTACAAAAAAATGAAAAAATTGGCTGGGCCCGGTGGCTCGCGCCTGTAATCCCAGCACTTTGGGAGGCCAAGGCAGGCAGATCACCTGAGGTCAGGAGTCTGAGACCAGCCTGGCCAATATGGCAAAACCCCATCTCTACTTAAAATACAAAAATTAGCCAGGCGTGGTGATGCACGCCTGTAATCCCAGCTACTGGGGAGATTGAGGCAGAATTGCTTGAACCCAGGAGGTGGAGATTGCAGTGAGCCAAGATGGCACCACAGTACTCCAGTGTGGGCAACAGTGCAAGACTCTGTCTCCAAAAACAAAAAGAAAAAGAAAAAATTAGTCAGGTGTGGTGGCACATACCTGCGGTCCCAGATACTTGGGAGGCTGAGGCGGGAGGATCACTTGAACCCAGGAGGTCAAGGCTACACTAAGCTATGATTGCACCACTGCACCACAGCCTGTGTGACAGAGCAAGACCCTATCTCTAAGACAAAATAATAATTTATAAACTAAAAAATAAAACAGGCCGGGCGCAGTGGCTCATGCCTGTAATCCCAGCACTTTGGAAGGCCAAGATGGGTGGGTCACCTGAGGTCAGGAGTTTGAGACCAGCCTGACCAACTTGGAGAAACCGTCTCTACTAAAAATACAAAATGAGCCGAGCATGGTGGCGCATGCCTGTAATCCTAGCTACTCGGGAGGCTGAGCCAGGAGAATCACTTGAACTTGGGAGGCGGAGGTTGCCATGAGCTGAGATCCTGCCACTGGATTCCAGCCTGGGCAACAAGAGCGAAACTCTGTTTCAAAAATAAATACATAAATAAAACAATTCTGAAGAATCCAAAATATAACAGAGACTCATAAACCGCTTACAGGCACGTAAACTCTCTACCTAAAAAGTCACTCAGGTACGAAGTATCAAGACCGTGAGGATGTCGGAACCCCAGTTTCTGTCTGTTCCTCAAACACTCATTCACTCATCCATCAAACACCTACTACGTGCCAGAGCCCAGGATGGCTAGGTACTGAGGCCACTGGAATCAGTAAGGCGCAGTTAGGTCCCTTGATGACTTAAAATTGAACGTTTGATATTTGTCTATTCCCAAGACCATCTATTCTCAGAAAATGACTAAAAATATCATGAAGGTGCAATGCACACGGACCGAAAGCAACGTTCGGAACAGAAAACATCGGAGAAGGAACAAATAAAATGCCTACCAAGGAAATGGAGAACGGAACCACGGTACATGCTCTCAGCACAACATTTAAGGCCATTAAAAAAATTGTACTTATAAAGACTTAGCAATAACGAAGGGAAAGGACCCACACGGTAACATACGGGAAAAGACACAGAGGCCCAAGATCCTACATGCACCAGGGGCTCTGCAGGTAGAAGCACATTGCACCATAAAATGAATTCAGAAGAAGACACAGAAAGACTCAGGGTATTGGGAAAATATAATGGCCCTTTTCCTTTGTTCTCTTTTTCTGTATTTTACACATTTTTCTTCTTTTTTTTTTTTTAATTTTTTTATTTTTTGAGACGGAGGCTCGCTCTGTCGCCCAGGCTGGAGTGCAGTGGCCGGATCTCAGCTCACTGCAAGCTCCGCCTCCCGGGTTCCCGCCATTCTCCTGCCTCAGCCTCCCGAGTAGCTGGGACTACAGGCGCCCGCCACCTCGCCCGGCTAGTTTTTTGTATTTTTTTTAGTGGAGACGGGGTTTCACCATGTTAGCCCATGTTGGGATGGTCTCGATCTCCTGACCTCGTGATCCGCCCGTCTCGGCCTCCCAAAGTGCTGGGATTACAGGCTTGAGCCACCGCGCCCGGCCGTATTTTACACATTTTTCTATGTGCACAAAGGAAAAACCAATAAACTTCTAAAAGCGGCCACAGCCCACAAGTGAGAGAAAGGACAAATGGTGCTTGGAAGGCAGGGAGATGTGAAGGTGTGCCAGGGAAGGTGGAAAGGGAGATGGAGAAATGGAATGTCGGGGTGGCACAAAACAAGGAAAGGAAGGGGCTGGGGTAGAGACCCAGGACCTACCTTTGACATTACTCAGCGACAGAGAGCGGTCCTGGTCTGCCAGCCCAGGCCCCAGCCGGCCACTGCCACCACTGTCCTTCTGCCGGGCCACAGCCACTGCAATGCCCACGGGCGGGTGTCGCACTTCTGCCTCACCCTGGGCACCAGAGCCCTCGCGCCCAAAAGCCTTGGCGCTCTCGGGCCTCTCCGGGTCTCGCTTCAGCTGCCGGCTGCCACCCGCTGCAGGGCCTCCAGAGTGTGGGAGTCGGCCCTGGGCTCGGGGGGCACCAGCAGAGGTGGGCGCAGGCTCGGGTTTCATGGTGCCCAAACCTCCAAAAGGGCTCTTCTTGCCACAGCCACCAGGGCGCACGGCCACAGCCTCCCGGGCGAAACTGCCACTGTACTTTATAAGGCTCTGCATGGCAGAGGCCTCTCCAGGCCCGTGGGCTGTAGAGTGCATGTCGGCGATAGGCCGGCTGCAGGTGGCCGCTGAGCGGGGCAGCACAGCCCCAGGGTCCAGGTAGGCCTTCTTCGAGGAGGAGGCAGCGACCACGGCGGCCTCCTCTTCGGCGCGGCTGTGGTGGTGCTGCGCAGCCAGCACGGCCATCTGCGTGGTGGCGAAGTTGCCCAGCTCGAAGGGTTTCCATTTGTGCTCAGGGCCGGTGGGCGGGGGGCGCCCGGGCTCCAGGCCGAAGAGCTTGGCGGCCTGTTGGGCTGCAGGACCGGCTGGGCCGCGGGGCGCACGCTCGCAGGGCCTCGGGTCCGCCTCGGGCTTGAGCAGCTCCTTGGCAGGCAGGTAGGCGCGGGGGTCCGGGGAGGCGCGTGCAGCCCGCACCGTGGGGGCATCTGCAGGCGACGGCCGCTTGAGCGAGCGGATGACCGAGTTCTTCTCGCGCAGGCCCTCGGGCCGGTCCAGAGGCCGCGGGGAGCCGGGGGGCGCCTGCAGGACCCCTGGTCTACCAGCCTCACGCTCGCGGGCCCGGGCATCACGCGCCTGGGATGCGATCTGGATGGGCCCGGGGCGCTCGTCGAAGACCTCTACAGAAGGCACGAAGGTGGGCGCCACCACGCGGTGCTCACGGCCCTGCTCGCGGAAGACGGTGTAGACACCGGCGGGGGTGGCCGCGGGGGGTGCGGGAGGCCCCTTGGGGGGCGCAGGCGGCAGGGGCAGCGGTGAGGGGCAGGGGCGCGGCCCCGGTAGCAGCGTCTCCGTGCGCCGCAGCAGCCGCGCGCCCTCATCCTGCCGGGCGGCCTCCTTAGCACCCCCGCGCCCCGCTTCGGCCACCAGCGCGGGCAGCCCCGCGTCCCCGGCGCCGCCGTTGCACATGGTTAGTACCGACGGCTGCAGTGCCGCGTTCTTGGTCTTGGACTCAGTCAGGAAGGGCGACAGGCGCTCAGCCAGGCGCGGGGGCCCCCGGTCCTGGCGGCCCTCCGCACGCGCCTCCTGGGTCAGGTCCACCACGCCGCGTGGCCCCGAAGCCTCCTCGCCCCGGGCGCGCGGGTCCTTCTTGCCAAACAGCAGAGGCGGCTCCCCGCCGCGGCCCGCCCGATCCTTGGCTGGACCGTCCCGCGACGACGAGCCTTTTGCAGGGGGGCCCGAGGAGTGGCCGCCGCCAGGGGTCCGGGCCGAGGGCGCGTGAGAGTGCAGGGCGCCCGGAGCCCCCGCGGTGGGCAGGTAGAAGCCGTCTGCAGAGAAGAGAGCAGCAGGCAGTGAGCGAGCGCCACCTCCCACCCCTGCCTGGGCGGAGGAGGACACCTGAGAGGGAGCTGGGCCAACCCATGCCTCCCCCAGTGTTTTTTTTGTTTGTTTGTTTTTTTGTTTTTTTTTTTTTTTTGAGACAGTCTCGCTCTTGTCGCCCAGGCTACAGTGCAATGGCGCAATCTTGGCTCACTGCCTCCTGGATTCAAGCGATTCTCCTGCCTCAGCCTCCCGAGTGGCTGGGATTACAGGCGCACCCCACCATGCACGGCTTATTATTGTATTTTTAATACAGGCGGGGTTTCACCATGTTCCTCAGGCTGGTCTTGAACTCTTGACCTCAGGTGATCCACCTGTCTCAGCCTCCTAAAGTGCTGGGATTACAGGCGTGAGCCGCACTCGGCCCAGTGCTTTCTCTTGGAAATTAAACTAGTTTGGTGCGGGGAGCCCCGAGGTTTCACAGCAAGGCAAGGCATCTCCCCAGGGCAAGAAGAGAAGAAATGGGCAACCCAGCTAGAGAGTGCAGGCTCTGGAAATATCTAGAACCAAGTTTAAATCTACCCTTCCCGTGCCTCAGTTTCCTCATCTGTAAAAGGAAAGACCAGGGGTTGTTTTCAGAGCTTCCCAGAAGGCCTAGCAGGGCCCCTAAGAGGAGAGTGTGACCAGAAGGCACCCAGGGCTGTGGGTGGGCCCAAGGAGTCTGTGGGGGTCTTAGGGACTCAGGTCTCAAAAGAGCATCTGAGGCTCACATCTGTAATCCCAGCACTCTGGGAAGCCGAGGTAGGAGGATTGCTTGAGGCCAGGAGTTTGAAACCATCCTGGGCAACACAGCAAGACTCCACCTCTACAAAAAGTTAAAAAGTCAGCTGGGTGTGGTGGGGTACGTCAGCCTGGGCAACATAGTGAGACCCTGTCTCAAAAAAAAAAAAAAAAGCAAGCATCCTGGACAGAGCTGGTGGCTAGCTGGATGCTGCCAAAGGCCCCAGAAGCCTGTCAGAAGGCCCCTGTGCCACCCCCCACCCCGGACTCCACAGTCTTACCTCCTCCTGGCCCCTGACCTTTCTGGGTATCGAAAATGCTGGGCTGACCCAGCTGGCTGAGGAGGGGGCTCCCACTGCTGGGGGGCTCCAGGTGGCTCAGGTGGAGGTAGGATGGGTACAGCCCGCTGGGCAGGTGGGAGAAGCCTGTAACAGAGAAAAGAGAAAAGCTGGGCCGGGCCAATTTGTGCTGCCCACCAGGAGCTTCCTTCCAGCTCCTGGAAATAAACTATTTCGGCAGGTGACCGCTGGTGTAGGGAGCTTCGAGGTTTAACAGCAGCTCCTCAGGGCATTCCCCTGCTCCCCAACCCTGGGTCTCTCTCCAGGCCCAGGAAGCCCTCATGGGAGGATGGGGTCTCCAGTCCCCACAGGAAGAGGATCAGAATGGATCCAACTAGCAGGGCCCGATAACAGTCTACCAAACATGACCAAGAGCTTTGCCACTGTCATCCTCATTTAAACCTCAGAAACGACCTACGAGGAAGAGACTTAATGTCCTTACTTTAAAGATGAGAAAATTCAGAGAAGGCCACTTGCCCAAGGAGATACAGCAGAGCTGCCTGGCTTTGGACCGAGGCCATCAAACCCTGGAGCCAGGACTCTTAACCTCAGCCTAACACGGGCCCTTTCTCTGTTGTGTGACCCCAAGCTGGTCACTTGCCTTCTCTGAACCTCAGAGGACCCAGCATCTTCAGCTGCTGGGTCTCTCAGGCAGAAGCTGCCAGGAAGGAATTCCCCCCACCAAAGATCCTCCCCGCCTCCCCAAAGGCCCCCCACCAGCAATGCCCAGCATCAGGACCTGCTGACTTCAACTATTCACAATTTTTTGTTTGTTTTGTTTTTTTGGAGACAGAGTCTTACTCTGTGGCCCAGGCTGGAGTGCAGTGGCAGGATCTCGGTTCACGGCAGCCTCCGCCTCCTGAGTTCAAGAGGTCCTCCTGCCACAGCCTCCCGAGGAGCTGGGATTACAGGCGCCTGCTACCACACCCGGTTCATCTTTGTATTCTTAGTAGAGAAGGAGTTTCACCATGTTGGTGGGGCTGGTCTGGAACTCCTGGCCTCAAGTGATCCGCCCACCTCAGCCTCCCAAAGTGCTGGGATTACAGGTGTGGTGGTGCACGCCTGTAATCCCAGCTACTCAGGAGGTTGAGGCAGGAAAATCGCTTGAACCCGGGAGGCAGAGGTTGCAATGAGCCGAGATCGTGCCACTGTACTCCAGCCTGGGCGACAGAGCAAGACTCCATCTCAAAAAATAAAAAAAAAATTTAAAAATACAACCAATAAAAAACAAACAGGCCGGGTGTGGTGGCTCAAGCCTGTAATCCCAGCACTTTGGGAGGCCGAGACGGGTGGATCACGAGGTCAGGAGATCGAGACCATCCTGGCTAACATGGTGAAACCCCGTCTCTACTAAAAAAAAAAATACAAAAAACTAGCCGGGCGAGGTGGCGGGCGCCTGTAGTCCCAGCTGCTCCGGAGGCTGAGGCAGGAGAATGGCGTGAACCCGGGAGGCGGAGCTTGCAGTGAGCTGAGATCGGGCCACTGCACTCCAGCCTGGGCGACAGAGCGAGACTCTGTCTCAAAAAACAAACAAACAAACAAACAAACAAACAAACAAACAAACAAACAGCACTCCCACACAGGCACCAGGTCTCTGCTCTCCCGTCTGTAAAATGGACCTAATGGGCTTAATAGGCCAGGCGCAGTGGCTCATGCCTATAATCCCAGCACTTTGGGAGGTCAAGGTGGGGGGATCGCTTGGGCCTAGCAGTTCAAGACCAGCCTGGGACACATGGTGAAACCCCGACTCCACCAAAACAAAATCTAGTGGTTAACTGGGCGTGACGGTATGCACCTATAGTTCCAGCTACTCAGGAGGCTCAGGTGGGAGAATGGCTTGAGCCTGGGAGGCAGAGGTTTCAGTGAGCCGAGATTGCACCACAGCACTCCAGCCTGGGCGACAGAGCAAGACCCTGTCTGTAAAAATAAGGGCCTAACAGTCCCTCCCCCAGGCAGGGCTGGCTCTGAGGCTGAAGTGAGCTGAGTGTGCACTGGGCTGTGGTAAGCACGCTGTGTGTTTGCGGTCATTACTAGGATTTGTTGGCCAAAGAGAAAAGGAAGTCTCAGGGAGACAGAGGTAACGAGCTGCTGGCAGACAGGCCCGAGAGGCAGGCTCTTCTCGCCCAGGCACCTGCCTTGGCTGGTTAAAGTGGCAGGCTCAGGTGGGACCCCAGCCTAGAAGGCCCCCTCTGTGCAGGCCAGACACCCTCGTGCCTGGATTCAGATGCCTTCCCCAGAGTGTCCAGGAGGAGCAGACTCGCTGACCTCATCTGTACAACGGGCAACGTACTGTAAGGACTGGATAGGGTCCTGTGGCTGGGGATGCCTCTGGCTGAACCTGTCTCCTCCTGGGCTGAACGCAGTAGCCACAGGATTCGGGATGACGGTGAGCACTCGGTCAGACCTGACTCCACCGGAGGAAGGGGAGGGACAGTAGCTGGGGAGGGCCGGAAGAGCCCTAAGCCTGCAGCAGGAGCTCCAGGGCTGTAACCTTCCAGGAACCATGAGCACCTACAGGACACCTGGGAGGAGGGAGGAGGAAGGAGGAAGGAGGTACCTAGCGCCCAACATCCAGAACCTGTCAAAGGAGGAGAGGAGGAGCTCAGAGGTCCTCAGGCCCATTCCTTTACAGGCAGAGAATGAAAGTGAGGCTCTACAGAAATCCAGAATCTGCTCATGGCCTGGGGGAAGCCAGGCCTGCAGAGCCCCTACATTGAGGGGCATGGCTGCAGAAATGCAAAAGAAGAGGCCCCAACAGCCCCAGGTCCCCAGGCTCCAGGAAATTTTTTTTGTAGAGATGGGGTCTCGCTATGTTGCCCAGGCTGGTCTCGAACACCTGCCCTCAAGTGATCTTCCCACCTCAACCTCCCAAAGTGTTGGGATTACAGCTGTGAACCACCACGCCCGGCCTGCTCCTCTAATTATTAATGAGCCTACTGTGCACCAAGGATACAGTGCTGAGTAGATCAAACCAGGCCCTGCACTCAGGGCTCACTCCGGTGGGAAAGCAGGGGTTCATGAAGGATCAGATAATCTGTCGTCACAAGAGAGTGATGGAAGGGGGTGGGGAAGAGGGGGTCTCTGAGCTGAGCTGGAGGAGAAATGGAAGGTGGTCTGTGGCATGGGGTGTCAGGCTGGAAGGAGAGAGAACAGCTCGTACAAAGGCCCTGTGATTGTGACAACAGGAAGCCCTGAGCGTTTGAGAAATGACAGGGAGGCCAGGTGACCTGGGGCCCACCAGCCCCAGCTCAGTGATGACAATAGAGGGGCATATGAAGTGGCCAGAGTGGCTGGGACGTCAGCCCAGCAGCCCTCAGCCCCGACCCTGGCATGCTCCTTACCTTCATGGGCGTGGGCGGCCCACAGCTGCACCATGGGCAGGTTGCTAGGGGTTGGGGAGCGGAAGGAGAGGTCAGAGGGCAGTGGCACCGGGCTCCCATGGGATGAGGCCGAGGGCCCCATCCCGCTGGCCACAAAACTGCCCAAGAAGGCCTCGCCTGCAGAGAGAAGTTGGGAGGACCGTCAGGCAGCCAGTCAGGCCAGCGCCGCCGCCCCAGCCCACCACCCCGAGACCCCCGCCTCTCCCCAACTGTGTGGAACTGATAATGGCCAACTGACCAAGAGGGTTCCCCTGCTCCGGCCCCACCCCTGGGCCGCAGGATGGGCCTGGGTCAACCCAACCAGACCCAGGGCTTGAGAAAGCACAAGATGGCAGGAAGCCCCCAACAGCAGACCCTCAGCCCTCGGCACCCCACACCCTCAGAGGAGGGCCTTCTACCCCTGCCGCCCAACCAGCCCAGATCCGGCTTGGCACCGTTCTCCCCATCTGCAGGGGGAATCCTGAAGTCGGTGGGGCACTGGGACTTCCAGAGGCCACAGGGCAAGGCGGTGGGGGACTCACAGGCGGGTGGCTCATATGCTGAGCTCTGCAGGCCGAGAGGACACCCACCCTCCAGCCGGAGAATGACCTCCCACGGCAGCCCTAGCCAGCCCCGTGTGCCCACTTAACAAAGAAAGTGAGGCTCAGAGATGGGAAGTGCCAGGTCACACAGCCAGAAAGCAGGGACTTGGCACCACCGAGCCACAGTGGCTTAGGGGATGAATCTGTGAATGCATGGAGTGGCAGACATGGGGGTCACTAAGGGAGCCCCATCAAGGGCAACCCCTGCAGACAGCAGGCCCCACACACCTGGGGTTACTGCCTATAGGGGCCACAGGCTGACTGCTGCTCAGAAAGATGATGGAAATCAGCTGGGGCCTGGGTGGAAGCCACAGCCAGCCCCGCCACACCCCACATGGGCAGGCCCACATCGGACAGGGTGCCTCCCAGCTGCCACCCAGGGCACTGTCCCACAAGCCCCAAACGCCACCCCTTCTAAGGGAAGACCCTGGCAGGCCTCTGGGTAACAGGTCAGAGAGAAGCATGCAGGCCCTGGGGCAAGGGGCTTCCCTTACCAGGTCTCAGTTTGCGTATCAACAAAATGGGGATAAAAATGCCTCCCTCTGGGAATGACAAGGAAGGAAGCATATGTTTAATCACAGTAACAACATAATGAGGCCGGGCGCGGTGGCTCACGCCTCTAATCCCAGCACTCTGGGAGGCTGAGGCAGGCGAATCACGAGGTCATGAGTTAGAGACCAGCCTCGCCAACATGGTGAAACCCTGTCCCTACTAAAAAGACAAATACAAAACATTAGCTGGGCATGGTGGCGGGCACCTGTAGTCCCAGCTACTTGGGAGGCTGAGGCAGAAGAATCCCTTGTACCCAGGAGGCAGAGGTTGCAGTGAGCCGAGATCGCGCCACTGCACTCCAGCCTGGGTGACAGAGTGAGACTCCGTCTCAAAAAAACAAAAACAAAAACAAAAAATTAGCTGGACGTGGTGGCAGGCACCTGTAATTTCAGCTACTCGGGAGGCCGAGGCGGGAGAATCACTTGAACCCAGGAGGCGGAGGTTAGTCAGCTGAGATCATGCCATTGCACTCCAGCCTGGGCGACAGAGTGAGACTCCGTCTCAAAAAAAAAAAATATATATATATATATATAACGATAAATAATGACAACAGGCCAGGCAAGGTGGCTCTCGCCTGTCGTCTCTGGAGGCTGAGGCGAGAGGATGGCTTGAGCCCAAGAGTTGGAGACTGCGGTGGGCTGTGAGTGAGGTTTTCACACTGCACTCCAATCCGGACCACAGAATAAAACCTGGACTCAAAATATAAATAACAACAACCATAACCAGCCGTGGCACCGATTCACTAAAACTTGGCATGCACCAGGCACCGTGCAGGTGATTTCAAACCCTCCCGGCAACGCCCTCAGGTAGGTGGCAGCAAAGCCAGCCCCCAGCGGAGGGATTCCGTGTGTACCCTAGAGCCACCTCCTTTAAGTCCCTGTGTCGTGGACACTGTTTACAGGTGTCACGGATAAGTTATGTGGCTTTGCAGGAGATGCGGGCTCCCAGATGGCCCCGGTCCAGCCTGTGGGAGCTCACAGGCCCAAGTCCAGCCTCTGGGTCCCAAGTGCCCCCGGCTCCCCAACAAACGGCCTCAGTGACCGCCCAAGTCCTTCTGATCAAGGCCCAGCCTGTGGACAGTGTGAGGCCGGTAGCAACCCCTGGCGTGCCGGGCCCGGGTCTTCCCGGAGTCGGGTTGCTTGGGAATGCAGCCCAAAGCGTGTGATAAACTCTATCTGAGGCTAAATACCAGCACGAGACCCATAGTCAACAAGTACCGTCAGAGATCCCAGAATGTCCAACCCAGCTTCTTTGGGGTACATGTGGGGAAACTGAGGCAGAGAAGGGCAGGGCCTCCACCTTGGGCCCCAGAGACAGGAGTGGGCAGAGCAGCAGGGGGTGCCCTCTGACCACATGCCCTGTCACCACCGCCCCATGTCCGGACCCCAACAGTCCAGTCCAGCCAGGCCCAGCCCCCTCACCGGACTCCAGCGCTAAGCCCTTGGGCCCCAGGGCCTCGGTGGCCAGTCAGTCCATCCATGCGGCCCAAGCCGGGGCAGCAGGGCCTCTGAGCCCTGCCGAGCCCCGGGCTTCCGCCTTGCTGTGGCAGGCGGATGGGTAGAAGGCTCCGGAAGCCAGCAGCCAGGGTTTGCGCAAGAGCTTACATCAGCCGCCAGCTCTTCCTGCCCCAGGCTGCACGGAAGCCTAGCGGCCCAGGCCGGCCCCTGACCGGGCTTGTGAAACCCGCCCAGCAGCACCCAGGCCCGGATGCCAGCCAACGGCTCCTGCCAGCCACAGGGCTCAACGGCACCCAAAGCCCCTCCTCCCGGGCTGGGCGGGGCATCTGGGAACCCCCAGCATCCCCAGCAAGTCAGTGCCGTTCCCAGGGCCTCAGTTTGCAACTCTGTAAAATGGACACACGATCCCTACTCAGCTAGGGCAATAAGGCCAGCACTCGCCCATCACCCGCCCCCACCTCTCTCTCCAGAACAAACTTCTCCCTGGTCACGTCCCCGTGCCTGCCCGCTTTCCTGCCTGGCCCCTCAGGCACGAGCTCCCAGGCCTCCTAGAACCCTCCTCCTTCACTCCCACCTCAGGCCTCCCTGGGCCCCAGAGAAGCCCCCAACAACCACACAACCCAAGCAGGCCCCAAGTGACACTGTGACCATCCACGGCCCCTCAGAAACAGATCTGCCAGCCTCCTTGTGTATTTCATGCCTCTGTCTTCCCGAGAGTTCCCTCCCTGAAAGCGAGGACTAGCTGCCTCACTTCCTGCCACATCACAGTGGCTGGAACCTGCCACCTGTGACCTGCCACCCAGGGCATACTTGTATTGGGGATTATCCGATCGCTAAGTGTTGTTTCTTTTTTTAGAGACAGGGTCTCACTCTGTTCACCCAGGCTGCAGTGCAGTGGCTCAATCACAGCTCACTGCAGCCTCCAACTCCTGAGCTCAATCAATCCTCTAGCCTCAGCTTCCTGGGTGGGCTAGGAAGGGACCACAGGCACACATCATCAGGCCCAACTAATTTTTTTTTTTTTTTTTTTTTTTTTTGAGATGGAGTTTCACTCTTGTTGCCTAGGGTGGAGTGCAATGGCACGATCTCGGGTCACCACAACCTCCGCCTCCCAGGTTCAAGCGATTCTCCTGCCTCAGCCTCCCAAGTACCCGGGATTACAGGCATGCACCACCACGCCCGGCTAATTTTGTATTTTTAGTAGAGATGGGGTTTCTCCATGTTGGTCAGGCTGGTCTTGAACTCCCAACCTCAGGTGATCCAACCACCTCATCCTCCCAAAGTGCTGGGATTACAGGCATGAGCCACTGTGCCTGGCCACCCACCTAATTTTTTTCTTTTTATTTTTTTCAGAGATAGGGTCTTGCTATGTTGCCCAGGCTGGTCTCAAACTCCAGGCCTCAAGCAATCCTCCTGCCTTGGCCTCCCAAAGTGCTGGGATTACGGGAGCGAGCCACCACGCCCGGCCTCTTTTTTTTAAAGACAGGGTCTCTCTCTGTTCACCCACACTGTACTACAGTGGCTCAATCATGGCTCACTACAGCCTCCAATCCTGAGCTCAATCAATCCTCTAGCCTCAGCCTCCTGGGTAGCAGGGCCCACAGGCACACACCACCATGCCCAACTAATTTTTTTTTCTTTTTTGCAGAGATGGGATCTTGCTGTGTTGCCCAGGCTGATCTCAAACTCCTGGCCTCAAGCAATCCTCCTGCCTTGGCCTCACAAAGTGCTGGGATTACAGGTGTGAGCCACCGCGCCTGGCCATAAATGAGATTTCCAGTGTTCCCAGGGCCAAAGCAAAGAAATTCACATTAGGACGAGGAGAGGGTCAAGGCATCCCACAACCCACGAGAGGCTCTAAAATAAACCCTGAGGAAGCACAGGCCATCCTGCCTTGTCTCCTTGTATCTCTACACTGTACCCCAACCCCCCACAGTGCCCCCCGCCCCACCCACTGCTCACACCCACACCCAAGGACCGAGCAGTTGCCATCCCCCCGTTTCACCAAGAAGGGTACAGGCCGCAGGGTGTCAGGGCTCACTCAGAGTTAGGCCCAGAGCTCACTGGCCTCTCCAAAGACTTGGTTGGAATCCCTCATGCCAACCTGCGGTATGGGGGTCTCCCTGCCTCCCACCCTAGGCTGAGCTCAAGACCTAGCTCCCCAAATCAAGTAACTGGCTGCCACCTGCTCACCCCGGTAATTATCTCACCCGACACCTTAGAAGCTAAGACCAATGACTGTCAAAACCTAAAACACAAAGCTGGGCACAGTGGTTCACACCTGTGAACCATAAAGAATAACAATAATCATAGACCAGACACAGTGGCTCAGGTCTGCTATCCCAGCACTTTGGGAGGCCGAGGTGGGCGGATCACTTGAGGCCAGGAGTTCAGCCTGGCAGACGTGGTAAAACCCTGTCTCTATTAATAATACAAAAATTAGCTGGGCGTGGTGGCACGCACCTGTAATCCCAGCTACTCGGGAGGCTGAGGCAAGGGAATTGCTTGAACCCAGGAGGCGGAAGCTGCAGTGAGCCGAGATCGCGCCACTGAACTCCAGCCTGGGCGACAGTGCGACACTGTGTCTCAAAAAAAAAAAAAAAAATCTAAAACACACAGCCGGGCACGATGGCTCATACCTATAATCCCAGCACTTTGGGAGGCCAAGGCAGGCGGATCACTTGAGGTCAGGAGTTCGAGACCAGCCTGGCCAATATGGTGAAACCCCCCCATCTCTATTATAAATACAAAAATTAGCTGGCGTGGTAGCAGGCGCCTGTAGACCCAGCTACCTGGGGAGCTGAGGTGGTGCGATCATGACTCACTGCAGCCTCAATCTCCCAGGCTCAAGCAATTGCCCCACCTTTGCCTCCTGAGTAGCTGGGACTACAGGCATGCACCACCATGTACAGCTACTTTTAATTTTTTTTCATAGAGTCAAGATCTCATTATGTTGCCCAGTCTGGGGTCTAGAACTCCTGGACTCAAGCGATCCTCCCACCTTGGCCTCCCGAAGTGCTGGGATGACAGACCTGAGCCACTGTGTCTGGTCTATGATTATTGTTATTCTTTATGGTTATAAACTCTGGAGCTCAGAGAAGCTAAGCACCTACTACGACGTCAGAGTCCGTGACTGCTTCTAGCAAAATGCCATTTATCCTTGCTTAAAATAAAAATTCAGGGCTGGGAGTGGTGGCTCATGCCTGTAATCACAGCACTTTGGGAGGCAGAGGCGGGCGGATCACCTGAGGTCAGGGGTTCTAGACCAGCCTGACCAACATGGTGAAACCCCATCTCTACTTAAAATACAAAAATTAGCCAGGCATGGTGGCGTGTCCCTATAGTCCCAGCTACTCAGGAGGCTGAGGTAGGAGAATCGCTTGAACCTAGGAGGTGGAGGGTGCAGTGAGTCGAGATCATGCCACTGCACTCCAGCTTGGGCGACAGAGTGAGACTCTCTCTCAAATAAATATTCAATTTTGAAACCACAGATAGATGGTGATTACACAGGATGAGTACACCAAATACCACTGAAGGGTGCACGTTTCAAATGGTTAATTGTATACTATGTGAATTTCACCTCCATGAAAAAAAAATGCAAGCTCTAGCCCAGTGTGGTGGCTCACACCTTTAATCTCAGCACTACCTGAGGCCAAGGTGGGCAGATCACTTGAGCCCAGGAGTTCAAGACCAGCCTGGGCTGATAGAGACTCTTATCTCTACAAAAAAAAAAAAAATACAAAAAAATTAACCGGGTGTGGTGGTGCACGCCTGTAACCCAGCTACTCTGGAAGCTGAGGTGGGAGGATCGCTTGAACACAGAAGGCTGAGGCTGCAGTGAGCTGAGATTGCGTGCAGCCTGGGAGACAGAGCAAGACCCTGTCTCAAAAAATATATATATTGGCCGGGTGCGGTGGCTCAAGCCTGTAATCCCAGCACTTTGGGAGGCCGAGACGGGTGGATCACGAGGTCAGGAGATCGAGACCATCCTGGCTAACACGGTGAAACCTCGTCTCTACTAAAAAAAATACAAACAAACTAGCCGGGGCGAGTTGGCAGGCGCCTGTAGTCCCAGCTACTCGGGAGGCTGAGGCAGGAGAATAGCGTGAACCCGGGAGGTGGAGCTTGCAGTGAGCCGAGATCGCGCCACTGCACTCCAGCCTGGGCGACAGAGCAAGACTCCGTCTCAAAAAAAAAAAAAAAAAAAAAAAAAAAATATATATATATATATATATATAAAAATAAAATTAAAACTAAGGCCAGGTGCGGTGGCTCACGCCTGTAATCCCAACACTTTGGGAGGCCGAGTGATCCATCCACCATGCCTGGCCCAGCAATGCAATCTTCCCTTTGCAACAGTAGAGCTGCTGGGGACCCTTTCAGAAACTGTATGGTGGGCACCTGAAGTTCTCCCTGGTTCGAGTCAGGGCGGGAGGCTGCATGTGATCATGGTGACGATGACATCAGTTTCTTGCACAGCAAAGAACCAGAAGGCTTTGTCACTGTCAATGGGCTGGTCCAGAGTAGCTCCAGCCACCTCTGCACCTCGCCCTGAATCAGATCCTCCCTCCAGATACAGGGAAGACCCTGCACATTCCTGCCTGTCTATACCCTAACTCCCTCACTCCCTTCTCTTATAGCTCAGCCTTCCCTAACTGCCTTTTTAACGTTGCAACTTACCCCACCACGCCCTTTCCTGAAATGTTTTTCTCCAATGCCTATCACCTGTTATCACAGGTGTTAGTTCCTTATCGTCTCTGCCCACTTAAGACAGCAAGTTTTTCTTTGAAAGGGTGTCTGCTGCCTGTTGAAAGGAAAGCACCCAGACGGTAAACAATTGGGCGTTGCTCTGTACCAATAAAACTTTCTTTATAAAAACAGGACGTGGGCCACATTTGGCCAGATTGCTCACCCCGGCATTACTAGGAGTGCCACAGGTTATTTTCTATTCCCAGTCCTATGCTGCACATAGGAGGTACTCAAGTCGTATTTATGGTAGGAGCTGGGCACTGTGGCTCATGTCTATAATCTCAACACTTTGGAAGGCCAAAGTGGGAGGATAACCAGGAGTTTAAGAGCAGCCTGGGCAACAGAGCAAGACCCCATCCCAAAAAAACTTATTTTAGGACGGGTGTAGTGGCTCATGCCTGTAATTCCAGCACTTTGGGAGGCCAAGGCAGACAGATCACTTGAGGTCAGGAGTTTGAGACCAGCCTGGGCAACACAGTGAGACTCCATCTCTACAAAAATTAAAAACAATTAGCCATGCATGGCGGTGTGGGCCTGTAATCCCAGCTACTTAGGAGGCTGAGGTGGGAGGATGGCTTGAGCCCGGGAGGCGGAGGGCGCAGTAAGCCGAGATCGCGCCAACACACTCCAGCCTGTGACAGAGCAAGACCCCGTCTCAAAAGGACAAACAACAAAAAAAAAATCAGAAAATAATATTTATGCCGCCAGGCGTGGTGGCTCACGCCTGTAATCCCAGCACTTTGGGAGGCCGAGGCAGACGGATCACCTGGCGGTCGGGAGTTTCAGACCAACCTGGCCAACATGGTGAAACCCCGTCTCTACTAAAAATATAAAAACTAGCCGGGCGTGGTGGTGGACACCTGTAATCCCAGCTACTCCGGAGGCTAAGGCAGGAGAATTGCCTGAACCCAGGAGACGGAAGTTGCAGTAAGCCAACACAGTGCAACTGCACTCCAGCCCTGGCAACAGACTGAGACTGTCTCAAAAAAAAAAAAAAAACAAAACCACACACACACACACACAAAGAGAAAAGAAAATAGTATTTATGGTGTGGAATGGGGCAAGGTCCTGATTAGCTAGAGGAAGGGAGCCCAGGCCTTCCCTGCAGGCTTCTCTGGGACCTGCTTCTCTACCCTGTGCTCCCCACTCCTGTCAACTGGGAGAGGGACTGGTGTCCCTTCTACAGATAAGGAGACTGAGGCTCTGACTCCCAAACCTACACTTCTCCACTCAGCCGCACCCAGACAGAGCAGAAGCATTCATCAGGCATAGGCTGCACATTTTCAATCCCAAACAGCCCTTCATAATCAAACACATAACATTTAATCTTCACTTTGTTTTTTTGAGACAGAGTTTCGCTCTTGTTGCCCAGGCTGGAGTCCAATGGCGTGATCTCGGCTCATCGCAACCTCCACCTCCTGGGTTCAAGCAATTCTCCTGCCTCAGCCTCCCGAGTAGCTGGGATTACAGGCATGTACCACCAGGCCCAGCTAAATTTGTATTTTTAGTAGAGACGGCGGTTTCTCCACGTTGTCAGGCTGGTCTTGAACTCCTGACCTCAGATGATCCGCCCGCCTTGGCCTCCCAAACCACCTCGCCTGCTTTATCTTCATTTTTGGAAACATCTTGACCTCTCACAACAATTGCATCCCAGACTGCGCGGTCTGGTGGCTCACACCTATTAATCCTAGGACTTTGGGAGGCCGAAGCAGGAGGATCGTTTGAGGCCAGGAGTTCAAGACCAGCCTCGGCAACCTAGCAAGACCCCCCCAGCAATCTATACAAAAAAAATTTAAAAATTAGCCAGGCTTAGTGGTGCACACCTGTAGTCCCAGCTACTCGGGAGGTTGAAGGCGGGAGGATCATTTGAGCCCAGAAATTAGAAGTATTGAGCTAAGACTGTGCCACTGCACTCCAGCCTGGGCAAGAGTGAGACCCTGGCTGTTTTAAAAAAAAAAAAAAGAAAAAAAAAAAAAGAAAAAAAGATGCATTCCTTAAGATGTCAACAGATGATGAGAGCATCTTCATAGACTTAATCAAACCAGAATTGTCACCCAGAAAGACATTATTCTGGCCCCAAGCACTGACAGGTGACGTAGGTGTTTCCAAGATAGCAGCTAAAAATCCTGCAAGGACCCTCCGGATAGAATGACCTTCAAACTGCCACGGATCCCAAGATCCAGAGAATTCTGTAATATCTAAGCCAAAGAATGGGTTATCACTCTGGCTGTATAAAGATTCTGAGAATGCTGTAAGAATCCCAGGCAGGGCTGGGTGCAGTGGCCCATGCCTATAATCCCAGCACTTTGGGAGGCCAAGGTGGTTGGATCACGAGGTCAAGAGTTCAAGGCCAGCCTAGCCAACGTGGTAAAACCCCATCTCTATTAAGAATACAAAAATTAGCTGGGTGTGGTGGCAGGCGCCTGTAATCCCAGCTACTTAGGAGGCTGAGGCAGGAGAATTGCTTGAACCTGGGAAGTGGAGGTTGCAGTGAGCTGAGGTTGTGCCACTGCACTCCAACCTGGGTGACAGAGCAAGACTCTGGCTTGAGGAAGAAAAAAAAAAATCCCAGGCAATTTGAAAAAGAGAACCTATAAATGGCCAAACTCCATCGAAATTTCAACGCCATCAGCATTACAAAGAAGTATTAAAACAGTGATGTCATTTCCATTCCATCAAATCAGCAAATTTTTGCTTCTAGTTGTGGAGGGCGCTGGGTGGTTATAGCTGCCCAGGAAGGATGACAACTGAGCCAATTCATCTCCAGCTTTTCGAAAACAAATCCACAAGGCTTACCGAGGACTGCAGGCGCCCAGACCCACTTCTGGGGATCCCTCCTAAGGAAACAGGCAGACCTATCTACTGGGATGCTCCTGCAACCAAAATGATCTGCAGATTCCATGTAATCCCCATCAAAACCCCAGCAGCGCATGCACACTTGTGTGTAAAATGAAAAGGTGTCTCTAAAAAGTATACAGAAACGGCAGGGCACGGCGGCTCAGGCCAGTAATCCTAGCACTTTGGGAGGCCGAGGCAGGAAGATTGAGCTCAGGAGTTCACGATCAGCCTGGCCAACACGGTGAAACTCCGTCTCTACTAAAATACAAAAAAAAAAAAAAAATTTGGTGTGGCGACGTGCGCCTGTAGTCCCAGCTATTTGGGAGGCTGAGGCAGGAGAATTGCTTGAACCTGGAAGGTGGAGGTTGCACTGAGCCGAGATTGTGCCACTGCACTCCAGCCTGGGCGATAGAGTGAGACTTTGTCTCAAAAAAAAATAGTATACAGAAATTAGGCCGGGCACAGTGGCTCACACCCATAATCCCAGCACTTTGGGAAGTTGAGGCAGGAGGATCACTTGAGCTCAGGAGTTCAAGACCAGACTGGACAACATGGCAAAACCTCGTCTCTACTAAAAATACAAAAGTTAGCCAAGGCCAGGCACTGCGGCTCACATATGTAATCCCAATACTTCGGGAGGCCAAGGTGGGTGGATCACTTGAGGTTAGGAGTTTGAAACCAGCCTGGCCAACATGGTAAAACGCTGTCTCTACTAAAAATACAAAAATTAGCCAAGTGTGGTGGTGCATGCCTGTAATCCCAGCTACTCAGGAGGCTGAGGCAGGAGAATCCCTTGAACCTGGGAGATGGAGGTTGCAGTGAGCCGAGATTGGGCCACTGCACTCCAGCCTAGGCAAAGAGCAAGACTCTGTCTCAAAAATAAAAATAAAAATAAAAAGTATACAGAAATCAGGCCAGGCACAGTGGCTCATGCCCGTAATCTCAACATTTTGAGAAGCCAAGGCAGGAGGATCATCTGAGGTCAGGAGTTTGAGACCAGTCTCGGCAACCTCATGAGACCCTGTTTCTATTTTAAAAAATAGAAAAGTATGCAGACGCTGAAATCCAAAACTCGAACATATATTTGTATACCTATGTTCACAGCATCACTATTCACAATAGTCAAGGGTGGAAAGAACCCACGTGTCCATCCATGAATCAATAAACAAAATGGGGTCCATCCAGCCAGTGGAATATTATTCAGCCCTAAAAAGGAAGGACAATCCAATACATTCTACAACATGGATGTACCTTGAGGACATGAAGCTGAGTGATATAAGCCAGACATAAACAACAAATACTAGGGCCAGGCGCGGTGGCTCACGCCTGTAATCCCAGCACTTTGGGAGGCCGAGGCAGGCAAATCACTTGAAGTCAGGAGTTGGAGACCAGCCTGACCAACATGGTGAAATCCCATCTACAAAAAATACAAAAAATAGCCCATCGTGGTGGCGGGCACCTGTAATCCCAGCTACTAGGGAGGCTGAGGTGAGAGGATCGCTTGAACCCAAGAGGCGGAGGTTGCGGTGAGCCGAGATCGCACCACTGCACTCCAGCCTGGGTAATAAAGCGAGACTCTGTCTCAAAAAAAAAAAAATTTTTTTTAATTTTTCAAAAAACAAATACTGTATGTCATTCCACTTTTGAGGTACCTACAGTACTCACATCCGTAGACACAGAAAGTAGAGGCCGGGCACGGTGGCTCACACCTGTAATCCCTGCACTTTGGGAGGCAGAAGCAGGCGGATCGCCTGAAGTCAGGAGTTCAAGACCAGCCTGGCCAACAGGGTGAAACCCCGTCTCTATTAAAACTACAAAAATTAGCTGGGTGTGGTGGCAGGTGCCTGTAATTGAAGCCACTCAGGAGGCTGAGGCAGGAGAGTTACTTGAACCCAGGAGGCGGAGGTTGTAGTGAGCTGAGATCGTACCACTGCACTCCAGCCTGGACGACAGAGCGAGACTCTGTCTCCGGGGAAAAAAAAAGAAAAAGAAAAGAAAAACAAACCAAGAAGCAAAAAAAAAAAAAAAATAGACAAATTCCTATCAACACCCCCACCTCCCTACCAGCCCCCAGTGTTCCTGCAGGGAGCTAGGGCCTCGAACCCCTCACCTCCCACTGTGGGACCTGGGGTGGGCATCTCACACTCTGAGCCTAAAATGGCAAGGTTCTGTGTCCCGGCCTCGCAGGGACGTCTGCGGCATCCCCCCTCCCCTCAGGTGACAGAGCTCGAGACTAGGGTGGTGGGACAGGGGCTCACCCTGCATGTCCTTGGTACTGCGGCTGGGCCATCGGACCTGTGGCCACCGCCGCCATCCTGGAGCTCCCATCCGCACAGAAAAGAGGCAAGTTAGAGTCCGAGGCTGCAGTCTCCTCCAAGCTATGCTGGGACCAGAACCAGGACCAAGACTGCAGTAGCCACCAGCCCAGATCAACCTGCTTCGACCCTGCCCCACCAGGAGGGCCTGGGGGATGGCCCCAGGGAGAAGGAGGGCCCACCCCAGCCTCCTCACCCCATCCTGCCCCTCCCAGCCTCCTCACCCCATCCTGCCCCTCCTACACCTCCAGCCTCCACTCCAGCGGAAAGCCATCGCTGACCTCCCCACCAGGTGAGCAGAGTTCCAAAAAATAGCCATCAAGCTGGGCTCCCAGTTACTCCCCACCTGGGACCACAGCACGAGCCGGCAATTCTGGCTTAATCCCAGTCCCTCCCCAATCCTCAAATATGGGCAGGGACTTTGTCTTGCTCCAATCAGGTACCCAGCCCACAAAATAAGTGCTCGAATTTAAATAAAAGGAATCCCAAAGGCGGCCAAGGAGAGGTCAAGGCCTCAGGCCAGCCAAGGATATGCAAATACGTCCATCTCAGCCTTGCCCCTAGGGCTCCAGACTTCGTCAATTCTCAAGCAATCACAAAGGATTTCCCCAGTGATTGGTTTCCCCCCTACGGAGACTCCACCTCCCAGGGTGGAAAAAGAGGTAGGGGTGGAGGGCCTTCTAGGAACTGCTCGGGCAAAAGCTAGAAGACATCAGATGCCTCTTAGCAGAGACAGAAGAACCAAGTCTCCCAGGCAAAGTAGGAAGAGGAGGAGTGTGAGCCTACAAGAGACTGCACGGTGTTTGATCTTTACAAATCCTTTCCCAAACACCAGAACCTCACAAAAATGACAGTAATACAGTTTCAAAAGGAACGAAAGTAGCCGGGCGCAGCAGGGGCAGATCATGAGGTTAGGAGATCGAGACCATTCTGGCCAACATGGTGAAACGCCGTCTCTGCTAAAATAAAAAAAATTAGCTGGGCGTGGTGTGCGTGCCTAACCCGGGAAGCGGAGGCTGCAGTGAGCTGAGATCGGCACCACCGCACTCCAGCCTGGCGACAGAACAAGACTTCTGTCTTAACAAAAAAAAAAAAAAAAAAGGAAAGAAAGCGAGACAGGAGAGAAGTGGAAAGGAAAAAGGAAACATCCCCCTGGCCAGGCGCATAGCTCACGCCTGTAATCCCAGCACTTTGGGAGCCCATGGCGGGTGGATCACCTGAGGTCAGGAGTTCGAGACCAGCCTGGCCAACATGATGAAACCCCGTCTCTACTAAAAATATAAAAATTAGCTGGGTGTGGCGGCGCATGCCTGTAGTCCCAGCTACTCAGGAGGCTGAGGCAGGAGAATTGCTTGAACCCAGGAGGCGGAGGTTGCAGTGAGCCGAGATCACGCCACTGCACTCCAGCCTGAGTGACAGAGTGAGACTCCGTCTCAAAAAAAAAAAAAAAAAAAAAAACCACCATTTGGAAGCAAGCAAGCAGAGAGGGCCAGGCGCGGTGGCTCAAGCCTGTAATCTCAGCACTTTGGGAGGCCGAGACGGGCGGATCACAAGGTCAGGAGATCGAGACCATCCTGGCTAACCCGGTGAAACCCCGTCTCTACTAAAAAATACAAAAAAACTAGCTGGGTGTGGTGGCGGGCGCCTCTAGTCCCAGCTACTCGGGAGGCTGAGGCCGGAGAATGATTGGCGTGAACCCAAAAGGCGGAGCTTGCAGTGAGCTGAGATCTGGCCACTGCACTCCAGCCTAGGCAACAGAGCGAGACTCCGTCTCAAAAAAAAAAAAGAAAGCAGAGGGACAGAAGATGTGCAGCTTGGCAGGGTGGTGAGTGGGGAAATGAAACACTTAAGCTTGGAGCAATCAGGAAACCAGCAGTTCTGGAGACTGAACCCAGAGACCCTAGTGCCTGTAAAACCAGGGTTCACAGAATAGCTGACAAGAGTTGGTTTCACCACAGAAGCACTGATCCCTCTGTTTACTAGGGAAAGATGGAACATTGAGGGTATGCAGTCTCAGGACTAGGGTGTGGACCAAAGGAAAAACAGGAATCGGAGTGCGAATCGTCAACCTTAACATGCACACTCAGCTCTTGGGACAGGAACAGCCTGGCTTCAATGTCAACAGGCAAGAAACCAGTGAATTCTTGCCCGTGAGATTTACAAGGTCAACAAAGAAAGATCTTTCTACAGAGGACATTCAAGAAGCTCCCCAATGGCCAACAAGTCCCACCCTTACATCTGAATCCCATCTGCTTTTTCTTAAACAAGGGGCACCTGAGAATGATCATTGGCAGGGGCCCGCGGGAAGTCTCCAAGGTGAAAGAGAAAAGAGAAAAAAGACTCAGAAAACAAAGACAATGCATGAAAGAAGAAAACGGGCCAGGCGCGGTGGCTCAAGCCTGTAATCCCAGCACTTTGGGAGGCCGAGATGAGCGGATCACGAGGTCAGGAGATCGAGACCATCTGGCTAACACGGTGAAACCCCGTCTCTACTAAAAAAATACAAAACAACTAGCCGAGCGCGGTGGCGGGCACCTGTAGCCCCAGCTACTGGGGAGGCTGAGGCAGGAGAATGGCGTGAACCCGGGAGGCGGAGCTTGCAGTGAGCCGAGATTGCGCCACTGCACTCCAGCCTGGGTGACAGCGAGACTCCGTCTCAAAAAAAAAAAAAAAAAAAAAAGAAGAAGAAAACGCCAGGGGAAAAAAATACAATTAATATCATGTATCCATGAAACAAGAACAGGATGCTATTTAAAAAAAAAAACAAAAAAAAAAAAAACAGAGCACCCAGGTTATAAGAGCTCTTGGGACAGAAAAATATGATAGCTCAAATTTAAAAATTAAATTCTACAAAAATTGGTGTGCGCCAGGCGTGGTGGTCCCAGGAGGCTGAGGCAGGAGGGATCGTTTGAGCCCCAGTCGTTTGAGTTTGAGGTTGCAGTGAGCAGTGATTGCACCCCTGAACTCCAGCCCCAGTAACAGAGGGAGAATCTGTCTCAAAAAAAAAAAAAAAAATTGAAATGTTAGAAGATACCATTAAGAAAATATTAAGAAAATCTCCCAGAAAGAAAAAACTGCAAGACATACAAAATACAAAAGAAGGCCAGGCGTGGTGGCTCATGCCTGTAATCCCAGCACTTTGGGAGGCCGAGGTGGGTGGATCACAAGGTCAGGAGATCGAGACCATCCTGGCTAACACGGTGAAACCCCATCTCTGTTAAAAAATCCAAAAAAAAAAAAATTAGCCAGGCGTGGTGGCGGGCGCCTGTAGTCCCAGCTACTTGGGAGGGTGAGGCAGGAGAATGGCATGAACCTGGGAGGCAGAGCTTGCAGTAAGCCGAGATCTCGCCACTGCACTCCAGCCTGGGTGACAGAGCGAGACTCTGTCTCAAAAATAAATAAATAAATAAAATAAATAAAAAATAAATAATTCAATAATCAGACCAGGTGCAGTGGCTCACACCTGTAATCCCAACACTTTGGGAGGCTGAAGTGGGCGGATCAGTTGTGGCCAGGAGTTTGAGACCAGCCTGGCCAACATGGCAAAACCCCATCTCTACTAAAAATACAAAAATTAGCCAACCACGGTGGCACGCACCTGAAATCCCAGGTACTTGGGAGACTGAGGAACGAAAATCACTTGAACCCAAGAGGCGGAGGTTGCAATGAGCCGAGATCATGCCACTGCACTCCAGCCTGGACAAGAGAGCAAGACTCTGTCTCAAAAAAACAAAAAAACAAAAAGAAAATTCAATGATTAGCCTAGGAGACCCAGGATACCTAACTAATAGGAATACTAGAGAGAAGAGCAAAAATACTGGGAAGGAAATTTAAAAATAAAACTAATACAAAAAATTTCAGTCTGAAAGACTTGAGTTTCCAGTTTGCTACGGTCTATACGGCACCCAAGACAGTAAATGCAAAAAGACCCCGTAACAAAACACATCAACATGAAATTTCAGAATAGTGATGAAGAATAAGAATAACTGCAGCCAGGCGGAGCGGCTCATGCCTGGAGTCTCAGCACTCTGGGAGACCGAGGTGGGTGAATCACCTGAGGCCAGAAGTTCAAAACCAGCCTGGCCAACATTGTAAAACCCCATCTTCACTAAAAATACAAAAGTTAGTCAGGTGTGATGGTATAAGACTATAATCCCAGCTACTTGGGAGGCTGAGACATGAAAATCGCTTGAACCCGGGAGGCGGAGGTTGCAGTGAGCTGAGAACTCGCCACTGCAATCCAGTCTGGACAATAGAGTGTGACTCCATCTCAAAAAATAATAATAATAAAAAAAGAAGAAGAGAAGGGAAAAGAAAGAAGGCTGGGCGTGGTGGCTCACACCTGTAATTCCAGCACTTTGGGAGGCCGAGGCAGGTGGATCACTTGAGGTCAGGAGTTTGAGACCAGCCTGGTCAACATGGTGAAACTCCATCTCCGTTAAAAAAAAAAAAAAAGAATTAGCTGGGCGTGGTGGTACATGCCTGTAATCCCAGCTACTTGCTACTTGGGAGGCTGAGGCAAGAGAATCGCTTGAACCCAGGAGGCAAAGGTTGCAATGAGCTGAGATCGTGCCACTGCACTCCAGGTTGGGCTACAGAGTGAGACTCCATCTCAAAAAAAAAAAAAAAAAAAAAGAAAGGGAAAGAAAGGGGGTGGCGGGAGGTTCATACACAAAGATCGGGACTCAAAATGGCATCATATTCCTGAAAAGTAACAGTGGAATATGGAAGGTGATGTTGCAATTCTTTCAGAATCCTAGAGGGAAGGCCGGATGCAGTGACTCACACCTGTAATCCCTGCTACTCAGGAGGCTGAGGCAAGAGAATCGCTTGAACCCGGGAGGCGGAGTTTGCAGTGAGCCGAGATTACGCCATTGCACTCCAGCCTGGGTGGCAGAGCAAGACTTCATTAAAAAAGAAAAAAAAAATTCCTAGAGGGAAAGGGAAAGTATTTCCCAAATAGCACTCAAGTGTGAAGGTAGAACAAAAGCATTTTTCAGGCATACTAGGCCCCAAAAACGTTGCCTTCCTCGTACCCTTTCACAGAAAGTAACCGCAGGATGTGCTCTACAGAAAGGAGGCAGTAAAACAGGAAACGGGAAGGCAAGGGAATCAGACACACAGTAGACAGGTAAAGGGAGTTTGAAGAACAATGGCTCTACAGCATACCCAAGAACCGGGCCAACCAGACTAGAGAAGGAAGATGGAAAATTTCAGGAAGAAAATCTCCAAGAAAACAAAGCAGCTCATCCAATAGATATGACAAATGAAAAAAATGTATCAAGGGACCAGAAGGCTGGCTAGGTGAGGTAACTCACACCTATAATCTCAGCACTTAGGATAGTCCAGGCAAGAGGATTATTTGAGCTCAGGAGTTCAAGACCAACCTGGGCAACATGGCGAGAGACCCCATCTCTACAAAAAATGTAACAGTTAGCCAGGTGTGGTGGAATGCACCTGTAGTCCTAGCTACTCAGGAGGCATTGAAGTGGGAGGCTCATTTGAGCCCAGGAGGTTGAGGCTGCAGTGAGTCACGAGAATGCCATGGCACTCCAGCCTGGGCAACAGAGCGAGACCCAGTCTCTTAAAAAAAAGAGAGAGAGAAACTGGAAGCCAAATATTCTAAGGAATTCCAAATGAAAAAAAAAAAAAAAAAGGCCGGGCGCAGTGGCTCACGCCTGTAATCCCAGCACTTTGGGAGGCCGAGGCGGGCGGATCACAAGGTCAGGAGATCGAGACCACGGTGAAACCCCGTCTCTACTAAAAATACAAAAAATTAGCCGGGCGCGGTTGTGGGCGCCTGTAGTCCCAGCTACTCGGGAGGCTGAGGCAGGAGAATGGCGTGAACCCGGGAGGCGGAGCTTGCAGTGAGCCGAGATCGCGCCACTGCACTCCAGCCTGGGCGACAGAGCGAGACTCCGTCTCAAAAAAAAAAAAAAAAAAAAGACAGTAACTCCAGAAAATAAAGAAATGAATTTTCAGCCAGGCATGGTGGCTCATATCTGTAATCTCAGCATTTTGGGAGCCCAAGGTGGGTGGACCATCTGAGGCCACAAGTTTGAGACCAGCCTGGCCAACATGGTTAAACCCCATCTCTACTAAAAATACAAAATTTAGCCGGGAGTGGTGGCAGGCACCTGTAATCTCGGCTACTCGGGAAACTGAGGCAGGAGACTCGCTTGAACACGGGAGGTGGAGGTTGCAGTGGGCTGATTGCACCACTGTACTCCAGTCTGGCAGACGGAGCGAGACACTGTCCCAAAAAAAATAAAATAAAAACAAAAAAAATAAAAACAAACCTCACAACCACCAAATGAATTCATTCACTCTAATTAACCCATTTTATAGATGAAAAAATTGAGGTTTAGAAAGTCATCACATGCTCTTTAACTGGGGGAACAACACCCACACCTCAGCTTGGAGGCCATCCTTCCTCTAGATGGAGCAATGTTCTATCTGGCGATTGCAAGGAGCTTCCCGGGACCCCCAAAAGGCTCAGCAATGTGTCAAATGGTTGGTGACGATGTGGGAAGTCAAGGTTTCCCCCCAGGCTGAGGGTCCACCACTTTCCTTATCGCCTGAAAAAACCTCACTGCAATGCTGAGTACACTGGTGGCCTGGGAGAAGTGACAAGGAACTTGAGTGGCTCCCACCTAGTGGCCTAGACTTCCTCCCAAGGCACATGCCAGGCCTCTGCGGGCAGCAGATGTGGTAAGGACCCTGGCCCTGACTGACCACTGACCAGGGCTCCCAGCAGGCCCTGGGGAGGCCCGATACCTGTGCTGAGAACAGCTCCAGCCTGTCCCCTAAAAAGCTGGGCTGGGATGCCTGAAAAGCCGGTGCAAGGGTCTGGTTGGAGGACAAGGCTACAGTACATGACAGGATAGGAGGAGTCGGGCCAGACCACAGACTGGTTCATGACGGGGAGCCAAGAGCAGCCCCCGCCAGCCACATCCAAAACAAGAATACCCAATCCCCAGCCTCTCCTCAAATCTGCCCCTCCCCATCCCTCCACAAGCAGCTGGGACCCAAGCCATTGAGTTCCCCTTCCTCCTTCCCTCCTCTCCCCATCCGTCTTACTTGCCCCACCTCCAAAGGGCACAGAACCCTGGCCACCTCCAGCCTCCCTCCCTGGTCACCAACACCTCCTAATTATCTCCTGCTTCTCTCCTCGTCTACCAGACTATCTCTGGCTAGCAACCCAGCCTCATTTCTTTTGTTTTGAGACAGGGTCTCACTCTGTTGCCCAGGCTGGAGTGCATTGGTGCAATCACAACTCACCGCAGCCTCAGTCTCTGGGGCTCAAGCAATCCTCCCGTCTCAGACTCCCAAGTAGCTGGGACTTACAGGCATTTGCCACCATGCCTGACTAATTTTTTAAACATTTTGTAAAGACAAGGTCTTGCTATGTTGCCCAGACTTCTTTCCTACTCCTGGCCTCAAGCAATCCAGCCACCTAGGCCTCCCAAAGTGGTGGGATTACAGCCATGAGCCACCATGCCCAGCCCCTAGTGTTGTTTTTAAATGCTTATTTTGAAATCATTTCCAATTCAGAAAAGTTTGAAATAGTACAACGAGGCCGGGTGCGGTGGCTCAAGCCTGTAATCCCAGCACTTTGGGAGGCTGAAATGGGCGGATCACAAGATCAGGAGATCGAGACCATCCTGGCTAACACGGTGAAACCCCCTCTCTACTAAAAAACACACACAAAAAAACTAGCCGGGCGAGTCCCAGCTACTCGGCAGGCTGAGGCAGTAGAATGGCGTAAACCCGGGAGGCGGAGCTTGCAGTGAGCTGAGATCCGGCCACTGCACCCCAGCCTGGGCAACAGAGTGAGACTGTCTCAAAAAAAAAAAAAAGAAAAAGAAATAGTACAATGAATTGCCCTATGACCTTCACCAGATCCAACAACTGGCTGCTCTCTGTCTTATTTTTTCATTTTCTTTGAGATGGAGTCTCATCCTATCTCCCAGGCTAGAGTGCAGTGGAACGATCTCGGCTCACTGCAACCTCCTGGGTTCAAGCAATACTCCTGCCTCAGCCTCCCAAGTAGCTGGGATTACAGGTGCCCTCCACCACACCCAGCTAATTTTTGTATTTTTAGTAGAGATGGGGTTTTGCCACTTTGGCCAGGCTGGTCTTGAACTCCTGACCTCAGGTGATCCACCCACTTCAGCCTCCCAAAGTGCTGGGCTTACAGGCATGAACCCCACGCCCCCCTCACTATCTTTTTTGATGTTAATACTTGAGGTACCATTGTCTCCCATATATATATTTTTTCTTTTCCTGAACCATTCCAAGGACAAGTTATAGACTCTACGTCCCTTGCCTGTAAATATTTCAGTATTCTTATTTCCTAAGAACAAGGACATTCTCTTACACAACCACACACAGTTATCCACTTCATAAAACCTAACAGTGATCTGATACTATCTGCTAATCTACAGTCCATATTCCAGTTTTCTCAATTGTCCCAATGATGTTCTTTGGAGCAATTTCTTCCCTGATCCCAAGATCCAATCGAGAGCCACACATTGCCTTTAGCAGTAGCACCATTGACATTTTTTTAAGAGTCCAGACCAGTTCTGTGAAACATCCCTCAATTTCAATTACTCCTTCCACTTAAACCCTCCACTGCCTCCTCATTCCTTAGTTTAAAATTCCAAGACCTCATGACTGGCCTTCAGGGACCTGAAGGATCCCACCTCCCCCACATTCCCTCCCACCAGCTACAGCCATTCTGCCAGCTCAGATATGCCGGGTTCTGATTTTTGTGTTCTGTCCACCTTCACCACACTTTTCTGCCCTTTGCATGCAGGAAAAAAGGTCACCCCTCCAGATCAGTTGGGTGGGGGTGGGCTGCACTAATACAGCCCCTCACCTCTCAGACCAGACCAGACCAGACCTTTACCATTTTGTTTTCTGCATGGTCTGTGTTCCTTTTTTATTTTTATTTTTATTTTTATTTTTTTTTTGGAGATGGAATCTCTGTCTCCCAGACTGGAGTATAGTGGTGTGATCTTGGCTCACTGCAACCTTCGCCTCCCGGGTTCAAGCGATTATCCTCCTTCAGCCTCCCCGAATCGCTGGGATTACAGGCACCCGCCACCACGCCCAGCCAATTTTTTTGGTATTTTCAGTAGAGACGGGGTTTCGCCATGTTGGTCAGGCTGGTCTCAAACTCCTGACCTCAGGTGATCAGCCTGCCTCAGCCTCCCAAAGTGCTGGGATCACAGGAGTGAGCCACTGAGCCCGGCCTGCATAAGACTCCACAGTGTAGCGTTACATTTTTAAACATCAGATTACAAAACAATATGAGAATCCTTTCTCCAGTTGGTTGTCCAGGGAAAATTGGCAACTTTCACTGTTGGGAAACTTTCACTTAAAAATAAGTTGAAGTTAAACTGGGCATGGTGGCTCACTCACGCCTGTAATCCCAGCACTTTGGGAGGCCTGGGCAGGTGGATCACCTGAGGTCAGGAGTTTGAGACCAGCCTGGCCCAGATGGCGAAACCGCATCTCTACTAAAAATACAAAAAAAATTGGCTGGGCATGGTGGCGGGTGCCTGTCATCCCAGCTACTTGAGGAGGCTGAAGCAGAAGAATCGCTTGAACCCAGGAGGCGGAGGTTGTGGTAAGCCTAGATCGCGCCACTGCACTCCAGCCTGGGCGACAGAGTGAGACTCCCTCTCAGAAAAAAAAAATCATTTGCTTAACCAAGCACAGTGGCGTTGGACTATAGTCCCCGCTACTCGGGAGGCTGAGACAGGAGGATCTCTAAAGCCCAGGAGTTTGAGACCAGCTGGATAACATAGGGAGACCTGTCTCTACAGAAAATTTTAAAATTAGGCCAGGCACCGTGGCTCATGCCTGTAATCCCAGCACTTTGGGAGGCCAAGGCAGGCAGATCACTTGAGGCCAGGAGTTTGAGACCAGCCTGGCCAACAGTGAAACCCTGTCTCTACTGAAAATAAAAAAAATTAGCTGGGTGTCGCAGCACACACCTGTAATCCCAGCTACTCAGGAGGCTGAGGAGGGAGAATACTTGAACCCAGGAGGGCAGAGGTTGCAATGAACCAAGACTGCACCACTGCACTCCAACCTGGCGCTGGACTTTAGTACCAGCTACTCGGGAGGCTGAGGCAGGAGAATCTCTTGAGCCCAAGAGTTCGAGACCCCCCGGACAACACAGCAAGACCCTGTCTCTACAGAAAATTTTAAAATTAGCCAGGCATGGTGGTACATACCCTAGTCCTAGCTACTCAAGAGGCCAAGGCAGGAGAAGCCCAGGAGTTTGAGGCTGCAATGAGTTATAATTGCACCACTGCACTCCATCCTGGGTGACAGAGTAAAACCCTGTCTCTAAAAATAAAAAATTGGCCGGGCGCGGTGGCTCAAGCCTGTAATCCCAGCACTTTGGGAGGCCGAGACAGGCGGATCAGGAGGTCAGGAGATCGAGACCATCCTGGCTAACCTGGTGAAACCCTGTCTCTACTAAAAAATACAAAAAACTAGCCGGGCGAGGTGGCGGGCGCCTGTAGTCCCAGCTACTCAGGAGGCTGAGGCAGGAGAATGGCGTGAACCCGGGAGGCGGAGCTTGCAGTGAGCCGAGATCTGGCCACTGCACTCCAGCCTGGGCGACAGAGCGAGACTCCGTCTCAAAATAAATAAATAAATAAATAAATAATTTTAAAAGTAACAAAATCAGCTGGGTGCAGTGGTGCACCCCTGAAATCCCAGCACTTTGGTAGGCCAAGGCAGGGAGGCCAGGAGTTTGAGGCTGCAATGAGCTATAATTGCACCACTGCACTCCAGCCTGGGTGACAGAGTAAAACCCTGTCTCTTAAAAATTAAAAAAAAAAATTTAAGTAACAAAATCAGCTGGGTGCAGTGGTACACACCTGAAATCCCAGCACTTTGGGAGGCCAAGGCAGGAGGATTACTTGAGCTCAGGAGTTCAACACTAACGTGGGCAACACAGCAAGACCCTACCTCTACTAAAAAATACAAAAAGTTAGCAGAGCGTGGTAGCACGCGCCTGTAACTCTAGCTACTCAGGAGGCTGAGGTAGGAGGATGGACTGAGCCTGGGAGGTGGAGGTTGCAGTGAGCTGAGATCACGCTATTGCATTCCAGCCTGGGTAACAGACAAAGAACTTATCTCAAAAAAAAAAAAAAAAAAATTTCCTTCTGGTATTTGTGTGTTCACTCCAACTCCCCTGAATAACGTGAGCTCCAATGAGGGCAGAGACTTCTGTTGGGTTCACTGCCGCATTCCTGGGACCCGAGCGGTGCCTGGCACGCAGGAAGCACTTGGAAATTATTTGCTGAGTAAATGAGCAAGTGAGAAAAGAAGGAAAGCACCGGTGTTGGGAGCTGAAGAACCAAGAGAGAGAGCCTCCTCCCCACCAAGTGGCCCTTCCAGATTCCAGAACTCTCCCAGGGCCTCCCTTGTCGCCTCTAACCAGAGAAGGAAGCCCCTTGCAAATCGTCCTTATCTCTCCATCACTCTGCCAGCAGTCTTCACTGATGAATCTTTCCAAATCAATCCCAGTAGGCTGACAGACTGGATTCCAGAGATGGATCTGATCAGACCCTGGAGAAGGTCCATGGCCCCCTGTTGACGGCTGGCCAGGCCAGAGTGCAGGGCCTCCCCACCCAGATCCCTGAGTCCCACCCTCTATTCATGGACCCTCCCAGGGCCAGCCTAGGGTGCGGGGGCAGGGAGAATAAACATCCAAGTACAAAATCCTACTAATAACTCTTTAATTGCAGCCTGTGAGGACAACTGAGTCCAGGCCTCCCAAGCCCAGAGCACAGAGCCAAGCCCCAGGTGCTTGTCAGTTACATGCCCATCTCCCCGATCAGGCTATGACTATTTTGTTCACAATGTAGCAAGGCTCAAGATAATAGGAAACTTAAAAAACCACCCTTTCCTGATCCCAAACACCATTCATTCTTAAAATCACCTCCTCTTCTGCAGAGAAGAGGCCAAACCCCTCCATCTTGACCCATAAGGCAGAAACCAGCTCTTCCAGAGGACCCACCCCAGCAGATGGCTGTCAATGCTAGCTTGGATGGGATTCCTCCCAGGGGATCTTTCTCCGAGGGCCCCTCCAGCTCTGAGCTCTCTCCAGGGAACCTCCCTCGGCCTAGGAGGGGCTTTATAAGCCCTGGCAGCGCTCATCCACGTCCCCAGAGCCCAACGGTAATGTGCCTCTCCCTAGCTGTGTGACCCCAAGCAAGTGGCTCAACCACTCAGGACTTCCCGGTACAAAAATAAACAAATAAAGATGGGACTGATAAAGCTGGCAAGACCTAAGGTGCCGACAGTCAAGGAAGAGAGGGAGGTGCGTCAGAAGGGAAAATTTAGCACCTGCACCCCACAAAGAAAACCCGGGAGGGGGAGGGTGTGCTGGGCTGAGGAATGTGTAATCCGGCCCAGCCCCAAGCAGAGAGTGAATGGGAGCTGCTCCCACCTCGTGGCTAATGGGATTAGCACGGGCTTGGCTCTGGGCGTTGGCCTGGGGTCCGAGGTCTCCGTGCGGCCACTCGAAGTTGGGGAGGGGGGCAGCCAGAAGCAGCACCGGCCCCCCCTTTCCCTCCCGGGTGAGCACGGGGTTCAGGGGGCGGCAGCAGTCCTCCTGCTGTTTCCTCCCCGACCTCAGCCTCGGCGTGTAGAAGTCAGGCAGCTCCCAGTGAGCGCAGAAGGTGCGCAGAGGCAGAGCTCCGAGGCTACCTCCCGCTGGGCTTCCGAGGCTTGGCCTTCCCTCCACCTCAGCCTCACCATCCAGCAAATGGGCACTAGGCCGTCTGACTGCTGCGTCAGATTAGGCGCGGCCCTGGCACGGTGCACTCATGCATGAGTAGTAGCTGTTTTCACCGCTTCGCATTAGGGCACTTTGCCTTGCCAGGCCGGAGCCAGATCGCAGGCGGGGAGTGCGCGACGCCCGTTCCCAGCCTCGAAAAAGCCAAGCGCAGGCCCTGCCAGTCAGAGAGACACGGGCACCGATTGCCAGGCTTGGGGGGGCCCCCCTGCCACCACTCCGGGCTGGACCAAATGACCCAAAAAGCACATGCACACACACATCACGGTGGACTTGTGGGGAGCGCAGAAGGGGACAGTTCAGATGGCCTCTGTACCCCAGGGCTGCCCCCCAATTTCTTACTCGGGGGTCCCCCGCGCCCCTCCCTCGCCACAACACACCACTCGGGAACAACCCCTTGCCCGGGTCGCAGACCCCGGGCGGAATGCGCCCCCAGCTCCGGAGGAGCACAAGCAGGTCCGAGGGCCAAGACCCAGTTCTAGCACCCCGGCCGGCGGGGATCTCCGAGCTCCCGGCCCCCGGGCGCCCGCCCCTCCCCCGCCCGGCGCCTCACAAAGGCCCTTTGTCCCGCCGAGCCCCCGGGACTCCAGTTCCTGAAAAGTTCCAGGAGAAAAATCAAAGAGAGAGGCAAAATCGGCGAGTTCCGCCGAGCGGGCGAGGCAAGGCCGAGGCAGCAGCTCTGGGCCGGGGGTGTCTCCGGCAAGACCCCAAAGAAGAGGGGGGCATCGGGGGCTACTCTGGAAATCGCAAAAATCCGAAACTGCAATTCCAAGAGAAGGTGGATTTTTTTTTAAGTCGAGACTTGGGACACCAAGCGCAAAAGCCAGGGCAGCCCAAGGAGGAGGAACCGGGTGTCCTCGGGCGGCGGCCGGGCTGGTCTGGAGGTCCCCGAGCTCCTTCCCGCCTCACTGGCTGCAGCGGCCGCGGACTGACCAGAGCGATAGTCTCCCGCCCCGGCGAAGCGCCTGCCCGGACACCGTCCCCACCGTGCCTGGGCAGCCCCTCTTGGGAAATGGCGGAGGCCACGGGACCTTCTCGGCCACCTCCTCCCGCAGCAGGGTTTTCCCCTCCGCCGCCTGGGCCCTGCCCGACCCGCTCTCTTCTTTCCCTCTAGGTTCGGGACGGTGGTGGCCCCATTTCGGCGTCCCTGCCGCGCCTCCGCACTCTTTAGCGCCGGAGAACACTGGGTCCCCGAGGGCCCGGGTCGCCGCCCTCCTAACGGGGTGCTGGTTCCCAAGGCCGCCGTTCTCCCCGGGAAGAAAGGGGCATCCCGCCCGCCACGAGGCCAGGGTCCCAGGGCTGGGGTCACCGTACTCCCGCATCCCCCGGCGCTAGGTAACTGCCAGGGACCCGGCTCGGCGCGGGTGGTGGAGCTGGGAACAGAACCCAGGAGGGCCCACGGGCGCCAAAAGGGGAGTTTGCCAAGAAAAAGAATCGAGCTCGGGGAGCGGGTGTCTCGCGGGGTGCGGGGGCCGGTTTGTTCTTTTCTCGCCCAGATTTTTAAAACTCCAGCCCAGGCTTGTGCCGCCGGGGCCCCCGGGGATTGGAATCGCCCCCGGTGGCTCGGGCTACGGCACCCGCTTTCGGCTCACTAGGGCCGGACACGGTGAGGAAAAGGCAACCGAGCCTTTTCCACCGCCGGAGCCGCCGGACTGGCCTCGGCTCCGGGGCCAGGAGTTTCCCCGCCCTGGGGGCTGAGTCCGCCCGCACCCTCGTGGCCGGCCGAAGGAGAGTCGCCGAGCCCCGGCCGCGAGTGCACAGGAGGACCCCGCCGAGTGGATCTCCCGGAGAACACAGCAGGGGATGGGCAGGGCGTGGGGCACTTACCCGGGTGCGGATGGAGATTCAGGCCAGCCATGTACTTCCCAGGCGGCAGCGGGCCGGGCAAGCCCGAGGCGGGCAAGCGTCCGGCAGTGGCCGCGCCCACGCGGTGGCTGTCCATGGCCAAGCCGGACAGCAGCGGCGGCGGGGGACCGTGCACGGACCGCTGGGGCCCGAAGTCTCGGCCATCCATCCTCCGCGGGAGTGCCGCGGCCAGCCCCCCACCCGGCCCGCAGGCCTAGCTCAGTGGGACCTAAAAGTCCGGCCTCGGCGTAGTCCCAGAGTCCTCGGGCGGCGGGGGCTCCGCGGCGTGCATGGCGGCGGCCAGCGGGGCTTGCGCTCGGCGGCGGGCCCGCGGCCCGGGGCGCACAGGCGGCCGGCGGTGGGGCCCCTCCGGGCGGCCAGGCGGAGCTGCGCGAGGCGGCGCACACGGCGTCTTGGCGGGGAGGAGACGGGCCGCGGAAGAAATATAAAGGGGAAAAGGAAAAAGGGAAAAAAAAATAAAGTAATAAGTTTCAGAAAGTCGCCTCGCCCTTCAGGATCGGGGGGTGCCGACCAAGTGGCCAGAAATGAAATCAGGAGTAGCCCCTTTTCAGTGAAAAGTAAAATCCATACTCCTTCCGCCGGCGGCTTCAGGCTCCCGGGACCTGGCTCGGAAAAGTGACCGGCGGCGGTGGCGCGCTGCGCCCCAGCCCAGACTCTGCCTCGGCGGCTGCCGGGTCCTCCCGAAACCGGGCAGGGCTCCTCGGCTGCGCCCGGACAGCGTAAATACAAACCTCTTAAGTGTATTTTATTCCTGGGCGTCAAATGCTCCGGGGTTTAAAACCGTGAAGCCTTGCCACAAGAGGTCCGAAGTGTCTCCCAAAACACTCTGGCACTATCTGATCCGCAAAGTTTAATATTTAACCTTTTGGAGACCTCGCCTCCCTTTTCCGAGTTTGGTTTTTCCTGAGCTCGCCTTGAACCGCCGACGGAATGGTGTTTTTCTGGGGGTGGGAGGAGGGAGGGTCCAAAGCGGGTTTATTATTTTTAAAGAGGCTCGTGGTCCCCCCCCCTTTCTCCCCCCGGGGGCACTATGAGTCCCAGAGCTCGAGTCCGAGGACCCGAGACGTGGCATTCTCGCCTAAGGACTGGAAAGAATCCTACAAAACAAGCTTTGGTTTCATTTTCCAACGCCCTGGCCTGAGATCCTGCAGCCCGAGGACGTGGCCTGGCGTAGGGGATTTGGGGGATGTCAAGAGGAGAAGGAAATGGATCAAGGATCTCGCTTCTACTCCTAGCTTCCCCCCCCCACACACCCACCCCCCAAAATAACCTACAAAGAAAACCTTTGCAGCGCGGGCCGGCCAAGGGGCGCCTCCCCCACCGTTGGGTAAATCCCCCTGTAGTTCCAGTTTAAAGCTGTTTGTTTAAAAGATTTGTCGTTTGCGGATTCTCTTGGGGATCGGAGGGGGTCTTGGAGCCCACCCTTCCCTCGATCTGTCTGTCTGCAGCAGCTCACATTCCTGATTCTAGGAGGCCTGGGCGCTCTTAGAGCCGCCGATCACGCCAAAGCCACCGGCTCCCGGGTGCCCGCCCGGCGCCCTGCACTCCGCGCCCAGCCCCCCGAGCAGGAGACCCCCTCGGCTGCAAAACCCCTGGCCAAACCCGCCGGCCTTCCTCTCCAGCCTCCCTCCCCAACTTTGCTAAGGGTGCCTATTTTAACTCGGTTTTGGTTACAAACACCCCCTCCCTCCCTCCCTCGCTCTCTCCCATCAGGCTCTGGTTACCAGATCCGCGTTTACTTTGGAAAAATCTAAGATCGCCACATCCGAGGATACATGTCTTAAGGAGGCGATGAGCTTCCCGTGATTTTTTTTTTTTTTTTTTTTTTTTTGGTAAGAGATTCTTTGGGTAGCTTTTTAAAAGCCAGTGCCTCGCAGTATGACCAGGCGCCCCAGTTCGGGGAAGTCGGGGTGAAGCCCCCAGGAACACCCTCGCACTGGCAAACAAGCTGCATCGGCCATCTGCGGGCTCCGCTGCGTTCTCCCTACTTTTCTCCCCCTCTTAAATGGAGTTAAAATGGCTGAATTCCGGCTTTTAATTAAAAACAGCCTATAATCGAAAACGTCTCGGCGTCCCAGGCTCCCCCGCCGCCTGCTGGGAACCAAGAGAGGAACCGCCGCCCCTCGGCCGGGCCAGGCGGGCCGGAGCGGGGCTGGGGGCTCCCGTGGGCGCCCGGGGCGCAGCAGCCCACCCCCACCCCTCCGAGGGCGCCCCCTCCCAGCCGGCCCTGGTCCCCGATTCTGTAATCGGGAGCCAGACAGTAGCGGGGATCCCCCCCGCGCACCCCGAGGGGCAGGCGTGGTTGGGGGTCGAGCTGGAGAAGTTTGAAGACCATCGCGCCCGGCCGGGGGCCGGCAGGCTGACCGGCGGCGTACCTGGCGCGGCTGGGTTCACGGCTCCGGGCTCCGGCGACAACGACTCCGGTGGCGGCCCCGGCTCCCGGCGCAGCTAGGCGCCCGTGCTGCCTGCCATCCCGCGGCCGCCGCTCCCCTCCGCCACCCGCAGCCGCCTCACACTTTTTGCCCGCCTTTCCTTTTTTTGGTAGAAAACCGCTCCCCGGGCCGAGCGCTCGGCGCGCCAACTCCTCCGCCCTCCCGCGGCCCGGCTCCCGCAGCCCCCGGAAAAGCCAGCTTTCCTCCCGCCGAGCTCCCCGCTTTTTAATAAAATCCAGGTAGCGCCGGTTTAAAGAATCCCAAATCTCCATATACAGCCCGGGATTGGAAAAGGTACATTACACAACCCCCCTTTCAAGTTCCTCTCGCTGGATCTAAAAAAAAAAAAAAAAAAAAAAAAAAAAAAGGCAGCGGGGGGGAGGTTGGAGGGGGTTGGGGGAGGGGAGCACTCTCCGGCAAAGAAACACGCATTGTTCCCGGGCGCCCGCCCCCCCTAGCCCGGCCCCCGGCCGCCGTGCATTGGCCGCGCGCGCCGCCAATCACGCGCATGTAAACACCTTGGCCCACAGCCATTCCTATAAAACCAATTACGGACCTAGGGGCTCCAGCAGTTTCCAGGCTCCCCTCGGCGGGGCTGAATGATCAAAACTGGTGGTGAGAATTTTTCCGGGCCGTTTCTAGGCAGCCCTCCCCCTCCACCAGCTCGGACCCCCCCTCCCTCCTTTCTCCTTCTCCTCCCTTTTCCTTCCCCCCTCCCCCAGCGTCTGGGCTGAGTGATCAAAATAGAGGAAGATGGTTGTCGCCGCAATCCAGGGCTTTGCAAGGCGCGGTTTAATGGGCCGCCTGTCAGCTTCCTGCTCGCAGGAGGAGGTGACAAGCCAAGCGAGCCGGGGAGGGCCTGGGGCCCGGCGGGCTGCACCCCGCGCCCCGGGCCCCGGGCCCCGACCTCCCCTGGGGTGCGCTTCTAGTACGCGCGGTGGAGACGCCGAAACAGACAAGGGCTGCTTTTTCCCTTGTTTTTTTTCTTCCTTTTAAAACAAAGCAGCGATTCATTCCCTCTGCCCCAGCAGCGCGGTCGGGTGGGATGGGCAGGCGAGAAGGCCGTTTTCCTAGCACTGGCCTGCGGGTCCCTCCCTGAAACGCGGTGTCAGATGGTTACTGATTAATATTTTGGAGAGGCCGCGGCGGCGGGCAGCGGGTGAGTCTCTAATCTTCTAAAAGGGGTTCCTATAGAAACGCGGATCGGGGCGCGCCCCCCGCTCGGCCCAGGCCGGGGCTGCGGCGCTTCGCACAGCGCGCCCCTCCCCAAAGTCCCTCTTTGCGTGGGCGCTCCCCTCTCCTTCCCCCCCTCCACAAAAAAATCAGAGCAGAAAAAAGGATTAGATCGGCTGAGCGCGAACTGAATCCCTCTTGATTCTGACATTTCAGCCTATTAGCATTTCTCCACGGAGCCTTCTGAAACCTATTAAAGTGTAATATTAAAAACCTCTTGGCTGGGGGCCTCTCTCGCCTTCCATCCGCCGCGCCCCCTCCAGGGAGGGCGAGACCGGGAAAAAAAAAATCTGTTGAGCTCAGAGGAAGTAGCCGCCAAGCCCAAAAAGTGCTTGGCTGGCCACGGCGGCCGTAGGGGGAAGGGAGCCCCAATCCCCCAGACTTTGTACTTTTATTTTGCTCTTTCAGCAAAATCCTTTCTGGGTTGAGTAGCCGTGAGCTGCCCGCGGCCGACCTACCTGACCGGGGGCGCAGGGAGTGCGGACCACGCCAGCAGAACTGTCCTGGGGGCCCCCGCACCCTCTCTGCAGCCCTGCAGGCCCCCGAGCCCGGCTAGGCATTACGTACCCTGGAAAGGAAGCTTGGAGGGGCAGAAATCCTTCCAATCCTGCCTCGAAGAGCAACTGCGGTGATAAGATTTTAATTAAAACAAGAGGAGCCCGCTCTTTCGCCCCGCGCTGCGGACTCAGCGTTTTCGCATTGCCCGTTCTGTTTTTTTAAATCAATTTTTAAGGCAACTTTTCGGGAGGGGGGAAAATGAGCGCGTTAGTGCCCATTCGTTCTATTTTCTTTTCTCCACTTTTAGAAAAAAAAAAGGTGGGGGGAGGCTTCGAGAACGAACTGGGGGGTGTCTAATTTAATTCCAGGATAAATTTGAGGAAAAAAGTTCAGCCTCTTGAGGGCAGTTTCAAGTTGCCCTTCCTGGAGCTTCCTGCGTTGGTTTCTAGGCTGCCCTCTTTTGGAAGCTGTAGCTCCGCTGGGGAGGAGGGAGGAGTGAAAAGGAAAGAAAGGAACGAAAATAGCCGGAGCCGAGGGGAACAAGCCACGGTGTCCGCGTTTGGAGCTGGCCGTGCGGGTCTCAGTGGCGGCCTCGGCATTCGGGGCGGCGAGAGGCGCCCGGTGCATCCCCGGGACAGCCAGGAGCAAAGACGGAGAGGAGAGGGGGGTTAGAGAAAGGAGGTATTGTGTCTGTGTGCCTTAGGGGAGGAGGGGACTGCAGGAATCGAATAAACGCAGTCGAGCTGCGCGGGGCTGCTGGAAGCCCAGGCGGGGGAAGGGGGCCGTGTGTGGGGGCGCAGAGCGCCCTTGAGCCTTACGCAGAGGTCTTGTGTGTTCCTAGTTAAGCCCTCCCACGCCCGAGGCCCCATCGCTTCCTCTCCACTCTCTTTGCCCACCATCATTACAAGCCCAGACCCTAATTCTCCACCGCATTACCCTGCCCTGCATTTGGGGAATGTTTTTCTTTATTTTAATATAGCTCAAGGAAAAAATATGTATATCTTGAGAGAGTTGGGGTGGGGAAAACAAAGGGTTGCGGAGTAGAAAAAAACAAAGGCCCATTTTTATAAATGTTTAATGTTTTCACCCCCTGGATGCTCCGAGACGCCGTAATTGTGACGGCGGGGTACGTGTGCCATAAATCATTTAGTTGCTAATAAAAATTCTGCCTGTTTGCCCTGGATTTGCCAATGGCGTTTGCATTTTTCAAGTGTGCGCCTCGGCAGCGTGACGAACCCAGCCGGTATTTCATTAGGGCCGTGGTGCCTGGGCTTTGTGCGCCCAGCCCCCTCGCGCGGGCCCCTTCCATACCCGCCCCCGGCACCCATTCCACATTTGCGCGGCCCTGCAGCCACCGGAGCCCGGCCAGGGCGCAGGGCCTGGGGACGCGGTGGTGGTGGGGGCGGCCAGGATGCATCCTGCCCACGCTGGTTTTCCAGGGATGCCAACTGCGTGGGGGCGCGGGCGGGCTACGCGGAGAGGCCGCCTGCCCAGGCCAATCTATACGCGCCCTGATCTCCGCCTGCTCCCCAGCCCCGCGCCCTGGTGTCCCCGCAGTCGCTGAGTAAACAGCGACTGGGAGCCATCTTGGGGCGGAGGACAGATCCCAAGCGAAGTAGTGGGTGCAGCCCAGGTGCCTCCATTCGTAAAGGGGAGCCTCTAGGACATCCCTAACAAGGGTTCAGGGTCCAGGGAAACGCCCTCCCCAGTATGGTGGGCCACATTTAAATGTAAAAACCAGGCCTGGGTGCCACGGCCATAGGGCACAGGCCATAGGCCACCAGGTCCAGCCGCCATCTTACGCGCCCCACCCCCATTCCGTCCCTTCCCCTTCCCCCTCCCCGCCCCCTCACACTTTTGTTTACCCAGCGGGATAGGTGGCCAAAAACCCTGTGGACGCAGTTGGGGTGGGTGTGTGTGTGTGTGTGTGGGTGTGTGTGTGTGTTTTACTGACTGGGTGAAAAATCGACTCGGGGGAGCGGGGTGGGTCTTCCTTGTAGCCCCAAACCACCGCAGTTGCGGGAGAATCTGCCCTGGCTAGCTGAGGCCCGGCCCACCGTGCTTCTCCGCAGCCAGTCTGGGCCACCGGAGCCGAGGCCTTTCCTGTGTTCCTAGGCTACCGGCTCCGGCCTCTGCTCCCTGGACGCGTCCCGACTGACAAAATTCTGCCTCTTTGTTTTAAAACCAAAGGACAGGCCAACCTTGAGCCCGGCCGTCACCCCTGTCGCGCTTTTGTTGGCGCAGGCTCAGCCCCGACTGGTGCAGCTCCCGCGATCAGACGGCCTCCCTCAATTCGGCGTTGAACCCGGTTCTTCCCAAATTCTGGTGTTGCTGGCAGCTTGGACACGTTCTCCCCTTATCCTTCCCCCAGCGGGGGAAGAAAAAGCCAGCATCCTTTCCTTGGCGCGGCCACCCGAGCCACTTCACCCATCTCCCCAACCGCCTTTCCAGGCAGGGACCGAAGCCCCCATTCTCCGCTGGCATCTCGGTGAAGGGCACCCCCTGAGGGATTGCCGGCTTCTACTGCCCGCTCAGAGGCCATGTGGCTGGGTGTCTTAAGCTCCGGTTTCCGCAGGTCCCGTGTCTGGCGGGAGCGGCTAAAACCCGAAGAGGCTGTGCCCGGGAAAGCCACGTTCGCCGTCCCCTCGCTGCGACAGACCCAGCCGCGATACAGCGCCAAGATACAGCGCCAAGTCGCGGCTGGGCCAACCCAGCCGGGAGCTGCCCGAACCTGCCTGGAAGACCAGGGACGCGGCGCCATCGCCCCACACCCCACCGAGACCAGGGCGCAAGGCGGGCAGAATTGGGACTGAAGCGCCAGGCCCAGCCCCGATGGATTCCAGCTCCTCTCGGCCCCGCCTCCGGCCCTGGCCTCTTCCTCCAGCCAGGGTCGGGTCCTCCACTCCACTGTTTGGCTGGGAAAGGACGGAGACGCGCTCGGTGCGCAGGGGGCCAGCTGCGGCCATAAATCTCCGGGCGGGCCCTCCTTCCCGTCGCTCACGCGGGGGTGCTCCAGACTGGTCTCGCATCCCAGGCCACGCCGCACGCCCTGCTCACCCCATCACGGCCTGGGGACCCCAAGACTGCGCAGGGAACCACGCCAAGAGCTTCTCCGTTCACCAAAGAGAGGGAACGGCCTCGTCCCTCGGTGCCAGCACCATCCATTCCTGAGGGCGCTGGACCCTGAGGTGGCCCGAGCTTCACAGGATCACCGCCTTGGGGTAGGGGCGCCCGGACCTGGCATTCCTCTTAGAAAGGCTCGGTGAGACTGGGATGGGCGTGCAGCTGTCCACTCGAGCCCAACTCCGGTGCCACCTGCACTACGGAGGGGCGACGCCAGGGTCAGGGTCGAAGCGGCTTCTCAGAATTTAGCTTGCCACTTCTCCGCGGACCCTGCCTTCATCCCGTGTCTCCTCAGAGCCCTCTGCGGCGCATGATGAGCCTTTTTTTTTTTTTTTTTTTTTTTTTTTTTTTTTTTTTGGCATAGGAGGACCAAGGCGGGGGGGTGACTGTGGGCACCATGCGCGGAGGCGGGGGCTCATCTGGTTCCCACCGTCGGTGCTGCCGGATGCCCCAGGTTTTTCTCAACCGGGGTCCCGGCTTGGAGCCCTCGTTGGCTGCGTGCTTTGGCACAACCATGGGGAAAGCGGTAATTGGTCTCGCCCTTGTGGCTGCCTGGTGGAAGCGGCGGTTTTGACACACGGAACAGTCGTGGGGAGCAGATCCAGAGAGGATGCATTTGCAATAATAACGCTTAATTTATCTCTGCCAGAGGGGCGGGAACAGGCCTTCGCGCTGGTGTCTTACATCAGCCAAGCAAACCATGCACGCGATCGGAGCCAACTACCTCCAGCGGGGTTTTGCTCCGGACTTAAGGTGCGCGGAAACCGAAGCATTCAGCCCTTCCTGGGTGCCTCCCGAAAACCTCACCATGCCAGTAACACGACTGCGAACGGCGGTGGCACATGCCGGGGGCTTGGGATGGGAGGGTTTGGAAACCTCGCTCCAAGGACGCCCTCATCCAAGGAGCTTCGGCTCCTTCCTAGAATTTCTAGAAGCACTTTTGGAGGGACCGAGGGCTTCCGGCCGGGCCCAGAGGAATTTGAGCGCTTGCCAGGGCAGGCGGGAGCGCAGCCTGGGAGTGGAGAGGCTGCTGGGCCACATTCCGGCCGAGCTTCCCCCGCTAGGCCCCAGCCCCGCCGCGGCGCCCTAGGAAGCACCTCTGAAAACAAAGCGCTGTGGTTTCAGCCCAAGGTTAAAGTCCACCGCGAGCGTGTTTTTTCCCCCCTCCGGAATCTAAGAGCGATAGCATTTCTCCAAATAAGCCGCCAATAAATCAGCTCCCGGGGGCGCCTGCTGAAGAGCTTTGGTGACCTTGGGGGATGGTTTTTCTGCCTGACCCGTCCGAGCACAGGCTTGGGGGAGGGGGGCGCAGTGTCAGCCCTACCCCCTCCAGAGAGACGCAGAAGAGGGAATGGCCAAGGGCATTCGTGGGTGATTACAGCAGTACGTGTGTACCCCGAGGGGATGGGAGAGACTTGGAATGGGGGAAAGGAACAACTGTGGTTATCCGGGGGCCTGTAGTTACGCGATCAGGAGGCGTTTGTGATTGCGAGGAGTGCTGCTTGCTGTCGGTTCAACAATTGCACGGAGCGCCTGCGGTGTCCGCACAGTTCTAGGCATGGGGAAAGCGCCACTGGGGACAGACACAGCCGCTTTGGGGCCCCGTGTCTTTGTCTGCCTGGGACTGGATGTGTTTGTGGCGGTGTGACTAATGGGATTTATGGATGTCAGTGCCAGGGTGACTGATGAAGGGCTTGGCAGCACGTGTGTTTGGGGAGAGGCGCTGCACCTAGGTGGGGAGTGGGTGCCCCGGGAGAGGACTGTTCCTTCTCTTAGAGGTTCCTTCCCTTACCCCCTCCCTGCCGGCTCCCCGCTTTGTTTAGGCCTCTGATCCCCTCCCAGGCAGGCCTGTGCAAGCTGAGAGTTCTGCAGCAAATTCCACTGCCAGCCTGGCCCTCAGAGGCACCTCTGCACGCCCCACCTCTCCTAGCTCCACCTCCTTAGCACACGCCTTGCGTCCCAAATCCAGGCTGTCCCACCCCCTTCCCACGCAGAGCCTTCCCAGTTTCCTCTTTTCCTGTCTGAATTCCTCGTGGTGCGCTCTGAGCCCTGCTTCAGGCAGGCTTTGACAACCCTATGATTGGGGCACCGGCATACCCATTTAACAGATGAGAAAGTTGAGGGCAGAAAGGAGACGTGACAAGCCCATGCAGCCAGGAAGTAGCAGGCACCCTGAACTAAACCAGGCAGCTTGCTGGGGACCCCAGTGTGGAAGCCCTGTGCCCCTGGGAGCCCCAGCCTGGCTGAGACTCACTTAGAGAAGGTAGAGGCGGCCGGGCGCGGTCGCTCATGCTTGTAATCCCAGCACTTTGGGAGGCCGAGGCAGGTGGATCACCTGAGGTCGGGAGTTCAAGACCAGCCTGACCAACATGGAGAAACCCCGTCTCTACTAAAAATACAAAATTAGCCAGGGTGGTGGCACATGCCTGTAATCCCAGCTACTCGGGAGGCTGAGGCAGGAGAATCGCTTGAACCCAGGAGGCAGAGGTTGCGGTGAGCCGAGATCGCGCCATTGCACTCCAGCCTGGGCAAAAAGAGCAAAACTCTGTCTCAAAAAAAAAAAAAAAGGTAGAGGCAAGGCCACTCCCATGACACGTGACACACTCCGCCACCCATGTACTGTGCTAACCATCAGTCCTCCCTGCCACTTGGTAGAGGCTGTCTCCTTCCCTGGCCTGGCATGGGGAAGAAGGGGGGCAGTGAAGGTCAGAGGAGCAGTATGAGACCCTGGTTTGGCCTGGGGCACAGTAGGGGGATGAGGTCAAAGTAACCCAGGGGTCACCTTGGAGATCAGGAGAGCCGTGGCTGGAGAGCAGGAGCTCCTGTGTAATTCCACAGAACCTAGCGAAGACTGAGGTTCAGGGCAAACCTAGAGAATCCATATCCCCTGTCCCTTGGGATCATCTTTTTTTTTTTTTTTTTTTTGGAGAGATGGGGTCTCGCTATGTTACCCCAGCTGGTCTTGAAGTCCTGGCTTCAAGCAATCCTCCCACCTCAGCCTCCCAAAGTGTGGGGATTACAGACCCAAACCACCAAGCTTGGCCTCCCTTGGGGTCTCTTCTTTTTTTCTTTTTGAGACAGGGACTTGCTCTGTCGCCCAGGCTGTAGTGCAGCAGTGCAACCACAGCTCGCTGCAGCCTCAGCCTTTCCAGCTCAAAAAATTCTCCTGCCTCAGCCTCCCAAGTAGCTGGGACTACAGATGTGTGCCACCACGCCAGGTAGCTTTTTTTTTTTTTTTTTGAGACGGAGTCTTGCTCTGTCACCCAGGCTGGAGCGCAGTGGCACTATCTCGGCTCACTGCAAGCTCTGCTTCCCGGGTTCACGCCATTCTCCTGCCTCAGCCTCCCGAGTAGCTGGGACTACAGGCGCCTGCCACCTTGCCCGGCTAATTTTTTTGTATTTTTAGTAGAGATGAGGTTTCACCGTGTTAGCCAGGATGGTCTCGATCTCCTGACCTCGTGATCCACCCATCTCGGCCTCCCAAAGTGCTAGGATTACAGGCTTGAGCCACCGCGCCCGGCCTTTTTTTTTTTTTTTTTTTTTTTTAATGTTTTATAGAGATGCGGGGAGGGGAGGTCTAATGATGTTGCGCAGGCTGGTCTCGAACTCCTGGCTTCAAGCAATCCTCCCTCCTCGGCCTCTCAAAGTGCTGGAAGCCACTCACAGGTGTGAGCCACCACGCCTGGCCAAGCTTCATTTCCCAATCTAGAAGTCTCTCATACAAAAAGGCATCCCGGCTTTCTCTCTCTCTCTCTCTCTCTCTCTCTCTCTCTTTCACACACACACACACACACACACACACATACACACACACACACACACACACAGTCTCTCTCATCACCTCTCCCCTCCCCCCCTTTTTTTCCTTTTTATCCTTCTTTGGCATTTTCTTTCAAGCAGAAAATAAAAACATTTCCCATGGCTACAGCTTTGAAAGCTTCCCTCTCCTTTCAGCCTCCATCCCACACCCACCCCAATGTCAATCCATTTCTAGAGCCAGCGTTGAGTCAAAAACAAACCTACAGAGATCAAGCCTGACAGGCCCCTCCCGGCTGCCCTACACTCTCTCTTCATGTATTGGTCTGCCTTCACCCCAGAGAGGGGCAGGAGGTAGGAATCCTATCACACACACACACAGACAGGCACACACACACCCAGTTTCTATGGCCATGGAGACTCTCTAAAGAACCTTCTAAGCCAGGCGTGGTGGCTCACGCCAGTAATCCCAGCACTTAAGAGGCCAAGGCAGGTGGATCACCTGAGGTTGAGAGTTCAAGACCAGCCTGGCCAACATGGTGAAACCACGTCTCTACTAAAAATACAAGAATTAACTGGGCTTGGTGGTGGGTGTCTGTAGTCCCAGCTACTCAGGAGGCTGAGGCAGGATAATTGCTTGAACTCGAGAGGCGGAGGCTGCAGTGAGCTGAGATCATGTCATTGTACTACAGCCTGGGCAACAGAGCAAGACTCTGTTCCAAAAAAACAAAACAAGAATATTCTAGAGCTGTTCCTGCCAGAAAGACCTGCTCACTTAGTTCCATCTGCTGGAGGTGTCTGGTCGTCCCCTACCTGCCCCTGCCCCTGCCCTCCTCTCCTGGCCCGATTGCCACAGATCCTCCTCTGTGGGGCTATCTGTTGTAGATTGAAGAGAGTCCCCCCCAAATTCATATATTTGATTCCTAACCCCTAATACCTTGAAATGTGACCTTATTTGGAGAGAGGGTCATTGCAGATGTAATTAAGATCAGGTCATACTGGAGTCCAGTGGGCCCTAATTCAACATGACTGATGTCCTTATAAAAAGAGGACATTTGGGTGCAGTGGCTCATGCCTGTAATCCCAGCAATTTGGGAGGCTGAGGCAGGAGAATTGCTTAAGCCCAGGAGTTTGAGGCCAGACTGGGCAAGACCCTGCCTCTACAAATTTTTTTTTTTTTTCAATTAACCAGGCATAGTGGCACATGCCTGTAGTCCCAGCAGCTTGGGAGGCTGAGGTGGGAAGATGGCTTGAGCCCAGGAAGTCGAGGCTGCAGTGAGCTGTGATCATGCCACTGCACTTCAGCCTGAGCAATAGAGCAAGATCCTGTCACCAATAAAAGGAAGATATTTGGAGTCAAACAGCTATGGAGGGAAGATAATGTAGAAAGATGTGGAGGGGGGTGGACACACCAGAGAGGCCTGGGACAGACGCCTCACGCTCTGCCAACACCTGCCACCTTGGACTAGAGACTTGATCTTGGACTTCAAGCCTCTAGAACGGTAAGAGAATACATTTCTGTTGTTTAAACCACCAGTTAGTGACACCTCACTATGGCAGCTCAAAGAGACTCAGACACCATCCCAAATCTAAGAGCCTACAAGGGTCAAGTGAGAACCATTGACCCTTGTAGCTCCTGGCAGTTCCAACCAGCTGTCTCCAGGGTGCCAGATCTGCTGTTGTTCCAGGGAAGCTGGTCTATCAGTCAGAATAGGCCAGGTTATGCTGCAGTGAGAAATATCCCCTACATCTCAATGGCTTGATGCAACACAGAAAAACATATTCTCCTCTTCATATTGTCAACACAGCCCAGGTGCTGCTCCCAGGCCACTGACCTCCTTGTGGTGTCTGGACAGCCTGAGCCACTTAGAGTTCACGAGTTGTCCACCTGCATGTGAGGTCACCATGGGGCATGCACAGACTCCCATGTCCCTGGTGCTCACAGCCCACATGATCACACTTAGCTGAGGGGTGCTGGAGAGTTTTGCTGTGCCCAGGAAGGGGAGAAAAACCAGGTATTGGTGAGTTTAGACAATGCTGGCCATACTTGCAAAGCCACATCTCCTGAGTTGCTAACTTTGGCACTTCTTTTAAAATTGTGGTAAAATGCACATCACATTTACCCATCTTAATCCACCCCCACCTTTTTTTTTTTTTTTTTTTTTGAGGTGAAGTCTTGCTCTGTCACCCAGGCTGGAGTGCAGTAGCACAATGTCTGCTCACTGCAAGCTCCGCCTCCTGGGTTCACGCCATTCTCCTGCCTCAGCCTCCTGAGTAGCTGGGACTACAGGCATCCACCACCACACCTGGCTAATTTTTTTGTATTTTTACTAGAGACGGGGTTTCACTGTGTTAGCCAGGATGGTCTCGATCTCCTGACCTCGTGATCCGCCCGCCTTGGCCTCCCAAAGTGCTGGGATTACAGGCGTGAGCCACCGTGCCCGGCCCCCCGACTTTTTTATTAGATGGAGTCTTCAGTGGTATGATCTCAGCTCACTGCAACCTCCACTTCCCGGGTTCGAGCGATTCTCCTGCCTCAGCCTCCTGAGTAGCTGGGATTACAGGCACCCGCCACCACGCCCGGCTAATTTTTTGTATTTTCAGTAGAGACGGGATTTTGTCATGTTGGCCAGGCTGGTCTGAAACTCCTGACCTCAGGTGATCCACCCACCTCAGCCTCCCAAAAGTGCTGGGATTACAGGTGTGTGCCACTGCGCCCGGCCACAATCTTAACCCTTTTTTTTTTTTTTTTTTTTTGAGACGGAGTCTCGCTCTGTCCCCCAGGCTGGAGTGCAGTGGCCGGATGTCAGCTCACTGCAAGCTCCACCTCCCGGGTTCACGCCATTCTCCTGCCTCAGCCTCGCGAGTAGCTGGGACTACAGGCGCCCGCCACCGCTCCTGGCTAATTTTTGTATTTTTTTAGTAGAGACGGGGTTTCACCAGGTTAGCCAGGATGGTCTTGATCTCCTGACCTCGTGATCCCCCCGTCTCGGCCTCCCAAAGTGCTGGGATTACAGGCTTGAGCCACCGCGCCCGGCCTCAATCTTAACCCTTTTTAAGTGCACAGTTCAGTGGCATCAAGCACATTCGCACTGTTGTGCAGCCATCACCACCATCCATCTCCAGAGTTGTTTTCTATCTTCCCAAACTGAAACCCTGTCCCCTTTAAACACTCCTGATTCCCCTCTCCCAGCCCCTGGCTATTGTACTTTCTGTCTCTATGAATTTAATGATCCTAGGAAGCTCATATAAGTGGAATCATACAATATCTGTCCTTTAGTCTGACTTATTCACTCAGCATAATGTCCTCAGGGTTTATCCACGTCATAGCAGGTGGCAGAATTTCCTTCCTTTTCAGGGCTGAATAATATTCCATCTTATGGACAGACCACATTTTGTTTATCCATTCAACTGTCCATGGACATCTGGGTCATTTCCACCTTTTGGCTGTTGTGAAGAGTGCTGCTGTGAACATGGGTGTGCCAATATCTGTTCAAGACCTTGCTTTCATTCTGTGTTTAGTTTTTTGAGAAACTACCAGACTTTTTTAAAAGCAGCTGCACCTTTTTTTTTTTTTTTTTTTTTTTGAGACGGAGTCTCGCTCTGTCGCCCAGGCTAGAGTGCAGTGGCCGGATCTCAGCTCACTGCAAGCTCCGCCTCCTGGGTTCACACCATTCTCCGGCCTCAGCCTCCCAAGTAGCTGGGACTACAGGCGCCCGCCACCACGCCCGTCTAGTTTTTTGTATTTTTTTTAATAGAGATGGGGTTTCACCGTGTTAGCCAGGATGGTCTCGATCTCCTGACCTCGTGATCCACCCATCTCGGCCTCCCAAAGTGCTGGGATTACAGGCTTGAGCCACTGCGCCCGGCCGCGGCTGTACCATTTTATACTCCCAGCAGCAGTGCAGCAGGGTTCCAGTTTCTCCACATCCTCACTAATGCTAGTTATGCTCCGGTTTAATTTTATTACCATTATTATGATTTTAGAGACAGGATCTCACTATGTAGCCCAGGCTGGCCTCAGCCTCCCAAGTAGCTAGGACTACAGGCACATGCTACCACGCCTGGCTAATTTTTTTATTTTTATTTTTGTAGACCCTGTTTTGTAGCCCTAACTTCTCACTGTGTTGCCCAGGCTGGTCTCAAACTCCTGGGCTCAAGCAGTCCTCCTGCATTGGCCTCTCAAAGTCCTGGGATTAGCATGAGCCACCATGTCCAGTCTCTTTTATTTTTATGTATTTACTTTAAAGAGATGGGGTTTTGCTATGCTGCCCAGGCTGGTCTTGAACTCTTGGCCTCAAGCAATCCTCCCATCTCAGCCCCCCAAAGTGCTGGGATTACAGATGTGAGCCATCCCACCCAGCCTGTCTTTTTCTATTAAGAGACAGGGTCTGGCCGGGCACGGTGGCTCAAGCCTGTAATCCCAGCACTTTGGGAGGCCGAGACGGGCGGATCACTAGGTCAGGAGATCGAGACCATCCTGGCTAACACGGTGAAACCCCGTCTCTACTAAAAAATACAAAAAACTAGCCAGGCGAGGCGGCGGGCGCCTGTAGTCCCAGCTACTCGGGAGGCTGAGGCAGGAGAATGGCGTAAACCCGGGGGGCGGAGCTTGCAGTGAGCTGAGATCCGGCCACTGCACTCCAGCCCGGGCGACAGAGCCAGACTCCGTCTCAAAAAAAAAAAAAAAAAAAGAGACAGGGTCTTGCTCTGTCACCCAGGCTGGAGTGCAGTGGTGTGATCTCGGCTCACTGCAGCCTTAACTTCCTGGGCTCAAGCAATCCTCCAGCCTCAGCCGCCCAAGTAACTGGGACCACAGGTGCACACCACCACACCTGGCAATATATATATATATATATATATATATATATATATTTTTTTTTTTTTTTTACTTTTGTAGAGATGGGTTCTCATTATGTCATTATGTTGCCCAGGCTGGTCTTGAACTCCCGACCTCAAGCATCCTCTCACCTCTGACTCCCGAGTAGCTCATTTTTTTTAAACTTTATAGAGAAGGGTTCTGACTATATTGTGCAGGCTGGTCAATGTGATCCACCAGCCTTGGGACCACAGGTGTGTGCCACCATGCCTGGTTTGACCCAATGTTTCCTGACCAGGACAGGACCGAGGCCAACTGTATTGGTTTCTGGTGGCTGCTATGACTGAGGACCACAAACTGCGTGGCTTTAAGCAAGAGAAATGTTTTTCTCTCACAGTTTAGGAGGCCGGAAGTCCATAATGAAGGTGTCAGCAGGCTTGGGTCCTTCTTGGGGACTCTGATGGTGACACTGTTCTGGGCCTCTGTGCTTTCTGGTGGCTCCCAGTTGCATCGCCACAATGTCACCGTCTCTACTGTCACAAAGCCACCTTCCCTCTATGGCTGTGTCTTCATGACCTTCTCCTCTTTTTTTATTTCTTCATATTTTAAGTTTCTTTGTGGAGACAAGAGTCTCAAAAAAAAAAAAAAAGAAAGCCGGGCGCGGTGGCTCAAACCTGTAATCCCAGCACTTTGGGAGGCCGAGACGGGCGGATCACAAGGTCAGGAGATTGAGACCATCCTGGCTAACACGGTGAAACCCCGTCTCTACTAAAAATACAAAAAACTAGCCAGGCGAGGTGGCGGGCGCCTGTAGTCCCAGCTACTCGGGAGGCTGAGGCAGGAGAACGGCGTAAACCCGGGAGGCGGAGCTTGCAGTGAGCTGAGATCCGGCCACTGCACTCCAGCCTGGGCGACAGAGCAAGACTCCGTCTCAAAAAAAAAAAAAAAAAAAAGAGTCTCACTCTGTTGCCCATGGTGGAGTGCTATGGTGGCATCACAGCTCACTGCAGCTCTTGACGCCTGGGTTCAAGCCACCCTCCCACCTCCTGAGTAGCTGGGACTACAGGCATGCACCACCATGCCCAGCTAATTTTTTATTTTTGGTAGACATGGGGTCTTGCTGTGTTGCCCAGGCTGGTCTTGAACTCCTGGCCTCAAGCAATTATCTGGCCTCAGCCTTCCAAAGCATTGGGATTACAGGCATGAGCCACCACACTCAGCCTGAACTCAGATCCTGACTGTGCTATATCCTCCCAGTGACAACCCTTGTTGTCACTGTTCCCAACATGCTTGTCACCTCTACAAGCCTGTGAGGCTGTGTGAGCTTCCCAGGGTCCCTAGAATAAAAACTGGGTGGTTTACACCACAGAAACATAATTGGCCTCACAGTTCTGGAGGCTGGAGTTCGAGATCAAGGAGTGGGCAGGGCTGATTCCTCCTGAGGCCTCTCCTTAGCTTGTAGACGCCGTCTTCTCCCTGCGTCCTCACATGGTCGTCCCTCTGTGCGTGTCTGTCCTAATCTCCTCTTCTTATAAGGACATCAGGCATATTGGATTAGGGCCCAACCTAATAACTTCATTTTAATTTAATCACCTCTTTTAAGGACCGTATTTCCAAATAACAGTCACACTCAGAGGAATTAGGGGTTAGAACTTCAACATATGAATTTGTGAGGGACATAATTCAGCCCACATCAGAGGCTCTTCACTTTATTGTTTTATTTTACTTTTTGAGACAGGATCTCATTTGTCACCCAGGCTGGGGTACAGTGGTACAATCACAGCTCACTGTAGCTCCGATCTCCTGGGCTCAAGCGATCCTCCCACCTCAGCCTCCTGGGTAGCTGGGACGACAGGTGTGTGCCACCACACCCACCTAATTTTTTATTTTTTGGAGAGACAGGGTCTTACTATGTTGCCCAGGCTGGTCTCAAACTCCTGGCCTCAAGCGATCTTCCTTCCTTGGCCTTCAAAAGTGCTGTGATGACAGGCGTGACCCTCCCTTTTTTCTATCACTCTCTGCCCCATGGCTGGCCCAGCAGACCTCAGTGAGTGTCCATTTAACGAATGAATGAAGTGATATCATCTCAGTAGGGTTTTCAAGGATGAATAGGAGTTTGCTAGGCAGAGAAGGCACAGAGGGCATTCCAGGCTTAAAGAACAGCCGAGGCCAAGGCCTGGAAGCCTCCGAGCGGGGCTGCCTGTCTCGCAGGTCACATGCCAGACCTGGGGCAGGGAAGAGAGCTGTAGCCTCCCTCAGTCAGTGCAGGCCAACCTGCTCCACATGAGCCAGAGTCCAGCCAACCTCCACAGGGACCAGGGCCCCAGCGCCTCTGCTCACAGGAGCTAGCTCAGATGATTTTCAGTATCTCTTTTCCCCTTCACGCCTGAGTGGCTTGAGCAGTATTTATTTAACTTTCATTGTATCGGTGTTTTTGTTGAAAGCACAGGAATTATTCATGGCCGGTTTTGGTTCTCGTCTGGCAATAACCGCATCTTCCTATGCAAGGTACAAATTACCTGTCAGGCCAGTTCACCATCAGTCAGGGGCTGTGACCTAGCCCCAAGCCATCGAGGCTCAGCTGCTCTGGAAGATAGATCTGGCTGGAGGCGGCGGGGCCTGAATAGGTCTTTGTCCCCTCAAGTTGCCAGGAATAGGGAACATGGATGGGAAACAAGGGGATTGGCCCAGGAACAAATCCTCCCTCTGCGATCCTGCTCAGGCTGCCTGGCCACTCCGTACTCAGTCTTCTCATCTGTAAAATGGGCATTGGAGTGAGTGTCTGGCACGGCAAGCCATCTACATTGTCACCCACTGGTGTCACCTACTGCCTGGGTGAGCCTGGGCACATGGGTGCCCTCTGTCACCTCCAAGGAAAGGAGACAGAAGAGAAACTGAAAACAGAAGGGACACAGAAGGGCTTAGAGGACATGTCCTCAGCTAATCTGGCCCCCTGGGTTGTGGTGGCATGAGAACACAGCCCTAAAATTATTTGAAATTCCCCCTATTGAAAGATGGGGTCATCTGGGCACAGTGGTTCATGCCTGTAATCCAAGCACTTTGCCAGTCCAAGGCAGAGGGATCCCTTCAGCTCAGGAATTTGAGATCAGCCTGGGCAACATAGTAAGATCCCGTCTCTACAAAAAATAAAAAATGAGCCAGGTATGGTGGTGCATGTCTATAGTCCTAGCTACTCAGGAGGCTGAAGTGGGAGGATCTCTTGAGCCCAGAGTTCGAGGCTGCAGTGAGCCATGATCGTGCCACTGCACTCCAGCCTAGGTGACAGAGAAAGACACTATCTCAAAAAAAAAAAAAAAGAAAGAAAAACGTGTGGTCAGCGGGGTACAGTGGTTCACACCTGTAACCCCAGCATTCTTTGAGGCCAATGCAGGAGGATAGCTTAAGGCTAGGAGTTTGAGACCAGCCAGGACAACATAGCAAGACCTTGTCTCCACAAAAACAAATAAACAAAAAGAATTAGCTGGGTGTGGCAACTCACATCTGTAGTACATCTACTCGGGAGGCTAGGGCAGGAGGACCACTTGAGCCCAGGCACTGGAGGCTGCAGCAAGCTATGATTGCACCACTATACTCCGGCCTGGGCAACAGAGTGAGACTCTGTAAAAAATTTAAAAATAGCTAAAACACAGGGTTTGGCAGAAAAAGATATTTGAGGCTATGCTTCATAAAACTTCAACAGGTGCAGGCCAGGCGCAGTGGCTCACGCCTATAATCCCAGCACTTTGGGAGGCTGAGGCGGGTAGATCACCTGAGGTCAGGAGTTCGAGACCAGCTTGACCAACATGGTAAAACCCTGTCTCTACTAAAAATACAAAAGTCAGCCAGGCCTGGTGGCGTGTGCCTGTAGTCCCAGCTACTCGGGAGGCTGAGACAGGAGAATTGCTTGAACCCAAGAGCTGGAGGTTGCACTGCAGTGAGCCAAGATCATGCCACTGCACTCCAGCCTGGGCCACAGAGTGAGAAAAACAAAAAGGCCGGGTGCGGGGGCTCACGCCTGTAATCCCAACACTTTCGGAGGCCGAGGTGGGCAGATCACAAGGTCAGGAGATTGAGACCATCCTGGCTAACATGGTGAAACCTCGTCTCTACTAAAAATACAAAAAATTAGTGAGGTGTGGTGGCGGGCACCTGTAGTCCCAGCTACTCGGGAGGCTGAGGCAGGAGAATGGCGTGAACCCGGGAGGCGGAGCTTGCAGTGAGCCGAGATCACGCCACTGCACTCCAGCCTGGGTGACAGAGCGAGACTCTGTCTCAAAAAAAAAAAAAAACTCCCAACAGGTGCAAAACCCGGTCTCATACATTTTCCGGACCTGCCCATGTGGGGACCACAGCAATGAGACACTGGTCAATGTTAGTAAGTTCTCAGGTGGCTGGAGCCTGGGGTGGGGGTGGGGAACAAGGAGGGAACCTGATGTGTAGCCTCTGCCAATATCTGTGGTGTAAATTCTCCCAGCTTCAAGCTGCCAACTTGATGTCACTGAACTCAGACTTGGGAAGAGAAGTGTAGTCGCTCACTTATGTAGCATTTCCACCACAGGTAACTGTAGTACCAGGCTGCACTTGCTTTCACTGCATGAGTAACCCCAGGAGAAAACCACCCAGCTGAGCCCACCCTGACTTTCTGACCCGCAAAATTGTGAGCAAAATAAGGGGATGGTTCTAAACTGCTACATTTTGTAACAATTTGAAGCACTGCAGTAGTCACTAGTGGGGCTACTGAGTCCAGTGTGGGATAACACTTAAAGGGGTGGAGGGGCTGAGCCAGGCCAGAGCACCTTTCACCTTTGCCTGACTGGGAGAATCCATGCCAGTCTGATGTGCTCCAGCCCTGCCAACATCCTGAGAAAAAGCCAGTGACAAGGCTGAGAGCCCTCTGGAAGGGTCTCTCATGGGCTCAATGGCCGCTACTCCTAGGACAGAAAGCCCCCACAGGGCTTTAGCAGGAGCCAGGGGGATGTGTGGGCAAGTTGCCCACCTCCGTGCTATGCTGACTCCTGCCACACTAAATACCCGCCCAGCCCCGCACTGCCTCAGACACAGGGTGAAGAGGCCAGGACAGGGTTGGCCAGGGGCCCTGGTTTAAAATAGCAGCCACCAGTCCTTTGTTTTGTCTGCAATGCAGCCCTGCCAGTCTAGCTCCTGCTTTGATGTTGGTATTTAAGCCTCTTCTGGGAACCTGAACCTTCCCCAAGCACATCAGAAACCCACACTCAGACACATACATACATGCACGCATGCACATGCATGCTCGCCTACTTCCCTGAGAAGCCAGAGGAGGTAGCCTGAGGCTCCAGAGCTGTTCCCACCTCTCCCCAGGTCCCCCTCCAGATCTGTTAGTATCCTGTGGCTGCCGTAACAAAGCTCCACTCACTGGGGGCTTCAAACAACAGAAATTAGGCTGGACACAGTGGCTTACAACTGTAGTCCCAGCTACTCAGGAGGCTGAGGCAGGAGGATGTCTTGAGCCCGGGAGGTCAAGGCTGCAGTGAGCTGTGATCACGCTACTGTACTCCAGCCTGAGTGACAGGAAGACCCTATCTCAAAAAAAAAAAAAAGAAAAAAAATCAGAAATTTACTGTCTCTCGGAGGTCAGAAGTCTCAGATCAGGGTGTTGGCAGGGCCATGGCCCTCCCAAGTCTCTGGGTGGACTCTCTCCTTGTCTCCTCCTGGCTTCTCGTGGTGCCAGTCATCCTTAGCATTCCTCTGTTGTTTTTCTTCTTTTTTAAAAATAGAGGCCAGGGCTAGTGGCTCACACCTGGAATCCCAGCACTTTGGGAGGCCGAGGCGGGCGGATCACTTGAGGACAGGAGTTCGAGACCAGCCTGGCCAACATGGCGAAACCCTGTGTCTACCAAAAATAAAAACTAGCTGGGCATGGTGGCGGGCGTCTGTAATCCCAGCTACTCAGGAAGCTGAAGCAGGAGAATTGCTTGAACCAGGAGGTCGTGGTTGCAGTGAGCCCAGATTACGCCACTGCACTCTAGCCTAGGCTACAGAACAAAACTCCATCTCTGAAAAATAAATAAATAAATAAAAATAGAGGGCCGGGCGTGGTGGATCATGCCTGTAATCCCAGCACTTTGGGAGGCCAAGGCAGGCAGATCATCCGAGATCGGGAGTTTGAGACCAGCCTGACCAACATGGAGAAACCCTGTCTCTACTAAAAATACAAAATTAGCCGGGCGTGGTGGCACATGCCTATAATCCCAGCTACTCAGGAGGCTGAGGCAGGAGAATTGCTTGAACCCGGGAGACGGAGGTTGCAATGAGCTGAGATCGTGCCACTGCACTCCAGCCTGGGCAACAAGAGCAAAACTCCATCTCAAAAAAAAAAAAAAATAGAGGCCAGACATAGTAGCTCACACCTGTAATCCCAGCACTTTGGGAGGCTGAGGCAGGAGGACTGCTTGAGCGCAGGAGTTAGAGACCAGCCTGGGCAACATAGCAAGACCTTGTCTCTACTAAAAATCAAAAAAATTAGCCATATGTGCTCACTGTGTTGCCCAGGCTGGTCTTGAACTCCTGTCCTCAAGTGAGCCTCCTGCCTTGGCCTCCTAAAGTGCTGGGATTACAGGTGTGAGCCACCGTGTCCAGCCTTGAGGACCTTCCTGTAGCCATCTTTGGCCAAGCCAGTGGTCCACAATGTCCCTGTGAAAGGGCTATAGAAAGGGGCCAAGGCATCGAGCCAGGTGGCCCAAGCTCCCATGAAGGATCAACAAGGCCCCTGGGACTTGGTTTCCTCATCTGTGAAATGGGGTTGAAGATACCATGTCTCAGATGTGACATCCTTTGTAGGGATATGGGCCAGGCTGCCAAAATAAGATGGCTCAGGTTGTGGGGAGACAGTGGCCTTGCACCCAGGTCCCTGCCACTCATCTGCCCTTCCTTCCTTCCCTCTTTGCTTCCCCAAGTGGTCCCCACATGTCAGCTGAGGCTTGCTATATCAGCTCACCATGTTTTTAGCCTCTTAAATGCTCATTTTAGATGACTCTGCTGTCTGGCTCTCTCTTCCCTTCTTTCATCCCTCCCTCTTTCCCTCTCGGCTTATGCGGGAATTGGAGGACAGTAAGAATTTAAGAGGGTGGGCCAGGCACTGTGGCTCATGCCTGTAATCCTAGCACTTTGGGAGGCCGAGGTGGGAGGATCGCTTGAGTCCAGGAGTCCAAGACCAACCCAGGCTACAAAGCGAGACCCTATCTCTATAAAAAATTTAAAAATTAGTCGGGTGTGGTGGTGTATGTCTGTAGTCCCAGCTACCCTGGGGTGCTGAGGCAGGAGGATCACTGGAGCCCGGGTGGTGAAGGCTGCAGTGAGCTATGTTTGCACCACTATACTCCAGCCTAGGTGACAGAGCAAGACCCTATCCCAAAAAATAAAAATAAAAGCTATGATTGCAGTGGTGCAATCATAGCTCACTGCAGCCTCAACTTCCCAGTCTCAAGCCTTCCTCCCACTTCAGTCTCCCAAGTATCTGGGACTGCAGGCACCCATGACCATGCTCAGCTAATTTTTTTTTTTAATTTTTTGTAAAGATGGGGTCTCACTATGTTGGTCTCAAACTCCAGGCTTCAAGCGATCCTCCCGCCTCAGCCTCCCAAAGTGCTGGGATTACAGGCATGAACCATCATGCCTGGCCTCTTGAGACCTTGTCTCTAGGAAAAAAAAAAACCCACACACACACACACAAACAACTGCATCTGGCAGAGTAAGAGGGTGAGAGGCCAGGAATGGGATGTGGCCATCTCTGGCCCCCAGAGCCCCAGCCCTTAGTGTCTTGGGGGGACAAGGCAAGTCTGGCACAAGGGGCAGCAGCCAGCACGGACTGGGGTGGGCACTGCTGGTTCTGCCCTCATCCCCGATAGTGCCCTGGGCTCTGCACCTACACCCCAGGTTGCAAACAGCCCCCCGCCCCGCCCCTGCCTGGCTGCCGGGAAGTCTAGCTGGACCAGGCGTGTTCTGCCAGGAACTGCCCTCCCTGAGCCTAAGTCCCCCCACCCCGCCCTCCGCCATGGATCCGGCAGGTGTTTGCCTGTCTGCCCCCCGTGCTGGGAGCATGGCTTCCCCTGCTTGGGAAGTCGTCACTCTATCCCAGCCCCTCAGCCCCTCCTGGGGCTCCTGGGCTCCACTTCCTCAGCTGGCTTCCTCCCCCAAGACTGACACCCCTTTGGGGTAGGACCTGGGTGCTGGGTGAGCTGGGTTGGTGCAGAGCCGGGGGCAGGCGGGCCTTCACTGACCCACTTGTGACCCCACGGTCATCAGAGCCATCGGGGCCCTAGGGCTCAAGGGAGGGCTGGGGCCCTGGAATTCCCACAGGTGCAGGGGATGATGGCCCGGGGGTGGGGAACAGAGGGGGCCCAAGGAGTCAACAGCACCTGAAGGGCCAGAGTGAGGACGTGACAGGCGCCCAGCAGCGCGCCCCACCCACGGCCCTGGACTTAGCCTCAAACCAGAGAGGAGTGTGGGCTGTGGGTGCATGGTCCTGAGAAGGTGGCAGCGTCACGCTTGCTTCACGAGAAGCCTCGCTCACCCGCTTGGGGGGGGCACAGCCACCCCCACCCTGCACGAATTCCACCCCCAACTCGCACACAGTGGGTGCTGTGCCCAGCAGGGGCACCCCAACATGGTGGCAGAAGCCGCGTTAGGCTTAAAGGCCAAGATCTGACTGGGAGAGAACGCCGTTCACCTCTCCGAAGCCCTAGACACGACCCCATCCAGGCTTTCTCAGTGCCCAGGAACAGACAGGGAGGTGTCAGAGGGAGGCCAGGCTGCCCCCTATGACAGAAGAACGCCCTGGCAATAAGAACTGCTCAATAGTGGCACATGGGGCAGTCCAATGTCCGGCACAGAGGGATGGACTAATTGTGGTTTATGTATTAATTTTTTGATTTTTTGAGATGGAGTTTCTCTGTTTCCCAAGCCGGAGTGCAGTGGTTCTATCTTGGCTCACTGCAACCTCCACCTCCTGGGTTCAAGCAATTCTCCTGCCTCAGCCTCCCAAGTAGCTGGGATTACAGGTGTGCCACCCAGCTAATTTTTGTATTTTTAGTAGAGTCGGGGTTTCACCATGTTGGCCAGGCTGGTCTCAAACTCCTGACCTCAGGTGATTTACCTGCCTTGGCCTCCCAAAGTGCTGGGATTACAGGTGTGAGCCACTGCACCCGGCCCAGTTGTAGTATTTTCATACTTGGGAATATGATTCAGCCTTTAAAAGGAGCAAAGTCCTGATCTGTGCTGTGCTATGGGTGCCCCTCCAACATTCCAGCCAGACACAAAAGGTCACCTATTAAATGATCCCATTTATATGAAATGTCCAGAATAGGCAATAACAGAAGCTGACTGGGGGTTGCCAGGGGCCTGGGCGAGTGAGTGTTTTACAGATACGGGGTTTGTTTGGGGGCAATGGAAAGGTCTTAGAACTAGATAGAGGTGGTGCATGCACAGCACTGCAGCACTATGAACGTGCTAACTGCCACTGCTTTTTCACTTTGAAATGGGGAATTGTAATTTTTGAGGTCTTGCTCTGTCACTCAGGCTGGAGTGCAGTCGTGGTGTGATCTTGGCTCACTGCAACCGCGAACTCCTGGGCTCAAGAGATCCTCCCACTCAGCCTCCCGCGTAGCTGGGACTACAGGCGTGTGCCACCATGCCTGGCTTATTTGGTGTATTTTTTTGTAGAGACAGGGTTTTGCCATGTTACCCAGGCTGGTCTCGAACTCCTGGGCTCAAGCAATTTTCTCTCCTTGGCCTCCCAAAGTGCTTGGATCACAGGCCTGAGCCACCTCACCAGCCTGTGAATTTTATGTCATGGGAATTTTACATCAGTTACCAAAAAAAAAAAAAAAAAAAAAAGGCACAGCCCTCAGCACTGGGGAGCCCTCACTGTTGGGAACAGGAAACCAAGGCCTGGCTGCTGGAAATGGGGCTAAGAGGGTCTCAGAGGCCTTCCTCGCACACACCTGCCCTGTCTTCCAGACCCTCCCAGAGTGCGTGGTGGTCCCCACAAGTCCCCAGCGGCGCCTCTTCCCCCAAGGGTTGCTTCCAAGGCTGGCCGACCCTCCACCAGGTCTCCCCACCCCATCCTGGCCTCCCCTTCCTCTGCCACCCCCCTCCCCACCCCCACAGCACTGGTCCCCGGCACATCCCATGTCCCAACCTCCTGGAACTCCCTTCCTGCCATTCCCTCTTCCCGGAAAACCCTTCCTGTCGCCCACCCTGACTTTTGTCATCCCGAAAGGCCCAGCGTGAGGGACACCTCCCCAGAGAAGCCCTCCCTGGGTTGAGCAGGTAAGACCCTCTCCCGCAGGCTCTGGGTCCCCAGTCCCTGCTGCAGCCCCGGGCAGCTGTGCTCTGCCGTGTGATCTGTCAGTCTGCAGCTGTCGTAGGTGACTGCCTGCAGCTGGCCTGGGGCCAACATCTGCCTAAGGGTTTCCCATCCCAGCTCAGCCCCTGGCTTGCGGTGTAACCCAGAGTGGACCCCCAGCTCCTCTGAACCCCATTTCCTCCCCACAGACAGCACTTCTCAGCCTGCCAGGGAAATTTGGGAAGACAAGGAAAACATGTTGAGTACAGGGTCTGGCTTGGAAAACAGCCGCCACCATGACTCAGCTGATGCTAAAAGCTTGCTTCCTTTTTTTCTTTCTTTTCTTCCTTTTTATTATTATTTTTAGAGACAGGGTTTCCCTCTGTCACCTAGGCTGAAGTACAGTGGTGCAATCATAGCTCACTGCAGCCTCAACCTCCCGGGCTCAAGCGATCCTCCTGTCTCAACCTCCTGAGTAGCTAGGACTACAGGCATGCACCACCACGCCCAACTAATTTTTGATTTTTTTTATAGAGACAAGGTCTTGATACTCCTAGCCTCAAACAATCCTCCGGCCCAAGCCTCCCAAGCAGCTGGGACTGCAGACACACGCTACCACACTGGGCTAATTTTTATATTTTTAGTAGAGATGGATTTTCACCATGTTGACCAAACTGGTCTCAAACTCCTGGGCTCAAGATCCACCAGCTTCAGCCTCCCGGAGTGTTGGTATTACAGGCTTAAGCCACCACACCCAGCATATTTTGCCATCATTTTTTAAATGAAAAATAAAAGGGAGGGGGATCTTTGGGGTCTGGGTGGATACTTCACTCCATGGCCGCAGTGATGTCCCCACTGCCCTGCAGTCCAACTTGTCCCATGCAAAGTGTCACTGACAACCATAGCCTTGTACCTGAGCTGCATCTGTTCCAGGGACACTTTCCAGAACTGACACCCCTCCTCACCGTCCCCCTCAACCAGTCATGCTGCGCCACTGCCTCTGCCCCCCAGGATGCCCCCCTGAGAGGGCACCTTCGACCTTCACCCCTGGGTGGGCCACACGGGTGTGGAGACCAGAGGGGCTTCACCCCTGCAGCGGTCCATCCACCTGGAAAGGGCACCTCGTGTGGTTTCATTTGGTTCCCTTCATCCTGGAACCAGGCTGTCCCTGGAGACCTAATCCCTCCTGGGGATTTAAAATAATCAAACTTGCCAAGGAGGAGGCGAGCTTCTGGCCCCAGGCTCTGCCAGCTTCCCATTTTAATTGGGACCATTTTTAGCCCTCACCGGGAGGCTTCCAAAGGCCCCTCAGGCATCTCCCTCGGGGCCCACAGGGGTGACGTGTGCCCACCCTATGCCAGGAGCTCCCTACCCTCATCTCGGAGCCCCCAGCACCCACACCAGCTGCGCTATGGGTGGGGCTTTGCAGCTCTAGAAGTAAAAGGGAGTTGCCCAAGGCAGACCTGAGCTCAGAGCCTGTGTCCCTGAGGGGCCCCGGGTGGGCAGCAGGTCCCCCTCCTCCCACCCAGAGCCCACCCTTCCATCCTGAAGTGTCGCCCACCACCGAGGCTATAAAACCCACATCCCAGTCCCTACCGAATGCCCCTGGGACCGACTGACCCGGTGTGCCTGGGAATGCCCCAGTTTTCTCACTGAACTCCTTCCGTCCAGGCACCCTCTCATCCCCAGGACAGTGGGTCAGCCAACCGCCCACAGACAAGCAGGGTAGGGGGTTGGAGGGTGTCCCCACAAAAGGCATGTCCACCTGGAACCTCAGATAGGCTGTCACTTGGAATAACGGACTCTGCAGATGGAATTAAGGTAAGGCTCTCGAGATAAGCGTGCCTGATTAGAATGAGCCCTAAATCCAATGACTCCCGTCCTTAAGAGACACAGAGCGCACTCCCACGTAAGGAGTGCCTGATGGCCGGGGCAGAGACTGCAGCAAGGCAGCGACGGGCCCAGGAGTGCCAAGCATGGCCCGCAGCCACCAGAGGCTGGAGATAGGCCTGGAAAGGATTCTCGCTGAGAGTCTCCAGAAGGAGCCAACTCTGCCTGCACCTTGATCTGGGACTTCTGGCCTCCAGAGCTGTAAGACAACAGGTTTCTGCTTTGAAGTCACCCCGTGTGTGGGCATTTGTAACAGTGGCACTAGGGAATGAACACAGTGGTGGGCCAGGCACAGTGACTCACACCTGTAACCCCAGCACTTTGGGAGGCGGAGACAGGAGGATCACTTGAAGCCAGGAGTTCAAGACCAGCCTAGGCAACACGGCGAGACCCCATTCCTACAAAATATTTAAAAATTAGCCAGGTGTGGTGGTGCGCACCTGTAGTCCCAGCTATTCTGGAGGATGAGGTGGGAGGAGCACTTGAGTTCAGGAGTTGGAGACCAGCCTGAGCAACATAGCAAGACCCTTTCTCTACAAAAAGTTAAAATTTAGCTGGGTGTGGTGGCATGCACCTGTAATCCCAGCTACTGAGGAGGCTCAGGCAGGAGGATCTCTTGAGCCTGGGAGTTCAAGGCTGCAGTGAGCCTTGTACTCTAGCCTGGGAGACAGAGTGGAACCCTGTCTAAAAAAAAAAAAAAAAAAAAAGGCCGGGTGTGGTGGCTCACGCCTGTAATCCCAGCACTTTGGGAAGCCGAGGCAGGTGGATCACGAGGTCAGGAGATTGAGACCATCCTGGCTAACATGGTGAAACCCCATCTCTACTAAAAATACAAAAAAATTAGCCCGGTGTGGTGGCAGGCGCCTGTAGTCCCAGCTACTCGGGAGGCTGAGGCAGGAGAATGGCATGAACCCAGGAGGCGGAGTTTGCAGTGAGCTGAGATCACGCCACTGCTCTCCAGGCTGGGCAACAGAGCGAGACTCCGTCTCCAAAAAAAAAACAAGCTGGGCACAGTGGCTCACGCCTGTAATCCCAGCACTTTCGGAGGCCGAGGCGGGTGGATCACTTGAGGTCAGGAGTTTGAGACCAGCCTGGCCAACATGGTGAAACCCTGTTTCTACTAAAAATACAAAAATTTGGCCAGGCACCGTGGCTCATGCATGTAATCCCAGCACTATGGAAGGCCGAGGCAGGCAGATCATTTGAGGTCAGTAGTTCAAGACCAGCCTGACCGACATGGTGAAACCGTCTCTACTAAAAGTAAAAAAATTAGCTCGGCATGGTGGTGGGCACCTGTAATCCCAGCTACTTGGGAGGCTGAGGCAGAAGAATCGCTTGAACTTGGGAGGCGGAGGCTGCAGTGAGCCAAAATCATGCCATTGCACTCCAGCCTGGGTGACAGAGTGAGGTTCCATCTCAAAAACAAAATTTAGGCCGGGCGCGGTGGCTCACGCCTGTAATCCCAACACTTTGGGAGGCCAAGGCGGGCGGATCACGAGGTCAGGAGATCGAGACCATCCTGGTTAACACGGTGAAACCCTGTCTCTACTAAAAATACAAAAAAATTAGCCGGGCATGGTGGTGGGCGCCTGTAGTCCCAGCTACTCGGGAGGCTGAGGCAGGAGAATGGCATGAGCCCCGGAGACAGAGCTTGCAGTGAGCCAAGATTGCTCCACTTCACTCCAGAATGGGCGACAGAGCAAGACTCCGTCTCAAAAAAAAAAAAAAGGGCCGGGCGCAGTGGCTCAAGCCTGTAATCCCAGCACTTTGGAAGGCCGAGACGGGCGGATCACGAGGTCAGGAGATCGAGACCATCCTGGCTAACACGGTGAAACCCCGTCTCTACTAAAAAATACAAAAAACTAGCCGGGCGAGGTGGCGGGCGCCTGTAGTCCCAGCTACTCGGGAGGCTGAGGCAGGAGAATGGCATGAACCCGGGAGGCAGAGCTTGCAGTGAGCCGAGATCCGGCCACTGCACTCCAGCCTGGGCAACAGAGCAAGACTCCGTCTCAAAAAAAAAAAAAAAAAATTTACTCAGGCGTGGTGGCAGATGCCTGTGGTCCCAGCTACTCTGGAGGCTGAGGCAGGAGAATTGCTTGAACTTGGGAAGCGGAGGCTGCTGTGAGACGAGATTGTGCCATTGCACTCCAGCCTAGCGACAGAGCAACAGAGGAAGACTCCTCAAAACAAAAACAACAACAACAACAAACAGTTGCATGTCAATTTTCCCATTGCAGGGGGTTGGAGGATGTTCTCCCAAAACTTCCTGTCCACCTGTAACCTCAGAATGTGACCTTATTTGGAAACAGGATATTTGCAGGTGTCACTGGTTAAGCATCTCAAGATGAGATCATCCTGGGCTTAGGACAGGTCCTAAATCCAGTGACCAGTGTCCTTCCAAGAAAAGGAGGGGGACCCGGCGGGTTGGCTCACACCTGTAATCCCACCACTTTGGGAGGCCAAAGTGGGCGGATCATGAGTTCAGGAGATCGAGACCAGCCTGACTAACACGGTGAAACCTTGTCTCTACTAAAAACACAAAAAATTAGCCAGGCATGGTGGCGAGCGCCTATAGTCCCAGCTACTCGGGAGGCTGAGGCAGAAGAATCACTTGAACCAGGGAGGCAGAGGTTGCCGTGAGCCGAGATCGTTCCATTGCACTCCAGCCTAGGTGACAGAGAAACTCCATCTCAAAAAAAAAAGAAAGAAAGAAAGAAAAAAGAAAAGGAAAGGAGGGGACACAGGCACAGAGAAGGCCACGTGACGACGGAGACAAGAGATGGGAGCGATGCAGCTACAGGCCCAGGAACACTGAGGATTTCTGGAGCCCCAGGAAGCTGCAGGGAGGCCTGGAACAGCCTCCCCAAAGGCCTCCAGAAGGAGTCAGTCCTGCCACACCTTGCGTTTGGACTGCTGGCCTCCGGCACTGTGAAAGAGCAAACTCCTGTCACTGGAAGCCACCCAGTCTGTGGCCACCCACCCATCTCCCCAGGAGATCTGGCTGCTCTCAGATACCCGGAGCCCCCCGCCTCAGCTTGCTGGGCACTGACCTTGAGGGTTGCTCCCTCGACTTGCATTGCTCCCTGCAGCGCCCAACCCCATGGGGGACACCAGAGGAGACTCTCAGAGCCGTCCCCCGGACAGGGCGAGGTGCCTCCCAGGAGACGACCCCACTGCCCCGCCAGCACTGGACACTGGACACTGTTTTCCATAAACACTTCTTTGAACTAAATTTAATTCTTCTCACCCAAGAGATATCTGGAAAGCAATGCTCAGGCCGGGGTGGAGCGCTGGGGAGAGGGGATGTTTTCACAGTTTGTGGAGGGTTTTTTTTTTAATCTTTTTTTCTGGCATCGTCTCTCTCTTCTGATTTCCCTGTAACTGACATGGAGGAAATGGATTCTGAAAATGGGTTCCTTTCCCACCCCCAGGGGCTCTGAGATCGGAGTGGGGTGGGGCTGGGTGAACAGGACTTGGTGCTCCGAGGCAGGGTCCTCCCTGATTCCCTCCCACCTCCTCCGCCATGCCTCCCTTTACCCAACAGGGCCTGGCCAGGAAGGGGCATATCAGGTGGCTATTCTGGGGGACAGGTTTTCAGGGCACCTGCCCTGTGTGCCCACCCAGTGAGGGGTTCCTGGCCCAGAGTTGCCCCCTCAGCATATCCCAGGGGACTAGTGACCCTGTAGGCCCCTCCACTTTGCTAAAGAGAACACAGGGAGGGTTGGTGGCCGAGAACTCACCAACCACTGCTGACCAGGAATGGCCAAGGGAGGCCCACCCAGAACACCCAATCCCACAGCCACCCTGCTCTAGTACCACTTGGGGCCTCTCCAGCCACTGGCCCGGCTGCATTTACTCTCCAAAACTGCCGCTTTCTTTTAGTTTTTAAGTGACAGGCTCTTGCTGTGTCACTGAGGCTGGAGTCCAGTGCCACAATCACAGCTCACTGCAGCCTCGAACTCCTGGGCTCAAGTGATCCTCCCACCTCAGCCTCCTGAGTAGCTGGGACCACAGGCGCACGCTACCACATTGGGTGGATGGATGGATGAGTAGATGGTTGGATGGGTGGGTGGGTAGGTGGATGGGTGGGTGAATGAGTGGATGGATGGATGGATGGATGGATGGATGGATAGATGGATGGATGAAGTGGATAGATGAGTGAATGGATAGGTGGATGTGTGGGTAGACGGATGGACAGATGGGTGGGTAGGTGAACGGAAGAGTGGGTGGATGGGTGAATGGATGGATGGATGGATAGATGATTGATAGATAGATAGATAGATAGATAGATAGATAGATAGATAGATAGGCTAATGGATGGATGAATCAGTGCTTTCTGTCCCTTGACCTGGTCTACAAGCCACTTCCCCAGCTAGACAAAGAGAGCTGGAGGGTTCCAGGAAACCTGCCTTAGAACCCCATCCCTGCCGGGAAACAGATGAAAGCTGTCGGGGTCTTTTTTCCGTCTCTCAGCCTTACCTGGGACACACAGAACTTTACGGTGGGGCCTTGTTCCAGTTGCTACAGGTTCCCATTGCTGAAGGTGGGGGGACAAGCTGCCTCTGCCACTCAGCTCTGCAGGGGGCTCCTCAGTGGCTGGGGGAGCTGCGGGTGTGGCAGGAGGACCTGGCAAGAAGCTCATGGGTACCCTCACCCACCTCATCCCGCCCTGTGCCCAGCCCTGACCCCAGCCCTCCCTCCGACAGTCCTTCTTTGTACCTCGCCCCGTGGAAGGAAACACACTAAAGGTGGGGAGGGGTGGGCCAGAGCCTCAGACTCCGTAAGACAAAGGGAGAAAAATGCACCGAAGAGAGGCGGGGAGTAGACGCAGGCACTGCCTTTTTTTTTTTTTTTTTTCCTTTTTCTTTTTACAGACAGGGTCTCACTCTTGTTCAGGCTGGAGTGCAGTGGCGCCATCATAGCTCACCACAGCCTCCAACTACTGGGCTGAAGGATCCTGCCTCAGCCTCCAAAGTAGCTGGCATGACAGGCACGCACTACCACGCTTGGCCAATTTTTGTATTGTTTGTACAGATGGGGTCCACTATGTTGCCCAGGCTGATCTTGAACTCCTGGCCTCAAGTGATCCTCCCTCCTCAGCCTCCCAAATCTTAGGGATTACAGGCATGAGCCACCACCCCCAGCCTTATTTCCTGACATTTCTATGGTGAAATTGATTGCTCTTATAATCAGAAAAAAATATAGTGAGACTTAAAAGACACGGTCTGTGAACTTGAGAGGCCAAAACAACCCGCAGAGGGACAGGCAACTGGCCATTCCGATGCTGGGTCCCCAGGCATGATGCAGGCAGGTCCCCCCTCCCCACTTTGGCCAGGGAGGCTTTGCAAAGAAAGCTGGACGTGCAGTAGCAGGGGTTGGGAAGGGGAATTCCAGGAAGGGGCCTGGGACTGGGACCATGGTGGCCCCCCAGGCCAGATCCACCCCTGGCCAGGTGCAAGGACGCTGGGAGCGGCCCCAAAGATCCAAATACCTTCCTCAGCAACCCCTTTCATTTGCTTTCTGCAGAAAATAAGCTAATGCCGGCAGCGGAGACTTCATTTAGGAGAAGAGCAGGCCTCAGCATATCCCTGGCATTGGCAGCATTCCTGGGAGGAGAGGAGGGGAAGGCCGGGGAGGGGAGGGGGACGGGGCTAGACGGAGCTCGTGGATTCACCTAATTCCAGGGTGGAATCGCTCGCCGGCCACCGTGTCCTCCATCATTCTCCAGAGGCCCCACCTAGTTTGTGCATTAATCAGTCACCAGGCCTTGGTCCTATGGCCCAGCAAGGGGAGATGTCAAGGCCAGGGACCCCTCTGAGGCTCAGAGAGGGGTGCACAGCAGGAGTGGTAAAGCCAGGACTGGTCACAGCGGCTCATGCCTGTGATCCCAGCACTTAGACCGAGGCGGGAAGATCACTTGAAGCCAGGAGTTCAAGACCAACATGGTGAGACCTCTGTCTCTGCCAAAAAAAAAAAAAAAAAAAAAAAAAGTATATATATATATAAATTTTTTAAAGCCAGGACCTGCCTGGTCCCTCAAGCTTCCTCCCTGGGACCTCAGTAGATGGTTCTAGACAGTGGGATTTGTGTTCTAGGCCCAGGGGCTCTGACCTCAGAGGCCCTGTCGGGAGGTTCAAACTAAGAAGTGAAATGCAGTGAAATTCAGACTTGTGCCTCTGTACGGGCCGTGGACATGCGTGTGCAAAGGCGTGTGCATGTGCGTGCACCTTGCTTCCTGGGTCAAAGTGGCTTCTGATCCAGAGATACTTTGAGGTTTCTTTTTTTTTTTTTTTTTATTTTAGAGAGCGGGTGTTGCCCTGCCACCCAGGCTGGAGTGCAGTGGCACAATCACACAATCACAGCTCATTGCAGCCTCAAACTCCTAGGTTCAAGCAATCCTCCTGCCTCAGCCTCCCAAGTAGCTGGGATCAAAAGCGTGCGTCACTGCACCTGGCTAATTTTTAAATTTTTTCTAGAGACAGAGTCTGGCTATGTTGCCCAGGCTGGTCTTGAACTCCTGGCCTCAAGCGACCCTTCTGCCTCAGCCTCCCAGGTATCTGGGACTGCAGACGTGTACCACCATCCCCAGCTAATTTTTAAATTTTTTTCTAGAGATAGAGTCTGGCTATGTTGCACAGGCTAGTCCTGAACTCCTGGCCTCAAGCAATCCTCCCACCTTGGCCTCCCAAAAAGCTGGGTTTAGGCAAGGCATGGTGGCGCACACCTGTAATCCCAGCACTTTGGGAGGCCAAGGCAGGCAGATCACTTGAGGTCAGGAGTTTGGGGCCAGCCCGGCCAACATGGTGAAACCCCATCTCTACTAAAAATACAAAAAATAGCCAGGTGTGGTGGTGCATGCCTATAGTCCCGGCTACTTGGGAGGCTGAGGTAGAAGAATCGCTGGAACCCGGGAGGCGGAGGTTGCAGTGAGCCAAGATCGCACCACTGCATTCTAGTCTGGGCGACAGCGAGACTCCGTCTCAAAAACAAAATAAAATAAAAATTTGCGTTTATAGGTGTGAGCCACTGCACCTGGCCACTTCCAAATCCTATTGGTTCCCTGCTCTGGGCAAGGCCTGGGCATGATTTTACAGACGGGGAAAATGAGGCCCAGGATCCCACCGTGGTAAAGCCCGCTTCTCATAGACCTGCCGACTGCAAACTCCTCCCAGGGTTCCCCCTGAGCTAACATCCCCCTCCTGTGGTCCCACCCAGGGCTCCTTGCTGTCCTGGGCTGTGTCCCCAATGGCCGGGCTGTGTCTCCGGCTCCTGGCCAAGGTGGCTCTGAGGGCACCTCTCTGGGCCTGGTCTGGCTGGAGGGGACCCCAGGAGAGGGTCCCACAGGCGCCCCCACCCGTCTGCGCCTGCTCCTTCCAGATTCTGCAGGCTCTGGTGACACCTGCTGGCCATGCATCCCATCACCATAGCAACCCAGGCTGGGATGGGTGGGGTCACCCAGGCTGGAGGTTGGGGGTGTGGAGGCACTGGGAGTGGGGCACACCTGCCCGACCCATCTTCTTTCCTCATGGGAAACTTTCAACCCCAGAACGCTCCTGTGCCCCGCTTAGGTCCCCTCCTACTCTGTCCCCCTGCCCTGTCCAATGGCTCTGAGAGCTCTGGGTTCTCACCCAGCCCCCAGTCAGTGACTCCAGCTGAGACATCACCTCCCTACAGACCTTCAAGGTTCCCATCTCAGACACAACAACTCCATCTCCACTGTGTGGGGCCCCAGGCCTCAGCTCAGAGGGGCCCCACCTCTCACGGCTCCCCTCCAGCTCCTCTGCGTCCCTCTGCTCAGTCCCCCGGCCTGTGTCCACTTCACCCCAAGTCCTTGGCTATACCCTGAACAGAGCCCATCTCCCATCACCCAGATGCTGTCACCTGTCACCTAGGTGCTGTCACAGCCCAGCCCCGTCCCCAGCTCCTCTGTGGCCCCCACAAACTCGGCAGGCTTTCGCAGACACACACGCACCTGTCCTGCCAGCACCGTGCCTCAGGGAGTGGCACAGGCCCCGCCACACCGCATGCCGGCCCCATAAACGGCCCTGCGGTTCCCACCGGGGGCTCTGCACCTGCAGGCCCCTCCCCAGAAGGCTGTTCGCAGCTTCCTCAGTCTTGCTAACACTGATTCAGCCAAGCCGTCCAGAACATTCTGCTGGCTGTGACCTCCCCAAACCCTGCTCTGTGTTCCTCACACTGTCATGGCCTGGGGACTATCCCATCCCAGCCAGGGCTCCTCCGTAGTGCTGCCATGATTTCAGGATCCCCGTGTGTCCAGGGCTGAGCCCAGGGCCGACCTGGGAGGTGTCTGCTGACCTGATCCTCTTGGCCCTCCCACTCCAGGCCCCAGTCCCACCCCAGGAAGATCCTCCCCATCCCCACTCTCCCCTCCTCCCAGGGTCTGCAGGGAGCGGCTGGGCCACCACTTTGCCCAGAGGCAGTCCTGGGGCACGACCTGAGCCCATGTACCCAGCGCGGCATGGCCAGGGACACAATGCACAAAAGGAGAGGGCTTAAGGGACCTCCCTGGAGACCCCCAAGTGGCTCCTCTGAGTAACGGGGGCTGGTCATGGATGTTGAGTCACCTGGAGGGGGATTGTGTGGAGGGGCCAGCCTTGGTCCTCCCACCTGCCCCAGGTGGCCTGTGGTCCTGGGTTGGCTGCCACCTCTCAGGGCCTCAGTCTCCCCGTCTGCACTGGAGCAGGTGGGCACACTTGACCCCACAGCTTGGCAACGCCTGGCCACACTGCAGGGGCTGAGGGGGTGACCAGCCCTTCCTCTGATGCCCACCACACCCTGGGGACAGCTCAGAGCCCAGCCGCTCCTGGGGGCCTGGTCCATGCCTGTCCCTGGCCCCACACCCTGCAGTCTGGTGGCAGCTGCTGCACTCGCACCCGGAATGTCCCAGAAATCCCCAAACCTCAGCTGACCCCATGGGGGAAAGAGGGCTGGAACCTGCCCCCTCTCATCCCCTCCAAGGCGCAGATCCACCCTGTCCCCACGCAGTGGGCATACTGAGTGCCCAGCCCCGCCCCGCCCCGCCCCGCCCCGCCCAGAGAGGCTGGAACATCAGGAGCTTGGGCCAGTCTGGCCACGCCGTGGAAATAGTGGCCATGCATCGGCCCGGGGAGGCCCCAGGCCTGGTCAGCCGCCAGGTCCTGCCCGCCAGGCTCAGCTTCCCAGCCCTCCCGCTTCCTCTCCCCCCCCTGGTTAATCTGCCAGTTCCATCTGTCTTTGTCCTGTTTGTCTATCTGTGTCTCAGTCTGCTCGATCTCTGTCTCTGTCTTGCTATCTCTGTCTCCATCTGCCTCTGTCTCTGCCTATTTGTCTGTCTCTGTCTCTCCATCTCTCTCTCTTTGTTTTTAAAATTTTCTTTTATACAGAGACAATCTTGCCGTGTTGCCCAGGCTGGTCTTGAACTCCTAGGCTCCAGTGATCCTCCAGCATTGGGCTCTCTAAGTGCTGGGATTACAGGCGTGAAGCACCGTGCCGAGCCAAGAAACATCTCTAAACCCCTCTTTTCCTCCCAGCAGTGACTGTGAAGGGCTCTGGGGACAAATCCCTTTGTGAAAGGATCTTCTGGATGATGTCATGGATTTGGGCCCCCTCTTGCTGGAGGTCACTGGGTGGTACTTCTTGGCCATCCAGCCAATAGCAACAAGCCGGCACTGTGATGACGTCACCATCGCCCCCACTGTCTCCTCAGGTCCCAAGGAGCAAGAGGCTTGCACCGTTCCTCTCTAATCTGAGATGGATTTTGTGGGTTTGCCTGGGGGGAGGGTTTTTTTTTTTTTTTTAAGCAAGAATCTGCTTAAGCCATACACCCATCTCATTAGGATTAGTTTTGTTAATCTATAGATCCACTTATTCGGCCGCACGCCAGCCTCCGAGTGTCCCAAACACGAAGTCAAAGGGTGAGCAGAGCACCTCGGGCTGGCCCTCCTCCCCTGGGAGGATCCACCTCTCCCGTGGGACAGAGACAGCTATGACTCAGCGGCAGCCTGCCGGGCACAGTTCCAAGCACCTCATGGCCTGTTCTGTGTCTCCTCCCAGAGGAGGAGGGGGAAACTGAGGCCTCAGGACAGGGGCAGCTGGCACAGAGCCATACATCCAGGACCTCAGATACATGCGATTGCTCCAGACCCCCACCAGCACAAGCCAGGCAAATCTGTACATTCAATGTTAGCAAAGTTTGTTTGTTTGTTTTTTACAGAGAGGGTCTCACTGTGTTGCCCAGGCTAGTCTTGAACTCGAGCCGAAGTGGTCCTCCTGCCTCAGCCTCCCAAAGTGCTGGAATTATAGGCGTGAGCCACTGCTACTGGCCTGCAAAGTTTTTGTTTGTTTGGAGGGTGTTGCTTTGTCACCCAGACTGGAGAACAGTGACACAATCATGACTCACTGCAGCCTCCACTTCCTGGGCTCAAGCGATCCTTCTGCCTCAACCTCCCAAGTAGCTGGGATGGCAGGCATGCACCACTACACCCAGCTTTTTTTTTTTTTTTTTGGAGACAGAGTTTCGCTCTTTCGCCCAGGCTGGAGTGCAGTGGCACGATCTCAGCTCATTGCAACCTCTGCCTTCCAGGCTCAAGCGATTCTCCTGCCTCAGCCTCCTGAGTAGCTGGGATTACAGGCGCCCGCCACCACACCTGGCTAATTTTTGTATTACTATTAAAGAGGGGATTTCACCGTGTTGGCCAGGCTGGTCTCGAACTCCTGACCTCGTGATCTGCCTGCATCGGCTTCCCAAAGTGCTGGGATTACTGACGTGAGCCACAGCGCCCGGCCCTGTGTTGCCCTGGCTGGTCTTGAACTCCTGGCCACAAGTGATCCTCCTGCCTCGGCTGTTTCATTCTTACTTTATAGAAAAGAATAACTTAAAATGAAAGTGTTATTTATTTTTTTCTCACATAAGTAAATGATCTTGTGCATCCACTCCAGAGGCCACTAGATTAGTATGTTTGATGCCTGTTTCCCATCCAGACTGATTTCTGAGAAGCAGGAGGAAAGAAATGAATTCCTCAATGAGTGAAAAGAAAGAACCTCATTTTCCAGATGGGGCCCTGAGTGAGGCTCAGAGAGGTTCAGGAACTTACCCCAGGGCACACATCGAGGGAGCAACAGAGCCTGGGGGCCGAGGGCAGGGCCACCCTGCAGGGCCTGCAGGGCCCCATCAGCACCCAGGTTGCAAAGTGAGGACTCACGGAGGAGGAGGTGCCCCCAAGGCATAAGACGCCTCCCCCACTGCCCATCAGCCCAGATGGCCACCCGAGCTGTCAGTGAGAGGACACTCTGCTTGGCTAAGCCGCTGTTGTTTGGGATTTTCTGTCTCTCGAATCCTAAAGGGTAGAGTCTGCTTATCGATGCCACCCTCGCCCCTACAGTCGGGAAAACCAGAGCCTGGAGGGCGGTGCTGTAAGAGTGATCCCAGTCACCACGGCAGTCCAAGGGCCACCTTCCATGCCATCACTTTAGGAGTTTGCTGTGAGGTTAGCCTCGTCAGCAAACTCGAGGCTGGCTCCCTGTCCTCTTGCTCAGGGACCAACCCTGGGCACTACTGGGGAGGACTCTGGGGGATTATCTTGAGAGCACTCTCAGGGAGACTATCTGGGGAGCACTCTCAGGGGAGCACTCCAAGGAGTACTCTTTGGGAGCATATCTGGGGAGCACTCTCGGGGGGAAACATCAGGGGAGCAGCATTGGGAGCACTTTCAGGGAGTACTGAGCACATGCTTGGGGAGCACTCTCAAGGAGCACTCAGGGCACATACTTGAACATTCTCAGGGCACATACTTGAACATTCTCAGGGCACATACTTGGGGAGCACCCTCTGGGGAGTACTCCAGGGAGTACTCTCGGGGAGCATATGTGAGGAGGAGCATCAGGGAGCACTCTCGTAGGAGCACTGCCTTAGTCTCCTTGCTGGCCACTGGCTTCACTGGCATCAGAAGCAATTCCACAAGCCCAGCCGCTCCTGTCCTCCCTGGTTCCCCACAGGACACTGCCATCCCCTCGGTGGGAATGGGCTTCTATTCTGGGGTTTGCATTCCCATGGTGCCAAGTCCGTCCTGAGAAGATCCTCAGGGATTGCTGACCATCCACGTCCCCACAGGGTGGGCCTCAAACCCAGGCTGTGAATTCAGGGAAGTGGGAAGCAGAACTTCCTGGGTGTCCCTAGATGGTGCCTTCCCCCCACCCACTACACATGCACACACACACACACACACACACACACACACACACCACTTCCATGGCATCAGGAGAGAGTCTGGTCCTTCAGCAAGGTCACACTCTTCTCCACGTGGCCCCAGCCAATGCCCAGGCGAGACCTGGCCATCTCTGCCCCACGCGGGACTCTCTCATGGGCCGTGCTGGCTCCAGCATCGAAGTCTAACAGCTCCCTGCCACATTTCGTTCCCTCTGTGCTCCTTCCCCAGTGTCACTCCTCCCTCAACCCCCGAAGAACCCCTTTGCCTTCCGCAGTCCTTCTCAGCATCTGCTTCCTGAACAACCCAACCTCCGTTCTGCACCGGCCCGGTCACCCCACTGAAACTGGCAACTCCTGCTTCCACCCAACCTCATCATGGGACCTAAAAGCAGCCCAGCCCCCACTGCTGTCCTCCCCAAGGCTCGGCTCTGCCCAGGAACCCGCTGCCTGCTCCCATCCCTGGTCCCTTAGGCCCACGGCATCTGCTCTCTCGGGACCGTGCTCCCCCCGCACCAGTCGGCCGCCTTGGGCTCTCAGGAGACAAAGCCAGCCATCCCTCAGTTTCCACTTCACCCCTTCCCAAGGCAGTAAGCTTGGGGGCAGCTCGAATCAGTGGGAGGACAAACCAAGGGGGATCTCAGACTCATCACGATGCACTCGCACATAAACCCCTCATCTCACGCAGTCAATTACAAGCCCTGGGAAGTGGGGGCAGGCGAGGCCCAGGAGGCCCCGGGGAGGCCAAGCCTAGGGGCACATTCTCTGAATCCTGAAGAATGAGCAGAAGCAACAGACTCAGCAAGGTGGGGGCTCCAGGCAGAGGGAACAGCTTGTGCAAAGGCCCTAGGGCAGGCCAAGGACAGAACACTTAAGGCATGGAAAGGAGGCGAGCATGGCTGGGAGCAAAGGACAGAGGAAGGAGGTTGGGAGGTGGGAAGGGACAGCCCCGGGTGCTGAGACTCAGAACAGAATGGGGCAGTCCCCTTTTTTTGTTTGTCTGAGACAGAGTCTCACTCTGTCATCCAGGTTGGAGTGCAGTGGTGCAATCTCGGCTCACTGCAACCTCCATCTCCCTGGTTCAAATGATTCTCCCACCTCAGCCTCCCCAGTAGCTGGGATTACAGGTGCATGCCACCATGCCTAGCTAATTTTTGTGTTTTTAGTAGAGATGGAGATTCACCTTGTTGGCCAGGCTGGTCTTGAACTCCTGACCTCAAGTGATCCACCTGTCTTGGCCTCCCAAAGTGCTGGGATTACAGATGTGAGCCACTGCACCTGGCCTAGGACTGTCCCCTCTAAGAACACACAGACTTGTGGGTGATGGTCAGAGGACAGCTCAGATGAGCTCAGCTCAGGTCAGTTCCACAGGAGTCGCTATACTACATTTTACAAAGGGATTGGGGGGACTCTGTGGGCACCATAAAATTAGATCTGTCCCATTCCATGGCAGCTGTGTGGTGTGGGTACCACAGAATGGGTAACTACTCTAAGCAAATCAAGGTGTTCTCATTCCCCTGGTCAGAGCAATTGGTTCAGTAGTAGGAATAAACAAGGAATCCCACAGTCCAGTTTGCTGGTAGCTATTCTAAACTGAGTCCTTAGAGATGTGAGTAAGCTGCTGGATCAATCCTGACCTGAAGCCTACCCTACCACTGCACATTTTCCATTACACCAAATTCCCTTCATTGTGAAGTTGTTTCGAGCTAGGTTTTTTATTATTTGCTACCAAACACATCCTGCTACAGGCGGTGGGAGTGAGTTCCTGCAGAAACTCAGTGGAGCATTGAGGCCACCTTGGAAGCCATACACAGCAGTCTCCAGATGGCAGCAAGCTAGAGAATGACTCTGCAGTGTCAGGGAGGGTTAAGCTGTATTTTTAAAAGCAACGGAAGGCCCGGGAAATGCAGCTTTTAGATAGCAAAGGCCTGTGATGCCCCAAGTGGCCCCCATCAGCCAGGAGTGGGTGTTTTGGAGGGAAGAGGTGGCTGGCCTGGGGAATGGGTCCGGGCCTCCGAGTTCACCAGATCTCCAGGCCACATTGTGGCACAAGCCATCCCTGTCGCTGCGCCTGGCTGGCCTGGGCCCACAGCCTGCTTCGCCGGGGAAAGGAACCCCTGCCTCGACAGAGCCTCCGTCCAATTCGCTCAGTGAGAGCGCTGCCAGCTTCCTCACTCACACAGCCCAGCTGGAGAACTGCCCACAAGTTAAAAAATATTTCTTTCCAGCAGACATCGCTCCTGCGGATTCAAGCCTTATCTTTCTCTTCCAGAGGAGAGTTGTTCATTTCACTTCCTAAAAAAAAAAAAACCCCAAAACCTTAAACCACAAACTGAAAAGCAGGTGGAACCGTTTCAGGATTTGGCTGAAGTTTGTCTCAGAGCTGATAAGGGACAGTCAGTTGTTTCTGGGCAACACAGCAGTGAACTGGCAGCAAGACGGGGGTCCACACTATCCCCCAATAAAATGACCCCCCAAGGCCTTGCTCTGTATAGAGAGGTTTCTGGCCAGTCATAGTGGCTCACGCCTGTAATCCCAGCATTTTGGGAGGCCGAGGCAAGTGGATTGCTTGAGGTCAGGAGTTCGAGACCAGCCTGGGCAACATGGCGAAACCCCGTCTCTACTAAAAATACAAAAATTGGCCAGGCGCGGTGGTTGATGCCTGTAATCCCAGCACTTTGGGAGGCCGAGGCAGATGGATCAGGAGGTCAGGAGTTCGAGACGAGCCTGACCTACGTGGTGAAACCCCATCTCTACTAAAAATACAAAAATTAGCCAGGCATTGTGGCGTCCACCTGTAATCCCAGCTACTCAGGAGGCTGAGGCAGGAGAATCGCTTGAACTCGGGAGGCAGAGGTTGCAGTGAGTCAAGATTGTGCCACTGCACTCCAGCCTGGATAACAGAGTGAGACTCCATCCCCCCCAAAAAAAAACAAATTAGCTGGGCGTGGTGGCGCATGCCTATAGTCCCAGCTACTTGGGAGGCTGAGGCACGAGAATCACTTGAACCCGGAGGCAAACAACACCTTAACAGAGCAGAAATGCCAACGCTGGCTGCTGGGTTGGCAGGGCTGTTTTTGTTTTTGTTTTTTTTTTTTTGAGACGGAGCCTCGCTCAGTCGCCCAGGCTGGAGTGCAGTGGCCGGATCTCAGCTCACTGCAAGCTCCACCTCCCGGGTTCACGCCATTCTCCTGCCTCAGCCTCCCAAGTAGCTGGGACTACAGGCGCCCGCCGCCACGCCCGGCTAATGTTTTTTTTGCATTTTTAGTAGAAACGGGGTTTCACCATGTTAGCCATGATGGTCTCGATCTCATGACCTCGTGATCTGCCCGCCTCGGCCTCCCAAAGTGCTGAGATTACAGGCATGAGCCACTGTGCCCGGCCCATGGCAGGGCATTTTGAAAGCAAGCGTGGGCTGCTTGTGGTGGCTGACAGCTGTAACCCCAGCACTTTGGGAAGCCAAGTTGGGAGGACTGGTTGAGCCCAGGAGTTTGAGATGAGCCTGGGCAACATTGTGAGACCCCTCCACCCCCAACCACCACTACACAAAATTAGCTGGGCATGGTGGTATCTAGCTACAGTCACAGCTACTGAGGAGGCTGAGGAGGGAGGACTGCCTGAGGCCAGGAATTCGAGGCTGCAGTGAGACATGATCATGCCATTGCACTCCAGTCTGGATGACGGAGCAAGACACTGTCTCAAGAAAGAAAGGAAAAAAAAAAACATAAAGAGAAGAAAAGAAAACAAAAGTGTGACCTACTCCAGAACTCAGGCCGGGGGTAGGATTTTACCAGACACAGGTCTGCAGAGATGGACCACAGGGCTCTGGCCTTGGCTCAGCCCCAGTACAGTCAGTAATCAACAAATAGCACAAGGGGCCAGGCATGGTGGCTCATGCCTGCAGTCCTAGCACTTTGGGAGGCCAAGGCGGGTGGATCACCTGAGGTCAGGAATTTGAGATCAGCCTGACTAACATGGTGAAAACCCATCTCTATTAAAAATACAAGAACTGGCCGGGCGCGGTGGCTCAAGCCTGTAATCCCAGCACTTTGGGAGGCCGAGATGGGCGGATCACGAGGTCAGGAGATCGAGACCATCCTGGCTAACACGGTGAAACCCCGTCTCTACTAAGAAATACAAAAAAATAGCCAGGCGAGGTGGCGGGCGCCTGTAGTCCCAGCTACTCGGGAGGCTGAGGCCGGAGAATGGCGTGAACCCGGGAGGCGGAGCTTGCAGTGAGCTGAGATCCGGCCACTGCACTCCAGCCTGGGCTACAGAGCGAGACTCCGTCTCAAAAAAAAAAAAAAAAAATACAAGAACTTAGCCAGGTACGGTGGCTCACTCCTGTAATCCCAGTACTTTGGGAGGCCGCGGAGGGCAGATCACGAGGTCAGGAGATCGAGACCGTCCTGACTAACAAGGTGAAACCCCGTTTCTACTAAAAAAAAAAACACACACAAAAATTAGCCGGGTGTGGTGGCATGTGCCTGTAGTCCCAGCTACTTGGGAGGCAGAGGCAGAAGAATGGTGTGAACCCAGGAGGTGGAGCTTGTAGTGAGCCGAGATCACACCACTGCACTCCAGCCTGGGCGACAGAGTGAGACTCTATCTCAAAAAAAAAAAAAAAAAAAAAACACTTAGCCAGGCATGGTGGCGTGCACCTGTAATCCCAGCTACTCAGGAGGCTGAGGCAGGAGAATCACTTGAGCCCGGGAGGCGGAGGCTGTAGTGAGCTGAGATCACACCGTCGTACTCCGGCCTGGGCAGCAGAATGACACTCTGTCTCTAAATAAATAAATAAATGGCACAAAGGCATAGCAGTCACCTGATGAAACAGGCAACCTTTCAGCCAGGCACAGTGGCTCATGGTTGTAATCTCAACACTTTGGGAGGCTGAGGCGGAAGGACTGCTTGAGGCCAGGAGTTCAAGACCAGCCTGGACAACATAGTAAGACCCCCATCTCTACAAAAAATAAGTATAGTGGTGCATGCCTATAGTCCCACCTACTTGGGAGGCTGAGGCAGAAGAATCACTTGAACCTGGGAGGTGGAGGTTGCCATGAGCCAGGATCGCACTTCAGCCTGAGCAACAGAGCGAGTGAGACTCGGTCTCCAAAAAAACAAACACACAAAAAAGACAGTGCCTGACACACAGTGAAATAGGGCTACTATTAACTGTTAGACATTGTAAAACTTAATATAATCATGAAACACTTTGCAAACACAAAGGCCAACAGCTGAAGACACAGGGATACCATGAGTCTGTCATTCCCATGCCCCTTCCTTCCCGAACTCCCTCAAATAATGCCTCAATTCATAACTTTGTTTTTTTATTTTTTTTTTTTTATTTTTTTTTTGAGACGGAGTCTCGCTTTGTCGCCCAGGCTGGAGTGCAGTGGCCGGATCTCAGCTCACTGCAAGCTCCGCCTCCCGGGTTTACGCCATTCTCCTGCCTCAGCCTCCCGAGTAGCTGGGACTACAGGCGCCCACCACCTCGCCCGGCTAGTTTTTTGTATTTTTAGTAGAGACGGGGTTTCACCATATTAGCCAGGATGGTCTCGATCTCCTGACCTCGTGATCTGCCCGTCTCGGCCTCCCAAAGTGCTGGGATTACAGGCTTGAGCCACCGCGCCCGGCCTGTTTTTTTATTTTTTGAGACAGGTTCTCGCTCTGTCACCCAGGGTGACAATCTCCGCCCATCGCAACCTCTGCCTCCTGGGTTCAAGTGATTCTCATGCCTCAGCCTCCCGAGCAGCTGGGGTCACCAGCGCGTGCCATGACACTGGCTAATTTTTGTATTTTTAGTAGAGACGGGGTTTCACCATGTTGGCCAGGCTGGTCTTGAACCCCCTGACCCCAAGCGATCTGTCCACCTCAGCCTCCCAAAGCCCTGGGATTACAGGAGTGAGCCACCACACCCGGCCTAAACCCTAATCTGATGGCAGAGGCTTGGGACATGCACCCAGGCCTCCATCCCAAGCCCTGCCTCGCTGTCTGCAAACTGCCGCCCCTCTGCAGTTCAGAAACATTTGTTCCACTGGCTGCAAGGGTGTTCTCATCTCCCTTCATCCCTCACCATATTTTTTGTTTTGTGAAAGCTGCACAGTTCTGAAGTAATCGTGCTACTGGGAAACAGGGCTGAGAGTCTCGTTTGTTCAAAGAAAATATTTTCCTTCCACACACAAGTGCTGTGTTTGCGCCATAAATCGCCTTCTGCATTAGGTCCCCGCCAGCCTTTCTCCTGGTGCCCAACCCTCCCAAGAAGGGCTCCAGTCCTGCATTCCCAGGGTGGGGGGTGGCTGCAAACACAGCCGGACCTGAGCCCAGCTCAGCAGCTCAGGGACACGTCAGAGAATAACAAGGGCAGGAATTCACATTTATTGTGCACCTACTATGTGCTGGGCACTGCACTGGGCACTTCCTTAATCAGTTACATTTTCTTCCTTCCAGCCAGGCACGGTGGCTTATACCTGTAATCCCAGCACTTTGGCAGGCTGAGGCCAGAGGATTGCTTGAGCCCAGGAGTTCCAGACCAGCCTGGGCAACACACTCGATTGATGCAAAAGTAATTGTGATTTTTGCCATTAAAAGTAATGGCAAGAACCACCTTTATTTTTGCACCAACCTAATTGCAAGACGCCGTCCCTACAAAAAAATTTAAATTACCAGGTGTGGTGGTGAGTGCCTATAGTCCAAGCTACTTGGGAGGCTGAAGTGGGAGGATTAATTACACCCAGGAGGTCAAGGCTGCAGTGAGCTATGATCATGCCGCTACACTCCGGCCTAGGCAACAGAGCAAGACTCTGTCTCTAAAAGAAACGAAATTGGCCGGGCGCAGTGGCTCATGCCTGTAATCCCAGGACTTCGGGAGGCCAAGGTAGGCAGATCACCTGAGGTCATGAGTTCGAGACCAGCCTGGCCAATATAGTGAAACCCCATTTCTACTAAAAATACAAACATTGGCCAGGCATGGTAACGGGTGCTTGTAGTCCCAGCTACTCGAGAGGCTGAGGCAGGAGAATCACTTGAACCTGGGAGGCAGAGGTTGCAGTGAGCCAAGATTATGCCACTACACTTTACCCTGGGCGACAGTGCAAGACTCCGTCTCAAAAGAAAAAAAAAAAAGAAACAAAATTAAGAAACAAAATTAGCTGGGCACAGTGGTTCACTTCAGTAATCCCAGCACTTCGGGGGACTGAAGCAGGCAGATCACCTGAGGTCGAGTTCGAGACTAGCCTGGCCAACACGGTGAAGCCTCGTCTCTAAAATTAGCCAGCATGGTAGCACACACCTGTAATCCCAGCTACTCAGGAGGCTAAGGAGGGAGAATGGCTTGAACCCAGGAGGTGGAGGTTGCAGTGAGCCAAGATCACGCCACTGCATTCCAGCCTGGGCAACAGAGTGAGACTTGGTCTCCAAAAAAGATAAAACAAAAGAAACGAAATCCTCACAGGACACCGTGAGGTGGGTCCCTCCATCATTATCTCATTTTACAGAGAAAAAACGAAAGTATTCACTTGCCTGAGGCCAGGACAGGAAGCCAGGCATCACCTACCCCACCGTGGGTACCCACTGGCACATTGGGAGATGAATTCATCTCCTGTTGGCACGCATTTCCTTTTTACATAAAACAGAATCCGTCACTATGTCACAAGCCACGGCAGAGGGAGGCCCCGGGCTGGGTCAGGCATTGCAGGCCAGCTCGCCGTGGATTGCAGCCAAATGAGGTTGAGAAACGATATTTTCACCTGCAGTTCTCAAATGCTTGCTCTCAGGAATCTCCGCTCTCTTACTGAGGACCTAGCTGCAAATGACATCTTAATAGCAATATGAAAATAATGGCCGAGCCCGGTGGCTCAAACCTGTAATCCCAGCACTTTGGGAGGCCGAGACGGGCGGATCACGAGGTCAGGAGATCGAGACCATCCTGGCTAACACGGTGAAACCCCGTCTCTACTAAAAAAAATACAAAAAACTAGCCGGGCGAGATGGTGGGCGCCTGTAGTCCCAGCTACTCGGGAGGCTGAGGCAGGAGAATGGCGTAAACCCGGGAGGCGGAGCTTGCAGTGAGCTGAGATCCGGCCACTGCACTCCAGCCTGGGCAACAGAGCGAGACTCCGTCTCAAAAAACATAAAAAATAAAAAAATAAAATAATTTTGACTTTACAGACTCACTGAGGGGATCTCAGGGACACCCTTCCTGGCTGGCGAACCATAACTCTAAAACAATCATCTAGGCCGGGCGCGGTGGCTCAAGCCTGTAATCCCAGCACTTTGGGAGGCCGAGACGGGCGGATCACAAGGTCAGGAGATCGAGACCATCCTGGCTAACATGGTGAAACCCCGTCTCTACTAAAAAATACAAAAAACTAGCCGGGCGCGGTGGCGGGCGCCTGTAGTCCTGGCTACTCGGGAGGCTGAGGCAGGAGAATCGCTTGAACCCAGGAGGCGGAGCTTGCAGTGAGCTGAGATCTGGTCACTGCACTCCGGCCTGGGTGACAGAGCGAGACTCCGTCTCAAAAAAAAAACAAAAAAAACAAAAAAAAAACAATCATCTTTGGCCGGGCACAGTGGCTCATGCCTGTAATACCGGCACTTTTGGAGGCCTAAGTGGATGGATCACTTGAGGTTAGGAGTTCAAGACCAGCCTGGCCAACTTGGTGAAACGCCATCTCTACTAAAAACAGAAAATTAGCCGGGCGTGGTGGCGCACCTATAATCCCAGCGACTTGGGAGGCTGAGGCAGGAGAATCGCTTGAACCTGGGATGCAGAGGTTGCAGTGAGCCGAGATTGTGCCACTGGACTCCACCCTGGGTGACAGAGCGAGACTGTCTCAAAAAAAAAAATTAAAAATTAAAATTGAAAAAAGTTTAAAAACATTAGACACCAATGATACAACATTAAAAAACAAAGTGAAGGCCAGGCGCGGTGGCTCACGCCTGTAATCCCAGCACTTTGGGAGGCCGAGACGGGCGGATCACGAGGTCAGGAGATCGAGACCATCCTGGTTAACATAGTGAAACCCTGTCTCTACTAAAAATACAAAAAATTAGCCAGGCGTGGTGGTGGGTGCCTGTAGTCCCAGCTACCCAGGAGGCTGAGGCAGGAGAATGGCGTGAACCCGGGAGGTGGAGCTTGCAGTGAGCCAAGATTGCACCACTGCACTCCAGCCTGGGCGACAGAGCGAGACTCAGTCTCAAAAAAATAAATAAATAAATAAATAAACAAATAAAACAAATGACCAGTAAGCACACACAGAGAAGCCCAATCTTATTAATCATCAGGGAAATACAAATCAGAAGTATCATGAGATACCACCTCACACCTACTAGGATGCCTGTAATCAAACAGATAGAAAATAGCAAGTGTTGGCAAGGACATGAAGATACTGGAACACTCAAATATTGCTGGTGGGAATGTAAAATGGTGCAGCTGCTAAGGAGAACAGGTTGGCATTTCCTGAAAATGTTGCCGTATGACTTAGCAATTTTACTTCCAGTATATATTCAAGAGAATTGAAAACATGTCCACCTAAGAATTTGTACACGAGGGCCAGGGGCAGTGGCTCAGGCCTATAATTCCAGCGCTTTGTGAGGTCAAGGCAGGAGGATCACTTGAGGCCAGGAATTCCAGATCAGCCTGGGCAACATAGCAAGACCTCATCTCCACAAAATATTTAAAATTAGATGGGCGTGGTGATACGTGCTTATAGTCCCAGCTACTTAGGAGGCTGAGGCAGGAGGATTGCTTGACCCCAGGAGGTCGAGGCTGTAGTGAACCATGATTGTGCCACTGTATTCCATCCTGGGTGACAGGGCGAGACCCTGTCTCAAAACAGAAAAAAAAAAAGTTTTGGAATGGATGGTGATGATGATTGCACAACAATATAAATCTGTGTCATGCCCCTGAACTACATATATATGTGTGTGTGTGTATATATGTGTGTGTGTGTGTGTATATATGTGTGTATACATATACACACACATACTTTTTTTTTTTTTTTGAGACAGAGAGTTGCTGTGTCGCCCAGGCTTGAGTGCAGTGGCACGATCTTGGCTGACTGCAACCTCCGCCTCCCAAGTTCAAGTGATTCTCCCGCCTCAGCCTCCTGAGTAGCTCGGATTACAGGCACACGCCACCACACCCAGCTAATTTTTGTATTTTCAGTAGAGACGGGGTTTCACCATGTTGGTCAGTCTGGTCTCAAACTCCTGACCTCATGATCCACCCGCCTCAGCCTCCCAATGTGATGGGATTACAGGTGTGAGTCACCATGCCCGGCCTGAACTATGTATTTTTAAATGACTGGCCAGGCGCAGTGGCTCAGGCCTGTAATCAGAGCACTTTGGGAAGCCAAGGTGGGCGGACCACGAGGTCAGGAGTTCAAGACCAGCCTGGCCAACACGGTGAAACCCTGTCTCTACTAAAAATACAAAAATTAGCCAGACATTGGTGGAGCACACCTGTAATCCCAGCTATTCAGGAGGTTGAGGCAGGAGAATTGCTTGGACCCAGGAGGCAGAGGTTGCAGTGAGCCAAGATCACGCCACTGGACTCCAGCCCAGGTGACAGAGCAAGACTCCATCTCAAAAATAAAATAAGAATACAAAAATTAGCGGGGCATGGTGGCAGGTGCCTGTAGTCCCAGCTACTTGGCAGGCTGGGGCAGAAGAATTGCTTGAACCCAGAAGGCGAATGTTGCAGTGACCTGAGAGGGCACCACTGAACTCCAGCCTGGGTGACAGAGCAAAACTCTTGTCTCAAAAAAAAAAAAAAAGACTAAGATGGTTGATTTAAAAAAAAAAAAAAAAAGTGGGTGGGAGCATGGAACATAGAGTCATATAGTCACATTTGTTTGGATGTTAAAAAAAAAAAAAAAACTAACAGTGGCCGGGTGCAGTGGCTCATGCCTATAATCCCAGCACTTTGGGAGGCCGAGGCGGGCAAATCACCAGAGGTTAGGAGTTTGAGACCAGCCTGGCCAACATGGTGAAACCCCATCTTACTAAAAATACAAAAATTAGCCAGTTGTGGTGGCATGCACCTGTCATCTCAGCTACTCGGGAGGCTGAGGCAGGAGAATCACTTGAACCCGGGAGATGGAGGTTGCAGTGAGCAGAGACCGTGCCATTGCACTCCAGCCTGGGTGACAGAACGAAGCTCCATCTCAAAAAATAATAATAATAAAATAAACAACTTTCTTACAATCAAAATAAAAGATCACATCCTATCTAGTTTCTGCAACTTCTCTTTGGGATGAATAGACTGTGAATTATTTTTTGTTTTACCAGATCTATGATAGGTATGATTTTATTGATTATTTTTTTGAGACGGTTGTGCTCTTGTTGCCCAGGCTGGAGTGCAATGGTGCGATCGCAGCTCACTATGACCTCTGCCTCCCGGATTCGAGTGATTCTCCTGCCCCAGCCTCCCAAGTAACTGGGACTACAGGCACACGCCACCACACACAGCTAATTTTTGTATGTTTACTCGAGACGGGGTTTCACCATGTTGGCCAGGCTCTTCTGGAACGCCTGACCTCAAGTGATCCACCCACGTCAGCCTCCTGAAGTGGACTGACTGATTGATTGATTGACTGATTGATTGATTGACTGAGACAGAGTTTCACTCTGTTGCCCAGACTGGAGGGCAGAGGCACGATCATACCTCACGGTAGCTTTCAACTCCTGGACTCAAACAGTCCTCCCACCTCATATCACTGCACTCCAGCCCAGGCGACAGAGCAAGACTGTGTCTCAAAAAAAATTAAAAAAAATAAAATAAATAGGCCGGGTGCGGTGGCTCAAGCCTGTAATCCCAGCACTTTGGGAGGCCGAGGCGGGCGGATCACAAGGTCAGGAGATCGAGACCACAGTGAAACCCCGTCTCTACTAAAAATACAAAAAATTAGCCGGGCGCGGTGGCGGGCGCCTGTAGTCCCAGCTACTCAGGAGGCTGAGGCAGGAGAATGGCGGGAACCCGGGAGGCGGAGCTTGCAGTGAGCCGAGATTGCGCCACTGCACTCCAGCCTGGGCAACAGCGTGAGACTCCGTCTCAAAAAAAAAAAATAAAATAAAAATAAAAATAAAATAAAATAAAATAAATAAATAAAAATAAAATCTGGGAAAAGGGGGAGAGAGGGAGGGAGGGGAGCAATGGTGGAGAAACTACCTATTGGGTACTATGTTCACTATTTGGGTGATGAGTTCACTGGAAGTCCAAACCCCCCAGATTACACAATACACCCATGCACAAAAGCTGCACAGGTACCTCTTAAATTTTTTGTTTTTTTTTTGAGATGGAGTCTTAGTCTGTCGCCCAGTCTGGACTGCAGTGGCACGATCTCAGCTCACTGCAACCTCTGCCTCCCGGGTTCAAGTGATTCTCCCGCCTCAGCCTCCCAAGTAGCTGGGATTACAGGTGCCACTCACTATGCCCAGCTAAATTTTGTATTTTTAGTAGAGACGAGGTTTCACCATGTTGGGCAGGCTGGTCTCAAACTCCTGACCTCAGGTGATCTGCCCGCCTTGGACTCCCAAAATGCTGGGATTATAGGCATGAGCTACTGCACCTGGCCCTCCTGAATCTTCTTTTTTTTTTTTTTTTTTTTTTTGGGACGGAGTCTCGCTCTGTCACCCAGGCTGGAGTGCAGTGGCCGGATCTCAGCTCACTGCAAGCTCCGCCTCCCGGGTTCCCGCCATTCTCCTGCCTCAGCCTCCCGAGTAGCTGGGACTACAGGCGCCCGCCACCTCGCCCGGCTAGCTTTTTGTATTTTTTTAGTAGAGACGGTGTTTCACCGTGTTAGCCAGGATGGTCTCGATCTCCTGACCTCGTGATCCGCCCGTCTCGGCCTCCCAAAGTGCTGGGATTACAGGCTTGAGCCACCGCGCCCAGCCTCTCCTGAATCTTTTTAAAAAACAAGTCTAGGAAAAGACATGAGAGAGAGGGAGGGAGGGAGGGAGGGAGGGAGGGAGGGAGGGAGGGAGGGAAAGAAGGAAGGAAGGAAGGAAGGAAGGAAGGAAGGAAGGAAGGAAGGAAGGAAGGAAGGAAGGAAGGAAGGAAGGAAGGAAAACAAAAAAGAGGTCACCAGAAACCCTCCCATCTAGAAGAAATGGTGTTAATTACCACACAGTGCCTTAAAGAAATGCAGGTTAAATCTCTCATAGTCCTGGAGATCAGAAGTCCGAGACAGGGCCGGGCACGGTGGCTCAAGCCTGTAATCCCAGCACTTTGGGAGGCCAAGACGGGCGGATCACAAGGTCAGGAGATCGAGACCATCCTGGCTAACCCAGTGAAACCCCGTCTCTACTAAAAAATACAAAAAACTAGCCGGGCGAGGTGGCGGGCGCCTGTAGTCCTGGCTACTCGGGAGGCTGAGGCAGGAGAATGGCGTGAACCCGGGAGGCGGAGCTTGCAGTGAGCTGAAATCTGGCCACTGCACTCCAGCCTGGGTGACAGAGCGAGACTCCGTCTCAAAAAAAAAAAAAAAAAAAAAAGTCCGAGACAGGTCTCTGGGCTCAGGTCAAGTGCAGGCCATGCTCCTCCTGGAGGTGCTGGGGGAAGATCCCCTTTCCTGGCCTTTACCAGCTTCTAGAATCCACCTGTGCTCCTTGGCTGGAGGTCCTCCCTCCAGCAACCGCCCGTGTTTCTCCCCCGCCAGCCCTCAGCTCTTCCTCTCCTGCCTCCAGGGCCCTGGTGATTTGACTGAGCCACCAGGATAATCCCACAGCCTCTCCACATCTCAAGGTCGGCGATTAGCAACTTCCATTCCCCTCTGCCACCGAACCCACAAACATGGGATCTGGGGACCGGGACATGGACATCTCTGGGGGTCATTATTCTGCCTCCACAGCCGGTCACAGCACTGCTATGCCATGACCCAGCCAAGGCCTGTGCAGGAGGCAGGAGGGAGGCAGGAGTCTGGGACTCCTTGGGGTAACAAAGGTTGCAGCTATGACCGTGAACCTCAATCCCGGATGCAGCCAGCTGGAGGTCACCCCATCTCTGGACACAAAAGCAAACTCAGGGGGCTTGTGGGGAATGACTGCTCAACATAATTTACATCAATTTAAATGTACAGGCAGTGGCTCACTCCTGTAATCCCAGCACTTCGGGAGGCCAAGGCGGGCGGATCACCTGAGGTCAGGAGTTCGAGACCAGCCTGGCCATCACGGCAAAACCCTGTCTCGATTAAAACTAAAAAAATTAGCCGGGTGTGGTGGCGGGTGCCTGTAATTCCAGCAACTGAGGAGGCTCAGGCAGGAGAATCACTTGAACCTGGGAGGCGGAGGTTGCAGTGAGCCAAGATCATGCCACTGCACCCCAGCCTGGGAGGCAGAGTCTCCAAAAAATAAAATAAAATAAATCAGGGAACTTTGCAAATAAAAATACCCTTTTGGGCAGCAGCTGAGAGCTGTTCTGCCTGTTTCGAGGGCCAGATCACGCCGGGGAAAGACGCTAAGGTCACACCTGATACACAGCTCCGCCTCTGGGGTCCTCAAAGCTCCTACCCATCGTAAAAATATTAATCCTCTGCTCTAGTCATTTCAACTAACGAAAGTCTCTTCCAAAGAAACAATCCTAAAGATAGAAAAACACCAGTCTAAGGAGATGGGAGCTTCTTTCCTTTGGAGACTGACTCATTGGAGACAACCTACTTGTCTGACAGCAGAAAGAGCTTCAGACAGCAAAGCCCTGTCGTTAAAATGATGGAGGAATCCAAGAGGCCACACTCTGTGTGTGAGCAGAAAAGCAGGACGTGAAATCCAATGATTGCAGTCTCGAACTTTTTTTTTTTTTTTTTTGAGATGGAATCTTGCTCTGTCGCCCAGGCTGGAGTGCAGTGGCGCCATCCTGGCTCACTGCAAGCTCCGCCTCCCGGGTTCACGCCATTCTCTTCCCTCAGCCTCCCGAGAAGCTGGAACTACAGGCGCCCACCACCATGCCCAGCTAATTTTTGTTGTTTTTTTGATTCTTTTTTTTTTTTTTTTTTTTGAGACGGAGTCTCGCTGTGTCACCCAGGTTGGAGTGCAGTGGTGCAATCTCGGCTCACTGCAAGCTCCGCCTCCCGGTTTCAAGCAATTCTCCTGCCTCAGCCTCCCGAATAGCTGGGACTACAGGCGTGCACCACCACACCGAGCTAATTTTTTTGTATTTTTAGTACAGACGGGGTTTCACTGTGTTAGCCAGGATGGTCTCCATCTCCTGACCTTGTGATCCACCCACCTTGGCCTCCCAAAGTGCTGGGATTACAGGCCTGAGCCACAGCGCCCGGCCCTGTTTTTGTATTTTCAGTAAAGATGGGATTTCACTGTATTAGCCAGGATGGCCTCGATCTCCTGACCTCATGATCCGCCCGCCTCAGCCTCCCAAAGTGCTGGGATTACAGGCGTGAGCCACCACACCCGGCCACCTCAGACATTTTTTAAGACCCTAGAACAAAGACTGGAAAGACGTTTACTGAAATATTAACGGATGCACTGCAGGGCGGGTGAGAACGTGGGTGTGGACTATCTTTTCCCTCTGTTCTACTTTTCTGAAATTTTCACATGTTCTGGAAAAGGAACATAATAAAACTAAGTTTACCTCTTTTTATATTTATTTAGTTAGTGAGTTATTGAGACAGCGTCTTGCTCTGTTGCCCAGGTTGGAGTGCAGTGGTGATCTCAGCTCACTGCAGACACAAACTCCTGGGCTCAAGTGATCCTCCCACCTCAGCCTCCCAAGTAGCTGAGACTACAGATGCACACCACTATGATAGGCTAACTTTTTAGTTTTTGTAGAGACAAGGGTCTCACTGTGTTGCCCAGGCTGATCTCAAATTCCTGGCCTCACGTGATCCTCCCATCTCAGCCTCCCAAAGTGCTGGGATTACAGGCATGAGCCACCGTGCCAGGGCCTAAGTTCACCTTTAATCGAACTGGTTGTGTTCACTGCTAGGTTTATAAAATTAATCGAGTCCCTTTGTTTGGTGTGTGAACGTGTGTGTGAATTTAGTAAGAGTGTGTGGTGTTTGGGTGTGATGAGACATAGAGACTGTGTGTGAGCAGTGGGGGTTATGTGTGTCTGCATCTGTGTGGACATGTCTGAGTGACTATGTATGCGGAATGTGTGTAAGAATGAATTATAGGTGGACTCTGTGGCTCACACCTGTAATCCCAGCACTTTGGGAGGCCGAGGCTGGCGGATCACGAGGTCAGGAGAGCGAGACCATCCTGGCTAACATGGTGAAACATCATCTCTACTACAAATACAAAAATAAGCCGGGCGTGGTGGCGGGCACCTGTAGTCCCAGCTACTCGGGAGGCTGAGGCAGAATGGCGTGAACCCGGGAGGCGGAGCTTGCAGTGAGCCGATATCACACCACTGCACTCCAGCCTGGGCGACACAGCGAGACCCCGTCTCAAAAAAAAAAAGAATGTGAGTTATGTGAGCATGTGTGTGCTACATGAGTGAACATGGGCGTGTGTGTGTAAATGAGCACATTGGTACGTGTGCACGTGAGTGTGAATGCGTGAGCTATCCGTGTGTGGGTGAGTGAATGTGTGGGGTATATGTGCAAATCCACACAGGTGCTGTGTGATAAGAATGTGTGTGCTGTGGGTGAGTGCAAGTGTGCAAGGGTGTGCATATAGGAAGCTCCATGTGTGCATGTGAATGTGGGAGAATGCCGTGGAAAGCATGGGGTGTCTGTGTAAGTGGCGTGCGTGTGGGGTGAGCAGAGGTGTGTCTGTGTGGCTGGGGTGGAGGTGTGGACTCAAGTGGATTTTGCAAGAGTTGTAGAAGTGTGAGCACTGGTGGAACTGTGTGTGTGTGATATGGGTGTGACATGGGAGAAGATTTGTGAGCCTGAGTGTGAGTGTGCAGGTGTGAGTGTGTGTGTGGGTGTGGTGTGTGTGTGAATAAACGTCCGTGTGTGAATGTCAGAGTGTGGGGTGCCACAAAACCCGAGAACCAGGAACCCTGGGAAACCTGCAGTTCCGAGCTGCCCAGAGAAACCGCAGGAAAGGCCTGGCCAGCAAGTCACCATTCCTGGCTCCTGAGTGTCACCACGGCCAACCTTCCACAGGGCAGGCAGACACAAGACACACCACACAAGAGGAAGGGGAGACCCCAAGCCCCTTCCAGAAAGGCCTCTCTGGCCCCCGGCCGAGAGGCTGCCCCTCCCCTTCCCGGGGGGGCACACCCACTTCCCAGGCTTGGAACACAGCAGAGTGGCCCCGGCACCTGTGAAAGGAAAAAGGTGACATCCTTTGCTCTCCCAGCACAGCTGGCTGGCAGCTCTCCTCCTTCACCCAAGGCCTGGAGATGGCCGTGGCTGAGAAAGGCTCGCCGGGTTCCCAGGCTGCTCCAGAGACATCCCTGTGTCCTTGCCAATGGTGTCTGAGCAGGGCCTCCCCTCCCTCATCTGTGCAGAGCAGAGGCCCAGCATGCAGCATCTCGCCCAGGCTCTATAACCATGCGACACACTAACCACCACTAGCTGTGTGGCCTTGAGCAGGCAGCTGACCCCCGGGCGCCCCCACTTCATCTGCAAAGCAAGGGTCACGGCACACCGTGGCTCCGAAGCTAGGATTCCGTCACGCCACCTCCACTATCCTGCAAGTTCTACGCCCGCAATAAATCAATCAGCTGTGCAGGGCTCCTGGGGGCAGCCAAAGCCTCTCAAGCTAGCTGTTCCGAGCACCCTCCTCCAGCCACGACTCCCGAGGCCTCCAGTGCAAACCCTTAGAACACACAGGGCTGGGCTTTTTCTTTTTTTCTTTCTTTTTTTTTTTCTTTTCTTTTCTTTTTTTTTTTTTTTTTGAGACAGAGTTTTGCTCTTTTTGCCCAGGCTGGAGTGCAATGGTGCAATCTCGGCTCACTGCAACCTCCGCCTCCCGGGTTGACACCATTCTCCTGCCTCAGCCTCCCTAGTAGCTGGGACTACAGGCGCCCGCCACCACATCTGGCTAATTTTTTGTATTTTTAGTAGAGACGGGGTTTCACCGTGTTAGCCAGGATGGTCTCCATCTCCTGACCTCGTGATCCGCCCACCTCAGCCTCCCAAAGTGCTGGGATTACAGGCGTGAGCCACCGCACCCAGCTGAGGCCATTTTGATTTTATTTTAAAGTCTTGCCACATGGACAACGGCCAGGGGGCTTCACACATTCAGTCGACTCCAGGTACAGACCCCTGATCTTTTCAGGGTTCTTCACATGTTCTGGCCTCCCTGGCACAGTGCCCCTCACAAAACAGGGGCATCACGGCTAGGCGCAGTGGTTCACACCTGTAATCCCAGCACTTTGGGAGGCTGAGGCGGGAGGATTTCTTGAGCTCAGGAGTTTGAGACCAGCCTGGGCAACACAGTAAGACCCTGTGTGGTGTGGTGGGGCGCACCTACAGTCCCAGCTCCTCGGGAGGCTGGGGCAGGAAGACCACTCAAGCCCAGGAGGCCGAGGCTGCAGTGAACTAGGATGACGCCACTGCACTTCAGCCTGGGTGACCGAGCAAGACCCTGTCTCAAAACAAAAATGAAAGCAGGAGCATCAGCTCAGGAGGCGTGTGGGAAAACACAAGTTCCCCCAGATCTGGGCTGAAGCTGCTGCCCCCACCACACCCCCAGCACACCCCTCGGCAAGGCCAAGGCCAACACCAACAGGCCCAGTGCACTATGACACACTTTCTAAAACTGGTCACATGACCTCCCACCCCAAGAGGTCTTCTGCAATGACAGCTCAACACTCATTCTGGCAAGTGGGGGATCTGTGCCCCATCTCTTGAATGTGGCAGCTTCTGGGACTGCCTTGGTCGACAGTGTGTGGAAGTGATACCATGTGACAGCCAAAGCCAGGGCCCATCCTTCTGGTTTTCTGGAGATGCTTGCTCTTGGGACCCAACTGCCATGCTGTGAGGAAGCCCAACTAGCCTAGGTAGAGAGACGACATGGAGAGACCACATGGAGAGGCCACATAGAGAGACCACATGGGAGAGGTCTCATGGACAGGCCACATGAGGCCGCGTGACAAAGCCACATGGAGAGGTCTCATGGACAGGCCACATGAGGCCACATGGAAGTGTTCCAGCCAGCCACGGGCCCTACTGAGGTCCAGGTCAACACCAGCATTGACCACTAGACCTGTGAGTAAAGATGCTTCCAGGAGACCAGTCCCCAACTGCTGAGTCACTGCGGCAGAGGCTCCAGACATGGTAGAACAGACAAGTCGTAGTGCCGTCCCCTGTGCAAACACCTGCCCTGGAGAAGCCGTGAGCACCTCACAGTGGCCGTTCTGGACCCTGAACTTGGGAGTGCCTTGTTATGTACAAGATGGAATGTTGTTGGCTATTGCTCAGCCTTGGCGCCTCCTCTCCCCGCTTGCCTGCTGCTGTAATGACAGTCTCAAGTGTGTCTCTGAAGGAAGGGCTCCTGGGCTTCCTCGCTGCATGCATTCCCATCCTCTCTCCCCTGATGCAGCCACTGGCATCAGCGGCACAGTGGATCTGCCCCCACCCACTGCCCAATTCCCCAGCACCGACCCAGCCAGACACGAGACATCACCAGGGGGCAGTGGGTGCATGTCAACTGCAGGCAATGGCTCAATGCTGGGCAGGATGGGAGGCTCCCGGCCCTATGTCGCCATTTCTGCCAGGGAAACACCATCACCTCAAGGACCAAGCCAGAAGGAGGTATTGCTGAGTCCCCAGTTCATGTGAGGGGCCCCATCGTGGCCACTACGTTCTGCAGCAGCCCTGTCCCCATCTGGACTCTGGTCCCTCCTCCCACCTCCTGCCCCACTCAGGACCAAGCCTCTTCCCAGAGGCCAGGACAGGCAAAGGAGGTCTCTGCTCCAAACTGACACAGCAAATAAACCAGCCTCAAGAGCACACGTGCCGGGTGCAGTGGCTCATGCCTGTAATCCCAGCGCTTTGGGAGATTGAGGTGGGTGGATCACCTGAGGTCAGGAGTTCAAGACCAGCATGACCAACATGGTGAAACACTATCTCTACTAAAAACCCAAAAAATAGCTGGTCATTGTGGCACATGCCTATTATCCCAGCTACTCAGAAGGCTGAGGCAGGAGAATCCCTTGAAGTCAGGAGGCAGAGGTTGCAGTGAGCCGAAACTGCGCCACCGCACTCCAGTCTGGGCGACAGAATGGAACTCCACCTCAAAAGAAAAAAAAAAAAGCACATGTACTGCAGATTCCACTCTTTTTTTAGGTGGAGTCTCGCTGTTACCCAGGCTGCTGGAGGGCAGTGGTGCAGTCTTGGCTTACTGCAGTCTCCACCTCCCAGGTTCAAGCGATTCTCCTCCCTCAGCCTCCTAAGTAGCTGGGACTACAGGCACACGCCACACCACGCCTGGCTAATTTTTGTACTTTTTGTAGAGACGGGGTTTCACCATGTTGGTCAGGCTGGTCTCAAACCCCTGACCTCAGGTGATCCACCAGCCTCGGCCTCTCCAAGTGCTGGGATTACAGGCGTGAGCCACTGTGCCCAGCCCAGATTCCACTCTATCGGGGCACCCAGAGGAGTCAAACTCATAGAGACGGGAAGTAGAATGGTGGGTGCCTGGGGCTGAGGGAGGGGCTGGGGAGTGAATGTTTAATGGGGACACAGTTTCAGTTGCAGATGAGAAAGTTCTAGAAGCGGATGGTGGTAATGGCTGCACAACACTGTGATGTGCTTAATGCCACTGAACTGTGCAGTTCATTTTTTTTCTTTTTTGAGACGGAGTCTCGCTCTGTCGCTTAGGCTAGAGTGCAGTGGCGTGATCTTGGCTCACTGCAAGCTCTGCCTCCCGGGTTCACGCCATTCTCCAGCCTCAGCCTCCCAAATAGCTGGGACTACAGGCACCCGCCACCACGCCCAGCTAATTTTTTGTACTTTTAGTAGAGACGGGGTTTCACCGTGTTAGCCAGGATGGTCTCGATCTCCTGGCCTCGTGATCCACCCACCTCGGCCTCCCGAAGTGCTGGGATTACAGGCGTGAGCCATCGCGCCCAGCCAGTTCATTTTTTTTCTGAGACAGGGTCTCACTCTATCGCCCAGGCTGGAGTGCAGTGGTGCAATCATGGCTCACTGCAACATTGACTTCCCAGGCTCAAGCAATGCTTCTGCCTCAGCCTCCCCCCAAATAGCTGGGACCACAGACAGTCGTGCGCCTCCATGCCCAGCTAATTTTTGTACTTTTTATAGAGACAAGGTCTGACTATGTTACCCAGGCTGCTCTCAAACTCCTCAGCACAAGTGATGTTTCTGCCTTGATCTCCCAAAGTGCTGGGATTACGAGTATGAGCCACCGCCTCCCGCTTGAACTATGCACTTTATTTTTTTTTTTTTCTTCAAAAAAACCCTCTGCTGGCAAATTACGCACTTTAAAATGGTTAAGATGGGCCAGGCCTGGCGGCTCATGCCTGTCATCCCAGCACTTTGGGAGGCCGAGGCAGGTGGATCACTTGAGGTCAGGAGTTTGAGACCAGCCTGGTCAACACGGCGAAATCTTGTCTCTACTGAAAATTTTTTTTTTTTTTTTTTTTTTTTTTTTGAGACGGAGTCTCGCTCTGTCGCCCAGGCTGGAGTGCAGTGGCGCGATCTCGGCTCACTGCAAGCTCCGCCTCCCGGGTTCATGCCATTCTCCTGCCTCAGCCTCCCGAGTAGCTGGGACTACAGGCGCCCACAACCGCGCCCGGCTAATTTTTTGTATTTTTAGTAGAGACGGGGTTTCACCGTGGTCTCGATCTCCTGACCTTGTGATCCGCCCGCCTCGGCCGAAAATATTTTAAAAATTAGCCAGGCATGGTGGTGGGTGCCTGTAATCCCAGCTACTCAGGGGACTGAGGCAGGAGAAACGCTTTAACTCAGGAGGCAGAGGTTGCAGTGAGCCATCACACCACTGCCCTCCAGCCTGGGCAACAGAGCAAGACTCTATCTCAAAAAATGATAATAAAATAGAATGAACAAGGCTGAGGCTGTTTCCACAGCCTCGGGGGAACACCTAAGCTGACTCGGCCCTGCCTGCCTTCAGCCAGTTACCACTTTTGCCGTCTGAGCTGCCACCAGACCACAGGGAGGCTTTTGCAGTGTGCAGCCTGTACAACCATGCCAGTGCACCTGCACTGCTCCCTGCCAGGCCCATCCTGACCTACGCAGCCTCCTCGCTCACCTTTGGCCTCCCCAGCCCAAGGCTGTCTCAGCTGTCACCTCCTGATGCCCCCTGGGGAGTGTGTGCCCCTCTGCTCCCCACTTTGGGTCTTGTGTCTCCATCCACACACCTCTGTTTCAGACAACCTGCACCCCACCCAAGCACAGCACCCACCCCCCACCATCTGAAGTGAACGAAGCCACCAGCCTCGGGCCCAAGGAAGGGGTTGTAGGTAAGAGGTCAAAGCGTCCCTGCTGGAAGGAGCACACAGCTGCCTGGCTTTCTAAATCAAGTCCATTTTATTTGAAATTTTCCACATGCCACACATGTACATGAAAATTCCCATCCAGAAGGTAGTTTGCTACAGGGAACACCAAAGTCAGGAGCAGGCATCACCGTGAGACGCCATGGGGGCAAGTCAGCGGGACGGGGACAGGGAGGTTGGTCATCAAAAGGCAGGTAATGCATGTAGGGTCATTTAGCACCTGGTCATGAGATATGGCAAGACCCCCGGGGCCAGGGAAAGGTCTCGCCTTAAAAACACGTGGAGCTCTGCTGTCTCTGGGCAGTCTCACGCGGATGGGCAATGCTCAGAGGGTGGCGAAGGGGCTGGAGGGAGGTACCACCAGCGGCTGCAGGGGAGGGGCACACACACACACAGGCACGCACGTGCTTGCCCGTGAACACCCCCCGGCACACACACACCCTTGCACACTCCCCACCCTCTGCCCCGGACACATCAACAACACAGCGGTCCAGGCTCTGGCTCACTCCCTGGGAGGCTTCTGTGGCCAGGGTTCCCCCGGCAGGTCTGGCGGCAACAGCTTGGAGAAAAGCCTCCCAGGACCAACCCTCATTCCCAGGTCCACTGGTCTGGGGCGGGAGTAGCCAGGTGTTCTGATCTGGGGTTTTCCTGTAAACCGACCCCTTCAGCATTTCTGCTTTATTTTTTGTTTTTTTGAGACAGGGTATTTCTCTGTGGCCCAGGGTCGAGGGCAATGGTGTGATCTTGGCTCACTGCAACCTCCAACTCCTGGCCTTAAGCAACCTCCTGTCTCAGCCTCCTGAGTAGCTGGGACCACAGGCACACGTACAATGCCCAGCTAACTTGTTTTTAAATTTTATGTAGAGATAGACTCTCACTATGTTGCCCAGGCTGGTCTCGAACTCCTGGGCTCAAGCAATCCTCCTGCCCCAGCCTCCCAAAGTGCTGGGATGACAGGCTTGAGCCACTGCGCCCGGCCCCTCCCATGTTTCTTGAAGGAGCTTGAGAGAGTAGAGGAGCCCTGATAACAGCTGGCCCGAGTCACGGCCACCACGGCGTTCCTCAGTGTCTGTGGGGTTTGTGTTCATCATGCCCAGTAGATCTAGAAACTTCTAACTTGAACCCACACCCCCAAGTGCAAATGAGACCCATGGCCATCATGAAGAGCCCCCCAGCGTCGTGGTCAAGGCTACCAGGAACTGGCAGCAGCGCTCTGCCCACGTCCACAGGAGGCGGTCGACGTCTCCTCTGCCTCCGGTTTAGCGGCCCCACACTTCATCGCCACACCTTGTCCATGACTTTCACAAGCTTTCTTACAAGAGCTCTGTAATGGGCCAGGCGCGGTGGCTCACGCCTGTTATCCCAGCACTTTGGGAGGCCGAGGCAAGAGGATCACTTGAGGTCAGGAGTTCAAGACCAGCCTGACCAACATGGTGCAACCCCGTCTCTACTAAGATACAAAAATTAGCCGGTCATGATGGCAGATGCCTGTAATCCTGGCTACTTGGGAGGCTGAGGTGGGAGAGTCGTTTGAACCTGTGAGGCAGAGGTTGTAGTGAGTGAGCCGAAATCATGCCACTGCACTCCAGCCTGGGGGACAAAGCAGACTCCCTCTCAAAAAAAAAAAAAACCTGTCATTTTCAGATCCTAAAACGAGCAGATAACAGGGGAAGAGGAGGTGGGAGGCTGTCACAGCACTGCCTGCTGGGAGATCAGGGTCTCCGCATCCAGGGCTCCAGCACCCTCCATCCCTGCAGGAGCACTGCTGGCACCTCCAAGGCCGGGACACTGATCTGGAGCTTCATTGGCTGGCAGGGGCCCAGCCCTCAGCTGTCGCAGCCCTACTGCTCTAGGCCTGGCCCCTCCGTGAGCCCCCCAGGCCCAAGCCTGAGCCCAGCCCCAGTCCCCTGGGCCCAAAGGCCTGTGGCTCTGGGTCCGGGCACAGGGAGTGGTTGAGGGAGGGCGCTGCTGAGCTGGCAGGCATGCCTTGTGTGTTTTTAGCGCCAGAGGAGCTCAGCCCATCCTGGCTGCAGTCCTGGGTCAAAGCAGCGAGTGTCCTCCCGCCCTGTGCACACACAGGTCCCGGGACAGCCTCTTGGAGAAGAAACGTCTCAGGCCTGTGTCCTGGCAGGGCGTCTGGGGGCAGCGGATGGCAGGGATAGGACCCGCCTCCTCTGCTGCAGAAGGAAGCAGCCCTCACCCAGCTCCCCTGGGCTGGACGGGCCCTTGAAAGCTAGAAAAGCCTCATACAGCAGAGAGGAGCACCCAAGGCCCAGAAAGGCACCTTTGCTCTGGGTCCTCAGGCTCAAGTGCCTGCCCTGGGCCACCTTCAGAAGCCTGGTGGGGCCCAGTGTTGCCTGGTGACATGGAGCAGGCAGCGGGGCAGAGGCTGCAGGACAAGGGGCTGCAGGGTCACAGGCCACAGGGCCATGGGGCCATGGGGCCGCAGGGCCAGGAGGAAGTCAGTAGAATAAATAGCAGCTAGGTCTGGGGTGAGCTGGGGGCACAGGCAGGACGGGGCAGCCAGAGAAGTAGGAGCTCTCCCTTTTAAAGAACAAAGGGATACATACCCTTTCCCCTCCACCCTCTCTCCAACCCCTCAGTCTCTCCCTCACACTCACACAGGGAAGACGTGACTCACACACGCATGCACACACAGGGCACAGGTTTACACAGGCACACACACACAGGCACACGTACACGCAGGCACGTGTGCACACACAGGGCACAGATACACGCAGGCACACGTGCACACAGGTACATGCACGCAGGCACACGTGCACACACAGGGCACAGGTACACGCATGCACACGCACGCAGTCACGGGGACAAGTGCTGACCACGCTCCTCCGGCAGGCAGCATATGGTCTGCCGCTTAACAGCCAAGCTCTGCCAATTGGGGACTATTAGGGTGGGTTCTTTTCCCAGCATCAAATGCTGCAGAATATAAATTGCAACTAACACTGGTGCCAAAATAGCACTTAGCGAAAATAAGCACGTTATTAACATCTGGTGAAGCCCATCTCGGGGGTAGCAGCAGCGGAAATTCTTGCTCCAAGTCAAAGGATGGTTGCAGGGGACACTAAAAATACAAGGTCTACTGTTTCGGGGGTGCTTTCCAAGGCACTATACCCCAGCCTCGGGAACGGCCCTTCCCCCAGTCCTGTCTATGAGTATAAATTATGCTGCTGGTTAAAACCGCTTGCTCATGAGAACAGGACACCCAGGCATGATCATACACACGCTAGGATGCATTCCTGGTGCAAACGCAATTCCCTGGCCCCAGTGGGGAATGTTCTGGAAGAAAGGAGAGGGGCGCAGAGCTGCAGCGCCCAGAGACACAGGCTCACTGAGGGTCCGGGAGACTCCCAGGCCACCTGCCTCCCTCCCGGGCCACATCCCCTTCCTGCCACACCTCAGTCTGAGAGCAAGAAGTGGTCAGTACTGGGAGGTACCACACCACCGGATCTGATCACTGCGCCTGGTGGTCTCCAGGTACCATTTTAAAGCTCTAAAGAAACGCCCAGGAAGTGTGTGTGTGGGCCGTGGGCAGCTGGTCCTGCGGCCTGCAGGTCAGGAGACGGGGCCGAGGGGTATGGCTCTCGGAGGCCATGACAGGAGGGCCAGGAGGCCTCTGGGAGGCAAAGGTGTGGTCTGGTGCTGGTCCCACCACCAGGCTCTGCTGAAATCAGCCTGCGGACCGGCCTCTCCAGCCAGGAGGCAAAGGTTCTGCACTGGGTGCAGCCTGGGGCTGGGAGAGGACCCGTGGGCTTCAGAGAGGAGGCGTTGACCCCATACATACAAGAAAGAAAGTCAGGGTGAAGTGGGAGGAGACCTCGAACCCCAGATCTGCCTGTGCCAGTGAGCAGAGGCGCCAGGGCAGTGCCAAGACTGCCATGTGGAGAGCTGGGAGGCAGCCTGCACAGGAGGGCTGTCCCTCCCTACAGCTCTGACCCCAGTTCTCCAAAGGCCTCTGGGACAAGGAGCTGCTGAGAACCATCCCCGCCCAAGGGCAGGGCCGGTGATCAGAGGCCCGGGGACAGTGTCCCCCATTTTTTAACAGCAAGGCAAATGTGAGACACCGCCCCACAGGACAGTGGACCTGTTACATGGAAACCCAGGAGGATGACGGCAGGCTGGGCAAGGAGCCCTTCACCAAGAGCGGCCAAGGCGAGCAGGACCCAACTACAGCCCCCCTCAGAAGCCACCAGCCCAGGGACAGCTCTAGGAGCGCCTGGAGGTGGAAGGCGGCAGAGGTGACCAGCGTGGCACATGGGGTTGGGCCTCGGACGCTGGGAAGGTGTCCTCATTTTTGGAATAGCTTTAATTTTTTTCTCTTTAAGAGATGGGGTATCCCTGTGTTGCCCAGGCTGGTCTCAAACTCCTCGGGTCAAGTGATCCTCCCAAAATGTACTGAATATATATATATATATATATTTTTTTTTTTTTTTGAGATGGAGTCTTGCCCTGTCGCCCAGGCTAGAGTGCAGTGGCGTGATCTCGGCTCACCGCAACCTCCACCTCCCAGGTTCAAATGATTCTCCTGCCTCAGCCTCCCGAGTAGCTGGGATTACAGGCACCCACCACCACGCCCAGCTAATTTGTGTATTTTTAGTAGAGATGGGGTTTCACCATGTTGGCCAGGGTGGTCTTGAACTCCTGACCTTGTGATCCACCCGTCTCGACCTCCCAAAGTGCTGAGATTACAGGCGTGAGCCACTGTGCCCAGCTGAATATTTTTAAAGTCTTAAATAAAGTCATTCAAAATGGGGTCCTATGATTGCTACTCCAGCCTTATGAATCCTTTCTGGGTTTTAATGTTGCACGTTATTCTAACAAAGCCGAATGTGTATCTATTTCCCCAGGAATGCACATGGACCTTCCCAGGGAAGCTGAAGGCTGTGGGGTGGGTGGGAGCAGGAGGAGACCTCTCTCATGAGAAGCGGGCCCTGCTCATTGGGCTGAAAAGCCATAGGAGAGGCTCCAACCAGCAGTCCCAACCCCAGGGGACCTCTCTGGGGCCACAGGCATCATCGGGCTAGAAAAGTCCCAGAGACATGAGTGGGCTCAAGTGTTTTCTAATGGGACGGAGAGTCCTAAGTCCGCAGCCTAAACCGGCAAGCCCTTCCCCATGTCACACTCGGCCACGCAAGGGGACACTCAGACACACGGTGACCAGCCTGGCCGACTGGACTTCAGGGGGACAGCATGTGGCCGCCCATCCGTGGGGCCCCAGTGGCAGGTGACCACAAACACGACAGCCAAGGGACACGCTTCCCAGTCAGAATGGCACGGAGTTCCGGTCCTCCAGGCCCATCGACAGGGCCCCCAGGGATTGAGGCTCAGTGTACAAACCCCCAAGCCAGGCCCCAAGGGTCAGCCTGGTTCAGCCAGCCTCCACATCGACGGTCCCCTGACCCCCCTCATGTCAACCAGAGCACATCCCCTCAACCCAAACTTCACAGAGCAACAGTTCCCATGAGAGCCGCAGAGATGCCGGGAGCCCCAGGAGCCAGGTGGGGCGTGGCCGGCCGGGAGAGAAGCCCTCTTCCTCTTGTAACAAACCAAGGGTCCCTGGTGTCCCAGGCTCCTACAGCGTCTTGAGGTGACTCAGACCGATGGGCGGCGGCTTGGCCTCTCACCACCACAGGTTCGGCGGTTCCTCGGCCACTCTGCTCTTAAATAAGGTGATCTCATCCAGGTGCACCAGAGGGACGTCCCGGATGACGTCGGTCAGGCCCTCGTGGAGCAGAGGGAAGATGACGACGTTCAATGCGGGCCGCTCGGCCTGGAAGCTGAACCAGAGACAGGTGGTCAGCGGATTACGTGGGTGGCCACGGAGGGGGCAGAGCCTGCCGGGGGAGCCCAGGAGGCACTCACACCTGCCCCTGCCACCCGGGCTCACCTGGGGCTCCCCGAGAGACCAGGCCTGCTGCGAGAGTCACCCTCTGTGTGCCTTGAGGGCCCCGTACGTGGCAGCCAGAGCTGAGGAGGAGCAGGGCAGCCGGGAACAGGCAACACGCTTCTCTCCAGGTTCAGGGGGCACCTGCTCCATGCCAGCCACGAGTATCAGAGGCCCCAGAGGCCAACCCTGCTCTGCAGATGCGGGAGAGCTGCCAGGACAGGCTGCCGTGCTCCGAGGCAGCAGAGGGACCCCACTGCAGGAGTGGCAAATTCAAGGCACCTGGCCCATGGACGTCCCACGGCCAGGACAGAGAGAAGGGACAGGTGTCCACACCCCACAGCCGCACGTGGGCCACCTCAAGGGGGTGCGACTCCCAAGTCAGTGAGGCAGCAGCAGTCACTAGGAGGAGCAGATACCAAAGCGGCTACTCGGGAAAAGCACACGCTTGACCGCATGACAAATGGCAGGTGGGCGACGCTCCCAAAGCCCCCGCCCCCAGGCGACCAGCCTGCATGCATGAAAACTCATGCACAATTGCCACGGGGTGCCCACCGAGTGCCAGGCACGGCTCTGAGCTCGACAGATATGACCTCATTTTGCCTTCCCCACAACCCTACAACGAGCCACGGTCCCCCAGCGGGCCATGAAGCAGAGCAAGGATTCCTCCCCCCAGGTCAGAGCAGGTCACCAGCACAGTCCTACTGGCCCTATTTGGCCAAAATGCAATGCAAGCCGGGCACTGTGGCTTGCTCCCGTAATCCCAACACCTGGGAGGCTGAGGTGGGAGACTCGTTTGAGGACAGGAGTTCCAGAACAGCCTGGGCAACATAGGGAGACTCTGTCTCTATAAAAAATATTTAAAAATTAGTAAGGCATGGTGGCGCATGCCTGTCACCTCAGCTACTCAGGAGGCTGAGGCAGGAGGATCACTTGAGCCCCAGAGGTAGAGGCGGCAGTGAACTATGATCACACCACTATACTCCAGCCTGGGCAACACAGTAAGACCCTGTCTCTAAAAAAAAAAAAAAAAAAAAAAAGAAAGAAAGAAAAGAAAATGCAAAGACCCAAGTGTCAGCCCAGGAGCTCCAGGCAGAGGGAAAAACATAGCAGTGCCCCAGAGAGCAAGACAAAAACATCCAGGCCGGGCGCAATGGCTCACGACGGTAACCCCAGCACTTTGGGAGGCAGAGGCAGATGGATCACCTGAGGTCAAGAGTTTGAGACCAGCGTGGCCAACATGGTGAAACCCCATCTCTACAAAAATGAGCCGGGCGTGGTGGCGGGTGCCTGTAGCCCCAGCTACTCAGGAGGCTGAGGCAGGAGAATCCCTCAAACCCAGGAGGTGGAGTTAGCAGTGAGCCGAGATCATACCATTGCACTCCAGCCTGGGCAACAGAGCGAGACTCTGTCTCAAAAAAGAAAAAAAAAAATCCAGACACTTCTTCCTAGAGGGTCTCAGTGGGTGCAAGGCAGGGAGGCACCCACAACAAAGAACCTCACCGTTTGCCAACACTGAGTCAAGTCCCCCCGGCCACAGCGGCCACTTAAAGGGAAAAGGACAACGGGGTCCAGCCTCTCGCTGTGACCCTGCCTGAGGCGGTGCTGGACTCACGACACACAGAGTCAACGGCAGAAAGGCACTCACAAAACCTGAGGTTCTGGCAATACAGACGCCATCACAGCCCTGGCCCTGCACAGTAATCTTGTGGGCAGCGATGTCCGTGACCGTGAACCCCATGGGTCATGTGGCAGATGCATCCTGGCCTGTGAAACCATCATGCCATGTACTTGACTTACATCAAACTCGACCCCCTCTGGCTCCAGCTCCCAAGGCTGCTAAGGAGCTGCTGTCAGCCGGGCACGATGGCTCACAACTGTAATCCCAGCACTTTGGGAGGCCGAGGCGGGCGGATCACGAGGTCAGGAGATCGAGACCATCCTGGCTAACACGGTGAAACCCCGTCTCTACTAAAAATACAAAAAAAATTAGCCGAGCCTGGTGGCGGGCTCCTGTAGTCCCAGCTACTCGGGAGGCTGAGGCAGGAGAATGGCGTGAACCCAGGAGGCGGAGGTTGCAGTGAGCAGAGATCGCGCCAGTGCACTCCAGCCTGGGCGACAGAGCGGGACATGGAGCTGCTGTCGAGACATGGAAGGTGATTTGTCTTTTTTTTTTTTTTTTTTTTTGAGACAGGGTCTTGCTCTGTCTCCTAGACTGGAGTGCAGTGGCACAGTCAGCTCACTGCAGCCAGTAGCTGGGACCACAGGCACACCCCACCACACTGCCCAGCTAATTTTTTTTTTTTTTTTTTTTTTTGAGACGGAGTCTCACTCTGTCGCCCAGGCTGGAGTGCAATGGCGCGATCTTGGCTCAATGCAACCTCCACCTCCCAGGCTGAAGCGATTTTCCTGTCTCAGCCTCCCGAGTAGCTGGGATTATAGGTGTCCGCCACCATGCCTGGATAATTTTCATATTTTTAGTAGAGACAGGGTGTCACCATGTTAGCCAGGCTGGTCTCAAACTCCTGACCTCAAGTGATCCACCCGCCTCAGCCTCCCAAAGTGCTGGGATTACAGGTGTGAGCCATCATGCCCAGTCATTATTTTTTATTTTTTGTAGAGACACGATCTCACCATGTTGCCCAGCCTAGTCTCAACCTCCTGGGCTCAAACAATCCTCCCTTCTTGGCCTCCCAATGCACTGCGATGACAGGTGTGAGCCATGGCACCCAGCCAGGATTCGTTTCTCACCACAAGCAAGGAATGAAGCAGGGGGACCTGCTCTTCCACATACCCTGGGGGGTCACAGGCTGCAGCTGTCTCTGTGGCCAGGAAGGAGCAACCTGCTTTGGAGGTCCCTGGGTGATATGAGGAGGTACCACCCTACAGTAGTGTGCGGAGGGGACACCTGGGGCAGAGGGGGAGTCTCTGTGGATCGGGACAGAAAGGCCAGCCCTTCTTGGTGGTCAGAGGGCACTCCCGTGCGGCTTCATAGTCTGCTACATACATAACAAGGCTCAAAAAGACCGAGTTTGAGAAACGTTAAGATCCTCCTATAGTTCCTCAATGTGATGACTGGGTGTTCACACTCATCGGCGAGATGTGCCTCCCTCAAACCTTGTTAAGATGCTATAAACACATTACCCATCAGATGTGAAGAAAGAAAAAAAAAAAAGAGGCCAGGTGCAGTGGCTCACGCCTGTAATCCCAGCACTCTGGGAGGCTGATGCAAGAGGATCACTTACTTGAGTCCAGGAGTTCAAGACCACCCTGGGGGCTGGGCATGGTGGCTCACACCTATAATCCCAGCACTTTGGGAGGCCAAGGCGGGCAGATCACCTGAGGTCGGGAGTTCGAGACCAGCCTGACCAACATGGAGAAACCCCATCTCAACTAAAAACACAAATTAGCTGAGCGTGGCCAGGCGCAGTGGCTCACGCCTATAATCCCAGCACTTTGGGAGGCTGAGGTGGGCGGATTATTTGAGGTCACAGGAGTTCGAGACAAGCCTGGCCAACATAGTGAAACCCCATCTCTACTAAAAAATTAGCCAGGCATGGTGGCACACGCCTGTAATCCCAGCTATTCAGGAGGCTGAGGCAGGAGAATTGCTTGAGCCGGGGAAGCAGAGGTTGCAGAGAGCCAAGATTGTGCCACTGCACTCCAGCCTGGCCAACAGAGCAAGACTCTGTCTCAAAAAAAAAAAATTTTAGCCGGGTGTGGTGGCACATGCCTGTAATCCTAGCTACTCTGGAGGCTGAGGCAGGAGAATCGCTTGAACCTGGGAGGCAGAGGTTACAGTGAGCCAAGATGGCAGCACTGCACTCCAGCCTGGGCAACAAGAGCAAAACTCCATCTCAAAAAAAAAAAAAAAAATTAGCTGGTTGTGGTGGCGCATGCCTATAATCCAGCTACTCCAGAGGCTGAGGTAGGACAATCAGTAGAACCCAGGAGGCGGAGGTTGCAGTGAGCCAATATTGTGCCACTGCACTCCAGCCTGGGAAACAAGAGCAAAACTCTGTGTCAAAAAAAAAAAAGGAAGACCAGCCTGGGCAACATAGGGAGACTCCATCTCTATAAAAAAAATTTTAAAAATTAGCCAGGAGTGGTGGCATGCACCTGTAGTACCAGGTACTGAGGAGGCTGAAGCAGGAGGATCACTTGAGCCTGGGAGGTCAACGTTGCAGTGAGCTGTGATTGCACCACTGCACTCCAGCCTGGGCAACAGAGAGAGACCCTGTCTCTAAAAAAAGAAAAAGAAAGAAAAAGAAGAGACGGTGGCCGATACACAGCCGTGTGTGAAGGTGAGTCTGTCAGGGACAGGAGGGTGCTGGCCATAAAAAGAGTCAGCACCATCACAAGCGACAGGTTACCAGCGACAGGTCTGTCGGCAGCCACGCCACTGGCCCACAGGCCGGCCCTGCAGGCTGAGACACAGAGAGACGGTTGAGACCCCAGGCCACCCAGCGGACGGGGCAGGTGAGCTGCACAACAGCCCAGGGCCAGGTCCTCCCTCTGGCTCCATAATCCTCCAGGCAGGAAAAAAGAAAGAGAAAAGCGTCAGGAAAAGCGACAACAAATCGGCGCTCCTCCTCCTCCCGCGCCCTGGGTGCAGAGTAGGGGGCGGGGCCTGCGGCCGGTTCCCGGGAGCCCCAGCGCCACCTGCTGGGCCCTGGGCGCAGCTGCAAAGGCCAGAGCTGCAGAGCTGACACTGACTGCTAGGTCCATAGGTGCCCTGGGCTGGAAAGTCTGGGGAAGGCCGGTCAGACCCTGTCTGCAGGTCAGCTGGGACCTGCGGCATGGGCCACGCTGCTGTGATTGGGGCCAGCGTGGAGCCAGGCACGGGCACCGAGGCTACGAGGAAGCTGTGGTACAGGCATCTGTGGACACGGCCTCTCCCACCTGGCTTTGGGGTGGTATCTGACTGCCAGCAGGGTGGGGAGAGAAAGGCTTTCAGCAGTCCTGGGGGAATCCAGCCTATGTGAGCACAGAGGTCCCTGCAATGCTGTGACCCTGTCATCTGCAGAAGATCCTGACAGGGCCTGCCCAGCACGGAGCCTGGAGGTTCCCACGGAGGCCCCCCTCGGCCTTGGATAGCCCTGCACAGCCCCCGACATGGCCCGTCTCCTCTTCTAGGCGTGAACTCCCATCCCTCCAGCACTCACTCCCTGCCTCATTGCTCATTTCTCCATCTGTAAACCGGGGCTGAGAGCACTGACCTCACAGGTGAGGCTTGAACAAGAGGCAAGACGCAGTGCCTGGAGCAGACAGAATGCGCAGGACAGAGGCACCAGGGGGCCCAGGCAGGCACCCTGGAGGGGCACACACGGGAGGTGCACTGCGAACACGGAAGCCTCAACACCCTCATCCCACTCTGTTGGCAGCAAGTGCGACGTGGGTCCCACCACAGGCCCGGGCGCTGCGCCAGGTGCGGGACACAGGGGTGGGGAATGGGGTCACAGAGGGACTGGCACAGAGGGATGGGTACGGCTTCCGCCCAGCAAGTCCTGGGGCTGCTCTCAAACACCACGCAGCAAGCATGGGTGATCAAGGGCTCTCCCAGGCACCTGTGTGTAACCAGCGCCCTCTGGGGCCACCTGCGAGCTCAGCGCCGGGCTCAGCTTGTGCCTGAGGACACAAAAACACCAAAGAAGAGCTATGGAGCACCAGCCTTCAAAAAACAGACCGTCCAACCGGAGAACGTAAAGAGCTTCCTGCATCCACCTTAGATCATCAGACTTGCCTAAGAAACACGCAGGTGCAGGTCAACCCAGGAGGCCAGAGGAGAAGCTCCCGGAGCCGGCCACAGGCAGTAGGTAAATGGAGGAGAGCAGCTCAAAGCAGGGGCTGGCATCCGGTGCCACGTCCAACCAACCCACCTGCAGCGCCATGCAGAGAGGATTCTGAGGACCAGAAGGAAAAGCAGGCTCATCGGAGCAGGAAGCCTTCGAGGGTGGGGCCGGGGGCCGCCCCGTCATGAGCGCAGCCGTCCTGAACTGCTTGGGGATTGTGGATGTTCTCCGCTGCAGCAGGGAAACAGAGAACTCCCAGAGCCAGTCCCCATCGCTGCAGGAAAAGCCACACCCCTGCAGAGCTGAGACGGCCCCACATGGGCTGGGTCTTAGGGCCCCAGACTCACAGGCCACAGAAGACAGGCAACACCCACTCCCAAGTCCCTTCAACAAAACACACCTACGCAGGAGGTGGCAGCTCTGGGTGCACAGTCGCAGCCTCCCACTGGCTGGAGGGCCTGTGAGTGGAGTCCAGCTGCAAGCGTATTGGGGAAGAAGGCCCGAGGCTCCTCCCGCAGCTGACAGGGCAGAGCTGCCTGCATCAGCCACACCTGAGAAAACCCAGCTTTGGCCTCTGGGTACCACAGCCTCACAGAGCACAGTGTGCCCCTTCCCCCAACAGCTACCGCCTGTCCCCAAGCCCACTCGGCTAAGCCCTTTGGAGCCTGTGACCCACTCAGCCCTCCTAAAAGGGGGCACACATCAGCAGGCGTCACATCCAGCTCACAGCACAACGATGCTAAGGTGTGAGGAAGCAGAGCCAAGGGGCTAAACTGAAACATTCTGGCCACCACCCAGGTTGCCCCGCTGGTTCCACTGCAGGCAAAGACAAGATCCAAAGCAAAGTCAAGGACACAGTGACCGTGTTTTCCATAAGAGCCATGAGCCAGGGCTGACCACCCAGACACCCAATTGAGGGCCATCAGGCCAGCACTGAGAACAATCACTTCGGGCTTTATTTACTGACACAAGAAGACTCTATGGTGTAGTGCTACATTTTTAAAAATCAGATTACAAAACAACATGAGAACCCTATCTCCAGCTGATTCTCCAGGGAAAATTGGCAGCTTTCACTGTTGGGAAACCTTCACTTAAAAATAGGTTGATGTTGGCCATACCTGTAATCCCAGCACCTTGGGAGGCCGAGGTGAGTGGATCACCTAAGATCAGGAGTTCGAGACCAGCCTGGGCAACATGGTGAAACCCCGTCTCTACTAAAAATACAAAAATTAGGCCGGGTGTGGTGGCTCACGCCTGTAATCCCAGCACTTTGGGAGGTCAAGGCAGGTGGATCACAAGGTCAGGAGATCGAGACCATCCTGGCCAACACAGTGAAACCCCGTCTCTACTAAAAAAAATACAAAATATTAGCCAGGCGTGGTGGCAGTGTAGTCCCAGGTGGCACCTGTAGTCCCAGCTACTCGGGAGGCTGAGGCAGGAGAATGGCGTGAACCCGGGAGGGGGAGCTTGCAGTGAGCCAAGATCGCGCCACTGCATTCCAGCCTGGGCGACAGAGCAAGATTCTGTCTCTGAAAAATAAATAAATAAATACAAAAATACAAAAATTAGCCAGGTATAGTGGTGCACACTTGTAATCCCAGCTGCTCAGGAGGTTGAGGCAGAAGAATCGCTTGAACCCAGAAAGCAGAGGTTGCAGTGAGCTGAGGTCCCGCCACTGTACTCCAGCCTGGACGACAGAGTGAGACTCTCTCCAAAAAAAAAAAAAGGTTGATGCATAGTCTAAATTTTTAAAAAGTACTATAAACACAAGTTGTTTTTACAACCAGAGAGGGGGAAACCCCAACCAGGGTTATTCCTGAGAAAGCCAGCGGCAAACCGCAAGGCCAACAGACTGCTCCAGAGTCTGGCCAGCAGGGCTGTCGGGACCCAATGGCTCGAGACCTCCTGGCTGGTGGCTCTTCTCGCAACTCTGTGAACAGCTGGGGCCTCCTTCCTGTCACCTCTCCCCACCTGCAGGGACACGAACACTCAGGGCATTCATGTCCTGCTGCCCCCTTGGCCGGGCGCACGCCTCTCTCCGGAGCCCTGCTCACTTCAGCACTCAGCCCGTCCTCCTGAGAGGTCTTTAAATGCGTCACTCCCCAGACCGCCTGCGAAGCTCTAGCTCTCTCCAGGAATCGCCTCCTCCTGACTTGTGTTCAATTCTAGGTGCTCACCTGAGTTCCTGCTCAGCAGCAGAGCATCAAACTCCAGGACGCCCTGTCACGAGGGGAAGTGGAGATGCTAGCTAGCTCAGGGAAGAGGGGCCAGAGCACGTGGGCCTTCCAGAAAGGGTGGCGAGGAGAGGGAGAAGGAAGGGTTCTCTGTTAAATCTACCGCTTTTACCCACAACTGCCCAAGTAACCACTGCTTCTAGATCTAAACAACGTGCAGAGATGTGAAAAATCCAGAGTTAAAAGATGGTTGCAGGCCGGGCGCGGTGGCTCACGCCTGTAATCCCAGCACTTTGGGAGGCCGGGGCAGGCAGATCACCTGAGGTCGGGAGTTCGAGACCGGCCTGACCAACATGGTGAACCAATATGTCTTTACTAAAATACAAAATACACACTGGTGGCACACGCCTGTAGTCCCAGCTACTTGGGAAGCCGAGGCAGGAGAATCGCTTCAACCCAGGAGGCAAAGGTTGTAGTGAGCCGAGATTTCGCCACTACCCTCCAGCCTGGGCAACACAGTGAGACTCAGACTCGAAGAAGAAGAAAGAAGAAGACTTTTGTACTTGTGGGAGAGGAGAGCTTGAACTATCTAGAAAATTTACCACATGGCTAGGGAGTGCTCAAGGAGAGGTCGGGCCACGCGTGGGAGACCAAACCCCTTGCTTTCACCCTGTCACTGCCTGGTGCTTGTCGATTCCAAGAAATCCCTGGTAGGCACTCGGTGAGGGCTGGGGACCAGGTCATGGGATGCTGGTGATGTCTGCAGCCCCTGAAGCTGTACGCAACCCATATCACTCACCTGCGGAGAAGCGACTGCTGCAGGCTCTTGCAGGTGGCAAGGGACTCCCCGGTGAACAGGTGGCACATGACGACGTGTAGGCAGCGAGCCATGAAGGCCAGCACGGCATCGGGCTGGAGGGTGCCGCTGCGGGAGACCAGGCACAGGCGCTGTAGCGAGGGGCACTGGCTCAGCGCCTGGAAGAACTGGGCGTTGGCGCTGAAGTAGGGCTGCTCCAGCCTGCGGGGAGAGAGGGCAGCTGTGAGGCCCGAGGGAGGGGCTGGCAGGCCAGGCCAGCTGGGCGCCTGGAGGTGCTGCCAGTGGAAGCTTCCTGGCCTGGGGCCCAGCCTGGCTGTTCCCACGCCCACCCCATACCACTGTCCCCTGGAGTACTGGGTGCCGACGCAGACCCCCAGGGTCCCCCTTGGAGATCTGATTTGGAGGTGACCCAGTGGGCCTGATGCAAGCAGCCAGCCGGTGTCTACAGAGCCCAGCTTTGAGTCACCAGCCAAGGTCATAGGCATCTGTGTCCGCAGCCTGCCTGGTGCACCCCAGACTCCCAGGCACCCCGTCTTTCTCAAACGCTGGTGTGCTGGGTAGCAGATGCAAAGAGGACCCCGCATGTGGCCCCTGCCCTTGGGAAGCTCAACTGGACGGGGAGGCAGATGGGGACTGAACACCATGAGAGAGGGCAGTAATCTGGGAGGTGGGGGGGGGGGAGGGCGGGAGATCTGGGAGGGGGGGTGGGGTGGGCAGGAACCTCAGCCAGGTGGGGGCCACTCCAGCTACGACAGATGGGAAGACAGAGCTGGGCGGCTGCAGAGCCAAAGCAGGAGGCCGAGGGGAGTGAGGCCAAGTTAAGAGGTTGGCAGCCAGGGCAGGGCCGGGTCACAGGGCAGGGAGGAGGCCCCACAAGTCCACACCAAGGCTACAGTGACAGAGACCAAGATGGGAGAACCCACGGGGAAGGGGAGGACTTGGGAAAGGGAAGTAGGGGACGACGTTCTAGATCCTTCCTGGGGAGTCCATCCATGCAGACGGAAAGCAGGACAGGCTCGAGGAGCAGTGGCAGATGTGGGGATACGGCGCTGCTGAGGACAGGTCCAGGGGCCCTTGGAGAACCAGGCTGTGGGACTGGGCAAGACCTGGACTGTGGCAGGCCGTGGGGTGCAGTGAGCCTCTGAGATAAGAATCAAGAGGGAGCAGAGAGGCTGGAAGGGAACTCACGTGACTTCAGGGGCTGCCAGGAGCTCCCGGGGTGGAGGGAGAGCCGCTGGAGGGATGGGCTGAGGAGAATGGGGAGGGGCTAGTGTGGGTTGAGCTACAACACGTCCCGCCCACACACACTATGCAGGAGTCCTCACCATGGGACCTGAGGGTGTGGCCTTATTTGGATGCAGGTTCGTTGTAGATGCAAGGGAGTTAAGATGAGGAAACATCCTGCCTAACAGGGGCTCTAAATCCAATGACTGGGTTCCTTATAAGGCCAGGTGAAGGCACAGAGATACCCAGACAGAGAGAGAAGGCGGCCAGGTCACTACAAAGGCAGAGACTGGGGCCACGTGTCCACCAGCCAAGCAGCACCAGGCGTGGCCAGCAGGCACCTGAGTTCCTCCTTACCATCGTCAGAAGGAACCACCCCTGCCCACAGCCTGATTTTGGGCCTCTGGGCTCCAGAATCGTGAGACAGTAAATAGCTGTTGCATTAAGCTACTCAGTTTGTGATCAATTGTCCTGGCAGCCCCAGGACCCTAGCACAGATGCTGAGGACAGCCAGACAGCCACAGCAGAAGGCGCCACAGGCACGGAGACCCATCCCTGGTAGGTGACACAAAAAGACCAAGGCAGGGCCGGGCCTGGAGGCTCACACCTGTAATCCCAGCCCTTCAGGAGGCCAAGGCAGGAGGATCACTTGAGCCCAGGAGTTTGAGAACAGCCTGGGCAACATAATGAGAGACTAGCTCTACAAAAAGTACAAAAATTATCCAGGCATGGTGGTGCACACCTCTACTCCCAGCTACTCAGGAAGCTGAGGTGGGAGGATCACTTGAGCCCAGGACATCGAGGCTGCAGTGAGAGCTAGGATTGTAACACTGCACTCCAAACAGGATGACAGAGTGACAGTTTTGCTCTGTTGTCCAGGCTGGAGTGCAGTGGTGCCATCTCGGCTCACTGCAAGCTCCACCTCCCGGGTTCACGTCATTCTCCTGCCTCAGCCTCCCAAGCAGCTGGGACTACAGGCACCCATCACCACGCTCGGCTCGGCTAATTTTTTTTTTTTTTTTTTTGAGACGGAGTCTCGCTCTGTCGCCCAGGCTGGAGCGCAGTGGCCGGATCTCAGCTCACTGCAAGCTCCGCCTCCCGGGTTTACGCCATTCTCCTGCCTCAGCCTCCCGAGTAGCTGGGACTACAGGCGTCTGCCACCTCGCCCAGCTAGATTTTTGTATTTTTTAGTAGAGACAGGGTTTCACCGTGTTAGCCAGGATGGTCTTAATCTCCTGACCTCGTGATCCGCCCGTCTCGGCCTCCCAAAGTGCTCGGATTACAGGCTTGAGCCACCGTGCCCGGGAGCTCGGCTAATTTTTTGTATTTTTAGTAGAGACAGGGTTTCACTGTGTTAGCCAGGATGGTCTCGATCTCCTGACCTCATGATCCGCCCACCTCGGCCTCCCAAAGTGCTAGGATTACAGGCGTGAGCCACCGTGCCCAGGCAAAAAACTGTTTTTTTAAAGAATACAGGAAGTGTGGCTCATGAGACTGGTTATCTACTTTGTGTGTGTGTGTGTGTGTGTGTGTAGATGGGGGTCTACTCTGTGTGTGTGTGTGTGTGTGTGTGTGTGTGTGTGTGTGTGTGTGTGTGTGTGTGTGTGTGTGTGTAGATGGGGGTCTCACTATGTTGCCCAGGCTGGTCTCAAACTCCTGAGCTCAAGCAATCCTCCTGCCTCAGCCTCCCAAAGTGCTAGGATTATAGGCGTGAGCCACCATGCCTGGCAGTTAATTTTTTTAATTGATTTAAGTAGAAATTCTCAGCCAGGTTTGGTGACTCACGCCTATAATCCCAGCACTTTGGGATGCCGAAGCAGGCGGATCACCTGAGGTCAGGAGTTCGAGACTGGCCAAAATGGCAAAACCCTGTCTCTACTAAAAATACAAAAATTAGCCAGGTGGGCCAGGTGCGGTGGCTCATGTCTGTAATCCCAGCACTTTGGGAGGCAAAGGAGGGCGGATCACCTGAGGTCGGGAGTTTGAGACCAGCCTGACCAACATGGAAAAACCCCATCTCTACTAAAAACACAAAATTAGCTGCTCATGGTGGCACACACCTGTAATCACAGCTACTCGGGAGGGTGAGGCAGGAGAATCGCTTGAACCCGGGAGGCGGAGGTTGCAGTGAGCCGAGATAGCACCATTGCACTCCAGCCTGGGCAACAAGAGTGAAACTCCATCTCAAAAAAAACACAAAAAAACAAAATTAGCTGGGCGTGGTGGGGCATGCCCGTTATCCCAGCTACCAGGGAGGCTAAGGCAGGAGAACTGCTTGAACCTGGGAGGCAGATGTTGCAGTGAGCTGAGATCGCGCCATTGCACTTCAGCCTGGGTGACAGAGCGAGACTCTGTCTCACACAAAAAATAAATAAATAAAATTAAATAAATAATAAAACGTCCAAATTGTCTTTATTTTTCTAAATTTGTTTGGTTAAGCTATTCAAATTGTTTTTATTTAAAGATAGTAATAAAGTGTTTTCATTAAAATGTATTTTAAATACCACCTCTCCCTAAAAAAATCCTAAAGTGAACATCCCTTTGCAGACCTGAAGGTGGGAAACCGGGAGGGGTAAAAAAGATGGTGCAGGCGCCGCATCTGCTGAGCTGCAAAGTCACCTCTGGATTTCTCTCCAAAGCAAAAGCAGGAGGCTCCAGACAGCAGGAGATGGAAACAGGGCGTCAGGCAAGGACGGCTGCTGTCGTGTGGTCACTAGGTGGCGATGTGGATCCGCACTACCCGCCCCAGGGCGACTCGAGCCTCAGGGGTTAAAAACCAAGTCGGCAGAGCATGAAAAAAAACTTTTTTCCACTAGATAACCACATCCACATTCTTCCGCCCCGGAGGAAGTCACCTGTCACAGGTGTTCAGGACATGGCAGGCCCATGGGAGTGACTGGTCAGGCAAGGGGCCTGGCACGCCTAAAGCTTCCCAGGCTCCCATGGCACGCCACCGAGGGCATGGCACCCAGGACCGTGGCAGAGCTGACCTGACTCGAGTGACCAGCAGCATCTGCAGGGAGGATGGGGATGAGGAAAAGGCTCCCACTGTGCCAGGCCTCACCTTTGAGTGAGGATCCAGCCTCCCCATCCTGCTCCCCAAGGGGGCACCTGGGTCTCCTGGTGACTCTGTGGGCATGAAAGGCGCTGAGCTCACAGTGCAAGGGCTCCCAGCTGGCCACCCACCACACGGGCTGTGAGAGCAGCAACCAGGCCTCTGAGGTGTCCCTGGGGTGGCTCCAGGGCCTGGCTCTGAAAAGGATGGTCCACTTCTGCCTAGATGCTGCCCTGGTCCCGATCACAGCAGCCCGGGTGACTCAGGGTAACATGCTCCCCCACCCTCCACCCCAAGCAGGGCTGAGTTGGTCTGGGGAAAGAAGGTGCCTTTTCTGTCCAATTTGTAATCCCCTTACTACTGAGGTGTGTCCAAGCTCCAGCCAGAGCGACTCCTTCCTGCACCACCTCCTCTCTGCCAGGAGCCCCAGCAGGCACAAAGCTGGGGGTCATGGTGTGGGTGCTGCCAGTGGCAGCAGCCAGCTGGCCTGGGATTCCAAGCTCTGCCACTAAAGAGACTCCGGCCGCCCCAGGATGCAGCCTCGCAGCACCGTGCCAGCCTCCAGGGGTCCCAGCGCCGTTTCCTCTGCACAGCTCCTGCCCACGGGCAAGCGAGTGCCACCTGCTCCTTTCACTGCAGCATCCCTGGGCTCCCTTGCCGCAGAAGGCAGGAATCCAGAGGAACGGGGCCAGCTGGCAGCGTCTGGGAAGCAGCGTCTGTTCTGAACAGGCAGTACCCAGCTCAGAGCAGACGTGGTTCTCAGGGGCTGCTGGGCACAGGCTGGAGTTTGTGCACGGAGATGGCATTATGAGCAGGGTCAGGCTCTTAGGCTGGCCCATACAACCCACTGACCCTGGGGCCCGCGGGCCTCTCCACGCTGCCTCCATGGCCCTGCTCCTGAGGAAGGCCCTTGGCCCCGGGGATCCCGTCCCAGACCCTGGGGGCCATCGGGGACCATGAAATCCCCCTCACCCCAGGAGGCTGGAGAAAGCAGCCGTGTGACCTGGGCAAGTTCGTGCACTCTCTGGGCCTTCCTTTCTTCATCCATAAAGCGGGTACAACTGCGTTGACACTCATAGGTTGTTGAGAATATCAAAGGGGTCAAGACCTGTACACCCGGGAAAAGCACCTGGCAAACGTCACATGAGCCCAAAGGTCCCCTCCACCCACGGCAGCGGCCATCACTTCTGCCTCTTGCTTCTGGAACACCCCTCCCTCCAGCCAGTGCCTCCCTTGCTGACAGCCTCTGCTCGGTCTCCCTTCCACATTCTTTTTCCTCTTCCTGGCCAATCCTTGCCACGTGTGCCCCAGCCCAATCCATGGGCTCGCCTGTTTCCACAGCTAAAGGCCACCTATGAGCTGAGGACGCCAAAGCAACTCTCCCAGGCCAGACCTCAGCCTGGACTCAGGGCTTGGCTTAGGCCCATCAACTAGGAGGCCCTTAACAGGCCCTCTGGACCGGGCACGGTGGCTCACACCTGTGATCCCGGCCCTCTGGGCAGCCCAGGCAGGAGGATCACTTGAGCCCAGGAATTCAAGACCAGCCCGGGCAACATAGCAAGACCCCATATCTACAAAAATACAAAAAAAATAGCCGGGCATGGTCGTGTGTGTCTGTAGTCCCAGCTATTCGGGAGGCTGAAGTGGGAGGATCACCTGAGCCAGAGGAGGTCGAGGCTGCAGTGAGCTGTGATCATGCCACTGCACACCAGCCTGGGAGGCAGAATGAGACCATTTAAAGAAAAAAAAAAAAAAAAAGTGGGGAAAGTCCAAAATTTACATGTATTTTGAGTCAAATTTCTAAAGCAGGGAGATTCTGAAAAGTCACCAGTCTGGTTCTCAAAGCAACGGTCTCCAGGATGCCTGGGTCAGAGCATGAATAACCACCCCGCTCCCCAAGCACGGAGCCCTGCACTGGCTCAAGCTCAGAATCAAAGCGGCCGATCCAGGGCCTGGTGCCTCCACCAGACAGGAAATACAGAGGCTTCTAGCAAAGGGGCCGATCTAGGGCCTGGTGCCTCCATCAGACAGGAAATACAGAGGCTTCTAGCAATCTGCTCTGCCATTTGGAGTCCTGGGTTTCATCCTGGGCTTCTCAACCCAACCCTAAGAGGTCTGCAGCGGGAGCAGGCCGAGAGGGAGGGCGGCGCCCAGCTGGCTGCAGGGCCCTGGAAGGCTCCAGGGTGTGAGCCTCCAGCTCTGCTGCTCCCCAGCAGACCCGGCCACTTCCTGCCATGCCTTCTGCGGGACAGTGGAGATTTACAAGAGGCCCCTTATCTCTACTCTGCATGGCTCCAGGGCCAAGGTCAAGCTCTGGTGTTTGCGAGAGACTCAACTCCCCCTGAGCTCCCACAGCCCCATCTGGGAAACAGGAATGATCAAGGCTGCAACCTCAGCAAATTATGGCAGGGAAGATGGGCTCAGTGCATGGCTCTCAGCAAAGGCACAAAGTGAATGCTAACTATTCTGGGGAGAATGACATGTGCCCACGTGCCCCTTAGGCTGGAGCATGACTTCATGTACCCACCACCCACCCCACCAGCTAAGGAATCACAGAGACACCAACTCACTCATCTAAGTCCTGCCTCCACTTTCTCCCCCACCTAGTCCCTTGTAGTACTGAGGCTCAAGGCCTTCACTACCTTTCGGGTAATTTTCTTTTCTTTTCTTTTTTTGACAGACAGAGTCTTGCTCTGTTTCCCAGACTGGAATGCAGTGGCACAATCACAGCTCACCGCAGCCTCAACCCAACCTCCCAGGCTCAGGCGATCTCCCACCTCAGCTGCCTGAGTAGCTGGGACTACAGGCATGCACCACCACACCCTGCGAAATCTTTTTATTTTTTATAGAGTTGGGGGTCTGGCAATGTTGCCCAGGCTGGCCTCGAACTCCTGGGCTCAAGAGATCCTCCACTTGATGCTCTCTGGCAGTCGGTTCAGAGGGTCCAAGGCACAATTTCCAAGTCTCTGGGGTTTCTTCACATGGTGCTTACTGACCCAGAAAGCATCTGCCTTGCCAGGCGTGGTGACTTATGCCTTGTAATCCCAGAACTTTGGGAGGCCAAGGCAGGCGGATCACCTGAGGTCAGGAGTTCGAGACCAGCCTGGCCAACCCGGCGAAACCCCGTCTCTACTAAAAATACAAAAAAATTAGCCAGGTGTAGTGGTGCACACCTGTAGTCCCAGCTGCTCGGGAGGCTGAGGTGGGAGAATCGCTTGAACCCAGGGGGCAGGGGTTGCAGTGAACCAAGATCGCGCCACTGCACTCCAGCCTGGGTGTATAGAGTGAGACTCTGTCTCAAAAAAAAAAAAAAAAGCAAAGATAGAGGCCAAGTGCAGTGGCTCACACCTGCAATCCCAGCACCAGCACTTTGGGAGGCCAAGGTGAGGATTGCTTGAGCTCAGGAGTTCGAGAAAAGTCTGGGCAACATAGTGAGACCTTGTCTCTACAAAATTTTAAAAATATATATATATAGCCAGGCATGATGGCATATGCCTGTAGTCCCAGCTACTCGGGAGGCTGAGACAGCAGGATTAATTGAGCCCAGGAGGTTGAGGCTGCAGTGAGCTATCATGGCGCCACTGCACTCCAGCTTGGATAACAGAGCAAGACCCTATCTCAAAAATAAATAAATAAATAAAAGTTAAATTTAAAAAAAAAAAAAGGAATTGCATTGCAAAGTCAGGTGAGAAAGACCTGGGTTCGAATCCTGACTCTCCCACCTACTAGCTCTGCCGAGTGGCAACAATAACGCACCTGGCAGGCTCGTGAGAAGACTACACAGGATGACTCACAATAGGGCCGGGCAATCACTCAAACACGATCAGGAGTAAGGATGCTAAGCTCAGACATCCGCCTCCTGTACCCCCGGCTCCTCCAGATGCCGCTCTCCCCCGAGCCCCCTGAGACCGACGTGGCACGCGGCGAAGCCCCGCCCCAGCCTCTGGGCTCCTGGAAGGCAGGCCTGCGGCAGCGCTGCCTGCGACCTCCACGCAAACGCCCCACTTCCCTCCGCCAGCCTCCAGCAGAGGCCCGGGAGGTCCCCGCGGCCCCCTCACCTGAGGTCCCTCAGCCGCTTGCAGTGCTTCAACATGTCTGAGAGCGCGGGCATGTACACCACCTTCCCCATCATGCCCAGGTTGGCCAGCGACAGGGACCGCAACTGCTGGCACTGCAGGCCGATACTGACCAGCCCGGAGCCCGTAAGGACGCTGGGCAGCTGTGCGAGCGTCAGGTGCCGCAGGAAGGCCAGCTGGCCAATGGCGGCCACCTCCGAGTCCCCGACGCTCTGCGCGCGGCTGCAGGGCGGGAGCGAGTTGCGGATGGCGGGCTCGTTGCGTGGCATGGCGGAGGAGAAGTTGGACCCGATCAGTTCGAGGTGTTCCAGGAAGGGCAGGTTCTTCAGCAGAGACCAGAACACGGAGGAAGGCTGGGGGCCCGCCTGGCCGGAGAAGGGGCTAGGACAGGACTGCACGCCCACGCGCACTTTCTTGCCAAAGCCACGCGGCACTGCGTGCATGGCCGGCTGGGCGGGCGCACGGTCGGCGCGCGGCGCGGAGTCGGCGACGGAGCAGACAGGCAGGGAGAGGGAGCGCAGGTGACGCAGCCGGGCCAGGAGCTGGCAGAGGTGGCGGCCCAGGCCCTCCGAGCTGTGGTGGTGGGCAGCCGAGAGGTTCAGGTGGCGCAGGTTGCAGCAGGACGCCACCAGCGTCTCCAGGATGCTGCTGTCGATGTCGTCCTCCGCCTTGCGGAGCAGCGAGTCTGGGGACAGGCAGTGGACGCAGCCGCTGAGGTTCAGGCTGGCCAGGCTCCGCAGGTCCTTCCCGCCGTTGATGACCTGCTGGATCAGATGGCCGCCCGACAGGGTGCAGCGACTGAAGCTGAAGTAGAATGGGTTGTTGAATTTCATGTGCTGCAGGAGGGAAGAGCCGTTCAGCCAGGACTTGGGCAGCTGCAGGGCATCCAGCGCGACGTTGCGCGCCATGGAGTCCAGGAGGTTCTTGGTGGCTCCGCTCTCCGCGAAGCTGCCGGGGACGGAGATGAGGAAGGCGTGGAGGTTCTGAGGCGTGCGGTCACTAAGCACAGCCAGGTAGAGCCGCACCACCTCCTGGTTGATGTAGCCGGGGGCCAGGCGCGCATAGAAGACCCGTAGGTTCTGGTAGTGCGGCACGTTGCTCTGGCCCACCATGAGCTGGCCCGAGAGGATGGCGCCCTCGCGTGTGCGGTCCAGAATCTCGAAGTAGAGCAGTAGCTTCTCCAGGCTGGTGCAGCAGGGCACCACGCCGTACGAGGGCGTGAACAGCGTCTGCTTGAGCTCCCGCACGCGGCTCAGCGTGGCCTTGCACTCACTGCTCAGCTGGCTGGCGTCGAAGCCGGGGCTCACGTCGATGGCCAGCGAGCGCAGGTGCTGCAGGGCCGAGAGCATCTTGGAGAGGCGCAGGGAGGTGAGGTGGCAGCCCGAGAGGTTCACCTTCACCAGGCTGCGGCAGCGGGCCACGTGTTCCACGGTGGAGCCAGGCAGCCAGTAGCAGCCAGCCATGCTCAGCTGCTGGATCTCCCGGCCGATCTCCTTCACCAGCTGCCTCACCTTGTCCTCGCTCGCCTGCGGGACAGGGGCAGGGCAGGGCAGGGAGAGGAAGGAAAGGGCTGAAGGCACCTAGGGGTCTCCAATCCTCAGTGCGCACACTCCCCCTAGTGCAGCGGCTCCACCGGGAGGGAAGCTCCCCACCTCTCCCTGTCTACCTGCCCGCACACTGACCTGGAGCCAAGAGTCGAGAGTACCCAGCTAAGTGGGACTGGTAGAGGGGTGCAGCCATGGTAGAAAATGGTTTGGTAAGCGGGCACGGTGGCTCACGCCTGTAATCACAGCACTTTGGGAGGTGGAGGCGGAGAGATCACCAGGTCAGGAGATCGAGACTATCCTGGCTAACACTATTAAAAGTACAAAAAATTAGCAGAGAGAGGCCGGGCATGGTGGCTCACACCGGTAATCCCAGCACTTTGAGAGGCGGAGGCAGGCGGATCACCTGAGGTCAGGAGTACAAGACCAGTCTGGCCAACATGGTGAAACCCTGTCTCTACTAAAAATATAAAAACTAACCGGGTGTGGTGGTGGACACCTGTAGTCCCAGCTACTTGGGAGGCTGAGGCAGGAAAATGGCGTGAACCCAGGAGGCGGAGTTTGCAGTGAGCCGAGATCGTGCCACTGCACTCCAGCCTGGGCAACAGTGCAAGACTCCGTCTCAAAAAAAAGAAAAAAAAAGAAAAAAGCAGGCCAGGCACGGTGGCTCACGCCTGTAATCCCAGCACCTTGGGAGGCTGAGGCAGGCGGATCACAAGGTCAGGAGACTGAGACCACAGTGAAATACTGTCTCTACTAAAAATACAAAAAATTAGCCTGGACCGGGCACAGTGGCTCAAGCCTGTAATCCCAGCACTTTGGGAGGCCAAGATAGGCGGATCACAAGGTAAGGAGATCGAGACCATACTGGCTAACATGGTAAAACCCTGTCTCTACTAAAAAATACAAAAAAACTAGCCAGGTGAGGTGGCGGGCGCCTGTAGTCTCAGCTACTCAGGAGGCTGAGGCAGGAGAATGACGTAAACCCAGGAGGCAGAGCTTGCAGTGAGCCGAGATCCGGCCACTGCACTCCAGCCTGGGCGACAGACCAAGACTCCGTCTCAAAAAAAAAAAAAAAGAAAAATTAGCCAAGCGTGGTGGCGGGAGCCTGTAGTCCCAGCTACTCAGGAGGCTGAGGCAGGAGAATGGCGTGAACCCGGGAGGCAGAGTTTGCAGTGAGCCGAGGTCACGCCACTGCACTCCAGCCTGGGCAACAGAAGGAGACTCCGTCTCAAGAAAAAAAGCAACTGGAACTCCCGCATCCTGCTGGGGGGGTGTAAAATGGTGACCTCCCACTGCACCACTGGAGAGCTGCATATTTAACTTTACAAGAAACATCCAACACCTCTCCTGTGACCCAGCAATTCCACTCCTAGGGATCCACCAGAAAGCAAGTCTCCAACCCCTCTCCCCGACTCCCAAGGCCCTAGGTTCCCTCCCAGAACGAGGTACACATACATCTGCGCCCTTCTCCCCAGGCGGCATACCACCCACACTTTTCTGCCCCTTGCTTCTGTCCCTCAATGCATCCTGCAGACAGCGCCAGTCAGGACTTGGAGTGACTGCCACCTTTCCATCAGCACACAGGGTTCCACTGCAGGGCTGTGCCCAGTCCTCAAAGACTGAGATCTAGCTTGTTTCTTATCTCCTGCCCCCACGCCTACTCACCTGATAGTCCTTTTGCAGCAACACGGTGTGGATGAGGCTCTTATCAAGGCACAAGGCTGCGAGCTTCCGACAGGTACGCCGGACGTTCAGAATCAGGTCTGTGCTGGGGACGTGACTCAGGATGTGAAGGAGAATCTCATCAGAGAACCCCAGGAGGTGGACCCCGTCCGCCATCCCGGCTGCTGCAGGGTGCATGTCATCATCATCATTGGATATGTCCTGAAAATAAGGGGGACACCAAATTCCCACAGGATCCCCAAGGATGGCTGTCAGCCCAGCCTGCAGCTAGGGAGAGGAGCAAAGAGAAGCTCTTATCCATGGGAAAGAAAGTGCTTTTACTAAAAATCTCAACTGCATAACAAAGAATTCAAAATCCTTCAAAACCCCAATTATAGAGCTGTAAGCCAGGGTCTCCCTTCAAAAATGAAAGATTAGAAAAAAGATCATTATGTCTTTATTTATTTATTTATTTTGTGAGACGGAAGTTTCACTCTTATTGCCCAGGCTGGAGTGCAATGGCATGATCTCAGCTCACTGCAACCTCCACCTCCCAGGCTTCAGTGATTCTCCTGCTTCAGCCTCCCGAGTAGCTGAGACCACTTTGTCCAGCTAATTTTTTTGTTTTATTGTAGAGACGGGGTTTCCCTATGTTGCTCAGGCTGATCTCAAACTCCTGGGCAAGTGATCCGCCTGCCTTGGCCTCCCAAAGGGTGTTTTGTTATAATAGAGACAGGGTCTTGCTATGCTGCCCAGGCTGGTCTTGAACTCCTAGGCCTCCCGAAGTGCTGGGATCACAGGTGTGAGCCACCATGCCCGGCCTCTTCTTTTTCCTTTTTTTTTTTTTTGAGACAAGGTCTTGCTTTGTCGCCCAGGGTGGAGTGCAGTGATACAATCTTAGTTCACTGCAACCTCCACCTCCCAGGTTGAAGCAATTCTCCTGCCTCAGCCTCCCAAGTGGGATTACAGGCAACTGCCACCACACACAGCTAATTTTTGTCTTTTTAGTAGAGACAGGGTTTCACCATGTTGGCCAACCAGGTCACGAACTTCTGACCTCAAGTGATTTGTCCGCCTCAGTCTCCCAAAGTGTTGGGATTACAGGTGTGAGCCACCATGCCCGGCCTTTTTTTTTTTTTTTTTTTTTTTTGGAGACAGAGTCTCACTCTGTGGCCCAGGCTGGAGTGCAGTGGTACGATCTTGGTTCACTACAAACTCCACCTCGCAGGTTCAAGACATTTCCGTGCCTCAGCCTCCTGAGTAGCTGGGATTAAAGGCATATGCCACCATGCCCAGCTAATTTTTGCGTTTTTAGTAAAGACAGGGTTTTGCCATGTTGGTCAGGCTGGTCTTGAACTCCTGGCCTCAAGTGATCTGCCCTCCAAAACGCTGGCCTTTCAGGCATGAGCCCCGCCCCTGGCCATGCACACTTCCTTTTGCATTGCTGTAGTTAAAATCTGGCAAATTACAAGGTGTTCTTCCCTCATGTGGGCCTGAGTCAAAATGCCTGATGCCTTTTTGGTTTATACAATGAAGAGGGAGAAGAGCTGGACATAATGAGACATGAAGTCCCCAAATCAGGGACAAAGGAAGGCAGAAGGCTTTACCAAGGGGAGCTTCTCAGAGCAGCTGCTCTCTGTAAAGACCATGCCGAGGAGAGAGTGCCCGGGATCATCTCGACTGCATCATTTTTCCAGGGAATGTGTCTACACGACCCTCTGGCTCCAGCCTGCCCCTGATTCCTGTACATATTTGCCTGGATGGAAGCTCTGAGTTTTGCAAAGCCTGGCTGCTGCCATGGCAACCATGAAGGCTGTGGAGGAAGAGCCTGGCTGCACACCCCACGCAGGTGTCAGAGGTTTCCTGGGAACTCTGACCGTGACCGTCCTCTCACCCTCTCCAGACAGGCTTCCCATCCCGCTAAGCCCTCGCCAGGCCCTAGATGGGTGTCCTGAAATGTGTCCCACCTGTTCTTCCCTGGGAACAAAGAAGTACCCTCCATCCTCCAAAAGAGAAAGCCACAAGGAAACCAAAGGACATGGCCCGTAAGCACCCATGAGGGTCATGAGGGTCAGAGGTTCGAAACTTACTTCTGCCTTGCCTCCTAATATTTTAATAATTAGCAAGACAAGGCCGGGCACAGTGACTCACACCTGCAATCCCAGCACTTTGGGAGGCCAAGGTGGGGAAATCACAAGGTCAAGAGATCGAGACCAGCCTGGCCAACATGGTGAAACCCCGTCTGTACTAAAAATACAAAAATTACCTGGGCATGGTGGCAGGCGCCTATAGTCCCAGCTACTCAGGAGGCTGAGGCAGGAGAATCACTTGAACCTGGGAGGCAGAGGTTGCAGGGAGCCAAGATTGCACCACTGTACTCCAGCCTGGGTGACACAGCAACACTCTGTCTCAAAAAAAAATTAGGACAGGCTGGGCGTGGTGGCTCACGCCTGTAATCCCAGCATTTTGGGAGGCTGAGGTGGGCGGATCACGAGGTCAGTTCTCGAGACCAGCCTGGCCAACATGGTGAAACCCTGTCTCTACTAAAAACACAAAAATTATCCAGGCGTGGTGGCGCATGCCTGTAGTTTAAGCTACTCGGGAGGTCAAGGCAGAAGAATCACTTGAACCCGGGAGGTGGACGTTGCAGTGAGCCAAGATAGTGCCACTGCACTCCAGCCTGGTGATAGAGCGAGACTCCATCTCAAAAAAAAAGAAAGAGGGCCAGGCGCGGTGGCTCAAGCCTGTAATCCCAGCACTTTGGGAGGCCAAGATGGGCGGATCGCGAGGTCAGGAGATGGAGACCATCCTGGTTAACACGGTGAAACCCCGTCTCTACTAAAAAAAATACAAAAAATTAGGCGGGCGCCTGTAGTCCCAGCTACTCCGGAGGCTGAGGCAGCGTGAACCCGGGAGGCGGAGCTTGCAGTGAGCTGAGATCCGGCCACTGTACTCCAGCCCGGGGCGACAGAGCGAGTCTCCGTCTCAAAAAAAAAAAAAAAAAAAAAAAAAAGGCCGGCGTGGTGGCTCACGCCTGTAATCCCAGCACTTTGGGAGGCCGAGGCGGGCGGATCACAAGGTCAGGAGATCGAGACCACGGTGAAACCCCGTTTCTACTAAAAATACAAAAAATTAGCCGGGCGCGGTGGCGGGCGCCTGTAGTCCCAGCTACTCAGGAGGCTGAGGCAGGAGAATGGCGTGAACCCGGGAGGCGGAGCTTGCAGTGAGCCGAGATTGCGCCACTGCACTCCAGCCTGGGCGACAGAGCAAGACTCTGTCTCAAAAAAAAAAAAAAAAAAAAAAAACAGAAAGAAAAAAATACAAAAATTATCTGGGCCGGGCGCGGTGGCTCAAGCCTGTAATCCCAGCACTTTGGGAGGCCGAGACGGGCGGATCACGAGGTCAGGAGATCGAGACCATCCTGGCTAATATGGTGAAACCCCGTCTCTACTAAAAATACAAAAAACTGGCCGGGCGCGGTGGCTCAAGCCTGTAATCCCAGCACTTTGGGAGGCCGAGGTGGGCGGATCACAAGGTCAGGAGATCGAGACCACAGTGAAACCCCGTCTCTACTAAAAATACAAAAAATTAGCCGGGCGCGGTGGCGGGCGCCTGTAGTCCTAGCTACTCAGGAGGCTGAGGCAGGAGAATGGCGTGAACCCAGGAGGCGGAGCTTGCAGTGAGCCGAGATCGCGCCACTGCACTCCAGCCTGGGCAACAGCGTGAGACTCCGTCTCAAAAAAAAAAAAAAAAATACAAAAAACTAGCCGGGCGAGGTGGTGGGCGCCTGTAGTCCCAGCTACTCGGGAGGCTGAGGCAGGAGAATGGCGTAAACCCGGGAGGCGGAGCTTGCAGTGAGCTGAGATCCGGCCACTGCACTCCAGCCTGGGCGACAAAGAGAGACTCCGTCTCAAAAAAAAAAAAAAAAAAAAAAAAATTCTCTGGGCCTGGTAGTAGGCGCCTATAATCCCAGCTACTCAGGAGGCTGAAGCAGGAGAATTACTTGAACCCAGGAGGTAGAGGTTGCCTTGAGCCGAGATCACGCCATTGCATTCAACCTGGGCAACAGAGCGAGACTTAGTCTAAAAAAAAAAAAAAAATTAGTGGGACACAGTGGCATGCGTCTGTTGTCCCAGCTACTCAAGAGGCTGAGGTGGGAGGATCGCTTCAGCTCAGGAAGTTGAGGCTGCAGTGAGCTAGGATCTTGCCACTGTACTCCAGCCTGGATGACAGAGAGAGATACCTTGTCTCAAAAAAAAAAAAAAAAAGATAAATAAATAAAAATCAGATTCCTAGAACCCACCCCAGACCTGTGGGGCCCATCCCCAAAAGACAGACTCCCAAATCAGGGACAATCTTTACCAGAACCAGAGACAATCTTTATCAGAATTAGAGACAATATCAGAATAGGAGACAATCTTTATCAGAACCAGGGACAATCTTTATCAGAACCAGGGACAATCCTTATCAGAACCAGGAACAATCCTTATCAAGGAATGAACTGTACCCCTCCCAATTCCCGATTTGCAGATTTATGAGAATGCCATCACAGAGCTCACGTGGTAAGAGTGAGAACTTAGGACAAAATACTCTTAAAAACTCCAGCATTGGACCAGGCGCTGTAATGCTGTGCTCACACCTGTCATCCCAGCACTTTCGGAGGCTGAGATGGGTGGATCACCTGAGGTTAGGATTTCGAGACAGGCCTGGGCAACATGGTGAAACCCAGTCTCTACTAAAAATACAAAAATTAGCCAGGCGTGGTGGCAGGCACCTGTCATCCCAGCTACTTGGGAGGCTGAGACATGAGAATTGCTTGAACCCAGGAGGCAGAGGTTGCAGTGAGCCGATAATCGTGCCACTGCACTCCAGCCTGGGTGACAGAGCGAGACTCTGTCTCAAAAAAAAAAAAAAAAAAAAAAAAAAAAAAAAAAAAAAACTCCAGCATCATATGGATTCCAAAGTTACACTATCATACTGAATTTTTCTTAAAACCACATAGAAATCACAATAATTTTTTTTAAAAAGAGAGGGAGAGACAGCATGTCGGGAATTCAGTTCCAGCTCTCTCCACCCAGCCCCAGCAAATGCCACAGCATCATTTTTTCCACATGCTGTGCCCCAAATAAAAGAGAAGCTTCAGCTGGGCACGGTGGCTCACGCCTGTAATCCCCAGAACTTTGGGAGGCCGAAGTGGGCAGATTACAAGGTCAGGAGTTCAAGACCAGCCTGGTCAATATGGTAAAACCCCATCTCTACTAAAAATACAAAAGTTAGCCAGGCGTGGCGGCGGGCTACTGTCTGCAGCAACTATCCCAGCAACTCGGGGGGCTGAGGCAGAAGAATCGCTTGAACCCGGGAGTCTGAGTTTGCAGTGAGCCAAGATCGCGCCACTGCGCTCCAGCCTGGGCGACAGAGCGAGACTCCGTCTAAAAAAAAAAAAAAAAAAAAAACAAAGAAGTTTCATCTCAGGCCAGACCTCTAATGCAACTGTGGGGCCAGCACCCAACCTGCTGGGGCAGGCATTCAGGGGTGATGCCCAGACAAGAGAAGCTGGCCCAGGAAGTAGCTCGAATGGGCCCCCACGCCCACTCTCCATCTCTGGCCAGAGGACCCTAGGAGGCGGCTGCTGGGCAGGTGAGTTGAGTCATTTCCCTGGAACTTAGGCTTCTGGACGCAACTCTGTTAAGGCACCTTGCACCAAAAAAGGTGGCAAGCTCTAGAGAGGAAACAAAAACCAGGGTGCAGAATGGGTGCAGTGGCTCATGCCTGTAATTCCAGCACTTTGGGAGGTTGAGGCAGGCGGATCACTTGAGGTCAGGAGTTCGAGACCAGCCTGGCCAACATGGTGAAACCCCATCTCGACTAAAAATACAAAAATTAGCTGGGCGTGGTGGCAGGCGCCTGTAATCCCATCTACTAGGGAGGCTGAGGCAAGGAGAATTGCTTGAACCCAGGAGATGGAGGTTGCAGTGAGCCAAGATCACACCACTGCACTCCAGCCTGGGCGAAAGAGTAAGATTCTGTCTCAAAAAAATAAATGAATAAAAATAAAAACCCGGCCGGGCGCGGTGGCTCACGCCTGTAATCCCAGCGCTTTGGGAGGCCGAGGCAGGCGGATCACGAGGTCAGGAGATCGAGACCATCCTGGCGAACACGGTGAAACCCCGTCTCTACTGAAAATACAAAAAAAATTAGCCGGGCGTGGTGGCGGGCGCCTGTGATCCCAGTTTCTGGGGAGGCTGAGGCAGGAGAATGGCATGAACCCAGGAGGCGGAGCTTGTGGTGAGCGGAGATCACGCCACCGCACTCCAGCCTGGGCGACAGAGCGAGACTCTGTCTCAAAAAAATAAATAAATAAATAAAAATTTAAAAAAATAAAAAAATAAAATAAAATAAAAATAAAAACCCAAGTTGCAGCCTGGGCAATGTGGCAAAACCTCGTCTCTACAAAAAAATACAAAAAATTAGTTCAGCCGGGCACTGTGGCTCACGCCTGTAATCCCAGCACCTTGGGAGGCCAAAGCAGGCAGATCACGAGGTCAGGAGTTCGAGACCAGCCTGACCAAAATGGTGAAACCCCATTTCTACTAAAAATACAAAAATTAGCCAGGCTTGGTGATGTGCACCTGTAGTCCCAGCTACTCAAGAGGCTGAGGCAGGAGAATCACTTGACCCTGGGAGGTCGAGGTTGCAGTGAGCTGAGATCGCGCCACTGCACTCCAGCCTGGGCAACAGAGGGAGACTCCATCCCAAAAAACAAAATTAGCTGGGCGTGGCGGCACGTGTCTAGAGTCAGTCCCGGCTACTCAGGAGGCAGAGGTGGGAGGATCACCTGAACCCGGGAAGTGGTGGCTGCAGTGAGCCATGATCGCGCCACTGCACTCCAGCCTAGGCGACAGAGCGATATCCTGTCTCCAAAAATAAAATCTAGGTAACTGACCAGACGTCAAAGGACGAGTAATGCCTGCCACAGGGCCTGGGCTCCTAAGCCCAGAACCTCCCTTCCCTCCACCACCAGGAAAGGGCAGCTGGAGTTTCCAGACAGGTCCGGACCAGGCACCTCATTTCTGGGTCTCCTGAAATTCCAATTCTGGTGTGAGTGGCAGGCCCTGGAATGTGCTTACCAGGCACACTAGGAACCATCGGCTATAATGACAACTTGAAAGTGGTTTAAAGAGTTTAGCTATTCGCTAAACTCTGTGTTTTATGTACTTTTCAGAATATGTAACATTTCAGTTTTTTCAAAACCCTTTTTTTGTAGAGACAGAGTTTTGCCATGTTGCCCAGGCTGGTCTCAAACTCCTGAGCTCAAGTGATCTGTGCCCAGCCTAGTTTTTTTTCAAAAGTTAAGCAAAATTAAGATCTGAAATCTTGGCCGGGCGCGGTGGCTCACGCCTGTAATCCCAGCACTTTGGAAGGCCGAGGCGGGCGGATCACAAGGTCAGGAGATCGAGACCATGGTGAAACCCCGTCTCTACTAAAAATAGAAAAAAATTAGCCGGGCGCAGTGGCGGGCGCCTGTAGTCCCAGCTACTCGGGAGGCTGAGGCTGGAGAATAGCGTGAACCCGGGAGGCGGAGCTTGCAGTGAGCCGAGATCGTGCCACTGCACTCCAGCCTGGGTGACAGAGCGAGACTCTGTCTCAAAAAAAAAAAAAAAAAAAAAGATCTGAAATCTTGACCGGGTGTGGTGGCTCACGCCTGTAATCCCAGCACTTTGGGAGGCCAAGGCAGGTGGATCACGAGGTCAGGAGATCAAGACCATCCTGGATAACACAGTGAAACCCCGTCTCTACTAAAAATACAAAAAAATTGGCCAGGGGTCGGGTGCAGTGGCTCATGCCTGTAATGTCAGCACTTTGGGAGGCCAAGGCGGGCGGATCACCTGAGGTCAATAGTTCGAGACCGGCCTGACCAACGTGGACAAACCCCATCTCTACTAAAAATACAAAAAAAATTTGTATTTTTTTTACAAAAATACAAATGTGGACGTGGTGGCGCATGCCTGTAATCCCAGCTACTTAGGAGGCTGAGGCAGGAGAATCGTTTGAACCTGGGAGGAGGAGGCTGCAGTGAGCTGAGATAGTGCCATGGCACTCCAGCCCGGGCAACAAGAGTGAAACTCCGTCTCAAAAAAAAAAAAAAAAAAAAAATTAGCCAGATGTGGTGGTGGGCGCCTATAGTCCCAGCTACTTGGGAGACTGAGCCAGGAAAATGGCGTGAACCCAAGAGGCGGAGCTTGCAGTGAGCAAAGATCATGCCACTGCACTCCAGCCTGGGCGACAGAGCGAGACTCCATCTCAAAAAAAAAAAAAAAGGATCTAAAATCTTATTACCTGCCAAAAAACATCTCCTCCCAGAAAGAACCCTAGTCTGGGCTGGGTGCAGGGGCTCACACCTATAATCCCAGCAATCTGGGAGGCCACGGTGGGAGGATCACTTGAGGTCAGGGGTTTGAGACCAGCCTGAGCAACATAGTGACACCCCATCTCTACGAAAAATTTTAAAAAGAAAAAGAGAAATAAAAATAAAGAATGGGCCAGGAACGGTGGCTCACGCCTGTAATCCCAGCACTTTGGGAGGCCGAGGCAGGTGGATCACGAGGTCAGGAGTTCGAGACCAGCCTGGCCAAGATAGTGAAACCTCGTCTCTACTAAAAATACAAAAATTAGCCGGGCTTGGTGGCACGTGCCTGTAGTCCCAGCTACTTGGGAGGCTGAGGCAGAAGAATCGCTTGAACCCAGGAGGCAAAGGTTGTGGTGAGCCAAGATTGTGCCATTGCACTCCAGCCTGGGCGACAAGAGTGAAACTCCGTCTTAAAAGAAATAAATAAATAAATAAAAACAAAAAAATAAAGAATGGGCCCTAACCTATTTATGACTCAGGCACCCAGTGAAATCACAGAATTCACAAATCAGCTGGTAAGATGTCTGGGATGTGCTTTAACTAATCCATGAGGGACAGGAGAGGTGGGAAAGAGTCGGGGGAGAAGGGGAGACAGAGATGAACCCAGATGGGTCATGTGTTGACAACTACTGAAACTAGACAAGTGTATAGAAACGAGTTCATTGGCCAGGCGCAGTGGCTCACGCCTGTAATCCTAGCACTTTGGGAGGCCAAGGCGGGCAGATTACAAGATCAAGAGATCAAGACCATCCTGGCCAGCGTGGTAAAACCCCGTCTCTACAAAAATACACAAATTAGCCCAGCGTGGTGGCAAGCACCTGTCGTCCCAGGTACTTGGGAGGCTGAGGCAGGAGAATCTCTTGAATCCGGGAGGTAGAGGCTGCAATGAGCCAAGATTGTGCCATTGCCCTCCAGCCTGGGTGACACAGCAAGACCCTGTCTCAACAACAACAAACACCAACTGACCAGGTACGGTGGCTCACACCTATAACCCCAGCACTTTGGAAGGACAAGGTGGGAGGATAGCTTGAGCCCAGGAGTTGGAGATCAGCCTAAGCAATACAGCAAGAAACTTGAAAAGTGTTCAATCGCAGGCGTGATCTAAAGGGATAAACGATGTTAAGGTCTTTACTCTTTCTTCAGTGCCCCTCTTCTTAGGGCTTTGCTTATCTATTTGGCATTTTCTAGGCCGTCCCTTGAGACACAGCACTGCTGCCACCCAGTCTATGCACAAGCTGTCCTGTTGACCAGACATGCCACCAAGCAAGGGAAACTGCTACACTCTCAAACTTCAGCTCAAAAGCTCCTTCCTCAGGGAAGCCCTCCCAGTACTCTCCAGGCACACTTAACTCACTGCCTTCCACAGCTGACCAGGTCTCCCCTTCCAGTCTCATCAGACAAACTGTAATGATTTCCCCACCACTGCAGGAAAGCGTTTTGAACAGGGAGCATTTTTTATTTACTTTTTTTTTTTTTTTTTTGAGACAGGGTTTCACTCCGTCTCCCAAGCGGGAGTACAGTAGCACAATCATAGCTCATTGCAACCATGGCCTCCCGGGCTCAAGTGATCCTCCTGCCTCAGTCTCCCGAGTAGATGAGACTACGGGCGCATGCCCCCACACCAGGCTAATTTTGTAATTTTTGTAGAAATGGGATGATCTTGTTATGTTGCTCAGGCTGGTCTCGAACTCCTGGCTTCAAGCAATCTTCCTATCTTGGCCTCCCACAGCACTGGGATTATAGGCAAGAGCCACCATGCCTAGCCAGAGAGTTTTTGTAGGGTTTTTTTGGTTTTTTCATTTTTAGGGAGAACACAGTTTTACTCTTTTGCCCAGGCTGGAGTACAGCGCTATGATCTCGGCTCAGTACAACCTCCACCTCCCAGGTTCAAGCAATCCTCCCACCTCAACCTCCCCAGTAGCCAGGACTACAGGTGCACACCACCCCACCCAGCTAATTTTTGTTTTTTTGTTTTGTTTTGTTTTGATACGGAGTCTCGCTCTGTCACCAAGGCTGGAGTGCAGTGGCATGATCTCAGCTTACTGCAACCTCCGTTGCCCAGGTTCAAGGGATTCTCCTGCCTCAGCCTCTCGGATAGCTGGGACTGCAGGCATGTGCCACCACACCTGGCTAATTTTTTTGTATTTTTGGTAGAGATGGGGATTTCACCATGTTGGCCAGGCTGGTCTCGAACTCCTGACCTCGTGATCTGCCTGCTCGGCCTCCCAAAGTGATGGGATTACAGGCGTGAGCTGCCGCGCCCAGCTAATTTTTGTAAAGACAGGGTTTCCATGTTCCCCAGACTGGTCTCCAACTCCTGGGCTCAAGCAATCTGCCCACCTTGGCCTCCCAAAGTACTAGAATTACAGGCATAAGCCACCATGCCCTGACAGGATCATTTTTAATACTCGAGAAAAAGAGGCACTGAGGCCGGGCGTGGTGGCTCACGCCTGTAATCCCAGCACTTTGGGAGGCCGAAGCAGGTGAATCACAAGGTCAGGAGATTGAGACCATCCTGGCTAACAAGATGAAACCCCGTCTCTACTAAAAAAATACAAAAAATTAGCTGGGCGTGGTGGCGGGTGCCTGTAGTCCCAGCTACGCGGGAGGCTGAGGCAGGAGAATGGCAAGAACCCGGGAGGTAGAGCTTGCAGTAAGCCGAGATTGCACCACTGCATGACAGCCTAGGAAACAGAGCAAGACTCCGTCTCAAAAAAAAAAAAAGAAAGAAAGAAAGAAAAAGAAAAAGAGGCACTGAACCATGTGAAGTGCTACTGGAACAAACAAACAAACAAAAAAAAGCAGAGCCCAGCTGGGTGCGGTGACTCATGCCTGTAATCCCAACACTTTGGGAGGCCAAGGCGGGTGGATCACCTGAGGTCAGGAGTTTGAGACCAGCCTGGCCAACATGGCAAAACCCCATCTCTACTAAAAATACAAAAATTAGCCAGGTGTTATGATGCACGCTTGTAGTCCCAGCTACTTGGGAGGCTGAGACAGGAGAATCACTTGAGCCGGGGAGGCAGAGGTTGCAGATCGCACCTCTGCACTCCAGCCTGCCTGGGCGACAGAGTGAGACTCTGTCTCAAAAACAAAAAACAAACAAACAACAAAAGGAACAGAGGGTCCTTTGAGCTGGAATTCTGTAAGACCAAGGTACCAGGACCCTCCTTCCCTAACGCCAAGCACGAACAGCTAACTCTAACTGGAATCTTCATTTCAATCTTATCAATCTGCAGTTGGGCCACATACCGTTCCGTGTCAATGAAGAAGCCACTGGGGTCATTTCTAGGCCAAATTCACTTCAAATGAAGAGGGGCGGTGGGCACAGCGAACCCCAGCCATCTCCACAGACCCCTGCCCCATCACTCTGAGGAAGACACTTGAGCCTCTCACTCCTGCTCCCTAGAACCCAGGCAAGCTCCTAAATCTGTGAAGTGCACCCAACGATCTGAGTCCTGAAAGGTGACAGATACCAACCTAGGTGTCCATACAGATAGGCAGGAAGCATCACCGGGAAGCCACTAGTCAGAGTCTAGAGTCCCCGCTACACCCCTGTCTGCAGAGACAATACCTTGCGCCACCTTACAGGGACGCGGCGGGCTTCTCCATCGGACCCAGATTTGGGGAGTGTTGGGAAAGAATTCCAGGGTACATCGTAAGTCCCCCAGATGAAATGGCTTTTCCTCCATCACCCGCCCCCCACGTCATTCAGCAAGCAGGCTCCAGAGAGAAGTGGGTTGGGGCTGAAACTGAGCATCCAGAGATAGAAGATGGAGTGGGACGTGGGCACGGAGGGGGAATGTCCCAGGGCTGCAGGGGCCCAGCCAAGGAAACGGGGCACTGAGAAAGGGGCCTCGGAGGAGCCTGGACCCTCAGGGGACGGAGAGACGGGGGCAACTCTGGCAATCAGGAATGGACGAGCGAAAGGGGAGACAGCTTGTGCCTTCCGAGGCAGGGTAGGAGTCTTGGGGACAGGTTGCGGGAAAGACGAGAGCAGGGGCAAGGCCAGGGTCGGGATGGGAAGGACGGGCGGGGTAGGGGTCGGGATAGAAAGGATGCAAGGGAACCCGGGTCGGGATGGAAGAACCCAGGGGGACCGAGGCCGCCGAAGCAGAAGCAGAGCGGAGACAGGCGCGGACAGTACCTCTCCGGAGCTGGCCATGTCGCCGGCGGTGCCGAGCCGCGGCAGCGGGAGCCGCAACCCCGGGGCCTCCCACCTGCCGGGCTAGGGATGCTCGAAGCCGGCGCGTCCACGGCTCAACCGAGACCCCGCAGGGAGCGGGCTCTCGTCACTTCCGGCGCCCGCCGACACGCACTTCCGTTCGCCCGCAGGCGGGCCGCAGGCGGCCGCCATGTTGGATGTGGCTCCACCCGAGGAGCTGCTGGAGCGCAAGGGAGGCAGGAAGGGCTCCAACGGCCTCTGCCTCTTTTCTGAGCTCGTTCTTAGACCCCCTCTGCCGTCTGCACGCTCTTTTCCAGCCACCCGGCCTCCCGATGCCGGCCTAGCGCGTTCCCCCCGGCAGGCTTTTGCATTTGCCCTTCCCACTGTCTTTCGTGTGCAAAAGCAACAGGTCCTGAGCACACCTCATGGAATAGCGTCGCCTCCTCTCTACCTTCACATACACCCCGAAACTTCCCTCTCATCCTATGTGTTTCTCCATAGATTTTTGCACCATCTGACCGACTGTATCTTTTTTTTTTTTTTTTGGTCCTCCTCTAATAAACTGTAAGCAGGGACAGGATTTCCCAATACCTGAAACTGTCCCTGGAATGTGATAGACACTGACAATACATATTTGCTAAGTAAATATGAATGTATGCGCCCTCACACTTTTTTTTAGTAGAGACGGGGCTTCACCCGTGTTAGCCAGGATGGTCTCGATCTCCTGACCTCGTGATCCGCCCGTCTCGGCCTCCCAAAGTGCTGGGATTACAGGCTTGAGACACCGCGCCTGGCCAGCGCCCTCACACTTAAGAGTTTGCGTTTGAAAATAATTAGACCCGAGGCCGGGCGCGGTGGCTCACGCCTGTAATCCCAGCACTTTGGGAGGCCGAGGCGGGCGGATCACAAGGTCAGGAGATCGAGACCACGGTGAAACCCCGTCTCTACTAAAAAAAAATTACAAAAAATTAGCCGGGCGCGGTTGTGGGCGCCTGTAGTCCCAGCTACTCGGGAGGCTGAGGCAGGAGAATGGCGTGAACCCGGGAGGCGGAGCTTGCAGTGAGCCGAGATCGCGCCACTGCACTCCAGCCTGGGCTGGGCGACAGAGCGAGACTCCGTCTCAAAAAAAAAATAATAATAATAATAATAATAATAATAATTAGACCCGGCCGGGCTTGGTGGTTTATGCCGGTAACCCCAGCACTTTGGGAGGCCGAGACAGACGGATCGCCTGAGGTCAGGAGTTTGAGACCAGCCCAGCCAACATGGCGAAACCCGTCTCTACTAAAAATACAAAAATTAGCTGGGCGTGGTGGCGCACGCCTGTAATCCCAGCTATTCGGGAGGCTGAGGCAGGAGAATCGCTTGAACCCGGGAGATGGAGGTTGCAGTAGCAGACATCTTGCCACTGCACTCCAGATTGAGCAACAGAGTGAGACTGTCTCAAAATACATACATAACATACGTACCTACATACATTCATAGATACATACATACATACTTAGAGCTGACAGGATGGCTTACGCCTGTAATTCCAGCACTTCAACAGGCCTAAGCGGGAGGATCCCTTGAGGCCAGTCGTTCCAGACCAGCCTGGGCAACACAGCAAGAACCCCCAGGCCGTCTATAAAAATTGCAAAACATTTTCTGGAGATTGAGGCGGGAGGATCACTTGAGTCCAGGAGTTCCAGGCTGCAGTGAGCTGAGATTGTGCCACTGCACTCCAGCCTGGATGACAGAGCAAGACTCTTGTCTCCTCAACAAATAAATAAATAAAAATACTTTACTAATAAAAATCCCTGGGGAAAGTTCGTTCTCTGAAATCAAAAGAACTGGGTTTGAGGCCAAGCACAGTGGCTCACGCCTATAATCCTAGCACCTTGGGAGGCTGAGGCAGGAGGATCACTTGAGTCCCATGGGTTTGAGACCAGCCTGGGCAACACAGCAAGACTTCTTTCTACAAAAAAGACGAAAAAAAAAGAAAAAAAAAAAAAAGCCCAGGCGCAGTGCCTCACGCCTGTAATCCCAGCACTTTGGAAGGCCGAGGCGGGCGGATCACAAGGTCAGGAGATCGAGACCATGGTGAAACCCCGTCTCTACTAAAAATAGAAAAAAATTAGCCGGGCGCAGTGGCGGGCGCCTGTAGTCCCAGCTACTCGGGAGGCTGAGGCCAGAGAATGGCGTGAACCCAGGAGGCGGAGCTTGCAGTGAGCCGAGATTGGGCCACTGCACTCCAGCCTGGGTGACAGAGCGAGACTCCATCTCAAAAAAAAAAAAAAAAAAAAAAAAAACAAAACCCTGTAATCCCAGCACTTTGGGAGGACGAGGTGGGCGGATCACGAGGTCAGGAGATAGAGACCATCCTGGCTAACGCAGTGAAACCCCATCTCCACTAAAAATACAAATAATTAGCCGGGCGCGGTGGCTCAAGCCTGTAATCCCAGCACTTTGGGAGGCCGAGACGGGCGGATCACGAGGTCAGGAGATCGAGACCATCCTGGCTGACATGGTGAAACCCCGTCTCTACTTTAAAAATACAAAAAACTAGCCGGGCGAGGTGGCGGGCGCCTATAGTCCCAGCTACTCGGGAGGCTGAGGCAGGAGAATGGCGTGAACCCGGGAGGCGGAGCTTGCAGTGAGCCGAGATCCGGCCACTGCACTCCAACCTGGGCGGCAGAGCGAGACTCTGTCTCAACAAAAAAAAAAACAAAACAAAACAAAACAAAATACAAATAATTAGCTGGGCGTGGTGATGGGCACCTATAGTCCCAGCTACTCGGGAGGCTGAGGCAGGAGAATGGTGTGAACTCGGGAGATGGAGCTTGCAGTGAGCTGAGATCCGGCCACTGTACTCCAGCCTGGGCAACAGAGCGAGACTCCGTCTCAAAAAAAAAAAAAAAAGAAAAAAGAACTGGGTTTGAATACTGGAACTGACTTCTAGGGTGACCCTAAGCAAGTGTATTCATTTTCTAGAGCTGGCTTAAGAAAGTGTCACATGCCGGGCGCGGTGGCTCACGCCTGTAATCCCAGCACTTTGGGAGGCCGAGGCGGGCGGATCACAAGGTCAGGAGATCGAGACCACGGTGAAACCCCGTTTCTACTAAAACTACAAAAAATTAGCCGGGCGCGGTGGCGGGCGCCTGTAGTCCCAGCTACTCAGGAGGCTGAGGCAGGAGAATGGCGTGAACCCGGGAGGCGGAGCTTGCAGTGAGCCGAGATTGCGCCACTGCACTCCAGCCTGGGCGAGAGAGCGAGACTCTGTCTCAAAAAAAAAAAAAAAACAAAAAAAAAAAAAAAGAAAGTGTCACAAAGGGGTAGGGTGAACAGCAGAAATGTCTTCTCTTACAGTTCCAGAGGCCAGAAATTGGAAATAAAGATGACAGTGGATCATGCTGCCTTCAAATGCTCTAGGAAAGGATCCTCCCTCACTTTTTCCTTTTAATTTTATATTTTTTTAAATAGAGACAGGGTCTTGCTATGTTACCCAGGCTGGTCTTGAACTCCTGGGCTTAAGTGATCCTCCTGCCTCAGCCTCCCAAAGTGCTGGGAGTACAGGTGTGAACCACCATGCTGACCTTTTTCGTAGCTTGGGTGGTTCCCTGCAATCTTTGGAGTCCCTCAGCCTGCAGCTCATTACTCCAACGTCCTCCTCCGTCTTCAGGTGGCCGTCTCCCCACCGTCTCTCTCTGTGTCCTCTACTCATCTTCTAAGGACACCAGTCATGTTGGATTTAAGGGCTCATCTTAATCCAGTATGATTTCTTTTTTTTTTTTTGAGATGGAGTCTGGCTCTGTCGCCCAGGCTGGAGTGCAGTGGTGCAATCTCGGCTCACTACAAGCTCCGCCTCCTGGTTCACACCATTCTCCTGCCTCAGCCTCCCAAGTAGCTGGGACTACAGGCAACAGCCACCACACCCGGCTAAGTTTTTGTATTTTGTTTAGTAGAGACAGGATCTCACCATATTAGTCAGGATGGTCTTGATCTCCTGACCTCGTGATCCGCCCGCCTCGGCCTCCCAAAGTGTTTGGGATTACAGGCGTGAGCCCTCTGCCCAGCCTGACCTGTTTATTTTCTGTCCTCCGCTAGAACAGTGCTTGGCAGTAGCAGGCCCTTGATCAGTGTTTGCCAAATAAATGATGAATTGAATGAGATAATGCATCTAAGTGTCCACTGCAGAGGAATGATTCAATCAACGGAAGCTATAACCACTAATACTATTACGAATTCTAGTAAGGAAGGAGTCCCACATTGCATAAGCGTCCCCAAGTCTCAGGATCATTCAACATGAAAACCAATGAGGCCGGGTGCAGTGACTCACACCTGTAATCTCAGCACTTTAGTCTCTACTGAAAATACAAAAATTAGCTGGGTGTGATGGCGGGCACCTGTCATCCCAGCTACTCGGGAGGCTAAGGCATAAGAATCGCTTGAACCCAGGAGGCGGAGGTTGCAATGAGCCGAGATTACACCACTGCACTCCAGCCTGGGCGACAGAGTGAGACTCCATCTTGAAAAAGAGAAAGAGGCCGGGCGCGGTGGCTCACGCCTGTAATCCCAGCACTTTGGGAGGCCGAGGCGGGCGGATCACAAGGTCAGGAGATCGAGACCACGGTGAAACCCCGTCTCTACTAAAAATACAAAAAATTAGCCAGGTGCGGTTGTGGGCGCCTGTAGTCCCAGCTACTCGGGAGGCTGAGGCAGGAGAATGGCGTGAACCCGGGAGGCGGAGCTTGCAGTGAGCCGAGATCGCGCCACTGCACTCCAGCCTGGGCGACAGAGTGAGACTCCGTCTCAAAAAAAAAAAAAAAAAAAGAAAAGAAAGAAAGATGGAAACCACTGAATGTTGAGTGTAAAGACCGCAGGGGCAGAGTCGGTGCCAGCGCCTGGCTGCTGTCACTCTCACACAGGCCATTCTGGGATTGGAGAGGCTGGATCTGGGTGACAGTTCCTCACAGAGTCCCCACAGCTCAAGGTGTGAGAGCCCCCTGGAGCACCTGGCTGACTGTGGTGGGCAGTGGGACTCTGAGGCCAGGGCAGAGTACTAGGCCCTGTGAGTTCACTGACAACCTGGCACAGGGCCTGGAAATGAGGCAGGCTATGGTAGTGGTCTGTGACTGCCCCACTCTCCACTCCTTTCCAATTCATCCACAGTGGGGTCCGAGGCCGGGCACAGCAGCTCCTGCCTGTAATCCCAGCACTTTGGGAGGCCGAGGTGGGAAGATTACTTGAGTTCAGGAGTTCGAGACCAGCCTGGGCCACATGGTGAAACCCCCTCAAGAGAAAAATTAGCCAGGATGGTTGCACGTGCCACCATCTATCTTTCTTTTCTTTCTTTCTTTCTTCTTCTTTTTTTTTTTTTTTTTTGGAGATGGAGTTTCATTCTTGTCTCCCAAGCTGGAGTGCAATGGCATGATCTTAGCTCACTGTAACCTTCACCTCCTGGGTTCAACTAATTCTCCTGCCTCAGCCTCCCAAGTAGCTGGGATTACAGGCACCTGACACCACACCCACCTAATTTTTTTGTATTTTTAGTAGAGACGGGGTTTCGCCATGTTGGTCAGGCTGGTCCCCAACTCCTGACCTCAGGTGATCCAACTGCCTCAGCCTCCTAAAGTGCTGGGATTACAGGTGTAAGCCACTGCACCTGACCGCCATCATCTATCTTTCTTTCGTTTTCTTTTTCTTTCTTTTTTTTTTTTTGAGATGGAGTCTCACTCTGTCGCCCAGGCTGGAGTACAGTGGCTGGATCTCAGCTCACTGCAAGCTCCGCCTCCTGGGTTTACACCATTCTCCTGCCTCAGCCTCCCGAGTAGCTGGGACTACAGGCGCCTGCCACCATGCTCAGCTAATTGTTTGTATTTTTCGTAGAGACTGGGTTTCACCGTGTTAGCCAGGATGCTCTCGATCTCCTGACCTCGTGATCCACCCGCCTTGGCCTCCCAAAGTGCTGGGATTACAGGTGTGAGCCACCACGCCCGGCCTCTTTCTCTCTTTCTTAAAAAGAGACAGAGTCCCGCTATGTTGCCCAGACTAGTCTCTAAACTCAAGAATGAATTCTAGGCTGGGCGCTGTGGCTCACGCCTCTAATTCCAGCACTTTGGGAGGCCGAGGCAGGTGGATCACGAGGTCAGGAGTTCGAGACCAGCCTGGTCAACATAATGAAACCCTGTCTGCACTAAAAATACAAAAATTAGCCAGGCGTGGTGGCACACACCTATAATCCCAGCTACTCGGCAAGCTGAGGCAGGAGAATTGCTTGATCCCAAGGGGCAGAGGTTGCAGTGAGCCGAGATGGTGACATTGCACACTCCAGCCTGGGTGACAAGGCAAGACTCTGTCTCAAAAAAAAAAAAAACAATGAATTGTAATGTAAACTGTGGACTCCGGGTGATACTGTGTCAACACAATTTCATCAGCTGTAACATGTAGCCCTCTGGTGGGGGTGTGGATAGAGGGGGAGGCTGTGGGTGTGTGGGGACAGTGAGTACCTGGGAACTTCCTGCACTCACCATTCAGTTTTGTTGGGAACCTAAAACTACTCTAAAAAATAAAGTCTATCAATTTTTTTGGAACTGTATTTTTGTTTTTAAACCGGAGTTTTGCTCATGTCGCCCAGGGTGGAGTGCTATGGTGCAATCTTAGCTCACTGCAACCTCCGCCTCCCAGGTTCAAGGAATTCTCCAGCCTTGCCTCCTGAGTAGCTGGGATTACAGGCATGTGCTACCACACCCAGCTAATTTTTGTATTTTGTTTTTCCAAGACAGAGTCTAACTGTCACCCAGGCTGGAGTGCAATGGCGCAATTTTGGCTCACTGAAACCTTCACCTCCCAGGTTCAAGTGATTCTCCTGCCTCAGCCTCCCGACTAGTTGGGATTATAGGCAACTGTCACCATGCCCAGCTAATTTTTGTATTTTTAGTAGTAACAGGGCTTCGCCATTTGGCCAAGCTGCTCTTGAACTCCTGACCTCAAGTGATCCACCTGTCTCAGCCTCCCAAAGTGCTGGGATTACAGGTGTGAGTCACCGGGCCAGGCTTGAACTGCATATCTGGCCTTCTCACTCATGGGGATCCTCCCACTCATACCTAATGGCCTCAGGGTCGTTGCATGAGCTACTTGCCTTGTTGAGTGGCCCTCACCCCACCTCCGGCTAATTTCTCTTTTTAACTTTTTTTTTTTTGAGACGGAGTCTCGCTCTGTCACCCAGGCTGGAGTGCAGTGGTGCCATCTCATCTCACTGCGAGCTCCACCTCCCGGGTTCACGCCATTCTCCCACCTCAGCCTCCTGAGTAGCTGGGACTACAGGCGCCTGCCACCACGCCCGGCTAATTTTTTGTATTTTTAGTAGGCACGGGGTTTCACTGTGTTAGCCAGGATGGTCTCAATCTCCTGACCTCATGATCCACCCGCCTCGGCCTCCCAAAGTGCTGGGATTACAGACGTGAGCCACCGCGCCCGGCCAAGGCTAATTTCTCTTCATCTTCCTCACATCCCTTCTGCAGAAGCCCTACCCTTCCCTAGACCATGTCACCATTCCGTCGCATCCTCTGCCATTGTCCCTCGGAATATTCCTAGATGGCATTTATCACTGTGGATAGTTATCACCATTCAGCGTTTTGGCTAAGATCAAGTGTACCATCACCATGAGTAATTAAATATGCATTTTTAATTAATTATTTAAGTAATAAAATAGCCATATTTGATTAAATATTTGCATTTAATTACAGGTGGCTCATACCTGTAATCCCAGTACTTTGGAAGGTGGAGGCAGGAGGATTGCTTGAGGCCAGGAGTTTCAGACCAGCCCAGGCAATATAGCGAGACCCCCATCTCTACAAAAAAAATTTTTTTTTTTTTTTTTTGAGATGAAGTCTCGCTCTGTCGCTCAGGCTGGAGTGCAGTGGCCGGATCTCAGCTCACTGCAAGCTCTGCCTCCCAGGTTTATGCCATTCTCCTGCCTCAGCCTCCCGAGTAGCTGGGACTACAGACGCCCGCCACCTCACCCGGCTAGTTTTTTGTATTTTTTAGTAGAGTTGGGGTTTCACCGTGTTAGCCAGGATGGTCTCGATCTCCTGACCTCGTGATCCACCCGTCTCGGCCTCCCAAAGTGCTGGGATTACAGGCTTGAGCCACTGCGCCCGGCCAAAAAATTTTTAAAAATTAGCCAGGTAAGGCCAGGCGCGGTGGCTCATGCCTGTAATCCCAGCACTTTAGGAGGCCGAGGTGGGCTTATCAGGAGATAGAGACCATCTTGGCTAACACGGTAAAACCCCGTCTCTACTAAAAATACAAAAAAATTATCCAGGTGTGGTGGCAGGCACCTGTAGTCCCAGCTGTTCAGGAGACTGAGGCAGGAGAATGGCGTGAACCCAGGAGGTGAAGCTTGCAGTGAGCCGACATCGTGCCACTGCACTCCAGCCTGGGCGACAGAGCAAGACTCTGTCTCAGAAAAAAAAAAAAAAAAAAAAGGAAAGCGTTGGCCAGGTGCACTGGCTTATGCTGGTAATCCCACCCCTCTAGGAGACCAACACATGAAAGGATCGCTTGAGGCCAGGAGTTCAAGGCTGCAGTGAGCGACGATCACACCAATGCACCAAGCCTGGGCAACAGAACGAGATCCCATCTCTAAAAATAAAAATAAAATAGCTGGGCACAGTGGCTCACGCCTGTAATCCCAGAACTTTGGGAGGCCGAGGCGGGTGGATCACCTGAGGTTAGTAGTTCAAGACCAGCCTGGCCAACATGGTGCAACCCCATCTCTACTAAAAGTACAAAAAAAGGCCGGGCGCGGTGGCTCAAGCCTGTAATCCCAGCACTTTGGGAGGCCGAGACGGGCGGATCACGAGGTCAGGAGATCGAGACCATCCTGGCTAACACGGTGAAACCCCGTCTCTACTAAAAAATACAAAAAACTAGCTGGGCGAGGTGGCGGGCGCCTGTAGTCCCAGCTACTTGGGAGGCTGAGGCAGGAGAATGGCGTGAACCCGGGAGGCGGAGCTTGCAGTGAGCCGAGATCGCGCCACTGCACTCTAGCCTGGGGCACAGAGCAAGACTCCGTCTCAAAAAAAAAAAAAAAAAAGTACAAAAAAAAATTAGCTGGGTGTGGTGACGGTGCCTGTAGTCCTAGCTACGAGGGAGGATGAGACAGGAGAATTGCTTAAACCTCAGAGGCAGAGGTTGCAGTGAGCCGAGATCACACCACCGCACTCCTGCTTGGGCGACAGAGCGAGACTCTGTCTCAAAAAAATGACAAGAAGAATAAAATAAAAGAAAAGGACTGACGCAGTGCACCTGCTACAGTCACCCCTCCAGTTGTTACTGATATGCCCATTTCTCAAATGGGGACATGGGCAGTGATGTGACTTCCCAAAGCCACATAGACAACGTGTCTGACATTCAACCAATGCTCCATTCTGTCTTAGAGGTTGTATCCCCTCTTTGGGCCTCTGTAACCAATCAATCCATGCCTCTGAGACGCACACGCCCCACCACCTCCCCAGGGGACTCCTCTGGCCTCCGGAGGCAGCTCAAGCATTCTTCCTCCAGGAAGCCCTCTGGGGAAGCCTACTCAAGAGTGATGGCTCAATTAGCCAGGCACGGTGGTACACATCTGTAGTCCCAGCTACATGGGAGGCCGAGGCGGGAGTATTGCATGAGTCCAGGAGTTGGAGGGTACAGTGAACTATGATCACAGCACTGCACTCCAGCCTGGGTGACAGACTGAGACTCTGATTGTAAAAAATGAAATAGGCTGGACGTGATCGCTCATGCCTGCAAACCCAGCACTTCGGGGAGCCAAGGCAAGTGGACGACTTGAGGCCAGGAGTTCACGACCAGCCTGGGCAATATAGCAAGACCCCATCTCAGCAAAAAATAAAACAAGAAAAGAAAAAGAGTGACAGCTCCTCTCTCCCTGTCTCTCCCTACCCCCAAGTCTGCCCATGTTCAATGATCTTTTGCTCTTTTTTTTTTTTTGAAATGGAGTCTCACACTGTTGCCCAGGCTAGAGTGCAGTGGTGCGATCTCAGCTCACTGCAACCTCCACCTCCCAAGTTCAAGTGATCCTTCCGCCTCAGCCTCCTGAGTAGCTGGGATTACAGGTGCGCGCCACCATGCCCAGAAAATTTTTTGTATTTTCAGTAGAGATGGGGTTTCACTATGTTAGCCAGGCTGGTCTCGACTCCTGACCTCACGTGATCCGACTGCCTTGGTCTCCCAAAGTGCTGGGATGACAGGCATGAGACACTGCACCTGGCTCCTTTGCTGTTTCCACGGGGGGATGGAGTCTCACTCTGTCTCCCAGGCTGGAGTGCGGTGGCGCAATCTTGGCTTGCTGTAACCTCTGCCTCCCAGATTCAAGTGATTCTTCTGCCTCAGCTTCCCGAGTAGCTGGGATTACAGGTGCACGCCACCCTGCCCGGCTAATTTTTGTATTTTTAGTAGAGATGAGGTTTCACTGTGTTGGTCAGGCTGGTCTCCCTTTGCTTTTTAAAATCTGTATTTCTGGCCCTCTTCCTTTCTTTTGGAGTAGGTGGCGGCAGCAGAGGCTTGTGCAGCCATGCCCAAAATTAAGGCTGGGACTTTCTTGGCAAGGAACAGGAGCTGCTGAAGTCGCTGGTCAACCTATGGGTGAAGCTGTCCCAGCTGTGCGTCACCAATGTCAGCAGCTTCCAGCCTTTTTGTCACCAGGGACCAGTTTCGTGGAAGATAATTTTTCCATGAATGGGGGCGGGGGGATGGTTTTTGGATGATTCAAGCACATTATGCTTATCGCACTCTCTACCTACTATTATTACGTTGTAGTATATGGTCAACTAATTCTACAATTCAACATGATATTGAATCAATGAGAGCCCTGAGCTTCTTTCCCTGCAACTAGATAGTCCCATCTCGGGGTGATGGGAGACAGTGACAGGTCATCAGGCATTAGATGCTCATAAGGAGTGCACAGCCGCCGGGCGTGGTGGCTCACGCCTGTAATCCCAGCATTTTGGGAGGCCAAGGAGGTGGATCACCTGAGGTCAGGAGTTTAAGACCAGCGTGGCCAACATGGCGAAACCCTGTCTCTGTGAAAAATACAAAAACTAACCAGGGGTTGTGGCACATGCCTGTAATCCCAGCTACTCAGGAGACTGAGGCAGAAGAATTGCTTGAACCCAGGAGGCAAAGGTTGCAATGAGCCAAGATCACGCCACTGCACTCCAGCCTGGGTGACAGAAAGAGACTTAATCACAAAAAAAAAAAGAAAAAGAAAAAGAAAAAAATTGAGACAAGATCTCACTACGCTGCCTAGGCTGCATTTGGGCTCAAATGACCCACCTGCCTCAGTCTCCCAAAGTGCTGCGATTACAGGTGCGAGCCATCACGCCTGCCTGGTCTATTTTAGTTTTTAGAGTCAGGGTCTTGTTCTGTCACCCAGGCTGCAGTGCAGTGGTGCAATCATAGCTCACTGCAGCCTTGAGCTGCTGGGCTCAAGCGATCCTCCCACCTCAGCTTCCCAAAGTGCTGGGATTACAGGCATGCGTCATCACGGCAGGCCCAATTAGGTAAGTTTTGAAGTATGTCTACATCTGGGAGACCACCACCACAATGACATAAAGAACATCACCTGATGCTCGTGTTCATCAAAGCCTCTGCTCTTTCTTCCCATGATCACAGCATGTCATTGTACATTCATTTGCCTTCGTGCTTGTGATGTCTTCCCCGTTAAACTGGGTGCCTGGTGAGAACAGGGAACACATCTGGTTGGTTCTCCTCTATACCTGCAGTACCTGGCACAAACAGTGATTGGATGGATGGACGAATAAGTGAATGAATGAAGTCCTCATTTCCAGACTGACAGCTCCTCCAGGGCAGGGTCCTTGCCCAGGTCATCTCAGCAGCCTCGGGCCCGCCATATAGTGGTCACTCAATGAATGGGTGCTTAAGTGGCCCAAGGTGGCCCAGGGCTCACCACTGCAGAAATCAGACCAAAAGAGCTGGAACTGCCCCAGACAGTCCTTCAGGGGACCCAGGAGGAAGGGGACCACCTTCCTCTCTGCCAGCAGCCACTATACACAGGTGAGGCAGTCCTAGGCCTCCTGGGAGGACCGAATCATTTCCAGAACTACTATGCACCAGGTGGTGTTTTGGGTAAACGGCATCCCTGCAAGGGATCCTCACCCTTTTCTTCATTCTCTGCTTGTGTCAATCACAGCTTCTAGCAGAGGGAAGGGAGGCCAGGCTTGGTTTCTTCCTGCAAGAGTATTTAACTCAGGGCCCTGCAGAACAATGAGAATCTGACCTGCAACTAGCTGGGCATGCTGGGGTGTGCCTGTGTAGTTTCAGCTACTTGGGAGGCTGAGGCAGGAGAATTGCTCGAGCCCAGAAAGTTGAGGCTGCAGTGAGCCATGGTTGTGCCATTGCACTCCAGCCTGGGCAACACAACACCCGAGCTCAAGAATAAAAAAAGAGGCCGGGCGCGGTGGCTCAAGCCTGTAATCCCAGCACTTTGGGAGGCCGAGACGGGTGGATCACGAGGTCAGGAGATCGAGACCATCCTGGCTAACACGGTGAAACCCAGTCTCTACTAAGAAATACAAAAACAAACTAGCCAGGCGTGGTGGCGGGCGCCTGTAGTCCCAGCTACTCGGGAGGCTGAGGCAGGAGAATGGCGTGAACCCGGGAGGCAGAGCTTGCAGTGAGCTGAGATCCGGCCACCACACTCCAGCCTGGGTGACAGAGGGAGACTCCGTCTCAAATAACAAAAAAAAAAGAAAAAAAAAAGAATCTGCCTGCAGTGCCAGGCAGGCCCTGCTGTCCAGGAGTCTGGATGTCTCCCTCTGTAGATCACGAAGAAACTGGCCGAGAGGCCACGGGATGGCACTGTCTGCAGTCACAAGGCAGAATCCAGACCTCAGCCCACAGCTAACCAGAGCTGTCTGCAGACCAGATATGGCCCCATGGATCCCCCAACCCAACTGACTGTGATTCCAGGTTCCCCAGTCTGGGTGAATAGGCAGGAATCCCAGCCTTTCCTCAGCCTATGGGAGCCTGGGCCAGGCTGACCCTCAAAGGTGACCGACAGCCACCACTCCATATGGTGAAGGCAAAGGTGTGGCAGCTACGAACACCCACTACACCCCCACTCAAGGGAACACCATGCTAAAAGTTGACCCTCAGGGAGTTCCACTCCCAGAAAATCCAGGTGCCAACCAACCCCAATGAGAAATGGCACCTGGGCCACCAGACACCCCAAAACAGCATTTTCCACCTCAAGCATTTTCCTCAAGCGTTTTCCACCTCAAACCATTTCCACCTCAAGCATATGCACTGAGTACCAGAGAAACTAGGGTACCTGGGAATGGGTGGAAGGGCCAGGACAGGAACTCCCCAGTAAGCAGAAACAGAGACCTGAATCCTGAATCTTCCCCCACCCTCTAAGGCTGCTCAATGTCAAGGCGGAAGGGACCTTGGCCCACCTCCACTCTAGGTAAGGACAAGTTGGCCCCCACCACCCCACCCTTCAAGGATCACCCTCCACTGCCCACAACCCAGTCATGCCACAAAGTCACTCTTGGCCTCATTTGTAAGGTGTGCACTTTTATTCAACTGGTCTCAAGTCAGTGTACAGGTAAGCCCTGGCTGCCTCCACCCACTCCCAGGGAGACCAAAAGCCTTCAGACATCTCAAGTTGGGGGACAAAAAGAGGGGGCATGAAGGCTCATTATTCAAAATAAAACAAAATAAAAAAGTATTAAGGCGAAGATTAAAAAAATTTTGCATTACATAATTTACACGAAAGCAATGCTATCACCTCCCCTGTGTGGACTCGGGAGAGGACTGGGCCATTCTCCTTAGAGAGAAGTGGGGTGGCTTTTAGGAGGGCAAGGGACTTCCTGTAACAATGCATCTCATATTTGGAATGACTATTAAAAAAAAGAACAATGTACAATCAAAGTCCTCGGCCACATTGTAGAACTTTGGGGGATGCTCGCTCCAACCGACTGCTGTCACCTTCACCGTTCCAGTTTTTAAATCCTGAGTCAAGCCAAAAAAAAACCAAAACAAAACAAAAAAAACAAATAAAGCCATGCCAATCTCATCTTGTTTTCTGCGCAAGTTAGGTTTTGTCAAGAAAGGGTGTAACGCAACTAAGTCACAGTCCGCCTAGAAGCATTTGCGGTGGACGATGGAAGGGCCAGACTCGTCATACTCCTGCTTGCTGATCCACATCTGCTGGAAGGTGGACAGCGAGGCCAGGATGGAGCCGCCGATCCACACAGAGTACTTGCGCTCAGGAGGAGCAATGATCTGAGGAGGGAAGGAAACAAACAGGCAGTGAGAACCCCGGATGTGACAGCTCCCCACACACCACAGGGCCCCATGGCCCACCTGCCCAGGTCAGCTCAGGGTGGAAGGACACCCACCTTGATCTTCATCGTGCTGGGCGCCAGGGCAGTAATCTCCTTCTGCATCCTGTCAGCAATGCCAGGGTACATGGTGGTGCCACCAGACAGCACTGTGTTGGCGTACAGGTCTTTACGGATGTCCACGTCACACTTCATGATGGAGTTGAAGGTAGTTTCGTGGATGCCACAGGACTCCATGCCTGAGGAAGAAATGAGGGCGGACTTAGCTTCCACAGCACAGCCCGAAGGGTGACCCTCAGGTCAGGCAGGGCCGGGAGGCGGGTCTCCACTCACCCAGGAAGGAAGGTTGGAAGAGAGCCTCAGGGCAGCGGAACCGCTCGTTGCCAATGGTGATGACCTGGCCATCGGGCAGCTCGTAGCTCTTCTCCAGGGAGGAGCTGGAAGCCGCCGTGGCCATCTCCTGCTCGAAGTCTAGGGCGACATAGCACAGCTTCTCCTTAATGTCACGCACGATTTCCCGCTCGGCCGTGGTGGTGAAGCTGTAGCCGCGCTCAGTGAGGATCTTCATGAGGTAGTCAGTCAGGTCCCGGCCAGCCAGGTCCAGACGCAGGATGGCATGGGGGAGGGCATACCCCTCGTAGATGGGCACAGTGTGGGTGACCCCGTCACCGGAGTCCATCACGATGCCAGTGGTACGGCCAGAGGCGTACAGGGACAGCACAGCCTGGATGGCCACGTACATGGCTGGGGTGTTGAAGGTCTCAAACATGATCTGTAAGGAAGAAATGCACCATGTCACACTCAGGAAGCTACTGGGACAGCCAGGCCAGATGGGGGACATGCAGGAAGTGCAAAGAACACTGCTAAGTGTGCTGGGGTCTTGGGATGGGGATTCTGTTCAGACCTACTGTGCACCTACTGAATACACACTCCAAGGCCGCTTTACACCAGCCTCATGGGCTTGTCACACGAGCCAATGTTAGTACCTATACCCACAGCACTGTCTGTTTTAGACACCTAGTCAGAGAGGCAAACACCAGAAAAAGAGCTCATCTGGGAAAAAGCAAATAGAACCTGCAGAGTTCCAAAGGAGACTCAGGTCAGAGAAGAGAGTCCTACGAAGAACGGCAGAAGAGAGAACCAGTGAGAAAGGGCGCAGCTCCGGGAGACCAGGAAAGAGGGCGGTGGCCACCACAAGAGGTAGCGGGCCACTTACCTGGGTCATCTTCTCGCGGTTGGCCTTGGGGTTCAGGGGGGCCTCGGTCAGCAGCACGGGGTGCTCCTCAGGAGCCACACGCAGCTCATTGTAGAAGGTGTGGTGCCAGATCTTCTCCATGTCGTCCCAGTTGGTGACGATGCCGTGCTCGATGGGGTACTTCAGGGTGAGAATGCCTCTCTTGCTCTGGGCCTCGTCGCCCACATACGAATCCTTCTGACCCATGCCCACCATCACGCCCTAGGAAAGAAAAAACAAGGCGCCCTAAGCACGGGCGCGGCCCCCACCCCAGAAACCGGGAGACCCCCGTGCAGAGAAAGCGCCCTCGCCTCCCGCCCGCTCCCGGGCCCGCCCCACCCACCCAGCTCCCCTACCTGGTGCCTGGGGCGCCCCACGATGGAGGGGAAGACGGCCCGGGGGGCATCGTCGCCCGCGAAGCCGGCCTTGCACATGCCGGAGCCGTTGTCGACAACGAGCGCGGCGATATCATCATCCATGGCGAGCTGCGGGAAAGCCGGGCGCTCTGTGAGCCGAGGTGGCCCCCGCCCTGCCCACTTCCGGCGCGCCGAGGCCTTAGGCCGCCAGGGGGCGCAGGCGCGCGCCCAGATTGGGGACAAAGGAAGCCGGGCCGGCCGCGTTATTACCATAAAAGGCAAACACTGGTCGGAGGCGTCCCCACCGCGCGCGGCAGGAAGCCAGGCCCCCACCCCCTCCCAACCGGGAGCCGGCCCCGCCTCCGCTCCGTTCAAATAGCGCCGGGTCGGCGCGCGCGCGCGCGGCGGCCACACCCTCAGGCGGCCGGCGGCGCGGGCAGGAAGTGCGCGCAAGCGCCCTGGAGCCTCCGCGACCCCACCCCTTCCGGCGGGGCCAGCCCTTGCCCCAGCCCAGGCCGCGGCACCCGGGCCCCAGAACGCACGCGCAATTAGCGCCTGGAGTCCCAGCGCGCACGCGCAACTAGCGCCGATTCCCAGCGCGCACGCAGAGTTAGCGCCCCAAGCCCCAGGACGCACGCGCAATGGCGCCCCAGCCCCCCACCGAGCCTGGCGGGGGGGCTCCGCCGCGCCCACCCTGCAGTTCCCACTGGCAAGAAGCCGGCTCGGACAAAGACCCCGCCGGCTGCCCCCATCCCGAGAGCAGCACCCCCAGAGCGCGCCTCCCGAGCAGGGCCCCGCGCCGCCAAACTGAAGCGGGGTGTCCCCACATCTCTGGAGGCCCAGGGGCTTCTCCCGCGTCCCCCACTGCAGTCCAGTCCCCACATGCGACCCCCGCTGCGGCGCAGGCGGCTCTACACAGGCGAAGGGGCCGCGGCCTTAGGCAGCCGAGCCGGGAGCCGCCTACCAGGGTCGGCTGGCCGGGCTTACCTGGCGGCGGGTGTGAACAGGCGGCGGAGCGGCAAAGGCGAGGCTCTGTGCTCGCGGGGCGGACGCGGTCTCGGCGGTGGAGGCGCGTCGCGCCGCCGGGTTTTATAGGGCGCCGCTGCGGCCGCTCGAGCCATAAAAGGCAACTTTCGGAACGGCGCGCGCTGATTGGCCCCGCGCCGCTCACTCACCGGCCTCGCCGCACAGTGCAGCATTTTTTTACCCCCTCTCCCCTCCTTTTGCGAAAAAAAAAAAAAGAGCGAGAGCGAGATTGAGGAAGAGGAGGAGGGAGAGTTTTGGCGTTGGCCGCCTTGGGGTGCTGGGCCCGGGGGTTGGGGGCGCGCGCGGTGGCCCCCGCACCCCACGCTGGGCAGTGCCCGGTTCGGCCCCGCATGGCCAGGCCTGTCCCCGGCCTGCCCGTCTCTCGGGCCCCCCACCCACCGCGGGACATTCTAGGTGTGGACATCTCTTGGGCACTGAGCGCCCAGGTCGGGTGGGCCAGGGTCTGCACGGGTGCCAGGGTCCTGGGTGCTGTGCGCTCCTGCAGAAGGAGCCCTTGAAGGGCATGGAGTGGCCAGGCAGTCACTCCCCCTTGCCGACTTCAGAGCAACTGCCCTGAAAGCAGGTCTCGGGACCTCTGGCTATGGGGCTCAGCTAGCTAAATGGGCTGGGTGGGTCACTAGGGAGAGACTTGGGCTTGAGAGGTAGAGTGTGGTGTTGGGGGAGTCAGGGGCCTCGCGGCCACTTAGAAGTCGCAGGACCACACTGCCCAGGACAGGGCAGGCGCCAGCGGTCCAGTGGCTTGAGGTGGCCTGTGATGAAAGCTGCAAACCCACCCAGCCACGGCCCTGGGAAGGTGGGCTCTACGGGGCAGGGAAAGTTTCCCCAGGAGCTGCTGCTTCTGAGGGTAACGCGGTCACGCCCAGCCAAGACCAGGCCTGGGGCGTTAGTGGGTGACCCAGGCAGCTCCAGGCACTGCGGGGTGTGGGGGCTGGGTCTACACAGCCTGGGTCTGCGCCCACCGTTCATTGCATGTCTGCTATGCGCAGCCACAGCTGAACTGCCCTCCCAGACCATCTGGAGGCCGCGGGGGGACTCTGGGGACCAAGACTCCATGTGCCAGAGAGGATTGGGGGCGGGGCGGGGTAGGAGCTCAAAGCCAGCCTGGGAAGACCCTCTCCTTGTCACCCTTTCTTGCCTCGGGTCTGTCCACTCAGTAGCACACAAGACCCGGGTGGCTAGGGTCGTTCTGCTCTGGGAATCAGAGACTGTATGTACCCAGCTGGTGGACATGCAGTGATCAGTGGCGTGGGACCACAGAGGGGCATTCAGCTCAACCTAGAGGAACATGCCCTTCTCCTCCTCCCCCTCCTTGGAGGTGGTGACAAGAAGCTGGATTTTTACACAAAAATAGGAAGGGTGGTGAGGTGGGGGCACGTCAGGCCTTCAGGGGGCTTTGCAGCACGTAGTAGGTGTTCGTTGAGTGTGTGTTGCAACAGGCAAAGATGAGTCCATATAAGGACGTGGAACCTGTGGCCTTGTTCCAGTTCACGGTACAAGGCTGTGCTCAGTCAGTGGGACCCACTCCTCCCTCGAAGGTTGCAGAGGCCACAGCCTGGTGGGAAAGATGACCACCACCCAGCACACAGTGGCAGACACAGGTTCACAGTCCAGAAGGCTTGCTAGGCCTCCTCCATCACCACCCCACGCAAGGGCAAACTTTCCCAGCCTGTATACTCCCTGCCTCCTGGGGATGGGACTGTCCTGTGCCTGGCCTTGTATCTTTCAGCTGCAGGCGTCTTGCCACCTGCCTCAGGACCTGCCAACCCTACAGTTCACCAGGCCGGCGTTGTGGGGCGATGGGCGGGGGGGACCTTTTTGCTGCCTGTTGATGAGGGCTGGTTCTGGGGGTTCCTCAAAGGTTGAACTGGGTGGAGTGCTGTGGGAGGTGGGGATGGGACCGGATCTGCAGAGCAAGGATGGGAGGCTGTTGGGTGGGTGGCTCCAGGCAACAAGGTAGGGTGCAGAGCAGACCTGATCCCCAGGCAGGACCTGTGCTGCCACTGGGCCTCTACTCAGCTGGCCAAGAGACAGAAGCTCCAGCCCCACCCCACCCCAGGCTGCAGCCTTCCTGGCCTGTCCTCCTGGCTTGTGGTTCCCTCTGTCTGCAGCGGCCACTTCTTGGTGCTCTCCTATGCACCCTTCAAGTCCCATCCCAGAAAGTCCGTCTTTAGGGAAACCTTTTAGCCTCTGCAACCATGCCTTCCTCCCTACCTCAGACCAAGGCTTGCAGCTGGCATTTAGAACTGGGCCTCACCCACCAGGCTGCGAGCCCTCCCAGGGTCTCCATCACCCCCACTCCTTCCCACCACACCCACCCCAGGGCTCCTCGCTGTTGAATGAGTGACTGCCTGGATGTCCTCAGATGGCAGGTTGGAGGTGGCCAAGCAGCCTGGGGTGAGGGGCAGGGAGGAGCTGAAGAGAGAAAGCAAGCAGCGGAGCAGGAAAAGAGGAAGTAGAACTGGCTGGCCAGGGGGCGGGCTGAGCAGGGGAGAAGTGAATAGGTTCTCTTCTGCGCTTGGGAACTTTGCCCTGGAAGGGAGTTTTCGGAGCTGTCACTTGGGTATGCACGCATTCCCCAGAGAACCCTCGGTTGAACTCAGCCAAGGGGACTCCACCTGCCTGGCTGGGGCTTTTGTTTTTTCCCCTCCAAGCCTTTGCTTTGTTGACGCCCCCACCCTGCAAGGCCTCCAGGCAACCGACTCTTACAGCCCAGACCCAGGGACCCCTCCTTGGCCCTCCCGCAAAACCACCGCCCAGCCACCTTGCCCTGGGCACTGAAGCCCCCTCCCTACCCTGCCAAGAGGGAATCCAGCCTCCTTTTTATTACCTTTTTTTTTTTTTTTTTTTTGATACCAGGTCTTGCTCTGATGCCCAGGCTGGAGTGCGGTCACAGCTCACTGCAGCCTTGACCTCCTGGGCTCAAAGCCCTCACAAGTAGCTAGGACTGTAGGCACACACTTCCGTGCCTGGCTAATTTTTAAATTATCTGTAGAGTTCGCGCTTCTCACCATGTTGCCCGGGCTGGTCTCCAGCTCCTGGGGACTCAAGTGATCCTCCCACCTCAGCCTCCCAAAGTCCTGGGATTACAGGCATGAGCCACCATGCCCGTCCTCAAGCTCCATTTTTTAGAGGAAGGAACTGAGACAAAGCTTCCCTCCTAGACTTGAGTTAGCTCCAGGAGGATGGGCACAGTTCAGCACCCTGAACACAGTAGGTGCTTGTGAGAGGATAATGAATGAGTGAGTGAATGATTGAGGGGGTGCAACATTCCAGGAGACACACCCCCATTCACAGACTAGGAAACTGAGTCAGGACTGGTGAAGTGCTCAAGTCCCCAAATGTGGTGGGAAGGACTCTGGGCTCAGGGCCCCAGAGGTGGCAGCCCCGCCTCCTGTCTCACACTACCCCTCCCTAGTAAAGTGTCCCCTGGAATGTCCCCAAGGCCCAAGTCCAAAGGCTGTTTGAAAGTCTGAATTCCTGGGCCCCACCTCCCTCCTCAGCATTTATCACCTGAGGCCCAGAGAGGACACCATCAGCCTGTGGTCACACAGCAACAACTGGGGGCCCTCCGGCTGGGGTGTGATGGTTTATACCTGTAATCCCAGCATTTTGGGAGGCCAAGGAGGGAGGATCGCTTGAGCCTAGGAGTTGGAGACCAGCTTGGGCAACATGGGAGATCCCACCTCTACAAAATTAGCTGGGTGTTGTGGCACATGCCTGTACTCCCAGCTAATTGGGAGGCTGGGGCAGGAGGATTGCTTGAGCTTGGAAGGTCAAGGCTATAGTGAACTATGATCAGGTCACTGCATTCCAGCTTGGGTGACAGAGGAAGACTCTGTCTCAAAAAAAAAAAAGGAAATTTAAATTTAAAAATTGGATGCTCGGCCGGGCGTGGTGGCTCAAGCCTGTAATCCCAGCACTTTGGGAGGCCGAGACGGGCGGATCACGAGGTCAGGAGATCGAGACCATCCTGGCTAACATGGTGAAACCCCGTCTCTACTAAAAAATACAAAAAACTAGCCGGGCGAGGTGGTGGGCGCCTGTAGTCCCAGCTACCCGGGAGGCTGAGGCAGGAGAATGGCGTGAACCTGGGAGGCGGAGCTTGCAGTGAGCTGAGATCCGGCCACTGCACTCTAGCCTGGGTGACAAAGCGAGACTCCGTCTCAAAAAAAAAAATTAAAATTAAAAAAAATAAAATAAATAAAAATTGGGTGCTCTAGGCCAGGCGTGGTGGCTCACACCTGTAATCCCTGCACTTTGGGAGGCCAAGGCGGGTGGATCACCTGAGGTCAGGAATTCAAGACCAGCCTGGCCAACATGATGAAACCTTGTCTCTACTAAAAATACAAAATATTAGCTGGGTGTAGTGGCGCATGCCTGTAATCCCAGCTACTCAGGAGGCTGAGGCAGGAGAATCACTTGAACCCGGGAGGCAGAAGTTGCAGTGAGCCAAGATTGCACCATTGCACCCAGCCTGGGCAACCAGAGCAAAACTCTGTCTCAAAAAAAAATAAAAATAAAAAAGAAGTTGGGTGCTCCAGCTTTTATTTTTATTTTATTTTTTTTTTTTGAGACGGAGTCTCGCTCTGTCACCCAGGCTGGAGTGCAGTGGCCGGACCTCAGCTCACTGCAAGCTCCGCCTCCCGGGTTCCCGCCATTCTCCTGCCTCAGCCTCCCGAGTAGCTGGGACCACAGGCGCCCGCCACCTCGCCCGGCTAGTTTTTTGTATTTTTTTAGTAGAGACGGGGTTTCACCGTGTTAGCCAGGATGGTCTCGATCTCCTGACCTCGTGATCCGCCCGTCTCGGCCTCCCAAAGTGCTGGGATTACAGGCTTGAGCCACCGCGCCCGGCCAGTGCTCCAGCTTTTATTCATTTAAAAATAAAATAGCGGCCGGGCGCGGTGGCTCAAGCCTGTAATCCCAGCACTTTGGGAGGCCGAGACGGGCGGATCACGAGGTCAGGAGATCGAGACCATCCTGGCTAATACGGTGAAACCCCGTCTCTACTAAAAATACAAAAAAAAACTAGCCGGGCGAGGTGGCGGGCGCCTGTGGTCCCAGCTACTCGGGAGGCTGAGGCAGGAGAATGGCGGGAACCCGGGAGGCGAAGCTTGCAGTGAGCTGAGGTCCGGCCACTGCACTCCAGCCCGGGCGACAGAGCGAGACTCCGTCTTAAAAAAAATAAAATAAAATAAAATAAAAATAAAATAAAATAGCTGGGCACAGTGGCTCACACCTGTAATCCCAGCATTTTGGGAGGCTGAGGCAGGAGGATGTCTTAAGTCCAGGAGTTCAAGACCAATCTGAGCAGCATGGTGAAACCCTGTTTCTACCAAAAAATAAGACAAAAATTAGCTGGGCGTGGTGGCATGTGCCTGTAGTCACAGCTATTGGGGAGGCTAGGGTGGGAGAATTGCTTGAGCCCCAGAGGTTGAGGCTGCAGTGAACCAAGATCATACCACTGCACTCCAGCCTGGATGACAGAGACCCTGTCTCAAAAAAAAAAAAAAAAAAGTAAAATAAAAAGAAAAATTAAATTGAAAAATTGGAGCGGGGCGCAGTGGCTCAAGCCTGTAATCCCAGCACTTTGGGAGGCTGAGACGGGTGGATCACGAGGTCAGGAGATCGAGACCATCCTGGCTAACACGGTGAAACCCCGTCTCTAATAAAAAATACAAAAAAATAGCTGGGCGAGGTGGCGGGCGCCTGTAGTCCCAGCTACTCAGGAGGCTGAGGCAGGAGAATGGCGTGAACCCGGGAGGCGGAGCTTGAAGTGAGCTGAGATCCGGCCACTGCACTCTAGCCTGGGCGACAGAGCGAGACTCCGTCTCAAAAAAAAAAAAAAGATTGGGTGCTCCAGGTTTATTTACTTAATTTCTTTTTAGAGATAGGGTCTAGCTCTGTGACCCAGGCTGGAGTGCAGTGGCATGATCACAGCTCACTGCAGCCTTGACCTCCTGGGCTCAAGCGATCCTCCTGTCTCAGCCTCCTGAGTAGCTGGGACAGCAGGGATGCCACCACATCTAACATTTTTATTTTTATATTTTATGGAGATGGGGTCTCTCTACAATATAACAGGGTCTGTCTCCCTATGTTGCCTAGGCTGGGCTCGAACTGCTGAGCTAAAGTGATCCTCTCACCTCAGCCTCCCAAAGTGCTGGGAATAAGAAGTGTGAGCCAACACACCTGGCCTCAGTTTTTTGTTGTTGTTGTTCGTTTTTAGTTGTTGTTTTGCTTCATTTTATTTTATTTTGAGATGGAGTCTCACTCTGTTGCCCAGGCTGAAGTACAGTGGCACGATCTCGACCCACTGCAAGCTCCGCCTCTCGGATTCATGCCATTCTTCTGCCTCAGCCTCCCGAATAGCTGGGACTACAGGCGCCTACCACTATGCCTAGCTGATTTTTTTTTGTATTTTTGGTAGAGACGGGGTTTCACCATGTTAGCCAGGGTGGTCTCGGTCTCCTGACCTCGTGATCCACCCGCCTCAGCCTCCCAAAGTGCTGGGACCACAGGCATGAGCCACCACACCCGGCCTGTTGTTGTTTTGAGATGGAGTCTTGCTCTGTCATCCAGTCTGGACTGCAGTGGCGCAATCTCAGCTCACTGCAACCTCTGCCTCCCGGGTTCAAGTGATTCTGCTGCCTCAGCCTCCTGAGTAGCTAGGACTACTGGCTCGTGCCACCATGCCCAGCTAATTTTTTTTTTTTTTTTTGTATTTTTAGTAGAGATGGAGTTTCACCATATTGGCCAGGCTGGTCTCAAACTCCTGACTTTACATGATCTGCCCACCTAAGTCTCCCAAAGTGCTGGGTTTACAGGCGTGAACCACCATGCCTGGACAGTTTATTTTATTTTATTTTTATTTATTTTTTCTTTTTTTGAGAGAGTCTTGCTTTGTCACCCAGGCTGGAGTGCGATGGCGTGATCTTGGCTCACTGCAACCTCCACTTCCCAGGTTCAAACGATTCTCCTGCTTCAGTCTCCTGAGTAGCTGGGATTACAGGCACTTGCCACCCTACCCAGCTAATTTTGTATTTTTAGTAGAGACGGGGATTCACCGTGTTGGCCAGGCTGGTCTCAAACTCCTGACCTCAGGTGATCCATCTGCCTTGGCCTCCCGAAGTGATGGGATTACAGGTGTGAGCCACAACACCTGGCCTTTATTTTATTGATTAATTTATTTTGAGATGACATCTCGCTCAGTTGCCAGGCTGGAGTGCAATGGTGCGATCTCAGCTCACTGCAACCTCCACCTCCTGAGTTCAAGCGATTCCCCTGCCTCAGCCTCCCGAGTAGCTGGGACTACAGGCGTGTGCCACCATGCCCAGCTAATTTTTTTTTTTTTTAATTTTAGTAGAGATGGAGTTTCACCATGTTGGCCAGGATGGTCTCCATCTCCTGACCTTGTGATCCGCCCGCCTCAGCCTCCCAAAGTGCTGGGATTACAGGCGTGAGCCACCGTGCCCAGCCTATTTTATGTTTTTAAATAAAACAGAGTGGGGTCTCTCTGCCTGCTGGCCACCTTCTCAGCCTTAAGGGCCAGCTTCAGGCTGCCTTCTCCAGGAAGCCTGCCATGACTCCCTCCCTCTTCTACTCTAACAGCAGGTTTCCTGCTCAGAAAGGGGCAGTGACCCAACCAGGATCACCCAGTAAGGGCACAGCCAGGAGCTGTGGGCTTGAAGGGCCTTTCACCTGCAGCAGCTCCTGGATCACACCACTCCTGCATGCAGCGCACCGTCACTGACCAGCCAGACATGCTTCCAGAGTTAACTGGCACTATTTTGAGAAATGGGAAAAGCACCCTGAAGAAAGCAAGCACAATTCCCAAGACAGATCTCAAATGAGAGAGAGAGAGCAAGAGAATAAGTTTAATGGCGTCAGGAGGAAAAGCAACAGGTTTCCTTAAGAATGAGGGCATTCTGGCCGGGCGCGGTGGCTCACGCCTGTAATCCCAGCACTTTGGGAGGCCGAGGCGGGCGGATCACAAGGTCAGGAGATCGAGACCATGGTGAAACCCCGTCTCTACTAAAAATAGAAAAAATTAGCCGGGCACAGTGGCGGGCGCCTGTAGTCCCAGCTAATCGGGAGGCTGAGGCAGGAGAATGGTGTGAACCTGGGAGGCAGATCTTGCAGTGAGCCAAGATCGCGCCACTGCACTCCAGCTTGGGCGACAGAGCAAGACTCTGTCTCAAAAAAAAAAAAAAAAAAAAAAAAAGAATGAGAGCGTTAGGCCTGGCGCGGTGGCTCACACCTGTAATCCCAGCACTTTGGGAAGCTGAGGCGGGTAGATCACGAGGTCAGGAGTTTGAGACCAGCCTGGCCAACATGATGAAACCCTGCCTCTACTAAAAGTATAAAAATTAGCCAGGTGGGGTGGCGCACACTTGTAGTCCCAGCTACTCGGGAGGCTGAGGCAGAAGAATTGCTTGAATCTGGGAGGCGGAGGTTGCAGTGAGCCAAGATCGTGCCATTGCACGCCAGCCTGGGCTACAGAGTGAAACTCTGTCTCAAAAAAAAAAAGAAGGCCGGGCGCGGTGGCTCAAGCCTGTAATCCCAGCACTTTGGGAGGCTGAGACGGGCGGATCACGAGGTCAGGAGATCGAGACCATCCTGGCTAACACGATGAAACCCCGTCTCTACTAAAAAATACAAAAAACTAGCCGGGCGCGGTGGCGGGCGCCTGTAGTCCCAGCTACTCGGGAGGCTGAGGCAGGAGAATGGCGTAAACCCGGGAGGCGGAGCTTGCAGCGAGCTGAGATCCGGCCACTGCACTCCAGCCTGGGCGACAGAGCGAGACTCCGTCTCAAAAAAAAAAAAAAAAAAAAAAAAAGAAGAAGAAGAAGGGTGTTGACCTGAGCGTGGTGCTCACGCCCATAATCTCAACACTTTGGGAAGCCAAGGTAGGAGGATCACTTGAGTCCAGGAGTTCAAGACCAGCCTGGGCAACATAGCAAGACCTTGTCTCTATATTAAAAAAAAAAAAAAAAAAAAAAAAAAGGCCAGTGCGGTGGCTCAAGCCTGTAATCTCAGCACTTTGGGAGGCCGAGACGGGCGGATCACGAGGTCAGGATATCGAGACCATCCTGGGTAACACGGTGAAACCCAGTCTCTACTAAAAAATACAAAAAACTAGCCGGGCAAGGTGGCGGGCGCCTGTAGTTTCAGCTACTCGGGAGGCTGAGGCAGGAGAATGGCGTAAACACAGGAGGCGGAGCTTGCAGCGAGCTGAGATCCGGCCACTGCACCCCAGCTTGGGCAACAGAGCAAGACTCCGTCTCAAAAAAAAAAAAAAAAAAAAAAAAAAAAAAAAGGAGGATGCTTTTTTTATTTTTTGGAGTCAGGGTCTCACTCTGTCACCAGGCTAGAGTGCAGTGGTGCAATCTCGGCTCACTCCAGGCTCGACCTTTTGGCCTCCATCAGTCCTCCTACCTCAGCCTCCTGACTAACTGGTACTACAGGTGTGCACCACCATGCCCAACTAATGTTTTGTAGAGACAAGGTTTTGCCATTTGCCTAGACTGGCCTCCAACTCCTGGGTTCAAGCAATCCACCTGCCTTGGCCTCCCAAAGTGCTGGGATTACAGGCATGAGCCACTGCACGCAGCAGAGAGGGCTTCTTAAAAAGCAGTCAGGGGGCTGGGCACGGTGGCTCACGCCTATAATCCCAGCACTTTGGGAGGCTGAGGTGGGTGGATCACAAGGTCAGGAGATCGAGACCAGCCTGACCAACATGGTGAAACCCCATCTCTACTAAAAATACAATAATTAGCCAGGCATGGTGGCACATGCCTCTAATCCCAGCTACTTGGGAGGCTGGGGCAGGAGAGTGGCTTGAATCCAGGAGGTGGAGGTTACAGTGAGCTGAGTTCGCACCATTCCACTCCAGCCTGGGCAGCAGGGCGACTCAGTCTAAAAAAAAAAAAAAAAAAAAAAAAAAGGGCAGTCAGGGAGGGCTTCTCAGAGGAGGTGACCAGCAGAGTCTTGGTCCCCACATACACCTGGCCTCCAGACCTAGCCTTGGGTGGTCACCTGGCTGCCTTCAGTAGCTCTGCCCTGGGCCTCCCCCGATCCTGGGCAGAGGCACCAGGCTAAGGGGGATCCCTGCCCCAGGGGAAGTGGGAACTTCTAACACTTCTTGGGAGAGTTTTTAAAAATCCTTAAAAACTACCCTCTCTCTCTCCAGCCCCCAGGGTACCCGGAGAAACCCTTCCAGCCTTCCTTCCCAGGGAGTTCCCGGACTTGCTTATTTGATTGAATTATTCAGAAAAAGAAAATGCGGTTCCCTGGGCTTCCCCCTCACACACACACACACCCCCACACACACACCACACACACACATCACACACACCCCACACCACACACACCCCACACCACACACACACACCCCATACACATACCACACACTCCACACACACCCACCACACCCATCACACACACCCACCACACACACCACACACCCCCCACACCACACACACCCCACACCACACACACACACCCCATACACATACCACACACTCCACACACACCCACCACACGCATCACACACACCCACCACACACACCACACACCCCCCACACCACACACACATCACACACACCCACCACACACACCACACACACCACACACACACACCACACACACACACACACCACACACATCACACACATCACACACACCCACCACACACACCCCACACTACACACACACACACACACCACACACATACCACACACACCACACACACCCACCACACACACACACACCCACCCACCACACACATCACACACCCCACACACCACACACACACACCACACATCCCACACACCACACACACATCACACACACCCACACCACACACATCACACACACCACACACACACCATACACCCCCTCACACACACACACCACACACACACACCACACACATCACACACACCCACACCACACACACACCACACATATCACACACACCACACACACCCACCACACACATCACACACACCCACCACACACACCACACACCACACACATCACACATCACACACACCACACACATCACACACACCACACACATCACACACACCACACACACCCACACCACACACACGCACCACACACACACCACACACACACCACACACACACACCACACACCACACACACACACCACACACATCACACACACCCACCACACACACCACACACACCACACACACACACACACACCCCCCACACACCACACACACACCCCACACACCACACACACACACCACACACACACCACACACCACACACACACCACACACATCACACACACCCACCACACCCACCACACACATCACACACACACACACACCCCACACACCACACACACACCACACACACCACACACACACACCACACACATCACACACACACACCACACACACCACACACACACACCACACACACACCACACACATCACACACACCCACCACACCCACCACACACATCACACACACACACACACCCCACACACCACACACACACCACACACACCACACACACACACCACACACACCACACACACACACCACACACACACCACACACATCACACACACACCACACACATCACACACACCCACCACACCACACACACACACCACACACATACCCCACACACACACACACACCACACACACACCACACACACCCGCCACACACACCACACACACACCACACACATCACACACACCCACCACACCACACACACCACACACACCACACACATACCACACACACACACCACACACACACCACACAACACCACACACACGCACCACACACACACACACCACACACACGCACCACACACACACACACACCCCTTTTTGCTTTCTCTAGACCCATCTGCTATAGGGCCAGCTCTCCCCCTTCTCCACATGAGAAACAGAGGCCACCTGTGCCGATAGGAACTGGATCCTTTGGGGCCTGGAGGCCTAGGCGGTTGGGGGTTGGGGGGGAGGATGCGGGCACCCTCATCCTCCGCGGGGCTCACAATCACTCCCCTAGAGGCCAAGGTAGCCCTCGGGACTCAGGACTCTTCTGGTTGTCCCAAGAGGGGCCTCAGAAGCTGGGTGACAAGTTGGGGCAGGAGAGATGGGGGGTCAGTAGCAAGTTCAAGTGCAGGTCAAGTGGGGCTCCTGAGGCCCTGGCTCTGACACCCTCTTGGGGTGTTGCACGGGCCAAGGGTGAGTCCTTCCCATACTAAGGACTGTCCCAGGCAGTGGCTTCCCTGCCCTGGGCCTCTTGCCCTCAGCTATGAAAAGGGACAAGGGGTTACCTAGCTCCCAGGTGGCCCCTGAGAGGAGCCAGTGAGGCGGGGTCTGCAGTCTAGGCCCAGGGTCAGTGTGAGGGACTCGCCCCCGTCCTGGCTGGGTTGGCTTATCCCTGACACTCTCCTGCCTGGCCTGGGACCTCAAAAATGCCCCCTTGGAGCTGGGCATAGTGGCTCACGCCTATAATCCCAGCACTTTGGAAGGCCGAGGTGGGCAGATCACCTGAGGTCAGGAGTTCAAGACCAGCCTGGGCAAAAAGGTGAAACCCCATCTCTACTAAAAAAACAAAAAATTAGCTGGGTGTGGTGGCAGGCACCTGTAATTCCAGCTACTTGGGAGGCTGAGGCAGGAGAATCAGTTGAACCCAGGAGGTGGAGGTTGCAGTGAGCTGAGATTGAGTTCATGCCATTGCACTCCAGCCTGGGCAAGAAGAGCAAAACTCAGTCTCAAAGAAAAAGAAAGAAAGAGAGAGAGAAAGAGAGGCTGGGCACGGTGGCCCACACCTGTAATCCCAGCACTTTGAGAGGCTGAGGTGGGCAGGATCACCCAAGGTCAGGAGTTCAAGACCAGCCTGGCCAACATGGTGAAACCCCATCTCTACTAAAAATACCAAAATTTAGCTGGGCGTGATGGCAGGCACCTGTAGTCCCAGCTACTCAGGAAGCTGAGGCAGGAGAATCGCTTGAACCCTGGAGGTGGAGGTTGCAGTGAGCCAAGATCACGCCACTGCACTCCAGCCCAGGCAACAGAGCAAGACTCCACCACACACACACACACACACACACACACACAATTTTTTTTTTTAATTTAAAAAAAAATTTTTTTTTTTTTTGAGACGGAGTCTCGCTCTGTTGCCCAGGCTGGAGTGCAGTGGCCGGATCTCAGCTCACTGCAAGCTCCACCTCCCGGGTTTATGCCATTCTCCTGCCTCAGCCTCCCGAGTAGCTGGGACTATAGGCGCCCGCCACCTCACCTGGCTGGTTTTTTGTATTTTTTTTAGTAGAGACGGGGTTTCACCGTGTTAGCCAGGATGGTCTCGATCTCCTGACCTTGTGATCTGCCTGTCTTGGCCTCCCGAAGTGCTGGGATTACAGGCGTGAGCCACCGCGCCCTTCCTTTATTTAAAAAAAAAATAAATAAATGTCCCTTGGAGGTGGGGCAGTGGTGGAATGGGAGAGTGAGGCCCCCTTGGAGGGGTGGAGAAGGGGAGAAAAGGGAGGCGATGGGAGGTGCAGGCGAGAGGGGCGGCTGCTGACTCAGGAGGCCACTGGCTCACCTGCCTTGGGGCTCAGCCTGTCCTCCTGGCTGCCCCAAGTCCAGAGAGGAGAAAGGAAGACAGAGGTCCCAAGGGCCTACTGCGTGTTGCACGCGTCCAGGAGGTGCCCACGTCACCTCATCGAAAGCTCCCGACGCCCCTGTTGGCCAAGTGGGACGCTCCCATTTCTCAGATGAGTAAACCGAGGACAGGGAAAGTGAGGGACTTGACCCTGTAGTTAACACGGTGTGGCTATTACCAGAATGTTCTGGAACATGATTGTCCAGGTCCTGGCGCAGGGCCACCGTTCATGGCGAGCTTCCAAGGGCCCACCAAGCCCTTCCGCCTCTATGTGGTTGCTGTTCTCAGCTCCATGTTTCAGATGGGTAAACTGAGGTTCTGAGTGGCCAGTGGGAAGAGGCAGAGCCAGGCTCCGTGGTTGCAGTGGGCCATGCTGCCCTGCTGTGGGGCGCATGCAGGGCGGCTCACTTGGTGCTCCTGAGCTGGTGTGGGCTCCTGTAGTCCCGGGCCCGCCTGCCCAACGGGAAACTCGATCACAGCCACTTGGTGCAGCATCACCAGGCCCTCCTCAGCCAGAAATCTCTGCCACTGCTGGGCTCGCCAGGAACCTGAGCCGGCCCGTGGGGGACAGGCCCAGCTGTCTGGGCTTCCTGAAGTGTCTCCCATGAGCTGCCCCGTGCCAGCTGCTGGGGATAGGAGGGGACCTCCCTGGCATGCACTGTCCACTGGGGACAGGGGCACAGAGCTGGCCAGCCCCGATCCCATGAGACTGGTCCTGTGAAAACCTGGAGAAAGCCCCAGACCCAGCCTCAGCGCAGGGAGAGTCCCAGAGGCCTCCCAGTCTTCGATTTTGGCAGCTCAGGCAAGAAGGAGTTTCCCTTGGGACTTTGGCTTCTGCTGGAGGCAGGGCACAGGCAGGGCTCCCTGACCTCCCTGAGGAAGCCCCGCCGCTCCGTTTCCCAGGTCCCTAGGGGGGTAATTCTTGCTGCTTAAGTCACCTTGCGTGGTGCGGTGGCTCATGCCTGTAATCCCAGCACTTTGGGAGGCCTAGGCGGACAGTTCACTTAAGGCCAGGAGTTCGAGACCAGCCTGGCCAGCATGGCGAAATCCCATCTCTACTAAAAATACAAAAATTAGCCAGGCGTCGTGGCACATGCCTATAATCCCTGCTACTCAGGAGGCTGAGGCATGAGAATTGCTTGAACTGGGGAGGCGGAGGTCGCTGTGAGCTGAGATCACACCACCGCACTCCAGCCTGGGCAACAGTAGAGACGCTGTCTCAAATAGTAATAATAATAAAGTCAGCCAGGCGCGGTGGCGCACGCCTGTAATCCTAGCATTTTGGGAGACTGAGGCGGGCGGATCATGAGGTCATCAGATCGAGGCCATCCTGGCTAACACAGTGAAACCCCATCTCTACTAAAAATACAAAACATTAGCCGGGCGTGGTGGCAGGTGCCTGTAGTCCCAGTTACTCGGGAGGCTAAGGCAGGAGAATGGTGTGAACCTGGGAGGCGGAGCTTGCAGTGAGCCGAGATCACGCCACTGCACCCCAGCCTGGGCAACAGAGCGAGACTCTGTCTCAAAAAACAAACAAACAAATAAATAAATATTAATAATAATAAAGTCACTCGGGCTCTCCAATAGCCAGGGGCCATCAAGGCCAGGGATGACCAAGGCCCAATGTTGGGACCTCCATACCTTTGTCCCTGGGGCCACCTGGGCTGCCCAGACATGTAGCATTGGGGGTGACCGTGGGGGAAGGCACACAGATGTCCCTGAGGCTGTGACCCGGGACATGTAAGGCTGGAGGGCTGGTCCAGGCTTAGGTGGGACTTAGCAGTGAGCCGACTGTGCACAGGCCAGGGTGCTAGGCATTGGGCCCTCTTAGCTCAGCAAAGCCAGAGTGAAGCCGGGCGCGGTGGCTCACATCTACAATCCCAGCACTTTGGGAGGCCGAAGCGGGCAGATTACCCGAAGTTGGGAGTTCGAGACCAGCCTGACCAACATGGAGAAATCTCGTGTCTACTAAAAATACAAAAAAATTAGCCAGGCTTGGTGGCACATGCCTGTAATCCCAGCTACCCCAGAGGCTGAGGCAGGAGAATTGCTTGAACCTGGGAGGCAGAGGCTGCAGTGAGCCAAGATCACGCCACTGCACTCCAGCCTGGGCAACAAGAGCGAAACTCTGTCTCAAAAAAAAAAAAAAAAAACAGAGTGAAGAGCGCCCCAGATCCAGTGGGGCTCTCCAGAAATGGGCGTAGCATCCTTCCCACGCTGCAAGACGCCCAGAATAGTCTTTTGAGGACCCTGATCTTTCCTTCTCGGAGCCACTTTCAGACTTTATATTAAGTAGGGTTCAGCCGTGCCACTCACACACTGGATGTCCTTGGAAAGTGACTCAGCCTCTTCAAGCCCACAAGCCTCAGCAAGGCCCTGTGTGGGTGAGGTGCAGCGGCTCATGCCTGTAATCCCAATCCTTTGGGAGGCTGAGTTGGGAGGTTCGCTTTAGGCCAGGAATTTGAGACCAGTCTGGGCAACATAGTGAGACCCCATCTCCACAGAAAAAATTTTAAAAATTAGCTGTGTGTGATAACATGTGCCTGTGGCCCCAGCTACTCAGGAGGCTGAGGCAGGAGGATCGCTTGAGGCCAGGAGTTTGAGACTAGCTTGGGAAACATGGCAAGACCCCTGTCTCTACAAAAAAAAAAAAAAAAAAAAAAAGACCAAAAAAAATGACCTTATGTGTATGACACTGACTGGGGAAGGGGGACTTCCAGTCCTTTCCGGGGCTTGTCACAGACCGTCTAGAAGCTGGACACAAAATGAGGAAACCAGGCCAGGCTTGGTGGCTCTTGCCTGTAACCCCAGCACTTTGGGGGGCCGAGGCGGGTGGATCACTTAAGGTCAGGAGTTCAAGATCAGCCTGGCCAACATGGTGAAACTCCATCTCTACTGAAAATACAAAAATTAGCTGGGTACGGTGGCTCATACCTGCAATCCCAGCTACTCGGGAGGCTGAGGCAGGAGAACTGCGTGAACCCAGGAGGCGGAGGTTGCAGTGAGCCAAGATCGCGCCACTGCACTCCTGCCTGGGCAACAGAGCGAGACTGTGTCTCAAATTAAAAAAAGGGGAGGGCCGGGCGCGGTGGCTCAAGCCTGTAATCCCAGCACTTTGGGAGGCCGAGGCGGGCAGATCACGAGATCAGGAGAGCGAGACCATCCTGGCTAACACGATGAAACCCCATCTCTACTAAAATACAAAAAAGGCCGGGCGCGGTGGCTCAAGCCTGTAATCCCAGCACTTTGGGAGGCCGAGACGGGCGGATCACGAGGTCAGGAGATCGAGACCATCCTGGCAAACACGGTGAAACCCCGTCTCTATTAAAATGCAAAAAAAAAAAAAAACTAGCCGGGCGAGGTGGCAGGCGCCTGTAGTCCCAGCTACTTGGGAGGCTGAGGCCGGAGAATGGCGTGAACCCGGGAGGCGGAGCTTGCAGTGAGCTGAGATCCGGCCACTGCACTCCAGCCTGGGTGACAGAGCGAGACTCCGTCTCAAAAAAAAAAAAATAGGCCGGACGCGGTGGCTCACGCCTGTAATCCCAGCACTTTGGGAGGCCGAGGCGGGCGGATCACAAGGTCAGGAGATCGAGACCACAGTGAAACCCCGTCTCTACTAAAAATACAAAAAATTAGCCGGGCGCGGTGGCGGGCGCCTGTAGTCCCAGCTACTCAGGAGGCTGAGGCAGGAGAATGGCGTGAACCCGGGAGGCGGAGCTTGCAGTGAGCCGAGATCGCGCCACTGCACTCCAGCCTGGGCGACAGTGCGAGACTCCGTCTCAAAAAAAAAAAAAAAATAAATAAATAAATAAATAAAAATAAAAATAAAAAATAAAATACAAAAAAGTAGCCGGGCATGGTGGCAGGCACCTGTAGTCCCAGCTACTCGGGAGGCTGAGGCAGGAGAATGGAGTGAACCTGGGAGGTGAAGCTTGCAGTGGACCGAGATCACACCACTGCACTCCAGCCTGGGCAACAGAGTGAGACTCTGTCTCAAAAAAAAAAAAAGGGGGGGGGCGGGAAACCAGGCTCAGAGATGAGCGAAGGCTCAGCCACAATCACACAGCACATGTAGCCAGAGCCAGAGCCCAGGCCTGGGGGGCCTGGTTGGGGGCGCTGCACTTTGCATACCATTGGGATAGTGAGGCCCGCCTCGGCCTCCCAAAGTGCTGGGATTACAGGTGTGAGCCACTGCACCCGGCCTTGGAACTGATCTCTTTATCCCTCCCTACAGATCTTCGAGGTGGGCAAGGAACTGGGCCAAGACGTTCAGTCACTGGCCCCAGGCCGCCATGGCATGCTGGCCGCCGGGCTGTGTCCTCAGCAGGGGAGATGACAGGTCTGCTTCTCCTGACTTCCCATGCTCGCCTACCACAGCTGCGGTGCCTGCTGCGTGCTGGAACCACAATAACCAAGCCAGAGCCCAGCCTCAGGGAGCCCCAGTCTGCAGGGTGGGGGCAGAAGGGGCCTTGGGAGCTGGGAGGGGGTCAAGGAGGCCCCCAGCCTCTGAGAGCTCTGTGAGGAAAGAGCTGGGTGGGGCTGGTTCTCCGCTGAGTCCCCTGCACCCAGTGCGGGGCTCTGGAGAGCCCAGTAGCCCACAGGGGGGATTTGCTGGTTGAATACCTGACATCGGGGGCTGAGATGACGGAGGGCTTCTCCAAGGAGACGGTGGCAGTTGTCCAGCATCCATGGTCCATGGTGACCCGGGAGCAGCGTGGCAGGGAATGGAACAGAAAGTGCAAATTTGCAGAAGCAAGATGAAGCCTGGCCCTGTGTGGGACCTGCAGGGCCCTCAGACTCAAGGAGGGCTGAGGGATGGGGCTGGGAAGGTTGGCAGGCCAAGGAATGCAGCTCAGGTTGCCTTCATTCATTCATTCTTTCAAACATTTAGTTAGTTAAGGAGTCTCCCTCTGTACCTCCCAGGTTCAACTGATTTCTCCTGCCTCAGCCTCCCGAGTAGCTGGGACTACAGGCGCCTGCCACCACACCCAGCTAATTTTTGTATTTTTAGTAGAGTCAGGGTTTCACCGTTGGCCAGGCTTCACCTAGCCAACATTATACATGTGCAATAATGCATGGTGACACTGCTCCCGGGTCACCGTGGATGCTGGACAACTGCCACCGTCTCCTTGGAGAAGCCCTCCATCATCTCAGCCCCCAATGTCAGGTATTCAACCAGCAAATCCTCCCTGCGGGCTGCTGGGCTCTCCAGAGCCCAGTGGATCACAAGGTTAGGAGTCCGAGACGAGCCTGGCCATCATGGTGAAACCCCGTCTCTACTAAAAATACAAAAATTAGCCAGGCATGGTGGCAAGTGCCTGTAATCCCAGCTGAGGCAGGAGAATTGCTGGAACTCGGGAGGTGGAGGTTGCAGTGAGCCAAGATCCAGTCACTGCACTCCAGCTTGGGCAACAGAGCAAGACTCCATCTCAAAAAAAAAAAAAAAAAAAAAAAAACAGAGAGAGAGATCAAGTCTGGTGCAGCCACAGGAAGCACTCTTGGGCTGGGCACACTGCATTTCTGTGACATGAAGGCAGTGACACCTCATCGCCATCACAGGGTTGCTGGGGTTGGGGGCTAGAGGAGAGGAGGAGCCTCCGTTGAGGGCTCCAAGAAGGGACAGAGGGGTGATACTCATGGGTCTTGGAGACACCTTTTGGGTGGTTCATGCCCTCCATCCTGGGCCACTTTGGGGAGGTGAAGGAGCGACAAAACCCTCCTGTTCCTGATTTCTCTCTGGAGCCAGGGTTTCTCTGATTCCAAGAAACAGGTGTCACAACCTAGGAAGTCCACTGATGGCATCTGCCCTGGGACACCAGCATTTAGGGTTGATCACCAAGGTCTGCACCTCCCAAGGCTGCTGTGCCCATTCCTGGGCACCCCAAGGAGGAAGAAAATCTCCTGAATGTCCACCGGGAGGGGACCCATCCCATGCAGTGACAGAACCCCAGGATAGCGCCCTGGGCTCTGGATATTCATACTGTAGGGCCCAGCAAGGGAGAGCCCATGGTCAGGCAGGGTCAGAGTGGTTTTGAGGGTGTGCGATGGCTGCTGGGATGTGCCACTGGCATGCCTAATACATGTAAGACTTGCTGCCAGGCCCTGAGCTGCAGAGCCACCTGGCCCAAGGTCACTGTGGTGGCAGGGTGCCCACATCCATCAGCTCCTGGCCACAGGCTTTCGAACCCTGGCCATCTCTGCCCAATGCCAGGCACCTCTGAAGGGCCTTCCAGCTACAGAGCTCCTGTGGGGTGGGCTGGGCTGTCCCTCGCCATCATGGTATCCCTGGGCCTGCATTGAAGCTCAACTTCTGTTGGCCCCAAGGGACTTCTTAATATATGTCCTACTCCTTTTTTTTTTTTTTTTTTTTAATTTGAAACAGAATCTCACTCTGTCGCCCGGGCTGGAGTGCAGTGGCAGGGTCTCGGCTTACTGCAACCTCCGCCTCCCGGGTTCAAGCAATTCTCCTGCCTCAGCCTCCCTAGTAGCCGGGATTATAGGCGCCCGCCACCACGCCCGGCTAACTTTTTGTATTTTTAGAAGAGACGGGTGGGGGGATCTGTTGCCCAGGCTGTTCTGGCACTCCTGGGCTCAAGCAGTCCACCTGCCTTGGCCTCCCAAAGTGCTGAGATTACAGACATGAGTCACCACACCCAGCCTACATCCATCCATCCATCCATCCATCCCTCCATCCATTCATCCATTTAGACAAAGTGTGGCTCTCTGGCTCTGTCACCCAGGCTGAAGCACAGTGGTGTGATCTCAGCTCACTCACCTCCTGGGCTTGACCTCAGCCTTGACCTCCTGGGCTCAAGCAATCCCCCGGCCTCAGCCTCCCAAGTTGCTGAGACTACAGGTACATGCCAGTATGTCTGGCAAAGTGTTTATTTTTTTGTAAAGATGGGATCTTGCTGTGTTGACCAGGTTGGTCTCAAACTCCTGTGCTCAAGTGATCCTCCAGCCTGGGCCTCCCAAAGTGCTGGGATTAAAGGCGTGAGCCACTGTGCCTGGTCTTCTCTGATCCTTGGAGCACCAAACTCCTGCCTGCCACAGGGCCTTTGCACTTGTTGTGTCCCCACCATACCCTCCTGTCAGGCTCTCCCTAAATTGTCTCCTTGGTGGACTCCTATTCAGACTTCAAGGCCCAGCCCAAAAGACCCCTCCCTCTCTGGAAAGCCTCACCAGTTCTCCTACACAGAGCATTTTTAGCTCTTTCTTACTTATCCTTCAGGGCTCAGTGTCGGCATCACCTCCTACAGGAAGTCCCTGATCCCTAGACTGGGTCAGGGCTCTTGTAGTATTTTTTGTCACACTGGTCACAGTGGATAACTAAATGTATCTGTGTGATGATGGGTTTATGCTCTGCCTCACTGCTCCACAGGCAGGAATGACATCTGTTTGTTTCTTTTTTGAGACAGGGTCTCACTCTTGGCCCAGGCTGGAGTGTAGTGTCTTGATCATAGCTCACTGCAGCCTCAAACTTCGGGGCTCAAGTGATCCTCCCACCTCAGCCTCCTGAGTAGCTAGGACTACAAGTGCACACTACCACACCTGGCTAATGTCTTTTTTTTTTTTTTTTTTTTTTGAGACGGAGTCTCACTCTGTCGCCCAGGCTGGAGTGCGGTGGCCGGATCTCAGCTCACTGCAAGCTCCGCCTCCCGGGTTCATGCCATTCTCCTGCCTCAGCCTCCCGAGTAGCTGGGACTACAGGTGCCCGCCACCCTGCCCAGCTAGTTTTTTGTATTTTTTTTGTAGAGACAGGGTTTCACTGCGTTAGCCAGGATGGTCTCGATCTCCTGACCTCGTGATCTGCCCATCTCGGCCTCCCAAAGTGCTGGGATTACAGGCTTGAGCCACCACGCCCGGCCTGTCTTTTTTTTTTTTTTGAGATGGAGTCTTGTCCTGTCACCTAGGCTGGAGTGCAGTGGCAAAATCTTCAGCTCGCTGCAACCTCCGCCTCCCAGGTCGGGCAATTCTCCTGCCTCAGCCTCCTGAGTAGCTGGGACTACAGGCATGTACCACTGTGCCCAGCTAATTTTTGTCTCAACTATAAGACAGGGTTTCACAGTGTTGGCCAGGCTGGACTCGAACTCCTGACCTTGTGATTCACCCGCTTCAGCCTCCCAAAGTGCTGGGATTACAGGCATTAGCCACTGTGCTCTGCCAAATTTCTTGTACTTTTTGTAGAGATGGGGTTTTCCCTTGTTGCCCAGGCTGGTCTCAAACTCCTGGGCTCAAGTGATCCCCCTGCCTCAGCCTCCCAAAATCTGGGATTACAGGTGCAAGCCACCATGTCTGGCCTTGACACCTGTTTTGATCACTTTGGGATCATGGCATGTAGTTAGGACTCAGTAAACTCAGCTCCTACTCGTAGATAGGAAGAAAGGAAGGAAGGAGGAAGGGGAGGAAGGAAGTGAATGATGGAGGAGGGAGGGAATAAAGGAAGGAAAGAAGGAGGGAATAAAGGAAGGAAAGAAAGAGGGAGGAAGGAAGGAATAAAGGAAGGAAGGAGACAGGGAAGGAAGGGAGGGAGGGAAGGAAGGAGAGAGGGGAAGAAGGGAAGAAGGAAGGAGGAAGGGAAGGAGAGAGGGAAGAAGGAGAGGGAAGGAGAGGAAAGGGAAGGAGAGAAAAGGAAAGGAGAGGAGAGAGGGAGAGAGGGCAGACCCCGTAATATGTCAGAAGGGACAGAAGGAACGTCTGGAATGGATGTGTTGTCTGTCAAGTGAGCGTCCTGCCCCAGGAGTGTGTCCCAGGAGGGTGTGGGCACACCCTTGGCAGGAACAGTGTCCTGGGACTGCCAGAGCTGTTGAGGAATAGTGCTAGGGAGGAAAGGGCTGGGCTGGCTTGGGGCTCACACCTTCTGAGGATGTCAGAGAGGAGGATGTGTCACAGGAAGTGCCTGGTCTCTGGGCTGCAGCTGACTCACCGGGACTCTGATAATATTAATACTCACAGGCCAGACTGCAGCCTGTTCTCCAGAGGCCCCCAGGGGAATGAATCAATGACTGTCTGATATCCTGAATGTGTGTAAGAGGCTGACCTGGAGGAGGCCGCTAACCCAGCTTGAGGAACTGGCAAGGCTTTCTTGAGGAAGGGTCTTTTGGGCTGGGCCTTGAAGTCTGAATAGGAGTTCACCAAGGAGACAATTTAGGGAGGGCTTGACAAGAGAAAATGTTGGGGAAACTGCAAGTATCTGATGTGCCTGGGCCCTTTGGGAAGCGTCTGGAGAGACTTTGGTGGGGAGGTCTGGACTGGACACCATTTCTTTCCTGGCCAACACCCAGTAAAGTAAGTAGAGAGGCCGGGCACGGTGGCTCATGCCTGTAATCCCAGCACTTTGGGAGGCCGAGGCAGGAGGATCACCTGAGGTCGGAAGTTCGAGACCAGCCTGGCCAACATAGTGAAACCCCATCTCTACTAAAAACAGAAAAAAAAAAAAAAAAAGCTGGGCATGGTGGCTCACGCCTATAATCCCAGCTATTTGGGAGGCTGAGGCAGGAGAATCGCTCCAACCCAAGAGGCTGAGGTTGCAATGAGCCAAGTTCGCACTACTGCACTCCAGCACTTCAGCCTGGGCAGCAGAGCAAGACTCTGTCTCAGTAAAAAAAAAAAAAAAAAAAAAAGGTGTGGGGGAGAACTCCAGTGAGAAAGTCTAGTTGGATGAGGAGGCTGGTGGGGGCATGGGCGCTGGGTGAGCCCTTTAGCACTGCCCACCCCTTTCTGTCTGCCCTGATCCCTCCCAAGACAGCGTGCAACAGGAGGTCAGAGGGGACCCTGGCTGCTTGAAGCAATGGACTGGACCCATTGTACAGATGGGAAGACCGAGGTGGGCAGGGACAGAGTCCATGCTTACACACCTGAGCTCAGCTTGGGTTCTGGAGCCCATGAAGGCAAAAGACAGGCTCCCCTGGAGTTGGGCTCCACGTAGAGGCAAGTTGACTGGGCCAGCTTCTGGGCCCAGCGCTGGGGGCACTGGGAGACCTGCCAAAAAACTTAGCAGAAAGTAGGCACTAGAACTCTGGGTCAGGCCTCCCAGCTAACAGCTGCAGGACTTCTGGGCTTCCTTCCCCCAAAGCTGGGGGAAGGTGAGCTTTTCCTCCCCCCTCAGCCCTGGTCCAGAGAAGAAAACAGAGCTTGCAAGGTCACACAGTAAGAATGTGGCACTGAGGCCGGGCGCGGTGGCTCACGCCTGTAATCCCAGCACTTTGGGAGGCCGAGGCGGGCGGATCACAAGGTCAGGAGATCGAGACCACGGTGAAACCCCGTCTCTACTAAAAATACAAAAAATTAGCCGGGCACGGTGGCGGGCGCCTGTAGTCCCAGTTACTCAGGAGGCTGAGGCAGGAGAATGGCGTAAACCCAGCAGGCGGAGCTTGCAGTGAGCCGAGATCGCGCCACTGCACTCCAGCCTGGGCGACAGAGCGAGACTCCGTCTCAAAAAACAAAAACAAAAACAAAACAAAACAAAACAAAAAAAAAAAAAAAAAAGAATGTGGCACTGAAACTCAGCTAAGAGGTGGGGGAGGGCCTTGGAATCTAGAGATTAGCCGGGATCTGGAATGCCTGGGGCAGGAGTGTCCTCAGAGGAGGACCGCAGGACTGGGCGTGGTCTCAGGAGCTGCAGCTTCGTTCCCTAAGGGCAGTGGGGAGCCCTGGAGGGTATGAGAGCAGCAGAGAAGCAAAAGGTGTTTCAGGAGGTGGCTCTATATTGTAAAGGACCGAAGAGGAGTCCAACACAGACCCTGTGACCTTGGATTTCATATTTCTCTCCGCCTCTGGCCAAGTAGAAGTTTGTGTTACAAGTTGTAATAATAGGCCAGGCGCGGTGGCTCAAGCCTGTAATCCCAGCACTTTGGGAGGCCGAGACGGGCGGATCACGAGGTCAGGAGATCGAGACCATCCTGGCTAACACGGTGAAACCCCGTCTCTACTAAAAAATACAAAAAACTAGCCAGGCGAGGTGGCGGGCGCCTGTAGTCCCAGCTACTCGGGAGGCTGAGGCAGGAGAATGGCGGGAACCCGGGAGGCGGAGCTTGCAGTGAGCTGAGATCCGGCCACAGCACTCCAGCCTGGGCGACAGAGCGAGACTCCGCCTAAAAAAAAAAAAAAAAAAAAAAAAAAAAAAACAAGTTGTAATAATGGGCCGGGCGTGGTGGCTCACGCCTGTAATCCCAGCACTTTTGGAGGCTGAGGCAGGTGGATCATGAGGTCAAGAGATCGAGATCATCCTGGCCAACATGGTGAAACCCTGTCTCTAGTCTCTACTAAAAATACAAAAATTAGCCGGACGTGGTAGCGCTTACCTGTAGTCTCAGCTACTCAGGAGGCTGAGGCAGGAGAATTGCTTGAACCCGGGAGGCGGAGGTTACAGTGAACGGAGATCATGCCACTGTACTCCAGCCTGCCAATAGAGCGAGACTCCGTCTCAAGAAAAAAAAAAAAGAAGTTGTAATAACGGGTTGGGCGCAGTGGCTCATGCCTGTAATCCCAGCACTTTGGGTGGCCAAGGAGGACAGATCACTTGAGGTCAGAAGTTCAAGACCAGCCTGGCCAACATGGCAGAACCCCATCTCTACTAAAAATTAGCCAGGCATGGTGGCACGTGCCTATAATCTCAGCTACTTGGGAGGCTGAGGCAGGGGAATCGCTTGAACCCAGGAGGCAGAGGTTGTGGTGAGCCGAAATGGTGCCATTGCACTCCAGCCTGGGCAACAAGGGCGAAACTCCATCTCAAAAAAATAACAATACTACTACTAGTAACAACCTGTCCAAGATGTAGGCAGGGCAGCTATCACCACACCAGTTTATTTTATATTTTATTTTATTCTTTTTTTTTTTTTTTTTTGTTGAGACGGAGTCTCGCTCTGTCGCCCAGGCTGGAGTGCAGTGGCCGGATCTCAGCTCACTGCAAGCTCCGCCTCCTGGGTTCACGCCGTTCTCCTGCCTCAGCCTCCCGAGTAGCTGGGACTACAGGCACCACCACCTCACCCGGCTAGTTTTTTTTTTTTTTTTTTGTATTTTTAGTAGAGGCGGGGTTTCACTGTGTTAGCCAAGATGGTCTCGATCTCCTGACCTCGTGATCTGCCCATCTCGGCCTCCCAAAGTGCTGGGATTACAGGCTTGAGCCACCGCGCCCGGCCATTTTATTCTATTTTTATAGAGATGGCCGGGGGGGGAGTCTCACTGTGTTGGCCAGGCTGGTCTCGAACTCCTGGCCTCAAGCAATCCTCCCATCTTGGCCTCCTGAAGTCATCACACCATTTTATAGCTGTGGGTCATTGGGCCAGTAGTTTCGACTGGTGTGTGCAGCTCCCACACCTTCCATCAGGGCGTTGCTCACCTGGGTGAGGGGAGGTGGTGAGCCCCTGGCTAAGACCCCTGTCCCTTCTGGCACAGATGTCCTTCAAAGGTCATCAGAAGCCAGGCCCTGTCCTGCTCTGTCCCTGTTAATCCCCAACAGAGGCACAGGCCCCCGTTTTCTCATCTGTAAAATGGGGTGGGCCGAGTGCAGTGGCTCATGCCTGTAATCCCAGCACTTTGGGAGGCTGAGGCGGGTGGATCACTTGAGTTCAGGAGTTCAAGACCAGCCTGGTCAACATGGCGAAATCCCATCTCTACTAAAAATACAAAAAAATTAGCCAGGCATGGTGGCACGTGCCTGTAATCCCAGCTACTTGGGAGGCTGAGACAGGAGAATCGCTTGAACACGGGAGGTGGAGGTTGCAGTGAGCCGAGATCCCACCACTGCACTCCAGCCTGGGCAACAGAACGAGGCTCTGTCTCAAAAAAAATAAAAAAAAAAAAAATAAATAAAATAATAAAATAAAATAGGGTGGAAACCTGCTCTATGGAGTTCCTGGGAGGGCAACGCTAGCGTGTCCAGGAATCAGACCAGTGCTGCCCGCAGCTCCTGTGCTAGTAAACGTTAGCTGTCATTACTGCTTACTCGCCCAGGGAGGAATCAGGAGCCACTGGCCTCTCTGTGGGTTCTAGGGAAGGGGGGCAGGGGAGATAGAGAGAGGAGGAGCAGGGTATTCAAGGATCGGATGGAGGCTAAGCTTCCTGGCCATGCCTTAGCTCACACCCAGGGACCTGAGTCCAGCAAAGAGGACAAAGGGCAAAAGTCAGGATCTGGAGTCCGGCCTCTCCCTGTCATCCAGGGGCCACTCCGGGCATTATCTAGGCTTTTTAATTTTTTTTTGAGACAGAGTCACACTCTGTCACCCAGGCTGGAGTGCAGTGGTGTGATCTCGGCTCACTGCAAGCTCTGCCTCCCGGGTTCACGCCATTTTCCTGCCTCAGCCTCCCGAGTAGCTGGGACTATAGGCACCCACCACCACGCCCGGCTAATTTTTTGTATTTTTAGTAGAGATGGGGTTTCACCGTGTTAGCCAGGACGGTCTCGATCTCCTGACCTCCTTATCCGCCCACCTTGGCCTCCCAAAGTGCTGGGATTACAGGCGTGAGCCATTGCGACCGGCCTATCTAGGTTTAATCATGACAGCCATCCTTCCCTGAGGGTGCACCGGGTGGGGTGCGGGCCCTCTATCTGAGCTTTTGCAAGCAGGCCCCTCTCCCCCCACCTGCCCACTGAACCATCACCCTCAGCCTGGGGGCAGGGAGCAGGTATGTTACTGTCCAGAAATGGAGGCCTGGAGGCTCCCAGAAGAGGGAGGTAAGCGTCAAAATGCCACAGTGCATACCTTCCTGGGGGAGCCGGACCAGAGGCCATGCCCAGCCACAGCCCTGACACCCTGACACTGGACATTTCTGGGTGGGTTGTAAGAAGTCACAGCCTGAGGCCGGACACAGTGGCTTAAGCCTGTAATCCCCGCACTTTGGGAAGCTGAGGCAGGAGGATCACTTGAGCCCAGGAGTTCGACACCAGCCTGGGCAACATGGTGAGACCCCATCTCTACAAAAAAAAAAAAAAATACAGCCGGGCACGGTGGCTCAAGCCTGTAATCCCAGCACTTTGGGAGGCTGAGACGGGCGGATCACAAGGTCAGGAGATCGAGACCATCCTGGCTAACACGGTGAAACCCAGTCTCTACTAAAAAATACAAAAAACTAGCCGGGCGAGGTGGCGGGCGCCTGTGGTCCCAGCTACACGGGAGGCTGAGGCAGGAGAATGGCGTAAACCCGGGAGGCGGAGCTTGCAGTGAGCTGAGATCCGGCCACTGCACTCCAGCCTGGGCGACAGAGCCAGACTCAGTCTCAAAAAAAAAAAAAAAAAAATACAAAAATTGGCTGGGTGTGGTGACATGTGCCTGTAGTCCCAGCTACTCCGGAGGCTGAGGTGGGAGAAACACCTGAGCCCGGGAAGTTGCGGCTGCAGTGAGCCATGATCGCACCACTGCACTCTAGCCTGGGTGACAGAGCAAGATCCTATCTCTAAAAAAAAAAAAAAAAAAATTAGCCAGATGTGGTGTCGGACGCCTATAGTCCCAGCTACTCAGGAGGCTAAAGTAGGAAGATCACCTGAACCCAGGAGTTTAAGACCAGCCTAGGCAACATAGCAAGACCTCATCTCTACCAAAAAAATTAAAAATTAGATGCACGTGGTGGCTCACACCTATAATCCGAGCACTTTGGGAGGTCAAGGTAGGAGGATCACTTGAGCCCAAGAGTTTGAAACCAGCCTGGGCCACAAAGTGAGCTTTTCTCTCTACGGAAAATCTAAAAATCTAAAAATTACCTGGGTGTGGTGGCACTCGCCTGTGGTCCCAGTTACTAGGGAGGCTGAGGTGGGAGGATCACTTGAGCCTGGGAGGTGAAGGCTACAATGAGCCGTGATCAGACTACTGTGCTCCAGCCTGGCTGAGAGAGTGAGACCCTGTCTCAAAAGAAAAAAAAGAAAAGCAAGCCAATAAATCACAGCCTGTCAGGCCACTCATGGAGGCCCTCCGTGGGAATATCTACAACATTCCTGGTGTCTGGAGCTGTCTAGTCAGTCCTTACGGCCCAGCAGCAGCAGATCAGAACCTTTGCCTCACCCAGGGTTAGCCCTGCCCTGTCTGGCCTCAAAGTACCCATCTGTATAATGGAGCCAATGGCCTCCTAGGGCTGGCTGGACAATCCGGGTGGGGCGGAGCTGGTGGCATTTGGAGCAAGATTTCCCTACTGGGAGTCCCTGGCCCCAGACAAGGGTCCTTCTGAAGTCCCAGAGCTCTGTGTGTGTGTGTGTGTGTGTGTGTGTGTGTGTGTGTACACACATGCGCGCTGGTGGGGGGTGTGCTCGTTCAGAGCTAATTAGAGGTGTGTTGGGTCCAGGTGCCCCTCCCCCAGGTCGGTGATCCCTCAGATCTCTCTGACGCCCGAGAAAAGGCTGATCCGTCCCCTTCCCCAGACGGGCCTTCTGGCATGGTCGTGGTTCGAACCCGGAGCCAGGGCTAGAGTCTCAGCTCGGGATGCGGGGGCCGCCTCTGCCTGGGCTGAGTGGCTGGTTGTTATCGGGTGCTCCCAGGCCCGCGCAGCTCACGTGGGCCGCGGCTCGCGGCGCCTCCCGCGTCCCAGGGCCGCGCGGCGCTCCGGGAGATAAGCCAGGCCCGGTGAGAGTCCAGCGCGGACAGGGCCGGCCCCCAGCCCGCCTTCGCCAGCCCCCACCCCGCCCTTTGCATCGGCCCGGCCCACTTGGCCCGAGTTCCTCTCCATAAAAGGCGAGGTTTGGGAGCGCCCGGGGAGGGGGCGTTGGGTCCACGGGCCGCCCCCGCCCACCGTGTTCCCCTCCCCCACTGCGAGTCCTCGCCAGGCCGGGGGGGGGTGCAGCCCAGCCCCCCTGCCGCCACCCCCATCCCGGGCCCCCAGACCACGACCCTGACCCCAGTCCCCACTCCGGATCGGCTCCACAGCACCCTCCCGGTCCCCGCGAGTCCCGCGCTCTCTGTCCCCATTTTGCGATTGAAGAAACTGAGGCCCGCAGCGTGGCTCGGCTGGGTCCACGGGGTTGGGGACTGAACGGCCACAATGTGCTTCCAGGTGGCAAGCCAGCTCCTCACAGACGCACAAGAACCCTTCTGCAAGTGGGATGCATGTGTATTTTTACACCTGCAGGGATTGGGGGCCTCAGGGAAGGGGGGCCCTTCCCCGCACTTAGACTAGACACCCCCGCCAGCGCTGCCACTTAGCTCGCACGTGACCCTGGGCACACGACACTTTTACGAACAGCCTCAGTTTCCCTGTCTGTTAAATGGGGGGAGAAGGTTTGCATCTGCCGAATTTGCACAACGGGTTGTGCAAAGTACAACACCCAACCGAGGGTCAGTGCCGGGGGACAGGAGGAATGAGGCAAGGGCGGGGCCCGGCGCACTCCCAGCCCCCGCCCTGCCGCATACACCCCTCTCAGAAGAACCTGCATTTGGGGTGAGAAGGATTGGATCTAAGCCCGCCCCAGCAAGACTGCAGTGAGACGCAGACATAAGGCACACCAACAAGCAAACACCGGGTGCTCAATAAATGCAGCTGCGCCCCTCCCGCCCCACCCCCCTGGGGAGCGTGAGTCAGCTCGGTCCAGGCGAGGCTGTGAAGCCGGGCCTTGGCTCTCATCTGGCTCCACCCGCCTGGCTCTGGGGCCGGGGCAGGTCTCGCCTCTCTCTGGGCCTCAGTTTCCCCCTCTGCCTGCTGCAGGCCAGGGCCGGGCCTGACCCCCTGGGGGGGCGGAGGACGGCGAGGAGCCGGGCAGAGGGGAACCTGGGGGACCCTTGGGGGAGCGCACCCCCTCCCGCCCCCGGCCCGCGGCCCCTGTGGCTCCGCGGCAGGGTGGGCCCTGAGCCGGCCACGTCCGCGGCCCACGAGTCCGCCATAAAAGGCAAACGGCGCGGGTCGCTCTGCCAAACTTAGTCATCCGGCCCGCCGGCAGCCGCAGTGACTTCCTCCGCGGGCTTCCCGTTTTCGGAGCGGGGCCCGGAGGGGGTCCGAGGTGTGGCCGCGGCTTTCGAAATGCCCGGCTGCTTCTCCGAAGGGGCGGCGGAGGGGGCGCCCTTGGAGCCATGGGGGGAAGCAGGCGATCGGCCGCGTGGGGGAGGGGATCGCCCCCGCCCTGCCCCGCCCTCCGGAATGAGCCCGCGGCTCCTTAACCCTTGAGCTGCCGGGCCTCCCACCCGGGGGGAAGGGGCTGGGCTCCGGCCGGGGTCGGTGGGGCGGGGCGGGGGTCCCTGGGTCCAGCAGGGAGTGGCCTCCCGGAAGACGCCGGCGAGGGAGGCTCAAGTGCCTCCTCCAAGAAATCTCAGCGAGGCCTCTTTGGGAGAAAAGTGCAAGGCGGTGACGTCCAGTCTGTAAAATGTGAAAAACGCCCAGGCCGAAACCACCCAGAACCCGTTCCTGCAGGGCGGAGGGTGGGTGGGACCAACAGGGGATCAGTCACTGCGCCAAGGCAGGGACTAGCGCTACGGTGGACGACAGGGGTCTACCTCAGTGTTCCCCAGACACAGACGGGTTCTTACTGTGGCTCCACTTATGTGAAGTTCTAGAAGAAGCCTCACATTTTCTGGTGACAGCAGACAGGTGGCATTATTTATAGATGAGGGGGCAGCTATTTATGGGAGGGGGCACAGAGAAGAGCATGAGCTCGGGAGTGGCGAGGGGCATCCACTGATTCTGAGATCCTATATTTCTTTGAGAAAACAACTGAATAAAACATAACAAAATAGCAATTGCTCAATTCGGGGGTGTATTACAGTACCTTCTGTACTTTTCTATATCTTTGAAATATTTCGGCCGGGCGCGGTGGCTCTTGCCTGTAATCCCAGCACTTTGGGAGGCCGAGGTGGGTGGATCACCTGAGGTCGAGAATTCAAGACCAGCCTGACCAACATGGAGAAACCCCATTTCTACTAAAAGTACAAAATTAGCCGGGCGTGGTGGCGCATGCCAGCTACTTGGAGGCTGAGGCAGGAGAATCACTTGAGCCCCGGAGGCAGAGGTTGTGGTGAGCCGGGAACAGGCCATTGCACTCCAGCCTGGGCAACAAGAACAAAACTCTGTCTCAAAAAGAAAGAAAGAAAGAAAGATTTCACACTTTTCAAAAAAGGGAAGAAAGGAAAAGGACAAAGGCTCAGAGTTGGACATGGTGGTCAACCACTTTGACCCTCAGTTTCTTCTTCTATACCATGGGGCAATAATCTTTTGGGGGGTAATTGAAATGATATGTGATAATGCATGCAAAGTGGTAAGTATGAGGCTTGGGCATAGAGTAGGTGCTCAACAAAGGGGTCTGGTGAGGGGCTGCCCTTTCTCCCCTAGGGGAAGAGAGGACTTGTTGGGATGGGGGTCTTGGATGGGAAGGTCCTCCACCCACAGCTCTCTGCACCCAGCTCTTTCCTGACCCGACCTGACCCGGTTGGGAAGGCTTGTGTTTCTGACAAATGGGGCCAGCCAACCCCAGGCCCTGCCTGTGCTGTTCCATCCTGTCCTGTCTTGTCCTCGGGGCCAGGGTCACTTGGGGTGAGACTCAAGGCCAGTGTACCCAACCGGACACAGGCAGGCAGGTCACCTGACCTCCAATTCCAGGCAACCAGATCTTCAGGCAGCCTGTCTGGGCAGTGAGGACACTGGGGTGGCAGGTGCCAGCTGGTCAGGCCTGGAGCCCTGGCCGGAGCACTGTTGCGGGATCATAGCCCAGAGAGCCGCAGAGGTATGTGGGCAGCCAGAGCCGGCCTGGGAGGAGGGCAGGAGGGGGTGGGGTTAGGGGAAGGAAGAGAAAAGAGAAAGTAAAAGGAGAGCAGCTACTTTTCCTGATGTTATTTTTGAACACCCGTGGGTGTTGAGCCCTGCACCCAGGCTCTCTCAGAAGACCCCCCCATGACCCTGATAGGGGAATTAAGACCACAAGGCTAGGCATAGTGGCTTGTGCCTGTAATCTCAGCACTTTGGGAGGCCAAGGCAGGAGGATTGCTTGAAGCTGGAAGTTTGAGACCAGCCTGGGTAATGTAGCAAGTCCCCATCTTGGCCGGGCGCAGTGGCTCACGCCTGTAATCCCAGCACTTTGGGAGGCCAAGGTGGGCGGATCACGAGGTCAGGAGATCAAGACCATCCTGGCTAACTCGGTGAAATCCCTGCTCTACTAAAAATACAAAAAAATTAACAGGGCGTGGTGGCGGGCACCTGTAGTCCCAGCTACTCGGGAGGCTGAGACGGGAGAACGGTAAGAAGCCGGGAGGCAGAGTTTGCAGTGAGCCGCATTCACGCCACTGCACTCCAGCCTGGGCAACAGAGCGAGACTCCATCTCAAAAAAAAAAAAAAAAAAAAAAGAAGAAGAAGAAAAAGACCCCATCTCTACAAAAGATTTAAAAATTAGGCCGGGCGCGGTGGCTCAAGCCTGTAATCCTAGCACTTTGGGAGGCCGAGACGGGCGGATCACGAGGTCAGGAGATCAAGACCATCCTGGCTAACACGGTGAAACCCCATCTCTACTAAAAATACAAAAAATTAGCCGGGCGAGGTGGCGGGCGCCTGTAGTCCCAGCTACACGGGAGGCTGAGGCAGGAGAATGGCGTAAACCCGGGAGGCGGAGCTTGCAGTGAGCTGAGATCCGGCCACTGCACTCCAGCCCGGGCGACAGAGCGAGACTCTGTCTCAACAACAAAAAAAAATAATAAAAAAAAATAAAAATAAAAATTAGCCAGGCATGGTGGTGCACATCTGTAGTCCCAGCTATTGGGGAGGCTAAGACAGGAGGATCACTTGAGTCCAGGAGGTCGAGGTTGCAGGGAGTGGTGATTGTGCCACTGCGCTTCCAGCCTGGGCAACACAGTGAGACCCCGTCCCGTCTCCAAAAAAACAAAAGACTCCCAAATACAGCAAGTCAAGCAACTTGACCAAGGTGACCAGCTGAGAAGAGCAGTCAGGAGGAGTTGGGACCCAGGGAGATAAAAAGAGAGAGATTGACAGACACATGACTGGGGGGACTTGCAAGCCCTCACCAGGGGGTAGGAAGCAGCTGCCGGGAATGGGCAGGAATGAGGGGTGTAGGGAAGGGCCTCATTTCTGGGGAAGGGCCAGGGTGCAGAGAAGCCAATGGCAGCTGGAGGGTTGGGACTGCCGCCAAGACTGGCTAGACGGAGACTGCTCTTGGGTGCCACCTAGTGGGGATCTTCTTTGCCGTCATCCCCGGAGAGACGGACCTGTGATATCCCCACCAGATGCCCCGCCCACCATGGGCATCCCCATCCCAATCATCCCTCACCCCCTACCAGGCTCGGGTGGCATCCCCCCCAGGCTTTGATGGACAAGTGGCCGTGGAAAGCATCCTCAGCTGCCCCAGGGCTCAGCCATCGCCCACCCACTAAATGGTACAGGGACCCTGGGAAGTATTGCTTTCCCCTTTACACAGATGAGGAAACTGGCTGGGCATGGTGGCTCATGCCTGTAATCCCAGCACTTTGGGAGGCTGAAGCGGGGGGATCACCTGAGGTCAGGAGTTCGAGACCAGCCTGGCCAACACGGTGAAACTTCATCTCTAGTAAAATTACAAAAATTAGCCCAGCGTGGTGGCAGGCGCCTGTAATCCCAGCCACTCGGGAGGCTGAGGCAGGAGAATCGCTCAAACCCGGGTGATGATGGAGGTTGCAGTGAGCCGAGACTGCGCCATTGCACTCCAGTTTGGGTGACAGAGCGAGACTCTGTCTCAGACAACAACAACAATAAAACACAGATGAGGAAACTGATGTCTAGGGGGGAGGTGGCACTTGCCCAGGGTTGTGGCCAACAAGTCGCCAAGCTGGGGAGTTTCCATGGGATCCAAGCCTGTCCCCAAGCAGCCCAGGAGACACAGACAGCATGCAGGCACACAATCGCACACCTCGCCACTCCTCAGCCTGCCGCGTCGTCATTCCTGTGCAACTGGGCACCCCGAGTATCCACATCTGGGTGGCTCTGGGTGGAGGTGGACAAAGCTGAGAGCCGGCACCTCATCCTGCATCTGAGGAATCCAGCTTTCCCTGGCTGTAAGACCTGATCATGGTAATGCCCTGTCCTGCAGGTTCCGCCTCTGCTGTGACCTCCACCCCTTACCTAAATGCAGATTTCAGATTTCTGAGGTTAGCCCAGAAGGAAATAGCTTATAGTGTACTGCTAAAGCATGGCAAAGGAAGCAATTTCCATTAACAGGAGCCTGCGGGCTGGGTGTAGTGGCTCACGCTGGTAATACCAGTAGTTCAGGAGGTTGATGCAGGGCTGCTTGAAGCCAGCAGGCTGAGGCTGCAGTGAGCTACGATTGTACCACTGCACTCCAGCCTGGGAAACAGAGTGAAACTGTGTCCCCAAAACATACATAAATTAATACAATTAAATTAAATAAGAGTAAGAGACAGAGTCGTCGTCTTTTTTTTTTTTTTTTCTCTTTTGAAACAGAGTCTCACTCTGTCACCCAGGCTGGAATACAGTGGCACGATATCGGCTCACCGCAACCTCTGCCTCCCAAGTTCAAGCGATTCTCCTGCCTCAGCCTCCCAAGTAGCAGGGACTACAGGCGCCCGCCACCACACCCAGCTAATTTTTTGTATTTTCAGTAGAGACGGGTTTTCACCATGTTGGCTGGGCTGGTCTCGAACTCCCGAGCTCAGGCAATCCACCCACCTCGGCCTCCCAAAGTGCTGGGATTACAGGTGTGAGCCACCACCCCCGGCCATGAGACAGGGTCTTGTCATGTTGTCCAGGATGGTCTCAGATTCCCAGGCTCAAGCAATCCTTTTACCTCGGCCTCTCAAAGTGCTGAGATTACAGGTGTGAGGCACTGCAGCCAGCCAGGAAATTTTGATTAAGGCTCCCGCGCCTGGCTCAGCTCCAACACTGCAAAAATCTCCAGCCCTACAGAGACTGAGCATCCAGTCCCTGATTGCTGTTTTCCAGAGGTATGCGGGAAAGGGTGGTTATAACTGCACTCTCTCCAAAACGGAGTTCCTAAGCTTCATGAATACAGAATTGGCTCCCTTCACAAAGAACCAGAAGGACCCCAGTGTCTTTGACCGCATGATGAAAAAACTGGACACCAACAATGATGGGCAGCTAGAGTTCTCAGAATTTCTTTTTTTTTTTTTTTTTTTGAGACGGAGTCTCACGCTGTTGCCCAGGCTGGAGTGCAGTGGCGCGATCTCGGCTCACTGCAAGCTCCGCCTCCCGGGTTCCCGCCATTCTCCTGCCTCAGCCTCCTGAGTAGCTGGGACTACAGGCGCCCGCCACCGCGCCCGGCTAATTTTTTGTATTTTTAGTAGAGACGGGGTTTCACTGTGGTCTCGATCTCCTGACCTTGTGATCCGCCCGCCTGGGCCTCCCAAAGTTCTGGGATTACAGGCTTGAGCCACCGCGCCCGGCCTGAATTTCTTAATCTGATTGGTGGCCTAGCTATGGCTTGCCATGACTCCTTCCTGAAGCCTGTCCTTTCCTAGAAGTGGAGCTGAGGACCCCTTGGGCCTGGCCTTCAAACCCATCCCCTTTTCTTCCAACTTTTCTGTCATCATCTCCACAGCCCACGCATCCCCTGAGCCCGGCACACCAACCACTTCATGCAGGTCCCACCTGAGGATAGTAATAAAACAATGTCATTTTTTTTTTTTTTTTGAGATGGAGTCTCGCTCTGTCACCCAGGCTGGAGTGCAGTGGCACCATCTCGGCTCACTGCAAGCTCCACCTCCCAGGTTCACACCATTCTCCTGCCTCAGCCTCCCTAGTAGCTAGGACTACAGGCACCCGCCACCACGCGTGAGCCACTGCACCCGGCCCAACAATGTCACTTTTTTAAAACATGAATTTTTTTTTTTTTTTTTTTTTTTTTTTTTTTTTTTTTTTTTAAGACAGGCCAGACCTAGTGGCTCATGCCTATAATCCCAGCACTTTGAGAGGCCGAGGTGGGGTGATTGCCTGAGGTTAGGAGTTCGAGGCCGGCCTGGCCAACATGGTGAAACCCTGTCTCTATCAAAAATACAAAAATTGCCGGGCGCGGTGACTCAAGCCTGTAATCCCAGCACTTTGGGAGGCCGAGACGGGCGGATCACGAGGTCAGGAGATCGAGACCATCTTGGCTAACACGGTGAAACCCCGTCTCTACTAAAAAATATATATATAAAAAAAACTAGCCGCGTGAGGTGGTGGGCGCCTGTAGTCCCAGCTACTTGGGAGGCTGAAGCAGGAGAATGGCGTAAACCCGGGAGGTGGAGCTTGCAGTGAGCTGAGATCCGGCCACTGCACTCCAGCCTGGGCGACAGAGCGAGACTCCATCTCAAAAAAAAAAAAAAAAGTTACAATGGTAAACTTTATGTTATGTATCTTTTACTACAATTTTTTTTTTAACCTTGATTCTGAGAAGGGGTCCCTAAGAGTCATCAAATGCTAATTGCATCCACGCCCCTGAAAGCTTACAGCCCTGATACTTCCTATTGGTCCAGCCTAGCAGGAAGCTGGCAGTCATGGATTCTGGGAAATGTAGTTTGCAGCCCCCATGCCGGAGTCACGGGCCCACAACGATGGGTGGGCTCGGAGCTGGCACACAATAGTTCTGTGGCCGACATCCAGGTCAGCAGGGAAATTGCGAAAGGCACAATCGGTGTCCCTATCCCCACGCTGCCCACGAGCAGTCCCGCGCACGGTCACACAGACCTGGGCGCACACCTGTCCCCTAGTACCATACGCATGTGGGCGCTCCAGGTCTGCAGTTTGTACCTGGACATCGTTGCCAATCTAAGTGCCCATCCGAGCCTCCTGCGGATCAGGCTTGCAGATGCTCGCTCGCTCTTCCCTGACGCAGCCCCAGCTGAAGCAGGGGCCTTGGCAATAAGGGTGGGAGGATGTCCAGGCTACAGGTGCCCCGGCGGGAAGGAGGTACCAGGCAGCCAACACAGCTTACTGCAAAGGCCCTGAGGTGGGAGCCCGCTTGGCCCAGGGTGTGGCCGGGGGAGAGGACAGGGGTGAGGTGGGGCTGGCCGCGTTGGCCATGAAAAGGCTTCTAACAAGAGACCGTGGCCAGGTCCCCCAGGTGAGCTCTGGGCCGCTGCCTAGTGAATTGAATGACTCGTATTGTTCCCAAGGCTGCAGCTGCGGCCTCGGAAGTGACTCAGCAGAATTCCTGGGAGTTGGGGTGGGGGCGAGGCTTGCTCCAGATGGGCTGGGGGAGGGGGCATTGCCCCCGCTCAAGCCCCTCCTCCCAGCTCCTGCGGACCGCGGAGCTCGCCCACTCTCGCGTCCTCCCCTCCGCCCAGACATCTGCAGGCACCAGCGGCGACGAGACGGGGATGATGCTGGAAGACTTAGGGTGGGACGGCCCCATCCTCTCGGAACCCCGGTCCCTGAGACTGATTTGAGGGTGGGGTGGGGGCTGACTCTGCCCTCAAAACGGGGCTCACGGCTTTTGGCTTGGAGCAAGCAGGGTTGGCCCTGTCCGGGCCCCGGAGTGACTCAGCTCAGTCCTGGCCCTCTCCGGGACTGACTCCCTTCCTCTAAACAAAGGGAATCTTTCACCCAACAGACGGCAGTGGGTCCGCGGAGATAAAACAGGCCCTCCAGAGTGATCCCTCCCCTGGTGGCTGATGGGACATGAGTGTGTTGGGAGAGAGGGAGCGGGCAGCTCTCCACCCCAGGCTGGGGCAGACTGGAGTGAAGGTCCAAGCGCTGGACCCGAGCAGCGGCCTCAGCCCCAATCTAAAAGCTCAGCCTCAGTTTTCCCACGCATACAATGGGCATAACGGTCCCAAGAATGAGGCTTGCTGGAGTTACTGGCAGGCTGAACGCTGTCCGCCTAATTCACCTAATTCAGGGCAAGAACCGCGCTCTGGCCCCTGCACCTGGGAGAGGTGGGGTGCTGGACCGAAGGCGAAGTAACAGCGTCCTTCAGGGTCCATCCCCAAATTGCCTTCCTTAGGGAAGCCGGAACAAACGATGCGGCGGGGTGGCCCTGGGTCTGTTCCCTCCTAAGAGGTGGAGCAGGGACAGCAGCATCCTAGACCCCGGCAGCCCGCGCGCGCGCCCTCGCACCATCTCCCCTACCTGGTTGGTTGGGTTGTAGGGCTCCAAGCGACCGCCAGGTGGCGCCATAGACGCGCCTGCTGCGCCAAGCTGGGTGGGGCTGGACTCGTCCGGTGATGGGGCCCTTTGGGCAGCCAGGCACTGTTTTTTGAGTTTTGTTTTGTTTTGTTTTGTTTTTTCCAGACAGAGTTTCACTCTTGTTGCCTAGGCTGGAGTGCAATGGCGCGATCTCGGCTCACCGCAATCTCCGCCTCCCGGATTCAAGCGATTCTCCTGACTCAGCCTCTCGAGCACCTGGGATTACAGGCATGCGCCACCACGCCCAGCTAATTTTGTTTTTTTGTTTTTTCTTTGAGACGGAGTCTCCCTCTGTCGCCCAGGCTGGAGTGCAGTGGCCGGATCTCAGCTCACTGCAAGCTCCGCCAACCGGGTTTACGCCATTCTCCTGCCTCAGCCTCCCGCGTAGCTGGGACTACAGGCACCCGCCACCTCGCCTGGCTAGTTTTTTGTATTTTTTAGTAGAGACTGGGTTTCACCGTGTTAGCCAGGATGGTCTCGATCTCCTGACCTCGTGATCCGCCTTCTTCGCCCTCCCAAAGTGCTAGGATTACAGGCGTGAGCCACAGCGCCTGGCAGTCAGACACATTTAAAAACCCGTTGGGCCGGGTCAGGAGATCAAGACCATCCTAGCTAACCCCGTCTCTACTAAAAATACAAAAAGAAATTAGCCGGGCGTGGTGGCAGGCGCCTGTAGTCCCAGCTACTCGGGGGGGCTGAGGTAGGAGAATGTCGTGAACCCCGGAGGTGGAGCTTGCAGTGAGCCGAGATGGTGCCACTGCACTCCAGCCTGGGCCACAGAGTGAGACTCCGTCTCAAAAACAAAAAACAAAAAAAACACAAAACCCTTTGAAGTGGAGAAAAAGTACTGGGTTCAAAAATGCAAAATAAGAGTCAAGGCTGGGCGCGGTGGCTCATGCTGTAATTCCCAGAGCTTTGGGAGGCCGAAGTAGGAGATTCGCTTGAGGCCAGGGGTTCAAGACCAGCCGGGGCAATATAGCGAGACCACCCCTATCTCTACAAAAAATTTAAAAATTAGCCAGGTGTGGTGGCTCATGCCTGTAATCCCAGCACGTTGGGAGGCCAAGGCGGGTAGATCACTTGAGGTCAGGAATTTGAGAACAGCCTGACCAACATGGTGAAACACCATCTCTACTAAAAATATAAAAAATTGTTGGGCATGGTGGTTCGTGCCTATAATCCCAGCTACTTGAGGGGCTGAGGCAGGAGAATCGCTTGAACCTGGGAGGCAGAGGTTGCAGTGAGCCAAGATGACACCACTGCACTCCAGCCTGGGCGACAGAGTAAGACTTTGTCTAGGCCGGGTGCAGTGGCTTACACCTGTAATTCCAGCACTTTGAGAGGCCTAGGCGGGTGGATCACCTGAGGTCGGGAGTTTGAGACCAGCCCAACCAACGTGGAGAAACCCTGTCTCTACTAAAAAAACAAAATTAGCCAGGGTGTGGTGGCGCATGCCTGTAATCCCAGCTACGCGGGAGGCTGAGGCTGGAGAATAGCTTGAACCTGGGAGGCAGAAGTTGTGGTGAGCCGAGATCTCACCATTGCACTCTAGCCTGGGCAACAAGAGTGAAACTCCATCTCGAAAGAAAAAAAATTAGCTGAGTGTAGCTAAGCGTGGTGGCACATGCCTGTAGTCCCAGCTACTGGGGAGGCTGAGGCTAGAGGGATCACTTGAGCCCAGGACTTCGAGGCTGCAGTGAGCTCTGATCACATCACTGCACTCCAGCCTACGCAATATATTGAGACACCCATCTTAGAAAGAAAGAGCGAAAGGAAGGAAGGAAGGTAGAAAGAAAAGAAGAAAGAAAAAAAGGAAAGGAGGGAGGGAGGGAGGGAAGGGAATGAAGGAAGGAAGATTCCTAAATTCAATTCAGAAACACAAAACCCAGCAACCTGACTAATGTCCTTTCTGGCAATCAAGAGTAACTTTTTGTGTTATCTTTTGTCTCAGATACAAATCCTCAAGTTAACCTGTAACTTCACTGAGCCTCAGCCCTTAATCAAAAGTAGATAGTAGGCCAGGCGCGGTGGCTCACGCCTGTAATCCCAGCACTTTGGGAGGCTGAGGCGGGCGGATCACAAGGTCAGGAGATCGAGACCACGGTGAAACCCCGTCTCTACTAAAAATATAAAAAATTAGCCGGGCGCGGTGGCGGGCGCCTGTAGTCCCAGCTACTCAGGAGGCTGAGGCAGGAGAATGGCGTAAACCCAGGAGGCGGAGCTTGCAGTGAGCCGAGATCGCGCCACTGCACTCCAGCCTGGGCGACAGAGCGAGACTCCGTCTCAAAAAAACAAAAACAAACAAACAAACAAACAAAAAAGTAGATAGTAAAGTCAAACCAAAGTTTACTGGAAAGAATTAAAGAATCCTGGCCGGGCGCGGTGGCTCAAGCCTGTAATCCCAGCACTTTGGGAGGCCGAGACGGGTGGATCACGAGGTCAGGAGATCGAGACCATCCTGGCTAACACGGTGAAACCCCGTCTCTACTAAAAAATACAAAAAACTAGCCGGGCGAGGCGGCGGGCGCCTGTAGTCCTAGCTACTCGGGAGGCTGAGGCAGGAGAATGGCGTAAACCTGGGAGGCAGAGCTCGTAGTGAGCTGAGATCCATGCCACTACAGGCATGCACCACCATGCCTGGCTAATTTTTGTATTTTTTTAGTAGAGACGAGGTTTCACCATGTTGGTCAGGCTGGACTTGAACTCCTGACCCCGTGATCCGCCCACCTTGGCCTCCCAAAGTGCTAAGATTACAGGCGTGAGCAATTGCTCCCAGCCTAATTTTTGTATTTTTACTAGAGACAAGGTTTCACCATGTTGGCCAGGCTGGTCTCAAACTCCTGACCTCAGGTGATACCCACCCTGGCCTTGTCCTTCCAAAGTGCTGGGATTACAGATGTGAGCCACTGTGTCTGGCCCCAGATAACTTATTTTAATATTTTTATTTTTTGAGACAGGGTCTTGTTCTGTCACCGAAACTGGAGTTCAGTAGCATGATCACAGCTCGCTGCAGCCTCAACCTCCTAAGTTCCAGTGATTCTCCTACCTCAGCCTCCCCAGTAGCTGGGACTACAGGTGTGCCACCACGCCCAGTTAGTTTTTGTAGTTTTAGTAGAGATGGGGTTTTGCTGTGTTGCCCAGGCTGGTCTTCAACTCCTGAGTTCAAGCAATCTGCCCACCTCGGCCTCCCAAAGTGCTGGGATTACAGGCATGAGCCACCATGCCTGGCCCCCTTTAGTTTTTTTTAAAGAAGGAATTGGAGCAGCCACACTTCCGAGCTCTGCCCCCAGGTTCTGTGTGATTCCAGGAAATTTTGGCCCCTCTGAGTCTCTATGTCTTGTCTCCAGCTGGAGACTGAGGGGGAGGAGGGGAGATTGTGGCTGCCCCCATACAGCTTGAAGCTGGGCAGAGGCCCTTGGATTTGGGAGTCTGGGAATCCTCTTTTCCCTTGATTCTACTGGATTGCATTCAATCCAGATAGAATGAGGCTGTGGGAAGGGGAGCCATGATGAACTCCTACTGGCTTGGAAACAGGTCTGATCTCCTAAGAGGACAGGAAGTCAGACACCTTTTGTGGGTTACTGGGGAAATCATTTGGCAGTTGATTGGTAATGTCTGCCATGGTGCAAAAGTGAGACTCAGCTGTGTGTGTTGTTCTCACCTTGGTCTAGTAAATACAGCACCTAGTAGTCAGGAAAGCCCAGACTCTGGTCCCAATTTACCACTGCCTTGCTGAGGGATCCTGAATAAATTAGCTCCTTGGAGCCTTGGTTTCCTAAACTGTAAAGTAAGACATAATATCTTCCCAGGGTTGATTTGAAGATGCAATGAACATATTGTCAGTTAGGATCTTCATGTTGCAAGAAATAGAAAATACGGGGCCAGGCGCGGTGGCTCAAGCCTGTAATCCCAGCACTTTGGGAGGCCGAGACGGGCGGATCACTAGGTCAGGAGATCGAGACCATCCTGGCTAACACGGTGAAACCCCGTCTCTACTAAAAAATACAAAAAACTAGCCGGGCGAGGTGGCGGGCGCCTGTAGTCCCAGCTACTCAGGAGGCTGAGACAGGAGAATGGCCCGAACCCGGGAGGCGGAGCTTGCAGTGAGCTGAGATCTGGCCACTGCACTCCAGCCTGGGCGACAGAGCGAGACTCCGTCTCAAAAAAAAAAAAAAAAAAAAAAAAGAAATAGAAAATACGATGGGTGCTGTGCCTCATGCCTGTAATCCAAGGACTTTGATAGGTCAAGGCAGGAGGCCGGGCGCGGTGGCTCAAGCCTGTAATCCCAGCACTTTGGGAGGCCGAGACGGGTGGATCACGAGGTCAGGAGATCGAGACTATCCTGGCTAACACGGTGAAACCCCGTCTCTACTAAAAAATACAAAAAACTAGCCGGGCGAGGTGGCGGGCGCCTGTAGTCCCAGCTACTCGGGAGGCTGAGGCACGAGAATGGCGTGAACCCGGGAGGTGGAGCTTGCAGTGAGCTGAGATCCGGCCACTGCACTCCAGCCTGGGCGACAGAGCGAGACTCCGTCTCAAAAAAAAAAAAAAAAAAAAAAAAAAAGGCAGGAGGATCACTTGAGCCCAGGAGTTTGAGACCAGGCTGAGCAACATACTGAGACCTCGTCTCCACCAAAAATTTAAAAATTAAAAATTAGCAGGCCAGGTGCAGTGGCTCACGCCTGTAATCCTAGCACTTTGAGGGGCTGAGGCAGGCAGATCACCTGAGGTCAGGAGTTCGAGACCCACCTGGCTAACATGGCGAAACCCTGTCTCTACTAAAAATATCAAAGTTAGCTGGGCGTGGTGGTACGTGCCTGTAATCCCAGCTACTGGGGAGGCTGAGGCACAAGAATCGCCTGAACCCAGGAGGCGGAAGTTGCAGTGAGCCACGCTGGAGCTACTGAACTCCAGCCTGGGTGACAGAGTGAGATTCTCAAAAAAACCCCACAAACAAAAATAAGTTAAAAACCAGCTGAGAGGCCGGGCGCAGTGGCTCAAGCCTGTAATCCCAGCACTTTGGGAGGCCGAGACGGGCGGATCACTAGGTCAGGAGATCGAGACCATCCTGGCTAACACGGTGAAACCCCGTCTCTACTAAAAAATACAAAAAACTAGCCGGGCGAGGTGGCGGGCGCCTGTAGTCCCAGCTACTCAGGAGGCTGAGACAGGAGAATGGCCCGAACCCGGGAGGCGGAGCTTGCAGTGAGCTGAGATCTGGCCACTGCACTCCAGCCTGGGCGACAGAGCGAGACTCCGTCTCAAAAAAAAAAAAAAAAAAAAAAACCAGCTGAGAGTGGCTGGGCGCGGTGGCTCATGCCTGTAATCCCAGCACTTTGGGAGGCCGAGGCAGGCGGATCACAAGGTTAGGAGATCGAGACTATCCTAGCCAACATGGTGAAACCCTGTCTCTACTAAAAATACAAAAATTAGCTGGGCATGGTGGCACCCACCTGTAGTCCCAGCTACTCGGGAGGCTGAGTCAGGAGAATGGCTTGAACCCGAGAGGCAGAGGTTGCAGTGAGCCAAGATCTCGCCACGGCACTCTAGCCTGGGCAGCAGAGTGAGACTGTCTCAAAAAAAAAAAAAAAAAAAAAAATTAGCTGAAAGCAGTGGCACGGGAGGCTGAGATGGGAGGATCGGTTGAGCCCAGGCAGTGGAGGCTGCAGTGAGCCATAATTGCGCCACTGCACTACTCCAGCATGGGCGAGAGAGCAAGACCCTGTTTCAAAAAAAAAAAAAAAAAAAAAAAGGAGGCCGGGCGTGGTGGCTCACGCCTGTAATCCCAGCACTTCGGGAGGCCGACACGGGTGGATCACGAGGTCAGGAGATCGAGACCATCCTGGCTAACACGGTGAAACCCCGTCTCTAATAAAAATACAAAAAAAAAATTTAGCCGGGCGTGGTGGCGGGCGCCTGTAGTCCCAGCTACACCGGAGGCTGAGACAGGAGAATGGCGTGAACCGGGGGGCGGAGCTTGCAGTGAGCCGAGATCGCGCCGCTGCACTCCAGCCTGGGCGACGGAGCGAGACTTGGTCTCAAAAAAAAGGAAAAGAAGTGGAAAATACCAATGCATCCTGGCTAGAACAGTCGTAAGGGCTTCTGTAACTGCGTAGAGGTGACAGGACTTCAGGTATGCTATGATCAAGGCTCCAGAGGCATATCCCTGCGACCTCCTTAGCAGTGTCTTTCCCATGGGTCAGCTTTGTCTATATTCATAGGTGGCCACATGTCTGCTTGGGGTCCTAGTGACTCCAGGTGTTTCCTAGAGAGCAGGATTCTGCGGCAGCAATTCCCAGCAGCAGGCCTGAGTTTGCTGCTGCTGGCACAATTCAGGTTCACATGCCCATCCCCAGGGCGATGACTGCGTGGGAGGAGGGTGGCCCCCTAGGCACCAGAATGAAGATCTGAGCTGTCCTACAATGTGTGGGAGTGCAGAGGGTGGGGGAAGGACAGATTTACAAGGAAATCCCTTAGGCAGTCAGAGAGGGCGGGTGGAGGATGTGGCTCGGGCGGGGGTTGGAGGGGCAGGAGAGAGAGCAGCGCAGCGGGAGAGGTAGGGAGGGTGGAAGGAGCATGGGATGTGGGTGTGGCAGGGGACCTTAGAGAAGGGAGCCTGTAGCCAGGGATTTCGCAGACTCTGCAGGAAGCCGTCGGGATGGAGGCCAGAAACCTCGGCTTCCCCCATCCCCCACCCCAGACCTCCTGCTGAGCGCCCGTCTGCCTCTGCCAGCAGGAAACCAGTGGAGGGGCGGTGAGGGCAGTGATCCAGATTCACCGGAGAGGGAAACAACCGGGAGGGGTCGGCAGGCAGGGCGTGGCCAAGGGTGTGCGCTCTGCAAGGCCTGGTGAACCCCAGGGCGCCCCCTCTCCAGCCGCGCCCACATTGGGGGCTGACCCCCACTGCAGGACCCCAGGCCTTGCTGCCCCGGTACGCCTCTCTCGCGTGTCCCACGGCACTACTGGGGCAGCGAACGACCCTCAGCCACCGCAGCCCACTGGAGCCCAGCTGCCCGTCTCTTGCCAGCACCACCTACTCCCCGCCCGCCACCCCGCCATTGGCTTCCCAGAGCTAAGACCTCCTTTGAGTGGTCCATCTCCGCGAGGCCACGCCTCCTGGTCGGCACAAAGAGCCGGGCCCGCCCAGCCAGCGCCAACTCCTGATGCTCCCAGCCCCCGGCGGCGCGGCTGGGCCGCGGCCCCCACGTGGGGGTCGTAGTAGTGACTGCGGCCATGGTGTCCGTGAGCACCGAACTCAAGCACTCGAGGAAGGCGCTGGCTTAGGGCCTGTCCGGCTGCCACAGCCTCGGATCCCGCCTGGGAGGGGATATTTCGGAGCCCTTCTACCCAGCCCCTAGCCCCGGGGTTCTAATCCCTCCCAGGGACTGACCCCCTTCCCCTAGTTCCCAGACCTTCCCTATTTTCTCTCCCTGCCCAGGGGAGGGGGATGGTGGACTCATTTGGTAACGGAACAGTTAAAAAAACTGTGGCTCAGGAGGGTAGTTAAACTGCTCCGAGTCACACAGCAGTAGGGGGTAGCCTAGAAATAATACTGAGGGATGGGAAGGAAAGGGAGAAGCGGTGGCTGGTGTAATCCTCTACCTCCCACTTCTCCCCACCCCTGATACACAGTTATGAGCTAAGCCAGGGAGGGCTCCCTGAAAACACATCAAGCCTGCAAGCTGATGGATTTTTTTTTGTTTGTTTTTTGAGACGGAATCCCCTCTGTCACACAGGCTGGAGTGCAGTGGTGCGATCTCGGCTCAAAGCAACCTCTGCCTCCCGGGTTCAAGCGATTCTGCCTCAGCCTCCCGAGCAGCTGGGATTACAAGCACCCGCCACCAGGCCTGGCTAATTTTTGTATTTAATAGAGACGGTCTCCATGTTGGTCAGGCTGGTCTTGAACTCCCGACTTAGGGTGATCCACCCGCCTCTGCCTCCCAAAGTGCTGGGATTACAGGTATGAGCTACCACGCCTAGCCTTTTTTTTTTTTTTTTTTAAAACAATACTCTTGGCAATCCTTTTTTTAAAATTGAAGTGAGGCCAGGCGCGGTGGCTCACGCCTGTAATCCTAGCACTTTGCCATGCCGAGGTGGGTGGAGATCCAGACCATCCTGGCTAACACGGTGAAACCCCATCTCTACAAAAAATACAAAAAATTAGCGGGCATTGTGGCAGGTGCCTGTAGTCCCCGCTACTAGGGAGGCTGAGGCAGGAGAATGGCGTGAACCCTGGAGGCGGAGCTTGCAGTGAGCTGAGATCGCACTACTGCACTCCAGCCTGGGTGACAGAGCGAGACTCTGTCTCAAAAATAATAATAATAGGCCGGGCACGGTGGCTCAAGCCTGTAATCCCAGCATTTTGGGAGGCTGAGATGGGCGGATCACGAGGTCAGGAGATCGAGACCATCCTGGCTAACACGGTGAAACCCCGTCTCTACTAAAAAATACAAAAAAAAAAACTAGCCGGGCGAGGTGGCGGGCGCCTGTAGTCCCAGCTACTCGGGAGGCTGAGGCAGGAGAATGGTCTAAACCCGGGAGGCGGAGCTTGCAGTGAGCTGAGATCCGGCCACTGCACCCCAGCCTGGGCGACAGAGCAAGACTCTGTCTCAAAAAAAAAAAAAAAAAAAAAAAATAATAATAATAAATAAATAAATAAAATTGAAGTGACATTCACAGAACATAAAATTAACTGTTTTATTTATTCATTTGTTTATTTGAGACCGGGTCTCTGTCGCCCAGGCTGGAGTGCAGTGGTGTGATTATGACTCATCGCGGCCTCAACCTCCCACAGCCTAAGCGATCCTCCCACTTTTAGCCTTTGGTGTATTTGGGACTACTGGTGTTCACCAGCACACCCTGCTGAATTTTGTATTTTTTGTAGAGATGAGGTTTCACTCTGCTTTCCAGGCTAATCTTGAACTCCTGGGCTCAAGGGATCCTCCTGCCTTGGCCTCCCAAAGTGCTGGGATTACAGGCATGAGCCATCATGCCCAACCTGAAATCAGTTATTTCTGATCCCTTTAGTGGGGAATGGGGGTGTCGGTGGGAGGTGCTTCGGGGGTATTGCTGTTCCAAGCCCTCTCTCAGGGGACAGAACTAAGAAAATGTATTTATGTGCATCTCTACTAAATCCTATACCTCTTATATATATTGAAAGCCAAGAGTTTACATTGATAGTTCCTGGGGTGCACTCCGTTTTATAACTCCCTTCTCCGCCTGTGAGAACCTGGCTACCGTTATTGTGATACATCTGCTTCTTTTTTTTTTTTTTTTTTTTTTTTGATGGAGTCTCACTCTGTCAACCAGGCTGGAGTACAGTGGCATGATCTTGGCCCACTGCAATCTCCACCTCCTGGGTTCAAGCGATTCTCCTGCCTCAGCCTCTCAAGTAGCTGGGATTACAGGTGCCTGCCACCATGCCTGGCTAATTTTTGTATTTTTAGTAGTGATGGGGTTTTGCCATGTCTTCCAGGCTGGTCTCAAACTCCTGACCTGGGGTGATCTGCCCACCTCGGCCTCCCAAAGTGCTGGGATTACAGGCGGGAGCCACCATGCCTGACCATATCTGCTTTTTTTTTTTGAGTTGGAGTCTCACTCTGTCGCCCAGCCTGGAGTACAGTGGTGTGATCTCAGCTCACTGCAATCTCGGCCTCCAGGGTTCAAGCGATTCTCATGCCCCAGCCTCCTGAGTGGCTGGGATTACAGGCATGGGCCACCACACGCAGCTAATTTTTTGTGTCTTTTTTTTTTTTTTTTTTTTTGAGACTGAGTCTGGCTCTGTCGCCCAGGCTGGAGTGCAGTGGCCGGATCTCAGCTCACTGCAAGCTCCGCCTCCCGGGTTTACGCCATTCTCCTGCCTCAGCCTCCGGAGTAGCTGGGACCACAGGCTCCCGCCACCTCGCCCGGCTAGTTTTTTGTATTTTTTAGTAGAGACGGGGTTTCACCGTGTTAGCCAGGATGGTCTCGATCTCCTGACCTTGTGATCCGCCCGTCTCAGCCTCCCAAAGTGCTGGGATTACAGGCTTGAGCCACCGTGCCCGGCTAATTTTTTGTATCTTTAGTAGAGATGGGGTTTCATCATGTTGGCCAGGCTGGTCTGGAACTCCTGACCTCAGGTGATCCACCCGCTTCGGCCTCCCAAAGTGCTGGGATTACAGGCATAAGCCACCGCGCCCGGCCCACATCTGCTTCTTTTATCAACCCTCCAGGTGTAGCACGTGTCTCCTGGACACTGTCACCTTTCACCATGTAGACCTGTCCTCCAGCCTTGCTGTCCTTTGGCAGGGATATCTTCTAGCCCCAGGACGGACACCGCTCCCAGGTCACCGACCCCACCTAATTGAGCTCTCTACCCTCACTGATCTCATCCTCCCCCATTTGACTGTCCACCAGCAGCCACCTCTCTCATATCCTCCACCCCCAAGCCCTCTCCACCCCACTCAGCCTCGACCCCTGCTCAGAGCCCCCACCCTCCCCTACCTCACTGGGACACCCACCTGGCTCTGCTCCAGCAAATGGCTTCAGGACTGATTATTCTGGAAGGAAACGGAAAGGGGAAGGGACTAAAGGAAGAGAAGGAAGGAGGCTTTCTCCGGTGCTTGCTTTAGCTTAAAAATTCATGCCCCGTGTGCACTTTACTCTAGAACACACTTCCTTTTGTTTTAACGTGATACAGCATTTCCACTATACAACTTCTGATAAAATTGCTGCCTGATTATCCAGGGGCTGCGTCTGGTCAGAGAGGGGGCCTGGCAGGCTGGGAAGGACAGGGAGGGGCCTGGGAGGGGGAAGACGGGTGGGGAAGGGTGGACGGGGCTGGCCGGCCTCCTCTCCTCTTCCTTCCCTGGACAATGGGCTGCCGGCTGCCGCTGAGATAAGGGGTCTTGTCAGGGCTGGAATCACAGCATCTGGCCGACTGCCTGCTGGGGAAGGCCCCTTCCTTGCAGACCTGGCTAAACTACCCCCACCGAGCCCCGCAGCCTCGAGTGAGGTCTCCTCTCATTGTGCCTTCCTGAAAGGGAGGTCCTCGGAGCCATGCCCAGGGTCACTGGGAGGCTGGCTGTGAGCCTGGCATCTGGGGAGGCCCTTTCCCAGGCCCAGACATCTCCCCTGGCTCCAGGACACAGTCACACAAAGATAATTGTTGTCTTTGTGTTTCTTTATTCTTTTTTAGTATTTTTTCTTTTCTTTTCTTTTTTCTTTTGTTTTGAGACACAGTCTCGCTCTGTCGCCCAGGCTGGAGTGCAGTGGCTGGATCTCAGCTCACTGCAAGCTCCACCTCCCGGGTTCACGCCATTCTCCTGCCTCAGCCTCCCGAGTAGCTGGGACTACAGGCGCCCGCCACCTCGCCCGGCTAGTTTTTTGTGTTTTTTAGTAGAGACGGGATTTCACCGTGTTAGCCAGGATAGTCTTGATCTCCTGACCCCGTGATCCGCCCGTCTCGGCCTCCCAAAGTGCTGGGATTACAGGCTTGAGCCACCGTGCCCGGCCATTTTTTCTTTTGAGACAGGGTCTCACTCTGTCACCCTGGCTGGAGTGCAGTGGTGTGATCATGACTCACTGCAGCCTCGACTTCCCGAGCTCAAGGGATCCTTGTGCCTCGGCCTCCTGAGTAGCTGGGAGTATGGATGTGCACCACCATGCCTGGCTAATTTTTAAATTTTTTTTTGAGAGATGGAGTCTCACTACATTGCCCAGGCTGGTCTAGCACTCCTGGACTGAAGTAATCCTCCCTCCTGGGCCTCTGAAAGCACTGGGATTACAGGTGTGAGCCACTGTGCTCGGCCTAAGACTAAACTTATGTTCAGTAAGTTATGTTACTTTCCAGCCCGGCCAACATGGCGAAATCCCATCTGTACTAAAAACACAAAAATTTGGCCGGGCGTGGTGGCTCACGCATGTAATCCCAGCACTTTGGGAGGCCGAGGCAGGCGCATCACAAGGTCAGGAGATCGAGACCACGGTGAAACCCCGTCTCTACTAAAAATAGAAAAAATTAGCCGGGCGCGGTGGCGGGCGCCTGTAGTTCCAGCTACTCGGGAGGCTGAGGCAGGAGAATGGTGTGAACCCGGGAGGCGGAGCTTGCAGTGAGCCGAGATTGCGCCACTGCACTCCAGCCTGGGCGACAGAGTGAGACTCCGTCTCAAAAAAAAAAAAAAAAAAAAAAAAAAAGAAACCCTGTCTCTAGTAAAAACACAAAAAGTTAGCCGGGTGTGTGTGGCGGGCATCTGTAGTCCCAGCTACTCAGGAGCCTGAGGCAGGAGAATCACTTGAACCCGGGAGGCAGAGGTTGCAGTGAGCTGAGATCGTGCCACTGCACTCCAGCCTGGGTGACAAAGTGAGACTCCGTCTCAAAACAACAACAAAAAAATAAAAATTAGTGGGGCACGCTTGTAATCCCAGCTACTTGAGAGGCTGAGGCAGGAGAATCGCTTGAACCTGGGAGGCAGAGGTTGGAGTGCACCCAATGCACTCCAGCCTGGGTGGCAGAGCAAGGCCCTGTCAAAAAATAAAAATAAAAAAACTTACGCCGGGCGCGGTGGCTCAAGCCTGTAATCCCAGCACTTTGGGAGGCCGAGGCAGGCGGATCACAAGGTCAGGAGATCGAGACCACAGTGAAACCCTGTCTCTACTAAAAATACAAAAAAAATTAGCCGGGCGCGGTGGCGGGCGCCTGTAGTCCCAGCTACTCAGGAGGCTGAGGCAGGAGAATGGCGTGAACCCAGGAGGCGGAGCTTGCAGTGAGCCGAGATGGCGCCACTGCACTCCAGCCTGGGCAACAGCGTGAGACTCCGTCTCAAAAAAAAAAAAAAAAAAACTTACCATACTCAAAGTACATAAACCTGCAGTACGTCTCCTGGCATGGTTATGTATGTCCAGGTCCAAATCTCGGCCTGTGAAGCCCAGGGTGACAGCACCAGCCCCTGTGGTTAGAGAGTGTGGCCCTGCCAAGTGGGGATGAACCTGGTGTCGTAGTATCAGGGGACGAAAAGGACCTAAAATTTCTCATGAGTAAGTTTCATGTTCATTACATATTGAAATGATAGTATTTGGGACATAGGAGTTAAATAACATACATTGAGAACTTTGATGTCACTTGTTTATCTTTTAACATTTTTTAACTTTTAGGCTGGGCTTGGTGGCTTGCGCCTGTAATCCCACTACTTTGGGAGGCCAACGCGGGTGGATCACTTAAGGCTGGGAGTTCGAGACCATGCTGGCCAACATGGTGAAACCCTGTCTCTATTAAAAATACAAAAATTAACCGGATGGGGTTTCATCATGTTGGGCAGGCTGGTCTCGAACTCCTCTCAGATGATCCTACCACCTTTGGCCTCCCAAAGTGTTGGGATTACAGGCATGAGCTACCGTGTCCAGCCATGAGCAATGCTAAATACATTTTTTTGTTGTTGTTTTTTGAAATGGAGTCTCCCTCTTGTCAGGCTGGAGTGCAATGGCACGATCTTGGCTCACTGCAACCTCTGCCTCCCGGGTTCAAGCAATTCTCCTGCTTCAGCCTCCCAAGTAGCTGGGATTATAGGCGCCTGCCACCACTGTCGGCTAATTTTTGTATTTTTGGTAGAGATGGGGTTTCACTATGTTGGCCAGGCTAGTCTCCATTTCCTGACCTCAGGTGATCTTTCCACCTCAGCTTCCTAAAGTGTGGGGATTACAGGCGTGAGCCACCACGCCCGGCTGTTAAATACATTTTAAGTCCATTTTCCCCTGACCCCTCCACTTTTATTCTGTCGGGTATGACAACGATTCAGTTCAGATCATCAGCTTTCCTATTTTCTCAGTTTCAATTAACATCTTTCTCTGAAAGCATCTCTGATCGACCATTTGCAGTTAAGCTTAATTGTACCTCTGCACCTGGAGGGACCTGTCCCAGTTGTCTCTGTCTCGCATGGATGGAGGAGGAGAAAAGCTGAGGGGTCTACGTTAGGAACCTGGACCACCTTTGAATTATAAAGAGACCAGAAGGAAAAGTGTCCTCCAGGCATATCTGTGCAGAGTCCAGCATTGAAACTCCATCTTAGCATTCCACAGGCATCCGTCAACAGCTCAAGGGGTTGAGGTTATATTATCCTGGTGGAAGAGGGCTTTAACAAAGATTCCATGTAGTAAAAATGAACCTTAAAGAACCTGATATAGGCCAGGCACGGTGTCTCAGGCCTGTAATCCCAGCATTTTGGGAGTCTGATGGGGGTGGATCACTTGAGGTCAGGAGTTCGAGACCAGCCTGGCCAACATGGTGAAGCACCGTCTTTATTAAAAGCATAAAATTAGCCGGGCATGGTGCTGCACACCTGTAATCCCAGCTACTGGGAGGCTGAAGCAGGAGAATCACTTGAACCAGGGAGGCAGAGGTTGCAGTGAGCCAAGATCACACCACTGCACTCCAGCCTGGGCGACAGTGCAAGACTCTGTCCCCACTACCAAAAAAAAAAAGAACACGGGCCGGGCACGGTGGCTCAAGCCTGTAATCCCAGCACTTTGGGAGGCCGAGGCGGGCGGATCACAAGGTCAGGAGATCGAGACCACAGTGAAACCCCGTCTCTACTAAAAATACAAAAAATTAGCCGGGCGCGGTGGCGGGCGCCTGTAGTCCTAGCTACTCAGGAGGCTGAGGCAGGAGAATGGCGTGAACCCAGGAGTCGGAGCTTGCAGTGAGCCGAGATCGCGCCACTGCACTCCAGCCTGGGCAACAGCGTGAGACTCCGTCTCAAAAAAAAAAAAAAAAAAAAAAAAAAGAACACAGTACAGCTGGGTGAGGCGGCTCGTGTCTGTAATCTCAGCACTTTGAAAGGCCGAGGTGGGAGGATTGCTTCAGGTTAGGGGTTTGAGGCTTCAGTGAGCCATGATAGTGTCACTACACTTGGGCTTGGACAGAGCGAGCCCCTGTCTCTTCTTCGGCAAAATAAAAATAAAAATAAATCACAATACAAAAAAATAATCAGGCCAGGTGCGGTGGCTCAAGCCTGTAAACCCAGCACTTTTGGAGGATGAGGGGAGCGGATCACCTGAGATCAGGAGTTTGAGACCAGCCTGGCCAACATGGTGAAACCCCATCTCTACCAAAAATACAAAAAATGAGCCAGGCGTGGTGGCATATACTTGTAATCCCAGCTATTCAGGAGGCTGAGGCAGGACAATTGCTTGAACCCAGGAGGCGGAGGTTGTAGTGAACCGAGATCGTGCCACTGCACTCCAGCCTGGGTGACACAGCAAGACTCTGTGTCAAAAACAAAACCAAACAAACAAACAAACCCCCCAAAAAACAAAAACAGGCCAGGCGTGGAGGCTCACGCCTGTAATCCCAACACTTTGGAAGGCCGAGGTGGCTGGATCACTTGAGGTTAGGAGTTCAAGAGCAGCCTGACCAAATGGTGAAACCCTGTCTCTATTGAAAATACAAAAATCAGCCAGGTGTGGTTTCAGGTGCCTGTAATCCCAGTTACTTGGGAGGCTGAGGCAAAACAATCCCTTAAACCTGGGAGGTGGAGGTTGCAGTGAGCTGAGATCATGCTATTGCACTCCAGCCTGGGCGACAGAGAGAGACTCTGTCTCAAAAAACAAAAACAAGGCCAGGTGCAGTGGCTCACGCCTTTAATCCCAGAGACAGGCGGATCACCTGAGGTCAGAGGTTCGAAACCAGCCCGGCCAATATGGTGAAACCCCGTTTCTACTAAGAATAAAATTAAAGAAAAAAAAAATTTGCTGGGCACGGTGTCAGGCGCCTGTAATCCCAGCTACTAGGGAGACTGAAGCAGAAGAATCGCATGAAACTGGGAGGTGGACGTTGCTCTGAGCCGAGATTGCACCACTGCACTCCAGCCTGGGCAACAGAGCAAGAAAAAAAACAAAAAACAAAAACTCCAAACCAAAACAAAACCAAAAAACAAAAACAAAAAATCAGCACCGTGCATGGTGGCTCACACCTGTAAACCCAGCACTTTGGGAGGCTGAGGTGGGTGGATCACAAGGTCAGGAGTTCGAAACCAGCTTGGCCAACATGGTGAAACCCCGTCCCTATTAAAAATACAAAAAATTAGCAGGCATGGTAATGCGTGTCTATAATCCCAGCTACTCAGGAGTCTGAGGCAGGAGGATTGCTTGAACCTGGGAGGCAGAGGTTGCAATGAGCCAAGATCCCGCCGTTGCACTCCATCCTGGGCAGCAGAGTGAGACTCCGTCTCCAAAAAAAAAAAAAAAAAAAAAAAAATCAGCAAGAGTATAATAAATCCAGTATAATAGCTCTAAACCATGCACCTATTTTGAAAGTTCTCTAAACAGATCAAAATGTCCAGCATATCTGAGGAGACTTGTTGATTCCAGGTAGCTTGTTTTTTTAACCTTTTATAATTATGTTTCTACTTCCCCAGAGCAATTTATCCACGTGCAGTAAGCAGTGTTAGCTGTTCTATAAACATCACCTTGTTTAGCTAGCAAGTAATCGAGAGCAATTTTGTTACCTAATATTTGTTACCTAATACAACTTTTTTTTTTTTTTTTTGAAAGTCTTACTCTGTCACCCAAGCTGGAGTGCAATGGCACTATTTCAGCTCACTGCAACCTCTGCCTCCCAGGTTCTAGTGAATCTCCTGCCTCAACCTCCTGACTAGCTGGGATTACCAGCACAGGCCACCACACCCAGCTAATTTTCGTATTTTTAGTGGAGACGGGATTTCACCGTATTGGCCAGTCTGGTCTGGAACTCCTGACCTCAAGTGATCCACCTTGGCCTCCCAAAGTGCGAGCCACTGTGCCTGGCCTAATACGACTTTAGCAAGAGAATCTAGAGAAGTTGGTTGAGCTGCAATAGCCTTACCTGTGGAGTTAATAATAGATCCAATTTTTAAATATATCTATACACACACACACACATATATATATACATATATACATATGTTTTATAGGGATAGGGTCTTGCTATGTTGCCCAGGTTGGTCTCCAACTCCTGGGCCCAAGGGATCCTCCTGCTTTGGCCTCCCAAAGTGCCGGGATTACAGGCCATGAGCCACCAAGCCTGGCCTAGATTCAGTGGTTAAGAACAGGTTTCTAACCATTGCTTCTAAACGACTAACTCCAATCCAAGGGAGAAAAGCCTTGGGCTGGGCACGGTGGCTCACACCTGTAATCCCAGCACTTTGGGAGGCCGAGGAGGATGGATCACTTGAGGTCAGGAGTTCGAGACCAGCTTGGCCAACATGGAGAAACCCCGTGTCTACTAAAAATACAAAAATTAGCCAGGCATGGTGGCATGTGCCTGTAATCCAAGCTACTGGGGAGGTTGAGGCACGAGAATTGCTTGAACCCAGGAGGCAGAGGTTGCAGTCAGACGAGATTACACCACCGCACTCCAGCCTGAGCAACAGAGCAAGACTCTGTCTCAAAAAAAAAAAAAAAAAAGAAAAAAAGAAAAAAGAAAAAGAAGAACAGACCAAAAATAAATAGGTCAGGGCATACTGGTCCAGGCATCTTGGGATAGCAGGCTACTACAGATGTCCTCTCTGGATGAGTTTTAGTTTTATTTTATTTTATTTTATTTTTTTTGAGACGGAGTCTCGCTCTGTCGCCCAGGCTGGAGTGCAGTGGCCGGATCTCAGCTCACTGCAAGCTCCGCCTCCCGGGTTTACGCCATTCTCCTGCCTCAGCCTCCCAAGTAGCTGGGACTACAGGCGCCTGCCACCTCACCTGGCTAGTTTTTTGTATTTTTTAGTAGAGACGGGGTTTCACTGTGTTAGCCAGGATGAGTTTTAGTTTTAAATCCCCTGTTGGGGTACTGGTTCAGTTAGGAGTAGCAGCCTTTTACATTTTATTTTAATTTATTTACTTACTTATTTATTATTATTATTATTTTTAGAGTTGAAGTCTCGCTCTGTCACCCAGGCTGGGGTGCAGCGGCTGAATCATAGCTCACTGCAGCTTCAAACTCCTGGTCTCAAGTGATCCTCCCACCTCAGCCTCCTGAACAGCTGGGACTACAGGTGCCTACCATCTTGCCTAGCTAATATTTTAAGTTTTTTCTTTTTGTAGGGATGAGGTCTCGCCATGTTGCCCAGGTGGGTCTCAAATTCCTGGGCTCAAGGGATTCTCCCGCTTTGATCTCCCAGCATTGTTTTTTTTTTTTTTGAGTCAGAGTTTCACTCTTGTTGCCCAGGCTGGAGTGCAATGGCGTGATCTTGGATCACTGCAACTCTGCCTCCCAGGTTCAAGCGATTCTCCTGCCTCAGCCTCCCGACTAGCTGGGATTACAGGCGTGCGCCACCATGCCCGGATAATTTTGTATTTTTAGTACAGACGGGAGTTCTCCGTGTTGGTCAGGCTGGTCTTGAACTCCTGACCTCCACCTGCCTTGGCCTCCCAAAGTGCTGGGGTTATAGGAGTGAGCCACCGTGCCCAGCTCTTGTTCTTTTTTTAAAGATGAATTCTTGCTTTGTCACCCAGGCTAGAGTGCAGTGGCATGATCTTGGCTCACTGAAACCTCTGCCTCCTGAGTTCAAGCAATTCTTGTGCCTCAGCCTCTCAAGTAGCTGAGATTATAGGCATGTGCCACCCTGCCCAGCTAATTTTTGTATTTTTAGTAGAGATGCGGTTTTGCCATGTTGGCCAGGCTGGTCTCGAACTCCTGACCTCAAGTGATCCACTCACCTTGGCCTCCCAAGTGGGAAGCCCACATAAGCCACTGTGCCTGGCCTCAAGTGGGTATTTGTTTTGTTTTGTTTTGTTTTTTGAGATGGAGTCTCTTTGTCACCAGGCTGAAATGGAATGGCTTGATTTTGGCTCACTGCAACCTCCGCCTCTCAGATTCAAGTGATTCTCCTGCCCAGCCTCCCGGGTAGCTGGGACTACAGGCATGCGCCATCATGCCTGGCTAGTTTTTGTATTTTTAGTAAAGATGAAGTTTCACCATGTTGACCAGGCTGGTGTCAACCTCCTGATCTTGTGATCCGCCCACCTCGGCCTCCAAAAGCCAAGTGATTTTTTTTTTTTTTTTTTTTTTGGTGAGATGGAGATTTATTTATTTTTTGCCCAGGCTGGAGTGCAATGGCACAATCTCGGTTCACCGCATCCTCTGCCTCCCAGGTTCAAGCGATGCTCCTGCCTCAGCCTCCTGAGTAGCTGGGATTAAAGGCATGTGCCACCACACCCAGCTAATTTTGTATTTTTAGTAGACATGAGGTTTCACCGTGTTGCTCATGCTGATCTCAAACTCCTGACCTCAGGTGATCCTCCCGCCTTAGCTTCTCAAAGTGCTTGGATTACAGGCGTGAGCTACCGCGCCTGGCCGCCAAGGGGGTTTTTACAGTTCCATCTGTTTGCTATTTTTTTTTTTTTTTTTTTTGAGGCAGAGTCTCGCTCTGTCACTCCGGCTGGAGTGCAGTGGTGCGATCTCGGCTCACTGCAAGCTCCGCCTCCCGGGTTCACGCCATTCTCCCGCCTCAGCCTCCTGAGTAGCTGGGACTACAGGCACCCACTACCATGCCCGGCATTTTTTTGTATTTTTAGTAGAGACGGGGTTTCACCGTGTTAGCCAGGATGGTCTCGATCTCCTGACCTCATGATCTGCCCGCCTCGGCCTCCCAAAGTGCTGGTATTACAGGCGTGAGCCACCGCGCCCGGCCCTGTTTGCTCTATTAGATCAGAAGATTGAGAATGGTAAGTAAAATGGAAACAATGTGAAATTGGCCAAAATCAGTTGCAGTGAGCCAAGATTGTGCTACTGCACTCTGGCCTGGGTAACAGAGTGAAACCCAGTCACACAAACACACACACACACACACACACAAATCAGAATCAGTACTTGCGGGTTTTTCTGAAATAAACTTGGGACAGGTGCCACTGGTCAAATAAGCATTTTTTGAGGATTTTTTCTTTCTTCTTCTTCTTTTTTTTGGCAGCTTTTAAATGTTGCCAACCAATATTGTTTTATAAAAGAAATCAATTTGTTAGTTACCCGATGAGTCAAATTGTGTTCCGCAGTTAACTGAATATTTCATTGAATTTGGAAGAACTGGTTTGTTATCAGGTCCAAACCACAGTTCTCTTTTATCATCACAAGAGCAGCCGCGAGCTTTCCAGTTTTGTTTTTCAGCTTCTGGTGCCCCATCTTTGGTAATTATTTGTGGTTCATCTTTTGGAGGTTCTTTGAGTGGGGCCCCAAGAGAGATTTGATTAAATGGATTTGATTAACGGCAGCCTTCGTAGCAGTATTATCAGCAACGTTGTTTCCTCTAGCCTCCATAGCATCTAACCTTGAACGTCTGGGAATTTTGATAAAAGTCAAGGCCTGGTCACTGGATGGCCTCCAGTAAATTCTGTACACAGGATTCATGTTTCATTTGATCTCCAGTGGAAGTAAGGAAACGCCTTTGTTTCTTTGTTTCTTTCTTTTTTATTTTTATTTTTTTGAGATGGAGTCTCACTCTGTCACCAGGCTGGAGTTCAGTGGTGTCATCTCAGCTCACCGCAACCTCCACCTCCTGAGTTCAAACGATTCTCCTGCCTCAGCCTCCCGAGTAGCTGGGACTTCAGATGCCTGCCACCACACTCGGCTATTTTTTTTGTATTTTTAGTAGAGATGGGATTTTTGCCATGTTGGCCAGGCTGGTCTTGAACTCCTGGCCTCAAGTGATCTGTCTGCCCTGGCCTCCCATAGTGCTGGGATTACAGGCATGAGCCACCATGCCTGGCCCGAAATGAAACTTTATATACCCATTTTCCAGCCGAGGAACCTCAAGTTCCTGCCGGGAGCGTCTAGACATGCAGCCGCTGCTATCTGTACCCGGGTCACATCCTCCAGCTCTTGGTGAGATCCAGCTGACCTCCAGTGTCCCCGTCTGCATCCCTGCGCCCACACATGTGGCCAGGAGCAGCTGTCAACAAATGGCTCTTGGGTTTAGGCAGGAATCCTCCAGACCCTTTGGCCCTAGCGTGGGCTGACAAATAGGCACGGCACTGTAGCCTCCCACATATCCCTGGCGGGATGAACGTTCGGTGGGATTCCTCAAGGTAACTGACTTGATAATGCATTCTCTGGGACCTGTCCCTTCCCTGTCCCCCATGTCCCTGTCCTCTACCTGAACCTCTTGTGTGGGATGGCACCTCAGGCCCTGCCTCTGGGGGATGAAGATGAGGTTATCTGCATTCAAAGTCTCCCTCCTGTCATCCACGATACACTTTCTGCCCTGGTGGGGGCACAGGAGGTTCCTCGATGGCTGGTCCAGGCCATGAGGGGTTGATACTGGATTAAAAGAAGTCAAGCTTCAGGCTGGCGCAGTGGCTCACGCCTATAGTCCCAGCACTTTAGGAGGCTAGATCACCTGAGGTCAGGAGTTCGAGACCAGCCTGGGCAACACGTTGAAATCCCGTCTCTACTAAAAGCACAAATATTAGCTGGGCATGGTGGTGCATGTCTGTAATCTCACCTACTGGGGAGACTGAGGCAGGAGAATCTCTTGAATCCAGGAGGTGGAGGTTGCAGTGAGCTGAGATTGTACCACTGCACTCTAGCCTGGGTGACTAAGCAAGACTCTGTCTCAAAAAAAAAAAAAAAAAAGGAGTCAGCCAGACGTGGTGGCTCATGCCTGTAATCCCAGCACTTTGGGAGGAGGCCGAGGCGGGCAAATTGCCTGAGCTCAGAAGTTCGAGACCAGCCTGGGCAACATGGTGAAACCCTGTCTCTACTAAAATACAACAAATAAGCTGGGTGTGACGGTCGGTGCACCTGTCGTCAAGCTACTCGGGAGGCTGAGGCAGGAGAATTGCTTGAACCTGGGAGGTGGAGGTTGCAGTGAGCCGAGATCACGCCACTGCCCTCCAGCCTGGGCGACAGAGCGAGACTCCGTCTAAAAAAAAAAAAAAAGGAGTCAATTGTTAATTGTTAGGGGGCTGGTGGATTTATAGACTGTAGTGACCACATCAATGAGGCACTGGTGCTGGGAGGCACCTCAGAGGTCATCCCATCCAACCCCTTCGGTGACTCACAGCTCAGAGAGGGCAAGAGACTTACCCAAGGGCACACAGCAAGTCGAGGGCACAAGCAAGGTCAGCACCCAGGCCTCCCGCACCTGGGCCCAGGTGGTTTTCAGTTTGGAAACTGGAAATGGAGATGAAGCCTTGGAAACAGGGCAGGATAGGGGTAGCCCAGCTGTTTCACCATGGAAACAAAATTATTTTGTTTTCCTGGCTACTCCAGCGGGACTGGGACGGAGGCAGATGTTCCTCTTCACCTGCCAGGAAAGTTTGGAAATTAAGCCCTCCTTGCAGGGAGGAAGGGACCCAGTGCTCTGGATTTTCAATTTAATGGGCTACCCAGGTCTTCGGAGTACAGCCAGGGGAAGCGGAGAGGAAGCGCCCTGGAGAGGAAGCCAAAGATTTCCTGGAGGCGCCAGGGATGCAAGGAGTGGCCTGGAGAGGGAGTTAGGGAAAAGCAGCAGACACCCCTAACTTCCTCCTCCTCCTTCCAACAGAAACCTGGTTTGGGGTTTTAGTGGAGATGTCTCACCAGGGCCGCCAGTGTAGACATTAATTGGTCTAATGCAGGCACCAGGTCCCCGGCTCCTTGCAGGGAGGGTCATGGTTTTAGGACAAGGCATGGCTTTAAAATAAAAAATTAATTGTTGTAAAATATACATAGCATGGCCCGGCATGGTAGCTCACTCCTGTAATCCCAGCACTTTGGGAGGCTAAGGCGGGAGGATCAGTTGAGGCCAGGAGTTCGAGACCAGCCTGGGGAACATGGTGAGACCCCGTTTCTACCAAAAATACAAAATTTAGCCCAGCGTGATGGTGCATGCCTGGGACAATCACTTGAACCTGGGAAGTTGAGGCGATTTAAAAAAAAAATTAATACGAAAGGCCGTGGTGGCTCACACCTGTAATCCCAGCACTTTGGGAGGCCAAGGCAGGCAGATCACCTGAGGTCGCGAGTTCAAGACCAGCCAGACCAACATGGAGAAACCCCATCTCTACTAAAAATACAAAATTAGCTGGGATGGTAGCACATGCCTGTAATCCCAGCTACTCGAGAGACTGAGAGAGGAGAATTGCTTGAACCCAGGAGGTGGAGCTTGTGGTGAGCCGAGATCGCGCCATTGCACTCCAGCCTGGGCAACAAGAACAAAACTCCTTCTCAAAAAAAAAAAAAAAAAAAAAAATTAATACTCTAGGCCGGGCGTGGTGGCTCACTCCTGTAATCCCAGCACTTTGGGAAAGGCCGAAGCGGGCTGATCACCTGAGGTCAGGAGTTTGAGACCAGCCTGGGCAACATGGTGAAATCCGGTCTCTACTAATAATACAAAAATTAGCCAAGTGTGGTGGTACATGCTTGTAATCCCAGCTACTTGGGAGGCTGAGGTAAGAGAATCACTTGCTCCTGGGAGGTGGAGGTTGTAGTGAGCCAAATCGCACCATTGCACTCCAGCCTAGGGCGACAAGACTGAAACTCCGTTTTAACAATAATAATAATAATAATAGGCCGGGCGCGGTGGCTCAAGCCTGTAATCCCAGCACTTTGGGAGGCCGAGACGGGCGGATCACAAGGTCAGGAGATCGAGACCATCCTGGCTAACATGGCGAAACCCCATCTCTACTAAAAACACAAAAAATTAGCCGGGCGAGGTGGCGGCGCCTGTGGTCCCAGCTACTCGGGAGGCTGAGGCAGGAGAATGGCGGGAACCCGGGAGGCGGAGCTTGCAGTGAGCTGAGATCTGGCCACTGCACTCCAGCCTGGGCGACGAGCGAGACTCCGTCTCAAAAAAAAAAAATAAATAAATAAATAAATAATAATAATAATACTTTTTTTTTTTTGAGATGGAGTCTTGCTCTGTCACCCAGGTTGGAGTGCAGTTGCAAAATCTCGGCTCACTGAAACCTCTGCCTCCCGGGTTCAAGCGATTCTTCTGCCTCAGCTGCCCAAGTAGCTGGGATTACAGGTGTGCACCACCATGCCCAGCTAATTTTAATATTTTTTTAGTAGAGACAGGGTTTCACTACATTGGTCAGGTTGGTCTCGAACTCCTGACCTCAGCTGATCTGCCGGCCTCGGCCTCCCAAAGTGCTGGGATTACAGTTGTGAGCCACTGTGCCCGGCCAAGGCGATTACTTTTTGCACAGACAGGGTCTTGCTCTGTTGCACAGCCTTGTCTTGAATTCCTAGACTCACTCAATCTGTCCATTTTGGCCTCCCAAAGCACTGGGATTGACCATGACCACACCTAGTCATGACTGGCTTTCTTTATAATCATATGCATTTTATCTTGTGCATTTAAAAACTTGATACTGTGAGGAGGTTCATAATTTCTCAAAAGCCTGTTTTAGATAGTGTTGGGGAGATGTGATGTCTGGAGCCCTGGCAGCCATCTTGAGACTCTGAGGACCTGAGCCCGAAGGCAAAGCTCACCTGACAGGGATGGCAGAGTAAGAAGTGGGGGAAGTTCCAGGGTCCTTTCCAGCTGTGCTACAGTGAGTCAACCCTGGAAACTCCCCTCTTTGGGGCTTCTTGTTTCTTACTATAATGAAAGGTCTTGCTGGTTATCCAGTTGAGTCAGAGTTTTCTCTTTCTTGCATTTGAAGCTATCATGACTGCAAGAGGGAGCTCCCGAAGGGGTCTGGGAATGGCCCAGGGAAATAGGGGTGAGGTGAGACTCCACTGCCCGGACAGTGCCCTTGTATGAATTAGAAAAAGTGGGCTGGGCGCGGTGGCTCAAGCCTGTAATCCCAGCACTTTGGGAGGCCGAGACGGGCGGATCACGAGGTCAGGAGATCGAGACCATCCTGGCTAACATGGTGAAACCCCGTCTTCTACTAAAAAATACAAAAAAAACTAGCCGGGCGAGGTGGCGGGCGCTTGTAGTTCCAGCTACTCGGGAGGCTGAGGCAGGAGAATGGCGTAAACCCGGGAGGCGGAGCTTGCAGTGAGCTGAGATCTGGCCACTGCACTCCAGCCTGGGCGACAGAGCAAGACTCCGTCTCAAAAAAAAAAAAAAAAAGAAAGAAAAGAAAAAGTGGGCCAGGCGTGGTGGCTTACGCCTGTAATCCCAGCACTTCAGGAGGCCGAGGCGGGTGGATCACGAGGTCAGAAGTTCGAAACCAGCCCGGCCAACTTGGTGAAACCCCATCTCTACTAAAAGTACAAAAATTAGCTGGCCGTGGTGACACACGTCTGTAGTCCCAGCTACTCGGGAGGCTGAGGCAGGAGAATCGCTTGAACCTGGGAGGTGGAGGTTGCAGTGAGTTGAGATAATGACACTGCACTCCAGCCTGGGTGACAGAGTGAGACTTTGTCTCAGAAAAAAAAAAAAAAAAAGAAAAAGAAAAAGAAATAGTGGGCCAGGTGTGGTGGTGGCTCACACCTGTAATCCCAGCACTTTGGGAGGCCGAGGTGGGAGGATTGCTAAGGGCCAGGAGTTTGAGACCAGGTTGGACAACATGGTGAGAACTTGTCTTTACAAAAAACTACAAAACATTAGCTGGGCATGGTGTTGCATTCCTTTAGTTCCAGCTACTTAGGAGGCTGAGGTGGAAGGATCACTTATGTCTAGGAGGCAGAAGTTGCTGCAAGCCAAGATCATGCCACTGCACTCCAGTCTGGGTGACAGACGAAGACCCTATCAAAAAAAGAAAGAGGCCAGGCACGGTGGCTCACCCCTGGCTAATTTTTGTATTTTCAGTAGAGACGGGGTTTCACCATGTTGGCCGGGCTGGTCTCAAACCCCTGTCCTCAGGTGATCCACCCGCTTTTGCTTCCCAAAGTGCTGGGATTACAAGCGTGGAGGCTCAATTTTTTTTTTTTTTTTTTTTTTTTTTGAGACAGAGTCTCGCTCTGTGGCCCGGGCTGGAGTGCAGTGGCCGGATCTCAGCTCACTGTGAGCTCCGCCTCCCGGGTTCACGCCATTCTCCTGCCTCAGCCTCCCGAGTAGCTGGGACTACAGGCGCCCACCACCGCGCCCGGCTAATTTTTTGTATTTTTTAGTAGAGACGGGGTTTCACCTTGTTAACCAGGATGGTCTCGATCTCCTGACCTCGTGATCCGCCCGTCTCGGCCTCCCAAAGTGCTGGGATTACAGGCTTGAGCCACCGCGACCGGCGGAGGCTCAATTTTTTAAGGAAGAAAAGGACGAATCAGGAGAGGAGACAATTACAAGCTCTGTTCATTTGGAATTCTCATTGGCTTACAGAAATAACTTTGGCTAGTGATTGGTTATATGTTGTAGACCCACAGGGTGGATGGCGTCTGTGGCCACTTGGGCATTAGCTGGTCCAGAGCCCAGAGCCCCCGTAGCAAGTAGCTTCAGGAGGTAATTATTTAGTGCAATAGAAACTGAGACGTGACTGCTGTTACATTTTTTTTTCTTTGAGACGGAGTTTCACTCTTGTTGCCCAAGCTGGAGTGCAATGGCAGGATCTCGGCCCACTGCAACCTCCGCCTCCCGGGTTCAAGTGATTCCCCTGCCTCAGCCTCCTGAGTCGCTGGGATTACAGGCGTGCGCCGCCACTCCCGGCTAATTTTTGCATTTTTAGTGGAGATGGGGTTTCACCATGTTAGCCAGAATAGTCTCGATCTCCTGACCTCGTGATCCGCCCGCCTGGGCCTCCCAAAGTGCTGGGATTACAGGCGTGAGCCACCACGCCCGGCCTTTTGACTGCTGTTACTTTTTTTTTTTTTCATTTTAAAAATAGATCAGTTTTATTCTGCTAGTTCCATAAAAACAGTGTAAACACCAGCATTCTGTACATCTTGCTGGTGAATTCACATAATGCTTAGTTCCCTGATCCTTTGACCTCCTCCTCTTCTCCAGTTATTTTCTGTTTGGACCACTGGCCACACGAGTGGCGCAGGATTGGGGCTTAGGAGAGAGCAATGCGGCTTTTGTTTTATTGACTGCTTTTGTTACATTTTAAATGCCTTTCTGGACCTGATAATTTAAGGGGGCTGGCATTTCTCAGGTCAAAGGGTTTTTTTGTTTGTTTCTCACTATTGCTCAAAAGCTACATGTGTCAAGGGCAGCTCTTGTAACAGCTGAGAAACTTATAGAACCTTTCCAGGGCCGGCGCAGTGGCTCACGCCTGGGGGACAAAAGCGAAACTCTATCTCAAAAAAAAAAAAAAAAAAAAAAGAACATTTCCAGGCCAGGCATAGTGGTTCACACCTGTAAGTCCCAGCACTTTGGGAGATCGAGGTGGGAGGATCATTTGAGGCCAGAAGTTTTAGACCAGCATGGGCCACATGGCAAGCAAGACCTAGTTTCTACAAAAATTTTTTGTTTTTTTTTTTGAGACGGAGTCTCCCTCTGTCGCCCAGGCTGGAGTGCAGTGGCCGAATCTGAGCTTACTGCAAGTTCCGCCTCCCGGGTTTACGCCATTCTCCTGCCTCAGCCTCCCAAGTAGCTGGGACTACAGGCGCCTGCCTCCTCGCCCGGCTAGTTTTTTGTATTTTTTTTTAGTAGAGACGAGGTTTCACCATGTAGGCTAGGATGGTCTCGATCTCCTGACCTCGTGATCCGCCCGTCTCGGCCTCCCAAAGTGCTGGGATTACAGGCTTGAGCCACTGCGCCCAGCCTACAAAAATATTTTTAAAAAAATTAGCTGGGCTCAGTGTTGCACACTAGTGGTCACAGCTACTCGGGAGGCTGAGGTGGGAGAATTGCTTGAGCTTGGGAGGCGGAGGTTGCAGTGAGCTATGATTGCATCACTGCATTTCAGCCTGGGCAACAGAGGGAGACTCTGTCTCAGAAAAATTAAATAAAGAAAAACGAACATTTCCATTATTGCAGAATGTTCTATTGGACGGCGCTGGGCCAGATGCCTGCCCCAAGCCCTGGACACCCAAACCTGGTTAAAGTGCCAAGCTCCCATCTGGGGGTGCTCACAGAAGGGGCCAGAAGCTGGGATTACAAGTGTGGAGGCAGGCGCCACCCCAGACAGGTGGGTGATGTCTGAGCCAGAGTCTTTGGGATGAACAGGGCTTTGGCAGACAGCTTTGTTGGGCGGGCAACGGGCACAGCAGGTGCAATGGTATCGAGGTTGGAGAGGTGGACCGGCGGGGAGAGGAGAAGGGAGGATGGCAGGAGAGATGGGCAGAGGCCAGGACCCCAGGAGCCCTGAGCCTTCAGGGCTTTGGGCCCTCTTGGGGCAATGGGGAGCCACAGGAGAAGCATGAGGTGGAGAGGGCTGCCCTGGATTTGCCCACCTTCAGGAACCCACGTTCGTTGCCCGGGTGGGTGGTTTGGAGGTGATGAGGATGGAGGTCGTAGCATGTCACTGAGAGCGATGCTTGTTCTGATTTTTGTCCCCATGAGCCTCGGAAATCGGTCAGAACAGTGCTCAGACTGGGGACAGTGGCTCACACCTATAATCCCAGCACTTTGGGAGGCTGAGGCGGGCGGATCACCTGAGGTCAGGAGTTTGAGACCAGCCTGGCCAACATGGCAAAACCCCGTCTCTACTAAAAACACAAAAATTAGCTGGGCATAGTGGTGCATGCCTGTAATCCAGCAACTCCAGAGGCTGAAGCCTCCCCAGGAGGCGGAGTGCAGTGAACCAAGATTGCACCACTGCCCTCCAGCCTGGGCAACAGAGTGAGACTCTGTCTCAAAACAAAAACAAAAACAAACCAAAAACAATGCTCAGACCTTGCTGAATTGGAGAAGAGCAGGTGCCTGGGTCCTCTCAGCTGATGGTGACGTCACCATGAGCCACCATGCCCGGCCCTGTGAGTGTTTATAGCAGAGGTGGTTCTGTGCAGGCTCTGGGAGGAGTGAGTGGCAGATGGGGCTTGAGGCCAGAGGCAGGAGGACAATTCAAGACTGAGGTGTCTTGGGCACTGGTGCCAGGGCCAGGGAGAGCCCTGGCATGCTGGGCCCCGGGCCTCAGTGAAAGCAGGATGGGGTGGTGGCCAGGCGGGGAGGCCAAGGCCTGGCACCAGCCAACAGCCCCTCTCCTGGCAGGGACATCTTGGCAGGAGCCGGGCTCTGCCCAGGGCGCTAATGTCCTCTTAATTAGCCAGGCACTTGCCAAGCACTTGCCACTGCGGCCTCACTTTGCAGAACACACTTGGGCTTGGAGCAGGACCAGCATCAGCCACTGAGTGAGTAGTGGGGATGACCAGGTGAGCACTGTACTGAGAAGGTGTGACCTCTGAGTCCCCACTGAAGTCAATCCAGGCCCCCACCTCCGGTCATCATCAGCAGAAGAGTGACAGAAAGAGAAATGACATCAAGGAACACGTTTTCAGGGCCAGATTCCAGGTTCCCCCACCTATTTTCCTTTGCTCCTGCCTTGCCTGGCCCTGCCCCCTTGAACTCTTATTCACCCAGTGCAGGCATCACCTCCTCCTGAAGGCCCTCCTGGACTGCACAGTTAACTCTGGGGTCTCCCTTGCACAGGGCAGCTCATGTACGGATCCACAGGTGAGTTCCTGTCTTTGAAGGGTTACAGTTTAGGTCCTGAGGCAGTGGTGGGGCGGTCACACCCCCACCCACACCCCTCTTTGCAAATCCCATGGGAGCTATGAGCCTGGGTTCCCCAAACTGTATGTTCCCCACTTAAAGCTGGGCCAGATCCTATTTGCTGTATCCAGGCATCAGTTTCCCTGCTTGTAACCAGAAGTCCATGCAGCCAGGAATTGGCAGGGAGCTGGGCACGGTGGCTCACGCCTGTAATCCCAGCACTTTCAGAGGCTGAGGCAGGAGGTACACTTGTGATCAGGAGTTTGAGACCCCAGCCTGGGCAACACAGTGAGATCCCCACCTCTACAAAAAAATTAAAAACAATTAGCCAGGCCTGGAGGCATACACCTGTAGTCCCAGCTATTCAAAAGAGGCTGAGGTGGGAGGATTACTTGAGCCCAGGAGTTTGAGACTGGAGCGAGCTCTGATTGCACCACTGCACCCCAGCCTGGGTAAGAGAATGAGACTCTGTTTTATTTTATTTTATTTTTTGAGATGGAGTCTCACTCTGTCACCCGGGCTGGAGTGCAGTGGCGAGATCTCGGTTCACTGCAACCTCTGCCTCCTGGCTTCAAGAGATTCTCCTGCCTCAGTCTCCCAAGTAGCTGGGATTACAGGTGTGCGCCACCATGCCCGGCTAATTTTTTGTATTTTTAGCAGAGACGGGGTTTCACCATATTTGCCAGGCTGGTCTTGAACTCCTGACCTCAGGTGATCCGCACCCCCTTGACCTCCTAAAGTGCTGGGATTATAGGCGTGAGCCAAAGTGGCTGGCCGAGACCCTGTTTTAAAAAAATTAATTAGGTTGGGTGTGGTGGCTCATGCCTGTAGCCCCAGCACTTTGGGAGGCCGAGGAGGGTGGATAACCTGAGGTCGGGAGTTTGAGACCAGCCTGACCAACATGGAGAAACCCCGTCTCTACTAAATATTCGAAATTAGCAGGGCGTGGTGGTGCACACCTGTAATCCCATCTACTTGGGAGACTGAGGCAGGAGAATTGCTTGGATCTGGGAGGCAGAGGTTGTGGTGAGCCGAGATCGTGCCATTGCACTCCAGCCTGGACAAAAAGAGTGAAACTCTGTCTCAAAAAAATAATAATAATAAAATAAAATAATAATAATAATTGATAGAGATGTTGGTGGAGGCAGGACAGTGGGAGTGACAGCCTGGTCCCGCCCTCCTGGGCTCTGACTGACCATGCTGGAGTGTGGCTCAGGGCCCTGGAGGGCACAGCTGTCCTGTGGCTCTGTGGTCAGCCAGGAAGCCAGGCCTGGCAGGACTCCTGCCCTAGAATCAGCTCCTCCCACTCCCCAGGGTACCATGCAGGGCGCTGGCCGTACCAGGCCGCCTCGCGGGTGCCGCAGAGCCAGCGGCTGCACAGCAACAAAGACGCCATTCACAGGCTCTCGGCCACGAGGCCGGTCATTTAAGGAGGGCTGAGCCAGTGACATCTGTGCATTTGTGACATGGACAGCATTTCTGGTCCCATATACACGCCTGGGCCAGCCACATTTATCTCCCTCTGAGAGAAGGTAAATGAGGCTTGGGAGGGAATGAGGGATGGCTTGGAGTCACACAACTCTAATGATGACCCTGGGCAGGAAGCTCCCAGGATGGCAACAGAAACTCAGGGCGGGCTGGCCCCTGACCGGTGGCTCACACCTGTCATCCCAGCCCTTTGGGAAGCAGAGGTACAAGGATCACTGCAGCCCAGGAGCTCAAGGTCAGCCTGGGGAATATCATGAAAACCCATCTCTAAAAAATAATAAAAATAAAAAATTGACCTGGCACGGTGGCTCACGCCTATAATCTCAGCACTTTGGGAGGCTGAAGTGGGCAGATCACGAGGTCAGGAGATTGAGACCCTGTCTGTACTAAAAAAGTACAAAAAATTAGCCGGGCATGGTGGCGGAAGCCTGTAGTCCCAGCTACTCGGGAAGCTGAGGCAGGAGAATGGTGTGAACCCGGGAGGCGGAGCTTGCAGTGAGCTGAGATTTCACCGCTGCACTCCAGCCTGGGTGATAGAGTGAGACTCTGTCTCAAAATTTTTTTTTTTTTTTTTTTTTTTTTTTTGCTGGGCATGGTGGTGCATGTCTGTAGCCCCAGCAATTTGGGAGGCTGAGGTGGGAGGATTGCTTGAGCCCAGGAGTTTGAGGCTGGAGCAAGCTGTGATTGTACCACTGCACTCCAGCCTGGGTGACAGAGTGAGACCCTGTCTCTCCCCACTCCCTGCAAAAAAAAAAACAAAAAAAAAACCTCAGGGTATTCCACCCCTGTCCTTGCACAGATGAAGAATCGAAGATTCTAGAAGGGGTATATTTTGCCCCCAGGCCACAAATCCTAGTCTTCAGACTACAGTCAAGACCTAGTACAGTGCTCAGGCCTAAAAAAGCTGTCAAGGAGGGTGTGAGGCTGTAAAGTTGCAGAGAGAAGGGGGGCCCCAGGGAGGTTGCAGCAGGAAGCCCCAGGGAAGTGCTTGGGAGAGGGAGATTCTGCAGCCAGAAGGAGCAGCCCGTGGCCTTTGGGTGTTTGCTCCTGTTTGTGAGTGGTGGTCTGGCTGGGTAGGACAGGGTCTGAGTCCTCACTCAGGGAACTGAGCACGGGGTGAGCCGAGCAGCCCTTCCTGGTGGCCTCACTTTCCCCTGCAGAGCCTGCTGCATGGCATCCAGTGGCCAGCCCGGGAGCAGCTCAGGACTGGCCTCACTTCGTGCCACGCCCTTGTACCAAAGTGGCTTGGATGGCACTTGGGTTCCTGAAGGGCCCAGGAACACAGCGTCCATGTCCCCATCCTTCCCCGGAGGGACCTGGGGTGGGGCCTGCAGAAAGGATCATGTGACTTGCTCATGGGCAGCTTGTCCTGCCCCAGACACAGAGGTGCCCAGCGTAAGCGAGATGCAGGCAAGGTGAGGACAGGGAATGGTGCTGAGCAGGAATAATTTTCGAAAATGCTACTTCGTGGCTGGGGACGGTGGTGGCTCAATCTTGTAATCCCAGCACTTTGGGAGGCCGAGGTGGGCGGATCATGAGGTCAGAAGTTCAAGACCAGCCTGGCTAATATAGTGAAATCCCATCTCTACTAAAAACACAAAAATTATCCAGGTGTGGTAGCGCGCATCTGTAGTCCCGGCTACTGGGAGGCTGAGGCAGGAGAATCGCTTGAACCTGAGAGGTGGAGCTTGCGGTGAGCCGAGATCACACCACTGCACTCCAACCTGGGTGACAGAGCAAGACGCCATCTCAAAAAAAAAAAAAAAAAAGAAGGCCGGGCACGGTGGCTCACGCCTGTAATCTCAGCACTTTGGGAGGCCGAGGCGGGTGGATCACGAGGTCAGGAGATCGAGACCATCGTGGCTAACACGGTGAAACCCCGTCTCTACGAAAAATGTAAAAAATTAGCTGGGCGTAGTGGTGGGCGCCTGTAGTCCCAGCTACTCGGGAGGCTGAGGTAGGAGAATGGTGTGAATCCGGGAGGTGGAGCTTGCAGTGAGCTGAGATTGCGCCACTGCACTCCAGCCTGGGTGACAGAGCAAGACTCCGTCTCAAAAAAAAAAAAAAAAAAAAAAAAATTAGCTGCTCACGCCTGTAATCCTAGTACTTTGGGAGGCCGAGGCGAGTGGATCACCTGAGTTCAGGATTTTGAGACCAGCCTGGCCAAGATGGCAAAACCCCATCTTTACTAAAAATGCAAAAATTAGCCAGGTGTGGTGGCAAGCACCTATAATCCCAGCTATTCCCAGCTATTCAGTAGGCTGAGGCAGGAGAATCGCTTGAACCCGGGAGGTGGAGATTGCAGTGAGCCGAGATCATGCCACTCCACTCCAGCCTGGGCGAAAGAACAAGACTCCAAAATAAAAATAAAAATAACAATAAAATAATAAAATAAATTAGCCGAGGGTCGTGCACTTGTTGTCCCAGCTACTCAGGAGGCTGAGGTGGGAGGATAGCTTGAGCTCAGGAGTTCAAAGCTGCAGTGAGCCATGATCACACCACTGTACTCCACCCTGGCCAATAGATCAAGACCCCAGTCTCAAAAACAACAACAACAAAAATAACCAAAAAAAACGAAGATAATAAAAACCGAGATACTTGGCCGGGCGCGGTGGCTCACGCCTGTAATCCCAGCGTTTTGGGGGGCTGAGGCGGGTGGATCACCTGAGGCCAGGAGTTCGAGACCAGCCTGGCCAACATGGTGAAACCCCTTCTCTACTGAAAATACAAAAAACTACTCAGGCGTGGCGGGCGCCTGTAGTCCCACCTACTCAGGAGGCTGAGGCAGGAGAATCGCTTGAACCCTGGAGGTGAAGGTTGCAATGAGCTGAGATTATGCCACTGCATTCCAGCCTGGGCGACAGGGCAAGAGTGTCTCAAAAACAAACAAACAAACAAAACAATGAGATGCTCTTTTCCCCGGTCCAGGGCTCTATGGCCATGAAAGCCATCTGGAGCTCGTCCTGTCCACAAGGACACATTTCCTGGCAGCAGCCGTGGACCAGGGCTTGCTTACTCACATCTCTACCCAATCTAGAGCAGGACAAATACCTGTCACCTGCATTGGCAATGGACAGAGGACAGTGGCAGCCCCATCACCAGAGGCATTCAAGCCAAGGCGTTTTCTTTCTTTCTTTCTTTCTTTCTTTCTTTCTTTCTTTCTTTCTTTCTTTCTTTCTATCTATCTATCTATCTATCTATCTATCTATCTAGGATCTTGCTATGTTGCCCAGGCTGAACTCCTGGCCTTAAGCAATCCTTCTGCTTCAGCCTCCCAAAGTGTTCGGTTTTCAGGCTTGAGCCACTGTACTTGGCTGGAGTGCAGCGGCACTATCATAGCTGACTGCAGCCTCCACCTCCTGGGCTCAAGGGATCCTCCTTCCTCAGCCTCCTGAGTAGCTGGGACCACAGGCACGTGCCACCACACCCAGCTAAACCTTGATTTTTTCCATGGTGTATGGCTCAGGGTGGAGCGAAGAAGGACAAAAATAGGTTGGCTTGCAGTTGAGGGCTGATGGGAGGGGTTTCTGACCAAAGCCCGAAATTAACAGCAACAACATCAGTGTCTGTGGGAGGGGTTGCCAGGGGCATGCGGGTTCTGGGGCTCAAGGCCCTGCCGGTAAACCCATTTGAAGCAGGATGGCAAGAAGGTGATACCATCTTCCCCCCCACCCCCTTCATTGAAAGCCCCTGGCTAGGATTGCCTGAGGCAGACACAGGCTCAGACCAGCCCCAGCAATCCCAGTTTATCAGCAAGCCGGGCTGAGGGCCCGGAGTTAGGTCAATGCCCGGCCTGAGACCTTGTGGGCAGCCTGTGGTCATGCCGGCATTCCAGGGGCCTTTTGGCATGTGGGGAATGTCCAGGAAAACTCTTCAGCCTTCAGTGAGGCTCAGAAAAGGGAAGTGTCCCTAGAGGGGGCGGGTGGGGGGGTGAGGGCGTGGGAGGTGGTGTCCGTAGGGAATGTCCCCTTTGGGGAGCAGAACTGAGAGTTGGGATTCTGAGGATGGGGGAGCTGTAGCCAGCACCATGTCCCTCCTGTGTGACCAACTCAGAGTCCCATGAAATTGGGGCTTGGGAGGGGAAGGGACACTGGCTTGGGAACCAGAGACCTGGGCTGGCCTGGCTCACAGTTGCTGGACCTCTGTGATCTGGGTCAAAAAACAAGAACACCAATTCCTGTCCTGCCCACTCACTGCCAGGTGGGACCTGAACCCTGGCATCGCCAGCATTGGGAATGTGGGCCACTGACTCAGCCACTATCCCGGAGACCTATTTGGGCCACCTGGGGTGGGTGCCTGGGCCACAGGGAGGGGTCCGGTGGCCTTCAGGGCAGTGGCTGTGGGGCTGAAGCCTCAAGGAACCACATCTCTGCACAGGAGGGCCAGGCTGCAGGGCCTCGGAGACAACCTAGTTGGGTGTGCTGGGGTCTGTGGATCCCAGGTCCTGGCCTCACCGGGTCCCCACCGCGCTGTCAGCTCCCAGCCTGCTTCCCTCGTCTGCCTCTCGGCTCCTGAAAGGCTCTGTGCTCCAAGGCCACCTCCTCCAGGCGGCCCTCGGACCCCCACCTCCGCTCAGTACCAATCTGCACCGTGGTCTCTGGCTCTCCATCGTGACCTCAAACCTGGCTCGTCCTTGCTCCTAGCGAGGCTTGGGGTCAGGGGCGTCCGAGGTGAGGGACATCCGGGGGGGTTAGGTGGCTGGCGCGGGGAGCCGGGGTTGGGAGGGGTTGTGTCCTCAGGCGGCGGCGCTGCGGGGTGGGGCGAGGACACCGGTGGGGTGAGAGCCCCGGCGGGGCAGCAGCGGGGGCCGCAGCGCCCTGTCCCTCGGCCGGGCGCCCCCACCCGCGCGGAGCCGGGGGCGGGGAAGGGGCGGGGCCTGGCGGCGCTGACGTCACCTCGCCTATAAAGCGGCCCGGGCGCCGCGGGCCCGGCTTTGTGGAGCGCTGCGGAGGGTGCGCGCGGGCCGCGGCTGCCGAACAAAGGAGCAGGGTCGCTGCCGCGGGGACCCGCCACCCAACTCCCGGGGCCGCGCCGCGGCCTCCCGTCCACCGCCACCATGACCGCCAACGGCACAGCCGAGGCGGTGCAGATCCAGTTCGGCCTCATCAACTGCGGCAACAAGTACCTGACGGCCGAGGCGTTCGGGTTCAAGGTGAACGCGTCGGCCAGCAGCCTGAAGAAGAAGCAGATCTGGACGCTGGAGCAGCCCCCTGACGAGGCGGGCAGCGCGGCCGTGTGCCTGCGCAGCCACCTGGGCCGCTACCTGGCGGCGGACAAGGACGGCAACGTGACCTGCGAGCGCGAGGTGCCCGGTCCCGACTGCCGCTTCCTCATCGTGGCGCACGACGACGGCCGCTGGTCGCTGCAGTCCGAGGCGCACCGGCGCTACTTCGGCGGCACCGAGGACCGCCTGTCGTGCTTCGCGCAGACGGTGTCCCCCGCCGAGAAGTGGAGCGTGCACATCGCCATGCACCCGCAGGTCAACATCTACAGCGTCACCCGTAAGCGCTACGCGCACCTGAGCGCGCGACCGGCCGACGAGATCGCCGTGGACCGCGACGTGCCCTGGGGCGTCGACTCGCTCATCACCCTCGCCTTCCAGGATCAGCGCTACAGTGTGCAGACCGCCGACCACCGCTTCCTGCGCCACGACGGGCGCTTGGTGGCGCGCCCCGAGCCGGCTACTGGCTACACGCTGGAGTTCCGCTCCGGCAAGGTGGCCTTCCGCGACTGCGAGGGCCGTTACCTGGCGCCGTCGGGGCCCAGCGGCACGCTCAAGGCGGGCAAGGCCACCAAGGTGGGCAAGGACGAGCTCTTTGCCCTGGAGCAGAGCTGCGCCCAGGTCGTGCTGCAGGCGGCCAACGAGAGGAACGTGTCCACGCGCCAGGGTGAGTGGGGACGCTGCCCCCGCCTCTCCCAGTCCGTGCACAAAGCGCACCCCACCCGCGCCCCTCCAACCTCCCGCCCTTTCTCGCCCGCGGCGCCGCTGCGGTCCGAAGCACTGCCCAGTGCGCCCCCGCTAGGCACGCGGGCTACCCAGCCCGGAAGGGGCGAGGGGTGGGGCTTTGCTCATCCTCGGGAACCGCTGCCCACCTCCCACCCCGGGCTGGGGTCGTGGGCTCCCCTAGACTCCGCGGAGTCGCAACCGTACGTGCACCCTCCTAACGCCCCGGCCCAATCTCGGCTCTCCCCACGCGCGCTGATCCCTCGGATAGGCGGCCCCAGCTCTTGGGGAGCGGGCGCCCCTCGCCCATTTCCTCGTGCCCCTCCCCCCGCCGGCAGGCCTGAGGCCCGGGGATCCGAGGCAAGGGTCGCCACTCGCAGGGGCGCGCCTCCATCCCCACCGGCAGCCTTTCGCGGGCGAGATGGGGGAGGTTAGTCAGGCCTTTGATCCCGGCGGGGCGCGCCTCCACCTCCCCGTCTGCCCGGCCTTCCTCCACCTCCTCCCGCTGCCGGGCGGGGTCGGCCTCCGCTGGTGGGGGGGCGCGCGGGGTGTCTGCCCTTCCCCCCAGCCCCTCCTCCCGCGTCTGCCCCGCGCTCGAGGCCGCGGCCTTTGTGAGCAGGGGGGCGGGTCGCCTCGACTGGGTCCTCCCTCGCCCCCTTTGTCCTGCTCCATCTCTGCGGATGGGAAAACCAGATGCGGCGGGGCGGGGGAGGGGATAGGCTTTTGCGGGTCACCCCTGCAGAGAAGCCCCCCGCGTCGCCCCCGGGCCCAGAGCTCGGGTCCACAGTTTCCCCAGGAGGCGGTCTCCCTCCTCGCGCCGCGGCCCGGGAACGGCGTGGCGCGGATGGCGGCCCTCCAGGCACCCCGCCCTTCGCCCGCCGCGCGCGTCTCCGGGCCGGTGCGCTGAGCTCCGCTCTGCCAGCGACCGAGGGCGGCTTCAGCGCGAGCCAGGAGACCCCAGGCCAGCTCGCTCGGAAAGCCCCTACCCTCGGGTGAACCCATCCCTAGGGCGCTCGCCGGGAACAATTGACTGCAACTCGATCCGTCCCCTCCGGGGCCTCCTGCAGGCACGGCTATGTGCGACTGTGCGCCAGAAATGGGCGCCCCCTCTTTCCCTTCTTTCTCAGATTCTCCCCCAGGGGGTTTCTCTTCCTTTTGGCGTCCTCTTCCACTCTTGGCGGAGAAGCTGTTCCTTGCTTGCAGACAGAGGCCCCGCGGGAGGGAGGGGCCTGGGGGGATCTTTTTCCCTGGATAGGAAGTCGGACCCCAGGCCTTGGAGATGGCTGGACGGGAACCCAGTTTGGATCCTCATCCCTCCTCTTGGAAGGAGCCCTCCTTATGGCCCCCCTCTTGGCTGTGGGCTCTGCAGAAGAGAGAAAGACCCCCATGGCAGTAGGGGTGAGGGCGGAGGCCTGTTTGGGGTAATGGCCATTTTGTGCCTGAGGTTTGCTACCTTAAGCCCCAGAGAGGTGAAGCTGCTTGTCTTCGGTCACACAGCAAGTGACGCACAAGTAAGCAGCATGCAGAAGTGGGTGCATTTGGCTCCAGAAACCCCTTTTCCTATTGCCCACAGTTTAGGGCAGGCAGAGCTCCTCACCTGTTCAGCAGGCATTGAGCCCTACTGAGGGCAACTGCTGAGCCATGAGTGACCGAGTGGGGTTCCCATTCTCTTGGGGACATTACAAAGTGTCAAGGAAAAGGCAGCGGGTACAGGGTATTAGATGGGTGAGTCCTTTCCGAACAGGACGTTTGAGCTGGCCTGAAGGATGAATAGAAGGTGGCAGGTATCAGGGGGGTGTGTGGACCAGCGTTGCAGGCAGTGGGTTTCGCCTGTGCAAAGGCGCTATGGCAGGAAGGTACAGAGAAAGCCCAGTGTGGCTGGGAGGAAGCTTGTGAGGTCGGGGGACCCTCGATGGGTGCTTAGTGCAGGGCTATGGTCCTTGCCTTGGGGTTGCAGCCACAGCCTCCTGTGGGGAAGAAGTTGCAGAACTAGGTGGCCTTGGCCCTGGGGGGCAGGAAGGAGTGGAGAACCTGAGGGTGTTTTTGGCGAGCCTGGGCAGATACTCGCCTCTCCTGAGAAGCTTGCTGGGGGTGTCCGGGGTGTGATTCAGGCTGATAGGGTGGGAGGAACCAGAAATTGCAGCCAGGAGAGGTGGTGGTGATAGCTCAGCCTGGAGTTTAAAGGCATGTGGAACCGGGGGGTGGGGGCACTTGGGGGCCGAGGCTGGGGCTCCTCTGGCCTCAGATCTTGGTGTCCTTATCTCGTTTCTATATGTCAGCCAACTCCTGGGGGGCTTTTGGGGAACTGGAGTCTGCAGGGGTGGGCGTGGGGGGCGTGTCTGCAGAGGCCATTTTGGACGGGCCTGCGTGGCAAGGGGGAGGTGTCTGCTTCCGACACACATGCTGGGGAACGCCAGCCAGGAAGGGGAGGATCCGGGCTTAGCTGGCAGGGGGATGTGAATCATCTCTGCAGGCCTGCACGGGCGGGCCCGGTGGGGGCAGGATGCTCCCCTTTGAAAAACGCTGTGACCTGCCTTTCAGCCTCAGTTTCCCCATCTGTAAAGTGTGCCTTCCAGGCCTCCTCAGGCTGGCCCAGAGCTGCCCTGGGCAGGGCCTTTCAGCCCATCACACCAGAGGCTGGGTCGGCTGAGTGAGTGCTCCTTTGTTTTCTCACCACGCCCCGGGCTCCTCCCTGCTCCCCAGGATCCACACCTGATCCACACCTACCCTGGCCTCACCACACTTCCTGTCTTCTCTCACATCTGTTCGTGTCCTCTCCCACTGACCTCCTTGCATCCGGGGCTCCATGCCAGGGATAGGACCTGTCCTCCCTGCTGGCTTGGGACATGCCCTCTCCCAGCCACTCCGAGGGTGGCTGACTGAGGAAGGGCTGGTCAAGCTGGGCGTTGCAGGATGTGTAAGAGTTCTCCCCATGAGGCAGGGCATTCTGAACCCAGGGAATGGCTTGTATAAAGATGCAGAGGCATTTGAAATGGCCAGGTGGTTGCAGGAGTCGACTGGAAAGTGGAGTGGTAAGGTGAAGCCACAGAACATTCCAGAACCCCTCTTCTAAATGAGATGCAGGGAGTGTCTGTTTTGAACAAACCAGGGGCCTCTGGGGACTACGGCCTGGGGGTGGTGATGGGGATTAGAGGGTGTGAGGCAACCAGGGTGTGCCCCTCTCAGCCACCATAGAGAGAATGGTTCAGAAGGCCGGGCACACTGGCTCTCACCTGTAATCCAAGCACTTTGGGAAGCCAAGGACGGAGGATGGCTTCAGCCCAGGAGTTCAAGGCCAGCCTGGGCAACATGGCAAAACCCCTGTCTACAAAAAATACAAAAAATTAGCCAGGCCGGCCAGGCACGGTGGCTCACGCCTGTAATCCCAGCACTTTGGGAGGCCGAGGCGGGCGGATCACAAGGTCAGGAGATCGAGACCACGGTGAAACCCCGTCTCTACTGAAAATTACAAAAAATTAGCCGGGCGCGGTTGTGGGCGCCTGTAGTCCCAGCTACTCGGGAGGCTGAGGCAGGAGAATGGCGTGAACCCGGGAGGCGGAGCTTGCAGTGAGCCGAGATCGCGCCACTGCACTCCAGCCTGGGCTGGGCGACAGAGCAAGACTCCGTCTCAAAAAAAAAAAAAAAAAAAAAAATTAGCCAGGCATGGTGATGCACGCCTGTCATCCCAGCTACTCAAGAGGCCGAGATGGGAGGATTGCTTGAGCCTAGGAGTTCGAGGCTGCAGTGAGCCGAAATCATGCCACTGCACTCCAGCCTGGGCAACAGAGCAAGACCCTGTCTCAAAAAAATTTTTTTGGCCCTGTGCAGTGGCTTATGTCTGTAGTCCCAGCACTTTGGGAGTCCGAGGCGGGCGGATCACCTGGAGGTCGGGAGTTTGAGACCAGCCTGACCAACATGGAGAAACCCCATCTCTACTAAAAATATAAAAATTAGCCGGGTGTGGTTGGCACATGCCTGTAATCCCAGCTACTCTGGAGGCTGAGGCAGGAGACTCGCTTGAACCCGGGAGGCGGAAGTTTTGGTGAGCTGAGATTGCACCATTGCACTCCAGCCTGGGCAATAAGACTGAAACTCTATCTCAAAAAAACAACAACAACAACAAAAAAAGAAACTTTAAAATAAAATAATTTTTAACAAAAGTAAAAAAAAAAAAAAACCAAAACACCAGAGAGGATGACTCAAAGGCTGGAAACAGGGAAGGCCACCGTGAGGGGAGGACAGGCAGGGGCCTAGACCTCTCTGGAAGGAGGCGGGAGAGGTACCCGTGGGCCCAGCACAGGAGACTCTTAATCTCCTGGCTCCTGGGGGCTTCTGTGGGCCTGTGACTCAGGATTTCTGTGCCTCTGTTGATGAAAAGAAAAATCCTGAAGAAAATCCTGTTCCCATAGTAACACAGCTCTAATTAGAGACTCCAAGGCCAAGCGAGGGCCTTGGAGCCAGGAGGGGCCCTGCTGGACTGGGGGGACGACTCCCCTTTCCCCCATCCCTCCCTGCTGGGGTGGGACCTGATGTCTACTTGGCACCAGGCCCCTAAATCCTTTCAACATCCTGGCAGAGTGAAGAGGCTGGGCCCTTTTGACAGGTGGGGAAACTGAGGAAAGGTGCAGGGAAGGCACTCACCCAAGGGTGCCTGGCCCCGCGCGGTGGGTGCCTCACTGGCTGGCCTAGGCCTTTGCATCAAACCAGTTCCAGGATTGAATGCAACAGGCTGAAGGGGACTGAGTTGTGGTACAAATGGCGGCAATTGTGTGGTCCTGGGCCAGGCTGGCAAGCTCCCTTTCTTCTCTGGCCTGGGGCATGAGGTTAGTGTAAATTTCATGGAGTTGCCAGGAGGATTAAGGCCTGTGTGCATTCACACGTGGCCCTGTGGCTGCCCCCAGTTAAGCCCAGCGCAGCCATCGGAAGTCTCATTGAGAAGGAGCCTCCCGGCTTCCTGCATTTGTTCCAGGTGGGCTGGTAAGCGCCCTGCTTATTTGCAAGGCTGTGTGAGGACGAGCCCTGTAAACTCTAGGACAAGGCTGTTCCAATGTGGTTTCTGTTCCACTGTCCAACCCCCCCTTCTCCTTTTGCCCCTCTTTCTGGGGAACCTGGAGCTCCCGATGCCTTCTGTTTTTTTCTGCCGCTGAGGTGGACCTAGCACCTGTCCCTCCGTCCTTTCTGCTGCTGGGGTTGGCCTGCAGGAGGCTGTCCTCTTACCTGGTCCCTAACTTCCCTCCGATCAGCGGACCCCCCCACGTGTTGGACAGGTGGTGCTGTGTAGCCTGCACAGGCCAGGGCCCACGCAGTGGCTTTGAACAGAGCAGGGTGCAGCCCCTGCCTGTAGACATACAGGCCCTTCTGAGCAGAATGAGGGGGCGGTGAGGGCAGAATGAGGGGGCGGTGAGGGCAGCTGTGCGGGTGTGGCTGGCCTGACAGCTCCCTGCAGCCCTGCGGCTTCTGTGCAGTGGGGGTGGGGCGTGCCAGACCTTTGCAGGGCCTCTTAGCTGGTGGAGGGCTGAGCGAGCAGAGGCCCCAGCCCTCGTTGTGTTCCCGGGGGTGTGGCCTTAGGATGGTCTTGGCACCCTGGGGACCCAGCACCTGCTCACCTCATCCTCCTCACCTCATCCTCCTCCCGTGCTTGGCTGGGGTGCGGTGGCCGAGCCAGCTGACCCAATGGAGTCCCAGGCAGTGGACGCTGTGGAGGAGACGGGCTATGGCCTTGAGGGGGCCCAGGGAACCTGGAAGGTGGGGCCCAAGGGGTTCTAAGAAGGGGCGGGCCAGGGTGTGAGGCCAGGGACCCACAGACAGGAGGGTGGGGCAGGGAGAGGGCATGGCAAGAGGCCCACACACCTCCTATCCAGAAAGCCAGCCGGACCCTTACTTCCTCTTGCCCTGTGACCTTAGGCAAGGACACGCCACCACCAGCCTCAGTCTCCCTCTTTGTGAAGTGGGATGCAGATCCCTGCCTGTGGTGCGGATGTGGGGATGCGTGGTTGGGTGAGGATACAGCTGGTTGCGTGAGGATACAGCAGGATGGGGAGGCTGAACACGGTGGCTTACCCCTGTAATCCCAGCATGCTGGGAGGCAAACCGGGCGGGGGATTGCTTGAATCCAGGAGTTTGAGCAACATAGCGAGACCACCCCCATCTCTACAGAATAATTTTAAAGTTAGCCAGGCATGGTGGCGAGTGCCTGTGGTCCCACCTACCGGGGAGGCTGAGGCAATAGGATCCCTTGACCAGGAGTTGGAGGCTGTGGAGAGCCGTGCTTGGGCCACTTGCACTCTAGCCTGGGCAACAGAGCAAGACCCTGTCTGAAAAAAAAAAAAAAGGAACTGAGGATGTGTCCTCTGGTGTGGGCTCCACCACCCCCAGCCTCCCTCTCCTGTGGGTGATGCCTGCCACCCACCGCTGGGGTTCCTGTGGCATAAAGGCGCCCAAACGAAGACATTCTCCAGCTCTGAGCCGGGCAGCCATACAGAGCCCGGCAGACGCCTCTGCTGCTGCAGTTCTTAGAATCCAGAGTGCGTGGGGAATGTGAATTTATGCTGCTGGAGCCAAACATCCCACCTCCAGGTTTTAGCTGGAGAAATCCACGTGGATATGCAAAAGCAATGGAGTTATAATGCATAGCAATTGTGGGCTGAGTGCGGTGGCTCACGCCTGTAATCCCAGCACTTTGGGAGGCCGAGGCGGGCCGATCACGAGGTCAGGAGATCAAGACCACCCTGGCTAACACGGTGAAACCCCGTCTCTACTAAAAAGACAAAAAAATTAGCCAGGTGTGGTGGCGGGCACCTGTAGTCCCAGCTACTCCGGAGGCTGAGGCAGGAGAATGGCGTGAACCCGAGAGGCGGAGCTTGCAGTGAGCTGAGATCACGCCACTGCACTCCAGCCTTGGGGACAGAATGAGACCCCAGATCAAAAAAAAAAAAAAGAATAGCAATTGTGTGGCCGGGCGTGGTGGCTCACACCTGTAATCCCAGTGCTTTGGGAGGCTGAGGTGGGCGGATTACCTGAGGTCAGGAGTTTGAGACCAGCCTGGTCAACATAGTGAAATTCCATCTCTACTCAAAATACAAAAAAATTATCTGGGCATAGTGGCTGGCACCTGGATTCCCAGCTACTCAGGAGAGCTGAGGCAGGAGAATTGCTTGAACCCAGGAGGCAGAGGTTTCAGTGAGCCAAGATTGTGCCATTGCACTCCAGCCTGGGCGACAGAGCGAGACTCTTTCTCAAAAAAAAGAATATTGGCTGGGCGCGGTGGCTCAAGCCTGTAATCCCAGCACTTTGGGAGGCCGAGACGGGCGGATCACGAGGTCAGGAGATCGAGACCATCCTGGCTAACACGGCGAAACCCCGTCTCTACTAAAAACACAAAAAATTAGCTGGGCGAGGTGGCGGCGCCTGTGGTCCCAGCTACTTGGGAGGCTGAGGCAGGAGAATGGCGGGAACCCGGGAGGCGGAGCTTGCAGTGAGCTGAGATCCGGCCACTGCACTCCAGCCTGGGCGACAGAGTGAGACTCCATCTCAAAAAAAAAAAAAAAGAATAGCAACTGCACTATAGTTTAGGGGAGCAAAACCTGAAAGGACCTTAAGTGTCCCGATGATAGAGATCCCTGGGGTCCTATTCTGAGACGGAGTCTTGCTCTGTCACCCAGGCTGGAGTGCAGTGGTGGATCTCAGCTCACTGCAGCCTCTGCCTCCTGGGTTCAAGCAATTCTACCTCAGCCTCCTGAGCAGCTGGGATTACAGGCGCCCGGCACCACACCCGGCCAATTTTTTTTTTGTATTTTTAGTAGAGAAGAGGTTTCACCCTGTTGGCCAGGCTGGTCTCAAACACCTGACCTCATGATCCACCCGCCTTGGCCTCTCCAAGTGCTGGGATTACAAGGGTGAGCCACCGCGCCCGGCCAGTCCCATTCGACCTTTTAGGGACACAGAAACATGTAAATATGCCATATAGAAAACGGTATGCAAATCCAGAGACAGAGGACATCTGTGCATGTTTCTTTTTTCTTTTTTATTTTTTTGAGATGGAGTCTCGCTCTGTCGCCCAGGATGGAGCACAGTGGCGCAATCTCAGCTCACTGCAACCTCCGCCTCCCAGGTTCAAGTGATTTTCCTGCCTCAGCCTTCCAAGCCGCTGGCATTATAGGCGCGTGCTCCACCACGCCCAGCCAATTTTTGTATTTGTAGTAGAGACGGGGTTGCACCGTGTTGGCCAGGCTGGTCTAGAACTCCTGACCTCAGGTGATCCGCCTGCCTCAGCTTCCCAAAGTACTGGGATTACAGGCGTGAGCTACCACGGCAGCCTGCATGTTCCGTATGTGTAAGAAAAAAAGAGCTAGAAAGTTGTGTATTCACTGGCCGGGCACATGGTGGCTCGTGCCTGTAATCTCAGCACTTTGGGAGGCTGAGTTAGGAGGATCATGGGAGGCCAGGAGTTCAAGACCACCCTGGGCAACATAGCCAGATCCTGTCTCTACCAAATAGAAAAAAAATTAGCTTGATGTGGTGGTGTGTTCCTGTAGTCTCAGCTATTAGGGAGGCTGAGGTGGGATGATCATTAAGCCCAGGAAGTCAAGGCTGCAGTGAGCTACGATTGTGCCACTGCACTCCAACCTGGGCAACAGAGCAAGACCCTGTCTTGAAAAGAAAGAAAGGTGTATTTGCCAACACAGGGGTGTTCTGCAGTGCAGTGGGAAGGGGATATGTAGGACTTCATAGTTTCCTTTTTCCTGTTTGTTTTAGAGACAGGGTTTTAACATTTGTTTGTTTGTTTGTTTGTTTCTAGAAGTAGGGTCTTGCGGGCCGGGCGCGGTGGCTCAAGCCTGTAATCCCAGCACTTTGGGAGGCCGAGACGGGCGTATCACGAGGTCAGGAGATCAAGACCATCCTGGCTAACCCGGTGAAACCCCGTCTCTACTAAAAAATACAAAAAACTAGCCGGGCGAGGTGGCGGGCGCCTGTAGTCCCAGCTACACGGGAGGCTGAGGCAGGAGAATGGCGTGAACCCGGGAGGCAGAACTTGCAGTGAGCCGAGATTCCGCCACTGCACTCCAGCCCGGGCGACAGAGCGAGACTCCGTCTCACAAAAAAAAAAAAAAAAAAAAAAAAAAAGAAGTAGGGTCTTGCTAAGTTGCCCAGACTGGTCTTGAACTCCTGGTCTCAAATGATCCTCCTGACTTGGCCTCCCAAAGTGCTGGGATTGCAGGCATGAGCCACTACACCTGGGCCTTTTATGAGTTTTCTAAAGGAAAGGAACACGTACCATTATGTCTTATTCTTTTAACTTTTACATAAAAGCAGGAACAATAGCATGAACCCCCAGACACGGCCCCCCCAGATGCGCTGTTCCGCTGGGCTGCAGCCCATTTGTCCTTTTCTATACCATTTTTGGTTGTATTTAAAGCAAATCCCTGACATCAGGGCATTTCATCCCAAAATACTTCCATCTGTGTTTCTAAAAAAATGAGGCCATTTTCTTATGTAACCACAACGTGATCAACAGTAATCAATCCTTCACATCTAATTCTGGGCTGCATTAAGACCCTCCTGGTTGGCTCAAGAATGTCTTTCCTGCAGTGATTCTTTTTTTTTTTTTTTTTTTTTTTTTTTTTGAGACGGAGTCTTGCTCTGTAGCCCGGGCTGGAGTGCAGTGGCCGGATCTCAGCTCACTGCAAGCTCCGCCTCCCGGGTTTACGCCATTCTCCTGCCTCAGCCTCCGGAGTAGCTGGGACTACAGGCGCCCGCCACCTCGCCCGGCTAGTTTTTTGTATTTTTAGTAGAGACGGGGTTTCACGGTGTTAGCCAGGATGGTCTCGATCTCCTGACCTCGTGATCCGCCCGTCTCGGCCTCCCAAAGTGCTGGGATTACAGGCTTGAGCCACCGCACCCGGCCCCTGCAGTGATTCTTGATCCTTTTTGTTTTTTTTGAGACAGGGTCTCATTCTGTCGCCCAGGCTGGAGTGCAGTGGTGCAATCACGGCTCACTGCAGCCTCAACCTCCTGCCTCAGCGATCCTCCTGCTTCAGCCTCCCAAGTAGCTGGGACCACAGGTGTGCACCACCACTCCCAGCTAATTAAAAAAAATAATTTGGGCCGGGTGTGGTGGCTCAAGCCTGTAATCCCAGCACTTTGGGAGGCCGAGACGGGTGGATCACGAGGTCGGCGGATCACGAAGTCAGCAGATCGAGACCATCCTGGCTAACACGGTGAAACCCTGTCTCTACTAGAAAATACAAAAAACTAGCCGGGCGAGGTGGCGGGCGCCTGTAGTCCCAGCTACTCAGGAGGCTGAGGCAGGAGAATGGCGTGAACCCGGGAGGCGGAGCTTGCAGTGAGCTGAGATCTGGCCACTGCACTCCAGCCTGGGCGACAGAGCGAGACTCCGTCTCAAAAAAAAAAAAAAAAAATAATAATAATAATTTGTAGAGACGGGGGTCTTGCTCTGTTGCCCAGGCTGGTCTCGAACTCCTAGACTCAAGCAATCCTCCTGTCTTGGCCTCCCAAAGTGTTGAGATCACAGGCATGAGCCTTCGTCCCTGGCCCCATTATTTCTCTAACTGGGGAAAGTCACGTGGGAACAGATGTAGCTGGCCTTGGCCTCTGACCGGCCCTGCCTCCATTTCTCTGATGTGTGCCACTGTAGGGTCTTGGCCACCTGCCCCACCCCGCCCTGTGGTGTTCCCTTGCATGTGTAGTTCTGTGAGTTCAGGGCTGTGGTCCGCCAGAACTAGGGGGTGCGGGGCCCCTGTACCAGCCCGAGGCCTCCTCTCCGCAGGTATGGACCTGTCTGCCAATCAGGACGAGGAGACCGACCAGGAGACCTTCCAGCTGGAGATTGACCGCGACACCAAAAAGTGTGCCTTCCGTACCCACACGGGCAAGTACTGGACGCTGACAGCTACTGGGGGCGTGCAGTCCACCGCCTCCACCAAGTGAGTGCCCCGCTCCCACCTGTCACCACCCCCCACCACCTTGCCTGGGCTACCCCGCCTGACCTTGTCCTGCCATTCCCCAGGAATGCCAGCTGCTACTTCGACATCGAGTGGCGTGACCGGCGCATCACACTGCGGGCGTCCAATGGCAAGTTTGTGACCTCCAAGAAGAATGGGCAGCTGGCCGCCTCGGTGGAGACAGCAGGTACCACCAAAGCCCCAGTTCCCCGGAGCTGTCCTGGAGTCCTGGAGGGTCTGGCCGTGCCATGGTCACTTGGTAGCCCCAATCAAGGCCTGCTCTGTGCTGGGCATCCCCCTGGACTGGCCCTGCAACTGTCCTACCCTGGGGCTGACTGCTGTGTGACCCCAGCTCCTGGCCCTCCCTCTCTGGTCACCCCAGCCCCCACCCCATCTCCTGCCAGGAGGCACACTGACTCCCCTCTTTCTGGGACAGGGGACTCAGAGCTCTTCCTCATGAAGCTCATCAACCGCCCCATCATTGTGTTCCGCGGGGAGCACGGCTTCATCGGCTGCCGCAAGGTCACGGGCACCCTGGACGCCAACCGCTCCAGCTATGACGTCTTCCAGCTGGAGTTCAACGATGGCGCTTACAACATCAAAGGCAGGTTCTCCTGCAGGCAGCTGCTGGGCAGGGAACCCCTCCGTGGGGGCTGGGGTCTGGGCTGGGGTTAGGGCTGCGGGGAGCGCCCTCTGCACCCACACTTGACCCTGGCTTGGCTCAGGGCCATTCTGGGCCCTAAGGGGACAGGTGTCCAGTGGCCACCAGGGACTCGGGGATGCAAGCAGCCCCTTTCCCTCTTGTCTGTATGGCTGGGGGGACTTAGCTTGCCCATCTGACAGAGAGGTGGTGGTGGGGAGAGCAAGGAGGGGGAGCAGAGCAGGGAGCGGGAGGGGGAAGGGGAGGAGAGCAGGGAGGGGGAGGACAGCAGGTGTGGGGTGGGGAGAGCAGGGAGGGGGAGGAGAGCAGGGATCAGGGAGGTTCTGGAAAGGGTGTGCAGGGGAGGACACGCCTCGGTTATGGGACTGGAGCCCCTTCCCGGGAGGACCCCCAATAACCCAGAGGTGCCTGTTAGGATTCAGAACATGGTTTGTTTGTTTGTTTGAGATTCACTCCCTTACCCAGGCTGGAGTGCAGTCGTGCGATCTTGGCTCACTGCAACCTCTGCCTCCTGGGTTCAAGTGATTCTCCTGCCTCAGCCTCCCGAGTAGCTGGGATTACAGGTGCGTGCCACCACACCCGGCTAATTTTTATATTTTAAAAATTTATTATTTATTTATTTGTTTTGAGACAGAGTGTTGCTCTGTCACCCAGGATGGAGTGCAGTGGTGTGATGTTGGCTCTCTGAAACCTCCGCCTCCTGGGTTCAAGTGATTCTCCTGCCTTAGCCTCCCGAGTAGCTGGGACTATGCATGGGAGCCACCATGCCCAGCTAATTTTCGTATTTTTAGTGTTGGCCAGGCTGTTCTTAAATTCATGGCCTCAAGTGATCCGCCCACCTCGGCCTCCCACAGTACTGGGATTACAGGTGTGCACCGCCACACCCAGCTAATTTTTGTATTTTTAGTAGAGACGGAGTTTCACCATGTTGGCCAGGCTGGTCTCAAACTCCTGACCTCAAGTGATCCGCCCACCTCAGCCTCCCAAAGTGCTGGGATGACAGTCGTGAGCCACCGCGGCCGGGCAGAACACGTTCTAGGACCCTCGTTCATGTGTCCATCACGGGCAGGAGGACGTGGGGGCCATAGGGACCCTGGCTCATTCCAGAGCCGGGACTGGAGGGTGGGGCATCACCCTTGGGAACACCCGTGCCCACCCTCCACTGTCCAGGGTGGGGGTGGGGGGCCGGGCTTTGGGCACCGCTTGATAGAGACCCCTCCCCAGACTCCACAGGCAAATACTGGATGGTGGGCAGCGACTCCGCGGTCACCAGCAGCGGCGACGCTCCTGTGGACTTCTTCTTCGAGTTCTGCGACTACAACAAGGTGGCCATCAAGGTGGGCGGGCGCTACCTGAAGGGCGACCATGCAGGGGTTCTGAAGGCCTCGGCAGAGACCGTGGACCCCGCCTCGCTCTGGGAGTACTAGGGCCTGCCCGCCCTTCCCCACCCCTGCCCACAAGGCGGCTCCTCCCAACCCTCCCTGCTAACCCCTTTTCCTCCAGGTGGGCTCCAGGGCGGGAGGCAAACCCCCTTGCCTTTCAAACTGGAAACCCCAGAGAAAACGGTGCCCCCACCTGTCGCCCCTATGGACTCCCCACTCTCCCCTCCGCCCGGGTTCCCTACCCCCCTCGGGTCAGCGGCTGCGGCCTGGCCCTGGGAGGCATTTCAGATGCCCCTGCCCTCTTGTCTGCCACAGGACGTCTGGCACCTCTTTCTTCTGACCTCAGACGGCTCTGAGCCTTATTTCTCTGGAAGCGGCTAAAGGGTGGTTGGGAGCTGGGAGCCCTGGGCGTGTAGTTTAACTGGAATCTCCTTCCCCTCCCGGCCACCTCCTCCCAGCCCCCTAGGAGCTGGGCACGTGTCCCAAGCCTGTCAGTGGCTCTCCCTGATGCACTGTCGTGAAACCCCTGCTTGGGAAGGGAAGCCGTCGGGTGGGCTAGGACTGACCCTTGGTGTTTTTTTGGGTGGTGGCTGGAAACAGCCCCTCTCCCACGTGGCAGAGGCTCAGCCTGGCTCCCTGCCCCAGAGTGGCAGGGCGTGACAGCCACAGGGTCTGCCCGCTGCACGTTCGGCCAGGGGGGTGGAGGGGGAAGGTAGGGGTGTGGGGGCCGTCTTCCTCCTGTCTCTTTCCTTTCACCCTAGCCTGACTGGAAACAGAAAATGACCAAATCAGTATTTTTTTTAATGAAATATTATTGCTGGAGGCGTCCCAGGCAAGCCTGGTTGTAGTAGTGAGTGATCTGGGGGGGGTCTCAGCACCCTCCCCAGGGGGTGCATCTCAGCCCCCTCTTTCCATCCTTCCTGTCCAGTCCCGGGCATGGGCTGTGGACGCCTGGGCCAGAGCCCCCGCTGTGATAGGTGCTCCCTGGGCCTCCTGGGGGGATGAAGCCAGGTGTTGCCCCCCTCGGGGAGCCCTGGGGTGAGCCACCGGGGCCCCCCTGCTGCCAGCCTCCCCCCTCCCGACATGCATCTCACTCTGGGTGTCTTGGTCTTTTATTTTTTGTAAGTGTCATTTGTATAACTCTAAACGCCCATGATAGTAGCTTCAAACTGGAAATAGCGAAATAAAATAACTCAGTCTGCAGCCCCAGGCCGGCCTGTGTGTGTCTTGGGGCTGAGGTGGGTGGGAGGGCTGGTGGGACAGGTAGGCGCCCTGGCTCACCAGCTCAGTGCTGGGAGGGTGCGGTTGGAGGGAGGCCGTGGCCACAGTGGGTGCTCCGGAGGTTGTGGGCCCAGCACACCTCCTTAAGCGGGGGAAGGGGCGCTGGGAGGGGGTGGGCTGTGGCCCGTGGGACCCCCAGAGCCACTAGGAGCAGTTCTGTGCCGAGAAGTGGCTGTGGCTCCTCGTAGGCCACGTCCACCATGCAGGGGGCCTCGGGGTGTCTGGGGGCTGCACACTGAATGTTTAGAAGGTGCAGCCCAGGGAATACTCAAACCAGGAGACCCCACGTTCTTCTCTAGTTGACATGTGCCCCTTGACTAGGGGACATGGTGGTAGGGGCAGCTCCGCCCCACACTGCAAGGATCTGGGCCTTCCACGTCCCCAGACACAGCAGGCTGGGGTGCCCCTGGGGCTGGGAGATGCTGCCCGGGCCCCTTGGGGGATGATGGTCCCGTAAGATGGACCAGGCCGACCCTGGGCCTGAGCCAGTGCCTACGTTGGAACCAGCAGCCCTGGGGATATCTGGCAGATCAGAGGCTGAGGACTGTTTCCAGACTTTCCCAAGGCCACAGTCGGGGCGACCTAGGTTCTGAGCCTCCCTTTGCATCCTAGGCTTCAGGGGCTGGGCAGGGGCTCGTGGACCACGTGCAGCCTCATGCACTCTCAGGTGCCCCTAGGGGTAGCAGCTGCGCAGACAGGGGAGCAGCAGCAAGGCGCAGCCTGGAGCGGCGGGACCGGGTGCCCAGTCTTGCACTGGGAAGGCGGTGATGGCGACGGAATTTGGGAAACGCGGGGCGTTCCGGGGGCAGCCAGGGTGCTGCAGGCCGGACCCCGCTGTTCCCCTGCCCCCCGACCACCGGCAGCAGAGGAAGCGCTGATTGGCTGCTGATGACGCAACTGGGAGGGCTGCGCTATGATAGGTGATCCCTGGTGGTGGGGGGGCGGCAGTCTTGAGATTGGCTAGGGCAGGTGGCTGCCGCAGAGGGAAGTCGGGGTCCTCTCAGCGAGGTTCCGGGTGCCACCCCCTCCCCTCCCCCATGAAAGCCAGGCTGGGAGCCAGAAAAATCTCAATGACGTGGAAGGGACAGATTAATCCTCCGGAACCAAACTCTTTGAGACCTGGGGAGGAGGGTGGGGGGCACTGGAGGGGGAGGGGAGGAGTCCGGCTCATTTCTGCCCACGGAACTGACCTAGAATGACCCTAAGGTCCTCGGAGCCGAGGCTCCGGCTGATTCCGAATTCCATTCATTCTGCAAAATTTGGCGCCTACCACGTGGCCGAGATTTCTGAGGCTGCAGCCAATGAACACGGTAGTCCGATGGGGGAGGCTGGAAGGACCATTCACGAGATCTCTAGGGAGGAGTTGGTAGGAGCTGCCCAGCTGAAAGGGACAGGGGAATAACGGGGTGAGGGACCTGCCCAAGCCCTGCCCTTTGAGGGGAAGCCAGGCCAGGGGCCGGGGGCATCTCTGGGGTCCCAGGTGAGATGTGGGTCGAGGGAGCCAGGTCATGGTTCTCCAGACCCGCGTGGAGGCCACGAGCATCTTCCGGAGGAGCGGGGACCGGCAGACTCTGGGGCACCCGGGCTCCCCATCTCCTGACTTTTTCACACCTTCAGGTCCCTCCTGTCAGGACAGGTTCTGGAGCTCCCCGGGGCAGGGAGCCAGGGCAGTAGGTGCAGTTTCCGCTCCTGCCTGAGTCACCTTCGCTGTCTCAGCGATTGTTCATTCACAAGGGCGCAGCCTATCACATGCACTCACACACTTGTGAACTTGCATGCACACAGGCGGCTGAGGCTGCAGTGAGCTATGAATGGCACCATTCTCTGCACTCCAGCCTGGGTGACAAAGCAAGACCCGGTTAAAGAAAAAAAAAAAAAAAAAAAAAAGGGAAAAGAGGCCGGGTACAGTGGCTCACACCTGTAATCTACTAAAAATACAAAAATTAGCCAGGCGTGGTGGCAGGTGCCTGTAATCTCAGCTACTTGGGAGGCTGGGGCAGGAGAATCGCTTGAACCCAGGAAGCGGAGGTTGCATGAGCCGAGATTACTCCACTGCACTCTAGCCTGGGCCACAGAGTGAGACTCTCCAAAAGAAAAGAAAAGAAAGAAAGAAGAGACTGAGCTACATTGCCCAGTCCAGGCATGTGGGCGGTCTGGGTCTGGGGGACAGTGGGGCGTGCTCTGTGTCTTAGGGCCCCAGCCCTGGGTGCCCCCCTGCTGTCTGCTGTGACCTCCTCACTTAGGAGGCCTCATTGGGAGGGACCCTGAGTCCTGCTGGGGGCTGTGGAGCTGTCACCAGCCCCAGGAGGACTCGGGCAGGCCCCTCTGGTGGGCGAGGCCTCTGAGCTTCCCAGTGTGTCTCCATGGGACACCCCCTGCAGACCTCCTGCCCCAGCTCAGCCCCTTCCAATTCATTATCGAGGGTGGGGGAGGGGACAGGAAGCCCCAGACTCAGCTGGGCCCATTTCCTCCAGGGCCACAGTGGCCTCTCCCAGAGTCACGGGGATGGGGACTGACCTCACTCTTTTTTTTTTTTTTTTTTTTGTTGAGACAGTGTCTCGCTCTGTCGCCCAGGCTGGAGTGCAGTGGCGCGATCTCGGCTCACTGCAAGTTCTGCCTCCCGGGTTCACGCCATTTTCCTGCCTCAGCCTCCTGAGTAGCTGGGACCACAGGCGCCTGCCACCACGCCCGGCTAATTTTTTTTTTTTTTCAAATATTTATTTTTAGTAGAGATGGAGTTTCACCATGTTAGCCAGGATGGTCTCAATCTCCTGACCTGGTGATCTGCCCGCCTTGGCCTCCCAAAGTGCTGGGATGACAGGTGTGAACTACCGCGCCTGGCCTCTTTTTTTTTTTTTTTTTTTTTGAGATGGAGTCTCACTCTGTCGCTTTTTTTTTTTTTCTGGGACGGAGTCTCACTCTGTTGCCCAGGCTGGAGCGCTGTGGTGCGATCTCAGCTCACTGCAATCTCCACCTCCCAGGTTCAAGCAATTCTCCTGCCTCAGCCTCCTGAGTAGCTGGGACTACAGGCGCCTGCCACCACGCCCGGCTAATTTTTGTGTTTTTTAGTAGAGATGGGGCATCACCATAGTGGCTTCCCAAAGTGCTGGGATTACAGGCGTGAGCCACCATGCCCGGCCCTGACCTCACCTTTTTTAAAAAGTCAAATACTTGGTGCTTGGAATCCCAGCACTTTGGGAGGCTGAGGCAGGAGAATTGCTTGAGCTCAGGAGTTTGAGACCAGTCTGGGCAACATGGTGAGACTCCTGTCTCTGTAAAAACTACAAAAATTAGTCAGGCATGGTGGTGCGTGTCTGTAGTCCCAGCTGCCCAGGAGGCTGAGGTGGGGGGATGGCTTGAGCCTGGAAGGTTGAGGCTGCAGTGAGCTGTGATTCCACCACTGCACTCCAGCCTGGGCCACAGAGCGAGATGCTCTCTGAAAAATAAATAAATAAAATAAAATAAAAAGTCTAACACTTTTCTTTCAAACGATGGCTTTTGGGGCTCATCAGGTGCGTGAAGATGGAAAGGGGGCCCGGCAGTGCCCATCTGGGCTCCTTGGGGACCCCGGCTTCCCTGGAGACCCTTGAGCAATGAGCGGTTGGTTGCCTGACCTCCCTGAGTGGGCTGTGGGCACTCAAGGTTGTCTGGATGGGGGAGGGGCTCTGAGACCCTTGAGGGCAGCAGAGGGAGAAGGGAACAGATGGAGTCTCCCAGACAGAGAGGCCTGGAGGGGTGGGGCGGGGCCGAGCATTTGGCATAAAACCCAAGCGCCTTAAGGGGGCTATAGCTTAAACTGGGGGGAGGGGCCTCTGTGATGTGCAAATAATTAACACAAAAGCCTTCACTGTGCTCCCCTCCTCATCCCAGGACCCAGGTCTGACCCTCAGGAGGGGAGGAGGTGAGCAAGGGGGGAAACCCACCTTCCAGGGACCCCCAGCTAGTGCCAGGCACCAGGCAAGTGCTCTAAAAGGCTTTATTAATATTGTTATTTGAAGAAACTAAGCTAATAAATAGGGTATAAAAGACCCGGCCGGGTGCGGTGGCTCAAGCCTGTAATCCTAGCACTTTGGGAGGCCGAGACGGGCGGATCACGAGGTCAGGAGATCGAGACCATCCTGGCTAACCCGGTGAAACCCCGTCTCTACTAAAAAATACAAAAAACTAGCCGGGCGAGGTGGCGGGTGCCTGTAGTCCCAGCTACTCGGGAGGCTGAGGCAGGAGAATGGCGGGAACCCGCGAGGTGGAGCTTGCAGTGAACTGAGATCCGGCCACTGCACTCCAGCCTGGGCGACAGAGCGAGACTCTGTCTCAAAAAAAAAAAAAAAAAAAAAAAAAAAATCAAAGGGTACCCACAGATATAAACAAAAATCCACAGCTGCCCTGGCCCCAGCCCTCTTTCCTTTGGAGGTAACTGTGTTAATGGGTTTTTATACCCCTCTGGACATTTTTTGTTTTTTGGGACGGAGTCTCGCTTTGTCGCCCAGGCAGTGCAGTGGTGCGATCTCGGCTCACTGCAACTTCTGCTCCCCGGTTCAAACGATTCTCCTGCCTCAACCTCCTCAGTAGCTGGGACTACAGGAGCGCACCACCGTGCCTGGCTAATTTTTTGTATCTTTAGTAGAGATGTTATCCATGTTATCATCATGTTATCCAGGATGGTCTCAATCTCCTGACCTCGTGATCCCCCTACCTCGGCCTCCCAAAGTGCTGGGATTACAGGCATGAGCCACCGCGCCCGGCCAAAATTTTATTTTATTTTATTTTTGAGACGGAGTCTCGCTCTGTCGCCCAGGCTGGAGTGCAGTGGCCGGATTTCAGCTCACTGCAAGCTCCGCCTCCCGCGTTCACGCCATTTTCCTGCCTCAGCCTCCCGAGTAGCTGGGACTACAGGCGCCCGCCACCACGCCCGGCTAGTTTTTTGTATTTTTTAGTAGAGATGGGGTTTCACAGGGTTAGCCAGGATGGTCTCGATCTCCTGACCTTGTGATCCGCCCGTCTCGGCCTCCCAAAGTGCTGGGATTACAGGCTTGAGCCACCGCGCCCGGCCTTATTTTATTTTATTTTTGAGGCGGAGTCTCCCTCTGTCGCCCAGGCTGCTGGAGCGCAGTGGTGTGATCTTGGCTCACTGCAAGCTCCGCCTCCCGGGTTCATGCCATTTGCCTGCCTCAGCGTCCTGAGTAGCTGGGACCACAGGCGCCCACCACCACGCCCGGCTAATTTTTTGTATTTTTCTTTTTTTAGTAGAGACGGGGTTTCACCGTGTTAGCCAGGACGGTCTTGACCTCATGACCTTGTGATCCGCCCGCCTCAGCCTCCCAGAGTGATGGGATTACAGGTGTGAACCACTGAGCCCAGCCAAAATTGTTTTTAAATAGAGATGGGGTCAGGCTGGGCATGGTGGCTCACACCTCTAACCCCAGCACTTTGGAAGGCCGAGGCAGGAGAATCACTTGCACCCAGGAGGCAGAGGCTGCAGTGAGCCAAGATTGCACCATTGCACTCCAGCCTGGGCAACAAGAAAGAAACTGTCTAAACAAACAAACAAACAAACAAACAAAATATATATATATAGAGAGAGAGACAGGGTCTTGTTATGTTGCCCAGGCTGGTCTTGAACTTCTGGGCTCAAGCGATCCTCCTCCTGCCTTGGCCTCCCAAAGTGGGTGGTGGGATTACAGATGTGAGCCACTGTGCCTAGCCCTTCCAGAATTATTTTATTTTATTTTATTTTTTTGAGATGGAGTCTTGCTGTGTTGCCCAGGCTGGAGTGCAGTGGCGCGATCTTGGCTCACTGCAAGCTCTGCCTCCCAGGTTCACACCATTCTCCTTCCTCAGCCTCCCAAGTAGCTGGGACTATAGGCGCCCGCCACCACGCCCGGCCAATATATATATATATTTTTACTAGAGACGGGGTTTCACTGTGTTATCCAGGATAGTCTTGATCTCCTGACCTCTTGATCCTCCCGCCTCAGCCTCCCAAAGTGCTGGGATTACAGGCATGAGCCACCGCACCCGGCCCTTTTTTTTTTTTTCAGACTTCTAAGGAAAGCAACGCTAAGAAAATATATTTTAATAAATTATTTGGCCAGGCACGCTGGCTCACGCCTGTAATCCCAACACTTTGGGAGGCTGAGGCGGATCACTTGAGGCCAGGAGTTTGAGATCAGCCTGGCTAACATGGTGAAACCCTGTCTCTACTAAAAATACAAAAAATTAGCTGGGCACAGTGGCATGCGCCTGTAATCCCAGCTACTTGGGAGGCTGAAGCAGGAAAATCCCTTGAACCGGGGAGGCAGAGGTTTCAGTGAGCCAAGATCGAGCCACTGCACTCCAGTGTGGGTGACAGACTGAAACTGTGTCTCAAAACAGAAGTTTTGTTTGTTTTTGGACATGGGGTCTTGCTCTGTCCCCCAGGCTGCAGTACAATGGGGCAGTCTCAATCTTGGCTCACTGCAACCTCAAACTCCTCGGCTCAAGTGATCCTCCTGCCTCAGCCCCTGGAGTAACGGGGACTACAGGTGCATGTCACAACATCTGGCTAATTTTTAATTTTTTTGTGTAGACAGGGTCTCGATACGTTGCCCAGGCTGTTCTCCACCACCTTCTGGGCTCAGAGATCTTCCTACCTCAGCCTCCCAAAACGCTGGGATTACAGGTGTGAGTCACCATGCCCGACCCTGATGGATACCTTCATGTTTATTTCTCATATTTCTTCTCGAACAAACATTTCCAGAGCATCCCAGACTCTGAACTGTGGCTGGAGACTGCAGCACAGAGTCAAATGGGCTTCCCATCTTTCCCGGAGTCAGGCACTCTGGGAAATATGCCACAAGCAGGGAATTAACCCAAGACGGTCAGTCCCTCCAATGAGGAAAAGAGGCCGAGGGACTGCGCACGCCTCAGAGCCAGATGTGACAGAACCGGTGGGTTGCGGGGGCACTGAGCGCCTGGTGCTTCCTGCTGCCCCCTCCAGCTCTGGCAGTCCTCATCCTTGTCCTCCCCATCGGAAAGGAAGAGTCATTTGTCTGTGGGATGTGCCAGTGTCCCCCGTTCTGAGGCTGGGCGGGCTGCGGAGCTCCAGACATGACCTGCTACCCACTATGGAGCCTCCTGGACTTAGTTCCAGGCTCTGCCCGATCCTCTGAGGGCGCAGCTTCAAAGCCCTGCTTGGGCCTAAGGCCATCCCAGGGCAGTGACTGAGGGTAGACTGAGATATCCCTTGGGCACCAGTCTTAGGGTGCCTGGGCTGGGGGGCTTCAGCTCAGGCCCCCCAGTGCCCGTCCTTCGGGTGAGCGGGTTTCCGCAGCACCGGCCCTTTCTGACCTTACACCCCTGTGCGTCCTCACTGGGGCTCTGGGAAGGTGAAAGTTACACTAAGAGCTGTGCCTATGGTGGCCAGGGAACCCCGCCAGCAGCACGCCTCAGAGGCCTCATCCTAGGCTCTGCTCGCTTCTTCTTTTTTCTCCCCCGCCACCTTTTTTTTTTTTTTTTTTTCCCCAAGACAGAGTCTTGCTCTGTTGCCCAGGCTGGAGTGCAGTGGCATGATCTCGGCTCACTGCAACCACCTCCTCTTGAGTTTAAGCAATTCTCCTGCCTCACCCTCCTGAGTAGCTGGCATTACGGGCACCCACCACCACGCCCGGCTGATTTTTGTTGTTTTAGTAGAGATGAGGTTTCACCATGTTGGCCAGGCTGGTCTCAAACTCCTGATCTCATGCTCTGCCCGCCTTGGCCTCCCAAAGTGCTGGGATTACAGGCATGAGCCACCGTGCCTGGCCCTGCTCATTTTCTTACCACAGCTTTCCAGAAATAAAGTGAGGATGGGGCGGGGGAGAGAGAGAGAGAGAGAGGGAGAGAGAGCGTGCGCCACATTCAGAGACAGGAGGGTTCTCAGCAAGAAGAGAACTCAGCTCAGAGCTGAGAATGTCTCAACTCAGCTGTCTGCCTGCTGAGACGTCCTGGGCTCAAGTATCCCCTCACCCCTACGGGGCTGTGACTGCACACATGGGTCACAGTAGAGCTTGGTGTTTGGAGCAGGCTGGGTTGGTGGCTTGTCTTCATCTCTCGCCTGGCGCCGTGCGGGCCTGTGGTTTGCTTTGGCTGCTACCATGTGGAGGGAGAGGTGCTCGGGGCTGGCCCTTGGCAGCCCGGGCTGTGTCCATGCCTGGCCTCTTGGAAGGCCACTGCTGTGATGGAGAGAAGCTGGGGCCAGACCGCTGAGGGCTGAGAGCCCATGGGCAGGGATTGTGGTCTCGGTCAAACCCCAGTTGGCAGCTGACCGCAGCCACCCCGGGGTCCTCAGATATGGCACAGCTGCCTGGCTGAGCCTCAGCAAAGGGAAGCCGTGTGAAAAATAACAACTCAGGGATGTTGTGAGTAGTGGGCTGAGCTGTGGTTTATTTTTTTGAGACAGGGTCTTGCTCTGTCACCCAGGCTAGAGTCTACTGGTGCAATCATAACTCACTGCAGCCTTGACCTCCCAGGCTCAGGTGGTCCTTGCGTCTCAGCCTCCCGAGTAGCTGCTAGGACTACAGGTGCATACCACCATGCCCCGCTTGTTTTTTTGTTTTGGTAGAGACAGGACCTTGCTAGGTTGCCCAGGCTGATCTGTAACTCCTGGGCTCAAGTGTTCCTCCTGCTTTGGTCTCCCAAAGTGCTGGGAATACAGGCGTGAGCCACTGTGCTGGCCTTGGGGTGTGGTTTTATGCAGCCATAGATGACTGAGATGGCTGAGAATCGGGACCTAGGGGAACATACAGAGCAGGGGGATCTGACGGGGGGATAGGAGGGCAGACAGCTCCTGGAAGGCCTGGGAAAGAGATATCAGGGCTGGGCCCTGGAGAAGTGGGGCTGTGAGGAGGGGAGAAGATGGGGCCTGGCGGGGTGTGGGCACTACTCCCAGGTCAGAGGGCATCGGCGGTCTGAGAACTTGCGGGAGGAAGGGCTGCCTCCCAGTGCTCGGTGCCCTGGCTCTCCTCCTTGCTGCCAGCTGGCCGCCTCCTCCTCATGCATCTGCGTGTCCTGGAACACAGGGCACCTTCTGCCTGTCCAGAAAAGCAGGTGCTCCTTGGGGCCTGGCCTGCTCGGCCCTGTGTCCAACTGGTTCCCTGATGCTCCCTGCTGCCATTCCTAGGCCTTCGGGCTTCACTGCCTGGGGTGGCTGTGCTCAGCCCCACCCTGTGATGCCATGGCCTCCCCACCCCTGCCCCGAAGTGCCCCTGGGACCGCTACCTTCAGCTCCCAGGACAGGGCCTGGCCATCCCTGTGGACTCTCCCTCTTCGTGGACACCCATTGGCGCCCAGTCTCCTTGGACTGTCTTCTCAGCCTCTCTCAGATGTACCCCCAACTGTCCCCTCTCACCTAGAGGCCACTTGGCAGCGTCCTCCAGGACTCCTGCCCTTGGGGAAGTCTCCGCCAAGGTCAAAGCGTGACTGCGTCCCCAGGAGCTGACTTAAGATCTGGTTCTCAGGAACACCTGGAACTGGCCAGTCAGCATCCCTGGCCCTGGGGTCTGTACTTGGACAAGGGTCAGGCAGTGAGGATGAGGGGCAGGCGGGGATTCTCCTGGAAGCCTTCCCAGCCTCCTGGGCCACCCCAGTGGGTCCCCTCTACTGACTCAGCCTGTTCCCTGCCACCTGGTGCTGGTTTCTCTGTGGCACCTACTAGGGGCCGAGTGCCCTGGGACTGCCCAGCTAAGCAGTGCCATCCAGGTCTGCACCCAGGTGCGCTCAGGGCACGTGCACAGGTGAGCAGCCCGGCACACAGGCACCTGCCAGGTGCGGGTGTGGACTAGGTGCTCCCCGGGGTCCCAGGTGGAGTTGACAGTCTCAGATGACCCTGAGAGGTTGGTCTGGTTAAAGGATTAGGCTTTTATCCCCAAGGAGTCACTGAAAACGTGGGAAGAGACAGCACAGCTCTGTGGGACGGCACAACCACCACCATCACGGCCGCTGTGCCCTCCCTGCCATCCTTGGCCAAGCACTTTTCCTGTCTCCCCCCGCCAATTCTCACAGCCCGAGGAAGAAGATGCTGCGGCGATTCCCACTTCACGGCCAACGCCAGGCCCAGGCGTGCCATGCCGCTGCCAGAGCTCTCGCCACCCCACCTCGGGTGACACCCAGCAAGATGGGGAGCATGGGGCCTGACCCAGAAGCCGGTGCTCACCCAAGTCCCTCTCCTGCGGGTTTAACTCCTGAGGAGAAGCAAAGCCAGAAGTCAGTCCTGGGCCATCTCCGCCAGACATGTGTGTGGATGAAGGGACAGGAGGCGACAAGTGGAACTGATGATCAGACTTCATCCTGACCAAGAGGCACACACAGCCAGGGACTGTAGAAGTGACCATGTCCCCCCCAGGGGTCCTGAGAACAGGACTGGTGGCCTGGCCTGCGTCAGCTTCACACCGGCCTAGATGACTGCAAAAAATTCAAAGAGAAGGCAGATGGAACCTGCTGTGAGAGGTTCTCAAAGGCTAAGAGCTAATTAAACAGCCTCTTTCAGAAGCACTTGCTCCTGTCTTGTAAATGCTCCAGAAAGGAAAAGAAAAGCAGAATGAAAACCTTCATGTCCTCTGGGCGCGGTGGCTCACGCCTGTAATCCCAGCACTTTGGGCGGCTGAGGTGGGTGGATCATGAGGTCAGGAGATCGAGACCATCCTGGCTAACACGGTGAAACCCCGTCTCTACTAAAAATACAAAATATTAGCTGGGCGTGGTGGCGGGCACCTGTAGTCCCAGCTACTCGGGAGGCTGAGGCAGGAAAACGGTGTGAACCTGAACCCAGGAGGCAGAGTTTGCAGTGAGCCGAGATTGTGCCACTGCACTCCAGCCTGGGCGGCAGAGTGAGACTCCATCTCAAAAAAAAAAAAAAAAAAAAAAGGAAACCTTCATGTCTGGTTCACTGGTTTCATAAGTACTGTATATATCACAGAAAAAGGTCACACCGTGCAGAAATACATTGAGATGTGATCAGCAGTTATCTTTGGGTTACAGAGCATGTCTATTTTTGCTTTATATTTTTGTTTTCAAGATTTTCCTACTTTGCACATAAATTTTCTATTTTTTGTACACTTTTGATTGGCAAACATATTTTGTTTTTAGAGGGAGTCTCGCTCTGTCGCCCAGGCTGGAGTGCAATGGCGTGATCTCAGCTCACTGCAACCTCCGCCTCTTGGGTTCAAGTGATTCTCCCGCCTCAGCCTCCCAAGTAGCTGGGATTACAGGCACCCGCTACCATGCCCGGGTAATTTTTATATTTTTGTAGAGACGGGGTTTATACCATGTTGGCCAGGCTTGTCTCAAACTCCTGGCCTCAGGCGATCTGCCCGCCTCGGCCTCCCAAACTGCTGGGATTACAGGCATGAGCCACTGCGACCAGCTGGCAAATGTATTTTTAAAGACACTTTTACTTTTTTTTTTCTTTTCGAGACAGAGTCTCACTCTGTCACCCAGGTTGGAATGCAGTGGCATGATCTTGGCTCACTGCAACCTCCACCTACTGGGTTCAAGCAGTTCCCTGCCTCAGCCTCCTGAGTAGCTGGGATTACAGGCACCTGCCACCATGCCCAGCTAAATTTTGTATTTTTAGTAGAGACAGGGTTTCACTATCTTGGCCAGGATGGTCTTGAACTCCCGACCTCGTGATCCACCCGCCTTGACCTCCAAAGTACTGGGATTGCAGGCATGAGCCACCACGCCCAGCCGAAAAATATACTTTTTAAGGATGGAGAAATAAAGGAGGCTGGGTCCGGTGGCTCACACCTGTAATCCAAGCACTTTTGGGAGGTTGGGGTGGACCAATTGCTTGAGCCCAAGAGTTCAAGACCAGCCTGGGTAAATGGTGAGAACCCCCTTTATTTGTTTTTTATTTTTTTGAGACGGAGTCTTGCTTAGCTGCCCAGGCTGGAGTGCAGTGGTGCGATTTCAGCTCACTGCAACAACTGTCTCCTGGGTTCAAGTGATTCTCCTGCCTCAGCCTCCTGAGTAGCTGGGATTACAGGTACCCGCCATCATGCTCAGATAATTTTTGTATTTTAGTAGAGATGGGGTTTCACCATGTTGGCCAGGCTGGTCTTGAAATCCTGACCTCAGGTGATCCACCCACCTCGGCCTCCCAAAGTGCTAGGATTACAGGAGTGAGCCACCTTGCCCGGCCATTGAGACCCCTTTACAAAAAATACAAAAATTAGCTGGGCATGGTGGCCCATGCCTATAGTCCCAACTACTTGGGAGGCTGAGGTGTGATTGCTTGAGCCTGGGAGGTTGAGGCTGCAGTGAGCCATGACTGTACTCTGCACTATAGCCTGGGAATGCAGTCTTAGATCTTTTTCTAAGACAGAGTGAGATCTCGTCTCAGAAAGACAGAAAAAAGTAGGCCAGGTGCGGTGGCTTACGCCTATAATCCCAGCACTTTGAGAGGTCGAGGTGGGGGTGGATCACTTCAAGTCAGGGGTTCAAGACCAGCCTGGCCAACGAGGTGAAATCCCGTCTCTACTAAAAATATAAAAACTGGCCGGGTGCAGTGGCTCACGCCTGTAATCCCAGCACTTTGGGAGGCCAAGGCGGGCAGATCACAAGGTCAGGAGTTTGAGACCAGCTTGGCCAACATGGTGAAACCCCGTCTCTACTAAAGATACAAAAAATTAGCCAGGTGTGGTGGTACATGCCTGTAAACCCCGCTACTCGGGAGACTGAGGCAGGAGGATCGCTTGAACCTGGGAGGCGGAGGTTGCAGTGAACCAAGATTGTGCCACTGCACTCCAACCTGGGCAACAGAGCAAGACTCTGTCTCAAAAAAAAAAATAAAATAAAATCATGGAAGACATAAAAAGAACAAATTGGATGCAGACAGAGCTATAGACCTGGAGGCCAGTCCATGACCGTTAAGGGAGAAAAGCAAGAAAAGCAAGGTACTAGGCCGGGCGCGGTGGCTCAAGCCTGTAATCCCAGCACTTTGGGAGGCCGAGACGGGTGGATCACGAGGTCAGGAGATCGAGACCATCCTGGCTAACACGGTGAAACCCCGGCTCTACTAAAAAATACAAAAATCTAGCCGGGCAAGGTGGCTGGCACCTGTAGTCCCAGCTACTCCGGAGGCTGAGGCAGGAGAATGGCATGAACCTGGGAGGTGGAGCTTGCAGTGAGCTGAGATCTGGCCACTGCACTCCAGCCTGGGCGACAGAGCGAGACTCCGTCTCAAAAAAAAAAAAAAAAAAAAAAAAAAAAAAAAAAGGCCAGGCGCGGTGGCTCAAGCCTGTAATCCCAGCACTTTGGGAGGCCGAGACGGGCGGATCACGAGGTCAGGAGTTCGAGACCATCCTGGCTAACACGGTGAAACTCCGTCTCTACTAAAAAATACAAAAAACTAGCCGGGCGAGGTGGCGGGCGCCTGTAGTCCCAGCTACTCGGGAGGCTGAGGCAGGAGAATGGCGTAAAAACCCGGGAGGCAGAGCTTGCAGTGAGCTGAGATCCGGCCACTGCACTCCAGCCTGGGCGGCAGAGCGAGACTCCGTCTCAAAAAAAAAAAAAAAAAAAAAAAAAAAAAGAAAAGCAAGGTACTAACTTCTTTAAAACCAAAGGCCCCCAAGTCCTGATCAGGCGTGTTGCAATGTGCTGGCCAGCGCCTGGGGAAGGTGGGACGAATACCACCACCCTGGTCACTTTGGATGGAAAAAGGATAGCAGCAGAACGGATACATAGCTTTTATTTATTTACTGAAATTGCAGAAAATTTTTATGTTGTTGTTGCAAATATAGAGGAGGAACAGGAACAATGACTGCATGCCATGAACAAATTAAAAATAAACATGAATTGGGTCCGGTGTGGTGGCTCACGCCTGTAATCCTAGCACTTTGGGAGGCCAAGGTGGTCCGATCACCTGAGGTCAGGAGTTCGAGACCAGCCTTGCCAACATGGTGAAACCCCGTGTCTATTAAAAATACAAAAAAATTAGCCTGGAGTGGTGGCAGATGCCTGTAATCCCAGCTACTCAGGAGGCTGAGGCAGGAGAATCACCTGGTAGGCAGAGGTTGCAGTAAGCCGAGATCATACCACTCCATTCCAGCCTGGGTGACAGAGTGAGACTCCGTTTCAGAAAAAACCAAAAACGCATTGTTTAGAAGCTGGAAATGTGGGTAACTTTTCGGGGGATGTAACTTTTCTCTTGAAGCTTTTAGTATACTTTTTCTCAGACATGCGAAAAACAGGTGATTGTTCTATAGAAAGTTGCATATGGCAGGAGATCCCATGTTTTATTAAAGCGAGCTGTGGTCCATCTGCATTTGGAGGTCACAGCTTCCCCTGTGCCCAGGGCCCCCTTCAGATCTAGGGTCCAGATTCCTGCCTGGCCTGGTACATGGCAGGAAGGACTCTGGAGGGGAAGAGGCTGTGCCAACAGCAAGGTTAGCAGGGCCCTGGCACTGCAGCATGTCACCAGTCAGGGAAGGGGCTCAAATGCCATGGCCTCTCAGCCCAGGCACCTCCTGTTCTTGGAACCTTGTCCCTTCCTCAGCTGGGTGAGGCTTCTCCTGGTTTACCTGACCTTTAGGTGGGCAGAGACTGGGAAAGGGGCCTGCAAAAGAAACTGACTGCCCTTTTCTTGAAGGGGATTCTGTGCCAAAAACAAATAGACCCTTTGTGCCCAATCTGGGCCTTGGTAGCCGCCCTAGCAGGATTTGCCTAGCAGATCACCTGATCTTCCTCCCTCGCAGGGGAGTGGTGGGGGATTCTACTACTGGGCCTTTCAGGCCTGAATCTGCCAGGACCCAGTCATGAAGGTGCGGATGCTGGTTTAGATCGAATCACTTGGACGAATCTGTCAGCTGCCCCTGTAACTTGCCGGATGGCGGTGTGGAGAGATGAAGCCAGAGGGAGCAGAGCGCACAAACATTTATTTACAAAAAGTCCCAGTTTCATATGATACAGGCTTTTTACACACAGTAGTTGAAACGGAATTATTTTATCTATTTTTACTACCAGAAGGTAAAGAAAAAGTTTAATCGTTTTTTCTATTTTTATACAAAGTGACAGATCATGCATTTTTTTTCAGTTTTTAAATATTTTGCTAAGTGCAAATACTAGATTCCTCTCTCCAGTTTTAAGGCAAGTAAGAGGGGGCTGTGGCTGGGGAGCCTTGTGCCCTGGGGCAAGCCCTGCAGGGGAAGAGAGGAGGTGCCAGCTGCCTCAGGGTTGCCTGTGGTCTGACCTGCTCTCTGGGCACCGGCACGACCTCCTGCTGGCTGCTCAGAAGACACCCAGTGCTTTTCTCCCGTCCCTGGTCCAGGCAGGAGCCTGAGGTCCAGGCCCTGCCTCTGGACAGAGGGGCCTGGAGAGCCAAGGTGGGTGCTCACAGCAGCCCTGCGGTCCCCTGTGCCTGGCTCAGGGAGGATCCTCAGGAATCAGGGACCCTCCAAGGAAAAAGGCAGCAGCTCCTTCCCCACCAGCCCAGTGTGGCCAGAAACAGCTGGAACTCCTCTCAAATGACCCACCCTTGGGGTTTGGCCTTAGGAGAAACATCACTCTGGGCTCCCCCTCCCCTGCCAGGGTTGAGGCCAGCACCTGTCTAGGGCTGTTTCCGCAGCTGCTGCCTGCTCCCTTTGTCCTGCCTGGGGCCCTTGCTGGAGCCACGTGCCTAGGGTGCAGGGCAGAGGGAGCTGAGACTCCCTGGGCCTGAGGTCACCTCCTCTTCAGCTGGCATGTCTGCAGCTGCGCTCTGCTCCCAGAGATCCTCCCTGGGAAAGCACAGGGAGCATATTTAAGGTACTGAAGACAATCCTGTTGCTGCCGCATGGAGCCTGCCTTTCCAAGGCACTGTCGTTCAGGCTGGTAGCAAAGTTCAGGCAGCCCAACAGGTAGGGGCGCAAGGACATAGCAGCAGGCTGCCCCCAAGCCCAGCCCCCCAACGCACCCTTACCCCATGCCCAGGTGACCACCTGTCTTCAAAGCCTCCATCCTGGGCAAAGGCAGAAAGAATGGGTATCTTAGAATTTTTTTTTTTTTTTTGAGAGACAGTTTTGCTCTTGTTGCTCAGGCTGGAGTGCAATGGCGCAATCTTGGCTCACTGCAACCTCTGCCTCCCAGGTTTGATTCTCCTGCCTCAGCCTCCTGAGTAGCTGGGATTACAGGCATGCACCACCTCATCCAGCTAATTTTGTATTTTTAGTAGAGACGGGGTCTCGAACTCCCGACCTCTGGTGATCCGCCCACCTTGGCCTCCCAAAGTGCTGGGATTACAGGCGGGAGCCACCGCACTGGGCCATCTTAGATCTTTTTAAACCCACTTTAGTCCGTGAAATACATCTGAGAAGCCAATGGCAGCAAATGATGGTGCCCGCCTGCCCTAGGCACCTCGGGTGGGCCAGGCCCTGATGTAGGAGGTGGCAGGCCACTCCGGAGGCTGACACAGCCCCACCCCAATGGTTGTCGGGCTCAACTGTGTCTGAGGTCTGTGAACTCCAAACCTCTTGGAACCTCATGGTAACATGACAACGCAGGCCACGGGGAGGAGAAAGTGATGGCCTGTAGCCAGGAAGGTTTCAGGCCTCTCATCTGCCAATGGGCCAGAGTGATGCCTTGGGCATGGCTAGAAACCTGGGGTGGGACAGGAGGCGAGGAGGGCGAGTGGGGACATGGCAGGGCTGAGATGATGCTCAGCTGACCCCATGAGAAGGGAAGTGGCCCTCACATGGGAGGTACTAGACAGCACCCTCTACCTGCCTTCACCAACCACTGAGAACACCCAGGGGAACACACGGGGCAGGGGCAGCACCCAGGGTCACCTGTCTCCCTCAGGAGGCCCACTCCTCCCCTAAAAAGCCAGAGAGGAAAAGCTGCTTATCACCCAGGGTAGCAGAAATGTCTCCCTTAGCAGTTGGGCTGCCTGGCAGGGCCACCAGGCCTCTATCTTAGCTACCTCAAAAGGCTCTTTCGATGGGCCAGCTTCAGAACCATCCAGTGCGCTGCAGCGGCCTGGCCTGGGAAAGGATTTCTCAGTCTGACTTTCCAGAGACTGAGGGTGAGACAGACCGCAACAGAGCAAAAGCCCTGCCGCGAGAAGGGTCTGCTGCTGCCTCATCTGAGTAGGTCTAAGAGTGGAGAGAACAGGTGCCCTCAACACTCACTGCAGTGGTGCATGGGTTCTAGATGGGGGGACAGCATCTTGGCCCTCACGGTGGTGGCAGTGCCTCTGTGGGCCATGGTCCCGGCCCCCCACCCTGAGCAATGCTTCCCGGGCCTGCAGGTGCAGCCCCTTCTGCCCAACTGTGGGCCCCTCCAGGGAAATGCTCTCGGCAGCCTTGCTCCCCAGGGGTCCACTCCGAGGAGGCCCAGGAGTGAGTAGCAAGGGCCTGGCCTACGGCCTATGCCATGGACAAGGCAGAAGGGCTGCCACTGGTGGCCTGGGGGGATGGGAGGGGAGGAGCAGTTCACATCGCAGCTCTCTCTGAACTCCACCATTTGGGACTTCATTTTTATTATGGATCTGTCTGTGCTATGTAAGGAAGGCTCATGTGGTTTTAATTCTGAGAGGTTTTTCCCTGGTGTTTGCTAGGAGTAAAAATGAATGCAGGCAAAATATTTCCTCTTGGTCTCTTTCTGTAGGGACTGGAGTGACACAGCAGCCAGGGCCACCATGCTGCCTGCTAGGATGGCAGAACTCTTCAGGAAGGGCTTCAAGGCCCTTTTAACTCTGCCCAGTGGGAGCCAGACCAATCCCATGCAGGCCCCCAGAGGGCCACCAGCTGTGACCACTCTTCTGGGAGCAGTGGTCCTTCTGGGAAAGGGGTGGGAAGAAAACCAGCCTACCCTTCAACCTGATCTAAGATGCAATGGCATAGCCACCAGCCTTGGGGGAGGGGTGGGGGAGGGTTCTCTATACACACTCCCACCCCAAACGGGTTCTGTGCTGCTCAATGGGGGTTCGGGGCCATCAGAAGCGATGCCGTGGCTGGGGGCCAAAGTGCATGGGCAGGTTGTGCTCTAGGGGCATGTGGACGGGACCGAAGTCATAGTTGACCCGCACGTTGGGCAGAGGGGGCACGTATGGGGCTGGGATAGGCCCCATGTTGAGAGGGAAGTTGTTGAACACAGGTCGCACGGGAGGCAGGGGGAAGGGTGGGTGCACAAAGGCGTAGGGCGGCATCTGTGGCTGTGGCAGGTTCTGCGGAACGGGCCTCGGGAGGGCCTCCACCCTCTGCACCTTCTCCACAGGCTTCTCCAGCGGCGGTCCAATGCGTTTGAAGGTGTTCTCTGAAAGGGATATGGGGATTAGTGGAGAAAAACATTAAACCAACCTCAATGGAATCTAGCCTGGGACCAGGGCAGCAACCTCTGGACACAGGAGTGGCTCCACACGTTGATCAAAGCACAAAACGTGGACACCCCTCAAATGCCACTACAAGAAACCAAGGACAAATCTGCACTTCCCCTGGTGTCTTGCTCTACAGTGGCACCTTGGAAGGTGGCATGTCCATCCACCCAGGTCAGCAAAGCATCCTTCAGAGCCAGGGCCTTGATGGGCCATCTCAGTGACTCGTTACATTTTCATTTTTTTTCTTTTTTTTCTAAATAGATGGGGTTTTGCCATGTTGCCCAGGCTGGTCTCAAACTCCTGGGCTCAAGTGATCCACCTGCCTCACCCTCCCGGAGTGCTGGGATTGCAGTTGTGAGCCACTGCACTTAGCCCTTTTTTTTTTTTTTTTTTTTTAAAGGAAAAACAGATGGGGTCTTGCTATTTTGCGCAGGCTAGCCCCAAACACCTAGGCTCAAGTGATCCTCCCATCTCTGCCTCCTGAGGAGCTGGGATCGCAGACGTGTGCCAACACATCTGGCTTCACTGCTTTTTAGCCTCGGAAGCGTCAGCTGGGCCTACTTTTTCTTTAGCCAGGTGTGGCTTGTTTGATTCCAGAGTGCAAACCCATCCCTTGGGACTTCCTCACCATCAAGGAGATGCCAAAACTATACTGAAGGCTTTGAGGGCGTTTCCATAGGCCTGAGATGTGGCTGCGCGGGTGGAGTCAGGTCTATTGCCACCTGAGGGACAGCACCCCCTCCTCTCCTGTGCTGGGTTGAGTGCCAGGACACCCAGGGAGGCCAGCAGGAGCCCACATGGCCTGTGGTCCTCTGCTCCCTCGGCAGTGCTATGCTGCAGGGCGGGGCTGCTGCTCTGTCCTGGGGGCCTGGGGAGGGGCACTTGCCTCCATTCTTTCTTTTCTGTTCCTCTTCAGCCTCCTTCTGAATTTCCTCAATAAGCTTCTCATCATCTTCCTAAAATGCAAGCAATGACAAGGATGAGCCTGCAGTTTCATGCAGTGCTGACACCCCATGTGACAGAGGGGAGGCCGCCTGTTCCTGGTGGCCATGAACAAGCTCGAAGCCTGCTGCTGGCCACTAAAGCCTGGGCTGCACACCGTTCCTTCCCATTTCTCTGAGCGCCTCTTTCCTTCATCAGCCTGATGGCGTTCCACGAGGAGGCCATCCACAAGGCTGGGCAGAGGGGTCTGAGCATGGCAAGCAGCTGCCTGGTGAGGTGGGGGAGGGTGGAGGGCCTCAATGCACTGAACAACTGCGTGCAAGTGGTGGATATGAGAAGGGTTTGGAGATGGCTGGGTCTGAGTGGGCAGAGCCTGAGAAGTTTCAGATCCCAAGTCCACAAGCGCTGGGCATGACAGCCTGTCTGCAGAGCCTGGAGAAGTCTTGCAGATATCCTCAATTGAGATGGACAAATGTCCAGTCTGGCCCTGCCTAGCCCCAAGGCTGGCCTGGGTTCCTGGGCCAGGCCTCGGGGAGGATGGTCCCCCTCTGATCTTCCTGTCTCTTCTCCCAAATCCCATGCTTGGTAGGCCCGAAATGACAAACACAATTCACACTTGGGTTATACAAGACAGGAACGGAGAGGCACTGTGAGTGCAGGCAGACATGGGAGCTGTGCTGGGAAACTGAGGGGCCACCCTGGGCAAGCCCCAGAGGTTAGGTTTTTGCCATATGCAGCTCCCACACCTCCACCTGCCAGCAGACACCGTGGTGGGAGGACCGGTCTGTTGCCCCAGGACAGACGACCCGTGATGCCTGCTTCATGAGTGCTGCTGACCTTAACCCCTCTCCTCAGTGACCCACAAAGCAGCCTTTCAGTTTGTGGGACTGAAAAAAGACTAAGTGGGCCGGGCGCGGTGGCTCAAGCCTGTAATCCCAGCACTTTGGGAGGCCGAGACGGGCGGATCATGAGGTCAGGAGATCGAGACCATCCTGGCTAACACGGTGAAACCCCGTCTCTACTAAAAATACAAGAAAATTAGCCGGGTGAGGTGGCCGGCGCCTGTAGTCCCAGCTACTCGGGAGGCTGAGGCAGGAGAATGGCGTGAACCCGGGAGGCGGAGCTTGCAGTGAGCCGAGATCACGCCATTGCACTCCAGCCTGGGGCACAGAGCAAGACTCCGTGTCAAAAAAAAAAAAAAAAAAAAAAAAAAAAAAAAAAAAAAAAAAGAAAAAGAAAAAGAAAAAAGACTAAGTGGATTGAAAAAACCCACCAAGTGGGTGCCCATCTTTCCTGGCTGGCTGCAGGGCCGAGGGTCTAAGGTGTGGCCCTGAGAGGGCTGAGGCTCACAAGAAGCAGAGTGGGAACACCGTGGCAAACCCCAAACACACCAGCTGCCGGCTCAGCACGCAGGAAAGAGAGGGCTGACTATAGGAGGGGCTCTGTTCCCTGGGGTCCTCCAGGAGTTGATAGCAGCCGAGCTGGGCAGAAGGAAGGAGAGGGATGGTGGTCCCCGATATTGTGAAGGGATTAGCAAGTCCCCAAAACGCAAGCAGTCTAATGAAAGCACATTTATTTTCCTAGACACGGCTTCAGAGCCTAACCATATGGCCAATTTCTTTGCTTTGGGATGAAATATTAATAATGACCACTCTGGATTTTTTCATGCCGATCTGATGACACCCAGAGCAGCAACTGGAAGGAACACAATCCGTGGCCTGCAGGAAGATGGCAGTTCCATGAGGGCTAAGCAACGGACAGTTTGCAGGTTTACTTACTAGGTTATTAATGTCACAGCCGAGACAGAAATCAGTGATTTCCCCACACACAATTGTTTGTGGACCTGAAGGATTCTGAAGTTAGCAATTTCCTTCACTAAAGGTGCACTGAATGCCTGCTCTGTGCTAGACACTGATCTAAGTTTACTGGTTAAACTTCAGATCAACAATGAAACAAAGGTAGATAGAATGAGTAAGTAATTAGATAACACACTCCCTTGGTTTGGTGGATGAAAGATTCTTAGAATAGAGTCCCCGGAGACTGGCTCTGTCTGCAATGTGGATGACACTATTCAATTCTCCTACATTCTCTAGGCCTCAGATGCCAAGTGATGGGTTGGACTAAAAGGTCTCACAAGCTTCTTTCCAACTCTGACACTTGGACATAAAGATATTCAAGTATGTTTTCAGCAGAAGCAGCCTCCTTGCTGCTGCCTGGCCAGGTGTTCTGAGCAAGGTGTGAAGAGAGGAGAGGTAACAAAAGTCAAGTTCCCATCATGCATATCAACAGTTGCGAAGTGTCCAAGCACACCATAGAATCGTCTAGAAGGAATCCTGAGGAAGCTGTCTCTCTCCGGGGTTAACATGTAAGAATTCTCTATCAAAACCCCAAGACGAGGTCATCTAGCCTCTTTGTGAACACTTCACAAGGGGGAACTTACTACCCTCAACATAATCACTAAGCGAGTCAACATGAAGGGCTTCCGTAACTCAAGAGGGTTGGGTGGGCAGTTTGAAGGCCTCCATGTGAATATCAAGATAGATTCTATCAACTCTCTAGACTGGGAGCTGGCAAGCCTCTTCATTTTGGAGCCAGCGGCAGGCCTAGGAAAAAAGATTGAAAAAAAAAAAAAAAGAAACAAAAAAACCCCAACAAATTAAGGGAAGTGATCCAGAAAACTGGTGAGATCACTTGAGCCCAGGAATTTGAGACTAGCCCGGGCAATAAAGTGAGATCCCATCTCTACAAAAAATACAAAAATTAGCCAGGCATGGTGGTGCGAGCCTGTAGTCCCAGCTACTCGGGAGTGATCGTGCCACTGCACTCCACACTCCACCCTGGGTGACAGAGTGAAACCCGTGTCAAAAAAAAAGAAAGAAAGAAGAAAGAAAATTGTGCAGCAGGAGAGCCGTGGGCCCACACCTCTTAGCTAAGTGAGGTCGGCAGGTTCCTGAATATACCTGCGTCTAGGCAGCTCATCTGTAAATGGGCTGCTTTGTCAAGGACTGAATGAGCTCAAGTATGTAAAGGATGTAGCCCAAAGTAAACGGTCAAGATTAGGACACAGGAAAACTGAAAAATGACAGGTAGAGAGTTTTAAAAGTTGAGAAGTTTCATAAAGAAGTGGTGCACACTGGGAGACACCCACACTGTTTCTTTCAGGGTTCCTGACTCTGGTCCGTTATTAATCACAACCAACAGGACTGCACAACCACCACTCCGCCTCACCCCAACCTCTGCTGCATCTCCTCGATGCAGTTACACCATCAGTCCCCCAGGGACACTTACGGCCTTCCATGGCACAAGGAGGTACCTTAGGAATCATCCATTCCAACCTCTGTAGCACAGAAACTGAGGTCCCTGAGAAAGTACCTTGTTCAGTGTTATGGCTAGTTGGCAGTGAACTGGGACAAATGCACACACCGGGCCACTCAATGGTCCTTCTGGAGGAAATCCACAGAAAAGATATCCTGAAGGTGTCCCTGCCCCATACAGGGCACCCACACCAGTCAGGACCGTGCTAGACGCTGCAGACACAGTGAGGAGTGTGGCAGCCCTGGCCCTCCTTGTCAGGGCCTCACGTCTCTGCTATGAGCACTGTTCTAGCCAGCACCCCTCTCCGGAATTCCATGTGGACAGAAGTGGCAATTTCACAGCATTAAAGACTAGACACTCGGTGGCTCACGCCTGTAATCCCAGCACTTTGGGAGGCTAAGGCAGGCGGATCACGAAGTCAGGAGATCGAGATCATCCTGGCTAACACAGTGAAACCCCATCTCTACTAAAAATACAAAAAATCAGTGGAGAGTGGTGGCACGCGCCTGTAGTCCCAGCTACTTGGGAGGCTGTGGCAGGAGAATCGCTTGAACCTGGGAGGCAGAGGTTGCAGTGAGCCGAGACCACGCCACTGCACTCCAGCCTGGGTGACAGAGGGAGACTCCGCCTTAAAAAAAACAAAAACAAACAAACAAAAAAACCAAAACTAACCACTAACCCTCTTTTTTTCCTCAGACTCTCCCCTGATACAACAGGATGGACAAGAGAGGCTCTCTTTTGGGTAGAAGAGCTCTGGCCCCCTGTGGCACTGCTGAGGCTGAGAGCATGTAGGCCACTGCCTGATTTTTTTTTTTTTTTTTGAGACAGAGTCTTGCTCTGTCGCCCAGGCTGGGGTGCAGTGGCCGGATCTCAGCTCACTGCAAGCTCCGCCTCCCAGGTTTAGACCATTCTCCTGCCTCAGCCTCCCGAGTAGCTGGGACTACAGGCGCCCGCCACCTCGCCCGGCTAGTTTTTTGTATTTTTTAGTAGAGACGGGGTTTCACCGTGTTAGCCAGGATGGTCTTGATCTCCTGACCTCGTGATCCGCCCGTCTTGGCCTCCCAAAGTGCTGGGATTACAGGCTTGAGCCACCGCGCCCGGCCACACTGCCTGATTTTTATCACTAAGCTTCCGTGATAAATCCCAGTGCTCCTGAATAAATCCTATTTCAGAACTCCCTCCTGAGGCACCTGCATAGGAGCACAAGCCCAGGTTTCTGATACAGACTGGCCGGGTCTGGAGGACAGTGCAGATAGAATCTTCCCAGCCTGCCATTCAGAATTCTTCTTGGGCCGGGCGCGGTGGCTCAAGCCTGTAATCCCAGCACTTTGGGAGGCCGAGACGGGCGGATCACGAGGTCAGGAGATCGAGACCATCCTGGCTAACACAATGAAACCCCGTCTCTACTAAAAATACAAAAAAATTAGCCAGGCGAGGTGGCGGGCGCCTGTAGTCCCAGCTACTCGGGAGGCTGAGGCAGGAGAATGGCGTAAACCCGGGAGGCGGAGCTTGCAGTGAGCCGAGATAGCGCCACTGCACTCCAGCCTGGGCGACAGAGCGAGACTCCGTCTCAAAAAAAAAAAAAAAAAAAAGAATTCTTCTTGGAGAGGAAGAGGGAGCCTTAGAGTCCCAAGGAAATAAACGCTGCATCCTCACCCTCCGAAGACAGCCACCCCGGAGCTTTTCTTCCAATCCCTCCCTCTATTCTGTTCACTCTCCTGATTGACAAGTGGAATCAAGACCCTTTGTCCTTGAGTCCCGTCTTGGGAGTCAAGCCCTTAAGAGTCTAAAGACAATCTGGGGTTTGTATTTCACCCAAAATGGTGGCACTCAGCTACGATGATCTGCAATTTTACCATAAATCATGAGCAACTGTCAGTTATACCTAGATATGGCTTGTTTCAGATTTCAACTGTCTCCAATTGGCTAGAGCCACAGGACACTGTGCTTAGTAACTTTAATAAAACAAAATTTTTTCTTTTTTAAAAAGAAAAAAGTTACACTTTTAGCTAATATGTTAGACTCTAAGGGAAAGATTTCTTTCCTTTTTTTGAGACAGTGTCTTGCTCTACTGTCCAGGCTGGAGTGCAGTGGCACCATCATAGCTCAGTGCAGCCTCCACCTCCTGGGCTCAAGAGATCTTCCTGCCTCAGCCTCTCACAGTAGCTCAGCCTACAGGCACCCACCACTACATCCGACTTTTTTTTTTTTTTTTTTGAGACAGAGTCTCGCTCTGTCGCCCAGGCTGGAGTGCTGCGGTGCGATCTTGGCTCACTGCTACCTCTGCCTCCCGGGTTCACACCATTCGCCTGCCTCAGCCTCCTGAGTAGCTGGGACTACAGGCGCCCGCCACCATGCCCGGCTAATTTTTTTTGTATTTTTAGTAGAGATGGGGTTTCACTGTGTTAGCCAGGATGGTCTCGATTTCCTGACCTCGTGATCTGCCTGCCTCAGCCTCTCAAAGTGCTGGGATTACAGGCATAAGCCAGCGTGCCCGGCCTAACTGGTTTTTTTTTGGTAGAAATGGGGTTTCACCATGTTGCTCAGGCTAGTCTTAAACTCCTGGACTCAAGTGATGCACCCAACCTTGGTCTCCCCAAAATGCTGGGATTACAGGCATGAGCCACCACACCCAGCTGGAAGATTTCTTTCTTAATTTAGGGTGGAAGTTCCTTCCACAATCAGTTTCTCTGACCCATCTGAAATTCCTCAAGAGTGAAGACAGGCCAGATGCAGTTGGCTCATGCCTGTAATCCCAGCACTTTGGGAGGTCGAGGTGGGGGTATCACTTGAGGCCAGGAGTTGAGAGACCAGTGTAGCTAACACGGCAAAACTTCATCTCTACTAAAAATACAAAAAATTAACTAGGTGTGGTGGCACGTGCCTGTAATCCCAGCTACTCGGGAAGCTGAGGCAGAATTGCTTGAAGACGCAGGTGGAGGTTGCAGCGAGCAGAGATGGCGCCACCGCACTCCAGTGTGGGTGACAGAGCAAGACTCTGTCTCAAAAAAAAAAAAAAAAAAAAAAAAAAAAAGTGAAGACAATCCCAGGGCTTTGGGAGGCTGAGGCAGCAGCATCGCTTGAGGCCAGGATTTTCAGACCAGCAAGGGCAACAGAATGAGAACCCAGCTCTACAAAATTTTAAAAATTAGCCAGGTGTAGCATATGCTTATAATCCCAGCTATTTGGGGGGCTGAGGTGAGAGGATCACTTCAGCCCAAGAGGTTGAGGCTGCAGTGAGCTATGACTGCACCATTTTACTCCAGCCTGGGCAACAGTGGAAGATCCAACCTCATGAAAAAAAAAAGTGAAGACAACTGAATTGTAAACTTAAAAAATGGCAAGTTTTAGGCCGGGCACGGTGGCTCAAGCCTGTAATCCCAGCACTTTGGGAGGCCGAGATGGGCGGATCACGAGGTCAGGAGATCGAGACCATCCTGGCTAACACAGTGAAACCCCGTCTGTACTAAAAATACAAAAACTTAGCCGGGCGAGGTGGCAGGCGCCTGTAGTCCCAGCTACTCGGGAGGCTGAGGCAGGAGAATGGCGTGAACCCGGGAGGCGGAGCTTGCAGTGAGCTGAGATCCGGCCACTGCACTCCAGCCTGGGTGACAGAGCGAGACTCCGTCTCAAAAAAAAAAAAAAAAAAAAAAAAAAAAAAAAAAGGCAAGTTTTATCTTATGTTTCGCCACAATTAAAAAGAGGGAGGGGCCAGAAGCAGTGGCTCACGCCTGTCATTCCAGCACTTTGGGAGGCCGAGGCGGGTGGATCATGAGGTCAGGAGTTTGAGACCAGCCTGGCCAACATGGTAAAAACCTGTCTCTACCAAAAATACAAAAATTACCTAGGCGCAGTGGCACGCATCTGTAATCCCAATTATTTGGGAGGCTGAGGCAGGAGAAACACTTGAACCCGGGAGGCAGAGGCTGCAGTGACCCGAGATAGCCCCACTGCACTCCAGCCTGGGCGACAGAGCGAGACTCCATCTCAAAAAAAAAAAAAAAAAAAGAGGGAGGGCAGGTTTAGGATTGATTTTGAGGTTAAACATGAGGCCTAGTCCCTCATCAGATACTTCTTGGGCTTGGGCTAAGTGACAGATGGGATATTGAGTCCTTTCTGGAGTCAAGTCCCTCGGGAAACATTCCAGGCATCCGAGCATCACCAGCCTGTGAAGAGGACACTTGGAAAAAGGCCACGCTGCAAATCTAGGACACACTTAGGCTGCTGGGAGAGGGGAAAGACGATGATGAGGTGCCGGGGGCTGAGCTGGATCACAGTACAACTGTCCTGCCCTCTCTGGGGCTGAGTCACAAACAGGAAACCCTGGTGGTAGAGCTGCCTAGATGGCAGGATGAATTCATTTTAAAGCACTGCTGGCGGCCGGGCGCGGTGGCTCACGCCTGTAATCCCAGCACTTTGGGAGGCCGAGGCGGGCGGATCACGAGGTCAGGAGATCGAGACCATCTTGGCGAACACGGTGAAACACCGTCTCTACTAAATATATAAAAAAGTTAGCCAGGCATAGTGGCGGGCACCTGTAGTCCCAGCTTCTTGGGAGGCTGAGGCAGGAGAATGGCGTCAACCCAGGAGGCGGAGCTTGCAGTGAGCCGAGATTGCACCACTGCACTCCAGCCTGGGCGACAGAGCGAGACTCCGTCTCAAAAAAAAAAAAAAAAAAGCACTGCTGGCTTCTTCAAGAGAGGGTGCTGGCATCACAGGAAGAACTACAACTCTGGGGCTCAAGATCTGGCTTGAGTGTATATGCAGCTCTATCCCCACTACCTAACCTGGAACCCACTCCTTTCCAAAACAGGTTAGGGTGAGAAGCAAATCATTTCTTTTTTTTTTTTTTCTTGAGACAGGGTCTTGCTCAGCCCAGGTTGGAGTGTAGTGGCGTGATTATAGCTCACTGCAGCCTTGAACTCCTGGGCTCAAGTGATCTTCTCACCTCAGGCTCCTGAGTAGGTGGGACTACAAGTATGTATCATCATGCTCAGCTAATTTTTAATTTTTCTTATAAAGACGGTGGGGGAGGGGGAGTTCTGTGTTGCCCAGGCAGGTCTCAAACTCCTGGCCTCAAGCAATCCTTCCACCTCCGCCTCCCAAAGTGCAGGGGATTATAGGTGTGAACCACGGCACCTGATCTGATCACTCTTATAAAGTGCCAAGCACAGTGACAACAACAGTAATTAACATGCACTGAGAGCTTACTATGCACCAGTCCCTGTCTACACACCTCACATGGACCTCAATTTCACCACAGCTCCCTGAGTCAGGTGCTACGAACTGATTGCCACATTGCAGATGAGGAAACCCTGGCACAGCCAGGTTGTGACGTTGTGACCCAGGCACTCTAGTCTCAAAGCCTGAGCTGTTAACCACATAAACCCCTGTTTCTGAATCGGAACTTCTGGCAAACCTGACTGGGGTCCTGAGAACACTGCTGTTAGGCTGGGTGCATGTGTCAGCGGCAACTATTCTAAGGTGTGCTTTATTCCAGAAAGAGTACAGAAACATAAGAGGGTTCCTTCTGAGAAGGGCAGAATTCTAAAACCTCCTTTCTCCCCTTACAAGACATAATAGGGCAAAACAAAATAAAACACTTCTACTCAAGGAAACAAACAGCCAAAAAGCAGAGCAAGGGGCTATGTGTTTTGGAAATTTTTAGGGAACAATCCTCCTTTTCTCATGCTCAGCTTACCCAGAAGTGCATGTGCCATCCCCTGAAACAGCCCACTTGTTGGCCTCTGGTCCCTGGCACTTGGCCTTTGGGATAAAAGCCAGTAGATTCCTCTTGCCCAGAGCGGGAGTGGGGAGCTTGGGAAAGCCCATAAACCTCATTTCTTGAGCCAGAAATCTAAGCGGCACATGGGGGCCCAGCACTGAGGCAAGCAGCTGTAATGCCTCCCTGGGTCACTGGTCTCCAGTGGCCTCTGACCAGGTACTGTTCTCAGCTCACTGGTTTTGGTCCATCTCAAAGGCGGAAACGAATGCTTCAAGATTTCCTTGCCTGACATGTTTTCTCCTGATGCTACCAAGTTACTTGAATCCCATGAGGGTCCCGTGAAATTTTCTGTCCTCTTCTTGTCACAAAAAACTCAGGGATTTGGTTCTCATCAACATAAAAAAAAAATGCCATTATTTCCTTTCCTTATACATACTGATTAAAACAATCTTGGGAAACGCTGAACAAAACACCACAGCTAAAATCACCCAAAATTCCTCACCAGAGATCAATCCTGGGAACATTCTGATATCCTTCCCCTTGGCTGCTTTTATATCCACACCTCACTGTCAAGCCCACTGAGATTCCATTGTAGAAGGTCACGCTCTGCCCCCATGAGGTCCTGCTGCCTTGTACAGATTGCTTACTTCACACCCCCTCTCCACAGGAGGCTGGCAAGGATTTCACAAGAGGACCCCGAGGCTCAGAAGATGCAGAGAGTAGCTGGACCACCAACGTGGGCAGTGTGCTGAGGCCAGGGCAGGAGGTCTGGACTTGTAGGTTCCCAGGCCGGACGGCAGTTCCCAACTGTGTGTGACTCAGGCTGGGTTGGTGGGCTCGCCCTGGACAAGCGTCTATAGAGGTTCACCTGAACCTCTGAGTTCCTGTTCATGCCGTTTGCCCTGGCCACTGGGGGCAGCAGGGGCTGCTGGCTGTGTCTGTACTTGCTGCCACGGACCCCATGACTGACCATGGTACATTCCCCCGAGTGCTGCAGCCTCTCTACCTCATCCTTGGCTTCTGGCATAGGCCTTAAGAAGGACCCAGCTGGCCTGGATGAGTTCTCTCTCTGCCCTCCTTCTGGCCCCTCCTAATCCCAGTGAAAACTTTCAAACAAATCCTCAGCACAGCTCCTTTCTGATGAGCAAGGCCAGGCTGAGGCGAGAGGGAGTGGATGGTGATCAGCGACCAAGCTGTCCCTGGATCAGCAGGGCCTCAAAAGAATAAGCGTAATGATGCGTCAGGCCAGGGTAGAAGTGAGCCCTCTAACCACCTGAGGTCAAGAGTTCGAGACCAGCTTGGCCAACATGGCGAAACCCCATCTCTACTAAAAATACAAAAATTAGCCAGGCGTGGTGGTGGGCGCCTGTAGTTCCAGCTACTTGTGAGGCTGAGGCAGCAGAATCACTTGAACCCGGGAGGCACAGGTTGCAGTGAGCCAAGATCACACCACCGCATTCCAGCCTGGGTGACATGAGCAAAACTTAGTCTCAAAAAAAACACCCCAGCACCCCATCGCTGCCCATGGCTACTCCAGAAGGTATACCTATGGACCACAGGAGAATCCAATAAGTACCATGAGGAAGCACACGAATGGCACCATAGTGGGCAGCACACCCCAAATGCAGTGTCGAGGACAAACGTCAAAGCAGAGAGTGAAATGGAGTCTCACTTACCCAGCGGAACTGGAAGAGCATTTTTTTTTTTTTTTGAGACACAGTCTTGCTCTATCCCCGAGATTGGAGTGCAGTGGCGCTATCTCTGTTCACTGCAACCTCTGCCTCCCAGGTTCAAGCGATTCTCCTGCCTCAGCCTCCCAAGTAGCTGGGAGTATAGGTGCCTGCCCCACGCCTGGCTAATTTTTGTAGTTTTTTTTTTTTTTTTTTTTTTGAGATGGAGTCTTGCTCTGTCATCCAGGCTGGAGTGCAGTGGCCGGATCTTGGCTCACTGCAAGCTCCGCCTCCCGGGTTGACGCCATTCTCCTGCCTCAGCCTCCCGAGTAGCTGGGACTACAGGCGCCCACCACCTCGCCCGGCTAGTTTTTTTTTTTGTATTTTTTAGTAGAGACGGGGTTTCACCGTTTTAGCCAGGATGGTCTCGATCTCCTGACCTCGTGATCCGCCCGTCTTGGCCTCCCAAAATGCTGGGATTACAGGCTTGAGCCACCACACCCGGCATTTTTGTAGTTTTAGTAGAAGGGGTTTCACCATATTGGCCTCCATCCGCCTCGGCCTCCCAAAGTGCTGGGTTTACAGGCATGAGCCACCAGGCCCGGCTGGCAGAGCACTTAAAAAAAAGAAATAAGGCCAGGCGTGGTGGCTCATGCCTGTAATCCCAGCAATTTGGGAGGCCTAAGCAGGTGGATCATTTGAGGTCAGGAGTGTGAGATCAGTCTGATCAACATGGTGAAACCCTGTCTCCACCAAAATACGAAAATTAGCTGGGCCAGCCTGGGCGACAGAGTGAGACTCCCTCTCAAAAAAAAAAAAAAAGAAAAGAAAAAAAAGACAAGACATAAGCAGATTGCTTAACAGGGAGGGAGAAGGTTTGTTTCCTTTCCTTGAATTCCTTTGAGCTCAGCAGGGTGCAGAAAGCACTAAGCCCGACACAGAAGACTCTGGCTTGCTGCCTGCTGCATGCAGGTAGGGTGGGTGGGGAGGGGAGGAAGACACAGCAAGAGTCTGGGGGGATGGCGAGGACCCAGCCTCTTCAGAAACTTGCTGCAGTTGAAGATGGGAAGTGAGGTAGAATTTACCAGAGAGGTTTTAATTAAGAAGAGAGAAACAAAACACACACAAAAATCCTCCCTTAGCTTGTCCCTCAACAACTAAGCCCCACAGTTCTGTCCACGCAGCAGGGTATAGACAGGAGAAAACGAAGAAAGAGAAACTATGAGTGATTAAAAAGGGGAAAAGATTCGATTTATTTTCACAAATCAGATATGAACCGTAATCACCAGCTACAGGCTGACAGTTCCCAAAATAGCTGTTTGAGCGCTTGGCACAAAACTGTTCTTGCCAAAGCCTTTACGATCCTTTTGAGCCTGTTTTTTCAACACTTCTGGTTACCAGGGCTGGCTGTCCATGTGCCTGCTGGTCAGCCTCTTGTGACCATGGGGGAAGAATAGGTGGCTTTTCTTCTTCATTGTACTTTTCCTCCCCTTAGAAAGGTGACTGGGAATTGCAAGTCTCGACTGCTGCTTCCCCTCTGAGATTCTGGGGGTGGGTTGGGGCTGGGATCCAGGTCATGTGTGGCCACAGCTGTTGTTAATAAACTTGCAATGATTTCATGAAACGCTTCCAAAGAGCTGAAGATTTAGTTTCAAATTATTCCCAGATCAGCCACAGATCGCCTGAGCAACAGCAGACCCTTAGCCCCCACCCCTTGCTGTCCCCAGCAACAGGAAGTTGGGGGAGGGAGCAGCGGAGCTTGGAGCAGCACATGCTGTGCAGCTGTGGCCGGGACGAGCAGGGAAGCAGGACAGTGTGCTTGGGAGGAGTGGAGACTTCATGGGCTCAGGGCTGGCCCTGGCTTCTGCAGCCACCTCCTCAGGTCAGAGAGGCCCGGCACCCAAATACCACTATCTGGAGCACCTCCCCAACAAGAACATGGAGGTGGGGGCAGAATGTGGCCATGTTTTAAGTCCCGTCAGGGTCAAGTGCTCACCCAGGGGCCTGTTGGGTCTGCTGAAGACAACATGTAGTAACAAGCACCAACAGGCCGTGTGTACTGGACTGTGCTGCCCTGCTTGGGAAAGCCCTCAGTGACGTCGAAACCCTATCTGGGACACTGTTGGGGTGGCAAAACTGCCAGGGCCCCTTTCTACTATTTGCAGCTTCGTTCATCCATGGGGAAGGAGTCCAGCAAGGTCCCCACCCCTCTGCAAGGCTTACCTGGTTCATGGGGCTCAGGGACCCTATGGGCACCTAACGACCATGTATTTGTTGAAGGAGCCAGATATTGGTCAGAAGACCTGGGCTCATATCCTGGTTTTACCAAGCTGGGGGATCCTAGGCTAGTGACCTACACATGATCTCTGTCATCTGCAAAGTAGGAAAGCAGTGCCTCCTGGCCCCATGCAGTAAAAATCACACTGCATAGCACACTCACATGGTGTTGGCTGTGTGGCTATTAAGAGGAAGATGAAGAAACCGAGGTCAGTTTTGATGACAGATCAATGATCACACCCACCCACTCACTTTTTTTTAATTTTAAACACACAATGGTATTTGTGACAGTGACGAGAAATAACAAGCCAAGGCCAGCTGTGGAAGCTGGGTGATGGGACAACCTGGGGGCTCACTTTATTCTTTTGTAGAAGTAAATTTTGAAGGTTAAGGAAAAAATTCTGAAGCCAAAAATCAGTTTCCAACCTAAAAGTCTAAAATACCTTTCCTTACCAGGTTTCTGCATTTCCTCATCAATCCTCCCTTTCATAGCCTTCCTCCCTAATTCTGACAACATCAATGTCCTTCCCCCGCCACTTAAGCCAGGGCCCCAAAGGTCCCCAGGACTTTCTACATGCCTGACCCACCAGGGAGATGCTGCACTGGCCTGAGGGGAGAAGGCAGATCTGGACACAAGCTGAGGACAAATGACCCGGGTGAAAACCTAGGCTACCATTTACTGGCCACAGTCTTAAGCAAGTTTCTTCATCTGTAAAACTAGGATGATACATCTGCCTTCGAGCACTGCTACAGAACTGAATGTATTAACATCTATAAATGTTAGGCTCAGTCCACTGTTGGTTTGGAAAAATTAGTATGTCTTAACCAAATGGTTAGGCAATAATTGTACCAAACTAAACTGGCTGTAAAAGTCCTAGGGTTTTATTTGAACTGGGCAGGTTTCAAACTCTTATATTCAAAAGACAAAGACATTGTAGAAAACAACTCTCTGTGGTTTCTCGTAGCCAAAACCCAAGACAAACATGGACTTTGTTTTGTATTGAAAGAGAACATGCTGTTTTGAGTTTTGCCATAGTCTCGAATCCAGACTGCCAGGTGCCTGTTCCTCTCACAATTCGCGCTACCACTCCTGTGGCCAAGCAAGGACCAGTCAGTACATTCATGTTCAGTAAAGTCCCAGGATCACTCTTCCCTTACTGCAAAATAACATCTGTTCACTTATTTGTCAAGAGCTGGCTTTCCACTCTGCTCCCTAATCCAGAAAACTGTGGTTTGCTGTGACTGTTCGCTTCTGGTTTTTTTGCTTCCTAAAAAAGACATCTTCTTTATAAGACTCTTAGTTGAATGCTTTTGGCTTCATTTTGATAACTAACAGGGAAAGTAAGTTACTATTCACCACTTGAGCTCTTAATGTGGAGTGGTAGTTCAGGTTCCCAAGCAATCCCTAGTCATTAACGATGAAAACTCAACTTTCCTCCAAAACCATGAGGGGACAACTCCCTCACTGACAAATAAGAGATTCTTCCTGGCCCTGCTGGTTAATTAAGCCGGAGAACAGGCTTGTGTGACAGTGCATGCTTTGTTTCACTGAACTTCTGAATGGCTTTGTGTTCTCAGAAGCCCCAACAGATGCTGGGTTGGAATTGGATCGGTCTCCTGGTGAGAATCAAGGAAACGGGGCTGATTGCTGTTTTGATGGGAACGGGACAAACGGAACAGAATCTCCAGCTGTGGCTACCAGAGGAAATTGGAGGGATTTGTATTTGCCTGACCTTCCTTTCAAACTTTATTTTGAGCAAATCTAGAACCTTTCTCAGGTTAGAAGATGATGATCCAACAAGAAAACAAGTCAGTGCATGTGATGGCACCCAAACAAGGAAACAGCACATGAGAAACCCACACCATCAATCCCAGGCATGGGAGGAGGCAGCAGAAGACACAGAACAAGGAGGAGAAGAAAGAAAAACGGCGCTGAGAATAGGCCAGACCGTTAACACCCGCCCTCACGCTAACTCCCACTCTGCCCTTTGTCTCTAGAGATAAAATACTGCCTGTGGAGCTCTTCAGAGTTCCAGCTGAAAAAAAAAAATTATTTTTTGCAGGATTCATGAAGTTCCTAGAGATGGTTGCCTCCCACTGTGCTAGCTGTGGGGGGTGGGGGAGGCACTGAGGAGGTGAGTCAGCAGAAGGGCTGTGCCTGGGAATGTCTGTCACAAAGGGGCACAGCCTGCATGGTGAGCGCTTCCCACTGTGGCTGCACCTCCAGATCACCCAGCAAAAGAAGGATGACTCCGGCTTGGCTTTCTATGTACAAAAAGCCTCCCTTTCTTCTACACATGTCCTCAGTGAGAGGAGGGCAGGCTAGCTAAAGGCTTCATTGGGTCACAAGCTTTGTAATCTGAGTGACTTTTAGGAGTCTCTTATTCCAGCTTCCCACCCAGTGAGGAGCTTGTTCCATGATAAAACGTTCCTGAAATGGAGAACACCCAGTTACCACAGAGGACTCACATCTTTTCAAAACCATGAGTAGCTCTCAGGATTATACATGTCTTTCCCTTTTTTTTGTTTTAAAGATGTGGTCTGACTCTGTCACCCAGGCAGGAGTGTAGTGCGCAGTCAGGGCTCACTGCATCCCTAACCTCCCCGGCGCAAGCAATCCTCTTACTTCAGCTGGGGGAGGAGCTGGGAAAATAGGTGTGCACCACTACCCCTGGATAACTTTTGTATTTTTTGTAGAGATGGAGTTTTGCCATGTTTCCAAGGCTGGTCTTGAACTCCTGAGACTCAAGAGATCTGCCCGCCATGGGCTCCTGAAGTGCTGGGATTACAGGCATGAGCCACTGCGCCCAGCCCAATTACGCATTTCTTTTTCTTTCTTTGAGATCAAGTCTTGCTCTGTTGCCCCAGCTGGAGTGCAGTGGCGTGATCTCGGCTCACTACAATCTCTGCCTCCTAGGTTCAAGTGATTCTTGTGCTTCAGCCTCCTGAGCGGCTGGGAGGTCCTCCCAGCAACAACCTATAGTGGCTGAGCAGCAGCCCCCTGGCTGGGCCCCACACCCTCTCCTTGGCCACAGTCCCCACCATGCCTTCCTGCCTCCTAGGCCTAGTGTGCTCCATCCAGACATCATTTCTGCTACCACCTGCCCCTGTGGTAACTTGGGTCTGTGACCCCAGCAATCCATGCTGTTTGTTTTCTATGTGAAAATTTTCCCATGTTTCTTTTCCTCCATGTTTTAAAGTGCAGATATATATATATATATATATATATATATATATATATATATAAAAAATTACTTTTTGTACTATTCTAATGTAAGCATATATAAAAATTGACATATCTCCTATTTTTTGGGATGTTTAAATGGTGTTGCTAAATTTATACAACTTTAAATAACTCAGTGAACAGTTGCAGACAGAACTTTGTGAACTTGTCCAACTGTCTCCTGAGGATAACCTTTTCTTTTTTTTCTTTTTTTTTTTTTTTTTTGAGACAGAGTCTTGCTCTGTGCCCCAGGCTGGAGTGCAGTGGCGCGATCTCGGCTCACTGCAAGCTCCGCCTCCCGGGTTCACGCCATTCTCCTGCCTCAGCCTCCCAAGTAGCTGGGACTACAGGCGTCTGCCACCTCGCCCGGCTAATTTTTTGTATTTTTTAGTAGAGACGGGGTTTCACCGTGTTAGCCAGGATGGTCTCGATCTCCTGACCTCGTGATCCGCCCGTCTCGGCCTCCCAAAGTGTTGGGATTACAGGCTTGAGCCACCGCGCCCGGCCGAGGATAACCTTTTCTAATTAAGTGGAACTCCCAGATCAAGGACACGCACTACATCTTCTGATTTGTACACCGTAACTGCCCACTATGCCCAATTACAGTGTAGGAGATGCCAACAAATCTGAAAATTACCTACTAGCAGCCAGGTGCTATTTTCATTTCCATTTACTTGATTATTAGGGGTGGCTGTTAGTCAATTCCACCAGATTGTGGCCAGGTAGAAAGGCAAGCAGCTTTTTTTTTTTTTTTTTTTTTTTTTGGAGACAGGGTCTTGCTCTGTCACCCAGGCTGCAGTGCAGTGGCACGAACATGGCTCACTGTAGCCTTGACCTCCCAGGCTCAAATGATCCTCCTGCCTCAGCCTCCCAAGTAGCTATGACGACAGGCGAGCACCACCAAATCTGGCTAATTTTTGATATTTTGTAAAGACGGGGGTCTCACTATGTTGCCCAGGCTATTCTTAAACTCCAGGATGCAAGTGATACTCTTGCCTCGGCCTCCCAAAGCACTGGATTACAGACATGAGCCACTGCACCTGGCCAGCAAGCAGCTTTTTTCCCTACTTATAATTCTTTTTTAAAACTTCCTCTGTCCATTTTTGAGTTGAGGTGAATAGACCATAGGGAGACTCCTCAGTATAACATCTTCCTCTACAGACATTCTGGCTGGGTCTGTAATGGCTACTACTTCCCATCTTGCTTGCAGTTGGGGAAGCATGTCATTAAGTTCTGGCTGATAGGACTGAAGAAGTAGTGACCTGTTGCAGCTTCTGGAAGCCTAACATTACTTAAGAGATAGGTAAGCAGTCTCTTTAGCCTTACTCCACCCCTTTGCTGCTTGCAATGTGGATTTATCAGCCAGAGCTCCTTTTCAGACAATGACCACATGTGATCTAGGGGTGGCAGAAAAGAATGCTGGAAGCAACTGGATCCTAGATAAGAGGTGCTAGACCGTCTCTGAGCTGTTCACCTCTGTACTTACACACAGAGGAAAAAGACACTTCTGTTTTTCTTTTTTTTTTGAGATCCCAAAGTGCTGAGATTACAGGCATGAGCCACTACACGCGGCCCCACTTTTTTTTTTTTTTTTTGACAGAGAGTCTCACACTGTCACCCAGGCTGGAGTATAGTGGCTCAATCTCAGCTCATTGCAATCTGTGCCTCCTGGGTTCAAGCAATTTTGTCTCAGCCTCCTGAGTAGCTGGTATTACAGGTGTGCAGCACCATGCCTGGCTAATTTTTACATTTTTAGTAGAGACAGGTTTCACCATATTGGTCAGGCTGATCTCGAACTCCTAACCTCAGGTGATCCACCTGCCTCGGCTTCCCAAAGTGCTGGGATTACAGGCATGAGACACTGCACCTAGCTTTAATTTTTTTTGTTTTAAATGAAATGGGGTCTCGCTATGTTAACCAGGCTTGTCTTGAATTCCTGGGCTCCGGTGATCTGCCCACCTTGGCCTCCAAAAGTGTTGGCATTATAGGCATGAGCTACTGTGCCTGACCCTTTCCCCCAGTTTTTCATGTATCCCTAATCTTTGTTTAGGATGTCATTTGCCAGTGAGAATTTATGGTTTTTTAGTCTGGCCTTGATGTAATGCTTCTCTTGATGTAATGCAGGAAACCTTCTCTTCTCCAAGATTACAGAAGCCATTCCCTTCATGCTGCCCTCTCTCTCTCCATGTAGCAGCTAGAGTGACCTTGGAAACATAGCCCCCTACAATGCCCTGAAATGGCTCTAATCACACTCCAGACCTGAGGCCGGCCTCTGGGCCAACGGCTGTCACGTCCCTGTGGCTCTCCACCTACAAACCTCACCTGCTTTCTTTCTGATCCCCAAACAGGCCCTATGTGTTTGATTTCCTTGCCAGCCTTGCTCCTCCTCTAGGTTGCACTGCAAATTACTCTGGCCCCCATCTATTTAAAAGCTGGCCTCCCTCCTCCCACCCGACCATTCTCTGTTGCATCACCTGTTCTTCTGACATGGCATTAAATACTCCACAGATTCTTGTAGATTGTATTAGACCATAAGCCCAATGAGGACAGGGGCTTTTCTGTTCAGACTAATTCTGGCAACACTGCACAATTAAGAATTAACAGATAAAGGCTAGGCACAGTAATCCCAGCACTTTGGGAGGCCGAGGCAGGTGGGTCACGAGGTCAGGAGTTTAAGACCAGCCTGGCCAACATGGTGAAACCCTGTCATTACTAAAAATACAAAAATTATCTGGGCGTGGTGGTGTGTGCCTGCAATCCCAGCTACTCAGGAGGCTGAGGCAGGAGAATCACTTGAACCCAGGAGGTGGAGGTTGCAGTGAGCCAAGATTGTGCCACTGCACTACAGCCTGGGTGACAGAGCAAGACATGGTCTCAAAAAAAAAAAAAAGGAATTAACAGATAAATACACCTATATAATTTCTCCAATGATTTTAAATGGCATTTAAAAAAATCACATTAATTTCTGTTTCTGGTCTCTATCTTGTCCCTTTGATCTATTTGCCTATTATTATGTTCACCTACGTGTATTAATAGCTTTACAGTAAAAAGTTTCATTTTCAAAATAAGTCAGTTTTTAAAAATCCTACTGAATTTAGATGTGAATTGCATTAAATTTCTAGGTGACTTTGGATAGAGGTGATCTCTCTGTAATACTGAATGTTTTCTTAGAGGACAGGAATGTTTCTCCACTAAACACTACCGAGGCTCCCTTCACTCTTCCCAGTGAAAGCTGAGAAGTGCCATGTGTCACCAGGCCTGCCTCCTAGTGGCCTTGGTCCACTCGCTCCAGGTCAGCAGGGAGCTCACTGTCACATGCAATCGCCTTTTGGTAAAGATGTCTTCTTGCATTATGACATTATTCTGACCAGGTGTGGTGGCTCATGCCTGTAATCCCAGCACTTTGGGAGGCCAAGGCAGGTGGATCATCTGAGTTCTGGAGTTCGAGACCAGTCTGGCCAACACGGTGAAACCCCATCTCTACTGAAAATACAAAAATTAGCCAGGTGTCGTGGCATGTGCCTGTAGTCCCAGCTACTTGGGAGGTTGAGGCAAGAGAATCTGGAAGCATTTGAACCCGGGAGGTGGAGGTTGCAGTGAACTGAGATCACACCATTGCACTCCAGCCTAGGTGACAGAGCAAGACTCTGCCTCAACAACAACAACAACAAAAATCGTTATTCTTATAGATCAGCTTTGAACAGTGTTTGTGCTTGATTTTAGTTTAAAATAATTTTAAGAATTGATATTTTTTTTTTTGAGACAGACTCTTGCTGTTGCCCAGGCTGCAGCGCAGTGGCATGATCTTGGCTCACTGCGAGCTCTACCTCCCCAGTTAAAGTGATTCTCGTGCCTCAGCCTTGTGAGTAGCTGAGATTACAGGGGCGTGCCACCATGCTTGGCTAATTTTTGTATTTTTAGTAGAGACAGGGCTTCGCCATGTTGGTCAGGCTGGTCTCGAACTCCGACATCAGGTGATCCACCCACCTCGGCCTCCCTAAAGTGCTGAGATTACGGACGCGAGTTACTGCGCCCAGCCAAGTTTTCCTTTCTTTACATATAAAACACTTATAAATAAAAGTACTTAGAACAGTGTCTGACACATGGTAGGTGCCCAATAAACATTAGCTATGACTGTCTCCAGTATCTACTATACCTTTTACTCTCTTAGCTAAGTGCACTGACTAGCAGTTTCAGAACATAGGATTGCTGATGTTATACTTGACTTTATTTTACTACTAAATGTATGCTAACATCTGTATTGAAATTTGGGGTCTAAAAATATTATTAAGGAATCATCTTTGTAATACTGTATTTTTAAAGCTTAAATCAAGAAGAAATATTTGATTTCTTAAATGTCTTTTCACCATCTACAGATACCATATAATGATTTACGTTAATAGAGGTTGTTAATATTAAACCATCATTGCATTTCTGGAACAAACTCACTTAGTCATGCTTTATATTTGCTAATATTTTATTTAGATAATTTAAAATCTAGATTATATGTAAGTCTCATAAGAACATCTATAGTTTTACTTGTTAGGGCTATCTCCATCAGGCTTTGGAATCAGTGTTATGCTGGCTTTGAACAGATACATGTATAAGTTTCCTTACTTTGCTCTGGAATATTTCAGAGGGCATAGGATAATTTTATTTCCTGAAGAATTAAAAGAATTTGCCTACAAAACTGTTAGGGCCTGCTGCTTTGAGCAGCATGAGTAGCAGCTGATACTTTCTCAAATTTTTTCTTTGGTTATCAGTCTATGTAATTTCCTATATTCTTTTCCTAAGTCAAATTTTGTTATGTATATTCAAAATACTTGTCATAAAAATATATTTCTATTTTCTCCCTATAAAGCAATAGCCAGCCATGTGTCTACTTACAGTGGGATCGGTCCAGAGAGAGCACCTTGAACACTCTTGGCAAGGGGCTCCTGGGGAGCGGGGATGTTGGCAGAAATGGTCATATCCATTGATAGAAACTCGACAGAGGTAGCACATCTGGGCACCACAGCGGCAAGACATGCGGTTGCAGCCTTCAGATTTGATGAGGCCAGTCCCACACTTGTGGCATTTTCTAATGCGGGCAGCAGTCATTTTTTCTTCACTGAAATAAGAAAATATAATTTGGAGCTGGGAGGGACAACGAGGAGGAAAAAAATATGGCCATTAAACATTTATTTATTTCCACATAAAATGATCACTTATGGCTTTTTGTGACATTAAGCAGTGAAAAGAGCCTAGGTTTTGGAGTCTGAAAACTGCTTCAAAGTTTTAATTCTATGATCTTTGGTAAATTATTCACCTGCATGGAGACTCAGTTTCCTCATTTTTAAACTGTGAAAACACAACTTTCTCATGGTGTTTTGAGGATTACAGACGAAATATAAAGCACCCTGGCACAGTGCCTAGTAATTGGCATTCAGAAAAGGACTGCCCTATTTGTTATAGGAATCCCTGTAGGCTTAAAATGGAGAGAAAAGGCTGAGCATGGTGGTGCACGCTCCGTTCCGGTGTAATCCCAGAACTTTGAGAGGCCAAAGCAGGAAGATTGTTTGAGCTCACGAGTTTGACACCAGCCTGACCAACATGGTGAAACCCTGTCTCTACTAAAAATACAAAAATTAGCCAGGTGTGGTGGTGCACACCTGTAATCCCAGCTACTTGGGAGGTTGAGGCAGGAGAATTGCTTAAACCTGGGAGGTGAAGGCCGCAGTGAAGTGAGACCGCGTCACCACTGCATCCCAGCTTGTGTAACAGAGCGAGACTCCATCTCAAAAAAACCCCCAAAAAACAAAAAACCACACACACACACTGTCAAGGAGACAAAATTTAGATAAAGTGCATTTAGTACTATTACCTTAATGAGTCACCTTAGTAGTACATCTGTTTATGATTTTAGTTACTCAGCAACTGTGAAGACACTACTCAATGTTCTATGACTCAAGGTTCTACCTTTTTTTTTTTTTTTTGGGATGGAGTCTTGCTCTGTTGCCTAGCCTGGGGTGCAGTGGCTCCATCTCAGCTCACTGCAACCTCTGCCTCCCTGGGTTCAAGAGATTCTCCCACCTCGGTGTCCTGAGTAGCTGGGATTACAGGCACCCACCACCATGCCCGGCTAATTTTTTTTTATTTTTAGTAGAAATGGGGTTTCACCATGTTGGCCAGGCTGGTCTGGAACTTTCGACCTCAGGTGATCCACCTGCCTTGGCCTCCCAAAGTGCTGGGATTACAGGCGTGAGCCACTGTGCCTGGTCGATTTTTAAAAATTTTTTTTGAGACTCACTGCAACCTCCATCTCCTGGGTTCAAGCAATTCTCATGCCTCAGCTTTCCAAGTAGCTGGGATCACAGGTGCGTGCCACCACACCACCACACCAGGCTAATTTAATGCCCGGCTAATTTTTGTATTTTTAGTAGAGATGAGGTTTCACCGTGTTGGCCACGCTGGTCTCAAACTCCTGACCTCAAGTGATCTGCCTGCTTCGGCCTCCCAAAGTGCTGAGATTACAAGTGTGAGCCACTGCGCCCGGCTAGACTCAAAGTTCTAATGAAAAACTTTTCAATTTGAAAAGCTATGTGCCCAAACACAACTGCAATTTTCTACAGCACAAACCTCCTTTGTAAGAGCACCCTGAGACTGAGGTGTGGCTTTAAGTTGTGGCACTCCAGCTGCCTGGGGCTGGCTGACTTTCCCTGGGAAGCTGCTCAGGGAGAGAAGAGGCTGTAAAAAATTAAGGTTACAGTCTTTTCACGAAGGCTTGGAAAGACGGTCTACTTGCTTGCTCATCCTGGCACTGACATGAAATAATAATGAGTATGGAGGGAGAAGAAAAGGCTCCCCTAAAATGGACAGAGGAATACATAAAGCATGCCTGCAACTCAACATTGCTGAAATGTTCAAACAGCTATTCAACACTGCACATCTACTCAAATCCTTTGCTTCTGCATTTGTAAGTGTACTACTGGATAGGGCCAGAATGGAGTGTTGTTATGGGATGTGGTGACTACCTAGCCAGTAATATAAAAGTGAACAGTGAAACGGGGGAAAAATCATGGTTGATTCCTTCAGAGAAAAGGTGGTTTGGCAACTAGATTCTCAATCAGGCAGGAAACAGCCTCACAGGATGTGCTCCTGGGGCAGGACAGGAAGAGAAGCCGGGGCTGTGACTGTGGTTGCTGACCTTGCGCTCACACAGGAAGGCTCAGGGCCTCCTCTATGCAGTCAGCGACAGCCCGCACTCCTGTAGTTATCTGCGCTCACCACCAGCCAGCGTGTGGGTAACTCCTCTCTGGGAGCCGCGCCCTTCAGATCTTAGCCCATCCCCTTTGTGAGTGTGAGGATGCATGTGTGTATTTATTGTTTTGTTGTGGTAAAATGCACATAAAATTGACTTTTTAAACCATTCTAACATATGCAATTCAGGGATATTTTGAGTATTCACGATGTTATACAATCAATATCACCACCTAGTTCCAAGAGACTTTTAAAACCCCAAAAGGAAACCCTGTACCCATTAAGCAGGCATTCCCCATTTCTCCCCGCCCTGCAGCCCACAACTTGCTTTTGGGCTCTATAGATTGCTATTCTGAGGCTAGGCGAATGCCCATATACCTCTGATATTTCATAGGAATGGAAATCATACATGTGCTTTTGTGCCTGTCTTCTTTCACTTAGCGTGTATGAATATATCACATTTGTTTATTCATCAGTTGATGGATTATTTTTGCTTTTTGGCTATTGTGAATTGTGGTTAAATGAACATTCTTGCACAAATTTTGTATGGACACTTGTTTTCACTCATGTTGGGTGAGTAACGGAGAGTGGAACTGCTGGGTCACGTGGTAATTCTATGTTTAACTTATTGGGGAAAGCCAACTGTTAACTATGGTGGCTGTACTATTTTCTACTACCACCTCAATGTACACTGGTGTCATTTCTTCTATATCCCTGTCAACATTTGTTTTTTTCCACTGTTTTCATTATAGTCATCCCAATAGGTGTGAAGTGATATCTTACCATAGTTCGATTTGTATTTTCGTAATGACTAATGATGTTCAGCATGCTTTCATGTGTTTGTTGGTCATTCGTACATCTTTTTGGATAAATACCAATTCACATTGTTTGCCCATTTTTTTTTGAGACAGAGTCTTACTTTGTCATCCAGGCTGGAGTGCAGTAGTATAGTCTCAGCTCACTGCAACTTCTGCCTCCTGGGCTCCAGTGATTTCCCACCTCAGCCTCCTGAGTAGCTGGGAATATAGGTTAACGCCACCATGCTGTTATTTTTAAATTTTTTGTACAGACTGGGTTTCACCATGTTGTCTAGGCTGGTCTTAAACTCCTGGGTTTAAGCTATCTGCTTGACCTTGGCTTCTCAAAGTGTTGGGATTATATGTGTGAGCCACTGTGCCTAGCTGTTTGCCTATTTTCTTTTCTTTTTTTTTTTTTTTGAGACGGAGTCTTGCTCTGTTGCCCAGGCTAGAGTGCAGTGGCGTGATCTCAGCTCACTGCAACCTCCATTTCCCAGGTTTAAGCGATTCTCCAGCCTCAGCCTCCCGAGTAGCTGGAACTACAGGCATGCGCCAGCACGCCTGGCTAATTTTTGCATTTTTAGTAGACATGGGGTTTCACCATATTGGCCAGGCTGATCTCGAACTCCTGATCTCGTGATCCACCCGCATCAGCCTCCCAAAGTACTGGGATTACAGGCACGAGCCACCGCGCCCGGCCTGTTTGCCTATTTTCTGATTGGGTCGTTCCCTTATTGCTTTCAAGATTTTCTATGTGTCTTTGGCTTTGAACAGTTTGACTCTGATGTATTGTGGTGTGGACTTCTTTTGAGTTCATCCTACTTGGAATTCATTCAGCTTCTTGGATGTATAGATTCTTGTTCTTCATCAGATTTGGGAAGTTTTCAGCCATTATTTCTTCAATATTCTTTCTGTTCATTTTGCTCTCTGTTCTCCTTTGGGCTTCCCCTTAATGTGAATATTGGTACATCTGATGAAGTTCTATAGGTCCCTTAGGCTCTATTCACTTTTCTTCATTCATTTTTCTTTCTGCTACTCCTCCAATTGTATAATTTCAACAGCTGTATCTTCAAGATCTCTGATTCTTCGGCCTGCTCAAATCTGCTTCTGAATTCCTCTAATGGAATTCAGCTCAGCTATTGTAGTTTTGGGGTACAATATTTGTTGATTTCTTAATTTCTTTCTTTTTTTTTTTGAGATGGAGTCTTGCTCTGTCGCCAGGCTTGTGTGCAGTGGCGCAATCTCAGCTCACTGCAACCTCCACCTCCCAGGTTCAAACGATTCTCCTGCCTCAGCCTCCCAAGTAGCTGGGACTACAGGCATCCACCACCACACCCAGCTAATTTTTGTGTTTTCAGTAGAGACGGGTTTCACCATGTTGGCCAGGCTGGTCTTGAACTCCTTACCTCAAGTGATCCGCCCATCTCGGCCTCCCAAAGTGCTGGGATTATAGGCGTGAGCCACTGCGCCTGGCCAGTTTCTTAATTTCTATCTATACTCTCTACTTGTTCATACACTGTGCTCCTGGTTTCCTTTAGTTCTTTGCTCATGGTTTCACCTGGCTTTCTGAGCATATTTAAGACAGTTGATTCAAAGCATTTGTCTAGTACACCCAATGTGTCCTCAGAGATGGTTTCTATCAACTACTTTTTTCCCTGTGAATGGGCCATACTTTCCTGCTTGCTTTATAAATTATTGTTGAAAACTGGATATTTTGAATATTATACTATGAGAAGAGCCTAGAAATCACGTTGCTTTTTGTAAGGTTTGTGATTGTTTAGTGACTTTTAAAAGTTATTTTTGTAAATTAGCCAAGCATGGTGGTACATGCTTATAATCCCAGCTACTCGGGAGGCTGAGGCATGAGAAATGCTTGAGGCCAGAGGCGGAGGTTGCAGTGAGCTGAGATCTCACCACTGCCACTGCACTCCAGCCTGGGTGACAGGGCGAGACTCCATCTCAAAAGAAAAAAAATAAAAATAAAAATAAAAAGCGGGGCCAGGCGTGGCGGCTCACGTCTGTAATCCCAGCACTTTGGGAGGCAGAGGGTAGATCATGAGGTCTGAAGATCGAGACCATCCTGGCTACCATGGTGAAACCCCATCTCTACTAAAAATGCAAAAAATTAGTCGGGTATGGTGGCACACATGGCACATATCTGTAGTCCCAGCTACTCGGGAGGCTGAGGCATGAACCTGGGAGGTGGAGCGTGCAGTGAGCCGAGATAGCGCCACTGCACTCCAGCCTGGGTGACAGAGCAAGACTTCATCTTAAAAAGAAAAAAAAAAGGCCGGGCGCGGTGGCTCAAGCCTGTAATCCCAGCACTTTGGGAGGCCGAGATGGGCGGATCATGAGGTCAGGAGATCGAGACCATCCTGGCTAATACGGTGAAACCCCGTCTCTACTAAAAAATACAAAAAACTAGCCGGGCGAAGTGGCGGGCGCCTGTAGTCCCAGCTACTCGGGAGGCTGAGGCAGGAGAATGGCGTGAACCCGAGAGGAGGAGCTTGCAGTGAGCTGAGATCCGGCCACTGCACTCCAGCCTGGGTGACAGAGCGAGACTCCGTCTCAAAAAAAAAAAAAAAAAAAAAAAGAAAACGCAGGGGACAGAAGAACAAGTTAAATAATACCATGGGAAACCAGCCAACTCTAGAAGACATTCTACAGGCCAATTATCCTTACTTTTTTCAGTAAGTGAATGGCATAACACAGTGTGTCGGGAAGAGAGAGTATTCTCATTAAAAGAGACTTAAGAGAAATAATTATCAAATGCAATGAATCTCGTTTGATCCTAACCTGAACAAACTAACTGCAGTACACATGTAAAGCTAATTTGAGATAATTAGCAGAACTGTGAAATTAGTACGAGATATCAAAGACTTAAAATTTTAATTTTAGTATCATTAGTGGTCATAAAGGTAAGCGCTATAGAAGAAAAATTTTTATGGGAGAAATGACATGCTGTCAGGGATTTGGATTTGCTTGAAAGTACTATAGCAGTTTAAAAATAAGAAATGGACGGCTGGGCGGGCGCGGTGGCTCACACCTGTAATCCCAGCACTTTGGGAGGCTGAGGCGGTGGGATCACTTGAGGTCAGGAATCGAGACCAGCCTGGCCAACCACGGCCAACAAGGTAAAACCCTGTCTCTACTAAAAATTCAAAAATCAGCTGGGCGTGGTGGCAGGCGCCTGTAATCCCAGCTACTCGGGAGGCTGAGGCAGGGGAATCGCTTGACCCGGAAGGCGGAGGTCACAGTGAGCCAAGGCACTCCAACCTAGTTGACAGAGGGAGACTCTGTCTAAAAAAAAAAAAGAAGAAAAGAAAGAAAGAGAGGGAGGGAGGATCACTCAAGCTTGGGGGGTCAAGGCTGAGGTGAGCTGTGATTGTGCCAATGCATTCCAGCCTAGATGACAGAATAAGACTCTGTCTCAACGGGGGAAAAAAAAGTTCTGACATTTGGCAGGACTCTGTGGCTCTTTGGTCCCAGTGGGGCTGTATGATAAGGCAAGTTGAAGCCCCTGGAACACCATCTCTCTAAAGAAAACATACCACCAGATTCCTTTGGGCATCTTCAAGACTAGCACCACCATCAAAGACTTGTAAGATGCAGAGGCGATGATTCTCTCATGTCTCTTTTTACTTTTCATTTGGCTTGTACAGAAGAATGGCTCTTGGAGGACAGTGTACTCTAAGCCTCAAAAGATGCTGACTAGATGTGGCTGCTGTTCCAGATGTCGTTTCTCACCAGAACAAACAAACAGCCCTGGCAACTGGTATGCCGTGACTGATTTTGGAAAATGCTTTTCCTGTCTGTTCAATAATCAGAGAACACCAGCAGCCAGTGAGGACCTTGATTATCTGTCATCCAATAGGATAACACACTGTTCTACCACCCGAACGACACATGCAGATAGAACCTGGTGAACAGGAAGTAGCAAGTATGGTAGGATGTATTAATATGCTACATGAATGCCAGAAGGTGAGAGAGATATCCCTTGAATGTAGGAATGTGTAATCCCTATGAAGTTCTGGTGGTCTGGAGGTCAGGCATGTGTATCATGATATCCCTTCCAAAGCTAGACTCATGATAGAAGCATCCTCTATCACTAAGGAAGAAGCTCAACATTTGGGAGGCTGTTTTTGATTTTTGGAATCAACATATATCACATTTGGATGTTCTGCTCTTATCCACTTACTGCTGATTTAAAAGGCTGCCAGGTTTAAATAGGACCCAGTGATGGGCTATGTGTGGCAGACCAATATGCTGAGTGGGACCCAGTGACAGGAATGGACAGGACGCTCAGAATGAAGGCTGTGCGTTGTAAGTGATTCTCCTTCCAAGAAACATCTCACAGCCTGCTATTGAGTCCTGGAGCAGTTCAGATGCCTGACCACAGGGCTGCATTCCTTCCTGGAGGCCTGAGGAGAAAGTATCTTTGCTGCTCATTTGGGTTGTTTGCAGAATTCAGTCGTTTGTAGAATTCAGTTGAGGTGGTAGGACCAGGGTCCTATAGGGTTGGTGGCTCACGCCTGTGAGCTGGGTTGGTGGCTGTCAGCTGAGGGTTGTTCCTAACTTCTATAGGCTGCCTCAATCCTTGGCTCATGGCCACCTTCATCTATCTTCAAAGCCAGTAACGGGGGGCGGTCAAGTCCTTCTTACGCTTGTCTGACTCTTCATCCCATACTAAGGGCTCTCTGCTTTTAAGGATTTGTAATTAGACTGGGTCTACTCGGATAATCCAGGTAACCTCCCCATCTCAAGGTCCTAAACGGTACAACCAAGGGCAAATCACATGGGCTCAGTTGCCTCATCTGTAAGAGAAGGATAATGGTATCCACCTGTGCTGCATACTTGGGAAACTGCCCAAATTGCCATGGCCCACTTCATTTTCTGAGTACCAAACTCCTTCCATATCCATTATATTTAAACTGGACATAAAGTCACCCAACTACAGGCTACATATGGTGCTTGCCTTGCCCATGTGATAATCTAGACCAATGTGGTACGAGCCGAAGTGAGATATATGTATATAATTACTGTATCACTCACAACATCAAGAAAAGCTGCCTACTTGGCAACTTACCTATTTCCCACTTTCTTTAGGTTTGAGTGTAAATGTGGCCACAATCTAGTTATAATCATGCAGATGAGACCACCACCCTCAGGGAAGGGTAAAGCAGTTAGACAATCTCTTTTTTTCTTTTTTGAGATAGAGTTTCCCTCTGTCGCCCAGGCTGGAGTGCAGAGGTGCGATCTTGGCTCACTGCAACCTCTGCCTCCCTGGTTCAAGCAATTCTCTTGCCTCAGCCTCCTGAGTAGCTGGGACTACAAGTGCGTGCCTACCACTTCTGGATAATTTTACTTTTTTATTTTTTGTAGAGATGAGGTTTTGTCATGTTGCCCAGGCTGGTCTCAAATTCGTGAGCTCAAGCGATCCGCCTGCCTTGGCCTCCCAAAATGCCAGGATTACAGGCCTGAGCTACCACGCCTGGCTGTGAGACAATCTCTAAATAACATCAGGAGACAGATATGCACCCTCAGCTGCATGGCAAGTCTAGATTGTTACGAGAGAGAGAGAGATTTCAGTAGTACTTTAGTCATTGCATTTTTTTTTTTTTTTTTTTTTTTTTTTTGAGACAGAGTCTCACTCTGTTGCCAGGCTGGAGTGCAGTAGCACGATCTTGGCTCACTGCAACCTCCACCTCCTGGGTTCAAGTAATTCTCCTGCCTCAGCCTTCCGAGTAGCTGGGATTACAGGCAAGTGCCACCACTGAGCTAATTTTTGTACTTTTTTTTTTTTTTTTTTTCTCTTGAGACAGAGTCTCGCTCTGTCACCCAGGCTGCAGTGCAGTGGCAGATCTCAGCTCACTGCAAGCTCCGCCTCCTAGGTTCACGCCATTCTCCTGCCTCAGCCTCCCTAGTAGCTGGGACTACAGGCGCCCGCCACCTCGCCCGGCTAGTTTTTTTGTATTTGTGTAGTAGAGACGGGGTTTCACCGTGTTAGCCAGGATGGTCTCGATCTCCTGACCTCGTGATCCGCCCGTCTCGGCCTCCCAAAGTGCTGGGATTACAGGCTTGAGCCCGCGCGCCCGGCCTAATTTTTGTACTTTTAGTAGAGATGGGGTTTCGCCATGTTGGCCAGGATGGTCTCAATCTCCTGACCTTGTGATCCACCAGCCTCGGCCTCCCAAAGTGCTGGGATTACAGGCGTGAGCCACAGCACCCGGCCTGCATTTTAATAAGTGAGTATCTGTAACGTGCTCAGCCACGTAGAGAGGACTATACAAGTAATGGTTATTATTATCATAGGTGTATCATTTTGTATTCTGGAGGTGGGCAATTCTACTTAGGTCTCAGACCAACAGTATCCTGTAACACAGACATAAGCAACATCAGTGCAGTCTAAGCTAATTAAAACATGCTGGCCGGGCGCGGTGGCTCAAGCCTGTAATCCCAGCACTTTGGGAGGCCGAGACGGGTGGATCACGAGGTCAGGAGATCGAGACCATCCTGGCTAACACGGTGAAACCCCGTCTCTACTAAAAAATACAAAAAACTAGCCGGGCGAGGTGGCGGGCGCCTGTAGTCCCAGCTACTCAGGAGGCTGAGGCAGGAGAATGGCGGGAACCCGGGAGGTGGAGTTTGCAGTGAGCTGAGATCCGGCCACTGCACCCCAGCCTGGGCGACAGAGCAAGACTCCGTCTCAAAAAAAAAAAATAATAATAAAAAAAAATAAAACATGCTACTCGCTTATTTAGAAAATAAGGAAAAGGGGGACCATCGTTTATTGAATTCACATGTGCCAGGCATTTATATGTTAATTTGTCTACTGAAATAACTCCATGAGGCTGCAGAGATGAGGAAGCAGAGGCTCAGGGGTTAGGTCACTTCCCCAAGATCACTCCAGACTCGGGTGGCTCAAGCGTGTTCTTCCCACAATAGTGTGCCCTCTCTGCCAAAAAGCAGGTTAATGGGGAAGTTGAGAATCAGCCCATAGCCCCTCTGAATTCTGTTACTCACATAGAGGTACGGTACTTGATGTCATCTTTTTCAGCCAGCTCTTCACAGGTGAGGCCATTATGTTCTTTCCAGAGTCCCTGACACTTCCTACAGGTTTCCTGGGGATAAAGGACAGACACAAAGACAACTCCTGGTGAGTGGACACCACAGAAGTTCCTGTTCAACAAAAGGGATATGAAATGAGCTTTACTTGGCTTGAATTATCTCAGGATGCCTCTCCTTTTCAGGGGGGATACTTCTAAAGACATCTTTTAATAGAAGAGGTAAGAGGTGGCAGGGCCAGGTGACTCACGTCTGTAGTACCAGCACTTTGGGAGGCTGTGGCAGGTCAGGAGTTTGAGACCAGCCTGGGCAACACAGTGAGACCCTGTCCCTTAAAAAAAGAGAAAGAGTTGGGGAAGGTGAGGGGAGTGATAAGAATCATTAGAAGGATGCACAAGGAAAAATTTCTCTCCCTAGATCAAAAGGAAGTGTTGCTCCCATCACCTAATTTGCATAAGGCTTTTTCTAAAATGCTCTGGGCCATGTGAAAAAACCAAAGGAGACGGATCTTGGGCAATCGTGGGTTTTTAAAACACAGTAGCACGAGCTGCTTGGAAGGGCCTGTCTGGATCTTGTTAATCTCTGCAAAATCCTTGTGCCCACATGCTGGCATCCAAAATGCACTTCTACTGGATTGAAGAATGGCCTACTTCAGTTCATCAGGGGCTCCTAAGGGAGACTTTCCTCCGCTGCCCATCGCTCATCAGCATGGATGTCACACTTAAAAGTTTCACTTCAGACTGGGCACGGTGGCTCACGCCTGTAATCCCAGCACTTTAGGAGTCAGAAGTGGGCAGATCACGAGGTCAGGAGATTGAGACCATCCTGGCTAACTGAAACCCCATTTCTGCTAAAAATAAAAATAAATAAATAAAAAAATTAGCCGGGCTTGGTGGCGGGTACCTGTAGTCCCAGATACTCGGGAGGCTGAGGCAGGAGAATGGTGTGAACCCAGGAGACGGAGCTTGCAGTGAGCCGAGATAGCGCCACTGCCCTCCAGCCTGGGCAAAAGAGTCTCCGTCTCAAAAAAAAAAAAAAAGTGCCGGGCGCGGTGGCTCAAGCCTGTAATCCCAGCACTTTGGGAGGCCGAGACGGGCGGATCACAAGGTCAGGAGATCGAGACCATCCTGGCTAACATGGTGAAACCCCGTCTCTACTAAAAATACAAAAAATTAGCCGGGCGAGATGGCGGGCGCCTGTAGTCCCAGCTACTCGGGAGGCTGAGGCAGGAGAATGGTGTAAACCCGGGAGGCGGAGCTTGCAGTGAGCTGAGATCCGGCCACTGCACTCCAGCCTGGGCGACAGAGCGAGACTCCGTCTCAAAAAAAAAACAAAACAAAAAAAAAAGAAAACAAAACAAAACAAAACAAAAAAAAGTTTCACTTCATATATAAACATGCATGCTAAATAATCACCACCTTTATTCTAGGATCCTTTATAGTTTATAAAATGCTTTCATATGTCCAGAAACTATCCCACATCAATAAGAATAATTTAAAGAAATGTTAATCCAATGATCACAGGCGAAAGCCGAAATTATAACACTAATAAGTTATAGTGACAGTGCTGTCAGTCTGGGGAGACAGTGAAGGCTTGAGGAAGTGAAGCCTGAGATCCAAAAGACGAGTTAACAACAATTAGATGGGGCAGCGAAAAGAGATCAACACTCCAGACAATGGACAGCAAGAGAAGACTCTGGCAGGCAAAGCCGGACATGTTCAGTTCCTATGGCTGGACTGCAGACAGTGAGAACGGCCCTGGAGGCCTGTAAGCATCTGACCAGGCAAGGCCTTGAAGGGCATGAGGAGCAGTTTGTTCTTTATCCTATGAGCACTAGGAAGCCACCAAAAGGTGCCAAGTATGGAAGTAACAGAATCAGGTGTATCTTTTTAAAAAAATCATTCTGGGTGGAAAACACTGGAGGGAGGAAAAGAGTGAACGTGCAAAAGACAGGAGCTAGTAAAGCCACTCGGGAAAGAGGCCACCAATGCCCAGACCAGGGTGGTGGGCAATGACAGGAAGACAAGGGGACTGACTTGAGAGCAAGGAAGGAAGTATGACTGGCGGGTGTGGAGACGAGCCGCTGTGCCTGGCCCTTTTGTACATTCTGAATTTTATACTATATGTGTACTATCTAATAAAAAGAATTTAAAAAGGGAGACAAATGGAACAGACTGCTGAGGGAGCTCAGAACCTGATCCTTTTGGTAGGATGTCATAAAAAGGCTCAATCAGGCTGGACACAGTGGCTCACGCCTATAATCCCACACTTTGGGAGGCCAAGGCAGGCAAATCATTTGAGGTGAGAAATTCGAGACCAGCCTAGCCAACATGGCGAAACCCCATCTCTACTAAAAATACAAAAATTAGCCAGGCGTGGTGGCTGGTGACTGTAATCCCAGCTACTTGGGAGGCTGAGGCAGGAGAATCACTCGAACCTGGGAGGTGGAGGTTGCAGTGGGCAGAGATCACACCACTGCACTTTAGCCTGGGCAACAGAGCCAGACTCCATCTCCAAAAAAAAAAAAAAAAAAAAAAAAAAAGGCTCAATCAATGGGCTGGGGTGGGTGGGGCAGAGAGGAACTGAAGGGACATACTACATTTAAATGCCACCGTTTCCAAGGGACGCGGAAGTGCTCTGGTCCCCCACCTGCATCCCATTCAGTAAACAAAGGTGATACATATTAGTGTGCCTATTGCCCACCAAAACATACAGCAGCACAAACCCATTTTTCTAAGACCTTGTGCCTGACTATTGCAGGAAGCTGGAGGATAAACAACAGCTGGAGAATAGATGAGCTGATGTTTGGCTCCTAACCTCTAAAACAATGCCAACCCAGCCCCTTCCAGGAGTAACAGCTTGAAAACAATACATGGCATTTAGACAGTTTTTAGCATTCCTGGCAATTCCGTTATTAATTCATGGGTCTTCTTCATAAGGGAAGAAACCCCATTTTTGAAGTGAGGCACAGGCCCACAAGGGCAAAATGGCCTGGCCAAGCTGGAGCCAGGTGTGTGTGAGGGCCACTGTGAGGCCCCTTGCCCTGCTCACCCTCTATATCACAGTGCTTCTTTTGTAGGTGAACGTGTGGGTTTTCAGCCAGGGTGCTTCTTACTGAAGAGCCCAAAGGCCCCAGGAGAACACAGCTGAAACGTCTTTTGAAAAGACTATGTAGCACTTTGGGAGGCCGAGGCGGAGGGATCACCTGAGGTCAGAAGTTCGAGACCAGCCTGGCCAACACGGGTGAAACCCTGTCTCTACTAAAAATACAAAAATTAGCCAGGCGTGGTGGCTCATGCCTATAATCCCAGCTGAGGCAATCCCTGTGAGGCTGAGGCAGAATTCCTTGACGCAGGGAGGCAGAGGTTGCAGTGAGCAGAGATCGCACCACTGCACTCCAGCTTGGGCAACAGAGCAAGACTCTGTCTGGAAAAAAAAAAAAAAAAGACAAGACTATGTAGCTAGATACGAAACCTACAATTAAAATAAGGCAAGCAAACAGCAGGCTGCGGAGTTTAACACTTGGAGCTCTCTCTGTGTAGTGTCTTTAAAATGTACTCTCTCTTCTAAGAAGTATAAATTTTACTAAATTGTAGTTCCCTCCTCTCAGGCACAGATAGGCTTTGCTCCTAAACTCAACAAATGCTTACGCATATTAGGAAGAAATGCTCTTGAACGTTTTTTCTTTTATTTTTTTTTGAGTCAGGGTCGCGCTCTGTCACCCAGGCTGGAGTGAGATCTCGGCTCACTGCAACCTCCATGTCCTGGGCTCAAGCGATCTCCCACCTCAGCCTCCTGGGTAGCTGGGACTACCAGTGCTCATGCCTGTAATTCCAGCACTTTGGAAGGCCGAGTGGGGCGGATTACCTGAGGTCAGGAGTTCAAGACCAGCCTGGGCAACATGGTGAAACCTCGTCTCTACTAAAAATACGAAAATTAGCTGGGCATGGTGGTGGGCGTCTGTAATCCCAGCTACTCCGGAAGCTGAGACAGGAGAATTGCTTGAACCCAGGAGGTGGAGGTTGCAGTGAGCCGAGATCGTGCCACTACACTCCAGCCTGGGTGACAGAGCAAGATTCAGTCACAAACAAACAAACAAAGTGCTGGGATTACAGGCGTGAGCCACTGTGTCCAGCATCTTGCATGTTTAACATGATAACCACATTCTTCAATCTGTGGTTTACAAGAAAGCCCCAAAGGACCATTTTGGAAGGCAAAGTACACTTTGACAAGTAACCTCAAAACAAGAAGAACAGTGTATCGTGGCCATCGAGCGGGACCACACTTTCTATCACCTTGTGCCTTTCCGATTGGTGGAAACCGCGGAGTTTACCAACATCCCAAATACAACAAGCAGGCAGGCAGCTCCCGCCCTCTCAGTGGGGAAGGAGCATGCATGTTGGGTAGTTTGTTAACAAACAGCTGCCAGGCCACGTTCTTCATGTCATCAGGGAGGTTGCTGTTTAAGTTTATGATGCCCTTTGGTCCTCAAAATACATTAAGGTGTTTTGACTGTTCATGAGGTCTTCACTTTACAACATAAACACTTCAGTCTTCCTTTATTCATTTTCTGCTGCCTGGATAATGATTAATGAATAAAGCAGAAGATTAAATTCAATTCCAGATGACCTTATCAGGGAGCTGAAATTTCTTCACATAAACACAGCTTTCTCAAGAACCAGTAGACAAATGTATCCGGCCATCACCTCCTCCTAGCCCAGCAAGTGATAATAATCTTGAGACCTTTGGGTCTGTTGGTAAAGAATCCAAAAGAAAATCTGAGCCCACAAGCCAGTCACCGGGTTCTGTGTTTGTTTCCTTGCCTTCCTTGCAAAGCCACCTGGAAGGTGTCCGTCCCTGTGCGCGCTAGATTTCAGTTGCTGACTTCCATCCACCCTTGTCTCAGAAGCAGAATACAGTACAAACTTCTCCCTTACTTTTAAAATGGTTCCTCCAGTGAAACCTGTCAACTAACTCTCTAGGGGAGAGAAGTCACTGACATGCCACAGGGCATTAGGTTGTGGTCAATCCAGAAGTAGCTTCAGAAATTTCAGCCCTCTGTTCTGTCACCTCAAAAAATGGTGAGACTGGGCCGGGCGCGGTGGCTCACGCCTGTAATCCCAGCACTTTGGGAGGCCGAGGCGGGTGGATCACCTGAGGTTGGGAGTTTGAGACCAGCCTGACCAACAGGGGAAACCCCATCTCTACTAAAAATACAAAATTAGCCAGGCATGGTGGTGCATGCCTGTAATCCCAGTTACTCAAGAGGCTGAGGCAGAACAGCTTGAACCCAGGAGGCAGTGATTTCGGTGAGCTGAGATCGCGCCATTGCACTCCAGCCTGGGCAACAAGAGTGACATTCTGTCCCAAAAAAACAAAACAAAACAAAACAACAATGGTGAGACTATAAATCCCCAGCACTCTTGAGGTAAAAGGCCCGGACACTTGACTATTCGCAAATGCTCAGCGAGGGACCACGGGACCATGGGCTTCCAGGCCATCTGTGTCTTCCAGTTGTCAGAGATTCTGGTCCTCCCCACTCATAGACCCAAATGACATACAGAAGGTCCAGAAAGACACTGATTTTAAGACGGAATCCCTTAAATCTCAGGGGTTTATGCTGGAACCCCTGAGAATCAATAAAGTTCAACAAAATCAAAGATTCAGTGGACTTTCTTTCCTTTCACTAAGGGAATCCAAGAACCTCTAGTTTTCCTAAGTCAAGAATGCACATATGAGCCGAATAAGGCTTGGTCCTTGCCTTCAAGGAGTGCATTCTACCAAGAGAGTTACATACTGGGGCAAATCAAGTACAGCATAATGGAAGTTCACTGTAACGTGCACGCACACACGGCAGGGGAGCATGCATATGCATGCGGAGGAGAAAGAGGTGAGTCAGACAAGGATTCTTTGAGGAGCTGACATCTTCATGGGATTGACTACAGTAAATGCCATGAGTAATCAGAACCTCCATGCAACCAATAAAGTGCTTCTCCTACTGGGATCTACATCTTAGTGAAATGCTTTTCCAGCAATGAAAGCCATTAAAGCCAAGTATCTGAACCTCAGAACCAGATGCTCAAACCAAACATTTCAACAATGAAACATAGTTCGATAGATTCCTATTTTAATAAGCACAGAAAGTTTTCATCTCATTAAATAAAATTATTTTGGGCCGGGCACAGTGGCTCACGCTTGTAGTCTTAGCACTCTGGGAAGCCGATGTGGGCAGATCACTTAAGTCCAGGAATTTGAGACCAGCCTGGGCAACAGAGTGAGACCCCACCTCTACAAAAAATACAAAAATATATAGCTGAGTGTGGTGGTATGTGCCTGTAGTCTCAGCTACTTGGGAGGCTGAGGTGGGAGGATTTCTTGAGCCTGGGAGGTAGAGGCTGCAGTGAGCTATGATCACGCTATTGCAGTTCAGTCCGGGTGACAGAGACTGCCTAAAAAAAAAAATTTTTTTTACCTCACTTGAATAAAACAGTATATTTTAAAGTATGATTCATTTCATTACACCCCCCTCTTTTTTTTTTTTTTGAGACAGAGTCTTGCTCTGTTGCCCAGACTGGAGTGCAGTGGCACCATCTTGGCTCACTGCAAGCTCCGCCTCCCAGGTTCACGCCATTCTCCTGCCTCAGCCTCCCGAGTAGCTGGGACTACAGGCGCCCGCCACCTCGCCCGGCTAATTTTTTGTATATTTAGTAAAGATGGGGTTTCACCGTGTTAGCCGGGATGGTCTCGATCTCCTGACCTCATGATCTGCCTGCCTCGGCCTCCCAAAGTGCTGGGATTACAGGTGTGAGCCACCGTGCCAGGCCTCATTATACTCTTTTAAGTTTTCTGTATCGGCCGGGCGCGGTGGCTCAAGCCTGTAATCCCAGCACTTTGGGAGGCTGAGACGGGCGGATCACGAGGTCAGGAGATCGAGACCATCCTGGCTAACACGGTGAAACCCCGCCTCTACTAACAAATACAAAAAACTAGCCGGGTGAGGTGGCGGGCGCCTGTAGTATTCGGGAGGCTGAGGCAGGAGAATGGCGTAAACCCGGCAGGCGGAGCTTGCAGTGAGCTGAGATCCGGTCACTGCACTCCAGCCTGGGCGACAGAGCGAGACTCCGTCTCAAAAAAAAAAAAAAAAAAAAAAGGTTTTCTGTATCTGTGTATGTTTTGCAATGTTACAACAGTAGCACACATGTAACCTACAAATAAACACATACGCTGAGGGTGTCCTCTGCACAATTTTTCTGATACGGCGAGCAATAAAATCGTGCATCTGCTGCTCTCAATATTGAAAGGCCATGGAGGAGGCCTGGATAGTGCAGCAATGTGTCAGAATACTTCCATTAATTAATGAGCTTGAGACCAAAGACAGAAAGATGGTTGAGAAGCAACTGGAAGAGTCTATGAAAGAGATGAGGGTGAGACAGAAGCCTAGAAAGACTTCTAGGTTTCTGATGTGGGACACTAGTAAGACTGGTGGAAACACAAACTTAGATCAAGTGGTGCAGGATAAGATCTGAGTAAGGGCGGGAGGCAGAGGCAAGTTTAGTTCCAGACCAGCTTACTTATTCACTCACTTATGTGCTCTTCCAATATTTGCTGAATTTCTGTCATTTGTATGAGACACTGGAGATACAGCAACAAACAAGTTAGGCTCAGATTCTATCTTCATGACGCTTATGTTTTATTGAAAAACACAGATATTAACAGAGACTAGGGGCCAGGAGAGCCCATTAGAGGATGTGACATTTAAGCTGAGTCTTAAAGGAGGAGTCAGCTATGTACGGGTACAGAGGGAAGAGCAAGGGTGAAGGCTTCAGGGCAGGAGAGGGTCTGTCTCATGCTGAGAAAGTCAGTATGGCTGGAGCCCACTGGGGGAGAGCTGAGAATGGACCATGGTCACCCAGTAGGACTGAGGCTGTAAGGGAGGAGTTTGGAAAGCCAGGCTGATCAGGTGGGAAATGCAACCATCTGGTTGACATTTCAAAAGATTCTTCTGGCTGCTATTGTTAAAGGGATGGTTTGCTGGGGTTGTAGGACCTTGCAGCACCTCCTTTCTAAACTAAGGCCAAGTAAATAACTTCGAGGGGAACAGGCTCAGAGTCTGGATTTGATTCTTGGTTAGATTTCCGCAATAGTACTCCATAAACAAGGGCACAGCTTACTTCCTGAACCAAGGTGTGCCAACACCAAGCCTGGCAAGGGCAGGTAAGGCTGACCTGCAACGGGGCAACAGCAGCACACCTATATTTTTTTGTTAAGAATAAGAGAACCACATTTCCTGATACGGTTTCAGAAAGGGACTTTATTACTATTATTCTTAATATTTTAATTAATTAATTATTTTTTAGAGACAAGGTCTTGCTCTGTTGCCCAGGCTGGAGCACAGTGGTGCTATTACGGCTCGCTATAACCTTGACCTCCTGGTTCTAGAGGCAATTCTCTTGCCTCTACCTTCCGAGTAGCGGGGACTACGATCATGTGGCACTACAGCTAAATTTTGTTATTTTATTTGTACAGACAGGTATTGCTATGTTTCCCAGGCTGGTCTCAAATTTCTGGGCCCAAGCGATCTGCCCACCATGGCCTCCCAAAGTGTTGCCACAGAGCCACAGAGCCCGCCCTGTTTTAATTTTTTTTTTTTTTTTGAGATGGAGTCTCGCTTTGTTGCCAGGCTGAAGTGCAGTGGTGCAATCTCGGTTCACTGCAACCTCTGCCTTCCGGGTTCAAGTGATTCTCCTGCCTCAGTCTCCCAAGTAGCTGGGAATACAGGCACCTGCCACCACACCCAGCTAATTTTTCTATTTTTAGTAGAGATGGGGTTTCACAATGTTGGCCAGGATGGTCTCAATCTCTTGACCTCGTGATTCACCCACCTTGGCCTCCCAAAGTGCTGGGATTACAGGCGTGAGGTACTGTTTTAATTTTAATGATTGATTGAGACAGGGTCTCACTGCGTCACCCAGGCTGGAGTGCAGTGGCACAATCTTGGCTCACTACAGTCACGACCTCCCTGGCTCAAGTCATCCTCCCACCTCAGCCTCCCAAGTAGCTGGGACCACAGGTGTGCACCACCATGCCTGGCTAATTTTTTGTAGAGATGGGGTCTTGCCATGTTGCCCAGGCTCGTCTCAAACTCCTGGAGTCAAGCAATCTGCAAGACTCAGCCTCCCAAAGTGCTGGGATTACAGATGTGAGCCACCACGCCTGGCCTGGGGAACATCTTTAACAAAGGTCTAACACTCCTGCTTTTCACAGTACTAGCCCAATGTTCCTGAAGGCTTAGGTTTTTTTTTTTTGAAGACAGCATCTCGGTTTGTCATCTAGGCTGGAGTGCAGTGGTGTGATTCCGACTCACTGCAACCTCTGCCTCCAGGGTTCAAGATTCTCATGCCTCAGTCTCCCAAGTAGCTGGAATTACAGGTATGCACCACCATGCCCAGCTAATTTTTATATTTTTAGTAAAGACAGGGTTTCGCCACATTGGCTAGACTGGTCTTGAATTCCTGGCCTCAAGTGATTTGCCCACCTCGGCCTCCCAAAGTGCTGGGATTACAGGCATGAACCACTGTGCCTGGTCCCTGTGGGCTGTTTATTGAAGGGATGGGGTCTCACTGTATTGCCCAGTCAGTGGTGCCAGCATAGCTCGTGGCAGTCTCCTCAGTAGCCTGAACTTAAAGGTGTGCACCCAGCTTGTAGGCCTAGATTTTTTGTTAAAGAAAGAAATGAAACCTGCTAGGACTGAAAATTTACACATCTTCACACAGGGTGCTTTACATCTCAATCTTCACAGCAACTCTACAGGGAAGTACTGGAGCATTATTTCCATTTTTAAAAAAGTAAATACGGCCGGGTGTGGTGGCTCACACTTGTAATCCCAGCACTTTGGGAGGCCGAGGCAGATGGATCACTTGAGGTCAGGAGTTTGAGACCAGCCTGGCCAACATGGTGAAATCCTGTCTCTACAAAAAACACAAAAATTAGCCAGGCGTGGCAGTGCATGTCTATAATCCCAGCTACTTGGGAGGCTGAGGCATGAGAATCGTTTGAACCTGGGAGGCAGAGGTTGCAGTGAGCTGAATTGTGCCACTGCATTCCAGCCTGGACAACACAGTGAGACTCTGCTCAAACAAAAACAAAAACAAAAACAAAAAAGGTAAGAGAAAAAGAAGGCTCAGAGGGTCCAATTAACTTGGTCGAGGTCACAGAGCTTTGGACATGAGTCTGTCTGATCCCAAATCTACTTGCTCTTTCTACTCTAGTCCCACTGCATGCTGACATGGTATTTGCTAGCAAGAGCAGGTCACTATTTACTGGAGAACCCAAGGGCATGTGGCTCATGAGACAAACCGAGGTTACAATGGCATCTTGTGTGAGGAGACCAGAGAGGAACAATCAGCAAAGCTGGGTGTGAGCGTCAGGGCATCAAAGGCAGCTGCAGCTGTGCAGGATGCCTGCTTGCCTGGGCTTCCTGGAGAGCTGGGAATGCTAAGTAAGAGGCAGGATGGGATGGAATCAGACCTGAGGATACCCTTTCTTACTGGTAATGATAAGAACCTGCTAATCACAGGGTGATCTCAGACTGGACACGTGTGAGGAAGTAGCTGTTCCTGCCACCTTTGGCCAGTTGCACGTCTGGCGGCATAGCAAAAGGAAGTCCATTTTTAGATTTCCATTACTGCCTAAACAGAGACAGGCTCCATGAAAGTGTTCCATAGTCACTCCTTCAACCAACCCCTGGACCCTTACTTATAAATACATGCCACTTACCTCCTCAAAGGTAGCCAGGATCATGGCATTAAGATGTGCTAATGGCATTGCTTGAGATTATCACCATCACTGAAACTGCTCTGGGTCAGTTTTGTTTACAGCAATGCAGGTAACAGAGACAGCTTCTGCACTGAAAGGAATGAAGACAGTCTCACGTTCCCACCTTTGCCCCTTCCACCAGTGCCATTGAGAGCCTTCCATCAGTGCTGCAGAGTGGGATCGGTATAAACGAAGCCCCTGTCCTTTTAGAGTCTACTCACAAACAGATAACTCTATACTCTGAAGAAGATGGTGAGTACTTCAGAGGAAACGAAAGCCAAGTAAGGGGCAGGTAGTGTTAACAGGGAGGGTGCCATCTGACACTGGTTGGTCAGGGAAGGCCTGTGTGGAGCTGGCACTTCTGCTTGAACCTGAAGTCTATCTGGTAGAAAAGCGTTCCAGGCAGAGGGAATGCAAGCAGGACAGTAGACGGAGCTGGGACAGGAGAGAGAGCTCAGAGAATCAGTTCTCCCTGAGTCAGCACCCACACTCACTTAAGCCCTCAATGGCACAAAACGCTGCCTAAGAATGTCCCTTCTCCTCTGGCAACACCTACTCACCAGTTCTCCTTTCAAATACCAGTGGCTCTGGGAAACCCAAATGACCCGGGAAAAGCTGGCATTTGCTCATTGGGCTCCCAGAGCCCTTGGCTTATGCATTGTTACTGCACTTTTAATGGCGTCTTGTATGTCACATCTCTTCCAAAAGCCAGGCGCTCCTTGTGGCAAAGATAATGTCCTGCTGGTCACTATGGACAGGCTTGGCATGGAGGGCTCAATTCATCCATTAAAAAAAAAGTTCACTTGGCCAGGCGTGGTGGCTCACGCCTGTAATCCCAGCACTTTGGGAAGCCGAGGTGGGTGGATCACGAGGTCAGGAGATCGAGATCATCCTGGCTAATACAGTGAAACCCCGTCTCTACTAAAAATACAAAAAAAAAAAATTAGCCAGGCATGGTGGTGGGCGCCTGTAGTCCCAGCTACTTGGGAGGCTGAGGCAGGAGAATGGCGTGAACCTGGGAGGCGGAGCTTGCAGTGAGCTGAGATCGCGCCACTGCACTCCAGCCTGGGTGACAGAGTGAGACTGTCTCAAAAAAAAAAAAAGTTCACTTGAGGCTGGACACAGTAGCTCAAGCCTGTAATCCCAGCACTTTGGGAAGCTGAGGAGGGCAGGTCACAAGGTCAGGAGATCGAGACCAGCCTGGCCAACAGAGTGAAACCCCGTCTCTACTAAAAATACAAAAATCAGCTGGGTGGGGTGGCGCACGCCTGTAGTCCCAGCTACTCAGGAGGCTGAGGCAGAAGAATCGCTTGAACCCAGAAGGCAGAGGGTGCAGTGAGTCGAGATCCTGCCACTGCACTCCAGCCTGGGCAACAGAGTGGGAGTCCACCTCAAAACAAAACAAAAACCCCGAAACAAAAAACAAGTTCACTTGAGTGCCTATTCTGTGCCACATGGGGATGTGATGGAGATGAAGCCAGGAGAATTCCTGACCTGGAGAGGCTTGTAATCAACCACAGTACGTCTCAGGTATCTTCGGATTTCTAGGGCCTAGCGCTAGATTTGAGCGACACAAGGTGCTGAATGTCTCAGGTGGAGGCTGGCAAGACAAAGCACATCTTCTCCATGCAGAGTTATAAATGTATCCCACCCAACTACTGGGACTTTTTTGTACTTTACATGGGCAAGAAAAGCATATCCACATCCTCCCTGAAAGAACATTATTTCCTCCCTATTGGGTCTTATTTATAATTATTCCAAGTAGTTTACGAGAAAATGAAATTATTAATATATACGACCCTTTCAGGTTAATTCATTACAGCTTGAGCCCTAAAGATATGAGTTACTGTCATTCCTTTCTTTGCTCCCTAATGTCTTTCCCCAATTTAATGCATTAAACTACAAAGAGCAGTTATCACCAAACGGCTAATGACCAAATGCTTGCAGATGGTGTGAGAAAGTACTGCATATATTTCAATTAGGATGTTCTTTCTTGATTTTCTCCTATAGTTTCAAGACGTGGAAGCTGGTATCTCTTCAATCAGGATAAAAGGAGCTCACAAAAAGAAAACCCTGAAAATGTGTGTCCAAGAGAACTTCCGGTTTAGAGGGGTCAGGACTGAAAATGCGCAGTCTGTCTGTCTGTGTCCCAGCCTGGCTCTCCCCGACACCCCCAGGGGCTGTGGAAGGCCAGTTGCTGCCCAAGGGTAGGCTGCAGGCTTCCCTCACTGGCCAGCATTCTCCTGTGCACTCTCAGAAACAAGATAGTCCAAACTGCCTGGGTCCAGTTCTTAAAGGACACAAAATTCTTTTTTTTTTTTTTTTTTTTTTTGAGATAAAGTTTCGCTCTTGTTGCCCACGCTGGAGTGCAATGGCACGTTCTTGGCTCACTGCAACCTCCGCCTCCCAGGTTCAAACAATTATTCCTGCCACAGCCTCCCGAGTAGCTGGGATTACAAGCGCCCGCCAACACACCTGGTTAATTTTTCTATTTTTTAGTAGAGACAGGGTTTCACCACGTTGGCCAGGCTGGTCTTGAACTCCTGACCTCAGGTGATCTGGCCGCCTTGGCCTCCCAAAGTGCTGGGATTACAGGAGTGAGCCACCGCATCTGGCCAAGACACACAAAATTCTAACATGAATTAATTCAAATCTGGGAGTGGCCAAGTGAGAGCTCTGGGAAGCATTACAAAGCCTCCCCTACCTCACCCCCTAGTCCTGAGGAAAGGGCTTCTTTGGGGAAGATTTCACGTTGTTCTTAAATTTTTTTTGGTTTTCATATACACCTCATCTACCATTTCTATGTACAGAAGCAGGCTTTGAAAAAAGAAATCTTGAAGTCTTGTTTCTGTGGATTAGAAAAGTTGTTTCCCTGAGCCACCAGGATTAGGTGACAAATTGGAATAGGCGAAGCTTTATATGTGGTTTCTGTGCTAATGCTGCCCCCTAGGGATGGAAAGTTACAAGGCACCGAGACATCAGCTTGACTGCTCTGGGAGAGACCACACATAGCTGCTGGCTTTTTACTATACTATGGGGACCAGGGCTTCGAGGACAGAGTGGGAGGGTAAAGTCTTTCTGGAATAAATCAAAGTTCAATTTTATCTTTATCATAGTAACTACAAACAAAACTACCAATTCCCTTATATTATTCAAATACAGGTGACTGTTTCTCTCAAATGGCTGTTTAACAAAATCACTGACACTGCATCAGCAACACCCAGGCAATGGCAGGATGTGGACATTCATATAAAAATTCCAAGACCAATATGTGAGCTCCTACTAAGGACTATGGGTCCTGCTCTGCGGTGGGGACACATGTTAAGTGAAATATATAGTAAGACATGATTGTAAGTGCTGAGGAGAAAAAAAATACAGGAAGGAAGAATTCACTGGGGTGGAGAGGTGAAAATAGTTCACAACTATAAACTGGTGGTCAGGGAAGGCCTCTTTGTGAAGGTGCAGGTAAATGAAGACTTAAAGTCGAGAATTCCAGGCACAGGGAACAGGGAGGAGCAGGGTGGGCAGAGCTGTAAGGAGGAGAGGAGGGTTGGGTTTACAGGCTGCCTGGGGCCTGGGAGGTGATGATAAGGGCTTTGGCCTGTGCCCAGAGTAAACAGATGCTGAAGAGCCTCTGCAATGGCTTTGCATGAGGTTGATTCCCAGAGAACTCCACCTGCAGGGATCCCTTTCACGGGGAGCTCTCAAGCCCTCTGAGCTGCACCTCTGAAGGTGGGGCCACTCTCGCCTTCCTGCCAAGCTTCGCAAAGCCTGGAAAGCGCAGGAGAGGCGGCTGTGACTAAGCTCCTTCCAAAGGATTTGCTCCCTGTAGATGCTCCATACAATACAGGTTGTGGAACCGAAGTTACTATAGCAATGACTTCCTTTTTTTTTTTTTTTGAGACAGGGTCTTATTCTGTCACCAGGCTGGGGTGCAGTCAGTGGTGCCATCATAGCTCACTGGGCTTAAGCCTAGACTCAAGTGATCCTGCCACCTCAGTGCCCATAGTAGCTGTGATCACAGGCGCATGCCACCATATCTGGCTAATGTTTTGTAGAGACCAGTTCTTGATATGTTGCCCAGCCTGGTGTCAAACTCCTGGGCTCAAAGGATGCACCCACCTCAGCCTCCCATATCCTGGGATTACAGCTGTAAGGCACTGTGCCTGGCCAGCCATGACTTTTAAAACTAGAAACTGTGGCCTTTTGGTGGGTTGTAAAGTCATTTCAGGAGATTATGACTAGTGGTTTTTAAAGAAAGCTAAAACAGAAAATACTAGGGCACACTCCATGTGTCAAGTATTTGTTTTATAAAACTACTGTTTCTGTTATACCTACATTTATTTATGTTTGGATGAGGCTTATGGTAATTTATATTTCTTCCTATAGGTTACAAGCAAAAAGTTTAAAAGCCATTAATTTAGAATTCATTCAGAATCAAAGTTTCTTTAAAAAGGCATCCAAAGGCTCATTCTCACAATAGAAGTCCCGGGGATCACTGCCAGGAACTGAAAACCGGCCCCATCTCTAGTTACCCTGGAGGTGACTCTGCTGATGAGGAACAATGCCCGGGAACCAGGGGAACCCCAGCCTTCTCCATCCTGCAGGAGCAGGGCCATGCGTAGGAAGATCTAATAACACATCATTTCAAACTGTCAAATAGAAACACTGCTATCACTTGGGCAGAAACAAGCCAGGCTGACCTTGTCTTTGCTCACTACTTGGGCTACCCCTGGGCTTCCCAGGGTTTTACTGGGAATCCTGGCCTGGCAGGAACAGCCAGCAAAACCAGCTCTTGCCTGCTGGAACTCCGCTGTCAGCATGCCCTGGAAGAGAGGCTGCAGATTCCAGGAAGTTTCCTTCCAGGTAGGACAAAGGCCATCTTGACACTCCTCCTCATGCCCAGGTTGACAACAGCTGGACTTAAAGTGGCTGGACCAGGTCAGGAAAGGAGCCACTGGGGTCTGGGCATGTGGTGGGAAGGAGGAAGTCGAGGCTTCATCCAGAGTCATTCAGCAGAAGTGCTGGTTCCAGGGTACAGCGCAGCTTCCAGTTGAGCAGGTAACTTCGCATTGGTATTTTAGGGTGCCGTGTAAAGATGGCAGGAATTCATGTATCCAGGGATAGAAGAATACAAAACTGTCTGAACTTGGGGTTGATAACACCCCTTTGTGGACATCAGACAGGACATCTTGCAAAGTACTGTTTATATAGCAGGCATAGAAAAGCGGCTGCCCCGGTAGTTTTTCACATTCTCATAAAAATCAAATTCCTTTTCAGAGTAAATAGCAAAGCGGACTTTTTTTTCCTTTCTTTTTTTTTTTTTTTTTTTTTTTTGGAGACAGAGTCTCGCTCTGTTGGCCCAGGCTGGAGTGCAGTGGTGTGATCTCGGCTCACTGCAAGCTCTGCCTCCCAGGTTCATGCCATTCTCCTGCCTCAGCTTCCTGAGTAACTGGGACTACAGGAGCCCACCACCATACCTGGCTACTTTTTTGTATTTTTAGTAGAGACAGGGTTTCACCCTGTTAGCCAGGATGGTCTCGATCTCCTGACCTCGTGATCTGCCCGCCTTGGCTCCGAAAGTGCTGTGATTACAGGTGTGAGCCACCACGCCCGGCCAAGCGGGCTTTTAATCTTTCCCTCCTTGCTAGTAAAATGTGACAAAAAGGGAAGCCTCTCTTGGGGACAGGAGATATGAATTGAGTATGAGGGTCACAGGAGGGAGGAAAAAAGGGTCAACTTGACACAGAAGAATAAAAAATGTAGGTGGGAGACACCCAGGGTGGAGGGCTCAGAAGCAGGGCCAGAGATCCCAGTTCTGAGAAAGAACGCTGTTAGGAAGTAGCCGGGGCCTGCTGTTGCCCTTCCAGGGCTTCATGCCCTTCATTCTCCTGGTTCACAAGGTTCGGGTATTCTAGTCATGGTATATCTTCCCCATATCTTTACTATGGGAAGTAGTAAAACACTATCTCGTTAGCATACTATCCATCCGATGCCTCCAGATGCTACTACTCTCATACCCTCACTCATCCCCACAGGGCTCTTATCCAGCTGAAATCTAGTCTTCTCCCCCAGGAATACAAGCAGTAGCATAAGTGATTTTTAGTTCTGTGAACCTAATACTATAAAGAGCATTAGAGAGTATTTCAACACAGGCAGCTGGCTACAGATGGTCCCCTTGGGGGAAACTATCACACCCAGTCCAGGACTGTCTCCACCTGCCAGCCTGAGAGGAATATGGGCGGTCGGGCTCCGGCTATACCTACTAACCACAGTTGCATCTGACAAGATCTCTAAGTGATTCCGACACATAGTAAAATTGAGAAGCTCTGACCTCTTTTGATCCAGGTCTTGGTTTTGCCGATCCTTTGACACCTCTATTTAGAAAAGAAATGACGAGATCTTTAGAAGCCCAATCTTTGCCACTGGCATGCACAGGGAGGCTGACACACTCATTATCCACTCTTTTCAGTGCAGCTGAAAAGACTGGCAGAGTTTACTCAACGCTTATGAAATCATCACTCCATCTTGCCTCAAGTGAAGATTATTGACAGATTTAGCAGTAAGAGACCAAAGATGCTAGAGAGTGAGGTGAGGGGTCTGTCCATGCTTGTAAATCAAGACCTAAACTTTGTATCAAACCTGCCAGATACCATTGTTGAAACTGAGACTGTGTTGGCCAGGCGCGGTGGCTCACGCCTGCAATCCCAGCACTTTGGAAGGCGAAGGTGGGCGGATCACTTGAGGTCAGGAGTTTGGAGACCAGTCTGGCCAACATGGCAAAACCCCATCTACTAAAAATACAAAAATTAGCCCGACATGGTGGTGTGCACTTGTGATCCCAGCTACTTGGGAGGCGGAGGCAGGAGAATTGCTAGAACCTGGGAGGTGGAGATTACAGTGAGCTGAGATCGCATCACTGCACTCCAGCCTGGGCAAGACTCCATCTCAAAAAAAAAAGAAAGTGAGATTGTGGATGGTGCGTTTGGGAATCCTTTTTTTTTTTTTTTTGAGATGCAGTCTTCGCTCTGCCATCCACGCCAGAGTGCACTGGCACGATCTCTCGGCTCACTGCAACCTCCGCCTCCCAGGTTCAAGTGATTCTCCTGTCTCAGCTTCCCGATAAGCTGGGATTACAGGCACGCACCACCATGCCCAGCTATTTATGTATTTATTTTTACAGAGACAGCGTTTCACCATGTTGGCCAGGCTGGTCTCAAACTCCTGACCTCAAGTGATCCACTTGCCTTGACCTCCCAAAGTGCTGGAACTACAGGCGTGAGCTACAGTGCCCAGTCTGGAAATCACTTTCATAAACAACCTGGATGTGAGATTTTCAGGATCCATTTCCTGCACATGCACTGCTCCCCTGAGATGACACATGCCTGACCACAGTGCTGCTGCCCGACTGCAGAGGACCCAGCCACGTGGAAGTGGGCTCCTCCAATGTGCATGGAGGGGCTGACAAAAGGGGATACCCAGAACCAGAGGACAGTGCTGAACTGATGGTCGGGTAAAATACAGACCGTCTTTTATTTCCTCTTTTTGCTTATTCTTGGATTTAAATTTTTGGTACAGTTAATCATGTATGAAACAAACTTTAGGAGATTCCATCATTTCACAGAAATATTTATGAGCAAGAAATTAGCCCTGCGCAGTGGCTCAAGCCTGTAATCCCAGCACTTTGGGAGGCCGAGACGGGCGGATCACAAGGTCAGGAGATCGAGACCATCCTGGCTAACCCGGTGAAACCCCGTCTCTACTAAAAAATACAAAAAACTAGCCGGGCGAGGTGGCGGGCGCCTGTAGTCCCAGCTACTCGGGAAGCTGAGGCAGGAGAATGGCGTGAACCCGGGAGGCGGAGCTTGCAGTGAGCTGAGATCCCGCCACTGCACTCCAGCCTGGGCGACAGAGCGAGACTCCGCCTCAAAAAAAAAAAAAATAAAATAAAAAAAAGAAATTAAATTCTGACCCCAAAGCATGTTTAATTTCCATCCCCACTGGTTCATTAGTTTCTTCATGTCCGACAACCTAAGGTGACCTTTGGAAGCAAAAGTACAACTGAGGTAGTGTAACTGGGTCTTGTAACACAGTATGTTGAAATGTGACTTCCCTCTCTTTTTTTTTTTGAGTGGTGTTTTCAGCCTTAATCCATAGCCCAAATTCTCAGTTCCAGTTATGTGGCCTACCCGGGAGGAACTTGTCGTGGTGGACACATAAGGAGGCCGTCTGTAGCCTTTTTCAGGGGCGAGGGTCCATCCTAGGAAGGCAGGACTCAAGGTCTGCCCAGGAGGAACCACCATGCCTCTCCTTTCCGTAGGAGTCCTAGAGTGATTTCTGGGAACTACTTGGTTCTGGGAGAGCTGCCGGAGAGCCAGCCTGCTCTGGTGTTTGCTAATATTGTTTTTATTATTTTTTCTCTACAGAAACTGCTCTAAATAACACAGATGGACAACAGGATAAAACCTCACCAGAGGCAACATGCCTTTTGCCAGCCTCCCTAAGCTGCGCTCTACTTAGGCTCAGCAACTGCTCCATGTGCCCATGTGAAGGCTGGAAATCCTAATGAACACAGTGGGGACGCAGCTGCTCATGCGTGAATAGACTTGTCTTTGGCTCAACTCTACCCCAGTTGTAACTGCTCATGCTTTCTATTGTTTTCCCAACTGAATTACACGTGCTAAAAAGACACACCGTTTATCTATGGCTGTTATGAACTGAACTGTGTCTCCCTCAAATGCATACGTGAAGCCCTCAACTCTGACACCTTGGACAATGACTGTATTTGGAGACAGGGCCTTTAAAGAGGTGATTATATTAAATGAGGCCGATAGGGTGGGTGCTATTCCAATCTAACTGATAGCCTTATAAGAAGGACAGAGAGACACCAGAGGAGCGCACAGAAAAGACCATGTGAAGACACAGCACGAAGACAGCCCACTGCAAGCCAAGGACAGGGGCCTCACAAGAAATGAAACCTGCTGACAACTTCATTTCAGACTTGTAGCTCCAAAACTGTAGGAAAACTGACAGCATATGTAAGCCCCTAGTCTGGTATTTTACTATGGCAGCTGAGCTGACCAAGACAGTGGCCATTGATGACTATCAAGCAGTAGATGGCAGTGGATCAGAGAAGTTCCTGTCCCTTCGTACACACGCTGTGCCCTCTGATCTTCTTCATACGTGTTGGAGACGTTAAGTCCTGATTCTGGGGGACAGATGGAAAGCAGGCTGTAGAGACTGGGACTAAGTCCCAGAAAACCAATCATGGCACCAATTTATTTTCCATCCAGAAGAGCACATGGCTTCCTGGAAGCAGCTGCCCTTAAATACATGTTTACTTTGGAGGAATGATAATCTTGTAGTTGTATCAGTTACTTTGGTCTTTACTAATGTTTATATAAAAGGATCCCATTCTACAAAAACGCCAAGTTGGAGAGTTATGTTTGTTAAATTTAATAACAAGTGAAGCAACCAGACTTTAGAATGAAACTACACACACATGATGTAGTGCTTGTAGCATCAAGACAACTCGGAGTTTAACCCACTGATGAATTTCAACAGGAGCTGGACTCTGAATTGATGTTCTGGGGAAAAAAAGAGGTTTCCAGAATTCATAAAACACATGTTGAATTACATTTTTATCCACTTACATACATTCTCTTGCTGGTACCCAACGATAAACACTCATCACATAAATACTTAAGTGATCACATAAGCACACTGGTGCTGGTATGGAGCATGAGCCTGGAAGAAAGAAGGCCAGTGAGGAGGCTGCTGTGGCTTCCTGGTGAGCAGCGCAAGGTGGAGGATAGATGTGAGGAAGGACTCGAGACAGGATGCTGTAGAGCACTGGGAGGCAAGGAGCCGGGGCTCTCTGGGACACAGGCAGTACACTCCCAGGACAGTGCTGAGGAGCCCTACTGGGTTCTATCATTTGACCAAGGGGGATGTCTTGAAATTGGAAAATGTACAAAAAAGTGCTGAGATGTCCTGGGTTACGGCTCAGGATCTGTGGTTTATAGGTGTATTGTGTCTTTTTTTTTTTTTTTTTTTTTGAGATGGAGTCTCGCTCTGCCGCCCAGGCTGGAGTGCAGTGGCCGGATCTCAGCTCACTGCAAGCTCCGCCTCCCGGGTTCACACCATTCTCCTGCCTCAGCCTCCCGAGTAGTTGGGACTACAGGCGCCCGCCACCGCGCCCGGCTAGTTTTTTGTATTTTTTTTTAGTAGAGACGGGGTTTCACCGTGTTAGCCAGGATGGTCTCGATCTCCTGACCTCGTGATCTGCCCGTCTTGGCCTCCCAAAGTGCTGGGATTACAGGCTTGAGCCACCGCGCCCGGCCAGGTGTATTGTGTCTTAACAAGAGACACGGGGCAGGGGCAGGATGTATCCATCTTTCCACTGACTCAGGGTGAGACGGGGGCATAGGTGCATGGTGTGGGCATTCCCACTACTCTCTGGACCTCCTGAGACCAATGTGTCCTCTACAACACCAAACACCCCACCTGTGGGCAGTATTGCACTGGTCACCAGCACCATCCCAAGTGGGGGAAGTCAGTGGTTACTGAGATTCTTCTATGAAGCCACAGGGTGTAGACCATGGCCTCTGCCTGCCCACTTATCTACCCTGCCTGCTTACGGTAATTAGCGTGGTTCCTGTCAGTGCAGCTGCTGTTCAAGAACAGGCTCGACACAGTGGAGTGGGCTGGAGATGGCTTTGTGGAGACAGCAGTACAGGCCAAGGGGTGAAGAGCAGGTAGGAGGATGGGCAAAAGGATCTGCAAGAACAGGCAGGCAGGTGGGGGACTGGCTTAGTTTGTGAGAAGGGAAGAAGGGGCCAGACTAACAAGAGTGACAAAGACTCTAGAAGCCCACTGCAGGTTCCAACTGGGGGTGATGTGAAGAACAGCAAAGCTGGCCTGTCACGTAGGGCAGTCTGCAGGGAAGACAGCAAGTTGCAGGATCAAGTGCAGGAGACCAAGGCCACAGCCCAGAGTGAGGGTCTGCAAGGAATTTCTCCATTTGGCTAGATTTGGAGAATAAAACATCCCATGTCATCACAGAAAATAAGAAAAATATTAAGCCTGAGCAACACAGCATGACCTTGTCTCTACAAAAAATAAAAAAAATTAGCTGGGTGCAGTGGTGCACATCTGTAATTCCAGCACTTTGGGAGGCTGAGGCAGGAGGATCACCTGAGGAGTTTGAGACAAGTCTCGGAAAGACAGGGAGACCTCCATCTCTCTCTCTCTCTTTTTGAGATGGAGTCTTGCTCTGTTGCCCAGGCTGGTGTGCACTGGCACGATCTCCGCTCACTATAACATCTGCCTCTTGGGCTCAAATGATTCTCCTGCCTCAGCCTCTGAGTAGCCAAGATTACAGGCATGCGCCACCATGCCCGGCTAATTTTTAATTATTATTATTTTTTTACAATGGAGTCTTGCCTTGTCACCTAGGCTGGAGTGCAATGGTGTGATCTCAGCTCACTGCAACCTCCACCTCCCGGGTTCAAACAATTCTCCTGCCTCAGCCTCCCGAGTAGCTGAGATTACAGGCGCCTGCCACCATGCCCAGCTAATTTTTGTATTTTTAGTAGAGATGGGGCTTCACCATGTTGGTCAGGCTGGTCTCGAACTCCTGACATCATGATCCGCCCACCTCTGCCTCCCAAAGCATTGGGATTATAGGCATAAGCCACTGTGCCTAATTTTCGAATTTTTAGTAGAGATGGAATTTCACCATGTTGGCCATGCTAGTCTCGAACTCCTGATCTCGTGATCCACCCGCCTCAGCCTCCCAAAGTGCTAGGATTACAGGAGTGAGCCACTGCACTTAGCCCTCTGTCTCTTAAAAAAAAAAAAAAAAAAAAAAAAAGACAGAAAGTAAGTCCAGATGTGGTGGCACACACCTGTAGTCCTAGCTACTCGGGAGGTCAAGGTGGGAGGATCACTTGAGCCCAGGAGGTTGAGGCTGCAGTGAGCTATGATCGCATCTCTGCACTCCGGCCTGGGCAACAGAGGCTCTATCTCCAAACAAAACAAAACAAAAAAACAAATGAAAAAAGCCAGCTGGGAATTCTTGGGGAGACTAGTTCAAAAAGAGGTGATGCTCACTCATTTAGAGTTGTGGAAAGCAGGGGTCTTTAAAGCTGAGTTGAGATCGCGCCACTGCACTCCAGCCTGGGCAACAGAGTGAGACTCTATTTCAAAAAAATAAAAAATAAATAAAAATAATAAAATAAACAAATAAAGTAAATGTGGGTACAGAATGGCTACTGGTGAAACTGCTGAAAAAACAGCTTCATATGTAACTATAGCAGAGCTCCCACAATTTAAAAGGTGAATTTTTTAACAATGGCAGGGAAAAAAGTAGTGATTCTGGAATATTCAAATAAGGTACTAACTACTAACAGTCTGTTGTATGCTATTTACTGTGCTAGGCACTTCACAGATATCACCTTATTCAATTCTTATCCTTCTGCACACATGCTAGGTTCTGCACACACAAGAATTAGAGGTCCCAGAGGGGCAAGCTTTCCTGGGCCATATCCCAGGGGAAAGGGGAAGTGTGAGTTTGGCAGGGTATAGTGGCCCATACCCGTAATCCCAGAACTTTGGAAGGCTGAGGCAGGAAGATCACTTGAGGCCAGGAGTTTGAGACAAGCCTGGACAACAAAGCAAGACACTCTCTACAAAAAATAAATTAAAAAAAGTTAACTGGGTGTAGTGTGCCCACTTAAGAGTCCCAGCTACTCAGGAGGCTGAGGCAGGGGGATTGCTTGAGGCTAGGAGGTCAGGCTGCAGTGAGCTATGATTGTATCACAGCACAGCGCTCCAGCCTAGGTGACAGAGCAAGACCCTCTCAACACAAACAAACAAACAAACAAACAAACAAACAAAGGAGCACGGTCATGAAGCCTGTAGCGCTAACTCTACTCAAATTCTTTTTTTTTTTTTTTTTTTTGAGATGGAGTTTTACTCTTGTTGTCCAGGCTATAGTGCAATGGCGTGATCTCAGCTCACTGAAACCTTCCATCTCCTGGGTTCAAGCGATTCTCCTACCTCAGCCTCCCAAGTGCTGGGATTACAGGCACGCGCCACCACATCTGGCTAATTGTGTATTTTTAGTAGAGACGGGGTTTCTCCATGTTGTTCAGGCTGGTCTCGAACTCCTGACCCCAGGGGATCTGCCCGCCTTGACCTCCCAAAGTGCTGGGATTACAGGCCTGAGCTACTGCACCTGGCCCTCTTCTTCTTTTTTCTTTCTTTTTTTTTTTTTTGAGACGGAGTCTCACTCTGTTGCCCAGGCTGGAGTGTAGTGGCGTGATCTCGGCTCGCTGCAAGCTCCGTCTTCCAGGTTCACGCCATTCTCCTGCCTCTCAGCCTCCCAAGTAGCTGGGGCTACAGGTGCCCACCACCACGCCTGGCTTATTTTTTGTATTTTTAGTAGAGACGGGGTTTCACCATGTTACCCAGAATGGTCTCGATCTCCTGACCTCGAGATCCACCCGCCACGGTCTCCCAAAGTGCTGGGATTACAGGCATGAGCCACCGCCCCCAGCCACCTTTTTTCTTTTTTTTGAGACAGAGTCTAGCTCTGTTGCCCAGGCTAGAGTGCAATGTGATTTCGGCTCACTGTAACCTTTGTCTCCTGGGTTCAAGCGATTCTCATGCCTCAGCCTTCCAAGTAGCTGGAACTACAGGCCACGTGTGCCACCATGCCTGGCTAATTTTTTTTGTATTTGTAGGAGAGATAGGGTTTTGCCATGTTGGTTAGGCTGATCTTGAACTCCTGGCCTCAAGTGATTGGACCGCCTTGGCCTCCCAAAGTGTTGAGATCACAGGTGTGAACCACCGTGCCCAGCCTCAAGTTCTTTCCATGCCAAAGAAATTTCTTTCTCCCCAGCTATACACCTTATAATTTTATGCAAACTTTTAACACAAAACAAAGCTGACCTTAAAAGTGCTGACGGCAGGTGCAAAAAGTATGATTCTGAACCAAGTCAAGCCCCATTTGTGAGAACAGCTGCTGGGGAACCCCCCTGAGTTGCACCTGCATTGAGTGCTCAGGTCAAGCCACTGGCCTCTGCTTCCTCACAGTCTCCTGTCCATCCTGTCTGCCTGGCTGTGTGACCACCACAGCTCTCATGGGGCTCCTGGCACACACAAGACACCTGGACATTAGAGAGGGCACCAGAGGGGAATACACACACAATTGGGAGGAATGGCTTCCAGCTGAAAAGGCTGGCCCCCTATGTCCCTATTCTTAAGGAATAATGGCATTTCAGGCCTAACAACTGGAAGAGAAAGAAGACTCACAAACACACAGTGCAACCTGAGCCTCGACACAGAAAAGCCACTGGCCTCAGGTTCCAAGCACTTCCTCTCTGGTCATTGTTCCAGGCTAGATTCAAGGCTGGCCCTGGGTCACAGGTATGCGTCCAGCTGGGGCACTTCAAAATGGGACCAGTGAACACTGGACATAACCTCATCCAAGGCCCCTTATTTCCCATAGGGAAGGGTTATTGCTCCTTAAAAACCAAACCAAAACCCACCAACCACATGAAATGAACCTCATAAGAGACCTAACTAGTGGCCTGACCTAAGAGAAATACCACTACAGACCATGTTTTTAGGGCACTCTGATGTATGGTTTACATAGTGTGGAAAACAGAAGTGATTTCATTTTCTAATGGCATTAATTCTACATTGTCCAGGTGTTAATTTTAGAGCAAACACACGTGACTTAGAGACTGCTCAGCACGTGCTTCTGTGACAGCAGCCAAGGAGTTGCCATCTGCTGCTGTCTTTGCTTCTGGACCTTATGTGCTCTACTGTATGGGTGGTCTGGGCAATGCCACCTGCATTCACTAAAGGCAAGCACTGTGTAAATTATCTCTATCGTAAAACTGTACTGCTAATCACAGAACCATATTATTTTGGTTTTCTTGCCATTTTCTCAGGCTTTCCTCTATAAAGGGGGAAAAAAAAAGGAAATCTCGAAGAAAAAAAGAATGAAATAAAAGATCCAGGCTGTATTGAAAGGCCACATATACAGCTTTTGGTAGATTATTAATAATAGCAAACCCTCACAAAGGGACCATCCTAAGCACTTTGTGCTTAACCATTTGTCTGTCTTTCACATTTATGTTAGCATCCTCAGATTGGAAAGAAGTGACTAAGAACAGGTCTGGAATTGCCATTCAATTGCTATGAGAGGAGGTGAATACCCTTCCAGTCCTGGCATGACCTCATTCTCCACTTCCTGTGCAGAGTCCTGGGAGTGTTGCTCAGGAAATCCCAGGAATCAGAGTCTGCCCAAGGGGAAAGGTTGTCTATGCAGAGGCCATTAGAGTAACTAAATCAGAATCCAGTAGAAATCAGGGGAAGGGGGATATCTCAAAGTAACGGAGCTAGAAAAACAGCTCTTTGCTCTCTTCTGGGTTCCTGGTTTACATACAAAGCCCCAGCCCTGTTATCACACACCCATACTCTTAACTGGAGCAGGACCAGTGATCTTACCGGGGGTGACCAGATTTTGGGACTGCTCTTGGTATTCTACCTTCTCCTACACACCTCTCTTCATCTTGGTGGTACTGGGGTTTCCTCCCAGCTCAGAGACGTGCACTCCAATGCCTGTCGCCCCACTGTGGAGCCAAAGGGCCCCGCCTACAGAAATTTGCCAATACTCAGGCATGTGCCCAAATCTAGGTTTACTTCTGAGGCTCTGGGGCCCTCTGCTGACCGCCTGCTGTAACTTTTAGCTCCTCACCAGACCAACAAGAAAACCAGCCTGAAAAATCTTCCCATTTTACTGCCATCTACAAGACTTTCAGTTATGTTCTCTGAGCTTCTGCAATGTCAATATATTACCTGCATTTCATAAACAGGATCAGAAGAACGTTAAGGCTGACAGGCCCTGGGCAGGGAACTAACCATCGCCAAGGACTGACCTACGTTACCACCTCCCCAAGCACAGAGAAAAATGAGATTCAGAGATTCATGCCACCTGGTGTCCCCACATGACCTAGTGGTCAGGAGACTGGCTCTAGGCCCATCTGAGCAGTCCACCATGGCAACTTACTAAAGTGACCTTGGGTGAGTGACCTTACCTCTCTCAGCATCAGCTTCCCTATCTATAAAAGGAGTGCTTATAAGGAGGCTGGCACTCGTAGTGACCAGTATCAGTTGCTGCTCTGCCATGGCTCCAGTCACAACTGTGCCTCCTGGGCCTGCTACCCTCCAAGCATGCTTCCAGGAAACTCTGCACCGTGGGAGCTAAGGCAGTGAGACAAACTGGAGAGGATGCTCCTCACACAGAAGGTGACAGAGCAGATTTCTGGACACCAGCTCACCAGGGAAGACGTGAGAGCTGGACTGGATATAACGCAAGAGGCAAAGGTCTGCAGACAGCCGAGGAGGCCAAGCCCCTAGAGAGGAAGTGGGGAGCATGGCTGGTTTATCAGTTGCTCTCCAATAACACTGACCACACAGGCACTAGAAATGGCCTCAGCAGAGCAACGAGGAAATTTATGGGAGCCACAAATGTAGAATATTTTATAGGCTACCGAGTAAAGCTATAAAACTTAAGAGTAGAGAAATTAGATACAGTGGGACGAATAACAACAACAGCTATCGTATATTGAGTGCTTATGGATGAAACATTTTATTTATCAAATCATTTAATCCTCCTAACAACTTTTCAGGAGGATCCTGTTACCCTCGGGGAGGAGAAGGGGGGGAGGCCACACAGCTGACAAGTGGCGGGACAGGCATCTGAACATGGCCATGCTGCTCCAGCCGGCCCTCGCCAAAGGCACTGGACTAAGGGCCTGTTTGTCACTGTCTAGTGACATATTTTGGGGAAATTCTTCAGCCCTAGAATGGTGCAGAACAGAGCAAGCTGTGGCCTGGCCAGCCTCACAAGGGGCTGGGTAGTGAGGATGGAGGCGCTGAATGCACTGGTGCACACACAGATGTATCAAGTGTAATGAGGCTGTTGGTGAGTCCGGGGGAACGCAGTGAAGCCTCTCAGCAGCAAGAGTTCTCACCAGAGCCCCTTGAGGGTCCTCCCTGCCTCACGTTTCTAGAAGCCTAAGTGATCACCAGATGTGCAATTATTTGATAAGGCTTAGCTCCAGGTGCTATGGCAACAGACACAACATCAAAACCACTGAAATCAAGAGTGAGAATAGCCCTGTCATGGAATCTACCATGGAATATGCTGCTGCAGGGAGCAATTAAACAAAAAAAGAAAGGCAGGCACCACTGAGAGAAGAGCGTATCTGTGTGAGTGCTTACATTTTTAACAACTGGCCCTGTGTGAATAAGCATCTTCAGACCCTCAGCAGGACAGAATCCAGCACCCAGACCATCATGCTCTGCCGGGTCCCTCACTGGCCTTTCCGCTAAGTGGCCAGAATCCCTGGGCAGGTGAGCCAGGCGGCTCCACAGTCGGCACAATAGGGACCCTGTATGCAGAGTGAGTCCCTGAGGGTCCTGAGTGTTTCTTGCTGGGATCTTACACCATCAGTCCTCTGCTACCAGAATAATCATGTGAGAGGCTAAATCTGATCATTTCACTACCCTGTTTAATGACCATGGACAGAATTCCTGCTGCAATCAGGAAGAAGTCCACATTGTTCACACAAGGGATGTGCCCTCCATGACCTGGCCCTGAAGCTTTCAGCCTCCTCACTCGCCCTGGAAACACACACTCCCCTCTACTTTAACACTCTGTGTCCTCTTCCGGAAGATTCTTCATGCTCTAATGTAGCCTTCAAGGTCCAACAGGGAAGTGGTTCCTTTGTCCCTCGCCTCACCGCCAGCCAGCTCTGTCATCATAGAATGCGGTCCACTCCCCCAAGCCCATGTATCCTACCCGAGCCCTCCACGTGGTGGGCTTGTCAGCTCACTGGTTACTCAACACTTCTTTATTTTTTACCACTGAGACAGAGTCTCGCCCTGTCGCCAGGCTGGAGAGCAGTGGCACGATCTCGGCTCACTGCAATCTCCACCTCCCGAGTTCAAGCGATTCCCCCGCCTCAGCCTCCTGAGTAGCTGGGACTACAGGCGCGCATCACTACGCCTGGCTAATTTTTTTTGTATATTAGTAGAGACGGGGTTTCACCATGTTGGCCAGGATGGTCTCGATCTCCTGACCTTGTGATCCGCCCGACTCGGCCTCCCAAAGTGCTGGGATTACAGGCGTGAGCTACTGCGCCCAGCACTCAACACTTCTACTTGGATGTCTAAAAGGCGCCCCAGACAAAAGATGTCCAAAGCACCACTTCTGGCCCCTGGGCTTCCCTGTATCCCTGAAGGACAGAGCCACCCACTGGCTGCTCATGCAACAAAACCTAATTCCTCCTTTCTCTTTATCCTCACTCGATCCTCCAGCTGGTCCTTTCTGTTCCGCCTCCAAAATGCACCTCACACCTAACCCACTCCTATCTGGGTCCAGAACCCAGCCTAGGTCCCCTCTGGCTGGACCATGGCAGGGAGCCTGGACTTCAGTCCATCCCATCCCTCACTCCCTCTCATGCTGTTGCCTCCAGCCATACCCCGCAGATACCCCAGACCCTTCCCGCACTGGGGTCTCAGCTCCTGTGTTCTCACCTGAACAGCTTGTCCCCAGCTCTTTGAATGCCTAGCCTCTTGCTTATAATTTGGACAAGTCCTGAAGTGTTTGTGGTTCTTCAGAGACACTGAAGAGCCACCTGGGCCTTTAGCAGCACCTAAATGTTTCTCATACTATGCCTAATGTAGGAACCAACCTACCTCAGGAAATCCAAGCACTTATCTAGGGCCAGAATCTGAATTATCATCTCGTTTCATCTCCCATTATTTACCTGTTTTAGGAAAAAAAGCAAACTTTATTCTGAAAGAGAAAAGTTATCTTTGGCGCCAAACACATCACATTTCATAGCTACACAGAAACAACTGTGGATTACCATGTCCCCAGCAGCTTCTAAGCTTCTGGGAGGAAATCTGTAGCACTGACCCAGTGTGCCTCCCTCTCTAGTTTATTCCAAGGGGTGTTCTCAAACCTCAAGGGCTAGGTAGGACCTGCAGCACCAAGGACGGTGTCTTCTTCCCTCCTTGATTAACCCTACCCACTGACCACATTGACAACCTTTCAACATCGTTCTGGCTTAGGAAGTGTCAATGACGAGTCCCATTAAGTGAAGACGGGATCTGTGTAGCCCCTAAGGGTGGAAACCCCCAGGGGTCTTCTACAGAATGCTACAAAGATGACCAAACTCCCCGTGCCACAGCAACCTTAGTGGACAATAGCGTCACAGCCCACTGGCACTCTGGCTCTGTGTGTGCCGCTTCTGTGGCCGGCTTCTGCCTCCTCTCAGGGTGGGGATGATGGAGAAATGCTTGCAGACCTGCCCACCCAGCAGACACAGGCGCCTGAGACCATGCAGGCCCACACTGCTAGGAAAAACTGTTGGCTTTCTTTCCCCTTTTCTCAATTGCAAAGTTGGCAGATTCTGTACCTATGTGCTGGCCCACACTGACTTTTGCTCAAATCTAGACTCCAAAAATCCCTATTTTGTTTTGAAATCCTTTGAAATCACCTCAGAGGCTACTTGACCAGGTTACCCTCACACCCGTCCCTCTAAAAGGGCAGCCATGGAGCACATGTCACTACTTAGCTTGGAGGAGCCAATCTCTGGCCTAAAGGAGACGCAACAGTTTCACTTTTTTTTTTTTTTTTTTTTTGAGACAGAGTCTCGCTCTGCTGCCCAGGCTGGAGTGCACTGGCGCCATCTTGGCTTACTGCAACCTCCGCCTCCTGAGTTCAAGTGATTATCCTGCCTCAGGCTCCTGAGTAGCTGGGACTACAGGTGCCCACCACCATGCCCGGCTATTTTTGTATTTTTAGTAGACAGGGTTTCAACATTTTGGCCAGGCTAATCTTGAACTCTTGACCTCAAATGATCCACCCACCTCAGCCTCCCAAAGTGCTGGGACACTGGCGAGAGCCACTGACATTTTTACTTTTAAGTAAGTAGCATGCACTAGAGTTAGAATAATCATGTGCAACACTTTTGGAAAGAAATTTGAAACTGCTCCAAGAGCCTTAAGCAAATGGATTCTCTTGGAATCAAGAGTCCTACTCTAAGGAATAATTCTAAAAAAGAAAAGGTTTTACATATAAAACTTTGCATTGCATTAACTGTAGCAGCAAAACCAGAAAACACCCATTTCCAACTCAGGGGCAAGTATAGGTAAACCAACACACATCTGTGTGATGGAACGACAGCCATCCATGACAGGGTAACAAACTCCTTAAGAATGCAGAAAGTGCTATGTCATGCTAAGTTAAAAACAAAAACAAAAACAAAACAAACGCAGGGCACAACATTGTATGTAAGGAATGATTATAATTATGTGGTTAAAAAAAACCAAAAACCAAAACAAACAAAAAACCAGACACCAAACCACAAGCTAGAAATGCAGCATCACATGGTAGAAGGAATGAAGATGGGACCAGCAGAATCTGTGTAGTCCTTAGCAGCTCCTGGCCTCTTTGTTTACTCGCTAAAAAAACAGGGAAAACAAAAGACCTTGCTGGATTTTGTTTTATTTTTAAAGAGATGGTCTCTGTTACCCAGGCTGGAATGCAGTGGTACAATCCACAAGTTGGAGGCTTATTGCAGCTTCCAACTCGGGGGCTCGAGCAATCCTGCAGTCTTAGCCTCCCAAGTAGTTGGAACTATAGGTGCACACTACCATACCTGGCTAATGTAAAGATTAAATAAGAAAATTTAAGAGCTCAACACTGGACAGCTGTTATTTTCCTGCAACAGTGCCCAGAGGTGTCTATATCTAAGTGGTGCTGTCAGACTGCTCACCACATCCTGAAGTGGGTCCCGTATCACCTCCATCCTCCACGTGGAGAGACCAAGGCCACAGGCACATAGCATCATGACTTAACCACCTCATCAGAACTCTCTGAACAGATAAGATGTTCTGTAAGTCTCGTGATGGGAGAGAGGCACCAGCTGCGATCCTGGCTCTACCTCTTTGAGTGCATACTTAACCTGGAGCCTCAGTGTCCCCATTGAGAAGAATGAGGGCAATGTCAACCCTTCCCTCTCAGGGTTATTGTGAGGATTAGGAATTGTTAGTGCTCAGCACAGCAGTAGATAATCAATGAGCCATACAATTATCGTCAGTGTCTATGGATAAAACCTGTTAAAAGTGCAAGATAAGTCGAGCAGAATTTACAGCCTAGTTGCTATGGCCATCATTACAGAAAAGAGATAAGACATGAATTCTCCAGCCTGCAGAGAGAATAGGGATGGGCATCCCTTGTATCTGGTGAGAAGGCTGGCTACTGCTGAGTTAAGGACAAGATACAGTAGGGGTCTCGGGGCAGGATGTGTGAAGACCAAGGTGGCAGTAAGGTGATCTGTTCTGCCAGTATCAGGTGCTGGTCTGTGATGGTGGGACGCTGGGACCTGTGCTTCCACAAGCTGGGCCTTTTTTTTTTTTTTTTTTTTTTTGAGACGGAGTCTCGCTCTGTCGCCCAGGCTGGAGTGTAGTGGCGCGATCTTGGCTCACTGCAAACTCAGCCTCCCGAGTAGCTGGGACTACAGGCGCCTGCCATCGCGCCCGGCTAATTTTTTTGTATTATAGTAGAGATGGGATTTCACCGTGTTAGCCAGGATGGTCTCGATCTCCTGACCTCGTGATCCACCCGTCTCAGCCTCCCAAAGTGCTGGGATTACAGGTGTTAGCCACTGCACCCAGCCCACCCAGGCTAATTTTTGTTTTTGTATTTTCAGTAGAGACAGGGTTTCACCATGTTAGCCAGGATGGTCTCGATCTCCTGAACTCGTGATCTACCTGCCTCAGCCCCCAAAAGTGCTGGGATTATAGGCGTGAACCACTGCGCCTGGCCCACAAGCTGAGCCTTCTAAGCTGAGCCTCTGCATTAAAACAAATGCTGATCTTTAAGTTCCTCTTGGAGTGTCAGCCCTGGCCTATTCCAGGAAGCACCAGCTAGCTGCTGGCTTCCCCTGGACCTGGCCCATGCAGTTCAATGTTCCCTGGGGTTGCTGGAAGTCAAATTTGGCTGATGTCAGGGGCAGCAAAGCCCATCCCATGTAGCCACGTAGCTTTCCCAGTTCCACTTAGGCTATGGTGGCTGTCCCTTGCTGGTGAGAAAAAGGAACTTGACTGATATCTGAACAACACCCGAACAGCAATTCCAGTGGGTGTTAAAGCAATGTCTTCTTCAAGGCACCTCACATACAATTAGGAAAAATAAAACTTCACTTTTATCGAGTTCTTTCCTCTAATAAACCAAATGACATGCCTCATGTTTTTTTTTTTTTTTTGAGACGGAGTCTCGCTCTGCCGCCCAGGCTGGAGTGCAGTGGCCGGATCTCAGCTCACTGCAAGCTCCGCCTCCCGGGTTCACGCCATTCTCCTGCCTCAGCCTCCCGAGTAGTTGGGACTACAGGTGCCCGCCACTGCGCCCGGCTAGTTTTTTGTATTTTTTAGTAGAGACGGGGTTTCACCGTGTTAGCCAGGATGGTCTCGATCTCCTGACCTCGTGATCCGCCCGTCTCGGCCTCCCAAAGTGCTGGGATTACAGGCTTGAGCCACCGCGCCCGGCCAATGCCTCATGTTTTTAAGATGATGAAAAGAGAGGTCAGTAAAATTTTCCCCAAGAAGGAAAGGGTGCTTGGGAGCTCCTGCATGGGGGGGCTGGGGATGGGGTAGAGTGTTGGTCTGTAGCTCTGTCACCCCACAGGCTTCAGGATGTGCAGGGGGGTGTCAGATTTGAGCAGTTTTTATACAGCATGGGTGGAGGGGTGAAGAGAGTGCCTGGGATTTTTGCTGATGGTGAGCCATGCTCTGGATGAAGGCAGTTCTGCCTGCCCTCAAGCCGCCATCTTGGGTCCTGGTTGCTCACTCTTCATTCTGCCTCTCTGCCTCACTGGAGGCTCATGGCCTCCAGTGATTGGGCTGCACATGGATAATGTCCACCATGGATGGGTGGGCATGGAGGTAGCTCCCCTAGCTGTGGTAGCTGGAGATGGAAAAAAACATAGTGAGCTTCAACAAAACCATCTATCTCCTCCTCTTTGCTCCAGAGCCTCTGATCTCCTCCATCTTCAAAATTAACGTCAGGAGGCCTCTTTCTGGGTCCATGCTCTGTTGGCCTGTGTTCTTTCCTCCTTCCCACACAAGCCCTGGGATGGAAGCCAGGGTGTAAGAGCGGCTTGTTGCATCTTTGGGAGAGCAGGGCTACGGAAATGGTTCTGTTATCTTACTTTCTTAGACGCTAAGGGATACACATTAAACATTCCAACTTTGAAAACAGCAAGCTGGCCGGGCGTGGTGGCTCAAGCCTGTAATCCCAGCACTTTGGGAGGCCGAGACGGGCGGATCATGAGGTCAGGAGATCGAGACCATCCTGGCTAACACGGTGAAACCCCGGCTCTACTAAAAATACAAGAAAATTAGCCGGGCGAGGTGGCGGGCCCCTGTAGTCCCAGCTACTCGGGAGGTTGAGGCAGGAGAATGGCGTGAACCCGGGGGGGGGGCGGAGCTTGCAGTGAGCCAAGATCACGCCACTGCACTCCAGCCTGGGGCACAGAGCAAGACTCCGTCTCAAAAAAAAAAAAAAAAAAAAAAAAAAAAAAAAAAAAAAAGGAAAACAGCAAGCTACAAAGTGAACTACATCAAGGCAAATTCTATTACTTTTTCCTCAGCAAACTGAAAAGACAAAGTGGTGAGCTAAAAGTGAGAGGGGAGGGGGCGTAGTGGAAAAGGAAGTAAAACGCCAGAAGCCAACCCGACAGCAGTCCCAGTCTCACCTCCTCTGCTCTCAAACTCCCAGCCACATGGCAAGTCACCAGCAATGCAGATGCCCATCTCAGGAATAATTAAATCAAATTCATCTTGGGAAAAGAGCTTTAAATATCCAAAGCTCCATTAATCCTCATGCCTTGTAATTAAATATGTATCTTAAGAAGGCTGGACAAAAGCAAAACATTTTCAAAATGTGAATTCTTTATATTAGGAGCAGTATAATTCATTTCTAAGTACTGACCTTGTAGAAAACTATGTAAAAAATTCCATGAAGCGCACGCTATAAAAACATGGCAGGAAGAATGTAGATACAATCTCAGTCCATACTGAGCTTTGAAAAATATGTCTGGATAAACATCTTCACGAATTAAGGCTTCACATAATTTAACCAATGATAATCTCTCTTTTTTTTTTTTTTTGGAGACGGAGTCTCGCTCTGTCACCAGGCTGAAGTACAATGGTGCAATCTCGGCTCACTGCAACCTCTGCCTCCTGGGTTCAAGTGATTCTCCTGCCTCAGCCTCCCAAGTAGCTGAGACTACAGGCACCCGCCACCAAGCCCAGCTAATTTTTTGTATTTTTAGTAGAGACGGGGTTTCACCATGTTGGCCAGGATGGTCTCGATCACTTGACCCCATGATCCACCCGCCTTGGCCTCCCAAAGTGCTGGGATTATAGGCATGAGCCAACATGCCCAGCTTAATCTCCTGTTTTTAACTCTTTCTGATCTTTGCTCCTCTGGGTTCTGAGGAACAGCAGCCCTCATACGCACCTTGGGAAAATCCTTGGTTTCTGTTGCACTGGGCCCTCCCTTCTACTTCTTTCCTTGTTACTGAGTGCAGCTTCACATCAATCTTCCAGGGACAGCCTCTCTTTGGTAATCAACCATTAAGGAGATGGGTCATTCCTATATGCTGTGTGTGCCGCATGGAAGTTCCCCAACCCTCCTTTCTAAAATGGAGTGTGGGCTGGGCACGGTGGTTCATGCCTGTAATCCCAGCACTTCGGCAGGCTGAGGCGGACGGATCACCTGAGGTGAGGAGTTTGAGACCAGCATGGCCAACATGGTGAAACCCTGTCTCTACTAAAAAACGCAAAAATTAGCCAAGCATGGTGATGCACGTCTGTAATCCCAGCTACTTGGGAGGCTGGAGGCAGGAGAATCGCTTGAACCCAGAAGGCAGAGGTTGCAGTGAGCCGAGATTGCGCTGCTGCGCTTCAGCCTGGGTTGACAGAGTGTGACTCTGTTAATAAAATAAAATAAAGTAAAATAAAATAAAATAAAATGGAGCATGCTTCTGCAAACTCTCAAGAACACCACTGCTGCCACGTGGTCTCTGTCACCTCTGTCAGAGGTGGGGGCTTCTGACACCTCTGTCAAAGAGCCCTTACCTACTGCAGCCTCGTTTGCTTCTCACAACTACCCTGAAGGGGGCTGGGACAGAAAACAGGATCCTCATTTCTCTGATGAGGAAAGTCAGAGTAAATGATGTGCAGACAGTCACACAGTAGTGGCTTAGAGTCTGAATGTTATCTGTTCTCTGGTTAAGTGCTTCTTAACCATCAGTGCCTTTAGGAAAGCTGAGGCAGGAAAGCCAAATCTGTACAATGCACACCAGTGTTCCTAAATTGATGTTCTAAATTGTGAGGCTTACTTAGAACTGCACTTGTCAGCTATTTCTTTAAATACGTGTGAGCTGGGTTTGGAAGATTTGTCAAAGAAGTTTTCAAAGGTAGTGCTATTTGTGGCAATGAAATACTACCTAAAAAAGATCTTAAAACAGCGGTCCCCAAAATTTTGGTACCAGGAACCAGTTTTATGGAAGACCATTTTTCCATCGACAGGGCGTGGAGGGATGGCTTCAGGCATTAGACTCTCATAAGGAGTGTGCAACTCAGATTCCTTGCATGAGCAGTTCACAACAGGGTCCAGGCTCCTGAGAATCTAATGTTGCTGCTGATCTGACAGGAGGCAGAGCTCAGGTGGTAATGCTCACTCACCCGCCCAGTGCTCACCTCCTGTGTGGCCCGGGGATGGGGATTGGGGACCTCTATCCTAAAAGATAAAAGCAGAGCCCTGATTATTCTAATTAGATTCATCACCACAGTAAAGTGAATATTGTAGAAACACCAAGTTCAAAATCAAAATCTAGAAATTAAGGGAACAGTGGGTACCGTGACTCATGCCTATAATCCCAGCACTCTGGGAGGTTGAGGTGGGCTGATCACCTGAGGTCAGGAGTTTGAGGCCAGCCTGGCCAACACGGTGAAGCCCTGTCTCTATTAAAATAAATTGGGCATGGGGTGGGCGCCTGTAATCTCAGCTACTTGGGAGGCTGAAGCAGGAGAATCACTTGAACCTGGGAGGCGGAGGTTGCAGTGAGCTGAGACCGCGTCACTGTGCTCCATCCTGGGCAACAAGAGTGAAACTCCATCTCAAAAAAAAAAAAAAAAAAAAGAAGAAGAAGAAAGAAAGAAAAGAAAGAAAATAAATTAAGGGGACATGATATGAGATTTTTAGAAATCAAAGAGTCCACTCACATCCACTTTTGGACAAAGATACTGTAGAAAGACTCTCATATTGGCACTTGTGTACCTAAATGACATCTTAAATTTCTAGGTCTAAAAGGCTGTGACAAGCCCCTCTGCCCCTTGTGAAATCCTGAGATTAACAGATCTCATTAAAGAAGAGGAAACCAACACAGAGAAATTAAGTGCCCCCAAATGACCAGGAAATCAAGAATGACAAAAATGCCAGTGTTTTATTTCCAAGCACCCAAGGAAGGACAAGATAAAGGAATCCACTAGCATTTCCAAGGACCTAAAGTTTAAAGGTGCTAAGAGTTTTGCAAACATCCCCTCCTTCAATCTTCAGACAACCCAGTGGGTGAGGTAGAGATCATGATCTCACTATTTTACAGATGAGGAAATCAAGTCACAAGGAGACTGAAGGATGTGCCTAGATTATGTAGGTTGTGTCCAGAATCTCGGACTGTCATGCCACAGTTAATATCTTGTTATACTCTTTTTTCTATTTTCCAGCAGGGAAAAACAGCTGTTTTGACAATTTTCACTTTGTTTGATGGAAAGAACTAGTGACTGCAAATGGAACCAAAGAGGTAATGAGAGCAGTAAATAAACAGTGGACATTTCTGCTCTACGTCCTGGATTCCCACAGTTGGCTGATGGTGACAACAGGCTTGCACTTTGCTGTTAAAAGCACAGAACTGTGTAAAACTGAAAGCATTTCCAAAATGATTAGTCTTCTTTCAATTACTGTTATATTGAGAGAAAAAGCACAGTAGAAAGCTGTTAAAATATAATCAGACAGTAAATCGAGCCAAGGTAAAAACTGTACATAACACAACAGACTCACATATCTGGAAATCATAAACAAGGAGCTGCTCCATTTCAGACAAACCGCATGTCAGGGGAAAGTGCCCAGCTACACCTCTTTTCTATCCTAAAGCTTTTTAAAAAAAATTTAAATGTTCGTATCTCTGTTGACACTAGGAAAAGAAGAACACATACTGCATGTGCTAAGAAATACAGTTTTTATAAACAAAAAGCAAAAACTCCCCTCTTGTCAGGCCTTCCCGCAGCAGTTTGTGTTTCATGTTAAGTTTTGAAGAAAAAAGTTAAAGCTGCGTGTATTTATCAGCTTTATCCTTTACATGTATACAAAGTGAGCAGAAGGCTCACTCTGCACACCTTACCTTGCTTTACTCATCTGACAGTGTATCTCCTGGAGACTTCCTTATCCATACTTATTATCAGGCTTGTTTTATTTTTATTTTTTTTGGACTGGGATATTTGTAAAACTGTGGGTGACTTAGGATTGGGCAATTCTCAGTTTATTTAGCTTTCTTATTACTGAAAGAGTTGCTCTTAATAAGTATGATACGAACTCTCAAATGACGATAACAGCTACTAACATTACTGTGCAGAGCACTGTGTTCTTGAATACAAAATTTAAGTCTGAACTCAATGTTGATTGAATGAGAGAAGTGGGAAAAATGTTCACAAAACTAAGTAAAGGAAATATTCCTTTTTCCTCAAGTGAATCTGAGAAGCCTGGCATCTTACTTGGTTCTGCTGTGGCTTCGTGTCTCATAAAAGAACAGGCTGCCGATTCTGTGAAACAAAATGATATCCTATGATATGGCACCACCATCAGTGCCTCGTGAACCAATGTGGAGAACCAAAAGCACAGGAGGAGGCGGAAGGGGGTCCTGGAGTGCAGCGCTGAGGGTCTGGGCAGATGGATGCTTGAGCGGGGGTGCAGAGGGCAGGCCTGGCTCCAGAAGCTGATATGGCAGCATTTCGGCTGGTTTGTGAGGTATGGGAAAAGTGACAGAAGTTACGCTCAGTTTTTATAACCATGACTCACTCCAAGACTTTCTCAACAATGATCATATTTATAGTATTAAAAAAAAAAAAAGAAAGAAAAGTGAAAGGCAAAACATCCTAAGCTGAGGAGGCAGGGCACCTAGAAACCCACATCCCTTCTGCTGTCAAGTGATCAATGATTTCCCACTTTCTGGAGGCCATTTTCTTAAAAAAACAAACAAAAAAACCCTAGGCTCGTAGTCAAGCAGTTTTCCTTCTCTCTTGGACTTCCTACAAGTTTTTAAAGCATACGAAATGTAGTTTTAGGGCTGTAAATTCATGACAGACTTGAGTAAAATAATTTAGACATGCAGAGTTTAGGAAATAGTACAAGGGCCAGGTGTGGTGGTTCACACTTGTAATCCTAGCACTTTGGGGGTGCTGAGCTGGGTTTATCACCTGAGGTTAGGCATTCAAGACAAGCCCGGCCCGCATGGCAAAATCCCGTCTCTACCAAAAATGAAAAAAAAATTAGCCAGGTGTAATCCCAGCTACTCGGGAGGCTGAGGCAGGAGAATCACTTGAATCCGGGAAGCGGGGGTTGCAGTGAGCCTAGACCGCACCACTGCATTACAGCCTGGGTGACTCCGTCTCAAAAAAAAAAAGAGAAAGAGAAGAGTGAACAGGTAACCCCCATTGTTTGCTGACTTCACCTGTATTATATTTTACTTACATCTTTAAAGATTTTATGGCCGGGTGCGGTGCATGGCTCATGCCTGTAATCCCAGCACTCTGGGAGGCCGAGGTGGGCGGATCACCTGAGGTCAGGAGTTCAAGACCAGCCTGGCCATGGTGAAACCCTGTCTCTACTAAATATACAAAAAATTGGCTGGGCATGGTGGTGTGCACCTGTAATCCCAGCTACTTGGGAGGCTAAGGCAGGAGAATCGCTTGCACCTGAGAGGCGGAGGTTGCAGTGAGCCGAGATCACGCCATTGCACTCCAACCCGGGCAATAAGAGCGAAACTCTATCTCAAAAAGATTTTAAAGACCCTTTTTATTTCCTGTTCCTCTATAAGCCATGTTAGCAATCCTCGGAAGCTAGGTCAATTTTAGTGATTGACTGCTTTATTAAGGTTTCCCAGGTAGTATTAAAGACCTGGAATGTATCAGCCGCTGCAGCAGAATGAAATTCTCCTCTCTCTGCACCATATACCACTTAGACAGGGGAGGAGGCTCCACCTTCACCTCCCCTAGAAACTTCAGCAGCTCCCATCAGCAATGCTTTCCCTGTACATCTGCAAGCATCACATAATCCTACATAGTAAGCAGGACTGGCATTGTATATCCTATTCTACAGAAGAGCAAACAGAAGTCCACAAAAGGAGGGGAAATGCCCAGGGCTAGTGAGAGGCAAAGTGAAGATCTCACCCTTCTCTGTCAATGCTCCTGCAATACAGCCCACACTAGCGCTCATGCCCCCTGACAGTCTGCAGGGATGTAAACATGCATATTCTGCCAGGACAGTTCTGCCACACCAGCCTGACACTTGATAACATGCACATGTGCAAAATGTACACATTCGTCATGGAATTGCGATTTGGGGGCTGAAAACTTACAGATGAGTCAACTTGGACTCCGTGGTTCAGGGCTTATCCAACACGCAGCCGGGAGAGGCTGAAGCGCCACCTTCACACACCCTCTGCAGCACCTTTTCTGCCACTTGCTTGTCTCTTCCCAGCTCACACGGCCGTGCAAAGAACTCTGTTCTCACGGCCATGTTTTAAGTTCCGACAGAAGCACACCCATTTCTCTAACCTTGTGTGTAGATGGTGAGCCTGGGGTGATCAACGTGAAGAACACTTCTGCTCATGCCAACAGGGTGCTCTGCCAGGTCTACCCATGGTGAAGGGGAGACAAGCCACCTGACACCTCGCCACCCTGGCCGACAGCAGCAGTTGACTGCTAGGACACTGTCTTGTGACCCACTTTACTCCCTGCTCCTTACTTCTTAGTTATAAGCAGTAATTAGTAATGTCAGTGTTCCTGTTCTGGCTGGATTGCTCCAGGCCCATTAATAATACAAGAGCAGGAGCAGATGAATGCGTAAGTGTACAAGAGAGGTTTCAAGGTTAAAAGTAGTAATGGAGAGAGCTATGGTGGGGGCGGGGAAGACAGTGCTGATATCTGCAGAAGAGGTGGGGAGAGGGGGAATGTGTGTGTGAGAGAAACAGGGTATGTGTGTTAGTTTTAAGTCTATTCTTTAAAATGCCCAGCTTCTCTTTAGGGGTAACATGTATGGCAAAACATAACTTCTTAGTGTCCTCAATCAAGTGAAGTACAATCTTCTATCTGGCATGGACACATGGTTCTGGCCACCCAGCAGGGAGTCCATCAGTACTAACACTAGATACTGGAGAGCTACTAGTGTATGAAATTGAGGTCAGAGGAAACTATACCAATATCCTTCAAACATATTTTCGATGTTTAAAATAACTTCTCTTACAGAAGGCAATGCCTGCTTGCTCAGCAGAATTGCTACCTTCCCACTTAATGCTTTTACAGTGAAAGTCAAGACAAGTAATGAAGGACAGACCCTGGGGCCGACAGCCAGGCCCTCCTACTCTAGTGGAAGAGATAGAATACTTTATATTGTTACAATTGCCTCTGCATCCCTACAAATCTCCACGTTTTCAAGGAGGGATTTCAAAAGGTACAATTTCCGACATTCCTACCTAGAGCTTTGCTAAAAAATTGAATGACAGCAAATAAGCCTGCAAATTATGCCTAGAAAAGGCTTAGTATGGCTATTTGAAAAATATTTGCTTGGGAGATGGAAGAGGGAACTATGAATCGAGGCTGGCAGCCAAATGTGAATTCTTTAGTTGTTTATATCTACATTGCCTTCTAAGCAGACAAGGATTTGCCACTAAGCCTTTTACTTGTTCCTCACATACCAAAAGCTAACTGTTTTACATACTAGGAAAGTAACAACTTTATTTGCTGATTTCGCAACCCAAACTAAACATTTTAAAAAAGTGGTCATAGCAACGCTGGGTGAATCAGAACCCATCCTTATTAGTCAGACATACTCTGTGGGAAAAGGCAGCAGTTGGAAGCAGTCTTGAATTCTAACTACTAAAAGCCATACTAATTCCCGTGGGGCTCTGACTTCTGGTCCAAGGTCTCTCACTGGCTGCATCCTGTCCAGCAGTGCCTGAGCTTGCGCTGCAAGCAGGGCCTGTGCAGAAGGCGAGTGAGGAGAAACGCAGAGCTGCTGAGTTCCAGCTCCTTCCACACACCACAAAACCCATCCCTCACCTCCAGCACAAGGCAAGGCACTCCTTTTTAGGTAGTAAAATAAGCCTACCAACAAACCAGAATAGCTTGGAGCTTGAAAATATACAAGCACATTTTAATAATTACATTTCTATTTTTCAAGTTATCTTAATAAAAACAAAACAAAAATTCTTTTGCTCATGTTCAGACATGACTAAGTTAATGACAATGGTTGTAAAAAAGTGACACACACATCCTCCTCCTCCCTTGACCCTTGGTGAGCATCCCCAAAAGCGATCCACTGCTATCCATTTCTTATCTATCCTTCCAAATAGATTTTATGTCTGTATTAGCAAGCATCTCTTCCTCCTCCCATTTAAGACACAATTGTGGGCATACTACACCCATTGTTCTACATCTTGCTTTTCTCACTTAATATCTTGGAGACAGCTTCATATTTGCACAATGGGATTCCACGTCATTCTTTTAAATGCTATGGTATATGCTAGGGGCTGAAAAACTACAGCTCGTTGGCCAATCTGGCCCTCTGCCAATTTTTTTGTAAATATAATTATACTGGGACACAGCCACATTCATTTGTTTACATATTGTCTGTGGTTACTTTCACGCTACAAAGGCAGAGTTAGGTAGCTGGGACAGATACCATATGGTCCGCAAAGCTTGAAATATTTACAACCTTGCCTTTTACAGAAAAAGTCTGCTGACCCCTGGTACGGATGTTTACAGAAAAAGTCTGCTGAACCCCAGTATGGATGCTGACCCCTAAGTATGGACCTCCACTGTACAGATGTACCAAAATGTACTGAAATTGTTCCCTGCTGATGGGTATTGCATTGGATATCCTTAAGAATAAAATTAAACTCCTTTAATGCTGAGCAGCTCCAAGACATTTGAGGAAGGAAAGAGCAGGAACTAGCTAGGAAGAAGCCGGCATGAAGAAGCCAAGCTTAAAGAGGGAACTTCAGAGCAAGCTACAACCTCCCCAAGTGTCAATTCCTCTTTTTAGAGGAAGTAAGAAGAGAACTGTAGGTCTTTTGATAAGAGGAAATTCCCCTTTGCTATATCAAAGCTACTCCCTGTGCTTGTGTTGTTCTAAAGTTAGGCAAGACTGCCTGAAGCATACTGTGACCAAATTAGGAAGCAAGAAGGCTGATGTCTCTAAAGCTGGTCACCCATGGCCAGGCTGCCCAGGCACGCAAAGACAGAGATGGACGCAGGTGGAGACTGTCAGGCCAACAAGGAGATGCTATTTGCTTAAAAAATCGACCTTAAAAATGATACTTAACGAAAATTAATAACTGCTCTATAAGATGGAATTCACTTGCTGTTGTTGACCAAAAAAAAGGCTTCTAAGGTTTCCACAAGCAAAGAACATGAGAGCAGCACAGTGAGACGAATGCTCCCAGGCATCATCAGTTTATTCCAAAGGCAGTGAAGGTCTTGGAAAGTGCCAGGGAAATTATACCACTTCGCTCTTTGATAGATTGAGATAGTCAGTTTTACACTATTGAGAAAAGAAGAATCCAGAAAGGTCTTACTAAAAAGGACATTTTGTAAACTTTCCATTTTAGGACTGCCTACCCAATTTATTTGCTGGAATGGTTTTCAAACAAGTATTTCAGCTTCAAAACAAGGTCTAGGTATGCAGTACTTGAATCATTCACACTGAGCTTGCTTCAGCCACTGCTACTCAATGATATTCTCTTTCAGGAATGACTTCTGAGTTAACTTTTGGTTCCGAGCCAATAAGCTCAAAATCTATTCTGACCACCAGCACTATCTGGGTAACGACGTTTGACCTTGAAAATCCTTGCTTTCCTCCAAAACTTCCAGATCAGCAAGATTCTTGGACACAATTTTTATTCCCTTGGCAATGTGCTTAGTTCAGTTCCAGCATCTGCTATGAAATCAGTCAGTCGGAATTAAGGTAAGTTTAAACGACAAAACAAATCTCAGTTCTTGTTTATAGGAAAACCTTCAAGGAAGCCAAGCAAAAGGATGAGGCCCACTTGTGGCTCAATTTGAGTACCTGCTTGCCTTGGAGAAGAGATCTGTGTGGTGGCCATGCCCTTCAGCCTGTGGAAAGTACATTCTCTGCAGCTGCGTAGCTTTTGTTGGGCTGGTCTCCTGGTCTGCCAGGGTGCATGGGGCAGAAATCTTACAGCCACTGTCTCAAAGTGTTTGAGGTGTTGTCAAAATAGCTAAGCATTTGCCTACCACCTACCTGTTTTGATTTTGAACATTTATTTATAATCATCTAAAGGACCCATACATTTTATAGAAAAGACAATATACTTTCCAAAGACTCTGGTTAACTGACATGCAAATCCACCAACTAAGAACTATATTTCTATTAGTTAAGGCTTCTGTGGCTCAACTTCAACTGAGCCAAAATGTACACTAACGGGCCACTGGGGACACAGATGGGTTAGGGAGCTATCCCTGAACCCAAAGTTCATACATAACCAAGAGACAAAAGTTTGGTGACTTCAAGCTACACGAAGTTAGCACTTAACCTATCCACGGTTCTTCTTCATCTGTACAATAAGCAGGTCCGAGTTATATGACCTCCTGGGTCCCACTTATAAATCTAACACCTACAATTCCAAGTCAAGAGTACCAAATACCAATATACAAAACCACCTGCGCAGACCCAGTGCAGCAACTTGTACAAAGGTTTGAACCATGCATTCACACGTCCAGCAGCCAGAGAGACGAAAACGACACGCCAGCCTGTCCTGACCTCACACTCCCCAGTCTGAGGGCCCGGCAGAAGCGCCACATCGCCTTCCTCTCCTGTTTTTTCTTATGGCTGCTGCCACCTCGGAGCCTGGACTAAGAAAGGCTGTAGGCATGGGGTGAGCACGGCTGCGCCTACTGCTGAGAGCGCCTCTCCCTGCCGGTCTCCTTCTCTCTCTCTGCAGAGCAGAAGACTCCGTGGCTATAGACAAGTTCTGTTGTCCTTTTATGGTAGAAAAATGAATTGCTTGCTAACAGTGGTGCCGAGAGAGATGACAGAATGGAAAGTTGTCATTTGTTGTGGTTTTGGCAGCCACAGAATAGTGTTCTCCCCTAGTCATCCTTGGATGGATGGTGCACACCAGGCATTCACAGAGGGAAAAGCAAAACCCCTGGTCAAACTGTTCCCAGATGTGTTCTTCCCTTGCTTTGCCTGTGAACGGATGTGTTTATCAATGAATGGTGTCAAGCCCCATTGTGGAAATGTACTTTTTACAAAATAAGGTATCAAAAGGCTGTTTGTGTTGCACTGAAAGACTAAGCAGAGGTGCCCCAGAAAACATGTTTCCCGTCAGAACGCATCCAAGGAACAGACTTCATTTCCTCACACAACAAGGATGTAGGACTGGGCTGGGCACGGCGGGGACCCCACTTGAAGGAGTGGCTGTGGCTCTCAGCACAACCCAGCAAAGCCTTGATCCCTGACTCCCAGGAGGCATGGAAAGACAAGAAAGCAGTCACCAGCTCCAGACAAATCCAGCCCAAGGGGAAACACACTGACATCCAAAGTCCCTGTGGTGACGAACAGCAGTTGGTACCGCATGGCCTTAAATTGTTTGTATTTCTGTCAGGAGGCCCATGGAAAAAAAAGCAGGGCTCTCAGCAGTTGGGAAAACATGTTGCAAAAGGAGAATTAAGCAATTCTCTGTATGCACATCACAGAGAAATTAAGCTGATCTGAGTGAGAGAAATTAAGCTATCCAACATGCCTTCGGCTGGAAAACAAGCCTTTTTAAATGAGTGGGGAAAAAACTTGTGAAGGTTACATGGTTTCCTCCTTATGTAAAGCACCTGAGGACTAAAACAAATTCACTGGCCAGTGGGAATGCAGCAAAGCAGCAACTGCCCAATGATCTACTCCAGGGCAGTCACACACACCAAAGGAAGGAGGAGCAGGCTGGGGCAGCCTCCTAGACACCAGTGCCCAAGATCGTGTCCAATGGCCTCGTGTCGGCCGCTGTTCCCCAAAGCCTCTTCCTTGGCCACTGCCATCCTCGCTTTTGACTACTGCCCTGTGTCTCCCCTCTTGCCCCCAACCTGCCCTTAGAACCAGGTTCCTTCAGGCCAAATCCCACCTAGGCCTTCTGGAAAATGGGAAAAGTAATCACCTGCAACACTGTACGAACGGGCTCCGGGAAGGTTGTAGAAGGACCGCGCGTCCCCAGCTTACCTGCAATAACTTGCCATAGTAACTACATGGCCAAGGTGTTCCAATTCTCTTGATATTCTATATCTGATCTCTCCCTCCCTCCCTCCCACTCCCTTTCAAGGATCTACAAAATTCACCCTCCCCCAACCAGTATGTGACCCCACTGGGTCCCTCCATTACCCCAGCAACAGCTCCAAGGAGGGGGATAGAGGAAGTCTCCAGGATAAAATACACCCTCCTTGTTTTGTTCTGTGTTGCAAAGTCCTCAACAGGGTCTGTTTATCATCAAAGTCCTACTTCCTTCTGCTCTGGACACACCTGTCTACTGGCTGACCCTTCACCCAGCTTTGCTTGTGTCATTCTCTGGCCCTGGAGTAAAGCTCTCCCCATCTCCGCCAATAAGACCCCACTACGGCCTGGTTAGGCCCAGACTCAGGTCACTCATGCAGAGCTGCATGTTCCTCACAGCAGTCACCATCACTCTCTCATACCACTGATGGTCAGTTAGGGCCATGGCTGCCCTTTCTCTTTCTTACTCTCTTTGGCACAGAAATGCTCAATACATATTTGCTGAACGAATGACCAGACTTCAACCAAAGCAGAAATCAGCCCACATGTCTCCACATAGGCAGATGATAGGCAGCTGGTAATGATAGTGTTCAGAGAAGATGAAGTGTCAGGCAGGGTGAGGGGCAAAACCTTCATTGGCCTCTTCTGCACTATGGCTGGGCTAAGGATTTTTTATTCTTTTGTTTGTTTAAAGAGATGAGGTCTATGTTGTACAGGCTGGCCTCAGCCTCCTATGCAGCTGGGACCACAAGTGCACACCACCACTCCCAGCGTGGGGAAAGATTTTGATGGAGTCCAGAGACAGAAGGTGGAGAAAGGAAGAAAGAATCTTCACAGCAGTTTAAGGGCTTAGGATGCAAGGGTGTTCGCCTGGAGAAGACAGAAGCTAGGAGCAGAACAGGTTAGGTCAGAGTGGCAGGTACTGGCCTTGAGGGTGAAAAGTAGGTTTTTACGGGAGGCAAGAAGGCCTTGAAGCTAAGAGGGCTGTGGGAACATGAAATGTTTTTAGCAGCGAAGTCTAATAGAGCAGGGGAGAGAAGGGCAAAAGGACAAGCTGTAGTCAAAGATGAGAGGAAGAAATTGTGATCTATTTCACTCTCTTTGGGCTAGAATCTGGATCAGCTTCTCAGACACAGGCAGCTTTTGAAACTTAAAATGCTTTTCATACAAGCTTCTGATGGGAAATAAAACTGAAAAAAAAAAGTACTTTTATGAGGCTATGGGGATTTCATCTGAGAAACTCTCTTAGCCTGTTTCTTTTTGAAAAGCAAATGCCAATCCTTGTTTAAAAATCTTCAGTTTTCGGCCGGGCGCGGTGGCTCAAGCCTGTAATCCCAGCACTTTGGGAGGCCGAGACGGGCGGATCACGAGGTCAGGAGATGGAGACCATCCTGGCGAACACGGTGAAACCCCGTCTCTACTAAAAAGTACAAAAAAACTAGCCGGGCGAGGTGGCGGGTGCCTGTAGCCCCAGCTACTCGGGAGGCTGAGGCAGGAGAATGGCGTAAACCCGGGAGGCGGAGCTCACAGTGAGCTGAGATCCGGCCACTGCACTCCAGCCTGGGCGACAGAGCGAGACTCCGTCTCAAAAAAAAAAAAAAAAAAACTTCAGTTTTCTAGAAGTCACAGAGTTTGGGCTAGAGAGACACTTAAAAGGTCATCTGGGGTTTCTTCTGGTTGCAGCTGGACTGCATGTAAGCAGTTGTCCTACAGCAAGGAGGATCTGTTACAGGCTGTACAATACTCTCAACACAGAACCCCAGGCTTCCTGGGAACCCAATTCATTGGATGAAGTCTAGCGAGCTGTCTTAGATTCTTTTATACACACACGCACACATATATACACATGCATGCATGCTGGAGTGCAGTGGCACCATCATGGTTCACAGTAGCATGGATCTTCTGGGCTCAGGTGATCTTCCCACCTCAGCCTCCTGAGTAGCTGGGACTACAGATGCACAGCACCATGCCTGACTAATTTTTTTTTTTCTATTTTGTGTAGAGACGAGGTTGTGCTTTGTTGCCCAGGCTGGTCTTGAACTCATAGCCTCAAGTAATCCTCCTGCCTCATTCTCCCAAAGTGCTGGGATTATAGGCATGAGCCACCGCGCTGGCCTCTTGGATTCTTCATAGGTAGTTTAAGTCTGTTTTCCCAGATAAGTTGGAAAACACCAGGTCCCTACCACTTATATAGAAGAATCTTGTGCAGAGAAACTACACAGGAAGCCTTTCCTCCTCTAGGATGAAGAACCCTTTAACCTTCCCACAAAAAGCTGTTGACATTTTCCTGTTATGTTACACATTTTCTCATCTCTTAAAAAAGTGAACAAGCCACAAAACAGAACATTTGAATAAGTGTCTTTCCAGTCCCCAAGAGTGAACTGGAAAGCAGCAAAGCAAATCAAAACACTGAGAGCACAGATAAAGCTAACACTGGAGAGAGCTGGAGTTTTGACCTCTTTTTTTTTTTTTTTTTTTGAGATGGAGTTTCGCTCTTGTTGCCCAGGCTGCAGTGCAATGGCTTGATCTCGGCTCACCGCAACCTCTGCCTCCTGGGTTCACGCGATTTTCCTGCCTCAGCCTCCCGAGTAGCTGGGATTACAGACATGCACCACCACGCCTAATTTTTGTATTTTTAGTAGAGACGGGGTTTCTTCATGTTGGTCAGACTGGTCTTGAACTCTCGACCTCAGGTCATCCACCCGCCTCGGCCTCCCAAAGTCCTGGGATTATAGGCGTGAGCCACTGTGCCCAACTTTGACTTTTTTTTTTTTTAAACTAACTGTTTATTGTAGAAAATTTTAAACATATACAAAAGCAGAGGATATAATGAACCCTATGCATCTGTTATCGTGTTTAATAATGATCGACTCATAACCAATTCTAGCTTATCTATACCCTACCTGTTCACTCATTCCCCCTTCTCCGTATAATTTTGAAGCAAATCCCAGATTACAAATAATTTCATTTATAAGTATTTCAGTTTGTATCTGCAAAAGATAAAGACTCTTGAAACTAATGCAGCATATCAAAATCACACCTAAAAACACAAATAACAATGAGAAACCCTAGATTGGACTCCTGATGCTGTCAATTCCTAGCTGTGTGACTTTGAGCAGATATGGAGTAAAAAGCCTCTAAAACCCAGGAAGAGTTTTATTAGCAAATACCTAGACCTCAGCCTGTTTTAACTATGATGCCAAACTCCCTGCTCAGGCTATTCTTCCCATACTGATACCCTGATGACCTGACAGAATTGCACACTAGCTTTTTGTTGTTCCTCACCCACAGCCTCAGCAGATTGGATTTTGTTTCTCATCACTGCTCTGCATTACCAAGGAGATTCGGAGTCCATCTTCTCAGGGGACATTAGCATGTTGTACAGAAACAGAGCACGAACTGTTACTTAGTTTCAGAAGAGATGGCAGGGACTGCTCCCTTAGCCTGTTACACTGGACATGAAGGGCAGCAGGCTTTCTGGGGCTAGGTGGTTGATTCCACTTATAATGATGTACTGGCCACAGATACAGACACACATTTTCTAACTGTGCTCTATGGGAAGGCCATGTGGCCTCTGGGGACTGGAGATGTGACACAGACCCTCTGTATTCTTTGTCTCAAAGTCAAGAAGACACTGACGAATAAAAGGCCTTTTACACTCTTGGCTACATTGCAATTGGAATCTGACCTTGAATTCAAGAATAAACACAAGAAATTCCACCCAACGGCAGCTTCAGCTCAGGCTTTGCTCTCATCTTGCTCGATGTGCTGAACACTCCTCTTTGCTACTGTTCCCCTTCTCCACATTCCCCGCCCTGACACAGACACCCACGGGACAGAGGGTGTTTTCATGCTTGTGGTATTACCATAGCAACAATTTCTCCTCTACCTGAAAGGCTGGAAACCCTGCAGTGCTCTGTGCTGAGAATGCAAAGAGGGAACACTATCACTCTGTACCTCAGCACACACCACAAGTCGCACATGTGCATTCACACACAGCCCCTTCTCAAGGACATCACAATGAGATCACGACAACAAATCAGGATGCTGACACCTAGCAACACAAAATCAGTGCAACGACAAAAAGGAGGCAAAACATTTCTTATAAAGAGGTATTTTGTAGGTTATCAATTCTTGAGGGATTTTTAATGTGAAATTTCTAACACGGATCTCTCCTTTGATGAGGCCACAGTCACAGAAAAATGTCATTAAATTATTTTAGTAAAATATACAAAGGAACTTAATAGGTGGTGTGTGGTTTCTAGAAAGAGGGCCGCTCCAAGCTTCCGATCTCCACAGGCTGTGACAAGCCTGAGAAGCAATGGCTAACTGGTACACAAAACCACAAAACAGAGCCACTTTATTTTAATAAAGTACCCATACAAACTCGTTAAAAATCCACAGAGAATCTTTTTCTGTAATTACTACAGACAATGTGTTTTAGTAGACACTAAAAACAACAACAAAGAGACAAGTAGGTGTGTCCATCCACTTCAAGGACAGTCCAAGGTGAGCAGCCCTGGCCTCCAAGCCTGCTTGCTGCTGTGGGTGGGCAAGATGACCAGTACCCTCCCAGTAGGACAAAAACTCATGCCCAATGCACCATGAAGACAAACCCTGGATTTCCATCTCTCCACTGTAACTAATTCGGAGTTCTCCAGCATAGTGTATCGCCGTCTTTGTTTCTAGGCCCTTCCTATACCCATTTCTTTTGAATGTCAACCCTGAGATTCCAAATCTTCTGGGTACGAATAAGAAATCAACATGAAACCTGAGAGGAGGGGCACAGCAGTGCTGCGGACCGAGAATGCAGACCCTGAGAGTGGGAGCAAACCCACGACAGCCTCTCCCAGCACGTGGCTCTGCCCAGGTTGCACAGGGCCTTTCTCTGAACTTGAACAACATGGACTAAAGGAGAGCTGTCATTTCTTATAGAATGTATTGGTTAGCAAAAATATCAGCTGGAAAAATCTAGCCCCTTTACATGGCAGGACACTGGGGAGCTGGTAGAAATGAGCTGAGTGGTGAGTGATGAGTCATCTTCTGCTCCCCAATGGGATTTTCCACCGGCCCACTTTAGGGGAACTCCATGCTCTTGTGGAAGCAGGTTGACAAAATTGGAGGCAGTTCCTCCTTTCTAGGATCTCCGTTCATCACCTGAGGCTGCACATCTGCACACACTGTCCCCACTGGGCAGCTACTACTTCGTGACACAAAGTGCCAGGCACTCGACTTGGCGCTTCACCCATGCTGTTTCCATTGGTTTTTCACACAAGCTCTGCGAAGTAGGTGCAACCATTCTTATTGTACGGGGAAAGGAAATGTGGCTTAGAGAGATCAAGTATTCACCCCAGGTCACAAAGCTAGTGAGCGGAGGAGATAGAGTTAAAGCATAAGTGAGTTTAATGTCAAAATCCCTTGTCTTAGCCACTGAGCTATACCGTTTCCCTCACTGTGATGCAGCAAAAGTCACGCATTTCCCTGCTACTCATGGCCTCACAGCACCCAGTGCTGTGCAGAGCTGCACATCAATGAACACTTCTCACATAAGGACTTCAAAAGAATTCTTGAAACAGAAAACTTACTATGAAAGCCCAGCTAAAGCCGTGTCCCAAACAATGCCTCTTCATATGAATGGAACAGGAGGTTTGTGATTGGTCTCCTGAGAAGGTGGAAACACTAACCCACAAAGACAACTCAGGACCAGAAGGGAGCCCCAGGATGTTGTCTGGGACAAGGAAAAGCCAGGTCCATTTCCTAAGGATCAGGGAGGTCGGCAATACCTAAGGCCCCAGGTCGCTGCTGGGTCCTCGGAGCCCATGCTGACTCTAGACTTCCTTGGCTCTGAAATGCAGGTGGGTGTGGGCTCTACCACCTGCCGGGGGGTCAGCATTTCGAGGGGAGAAACCTGAGGGGCTGCAGCAGCCCTGCAGAGGGAGTGGGAGTGGCAGCATAGGCCGTGTCCACTCACAGCTCCCAGCCTCCTCCAAGGCAGGCCAAGGGGAGAGGCAGGTGCTTCTACCATTAGCGTCTGACATGAGGGATAAAGGAGCTGGAATACAGGGGAAAAAACTATTTCCGTAGAGTCAAGCAGAAACAAAAATAAAGTTTTTGTTCATATTGGCGTTTTGGTTTAATGCATATGTATTCTTACCTTTCCCTATTTCGGGTTGTCAGCTCTCTCCCTTCTGAATAATCACTGAAACAGCAAGCATGGTATTTGACTCTTAATGGGAAGGCAGGGTGGGAAGAGAGGCAAGCAACATTTGCCTTTTATTATTTTTCTTCTTTAAAAGAATCTCACAAACACATTTACTCTATACTGTATTTACTGTGCTTCAATAGCAGGTAAGGGAAGAGGATGTGCTTGCGTGTGTAATTAACCAAAATCTTCCCAGGATCAAGAAGTCTGTGAATAGATTCACTATGCTTTCAAATTTTAAAAAGTGAAATTTTAGAAAGTGAAAACTGACAAAAGTACTCAGACACAAGTAGAGTTAAAAATCCTGAAGCCGCCTTGCTATGACGCCAGCCCTGCTCAGTACTTGATGGAAGGGAGGCTCACAGGGATGGTGTCTGTGACCCACTCTGAGGCTGTTTTAAGGCCGGGAGGCTTCCCTTTGGGTTCTCAGCTCTGCCATTTACCGTTACCTGACTTTAAACCAGTGTCTATTTTGTAGGGCTGCTGTGGGGACCAACATGAGCTGAGAGCTCTGTCAGGCACCCTACATGATATACCTGTAAGGGAGAGTCCTTCTGTGGCCTGAACCTGAAGCTCTTCAGAGCGACTCATGTTGAGCTCTGAAGGAAGTGACTCACCTCGGAGGAGCAAGGGCAGGTCACATTCCATGATGAGGAATTCTCACACCACCCTCCTTCATATTTGACTCACATTATGCAGCATGGACTTCCACTCTAGTAAATGAGTCCTCATTTGTGGGCTTAAAAATCTTTTTGTTACCCAGACATTTGGTTCCTGTCAACGCTACTTCCTGAATAAAGGTCTTCCCTGATAGTAGGAACAAGTGGCCCAAGCTTCATTCATCTCTAGATAAATGTAAAGGCCTGTGCTCAGCACAGGAGTCAGCTGACTGGCTGGGCCCCAAATTAGAGTGCTGTTAATAAGTGCCAACCACCCGCCATCACAGCTGGAGCTGCCCTGGCACTGATAGCTGGTCCACACTCATTTACATTTTCTTCACGCAGCCATGCAGCTACTGTAGGCGGCTGCAGATGCCTGTTTTTTAACCAACAAACTGGTTCATTGCAGATATGAATTTTGGTTGTACTTCATGGCTGTAAAGCTAATAACAGCAAATGCTACAAAGAATACGATGGGGCCTGGAAAGGGCAGAAAAACATAAGCAGGGAAGGAAGTTGGCAGGTAAGAAAGGATAAATAAATACAAGTGACACTGGGAAAAGATGGGTTGTTACACAACCACACACACATTCGCAGTTTCCACGAAAAGACTCCACACCAGATGTTCTTCAGTTACTCTGATTAAACTCTCACCACCTGATGGTCTCTCATCCTTAGCACTTGCTTCATGAGTGGGCCTAAACCTCCGCCTCGTGGCCCTAAGTTTCTGGAAAACTTGACTTACATACCTGTGAGTTTATAAAGCAAAGTTATGACTGTGGCAAGGCAGAAAAGACTCAACAGTGAAACTTCTGACTCTAAGAATATATACTCCAGAAGCATCACTTTCAAATCTCCTTTTATGTAACAGTCTTCAGTCCCACACCAAATATACCCAATTCATTTCTAAAAGCAGCACGCTGAAAACAAACTAATGAATTATCTGAGAACACACAAGGGAGCTGAGAGCCTTGACAAAAGCATTCCATCATATCAATGAAACAAAGACTCTCTCCATTTCATCAAAGATACAGTGTCTTATTCTTCAGGGATTCCAGAGGAATGATTCCAGCCATTCAAATCCTCCTCCAGAGAGCACATTAATATAAACGCCTCATTTCAGAACGACAAGTTTCTGAAAAGCCAACTGGAATTTATATTACTGGCAAATACATTGCAATGAGAAAGCAGGTGCCCTTACTCTCACACGGATCAAAATTAGCCTGTGGCTCATTTCTTAAATATCGGGAATCCTCAAAGATTAGCGAATGCTTTAGCCATCTTGCTAGAAAGAATGGCATAAGGAGAATTTGCACAATTAAGAAAGGTAAAAGTGTATGCGTTAATAACATGGACATCTTAGATGAAGTCTAAATGCATATAGTGGTTTGCTTTAGTACCTGAGCCTAAAAGAACTGTGTCAATTCTGCTTACAAAACAGGGTTTTGCTGACACACACTTTTCAAACACCCATGAGGAAGAAAACCCTTTCCTCACGGAGCATCAGTGCCACCTAGTGGCAACTCGTTCCACAGCCCACAAATAAGGACACAAGATTTAGGCATAAACAACTCCTCATCCAAAGGACAAGGTGGGACTTCTCTCATTCCGCCGGTAGTCACTGAGCCAGCTCCACCAGGCTGTCACTGCCTCAGGTCCCCATGTGATCACATTTTTCACTTTACTTTCCATAATGGGCCAAACACATAACCCTTACCCTAACATTAGAAACTAAAATGTGAATGCTATTATCCGTAGGTGAAAGTCAAGTTCTGAAGCATATTGTAATCGATCATGTAATCATAACACACATTCTCTCCACTGCAAAACATTGCTGAGGGGTATAAAAAGATGTGAATAAATGAAAAGACATACTTTAAACTTAGCATGGCCCAGCATTTCAAAGCTAATAATTTCCCTGATGGGCACCTTGCCCTCCACCTCTTTCCTCCTTTTGCTGCTCATTTCAGACTCCAAATTCTTCTTCTAGCCTAGATCTAGTCACTGATCTAGGGTCACCGATTTATGGAGCACCTATTATGTGCCAGGAATTGTAAAAACACATACACATTGGATGTCTCCCCTAAAATCTTAACATGTCTGAAACAAGAGTAACCTTCCCTCCTGAATCTTTTGGATTCCATTTCCGGTTTTGTAAACAGCATCATCAACTACATAGTGGCCTACACCAGACAAACCTGTGAGGCCTCTGGCCTTCTCCCCACCTTTACATGCAGCACATCACCTTCTAATCCTCTACGTCTCAAATCCGCCCCTGTTCTCCACCTCCAAGGGCAGTTATGGTCGTTAGGATCTTTATCCATTAGGATGTGCTAGGTTATGCTGCTGGAACAAACTCAAACCTCAGTAGCTCAAAACAGAGATTTTCTTCTCACTCATGTTGCATATCCCTTTTGGCAGAGGGAAAATAAAATGAACCATATGCCCTTTTAAAAAAAACCGCAGTAGGCTGGGTGCAGTGGCTCACCCTGTAATCCCAGCACTTTGGGAGGCCGAGGCAGGCAGATCACCTGAGGTCAGGAGTTCGAGACCAGCCTGACCAACACGGAGAAACCCCGTCTCTACTAAAAGTACAAAATTAGCCAGACGTGGTGGTGCATGCCTGTAATCCCAGCTATTCAGTAGGCTGGGGCATGAGAATTGCTTGAACCTGGGAGGCAGAGGTTGCGGTGAGCTAAGATCATGCCACTGCACTCCAGCCTGGGCAACAAGAGTGAAACTCCATCTCAACAAAAACAAAAACACAACACAACACAACTCAACCCAACCCAACACCACTTTGAGAGGCCGAAGCAGGCAGAGGATCATCAGGTCAGGAGATCGAGACCATCCTGGCTAACACGGTGAAACCCCATCTCTACTAAAAATACAAAAAATTAGCCGGGCATGGCAGCAGGTGCCTGTAGTCCCAGCTATGCACGAGGCTGAGGCAGGAGAGTCGCTTGAACCCGGGAGGTGGAGGTTGCAGTGAGCCAGGATTGCACCATTTTACTCCAGCCCGGGCGACAGAGCGATACTCCATCTCAAAAAAAAAAAAAAAAAAAAAAAAAAATTGTGGTAAAAACACGATACCAAATCTACCCAATTAACACATTTTTAAGCGTATAGGATCTATTAGCAAAATTTTCTACAGTTGATCTCTAAACAACTTCATCTTGCATGACCGAAACTCTCCACTGCACAGAGACTCTCCACTTTGCCTTCTCCCAGCCTCTGGCACCCAGGGTTCTACTTTGTGCTTCTATAAGTCTGACTACTTTAGATCCTGCATTTAAGTAGAATTGTGCAGTATTTGTCCTTCTGTGACTGGCTAATTGCACTGAGCACAATGTCCTCAAGGTTTATCTGTGTTGTAGTATGTGCCAGGAGTTTCTTTTCAAAGGCTGCATAATATACCACATTTTAATCATTCATCTGTTGAACATGTCAGTAAGTTGCTTCCATCTCGTGGCTACTGTGCACAATGCTGCAATGAACATAGGAACATGCTGAGATCCCTTCTCAAAGGATTTCAATTCCTTTCCATAGGCTGCCTTTTCACTCTGTTGATGGTTTCCTTTACTGAAAGCATTTTAGTAGTCTCACTTGCCTATTTTTTGCTCGTTACCTTGTTTTTGGTACTAAACTCAGGAAATCATTGCCAAGACTGATGTCATGAAGCTTTCCAGCTATGTTTGCTTCTAGTTTTTATAGTTTCAGGTCTTACACTTAAATCTTTAATCCATTTAAAAAGTTGATTTTTGTGTTACGGTATGAGATATGGTATCAGGGTCTAATTTCATTCCTTTGCATGTGGATATTCCGTTTACAGCGCACCATTTATCAAAGACTACCTTTTCCCCCAGTGTGTGTTCTTTGCACCCTTGTTGAGGATCAGCTCATCATAAATGTGTGCACTGTATTATGTGAGCACTGTATTATGTTCCATTGGTCTACATGTCTGCCTGTTTAAATTACTGTAAATTTGTAATGTTTTGAAGTCATGAAGCGTGAGGCCTCTAGCTTTGTTCTTCTTTCTTAAGACTGTCTAGGATATTTGGGATCCTTTATGGTTCTATATGCATTTTAGGCGTGTCTTTCCATTTATTTATGTCTTCTTTAATTATTTCAGCGATTTTTTATAGTTGTCAGTGTATAAGTCTTTCCCTACTCCTTGGTTAAGTTGTTCGTAAATATTCTAACTTTTCTGATGTATTATAAATTAGATTTTCTTAATTTCTCTTTTTGGAGTGTTTGTTAGTGTACAGAAATGCAACTGATTTTTTTTTTTTTTTTTTTTTTTGAGACGGAGTCTCGCTCTGTCGCCCAGGCTGGAGTACAGTGGCCGGATCTCAGCTCACTGCAAGCTCCGCCTCCCGGGTTCACGCCATTCTCCTGCCTCAGCCTCCGGAATAGCTGGGACTATAGGCGCCCGCCACCTCGCCCGGCTAGTTTTTTGTATTTTTTAGTAGAGACGGGGTTTCACCGTGTTAGCCAGGATGGTCTCGATCTCCTGACCTCGTGATCCACCCGTCTCGGCCTCCCAAAGTGCTGGGATTACAGGCTTGAGCCACCGCGCCCGGCCGCAACTGATTTTTATGTGCTGATTTTGTATCCTGCACCTTTGCTGAATTTATTAATTCTAACAAGGTTTTTGTGGAAACTGCAGATTTTTCTACGTATAAGATCATGTTATCTGTGAACTTACATGGAGATGGACGCTTTTGCTTTTTCCTGCCAAACTGCTCTAGCTAGGGCTTCCAGTGTTATGTAGCATGGAAGTAATGAGAGTAATGTCCTTGCTGTGTTTCTGATCTTAGTAAAAAAAAGCTTTTCAGTGTGTATTTTTTTTTTTTTTTGAGATAGAGTCTCACTCTGTCACCCAGGCTGGAGTGCAGTGGCACAATCTCCGCTCATCGCAACTGCAACCTCCACCTCCCTGGTTCAAGTGATTCTCCTGTCTCAGTCTCCCAAGTAGCTGGGATTACAGGCGCACGCAACCATACCCAGCTAAATTTTTGTATTTTTAGTAGAGACAGAGCTTCGCCATGTTGGCCAGGCTGGTCTTGAACTTCTGAATTCACGTGATCCACCTGCCTCGGTGTCCCACAGTGCCAGGATGACAGGTGGGAGCCACCATGCCTGGACAGTGTGTTCTTTAGTTCTCATATTTTGTGAATTTTCTTGCTGTTTGTGATTTCTAAGTTTATCACCTTGTGGCTGGAAAAGATACTTGGTATGATTTTGATTTTAAATTTGTTAAAACCTGTATTATGATCTAATATTTTCTATTCTAGAAAATGTTCCATGTGCAATAGAGGAGAAAATGTGTTTTCTGTTCCTGTTGGCTAGAATGTTTTGTATGTGTCTGTTAGGTCTATAATTTTATTCAAGTCAGCTGTTTCCTTACTAATGTTCTGCCTGGTGGTGCTAACAATAATTGGAAGTGAGGTATTGCAATCTCCTACTATTTTTGTGTTATTTTTCCCTTCGGTTGTCAATATTTGCTTCACATATTTGGGTGCACCGATGCTGGGCGCATATATGGATGGTCTCTAACAATGGTTTAATTTACACTTTTTGACTTTACTGTGGTATGAAAGTGATACACATTCAGTAGAAACTGTAATTCAAGTACCCATACAATCATTCTCTTTTTCACTTTTAGTACAGTATTTAATAAATTACATGAGATACTCATACTTTTATTCTAAAATAGGCTTCCTGTGAGATGATTTTGCTAAATCGTAGGCTAATCTAAGTGCTCAGGCTTTTGTTTTCCTTTTTTCAGGAGCTTGCAAGCTCTTGCTGCTTCTGGTGCCTGTCTGAGGTACCACAGGCCCTCTGGAGCTGCTGTAAGCTGCCCAGCTCTTTTTTGGCCTCAGCAGCTCCAAGGCATCTAGAGTTCATTGGGTTCTGCCAGCACTGAGTTGGGTGAGACAGAAGCCAGTCCCTCAGGCAGCCCCTTGAGAACTCCAAATGCTGGACACATGCTCTACTCTTCCCCTGGACCCAAAAAGCAGCCTTCTAGGTACACTGGACCGTGCCTATTGTACTGTGGGTCCTCTGGGGCAGTACAAGCCACCCAGCACCTAGCTTTCTCTTGTTCTCCGCAGCCCCCAGGGACCTAGACCATGCCAGGTCCCATCAGTGCTCCATCTAGTGAGAAAGAAACCAGAGTCTTGGGTGGGCTCCAGAAAACCTAGAATGTTGGACTCACGCTCCAACTCCTTCCCTCCAAAGAGAAGCAGGGAGAGGGCAATGAGGAGTCAGTATGTGCTAGTTCCACCATCCCATTTGTCTTCAGTGGTCCCCAACCTGTACCTTGAGCAGCCTCCTGAGAGGTCTGAATATTAGATATATGTTCCAGTCTTCTTTTTCCTCCCCATAAAGATGCCAGGAGTTGGGAGTTCCCTCCCAATCACACGGTGCTGTGCCAGGGGGAGGAGCTCTGGAGAGCCAGCATCACAAATTCCCCAGTCTTTGATGCAACTGGTTTCTGGATTTCTCACAGAGAGAAATGGTCCTTCCATTGTTGTTGAACTGGTATCTCTATGGGAAAAAGAGGGTCTGGGGCTTTCTCTTCTGTCATCTTGACATTATCCCACATGACATGCCTTTATGGTTTTTTCTGCAAGTGATCTAACTACTCACATGTTTCATTGGCCACAAGAAGATACATGGCTACCTCTAAGTTCAGCAGGCCATGTATATTCCTCCCACAGATAGAAACTAAAATATATGTGGTGTTCCTATTTGGGATGTTAAGAGCCCCTGGGAAGCTCTCATCAACATTCCAAGTTGACGCTCACTAGATGCTGTTCCAGACTCATTTGTGTCCTCAGGCTTTTATTTTTTAGACTCTTTTCTTTTAAAGACGGGGTCTTACTCGGTTGTCCAGGCTGGAGTGCAGTGGCACAATCATGGCTCACTGCAGCCTCAACCTCCTGGGCTCAACTGATTCTCCTGCTTCAGTCTCTTAAGTAGCTAGGACTATGGGCACACACCACCACTTCCAGCTGAGTTTTAAAATTTGTTTTCTAAAGACAGTGTCTCATTATGTCGCTCAGGCTGGTCTCGAACTCCTGGTCTCCTCAGTGATCTGCCCGCCTCAGCCTCTCGAAGTGCTGGGATTATAGGCATGAGCCACTGGGCAACAAATGCAGCTGCTTTTAAATGTCTTCAGGATGGGCGTGGTGGCACATGCCTGTGATCCCAGCTACTTGGGAGGCTGAGGCAGGAGAACTGCTTGAAGCCAGGAGGCGGAGGTTGCAGTGAGCTGAGATCATGCCACTGCACTCCAGCGTGGATGACAGAGTGAGACCCTGTCTCAAAATTAAAAAAAAAAAATGTCCTGAGAGAATAATGGTCTCTCCTCTTCTTTGACCTTCCCAATTGTACATAAGGACTTTCACTGGGAGACCTTATTTGAAACCTTACCAGGAAATGTAGTTCCCAGCTCCTTCTAAGCAACTCACGAAGACCCAAGAGGCGGTATAGTGCTGTACATTTCTCACCTGGACTACTCAATAGGCAAGTAGACTTCCCTGATATTTTACCTCTCCCCACCTTAGGACAGTGTGCTGCATGGGCCTGCCCCTGCTCAGCTTATGAGCCTCCTTCACACTCCTGGCACCAGTAAGCGTCCACACTGCTGCCACTCCTGGGCATTTCTCCATCTCCACTCCACCCCCACCCTTTCCATCCTTTGGCTACTTCCTCCCTATCTGCTGTGTCTTAGCGCAGGCATCACCTCCCCAGGCAGTCCAGCACCTGACCCACTGGAAGCACATAGGGAGAGGCCAGCACTCTGCTTTCTTATTTTTATTTTTAATGTTTTTTGAGACGGAGTCTCGCTCTGTTGCCCAGGCTGGAGTGCAGTGGCCGGATCTCAGCTCACTGCAAGCTCTGCCTCCCGGGTTTACGCCATTCTCCTGCCTCAGCCTCCTGAGTAGCTGGGACTACAGGAGCCCGCCAGCTCACCCGGCTAGTTTTTTTGTATTTTTTAGTAGAGACAGGGTTTCACCGTGTTAGCCAGGATGGTCTCGATCTCCTGACTTTGTGATCTGCCCGTCTCAGCCTCCCAAAGTGCTGGGATTACAGGCTTGAGCCACCGCGCCCGGCCTAGCACTCTGTTTTCTTAGAGTTGCAAGATGCCAGCGACTGTTGGGACAATTGTTATAGCAACAGCCTGGGGTGCGAACATATAAAATGGCCAGAAATATTAATGCTGAAAACAAAAGAAATAAAGTTTTGATCCATTAGTTTAGTTTCTTCTTCCTTTTCTAATCTCCACCTTAATTTCTTTACTTTCCCCAAGGCAAAGATATTGCAGTGTTCAACTCTCATCACCCAATTTTAGAAAAATGGCTTAGAACGTATTTGTCTAGGTGGATGCTAATATTCACTAAAAACTCTAAGTGGCTTCTAAATAGTTGACAAATTTTAAGACACTCTTAGTTCACAGAGTAGGTGCCAAGTTAAAGGGAAGAAAGATCTGCAACAGTAATGCGCCTAGACAGCTCTGTTCCCACCTGACACAGTCAGTTCTTATGAGGAGAAACAGTCAAATGAAAAACCTACCAGATGTGATGGAGATGCCACTATGATGCCCAGTTCTTTAATCAAAGAAGCGTCATCTGGACTTTGAAAATGGCAAAAGGTGTGTGTGTTTGTGCGGGGAGGGGTAGCAGGGGGTATGTGAGCATAGGTGGTAAAGAGAGCAAGCAAGAAAAATGTTGACACAGTGGAAGAAAAACTAAACACTTCCCACTTTACATTATAGTATCTGTCCTAAAGAAGATGATATAAAACAGGAATCCAGAGCTTTGTAACTGGAGTGGCACGAGTGGCTGCCATCTCAGTAACCATGTCAACCGTTACTCACGAAGTACTCATCCTCATTTGCTTATGAAAGGAAAGCACTCAAATCCTTCTTATACATCAGCGGTCAGGTAAACAGCAGATATCTGGGCCATGAGGGCAGCCCGTAATACCATAATATACATCTAGAAAAAAATTTGCCTCCCTACCTTTCGGCAGCGAGGATTAGGACAGCTGAACCTCTTCACATCACTGTCCAACAGAGCAGGAAAGCTACAGGAGGGGCACCTACAGTCAGAACAGCAGAAGTGACATTACTTCAAATATTAAAGACTGACTTGGTTCCAGCTCCATGTGGCTGTTCATATGAAGATGGAGTTTTGAGCTGGACATTCATATCCCCTTTATACTTGTTAGTTTTCCTGAAAACACAGATTGAGCCTCTTCTTTGTGCTGGCTCTTATCAGGAAACATAAACACCACCTGCGGTCCTGACTCAATATAAACCACTCAATAAACACAGCCTAATCTTAGTGAGAACTCCTTGCATATACCGATTTCCCTCCAGCCCAGGGCACCATGATTGTATCTATGGGCCAGAAGATCGGGGGTGCCAAGATATGTAGACAGAAGTTTGAGCTGCAGGCCAGGCGCAGTGGCTCACACCTGTAGTCCCAGCACTTTGGGAGGCCGAGGTGGGTGGATCACTTGAGGTCAGGAGTTGGAGACCAGCCTGGCCAACATGGCAAAACCCCGTCTCTACTAAAAAGACAAAAAAAAGCTGGACGTGGTGGTGCACACCTGTAATCCAGGCTACTTGGGAGGCTGAGGCATGAGAATAGATTGAACTCGGGAGGCGGAGGTTGTAGTGAGCTGAGATTGTGCCACTGCACTCCAGTACTCCATAACTGGGTGACAGAGTGAGATTCCATCTCAAAAAATAAAAAGAAGAAGTTTGAACCGCAGATTTTTCCATTAATAGAATTACTGGTTACTCAATGGTTTTGAGGTGTAAAAAATAAAAATAAATAAGTAAAATTAATGATAATCTTATTTCTCAGCAAGAAATGCCAAAAAACCTGGAAGATATACTCAATTTTCATCATCTGATGCAAGTGCCCAGGTAGTTTTCACAATGGGGAAGGGGTGGCAGATGGCACGCTCTGCCTGAGAACAAACCTGACAAGCTCGTCGGCGTAGGCTGCTGCAACCTCCTCCTCGGCTTTTCGTTCATAGTACTTATATAGGATGGTCTGGGGGAGCACCTTCTCCAGCTCACTGGTTGGGAACGAACACGTGCAGCTGCCTTCCATGCAGCTGAGCTCCGACTAGAAAAAGGCGAACAGGCAAAAAAGAAAAAAACCAACACCGTTTGTAGAAAAATAAAAAGCGTCAGTGGTTAAAAACATAGATCCTGAGACAGTAGAGCAAAGATCTCTCTGCCTGTTCGTCTCTGAGAAATCACAATTAAATCACAAAAACCATGAAACAAAAATCCAGTACATTTTTGATATCACTAGAGGACCTCTATCAGCCCAAATCACAATCCACAGAGATTGAAAGTGGAGCAAGGGTAAATGGCTTAGCAGACCAGAGAGAGAAGCCCATAACTTAGGGTCTGAAAAGGAGATGCTGGGGAGAAGTTGGTCCCCTCTACAGATATTAGAAAGCTGGAGACCCTCTGGAAAGCAGAGCTGAGTGGTGGGGAGGGGTGGGGACTCAAAGTAATAAACTGAAAACAGGGAGATGGGTGGAGCCTCTAGTTCCTACCCCCTTCAGAAGGAACTGGCTGACTCTGAGAGAAATGAGGAAGATCTGAACAGCTGGACCACAAGGCTCTGGCCTGGGAACCAGTCATAGAGAAGAGCAGAGCTGAGGGGGCCTGAAGTCAGAGTCTGAAATGAAGTCTGCATAATGAACAGAGAATTCTCCAGCCCCTTCCTCCCACTCAGTTTCAGAATATTGGAAAATGGACTCACACACACGAGGTAGGAGGCAGACTGAATCACCCCAGGGAAGAGACTTAAGGGCCATTCAGGTTCATAATATAAAAGTTAACTGGCTCCTAGGCACCTAGAGTCAAACCCACTGCTCTATAAGCCCCACTACTCACACTGCTTTCCAACAGCTCTTTAACATGAACAAAAAGTGTCAGACATGAGGAATGCATCCCACATGAAAGACAGACACCAAAGAAAACAAATGGAAAAAGACAACATCTTAAAAACAGCCAAAATTTATGAGGCATTTACCATGTGTCAAAGAGTAAGTTTATTAAATTCATGACCTCATTTAGCTTTCAAAACAATACTATGATTATTTCCATTTTACAGAGGAAGAAACTGAGGTTTAAGGCATTTAATGTGCTCAAGATCACAGAGCTTGTATGGCTGACGGGGGGCATGGCCCAATGCATTCTGCTTGACTCCAAATGTCATGCTCTTTGAAAAACAGAAACTTTATTTATTTATTTATTTTTCTGAGACAGAGTCTCGCCATCACCAAGGCTGGAGTGCAGTGGTGTGATCTTGGCTCACTCAGCCTCATGAGTAGCTGGATTACAGGCACCCACCACCACACCTGGCTAATTTTTGTATTTTTAGCAGAGATGGGTTTTCACCATGTTGGCCAGGCTGTTCTCAAACTCCTGACCTCAGGTAATCCACCTGTCTTGGCCTCCCAAAGTGCTAGGATTACAGGCATGAGCCACTGTGCCCAGGCAAAAAGTCATCTTCTTAATCACTGTGTTAACTTTATATTGCTGCTGGAACAAAATACCACAAACTTAGTGGTGTAAAACAATGTAAAATTCCTATACTGTGTTTGTTATGGTGATGTCCAGAGAAACTGACTTTGGAGAGAGAAACATGATCTTGTGCAAAGTAAGTTATGTTATTTTAACATATATTTAATCCAATAGGCTGCAAGGTTCTCTCTTTTGGAGGTAAGCTTCCCTCTGATTATGAATAAGAAGATGAGTGAAGCCAGTGCTCCTCTGCAGCTAGGCATGGGGGCGTGGAAGAATTCTACTGCTCCCTGAAAAGAAATCTGCTGTGCTTAGAGAACCCACATAATCACACACAACAGGTAATGCCCATAAGCACATCAGCAAAATTCCACCTCACCCTGAAAGAGGCACTTACACTTATCTATCAACATGGTCTCCTTAGACTCCAGGAATGTGTCCTATATACATGGGACATATTACACAGTTCTTACCTTTCCAGATCCAAAGACTGCCTCTTGGGCATATCTGATGAGACACTCTTTGCAGAACAAGTGAGCATCTGCACACTGCGTCAGCTCCTCGAATGGAAATTCCCCATAGCAGCAGCGACACTCAATCAGTTGGCCGTCCTGCAGGCAGTCAAGAAACACACATGAAATGTCCTGCACTTAAGCAGAGGGAGAGCCTTGTCTCCCATCCTCATCTCTCTCCCACCCCCCAAACAAATTCTGAGGTAAAAAGCAACCCATTTTAGAGGCCATAAAACAATGATATGTTGTTTCGTGCTATATAAATTCAGCTCAAGATACTAGCACAATAGTAATCCATACCTAAAACAGCGACGTTTTCATGGGTTTTGTCTGGTATTCTTTAGAGTAATTCTTTGTATAAAGTTATCATATTCAATCCCATGGTGCAAAGGGACTAGAACATCTGCACTCAGATGCTAATGTGATTATAAAAAGCAAGGATAAGAAACACAAGAGATATTAACCAAAATGCTTTCAAAAGTTGAATTTTGTTCTTGTCATAAGGACTGGTCGTATCCAAGTCTGAGCTTTATTTTAAGGGACTACTGAAGCTAATTAAAGCAGCAATCTCAAATAATGTACCAAGCTATTGACTCCTTTTATTAACCACAGCAACTGATCCAATCAGCAACTGATCCAATCACCAACTCATTCTTTTTTTTTTTTTTGAGACAGAGTCTCACTCTATCGCCCAGGCTGGAGGCGCAATCTCGGCTCACTGCAACCTCCACCTCCCAGGTTCAAGCGATTCTCTTGCTTCAGCCTCCTGAGTAGCGGGGAATTACAAGCGCCCACCACTACGCCCAGCTAATTTTTTGTATTTTTAGTAGAGACGGGGTTTCACCATGTTGGCCAGGCTGGTCTCGAACCCCTGACCTTCTGATTTGCTCACCCTGGCCTCCCAAAGTGCTGGGATTACAGGTGTGAGCCACCGCATCCAGTGCCATTCTTTTATTTATTTTTAATTTTTATTAGAAATGGGGTGTTGCTATGTTGAGCAGGTTGGTCTCAAACTCCTGGGCTCAAGCAATCCTCCCATCTCAGCCTCTCAAAGTGCTGAGATTACAGGCATGAGCCATGATGCCCGGCCACCAGCCCATTCTTAATACCACATTAGAAAAGGTCACTAGCCAGGTGTAGTGGTTCACACCTGTTCCCAGCACTTTGGGAGGCTGAGATGGATGGATCATCTAAGGTTAGGAGTTTGAGACAGCCTGGCCAACATGGTGAAACCCCGTCTCTACTAAAAATGCAAAAATTAGCTGGACATGGTGGCACATGCCTGTAGTTCCAGGTACTCGGGAGGCTGAGACAGGAGAATCGCTTGAACGCAGGAGGCAGAGGTTGCAGTGCGCTTCAGCCTTGGTGGCAGAGCAAGACTCCGTTTGAAAAAAAAAAAAATAAATAAATAAAGAAAAGCTCACTGTATGAGGGCAGCAGACACCATACAGAAACCCATCTTGCCCTGAGGTTAGACATATCTCTTTCTTTTAACTTTAAAGTGATATCTAAGTTGTAAACTTTCCTTTATGAGTCTATCTAATGACCGTCAGGTAATGATTTTTAATGGGAACATCTATTATCTCCCTTCAATTCTGATTCAGTGTGATATAAGAGTGACTACATTAGATCATGTATCTGACTATAACTTGGCTGAACTGCAAACTCAGCAAATCAACAGAAGGTTATCCAAAAACAAATTTGCCATCAAAAATGCTGACAAAACATGGTAAGAGAAAACAGCCCATGAAAATGCCCAGAATAAACAAGGTGAGATTTCAAACTACCTTTTGATACTGTTCTTCATTCATCTGCAGGGCAAGCAAAAAGTCTTCATGCTGAAGAACAAAAAAAGGACACACTCAGACACAAATTCAGTAAAAATGACACTAACCATTTAGTATTCATTTCCATAAACATAACTCCAGTATTGTGATCTCTTCAATTACACAGGTTAGCAGTTCAAAAAGTTACCTGTGAATAAATTGTAAGTGGATCAGAGAGCTAGAAAATACAGGACAATTTTTCTTAAGCATGACTCAAAATGTAGAATAAATAAGGGAAAAGGCTGACACACAAAACACTTTGAATAGCAAAGAATAGCATCAACAAAAACAAACTGAACAAATGAAAACTAAGTTTGGCTGGGCGGGATGGCTCATGCCTGTAATAGCAGCACTTTGGGAGGCTGAGGCGGGCAGATCACCTGAGATCAGGAGTTCGAGACCAGTCTGACCAACATGGAGAAACCCTGTCTCTACCAAAAATACAAAATTAGCTGGGTGTGGCGGCGTGCGAATGTAATCCCAGCTATTTGGGAGGCTAAGGCAGGAAGATCACTTGAACTCGGGAAGCAGAGGTTGCAGTGACCTGAGATCGCGCCATTGCACCCTAGTCTGGGCAACAAGAGTGAAACTCCGTCTCAAAAAACAAACAAAAACTGTTTGACAACAGACTTTGTTGGCGAGGCTGTGTGGTAGTGGGCACCCTTACACATTACTGGTGAAAATGCAAAGCAGGACAACCACACTGGCGGGACACTGGCACAGAGTCATCAATGCCACTTCCAAGAGTCTAGCCCAAAGATGCACCTGGGCAGAAACAGGGAATGATGTATGCATAAACTTATCATGGCGCTATTTATAATCACGAAAACCTGGAAACCCTAAACGTCCATCAACAGGGGAATGACTGAATAAACTGTGGTATTACATAAAATGGTATACCAGCCAGTTTAAAAAAGGAAAGAGAAAAACCCCTATGAATTGCCACAGAGTGATTGCCAGGATGCATGGTTAAACGAAAAATGCAGTCACAGAAGAGTTCTTCACCATTTGGGATTACATTAAATTATTTGTGAGACAGCATCTCACTCTGTCGCCCAGGCTGGAGTGCAGTGGTGTGATCCTGGCTCACTGCAGCCTCAACCTCCCAGGCTCAAGAGATCCTCCCGCCTCAGCTTCCTGAGTAGCTGGGACTACAGGTGTGAGCTACTACGCCTGGAAAACTCTGCTACTATCTGGATAAGAAAGACGGGTAAATAAAAATAGTATACATATTTGTTTTTCCATAAATAAGGAAAAATAAACCAAAGACTAACAATAATGGTTATATATAAACGAAGTAGGGGCCAGGTGCAGTGGCTCACGCCTATAATCCCAGCACTTTGAGAGGCCAAGGTGGATGGATCGCTTAAGGACAGGAGTTTTAGACCAGTCTGGTCAACATGGTGAAACCCTGTCTCTACTAAAAATACAAGAATTAGCCAGGCATGGTGCTCGCGCCTATAATCCCAGCTACTCAGGAGGCTGAGGCAGGAGAATCCCTTGAACCCAGGAGTCAGAGGTTGCAGTGAGCCGAGATCCTGACACTGCACTCCAGCCTGGGTGACAGAGCAAGACTCTGTCTCAAAAAACAAACAAACAAAGGAAAGTGGGAGAAAGGGACAGGACAAAAGCTAGATTTTTCTGAATATTCCTTGTTTTATAGTTTTGACTTCAGAACTAAATTTTTTTTACAAAATTAGATAAAAAAAAAAAAAAAACCAATTCTCTAAAAGTTCAAAATAAACAGAAAGAAAGAAACTTTTTTTTTTTTTTTCTGAAATAGAGTCTTGCTTTGTTGCCCAGGCTGGAGTGCAGTGGCACGATTTTGGCTCACTGCAACCAATCCCGACCTCCCAGGTTCAAGCAATTCTCGTGCCTCAGCCTCCCAAGTAGCTGGGATTACAGGCAGCTACTTGGAGGGATTACATGCCCAGCTATTTTTTGTATTTTTAGTAGAGACAGAGTTTTGCCATGTTGGCCAGGCTGGTCTTGAACTCCTGGCCTCAAATGATCGCCTGCCTTGGCCTCCTAAAGTGCTGGGATTACATGCATAAGCCACCGTGCCTATAAACTTGTTTATCAACTTAATGGCATAAGCACCAAGACATATTTCAAGCGACTTTAAGATATTTTAATTTTATATTCTCAGATATAATCTGACAAGAATAATGTTATTAATGTCATTAAGAACCAAGACTTTTAGCATCAGAGAAAAGAAAATAAAGTTGGCAAGGCATGGTGGTGTATGCCTGTAACCCCAACAATTTGGTTGGCTAAGTTGGGAGGAAGGCTTGAGGCCAGAAGTTCAAGACCAGCCTGGACAACATGGGGAAACCCAGGCTCTACAAACAGAAAAAAAGTTAGCCAGGTGTGGTGGTGTACACCTGCAGTCCCAGATACTCAGGAGGCTGAGGTGGAAGGACTGCTCAAGCCCGGGAGGTTAAGGCAGTAAGCCATGAATGTGCCACTGCACTCCAGCTTCAGTAACATATGGAGCTCCTCTGTCAAAAAAGAAAAGAAAAAAAAGCGAAGAAGGCACTTTGGAGAAATTGTTGAGTCCAGGTGAGAGAAAGCAGAAGTTGGAACGGGGTCATCTTGCTGTGCCCAGAAGCAGAGACACTGTCAGAGACTACAGGAGTCGGGTAAGAGAGACTAACTTGAAGGGGCAGCCACTAGTCAGAGACGGGACAATGTGAGTATCACCAAGAATAAATGACAATGAACGGCATTCATCAATTTGCTAATACTTTAAATACTTATCTGATAAGATTGGTGATATTAATGAATGTCATTCTGTAACAGATGGATTAAGATAATAAATTCTAATTTCTGCTTAAAATCTAGAATTTTGGTCAAAAATAATCACTTCATTCATTTTTGAAAAAATGCCTGCCAAATACCTAATTTTGAACAATCACAGTTTTTCTGTCACTTTTTTCCAAGTAAAAAGTGGCCAATGCAGCTGCTTTGCGTCTCAATTGCACAAGCACTTTCCTCATACCTGGATATAAGACAAGCTTCATATCCTGGGATGTGGCGGAAGCACTTTATGAAGACTTCATTTTATTACACAGAATATTGAAAAGATGTTTTCAAGGGTCAAAATTTGGTAAAATAATTTTTACTGCTTTATCAAACACATTTTTAGTTGAAACTGGTGTGTCTTAAAAATGTAAGCGCGTGGTGGTGAAGAAAACAAAGATTATGAGGATGGCTCTATGCCACTGGTCTGATTCATGCCAAGGCACCACTGCTTTGCTTCTGCTGGTACAAATTCAATATGGTGAAAAAGCAAATACAGCTGACCTTGATCAACAGAGGTGTGAACTATGGGGACCCACCTATGTGCTCATTTTCTTCTGCTTCTGCCACCCTGAGACAGCAAAACCAGCATACCCCTCCTCCTCAGCCTACTCAACGTGAAGACCATGAAGATAAAGACCTTCTCATGCTGACCCACACTACCATTTAATGAATACTAAATATATTTTCCTTATCATTTTCTTAATAACATTTTCTTTTCTCTAGCTTACCTTATTGTAAGAATACAGCATGTAATACACAAAACATACCAAACGTGTTCATCGACTGTTACGGGTAAGGCTTCCTGTCAACAGCAGGCTGTTCACAGTGAAGTTTTGGGGCAAACATTATATGCAGACTTTCAACTGCACAGGGGGAAGCACTCCTAACTCTCATGTTGTTCAAGTGTCGCTGTAATGTCTTAGTATAGTTATAAGAGGTTTGACCTTGTAGACCCCCAAGAGAGTCTTGGGAAACCCAGGGATCTCTGGGTCACACTTTGAGAGCCACTGGTTTAGAAGATACTTATTAAACAATCAATATATACATTCCAGCTGACTTGCACATTTGATACTGTATTAAGAAAAATTAAAGAACGAAATGGAACTGAGGCTGGTGGAGGAGGTAAAATAGATACACAGAGCTCCAATTAAAATTTTCTAACATAAATCTGATTTATGAAACCACAAACATAAGTATTATGACAAAACCCAGGTTTTTTCTTTTTAAAAACTTTGCATATATCCAAATTCACCACTCTGAAGAAAAGGGAAATCTTAAAAGACAGTTTTGTACTAACTAAACCCTAAGAGCAAACCAGAATCCCAGAAACACACCCCAAGACCAGAGCACATCTTCCTACCTCTGCCATCTCTTTGATTTTCTGCTCATAGAACTCCTGCTCTTGTTGCACAGCTGGAAGGAGAGCACGCCGGTCATAGGACCTACAATGTCGTCGCTTATTTTCAAGAAAGAACATCCTCTTTTCTATTTTTATGTCACCTAGAAGATATATGACAATGCAAAAGCATGCAGACAACTGTGTATTAGGAATCTGGGCCAGCCATGTCCATTCTTCCCGGCCTCATCCTCCCTCTTCTCTCTGGCGGTTCGTTTCATGACTTCTCTATCACAGTGTACCATTTGGGAAGACTGGGTTTCTTACCATTTGCCAACCTACCATCCATTTTTTGACCTTTCTGGTTCTTTCCCGCTCTTTATGCTCCAATTGGAAGGCATCTCCTATTCTGTCACTAGTGTACTATGTGATTATACCACAATTTATTATCTATTTCACTACTGAGGACATTTGGGTTTACTGTTTTGGGTTAATCTGAATAGTGCTGCTTATAGCCATGTGTTGGTGAATGTATGTCCGCAATTTAGCTGGGAATTGCTAGATCATGGGATAGGCTTACTTCCAGCTTTAGAAAATAATGCCAGTGTTCCTAAGTGGTTGTACCAGTTTACACCCTTCCTCTATCAGCAACGCATGTGAGTTCCAGTCTCTCCATGTCCTTACCAACACCTATCCTCGGTTTTTAATTTTAGCCATTCTGGTGGGTGCAAATGTGCTATATGTTTTTCAACCATTTTTATTTTGAAAGCATTCAAATATACAAGGGGCTGAAGGAATAGTACCTATATTCACCACAATGTATTATGAGAATAAAAGACAGCAGAATGACAAATATCAGACATGTAATTGATCTGTTTAGGTTTTGTATTTCTTTTGTTGATTTGGCAATTTATGATATTCTTTTTGGAGACAGAGTCTCGCTCTGTTGCTCAGGCTGGAGCACAGTGGCACATTCACAGATAACTACAGCCTCAACTCCTGGGCTCTGGCGACCCTTCCACCTCAGCCTCCTGAGGAGCTGGGACTATACAGGCAGATGCCACTACGCCCAGCTAATTTTTTTGTATTTGCCATGTTGTCCAGGCGGGTCTTGAAGTCCTGGGCTCAAAAAATCCACCAGCCTTGGCCTCCCAAAGTGCTGGGATAACAGGTGTGAGGCACAATGCCTGACCAATTTATGTTTTTCTACAAAACTTTATCTCATCCAGATTTTCAATGTACTCTTGTCTGTTCTTGGTAATCTCTTGATTTTAACATTTACTATCTGCTTCCTAATACATTTTATTTTGATTCTCCTTTTCTCTTGCACCTTTTCATGTTTTTTAAAATTCAAACCTTTTCTTCAGTAAACCAGTTTTTGGGGTCAAGCGCAGTGGCTCACGCCTGTAATCCCAGCACTTTGGTAGGCCAAGGAGGGCACATCATCTGAGGTGAGGAGTTCAAGACCAACCTGTACAACATGGTGAAATCCCGTCTCCACTAAAAATACAAAAATTAGCCAGGCGTGATGGCACACACACCTGTGACTAATCCCAGCTACTTGAGAGGCTGAGGCAGGAGAATCGCTTGAGATTGGGAAGCAGACTCCGTCTCAAAATTAAAAACAAAACAAACAACAAAAAAAGTTTTTGGTATTATGAGAATGGAAAAGCACATGTTTAGAGAGTAAGCTTTGAAGCCAGATTCCCAGCTCAGCTACTCGCTAGCTGTGTAACATGTGCCAAGTTACTTAACCTTTCTGTGCTTCAGTTTTTTTCTATAAAATGATAATAACGGCACATACATCTCATAAGGCTATTTGAAACATAAATGAATTAATCCATTAAAGCACTTAGAAAAGTGACTGGTACATATTAAGTTCTCGATAAATGTTAATTACTATAATTATCAATGCTAGAAATTAAAAAATGTTTTCAACCTCTATTTTTCTTTCATCTTTACTCAGTTCTTTTTGTACTCATGTTGAAGTAATAAGATTTATTTTCAGTCCTTTATTTTTAAAAATAAATGCAATTAAGTCTACAAACTTTCCTCTAATGTATTTTCCTGTATGACCATAAAAAGGACAGAGGAGGGAGACCCTGTCTCACTCTTTGAGTCAAGCAATTATAGCCCAAAGAGCAGTGCTTAGATGGAAAACAAACTGAAAAGGAGAAAAATGGGATGCCTGGAACAGATGAGAGATTTTTAGCCTGTGTCCTTATAAAAAGCTGTTAAAAAAGGCTAAGTGTGAATCATAAATGTTAAACTATTAACATAAATCAAGTGTATTTTTAATCTCATGCTTCCAGGGTCCTTAAAGATTACCTGATAAGTAAAATTTAAGAATCACATCTAAATTAAAGCGCTATACTAGAACAAGGGACTGAATCAAATAAAATGAAGTTAACAGGGAAAACTGTGAGATGCAGCGAAACTGAGAGAGGTATATGACCTGACAGCAATGTGGGTGAAAAGGCCAAGGTTGAATGTGAGCAGACCTCATGTGGAGTATGATGTCCAGTCTTCTACACACCAACTTTCGAAGAGACCCTGACAAGCTAGAGAAGGGCACGTAGGGACAGGGAGAAGGGCAGTCAGGCTGACAAAGGGGCAACAGCCAGAATCTGTCTCTCCACAGGCAAGAACTACAACCATGGCAAGACATTTCAGGAAGTACACGCTGACTTAATACAAAGGAAGAACTGTCTAAAAGACGGAGCTGACCAACAAGGGAGTCAACCATCTTACAAAGCAGCACTTTCTCCACCACTGAAGTCAGAAACAAACGCTGTATGGCTATGTACAAGGATGCCTGCTCTGAACTGTGGGTAAATTTGGCTGAATGAAAAACCACCTACACAGTGCCCCTAGTTCTACATTCTGCCACAGGTCAGGAGAATGCCATGTCAGCAGAGCACTGCTCCACAGATTGGCTTGGGAACCTCAGGAGTCATAACCTAAGCAATTTGCTTTTAGATCCTGAAAATTTCATAGCAAATACAAATACTTTCCAGCTTTATAGTTACCTGAGTTCCCACTTAGTCATACCTGAAATCAAGTGTGGTAATTAACTGCACACATAACAGAAAGGGATGATCTCTAGAAAAGTTGTAGTAACTCCTTTACTGGGTAGAAGCAACTCAGATAAAATCTGAGTTGGTATAAAACTCAAGTTTACATTTCTGGGGATGAGACCTGAAGTAACCTCTTTGAAAGGGTTTTCAGCAGTTATTTCATCAATAAGAATGACAAAATTTTGGAGAAACATGTGGCTACTGGCCATTCTCTCAGTGGCATAAGTGACCCTCCGCAGTAAAGCCTCATTCACAAGTCTGGGCAGTTTTTACCTAACAACACAGCCAATTCTCATCAAACCTTCAAGACCAGTTTTTTCCCCAAGCTTAAAAGCATACTCAAATACTTTCTCACACATGAATTTTCTACCACACAAAATTTTCCTGCCATGGTTTATCGTAAGTAGGAAGGAAGAGGCCAAAAAGTGCAGCCACTTTCTAAAAATGTCAATGTGCTGAAAAAATAGTTCCTGTCAGTCACTCCTCGGACTGGCATGGCCAGATGCTCGGCAGACACCTGTAGCACGGCCTCCTTCACTGACTGTGAAGAAGAAAAGGTACCGTGTTGCAGCTACACACTGCCAGCAACACAGTTTGCATTACCTTGTTCAAACTTGAAATCGATGTAAGAATACTGGTTCATTTCTTTTCTCTTCTTCCTTTTTCCACTGGTTTCTGGTGATAGCTCCTGCCATTTTTTAATGGCATCAGAAAAGGCCTAAAAATTGAGAAAGCGAGAGGTTACTTCTGTAAATGGAAAATAAGAATACACGAGACAGGCAATCCCTAAATGTCATTTTAAAACGGTTTCAGCTTTCTTCCCAGCATGGCTAACAATAGGTAGTGGCGGCCGGGTGCAGTGGCTCATGCCTGTAATCCCAACACTTTGGGAGGTCAAGGCAGGCGGATCCCTTGAGGTCAGGAGTTCGAGACCAGCCTGGCCAACATCGTGAAACTCTGTCTGTACTAAAAATACAAAAATTAGCCGGGCATGGTGGTGCACACCTGTAATCCCAGCTACTCAGGGGAGGCTGTGGTAGAAGAATCACTTGAACCTGGGAGGTGGAGGTTGCAGTGAGCCGAGACTGCACTGCTGCACTCCAGCCTGGGCGAAAGAGTGAGACTACGTCTCAAAAAAAGAAGAAAAAAAAAAAAAGAATTAGTCAGTGGTAAATAGGCATTTCTTTATTTTCATTTTCTTTGACTTTCATAAACTGGTACAGTGGTGGAAGCAAAACACTTACTGACAGATTAAAGAGTAAAGAAAAACTGTTGGCTGGGTGCTGTGGCTCACACCTGTAATCCTAGCATGGCGGGAGGCTGAGCGGGGCAGATCGCTTGAGCTTAGGAGTTCAAGGCTAGCCTGGGCAACATGGGGACACCCCATCTCTACTAAAAATACAAAAAGACAGCTGGGAGTGGTGGTCCACAGCTGTGGTCCCAGGTACTCAGAGGCTAAGGTAGGACAATCACTTGAGCCTGAGAGGCAGGGTTGCAGTGAACCATGATTGCACCACTGCACTCTATCCTGGGTAACACAAGAGACCCAGTCTCAAATAAAAAAAAACTGTCCAAGCTGTCTTTGAATAAGTACAGGTTAAATCACACGACAATGGGCTGGTGAGTTCCATTCTGTAGGCAAATCTTCCATGTTGTTTCCCTGGTCAATGCTCCTCTTTATTCTCCCCTAACCTGCTTCCCCCATGCTCTTCTCTGCCTGCACCTATACGCACCCCACCCTTCGAAAGCATGCTGGAGTTCAAAATCCTTCCACTGGTGAGGATCCCTTTTCTTTCCTACCTTCAGCTTCTCCTTCTTAGATTTTCCTTATCAGGATTTAAATGTGTTGAAGCCAGGGCGGGCGCGGTGGCTCATTCCTATAATCCCATCACTTTGGGAGGCCAAGGTAGGTGAATCACCTGAGGTCAGGAGTTTGAGACCAGCCTGGACAACATGGCAAAACCCTGTCTCTACTAAAAATATAAAAAATTAGCTGGACGTGATGGCATGTGCCTGTAATCCCAGCTAACTGGGAGGCTGAGGCAGGAAAATCGATGAACCTGGTAAGCAGAGGTTGCAGTGAGCTGAGATTGCGCCATTGCACTCCAGCCTAGGCGACAGAGTGTAACTCTGTATTAAAAAAAAAAAAAAAAAAAAAAAGGTGCTCAAGTCTGCCATCCTAAAAAAAAAGGAGGGAGAAGGGGTACCTGATTTGAACAGGAAGGAGGAGTGTGTGAGGTAAGGCCATCCTGCCTGGAAGAGAAGAAGGAAGAGTGGGAGCCTTTCAGGAAGACTGGGTGGGACACTCGGGTGGGACTCTTGAGTGTGGCAGGGGGTAGGTGGCCTTAGGGCTCATGTCCTGTGGCTACGTTGTTAGGGTGCAGGGCAGGCTGGGGTCCAAGCCTGGGCGGCATGAGAAGGGGGGTGGCTATGATGGCAGTGTTTGTCTGAAACTCCTGCTGAAACTTAATCCCCAGTGTGGCAGTGTTGAGAAGGTGATGTCATCTCTCTTTCAATGCCAGCCCCTCTTTTGTCCTCTCCTCTTTGTAGAGAAATTTATCAGAGGAGCTGTTTATCTGCTGTTTCACCACCTCACCCTTATGACCACAAGCTTTCCAGCTGTCTCTAATCTGGCATCTACCCTGCCTTTGCACTTACTAATCCATGCTTATTACTGAGTGGCCAAGTCTACAAGTCTACCATTTACATTTTAGTCCTCATCTTGCACAAACTCTTAGCAGTATTTAATAACAGGCTGGGCATGGTGGCATCCCAGTGCTTTAGGAGGTTGAGGTGGGAGGACAGCCTGAGGCCAGGAGTTCAAGACCAACCTGCACAATCTAGCAAGACCCCATTTCAACAAAAAATGAAAAGATCATCCAGGTGTGGTGGTGCACACCTGTAGTCCTAGCTACATGGGAAACTGAGGCAGGAGGATGGCTTGAGCCCAGAAGGTCAAGGTTGCAATAAGCCATGATTGTGCCACTGTACTCCAGCCTGGGTAACAGAGACCCTGTCTCTAAATAACAATAACAATGATGATGATGATAATACAGACTGCTCCAGTCTTTCAACTTCCTCCTTCCTGTCTGCCTGCCTCCTCCGCTTGCTCTTCACATGTCAGCAATCCTCTCTTCTCACCTGGTATCTCTGGGTACCTCATCCTGGCTGGTGAGATTTTCCATATGCTGATGACTCTCAAAGTCTTATCACCATAAAACCCAAGGAGATACAAAAATAAAAAAATTCCTATCTACAGTCTGTATTTTCCAAACTTTTTAGTCCATTGAACCTCCCAATGAATTATTTTTACTTAAGATGTCTCACAGGCCCTTCTCAGCACACTGGCAACCAATGTTTCCCAGATTGAATTCATGATTATTTCCCTCCAAAGCAGATGTTTATACTAGTTCTCACCCCCAATAAATGATACCAACATCTTCCACAACCCCTTTCACCAAACTCCTACCTGGGTCTGTGATTAAATGTTCCTTGCTCAGGGAGGCCCTTCTGGAGACCCTTGGTCTACTTTAGGTTGCCTCCTGTTTTACCCTTTCAAAGCCCCTCTATTTTTCTTTCAGTCTTTTTTTTGGCCAGGCACAGTGGCTCATGTTGGTAATCTCAGCACTTTGGGAGGCTGAGGCAGGCGGATCATCTGAGGTCAGGAGTTGCTGACCAGCCTGGCCAACATGGTGAAACCCCATCTTTACTAAAAATACCAGCCAGGCGTGGTGGTGAGCATCTGCAGTCCCAGCTGCTCAGGAAGCTGGGGCAGGAGAATCGCTTGAACTGGGGAGGCAGAGGCTACAGTGAGCCAAGATCGCACCACTCCACTCCACCCTGGGCGACAGAGCAAGACTCCATCTCAAAAAAAAAAAAAAAAAAGAGGTGGAAGGGGGTTGGCCTAGACCTCAGCATGAGCCACAGTCCTTGGCTTGGTTCTTCCCTTCCTCCAGGTAAGGCCAATGAGTATTTTAACCACTACAATAACTCCATGTTTGTCCTTTGGACAAAAGAAACATCATAGTGTTCGCTGAGCATCACAAGAATTTCAGTAGAATAGAATTTAATGGCAGTAAGGGCGAATGAGGAGTAAGCCAAGGTCTCTGCTGGCGCATGCACTTCTGTTCTGGCCACAGCTACAAAGTGGGCACCGTGTGCTCTCCTTCATGGAAGATGTCTGTGTTACCACCACGAACCAGCACGCTTCTCACCCTTAACAAAGGCCTTTAAGTGCTATCTATTTTAGGAACCTGGGGGGAGAACGGTGGGAGCTGTCAGTAGCTGTCCATTCTCCTCTGAGAGGGCAATGCTGTGTTCCTGGACTCTTTACAGACTTTACGTCCTATCACTGATAGGATAACTGAGCCATCTGGGGGATGGATGGTCATGTGACCTGTCCCAAGTCAGAAAGCAAATCAGGAAGGAGCAGGATTAGAACACATCTTTCATACTCCTGCATTCCACACTAGAATGTATTACCTTCCAGGATTTTATGGTCAAACCAGGACTTCTCTGCTTCTCATCTATCTATTATTGCTTTTCTTTTTTTTTTTTTTTTGAGACGGAGTCTCGCTCTGTCGCCCAGGCTGGAGTGCAGTGGCCGGATCTCAGCTCAATGCAAGCTCTGCCTCCCGGGTTTACGCCATTCTTCTGGCTCAGCCTCCCGAGTAGCTGGGACTACAGGCGCCCGCCACCTCGCCCGGATAGTTTTTTTGTATTTTTTAGTAGAGACAGGGTTTCACCGTGTTAGCCAGGATAGTCTCTATCTCCTGACCTCGTGATCCGCCTGTCTCGGCCTCCCACAGTGCTGGGATTACAGGCTTGAGCCACCGCGCCCGGCCTCTATTATTTCTTTTCATTTAACCCTTCATGATCAGCAAATACCTATCTATTTATCTTCAGCCTAATTCCTTAGCAATCATAAACCATCCCAATTTCCACAAGCTGGACTGTTCATTCTGTTATCATGGGAAGATGTAGCCAAGAGGTGTGACCCCAAGAGGAAGACCAAGTAGAGCACCTTTCGGGTGATTGCATAGTGTCCTTTGAGCTCGTGCAGCGCCCACTTGATGTCCTGACTACTGAGCATTTTGAAGTCGGCCATGAGGAGGTCAGCAGCTTGGATGAAGCAGCGCTGGTCAAGAGGAGTCAATTTAGAATAGTCAAAAAAGTCTATTTTAGGCAACTGAAACGAGAGAGAAGCATAAAATCAGAGGCCAGGCAGTACATTTCCCATGTAAGGGAAATCATTTTAAGAATTACATGTGTAGAAAAGAATAATGTTTGTTCTAATTACTCTATAAGGAAGTTACCAGCCCTATAAGAGAGATGAGAAAATGGTGGCTCAGAGAGGTTAAACGAACCTGTCTGGAGTCGACAGACTAGTTTTACCAGTTATAATTAGTAAAGAAGTATAGTTGGGGATTTAAACCAATCTTTCAACCATTCTTTCCACAACATATTTACACACAACTATTTTTTTTCCTATTATAGAATACGTAAGAGAGACAGTCAAAGAATCTATGGGGAGTTGGAAGATCAAGCAACAGATCTTAATAAAGTTAGTTCTCAACCATACTTTACCATGTAACACACTAAATGCCAGTTTGGATCACAAATAATGACAATGATTAAAGTTTTTAAAAACCAAGCTGTTTACATCTTGATATGAGACCTGGTTAAACAGATGTATAGTATACACTGTATACAAATCTCACATCAAAAGAAAAAAGATATTCAACTCTAGGTAATGATCTGCATGCTGATGTATTTACAGGGAAGTGTACTGATGTTTTTGCAATTTACTTTGAAATGCATTATAATGAAATGAAACATAACAAAGATGTGCTGATGGACAGACAGAGGACATATATATGATAAAGAGGATACAGTAAACTGTTAACTTTTTAGTAGCACCAGTGGTAGGGATATAGGTGATCGACGTAAAATATTTCAACTTTTCTGTAGGTTTGAAAATTTTCATAATAAAATGTTAAGAGTCCTGGCCAATTCTGGTTTTGTTTTAGGAATTTGCTTTGTAGGATTAAAGATATGGAGGATTCGTTTAATTCTTTGTGGGAAAAGGAAGATAAGAAGATAAGAATTACAAGGAAAGATAGAAGTTAAAGACAGAATTCAAAGTGGCTCAGAATGGGAGATCGCACTGAAGTGTAGACATATTCTGAAATCCTATGTCCCTCTGCTAGTCTTTAAAAACTTGTCCCAACAAAGCACTTTCTTCCCATACAGATAACAACAACAATAACAACAAAGCAGAGCATTTCCAGGTAGCGACTGCAAAGCAAGAACACCACACTTGCCTTTGTCTCATCCTGGCTGGCCAGCAGACTGCTACTGGGATTTATGATGATTCTATCTTCTCTCTTTGGATAATCTGGGTTTTCCAGAAGAAAATTACAAAGTCTGCAAAAACAAATGATGTTACTTTCATACTGCTTCCAAACCCCACACCTGCCCATTGCCTCAAATGCAATGTTTGAAGAATATAGTCCTTAGTCACACATTACAACTGGCCTAACAAGAAATTAAAATGTCCAGCCCAGAAAAACTAAACAGAAAAATAAACAAACAAGTGCATTGAATTCCTATCTTTGTGGAAGATAAAAAATTTAAAAAGCAACGAACATACTGATTAAGGCAAACTCCTCTGAAGTTTAGGTATCAGTTGTGTGTTAATGTAATGAAGTCACTGAAACTATTATTGGTTAAACTACAAAATTGGACAATTTGTAAGAAAAGTAGCTACTCTTTTGTCAAGAAAACTATGAACAAGAAAGAAGTGGAAAACTGTGTATTCACATTTACAATAAAAAATAGTCTGCTAAGAGATGTAATAAATAAATGAAATATAAAAGATCTTCTGTTAATTCATTAATACTTTTCATATCCCTCTGGTAACATGAATCTCTAAGGTAATATAAAACTCTATGAGACACTGAGTTATACTCGGTTTATTTAGCTAGCTGTTAAGCTAGACTGATGAATAGATCATGTTTTCCTATGAACAGACACTCTTCACACCAAACCCATTAGCTTTGTCTATTATCATCATGAAATACTTCCAAAGTAAGGATATATAGAGTGAGATAACACACATTGATGTATCACCACCCAGACCCAACAAATATTAACTATTCAGGCTCTTCACAGCCAAATCAGACAACCACCTTGGAATGACTGCACAGTACTGAAGATAGAGTGAGTGGGGTACAGCTCTAGCCACATTCAGTAGCAAGGAAGTTCCTTTGCTCAGAGGTTAATGGGGACTTCCCCTTTTCTCTGTTCTTTCTCTTGCTCCAGTAGATTCCTAGGATGAACCCCTAGGTGCTATACCTGCAGTTCTCACACACCTCCTTTCTACTGATTCTCTTTTGCCAGATGTCAATAGTAAGGCCTATAATAGTAGGACAGGAGGTCTGGCAGAAAGAAGGCAGAGAAAAAGTGCCCAGCTCTGCCTCTTTTTCTCACCCAGGTGCCAGTGTTTGGGGACTGGTTTGGACACGTTCGTTTATTCTGCAACCCCCGCCGAGGACCCATGTCAAAGCGCTCTCGCTCATCCTGACATCTCACTGCATTTCCCTTTGCCATTACTTCTGGGAGTCCCATATACTTTTTGTCTCTAAGCTCCCCGCTTCCCTACCACCACAGCCTGCCCAGTCTATGGAACACAATGCCAGAGGCCCAAAGAGAGGAAAAAAAGCAGGAAACTCCTATTACAGAGGGAGACAAGAATTCAGAGTACATTTTCCTTTAAAACCATTGTCATCAGTGGTAATTCTCTGTCCTAGAATTCACTGGTGTGCACTGAGGTTATGCAAACCTTTGAAGGCTGACCTGAGAATTAGCCACCAGCAAAAATCCTGTCTGTAGGGAAAGGCCTGAGTTACAGACAACTCATTACATGTGCATATTTGACGCGGCGACAAACTAGACATGAACTAGCTTTAAAATGGTCTGTTTTCACGTTTTCTCAAGTACATGATACATAAGTACACCTCTACATGAAATACAGGTGGAACAGTAGATATGATTTCTTAAAAAAAAAAAAAAAACATGTTTGAGAGGTTCATCTCTCCCCATTTTATATTTTCAACAATATTAAGAACTTCAAATACTGAAATGCTACAGATATGAAGTTCCACACGGTAGGTATCAGAAGCTCTCACTATAAACTGTCAAAATTCATTTCTAGTTTAATCCTTTCATTATGCTTACCAACAGAGCTCTTCTGGAGGTTAAGGGACATTTAGAGGCCCAGAAAATGAAGGATAAAGTTTTTCTTCTACAGAAACAAGTGGTATTCTCTAATATCTGCACCCTGGGGCAAAAGCAGAGGGGAAGCCTGTTGGACTTCAATCTGCCTACCTCTTCATATGATGTCATGCTTGAGGTGATCTGACATGCTAGCGGATCTAGAGAAGGCACTCCTGCAAAGTAAGCCAGGCTAGTACTCCGACCTTTCAACCCTTAGATAGTTGTTGCTGCCTTCATCCAACTGAAGTTGACCCCACGTGAGTGAAAGGTCTAAGTTAACCAGCCAGAGTAGATTACCTGCCATGTGGTTCTCTAATGAATAGGCCCTTCCTGCTTAAAATGCCCAGATGGTTCCATCTGAAGGTCATTGAAAGATGCACATAAAGCAACTGAGACTGAGCTACAACAAAATCCCAGCCTGCTCAACTCAGCTTTGGGCCTTATTTCCAGTTTCCATTAACATTTTAGTTTAGTTGTGGAATTAACATTGTCCTAGGAGCCCAGAGACTAACGGAAAGGAAAGCAGTGTCAGGAAAACAAGATTGGCTTGAAAAGATGCAATACAATGACGGTACATTCTCTTGCTTTTCGGAATTTTTTTTTTTTTTTTGAGAAGGAGTCTTCTCTGTTGCCCAGGCTGGAGTGCAGTGGCACGATCTCGGCTCACTGCAAGCTCCACCTCCCAGGTTTACGCCATTCTCCTGCCTCAGACTCCCGAGTAGCTGGGACTACAGGCGCCCGCCACCTCGCCCGGCTAGTTTTTTGTATTTTTTAGTAGAGACGGGGTTTCACCGTGTTAGCCAGGATGGTCTTGATCTCCTGACCTCGTGATCTGCCCGTCTCAGCCTCCCAAAGTGCTGGGATTACAGGCTTGAGCCACCGCACCCGGCCTCATAAGAATTTTTATGTGTTTAAGGATCAATGTTTGTTTCTGAGTGACACAAAAAAGCACAGAGGGTCAGCAAGTCCCTAAAAATAAGTACACGTGTGAGACTCAGGAAGTAGAACAGAACTGTAACAGAAGGTGTCAATTTGATTACAGTTTAGTGATTTTTATAGACAATCTTGAAGATATACTTAAACATGATGTTCATCTGCAGAAGGAGAGAAAAACATTGAAGTATTCTTCAATTTCTATGAGGTTAAATTATTAAAAAATACTATAACAGGCCAGGCGCGGTGGCTCACGCCTGTAATCCCAGCACTTTGGGAGGCCGAGGTGGGCGGATCACAAGGTCAGGAGATCGAGACCACAGTGAAACCCCGTCTCTACTAAAAATACAAAAAATTAGCCGGGTGCGGTGGCAGGCGCCTGTAGTCCCAGCTACTCAGGAGGCTGAGGCAGGAGAATGGCGTGAACCTGGGAGGCGGAGCTTGCAGTGAGCCAAGATCGCGCCACTGCACTCCAGCCAGGGGGACAGAGCGAGACTCCGTCTCAAAAAAAAAACAAAAAACAAAAAACAAAACTAAAACATGTTATCTGGTATTCAAATCATTGTTCTTTAAATGAGCTAAATTTATACTTTTCTGTACCATTTACATTTTCTGTAATGAACAAACCAGTATTACATTTCATAACCAGGAAAACATTAACCAAAACAAGAAAAAAAGGAATTCAAAGAGGAGAAGTAAACAATTCACATGCAAAGGAAATACAATTAATAAACAAATATATGAAAAAAACAGCCAATTATCAAAGAAATGTCACTTATGCTACTTTATGCCTACCCTAGTTAACTACAAAAAATAACATAACTCAGTCTTATTGAAGAGTTGTCAAAGCAATTCACACATACAAGTTGCTTTTTAGGTGAGTGGAAGTCTACGAGAAAAGTTTTCATTGTAAAAATGTAGTCATTGCTGCTCAATTTTCCTGTAAACCTAGAACTGCTCTAAAAAATAAAGCTTAGTGGCCGGGCGCGGTGGCTCAAGCCTGTAATCCCAGCACTTTGGGAGGCCGAGGCGGGCGGATCACAAGGTCAGGAGATCGAGACCACAGTGAAACCCCGTCTCTACTAAAAATACAAAAAATTAGCCGGGCGCGGTGGCGGGCGCCTGTAGTCCCAGCTACTCAGGAGGCTGAGGCAGGAGAATGGCGGGAACCCGGGAGGCGGAGCTTGCAGTGAGCCGAGATCGCGCCACTGCACTCCAGCCTGGGCAACAGCGTGAGACTCCGTCTCAAAAAAAAAAAATAAAATAAAGCTTAGTAATTTTAAAAATGTAGTTATTATTATGCCACTTAGAAATCCAAAAAGAAAGTATTTCAAAAGCTAGGAGGGGAAAAAACTCCCCCACAAACAATTCTCCTGGAAAACAGCAAACATAGCCAACAGGAAGGTGGATGCCAGGGCGTGGGGCACGTAGAGTTCAGGAGACAAGCAGGAGAATGTTCACAGCTACATTATTTGTGACAGTCAGAACTCAAATCCCTATCAAAAGTAGATGGAAAATTTCATTGCTAAGTGGTATATGAAAAATATGTAAACTGTGGTTCTACCCAACATGAATAAGTCTCACAAACATAATGCTGAGTGAAAAGAAGTCAGACGCAAAAGACTATAGACTACACAAAATCGTTATGTAGTGTTCAAAGAGGATAGCAACATTCTATTTCTTGAAGATTTCTGGGTCGTGGTTACATGAGTGTTTGGTTTGTGATAAATTATTGAACTGTGCATCTTTATTTTCTTCATTTTTCTTTGTGTGTATCATATTCTACAATAACCAAGTTTAAAAACTATACACAATAAATATGTGGAAAGGCTTGAGATGAGTGAGTAGCTGGCATGTAAATAACAAAATGGCTTTTTTTCCTCACTGTATGGAAGGTTAAATACCCAGGCAGAGTCTCTTGTTGAAAAATAAAAAATGCTTTAAGAGTTTGGGTAATCCAAGCTGGGTGAGGTAACACATACCTATAATCCCAGCTATTCGGGAGGCTGAGGCAGCAGAATCATCTGAACATGGGAGGCAAAGGTTGCAGTGAGCCGAGATCATGTCATTGCACTCTAGCTTGGGCGACAAGGGAAAAATTCTGTCTCTCAAAAAAAAAAAAAAAAAAGAAAGAAAAAAAAAGTTTGCCGGGCATGGTGGCTCACGTTTCCCAGCACTTTGGGAGGCTGAGGCAGAGGACTAACTTGAGGTCAGGAGTTCGAGACCAGCCTGGCCAACATGGTGAAACCCCATCTCTACTAAAATACAAAAATAAGCTGGGCATGGTGGTGTGCGCCTGTAATCCCAGCTACTCGGGGGGCTAAGGCAGAAGAATCACTTGAACCCAGGAGACGGAGGTTGCAGTGAGCCAGGATCACGCCACTGCACTCCAGCCTGGGCAAGAGAGTGAGACTTCATCTCAAAATAAATAAATAAATAAATAAATAAATAAATAAAATAAAAAAAGTTTGTATAATCCAAAAACTTCAAGACAGGAATCTAAAGTCGTTTCAAACTGACACTGCCCTTGGGGACTTGAAAGAAGCAAAAACAATCCTCTCTAAAGAAACCAACTCTATCAAGAACTCAAGACATGAGCTTAGAGTCAAACTTAGAAAATACACAAGAAAATGAGGCACAATGGGAGCCAGCAGGAAGAACAGAATAAGATTCCCAATAAGATTCCCAAGAACTTAACACATCAGAACAATCAAACTCACAAAGAAGCGATGATTATTGTTTAAAGAAATAAAAAAAGATTAAAAATGTAGGCAAAGAGCAAAATTCTAGGAAAATAACGAAGAAAATTAAAAGCTAAAATATCATAACTGAAAAACAGTAACACAGTGGATGAGTTAAAAGATTACACTCTGCTGAAGAGAAATTTGTGGGCTAGAAGACACCTGTGAAGAAATCGTCCAGAATGCATCTCAGAGACAAAGAGGTGAACTTAGAGACATGGAGATTGTGGGAGAAGAGTTACAGAAGACAGGAAACAGCTACAAAATTTCCAGAACTGACATCACCAATCTATGGCTTGGTAGTATATACTCTTAATGGTTTTGCTTTACTGAGAAGCATGTTAAGTAAAATTGATAAAGATTAAGGGAAGGCCAGGTGAAGTGGCTCACACCTGTAATCCCAGCACTTTGGGAGGCTGCGGTAGGCGGATCGCCTGAGGTCAGGAGTTCAAGATCAGCCTGGCCAACATGGCGAAACTCTGTCTCTACTAAAAATACAAAAATTAGCCAGGCGTGATGGCGCATGCCTGTAATCCCACCTACTTGGGAGGCTGAGGCAGGAGAGTCACTTAAACCTGGGAGGCGGAGGCTGCAGTGAGCTGAGATTGCACCATTGCACTCTAGTGTAGGCGACAGAGTGAGACTCTGTGTAAAAAATAAATAAATAAATAAACAAGTAAAAATCTGATGACAGTGGTTGCCTCTGTACAGAGGTGGGATCAGACAAGGCCACTACTGGCTCCAACAGTGTCATTGTACAAATTAGAAAAAAGTACCTACATTGGGTTAAGTACCTGGAAAGGGGTCCTTCCTTCTCAGCCTCGGCAGGGAAGAAACCCACCTGCACCCCTGACTGAGAACCACAGTATAAGATAGGAACTTTGAGGAAAGGTGTTTAGTGAACTATTTTGTTTAAGTTTACCACCAGGCTGGGCACAGTGGCTCACGGCTGTAATCCCAGCACTTTGGGAGGCCAAGGTAAGCAGATTACGAGGTCAGGGGTTCAAGACTAGCCTGACCAACATGGTGAAACCCTGTCTCTACTAAAAATACAAAAATTAGCCGGGTGTGGTGGAGCACGCCTGTAATGCCAGCTACTCAGGAGACTGAGGCAGGAGAATTGCTTGAACCCGGGAAGTGGAGATCGCAGTGAGCCAAGATCACACTACTGTACTCCAGCCTGGGCAACAGAACAAGATTCCGTCAACAACAACAACAACAACAACAACAACAAATTACGACTATTTCACTTCTGCAGATCAGAAGGAGGGGAAAGAGTATATTTTTCATTTTATATTCTTCAGGAAAACTTGTATTTTTAAAAAGCATATTTAAGACTTAAAAAAAAAATTTTTTTTTAAACAGAGACAAGATCTCACTCTGCCTCCCAGGCTGGAGTGTAGGAACGTAACATAGCTCCCTGAAGCCTTGAATTCCTGGACTCAGGTAATCCTCTTGCCTCAGCCTCCCAAAGTGCCAGGATTAAAGGTGTGAGCTATGTGTCTGGTCTATATTTATCCTTTTTATAAAGAAAATTAAGAAATGCTTCTATGTATTTCTCCAGAGTGGTTGCAGAACACTTTGTTACAATTGTAGGGAAGAAAATGTCTTAACATCTTGACTAAAACACAGGTAGTATCAATCTCAGAAACAACTCAGCATCATAATTCTGTAACCATGCAGTATTCCATAAAATCCAGAAAACAGTCTGTATATCACTAATGTCAGAATGAACAAGGTCATTAAAAAAGACATGCCAAGTGAAATAAGCCAGTCAGAAAAGAATAAATACATGAGGCCCTGATAGCAGTCAAATCCATATAGAAAGAAAGTAGGATGCTGGGTGCCACTGGCTTGGGAGGGGGATGCGGAGTGAGTGTTTAATGGGGACAGTGTTTCATTTTGAGAAGAAGAAAGAGCTCTGGAGATGGATGGTAGTGATAGTTGCATACTTAACACCACCAAATTGTATATTTAAAAATGATTAAAATGGTAAATTTTATATTATATATATTTTACCACAACCACTACCACAAAAAAAGCATGGTATTATACTTACACATTCAGATCATAATAATTCTTCAAATGAATTATTTCCTCAATAAACCCATTTGCTACATCTGGAAATCTTGCTTCCTAGAAACAAATAAGAACATAATTTATATTTCATTCACTAGAATGGTTTCAAATGCCAATACAAGACGGATGGCAAAAGTGTAATAAAATGACTAAAGACTAGAAAAGGGCTTTGAAGCAGGTCTGTGTGTGTCTTCAAAGTCAACACTAGTTCTCAGATTCATCTGTCTACATAGAAGATTAGGTCTAGAAAGGTCTTGAGAGATCTCATTCTCTGTCCCCATTTTACAGATCCATTCTTCATTGTTTCAACAAATACTGAGCATCTCTGTCTAGACAAAGGGAATCAAAACACAAATAAGTTACAATCTCATACCAGCCCTCAAGCAGCTCACAACCTCATGGCTAGATAAAAACACCTGGGTGGCTGGGCGCGGTGGCTCATGCCTATAATCGAAGCACTTTGGGAGGCCGAGGCAGGCGGATCACCTGAGGTCAGGAGTTCGAAACTAGCCTGGCCAACATGGTGAAACCCCGTCTCTACTTAAAAAAAACACAAAAATTAGCCAGGCGTGGTGGTATGCACCTGTAATCCCAGCTACTCAGGAGGCTGAGGCAGGAGAATCGCTTGAACCCAGGAGGCGGAGGTTGCTGGGACTACAGGCGCATGCCACCACACCAGGCTAATTTTTTGTTTTTTCAGTTGAGACAGGGTTTCACTGTGTTAGTCAGGACAGTCTTGATCTCCTGACCTTGTGATCCACCCACCTTGGCCTCCTGAAGTGCTGGGATTACAGGCGTGAGTCACCATGCCCGGCCCTTATATTACTCTTAATATCACCACTAATAGAACTTTGTAGGATGACAGAAACATTGTCCTCTATGCTTGATGATGAGGTAAGCTGTTAGCCTCATGTGGCTACTAAGGCTAAGATGTGACTGGTGCCACGGGAAAATTTTATTTAACTGTAAGACATTTAAATGTAAACTGCCACAAGGAGCTAGTAAGTGCCATATTGGACAGCATAGGTCTAGGTAATTCAATAAACCTGCTTTAAGGGTTTCCATTTGGAGTGAACTCAAGGAATTTGAAAAAAACGAGGAACTGCAGGTATGACAGCACCAGGCCACCATGATATGCAGTTAGAATCCCAGAGAGCTTCCTGAAGAGTTAAGTATAGTAAAGGAACCCCGATTCCATTTTCACATCTTCAGAGTGTCTCTTTTCTGTATATCTAGATATATACTTCTTAGAAAAATAAAGTCCACGCATACAACCTTTTTTTGCAATAAAAAAAAAGAAAGAAACTCAGTATATGTAGTGTCTGCATTTACTTGATAAAACTTACCGTTTCTTTCACTAATAGTTCAACAAGTTCTTGATCTACCTCTGCAGCTTCTTGCCCCCAAATGTTTTCCAAATTGGGCTCTTCAGATTCTTGCATTGGAAAGGCTGGACCTGGCTCTTCATCATCAATTGCTAACTGTTGGTCTTCAAACTCTCCTAGAGGATGGGCAGGCTGAGGAGAAGAGGGGCCTGAAATCCCACCTTGCTGGGGTTCTGGCCTTGGAAAAGCTGGCCCCGGGAATTCATGCTGAAACAAGCGGCCCAGTTCTGCTTCAGGCTGCCGTTCCTGAGGAACAACTTGGTTTGTTATTTCACGGGGCTGTTGGTTCAGAGACTGGAAGTAAGGATGATCTAACCAGCAGTCTTCTTCGATGGCCTGATCATCTGCTAGAGCAGCTGACTCTCCTGGATTTGATAACAGCTCTGTCTCTGAGTCTTCGGATGACTGGTTCTGAGTTTCTAAAGGATCGCTTTCTGTGTAAAGAAGGCTACTTTCTTCCAAGATGATGACTTTCTGCTCTGATCTGGGGTTGACAATGTCATTTGCTGCTTCGTTACGACTCGGTCCAGGCTTGGGTTCTTTTTCTATTTGGCCACTTGGCTTAGTGAATTCAGAGATTCCAGGAGGCCCAAGATCCAGAAATTCACCGTAGTCATCCTCAGAATCATCCTGTGCCCCAGAATCAAACAATGGGTTGTTACACACTGAAAAATAGCTGCTCTTATCTGATTCAAATGCTGCTCTAGACTTTTTAGGGCTTTCTTCTCCCAACCTTTTCAGATCTTGCCACTGGGCAGCTGGTTTGATGAGATTGGGTCGTGATCTCTGAGGTTTATTTGTCTAAGAAAAAATGAAATTTTAATAATTCAATTTCTTTCCTATGCCTATCCCTCCTTATGTACTTATATTGAGCTTCCGAGATAGGATAGGAAAGAAACAAAAACACCCTCCCCCTTAACAATACCTATATTTATATTTATCTTAACATTGAAATTTGATTACACTATGTACTATCTGTAAGAATCAAAGTAGTCATTCATAGATTAAAGCTTGAGATAGAGTTTGAATTATAACTTATTTTTACTTTTCAGACAGAGTTTTCCTCTGTTAACCCAGGCTGGAGTGCAACGGTGCGATCTCAGCTCACTGCAACCTCTGCCTCCCAGGCTCAAGCAACTCTTGTGCCTTAACCTCCCGAGTAGCTGGGATTACAAGCATGTGCCACCATGTCCAGCGAATTTTTATATTTTTAGTAGAGATGGGGTTTCGCCATGTTGGCCACGCTGGTCTCAAACTCCTGGCCTCAAGTGATCTGCCTCCCTCAGCCTCCCAAAGTGCTGGGATTACAGGCATGAGCCACTGAACCCGGCCCTGAATTATAATTTAATCTGAGACCACTAAAACAAAAATAACTCCACAGCAGAGAAAACAATGAAAGAATGCTAACACATCAGAAGAATAAGAAATGTTCAAAAAACATATAAAAACAATCTAAATCTCATTAGCAACCAGCAAAATGAAAAATTAAAACAAGACAGTATTTTTTTCCCTGTAAAACTGGCAAACTTTTAAATTAGATAATACCAAGCATTGGTGAGGATGGTGAAAATTCTTTTTTTTTTTTTTGGAGACAATCTCGCTCTGTCACCCAGGTTGGAGTGCAATGGCGTGATCTCAGTTCACTCCAACTTCCGCCTTCCAGGTTCAAGCGATTCTCCTGCCTCAATCTCCCGAGTGGCTGGGATTATAGGCACACACCTCCAAACCCAGCTAATCTTTGTATTTTTGGTAGAGACAGGGTTTCGCCATTGCCAGGCTGGTCTTGAACTCCTGACCTCGGATGATTGGCCCACCTTAGCCTCCCAAAGTGCTGGGATAACAGGTGTGGGGCACCATGCTTGGCCATGTGTGAAAATTCTTATACTATCATTTACTGCTGGTGAATTTAGGAGAGAAATTTGGCACTATTTATTAAAATAAAAAACGTAGCCCAGGTGCGGTGGCTCACACCTGTAATCCCAGCATTTAGGGAGGCTGAGGTGTGTGGATCACAAGGTCAGGAGATCGAGACCATTCTGGCCAACGTGGTGAAATCCCATCTCTACTAAAAATACAAACATCAACTGGGCGCGGTGGTGCATGCCTGTAATCCCAGCTACTCGGGAGGCTGACGTAGCAGAACTGCTTGAACCAGGGAGTCAGAGGTTGCAGTGAACCGAGATGGTGCCACAGCACTCCAGCCTGGAGACAGAGCGAGACTGCGTCTCAAATAAATAAATAAATACACAAATATATAAATATAAATAAAAAATGTGTATCTGTCACCATTTTTTCATAATGTTCTATAAACCCTTATCTATCTAAAAAGGGCATATACAAGAATATTCAGCATAAACAGAAAAAAGCCTAGAGACATTCTGAAGTTTGTCCCTGAGTGAACGGTTAAATAAACTATTACTTATTTGTGCTACAAAATACTCTACAACTGACCCCTACCAAAAAAGAGGTAGCTCAATCTGTACTGAAATGGAAAGCTTCGCTAAGAAATGCCATTAAGTGAAGAAAAGCAAGCTGCAAAATCATACACAGAATGATTCCATTTACTTAAAATACGTCAATAACACACAAACAAAATCATTTCTAAAAGTATGTGTATGTACACACATGTATATACACATCGATACATACAAATTCAAAGAAAAGACCTGGAAGGGTACATGCTAAACTGGTAACAACAGTTCCTCTGGGAAGTCCCTAGAAGAAAGGAGATGGTTCATCTCAGGCTTTAGGGTGGGTCCCTGAAGACTATGCCACTGAAGTAAAGGGGCAAGTTGGAAATACTCTGGACCTCCCAGGGACTGAATCCCAGTGTGGAGAGTTTAACTCCCTCAATGTGAGGTGCTGGTGCTCTTACTCTTCAAGAAACCAATTAAGGTCCTCTTTAGAGAAACATAACATCATATAGAATCCCAAAATTTTCGTATGCAATGACTTACACTCAATCAAAAATAACTAGGCATACAAGAACTTAATGCACAACAGAAAATCTAAACAAGAGAAGTAACAGACAACAGAAACAAACATACAGGGACTTCACACAGTGAAGTTATCAACATGAATTCTAAAATAACAGCATGTTTAGGGAAATAAAGGACTAGATTGAGAACTGTAGTCAAGAAGTAGAAGAATCAAATGCAAATTCCAGAATGGAAAAATACAATAACTAAGGTTGGATGGATATATAGTATTTTAAGTAAATATAGTTGAAGAGAGAAATTAGTGCATTAAAAGCCAGGTCAGAATAGCCATAGTAAGGCATAGACAAAATGGACAATTACGTAAGAGACCACGTCAAGAACAAAAAGGTCTTCAAAACATGTAACTGCAGTTGTAGAAGAGAAGAAGCTGTTTCTTTGGTACAGGAAGAGGAAGGAAAACAAGGGAGGGAAGGGAAGGAGGGGGACACATAATGGTTAGTTCAAATAACCATTTGAACTAAAAAAGGGATAAAACGTAAGGAGTCACAGATGAAGAGGAAGTAGGACAGCCGTCTGTTTTCTTTAATTCTATAGAATATATTCAAAACCTCAAAGAATACACTGGTTCTGAAGACTCAAACAAACAAACAAAAAACAACCCTCGAAGAAATAAACAAAACTTCTGGGCCAGGTGCAGTGGCTCACGCCTATAATCCCAGCACTTTGGGAGGCCGACGTGGGCGGATCACAGGGTCAGGAGTTCAAGACCAGCCTGGCCAACATAGTGGAACCCCGTCTCTACTAAAAAAGACAAAAAATAAGCCAGCTGTGGTGATGGGCGCCTGTAATCTCAGCTACTCAGGAGGCTGAGGCAGGAGAATCGCCTGAACCCGGGAGGCGGAGGTTGCAGTGAGCCGAGATTATGCCACTGTACTCCAGCCCAGGAAATAGTGTGAGACTCTGTCTCAAAAAAAAAGAAAAAAGAAAACTTTGGGCCAGGCACAGCTGGCTCATGCCTATAACCCCAGCACTTTGGGAGGTGAGGCAGGTGGATCACCTGAGGTCAGAAGTTTGAGACCAGCCTGACCAACATGGTGAAACCCTATTTCTACTAAAAATACAAAATTAGCTGGGAGTGGTTGTGCATGCCTGTAATCCCAGTTACTTAGGAGGCTGAGGCAGCAGAATTGCTTGAACCTGGGAGGCAGAAGCTGCTGTGAGCCAAGATCACACCACTGCGCTCCAGCCTGGGCGACAGAGCAAAACTCCCATCTCCAAAAAGAGAAAAAAGAAAAGAAAAGAAAAGAAAAGAAAAGAAAACTTCTAAACTTTTTATGAAGTCAGAATCATGTTTATATATATAAAAAAAATCTGTCAAGGATATCATACGTACACACAAACCTATAGGCCAATCTCCACTTATGAGATCTACACAGAAAACATTAATATTTGCAAAAGGAATCCCCAGCAGCACATTACGACTACATTACAACGCCACAACCAAGGGGAGTCTTTTCAAAGACAATAACTTACCAACTAAGAGGTCAAGGAAGAAAAACATGACAATCTCTGTAAGATGTTGAAATCAAATGTAACAGAATCCTACATTCACTTCTAAAAAAATTTTTTTAAGCCAAAGTAAGTAACTAGTTCCTTAACATAACTAAAAAAATGGTATCTCAAGCAAAAGGCACCATTAATGAAAAAACATTAAAAGTATTCCCATGTATGTCTGTGGCCATTCTTGTTCTTCTCTATCAAAACTATTAAAATTTTTGAGGAAGTACCATAATATAATTAGACAAGTCAAAGAAGTATGAAAATTGGAAAGATCAGATGCAAGTTTTCAAGAAATTAACAGTCAACTGAAAAATCACTGTAGACAATAATGGTAAGGTGATTGACTATAAAATTAATATAAAAGACAACAAGGGTTGGGCATAGTGGCTCACGCCTGTAATCTCAGCACTTTGGGAGGCTGAGGCAGGCGGATAACTTGAGGTCAGGAGTTAAGAGACCAGCCTGACGAACATGGTGAAACCCCATCTCTACTAAAAACACAAAAATCAGTCGGGCATGGTGGCACACACCTGTAATCCCAGCTACTCGGGAGGCTAAGACAGGAGAATCGCTTAAACTCGGGAGGTTGCAGTGAGCCAAGATTGGGCCACTGCACTCTAGCCCGGGTGATAAAGCGAGACTGTCTTAAAAAAAAAGTAACAAGAACACTTTTACTCTCCACTTTGGAATGAAGAATGGCCTGATGCTAGAGTCACAATAAAGACAACTGAGATCCTTACACTATATTTGTGGTAATTTTGTCCTTTGACAGGTCTAGCAACCCAAAGGGACAGAGACTGATGATCTTGAGGTAACTCAAGGAACACAGGAAAACAGCTAACTCCCTTTTCTGGAGAGTAATGTTTTCCTCACGGAGCTGCAAGGGTTGGAAGTCCTTCTCAGGCCTGAGCTCTGCTGTCTTTTTAGCATCTGATCTCTCTGACTTTGAGGGTATCAAGGTTAGGCTGCACTGTGAGAGAGCGTTTGACTTTGCAGTACCTAGGGTTAATCTGGGCTATGGCGGGGCACATGACTTTTGGGAACGTGAGGGCTCACAAAACACTGGCAAGAACTGTATTTTTTGCTCCCTCTTTGCAGAGGTCTTTATGGCTTGAGTCAAGCCCCCAAGATTATGGCCAGACAGAAATGTGGGTGCCAACTCCATTTGCTGCTAGCATACAGGGGTGCAGTTTAAAGCTAACCAATCCCAGCTGTGTTGAGTGCAGGGAGGGTATAAACTCAGGCTTTTGGAATCTGTGGGTATGTGGATTCCTTTTCTTGCAGGCTTAGGTGAGGGAGGCCTCAGGTGTCTGACTGTGTCAGACAGAAACTGGAAAGTTATTGGCTACGGTGGACATCTTGGAGCCAAAGCCATCCCGGTCCTGAGATATACAAGGTCCAACATAAAAACAGCATCCCTAATTTCTAAAAATTGGAGTACTCTACCTTCTGGTAGTCCTGCCTTTTCATGTATAAAACTTCTGGCCCTAGAAGCTACAAATAGTTACAAAAGTGGCAAAACTTTACCAAAAATAATTCAGAATTATGATGACCATGATGTGGAATGTTCCAGATGAAAAAGAGTGTTCATCCAAGAAATTCACTTGAATCCTAGGCCTCCAAATTACACGGAAAGAACGAGATTCTTACTGACATTCAGAGGCCTCAAAGAGACAACAGGATTCTAAAATAGCTTTTTTGAAAGATTCACTGCAAAAAGCTAATGAAAAACTAGAAATGCAAAATTACCTCCCATACCAAAGACAGATAAACTAATGTAATTCCCACCGCTCTCATTTTACCTGAATACTGCATCTACTCCTGAATATTCACAGTCTACTAACTTTGAGTTGCCCTTCTTCTCTGAAAAAAACAGCTACAACTGTTTCCTTATAAAACAGAACAAACTGAAAATATAGCACGTAATTCCTGACTTACATGCTATGGATAAAAACAGGCCATAGTTTAAAAATGTCCTAAACCTGGGGAAGATTTTCAAACATTTTTTAAAGAAATCAGTGTCTTAATTATAACTTATGACCCTAGGATACCTGACTTTTACCAGCTAACATACATTGGTGGGACCAGGGGAAGGAGAGGGAGTAAAAACGGATAAAAGCAGCAGAAGCAGAATGTTATTTTCCTGAGGATGATATTCAGGACCTGACAAGTACCATCCAGTCTACTTATGGGCCATGCAAAGCCTGAAATATCAGAAGTGACCTTTAGAAAGCCATTCCCAAAATATTTCAGCTCTATGGTGTTATGTGAAAGCAAAATAGATGCCCCTTTATAAATTATGACAGATTCTAAATTTTGTCTGTTTTTTAAAAATTAGAGACAAAGGCAGACACAGGCCATGCGTGGTGGCACACACCTGTAATCCTAGCTACTCTGGAGGCTGAGGCACGAGAATCACTGAACCCAATAAGTGGATGTTGCAGTGAGTCAAGATTGCAATACTGCACCCCAGCCTGGGCAACAGAGGGAGACTCCATCTCAAAAACAAAAACAAACAAACAAAAAAAATTAGATACAGGGTCCCAGGCTGAAGTACAGTGGCACAATCATAGCTTACTACAGCCTTGAATTCCTGGGCTCAAGTGATCTTCCTGCTAGGCCTCTCAAAGCACTGGGATTACAGGTTTTGAGCCACTATGTCTGGACTGACCTTTAAGGTTAAGGAAACAAAAGTTACCTATGAGGTCAGGGTTCACGGTGACTGGTATGGCAACTCCCTAAATTCCTATGCTCCATGAAAAACCAAACTGTTGCTAAGCTCCCTACCAACAGGGTGTATCAGGCAAATATCAGACCCCTCCCTAACTCCGATTTACAACCCAGAAACCCACTACAACTCTTATTGGGACAGAAGACTGGCCTTACAAACATCGTTTTCTGATAAATGACTACATATAGATCTTAAACCAGTTTCTGCCAGCTTATAGAGGCTGCACACAAACTGTCTTTGTGCCCTACAGTTCACCTTTTGAAGGAAAAAGCCAAATTCCACCTCATTTTAATGCTGAAACTCCACCCCAGGGAAGCTCTGGTTAGTCTTTGGCAGCCCTGAAGTCAGTAACTGATTAAGAAACTCATCAGGAAAGCTAAATTCCGAGTAGCTGGGATTATAGGAGCTCACCACCATGCCCAGCTAATTATTGTATTTTTAGTAGAGACGGGGTTTCACCATGTTGGCCAGGCTGGCTTTGAACTTCTGACCTCAAGTGATTCGCCTGCCTTTGCCTTCCAAAGTGCTGGGATTACAGGCATGAGCCACCACACCCAGCTACCATCTAGTCTTAACTGGGCCTTTACCTTTGCCTTTTTTTGTTTGGACAAATTAGTATAGTGTTTAGATCTAAGATTTGTAAATTGTCTACCTTTTTTCATCTGGGAGTCACCTCTGTGGAAGTGCCAACTAAGAGGTGCCAGGTTAGCAATTGCTTGGGGGCACTGTACCAGGTGATTGAAGGACTGATGGTCTAAAGAGGGGACAGAAACTATGTTGACTCTTAAATGACATGGTTTGAACTAACAGGGTCCACTTATACGTGGATTTTCTTCACTTGCAACACCCAGTATCTTCCCTAGCCAACTCAGTGTGAAGACCACACAGATAAAGACCTTTATAATGATCCACTGCCACTTAATGAACAGTAAATATATTTTCCTTAGGATTTTCTTGTTTTTTTTTTTTTTGAGACAGAGTCTCGCTCTGTTGCCACCCAAGCTGGAGTGCAGTGGCCTGATCTTGGCTCACTGCAACCTCTGCCTCTCGGGTTCAAGCAGTTCTCTGCCTCAGCCTCCCAAGTAGCTGGGATTACAGGTGCCCACTACCATGCTGGCTAATTTTTGTATTTTTAGTAGAGACAGGGTTTCATCATCTTGTCCAGGCTGGTCTTGAACTCCTGACCTCATGAGTCTTGAACTCTTGGCCTCGGCCTCCCAAAGTGCTGGGACTACAGGCGTGAGCCACCCTGCCCAGTTTATGATTTTCTTAACCTTTCCTCAGCTTACTTTAAGAATGCAGTATATTATATATATACACACACACACACATATATATACACACACATAATATACTAGTTAGTATATCATGATTAAGCATGTTAATCAACCATGTAATTGGTCAATAGTATGCTATTAGTAGTTAAGTAGTTATTAAGTAGTATTAAGCAGTTAAGGCTTTGGTCAACAGTATGCTATTAGTACTTAAGTTTTTGGGGAGTCAAAAGTTATATGCAGATTTTAAATTGCACAGGGGTTGGCACCCCTAACCACTATGTTGTTCAAGTGTAAACTGTATTTGAAAACTGGCAAATAAAGAATCTTAATGAAGGTTGTAAGATCTGCTTCTCTGTCTCTCCGTGTCTATATATGTGTTATGTGTGTGTGGTATTTCTCTACCAAAATATATCACAGAACTCTAATAACTGGTTTAAGGAAAAAGTAAGCACTTCAATCTTTTATCAGAAAAACAGAATCTAACTCCAATGCCTTTTAGTTCACATGACTTGGATATTTTTGGTAAGAAAGACCATTTGGAAAACAGCTGTGTGTCTTCTGATCAGCAAAAATGCCCACGTATTTTTTTTTTTTTTGAGACGGGGTCTCCCTCTGTCATACAGGCTGGAGTGCAGTGGCACGATTTTGGCTCACTGCAACCTCCATCTCCTGGGTTCAAGTGATTCTACTGCCTCAGCCTCCTGAGTAGCTGGAATTACAGGCAGTGTGCTACCATGCCTCGCTAATTTTTGTATTTTTAGTGAGATGAGGTTTCACCATGTTGGCCAGGCTGGTCTCGAACTCCTGACTTCAAGTGATCCACCGTGCCGGGTCTATATGGATGTTTTTTATATTCCAAGATTATATAAAGCTCTTAGAAATCTGATATGTCTTGGTATATATGCTATCAGTCATAATTTTGGTTTAGAAATAACTAAATTTCCTTGTCAACTGTGTCACTATAATGAACTCTCATCAGGTTTTTAACCGCAGCCATTTTAAGTCTTGCTGTCCATAGTTATTTTGTTCTGACATTTTCTGAAAGCTCTCTGCAAGCAATTATAATCCGTAAGTGCTGTGTCTTCAAAGATGTATATGCGAAAAATGAAATGAATGCTGACAAATACAGGTTTGAGTTCACACTATTGGACTAAATATTCAAAATTCTAATGAAGAAACTAATGAATTTGTGTAACTGCTAACTAAGATCAAACAGCAAGAATTAATTACATGAGACTGAATTGATTAAAGAAGAATCATGGGTTTTTATGGCTTCTTTATTTGAAACACTGCTGGTTCTTTTAATGTTTTGTTTGCCAGATTTAAGGAAACTTTTTTCTTTTAAGGTTTTTATAGCTTATCGCAATTTGGTATACTTTTATAATAAAAATGAAAATATTTGCTTTTCCTCCCAACAGGTTCCCTCCAGAATTTGCAAACTATTCATGAGTATTCTTATTTTTATGGCAATATCATTATTTGCATAAGTTCAATAAGAATCTGTCCTTTTAATAAAAGGACACAACTGGAAACTGGTTATGTTACCAAGGCTTTGAATGGAATGCCACATTTCAATACGTGCAAACAATGCCTGGCTTTAAGCGTTCCCTGCCTTACAGTGAGTAAATCTGTCTCTTCCTGGCAGGCTCAGGAACCTCCAGATGTTGGATACAGCAGGCAAAGACTAATGTCTGTCCTGGTTTGGCTTCCTAGCAGAGACATTTTTTATAGACCAATTTGAGATTCCTCGTCAAAATTTCCAGCAAAGGAAATTTAAATACGTGCTTTCAAATACGTGGTTAGTGAGGCAAACTGGTCTTACTGTGATTATCTTTGGTAGAAATGGGAGTGACTGTAGAGAGAAAAATTACATTTCAAAAGAAAACTCCAGTATGCCTGTTATTTAGATTGTAGCCCTGTTTATTGAGTTTTTATTATCTACCAGTACACTGCACTGAATTCTGAATTTTTTTTTTTTTTTTTTTTTTTTTTTTTTGAGACGGAGTCTCGCTCTGTCGCCCAGGCTGGAGTGCTGTGGCCGGATCTGAGCTCACTGCAAGCTCCGCCTCCTGGGTTCACGCCATTCTCCTGCCCCAGCCTCCCGAGTAGCTGGGACTACAGGCGCCCACCACTGCGCCCGGCTCATTTTTTGTATTTTTAGTAGAGATGGGGTTTCACCGTGGTCTCGATCTCCTGACCTTGTGATCCGCCCGCCTCGGCCTCCCAAAGTGCTGGGATTACAGGCGTGAGCCACCGCGCCCGGCGTGAACAACCAATTTCTTAAACAGGGCAGTTTAAATCTTCAATGGGTATCATAATGAATTTCTCTCTGCTTTAATCCTTATACGGGAAAGGTGGTCTGAAGCAGCCTGATGTTAACTAATCAGTTATTTTTCTCTTTTGTCTCCTTGTCCCAGCCTGACAAGAGAAGTAACTTTGAAAGGACTTTGCTTCTGCTCTCTTTAGTCCTTCTCTGTCTATAAAGCCAACCACTTTTGCTCAGCTCAGAACACCTACTGAATTTTATGGAAGAAAGTGTTGTTTGGTTCTAGAACCACAATAAAGCCAACTGGGATCTTTAAACAAAAACAAACAAACAAACAAAAAAAAAGGCAACAGACTTGTAGTTTAAAAAACACAGTTTAAAAGTACAATGAAAGGGCCGGGCGCGGTGGCTCATGTCTATAATCCCAGCACTTTGGGAGGCCGAGGTGGGGAGGATCACAAAGTCAGGAGTTCGAGATCAGCCTGGCCAAAATGGTTAAACTCGTCTCTACTAAAAATACAAAAATTAGCCAGGTGTGGTGGCAGGCACCTGTAATCCCAGCTACTTGGGAGGCTGAGGCAGGAGAATCGCTTGAAATCAGAAGGTGGATGTTGCAGTGAGCCGAGATCACGCCACTGCACTCCAGTCTGGGCAAAAGAGCGAAACTCCGTCTCAAAAAAATAGAAGTACAATGAAAGAAAAGATGTCATTCACAAAAGCAACAGAAAATATAAAATAACCAAGAAAAACAAAAAATGTTTAAGATCTATATTAAGAAAAATTCAAAATGCTTTCTGGCTGAGGAATATAAAAGAAGTCTTGACTACATGAAAAGACAAAATTTGTTCTTGGTTAGAAAGAGCAGGATCATAAAAATTGCTCTATAAATATAACAGGAAGATTTGTTTTGGATTAGGCAAACTGATTACATATATATTTATATTTTGGAATTTAAAAGGTTGATTGTAAACTCCATATAAAAATTTAAGTGCGAGAATATCCAGGATGATTCTGAAAAATGTGGGATAATATGGAGAGAATAAGGCCAATCCAACAGTAAGATACACCATAATGTTGTAGCAATGACAACAGTGCAATCTGGTGCATTAATAGTCAAATGGAACAACGGTGCAGATACTCAATCCAGAAGCAGACTGAAACATACAGCTTCTAAATCTAAGGGTACCTGAGGTAGAATGGAAAAGAGGTTCTCAGAACGAGTACAAGAGGTGCTCTCAGCTGTTCCACAACAAGGCCCACAAGAGTGGCTGAATACTTAGATCACCAACTTGCAATAATAATGTCGCAATGTAAGTTTAAAGAAAACTCACTTCTGTCAGGATGACATCATCATCCAGGTCCTCTTCTTCATGCTGCTGAGGAGCTGGGGTGACCAGCATTGGAATCCCTTCCTCATCTGAAGAGTCAGATATGGTGATGGGCCCATCTCTGAGATTGATCCACTCTACAGGAAAGCAGAGAACACTGTTACTGGGAGGCTGGCAGTATCACATCCAACCCTTTAAGTTTGTCCTGACAAGGGTACAGCCTAAAGTCAACTTCATGGCTACTACTATAACGTACCTCCTTAAGCAGCCCACGCACTTAGGCATTAAGAGCCATGTTTCTATGCTGACTTTTGCCAATAACACATTTTGGGAACTGCTAGAGAACATCTGACAATTACTATGCTCAAGATTATAACTTTTTCTCACACTAGGTTGGAGAAATCTGTTCATAAAATTTTCTGGACTGCCAATTTCTTTAAAGTGAAATAATGGTCTCCCAATCCATCTCTATTCCTCCCGGGAATATGTGGCTATTTTATTTAAATTGTTTGGTCTGAAAAAATTATCACTCAAAAATAGTAAAAGTTTAATTATTTAAAATATTGAAATTTGCTCATCTTAAACACAAACTTTAAGAATCATTTAGGCGAACCTATTTCAATGCTTTAGTCAAGCACCCATTTAGCACCTATGACAGTCAGCAATTTAACTTTCCAAGTTTCCTTTAAAATATATAATCTAACCATCTAGATGCAGTAATTCTATTCAAGGTCTTTATTTCCTTTTATCAATTTGAAAACAGGCCATGTTTGATAAGAATTGCCGGGTAACACAAACTGGTATTTTTTCCTGTCTAGTTCCATAGGAATATCAAAGGTTAAATTGGACAATTTAAAAAAGCACTGGCTGGGAGCAGTGACTCACGCCTGTAATCCCAGCACTGTGGGAGGCCAAGGTGGTTGGTTCATGAGGTCAGGAGTTTGAGACCAGCCTAACCAACATGGTGAAATGTTGTCTCTACTAAAAATACAAAAATTAGCCAGCCGTGGTGGCACACGCCTGTAATCCCAGCTACTCAGGAGGCTGAGGCAGGAGAATCATTTGAACTCGGGAGGCAGAGGCTGCAGTGAGCTGAGATCGCACCACTGCACTCCAGTCTGGGTGACAGTGAGACCTTGTTTCAAATAAAAAAAAAAAAGTCATTAAGTGACCTAAAAGAATGGAAGAAGAAAGAAGAGAGAAGAAAAGAAAGAGGCATCTCATCACTGCAATTTCTGAAATTCTTCCATTAAAGCTGTAATGTTTTCTTTTGTGTGTGTGTTGTGTGTGTGTGTATGTGTGTGTGTGCGTGTCTGGGACAGGGTCTTGCTCTATCACCCAGGCTGGAGTACAATGTTGTGATCATAGCTCACTGCAGCTTCAACCTCCTAGGCTCAAGCAATCCTCCCACCTCAGCTTCTCAAGTAGCTAGGACACACTACGATGAACAGTTAATTAAAATAAAATTTTTTTGGCCGGGCGCGGTGGCTCAAGCCTGTAATCCCAGCACTTTGGGAGGCCGAGACGGGTGGATCACAAGGTCAGGAGATCGAGACCATCCTGGCTAACACCGTGAAACCCCGTCTCTACTAAAAAAATACAAAAAACTAGCTGGGCAAGGTGGCGGGCGCCGGTAGTCGCTGCTACTCGGGAGGCTGAGGCAGGAGAATGGCGTGAACATGGGAAGTGGAGCTTGCAGTGAGCTGAGATCCGGCCACTGCACTCCAGCCTGGGCGACAGAGTGAGACTCCATTTCAAAAAAAAAAAAAAGATTTTTTTTCTTGTAGAGATGGAGTCTTACGATGTTCCTATACTGGCCTTGAACTCCTGGCCTCAAGTGATCCTCCCACCTCGGCCTCCCAAGAAGTCACTGGGATGATAGGCATGAGCCACCATGCCTGACTTAATTGTGGATTTTTAAGGATGAGGATTTGCCAAGCTCCTCATTCAGCCATTTCAGAAGACACATGTATGGGGGATCATTCTGAAGAGATACTGAGCAAAGAAAAGCTCTAGACATTGGTACATGAGGCACAGGAGTCAAGAGAGAAAAGATACACCACTGAAAATGGCCATAGTGAATAAGACCCCTGCATCCACAGGAAATTGTAGATTCCTCTCCTGAAGACCTGACCCAAGAAAAAGACACACAATCTTGGTGTACCCAATGAAAAAGTTGGTTTAGGTTGGGCACGGTGGCTCACGCCAGTAATCCCAGAACTTTGGGAGGCCCAGACAGGCAGATCACTTGAGGTCAGGAGTTCAAGACCAGCCTGGCCAACATGATGAAACCCCATCTCTACTATAAATACAAAAATTAGCCCGGTGTGGTGGCATGCAACTGTAATCCCAGCTACCTGGGAGACTGAGGCAGGAGAATCGCTTGAACCTGGGAGGTGGAGGCTGCAGTAAGCCAAGATCATGCCACTGCACTCCAGCCTTGGTGCTAGAGCAAGACCCTGTCTCAGGCAAAAAAAAAAAAAAAAAAGAAGAAAAAAAAAAGGAAGGAAAGACAGGAGGGAGGAAACTGAAGGAAAGGAAGGAAAGGAGAGAGGAGAGGAGGAGGAAAGGAGGAAAGGAAGGAAGGGGAGGGAAGGGAAGAAAAGGGAGGGGAAGGGAGGAAGAAGGGAGGAGGGGAGGAAGAAGGGAGGAAGTAAGGGAGGAAGGGAGGAAAGGAAAGGAAGGAAGGAAGGACAGAAGGAAGGAGGGAGGGAGGGAATGAATGAACCTATCACCTTATAATGAAGTCCAGTGTTTGACAAGATACCACACAACATACCACATGTAAGGTTCCAATTAGCTTTTCAAAGTATAACAACACAGCATGCTCTACAAATCAAGCGTACAGCTCTATGAATTAACACAAAAGGGACATCTGTGTATAATCACCACCACAAGGTCAGGAAATATTTATATCACATTAGTAGCCTCCCTGTGCTTCTCCCAATCTCTGCTCTCCTTCATCCCCAAAGGGAGGATTTCTAATTGCACAGATAAGTTTTGCATGTTTTTGAGTATATATTCTGTGTCTGGCTTTCTTGCAAATAATGTCTGAGATACATCCATATTGCATGCTGCTATAATTCTTTGTTGTATATAATCCACTATAAGAATACAACATAAATTACTCCTTCTTCTGTTGATAGACATTTGAGTACGTGGCAGTTTAGGCTATCGTGGATAATACTATTATGAACACTCTTGTGCAAGTCTTTGGTGTACTCATTTTAGTTGCATACATTCTAGGAGTGGAAATGCTGAGTCATGGGGTAAGCATATGCTCCATTTTGGCAGTTAACACTAAACAAATTTTCCAAATTATACCAATTTACACTCCCATCTGCAGCGTAGGATAGTATGCTGCTTCACGTCCTTATGGGAACACAACCATGCTCATTCATTTATATACTGTCTATAGATTCTGACATGGTTTGGCTGTGTCCCCATCCAGAATCTCACCTTGAATTGTAATCCCATAATCCCCACGTGTCAAGAACGGGACCAGGTGGAGGTAATACGATCATGGGGACAGTTTCCCCCATTCTGCTCCCATGATTGTGAGTCTTGAGGTATCTGATGGTTTTATAAGCACTCGCATTTCCCCTGCTTGCACTCACTCTATCCTGCCTAAGAAGGTGCCTGCTTCTCCTCTGTCTTTTGCCATGATAGTAATTTTCCAGAGGCCTTCCCAGCAATGTGGAACTGGGAGTCAATTAAACCCCTTTCCTTTATAAATTACCCAGTCTCAGGCATTTCTTCATAGCAGTGTGAAAGTGGACCAACACAGTTGCTTTCATGCTACAATGGTATAGTTGAATAGTTGCAACTGAAACCACATGGCCTGCAAGGCTAAAATATTAACTTAGCTCTTTAAATTTGCTGAGCCCTAGTTATACTGGCTCACTGCAACCTCTGCCTCCTGGGTTCAAGCGATTCTCGTGCCTCAGCCTCCCAATTAGCTGGGATTACAGGCTTGCAACATCATGCCCAGCTAATTTTTGTACTTTTAGTAGAGATGGGGTTTCCCCATGTTGGCTAGGCTGGGTTTGTTTTTGTTTTTTGTTTTATTTTGCAACAGGGTCACTCTCTGTTGCCCAGGCTGGAGTACAATAGCATGAACCCAGTCCTCCGCAGCCTTGACCTACTGGGTTCAAGTGATCCTCCCATCTTGGTATCTGAAGTACCTGGGACCTGGTGAACCCAACACCACCATACCCAGCTAATTGTCTTATATTTAATTTTTGTAGAGATAGAAATCTCACCATGTTGTCCAGGCCGGTCTCAAAATCCTAGGCTCAAGTTATCCTACCACTTTGGCCTTCCAAAGTGCTGCGATTACAAGCATGAGCCACTGCACCTGGCTGAGCTTTTTACTTCTTGTCTAATGTATCTTAGGCCACAGTTTTCTTCAAAACATGGCATTACATGTATCTCATAAATATAAGAGGCTATATTTTCATTATCATGTAATTCAAAATAATCTTCTAATTTTCATTGTGATTTCTTCTTATACTGGGTGCAGAATCCCACCTAAGTTTATTACATTTTTGACAGCTTTCTTCCAATCTTCTATATTCACACAAGTGTGTGTGTGTGCTTGCTCTTTCAGTTACTGAAACAAGTCTTAAAAATCCCCACTATAATGGTGTATTTGTCCAATTCTGTTTTTAGATTTGCCAATTTTTGCTTTATTTTTCTATCATGTTACAAAGTATACAGGGATTAGCACTATTTTATCTTCCCAGTGTACTGAAACTTTTATCATTATGAACTCTATCAATGCTTCTGGCTGGAGTTTCTATCAATTTTATCAGATATTACACAGATATATCAGCTTTTTTTGGGGGGGGGGTATGTGTGTGGCCATTTGCATGATGTACCTTTTTTCATTCCTGACAAAAACTTTTTAAATCTTTATTTTACCTTCATTTTTAAGCCTATTTCCATTAGGTATAGAATCATAGATGAGTAGGCAAAAACACTACTTAGCAATTAAAAAGGAATGAATTACTGATATATGCGACAACAGGGATGAATCTCAAAACATTACCTTTTTTTTTTTTTTTTGAGACGGAGTCTCACTCTGCCGCCCAGGCTGGAGTGCAGTGGCCGGATCTCAGCTCACTGCAAGCTCCGCCTCCCGGGTTCACGCCATTCTCTTGTAGTTGGGACTACAGGCGCCTGCCTCCTCGCCCGGCTAGTTTTTTGTATTTTTTAGTAGAGATGGGGTTTCACCGTGTTAGCCAGGATGGTCTCGATCTCCTGACCTCGTGATCCGCCCGTCTCGGCCTCCCAAAGTGCTGGGATTACAGGCTTGAGCCACCGCGCCCTGCCTAAAACATTACCTTTCACAAAAGAATTCAGGTACAAAGAAAACATACAGTATGTATAATTCCATTGATATGAAATTACAGAGTGAAAAAAAGCAGATTAGTAGTTTCCTTAGGCCTGGAGTGGGGTAAGAACTGACTGCAAAGAGGCACAAGGGAATCTTTTTGGAATGATAGAAAATGTTCTATATCGTAATTCAGGTGGTATATTCATTTGTCAAAACTTACTGAACTATACACTTCAAAAAAAAAACTACAGAGGTTGATGCATAATAAAAATTATTAATGTTGGCCAGGAGCAGTGGTTCACGCCTGTAATCCTAGCATTTCGTAAGGCAGAGGCAATTGGATCACTTGAGCCCAGCAGTTCAAGACTAGCTTTGCCAGGCAACATTGTGAGACCCTCTCTTGTTTAAAGAAAAAAAAAATTAATGCAGCTAATAAAAACAAAACTTTATACACCTGAAAAAAGTTCTCATGATGGGTGCAGAGTAAACACACTCGTCTAACAAAACACATCTCCAAAGTCAGTAATTTTCCAAAAGGAATTAGTTGTTCTTAAAGAAACTGTTCAAGTATATTTAAGATCCAATTAAAAAACAAAAACCAACTACAACATTAATTGGATATACATGTACAGAAAATTTTGAAATGATCATAAATACAAGTTATAACTAAGATTAAAAATTGCCTGAATCCAATAAATTATGGTTACAATCACTACCAAGTTAGAATACACTATTAATAAAACCCTGAAAATTAGTCCTTCTTTTGTACTCATAATTTGCATAGCTTGAGCAATTTTATTACTCTTGACTTATTTACCTAATAAAATTTGCTCAATTTTAAATGCTCTGAAAGCCAAATACACAGTTGACTCTTGAGCAACACTGATTTGAACAGTGTGGGTCCACTTATTTGCAGATTTTCTTCCACTTGTGTTACTCCTAAAACAGCAGAACTGCACAAGGCTTTCAGGAGCCTATCCCTTGCACCAGTGTGCCCTGAATGTGAGATGTGGAGTCAAAGGAGATTATTTTGGACCTTTAAGATTTAATGACTGCCCTACTGGGTTTTGAACTTGTGTGGGACCTCTTGTGCCTTTCTTTTGGCCAATTTCTCCCTTTTGGAACAGGAGCATATACCCAATGTATGTACCCCCAATTGTATCTTGGGAATAACTAACTTATTTTTGACTTTACAGGCTCATAGGTGGAAGGGATTAGACTTGTCTCAGATAAGACTGAACTTTTGAGTTAATGCTGGAATGAGTTAAGACTTTGGGGACTGTTGGGAAGGCATAATTGTATTTAGCAATGTGAGAAGGACAAGACATTTGGGAGGCGCTGGGGCAGAACAGTATGGTTTGGATCTGTGTTCCTCTCCAAATTTCATATTCAACCGTAATCTCCAATGTTGGAGATGGGGCCTGGTGGGAGGTAATAGGATCATGGGGGTGGTATTTCATAAATGATTTAGCACCATCCCCTCTGGTTGCAACAGTGAGTTCTTGTGAGATCTGGTTGTTTAAAAGTGTGTGGCACCTCTTCCCCAATCCCTCTTATTCCTGCTCCAGCCATGTGAGACAAGCCTGCTTCCCCTTCTCCTTCTGTCATGATTTTTTTTTTTTTTTTTGAGACAGAGTCTCGCTCTGTCACCCAGGCTAGAGTGCGGTGGCCGGATCTCTGCTCACTGCAAGCTCCGCCTCCCGGGTTTACGCCATTCTCCTGGCTTAGCCTCCCGAGTAGCTGGGACTACAGGCGCTAGCCACCTCGCCCGGCTAGTTTTTTGTACTTTTTAGTAGAGACGGGGTTTCACCGTGTTAGCCAGGATGGTCTCGATCTCCTGACCCCGTGATCCGCCCGTCTCGGCCTCCCAAAGTGCTAGGATTACAGGCTTGAGCCACCGCGCCCGGCCCTTCTGTCATGATTATAAGTTTCCTAAGATCTCCCCAGAAGCAGAGGCCACTATGTTTCCTATACAGCCTACAGAATTGTGAACCAATTAAACCTCTTCTCTTTCTTTATAAATTACCCAGTCTTGGGCATTTCTTTACGGCCAGTGGAGAACCAACTAATACAAGGACCAACCCCTCTTCTTCCACCTCCTCTTCAGCCTACTCAATGTGAAGATAATAAAGATGAAGACCTTCAGAATGGTCCACTTCCACTTAAGGAATAGCAACTATATTTTCTTCCTCTTCCTTATGATTTTCTTAATAACACTTCTTTTCTGTAGTTCACTTTATTATAAGAATACAGTATACAAAACATACAATATATAACACGTGTTGACTGTTATCAGTAAAGCTTCCAATCAACAGTAGGCTATTTGTACTTAAGTTTTGGTGGAGTAGTTTTTCTTTTTTTTTTGAGACGGAATCTTTGCTCTGTCGCCCAGGCTGGAGTGCAGTGGTGCAATCTTGGCTCACTACAACCTCTGCCACCCAGGTTCAAGCGATTCTCCTGCCTCAGCCTCCCAAGTAGCTGGGACTACATGCATGCACCACCACGCCCAGCTAATTTTTGTATTTTTTAGTAGAGACAGGGTTTCACCATGTTGGTCAGGCTGGTCTTGAACTCCTGACCTCGTGATCCACCAGCCTCGGCCTCCCAAAGTGTTGGGACTACAGGCGTGAGCCACCACGCCTGGCCTGGGGGAGTCATTTTTCTTTTTTTTTTTTTTTGAGACGGAGTCTCACGCTGTTGCCCAGGCTGGAGTGCAGTGGCGCGATCTCGGCTCACTGCAAGCTCCGCCTCCTGGGTTCACGCCATTCTCCTGCCTCAGCCTCCTGAGTAGCTAGGACTACAGGCGCCCACCACCGCGCCCGACTAATTTTTTGTATTTTTAGTAGAGATGGGGTTTCACTGTGGTCTCGATCTCCTGACCTTGTGATCCGCCCGCCTCGGCCTCCCAAAGTGCTGGGATTACAGGCTTGAGCCACCGCGCCCAGCCGGGAGTCATTTTTCTAAAGTCAAATGTAATTTACTCTCTACTAGAAAAATCATCTTTGTAAACACAAAATATTATCAACGGGAGAAAACAAAACCAGTATAACCTCTTCCATGGAATTTATAATTACAAAAAATGAACATCAGGGTTCTACACCTCAGCATGAATTTTTTCCTTTTAGCCCAAGTGTAAATGTGAATTCGAACTTAACAGGAAATTTCATACACATTTAAGAATGTTATAGAATAGCAAGCACTATTCCCTTTAAAAAATCAATAAAATTCCCCAAAACTTTAATAACTGTAGAACAGGCCGAGCGCAGTGATTCATATAATCCCAGCACTTTGGGAGGCTGAGGCGGGCAGATCACCTGAGGTCGGGAAATCAAGACCAGCCTGACCAATATGGAGAAACCCCATCTCTACTAAAAATACAAAATTAGCAGGGCGTAGTGGCACATGACTCTAATTCCAGCTACTCGGGAGGCTGAGGCAGGAGAATCGCTTGAACAGAGGAGGCGGAGGTTGTGATGAGCCAAGATTACGCCACTGCACTTCAGCCGGGTAACGAGCGAAATTCCGTCTCAAAAAAAGAAAAGAAAAAACAAAACAAAACAAAACAAAACAAAACTGTAGAACAAAAAAATACATGTTCCAAAATTCCCCTCAAGGTTAAGCCAGAATATTCTGGCAAAAAAGAAATTAAGGATCATGGGAGGACAAGACTGGTTCAATAACACCTGTAGTATTTCAGGTCATAAAGGCCTAGTGGAGCACTCCTTTATAATCAACACACCTTCAAAAACTGATGCTGACACTCTCTCTTAAGACTCAATGACTGCACATTAACAGTGTCTTGCCAGCAAATTAATAGCTTATTAATCTCGTTGTAATGAACGAGTCTTATACTTCATTCATACCAGCAATATCATTATCTGATATAATTCTAGTCTAGTCTTTTTATATCTAAAAATGAAATGTCCCTGGATTCTAAATGGTACAAAATAGGATCATTTCAAAAGACAGAGCTGTGATACTAAAATAAAAAGCCACAGGGAAAGAGACAAAGTGAGAGCAAACAACTTACCTTGTCCCCGATGGCAGTGAAAGTTGTTCAAGTGAATCACCTCTTCATTGCTGTTTCCCTCTGCCATTTTCAAACGCAGACCTGCACATATGGGACTGCTAATATCTAAACATGGTGACCATCTGTTTCAAAAGGTCTGAAAAGGAAGCAAAGAGGAACAGTAAGAAAGAGGGAGTATCAAAACTCTTGCCATGTATCTGGCCAGGGAACATCTGAAGCTTATGCTGAAAACATTCCTTAAGAAAATATATCCTAGGGCCGGGCGCGGTGGCTCACGCCTGTAATCCCAGCACTTTGGGAGGCCGAGGCGGGCGGATCACAAGGTCAGGAGATCGAGACCACGGTGAAACCCCGTCTCTACTAAAAATACAAAAAATTAGCCGGGCGCGGTGGTGGGCGCCTATAGTCCCAGCTACTCAGGAGGCTGAGGCAGGAGAATGGCGTAAACCCAGGAGGCGGAGCTTGCAGTGAGCCGAGATCGCGCCACTGCACTCCAGCCTGGGCGACAGAGCGAGACTCCGTCTCAAAAAACAAAAAACAAAAAACAAAAAAAAAAAAAGAAAATATATCCTAGGAAGTAGGTCAAAAAAAAAAAAAAAACCCCCACAAAAACTCAAAACGTATGTCATTAAAACATATTTTTAAAATACACATATTAAACAGACAAAGTACAGACAGAGAATTCATATCTTGATACAAATATGTTAACAAAGAAATGAGTTAAGGGTATTAACAGGCAATTCACAAAAAAGAAAACACAGAAGACGCTCAACCTCACTAATAATCAGGGAAAGGCAAATCAGAAAATGAATTATGTTTCAGCCAGATGCAACGGCTCATGCCTGTAATCCCAGAACTTTGGGAGGCCGAGGCGGGAAGGTCACGAGGTCTGGAGTTCGAGACCAGCCTGACCAACATGGTGAAATCCCAGCTTTACAAAAAATATAAAAATTAGCCAGGCGTGGTGGCAGGCATCTGTAGTCCCAGCTATTTGGGAGGCTGAGGCAGGAGAATGGCATGAACCCAGGAGGCGGAGCTTGCAGTGAGCCGAGATTGCGCCACTGCACTCCAGCCTGGGCAACAGAGCAAGACTCCATCTCAAAAAAAAAAAAAACAACAAAAACACCCCACGCACACGCACACATGGCCAGGCGCAGTGGCTCACACCTGTAATCCCAGCACTTTGGGAGGCCGAGGTGGGGGGATCATGAGGTCTGGAGATTGAGACCATCCTGGCCAACAAGGTGAAACCCTGTCTCTACTAAAAATTTTAAAAATAATAATAAATAAATAATAAAAATACAAAAATTACCAGGGTGCGGTGACGGGCGCCTGATATCCCAGCTAGTCGGGAAGCTAAGGCAGGAAAATCACAAGAACCCGGGAGACAGAGGTTGCAGTGAGCCAGGATCACGCCACTGCACTCCACCCTGTGCGACAGAGAGAGATTATCTCAAAAAAAAAAAAAAATTACAATTACAATATGCATAAGAATGACCTCAGCAACTTCAGGACAGTGACTATTTCTGGGTAAGGGAGAATGAAAAGGAACTTGAACTTGAGTTACATATAACATTTTTTTTCTTTTATTTGAAGATATTTAAAGCAAACAAGGCAAAACATGAACATATGTTAAATCTGAGTAGCAGACGTGAGTAGTAGACTTGTATTTTTGAAATCCATCCCTCTCTTCCTTCAAAAAGAGGTATCATGGTGTTAAAGCCAATACATTACATCTCCATGGACCAGCGATGGAACAGAAACACAGAAGTTAGTGATGGGGCTAAAGCTGCAGAACTATTGAACTCTGGGAATAGGAAACAGAAATATTTGGGAAATGGACTCATATGAGAGTAATGGGGACAAAAAAATAAATAAAAAAACAATCTATGTCTATTACGGAAAGAGAAAAGGTGGGTACCAACGAGGGAGTGGGTAGATTAACTGTTAAGTGACATGAAGGAACCTTTCCAGGCTAAGTCATGCTCTATATATTGACTGTGGTGGTAGTCACCTGGATATATGCATTTGTCAAAACTCACTGAACTATATACTAAAATGGAGAGATTTTAATTATGTATCAGTAAAGATTTCTTTGAGGGCTGGGAGCGGTGGCTCACACCTGTAATCCCAGCACTTTGAGAGGCTGAGGAAGATGGATCACTTGAGGTCAGGAGTTCGAGACCAGCCCTGCCAATGTGGTGAAACCCCATTTCTACTAAAAATAAAAATCTGCCAGGCGTGGTGGCAGGCACCTGTAATCCCAGCTACTTGGAAGGCTGAGGCAGGAGAATAGCTTGAACCCAGTAGACAGAGGTTGTAGTCTTTTTTTTTTTTTTTGAGCCAGAGTCTCTCTCTGTCATCCCCGCTGGAGAGCAGCTGCACAATCATGGCTCACTGCAGCCTTGAACCCCTGGGCTCAAGCAATCCTTCTACCTCAGCCTCAGAGTAGCTGGGACTACAGGCATGTACCACCATGCCTAGCTAAATTTTAAAAAAATTTTTTTAGGGACAGGGTCTCACTATGTTGTCCAGGCTGGTCTGGATATCCTGGTCTCAAGCATTCTTTCTGCCTTGGCTTCCCAAAGTGCTGGGATTACAGCTGTGAACCACCAAGCCCAGCCTGTAGCAATAAAGATTTTAACAAATAAAACAGATGGCTGGGTGTCATGCCTGTAATCTCAGCACTTTGGGAGGCCAAGGCAGGCGGGCCACTTGAGGTCAGGAGTTGAGACCAGCCCGGCCAACATGGCGAAACCCTGCCTCTACTAAAAATAAGAAGAATTAGCCAGGTGTCGTGGCAGGCGCCTGTAATCCCAGCTACTTAGGAGGCTGAGGCAGGAGAATTGCTTCAACCTGGGAAGCAGAGGTTGCAGTTAGCTGAGATCGTGCCATTGAACTCCAAGTTGGGAGACAAGAGCAAAAACTCTGTCTCAAAAGAATAAATTAATTAAAAAATAAAACAAAACAAAACAGGTAAGTATCCATTCAAGCCAGCAAGGGTGTGGTGAAACTATACTGTCTACTGAACAGTAGTAAAAATAAAACCACACAAAAATATGTCATAAGGTAAAACATTAAAACTGCAAAAACTACCAGAGGTAAAACAAGTATAAAAATAGACTCTTCAGGCTGGGCGTGGTGGCTCACACCTGTAATCCCAGCACTTTGGGAGGCTGAGGAGGGCGGATCACTTGAAGTCAGGAGTTCGAGACCAGCTTGGTCAACATGGCAAAACACTTTCTCTACTAAAATTATAAAAATCAGCTTGGTGTGGTGGCATGCACCTGTAATCTCAGCTATTCAGGAGGTTGAGGTGAGAGAATCACCTGAACCCTGGAGGCGGTGGTTGCAGTAGGCCAAGATCACGCCACTGTACTCCAGCCTAGGCAATAGAGCAAGACACTGTCTCCTAAAAAAAAGACTCTTCATAAGAAGCAATTAACACCAAAGTAATAAAATATGATCTTTTATTACTAGCAGAGAAAAAATATAGTAGTAGAAAAAATAGAGTAAATAATAGTAGAAATAATAGTAGAATAACAGTAGAAAAAATAGAGTAAATAAATAGAAAAAATTAGAGTAAATAGAAAAAATAGAGTAAATGGAAAAAATAGATTAGAGTAAATCTACAGAGTAAAAAATAAATTAGAGTAAAAAATAAATAAATTAGAGTAAAAAAAATTAGAGTAAAAAAATAAATTAGAGTAAAAAATAAATTAAATAGAAAAAATAGAGTAGTAGTAGAGAAAAAATAATTGTAAACTTCAAATTCTATGATCCTTTATTTTTCAAGAGTAAGGGCAGGGGCTGGCTACAGTGGTTCATGCCTATAATCCCACCACTTTGGGAACCCAAAGCGGGACAATCGCTGGAGGCCAGAAATTTGAGACCAGCCTGAGTAAACTTGGTGAGACCCCATCTCTACAAAAAACTGAAAAAAATTAGTTGGGCATGGTGGCACGTATGTGATCCCACTTACTCGGGAGGCTGAGGCTAGAGGATTGCTTGAGCCCATGAGTTCCAAAGTTACAGTGAGCTATGACCAACCCCCTGCACTCCAGTCTAGGAAACAGAGCAAGACTCTCTTTAAAAAAAAAAAAAAAAAGTAAGGATGGGATAAAACAATTTTTACACTTTCAAAGACTAAGAGAGTTTACCTCCCACAGATACTCAAAGAGCTATTAAAAAAATGAACTTCAAGGCCGGGCATGGTGGCTCATACCTGTAATCCCAGGACTTTGGAAGGTCAAGGCCAGTGGATTGCTTAAGGTCAGGAGTTTGAGACCGGCCTGGGCAACATAGTGAGGACTATCTATACTAAAAATACAAAAATTAACTGGGTGTGGTAGCAGGTGGTAACCTGTAATCCCAGCTACTTGGGAGGCTGAGGTAGGAGAACTGCTTGAGTTTGGCAGGGGGAGGTTGCAGCGAGCTGAGATCGTGCCACTGCACTCCAGCCTAGGCAACAGAGTGAAACCCCATCTCAAACAAACAAACAAACAAAAAAATTAGGCGTGGTGGTGCACACCCATAGTACCAGCTACTCAGGAAGATGAGGCAAGAAGACGGCTTGAACCCAGTAGTTCGACACTGCAGTGCGCCACCATCATGCCACCGCACTCCAGCCAGGGTGAGAGCAAGACCGTGCCTCTGAAACAAACAAAAAGCATGAAAAAGAAACGTGGGGCCGGCATGGTGGCTCACATCTGTAATCCCAGTACTTCCAGAGGCCGAGGCGGGCAGACTGCCTGAGCTCAGGAGTTTGCGACCAGTCTGGGCAACATAAGTGAAACCCCGTCTCTACTAAAATACAAAAAAAAAAAAAAAAAAAGTAGCCAGGTGTGGCGGTATGCACATATAACCCCAGCTACTCGGGAGGCCGAGGCAGGAGAACTGCTTGAACCTGGGAGGCAGAGGTTGCAGTGAGCCGAGATCGCACCACTGCACTCCAGCCTGGGTGACAGAACAAGACTCCATCTCAAAAAAAAGAAAAAAAAAAAAAGAAATAGAAACACGAATCCTGGCTGGACACGATGGCTCAAACTTGTAATCCAGGAAACCAATCCTTGGGAGACCAAAGTGGGAGAATCACTTGACGTTAGGGGTTCAAGACCAGCCTGGGAAATATAGCTAGACCCTGTCTCTACAAAAAATAAAAATAAAAAAATTAGCTGGGCGGGGTGGCATGCACCTATAGTTCTAGCTACTCAGGAGTCTGAAGCAGGAGGATCTCCTGAACCCAGGAGTTTGATGTTGCAGTGAGCCATGAGTATGCCACTGGATTCCAGCCTGGGTGACAGAGACATGTCTCAAAAAACTAAAACAAAAACAAACAAACAAAAAAACCCTTGAGTCTAGAGAAATGAGTGGTGCTCTAAACTGTGTCACGCTTGGCCTCCAAATTCCTATACCGAAGCTCTGACCTCCAATATAATGGTATTTGGAGACGGAGTCTGTGGGAGGTGATTAGAATTAGATGAAGTCGTGGAGGTGGGGCCCTCATGATGGCTGGGCACACTGAGAAGAAGAGATACCAGAGAGCTTGCTTTTTCTCTCCATCATGTGAGAACACAGGCAGAAGGCAGTTGTCTGAGATCCAGGAAGAGAAATAACCAGAATCCAACAATGCTGAAACTCTATTCTCAGACTTCCAAATTCCAGAACTGTGAGAAAATAAATTTGTTTTAAATGTCACCCAGTTGATGCTATTTTGTTAGTCTATGGTATCAGCTGGCTTGAGCTGACTAATACAGGTGGAATTACAGAAACAACACATATAGCACAGAAAATAATGACACAGGGTCTTAATTTCAGGAAACGAATGTCTGTGGCACAACTTTTAAAAAATGTTTAAAAGGTGAAATTAAAATGCTATACAACTATAGAGGGTGCATATGTATGTTTAGAGTGTGTATGTTTAGAGACTGATATTCACCAGATAGTTGTACAATGATAATGTCCTTGGGTCTTGTTCCAGAAGCTAACAGACAGCATAAAATTACAAGCCAAAATGAGGATGCTGCTATGTATGAGCCATTTTTCTTATCCCTTTACATGCATAACACATCTAATCCTAACAACATCCCTATAATCCTGGCATGATTATTCACCTTACTTTACAGAGATTTTGATTCTGGCCATGACAAAGTATTAATAGCCTGTAGTGGACCAACTCTTTGCCTCTTCTTACAAATCCACTATAAAAAGACCAAATATATAAAACACATCTTTGAAGGCAATGGAGAAAACCCAGCTGGCAGGATTTCAGGGGCTCTGATCCGTGAAAAATGAGAAGCACATTAGGACAGGACACATTTATCCTGCATTTTTTGTCTCCTGAAGGCACTTCCCAAATCTTAACTGTGAAAAAATGGACCTGAGGCAGAAACAGCAATTTCAATGGGCTGAGGAGTTGAAGGTCGGAGTTTGGGGCTGCCAAAGTAGCTGAGACTTAAGGGACAAAATTCTAGCAAGGAAAAATCCACTGAGAAAGAAATCTCCAAAAACCAGAATAATAACCTCCTCACCCCCCCGACTAAGTTGCTGACCTATGCTACATACATGCAGGACTAGACTCCCCAAAATCCAATAGCAGAAAAGCTAAAGAGCTGAGCAGAGATCTCAGCAAACATGTATTGTTGAGAGGGGTTTTTTTTTTTTTGAGATGGAGTTTTGCTTTGCCATCCAGGCTGCAGTAATGGTGCAATCTTGGCTCACCGCAACCTCCGCCTCCTGGGTTCAAGCCAGTTTCCTGCCTCAGCCTCCCAAGTAGCAGGGACTACAGGCACGCACCACCATGCCCAGTTAATTTTTGTATTTTCAGTACAGAGGGGATTTTGTTATGTTGGCCAGGCTGGTCTCGAACTCCTGACCTCAGGTGATGCACCTGCTTTGGCCTCCCAAAGTACTGGGATTACAGGCATAAGCCACCACTCCCAGCCTGTTGAGAGAGATTAAAGGTCAAGTCCAACTAAAGTGGAGGAGTGCTGGTAAACACCGAGCTTTCATCTGAGATCCTAGGAAAGCCAAATCTTAAAGGTTAAGAGCAAAATGAAAATAGACTTAATACAGACCAAACCATGACAGGATCAAGATGATCTGCCGGTACTCTAATTTGCACACCTAAAAAACTTAAACCACAATGGAGGAGTATCATTTGGAACCTTCAGTTTTTTCAGTCATAACGTCCAGACTTTGATTAAAAAAAAAAAAAAAAAATTTCCAGGTGCGGTAGCTCATGTCTGTAATCCTAGCACTTTGGGAGGCTGAAGCAGGAGGATCACTTGAGCCCAGGAGTTTAAGACCAGCCTGGGAAATATAGTGAGATCTTGTCTCTATTAGGGCAAAAAAAAAAACAAAACAAAAGGCCAGGCCCAGTGGCTCATGCCTGTAATCCCAGCACTTTGGGAGGCTGAGGCGGGTGGATCACCTGAGCTCAGGAGTTTGAGACCAGCCCGGCCAACCCGGTGAAACCGTCTCTACTAAAAACACAAAAATTAGCTGGGCGTGGTGGCGCACGCTTGTAATCCCAGCTACGAGAATCGCTTGAACTGGGGAGATGGAGGTTGCGGTGAGCCGAGATGGAGCCATTGCACTCCAGCCTAGGCAACAAGAATGAAACTCTGTCTCAAAAAAATAAAATAAAATAAAAAATAAAATAAAACAAAACCACAAGGAAATTCTGGGAAGACAGTGGTAGTAACAGCAGAATAGTCTTTGCATAGCCTCAAATTGTCACATAGTAACAGAAAAAATTCCATGGACAACAGTTACAAAAAAACTAGACGAGAAAGAATCTCCACAAACACCAAATTACGGTAAACACAAAATTTAAATGTGCTTCTTGCTCTGTCACTGAGGCTGGAGTGCAGTGGTGTGATCTCAGCTTACTGCAACTTCCATCTCCCAGGTTTAAGCAATTCAATCCTTTTCTTCCTCTCTGAGAAAATCTCAATTTTCTTTGCCTTCCTAGGAGAAAGCACTGTGCCTCTCCAGAGGCAGTAAGCCCCAGATTGGGGCTTCTCATTAAACGTCTACAAAGAATTAATAGTCAGATAATATCAGTATTTTCTCAACTTATAAAATGTGAAGTTATAGATACCATCAAAATAGATAGATACCAAAACCAGGTTAGCAAAGTTTTACAACAGAACTTTCTGGCATTGATAAATGAACAAAGGTATTCCTTTTTTCTTTTTTAGACAGTTTCGCTCTTGTCGTCCAGGCTAGAGTGCAATGGCATGATCTCGGCTCACTGCAACCTCTGCATCCAGGGTTCAAGCGATTCTCCTGCCTCACCCTCCAGAGTAGCTGGGATTACAGGCATATGCCACCATGCCTGGCAAAATTTTGTATTTCTTAGTAGACACAGGGTTTCACCACGTTGGCCAGGCTAGTCTCGAACTCCTGACCTCTGGTGATCCCGCCTCAGCCTTCCAAAGTGCTGGGATTACAGGCATGAGCCACCATGCCTGGCCCCAGGTATTCCCATTTTTAAAACTGACATATACCAGCCTAAGTTCGGGTCTCTCATTTGAAATAATGATACTGATGTTATTTATAAGTAGCATGATACTTAAAAGAACAGTTCTGGTATCAAATTTGAACTGCATCTAATTTAAGTTCTTTTTTTCCCCAAATAAGATTTTTTTGTTTTGAGATGGAGTCTCCCACTGTCACCTGGGCTGGAGTGCAGTGGTGCAGTCTCAGCTCACTGCAACCCCTGCCTCCTGGGTTCAAGCGATTCTCCTGCCTCAGCCTCCTGAGTAGCTGGGATTACAGGTGCCCACCACCACACCCGCTAGTTTTTTGTATTTTTAGTAGAGATAGCATTTCACCATGTTGGCCAGGCTGGTCTCAAACTCCTGACCTCGTGATTTGCCAATCTTGGCCTCCCAAAGTGCTGGGATTACAGGCGTGAGCCACCGTGCCCAGTCAGATTTTTAAAAAGTATTTTGAACACTATTTTCAAGCCAAATGTCTTTTCTTTTTTTTCAGACAGAGTCTTGCTTTGTCACCCAAACTGGAGTGCAGTGGCACGATCTCAGCTCACTGAAACCTCCATTTCCCAGGTTCAAGCAAGTCTCCTGCCTCAGCCTCCCTGAGTAGCTGGGACGACACATGCGTGCCACCATACTGGTTAATTTTTGTATTTTTAGTAGAGAAGTGGTTTTGCCATGTTGGCCAGGCTGATCTTGAACTCTTGACTTCAGGTGATCTGCCTGCCTTGGCCTCCCAAAGTCCTGGGACAACACGCGTGAGTCACCGCGCTTGGCCTCAAGCCAAATTTCTTATCTTTCCTTTGGCCACAACTGGCTTCCTTCAATTTTACACTGGAAATCAAAGGGAGATGTGGGTCATTTTACAGCTAATTTAGTTGAAATGTCAGGCTTGTAGTTAAGCAGATTACTAGTAACGGTTTAAAAAAGTCCTCATGAGTGGCACACCAGTGGCCCCAACTTGTGAGAAGAAAAGAAGTCTGATGATGGAATTTCTCCTCTTGACTAAATGCAAGTCTCTGTATCAGGTCATGTAACTCTCTGACACTCAGTCTCTTCATCTGGGCTTCCGATCATACTGCCTATGTTTAAATCTTGGTTTCACCATTTAGTCAATTAGTGGCTCCAAATAAATTGTTCAATCTCCTGGGCCAATCTCCTCATTTGTAAAATGAGAATGCAGTTGTTTTAAAATTAGTTGCGGGTAGGTAGACAGGCATGTACCCAAGTCCCAGCTTGACTGTGGAAGCTGAGGCAAGAGGATCCTTTGAGCCCAGGAGTTCAAGGCTGCAAGCGAGTTATGAGAGCACCACTGCACTCCAGCATAGGTGGCAGAGGGAGAACCTACCTCCAAAAAAATTCATTAATTTAAAAAAATAAAAACTTTTGGCTGGCGCGGTGGCTCACACCTATAACCCCAGCACTTTGGGAGGCCGAGGCAGGCGGATCACGAGATCAGGAAATTGAGACCATCCTGGCTAACATGGTGAAACCCCCCTGTCTCTACTAAAAAAACACACACACACACACACACAATTAGCCGGGTGTGGTGGCGGGCGCCTGTAGTCTCAGCTACTCGGGAAGCTGAGGCAGGAGAATGGCGTGAACCCGGGAGACGGAGCTTGCAGTGAGCCAAGATTGCGCCACTGCACTCCAGCCTGGGCGACAGAGCGAGACTCCGTCTCAATAAATAAATAAATAAATAAAGAGCGAGACTCCGTCTCAATAAATAAATAAATAAATAAAAATAAATAAAAACTTTTTAAAAACTAAATCAGTTGAATTACATAAAGTTTTAGCATAGTGCCTGACATATACTAAGTGTTACATTATGTTATTTTTTTAACTGCTACCTGAGAAACAGAAAAATGGCAATATCTATTCTTATATTATAAGGCTATGTTGAAAAATAAGAGAAGCCACTTTGTATATGGTAAATGCCATCAAAATAGGAGCACTATAATCACAAGTACATAGGAAATGCAGTGTTTATTAATAAAATACAGTTCAAGGGGAAAAAAAATCTTTATTTTCCCATTCCAAGTTACTTTTTTTTTTTTTTGAGACGAAGTTTTGCTCTTGTTGCCCAGGCTGAAGTGCAATGGTGCAAACTCAGTTCACTGCAACTTCCACCTCTAGGGTTCAAGCAATTCTCCTGTCTCAGCCTCCCAAGTGGCTGGGATTACAGGCATGTTGCCACCATGCCCAGCTAATTTTGTATTTTTAGTAGAGATGGCATTTCACCATCTTATGCTGGTCTTGAACTCCTGACCTCAGGTGATCCACCCCCCCCGCCCCGACACTCATCAAAGTGGTGAGATTACAGGCAAAAGCCACCGTGCCTGGCCTCTTTTCTTATTTATAGTTGTATTTTCAATGCCTAGCACAGTTGTTGAATGAGTGGCTCCGAAACCTTCTTCCTCTGTCAAAGACTGGAGCTGTTATTCATCGTGGCTATAGAACCAGAGTCAGGAAACATGGCCTAGGCAACAATTAGGATTTTCTTCAGTTATCAAGCATTGCCCATTACAGATAATATGGAAAACAAGGAAGTCAAGAAGAAAAGAGAATCACTCATGGTTCTCTCACCCAATTTTCTGGTTTTCAAAATCTCACCTTCACTGCCTCGTGACCAGAATGCTTAAGTCTGTCTTCTACAAATCATTTTCTTCTCCTTGTTCTATTCAGGTTGCTTCTCCATTTTTCCTTATGTATATGCTCCTAAACTAGTACTGCATGATCCTGGGGCTCTGTAGTGCCCCTGGCTCTCCAGAATACTTTCTGTAAATATGTCTGCCACTTCTGCAACAGATTTGGGGGTTATTAAAGACTTTCAAATTTAATGAGTTAATCCCTTTGACTTTCCAGAAAAAAGTGGGCAAAGCAGGCCAGGCATGGTGGCTCACACCTGTATTCCCAAAACTTTGAGAGGCCGAGGTGGGTGAATTATTTGAGGTCAGGAGTTCGAGACCAGCCTGGCCACCATGGTGAAACCCCGTCTTTACTAAAAATACAAAAACCAGTCAAGCGTGGTTGCAGGTGCCTATAGTCCCAGCTACTCAGGAGGCTGAGGCAGGAGAATTGCTTGAACCCAGGATGCAGAGGTTGCAGTGAGCCTAGACTGTGTCACTGCACTCCATCCTGGGTGACAGAGAGACTCCGTCTCAAAAAAGAAAGAAAAGAAAAAGTGGGCAAAGCAGAGCTAGTCACAGGCGGGAAGATGACATGCCCATGTCATACCAGGCCTCCACAATACCTCTTCCTAGCATGTTTTTAAAAATGCCTATAAACGATTGTTTTTCATTCAAATACCATTTGCTCATCCTAACCATTCTTTGGATATCCATCCTAAGTCTGTACTAATATAATCAATATTAAATCAATACAGAAAAAGTTTACTGTCAGATCCCCATATCCAGATGTGAAAGCTGTGGATACGGAGAGCTGACTGTACTACAGCATTTTATATAACAAGAATTGGTTATGCATCATCGGGAATACATCAAAAGAAACTCTCGGCCGGGCGCGGTGGCTCAAGCCTGTAATCCCAGCACTTTGGGAGGCCGAGACGGGCGGATCACAAGGTCAGGAGATCGAGACCATCCTGGCTAACACGGCGAAACCCCGTCTCTACTAAAAATACAAAAAATTAGCCGGGCGAGGTGGCGGCGCCTGTGGTCCCAGCTACTCGGGAGGCTGAGGCAGGAGAATGGCAGGAACCCGGGAGGCGGAGCTTGCAGTGAGCTGAGATCTGGCCACTGCACTCCAGCCTGGGCGACAGAGCGAGACTCCGTCTCAAAAAAAAAAAAAGAAAAAAAAGAAACTCTCACATGGATTTTTGTTTCAAAGAACTCAGAGCCCCATCAATCAGAGAATAAAGTTACTAGAGCAATAAAGAGACTATAGGGGAAGGGCAGGTAGCCAGGGAAGGTTGAGCAAGAATAGCCATATCAAGCCAAAGTGAGAGCTGTGTCAGATTTGGGCTTATCCTTTAAAAGCACAGCAGCCCCCAACTCTACTAAAAAAATACAAAAATTAGCTGGGTGCGACGGCACACGCCTGTAATCCCAATTACTCTGGAAAGTGAGGCACAAGAATTGCTTGAACCCAGAAGGCAGAGGTTGCAGTGAGCTGATATTGTGCCACTGCACTCCAGCCTGTGCGACAGAAGGAGACTCTGTCTCAAAAAAAAAAAAAAAAGAAAGAAAGAAAGAAAAGAAAAAAGAGAAAGAAAGAAAACAAAAGGCACAGCAGCTTTCACTTAGGGTTCCTGGGCCCAGAGACATCAGGTAAAAAGTCTGAAAACCCTGCTGAGAGATCACACAGAAAGCCCTGACACTACATGCGGAGGGAAAGAGCCAGCTGAGACCAGTCTTCCAGCCGTCTTTGACAAGGCATGTGAACGAAGAAGCCATTATGGAAGCGGATGCTCCAGCACTGGCCACCTCTAAGGATAGCATGTGGACCAGAGAAAAATGGCCCAGGTCAGCACTTCCCAATTCTCCTGACTCATAAAACTGTCAACAAACAAAATTACTCTATGAAGCCAGTGAGTATCCAGGTGGTTTGTTATGCATCAACAGATAACTGAAACAGAGCTCAGATTTTATTTTCTAGCCAACGGGAAGCAACGCAATGACAGCTGTGCTTTAGAAAAATCAACCTGGCTGCAATGCGTAAGATGGCCTGTAGGAGACAACTGGTGCCAGGAAACCCAGGAAACAAGAGCCAACAGTACCTAGGGGGAGGAAAACAGTATCTACAGGGAGGAAAACAATACAAGACACTGATTGCAGAGTTAGAGTCGATGGGATCTGTGTATGTCATTGGCCATCAGGGCAAGAAGAAGGAATCAAAGTTGACCTAGATGCTGAGATCAGGTGACCATAGGATGGTGATGCTATTAAGGAAGAACAAAGCAGATGATGAGTTCAGAGAAAGAAAATGAAAATTGTGTTAACTTTAATAAGTGGACAAAATAACTACAGTAAAATAACATCCATGATTATGGATATAAATATGCAAACAATTAGTCTAGAGTTTAAAAATTCTAAGAATCCTATTATCAGTGCATTTTTACAATAGGAAAGGTTTTAAATCAAAAATTAAACTCAATATCTTCAGTGGGCGGGCTAAACAGTTTAACATAAAACATCAAGATTTTCTTCATCCTCATGGGTGGAGGGTAAAATCAATGTTTTCAATGATCTTTTTAGAACTGAATCTTCTGTGACCAAAGGACATGCTTCTGCTTCTAGCCCAAGTACTGCCTTGCAGGCTCCAACCACAAATCTCACCGTGGTGGAACCAAAATCCTTACCATGGCCTACAAAACGCTACCATCACCTGACCTTGCTGACATAGCGGGCCTTACCTTTTCCCCCCGCATTCACCACTCCGTAGTAGCAATGGTTCAGTTCCACGATTTGCTTCTTCCTTCCACTGCAGGCTCTTCCCCAGCTGGACTACTCTTCTTCACTGTCTCTTGGACCAAATTAACTCTATTCGGTTCTTTGCTTTCTCCTCAGAGAAAAACTGTTCCTGACTATCCCCTAGATGTTCCTCCCTAGTTCAATCACACAACGTACCTCATTTCTTCAAAGTACTTACAACAATAATTTCATATACTTATTTAGGAAACTGTGTAATTTCAGTCTCCTCTGCTAAAACTTAAGTTCCAAGAAGGCAGAACCAAAGTGTTACTTGATCCCAAAGCCCCAGGACGTAGCACACTGGATGGCACATAGTAGATGCTCTTCAATAGTAGATGTACTTTCAGAATAAATAGCACTCACTAATTATAGCAGGATAATTACTGGCACGAACTCTGGGTCCAAACTGAGTTCAAGTTCCAAGCTGACCCTTACAAGTTTTGAGACTAGATATTTTTCAGCACCTCAGTTTCTTTTTTAAATTTTATTACTATTTTTGAGACGGAGTCTCGCTCTGTCAGCCAGGCTGGAGCGCAATAGCACGATCTCGGATCACTGCAATCTCTGCCTCCCGGGTTCATGAGATTCTCCTGCCTCAGCCTCCCGAGTAGCTGGGATTACAAGCATGCGCCACCACATCTGGCTAACTTTTGTATTTTTAGTAGAGACAGGGTTTCATCATGTTGGCCAGGCTGGTCTCGAACTCCTGACCTCAGGTGATCCGCCCGCCTCAGCCCCCTAAAGTGCTGGGATTACAGGCATAAGCCACACCATGCCCGGCTACGTTATTATCTTGGACAATAATGCAGCTATAATGATGACATCAGGTATGAGAATGAATTATGTCTCTAAAGATCTAAAATATAGGAGAGCCTATAATTCTGTAAACACATTAAATAGTAGCTCGTAGTAGAGTTAGTGACAGAGGGACCGCTAGCAAACACCAGCTCTCTCAACTACTCTATTCATTAACTTTTAGTCTGTCTCACTCACACCTAACCCTTCTTTAAGATTTCTCCACCAGGGCTTCAGGGGTTCTCTTCTATTAGCTGCTGCTTCTCTAATCAGGGTAAAAATCTAAAGCCTCCAACGAGGTTTGCCAGGGGGTGCAAAATCTGGCCTAGACTCTCCAGGCATTTCCTGAAACCCACCACTACTCCCCATACCCCAGGCGCAATAAATTATGAAATACAAAATCAAGGCAAAGCCAGGCCATTTATTAGCCTTCTTCCTCAAAGCAAGCAGACTAAATTGAGATGTTTCATAAAATCTTCCCGTTCCTCTCTCCCTTCTCAGCGTGTAAAGAATGTTCTGCAAGAGCACGGTGGCTCAAGCCTGTAATTCTTGCGCTTTGGGAGGCCGAAGGTCACTTAAACCCAGGAGTTGGGCAGCAGAGCCAGACTCCGTCTCTTAAAAAAAAAAAAAAAAAAAAAAAAAAGGCCGGGCGCCGTGGCTCAAGCCAGCACTTTGGGAGGCCGAGACGGGCGGATCACGAGGTCAGGAGATCGAGACCATCGTGGCTAACACGGTGAAACCCCGTCTCTACTAAAAAATACAAAAAACAGGCCGGGCGCGGTGGCTCAAGCCTGTAATCCCAGCACTTTGGGAGGCCGAGACGGGCGGATCACGAGGTCAGGAGATCGAGACCATCCTGGCTAACATGGTGAAACGCCGTCTCTACTAAAAACACAAAAAACTAGCCGGGCGAGGTGGCAGGCGCCTGTAGTCCCAGCTACGCGGGAGGCTGAGCCAGGAGAATGGCGTGAACCTGGGAGGCGGAGCTTGCAGTGAGCTGAGATCCGGCCACTGCACTCTAGCCTGGGTGACAAAGCAAGACTCCGTCTCAAAAAACAAAACAAAACAAAACAAAACAAAAAAAAAAACAAAAAACTAGCCCGACGAGGTGGCGGGCGCCTGTAGTCCCAGCTACTCGGGAGTCTGAGGCAGGAGAATGGCGTGAACCCGGGAGGCGGAGCTTGCAGTGAGCCGAGATCCGGCCATTGCACTCCAGCCTGGGCGACAGAGCGAGACTCCGTCTCAAAAAAAAAAAAAAAAACTTGGACGGCCGTAGTGGCGCACGCCTGTAATCCCAGCTACTCGGGACGCTGAGGCAGGAGAATCACTCGAACCTGAGAGGTGGAGGTTGCAGTGGGCAGAGATCACACCACTGCACTTTAGCCTGAACAGAGCCAGACTCCGTCTCCCCCCCCCCCCCAAAAAAAAAGCTCAATCAATGGGCTGGGGTGGGTGGGGCAGAGAGGAACTGAAGAGACATATTACATTTAAACGCCACCATTTCCGAGGGACGCGGATGTGCTCTGGTCCCCCACCTGCATCCCATTCAGTAAACAAAGGTGATACATATTAGTGTTCCTATTGCCCACCAAAACATACAGCAGCACAAACCCATTTTTCTAAGACCTTGTGCCTGACTATTGCAGGAAGCTGGAGGATTAAAAACAGCTGGAGAATAGATGAGCTATGTTTGGCTCCTAACCTCTAAAACAATGCCAACCCAGCCCCTTCCAGGAGTAACAGCTTGAAAACAATACACCAAACTTAGTTTTTAGCATTCCTGGAAATTCCATTATTAATTCATGGGTCTTCTTCATAAGGGAAGAAACCCCATTTTTGAGGTGAGGCACAGGCCCACGAGCGCAAAATGGCCTGGCCAAGCTGGAGCCAGGTGTGTGTGAGGGCCACGGTGAGGCCCTCTGCCCTGCTCACCCTTACATCACAGTGCTTCCTCTGTAGGTAAACGTGTGGGTTTTCAGCCAGGGCGCTTCTTACTGAAGGGCCCAAGGGCCCAGGGAGAACACAGCTGACACGTTTTTTGAAAAGACTATGTAGCACTTTGGGAGGCCAAAGAAGGGATCACCTGAGGTCAGAAGTTCGAGACCAGCCTGGCCAACATGGTGAAATCCTGTCTCTACTACAAATACAAAAATTAGCCAGGTGTGGTGGCACATGCCTGGAATCCCAGCTGAAGCAATCCCTGTGAGGCTGAGGCAGAATTCCTTGACGCAGGGAGGCGGAGGTTGCAGTGAGCAGAGATCGCGTCACTGCACTCCAGCCTGGGCAACAGAGCAAGACTTCGTCTCAAAAAAAAAAAAAAAAAAAAAAAAGAACAGAAAAAAGAACGTTCTTTTTGCACGATCGAAGTACCGGGGACAACTGCTAACCAGGCCCTCAGGGACGCACAGAGCCCTGGCAGATTTGTCAGAAATTTCTGTAACCCGCACGCCGCGCACGCTCCCGGATTGGTTGCAAGTGGCCCAAAGTCTTGGATCCCTGGGTCCCGTTACACCGGGAGCCGGGCCACCTCGACGCGGGGACAGCGGCCTCGCTCCCTGCCCAGCGCCCGGGCACCCGAGCCGGGCCAGCCCCCAGCGCCCCGCAGAAGGGTTTGACGCACTTGCGGCGCCCTCGCGAGTGCCCGGTGACAGTCGCCAACTTTCGCGGAACAACACCCGCTCCAGATGTGAGGGGAGAGGTGGAAAAACGCCGCCCGCCTGGGCTGGGGTTCACAGGGACCGGCCGCCTCCCGCCGCTTCTCCAGGCCGCGCTCGGGTGCACGGACCCCGCCTCCGCGGCGACCTCGGGCCCGGGGGAGGGAAGCGCGGTCTCCCGGGCTATCGCCCTCGCGCAGCTGACCCAAAGGGCCGGCCCGCGAAACTTCGCGAAGAGGCGGGAGGGGGTCGCCCAGTCGCTCAGCGCCTTTGTCGCTCCCGCCTCGCCTCCGCACGGGGCTCGAGACGCCCAGCCCAGTCCTTTGGCCCGATCCCGCCCGGGCCTCGGCCCGCGCCCCTCAGCTCGGCGGCCCTCACGGCCCGCGCCCCCGCCCCCACCCCCGGAGCTCCACGGAGGCGTCCCGCAGAGAGGCCGCCTCGCCTCACAGACCCGCCCAGGAGCTCAAGCGCGCCCCGCGACCGACACTCACTCGCCACGCAACTCGCCGGCTAGCCAGGCGGGTTCGGCGGCCTTCGGTACCGCGCCGCCTACTCTTCAGAAGCCACAGCTGCGAGCTCCGTCGCTGCCGCTGAGGCAGCCGCTACACTCCTTCCGGTCCTGCCGCGGCGTCACCTCGCGCCTGCGCACAGCGCCCCCTCCCGACTAAGGACAGGAAGAACCATAGAGGCACTCCGGGTGCTGTGGAGGAGGGACCCGGGGGCTCACCACAGAGAGGGCCGCCTAGCCGCGCCTGCATCCGGGCTCTCCGCCTGCGGAGACTTGACTCCCCCACGAGGCGGAAGGATGAAAGGAACGGAGACCCCCATCCCGGACCCCACAGGAGCCGCCATCTCCCTAGAGCTTAAAAGGGTATGGGGTAGGTGGTTGTGGACGTTTACTCGATATCTACTTATTTGCCCTAATTCTTTTGGCAAGCCATTCATTCATTCTGCAGATATATTCTGTGGATTTCCTGTGGGCCACGCACTGTTCTAGGATTTGGGGAAATTAAGAGTAAAGTGGGTCCCGTGGCTGGGCACAGTGGCTCACGCCTGTAATCCCATCACTTTGGGAGGCCGAGGCGGGCGGATAACTTGAGGTCAGACGTTGGAGACTAGCCTGGCCAACGTGGTGAAACCCCGTCACTACCAAAAATAAAAAAATTAACCGGGTGTGGTGGCGGATGCCTGTAATCCCAGCTACGCAGGAGGCTGAGGCAGGAAAATCGCTTGAACCTGGGAGGCAGCGACTGTAGTGAGCCAAGATGGCGCCACTGCACTCCAGCCTGGGCAACAGAGCTGCACTCCATCTCAGAGAAAAAAAAAAAAAAAAAAAAGTACAATGTGTTCCTGGCCTCAGGAAGTTTAGGTTTTAGTGGGCAAGTGAATAACTGACTAAAAAACTGCTCCTGCTGGGCACAGGGGCTCATGTCTATAATCCCAGCGCTTTAGGAGGCCAAGGCGGGAGCATTGCTTGAGGCCAGGAGCTCAAGACCAGCCTTGGCAACATAGCAAGATCCCTACTCTTAAAATAATTGCTGGCCGGGCGCAGTGGCTCACGCCTGTAATCCCAGCACTTTGGGAGGCCGAGGCAGACAGATCACTTGAGGTCAGGAGTTCGAGACCGGTCTGGCCAACATGGTGAAACCCGTCTCTACTAAAAATACAAAAATTAGCTGGGCATGGTGGTGCATGCCTGTAATCCCAGCTACTAGGGAGGCTGAGGCACAAGAATTGCTTGAACCCAGGAGGGGGAGGTTGCAGTGAGCCAAGATCATGCCACTGCACTCCAGGCTGGGCAACAGAGTGAGACTGTGTCTCAAAAACAAAAATCAAAAAACAAAAAACAATTGCTAAGTACACCTTCAAGTAGAGATGTCAAGTCAGTAATTAGATAAATGAGTCTGGGCTGGGCACAGTGGCTTATAACTGTAATCCCAACACTTTAGGAAGTGGAGGTGGGAAGATGGCTTGAAGCCAGGAGTTTGAGATCATCCTGGGCAATAGAGTGAGACCCCATCTTTACAAAAGTAAAAATTAGCCGGACATGGTGATGTGCACCTGTAGTCCCAGCTACTCAGGAGGCTGAGGCAGGAGGATTGTTTGAGCCCAGGAGTCCGAGGATCAGTGAGCTATGATTGCACTATTGCAGTCCAGCCTGGATGACAGAACAACAGCCTGTCTCGAAAGAAACAAACAAAAACAAAACGGAAATGAGAGTAACAATAGTCTTGATGCGGCAATTAGTGTTCCTTCTCTAAGACAGTAGAGCGTGGTTTATGGGGGCTTGCATGGGACAGAAAAAGACCACTATTCACAGTGCTTTAGGGAAGCAGTGTCCTGAGGGAATAGTCATGTTTCAGTGAAGTAGAAATTGAAGGGCTGCTTACAGAACAGGATGGGGATTTAGGGATCTTACAGCTGTCAGGCCCTGAGTTAGAGGGTGCAGTGCATGGGAGACGTTAGACGGTGAACAGGAGAGAGAGCTTAAGATAGACACTTATCCGAGATGAGATCCTGGAATAATCTGGAAGGCATCTAAAACAAGGGCATTGGCCTTGATGAGCTTATTCTCCATGCTGGTCCTCTTGGGGGAGGTGGATAATAGCTGTCAGTTACAGCCTCCTTCTTAGGACGGTCCTCATAAGCCCTTTGAGATGTTGGAAGAAGGCAGTATTGGAAGCAGAGCTTGGTGATCTTAGCAGGAGTGCAAGGTTCTTTCCAGACCCCTCAACCCCTCTGTGGTTGGTGTCACATCCAAGGCAGGTAAGCTCGAGTAACCTCTCTGAGTCTGGAATTTTTTTTTTTTTGAAACGATGTCTCGCTCTGCGGCCCAGGCTGGAGTGCAGTGGTGCAATCTTGGCTCACTCCAAGCTTTGCCTCCTGGGTTAATGCCATTCTCCTGCCTCAGCCTCCCGAGTAGCTGGGACTACAGGCACCCACCACCACACCGGGCTAATTTTTTTTTTGTATTTTTAGTAGAGACGGGGGTTTCACCGAGTTAGCCAAGATGGTCTCAATCTTCTGACCTTGTGATCCGCCCGCCTTGGCCTCCCAAAGTGCTGTGATTACAGGCGTGAGCCACCGCACCTGACCTGAGTCTGAAATTTTTTATTTGTTCAGGCTCTTTGGAGACTCTGACTCAGACATGATGGCAATGAGAAGAAATACTTTATTTTTATCTTTATGTATGTATGTATGTATGTATGTATGTATTTATTTATTTATTTATTTATTTTTGAGACGGGGTCTCCTTCCATCGCCCAGGCTGGAGTGCAGTGGCATCATCTTGACTCACTGCAACCTCTGCCTCCCATGTTCAAGCGATTCTCCTGGCTCAGCCTCCCGAGTAGGTGGGACTACAGGCACCCACCACCACACCTGGCTAATTTTTAAAGTATTTTTTGTAGAGACGGGGTTTCACCATGTTGGCCAGGCTGGGCTCGAACTCCTCACGTCAGGTGATCCGCCTACCTCAGCCCAAAGTGATGGGATTACAGGTGTGAGCCACCATGCCAGGCCTTTATTTTGAAGTTTAATTTAAAAAAACATTAATAGATAGCCAGGTGTGGTGACACACGCCTGTAGTCCCAGCAACACAGGAGACTGAGGCAGGAGAATCACTTTAACACAGGAAGCACAGGTTGCAGTGAGCCGAGATCGCACCACTGCACCCCAGCCTGGGTAACACAGCAAGACTTCACCTCAAAAAAAAAAAAAAAAAAAAATTTATAGAAACAGAGTCTCGCTTTGTTGCCCAGGCTGGTCTCGAACTCCTGGTTCCAAGTGATCCTTCCGTCTTGCTCTCCTAAAGTGGTGGGATGGCAGGTGTGAACTGCCACGTCTGGCTGGGAATTTTTTATTTGTAAAATGGAAATTTTAAGATATTATCTATTGCCCAGTGTTCTTGCAAGGATGAAATGGGATCATGTGTGAATTCAGAAGCTCTGGTAGGAGTTATTTGTTTACATGTTGTTCGTGTCTTAAGCATTTTCGGAGTCATAAAGACAATTATCTTATCTCTGCATATTTCCCAGTGAGAGTGAGAGGAAGCTATTCCCTCCTTCTAGGTTGTCTGGAATCATTCTACTTATTTTTGAAGTCTCTGGCTTTTTTTTTTTTGGGGGGGATGGTATGGAGTTTCACTTGTCGCCCATGCTGGAGTGCAATGGCATGATCTTGGCTCACTGCAACCTCCGCCTCCCGGATTCAAGTGAGTCTCGTGTCTCAGCCTCCCAAGTAGCTGAGATTACAGGTGCCCACCACCACATCCGCCTAATTTTTGTATTTTCAGTAGAGGCAGGGTTTCACCATGTTGGCCAAGCTAGGCTCGGACTCCTAACCTCAGGTGATCCGCCTGCTTCGGCCTCCCAAAGTGTTGGCATTACAGGTGTGAGCCACTGTGCCTGGCCCTATTTTTTTTGGGGGGGGGTGGGTTGTGGGGTTGGGGTCTCACTCTGTCAGCAAGGCTAGAGTGCAGGGACTCAGTCAATCATTAGTTCATTGCAACCTTGACCTCCCAGGCTCAAGTGACTCTCCCACCCCAGCCTCCTGAGTAGCTGGAACTGCAGGTGTGTGCCACCATGCCCGGCTGATTAAAAAATTTTTTTGTATAGATGGGGTCTCGCTATGTTTCTCAATCTGGTCTCAAACTCCTGGTCTCAAGTGATTCCACTGCCTCAGCCTTCCAAAGTACTGAGATTATAGGCTTGAGCCACCGCACCTGGCCTGTTTTTGTTCATTTGTTAGTTTGTTTGAGACGTAGTTTCGCTCTTGTTGCCCAGGCTGGAGTGCAATGGCATGATCTCGGTTCACTGCAACCTCTGCCTCCCAGGTTCAAGTGACTCTCCTGCCTCAGCCTCCCAAGTAGCTGGGATTACAGGCATGCGCCTCCACACCCAGCTAATTTTGTATTTTTCATAGAGACAGGGTTTCTCAGGGTTGGTCAGGCTGGTCTTAAACTCCTGACCTCAGGTGATCCACCCGCCTCAGCCTCCCAAAGTGCTGGGATAACAGGCATGAGCCACCGTGCCCGGCCTGTTTTCTTTATCTTAATGTTAACCGGCACCAAGAATCAGAAAGGGTAAGATAGCTACCTGCAGAGTAAACTATTGTCAACAAGTGATGTTTTGCTGTTTTCCTGGGAAGAGCATGGAAGTTCCATCTATGAAAATCCATATGATCCATGCTGGCTGTAATTCCGTGCAGTTACGGCCAAAGGCATGCAACATGCACTCACCCCTTGAGCCTGCCAGAGAGCCAAGGCTGTAACTCCCCGCCCCGTGAGTCATCACAGCATGGCTTCGTTGCATTTTCTGGTTACAGTTAGTTTAATGTGCATCTGACCTGTGAAATCATGGATGGTAATGGAGGACCACCGTTATTCACAATTTGTCCATTATCATTTTGTTCCCAAGAACTGTCATCAGCCGTATCTACATGACGGTGTGCTGGTGGTGTCATAGAGGACATTATTCCTGAACTCTGCTTTCAGAAGCAGTAATTTCCTGCCATTTTGGCCCATTATTTGTTAAAAAAAAAAAAAAATCAATGTTATTGAGGTGTAATTTATATGTGGTACTAGGCACCCCGTTTAAGTATATGTTTCTATCAGTTTTGACACATTTATACACCCTCATAACCCCCCACAATCAAGATAGAGATCAATTCCATTACCCCAAACTGTTCCCTCCTGTTCCTTCCAGTCTATCCATAACCCCCATCCCTGGTGCTAGGCAACCACCTGCTTTTGGGCACCTGCTTTTTGTCACTTTATATTATTTATTTGTTTGGAGATGGAGTCTCGCTCTGTCACCCAGGCTGGAGTGCAGTGGTGCCATCTGGGCTCACGGCAACCTCCACTTCCCTGGTTCAAGCGATTCTTCTGCCTCAGCCTCCTGAGTAGCTGGCAGCCCTCACCACACCCAGCTAATTTTTTGTATTTTTATTTTATTCTATTTTTGTTATGGAGTCTCACTGTGTTGCCCAGGCTGGAGTGCAGTGGTGTGATTTTGGCTCACTGCAACCTCCATCTCCCAGGTTCAAGGGATTCTCTGCCATCTTCTCGAGTAGCTGGGATTACAGACATCCACCATCGTGTCCAGCTAATTTTTTAATTTTTAGTAGAGATGAAGTTTTGCCATCTCTACTAAAAAGATGGCCAACTAAAGTTGGCCAGTCTGGTCTCGAACTCCTGACCTCAGGTGATCTGCCTGCCTTGGCCTCCCAAAGTGCTGGGATTACAGGCATGAGCCACCCACCGCGCCTGGCCCGTTTTCTCATTTTAGACTAGAATTTCTCTTTCTGTAGTTTCACATACATGGGATCATATGGCATGCACTCTTGTGTCTGGTTTCTTTTGCTCAGCATGTTTTCTGTTTTCTGAGACAGGGTCTCACTCTGTTGCCCAGGCTGGAGTGCAGTGGTATGATATTAGCTCACTGCAGGCTTGATCTCCCAGACCTAAACCATCTTCCTGCCTCAGCCTCCTGAGGAGCTGGGACTACAGGCACGCATCACCATGCCTGGCTAATTTTTTTTTATTTTTAATAAGGAAGAGGTCTTGCTATGTTGCCCAGCTGGTCTCAAACTCCTGAGCTCAAGTGATCCTCCCACCTCAGCTTCCCAAAGTGCTGTGATTACAGGCATGAGCCCCGTGCATGCCCTCTGCATGCTTTTGAGATTCCTCTATGTTACGTGTATCGGTAGTTCATTGCTTTTTACTGCTGAGTAGTATTAAACCACAAGGATATGACACCGTTCATCCATTCACCAGTCGAGGCACATTGAGTTTCTTTCATTCTGGGGCAGTTATGAATAAAACTGCTATGCACACTCATGTACAAGTTGTTGGGTGAGTACATGTTCATTCTCTAAGTGTGGAATTGCTAAATCATATGGTAAGAACCAAGCTGTTTCCCAAACTGGTACATCAGTTTACTTTCCCCCTGGTGCTGAATGAGAGTCCAGTTGCCATTCTTGGTGTCTCTAGTCTTTAATTTCAGCTGTTGTAACGGATGTGTGATGGTATATGATTGTGGTTTTGATTTGCATTTCCCTGGTGGCTAATGATGTTGAGAATCTTTTCTTGTGCTTATTGGCCTTTTGAATATCTTCCTTTTTAGACACAGCATTGTCTAGGCTGGAGTGCCGTGGCATGATCATAGCTCATTGCAGCCTTGGATTCATGAGCTCAAGCGATCCTCCCACCTCAGCCTCCTGAGTAGCTGGGACTCCAGGCACATGCCGCCACTCCTGGCTAATTTATATGATTTTTTTTTTTTTTTTTAGAGATAGGGTCTTGCTATGTTGCCCAGGCTAAACTTCTGGCCTCAAGCGATCCTCCCACCTTGACCTCCTAAAGCACTAGGATTATAAGCATGAGCCACTGTGCCCAGCCCCGGCCTTTTATATACTTTCTTTTGTGAAATTTCTGTTCAAATTTTTAAAATCCCATTTTAAAAATTGAATTTTTTTTGTCATCTTATAGTTGACTTGTAAGAGTTCTTTTTATAGTTTGGATACAAGATTTTAGTATTGCATACATTTCCTCTTCGTCTCTGGCTTACTTTTCATTTCTTTTTTTAATTTTGTTTTTTATTTTTTATTTTCCAAGGCTGTCCTATGCCATTCTTTCCTTTCCTTTCCTTTCCTTTTTCCTTTCTTTTTTGAGACATGGTCTCATTCTGTTGCCCAGTCTGGAGTGCATTGGTGCAATCTCGGCTCACCACAGCCTCAGCCTCCGAGGCTCGAGCAATCCTCCCACCTAGGCCTCTCAAGTAGCTGGGACCACAGGCGCGCACCACCACACCCAGTTAATTTTTATATTTTTAGTAGAGATGGAGTCTCTTGATTTTGATGAGAGCAACATAGTGAGTACTGGGATTACAGGCGTGAGTCACCATGCCTGGCCAAATTGTACATTTAAAAATAACTAAAAGAGTCTGGGTGCAGTGGCTCATGCCTGTAATCCCAGCACTTTGGGAAGCCGAGGCGGGCGGATCACAAGGTCAGGAGTTCGAGACCAGCCTGGCCAACATGGTGAAACCTCGTTTCTACTAAAGATACAAAAAATTAGCCAGGCGTGGTGGTGGGTGGAGGGCGCCTGTAATCCCAGCTACTTGGGAGGCTAAGGCAGGAGAATCATTTGAACCCGGGAGGCAGAGGTTGCGGTGAACCGAGATCGCACCATTGCACTCTAGCCTGGGCCACAGGGTGACACTCTGTCTGTAAATAAATAAATAAATAAAAGAGGCTGGGTGTGGTGGCTCATGTCTGTAATCCCAGCATTTTGGGAGGCTGAGGTGGGTGGATCACCTAAGGTCAGGAGTTTGAGACCAGCATGGCGAACATGGTGAAACCCTGTCTCTACTAAAAATACAAAAATTAGCCACGTGGTGGCGTGTGCCTGTAATCCCAGCTACTTGGGAGGCTGAGGCAGGAGAATTTCTTGAACCAGGGAGGCAGAGGCTGCACGGAGCCGAGATTGCACCACTGCACTCCAGCCTGGGTGACAGAGCTAGACTACACCTCCAAAAAAAAAGTTATTATTGACTACAGTCACCCTGTTATGCTTTCAAATACTAGGTCTTATTCATTCTTTCTATTTTTTTGTTCCCTTTAACCATCCCCACCCCCTACCCATCCTCGTACTACCCTTCCCAGCCTGTGATAACTTTATGTCCTTCTACTCCCTATGCCCATAAGGTCAATTGTTTTGATATTTAGGTCCCACAAATAAGTGAGAACATTCAGTGTTTGTCTTGCTGTGCCTGGCTTATTTCACTTGACATAATAATCTCCAGTTCCATCCATGTTGTTGCAAATGACAGGATCTCAATCTTTTTCATGGCTGAGTAGTACTCCATTGTGCATACATAGCACATTTTCTTTTTTTTTTTTTTTTTTTTTTTTTTTGAGACGGAGTCTCGCTCTGTCACCCAGGCTGGAGTGCTGTGGCCGGATCTCAGCTCACTGCAAGCTCCGCCTCCCGGGTTCCCGCCATTCTCCTGCCTCAGCCTCCCGAGTAGCCCGGACTACAGGAGCCCGCCACCTCGCCCGGCTAGTTTTTTTTTTTGTATTTTTTAGTAGAGACGGGGTTTCACCGTGTTAGCCAGGATGGTCTCGATCTCCTGACCTCGTGATCCGCCCGTCTCGGCCTCCCAAAGTGCTGGGATTACAGGCTTGAGCCACCGCGCCCGGCAGCACATTTTCTTTATCCACACTGATCATTGATGGACACTTAGGTTGCTTCTAAATCTTGACTATCGTAAATAGCACTGCAATAAATACGGGAATGAAGACATCTCTTTGATACACTGATTTCCTTTCTTTTGGGTATATACCCAGCATTGAGATTACTGGATCTTATAGTAGTTCTACATTTAGTTTTTTGAGGAACCTCCAAACTGTTGTCCGTGCTGGTTGTACTAAGTTACATTTCTACTAACAGTGTCTGAAGGTTCCCTTTATCCACGTCCTCGCCAGCATTTGTTATTACCCGTCTTTGGATAGAAGCCATTTTAACTGTGGTCAGATGATATCTCTTTGTAGGTTTGATTTGCATTTCTCTGATGATCGATGATGCTGCATACCTTTTCTTAAACCTGTTGATCATTTGTATGCCTTATTTTAAGAAATGTGTATTCAAATCTTTTGCCCATTTTTATTTTTTTATTTTTGTTTAGACAGAGTCTTGCTCTTTCGCCCAGGCTGGAGTGCAATGGCATGATATCGGCTCACTGGAACCTCCACCTCCCACTTTCAAGCGATCCTCCTGTCTCAGCCTCCTGAGTAGCTGGGATTACAGGTGTGTGCCACTACACACGGCTAATTTTTGTATTTTTAATAGAGATGGGGTTTTGACATGTTGGCCAGGCTGGTCTAGAACTCCTGACCTCAAATGATCCGCCCACCTCGGCCTCCCAAAGTGCTGGGATTACAGGCGTGAGCCACCGCGCCCGGCCAAATTCTGGTTCTTATTACTCCACCGATATAGGAAGAGGAAGGCCCAACACTGTTGCTTAAGCAGCAGTAGTTAAGTAAGTAGAATTGCTGAATCATATAGTGAGGACCAAACTGTTTGTTCCAAAGTGGCCATAGCTTCTCCTGAGCAATAGTGTTTTTAAAATAATGCACTTTATATGATACTAGTATTATTTGCATTCCTGTGAAAACAGATAATTGCTGAAATGGGCCAGGCGCAGTGGCTCACACCTGTAATGCCGGCACTTCGGGAGGTTGAGGCGGGTGGATCACCTGAGGTCGGGAGTTCAAGATCAGCCTCGCCAACGTGGTGAAACCCCGTCTCTACTAAAAATACAAAAATTAGCAGGGTGTAGTGATGCATGCCTGTAATCCCAGCTACTCGGGAGGCTGAGGCAGGAGAATTGCATGAACCCGGGAGGTGGAGGTTCCAGTGAGCTGAGATTGTACCACTGCACTCCAGCCTGGGTGACAGAGCGAGACTCCATCTTAAAAAAAAAAAAAAAAGAATGTCCCCCAATCAGCAGTAAAATTTTGTAATTTTATTCAATCTAGATCTGTGAGTACCTGTCTTTTAAATAGTCTGAATGATGAGATGGGCCTGGTGCGATTGTTTGTGTTTGGGGCTGGACTGGCCACTTTCTTTCTAGGACATCATCTTGAGAGAATGACTGACTGACAAACTGGGATAATTCAGATTTGGGACTTCGCAGACACTTTCTCAAAATTGAACAAACTGAAACTATCACTTCAAGGAAAATAACTGTGTAATGATAACGTTTGAGCTTTCAAGAGAAGATTAGAATTTTAGAAAATTTATATCCACCACTGGGAGCTTCGCAGTCTCCCATTACTGGAAAACGTTTCTGATGTGATGGGTGGTGATAGTAATGAACATGATTTTCTGATATTTGATGAAATGCATCAACATTTGAAAAAGCTGCTGTGATCTTGTGATATAATAAGAAATGTGTATTTTGGTCTTTACTCCAGGCCAGAGCTCCTAAAACACGTGTAATTTCCTAAGTGGTAAGAGCAATAGGATCATCTTTCATCATAAATTTGGTTTTTGTCCCAGGCTCTTGCAGTGGCTCCAGGGAGGACCGGGTGTGGTGGCTCATGCCTGTAATCCCAGCACTTTGGAAGGCTGAAGCTAGTGAATTACCTGAGGTCAGGAGTTCAAGACTATCCTGGCCAACATGGCGAAACCCTGTCTCTACTAAAAATACAAAAAGTAGGCTGGGCGTGGTGGCTCAAGCCTGTAATCCCAGCACTTTGGGAGGCCGAGATGGGCGGATCACGAGGTCAGGAGATCGAGACCATCTTGGCTAACTCAGTGAAACCCCGTCTCTACTAAAAAATACAAAAAAACTAGCCGGGCGAGGTGGCTGGCGCCTGTAGTCCCAGCTACTTGGGAGGCTGAGGCAGGAGAATGGCGTGAATCCGGGAGGCGGAGCTTGCAGTGAGCTGAGATCCAGCCACTGCACCCCAGCCTGGGCGACAGAGCGAGACTCCGTCTCAAAAAAAAAAAAAAAAAATACAAAAAGTAGCCGGGTGTGGTGGCGTTCACCTGTAATCCCAGCTACTCGGGAGGCTGAGGCAGGAGAATTGTTTTAACCCAGGAGGCAGAGGCTGCAGTGAGCCGAGACTGTGTTCCAGATTGGGCCACAGAGCAAGACTGTCTCAAAAAAAAAAGAAAAAAGAAAAAAAGCAATAGCGCCAGGGAGATGCAGGTGAAATGAGTTTCTTTTGTTATTCATAACAAGCCCCTTTCAACCACACTTGAGGTTATGCTGATCGCCAGGGGACCCAACCATGTCATTAGAGGGCTGGAGGTTGGGCTAATCACAAATGCCCCAATGATTTAACCAATCATGCCCAGGAAATGAAGCCACCATAGGAAAAAAAAAATTGGGGGAATGGGATTCAGAGAACTTCCTGAGTTGGTGAACGTGCCAAGGTGCTGGGGGGCGGGGGGCGTGTACCCAGACGTTGCCGTGAGCTATGATGGGGCCACCGCACTCCAGCCTGGGTGACAGAGCGAGACCCTCTCTCTACAAAAAATAGAAGAAGGCATGTAATCTCAGCACCTTGGGAGGCCAAAGCAGGAGGATTGCTTGAAGCGAGGAGTTCAAGAACAATCTTGCCAACATAGTGAGACCCCCATCTCTATTAATATAAATAAATAAAATTTAAAATAAAAACTGTAAGAAATTGGCCAGGCACAGTGGCTCATGACTATAATCTCAGCACTTTGGGAGGGAGAGGTGGGTGGATCACCTGAGGTCAGGAGTTCGAGACCAGCCTGGCCAACATGGTGAAACCTCGTCTCTACTAAAAATTTAAAAAATAGGCCGGGCGCCATGACTCACGCCTGTAATCCCAGCACTTTGGGAGGCTGAGGCAGGCGGATCATAAGGTCAGGAGATCGAGGCCATCCTGGCCAACATGGTGAAATCCTGTCTCTACTAAAAATATGAATAATTAGCTGGGTGTGGCGGAATGTGCCTGTAGTCCCATCCACTTGGGAAACTGAGGCAGGAGAATCGCTTGAACTCTGGGAGGCAGAGGTTGCAGTGAGCCAAGGTTGTGCCACTGCACTCCAGCCTGGGCAACAGAATGAGACTTTGTCTCAAAAAATAAATAAATAAATAAATATAAATAAAAATAAAATAAATAACCGGGCATGGTGGAGTGCACCTGTAATCCCAGCTATTTGGAAGGCTGAGGCAGGAGAATCACTTAAACCCAGGAGGTGGAGGTTGCAGTGACTGCACCACTGCACTCCAGCCCGGGTGACAGAGTGAGACTCCATCTAAAAAAATAAATACATAAAAATTTAAAAAATAAAAATTAGCCAATCTGGGTGCAGTGGCTCACATCTGTAATCCCAACACTTTGAGAGGCCAAAGCGGGTGGATCCCTTGAGGCCGGGAATTCGAGACTAGCCTGGTCAACATGGCAAAACTCCGTCTCTAGTAAAAAATACAAAAATTAAGGCCGGGCACGGTGGCTCACGCCTGTAATCCCAGCACTTTGGGAGGCTGAGGCGGGCGGATTACAAGGTCAGGAGATCAAGAACATCCCGGCTAACACAGTGAAACCCTGTCTTTACTAAAAATACAAAAAATTAGCCGGGCATGGTGTCGGGCACCTGTAGTCCCAGCTGCTTGGGAGGCTGAGGCAGGAGAATGATGTGAACCCGGGAGGCGGAGCCAGCCTAGGTGACAGAGCAAGACTCCGTCTCAAAAAAAAAAAAAAAAATTAGCTGGGTATTGTGGCACATGACTGTAGTCCCAACTACTCTGTAGGCTGAGGCAGGAGAATTGCTTGAACCCTGGAGGCGGAGGTTGCGGTGAGCTGAGATGGCATCAGTGCACTCCAGCCACACAGCGAGACCCTGACTGTAAGGAAAAAAATTCTGGGTCCAGCTGACACGTATGTATCAGCACTAGCTGGAGCAGAAGTTCAGAACTGCACAGTGGGCCGGGCGTGGTGGCTCATGCCTGTAATCCTAGCACTTTGAGAGGCTGAGGTCAGGAGTTCGAGACCAGCCTGACCAACATGGTGAAACCCCGTCTTTACTGAAAATAAAAAATTAGCTGGGTGTGGTAGCGCATGCCTGTAATCCCAGCTACTTGGGAAGCTGAGGCAGCAGAATCGCTTGGACCCAGGAGGCGGAGGCTGAGGTGAGCCGAGATCGTGCCATTGCACTCCAGCCTCGGCAACAAGAGTGAAACTCCGTCTCAAAAAAAAAAAAAAGAACTGCACAGTGGGCTGGACCATGAGGATGGTAAAAGAGTCTTCTGCCAGGTTCCTAGAGTGGACTCAGCTGTGCAAACAGAGACATGGGCAGTAGGTTGTTACAATAAGAACCTCCCTCCCCCATCATGCCTTCCCTGTATCTATGCAATTTACAATGTGACTTTGGCATGCCTCCCAAAAGCGGTGGGGTCTGTATCTTCCTTCCCATTGAATCTGGGCTTGCCTTGTGACTTGCTTTACCAGTGGAATGCAGCAGAAGGGATGCTGAACTACTTCCGGGGCTCGGGTTTGGTTTGGTTTTGTTGAGGCAGGATCTCACTCTGTCGCCAAGGCTGCAGTGCAGTGGGGTGATCTTGGCTCACTGCAGCCTTGACTTCCTGGTCTCAAGTGATGGTCTAACCTCAGTCCCTCAAGTAGCTGGGACTACATGCTTGTGCCACCACTCCTAGCTGTTTTTGATTTTATTTATTTATTTTTTTAGACGAAGTCTCACTCTGTCCCCAGGCTGGAGTGCAGTTTCATGATCTTGGCTCACTGCAACCTCTGCCTCCTGGGTTCAAGTGGTTCTCCTGCCTTGGCCTCCTCAGTAACTGGGATTACAGGTGTGTGGCACCACTCCTGGCTAGTTTTTTGTATTTTTGGTATAGACAGAGTTTCACCATGTTGGCCAGGCTGGTCTTAAACTCCCGACCTCAGGTGATCTGCCTGCCTCGGCCTCCCAAAGTGCTGGGATTACAGGCGTGAGCCACCTCACCTGGCCAGAGAAACTGATACTCTTTTGTAATAGTGTTTGGCCCCAATATTCTTTGGAATCTGAAGTTTGCTATTGAATGAGAAAGCGGGAAGGAGTTCCATGTATTCAGGCTTCTATGTTGTTTTTCTAAGCAGGGTTGGGCCAGGTTAGTTGGTTCCAGGTGATCCTCTGTGGTGCTGTTTGGCCCTAGTGCTCTTTGGAGTCTGGGGAGGTTTGACCTTTAAAAATCCAACTGCTGGCTGGCCGGGCGCTGTGGCTCACACCTGTAATTCCAGCTAATCGGGAGGCTGAGGCACGAGAGTTGCTTAAACCTGGGAGGCGGAGGTTGCAGTGAGCTGAGATCACTCTACTGCACTCCAATCTGGAAGGCAGAGCAAGACCCTGTCTCAAAAAAAAAAAAAAAGAGAGAGATTATAAATTCGAGTTGCAGAGTTACAGAGGTACTGTTTCTTTCTTTCTTTTCTTTTTTTTTTTTTTTTTTTTTTTTTGCTCTTTGTAGCCTCTGCCTCCCAGGTTCAAGTGATTCTCCTGCCTTAGCCTCCCGAGTAGCTGGAACTACAGACGCCCGTCACCATACCTGGCTAATTTTTATTTTTATTATTATTATTTTTTTGAGACGAAATCTTGCTCTGTTGCCAGGCTGGAGTGCAGTGGCATGATCTTGGCTCACTGCAACCTCCACCTCCCGAGTTCAAGCAGTTCTCCTGCCTCAGCCTCCTGAGTAGCTGGGACTACAGGTGCACGCCGCCACGCCCAGCTAATTTTTGTATTTTTAGTAGAGACGGGGTTTCACCGTGTTGACCAGGCTGGTCTTGAACTCCTGACCTCAAGTGATTCACCCACCTTGGCCTCCCAAAGTGCTGGGATTACAGGTGTGAGCCACCATGCCCAGCCTGGAGAAGCATTGTTCCAATGAAGGTAAATGACATGGAGGTCCAGGTTCCCTATTTATGTAACTTATTTTGCCCTCTGGACAGAGGCTTTATGTAGAATATGCTATCTCCATTGCATAATGGATTGCTGCTTTGCTCATTCAACATTATGATTTGATGGTTCTGGTAACGCACAGCTGCAGTCTGGTTGTCTCTTGATGCCCCATGGTCAAGTGCTTAGTCTCTTCCAGGACCCTGTGGCATGCAAAGAGCTGCATTTTTTTTTTTTTTTTTTTTTGAGACGGAGTCTCACTCTGTCGCCCAGGATGGAGTGTGGTAGCGCGATCTTGGCTCACTGCAAACTCCCTCTCCTGGGTTCATGCCATTCTCCTGCCTCAGCTTCCCAAGTAGCTGGGCCTACAGGCACCCACCACCACATCCGGCTATTTTTTTGTATTTTTAGTAGAGACGGGGTTTCACCGTGTTAGCCAGGATGGTCTCGATTGCCTGACCTCGTGATCCGCCCACCTCGGCCTCCCAAAGTGCTAGGATTACAGGTATGAGCCACCGCGCGCCCGGCCAAAGAGCTGCATTTTGAATCATAAATGTGCTAAAAAATGGGGCTTTGTTCTATAATCCTCAGTATCTCCACTGTGGCAACAGCCTTTTCTTTCTTTCTTTCTTTCTTTTTTTTTTGAGACGGAGTCTCGCTCTGTCGCCCAGGCTGGAGTGCAGTGGTCGGATCTCAGCTCACTGCAAGCTCCGCCTCCCGGGTTTACACCATTCTCCTGCCTCAGCCTCCCGAGTAGCTGGGACTACAGGCGCCCGCCACCTCGCCTTAACAGCCTTTCTTTTCTTTCTTTCCCTCTCCTTTCCTCCCTTCTCGTACCCCCGCTCCCTCCCTTCCACCATCCCTCCCTCCCTCCCTCCCTCCCTTCCTTCCATCCTCCCTCCCTCCCTCCCTCCCTCCCTTCCTTCCATCCTCCCTCCCTCCCTCCCTCCCTCCCTTCCATCCTTCCATCCTTCCTTCCCTCCCTGCCTTCCTGCCTTGCTGTCTTCCCGTCTTCCCTCATTCCTCCCCTCCTTCCTCTTTTCTCTTTCTTTCTTTCCAGACAGGGCCTCACTCCGACTCCTAGGCTGGAGTGCGGTGGTAAAATCACGGCTCACTGCAGCCTCCACTTCCTGGACTTAGGTGATCCTCCCACCTCAGCCTCCTGAGTAGCTGGGACTGCAGGCATGTGCCACCACACCCAGCTAATTTTTTGTATTCTTTGTAGAGAAAGGATTTCCCTATGTTGCCCAGGCAGGTCTTGAACTCCTGGGCTCAAACTGTCCTCTCATCTCAGCCTCCCAATGTGCTGGATTACAGGCTGAGCCACCATGCCCAGAGTTGCAGCTTTTCTATTAGTGCTCGCCAGAGACTCCACGTACCATTGTTATCTCTAGCACCGTGGCATCTTCCGTTGGTATATGTGGCACCGTGGGATATACCACATAATGTGGCTTTAGGCAGCGGGGCCATCTGGAGCACACCAGAACCTGCTGCAGAGCTCTCTCTCAATCAAGGGAACACCAAAAAATGCTATCCTAGGCTGGGAGCGGTGGTTCATGCCTCTAATCCCAGCACTTTGGGAGGCCGAGGTGGGTGGATCACCTGAGGTCAGGAGTTCAAGACCAGCCTGGCCAACATGGTGAAACCCCTGTCTCTACTAAAAATGCAAACAATTAGCTGGGCATGGTGGTATGCACCCAGCTACTCGGGAGGTTGAGGCAGGAGAATCGCTTGAACCTGGGAGGCAGAGGCTACAGTGAGCCGAGATCACACCACTGTACTCCAGCCTGGGCGACAGTGCAAGACTCTGTCTCAAAAAACAAAAACAAAATCAAATGCCATCTGGAGCCAGGCATGGTGGCTTACACCTCTAATCCTTGCACTTTGGAAGGCCAAGGCTGATGGATTGCTTGAGGCCAGGATTTCAAGGCCAGCCTGGCCAATATAGCAAGACCCTGTCTCTATTTTTTTTAAAAACATACTGCTGACCTAGAAGTCTAAAAGAAAAATGTTTTTTAAAAAAACACCATAAATAAATAAATAAATAGATAGATAAATACAACTGGCCTGCTGCGGTGGCTCACGCTTGTAATCCCAGCACTTTGGGAGGCCAATGTGGGCAGATCATTTGACGTCAGGAGTTTGAGACCTGCTTGGCCAACATGGGGAAACCCCCATCTCTACTAAAAATACAAAAATTACTCGAGCGTGGTGGTGGGTACCTGTAATCCCAGCTACTCTGGAGGCTGAGGCAGAAGAATCCCTTGAACCTGGGAAGTGGAGGTTACAGTGAGCCAAGATTACACCATTGTATTCTAGCCTGGTGACAGTGAGGCTCTGTCTCAAAAAAAAAAAAAATGTCTTGCGAGAACAGGGAAAGGAGACTGGCTTGGGGTTTTTATGGTGGTTGGTGGGTGTGACTGGGTGAGGGTTTGTGTGCGCTCAGGGGCTTGTGTGGTTTAAACCTCCCATTGGTGGCAAAGGAGGGAGCACTGAGGCTTCTTATCAACTTCCCCAGGTGTCAGTCACAGGGGAAGAGGGAAAATGATACTTAAAGATTTGGCCAGGCGTGGTGGCTTACACCTGGAATCCCAGCATTTTGGGAGGCTGTGGCAGTTTGGGAGTTTGAGACCAGCCTGGCTAACATTGTGAAACCCCATCTCTACTAAAAATTCAAAAATTAGCCGGCGTGTTGATGCATGCCTGTAATCCCAGCTATTCGGGAGGCTGAGACAGGAGAATTGCTTGAACTTGGGAGGTGGAGGTTGTAGTGAGCTGAGATCACGCCACTCTACTCCAGCCTGGGTGACAGAACTAGACTCCATCTCAAAAAAAAAAAAAAAAGATTCTTCAGTCTCTATTGATCTTCCTGTGCCCGCTTTATGGTTCCTGGAGCTGCTCATGTTCAGATTTGCCATGAGCGTTGCTCCCCTACGTCTGAAGATGCAAAGATCTCTCTCCTTCCTTGTCACCTAATCCTGCTGGCTCTCTCAGGCTCATCTGCAGGAGACCCCACTCAAAAGTAGGGTCTGGCCGGCCATGGTGCCTCATGCCTGTAATCCCAGCACTTTGGGAGGCTGAGGCAGGTGGATTACCTGAGGTCAGGAGTTCAAGAACAGCCTGGCCAACATGATGAAACCCCGTCTCTACTAAAAAATACAAAAATTAGCCAGGCGTGGTGGCGGGCGCCTATAACTGCATCTACTCGGGAGGCTGAGGCAGGAGAATAGCTTGAACCTGGGGGTTGGAGGTTGCAGTGAGTCAAGATCATGCCACTGCACTCCAGTCTGGGTGAAAGAGTGAAACTCCATCTCAAAAAAAAAAAAAAAAAAAAAAAAGTGGAGTCTTGTTCAGAAGATATGTTTGCATGATTTCCATGAGGAATGCAGGTGCCCTGTCCCTTTCTTCCTAATGCTCACTGCGTCTTTTTTTTTTTTTTTAATAGATTTTACTTTTTTAGGCCAGTTTTAGATTCATAGCGACATTGAGCAGAAGGTACAGAGAGTTCTCATATGTTCCCTGTCCCTGCTAATAGCCTCTCCCATTATCATCTTCCACCAAAGTGGTACATTTGTTACAATTAGGGAACCTATACTGACACATCACTTTAACCCAAAGTCCACAGTATGCATTAGGGTCTGTCTTGGTGGTGTGCATGTCACGGGTTTGGAACGATGTGTCATAACATGCATCCACTGTTACAACTGTCTCAGAGGAGTTCGCCTGCCTGAAACATCCTCCGTGCTCTGCCTCTTCGGTCCCTCCCTTCAGTCCCTGGCAACCTTTTGTTTCCAGTCCCTGGCAACGGTTCCTTTTACTGTTTCCATAGTTTGGCCTTTTCTGCATGTAGTATAGTAGGAATCATACAGCATAGAGGCTTTTCATTTTTTTTTTCCTTGAGACAGGGTCTCGCTCTGTCACCCAGGCTGGAGAGCAGTGGCACCGTCATAGCTCACTGCAGACCTAACATCCTGGGCTCAATTGATCCTCCCGCCTCAACCTTCTGAGTAGCTGGGACTATGGGTATGTGTCACCATGCCTGGCCAAGTATTCTGGATTTTTTTTTTTTTTTTTTTTTTGAGACGGAGTCTCGCTCTGTCGCCCAGGCTGGAGTGCAGTGGCCGGATCTTGGCTCACTGCAAGCTCCGCCTCCCGGGTTTACGTCATTCTCCTGCCTCAGCCTCCGGAGTAGCTGGGACTACAGGCACCCGCCACCTCGCCCGGCTAGTTTTTTTTGTATTTGTTAGTAGAGACGGGGTTTCACCATGTTAGCCAGGATGGTCTCGATCTCCTGACCTCGTGATCCACCCGCCTCGGCCTCCCAAAGTGCTGGGATTACAGGCCTGAGCCACCGTGCCCGGCCTTTTTTTTTTTTTTTTTTTTTTGAGATGAAGTCTCACTCTTATCCCCCAGGCTGGAGTGCAATGGCGCGATCTCGGCTCACTGCAACCTCCGCCTTCTGGGTTCAAGTGATTCTTCTGCCTCAGCCTCTCGAGTAGTGGGATTACAGGCGCCTGCCACCACGCCCAGCTAATTTTTGTGTGTTTAGTAGAGATGGGGTTTCACCATATTGGCCAGGCTGGTCTCGAACTCCTGACCTCAGGTGATCCATCTGCCTCGGCCTCCCACAGTGCTGAGATTACAGGCGTGAGCCACGTGCCCTGCCGTGTTCTGGATTTTTGTCATCCTGATAGGTTTGTAGTGGTATCTCATTATTTTAATTTGCGTTTTCCCAGTGACATATGATATGAAGCATCTTTTCATCTGCCTATTTGCCACCTGTGTATCTTCTTTGGAAAGATGTCTCTTAAGGTCTTTGGCCCATTTAAAACTCAGGTTGTTTTCCTGTTGTTGAGTTTTAAGAGTTCTTTGTATATTTTGGTTAATAGTCCTTCTTTATCAGCTATATCTTTAGCAAATATTTTCTCCCAGTCTGTGGCTTGTCTTTTCATTCTCTTGACAACATCTTTCAGAGAGAAGAAATTTTTGAATTCAATGAAGTCCAACTTATCAATTCTTTTTTTTTTTTGAGATGGAGTTTCACTCTTGTTGCCCAGGCTAGAGTGCAATGGCACGATCTCAGCTCACCGCAACCTCCACCTCCCGCGTTCAAGTGATTCTCCTGCCTCAGCCTCCCAAGTAGCTGGGATTACAAGCATGTGCCACCACACCCGGCTAATTTTGTATTTTTAGTAGAGATGGGGTTTCTCCATGTTGGTCAGGCTGGTCTCGAACTCCCAACCTCAGGTTATCTGCCCGCCTCAGCATCCCAAAGTGCTGGGATGATAGGCATGAGCCACCACGCCCGGCCCAATTCTTTCTTTCATGAATCCTACCTTTGGCGTTGTATCTAAAAAGTCATTGTCAAATCTGAAGTTACCTAGATTTTCTCCTATGTTACCTTCTAAAATTTTTATGGGTTTGAGCTTTACATTTAGGTCTCTGATCCATCTGAATTAATTCTGTGAAGTGTGTAAGGTCAGAATCTGGATTCAGTTTTTTGCATGTGGATGTCCAATTGTTCAGCAACATCTGTTAAAAAGACCATCTTTGTCTTTGCTCGCTGTATTGCCTTTGCTCTTTCGTCAAAGATCACTTGACTCTATTTATGTGGGTCTGTTTCTGAGATCTCTATTCTATTCAATTGATCTTTTTCTTTTTTTTTTTTAAGAGACAGTGTTTCAGCATGTTGTCCAGGGTGGTCTCATTCTACTGACCTTAAGTGAACCACCTGTCTTGGCCTCCCAAAGTGCTGGGATTACAGGTGTGAGACACCATACCTGGCCCATTGATCTGTTTATTTTTTCACTAATATCACACTGTCCTGATTACCGTAGCTTTATAGTAAGTCTTGAAGTACCATAGTACTTTATCAATGTCTCTGTGCAATTCCACCACTGTTTTTTTTCTTTTTTTTTTTTTTGAGACGGAATTTTGCTCTTGTCGCTTAGGCTGGAGTGCAATGGCGCAATCTCAGCTCACTGCAACTTCCGCCTCCCTGGTTGAAGCAATTCTCCTGCCTCCGCCTCCTGAGTAGCTGGGATTACAGGTGCCTGCCACCACGCCTGGCTAATTTTTGTATTTTTAGTAGAGACAGGGTTTCACCATGTTAGCCAGGCTGGTCTTGAACTCCTGCCCTCTGGTGATCCACCTGCCTCGGCCTCCCAAAGTGCTGGGATTCCAGGCATGAGCCACCGCGCCCGGACTAGTTCTACCACTTTTAACTTCGTGTATTTTGATGCTTTTGTTAGTTGCATATACATTAAGGATTAATTATGTGTTTTTGGAGAATTGACTCCTTTATCATTCTGTAATGTCCCTCTTTTTTTTTTTTTTGGACACAGGGTCTCATTCTGTCACCCAGGCTGGAGTACAGTGGTGTGATCACGACTCACTGAAGTCTGGAGCTCCCAGGCTCAAGTGATACTCCCGTTTTGGTCTCCTAAGTAGCTGGGACTACAGGTATTCACCACCGTGACCAGCTGATATATATATTTATATTTATTTATTTATTGTAGAGTCAGGGTCTTGCTATGTTGCCCAGGTTGATCACAAACTCCTGGGCTCAAGCAATCCCCCCACTACCTTGGTCTCCTAAAGTGCTGGGATTATTGATGTGAGTGCCAACACCTGGCTCTAATGCCCCTCTTAAGCTCTGATAACTTTCTTGGCTTTGAAGTCTTTTTTGTTTGGTATTATCTTGGTTTAGCTTTCTCCATGTATTTATTTATTTAGAGACGGCATCCCGTTCTGTCACCCAGACTGGAGTGTAGTGGTCCCATCTTGGCTCGCTGCAACCTCTGCCTCCCGGGTTCAAATGATTCTCCTGCCTCAGCCTCCTGAGTATCTGGGACCACAGGCACACACCGCCATGCCCGACTAATTTTTGTATTTTTTCAGTAGTGACGGGGGTTTCACCATATTGGCCAGGCTGGTCTCGAACTCCTGACCTCAGGTGATCTGCCCGCCTTGGCCTCCCAAAGTGCTGAGATTACAGGCGTGAGCCACCACACCTGGCTGACTTTTTTAAAAAACACCTTCTACAAAGCTTCTGGATAGTTTTTGCATTTTATTATGCCTTGTAATTTTTTCCCTGATAACTGGACATAATTTATCGGTAAAAGGCGCTGCTATAAATAGACCTGGGGGAAAGTGGTGGGAAGTGTGGTGGGAGGAGAAGCCTCTGTAATAGTCCTCTGAGCAGGTCTGAATCTTTGTTTTAAATTATTATAATTTTTTTTTAAGATGAGGTCTCACTATATTGCCCAGGCCGCTCTTCAACTCTTGAGCTTAAGCAATCCTCCCACCTCAACCTTCCAAAGTACAGGGATTCTGGGCATGAGCCTTTGTGCCTGGCCAGATTTTTTTTTTTTTGAGATGGAGTCTCGCTTTGTCACCCAGGCTGGTGTGCAGTGTTGCGATCTCAGCTCACTGCAAGCTCCTCCTCCCGGGTTCACGCTGTTCTCCTGCCTCAGCCTCCTGAGTAACTGGGACTACAGGAACCTGCCAGCACGCCCGGCTAATTTTTTTGTGTTTTTAGTAGAGACGGGGTTTCACCTTGTTAGCCAGGATGGTCTGGATCTCCTGACCTTGTGATCCGCCTGCCTCGGCCTCCCAAAGTGCTGGGATTACAGGTGTGAGCCACTGTGCCTGGCCGTGCCTGGCCAGATCTTAGTCTTTCAGTGAGCCTGTGCCTCTGGAATGGACTTCGTAAGTGCTTATTAACACCCCCAACTCACCCGCTTAGGCGGGACAGGATGGGTCCCGGGGCTGGGGTTGGGTTTTCCTTTTCTCCAGGTGGACGGCTGGGGCCAGCTGGAGTTGGGGATTTTCCTTCCCCCAGGTCAGGTAGGCGCTGATGAAGCCCCCCAGGTTGGGCTGTGGTTAAGTAGTTTCTCCTGAGGGTTGACCTTGTTAAGAACAGAAAGCTGGGCTTGTCTCTTTTCCCCTCCCCTTGCTGGAGGCACGAGGGGATTTTTCTCTAATATTCACTCTGAGAACCTGGTTGAGCCCCTGAAGGGGCTCACAAGAGCACAGGGCGCCCTGTCTCGGTCCTCTCGGTTTTTTTTTTTTTTTTTTTTTTTTGAGATGGAGTTTCGCTCTTGTCGCCCAGGCTGGAGTGCAGTGGTGCGATCTCTGCTCTCTGCAAGCTCCGCCTCCCACGTTCACGCCATTCTCCTGCCTCAGCCTCCCGAGTAGCTGGGATTACAGGCGCCCGCCACCACGCCTGGTTAAGTTTTTGTATTTTTAGTAGAGATGGGGTTTCACCGTGTTAGCCAGGATGGTCTCGAACTCCTGACCTCGTGATCCGCCCGCCTTGGCCTCCCCAAGTGCTGGGTTTACAGTCGTGAGCCACCGCGCCTGGCCCTGCTGGGAGTTTCTATGTCTCGGGCTTCTTCAGCGGGTACAGCAATTCAGCTCCTCAGCCGCTCTGCTGTTCCCACCCCTCTTCACTGGGCCCCATGTGGGGCTTCTGCCCGTGGGTTTCTACTCAGGTAAGTTGTAATTCTCTGTATCCTCCTGTCTCTCCAATTTTGCGGCTGGGAGTTTGCCCTGTGACCGACCTCCGCGGACAGATCTCAGAGGAGTTGTTGACGTTTCAGTTTGTTCAACTATTTACTTGTGAACTCAGCGAGGTGACTTCCAAGATCCTTCTGTGCCAAACTGCAAGTCCTGTCTGGCTGTTTGTAGGCACTTGGTCCACCCGTATGTGAAACTGTAGGTTTGTGGGGATTTGACAAGGCATGGTGGATTTCTCCCCCATGACCCTTGATAGTTTTGGTTGGTTCTTGATGGAAGTGGGGATATTTAAATGAGCCTGTCAAATATGTTCCTGTAACACGAAGATGTAGTTTTTTCAGGGCCAGGTGTGGTGGCTCCAGCCTGTAATCCAGCACTTCGAAAGGCTGAGGCAGGAGGATCAGTTGAGGCCAGGAGCTTGAGACCAGCCTGGGCAACATGGCAAATCCAGTCTCTTTTTTTTTTTTTGAGATGGAGTCTTGCTCTGTTGCCCAGGCTGGAGTGCACTGACGTGATTTTGGCTCACTGCAACCTCCGCCTCCCGAGTTCAAGCTATTCTCCGGTCTCAGGCTCTGAAGTACCTGGGATTACAGGCATCCACCACCATGCCCAGCTAAGTTTTGTATATATGTATGTATGTATGTGTATGTGTATGTGTGTGTGTGTGTGTGTGTGTGTATATATATATATATATATTTTTTTTTTATTGAGATGGAGTCTTACTCTGTCACCCAAGCTGGAGTGCAGTGGCTGGATCTCAGCTCACTGCAACCTCCACCACCTGGGTTCAAGCGATTCTTGTGCCTCAACCTCCTGAGTAGCCAGGACTACAGGCACGTGCCACCATGCCCAGCTAATTTTTTTGTATTTTTAGTAGAGACAAGGTTTCACTGCATTGGCCAGGCTGGTCTTGAACTCCTGACCTCAGGTAATCCTCCCACCCCGACCTCCCAAAGTACTGAGATTATAGGCATGAGCTAGCACGCCTGGCCCCCCGTCTATTTTTTTAAGATTTTGTTTTGTTTTGTTTTGTTTTGTTTTTGAGACAAGGTCTCACTCGCCCAGGCTGGAGTGCAGTGGCTCAGTTAAGACTCACTATAGCTTTGACCTCCCGGGCTCAGATTATCCTCCCATATCAGCCTCCTGGGTATCTGGGAGTGCAGGCATGTGCCACCATGCCTGGCTAATTTTTTGTAGAGACAGGGTTTCACCATGTTGCCCCAGGTGGGTCTCAAACTTCTGGGCTCAAGTGATCCTCCTGCCTCGGCCTCCCACAGTGCTGGGATTACACGCATCAGCCTCCGCTCCTGGCCCCCATTCATCTTTGAAGCACAGCCTCCAATGCCCCCTGCTCTGTTGATCTCAGCTTGAAGCATGTTCCCAAGGAGGCTACTGAGATATCCCCTGTTCCCGAGTTCATGGTTTTGAATTAGACCACGATGCATCCAAAAGGTAGAGCCGGTATCAGGATGAGGTACCGAACCTCCCCACATCCCATGTTTACATTTCATATTGTTGCCCTCTGCCCTGGAGAACTTCCTTTAGGCCAGGAGTTGGTGTCAGGAGACTGCAGACAACATATTTCCCTTTTTTTTTTTTTTTTTTTTTGAGATGGAATCTCGCTCTGTCGCCCAGGCTAGAGTGCAGTGGTGCAATCTCGGCTCACTGCAAGCTCTGCCTCCCGGGTTCTAGCGATTCTCCTGCCTCAGCCTCCCAAGTAGCTGGGACTCCAGGCGCCCGCCACCACACCCGGCTATTTTTCTGTATTTTTAGTAGAGACGGGGTTTCACTGCATTAGGCAGGATTGTTTTGGTCTCCTGACCTCGTGATCCTCCTGTCTCAGCCTCCCAAAGTGCTGGGATTACAGGCGTGAGTCACTGCGCCCGGCAGATATTTCCCCTTTACAGCCCCCAGCTGATAAAAGAGGAAGTCATTTTTGCACGCCGACCTCAGAGGCAGAGAATGGTGCAATCTCACGAAGACAGGTTAAATAAATGAGGAATTCTTGCCACAGCTCTGTGGTCTCTGATATCAACATCTCTACGTTCATCCCTGGCCAACTCTCTCTTCCTCCATCAATCAAAAAATTATTTTTTATTCCTAATGACATAGGACAAAGCCTCTGATTAAATCAGCCAAAAGCCCAGCAGCCCAAGTGGATATTCCCTGCTATCTTGTTGGTATCAAAGTTCCATTGTATTTCCAAGCAACAACAAAAAATAGGTACAAGGCTATGAAAGCTATCTGAATGGTAAAAGACTTTTTTTGTTTGTTTGTTTCTGTTGGGTTTCGTTTTAATCTAAGAGGTTGGACTCAGTGCTGTTGCCACTTGGCTCCAAAGCACCGTAATTCTGAGATTCTCTGTTGCTATAGGGATGAGATGATATGATTCAAATGCACCACATGTTCTGTTGCTAAGGTAATTACAGGCATCCTCACCCTTTCCATCAGGGCTGGCTTTGCCATGGATGAACTGAGCATGAGGTCTCGGGTACAGACAGAGAAGGAAAAATAAGCTTTGTGTGGGAAGTTTTAGAGGAAGTTTGCCATTTATTTTCTTTTTCTTTTCTTTTTTTTTTTGAGATGGAGTCTCACTCTGTTGTCCAGACTGGAGTACAATGACGTGATCTCAGCTCACTGCAACCTCTGGCTCCTGGGTTCAAGTGATTTTCCTGCCTCAGTCTTCCAAGTAGCTGGGATTACAGGCATGTGCCACCACAACCAGCTAATTTTTTTTTTTTTTCACCATCTTGGCCAGTGCTCGAACTCCTGACCTCAGGTGATCCACCTGCCTCAGCCTCCCAAAGTGCTGGGATTATGGGTGTGAACCATTGCACCAGCCAGAGGAAGTTTTTAAAAAAGAAAAAAACATATACTTGCTGTTGCTGCTTGACCTGGGTGACCGCACGGTGACAGCCAGCAAAGTGGACAGCATGATGACTTGTGTCTTCAGGGAAGTGGCCAGTGACGGCTGTTTCACAGGGACCTAACGGTCTGATGGACGAATGGCTTGCCCAGAGCCACTGGCTGGCAGAGAGACCCAGAAAATGTGGGTGCTCCGGGAAGAATCAGAACCTTTCACATTTCCAGACCAAGGGGGAAGGGGATTGAGTAAAAAGAGACATGAAGGAACTTTCTGGGAGCATGGACACTTCTGCATCCTGATTGGATTTCAGTTACATGGGTGTCTAAACCCATTAAACTGCATACTTAGGCTCCATGTGTTCGCAGACAATGTAATTTCATCAATAAAAGCAATCCTTCAGCCCTTTTAGGATGAGAAGGGAGGTGAGGGATGGGCGATGAGGATAGAAGTGGGAATGTGATGATCCTCCCGCCTCAGCTTCCCAGTGTGCTAGGATTACAGGCGTGAGCCACCATGCTCGGCCTGTTTACTGATTATTTTAAGACAGTCTGACTCTGTTGCACAGGCTGGAGTGCGGTGGTGTAATCATAGCTCACTGCAGTCTTGAACTCATGGTTTGGAGGAGGTTTGCTCAAGCAATCCTCCCCGCTCAGCCTCCCAAGTAGCTGGGACAACAGGCACACATCACCATGCCTGGCTAATTTTTAAATTTTTTGTAGAGATGGGATGTCGCTATGTTGCACAGGCTGGTCTGGAACTCCTGGCCTCAAGTGATCCTCCCACCTCAGCCTCCCAAAGTGCTGGGATTGCAGGCCTGAGCCACAGCGCCCCACCAAGAGTGGAGTGTTAAATTACGATTGTCTCCCCTCTTATTAACAGTTTCAGTTACCCGAGGTCAACCGCAGTCCAAAAATACTAACTGGAGAAAAGAGTTAGTATTTTTGCTTCAGACTAGGCAGAGAGAGAGCAGCCCTCTCCTGTCTCTGGACAAGCCTGTTTCACATGCTAGAGAGCTGGCTTAGCATTTGCTACAGTGTGCGTTTCCTGCTTGTTGGGGACAGGGCATGAAGCTTGGGCTTGGGTTTCATATACATGACCCTGCAGGGGCCTCTGAGGATGTCAGTGCCAGCCTCACCCTCCTTTGCCCTCAGTCCAGGCCGTCTGAGTTTCTTGTCCTCCTTCCTTCCAGGACTGGGACATAGTGTCCAGAGGGCACAGCATTGGAGTAGGAGTTTGGGAAGCAGATTTCTCATCCTTTCCTGATATGGTTAGGGTTTGGGTCCCCACCCAGAATCTCATCTTGAATTGTAATCCCATAATCCCCAAGTGTCAAGGTGGGGTAATCGGATCATGGGGGCAGTTTCCCCCATTCTGCTCTCGTGAAAGTGAGTGAGTCTTGAGGTATCTGATGGTTTTATAAGCACTGGCATTTCCCCTGCTTGCACTCACTCTATCCAGCCTCCTGAGAAGAAGGTGCCTGCTTCTCCTTTGCCTTTTGCCATGATAGTAATTTTCCTGAGGCCTTCCCAGCAATGTGGAACTGTGAGTCAATTAAACCTCTTTCTTTCATAAATTGCCCAGTCTCTGGTTTATTTCTTTTTTTTTTTTTTAATTTTGTTTGTTTGTTTTTGAGTCCGAGTCTCACTCTGTTGCCCAGGCTGGAATGCAGTGGTATGATCTCAACTCACTGCAACATCCGCCTCCTGGGTTCAAGTGATTCTCCTGCCTCAGTCTCTGGAGTAGCTGGCATTACAGGTACCCGCCACTATGCCTGGCTAATTTTTGTATTTGTAGTAGAGATAGGGTTTTACCATGTTAGCCAGGCTGGTCTTGAACTCCCGACCTCAGGTGATTTTGCCTGACTTGGCCTCCCAAAGTGCTGGGATTATAGCCGTGAGCCACTGTGTATTTTCTTTTCTTTCTTTCTTTTTTTTTTTTTTTTTTTTGAGATGGAGTTGCTCTGTCACCCAGGCTGGAGTGCAGTGGCGCGATCTCGGCTCACTGCAAGCTCTGACTCACGGGTTCACACCATTCTCCTGCCTCAGCCTCCCGAGTAGCTGGGACTACAGGCACCTACCACCACACCTGGCTAATTTTTTGTATTTTTAGTAGAGATGGGGATTCACTGTGTTAGCCAGGACGGTCTTGATCTCCTGACTTCGTGATCCACCTGCCTCGGCCTCCCGAAGTGCTGAGATTACAGGCGTGAGCCACCGCACCTGGCCTTCAGGTATTTCTTTATAGCAGCGTGAGAATGGACTAATACACTACCTGGTCACTAACTTACTGAACATTGACTAAACAATCTGGGCTACAGTTTCCGCAGGAGCAGAACAGGGTTAGTTGCTGTCAGGGCTACCACGAGGGGACAAAGCTCACTGGAGGTGTCCTGTATACAAATGTGAAATAGGTGCTCTGCAGAGGAGACAGGAGGCTGCCTTATGATGTAAACAAACAAACAAAAGGCTAGGGGGGTGGTTGTTGGTGAAAAAATATTGGCAGCCACCAGGCAGAAGCCTCCATGGCTTCTATTTTTGGGGAATGAAGAAATTCATCTTGGTGGCTCACACCTGCAGTCCCAGCACTTCGGGAGTCTGAGGCAGGAGGATTGCTTGAAGCCCGGAGTGCAAGACCAGCCTGGGCAACAGAGTGAAACCCTGTCTCTACAAAAGATACACAAATTAGCCAGGCATGGTGGTGTGTGCCTATAGTCCCAGCTACTTGGTAGGCTGAGGTGGGAGGATCTGTTGAGTCCAGAAAGTCGAGGCTGCAGTGAGCTTTGACCGTGCCACTGTACTCCAGCGTGAGCAACAGAGTAAGACCCTGCCTCTAAAAAGTGAAAAGGAAAACATTGTAAGATAAAAATGTATTATTTATCTGTAATATATAATATGTATTATAGGCCCAGCACGATGGCTTACTCCAGTAATCCCAGCACTTTGGGAGGCTGAGGTACACAGATCACTCGAGGTCAGGAGTTCAAGACCAGCCTGGCCAACATGGTGAAACCCCTTCTCTACTAAAAATACAAAAAAATGGCCAGGCACAGTGGCTCACACCTGTAATCCCAGTACTTTGGGAGTCTGAGGCGGGCAGATCACCAGGTCAAGAGATTGAGACGGTCCCGGCCAACGTGGTGAAACCTCATCTCTACTAAAAATACAACAATTAGCTGGGTGTGGTGGTGGGCCCCTGTAGTCCCAGCTACTCGGGAGTCTGAGGCAGGAGAATCGCTAGAACCTGGGAGACAGAGGTTGAAATGAGCCAAGATCACGGCACTGCACTCCAGCCTGAGCGACAGAGCAAGACTCTGTCTCAAAAAAAAACAAAAAAACTTAGCCAGGTATGGTGACACATGTCTATAATCCTAGTTACTTGGGAGACTGAAGTGGGGAGATCACTTGAACCTGGGAGACAGAGGCTGCCCTGAGCCCAGATTGCCACACTGCACTCTAGCCTGGGTGACAGAGCGAGACTGTCTCAAAAAAAAAGTGGCCGAGCACAGTGGCTCACACCTGTAGTCCCAGCACTTTGGGAGGCTGAGGCGGGCAGATCATGAGGTCAGGAGATCAAGACCATCCTGGCTAACACAGTGAAACCACGTTTCTACTAAAAATACAAAAAATTAGCCGGGCGTGGTGGCAGGTGCCTGTAGTCTCAGCTACTCAGGAGGCTGAGGCAGGAAAATGGTGTGAATCCAGGAGGCAGAGCTTGCAGTGAGCCGAGATCGTGCCACTGCACTCCAGCCTGGGCGACAGAGCAAGACTGTCTCAAAAAAAAAAAAAAAGATTTGTCTGTTACATTTATATATGATATAAAATATACGTTTATAAACTATATGATATAAAAATCTTTATATATAAAAACATTTTATATATTTATATTTTATATAATATGTAATATACAAACCATATTATATAAAATATATTTTGTAATTTATATAGTTTTGTATTTATATATTTTTATATTACATATAAATATATGCAATGTATTACATATAAATAACATATTTCATATTACATATGCATATATATAATATATATGTATATATTTTTGAGACAGAGTCTTACTCTATCACCCAGGCTGGAGTGCAATGGTGCGATCTCAGCTCGCTGCAGCCTCCACCTCCTGGTTGAATCAATTCTCCTGCCTCAGCCTCCTGAGTAGCTGGGATTACAGGTACCCGCCACCACACCCAGCTAATTTTTGCATTTTTAGTAGAGACAGGGGTTTCACCATGTTGGCTGGGCTGGTCTCGAACTCCTGACCTCAGATGATCCACCTACCTTGGTCTCCCAAAGTGCTGAGATTACAGGCGTGAGCCACCACGCTTGGCCTATTTTATATTCATATTTTATGTATCCATATTTTTATATTTACATACAAATGTATTATTATATTACATAAATATATGTATCCATTATATATATATATAAAATATCAAACCATGGAGACAATGTTAAGCATCTTCCCAGTACATGGCCCCTGATAAAATGCCATTTTTCCTATCGCTATTTTTGTCGCAGCGGAGACTGGGAAACAGGATGGCACAGAAGACCTGGGATGAGCCAGTGCAGTTAACAAGGGGAAGCACATGAATTGGAAAGTTCAGTGAGCTCTTGTTTAGATAATAGGATCCATACATCACCAGTGATATGTTCCTTCATTCTCTTGTGATCCATGGATTCCTTCTCCCTCTCTTCCTTTCCTCCCTCCCTCTCTCTGCATTTGATTTGTAGAAAAAAGTGCAGAATTTCTTACACTCTGGATTTTGCAGATTGTCTCATTGTGGTATCATTTGACATATTTTTCTGCTGCCCTTGTGTGTCCTGTAATTTCTTAATTAGATCAAGAGGCGTAGATTCAAGTTCTTCTTTTTTTTTTTCCAGGATTACTCATGGGTGATGTCGTGTACAGCCATATAGATGGACAAGATGTCTGGTTTTCTTTTTTTTTTTTTTTTTTTTAAAGATGTCAGCAGTCATTGGTGATCATTACCTAAGGGTGTTTTTGTCTGTTTGTTTGTTTTTGAGATGGAGTCTCGCTCTGTCTCCCAGGCTGGAGTGCAGTGGCACAATCTCTGCTCACTGCAGCCTCTGCTTCCCAGGTTCAAGTGATTCTCCTGCCTCGGCCTCCCCAGTAGGTGGGACCAACGATATTAATAATCATATTACATGTGAATGTCTTAGTATGATTTTATATGATTGCATAGTAGCAGGATGATACTTTATGTTTTACATCGATTTATTACAACATAGGTTTATTCTGCTTTTCAAGGAAATGGAAAAAATGAACTTCTATAAGCGCAGCAATATATATATACATATATATTTTTTTTGTTTTGTTTTTTTGAGGCAGAGTCTCACTCTATGGAATGCAGTGGTGTGATCTTGACTCACTCTAACCTCCACCTCCTGGGTTCAAGCAATTCTCCTGCCTCAGCCTCCCGAGTAGCTGGGACAACAGGCATGCACCATCATGTCCAGCTAACTTTTGTATTTTTATTATTTCTTATTACTTTTCTTTGAGATGGAGTCTTGCTCTGTCACCCAGGCTGCAGTGCAGTGGCACAGTCTTGACTCACTGTGCAACCTCTGCCTCCCAGGTTCAAGCAGTTCGCCTGTCTCGGCCTCCTGAATAGGTAGGGCTAGAGGCGTCCACCACCAGACTTGGCTTATTTTTCTATTTTTTTGGTAGAAACAGGGTTTCACCTGTTGGCCAGGCTGGTTTTGAACTCTTGACCTCAGGTGAGGTCTGCCTCAGCCTCCCAAAGTGTTGGGATTACAGGCGTGAGCCACCGTGCCCAGCCAATAAGCAGGGCAATTAGAGTCCCTTGTCTCCAGCCCTATACAGCATATCCAGGCAGCTCTTACTGCTTATTATTTATTTTCCCATCCCTAGAACAGCAAAGGTTTATCCTCTGGTGAAATGGAGAAAATGAATACATTAATTTCAACACTATGCATAGTTTAACGCAGGTGGGAGGGAACTCGTGGTTAATATCACTCGTCTGTTTCACTTCTTCCGCTGGCATTCCCTGCATCCTATCTTTTCCCTGTGGTAGAGACCTCTGGTTATTTCTCAATATCTGTTCTCTCCTTCTAATGCAACAGAGCCTTCAATTTTTAGCTAGGGAACGTTGCCTTCCCAGAATGAAGACTCCATTTTCCAGCCTTCTTTGTAGATGGAGGTGGCCATGTGACTGAGATCTGTTCAATGGGATATGAGCAGAAGTGACTTGTGCCTTTTCCGAATCAAGCTCTTAAAAGAAAGGGCATTCAGGCTGGGCACGGTGGCTCATGCCTGTAATCCCAGCACTTTGTGAAGCTAAGGTGGGCAGATCACTTGAGGTCAGGAGTTCGAGTCCACCCTGGCCAACATGGTGAAACCCTGTTTCTGCTAAAAACACAAAAATCAGCCAGGCATGGTGGCGGGCACTTGTAATCCCAGCTACTTGGGAGGCTGAGGCAGGAGAATTGCTTGACCTCAGGAGGAGGGGGTTGCAGTGAGTTGAGATTCCACCACTGCACTCCAGCCCGGGTGACAGAGCAAGACTCCATCTCAAAAAACAAACAAACAAAAGTTGGGGTGGGGGGCATCCTATCCCCTTCCTTTTCCCGTCTTGCTGCTGGCTGAAATACAGATGTGGCCATCTTGAACCATATCTGCTCTAGGGATGGTAGAGCAGTTTGTTTGTTTGTTTGTTTTTGAGACAGTGTCTTGCTCTGTTGCCCAGACTGGAGTGCAGTGACATGATCATGGCTCATTGTAGTGCTTTGACCTCCTAGGCTCAAGCAATCCTCCCATCTCAGCCTCCCGAGTAGCTGGGAGTACAGGTGCATGTCACCATGGCTGGCTAATTTAAAAAAAAAAAAATTTTTTTTTTTTTTTTTTTTTTTTTTGAGATGGAATCTCGCTCTGTCGCCCAGGCTCGAGTGCAGTGGCACAATCTCGGCTCACTGCAAGCTCTGCCTCCCGGATTCACGCCTTTCTTCTGCCTCAGCCTCCCGAGTAGCTGGGACTACAGGCGCCTGCCAGCACGTCTGGCTAATTTTTTGTATTTTTATTAGAGACCGGGTTTCACCGTGTTAGCCAGGATGGTCTTGATCTCCTGACCTCATGATCCGCCCGCCTCGGCTTCCCAAAGTGCTGGGATTACAGGTGTGAGGAAAAATGTTTTTTAGAGATGATGTCTTACCATGTTTCCCAGGCTGGTCTTCAGCTGGGCTCAATTGATCCTCCCACCGTAGCCTCCCAAAGTGCTGGGATTACAGGTGTGAACCACCAAGCCCAGCTAGAGCACTAATTTAGGAGTCTAGTTTTCTGACTCCTTCGGAGCCACATGGGTTTTTTTCATGAGAAATAATCATTGGCGATTTTTCTTTTTTTTTGAGGTAGTCTCACTCTGTTGCCCAGGCTGGGAATTAGTGGCATGATCTTGGCTCACTGCAACTTCCACCTTCTGGGTTCGAGCAATCCTCCTGCCTCAGCCTCCCAAATAGCTAGGACTACAGGTGTGCACCACCGCATCTGGCAATTTTTTTTTGTTTGTTTTTGTTTCTTTGAGATGAGTCTCACTCTGTGGTCAGGCTGGAGTGCAATGGCGCGACCTTGGCTCACTACAACCTCTGCCTCCCACGTTCAAGCAATCCTCCTGCCTCAGCCTCCCGAGTAGCTGGGACTACAGGTGCACACCACCACACCCAGCTAATTTTTGCATTTTTAGTAGAGTCTGGGTTTCACCATGTTGGCCAGGATGGTCTTGATCTCTTGACCTCATGGTCTGCCTGCCTCGGCCTCCCAAAGTGCTGGGATTACAGGCGTGAGCCACCACTCCCGGCCAATTTTTGTATTTTTTAGTAGAGACAGGCTTTCACTATGTTGCCAGGGTGGTCTTGAACTCCTGGTCTCAAGTGATCCACCCACCTCAGCCTTCCAAAATGCTGGGATTACAGATATGAGCCACCATGTTCGGCTTTATCAGTAATTTTTAGGGCCCTTTTATTGTGGGGACTCTTGACAGCAGGTTTATCCATGTCCTAGATAATAGAGCTGCGTACGTTTCCAGCTCTCGTTCTGTAATTCGAATTGGAATGTTCCCCTTCCCATTCATTTTATAGGAGTTTTCATGTTATCTTGATATTAGAAGATGATAGCTGTGAGAGTTTTATTGTCTCTTACTAGGGAAGAGAGGAAAAAATAAAATTAATAAACAAAGATTTTATCTTTGGAAAAATAAACTAGTGATAGACAAATCTTTGGTGACGCTAATCAATATTAAAGAGAAACAAATTGTTGGAAAACTCTCTAAAAATAGATCTAGGAATTTAATTTGTTGTTGTTGTTGTTACTGTTTCATAGCAACCATGAATTTATTGGGAAGGAAAACTTTTTCTTTTTTTCTTTTTTTTTGGAGTGGGAGTCTCAATTTGTTGCCCAAACTAGAGGGCAGTGGCGCCATCTCTGCTCACTGCAATCTCTGCCTCCTGGGTTCAAGCACTTCTCCTGCCTCAGCTTCCCTAGTAGCTGGGATTACAGATGCCTGCCACCACACCCAGCTGATTTTTGTATTTTAGTAGAGACAGGGTTTCACCGTGTTGGCTAGGCTGATCTTGAACTCCTGACCTTGTGATCCACCCGCCTTGGCCTCCCAAAGTGCTGGGATTACAGGTATGAGCCCCTTCCCCCAGCTTATTATTACTTTTTCTTGAGACAGGGTCTTGCTCTGTTGGTCAGGTTGGAGTGCGGTGGCGTGATCAGAGCTCACTGCAGCCTCAACCTCCCAGGTTCAGGCGATCTTTCTATCTTGGCCTCCCAAAGTGCTGGGGTTACAGGTGGGAGCCACTGTGCTAGCCTTTGTACCACTATAAAATAAAGCCTGGCCGGGCGCGGTGGCTCAAGCCTGTAATCCCAGCACTTTGGGAGGCCGAGACGGGCGGATCATGAGGTCAGGAGATCGAGACCATCCTGGGTAACACAGTGAAACCCCGTCTCTACTAAAAATACAAAAACTTAGCCGGGCGAGGTGGCAGGCGCCTGTAGTCCCAGCTACTCGGGAGGCTGAGGCAGGAGAATGGCGTGAACCCGGGAGGCGGAGCTTGCAGTGAGCTGAGATCCGGCCACTGCACTCCAGCCTGGGTGACAGAGTGAGACTCCGTCTCAAAAAAAACAATAAATAAATAAAATAAAGCCAGCCCTTCATATTTGGAAGGGATTGGTTCCAGGACACAACCCCTTTGTATTAGTTCATTCTCATACTGCTATGAAGAACTACCCGAGAGTGGGTGATTTATGAAGAAAAGAGGTTTAATTGACTCACAGTTCTGCAGGCTGTACAGGAAGCATGGCTGGGGAGGCCTCAGGAAACTGACAATCATGGCGGAAGGTGAGGGGGAAGCAGGAATGTCTTACATGGCCAGAGCAGGAGGAAGAGGGAGAAAGACGGGAGGCGCTACACACTTTTAAACAACCAGCTCTCGTGATAACTCACTCACTGTCATGAGTACAGTATGACAGGGGAAACCTACCCCCATGATCCAGTCACCTCCCACCAGACCCACCTCCAACACTGGGGATTATAATTATTTGTTTTTTCCTGAGACGGAGTCTTGCTTTGTTGCCCAGGCTGGAGTGCAGTGGTGCAATCTCAGCTGACTGCAACCTCTGCCTCCCAGGTTCAGCAGTTTTCCTGCCTTAGCCTCCCGAGTAGCTCAGATTACAGGCATGCACCACCACACCCAGCTAATTTTTGTATTTTTAGTAGAGACGGGGTTTCATCATGTTGGCCAAGCTGGTCTCAAACTCCTGACCTCAGGTGATCCATCCACCTTGGCCTTCCAAAGTGTTGGGTTTACAGGCATGAGCAACCGTGCCCGGCCCCAAAAGGATTATTCTAAAAAGAGTCTACACTCACAAGATTTGTAAATGAGTCATTTTTATGGAGATTATTTCTACTGTTTATTTGTTTTTTTTTTTGAGATGGAGTCATGCACTATCACTCAGGCTGGAGTGCAGTGGCACAATCTCGGCTCACTGCAAACTTTGTCTGCCGGGTTCATGCAATTCTCCTGCCTCAGCCTCCTCAGTAACTGGGATTACAGGTGTACACCACTACACCCGGCTAATTTTTTGTATTTTTAGTAGAGCCAGGGTTTCACCGCGTTAGCCAGGATGGTTTCGAACTCCTGACTTTGTGATCTGCCCGCCTCGGCCTCCCAAAGTGCTGGGATTACAGGCGTGAGCCACTGCGCCCGGCCTACTGTTTATAATTCTCTCTAGAACCACACGGTAGAAACCGCAGGTAGAAATCTACCACAAGGTAGAAATCTGCTACAAGGTAGAAATCTATGTAGTTGAATGTGCAAAGGACTCCAATTCCTGATGTCCAAACCTGATGCAGGAAACCAGATACAGAACCTTTTACAAAGACACAAAATCTTTTTGTAGAAACAAAAGGAAAAGCCAGCTGGGTGGCTGGGCATGGTGTCTCATGCCTTTAATCCCAGCACTTTGGGAGGCTAAGATGGGAGGATCCCTTGAGCTCAGGAATTCAAGACCAGCTTGGGGAACACAGACCACATCTCTACAAAAACGAACAAAATTAGCTGGGCATGGTAGCATGTGCCTGTGACCCAAGCTCCTCAGGAGGCTGAGGTGAGAGGATTTCTTGAGCTTTGGAGATCGAGGCTACAGATCACACTACAGCATTCCAACCTGTCTCAAAAAAAAAAAAAAAAAAAAAAAAAAAAAGCAATCCCATGTTATAAAAGAAAAGATTGTTTTTCCTCCCACTCAAAAAAGAGCGTGATTAACTGGGCATGGTGACATATGCCTGTAGTTCCAGCTACTCGGGAGGCTGAGGTGGGAGGATCACCTGAGCCTGGGGAGGTTGAGGCTGCAGTGAGCTGTGATCATGCCACTGCCCTCCAGCCTGGGCAACAGAGTGAAACCCTGGCTCAAAACAATAAAATACCATAAGCTGGATCTAAGAGTAAATTTTAAAAAGTCTCAGTGGCTGTGTCCAATAATTCAAAATAGATTGATACGAAGCTTACTGTTTAAACATGTTAATAACTAAAATGATCATTGGTAATTTTCAAATAAAATCACATAGAAACATTCAGTGTCCCCCTCCACGATACATTAAACCATAAGGAATATCAATTTTAGACAAGTATCATACTTGTTTGTTTGAACTTTACAGGCAATTCCATTAACCTTGTAAAACAGGAATTCTAATTTACTAAGTTATATAAACTAGGATATCCCAAAGTTTTAAACAATAACTTCAAAGGTACAAATGGTCAAGCATACAAAAAGCATCATTTTAAACTTTATTAAATTTTTTTTACTCTCACTTTGTAACTTTTGAATACATTTATTTTTTAAATTATTTTATTTTGTGATGGAGTCTCACTGTTGCTCAGGCTGGAGTGTAATGGCATGATCTTGGCTCACTGCAACCTTCGCCTCCTGAGTTTAAGTGATTCTTCTGCCTCAGCCTCCTGAGTAACTGGGATTACAGACACTCACCACTGCGCCCGGCTAATTTTTGTATTTTTAGTAGAGACAGGGTTTCACCATGTCAGCCAGGTTGGTCTCAAACTCCAGACCTCGTGATCCGCCTGCCTCAGCCTCCCAAAGTACTGGGATTACAGACGTGAGCCACCGTGCCTGGGCTTTTGTTTGTTTGTTTGTTTGTTTTGAGACGGATTCTTGTTCTGTCACCGAGGCTGGAGTGCAATGATACGATCTCAGCTCACTGCAACGTCCACTCCCAGGTTCAAGTGATTCTCCTGTCTCAGCCTCCTGAGTAGATGGGATTACAGGTGCCGGTCACCACGCCAAGCTTTGTATTTTTAGTAGAGATGAGACTTAGCCATGTTGGCCAGGCTGGTCTCAAACTCCTGACCTCAAGTGATCCACTTGCCTTGACCTCCCAAAGTGCTGGGATTACAGGCGTCAGCCACCACGCCCGGCCTATAGGTAAAATTTTTTTTAAAAAAGAGATGGGAGTCTCACTGTTTCCCAGGCTAGAGTGCAGTGGAGCAATCCTGGCTCACTGCAGCCTCGACTTCTGACCTCAAGTGATCCTCCCGCCTCAGCCTCCCGAGTATCTGGGATGACAGGAGCAAGCCACCATGCCTGGGTCCCAGACATCATGTTTATGCAGGGGTTCCTCCAAGGTAAATATTTAGATGGGGTACCTCTCACTCCTTGCCTATGAAATGGAAATCATGACATCTGTTTTGGGGACTATCGTGAGGACTGAAGCATAGGCCTTAATATAAAAATAAAATTTTTAGCCAGGCACTGTGGCTCACACCTGTAATCCTAGCAGGAGGATTCATTGAGCCCAGGCGTTCAAGTCTAGCCTGGGCAACATAGGGAGACCCAATCTTTACAAAATAAAAAATAAAAAAAATTAGCCCGCATGGTGGTGCAGGCCTGCAGTTTCAGCTACTGGGGAGGCTGATGGGGGAGGATGGCTTGAGCCCAGGAGTTGGAGGCTACAGTGAGCTGTGATCGTGCAGCTGCACTCCAGTTGGGCGACAGAGCCAGAGCATAGTCTTAAAAATTCTCGGCTAGGCGTGGTGGCTCACGCCTGTAATCCCAGCACTTTGGGAGGGCAAGGTGGGCGGTTCACCTGAAGTCAGCAGTTCGAGACCAGTCTGGCCACAATGGTGAAACCCCATCTCTACTAAAAATACAAAAAATTAGCTGGGCATGGTGGCGGGTGCCTGTAATCCCAGCTAATAGGGAGGCTGAGGCAGGAGAACCGCTTGAACCCGGGAGGCAGAGGTTGCAGTGGGACAAGATGGTGCCACTGCACCCCAGCCTGGTCAAGGAGCGAAACTCCATCTCTAAATAAAAATTCTTACGATGAGCTCCCCAGGCAACAGACTCTAGGAAGGAGGCGCAGTGCCAGACCCAGGTGGGGCTTCCGAGTTCGGGCCAGCCATAGCCCGCCCCACACGATGGAACAGGGCTTGGGGCAGATCAGATCAGAAACGTGGGGCCCATGAGGGCCACCCTTGGCCATGGGGGACGTGTAAGAGGGCGCATTCACCCCCAGCTCTGTGTCACCAGAGCCACGGCGCCATTCCTTGCCAGCCCGTGGCCACATCCCATGTGACTGCAGCCGCGGCTGTGGCTGGAAGTGCAGCGTGGCCTAACCGGAAGCATGGCGTCGTGGGGTGTTCTGGGAGTTGTAGTCCCGGGGAGTTCTTTTACGCAGTGTTTTGGGGTGCGGGACTGCAATGCGCGCACTTCTGGACCCCAGGCTGTTCCCACGGCGACTGACACCTCAGACACACGTGGGAGGGGCGGCGCGCTGGCTATGGGGCTGTGCTGAGTGCGCGCGAGCGTGGCCGGCAGCCACCTGCTACAGAGCCAGCACTGCACTGGGGTCCTGGGGCGGCTCCTCCCGACGTGTCCGCGGGTTGTCAGGTGCTGCCGAGTTGGGCTGGGGGACGCTACAGGTAGTGGGTGCCGAGCAGCGGCTGGCCCCTTATCTCACTGCCCCTCCCCGCAGCTCTGCCTCCTCGGACCCCACCGTCCCTTGGAAGCTCGCGCAGGGCACCTGTCGCTGTGACCACCTGGACGCAGGTGAGCTGGGGGCTCGTTCTCTGCACAGGGGACCCCACTCTTCCCCAAGAGTGGGTTTGTTGCCGTCCCTTCCCCTGGAGCTTCTCTGCCCATCCAGTTCCCTGAACTCCACTGCACTCCGGTGCCTGGGTCTCTAGGGGGAAGAGGGGGGCTGTTGGGGAAAGTCCCCGTCTCTTGCAGAGGGTAACCCCCTTCTTTCTCTCCAACCTGGCTCATAGACCTCCAATCGCAGCCAGTGGTGGGCACTGAGCTAGGAGGGAAACGAAGGCAGGGTGTGGAGGGGTTATTTCAGGCGCCTGGGCTCATTCAAAACATATTGAGTACCTGGGTCCAATCTGGCGGAGCAAAGAGCTGGGGTCCCTCGTTGGATGCAGTCCTACGGAGGTGTTGGTCACGTTAACGTGGGGGCGATCCAGGGGTAGGGGCCCTGTCAGTTACCCCAACTATCAGGATGCATGGACACCCAGGGGAGGGAGGGTCAGTTTCAACTGGGGAAGGAGTGACTTCAGGTCGGACTTAAAGAAAAATAAGATGTTGCAGATGAAAGGGCAATAGGGTCTTTCAGGACCAGTGAGGAGCATCCCTAAGGGGTAATGATGGGTGACACTGAGGACTCGGCACGGGAGGCACCCGGGGCCGTGAGGCTGGGGGCGGGGTGGGGGGCTGACTGGCAGGGTCCAAGGCTGGGGTCTCCCTCTTGCTCCAGCTGCAAATGCAGTGCTTGAAGGCAGAGGCACGATCATATTTGGGTGTTGGTCAAAGCATCCCTGCAGGAAGTAGAGTTATGAGGGTTGGACCGAGGGTGTGAGAAAATTGAGTAGGGAGATGTGAGACGCCTGATGAAGGCCAGACAGTGCCAGCACCTCTGTCGCAGACTGGAGAAGGCGGCGGCAGCTGCGCCAGTTCCATGTAGACTATTCTTTTCCAGCCCTTGGTGAAGAAAGGTGAGCAACACTCGGGGTGGTGTGAGGTGATGGAGTTAGCGGAGGATGTCTGTCTTTGATGCTTTTTTTTAAGATGAAACTGACTTGAGTTGGGGAAAGAATGAAACTGGTACTGTAGTTTTAAATCTTGATAAGACCAAATGTTTTTGTGGTGGTGGTTTTTCTACCACGAGTTTCCCTTGGGTCTTATTGGAAGAGGTTTTTCTTTTCTTTTGAGACCGAGTCTCACTCTGTCACCGAGGCTGGAGTGCAGTGGCATTATCTCAGCTCACTGCAACCTCCACCTCCGGGGTTCAAGCAATTCTCCTGCCTCAGCCTCCTGAGTAGCTGGTATTACTGGCAGGCGCCACCACGCCGGCTGATTATTGTATTTTTAGTAGAGACAGGGTTTCACCATGTTGGTCAGGCTGATCTCGAACTCCTGACCTCGTGATCCGCCCACCTTGGCCTCCCAAAGTGCTGGGATTACAGGCGTGAGCCACCTTGCCCGGCCTGAAGGAGGTTTTTCATATGACATGTCCGTAATTCTTTTTTGCTATTTTTGATTAGTAATATTAGAAGAGATCTAAATACATAGCAAAGTAAAAGAAAAAGAAACCTTTGTACTCATGATCCAGATTGAGCAGATGTCAAAAGTTTACTTCATTCTAAGCCGAATGGATGTGGGGGAAAAAAAAAGTATGCTGGGTTCAGATTTTCTACAGAACTAAAACCTCATAAATACTGTTGACCCTTTGTACTCTCCCTCACTGAGATTAAACTGAAACTTAAAATTGCTATATATCTTTTATTTGCGGGGGTTGAGTCTCTTTTCACCCAGGCTGGAGTGCAGTGGCCCGATCTGGGCTCACTGCAACCTCCGCCTCCTGAGTAACTGGGATCACAGGCGCCCACCACCACACATGGCTAATTTCTGTATTTTTGGTAGAGACGGGGTTTCCCCATGTTGGGCAGGCTGGTGTTAAACTCCTGACCTCAAGTGGATCACAGGTGTGAGCCACCCCCCCGGCCAACATTTCTGTATATCTATGTTTTGGTTTATTTACTAGACAGGAGTGTAGCCATAATCAGTGTAAGATTGCTTTGTATGTTCATCGCCTTTGCCTGTATTTCTTTTGGGGTTGTCTTTTTCTTATTTTTAGCATTTTTTTCATATATTTTAGATATAAATTCACTTTCAGTGGTGGACATTGCAGAAATCTTGAGTAGAATGTGATACATTCCTGACGTTTCTCCAATGGCTGTATTTTTTAGGATGGATCCACTTAATGTTGAGTAGTTTATTCTGGTTTTGTGTTTGCCAATTTTAGTAATTTATATTTTCTAGGAAAGTGTCCCATTTAATTTTGAATTTGTGGCAATTATTTATAGTAATCTTACAATTATAAAACTCGACCATTGCCAGGCGCTGTGGCTCACGCCTGTAATCTCAGCACTTTGGGAGGCCAAGGCGGGTGGATCATTTGAGGTCAGGAGTTGGATACTGGCCTGGCCAACATGGTGAAACCCCGTGTCTACTAAAAATACCCCAAAAAAAAAAATTAGCTGGACAGTAGCGGCACACGCCTGTAATCCCAGCTATCAGGAGGCTGAGGCAAGAGAATCGCTTGAGCCTGGGAGGTAGAGGTTAAGTGAGTCAAGCGTATGCCGCTGCAGTCTCATCTGGGCGACAGAGTGAGACCCTATCTCAAAAAATAAAAAAAAAATCAAACCTTGACCGTATCTGAAATTGTCTTTTTCATATCTTCTCTTGCTCAATTTTGCCTGGATTCTGGTCGATTTTATTAATCTTAAATACAAGCCAATTATTTTATTAGTTTTAATAAAACCTTTCCAAGAATTAAGCTTTTTCTTTTTAACTTATTATTGTAGTCCTGATATATGTATTAAATAAAAAGTGAAACGTAATAACATTCAGCTGAGGTGGCTAGCATGGAAAAAAGAATAGGGAGCATCCACCCCCATTTGTCCAGTCTGTGTCTCCCAGAAAAAGACATTTAAAAAGGAAAAAAAAGCACAAACCCCCAAAGATAAAAGCATATGAGGAGACATTAAGAAGAAGAGCGGAATACTTACTCTGTTTTATGGAATAAAGTGTTTTTCCACTTAAAACAAAAAAATAGAGCAGGTTAAAAAAGAAATTTCTGCCACAAATGTATCACCTGAATCTAATCATGAGATATTAAACCTAAATTGAGTAATGTTCTTTTTTTTTTTTTTTTTTTGAGACAATCTTACTCTGTTGCCCAGGCTGGAATGCAGTGGCACTGCCTCGGCTCACTGCAACCTCTGCCTCCCGGGTTCAAGTGTTTCTTCTGCCTCAGCCTCCCCAGTAGCTGGGATTACAGGCACCCACCACCACACCCGGCTAATTTTTGTAGTTTCAGTGGAGACAGGGTTTCACAGTGTTGGCCAGGCTGGTCTTGATCTCCTAATCTCAGGTGATCCACCTGCCTTGGCCTCCCAAAGTGCTGGGATTACAGGCGTGAGCCACCACGCCTGGCCTGTTTTATTTTTTTAATAGAGACAGGGGTCTCGCTATGTTGCCCAGGCTGGCCTTGAACTCCTGGGCTCAAGGGATCCTCTCGCCTTGGCCTTCCTGAGTGCTGGGATTATAGGTGTGAGCCACCATGCCTGGCCCCAGTGGTTTTAATGGTAGCCCAAGTACATGCAGATTTGTAGTTATTTAGAGATCTCTTGCTGTGCATACCTGGGAAAATGCACCTAACATCTGCTGGCCATGTATAAGACAAACCATGTGACTATCAAGACCCAAAGGCTAGCTGGGCGTGGTGGCTCATGCCTTTAACCCCAGCACATTGGGAGGCTGAGGCAGGCAGATCACCTGAGGTCAGGAATTCAAGACCAGCCTGGCCAACATGGGGAAACCGTGTCTCTACAAAAATACAAAAATCAGCCAGGCATGATGGCAGGGGCCTGTAATCCCAGCTACTTAGGAGGCTGAGGCAGAATCGCTTGAACCCAGGAGGCAGAGGTTGGAGATCGTGCCACTGCACTCCAGACTGGGTGACAGAGTCAGATTCCATATCAAAAAAACAAAACAAACAAACAAAAAAAAACACCCTAAAGCTCTCAGAGATACCCAGGAGCTGGCCCTGCCCCCTCTCCTTCTGGGTAATGAATGCCAGCCATGCCACAGCCCTGGGATGGCGTCTAGTACGAGGGGCTTCCTGCCCGCACAAAGCCTCGCCCAGGTGCCGCTCGTGTGTGCTCTGCCACCTTGTGGTGGGACGTTTTTCATCAGCCCTGAAGTCCCTCCAGCCGCCTGCACAAATGTGGTAAAATGTTAGTATTTGGAAGATCTAGATGAGAAGGGTATTTGGAAATTCTTTGTACTATTCTTGAAACTTTCCTTTGAGTCTCAAGTCACTCAAGTAAAAAGTTAAAAAGCTAAAATCACGGCCGGGCGCGGTGGCTCACGCCTCTAATCCCAGCACTTTGGGAGGCCGAGGCGGGCGGATCACGAGGTCAGGAGATCGAGACCATCCTGGCTAACACGGTGAAACCCTGTCTCTACTAAAAAAAAAAAAAAAAATGCAAAAAATTAGCCGGGCGAGGCGGCGGGCGCATGTAGTCCCAGCTACTCGGGAGGCTGAGGCAGGAGAATGGCGTGAACCCGGGAGGCGGAGCTTGCAGTGAGCCGAGATCGCGCCATTGCACTCCAGCCTGGGCGACTAAGCGAGACTCTGTCTCAAAAAAAAAAAAAAAAAAAAAAAAAGCTAAAATCATTTATTGGAAAGGATTTGTTTAAACCACCTCCCCAAAAAAATTTGGTTTGTATTTAAAACTAATAAATTAGACAAACTTCAGTCTGCACTGATCAAGGGAGAATAGAAATAAGCTATTTTTAGAATGGAAGACAAGATCATTTCAGATACAGTAGATTTTCTTTTCTTTTCTTTTCTTTTTTGAGACAGAGTCTTGCTCTGTCGCCCAGGCTGGAGTGCGGTGGCACGATCTTGGCTCCACCGCAACCTCCATCTCCCTGGTTCAAGCAACTCCCCTGCCTCAGCCTCTGGAGTAGCTGGGATTACAGGTACACGCCACCACGCTCGGCTAATTTTTTTGTATTTTTAGTAGAGATGAGGTTTCACTATGTTGGCCAGACTGGTCTCGAACTCCTGACCTCAGGCAATCTGCCCGCCTCAGCCTCCCAAAGTGCTGGGATTATAGGCGTGAGCCACCGTGCCTGGGCTTTTTTTTTTTTTTTTGAGATGAAGTCTCACTCTGTTGCCCAGGCTGGAGTGCAGTGGCATGATCTTGGCTCACTGCAACCTCCACCTCCTGGGTTGAAGCAGTTCTTCTGTCTCAGCCTCCCTGAGTAGATGGGACTACAGGCATGTGCCACCATGTCCAGCTAATTTTTTATTTTGCAGTTTTAATAGAGACAAGGTTTTACCATGTTGACCAGGCTGGTCTCGAACTCTTGACCTGAGGTGATCCACCCGCCTCGGGCTCCCAAAGTGCTGGGATTACAGGCGTGAGCCACCGCGCCTGGCCAGTAGATTTTTAAAAAATGAGATGTTACTATAAATCATTTAATGGCATAAATCTGAAATTAAGTAAGACATATTTGTAGAAAATTGTAAATTGCTAAAATTGACTGACATAGAAAACCCGAATGAACCACTTCTACACATTGCAAAAGTCTTGAAGAGAGTTTGATAAAATTCCTAAAAAACATATAGGCCTGGTATTTCTTTGGGAATATTTTCAAGTATGGATTCATTTCATATTTAGGGGTTTAAATATTTGTTTGCATTCTTTTTATTTTCTAATTTTATTGTTTTTTGAGTTAGTGGGATCTATGCAATGTATATATTTTTGTTTTGATATTCAGGTTTGCTTTTATGCTTGCTTTTTTTTTTTTTTTTTTTTTTTGAGATGGAGTTTTACTCTGTCACCCAGGCTGGAGTGCAGCAGTGCAATCCTGGCTCACTGCAACCTCTGCCTCCTGGGTTCAAGTGATTCTCATGCCTCAGCCTCCCAAGTAGCTGGGATTACAGGCATGCACCACCATGCCTGGCTAATTTTTGTATTTTTAGTAGAGACAGGGTTTCGCCATGTTAACCAGGCTGGTCTCAAACTCCTGACCTCAAGTGATCCACTTGCCTCAGCCTCCCAAAGTGCTAGGATTATAGGCGTGAGCCACGACACCTAGCCTGTAGTAATTTTCTATTGTTGTATGATAGATTGCCACTCATTTGGTGACTAAAACCACACCCACTTACACAGAGTTTGGGAGGTCAGAAATTCTGGCGGCCTTGCCTATGGGTTCCACGCTCCAGGTAGCCCCTGGCTCAAAGGAACGTGTAGGCTGGGGCTGGGCTTTTAGCTGAAGGCTCTGGGAAGAATCTGCTTCCAAGTGCATTTAAGGTGATTTGCAGAATTCTGTTTTAAGACTCAGGTCCCTGATTCCTTGCTGGCTGTCAGCTGGGGGCCACACTCAGCTCCCTAAGCCCACCAGCTTGCTTTCCAACGGGGTCCCCCATTTTTTTTTTTTTTTTTTGAGACAGAGTCTCGCTCTGTCACCCAGGCTGGAGTACAGTGGTGTGAGCTTGGCTCACTGCAACCTCTGCCTACCGGGTTGCAGTGATTCTCCTGCCTCAGCCTCCCTGGTAGCTGGGATTACAGGCAGGCGTCACCACACCTGGCTAATTTTTGTATTTTCAGTAGAGACGGAGTTTCACCATGTTGGCCAGGCTGGTCTCAAACTCCTGACCTCAGGCGATCCACCGTCTCGATCTCCCAAAGTGCTGGGATTAGAGGCGTGAGCCACCGCACCCAGCCGGTCCCTCCATTTTCAAAGCCAGAAACAGCATGGACTCCGTCTTGTGTTCCAGGCTTTCTGACTTTCCCTTCTGCCACCGATTGGTTTCTCTCCATCGGGGTAAAGGTATCCTGCTCATGTCTTCTCTTCCCCCTGTAGAGGCGGGGTGTTTGTTGACCAGGCTGGTCTCAAACTCCTTGGCCTCAAGCGATTCTCCTGCCTCAGCCTCCCAAAGTGCTGAGGTGACAGGTGTGCTAATGTTTTCATGTGAGCCTCACTGCGTCATTGTAATTTCGGGTTTTCCTCGTGTCTTTGCAGAAGCTCAGGATCGGACTTTGTCAGGAAGGTGGGTCACTCCTCTCAGCACCTCAAGCTTGTTTCTACCCCGGTCCCGAGAGCTGCAGAGGCTGGAGTTTGAGTCCCCACCTGAAGGTAAGTTCTCAGTAGGGGAGCGGAGCCTTGGCAGCCAAGTGGATTTGCGCAAGTGTTAGAGGCCCAGGCATGCCGGAAGTAAAACATTCCTGTGAAGAAGAACTTGGCAGCAGGGAGCAGGAATCTGCTTTGGAAAGCGAGACCCCAGTTCTGAGACCTCTTCACATAGCTTAGGGCTGAAGCCGGAGGGCCACGTGGAGGGTGGCAGCTCCCAACGTCCGTGTACCTGGGGCCGGGCACGGTGGCTCTTGCCTGTAATCCCAGCGATCTGGGAGGCCGAGGTGGGCGGATCACCTGAGGTCAAGAGTTCGAGATCAGCCTGACATGGCAAAACCCTGTCTCTACTAAAAATACTAAAATTAGCTGAGTGTGGTAGCAGCTGCCTGTAGTCCCAGTTACTCGGGAGGCTGAGGCAGGAGAATCGCTTGAACCCGGGAAGCGGAGGTTGCAGTGAGCCAAGATGACACCACTGCACTCCAGCCTGGGCAACAAGAGTGAAACTCCATAAAAAACCCAAGGTCCATGTACCTGAAATGGCCCCAGCCCGCTTGGGGACAGAGTAAACCTGGGTGGTCACGTCAAGGGATCATCTAGGTTTCAATTGAGTGGAAGCCTTGCTAGGAAGAGAAAGAGGATCTTGCTTTAGGGAGTGCAAGTTTGCGGGCTCAGGGCCAGAGCATGTCCCTGGTTCTCAGAGGACAAGCCCGGCCCACGCTGTCTCTGGATCATTTGCAATTCCCATCATCCTCTCCTGCCTGTGCAGCCCGAGCGTCCGCTCTGCCCATCCCACTGGCACCTCCGGACCTGGCTTCTACCACGATGGAACCAGGGGTGTGCAAGGGAGAGAACACAGTCATAGCTTTTTAGTTTCTGTTTCTGGTTGGGCCAGTAAAGCCCCTTCCTCATCCCTCTTTTCCACTTAGCAGTAGAGACAGAAACTAAAAGCCATGGCCTCAGGCTGCTAAACAAAACCAAAACAACAACAAAATAAGGTGGGTTGAACAAGCTTGAGTAAATAAACTCTTACACTATGTCAAGCCATAGAATTTGCTTCCTTTTTTTTTTTTAGTGACCGATTTTGGCTTTCTGCAACCTCCGCCTCCCGGGTTCAAGCAATTCTCCTGCCTCCGCCTCCCGAGTAGGTGGGATTCCAGGCGCCCACTATAATACCTGGATAATTTTTGTATTTTTGGTAAAGATGGGGTTTCGCCCTGTTTGCCAGGCTGGCCTCAAACTCCTGACCTCAGGTAATCCACCTGCCTTGGCCTCCCAAAGTGTTGGGATCACAGGCGTGAGCCACCACACCTGGCCAGAATTTGCTTGCTTAACCTGAGTTTTTTGCTTCTCCTTCTCATGTCAAAGACTAAACAAAATGGGTGTGAGAGAGACATTCAGAACTGCCAGGCTCAGTAGAGGGCGAGCTGGCACTCACGCCCAGGGCTCCCGAGCACCAGCCAGGGGCTTCTTGCACTGTTCCACAATCATGGCTAAGACTTGCCCCGTCCCACCTTCTCCACCTTCAGCCCTCCCCATGGCTTTCCTTTCGCCAGGGGAAGGACATTGATAGGAGCCCATGAGGAGAAAACCCAGTAAAATGCATGTATATTCTTATGAAATATTTGCATATGAAACAGCACCAGTTTATTGTTGAAGAAATTAGAAAAAATACGTTAAGAAAAAAATCCTCAGCCGGCCGCGGTGGCTCAAGCCTGTAATCTCAGCACTTTGGGAGGCCGAGACGGGCGGATCACGAGGTCAGGAGATCGAGACCATCCTGGCTAATGCGGTGAAACCCCGTCTCTACTAAAAAAATACAAAAAACTAGCTGGACGAGGTGGTGGGCGCCTGTAGTCCCAGCTACTCAGGAGGCTGAGGCAGGAGAATGGTGTAAACCTGGGAGGCGGAGCTTGCAGTGAGCTGAGATCCGGCCACTGCACTCCAGCCTGGGCGACAGAGCGAGACTCCGTCTCAAAAAAAAAAAAAAAAGAAAAAAATCCCCCCAGTGAGGTGGCTTATGCCTGTAATCCCAGCACTTTGGGAGGCTGGGGCAGGAGAATCACTTGAGCCCCTAGGAGTTTGAGACCAGCCTAGGCAACATAGTGAAACCCTGTCTCCAGAAAAAATACAAAAATTAGCTGGATATGATAGTATGTGTCTGTAGTCCCAGCTACTTGGGAGGCTGAGGCCGGAGGATCACTTGAGCCCAGGAGGCAGAGGTTGCAGCGAGCTGTGAATGTGCCACTGCACTCCAGCCTAGGTGACAGAGTGAGACCCTATCTGAAGAAATAAAACCAACCAAACCAAAATCCTACCATGCAAAGATAATCATTGTTAATATTCTGTGTGTTTTGTGTTTTCTTCAGATTCTTTTTATTTTATTTTTTGAGATGGAGTTTTGCTTTGTTGCCCAGGCTGGAGTACAATGGCGCGATCTCAGCTCATGGCAACTTCCGCCTCCCCGGTTCAAGCAATTCTCCTGCCTCAGCCTCCCAAGTAGCTGGGATTACAGGCATGAGCCACCATGCCCGGATAATTTTGTATTTTCAGTAGAGATGGGGTTTCACCATGTTGGTCAGGCTGGTCTCAAACTCCTGACCTCAAGTGATCCACCCGCCCTGGCCTCCCAAAGTGCTGGGATTACAAGCTTGAGCCACTGTGCCTGGCCCAGAATTTTTTCTTTATAGATGTATGTTTACAAACTTATTACATGTGCTGTAGTTTGTAGTTGATGTATACAAACAAGAAACAGGCCAGGCACAGTGATGCATGCTTGTAATCCCAGCACTTTGGGAGGCCAAGGCGGGAGGATCACTTGAGGCCAGGAGTTCAAGACCAGCCTCGGCAACATAGCAGGACCCTTACTCTACAAAAAGCATATATGTATATGTGTGTGTGTGTATATGTGTGTGTGTATATATATATATATATGTAAAGTATTTTAGATGGAACCTCACTCTGTTGCTCAGGCTGGAGTATGGGGTGCAATCACAGCTCACTGTCACCTCCACCTCCGAGGCTCAAGCGATTCTCCTGCCTCAGCCTCCCAAGTAGCTGGGATTACAGGGATGAACCACCATGCCTGGCCTCTACAAAAAATAAAAATAGGCCAGGCACGGTGGCTCATGCCTGTAATCCCAGCACTTTGGGAGGCCAAGGCGGGTGGATCACCTGAGGTCAGGAGTTGGAGACCAGCCTGGCCAACATGGTGAAACCCTATCTCTAGTAAAAAAACAAAAAATTAGCTAGGCGTGCTGGTGTGCGCCTGTAATCCCAGCTACATGGGAGGCTGAGGCATATGAGAATCACTTGAACCCAGGAGGAACAGGTTGCAGGAAGCCAAGATTGCTTAAAAAAGCCTCCCAAGTAGTTGAGATTACAGGGACAGGTCATAGGGAGCCGAGATTGTGCCATACCACTGCACTCCAGGGCGACAGGCGGAGACCCCATCCCCTTAAAAATGTTTTCTTACAATATTTTTGGGGGGATGGAGTCTCACTCTGTCACCCAGGCTGGAGTGCAGTGGTACGGCACGATCTCGGCTCCCTGTGACCTCTGCCTCCCAAGTTCAAGAGATTATCCTGCCTCAGCCTCTTGAGTAGCTGGGATTACAGGCACCTGCCACCACATCTGGCTGAGTTTTGTATTTTTAATGGAGATGGGGTTTTACCATTTTGGCCAAGCTAGTTTTGAACTCCTGACCTCAGGTGATGCACCTGCCTCAGCCTCCCAAAGTGTGGTGATTACAGGCGTGAGCGTCTGTGTCCGGCCTGTTTCTTCAGAATAAATTTCTAATAATTACATTTTTTGGTAATGGGTGGGGGTTGTAGTAAATTGCACATTGATTACTGAGACACAGATACACATACTCATTAAGAAAAACTCCAGTCGGTCATGGTGGCTCACCCCTGTAATCTCAAGGTTTTGGGAGGCTGAGGCAGGCAGATTGCTTGAACCCAGGAGTTTGAGACCAGCCTGGGCAATACAGTGAGACCCTGTCTCTACCAAAAAGTTAAAAAATCAGCTGGGCATGGCTGGGTGCAGTGGCTCACGCCTGTAATCCCAGTACTTTGGGAGGGCAAGGTGGGTGGATCACGAGGTCAGATCGAGACCATCCTGGCTAACACGGTGAAACCCCTTCTCTACTAAAAATATAAAAAGTTAGTCAGGTGTGGTGCGTGCACCTGTAGTCCCAGCTACTTGGGAGGCTGAGGCAGGAGAATGGCGTGAACCCAAGAGGCAGAGCTTGCAGTGAGCAGAGATCGCACCACTGTACTCCAGCCTGGGCAACAGAGCGAGACTCTGTCTCAAAAAAATATATATATATATATATATAAGCTGGGCATGTGACACACCTATAGTCCTAGCATCTCGGGAGGCTGAGGTGGGAGGATCACTGGAGCCTGGGAGTCCAAGGCTGCATTGAGTCATGATTGTATCGCTGTGTTCTAGCCTGGGCAACAGAGTGAAACCCCATCTCAAAAAACAAAAAATCCAAGTCAGGCCTCACAAGAGTGAGTCCCTGTGACATTTCCAAGGTGAGGGCTTTGCTCTGATAATGGGGACCCTTCAGAGAAGGTTTTCTCCCACCTGTGCCCGCAATGGGTGGGGTGGGGGGTGGTCCCAGCAGTTGATCAGGAGCCCCTGGACAAGCGTGGCCTCTCACATCCTCTCTCCCCATCCCGACGTCTGCCTTCACAGGTGTCTGCTTTCCCACAACAGCAAAGAAGAACCATGGCCCAGGTGAGTGTGGCATCTTTCTACTGCGCTTTTTCAGCAGGGATTTCGGATGCTGATAAGAACATGACTAATAAAGGCTGGGCGTGGTGGCTCACACTGGTAATCCCAGCACTGTGAGAGGCCAAAGTGAGCAGATCACCTGAGGTCAGGAGTTCGAGACTAGCCTGGCCAACGTGGTGAAACCCTGTCTCTACTAAATACACAAAACTATGGCCCAGTGCGGTGACTCACACCTATAATCCCAGCACTTTGGGAGGCCGAGGCGGGCGGATGATGAGGTCAGGAGATGGAGACCATCCTGGCTACGGTGAAACCCCGTCTCTACTAAAAATACAAAAAGCTAGCTGGGCGTGGTGGCGGGCGCCTCTGGTCCCAGCTACTTGGGAGGCTCAGGCAGGAGAATGGCATGAACCCAGGAGGCAGAGCTTGCAGTGAGCTGAGGTTACGCCACTGCGCTCCAGCCTGGGCAACAGAGTGAGACTCTGTCTCAAAAAAATAAATAAATAAAAACAAATAAAAATAAAAATACAAAATTAGACAGGTGTGGTGGCAGGTGCCTGTAATCCCAGCTACTCGGGAGGCTGAGGCAGGGGAATTGCTTGAACCCAGGAGGTAGAGGTTGCAGTGAGCTGAGATCGCGCCATTGCGCAATCGCGCCCAGCCTGATGCTTGTAAATTTATATCTGACATTCCTGTCACTTTAAAAAGGCAGGCAGAGGGCCAGGCGCAGTGGCTCACACCTGTAATCCCAGCACTTTGGGAGGCCAAGGCAGGCAGATCACGAGGTCAGGAGATCAAGACCATCCTGGTTAACACTGCAAAACCCCGTCTCTACTAAAAAACCAAAAAATTAGCCGGGCGTGGCAGGCACCTGTAGTCCCAGCTACTCAGGAGGCTGAGGCAGGAGAATGGCGTGAACCTGGGAGGCGGAGGTTGCAGTGAGTCGAGATTGCGCCACTACACTCCAGCCTGGGCGAGAGCGAGACTCTGTCTCAAAAAAAAAAAAAAAAAAAAAAAAAAAAGGCAGGCAGAGTACATCTAATATACGACTTGTGTTGTCTGTTTTAGACAACTGTGTCTACTTCTCAGGGGAAATACAGCTCTTTCGGGCATTTAAAGATATATTTGATCTTTGTATGCGAGATGTAGCAGACCCATTCCTCAATAACAACCACCTTGAAAGAAACACCACAACAAATCTCCTGCGAGTTTTCTTCCCCTCTGTGTAAACAGCAGGTATTATGCCAAAGCTGCCATCTGTGGTTCTGTTGGTTTGGTTTGAGGATGCAGAACACTCAGGCCTACAGAGACAGCCTTGTGTGGCGCCAAGTGACCTGGATGTAACACTGCATTACCTAGAGGAACGAATGAACGAACTGCGTGTTCTTGAAATGACCTGCCATGTCTACCGCCACACCACCCGGAACGTGCCTGATCTCGTCTGAAATTGCTTGCCATGATGGTTTTTATTTTTTAAATTAAAAAAAATTTTTTTTGAGATTCAGAGTCTTGCTCTGTCACCCAGGCTGGAGTGCAGTGGCACGATCTTGGCTCACTGCAACCTCCCCTTCCTGGGTTCAAGTGATTCTCCTGTCTCAGCCTCCCGAGTAGCTGGGAATATAGGCATGGACCACCACGCCCAGCTAATTTTTGTATTTTTAGAGATGGAGTTTCATCGTATTAGCCAGGCTGGTCTCGAACTCCTGACCTCAGGTGATCCGCCCCCTTGGCTGCTAGCTCTCTTTGCATGTAAGTGACATCAGTGTTTTCCATCAGTCTGGAAGCTTTCTCCTTCTTCCGCTCTTCACCCCAGGTTCTAGGAATGTGTGAGTGTGGAGTGCACTGGTCAGAAGTTCTAATTCAAGTTCTAATCTTGAAGTTGTAAGAGCCAGAAATCTAACTAGAAGTAGGTTAGGATTTAAAAAACAAAAAGTAATTCTAGAACTTTGGGAAGCTGAGGCAGGAGGATTGCTTGAGGCCAGGAGTTCAAGAACAGCCTGGGTAATGTGGCAAGACCCCGTCTCTACAAAAAATACAAAAGTTAGCCAGGCGTGGTGGCACATGCCTGTATTTGCAGCTGCACGGGAGGCTAAGGTGGGAGGATCACTTGAGCTTAGGAGGTCGAGGCTGCAATGAGCTGTGATCATGCCTTTGGACTCCAGCCCAGGTGACAGACGGAGAGCCTGTCTCAAAAAAAAAAAAATCTATAAGGCAGCACACAAGCCTTGGGAAGAGCAGGTGTGCAGTCGGGCTCCAGAGGCATCTGGCAACCCAGGTATCGCCAGGAATCTTTCTTGTTCCCTGTTCTCTGCTTCTGTGACTTTCTTCTCAGGCTGACTTTGTCAATGTGGCCAGAAATAGCATAGCCACAGCTTGTCTCCTGACAGCTGCAAGTTCTGCCGCGGTGAGGGACTGAGCCTCCTTTCACTGATCCAGTTTGAAAGCTCTCTGGGGAGGATTCCATTGGTCCAGCCTGGCTCAGGTGTATTAGGCCCTCTGTCCGGGCAGCTGTGCACAGGGCAGGAAGGGGTTGGTCCCAGAGGAAGATGAGGCCTCATGAAGTTTACCACTGTCCACTCCAGGAAGGAAAATGCTCACAGAGCCTGGGTTTCTTTGTGCTTTGTGAAGCCAGGGATGTCTGGGTGTTTCACACCAGAAATGTCTCAGAGCAGTAGAAGAGGCTAGAACAAGGTGGCGAGCCACACCTGCCCTGTCTGTGAAGCTGGACGTTTCACTTGCTGTCTTCCTTGGAAGCACTATTTTTTTTTTTTTTTTTTTTTTTTTTTGAGGTGGAGTCTCACTCTGTCACTCAGGCTGGAGTGCAGTGGCGCAATCTCAGCTCACTGCAACCTCCACCTCCCGGGTTCACGCCATTCTCCTACTTCAGCCTCCTGAGTAGCTGGGACTACAGGCACCCGCCACCACTCCCAGCTAATTTTTTTGTATTTTTAGTAGAGACGGAATTTCACCATGTTAGCCAGGCTGGTCTCGATCTCCTGACCTTGTGATCTGCCCGCCTCGGCCTCCCAAAGTGCTGGGATTACAGGAGGGAGCCACTGCGCCCGGACAGAAGCCACTGTTTTGTAGGAAGCCAAGTGCCACTGGAAATGACTCCCTGTTAGGGCAATCTGGGCACTAAAGATGACAATGACCCGTTTCAACGCTATCTGTCCAGCACTTTTGTAGTCTCTGTGTTTTTCATATGTTATTTCATGAATAAACCCATGAGAGGCATATCTACAGAAATTATATATTTACTTAGCATTATATATTTATATAGAAATTATATATGAATAAATTACATAGAAATTACAAAGACATGTATTAACTATGTAGACATTGTGTATGTATAAAACTAGACATTGTGTCTATATATACTAGATGTGTATGTAAACTACATTAACTCTATATTTATATGTATGTACATGTACATATACTATAGCTCATGCCTGTAATCCCAGCACTTTGGGAGGCTGAGGTGGGCAGACCACCTGAGGTCAGGAGTTCAAGACCAGCCTGGCCTCATGGCGAAACCCTGTCTCTACTAAAAATGCATAAATTAGCTGGGTGTGTGCCTGTAATCCCAGTTACTTGGGCGGCTGAGGCAGGAGAATCACTTGAACCCAGGAAGCAGAGGTTGCAGTGAGCCGATACTGCACCACTGCACTCCAGCCTGGGCAACACAGTGAGACCCCCATCCCCCCCCCAAAAAAAGAAAGTCATTGGCTTCAGCAGCCTTTAGCCCTTGGTGATAAGTTTTCTAGAGATCGGAGTGTGGAAGAGAACCCAGGCTCCTTAGGGTGATTGGAGATCTGGGCTTCTTTGTGGATTGCCTCTCCCCCTCCCACGTAGCTCCCGGTCCCTGCTGCTGCCCCCAGGCTGTGCCCTGCTTCCTGACCCTCCTCTGCACATGCTTGTCCCACCGTTGGGGACACTTTGGGTCACCCATTTGCCTATGAGCATCCCTCACCACCCCAGCAGCATGTGTCCGGGGTGCCCACTGCAGCCCTTTCTACCCAGCATCCCCCCTTGAGCTCCACCATAGTGACAAAAGCACCCCAACCCTCACTTTTTTTTTTTTTTTTTGAGACAGACTCTTGCTCTGTCATCCAGGCTGGAATGCAGTGGCGCGATCTCGGCTCACTGCAAGCTCTGCCTCCCGGGTTCAAGTGTTTCTCCTGCCTCCTGAGTAGCTGGGATTACAGGTGCCCGGCACCATGCCCAGCTAATTCTTTTGTATTTTTAGTAGAGATGGGGTTTTACCATGTTGGCCAGGCTGGTCTTGAACTCTTGCCCTCAAATGATCCACCTGCCTCGGCTTCCCAAAGTGCTGGAATTACAGATGTGAGCCAACCTGCCCGGCCTCAAATTATCTAAACTAAAATTCATTAAACAACATAGTGAGACCCCACCTCTACAAAAAATTTAAATAAAATTAGCTGGGTGTGGTGGCACATGCCTGTAATCCCAGCTACTCAGGAGGCTGAGGCAGGAGAATCGCTTGAACCCAGGAGGCGGAGGTTGTGGTGAGTCAAGATTGCGCCACTGCACTCCAGCCTGGACAGAGAGAGACTCTGTCTCAAAAAGATCTAAGACCAGGGGCAGTGGCTCACACCTGTAATCCCAGCACTTTGGGAGGCTGAGGCGGGCGGATTACCTGAGGTCAGGAGTTCGAGACCAGCCTGACCAACGTGGAGAAACCCTGTCTCTACTAAAAATACAAAATTAGCCAGGCGTAGTGGTGCATGCCTGTAATCCCAGCTACTCAGGAGGCTGAGGCAGGAGAATCGCTTGAACCCAGGAGGCAGAGGTTGCGGTGAGCCAAGATTGCGCCACTGCACTCCAGCCTGGGTGACAAGAGCGAAACACGCTCCAAAAAAAAAAAAAAAAAAAACTATCTCTATATGTCTATATATAATATATAGATATAATAGATAATATCTATATATTATGTGTATTATATATACCCTCATATTTTCTTCTAATAGGTATAAATTAAAAATGTTTAAATGGGGGTCTTTAATTCATAGAGAGGGGATGGGAGGGGTGAAGGAGGCCAAGCCCTGTTCTGCATCTGTGGAATCCCTTCTCTGCATTTCTCTTGCTGTTTTAATTTTGAGCATAGCTTACATTGAGGATTAGAATCGTGCGCTAATTTAGCTCCTGCTATCCTCCCGTCTGGCACCTCCCACCTTTTTTCCACATCAGATCATCTGTAGTTCCCCTCCTTAAATACCGTGAGATGCAAGTCCCCATTTCCTACAGGGGGAAAAAAAAACAGGCACTTCAACGCACGCTCTCTCCCTCTCCCGCACACACCTTACACCCTGCATTTTCATTCTCTTTGTGGCTCCTACCAGACTTTTCCGTGCCTCCTTTGCCCATGCCAGGCCTCTTGCTAGGAATATCCTTCAGACCTCAGATCACTCTGTTTATCTTTCGTGATTCTGCTCGCCCGTGACCTCCTAGGAAGCTTCACTTGACAGTACGTTGGATCTGGCTGCTGTCTTCCTCGTGTCCATTCTGTATGTAACCACATGTCTACCACCGCCTACAGCGTAGTCTTACGGTACAGCTCTCTTCATGTGTTCATCTGCAGCAACACTTCTAAGCACCTGTAGAACAGGAACGATTTTGTGTTTAGCCCTTGACCCCAAGCACCTGGTAGAACACCGGCAGCGTGCCAGGTCCTTGAAAGGTGCTTGATTGTTGAAGGAATGAAGAGATCCAGTAGGAATGAAGAGATCCAGTAGTGAGATTTTTTTTTTTTTTTTTTTTTTTGAGATGGAGTCTTACTCTGTTGTACAGCCTGGAGTGCAAGGGCAGGATCTCAGCTCACTGCAACCTACGCCTCCTGGGTTGAAGCGATTCTCCTGCCTGAACTTCCCTAGTAGGTGGGATTACAGGCACCCACCAGCACGTCCAGCTAATCTGTTTTTTGTAGAGACGGGGTTTCACCATGTTGGCCAGGCTGGTCTCAAATTCCTAACCTCAAGCAATCTGCCCGTCTCAGCCCCACAAAGTACTGGGATGACAGGCATGAGCCACTGCACCCGGCCGAGATATTTTTTCTAATGATTTTTTTGTTTTCTCTTCCACAAAGTGTAGTACAAAGTTAGGGGCGTGCTCAGCTTCCTACCTAACCTAACATGGGGAGAGTGGACCTCAGAAGGTGGTAAGAGCAATCTCCTCTACGCCTTTGCCATGGTACCCAGTGCCAGCCACTCCACATTCATCAGCCATGTGCTGTCCCAGGGGTCACTGTCATTCGGGGACGTGGCTGTGGGCTTCACCTGGAAAGAGTGGCAGCACCTGGACCTGGAGCGGAGGACCCTGTACCGGATGTGATGCTGGAGAACTACAGCCACCTGCTCTCTCTGGGTGAGGAGGACTTCCCCGTGGTCCTCGGGTTACATGAACTCTTTTTCTTAGTTGTATAAGAACTGCTCACACACTAAAAGTGCTAGGCTGGGCATGGTGGCTCATGCCTGTGATCCTAGCATTTCAGGAAGCCGAGGTGGGAGGATTGCTTGAGCCACAGGTGCAAGACCCGATCTATACAAATTAAAAAATGAGCCAGGCATAGTGGCATGTGCCTGCAGTCCCAGATACTTGTGAGTCTCAAATGGAAGGATCACTTGAGGTCCGAGTTCAACACTAGCCTGGGCAACAGAGCAAAACCCCATCTCTACAAAAAAAAAATTAAATTAGTTGAGGGTGGTGATGCATGCCTGTAGTCCCAGCTATTTGGGAGGCTGAGACGGGAGGATCATTTGAGTGCAGGAGGTTGAGGCTGCAGTGAACTGTGATTGTGCCATTGCACTCCAGCCTGGGCAACAGAGCAAGACCCTGTGTCAAAAATAAAAGTGCTTGGCCTTGGGTTTCAGTGGTCAAAGAGTCTCGATCCCATTTGGGGTCCTTGTGAAGTTACCGGCCAAGTGAAACAGCTCTTCTCTGGCTGAGACGCCACCGTTTGTTTTGCAAGCTGAACTGTCTGCTTGCTTGGAAGGCCCAGCTGGCTCAGCACAAATCCTTTAACTGTTTCTCCCGAACAGGGTGTCAAGTCAGCAAACCAGCTGTGATCTCCAGTTTGGAGCAGGGGAAGGAGCCATGGATGGAGGAGGAAGAGATATGGACATGGAGCTTCCTAGGTGAGTGGGTGGCCTGCAGGGGGCCACGGGATGAGGCTCCTGGAATTCTACAAAGGAGAACTTACGGATGTTCTCGTTTTTTTTGTTTTTTTTGTTTTTTTTTTTTTGAGATGGAGTCTTAGTCACCCAGGCTGGAGTGCAGTGGTGTAATCTCAGCTCACTGCAACCTCTGCCTTCCAGGTTCAAACCATTCTCCTGCTTCAGCCTCCTGAGTAGCAGGGATTACAGGCGCGTGCCACCATGCCTGGTTAATTTTGTAATTTTAGTAGAGACGGGGTTTCACCATGTTGGTCAGGCTGGTTTCAAACTCCTGACCTCAGGTGATCCACCTGCCTTGGCCTCCCAAAGTGCTGGGATTACTGGCGTGAGCCATGGCACCCTGCCGGATGTCCTCTTGTTTCAGGCAACTGGGCTTAAAAGCCTGGGATCTTGGCTGGGCGCGGTGGCTCATGCCTGTAATCCCAGCACTTTGGGAGGCAAAGGCGGGCGGATCATGAGGTTAGGAGATCGAGACCATCCTGGCTAACACAGTGAAACCCCGTCTCTACTAAAAATTAGCCGGGTGTGGTGGCACGCATCTGTAGTCCCAGCTACTCGGGAGGCTGAGACAGGAGAATCGCTTGAACCTGGGAAGCAGAGGTTGCAGTTAGCCAAGATTGCGCCACTGTGCTCCAGCCTGGTGACAGAGCGAGACTCATCGCAACAACAACAACAACAAAAAGCCTGGCATCTTTGCAAGCAGCTGTGGACATTTGGCCCTAAACCCTGAGATGCCTCAGTGATCCTGCCACCTGCACACATCACTACACGATTCCTTTCCTGTCCTTGGATTTTAGAGAAAGGCGCATTCTATTTTTTTTTCTTTTTTTGAGAGTGTCTGGCTGTTGCCCAGGCTGGAGTACAGTGGTACAATCTTGGCTCACTGCAATCTCCGCCTCCCAGGTTCAAGCTGTTCTCCTGCTTCAGCCTCCTGAGTAGCTGGGATTACAAGCACGCACCACCACCATGCTCAGCTAATTTTTTTTTTTTTTTAAGTGCAGATGGGGTTTCACTATGTTGGCCAGGCTGGTCTTGAACCTCTGACCTCAGGTGACCCTCCCACCTCTGTCTCCCAAGGTGCTGGGATTACAGGCATGAGCCACCGCTCCTGGCCTTCTTTTTTCTTGTTTTGAGAGACGGTCTTGCTTTGTCACCCAGACTGGAATGCAATGGAGTGATCGTAGCTCACTGCAGCCTCCAACTCCCGGACTCAAGCGATCCTCTTACTTCAGCCTCCTGAGTAGCTGCTACTTCAGACACATGCCATCACACTGAGCTCTTTTTTTTTTTTTTTCATTTTTGTAGAGATAGGTTCTCCCTATATTGTCCAGGATGGTCTCAAACTCCTGGGCTCGCATGATCCTCCTGCCTTAGCCTCCCAAGTAGGTGGAACTACAGGCATGAGCCATATGCCTGACCGTCTATTTTCATTTGTCCTTTGATTCTGCTCTGCTGTCCACACTAAGACCTCGATTGCTAAGTCTTCCTGTAGAATTTTCCGTATTTTCCCTGTGGTTATAAAACAGGCTTTCTCCTGTGTTCAGAGATTCATTCATCTGCCCTTTGTTAAAACAGCTATTACTTTGTGCCATTTGTTGTTCTTTTCATCTTTTTCTTTCACTGTGAAATGCCTTAAAAACATATTTGCTACACGTATAATTTAGTCCCCATTCTCTTCTTCACACCCACAAACTGGTGAAAGCTATTCCTGTCCTTTAGTGTACTTAATGACTTTATTTATTTTTGAGATGGAGTCTTACTTTGTCACCCAGACTGGAGTGTAGTGGCGCGATCTCGGCTCATTGCAACCTCCGCCTCCCGAGTAGCTGGGACTACAGGTGCGTACCACCACACCTGGCTAAGTTTTGTATTTTTAGTAGAGATGCCATTTCACCATGTTGGCCAGGATGGTCTTAATCTCCTGACCTCGTGATCCGCCCACCTCAGCCTCCTAAAGTGCTGGGATGACAGGCATAAGCCCCTGCGCCTGGCCAACTTGATGACTTTAAATCACTGCTGTCTCCCTCCCAGCTTACCTTCGCGTGGCATCATGCTGATCACCAAGTTTCTGCTGTAAAAAACGAAGGGGCTGGGTTATTTGGAGTTGGCAGCATCTTTTCTATTAAACGCTCATTCAGGGGCCAGGCATGGTGGCTCACGCCTGTAATCCCAGCACTTGGAGAGGCTAAGGCAGGCAGATCACATGAGGTTAGGACTTCGAGACCAGCCTGGCCAACATGGTGAAATCCCGTTTCTACTAAGAACACAAAATTAGCCGGGTATGGGGCGTGCGCCTGTAGTCTCATCTAATCGGGGGCTGAGGAGGGAGGTTCACTTGAGCCCAGGAGGTTGAGGCTACAGTGAGCTGTGGATCCTCCAGCCTGGGCAACAGAGCGTGACCCCATCTCAGAAAAACAAAAATCAAAGATCAGCTAGCACCAGTAATGGAATCAGAAATAATTAAACCCTCCAGTCATGGCAGCTGTCACCTGTAGTCCCAGCACTTTGGGAGGCTGAGGCTGGAGGATTGCTTGAGTCTAGGAGGTCGATGTTGCAGTGAACTATGATCACACCACTGCACTTCAGCCTGGGCGAGACCCTGTCTCTTTAAAAAAAAAAAAAGAAAGAAAGAAAGAAAGAAACTTGGCTTATCTTCCATGTTTTTTAGTAGAGATGGGGTCTCACGATGTTGCCCGGGATTGTGTTGAACTCCTGGGCTCAAGCGATCCTCCCACCCCGGCCTCTTAAAGTTCTGGGATTACAAGTGTGAGTCACTGTGCCTGGCCGATCTTAGAGGTTAATGTCAGCTTTGTCTACTTCATGCATCTGGTTACTCTACTGTCCAGCCTGGTATATGACCTTTTATATGACTTTTACATTCTTCTTTCAAGACGGTGTAATATGGCTCCATTCTGCCTAATGGGCTGTACTCAGTATAACCCCACGGGGAGAAGAGCTGTTATTTCATTTGTCCATGTTTCTTCAAGAAGCTCTGGGGGACACTCCTTTAATCACTCTTTGGATCAGGACAAGGATTCTTTGTCAAACATTTGTTCAGGACACTGCTAATTAATTGATGATCCACACCGAAATTACTTGGGGAACTTTAAAAATACCCTTGGCTGGGTCTCACACTAGAAATCTGATGGAGATGAACAGGTGGTCTTCACCTTTCAGAAATTCAGCAGTTCAGCTCAGGAATTTTTTTCTTTTTTTTTTTTCTGAGACGGAATTTTGCTCTTGTTGCCCAGGCTGGAGTGCAATGGTGCGATCTCGGCTCACCACAACCTCCGCCTCCCAGGTTCAAGTGATTCTCCTGCCTCAGCCTCCCTAGTAGCTGGCATTACAGGCATGTGCCACCATGCCTGACTAATTTTTTTTATTTTTAGTAGAGATGGGGTTTCTCTATGTTGGTCAGGCTGGTCTTGAACTCCCGACCTCAGATGATCCGCCTGCCTCGGCCTCCCAAAGTGCTGGGATTACAGGCGTGAGCCCCTGCACCTGGCCATGAACTTTTTTTTTTTGAGAGCGAGGCTTTCTCTGTCACCCAGGCTGGAATGCAGTGGTACAGTCTTGGGTCACTGCAACCTCTGCCTCCCGGGATCAAGCAGTCCTCCTGCCTTAGTCGCCCAAGTAACTGGGATTATAGGCATGTGCCACCATGCCTGGCTAATTTTGTATTTTTAGTAGAGATGGGGTTTCACCATGTTGACCAGGTTGAGTCTTAGACTCTTGACCCCAGGTGATCTGCCCACCTTGGCTTCCCAAAGTGCTGGGATTACAGGCGTGAGCCACTGCACACAGCCGGGAACTTCTAAACAGAGGAGTGACTCCCTTGAGTCGGACATGAGCCTCAGAGGTGAGGCAGCAGGTAGTGTCTTTGATTTAAAATGTAAATGAAGATACACCAGGTGTGGTGGCTCATGCCTGTAATCTCAGCATTTGGAGAGGCTGAGGCAAAAGAATTGCTTGAGGCCAGGAGTTCGAGACTAGCCCGGTAACATAGCAAAACTACATCTCTACAAAAAAAGAAACTAGGCATGAGCTACCGTGCCTGGCTAATTTTTATAATCCCAGCTAATTGGGAGGCCAAGACAGGAGGATCACCTGAGGCCAGAAGCTCAAGACAAGCCTGGGCAACATAGTGAGACCCCCATAGCTACAAAAACAGTTTTAAAAACTAGCTGGACATGGTGGCATGCACCTGTAGTCCCAGCTACTTGGGAGGCTGAGGTGGGAGGATCGCTGGAGCAAGGGAGTTTGAGGCCGCAGTGAGCCATGATTGCACCCCCATTCTCCAGCCTGCATGACGGAGTGAGACCCTGTCCCCAAAACAAAAACAAAGTGGTAATACAGGCATCAGGAGACAGCAGGGAGTCTGACTCTGAGGCCAGGATGGCTTGTGTGGACTCTAGTATTCTTCTGTTGGACATCATAAAGATCCTTAGGTCCATGTGAGGATAAGTCACTGCAGAAAATGCTGCTAGCTCTAAGAAAATTCCTTTAACAATAAAGACCTCGTGGTGGCTCATGCCTGTGATCCTAGCACTTTGGAATGTCGAGGTGGGTGGATCACCTGAGGCCAGGAGTTCGAGACCAGCCTAACCAACACGGTGAAACCCTGTCTCTACTAAAAATACAAAAAATTAGCCAGGCATGGTGGCGGGTGCCTGTAATCCCAGCTACTTGGGAGGCTGAGGCAGGAGAATCGCCTGAACCCAGGAGGCTGAGGTTGCAGTGAGCTGAGATTGCACCACTGCACTCCAGCCTGGCGACAGAGTGAGGCTCCATCTCAACAACAACAAAAAGGACCTCATGCTTTGAGAAAATCCAGTTGGTATACGGAATGAAAGGGAGCATAGGTCAGGAGAACATAGGAAGTGTGGATAGTGAAGGCCTCGTGTAACCTGGGCCTCAAGGGAGGGACCGGGCACTGGGTTTTACTACTTTCTGGGACAGAGTTTCCCTCCATCACCCAGGCTGGAGTGCAGCGGTGTGATCATGGCTCACTACAGCTTCAACCTGCCAGGCTCAAACAATCTTCCCACCTCAGCTTCCTGAGCAGCTCCGATTACAGGCAATTAGACTTGAAACCACAAAATGAATCCTCCCTTCAAGCTTTTCCTCAATACTTTTGTGATACAATACTCCAAGATTAACAAATTTATGGCCAGGCATGGTGGCTCACGCCTGTAATCCCTGCATTTTGGGAGGCCGAAGCCAGCAGATCACCTGAGGTCAGGAGTTCAAGACCAGCCTGGCCAACATGGTAAAACCCTGTCTCCACTAAAAATACAAAAATTAACTGGGCATGGTGGCCGACACCTGTAATCCCAGCTACTCTGGAAGCTGAGGCAGGAGAATCACTTGAACCTGGGAGGCAGAAGTTGCAGTGAGCCAAGATCACGCCAGTACACTCCAGCCTGGGCAACCGAGTGAGACTCCGTCTAAAAAAAAAAAAAAAAGTTTGTGTTATTTTTTTCTAGAAGTTTGGCAAGTTTTTACCCAGCCAGATAGCCAACAGAAAGACCAAGACCAACATTTGAGCCATACGTTCCTAGACAAGAAAGACTGGACCCGAAATGAGCTTCATGAATGTAATGAACTAGGAAAAAAACTCCATCAGAGCCCAAACCTCGTTCCATCAAAACAGCAGGTCCACACAGGTGACTTGTGTGGAAAGAGTCTGATGTGTAACCTGGACTTCACTCCTAACGCCTACCTGGCGACGAGGAGATTTGAGTGCGACGGCGGTGGAAACTTGTTCCTCTATTCGAAAGTTGAAACTCCACCTTTAGGAGCGAATGCACGCGGACGTCACCAGTGTGGAAGTGCTTTAAGCTGTGACGAGGGATTTCCTGCAGCTCAAGGAGCCAGTAGTGAGAAACCCCACGCATGCTCCAAGTGTGGGAAAGCCTTCTCCTGCAGATCGGCCCTCATGGTGCATCACGGGGTCCACACGGGGGAGAAATCCTTTGCGTGCAGTGAACGGGGGCGTGGTTCCAGGGAGAAAGTTTGCCCCGACAAACAGGGACTCAAACAAAGGAGAAACCCGGTAGAGACGGCAGAAGGGGTAAAACAATCTTCCAGAGGGCAGGCCTCTGTGTCCCGGGGACAGTTCACGCGGGAGCAAAGCCTTACAGGTGTTCCGAGTGCGAGAAAACCTTCTCCCACAAGTCGCGCCTCATCGAGCACCGTCGCTCCCACACGGGGGTGAAGACCTACGGCTGCAGGGAATGCGGGCGGTCCTTCTCCCGGAAATCGTGCCTCCTCATCCACGCCAGAATCCACACAGGGGAGAAGCCCTACGGCTGCAGGGAATGCGGGCCGTCCTTCTCCCGGAAATCGTGTCTCCTCATCCACGCCAGAATCCACACGGGGGAGAAGCCCTACGGCTGCAGGGAATGCGGGCCGTCCTTCTCCCGGAAATCGTGTCTCCTCATCCACGCCAGAATCCACACGGGGGAGAAGCCCTACGGCTGCAGGGAATGCGGGCCGTCCTTCTCCCGGAAATCGTGTCTCCTCATCCACGCCAGAATCCACACGGGGGAGAAGCCCTACGGCTGCAGGGAATGCGGGCCGTCCTTCTCCTGGAAATCGTGTCTCCTCATCCACGCCAGAATCCACACGGGGGAGAAGCCCTACGGCTGCAGGGAATGCGGGCCGTCCTTCTCCCGGAAATCGTGTCTCCTCATCCACGCCAGAATCCACACGGGGGAGAAGCGGTACGGCTGCGGCGACTGCGGAAAGGCCTTTTTCCAGAAGTCCTACCTCATCCTGCATCGGAGGACTCACACCAGGGGAAGCCCCATGGCTGCGCCGAGTGCGGGAACGCCTCCTCCTAGAACTCCTGCCTCCTGCCGCACAGGCGGACCCACATGGGGAGGAAACCATACCAGTGCTCCGACTGCGGAAAGACCTTCTCCCAGAACTCCTGCCTCCTGCCGCACAGGCGGACCCACATGGTGGGGAAACCGTACCAGTGCTACGACTGCGGGAAGACCTTCTCCCAGAACTCCTGCCTCCTGCCGCACAGGCGGACCCACATGGGGGGAAACTACCAGTGCTCCGACTGCGGGAAGACCTTCTCCCAGAAGGCGAACCTCATCCGCCATCACCGGATCCACACGAGGGAGAAGCTGCACGGGTGAAGAGGCCGCGGGGTCATCACAGAGTCACAGCACGAGGTCGCCGAGCCTCTAGGAAGGACATCCCCAGGGAGACAGCCCTCAATCGAAACCCGACGCCCCCCTAGCCAGAGGTCCCATATCGGGATGACATTCTACCACTTTGGTGGCTTAAGAAAAGCATGGTCAACCTGGCGTGGTGGCTCATGCCTGTAATCCCACTACTTTGGGACACTGAGGCGGGTGGATCACCTGAGGTCAAAACCAGCCTGGCCAATATGGTGAAAGCTCAGCTCTACTAAAAGTACAAAAAATTAGCCGGGCAGTGTGGCAGGCGCCTGTAATCCCAGCTACTCTGGAGGCTGAGGCAGGAGAATCGCTTGAACCCTGGAGGTGGAGGTTACAGTGAGCCGAGTTCGCGCCACTGCACTCCAGCCTGGCGACAGAGCGAGACTCTGTCTCAAAAAAAAAAAAAAAAAAAAATACAATGGACTCTGGGGACTCGGAGGCAAGATTGGGATGGGAGTGGATAAAAGACTACACATTGGGTACAGTGTAGGCTGCTTGGATGACAGGTGCACCAAAATCTCGGAAATCACCACTGAAGTTGCACCACTGCACTACAGTCCGGGCGACAGAGCGAGACTCTGTCTCAAAAAACAAACAAAACAAAACAAAAAAAAAACAAAAGACAAAATTAGACGTGGTGGCACGCACCTATAATCCCAGCTATTCGGGAGGCTGAGGTAGGAGAATCACTTGAACCTGGGAGGTGGAGCTTGCAGTGAGCCAAGATCATGCAAATGCACTCCAGCCTGCGCAGAAAGAGAGAAACTAAAAAAAAAAAAAAAAAAAAAACTGTCAAAGAAGAACCACAGATTCACCGCTGAATTCTACCAGATATTTAAAGAAGCACCAATGCAAATTCTTCTCAGACTCTTCCAGAAAATTAAAGGGGAAGGGATTCCTCCAAAGTCTTTCTACAAGGCCAGCATTACCCTAATATGAAAACCAGACAAGAACACAACACAGAAAGAAAACTACAGACCAGTATCCCTGATGAACATAGATGCAAAGATCCTTAACAAAATACTAGCAAACCAAATCCAGCAGCACATTAAAAAGATCCTTCACCATGATCAAGTGGGATTTATCCCAGAGATACAAGGATGGTTCAACATTTGCAAATCAATAAATGTGATGCATCCCATCAACTGAACAAAGGACAAAAACCATGTAATCATCTCAAGAGATGAGGAGAAAGCATTTGAGGAAATTCAACATTGCTTTATGACAAAACTCTGAAAAAAGTAGGCATAGAAGGAATGTATGTCAACTCAATAAAGGCCACATGTAACAAATCCACAGCTAACATCACACTGAATAGGGAAAAGCTTAAAGTTTCTTCTCTTGGAACTGGGACAACATATAAATGCCCACCCTCACCACTCTTATTCAATAGTACTAGACGGAGGTCCATAGTCCTAGACGGAGCAGTTAGTCAAGAGAAAGAAATAAAGGGAATTCAAACTAGAGAAGAGCCGTCAAATCATCCCTGTTTTAAGACAACGTGGTCTTATATATAGAAAATCCTAAAAGCTCCACTAAAAAACTTTTTTTTTTTTTTTTTTTTGAGATGGAGTCTCCCTCTGTCACCCAGGCTGGAGTGCAATGGCACAGTCTCAGCTCACTGCAACCTGTGACTCCTGGGTTCAAGTGATTCTCCTGCCTCAGCCTCCTGAGTAGCTGGGATTACAAGCACGTGCCACCATGCCCAGCTAATTATTGTATTTTTAGTAGAGATGAGGTTTTACCATGTTGGCAAGGATGGTCTTGAACTCCTGACCTTGTGATGTGTCCACCTCGGCCTCCCAAAGTGCTGGGATTACAGGTGTGAGCCATCATGCCTGACTCTAAAAAACTTTTAGAACTGATACATTTAGTGCTCAAGCCTGTAATCCCAGCACTTTGGGAGGCCGAGACGGGCGGATCACGAGGTCGGGAGATCGAGACCATCCTGGTTAACACGGTGAAACCCCGTCTCTACTAAAAAATACAAAAAACTAGCCGGGCGAGGTGGCGGGCGCCTGTAGTCCCAGCTACTCGGGAGGCTGAGACAGGAGAATGGCGTGAACCCGGGAGGCGGAGCTTGCAGTGAGCTGAGATCCGGCCACTGCACTCCAGCCTGGGTGACAGAGCGAGACTCTGTCTCAAAAAAAAAAAAAAAGAACTGATACATTTAGTAAAGTTGCAGGATATAAAAATCAACAGACAAAAATCAACATTACTTCTGTATATTGACAGTGAACTAGCTGAAAAATAAATGGAGAAAGCAATCCCATTTACAGTAGCTATAAAAAAATACCTACGAGTAAATTTAACCAAGGAGGAGAAGGTCTCTGTAAGGGAAACTATAAAACACTGGTGAAATAAATTGAAGAGGACACACAGAAAAACGGAAAGATACCTTATGCTGATGGATTGCAAGAATTCATACTGTGAAAATGATCAGACTACCAAAAGCAATCTACAGATTCAATGCAATCCCTATCAAAATACCAATTCTTCACAGAAATAGCAAAAACAATCCTACAATTCATATAGAACCACAAAAAAAACCCAAATAGCCAAAGCAGTCCTGAGCAAGAACAAAGCTGAAGGCATCACACTAAATGACTTCAAAATATACTACAAAGCTACAGGAATTAAAGCCTCATGGCACTGGCATAAAAACAGATACAAAGACCAATGAAACAGAACAGAGAACCCAGAAATAAATCCGTACATCTACAGTGAAGTCTTTTTTTTTGAGATGGGATCTCACTCTGTTACCCAGGCTGGAGTGCGGTGGTACAGTCTCAGCTCTCTGTAGCCTTGACCTCCTCAGGCTCAGGTGATTCTCCCACCTCAGCCTCCAAAGTAGCTAGGACCACAGGCATGTACCATCATCACACCAAGCTATTTGTGTGTGTGTGTGTGTGTGCGCGTGCACACGTGTGTGTGTATTTTTTTGTAGAAACAGAGTTTCACCACGGTGCCCAGCCTGGTCTCAAACTCCTGGCTCCAGCAGTCCACCTACTTCACCATTCCAAAGTGATAAGATTATAGGCGTGAGCCACTGTGCCTGGCCAGTGGATGCATTTTTGACAAAGGCACCAAGAACATTCATTGGGGAAAGGACAGTCTCTTCAATAAATGGTAGGAAAACTGGGTATCCATAAACAGAAGGATGAAACTTGATCCCTATTTCTCATCATATACAAAAATAAACTCAAAATGAATTTAAGTCTTAAATGTAAGACCCAAAGCTATGACATTACTAGAAGAAAACACAGGGAAAACACTTCAGGACATTGGTCTTGGCAAAAATTGTATTATAAGACCTTGGCCAGGTGTGATGGCTCACATCTGTAATCCCAGCACTCTGGGAGGCTGAAGTGGTCAGATCACTTGAGGTTAGGAATTCGAGACCAGCCTGGCCACGTGGTGAAACCTGTCTCTACTAAAAATCTAAAAATTGGCCAGATGTGGTGGCGCATGCCTGTAGTCCCAGCCACTTGGGAGGCGGAGGCAGGAGAATGGCTCAAACCTGAGAGGTAGAGGTTGCAGTGAGCTGAGATTGCACCCCTACACTCCAGCCTGGGCAACAGAGCAAGACCCCACAGGTTCTTTGGGTGGTCTCTGAATGTCATACAACTCTTATATATTTTATTTAAAAATTGTTTTGACACAAAGTCATGCTGGGTTGCCCAGACTGGAGTGCAGTGATAAGATCATAGCTCACTGCAGCTTCTAACTCTGGGGCTCAAGCAATCCTCCTGCCACCTCAGTCTCCCAAGTTGTTGGAACACAGGTGCCAGCCACCACACCTGGCTAATTTAGTTTGGTTTTGTTTTTTTAGAGATGGGGTCTTGCTATGTTGCCTACGCTGGTCTTGAACTGCTGGCCTCAGGCAATCTTCCTCCCTTGGCCACCCAAAGAGATGGAATTACAAGCACGAGCCACTGTGCACAGCTGAGATTTTTCAACTTAGTCTTTTTGTACATGTGATATTTTATTCATAGAATCCATAAATGGTAGGGAAATTTCTGAGTTCAGAGCAATACATATAATATAAAACGTGATATATAGACTAGAGTTTCTTAGCCGTACTGGAGGAGCTGGCTTTAGGTGATCCATGGACTCCCTGAAATTGGGGACACCAGTGGAAATATGTATGAGCTCATGGGCAGATTCCTGTGATTTTCAGACTTCAAAATGTCTCTTGGACTCAAAGATGCCTTAGGGCAGAGGACATGTGTATCCCCAGTATAGAATCTCGGACAGTGAATGTCAGTGAACATTCGGCAGAAAAGCTCTGCCAAATTCAGTGCTCTGATGTGACTTTTTCATCAAGTCAAGGTTCCTGGGATCTCTTGTACATGATCATCTCACTCTTGTAAGGTTTCATCGTTTCTGCTTACCCTAGTTTTATTTCCCACCCTGTTCCCTCTCCCACCAGACTGGACTCTGAAATGGGCATGTACAGAGAAGAGGAGACCCCACCATGCCTCAGGCTTTGAGTGGAGAGGACACAGCCTCTGCTGGGACAGGGAACAGAGGGATGCGGAGACCCTGAAGATGCTTATGGACAGTGGTCTGAGGTCGGGACAGTGGCAGGAGATACCTTTCACTCAGCATCTCCAGGACAAGAGATCAGCCTGGCAGTTACATGTGTTTTTCTTCAAACTGGTTGCCAGGTTGGAATGGCCAATGACATCAGATATTCCAACCTTCCTGACTGGAAGGACCGGACTCCGTGGGTGCCTGGGAGCTGAAGTGGACAACAGTATCTTCTCAGAGCTGTTCTCCACTCCTGACTTCTCCCAGCCTCGAGAATTCATAACACACTCTTCTGGCTCCTAGCAGAGTCCAGAAAAAGGCCTTGGGCAGAACAGAGACTCTGTCCATGGAATGGGACAGATTTTGGGAAAAATCATGACCATCCTGCTCGCCGAGCATAAGGAGGAGAGCCCCCAGGTGAGCACCTCAGGGTACCCCCTCTGGGAGGTGGGGGATGATGAAGTGTCGGGACCATCAGGTGAGGTGACTGGAGGAAGAAGAGGTGGGATAGGATTGACTAAGACAAAGGAAGGGGGCCAGGCATGGTAGCTCACGCCTGTAACCCCAACACTTTGGGAGGCCGAGGCAGGCAGATCACCTGAGGTCAGGAGTTCAAGACCAGCCTGGCCAATATGGTGAAACCCCATCTCTACTAAAAGTACAAAAATTAGCTGGGCGGTAATGATGCGCGCCTGTAATCCCAGCTACTCTGGAGGCTGAGACAGGAAAATCGCTTGAGTCTGGGAGGAAGAGGTTGCAGTGAGCCGAGATCGCTCTATTGCACTCCAGTTTGGAGAAATTCAGGCTGGGTTCTGTGGCTCACACCTGTAATCCCAGCACTTTGGGAGGCCAAGGCAGGAGGATCACTTGAGGCCAGGAGTTTGAGACCAGCCTGGCCAACAAGGTGAAACCCTGTCTCTACTGAAAGTACAAAATTGAGCTGGGCATTATTGCAGGCACCTGTAATCCCAGCTACCAGAGAGGCTGAGGCAGGAGAATAACTGGAATCCAGGAGACAGATGTCGCAGTGAGCTGAGATTGCACCACTACACTCCAGCCTGGGAGACAAAGCAAGATTCTGTCTCGAAACAAACAAACAAACAAACAAAAAACGGAGGGACTCAGAGAGCCAGGGACCAGGGAAGGACGTGAGGAAATGTTCTGAGGACAGAGAAACGGAAGAATGGGGAGGGGAAGGAGCGGCACGTGGGGTTGACATAGGACAAAGTCAGAAAGATGGCTTGGAGAAGCCGGCAGTCTACAAGGCTGGGGAGGATGGAGAGTGGTTTGGGGTTAGGGGTCGGGGTCTAAGGTGATCAGTTGCAGAAGCATTACACGGTGGTCTGGTTTCTTTACTCAGCCCCTGGGGTAGATCCCAGACCCTCACGCAGGTCCCTTTGCTGGAAAAGGAAGAGGGAGTGGTCAGACCAATCTGAGGAGGAGCCAGAGAAGGAGCTCACCCCTGAGGAGACCTGGGTGGCGGAGACGCTGTGTGGCCTCAAGATGAAGCTGAAGCAACGGCGAGTGTCGTCCGTGCTCCCTGAGCACCAGGAGGCCTTCAATAGCCAGCTTGGTAGGAGGACACCCCAGAGAGCACCTCCAATCCTATTCTAAAAAAGAGGAAATTTCCAATAACCACTCTTTTCCAATGGGAAAAATATGCCCCCAGTGGGTGAGCTCTCCATCTGGGAGGACTCAGAAGTGATCACTCATGAGGGACGCTTAGGAGACGATAGAGGATTAGGCTAGACTTGATAAAGGTCGGTGCTTGGGATATGAAAGCTTGGTTTTGGGCCAGGTGTGGTGGCTCATGCCTGAGATCCCAGCACACTGGGAGGCTGAGGCAAGCGGATTGCTTAAACTCAGGACTTTGAGGATGTAATGAGCTATGACTGCACCACTGCACTCCATCCTGGGTGACAGAGCAAAACCCTGTCTCAAAAGAAAAACAAAGCCCAGGTGTGGTAGCTCATGCCTGTAATCCCAGTACTTTGGGAGGCCGAGACAGGTGGATCACTTGAGGTCAGTTGTTCGAGACCAACCAGACCAATATAGCGAAACCTCATTTATGCTAACAATACAAAAATTAGCCAGGCGTGGTGGTGCACGCCTGTAATCCCAGCTACCCGGGAGGCTGAGACAGGAGAATCGCTTGAACCTGGGAGGCGGAGGTTGCAGTGAGCCGAGATCACACCACTGCACTCCAGCCTGGGCAACAGAGCAAGACTCCGTCTCAAAAAGGAAAAAATAAAAAATAAAACATAAAGAGTTTGGGGAGCTACAGAGAGGGGAGACCAGAGTTATTTCACCCTGGGCTGTAGTCATCCTTGTTGGAATCTGACTTCATTCATTCAATGGAATTTGGGAAGGGGGTGTATATGGAATAAATGTGTCTGGGATAGCTGCATTCAGCATTGCACACCCCCAACTAGGGAAATGGATCACCTTCTCAGGACAACTTGATCCAGCTGCCTGCTTGGGGTCAGAAGTAAAGACTAACCGGGACCTCCACAAGAAGTCCCGTCCCCTGGATACAAACAGGGGGAGGGCGGTGGCAGCACCTGGCTTCTTATTGCATGCAGATGTCAGCTGGCCACGTGAAGCCCCATTTCACCACCTTCAGAGGCCATCTGCCAAGCGCATCTATTCTAGATCCTACAGCTGTGATCACACGCACTGAGTGGGTGTGAAGAGCTGGGCATCCAGGACTTTCCAGCCCAACCCCGCAGGGTCTTTCTTCTTGGCCCCAGTCTCTGGCTTCTGTTAATGTGGCTGCGAGGACAAGCTCTCTCTCCCCGCATACAGGACTGTCACGCCATCCACGTGCAGTGTGAGGTCAGCCTTTCCTGGGTGGTTGAAGAATCTGTGCGAGTTGACATTATTATATTAAAGCATAATTGTATTAATTGAATTTCAGTAGAGACTGTGTGGCTCAGGCTGGAGGGCGGTGGCTCTTCACAGGTGTCATCCCACTGCTGATCAGCTCGCAAGCTTTGACCTGCTCCGTGTCTGACGTGGGCCGGTTCACCTCTCCTTAGGCAACCTGGTGGTCCCCTGCTCCTGGGAGGTCACCAATTAATGCCAAACTCCTGGGATCGAGCGATCCCCTCACCTCAACCTCCCAAGGAGCTGGGACTACAGGCATGAGCCACCACACCCAGCACAGTTGACATTTCTTGTGTGCACCCAGAAATGTCATCCTGGTGACCAAGGAGAGAATATGATGCCCCCTGTTTATAAGAGCCCAGTGCCCACGCTATAATGGGGTTACCAAGTGTCTATCAGTGCTCGGACAAAAAGTCTTCCATGAGAAGGAGTGAGGCTCAGCCAGGCACAGTGACTCAGCTCTATAATCCCAGCACTTTGGGAGGCAGAGGAGGGAGGATTGCTTGAGGCCAGGAGTTTGAGGCTAGCCTGGGCAACACAGTGAGAACCAAGCCCCCCCACACACCCCCCAAAAATTAAAAAATTAGCCTAGCATGTTTGCAAGTTCCTGTGGTCCCAGCTACTCAGGAGGCTGAATCGGGAGGATTGCATGAGCCCAGGAGGTCAAGGCTGCAGTGAGCTATGATAACATCACTGCACTGCAGCCTGGGCACCACAGCAAGACCCTGCCCCTAAAAATTAAAACATTAACAATAAAAATAAAGATCACCCGGGCAGCTTAAAATTCAGGTTATCCCTGTAGTCAGTGCTACAAGGCATTGACCATTAGCACTGACCAGTGTCTTCAAGAAGCTTCCATCGACCGGGCGTGGTGGCCCATGCCTGTTATCCCAGCACTTTGAGAGGCCTAGGTGGGCGGATCACGAGGTCAGGAGATCAAGCCCATCCTGGCTAACACGGTGTAACCCCGTCTCTACCAAAAACGCAAAAAATGAGCCGGGCATGGTGATGGGCGCGTGTAGTCCCAGCTACTCAGGAGGCTGAGGCAGGAGAATGGCGTGAACCCGGGAGGCGGAGTTTACAGTGAGCCGAGATTGCACCACTCCACTCCAGCCTGGGCGACAGAGCAAGACTCTGTCTCAAAAACAAAACAAAAAGAAGCTTCCATCAGAGGCTGCAAAATGGTACCCACAGGCCAAGCCCAGCTGTAGATTGCCTTGACTGGCCCATGAAGAGTTTGAAAATAATTGTAACTAACTGCCAATATTCAAACATTTGGAGATTTCCTGTGAAAAAACAATCTGCATTTTCCAATTCTCTGGCCACACGGAGCCCACATTCGGGCCTAGTAAGTGCCCAGGAGCTGGGCTACAAATGCAGCTACCCCTTTAGAGTTGGCCTCGATGCCCACAGGCCTCTCTTCCGGGGGCCAGGTCTGCTCAAGCCTGTGGACACCTCACCAGCCCTGCTGGAAAAGTGCAATTCCCAGAGTGCGTTCTGACCAGGAAGGACTCCTCAGAGCTCCTGAGGAAGGCATGGGCCTCTGGCCTGAGGCTCACTGCAGCTGTCCCAACGCTGCCACCACCTCCGGGCTGTGGTTTTGTCTTGTTTTGTTTTGTTTTAGAGACAGTTACACTCTGTGATCTAGGCTGGAGTGCAGTGGTGCAGTCATAGCTCACTGCAGCCTTGAACTCCGGGCCTTAAGTGATCCTCCCGCCTCAGCCTCCTGAGTAGCTGGGACTATAGGTGCCCACCACCACATCTGGTTCAGTTTTGAATTTTTTTATAGAGATGTTGCCCAGGCTGGTCTCAGACTCCTGACCTCGAGCAATCCTCCTGCCTCCACCTCCCAAAGTGCTGGAATTATAGGCTTGTGTCACCCCACCTGGCTAATTTTTATTTGCCTATTTATTTTTGAGACAGGGTCTCATTCTGTCACCCGGGCTGGAGTGCAGTGGCACGAGCATAGCTCACTGCAGCCTCAAACTCCTGGCCTCGAACGATCCTCCCACTTCAGCCTCCTGAGTGGCTGGGATTACAAGTTCATGCCTCAACACCTAGCTCATTTTTAAGTTATTTGTGGAGATGGGATCTTGCCATTGTTCCCAGGGTGGTCTTGAAGTCCTGGCCTCCAGCGATCCTCCTGTCTTGGCCTCCTAAAGTGTTGGGATTACTGGTGTGAGCCGTTGCACCAGACCCTGGTGTGTCTCTATGAGCGACTTCCCCACACATGACCTCACCTGACCCTCAGAGGAACCATCCAGAGATAGAAGGGACAAGGTCATTACCTGCGGAGGGAGAGCCCTTGGGCCGGATAAATGGCGCAAGGTATGGGCTGAAGCTTCCCTTGGGAGGGAAGGGACATAGGTCATGGGACAAGGTGATGTGGCCTGGACACTGTGGGGCACTTTCTGATCCTGGATGAAAGTAAGGACGTAGGAAGGATGGGAGCGTGGAGTAATAGCAGAGTGGGTGAGAGGAGAAAGTGGAGGCCCAGCCTGAAGACGGAGGGGACAATGGTGGGAGGTGATGGGCAGTGGAGATGCCAGCCTGGCCCAGCTGGGACTCAGAGCCGTGGCAGCGGCGCCCCCTGGTGGCCGTGAGGACGCCTGCTTCCCCTTCCCTGGGGGTTTGATGGCACCATCATGGCAGAAATGATTCAAAGCTGAGCAGGTGCCAGGCACCGTTCAATGTGCACAATACGTGGGTGTTTCGCTTTTAAATTGTTTATTTAAGAGATTATTTTTAAAAATTAACAGGCAATTTCCTTGGGTCTTGAAGTCATAATTTTTCTTTTTTTTTCTTTTTTTTTTCCTAAGACAGAGTCTCATTCTGTCGCCCCGGCTAGAAGGCAGTGGCGCAATCACAGCTCACTGCAGCCTCGACCTCCTGCCTCCCAGGCTCAAGCAGTCCTCCCACCTCAGCCTCCCGAGTGGCTTGGACTACAGGTGCACACCACCACGCCCGCCCAATTTATACATTTTTTGTAGTGACAAGATCTCACTGTGTTGCCCTAGCTGGTCTTGAACTCCTGCACTCAAGTGATCCTCCCGCCGCGGCCTCCCAAAGTGCTGGGATTACAGATGTGAGCCGCCACGCCCAGCCTGCGTGGGTGTTTCTACAAAATCGTAAGTATCTCTCACAACAACCCTGTGATTGCCACTATTATCACTGTCCCTTTTCACAGCCGAGGAGACCCAGGTGCTGGGAACTGAGGACAGTGATATATCCTATGCCGGTGCTATACTGGGATTTGAGCAACCCAGGCCCAGCCCAACCCACTTCAAAAACAAAAGTAGGCCGGGCACAGTGGCTCATGCCTGTAATCCCAGCGCTTTGGGAGGCTGAACTGGGTGGATCACTTGAGGTGAGGAGTTCGAGACCAGCCTGGCCAACATGGTAAAACCCTGTCTCTACTAAAAATACAAAAATGAGCCAAGCGTGGTGGTGGGCGCCTGTAGCCCCAGCTACTCAGGAGGTTGAGGCATGAGAATTGCTTCTTGAACCTGGGAGACAGAGGTTGCAGTGAGCTGAGATCCTGGCATTGCATTCTAACCTGGGTGACAGAGCAAGACTCTGTCTCAAAAAAAAAAAAAAAAGTAGATCCAGCAATTCCACTTCTAGGTAGATGCTCCAAAGAATTGAAAGCAGGGATTCCAGCTGATATTTGTGGGATTTTTTTTAACCTTTTTTTTTTGAGATGGAGTCTCACTCTGTCCCCTAGGCTGGAGTGCAGTGGCTAGATCATAGCTCACTGCAGCCTCAGCCTCCCAGGCTAAAGCAATTCTCTTGCCTCAGCCTCTCAAGTAGCTGGGACTACAGGCATTCCTCACCATGCCCAGCTAAGTTTTTTGTTTTTTGTAGAGATGGGGACCTGCTATGTTGGCCAGGCTGGTCTCAAACTCCTGGCTTCCAGCAATCCTCCCACCTCAGCCTCCCAAAGTGCTGGGATTACAGGCATGAGCCACTGTACCCATCCTTAACAGATATTTGTACACCCATGTTCATAGCAGCATTATTCACAATAGCCAAGAGGTAGAAGTAACCCAGGAGTCCACCTACCAATGAATAGATAAACAAAATGTGGTCTATCCACACAATGAAATATTATGCAGCCCTAAAAAGGAAATAAAATGCTGACACCTGCTGCTGCATGGATGAACCTTGAGGACATAATGCTCAGTGAAATCAGACAGTCACAGCTGGGCGCAGGGGCTCCCACCTGTAATCCCAGCACTTTGGGAGGCTGAGGTAGGAGGATCACTTGAGCCCAAGAATTCAAGACCAGCCTGAGCAATACAGTGAGACCTCATCTCTACCAAAAAATTTAAAAGCCAAGTGTGGTGGTGTGTTCCTGTAGTCCCAGCTACTAGAGAGGCAGAGGTGGGAGGACTGCTTGAGCCAGGGAGGCGGAGGTTGCAGTGAGCAGAGATCATGCCACTGCACTCCAGCCTGGGGGACAAAGCAAACCCTGTCTCAAAAAAATTTAAAAAAAAAGAATAATAAGAAGAAAAGAAAGTAAGGGAAGGAAGGGAGGGAGGGGATGGGAGGAAATAAGTCAGTCACAAAGAGGCAAATATGGCCAAGTGCTGTGGCTCACACCTGTAATCCCAGAACTTTGGAGGCCAAGGTAAGTGGATCGCTTGAGGTCAGAAGTTTGAGACCAGCCTGGCCAACATGGTGAAACTCCATCTCTAATAAAATACAAAAAATTAGCTGAGTGTGGTGGCGCACACCTGTAATCCCAGCTACTTGGGAGGCTGAAGCGTGAGAATCACTTGAACCCAGGAGGCAGAGGTTGCAGTGACCCAACGTTGCGCCACTGCACTCCAGCCTGGGTGACAGAGTGAGACTCCGTCTCAGAAAAACGACAAAAAGGCTGGGCACAGTGGCTCATGCGCTTTGGAAGGCTGAGGCAGGCAGATCACCTGAGGTCAGGAGTTCAAGAACAGCCTGGCTAACATGGCAAAACCCCGTTTCTACTAAAAATCCAAAAAAATTAGCCAGGTGTGGTGGTGCGCTCCTGTAATCCCAGCTACTCGGGAGGCTGAGGCAGGAGAATCGCTTGAACATGGGAGGCGGAGGTTCCAGTGAGCTGAGATCACGCCACTGCACTCCAGCTTGGACAACAAGAGCAAAACTCCGTTTAAAAAAAAAAAAAAGGCAAATACAGCATGATTCCACTTATATAAGGTACCTAGAATAGTCAAACTGATAGAGACAGTAAAAAAGTGAAATACTGGTTATCAGAGCCTGGGGGTCATGGGGATGGGGAGTGAGGGTTTAATGGGGACAGTTTCAGTTTGGGAAGATGGAAGAGTTCTGGAGATGGATGGTGGTGACGGTTACACAATATTTTTTTTATCTCTCTCTTTTTTTTTCTTTTTTAAGATGGAGTCTCGCTCTATCACCCAAACTGGAGTGCAGTGGTGTGATCTCAGCTCACCGCAACCTCCGCCTCCTGGGTTCAAGCAATTCTCTTGCCTCAGCCTCCTGAGTAGCTGAGATTATAGGTGCGCACCGCCACGCCCAGCTAATTTTTGTATTTTCAGTAGAGATGGGGATTTGCCACGTTGGCCAGGCTGGTCTTGAACTCCTGACCTCCTGCCTGCCTCGGCCTCCCAAAGGGCTGGTGTTACAGGCGTGAGCCACCATGCCCAGCCCGGTTGCACAATATTTTTGATGTAGTAAATGCCACTGAATTGTACCCTCAAAAATAGCTAAAATGGCAAATTTTATGTTACGCATATTTTACCACAATTAAAAAAAAAAAAAAAAAAAAAAAAGCAAGTGTAGGATCCCCTCCCAGCCGGGGCTCTGGCCCTTCGCTGGCCCCACAGTGGAGGAAGGTGGACACGCACTCATTAAGGTGGATACGCACTGACCAGGATTTTGAGCATGGGGTTTTCCCTTCTATAGCCCTGGCCCTCAACCTTCCGTGACAATCGGCTTTCCTCTCTCATGTGATTTGACTTTCCCAGACTGGAACATTCGCTTTCCGTTCGCTTTACTGAACAACTCCTGGACATCCAAACTCTCTCTGTCCTCCGTCTCTCTTCCCTGAAGCTTCCTCGGCACACAGCACACCTAGGCAAGCCTGGGTGGGTACAGGAGTGGTTCACCCCATCCCTGGAACAGGCTCAGACACTTTCGGGCATAAAGGCCCCCTCCCTGGCTTGATGGTCAACCTGTGCCCGGTGTCACACCCATCAAATGACTTTGTATTTCCCAGCTTCTCTTCCACCCCCACTCTCTTGGGAGAGGTCAGGCCCTTCCAGCCCAGAGTGGGGGTCAGCGTGGACCTGGGATTTGATGTATACTCTAAGCTTGGAGGAAAAAAATGATTAAAAAGTCCCCCAAGGGCAGCAGGAAATCGGGCTCTGGCCCCAGATGCATTTGTAACGAAAGGGATTAGACTCTCTTTGCAGCTCCTGTTAAAATCAGCCGCCGCGTCCATGGGTTGATCCAAGAATTCTCTGCAAAGTCTGTAAAATTCCATCCTTGGTCTTGCTTGCTTTAATGACAGTCTGTCACATGTTTGTCCTAATGTGTTCCTTCTCAGCCTGATTTTTTTAACAAACTGGCAACTTTGAAATGTAAAACAGTGAAATCTAGAATTTTCTCCCAGAGAAAAGTTTTCCAGAGAGAACTTCACACACACATACACACACACACACACACACACGCCCATTAGTTGAGAACCATATGCTAAGAGCAACTATGTTTACAAAAGAATAATGTCTTGGCTGGGCATGGTGGTTCATGCCTGTAATCCCAGCACTTTGGGAGGCCGAGACAGGCAGATCACTTGAGCTCAGGAGTTCGAGACCAGCCTGGGCAACGTGGTGAAACCCCATCTCTACAAAACAAATTATCCAGACATGGTTGCACGTGCCTGCAGTCCCAACTATTCAGGAGGCTGAGGTGCCAGGATTGCTGGAGCCTGGGAAGTGGAGGTTGCAGTGAGCCAAGATTGCACCACAGCACTCCAGCCTGGGAGACAGAGTGAGATGCTGCCTCAATAATAATAATAATAATAACAACAACAACATCTTGAAACATCCATTTCTGCCTCTTTCTTGCCTCGGAGACAAAAGAGTGAGCCAGGTTGCAATTTTTTTTCCCCATTCCTCACTCCTGGCGGCAGCCAGGCCACTGGATTCTGAGCTGCTTGTCTCCAGGGAGTTAAGATGGACATGCCAGAGTCAGCTTGCTTCAAGTCTCAGCTCTACATTTGCTAACTTTGGGTAAATCATTCAAGCCTCAATTTCCCCATCTGTAAAACAATGAAGATTATCAATGTGACTGCATCCTACATGGAGTGGACAGCAGACTACATGGGTGTCTCGAGACCAGCAGAGGCAACATAGTCTTGCTCTGTCACCCAGGCTGAAGTGCAGTGGTGCGATTATAGCTCACTGCAGCCTCGAACTTCTGGGCTCCAGTGATCCTCCTGCCTTAGCCTCCAAGTAGCTGGGACTACGGGCATACGTTATCACGCCCCACTAACTTTGTAACTTTTTTGCAGAGATGGGGTCTCACTGTGTTACCCAGGCTGGTCTCAAACTCCTTGCCTCCAGCATTCCTCTTGCCCTACCTCCCAAAGCAGTGGGATTACAGGCGTGAGCCGCTGTGCCTGGCTAATCTTTAAATTTGTGGCAGAGACAGGTGTCGCACGATGTTGCCCAGGCTGAGTCTATATTTTCATACGGTCATTATTCCCCATGCTGAACTTAGAGGCAAAGTCTTATTATTATGGTTGTAGTTGAGAAAACCTGGGCTCAGCAGGTAACAAGGTTCCTCTGAGGTCAGCCAGTTTATAGCACATCTGAGTTGGGACTGGAATTTATTCCCCCCGACAAATCTCCTGTTGTGTACAGGGTGCTGCCTACATAATGCAAAATATCCACAGTAAATTACAGAGAGGTGAGGCTGCAGCTGTAGTCTGCATGACAAAGCAGTCTTTAACATACACACACACACACACACACACACACACACACACACACACATTGCAGTGATCATCACGCACAGTATTCCCCTGTGAGAGAGAGAGAGTTGGCTTTTAGGTTGAAAATAAGCTTGATTTTTTCAGAAAATATTATTGATTCTCTGAAACAAGGAACATTGTCAGATTGCTTTGCCAAAAAGAGATTCAGACAATTTATTTTATTTTATTTTATTTTGAGACAAGGTCTTGCTCTGTTACCCAGGCTGAATGCAGTGATGCAATCATGGCTCACTGCACCGTCAACCTCCTGGGCTCAAGTGATCCTCCTGCCTTAGCCTCCCAAGTAGCTGGGACCACAGGCATGCACCACCACACCTGGCTAATTTTTTATTTTTTTTTAAGAGATAGAGCCTCACTATGTTGCCCAGGCTTACCTCAAACTATTGGGCTCAAGCAGTGCTCCCATCTCAGCCTCCCAAAGTGTGGGGATTACTGGGATTACAGGCGTGAGCCATAGCACCCGGCCTCAGACACATATGATGAAATCTCCAAACTGCTTCTCTATAAAGGACAGACGGTGACTCAAGAACGTGAGCTTGGCCGGGTGTGGTGGCTCACGCCTCTAATCTCAGCACTTTGGGAGGCCAAGGCGGGTGGGTCACTTGAGGTCAGGAGTTCGAGACCAGCCTGACCAACATGGTAAAACCCCATCTCTACTAAAAATACAAAAATTAGCCCGGCATGGTGGCAGGTGCCTCTAATCCCAGCTACTTAGGAGGCTGAGGCAGGAGAATCGCTTGAACCTGGGGGCGGAGCTTGCAGTGAGCTGAGATCGTGCCATTGTACTCCAGCCTGGGCGACAGCGTGCAACTCTGTCTCAGAAAATAAAAGGAAAATAAAAGAAAAAAAAAGAACGTGAGTTCAAGGAACCGGACTCTCACGCCATCTTGTTTCCGCCCCGGGCGTTTATTTGCTTGTTTATTTGTGTTTCTTTCTCCTTCACCAGAAAGCTGACTTCATGAGACCGCGGATCTCATTCGCTGATCGACGCTGCATATTCAGCATCTTGGAGAATGAGGTTCGTGTAGTTAATGAAATCTCACCCAGCAGGGCCGACCCACAGAGAGCCTCTTTGTGAAGAGCGTGCTCCTGAACTCCGCTCCAGAACCAGCTTTGGAAAAGAAAAATCTGAAAAAATTGACCTCAACTAAACTGGTCCAAATCCATGAGCATAACCGAATCTTTCCTCATGCACTCTCCCCTTGGCCCACGTTTAATTTGGCTGCTGATGGTCATGTTTGTTTCAGTGAGGGTGTCACTCTACCCTGGGGGAAGATTTGGGTTCTGTGGGTTGATGTTATTTTATTTTACTATTTCATTTTATTTATTTATTTTAATTTTATTTTTTATTTTATTTTATTTTTTACTTGAGACAGGGTCTCACTCTGTTACCCAGGCTGGAGTGCAGTGGTGGGATCAGAGCTCGCTGCAGCCTCAAACTCCTGGGATCAAGCGATCCTCCTGCCTCAGCCTCCCGAGTAGCTGGAACCATGGATGCATGCCACACACCCAAGTTTTTTTTTATTTCTGGTAGAGACAGGGTCTCGCTATGTTGCCTAGGCTGGTCTCCAACTCCTGGACTCAAGCCATCTTCCCACCTCAGACTCCCAAAATGCTGGGATTGCAGGTGTGAGCCATTAGATGTCGTGATTTAAAACAAAACCCGCTTCTGCGTTTGACATGGGGCCTTTCACTCATGCTCTGGCCCTCTGCCGTGGTGCTGTGGTTCTCATTCTGGGATTTTTATTCCCTCCAACGTGCCTTCCTCTGGTGACATCTATAGGCAGCTGCGTAATTCATGCCCACAAAACAGGACAAACCGAGGAGCCTGGAGCAGCCAGGGTTCCTCTGAAAATAAATATTCTGTATTCTGTTGCATGCACACATATATGCACTTTTTATTTTATTTTATTTTATTTTTTGAGGTGGAGTTTTGCTCTTGTTGCCCAGGCTGGAGTGCAATGGCATGATCTCGGCTCACTGTAACCTCCTCCTGGGTTCAAGCGATTCTTCTGCCTCAGTCTCCTGAGTAGCTAGGATTACAGGCACCCATCACCACACCTGGCTAATTTTTTTTGGTATTTTTAGTAGAGATGGGGTTTCATCATGTTGGCCAGGCTGGTCTCGAACTCCTGACCTCAAGTGATGCACCCACCTCGGCCTCCCAAAGTGCTGGGATTACAGCCATGATGCTTAGCCCATATTTTCTTATTATCAAAAACCCTAATACTTATTATAGCCTCTAACCCACACTTCCCCTTCCAGGAACTTGAAACGTTTACAGAAACTGTGGACATCTCTCCTTCTTGCCTTAAATACCTACAACTGTACAAAACACGTGAAACAGCAGTTTGTTTTCATTTTTGGGAAGGGTCTTTCTCTGCTGTATAGGCTGGAGTACAGTGGCACAATCAGGGCTCATTGCAGCCTCAACCTTCCAGGCTCAAGCGATCATCCCACCTCGGCCTCCTGAGTAGCTGGGATTACAGGTGTGAGCCACCATGGCTGGCTAATTTTTATATTTTTTGTAGAGATGGGGTTTCACCACATTGCCCAGGCTGGTCTTGGACTCCTGAGCTTGAGCGATCTGCCCACCTCAGCCTCCCAAAGTGCTGGGATTACAGGCGTGAGCCACCAAAAGCTTTAATTTTTTTTTTTTTTTTTTTTTTTTTTGAGATGGAGTCTTGCTCTGTCACCCAGGCTGGAGTGCAGAGGCGCCGACTTGGCTCACTGCAACCTCTGCCTCCCCAGTTCAAGCGAGTCTCCTGCTTCAGCCTCCTGAGTAGCTGGGATTGCAGGTGTGCACCACCATGCCCGGCTAATTTTTGTATTTTCAGTAGAGATGGGGTTTTGCCATGTTGGCCAGACTGGTCTCAGACTCCTGACCTCAGGTGATCCGCCCACCTCGGCCTCCCAAAGTGCTGGGATTACAGGCATGAGCCACCACACCTGGCCCACTGCTCCCTTTTGACCAATAATTTGGGAATGTGATTTTAAAAAAGCTGTAATTCTTTATATAGCCTTTAACTCACCCTTCCAGGAACTTAAAATGTTTTATTTTTTTCTTGAGACAAGGTCTCAGTCTGTCACCCAGGCTGGAGTGCAGTGGTGTGAACATGGCTCACTCAGCCTTGATCTCCTGGGCTCAAGCAATCCTCCCACCTCAGCCTCCCGAGTAGCTGAGACTATAGGCATACATTGTCACGCCCGGCTAATTTTAGTATTTTTATTTCCTTGTAGAGACGGGGGGGTCTTGCTGTGTTGAAGCTGGTCTCTAACTCCTACCTCAAGCAATCTTCCCACCTCAGCCTCCCAAAATGTTTTAAAAATTGTGGAGACTTCCCCAACTTATGGCCAAGATGGATTAACCCTCTGGCCTTAAATACCTACAAAACTGTACAATACCTATGAAAAGGGAGTTTTTCGACACCAGTCAATAGGCGGCACTGAAGACCATGATCCCTGGCACAGGAGAAACCAATGAGGCAAATGTTTCCAGGTGCCGCGGAAGGAGGGCAGCCGGGCAGAGCCCAGTAGTCTCCCTGAGCGCAGGAGACAGAGCTGAAAGTGTGAGCAGGCCTGGCCAGGTGCGGTGGCTCACACCTGTAATCCCAGCACTTTGGGAGGCTGAGGTGGGTGGATCATTTGAGGTCAGGAGTTCGAGACCAGCCTAGCCAACATGCTGAAAACCTGTCTCTACTAAAAATACAGAAAATTCAGCTGGGCGTAGTGGTGCATGCTTGTAATCCCAGCTACTCAGGAGGCTGAAGCACAAGAATCACTTGAACCTGGGAGGTGGAGGTTGCAGTGAGCCAAGATCACGCCACTGCCCTCCAGCCTGGGCCACAAAGTGAGACTCCGTCTCCAAAAAAAATAAAAAAGTTGGAGCAGGCCAAAGCAGCTGGAATTTGCAGGATGGAATCCCGCGGGAGAGATGTGCAAAAAAACAAAGTCTGGCGCTTTGCGAAGGATACCTCTTGACTGGAGCTCAGTTGGGTCAGCTCATGCACGGGAGGAAATTACCCAAGCAAGACCAGGGGAAAGAATCACACAATAGAAACAGGCAGAATCATTCCAAAGTCCACAAAAAGCTGGGAACCATTCGTGTTCCCAGCAGGCAAAGTGAAAAGCCTCATAATACCTGGGGCATTGAGTCACGCATTCAGAGGGGCATTGCCTTCGTGGGGTGGCAGAATTGGCCCCAGACTAAGGGTTGCTCTAGTTTTGCAAGTCTCAAAAGGATCACACGCCTGGGCACGGCGGCTCATGCCTGGAATCGCAGCACTTTGGGAGGCCGAGGCAGGCGGATCACCTGAGGTCAGGAGTTTGAGACCAGCCTGGCCAACTTGGTGAAACCCCCTCTCTACTATAAATACAGAAATTAGCCAGGCTTGGTTGTGCGCACCTGTAGTCCCAGCTACTCGGGAGGCTGAGGTGGGTGCATCGCTTGAACCCGGGAGGCAGAGGTTGCAGTGAGTCGAGATTGTGCCACTGCAGTCCAGCCTGGGTGACAGACTGAGACTCCCTCTCAAAAAAAAAAAAAAAAGGAAAGAAAAAGGATTATGCTATTTCCAAGTCACTTAACCATGTCCCAGAACAAAGCTCAAGAATATATTTTTTAAACAGAAGAATATTCAGCGCCCAACCAGGTAAAATTCACAATACCTGGTATCCAGTAAATACCAGGGATGGCAGGAAGTGTTGGCTCACACTTATAATCCCAGCACTTTGGGAGGCTGAGGCAGGAGGACAGCCTGAGGCCAGGAGTTCAAGACCCGACTGGGCAACATCATCTCTACAAAAGTAAAACTAAAAAATTAGCCAGGGGAGGTGGTGCACACGTGTAGACCCAGCCAGTTGAGAGGCTGAGGTGGGAGGATCACTGAAGCCCGGGAGGTTGAGGCTGCAGGGAGCTATGGTGGCACCACTGCACTCCAGTCTGGGCGACACAGCAAGATCCTGTCTCTAAAAAATAATAATCACCAGGTATGCCAAGAAGCAAGGATTATACCCCAGGAAGAAGAGAAAAACCAATGAAATGAAATGACAAAGATAGAATTAATAGATTAAAACAGCTACTATAACTGTTTGATATGTTCAAGAAGGTAAATGAAAATATGAGCACATTATGGGTAAGTATGATGGCTCACACCTGTCATCCCAGCACTTTGGGAGGCTGAGACGGGCGAATCACGAGGTCAGGAGTTTGAGACCATCCTGTCCAACAAGGTGAAACCCTGTCTCTAGTAAAAATACAAAAATTAGCCAGGCATGGTGGCACATGCCTGTAATCCCAGCTACTCAGGAGGCTGAGGCAGGAGAATTGGTTGAACCTGGAGGGCGGAGGTTGCAGTGAGCCAATATCGCCTCATGGCACTCCAGCCTGGGCAAGGAGAGCGAAACTCCGTCTCAAAAGAAAAAAAAAGAAAGAAAAAAGAAAACTCACTGGGCGTGGTGGCTCACACCTGTAATCTCAGCACTTCCTGAGGCCGAGGCAGGTGGATCACTTGAGGTGAGCAAGGTCTCAGAGCCCCAGCACCAGGAAGTGGTCGATTGCAGGGTTGGTAAAAAGAATTTACTGACATCAGGCTGGGCATGGTGGCTCACATCTGTAATCCCAGCACTTGGAGAGGCCAAGGTGGGTGGATCCCTTGAGGTCAGCAGTTCAAAACCAGCCTGGCTAACGATGGCCAGGTGAAATGTAGCAATGGTGTAACCCCATCACTACTAAAAATACAAAAATTAGCTGGGCATGGTGGTATGGGCCTGTAATCCCACCTACTCAGGGGGCTGAGGCATGAGAATTGCTTGAACCCAGGAGGTGGAGGTTGCGGTGAGCCAAGATCACACCACTGTACTCCAGCCTGGGGCACAGAGCCAGACTCTCTCTCAAAAAAAAAAATAAATAAATAAAATAAAAATAAGAAAACTGATGTTCTAAGAGATTAAGTCAATTTCCCCAGGTCAGACAGCTAGAAAAGCCAAAGGCAGGATGGGATCTCCTGTCTCCTGAGCTTCTTTCTATCCATTCAAGGTCATATCTAGATAAGAACATGAGGGTTTTTTAAAATTATTATTTTTTGGAGACAGGTTCTCGCTCTGTTGCCCAGGCTGGAGTGCAGTGGCACAATAGTAGCTCACTGCAGTCGTGAATTCCTGGGCTCAAGGAATCCTCCCACCCCAGCCTCCCAGGTAGCTGGAACTACTGGCAGGCACTACCAGGCCTAGCTAACTTTTTAAATGTTTGTAGACATGGGGTCTCACTATGCTGCTCAGGCTGGTCTGAAACTCCTGGCCTGCAGCAATCCTTCTACCTCGGCCTCCCAAAGTGCTGGGATTCCAATCGTGAGCCACTGCACCCGGCCAACATGAGAGTTCTTGAGGCTTTGGAACAATCCTCTGAATTCAACTCCGACATCTGTCCCAGGTCTTGAAGCTTTTTTTTGTTTGTTTTTTTGAGACAGAGTCACGCTCTGTCATCCAGTCTGGAGTGCAGTGGCGCGATCTCAGCTCACTGCAAGCTCCGCCTCCCGGGTTCACGCCATTCTCCTGCCTCAGCCTCCCGAGCAGCTGGGACTACAGGCGCCCACCACCACGCCCGGCTAATTTTTTGTATTTTTTAGTAGAGATGGTGTTTCACCATGTTAGCCAGGATGGTCTCGATCTCCTGACCTCGTGATCCGCCCACCTCGGCCTCCCAAAGTACTGGGATTACAGTCTGAGCCACCGCGCCCGGCCAGTGTTTTTTTATTGGATGGTTTTTCCTGGGGTCTGAATCTCATGGGGACGTCTGACCAATAGAGAGAGACCCCCGCCCCGCCAGAGAACCCACATCATGGACAAGTGCAGACAGATAAAAATACGGGACCCTGGAGCCAGAGATGCCGCCTCTCTCATTATGTGCGGTTTAGTTGCAGTTTCTCCTTAATTAACTCACTTAAGTCTTCATTAAATGTTGCCTCCAGCTCATCCGTAAGTTGAGACGGAGCCGCTCACATTTCTTGTTCATGAAAAAATCAGCGTCCTGTAGCATTTTGTTTCTTTTCTGCTATAGCATTTCACACGTGCCTAAGCAGTTTGGGATATGCAGATCCCGATATGTATCTATATCTGTATCTATATCTATCTATATATCTATATATATTTTTGCCCCTGCTCAAAAACTGAAACATTGATTTAGTGACCACAGAGTTGGCCAGATAGCAAAAACAGCAAGAACAGGTTTTGGGTGAAAACTGCTGGAGAACTTCTTGGCAAGAAGTCCTCAAATGTGGTAGCCTGGAGGTGGCTCACTAATGCTGACACCAAATGTGTGTGCCACAGGTGATGGTGGTTATAATTGTGGCTGGTTTTCAGCAGGATGGGACGCAGGTGAGCTTTAAGAATCCCAGTTCTGGCCGGGCGCGGTGGCTCACGCCTGTAATCCTAGCACTTTGGGAGGCCGAGGCGGGTGGATCACCTGAGGTCAGGAGTTCAAGACCAACCTGACCAACATGGTGAAACCCCGTCTCTACTGAAAATACAAAATTAGCCAGGCTTGGTGCTGCATGCCTGTAATCCCAGCTACTCGGGAGGCTGAGGCGGGAGAATGGCTTGAACCCAGGAGGCAGAGGTTGCGGTGAGCCGAGATTGCACCATTGCCCTCCAACCTGGGCAATAAGAAACGAAACTCTGTCTCAAAAAAAAAAAAAAAAAACCAGTTCTTGGGGAGGAAGTTGGCACAGAACCATCTGGGTCATGTGATCGACACTTCCACTGTGTTTTCCAAAGGAAATTTACATTCAGGAAGGAAAACATGTTGAAGAGTGGAAGGAGAGCCAAGAGAGTTGCTCAGTACTTGAGCAATGCATTTGTTATTCCGAGGAAAGTGAGTTTAGCGGGGAAGGAGGGTTCCAGTTCCTCCTATGCCCTCGCCAATGCCTGGCATGGGTCAGCCTTCCTCATTCTGGGCACTTTCATTAATGGGTATTGGCATCTCATTGTGGTTTTATTTATTTATTTGTAATTTATTGTTGTTGTTAGAGATGGGAACTCGCTATGTTGCCCAGGCTGGTCTCAAACTCCTGGGCTCAAGTGATCATCCTGCCTCGGCCTCCCAAAGCATTGAAGTTGCAAGCATCAGCCACCACACTCGGCCTATTTTTTTAATTAAAAGAAAATTTTAGAGACAGGGTCTTGCTATGTTGCCCAGGCTAGAGTACAGTGGCTATTCACAAGCACGAACATTGCACACTACAGCCTCAAACTCCTGAGCTCAAGTGATCCTCCTGCCTCAGTCTCCTGAGTGGGTGGAACTACAGGCGTGTGCCACTGGGCCCTCATGGTGGCTTGAATCTGCGTTCTCTAATGATGAATAACGTTAAGCATCTTTTCCTATGCTCATTTGCTGTCCATATTGAAAATTTGTTTTAAAGATAGGATCCATACGCCAGCATGTTTGTATTGTGAAAGATGATAAAGTCTCAGGACCCCAAACTCACTCTGCCAAAGAGAAAGTCAAGCTTGGAAACAGTCGTGCAATGCTGCTTTCCCTTTTGTTCCCAAGCAGAGAGCTATATTTTCTTTTTTTCTTTATTTTTGGGGACAGAGTTTCATTCTGTCACCCAGGCTGGAGTGCAGTGGTGCAATCTCGGCTCACTGCAAGCTCCGCCTCCCAGGTTCACACCATTCTCCTGCCTCAGCCTCCCAAGTAGCTGGGACTACAGGTGCACACTACCATGCCCGGCTAATTTTTTGTATTTTTAGTAGAGATGGGGTTTCACCATGTGAGCCAGGATGGTCTCGATCTCCTGACCTCGTGATCCTCCCACCCTCGCCTCCCAAAGTGCTGGGATTACAGGCGTGAGCCACCATGCCCAGCCACAGAGAGCTATATTTTCATAACCCCGTGTTCTAGCCTCATGCATAAGCCAGGTGCCCACCATGATAGAAGTTTACATATCTTCCCAGATGGTCTCCCTCACAAGTTGCTCACAAAGTGAGCCCCTAATTCTTTCAGGATACATCTGCCCCTATAAACTAGCCCTAAAAGCAAGTTCTGCTAAATCTCACACTGACGATGTCAATTACCAGCTTATTTTCACATAGATAGGACAAGCACAAGACCATAAATCATCCTTCCACCTATCCTGAGATAAATGCAGCATGGCCCCATTTCCCCTACTCCCTCTTTGCACATGTTTACTTTATCTTATGTAAAATGTACATTTACTGAGCTGAAGATGAATGCAGCATAAACTCTTTACTCCTTTTCACATGTTTATCTTATGTAAAATGCAGATTTACTGAGCTCAAGATAAATGCAGAATAAACTCTTTACTCCTTCTTTTCACGTGTTTATCTTATGTAAAATGTAGATTCACCAGGCTTGAGATGAACACACCATGGACTCCTCTACTCCCTCTTTTCACATGTTTAATCTTATGTAAAATGTAGATTTACTGAGCTCAAGATGAATGCATCACGGACTCTTTACTCTCTCTTTTCATGTTTATCTTATGTATAATGTAGATTTACTGGGCTTGAGATGAGCACACCATGGACTCCTCTACTCCTTCTTTTCACATGTTTATCTTATATAAAATGTAGATTCACTGGGCTTACGATGAATGCATTACAGACTCTTTACTACTTTTCAAGTTTACTGTCTCTTACGTAAAATGTAGATTTACTGAGCTCAAGATAAATGTATCGTGGACTCTTTACTCCTTCTTTTCACATGTTTATCTTATGTAAAATGTAGATTCACTGGGCTTGAGATGAACGCATCACGGAGTCTTTCCTCTACTCCCTCTTTTCACATGTTTAATCTTACATGAAAAGTAGATTCTCTGGACTTGAGAGGAATGCACCATGGACTCCTCTACTCCCTCTTTTCACATGTTTATCTTATGTAAAATGTAGATTTCCTGAGCTGGAGACAAATGCCTCGTTGACATGTAAAATGTAGATTTATTGATCGCCAATCAGAGCCTTGAGAGAATGTGACCATTTGCCTCTCTGCCTACCCTCCCTTCCTTTATCCCGCCTGCTTGCTCTTTCCCCTTTAAATAGTGAAGTTCCCAAACCCTCTCTGGAAACGCACAGGTCACAGATGCTCCCGTGGCTGGTGTTCCTCCCCGGCATGTCCTCAAACTGCTGCATCAACCTCAGTCAATGGGGACTCCTGCCTCAGTCCCTTTTTCAGTTAATATTATGTTAATGGGAAAGATCTATTAGGGAGAGAGAAATTGATGGCACGGGAGAGGGAGGGGAGAGTACGTGGAGAGATGTGCTTGAGAGGGTGGCAGGAATGGAATCCAGTTTAGATGGTGGAGGGGCTGGCGTTAGATAGGATGTGGATGGTTCTTTTTTTTTTTTCCTCGAGACGGAGTCTCGCTCTGTCGCCCAGGCTGGAGTGCAATGGCACGATCTCAGCTCACTGCAACCTCCACCTCCTGAGTTCAAGCTATTCTCCTGCATCAGCCTTCTGAGTAGCTGGGATTACAGGCATGGATCACCATGCCCAGCTAATTTTTTGTATTTTTAGTAGAGACAGGGTTTCACCATGTTGGCCATGCTGGTCTCAAACTCCTGACCTCATCATCTGCCTGCCTTGGCCTCCCAAAGTGCTGGAATTACAGGCGTAAGCGACCGCACCCGACCTGATGGTTCATTTTATAGCTAAGGCAGGAAGGCAGAGTGAGTGGATGCAGAGGCTGGGAGAGGGACGATGTCGTCTAGAGAACTTGGGGACACTCTCCAGTCGTTACTAGTTTCTTAGTTAAGGAGAAGGCAAGGTCATTGGCTGAGGATGAAGACATGTTGGGGTTTGAGAAGGAGATCAGGAATGCAAGAATGATCTGGGGAACAAGGGGGGAAAAGAGGAGGCCAGGTGCTGTGGCTCACGCCTGAAATCCCAGCACTTTGGGAGGCCGAGGCAGGAGGGTCGCTTGAGCCCGTGAGTTCGAGACCAGCCTGGGCAACATGATGAGACCCCCGTCTCTACAAAAAATAAAGCATTAGCCAGGCATGGTGGTGCGCGCCTGCGGTCCCAGCTACTGGTGACGGGAGATGCTATGGTGGGGGAAATCACTGGAGCCCAGGAGGTTGAGGCTTCTGTGAGCTGTGATGGCACCACTGCACTCCAGCCTGGGTGACAGAGGGAGACCTTGTCTCAACAAAAAAGAAATGAAAAAAAAAGAAAAAAGAAAAAGGAGGAAAAATGAACTAAGGAAATAGGCTGGGCACGGTGGCTCATGCCTGTAATCCCAGCACTTTGGGAGGCCGAGCCAGGCGGATCACCTGAGGTCGGGAGTTTGAGACCAGCGTGACCAACATGGCGAAACCCCATCTCTACTAAAAATATAAAATTAGCCAGGCGTGGTGGCGCATGCCTGTAATCCCAGCTACTCGAGAGGCTGAGGCAGGAGAATTGCTTGAACCCAGGAGGCGGAGGTTGCGGTGAGCCTACATCGTGCCGTTGCATTCCAGCCTGGGTAACAAGAGTGAAACTCCCTCTCAGAAAAAAAAAAAAGAACTAGGGAAATAGAGTCTGATTTCCTGGCGGGCATTTTGACTGTCATGAGACATTTGACTTGAAAGACCTGCAGAAGGCAGCAGGCAGCGGCTGTGGTTTGATACCATCGGACATGACCTGGGATTCCCATTAACCAAATTTGGTGTCATCATGACCCAGTCACCGGATCTGGTCACCCTGAGCCCCTCTGCAACTGCTTCAGGTGTTTCCTGGCCAGTGCGGGCACCACCGAGCAGTGTGATTCACAAATGCCTGCATTATTCATGTTTTCGATCTACGCTAATGAGAACCTTGCCCAAAAGGCTAAATTATTAAGCACCTGGGTGTGGTCTTCAAGCATGCTGTCTAGAAAACCGGGACATGCTGAATTTTCTTGCTAGTTTTGCTTCTTAAAAAAGTTGAGCTTTTACTAACGATTCATAATTGCTCCCCAAATGAGAGCTGGTGATGCTAAGAGGCATCAAAACCCTAGAACGTGGAGGAGAAAAGAGAACCCCAACTCATTAGACAGAGAGCAGCAAACCCCTTCTGAACTGGAAGCCACTGCTTTTTAGAACACTGTGAAGGTCATTTCTGGCGGCCATACCATTCCCATAGCTTGTCAGCCAAGGTGGTTTTTTATTAGGCTGGTGCAAAAGTTATAATTGCAAAATTATATTATAATTGCAATAATTGCAAAAACCACAATAATTTTTGCACCAACCTAATTAATAAACATGAATCACCTCTCGCGATGGAGGACACTGAATTCAGGAAATAAAACATGCTCCACTGTGACCTAGATGTCCCAGAGAACTGTTCTGGGCTGTTCTGGACTGTTCTGGACTGTTCTGGACTTGGGCAACCCACACCCTGTGCATTTAGAAACAGTGAGTTTAACTGGGTATTTAATAGATAACAACAATACTGAAATCTTTTGTTATTTTATTCATTTTCAGAAAAGAAAATGCATATACACATCTAGATGTAGGTCAAATATGCCACACTCTTGATAATAGTGTGGTTGTCTTCATTTGGATAAAGATTTTAATCACTTCAGTCCCATAATTTCAGGGCAGTTTAAAGTTTATTCATGAATAATATAGGTATTTGTACAAAAGTCCAGTATTTTTCTGCCAGGTGCAGAGGCTCATGCCTGCAATCCTACTGTTTGGGGAGGCTGAAGAAGGAGGATTACTTGAGGCTAGGAGTTGAACACCAGCCTGGGCAACATAGCAAGACCCCCATCTCTACAAAAAAAAAATTTAATTAGCTGTGTGTTGTGGTGTGCGCCTGTAGTCCCAGGTCCTTGAGAGGCTGAGGTGAGAAGGAGCCATTGAGCCCAGGAGTTCAAGGTGACAGTGAGCTATGATTGTGCCACGACACTCCAGCCTGGGCAACAGAGTGAGATGAAGGACAGAAGGAAGGAGGAGCGAGGAGGGAGGGAGGGAGGAAAGGAGGAAGGGAGGGAGGAAAGAAGGATGGAAGGGAGGCAGGGAGGGAGGAAGGGAGGGAGGGAAGACGAAAGGAGGGAAGGGAGGGAGGGAAGGAAGAAAGGAAGGAAGGAGGGAAAGAAGGAAGGAACGAAGGGAGAAAGGGAGGGAGGGAGGGAAGAAGGAAGGTGAATTTCCTTCCTCCTTGACAGGATGGGAGGGATTGGAGTGAAAATTAGGTTGACTTATTATATTAAAAAATTAGGTTGACTTATCTGATTAAAAATCAAAATTGTTTGATTTTCTCACATCTGACCTGTGTACTGAGAATTTAAACCCACTCAACTCCCAGTAATTACTGCTAAAACCATCTGGGTGAATTTCTCTGTAGCCTTTTACCGATATGTGGTGAATTTGTATTGTGTCAATTTAGCAAAACTGGGACTGCATTTCCTAAAATTCCCCTCCCTGCCTAGTTCCAGTTTACTGTGGGTAAGAAGACATATCTGTGGAGGTGGAGGTTGGCACTGGCTGCCATGTAACCCACTCCCACAATTGTGTAAGGTCCAGTCGCTGTAACCACCGTCCTGTGTCTATAAATATATATTTTCCAATTTACAAAATACATTAAGCATAGTGCCTGTTTCACTTTACTATATATGGTGGATATTTTTCAATATCATTAAACAGACTTCTAGACTATCCTTTTATTTTTTATGGCCTGTCAATTAACAAATCCCCACACATCGGACGTTGAGGTGATTTCCAATTGCGAAGAGAAACAAAATCTTTGTGTCCATCCACAATAGTTAGTTTCTTCGTTTTTCTTGCAGTTCTTTAAAAAAAAATTTCTCCTCTGCCTTCTGGCCTGTATTGTTTCTGATCTGAAGTCTGATGTCACTGGGCGCGGTGGTGTGCACCTGTAATCCCAGCTACTCAGGGCCCAGGAGTTTAAGACTGAAAGGAGCTGGGCACATTCCTCAGCCCCGGGCTCAAAACTCCCTGAGCCCAGTACAAACACCACCTGGAAAGTCTCCGATAAGGAGACAGCCGTTCAAGGTTACTGAAAGCGTGGGAGCCAAAAGAATTTCTTTGTTCCCCTGCAACTTTCGGGCTATAAAAAGCAAATGCTCGCATTGTCCGTGGCCCTCTTGTATACTGTGAAACGGAGGGACCAAGTTCGAACTTGTAGTAAAGATCCTTGCCGCTTGGCTTTGACACTGGACTCTGGTGGTCTTCTTTGGGGAACAAACGGTCTGGGCATTACATCTGGGGGCTAGTCTGGGATTCCCCAAGCCCACCAGACCCCTGGTCAACGGATCTGCTAGGATCGATCTACTGATAGGTGAGCTGGCTCATCTCCGTTTGTCTGTCTGTGTCTGTGTGTCTGTTCTAAATCTGAATCTGTGACTCGCGAGGTCTGAAACTGGAGCTGGCACAGTCCTGGCGGACGCGCTATAGGACAGCCAGTGGAGGCCGGTGGGAGACGTCCCCTGGCTCTCATCTGATCTAGCTGTCTCTGACCCCGGTTCCCAGCCGCGCGCGTGCGGTCTGAATTGCCCCGGTTCCCGGAATTCCGAAGCGCGCCTGCGACTAGATATCATTAATAAGTCAGATCAGATTTCCTTTACAGGGATTCTAATCCACATTCCTTTACAGGAAGAGACACAGAAAGTAAGAATGAGTGAGAGAGAGACCATAAGAGACAGGAGAGGGAGAAAGGGAGAAAGTGAGAAGGGAAATCGGAAAGAGAAAGGGGAGGAAACGGCAGACGTGGAGAGTCAGAGAGGGAAATCAGAAAGAGAAAGAGACTGAGTGTAAAGGAGAGAGGACACGGGATGACAGATAGAGGGAGAGAGCAGGCGGACGGGAGGCGGCCGCCGCACCCGGACCCGCCCCCCGGGCTGAGTCGCGAGAGGGAGCAGGCGGAGGGGAGGCGGCCGGCACTCACGAGCCCGCTGAAAGGGAAAGTAACTTTGAAGGGCCGGTGGGGCGGACGCCAGGGCGCACTTCGCGGACTAGCCCCCGCCCCCCCCAGCCGCCTGACTCCACGGTGGCTTTACCCCTTCGGGAAATAGGACCCCCAGATAACACAGGAATCCCCAAGCTCCAGTACTGGCCATTCTCCACCAGTGATCTGTATAACTGGAAGACTCAGAGTGCTCGGTTTTCAGACAACCCCAAAGATTTACTGGCTTTACTGGATAGTGTCATGTTCACCCACCAGCCCACTTGGGATGGTTGTCAGCAGCTCCTCCGAATCTTGTTTACCACGGAAAAGCGAGAGAGAATACAGGTAGAAGCTAGAAAGCTGGTCCCGGGGGACGACGGTCAACCGACTGCCAACCCTGACCTCATAAATGCGACCTTTCCTCTGACCAGGCCGGCGTGGGACTACAACATGGCAGAAGGTAGGGGATGGCTACACCTTTATCGCCAGACTCTAATGGCAGGTCTCTGGGCAGCTGCTCGCAAGCCCACTAATTTGGCTAAAGTATATTCTATTCTACAGGGAAAGACAGAGAGCCCAGCTACCTACTTAGAGAGATTAATGGAAGCTTTTAGACAGTACACCCCCATAGATCCAGAGGCTCCAGGAAGTCAGGCAGCTGTTGTAATGTCTTTCGTAAATCAGGCAGCCCCAGATATTAAAAGAAAACTCCAAAAATTAGAAGACTTGGAAGGAAAGCGGATTCAGGACCTCCTTCAGATAGCCCAGCGGGTTTATAATAACAGAGATACTCCAGAAGAAAGGCAATTTAAGGCCACTGAAAAAATGACCAAGGTCCTGGCAGCAGTAGTACAGAAAGAGCATCTACAGCCAGAGTACACCCAACCTAGGCGGCCCCCCAGGCATGATAATCTGAGAAAAGACCAATGTGCCTACTGCAAGGAGGCTGGCCACTGGGTAAGAGACTGCCCCAAAAAGAAACAACGAGGACAGGGACCCCCTAGGTCTACACCCATACTAGTCACTCAAGATGAAGACTAGGAAAGACGGGGTTCGGATCCCCTCCCCGAACCTAGGGTAACTTTGCAAATGGAGGGGTCCCCGGTCTAGTTCTTGGTCGATACGGGAGCACAGCACTCAGTCTTAGTTAAAACTAATGGGAAATTATCCTCCAAGTCCTCGTGGGTACAAGGGGCCACAGGAGTTAAGAAATACCCATGGACAACACAAAGAACAGTAAACCTCGGAGCCAAGAATGTAACCCATTCTTGAAAGCCCCTGTCATCCCTGAAAGCCCCTGTCCCCTATTAGGGAGAGACCTGCTAACTAAAATGGGAGCACAGATCCATTTCCTCCCTGAGGGGCCCATCGTGACCAACTCCCACAATCAACCCGAGTCCGTCCTGACTATAACCCTAGAAGATGAGTACCAGCTCCACCAGGAGCAAACGGCCCCTGACCAGGACATAGCAACCTGGCTCCAGCAATATCCAGAAGCTTGGGCGGAAACGGGGGCTTAGGACTAGCAAAACACTGTCCTGCCTTATTTGTTGAACTTAAACCTGGGGCAGACCCCGTGCGGGTATGCCAATACCCGATGCCCCTAGAGGCCAAGAAAGGAATTGCCCCGCATATCCGCCGGCTCCTTGACAAAGGGGTCCTTCGCTCATGTCACTCACCCTGGAATACTCCATTGTTGCCGGTACAAAAACCTAATAGTGGAGAATACAGACCTGTACAAGACTTAAAAAAAATCAATAAGAGGATTGTAAACATACATCCAACTGTGCCTAACCCATATACCCTCCTGAGTACCCTAAACCCTAAACATCAATGGTACACTGTTTTAGATTTAAAAGATGCTTTCTTCAGTTTGCCTTTAGCTGCTCAGAGCCAAAAGCTCTTCGCCTGCGAGTGGAATGACCCTGATAAGGGCATAAGTGGCCAACTAACATGGACCAGACTGCCACAAAGATTAAAAAACTCTCCTACCCTGTTCAATGGAGCCCTCCATGAAGACCTGGGATAACTTTCCTGCCCCCAACGACCTTAAACCCTGCCTCGCTGCTGCCCAACCCAGACCTGGACGCCCCACTCCACGACTGCACCGAGATACTAGCTCAGGTGCATGGAGTTCGAGAAGACCTGCAAGACTGCCCACTTCCTGACGCCGACCTCGTCTGGTTCACTGATGGGAGCAGCTTCATACATCAGGGCCAGAGGTACGCTGGAGCAGCAGTAACTTCAGAGACTGAGGTAATCTGGGCAGAACCCCTGCCCCCGGGGACATCGGCCCAGAAGGCCGAACTGATAGCGCTCACCCAAGCTCTTACCTTAGGGACGGGAAAAAAGCTGACGGTATATACAGACAGCCGATATGCTTTTGCAACGGCACATATACATGAGGCCATTTACAGGGAGCGGGGGTTACTGACAGCTAAAGAAAAAGAGATAAAAAACAAGCAAGAAATCCTAGCCCTGCTAACAGCCGGGCTGTTGGCCTTTTATGGAGGCCAGAAAAGTTAGCCATTGTGCATTGCCCGGGGCATCAGAAACTAACTACTCCAACTGCTCAAGGCAACTTTCTAGCGGACCAAACTGCAAGAAAGGTGGTGAAGGCTCCCAGCCAACTCCTTGCACTCCAGCTCCCTGACCCGGGCCCCTGGGACTTGCCATATTTCCCTGATTATTCAGAACAAGATCTCCAGTGGATTGACAAGCTTCCCCTGAAACAGATCCAGAATAGGTGGTGGACTGATACTAATGACCAAACCATCCTACCAGAAAAATTAGGACAACAAGTGTTAGAACACATCCACCGAACCACCCACCTAGGTGCTCGGCAGATGATAGACCTGATCAGACGCTCTAAGCTCAAATTCAGGCATACAGCCGAGACGGCCAGCAACATTGTGACAAGTTGCAGAGTCTGCCAGCTTAACAACGCCTACCCCCAATCCCAGGCTGCATCGGGAACAAGGCTCAGGGGAACCAGGCCCGGTATCTACTGGGAAGTAGATTTTACTGAAATAAAGCCAGGAAAATACAGGTATCGGTACTTACTTGTCTTTGTAGATACTTTTTCAGGGTAGACTGAAACATTCCCCACCAAGAAAGAAACTGCTCAGGTTGTAGCAAAGAAAATCCTGGAAGATATCCTCCCCAGGTATGTCTTTCCCATCCAGATAAGGTCAGATAATGGGCCGGCCTTTGTCGCTAAGGTAAGTCAGGATTTGACTTCCATCCTTGGGACAAATTGGAAACTACATTGCGCTTACAGGCCCCAGAGTTCAAGACAGGTAGAGAAAATGAATCTGACCTTAAAAGAGACCTTAACTAAATTAACTATGGAGACTGGCGCTAATTAGGTGGTCCTTCTCCCCTACGCTCTGTTCTGGGCCCATAATACCCCTTACAGACTAGGCCTTACCCCTTATAAAATTATGTATGGCAGACCCCCACCCTTAGTTCCCAGCCTAAAAGATAATCTGCTCAAGTCTGAAACAGAAAATGTCTCTGAACTCTTATTTTCCCTACAAGCCTTGCAGAAAATTCATCAAGAAATCTGGCCCAAGCTGAAAGAACTATATGAGACCGGTCCCCCGCCAACACCCCATCCATACCAGCCAGGAGACTGGGTCCTGGTCAAGCGACACCGATAAGAGACCCTAGAACCCAGGTGGAAAGGACCACTCCAGGTACTCCTAACCACACCCACCGCCCTAAAGGTAGAAGGCATCGCGTCGTGGATCCACTACACCCACGTCAAGCCGGTGGACCCAACCTCTGACCTCCTGGGACCAATCACGGCGGCGGCTGAAGCACCAGACACGTGGACTGTGGACAGAGCTAGAAACAACCCCTTAAAACTCACCCTGCGCCGGCAGCATAGCTCACTGCAAACATACAGTTAGGTGGTCTAACCCTAACGTTAGTCACCCTAGTGGCTGCTGGAGAAATCACAAAACCAGCTCTTAATCCCTTTGTCTGGAGATTCTGGCTTTATGAAAACCGAACCCCCCCTGGGCAACCTCATAAACCCGGGAAATTATTGGCCAGTGCTGATTGCCCCTCCTCAGGGTACAACAGCCCAATTCTACTAAATTTTACTGGTTTCCAAATAGCCAAACCTTGACACTAATAATATGCTTTGAGTTTGATCAGACTAAATACAATTGTAAACACTATTGGTGGCACCAAAATGCCGGCTGTCCTTATAACTATTGTAACATCCATAGACCCCGTTATTGGGGAGAGAGAAAACAGTTAGACCCTAAGTGGCCCTTCCATCGCAGACGGGATAGAGACTTTTCATATACATGGATAGTTAGAGACCCCTGGAACTCCCGCTGGACCACGCCTCAACATGGGGCTGTATACTACTCCCCCTCCTCCACATGGCCTAGCAGTCACCTCTATCTGTGGCGAGGCCTAGTGCAAGTACTGCCCCTGGTCCACGGGAATATCCAACGACAGGAAAACAGACTAACACAAGACTTACGTCCTTTCTCCTGGTTAAAGTTATTACAAGAAGGACTAGAACTTGCTAACCTTATAGGACTTCACAGCCTGTCTGGCTGCTTTCTGTGTGCCACTCTAGGACGTCCACCACTAACCGCTGTCCCTCTGTCATGGGGATCCTCTACCTTTGCCCAAGCTAACAACCTCCGAAACCTCTCATATGCTCCTATCCTAAACGTGCCCCTATACCTAAACCCCAGTCAGGAGAAGTTTCCCTACTGTTTCTCAGAAACCAATTCCAGCCTCTATAGCATCACTGCAACGCCCCCTAATATCACCTTAAGGGCTCCATCAGGCATATTCTTCTGGTGTAATGGAACCTTATATCTAAAAACCTACCTAGTCCCTCTGTTAACCTACTGTGTCTCCCTGTCACATTAGTTCCCCAGTTGACTCTACTAACTGCCGGCAAGTTCCTAAGGTATACCGGTAACTGGACTAGTGCTGTCATTCACCCAGACCCTAGACCGAGACCTGCACAAGCCATATTTCTCCCCCTCATTGCAGGAATCTCCCTCACCGCATCCTTCATTGCGGCCAGACTGGCGGGGGGAGCCCTAGGTCACACCCTCATAGAAAGTAACAAGTTGTACCAACAATTTGCCGTTGCTATGGAGGAGTCGGCTGAGTCCCTTGCCTCCCTTCAGCGACAGCTCACGTCCCTAGCTCAGGTAACCTTGCAGAACCGGAGGGCCCTAGACCTACTCACTGCAGAAAAAGGTGGTACATATATATTTCTAAAAGAAGACTGTTGTTTCTACATAAATGAATCAGGACTTGTAGAGGACCGGGTCCAACAGTTACGCAAGTTAAGCACTGAAGTAAAAACACGGCAGTTTGCTTCAGCTGCAGACCAATGGTGAAATTCCTCTACGTGTTCTCTGTTAGCCCCCTTCCTTGGACCCCTGCTAAGTCTACTATTTCTGCTTACCGTAGGACCTTGTGTTGTTAACAGAATTTTACAATTTGTTAAGGTGAGATTTGACACCGTACAACTCATGGTCCTCAGAGCCCAAGACCAACCTGTAAACGCTGAAACAGAATCAGATTTATAAGACCCAAGATTGGCTCTAAAGATACCTAAAAAGAAGGGGGGAATGAAAGGAGCTGGGCACATTCCTCAGCCCCGGGCTCAAAACTCCCTGAGCCCAGTACAAACACCACCTGGAAAGTCTCCGATAAGGAGACAGCCGTTCAAGGTTACTGAAAGTGCGGGAGCCAGAAGAATTTCTTTGTTCCCCTGCAACTTTCGGGCTATAAAAAGCAAACGCTCACATTGTTCGGGGCCCTCTTGTATACTGTGAAACGGAGGGACCAAGTTCGAACTTGTAGTAAAGATCCTTGCCGCTTGGCTTTGACACTGGACTCTGGTGGTCTTCTTTGGGGAACAAACGGTCTGGGCATTACAAGACAAGCCTGGGCAACATAGCAAGACCCCATCTCAAAAAAAGAGAGAGAGAGAAGTCTGATGTCAATCTTATCTTTGTTCCTCTGAACATATTGTGTCTCTTTTTTCTGGCTGCCTTTATGATCTTCATCTTCTCTTTATCACTGGTTTTAAACAATTTTATAATAATGTGCCCTTTATACGTGTTGGCTTTGTCTCCTCCTCCTTTTACTTTTTGCCTCAAAAAAAAAAAAAAATTAAAGAGATAGGTGTCATGCGCGTCCGTGTGAAGAGACCAACAGGCTTTGTGTGAGCCACATGGCTGTTTATTTCACCTGGGTGCAGGCAGGCTGAGTCTGAAAAGAGAGTCAGCGAAGGGAGGTAAGGATGAGGCCGTTTTATAGGATTTGGGTAGGTAAAGGAAAATTACAGTCAAAGGGGGGTTGTTCTCTGGTGGGCAGGAGTGGGGGTCACAAGGTGCTCAGTGGGAGAGCTTTTTGAGCCAGGATGAGCCAGGAAAAGGAATTTCACAAGATAATATCATCACTTAAGGCAAGGACCGGCCATTTTCACTTCTTTTGTGGTGGAATGTCATCAGTTAAGGCGGGACAGGGCATTTGCACTTATTTTGTGATTCTTCAGTTACTTCAGGCCATCTGGGCGTATACATGCAAGTCACAGGGGATGCAGTGGCTTGGCTTGGGCTCAGATGCCTGACAATAGGGGTCTCACGCTGTTGCCTAGGCTGGTCTTAAACTCCTGGCTTCAAGCAAACCTCCCAAAGTGCTGAGATTATAGGCTTGAGCCACCGCACCCTGCTTGACCTGGGATATCTCTCCCTTTTTCGTCATGGGGATAATAATATTTCACAGAGGGCTGGGCGCGGTGGCTCAAGCCTGTAATCCCAGCACTTTGGGAGGCCGAGACGGGCGGATCATAAGGTCAGGAGACCGAGACCATCCTGGCTAACACGGTGAAACCCCGTCTCTACTAAAAACTACAAAAAAAAAAAACTAGCTGGGTGAGGTGGCGGGCGCCTGTAGTCCCAGCTACTCGGGAGGCTGAGGCAGGAGAATGGCGTGAACCCGGGAGGCGGAGCTTGCAGTGAGCTGAAATCCGGCCACTGCACTCCAGCCTGGGCGACAGAGCAAGACTCCGTCTCAAAAAAAAAAAAAAAAAAAAAAAAATTCACAGAGTTGTTACCACGGTTAAAAGACACGACATCATATTGGTGAACTGGGCAGTGTTGTACAAACCTGATGTGAACAGGGCAGGCTTCATGGGTGTGAGACCTCTAGTCTTCAGGGTCCTGCACTTAGCCTGCGCGCTTGATTTAATCTGCTGAGGCACTCACATGGAAATTCTTTGAACAAGAGGACTTGCATATCTTTTTTCTTTTCTTTTCTTTTTTTAGAGATGGGGTCTTGCTATGTTGCCCAGGCTGGAGTACAGTGGCAATTCACAGGCACAGTCCCACTACTGATCAGCACAGGACTTTTGACTTGCTCCGTTTCCAACCTGGGCTGGTTCACCCCTCCTTAGGCAACCTGATGGTCCCCTGCACCCAGGAGGTCACCATATTGATGTCAAACTTAGTGAAGACACCCAGTTGGCAGAGTGCACTGCAGCCCAGAACTCCCAGCTCAAGCAATCCTCCTGCCTCAGCCTCCAGAGTAGCTGGAACTACAGACACCAGCCACGGCGCCCGTCAGGACTTGCATTTTCACTGTGCACCGGAGCCCACAGATTACAGAGCCAACAGTAATTAGGGGACTTGTGCCATTTCCACACCCATAGTAGATCACGAGGGATGCATTTTGCCCTGCTCCATGGGTAATCAAAACTGTAAACCCAGGAGAGGTCAGCTCTTGTAGACAGGGGCTGTGTGCTCTTGGAGATCCCCCATCCTTGTTATTCATTCATTCCATTGGGAAACACACAAGCTCTCCTTTTCAGGCAGCCCTAAAACACTTTACCGTCTTCGTTTGTAAACAGCAGTCACTTTGACTGACTCATGAAGGAGCTTGTCCCAACCCCCAAGTGTAAACTTATTTAACAAATGATTGCTTAGTCTGTGAGTGGGAAAGGAAATCCAGTCCTAGAGAAGTATCTCATTCATAAATAAACACGCCCGTAACTCTAGATCCCACCCCATCCCCCATGTCACCGTGCAGAGACAGCTGGATGCAGACATTCAGATTCAGAGCCAGTTCATTCATTGCACAAATGTGTTCATTGAATAGTTACACTGTGACAAGGAATGTGCCAATGAAAGACCAAAGATAAAAATGGACAATGGAACTGGGCGCGGTGGCTCACACCTGTAATCCCAGCACTTTGGGAGGCCAAGAAGGGAGGATGGCTTGAGCCCAGGAGGTCAAGGCTGCAATGAACCACAATCGCATCATTGCACTGTAGCCTGCATGACAGAGCCAGACCCTGAATCTACAAAAATTAAATTAAAAAATGAAGGCTGAGCGCAGTGGCTCTTATTTGTAATCCCAGCACTTTGGGAGGCTGAGGCGGGTGATCACTTGAGGTCAGGAGTTGAAGACCAGCTTGGCCAACATGGTGAAACCCTGTCTCTACTAAAACTACAAAAAATTTGCTGAGCGTGGTGGTACACACCTGTAATCCCAGCTACTTGGGAGGATGAGGCAGGATAATCGCTTGAATCTGGGAGGTACAGGTCTCAGTGAGCCCAGATCTTGCCATTGCACTCCAGCCTGGGCAACAAGAGCAAAACTCCGTCTCAAAAAAAGAAAATTTTAATTTAATTTAATTTAATTTAGAAATTAGCCTGGGGTGGTGGCAGGTGCCTCTAGTCCCAGCTACTCAGGAGATTGAGGCAGGAGGACGCTCAAGCCCAGGAGCCTGGATAATTATTTAGTTATTTCCATTTTTTGTAGAGATGGGTTCTTGCTATGTAATGTTATGCCCAGACCGTTTATTCCCCGAAGAAGACCACCAGAGTCCAGAGTCAAAGCTAAGCAGCAAGGATCTTTATTACAGGTTCAAACCTGGAGCTCTCACTTGCTCGTGAAACGAGACGGGCAGGAGAGCTCCCCTACTGAGCTCCGAACAATGTTATATAGTCTAAGGAAAGTAGGCATAGAATCATTATACAAATTAGAGGTATGATTGGCTGGAGTTTGAACAAAGCGATTTGGCAAACTATGATTGGTTCCCGCCATTTCTGATATTTCAGTACAACCCTTGAGGCGGAAAAGCAGTTTTACACAAAGGCAGTTAATTATATTGCATCAGGTTGCACGACCAGTTTATGGCTATCTTGCTTAAACACACCTTGTGACCTGGCTATCTTACTTAAACATTCCTTGTGACCTGGCCTCAGAAAGAGAAAGATGTACTTACAGAACTTACGAAACCTCTGGTACGTGCAAAGATTAGAGAGCAGAACAAGGGTGTAGCGGGTGGGGGGCGGGTACACATCTATCTTTGTGTCCTTTCATTTCTCCCTTCTCATAAGTAACTGGATGTCCAATCTTGGATTTCCAGAGTCTTATAATATAGCCTCACTTTCTGGGTGCAGGAGAGGCTGGTGATGGCTACGGAGGACCATTAGTTGGATGGTATCAAACCTTTCTCTGACAAATTGTAAAATTTTATTTACCACACAGGGGCCTATAGTGAATAGAAGTAGTAAAGACATTAGGGGGCCTAAAAGGGGTGCCAGAAGGGAGAACATTGAAGAACTCCACCAATTGTTAGCGGCTGTAGTGAATTGTTGCTTTTTCATTTCTAAGCTTAGTTCGTGTAGGCGTTGGACTCTTTCCTCAACTAACCCTGACTCATTTATATAGAAACAGCATTCTTCTTTGAGGAACATACAGGTACCTCCTTTCTCAGCCGTGAGTAAGTCTAAGGCTCTGCGGTTTTGAAGGGTGACCTGTGCTAGGGAGGTGAGCTGCCGCTGAAGGGAGGCTAGGGAATAGGCGGAGTCTTCCATAGCAACAGAGAATTGTTGTAACAGCTTGTCGTTTTCTATCATGGAGTGTTGTAGGGCCCCTCCTGCTAACCCCGCTGCGACGACAGAGGTGGTTAAGGATATTCCGGCAATTAGTGGTAGAAAAACTGCTCGTCTATGTCGCGCAGTTTTAGTTGGGGCGGTCCCTGCCCAGCCTATGAACTCTGCCGGGGTTAGCAGTGTCAGTCGGGGAACTAGGGTAACAGGGATACACAACTGTCCGTCAGAGATGCTTTTGGACAGAGTTTTTAACAGAGTCATATTACACCAGAAGAACACACCAGGGGGAGCATATATGGGACTATTAGGGTATGTAGCCGATTGGTTGCAGAGGCTGTTGCTAAATGCCGAATAACAATAGGGGTATTTCTCTTGGTATGGGTCACGGTACAGGGCTACATCGGGTATCGTGACTATCGATGAGTTAAAACCTGTATAGTTTGTGGGAGGGGAGGATAGAGGAACAGCCGTTAATGGTGGTCTTCCTAGGGTTGCACACATAAAGCAAGAGGACAGGTCGCCTAAACCAGTGAGGTTGGCGAATGCTAGCCCTTCCCGTAATAGAGTTAGCCAGGAGAAGGGCTGCAAGTCTTGTGATAACTTGGTTTCTTGCCTGTGGATTTGTGTGTGGATTAAGGGTTGAATCTGGACTAGACTTCTCCACAGATATAAATGGCTACTGGGCCAGGTACTAGTTGATGAGTAATATACTCCCCCATGTTGTGGGGTTGTCCACCGAGAGTCCCATGGGTCTCTAATTATCCAAGTGTAAGTGACGGGAGACTCAGTTTTGTAAAAATACCACCCTTGTCGTTCTCTCCAGTATCGGACAGAGTGCGTCTTACAGTAGCTATATGGGCAACCTGCACTCTGGTGCCACCAATAATTTTTACAATTATATTCAGTTTGATCATATTCAAAACAGATCATGGGTGTTGCTGGTTGGGCAATCTGGAACCTAGTGAAATTGAGGTAAACTATAGTATTACACCCTGAGGGGGGGCAGTCTGTGCTAGCTAGCAGTTTACCCGCTTGGGGGGTTTCCCCGGGGTGAGTTTTGTTTTCATAGAGCCAGAACCTCCAGACATAGGGATTAGACGGCGCAGCAGTGAGGAGAGTCAGATGCATAAGGCATAAAAGCATAGGTAAGCTAGACATGGTTACGGCTATGGGGATGACGGCGCAGGGTTAGCTTTAAGGGATTGTTCTTAGCTTTGTCTACAGTCCATGTAACCGGTGCTCCAGACGGCTCGAGAAGGTCGGATGTTGGGTCCACTGGTTTGACGTGTGTGTAGTGGATCCACGAAGCGATGCCTTCTACTTTGAGAGCGGTGGGAGTAGTCAGGAGTACTTGCAGTGGTCCTTTCCACCTGGGTTGAAGAGTTTCTTGCCGGTGGCGCTTGACTAGGACCCAGTCTCCCGGCTGGAACGGATGAGGCGTCGGCGGAGGTCCTGCCTCGTACAGTTCTCGTAGTCTGGGCCAAATTTCCTGGTGAATTTTCTGTAAGGCTTGTAAGGAGAACAGGAGCTCAGAGACATTTTCAGTTTCAGGTTTGAGTAAGTCATCTTTTAGACTGGGGACCAGGGGTGGGGGTCTGCCATACATGATTTCATATGGTGTGAGGCCTAGTCTGTAAGGGGTATTTCGGGCCCGGAACAGAGCGTAGGGGAGAAGTACTACCCAATTAGCGCCAGTCTCCATGGTCAATTTAGTTAAGGTCTCCTTCAGAGTCCGATTCATCCTTTCTACCTGTCCTGAGCTTTGGGGCCTATAAGCACAATGTAATTTCCAATTTGCCCCCAGAATGGAAGCCAAATCCTGACTTACCTTAGCAACGAAGGCTGGTCCATTGTCTGACCCTATTTGGACGGGAAAGCCATACCTGGGGAGGATTTCTTCCAAAATTTTCTTTGCTACAACCTGAGCAGTTTCTCTCTTAGTTGGGAACGCTTCTGTCCATCCTGAAAAAGTATCTACAAAGACAAGTAAGTACTGATACCCATATTTTCCAGGCTTTATCTCAGTAAAGTCTATTTCCCAATAGATACCAGGCCTAGTTCCTCTACACCTAATTCCTGTGGTGGTCTGGGTTTGGGGGCAAGCGTTGTTTAGTTGGCAGGCTTTGCAATTTGTTGTGACATCGCTGGCCAGTTCAGCTATGCGCCTGATTCTAAACTTGGCGTGCCTGATTAAGTCCATCATTCGCCGGGCACCCAGGTGGGTTGTCCGGTGGATGTGTTCCAACACCTGCCGTCCTAATTTTTCTGGTAGGATGGTTTGGTCATTTATATCAGTCCACCACCCATTTTTAACCTGTTTTAGTGGAAGCGTGTTCATCCATTCGCGATCCTGTTCGGTATAGTCGGGAAAACATGGCAAATTTCGCGGGCCAGGATCGGGGAGCTGGAGCGCGAGGAGCTGACTGGGAGCTTTTGCTATGCTCCTTGCGGTTTGGTCGGCTAAGAAGTTGCCTTGAGCAATTGGCGTAGTTGGTTTCTGATGCCCAGGGCAATGTACAATAGCCAATTTCTTTGGTTTCCACAAAGCAGTTAATAGAGCTAGGATTTCTTGCTTGTTTTTTATTTCTTTGCCTTCGGCTGTTAATAGTCCCCTTTCTCTGTAGATGGCCCCATGTATGTGCACAGTAGCGAAAGCATAGCGGCTATCCGTGTATACTGTTAGTTTTTTCTCTGCCCCTAGGGTGAGGGCCTGTGTAAGGGCTATCAGTTCGGCTCTTTGGGCCGATGTCCCTGGAGGCAAGGGTTCCGCCCAGATTACCTCAGTCTCTGACGTTACAGCCGCTCCTGCATACCGCTGGCCTTGGTGGACATAGCTGCTGCCATCAGTGAACCAGGTGAGTTCTGTGTCGGGGAGCGGACGATCTTGCAGGTCCTCCCGCACCCCATGCACCTGAGCCAGTATCTCAGTGCACTCATGGGACGGGGCGTCCAAGTCTGGATTTGGCAGCAGTGAAGCAGGGTTTAAAGAGGTTGGGGGCAGAAAAGTTATTCTGAGGGGGTTTAACAGCAGTCCTTGATAGTGGGTGAGCCGGGCGTTACTTATCCATCGGTCCGGCGGCTGCCGGAGGACGCCTTCAATGGCATGCGGGGTTATAACGCGCAACTCTTGCCCCATGATAAGTTTATCAGCGTCTCGGACCATTAGGGCGGTCGCCGCGATTATCCGGAGGCAGGGTGGCCAGCCAGCAGCCACTGAATCTAATTTTTTTGACAAATAGGCAACTGGCCTCTGCCAGGGGCCTAGGTACTGTGTTAACACGGCTTTTGCAACACCCTTACTTTCATCCACGTATAAGTGGAAGGGTTTGGAGACATCAGGGAGCCCCAGCGCGGGGGCTGATAACAAGGCAGTTTTGATTTGCTGAAAGGCCAGCTCAGCCTCTTCCGTCCAATTGAAGGACTGCCGTTCCTTTGTTGCCTGGTATAGGGGCTTGGCTAACTCAGCAAGTCCGGGTATCCATAACCTACAGAACCCTGCCGACCCCAGGAATTCTCTCACTTGCCGTGTTGACTGGGGTCTAGGGATGCGTAGGACTGTTTCCTTTCGGGCTTTGGTTAGCCAGCGTTGCCCCCCTTTTAATAGGTACCCCAGATAAGTTACCTCCGACTTGCAGATCTGAGCTTTGTTGCTGAGGCTCGGTAGCCTAGCTCCCCCAGAGTCTTCAGGAGGTCCTCAGTCCCTCGAACACAAGTTTCCGGGGACCTGGCCGCTATTAAGAGATCATCAACATATTGCAAAAGAGTTATTTCAGGGTGTTGCCGCCGGTACTCACCCAGATCTTCATGAAGGGCTTCATCGAACAGAGTTGGCGAGTTCTTGAACCCTTGTGGCAGTCTGGTCCATGTTAGCTGACCGTTGATGCCCCTCTCAGGATCCGTCCATTGAAATGCAAAGAGTTCTTGACTTTTGGGAGCCAGAGGAAGGCTGAAGAAAGCGTCTTTTAGATCAAGAACGGTATACCACTGTTTTTTGGGATGTAAGGCACTCAGAAGGGTGTATGGATTGGGCACAGTGGGATGTATGTCCATGACCCTTTTATTAACTTCTCTTAAATCCTGTACTGGCCTGTAGTCCGTACTGTTGGGTTTACGAACAGGTAACAGTGGAGTATTCCAGGATGAGTGGCAAGCCCGTAGGACTCCCTGGTCTAGGAGTCGGCGGATATGGGGCGTAATTCCTTCTCTTGCCTCCAGGGGCATAGGATATTGCCGAACCCGAACGGGGTCCGTCCCTGGCTTAACTTCCACAAATATGGCAGGTCGATGTTTAGCTAGCCCCAAGTCCCCAGTTTCTGCCCACGCTTCAGGGAAACGCTGGAGCCAAGAGTCAATTCCCTGATCGGGGGGCTTTTGCTCTTGATGGAGTCGGTACTCATCTTCTAAGGTGACAGTCAGGATAGATATTGGCCTGTTTTGGGAATCAGTTATCTTGGGCCCTTCTGGCTCAAAGTGGATTTGGGCCCCCATCTTTGTCAGCAAGTCCCTCCCTAGTAGAGGGCAGGGGCTCTCTGGGATGACTAGGAAGGAATGGGAGACTTTTCCCGTTCCTAAGTCTACAGTCCTCTGGGTTGTCCAGGGGTATTTTTTTGATGCCTGTGGCCCCGTGCACCCAGGATGTTTTCTTAGACATTTTTCCAATTGGTTTGGTTAGGACTGAGCGTTCCGCCCTAGTATCGACCAAGAAGCGAACTGGGGACCCCTCCACTTGCAAAGTTACCCTGGGTTCGGGGAGGGGGTCCGAACCCCGTCCTCCCTAGTCAGAGTCCTGGGTAATGAGTACGGAGGTAGGGTTAGCTGGTCTCCGTTTCTTTGGGCAGTCTTTAATCCAGTGGCCACGTTCCTTGCAATAAGCACACTGATCTTTTTCTAATCCTTGCCTAGGGCCTTGCTTTTTCTGCTTTCTGTTTTGGTCATTTCCTGCCTGGGGGAAAGCTGCTACTAAGACTTTGGTCATTTCTTTGGTTGCCTTGAACTGTTTTTCTTCTGGAGTATCCCTATTATTATAAACTCGCTGGGCCATCTGAAGGAGGTCCTGAATCTGCTTTCCCTCTAAACCTTCTAATTTCTGGAGTTTTCTTTTAATATCTGGTGTTGCCTGGTTTACAAAGGACATTACTACCGCTGCCTGATTTTCCGGTGCTTCCGGGTCCATAGGGGTAAACTGTCTGAAGGCTTCCATTAATCTCTCTAAATACACAGCGGGGCTTTCTGTCTTACCTTGTAACACAGAATATACTTTAGCCAAATTGGTGGGCTTGCGAGCTGCAGCCCGGAGACCCGCCATTAGAGTCTGGCGATAAATGAGCAGTCGTCCCCTACCTTCTGCCGTGTTGTAGTCCCATCTGGGCCGGGTCAAAGGGAAAGCCGCATTAATGAGGTCAGGATTTGCAGTTGGCTGGCCGTCATCTCCTGGAACCAGTTTTCTGGCCTCAACTTGGATTCTTTCCCGCTCCTCCGTTGTGAACAGGATTCGGAGGAGCTGTTGACAGTCATCCCAGGTCGGCTGGTGAGTAAACATGACACTGTCTAACAACGAGGTTAGATCTTTGGGATTATCTGAGAACCGAGCATTTTGGGACTTCCAATTGTATAAATCACTGGTGGAAAAAGGCCAATACATGAGACGGGAGAGCCCGGTATCATCAAGCGATCCTATTTCTCTGAGAGGCAGGGCTACAGTGGAGTCAGGGAGTCGGGAAGCTTGGTCCCGCTGTACGCGGCCTCGTGTTCGGCCGGCCGGCCCCCCCAGGTTACTTTCACTCTCGGCTGCTTCCGCTTCTCGGTTTCCCTCTACGGAAGCACCACCCTGGGGGACTGGGTCCTGCGGGATAAGGTGCTGATATGGTGGGGGAAATGTGGGTTCTAACGTTAGGGGGTCCTGGCTGTCCGGCAGCACAGGGGCCGAGGGAGCAGAGGGAGTCTTTTGTCTTGTAGGTCGCGTTACTAGGACTTTGCAGGGCTCAAGGATGAATGGAGTTATCCAGGGTGGTGGGTTTTCCACAAGATCCTGCCACACTAGAATATAAGGAATTTGATCAGGATGTCCTGACTGCCCTGGCAGGAAAATCTTAGTTTTTACCTTAGTAATAATAGAGAGACAGAAAGTTCCTTCAGAGGGCCACCCTACGCCGAAAGAGGGCCACTCCGAACGGCAGAAAGTAACTAGCTTTCCCTTCTTTAGTTCTACGCTTAAGTTACGCCCCCGAGCCTTCACATCCTTAAAATTGGTAACAAGGAGTGAGAGCGGCGTGCTCTGGTTGTTGCCCATCTTTGGACTGCTCCTACAAAGAGAAGGGGGGACGAAAATGAGTGTGAAGCAGAGGGGAGTATCCGACAGGTCCAGTCCTGGAGGGGGAAGAAAAGGTTTTATGTTCCGTTTTGGGCTTACACTTAACACTTAACAATAACGGACAGACAGTAATAACGATGAGCATTTGCGAGCGCGTGTCGGACTTCCGACCTGAGTCAGACGGGGCAACCAAGGATGGAGGCCCCCAGATGGGCACTGGGGAACGTCTCCCACCAGTCCCGAGTGGCTGTCTTCTAGCGCGTCCGCCAAGACCGTGCCACTTACAGAACAGACCAATACAGATTACAGATTACGGATTTCGCGAAATTTCAGGGAGACAGACAGAGACAAAGACAGAGACAGTGACAAAGCCGGCTTACCTACAGATTAAGATCCGTTGACTTGGGGGTCTGGTGGGCTTGGGGGAAATCCCGGACGAGCCCCCATTTGTTATGCCCAGACCGTTTATTCCCCGAAGAAGACCACCAGAGTCCAGAGTCAAAGCTAAGCAGCAAGGATCTTTATTACAGGTTCGAACCTGGAGCTCTCCTGCCCGTCTCGTTTCACGAGCAAGTGAGAGCTCCAGGTTCGAACCTGTAATAAAGATCCTTGCTGCTTAGCTTTGACTCTGGACTCTGGTGGTCTTCTTCGGGGAATAAACGGTCTGGGCATAACAGTAACGCAGGCTGGTCTCAAACTTCTGGGCTCAAGCAATGCTCCTGCCCCGGCCTCCCAAAATGTTGGGATTTCAGGCATAAGCCACCGAGTCCAGCCATGCTTGGGTTTTTTGAAAACCCACCTGGCTAGGTTGGAGGTGACCCCGAGTGGATAAAGGTTAGGAGTCCACTATAGTTGTTTCCCTTCCCAAAAGAGATGCTGGAGGCTTGGGCTCGGGTAGTGACTGGTCCGTGAAGAGAAGATGAAGTTGAGAGATATTTAGGAAGTGACATCTGTTGGGAGAACATGGAAGTGGGTCCACTGTGCTCTCAACCAGCCCATCATACATGATGGAAGGAGGGTCTCCCATGCATTCAACAGTTTCATCCCCACAATGGCAGCCAGGCTGGGCGCGGTGGCTCACGCCTGTAATCACAGCACTTTGTGAGGCTGAGGGGGGCGTATTACTTGAGGTCAGCAGTTGGAGACCAGCCTGGTCAACACGGTGAAACCCCGTCTCTACTAAAAAAAAAAAAAAAAAAAAAAAATTAGCTGGGCATGGTGGCAGGCACCTGTAATCCCAGCTACTCGGGAAGCTGAGGCAGGAGAATCGGTTGAACCTGGGAGGTGGAGGTTGCAGTGAGCTGAGATCACGCCACTACATTCCAGTCTGGGTGACAGAGCGAGACCCTGTCTCAAAAAAAAAAAAAAAAAAAAACCGATCTACTTCCACATCTTCCTCCTATTCTTTCCTGGGAGCAATTAGGAATTGGTGGCCAAAATAATGAAGACTACGGAATCAACGTTTACAAATTGTTTATATATATATGTGTGTGTGTATATACATACACACACACGATATACATATACATCACATTACATAACTATGCAAATATGATAAACAACATATTATGCATATGCAACGTATGTCATATGCATAACATGATATGCAACATAAAATACATAATATGAAATTTACCATCTTAATCATTTTTCTTTTTTCTCTTTGGAGAGACAGGGTCTCACTCTGTTAACCAGGCTGGAGTGCAGTGGTGTGATCACAGCTCACTGTAGCCTCAAACTCCTGGGCTTAAGCGATCCTCCCACCTCAGCCTCCCAAGTAGCTGGGACCATAGGTGCACACAACAGTGCCTGGCTAATTTTTTTATTATTGTTTTGTAGAGATGGGGTCTTGCTTTGTAACCCAGGCTGGTCTCAAACTCCTGCCTTCAAGCAATTCTCCCGCCTCGGCCTTCCAAAGCGCTGGGATTGCAGACGGGCGCCACCGCACCCGACCCATCTTAACCCTCTTGAAGTTCAGTGGCATTAAATATATTCACATTGTGCAACCGTCACCACCATCCATCTCCAGAACTTTCTCATCTTCCCAATCTGAAACTCTGTCCCCATTAAACACTCACTCCCATTACCCCTCCCCCCAGCCCTGCTAACCACCATTTTGTCTGTCTCTGTCAATTTGAATATTCTAGGTACCTCGTATTAGTGGAATTATACAATATTGTCTGTTTGTGTGAATCAATCTCTCTCTCTCTCTCTCTCTCTCTATATATATATATATATATAGTTTTTTTTTTTGAGACAGAGTCTTGATCTGTCACCCCGGCTGGAATGTAGTGGCACAATCTCGGCTCACTGCAACCTCCACCTCCCAGGTTCAAGCGATTCTCCTGCCCCAGCCTCCCAAGTAGCTAGGATTACAGGCGCCCGCCACCATGCCCAGACAATGTTTTGGTATTTTTAGTAGAGAGAGGGTTTCGCCATGTTGGCCAGACTGGTCTCTGACTCCTGACCTCAGGTGATCCGCCCACCTCAGCCTCCCAAAATGCTGGGATTACAGGCATGAACCACCACTCCTGGCCTGGTCTCTGGTATCTTTATTTTCTATCAGAAAAATAGCATGAACAGAAAAAGTATCTTGGTTTAACCCATATGCTACTTTGATTTAAATGAGCAGATTTTTTAAAAATGTTGTATCTCGGCCGGGCGCGGTGGCTCAAGCCTGTAATCCCAGCACTTTGGGAGGCCGAGACGGGCGGATCACGAGGTCAGGAGTTCGAGACCATCCTGGCTAACACGGTGAAACCCCGTCTCTACTAAAAAATACAAAAAACTAGCCGGGCGAGGTGGTGGGCGCCTGTAGTCCCGGCTACTCGGGAGGCTGAGGCAGGAGAATGGCGTAAAAACCCGGGAGGCGGAGCTTGCAGTGAGCTGAGATCCGGCCACTGCACTCCACCCTGGGCGACATAGCGAGACTCCGTCTCAAAAAAAAAAAAAAAAAAAAAAAAAAAAAAAAAAATGTTGTATCTCTGTGGACAATTGTAAAGACTCCCAAGAAAAAGAAAGGGCTCAGCTAGTTTCTATGGCAACTTAATGTCAGAAACCTAATTCAAAACTCTCAAGACTTATTTTCAGAAACTTTCTTTTTATTTATTTATTTTTGAGACAAGTTCTCGCTGTGTCGTCCAGGCTGGCGTGCAGTGGTGCAAGTATAACTTGCAGCAGCCGTTACTTCCCGGCCTCAATCCATCTTCCCACCTCAGCCTCCTGAGCAGCTGGCACCACAGGCATGCGCCACCATGCCTAGCTGAATTTTTTTTTTTTTTTTCGAGACAGAGTCTTGCTCTGTCATCCAGGCTGGAGGGCAATGGCACGATCTCAGCTCACTGCAACCTCTGCCTCCCAGGTTCTAAGCGATCCTCCTGTTTCAGCCTCCAGAGTAGCTGGGATTACAGGTGCACACCACCACGTCTGGCTAATTTTGTATTTTTAGTAGAGACGGGGTTTCACCATGTTGGCCAGGCTGGTCTCGAACTCCTGACCTCAGGTGATCCGTCTGCCTTGGCCTCCCAAAGTGCTGGGATTACAGGTGTGAACCACTGCGCCCGGCCTACTTCATTCTTTCTAATGGCCACATAGGAAGTCATTGCATGGATGTACCATAATTTGACAAATTCCCGACTAAAGCCCATTTTAGTTGTTTCCAATTTCAATAGTGCACTCAAAGCTATAACAAAGACTTCTGTGTCGCCCAGGCTGGAGTGCAATGGCACAATCTCAGTTCACCGCAACCTCCACCTCCTGGATTCAAGCGATTCTCCTGCCTCAGCCTCCTGAGTAGCTGGGCTTACAGGCTGCCATGCCCAGCTAATTTTTGTATTTTTAGTAGAGATGTGGTTTCACCATGTTGGTCAGGCTGGTCTCGAACTCTTGACCTCGTGATCTGCCCGCCTCAGCCTCCCAAAGTGCTAGGATTACAGGTGTGAGCCAGTAGTCAAACTCTTAGAAGCAGGAAGTACAATGATGGTTACCAGGAGCTGGAAGGTGGGGGAACAGGGGAGTGGTGGCAGCTCAATGGATACAGAGTTTCCATTTTTCCAGCTGAATAAATTATAGCGATCTCTCGTTCAATAATGCACCAAGAGTTAACACTATTGTACTATACATACACTTACAAATGGTTAAGATTATATATTTTATGGAATGTGGTTTTTACCACAATAATTAAAAAGAAGAACCTGGCACAGTGCTGGCCATATAAAGGGTCAATAAATGTTTGCTGAAAATTAAAAAAAAAAAAAGGCCGGGCGCGGTGGTTCACCCCTGTAATCCCAGCACTTTGGGAGGCTGAGGTGGGAGAATTACTTGAGCCCAGGAGTTCGAGACCAACCTGGGCAACGTGGCAAAACCCTGTCTCTCAAAAAAAATGTATATTTAAAAAATTAGCCAGGCATGGTGGTGTGTGCCTGTAGTACCAGCTAGTTGGGAGACTGAGGTGAGAGGATCACTTGAGCCTGGGAGGTCAAGGCTACAGTGAGCTGAGATCATGCCACTGCACTCCAGCCTGGGCAACAGAGCAAGACCCTGTCACAACAGAAACAAAATCTTGAGTTGTCTAGTCCTGGCCTCAGCCTCAGAATATTTTTTTCCGAACATGTTAGTTTTGTGGGTTGGGAATGCTGGCTTGATTTCCTCCTTTTTGCCTTTTGAGTGTGTGCAATTTATGGTATAGCTGGGAAATGTCAAAGTCAAGACATTTGTAGGAAAATCACATCACTTAGCCCCATCTCCTGTGCCGGACGAGTCCTGTGTGTGCGCTTGGTGACAATGGCTTTGAGTCTGTCAACTCCAGACTGAGGTCAGCTTTACACACCCATAGTTTCCAAAGTTGAAAACAGGCCTGCCTCAAACGGTACCTGCTAACATCTGGGGAGCCTTTTCAGCTTACGGAGCACCCCTGTATGTGTTTGTCTTAGTTCAGGCCACCATCTCCACCTTACCAGGCATCCAGAACCTTCTCCACACTTTGCCAACAGAGTTCGTTTGCAGAATTGAAACCTTAGTTAAGGTTCATTGAGGTTTTTGTTTTTTTGTTTTTTGTTTTTTTTAATAATCGGCTGTTCCCACCCACATTCCCTTGAGATATAAATAGAAAAAAAAAAAAAGGAGGTTTCATGAGTAAGACAAGACATTTGAGCTACATCCACTTGATCCTTGAAAAGGAAATCTAAGAGGTTGTAACTATCACTTTTTCTAGCCTATATAAGGTAGGTCAGCAAGGTAGCAAAAGCCCATCTGTTGTTTTGCTCCTTCAGCTCTTTTTCCTGATTCTTCCTGGGGGGGAACCTAAAACGGTGAGTAACTGGTGAGCCCACCAGACCCCAGACTCTTCTTCACTGCGTGCATTCGTATTAGGCTTAGGTGCTTAGACTCCTCTTTTCCCATGGCTTTGACACCTGGAAGGATTTTAGTCTCTGGGAGACGGGCTTTTCCTCCATCTGCTTCCGCCTTTCAGGACAGATAGCAGGCCTTCTTCCGCAGAATGTCCGCAAGCGGCCGAACTGTATCCCTTCCCCCGTGGAAATTGCAACATTGCATCTCTCGGGCTGGTGTAGGAAAATGCCAGTGCATTTGTAGCATGGTTTGTAGCTGCCTGTGGAAATGACTGATTATGTCAGTATAATTTTTATAAGAAAACGATTGAATCCTTCTTTAGGTCATGTATTTTTGTTTTCATTTCTGGCATATATTCAAAAGAAGGTTCTGAGATAATAAAGGGCTGGGGTCTTTTTGGTATCTGGTTTTAATTTGGATATTCTGTCCCGTCACTTAATACAAAACCATGCTTATCACATTTTAAAAATTCTAGACAGGCCTGGCTCGGTGGCTCACGCCTGTAATCCCAGCAACTTGTGAGGCCGAGGTAGGCAGATCACCTGAGGTCAGGAGCTCAAGACCAGCCTGGCCGACATGGCGAAACCCCATCTTTACTAAAAACACAAAAATTAGCCAGGCGTGATAGTGTGCACCTGTCATCCCAGCTACTCAGAAGGCTGAGGCAGGAGAATCACTTGAGCCCAGGAGGTGGAGGTTGCAGTGAGCCGAGATGGTGCCACTGCACTCCAGCCTGGGCAACAGAGTGAGACTCCATCTCAATTGAAAAAAAAAAAAAAAAAAAAAAAAAACTAGACACACATGCAGTTTCAGTGGGCCTGAGAAGATATGTTTGCCCTGGATGTGCACGTTCCTGCTTGTGGCTTATCGTATCTCGTTTATTCTGTGTGAGTAGGTAGAAAATGAGCATCACGGACGTGCTCAGTGCTGATGACATTGCAGCAGCCCTCCAGGAATGCCAAGGTAGAGGGGACGTGGGGCGGGATGGGATTTCCTCACAGCTTTGCACCTTCAGCAAAGCAACACAAAATCAAAATGTAGGCCAGGCAGCCAGATGCAGTGGCTCACACCTGTAATCCCAGCACTTTGGGATGCCGAGGCAGGTAGATCACAAGATCAGGAGTTCGAGACCAGCCTGGCCAAGATGGTGAAACCCCATCTCTACTAAAAATACAAAACAATTAGCCGGAGGTGGTGGTGGGTGCCTGTAATCCCAGCTACTTCGAAGTCTGAGGCAGAGAATTGCTTGAACCCAGGAGGCGGAGGTTGCAGTGAGCTGAGATCGCACCACTGCCCTCCAGCCTGGGAGACAGAGCAAGACTGTCTCCAAAAAAAAAAAAAAAATGTAGACCAGGCATGGTGGCTCACATCTGTAATCCCAACACTTTTTGGAGGCCAAGGTGAGAGGACTGTTTGAGCCCAGGAGTTTGAGATCAGCCTGGGCAACATAGCAAGGCTCCATCTCTACAAAATAAAAATAAAAACTAGCAGGGCATGGTGGCATGCGCCCGTGGTCCCAGCTACTAGGGAGATTGAGGTAGGAGGATCACTCAAGCCCAGAAGGTTGAGGCTGTGGTGAGCTATGATTGCTACACTGCATTCCAGCCTGGACGACAGAGTGAAACTCTGTCTCTAAATAAATAAATAAGAGGTTGGCTGGAAAATTCGTGGAATCGGAGAAGAAAACTGCTATTTATTAGATAACTAAAATTATAAAGATCTGGGATCTGAGCACACGATTACACTTCTGTAAGACAAAAGAAACTTACAAAACACATGAAAGCAAGAAATTACTGAAGGGCCAGGTGTGGTGCTCACACCTGTAATCCCAGCAGTTTGGGAAACTGAGGCTGGTGGATCACTTGAGGTCAGGAGTTCAAGACCAACCTGGCCAGCATGGCAAAACCCTGTCTCTATTAAAAATACAAAAATGATCTGGGCATGGGGGTGCACACCTGTAATCCCAGCAACTCGGGAGGCTGAGGCAGGAGAATCACTTGAACCCGGGAGGCAGAGTTTGCAGTGAGCCGGGATCACACCACTGCACTCCAATCTGGAGACAGAGTGACTCTGTCTCAAAAAAAAAAAAAAAAGAAAGAAAGAAAAAAAAAAAGAGAAAGAAATCGCCAAAGGCCATTTAGCCTGTTGAAATCCAGTGATTGCATTTCCCCCTACCAATTAGACCAGGTATGTTGTGGGCTGGGCTACACAGCCTGTAAAGTGGGCCAGGGGGAGGGGGAGGCACAGAGAGGAGGAAGGAAAAGGGAAATGGACAAAACCAAGTGGAGGAGGGAAGGCTGGGGCAGAGGGGACATGGGATGCCATCACAGAGCCATCAAGTCTCGGCTGTTCCAAAATCTTGGACCAGTTGAGCATCCCCGTAGCTCAGGGATATTGTTGAAGTATTTTTAATCATCTGTGTTTTTAGTACCTTGGCCCCAGTATAGAATGTGATCCAATGAGTGTCAGAATAACCCATTCTCTATTCTTCAGACCCAGACACTTTTGAACCCCAAAAATTCTTCCAGACGTCAGGCCTCTCCAAGATGTCAGCCAGTCAGGTGAAGGACGTTTTCCGGTTCATAGACAACGACCAGAGCGGGTACCTGGATGAAGAGGAGCTTAAGTAAGCTTTGTCCTGAGTCTGTCTGGTACCCAGCACTGCTGGGTGGCCCTGGGGTGCAATGGGGGCCAGGATGCTGAGTATTTCTTCAATGGCCAGCCTCAGTGTTGGTCATTCAGCCAAGCATCATTAAAGTAAAGGACATGAGTCAGTTGACCACACATCTACCCAGGCAAAGCCCTCAACACGGGCAGTGAAGACTGCAGGTGCAAAGATTCTTTTTTTTTTTTTTTTTTTTGAGACAGGGTCTCGCTCTGTCACCCAGGCTGGAGTGCAGTGGGATGATCTCAGCTCCCTGCAGCCTCCACCTTCCAAGTTCAAGTGATTCTCATGCCTCAGTCTCCCAAGTAGCTGGGATTACAGGTGCATGCCACCACGTCCAGCTAATTTTCGTATTTTGAGTAGAGATGGGGTTTCACCATGTTGCCCAGGCTGGTCTCAAACTCCTGGCTTCAAGTGATCCTCCTGCCTTGGCCTCCCAAAGTGCTGGGATTACAGGTGTGAGCCACAGCACCCAGCCGCAAAGATTCTTTGGTGTAAGGGATTTCCTTTGGCAAATGGATTTTAAAAAACTAAACCTTTCGCTAAACGTGGTGGCTCACGCCTGTAATTCCAGCTACTCAGAAGACTGAAGCACAAGAATCGCTTGAAATCAGGAGGCAGAGGTTACAGTGAGCCGAGATCGTGCAGCTGCACTCTAGCCTGAGTGACAGAGAGAGACTCTGTCTCAAATAAATAAATAAATAAAAATGAAAAACACTAAAAGCTTAAAAATGGGCCAGGCACTGTGGCTCACACTTACAATTCTATCCCTTTGGGAGGTTGAGGTGGGCGGATTGCTTGAGTGAGCCCAGGAGTTCAAGACCAGTCTGGGCAACATGACAAACCCTTGTCTCTACAAAAAAATACAAAAGTTGGCCGGGCGTGGTGGCTCAAGCCTGTAATCCCAGCACTTTGGGAGGCTGAGATGGGTGGATCATGAGGTTAGGAGATCGAGACCATCCTGGCTAACACAGTGAAACCCTGTCTCTACTAAAAAATACAAAAAAAAAAAAAAAAAAAAAAAAAAAAACTAGCTGGGCGAGGTGGCGGGCGCCTGTAGTTCCAGCTACTTGGGAGGCTGAGGCAGGAGAATGGTGTAAACCCGGGAGGCAGAGCTTGCAGTGAGCTGAGATCCGGCCACTGCACTCCAGCCTGGGCGACAGAACAACACTCCGTCTCAAAAAAAAAAAAAAAAATGTTAGTGGGGCATGGTGGGAAGCACCTGTCATCCCAGTTCCTTGGGAGGTTGAGGCAGAAGGATTGATTAAGCCCAAGAAGTGGAGGCTGCAGTGAGCCATGATGGTGTCACTGCCTTCCAGCCTGGGTAACAGAGCAAGACCCTGTCTCAAGAAAAACCCAAAAACCACACCAAAACAAAAAAAAACCCTTAAAAATGAAATGCCCACCATTGGTTTCTACAGCTTAAGGAAACCTCTGCTTGCTAAGACCTTGGCTAATTATTGCAAGTGCTGGAAACAGATGATTTACTTAAAGGAAAAACAAAAGTGTAAACACAGAGATGCATGATCTTTCAGAAAATCCCCATGGATCCTTATTCTCCTGTAGGTTTTTCCTCCAGAAGTTTGAAAGTGGTGCCAGAGAACTGACCGAGTCAGAAACCAAGTCCTTGATGGCTGCTGCGGATAATGATGGAGATGGAAAAATTGGAGCAGAGGGTATGTCCGCGCCTGTACGTAGCATAAAACACTCTAGCTCAGGAAGCATCCGTGAGAGCTTGGGCTGTGAGATCCAACCGATGTGGCTTAAAATCTCCCTTTCTTAACCTTACTGAGCCTCAGTCTTCTCATCTGTAAAGCGGGACTAAAGTAAGGATGCACATGATGTGTGTAAAAACCCTGGCATAATGCTCGGCAGGTGCTATAGAAGCTGGTCACACTGGTCATTGTCTAGGAGCTGCAAAATATCCTTCACCTGACTAGAGGACTAGCTAGCCACCTGGCCAGTTATTTGCAAGATGCCGTAATGCACCTGCATATAGCACAAGGAATTTCCACCAGTGGGGTTTGAACCCCTCAGAATAAGGGGAAGATTTACATCCTCAGACCAGGGTCCACTGGCATGCGTAGGAAGGCCTCTTTGTTTTCAAGGGTTTAGACAAATATGTTTTATTGGACATTAGCCCGCCAAGTGGATAATATTAAACAGAGAACAAATAAGCCAACCTCATTTACTGCATCTTCCGTAGGCAGAATCCTAGGTTCGAGCTTTAGAATACACTAGCACAGCTGTAGGACTATTTTCACTTGCTTTTGTCACGTTGCTAGCGTGCTTTTGAGCTACTTTGTGCCTGCCAACTCAGCAGAACGTATGGTGGTCCTTCTGGTGGTGCCAATTTGAAGTTTAAAACTGCTACATTAGATGCTTATTTAAAAAAAAAAAAAAAAAACCCGTTCAAAATTACACCACTATCGCTTACTATACGGGAGTTAATGCAGATAGATAGCTCATAAAAACAGATTAGGTAAGGGGGGATTGACTTAATTAAACATAACCACGGGCTGGGCGTGGTGGCTCAAGCCTGTAATCCCAGCATTTTGGGAGGCCAAGGCGGGCAGATCCCCTGAAGTCAGGAGTTCAAGACCAGACTAACCAACATGGTGAAACCCTGCCTCTATTAAAAATATAAAAAATTAGCCATGTGTGGTGGTGGGCGCCTGTAATCCTAGCTACTCGGGAGGCTGAGGCAGGAGAATCGCTTGGACCCAAGAGACAGAGGTTGCAGTGAGCCGAGATCATACCATTGCACTCCAGCCTGGGCAACAAGAGTGAAACTCTGTCTCAAAAAAAACAAAAAAGATAAACATAACCATGAAAGATTTCCAAATAAAGCTTACCAATAAATATAAAGCAAATCCCCAGTTTTTATATCAATCTGTAACATCCATACCTTGTTATTATTACTATTATCCTTCTTTTAGTAACAGAAACTTTCGGAGGTAGGTTCAATGGAGGAGAGTCAGTTCAAAGTCCCACCCTATCAAATATATCCTAAAAATGCAATACCCAGCTACAGAATAGAGAAAGGAAACCTCCCCTTGCTGTCTGAAATTGACCACACAATAAGTTAAATGTTCACAGATGGTCACAGGTAATTACACTGAATTCATTCATTCATTCAAAATGAACGAATAGAAGTCATGGGCTTGACAAGTTCTAATTCAAAGGCCTCTATTGCAAAGGTAAAGTTGTTTGTTAAATAAGATTATTCGGAGAAATGGAACCCTGTGGACTCCCTCAAGATATAGTCATTGATACCCAGGTCTCCTCTCCTCTCCTCCCCTTCCCTCCCCTCCCCTCTCCTTTTTTTGAGATGGAGTCTGGCTCTGTCGTCCAGGCTGGAGTGCAATGGCATGATCTCAGCTCACTGCAACCTCCGTCTCCCGAGTTCAAGCGATTCTCCTGCCTCAGCCTCCCGAGCAGCTCAGATTACAGGCGTGTGCCACCACACCCAGCTAAGTTTTGTATTTTTAGAAGAGACAGGGTTTCACCATCTTGGCCAGGATGGTTTCAATCTCATGACCTCATGATCCACCTGCCTCGGCCTCCCAAAGTGCTGAGATTACAGGCGTGAGCCACTGTACCCGGCCGGTTTTTCTTTTGTCTCCTCCAAGGGGCGCCATGCCCATCATCTGACAATTTTCTTCACTTCCTTCCCTCTTTGGAATTCTCTTTGGCCACGGCATGTCTGTAAAGAACCAAGCCACCTCCACTGACCCTCTTCTCACCTCTTCTGTTCTAGAATTCCAGGAAATGGTGCACTCTTAAAAGCCCCAGTGTCTGGAGAAAAGACAGAAAGGGATAATCACCTGGAAGGATTCCAAAGCCCTGGGAATGGGGAACCCCACATCCTACCCCTACCTAATTTGTTAATTTCCCAGAAACCTTCTGCAGTTTGCTCATTGTTTCAGCGAGGTCATGAGAGAGTCGCTCACGACGTTCTCGGTGGTGGATATGCCCTGACGACTTCTGTAAGCCCCCATCCCCCAACAGGCAATGCCTCTAAAAATCACCCAATAAAGACAGGCTTGTCATCTGCGGATGTGTGGGCGTGTTTTTTTCTCAGCACGACACTCAAGCAAGCTGGGACCAAGGGCTTTTCGTCAGATTTCTGGTCCCATCAAGCCTGAAGCGGGCCACGCTGGTGTTAACGCTTGAGCAAACAAGGAAATCACGTTTTGGAGGATTTTTTTGGTTGTTTCTTCAAAGTTACAAATAAATGCCATTGTCATGGTAGGATTTTTCTCAGCAAATCTTCTGACACTGAAATTAAAAGAAAGGGATTTTAGCCAGCATAAAATCACTCTTTTTTTTTTTTTCTCTTTTTTGAGACAGAGTCTCACTCTGTCACCCAGGCTGGAGTGCAGTGGCTCAATCTTGGCTCACTGCAACCTCTGCCTTCCGAGTTCAAGCTGTTGTCCTGCCTCAGCCTCCCAAGTAGCTGGGATTACAGGTGCACACCACCACGCCCGGCTAATTTTTGTATTTTTAGTAGAGATGGGGTTTCACCATGTTGGCCAGACTGGTCTCAAACTCCTGACCTCAAATGATCCGCCTGTCTGGGCCTCCCAAAGGGCTGGGATTATAGGCGTGAGTCACTGCGCCCGGCCAATCACTCTTACCGGTGTGTTTTCTGCCATGTGTTAGTTAGAAAGCCACTTTGCTTTTAATTAAGACAAAACAGAACACGTGTCTGTAGTGGTCTGTAAAGCTCAGGAGAGACTTGCGTTTCCAGGTTAGTACAAACAGACCCATTTCCTCTTTATTATTTATTTATTTATTTTGAGACTAGGTCCGGCTCTGTCGCGCAGGCTGGAGTGCAGTGGCATGATCTCAGCTCACTGCAACCTCTGCCTCCTGGACCCAAACCATCCTCCCACCTCTGCTTCCTGCGTAGCTGGGACTACAGGCATGCACCACCACCCCCGGCTAACTTTTGTACTTTTGGTAGAGGTGAGGTCTTGCTATGTTGCTGAGGCTGATCTCGAACTGCTGGGCTAAAGCGATCCTCCCACCTCAGCCTCCCAAACTGTTGGGATAACAGGCATGAGCCACCGCACCTGGCCTTACTTTTCATTGTTTATTTATTAGTGATGGTGGGGGCGGGTCTTGCTATGTTGCTCAGGCTGATCTCAAACTCCTGGGCTCAAGCCATCCTCCCACCTCAGCCTCCCAAAGTGTTGGGATAACAGGCATGAGCCACTGCACCTGGCCTTACTTTTTATTGTTTATTTATTAGAGATGGTGGGGGAGGGTCTCGCTATGTTGCTCAGGTTGGTTTGAAACTGCTGGTCTCAAGCCATCCTCCCACTTCAGCCTCCCAAAGTGCTGGGATTGCAGGTGTGAGCCACCACAGACCTATTTTCAAGTCTTTTTTCTTCTTTTTTTTGAGACAGTCTCACTCTGTCACCCAGGTTGGAGTGCGGTGGCATGATCTCAGCTCACTACAACCTCTGCCTCCCAGGTTCAAGCGATTCTCCTGCCTCATCCTCCCGAGTAGCTGGGATTACAGGTGCCTGCCACCACCTGCGGCTAATTTTGTATTTTTAAAGACAGGGTTTCACCATGTTGGCCAGGCTGGTCTTGAACTCTTGATCACAGGTGATCCGCCCGCTTAGGCCTCCCAAATGATTCCAACCCAATCAGGCATGACCACCATACCTGGCCATCTTCTTCTTCTTTGAGAAACAAGCTCTCAAAAAAAAAAAAAAAAAAAAAAAAAGAGCAAGCGAGGGAGAGAAACAAGCTCTCAGAGAGGCTCACCTGCTCTCACCCATCCTCTGACAGCTCCCCCTTCTCTTTCTCAGCCACTGGTTTCCTGGCTCTAAGGCGATTCACCTGAGCCCAGTACACCTAGACTCGCCTTGGCATTTGAGGCTAGCCTCCGGGGTTCTGTGACAAGGGCTGTCATGAGGGCTGGGCAGTCTCAAGCCAGGAAATTCTCACCAGGCTGGTTTCCAGGTGGCACATGAAAGCTCTTCTCTCTGGCTAACCCTGCAAGTGGAGGACTCCTGGGAACAATTGAGGCATTTTCTGGAGAGCTGGTGTAAAAGCTCACACTTTTTACTAAACCCTCCACCTCACAAGAGGTCCGGGGCTCTTCCGGATTGCTTCGGGCACACTAACCAGCTTAGTGGTTTTTGAACTCTGTTTTCCGGAAGGTCATGTTAAATGTAGTTCCTCAAAGTATGGGGCACATACTAGTAGGGGGCCTCAGGATGACTTTAGGGGGACAGGGACAAACTATTTATTTATTTATTTTTACAGTATCACTCTCAGCATAGTGACTTTTTGTTTTGTTTTGTTTTTTTGACTCAGAGTCTCGCTCTGTTGCCCAGACTGGAGAGCAGTGGTGCGATCTCAGCTTATGCAACCTCCACCTCCCAGGTTCAAGCAATTCTCTTGCCTCAGCTTCCCGAGAGCTGGGATTACAGGCGTGCGCCACCATACCTAGCTAATTTTTGTATTTTTTGTAGACATGGGGTTTTGCCATGTTGGCCAGGCTGGTCTCAAACTCCTGGCCTCAAGTGATCCACGTGCTTTGGCCTCCCAAAGTGCTGGGATTACAGGCGTGAACCACTGCACCTGGCTGGATTTTCAATAGGTAGAATTATAGTTGGTTACTCACAAATTTTATCCCTTCTACTGTTTCAAAAGTACAATGTAAATGGACAATTATTTTTGTCCATTTCAAATAACATTATACTACTTTTTCATTCTTCCAACCTGATCTTAGGGACTCATTTCAGAGTCTCTCTCAACAGCCAATAAGTAGCAATAATGAAGCACTATCTCTAACACCCAAGAAGTGCCAGGTGGTACACTTACATGAAACCTGATAATCTCGTCTATACTCGTACTGAATTTTAATTATGTTATTTGGATTCTGAGTATGCTCTGCTGGGGTTGAGGGGGGATTTACTCCACCTGTGCATACAAGTAAAACTCTTTGGGGATTAGAAAAAAATTTTTTAGAGATGGGGTCTTGCTATGTTGCCCAGTCTGGAGTGTGGTGATGCAACCATAGGTCACTGCAGCCTCCAACTCCTGAGCTCAAGTGATTCTCCTGCCTTAGCCTCTCAAGTAGCTGGGACTACAGGTGGTTGCCACTGCACCCAGCTAATCTTTGTATTTTTTGTAGAGACAAGGTCTTGCTATGTTGCCAGGGGTGGTCTGGAAGTCCTAGCCTCAAGTGATCCTCCCACCTGAGCCTCCCAAAGTGCAGGGATCACAGGCATGAACCACCACAGCCGGCCTCTTTGCACATCTGAGCATATTCATTAATTAGCACTTTTTTATTTAGTTGTTATTTTTCTAAGTTTGCATTTTGTTAAAAAAAAAATAGCATTTCCAAGTCTTTGATGGGAAGTATAATTTGAAAATAATTTTTTTAAGTTACCCGAGTTGAGTCATTACATAAATTTCATACAGATTTCCTATTGAACATGTATCTCACAATGAAAAGAATAAAAGGAGATGTAGTAAAATGGTAATACTAGTTATCGCCAGCTGGGAGGAGAACAGAACAGTGAGAGAAGACTGGAGCCTTTATAAAAGTGCAGCATGGGCCAGGTGCATTGGCTCACGCCTCGGCCTCCCAAAGTGCTGGGGGCTGAGGCGGCTGGATCACCTGAGGCCAGGAGTTAGAGACCAGCCTGGCCAACATGGTGAAACCACGTCTCTACTAAAAGTACAAAAATTAGCCAGGTGTGGTGGCAAGAACCTGTAATTCCAGCTACTTGGGAGGCTGAGGCAGGAGGGCAGGAGAATCGCTTGAACCCAGGAGGTGGTGGTTGCAGCAAGCTGAGATCACACCACTGCCACTCCAGCCTGGGTGACAGAGACAGACTCCATCTCAAAAAAAAAAAAAAAAAAAAAAAAAAAAAAAAAAAAAAAGCAGCATGGTAACCAGAGAAAATGAAGGAAAAAAGTTAAATTTAAAATTTTAAAAAGACCAGTCTGGACAACATAGGGAGACCCTGTCTCTACAAAAAAAACTTAAAAATTAGCTGGGTGTGGTAGCATGCCCTGTGGTCCCAGCTACTCGGGAGGCTGAGGTGGGAGGATCCCTTGAGCCTGAAAGTTGAGGCCACAGTGAGCCATGATCATTCCACTACATTCCAATCTGGGTAACAGAGCGAGAACCTGTCTCAAAAATAAATTAATAAAATAAAATAAATAAAATGAAAAGAGATGTAGCGTTTGCCCAATTATTATCACTAAACCAAAGTAGTAATAAATTCTTTTTTTTTTTTTTTTTGAGACAGAGTCTCGCTCTGTTGCCCCCAGGCTGGAGTGCAGTGGCGTGATCTCGGCTCACTGCAACCTCTGCCTCCCAGGTTAAAGTGATCTTCCCACCTCAGTTTCCCAAGTAGCTGGGATTATAAGCGCCCGCCACCATGTCCCGCTAATTTTTGTATTGTTACCATATCGGCCAGGCTGGTCTCAAACTCCCAGTCTCAGGTGATCCACCCCCCTCAGCCTCCCAAAGTGCTGGGATTACAGGCATCAGCCACCGCACCTGGCCCAAAGTAGTAATAAATTCTGATTTCAAAAAAATCTGTCATGCCACGAGTGTGTCCCACACGCAAATTAATGAAAGCTTGGCACGCCGTTCTGTTCCCAAAATTTCTATTCATTGTTTGACTCGTTTGTATGTCTTTTTATATACTGAAGGAAAATGTTAAATATAACATACCCAAAATGAAATCAAAACTCTAGAGAAAATTATAACAATCCAGAAAAGGGATTGACAAACATACAGCCAACTTTATCTTTGTGCTTGCCTTCTCTATTTTTACCTAATTTGCAGATGACCACAGGTCTGCCTCAAGAGAGCTTGTTCTCAGCACCAAACCGATGCAGGCTGACTTTGCTGTTGCTGAGACAGAGTTTCGCTCTTGTTGCCCAGGCTGGAGTGCAACAGTGCAATCTCAGCTCACTGCCACCGCCACCTCCCGGGTTCAAGTGATTCTCCTGCCTCAGCCTCCCGAGTAGCTGGGATTACAGGCATGCGCCACCACGCCTGCCTGATTTTGTATTTTTAGTAGAGACGGGGTTTCTCCGTGTTGGTCAGGCTGGTCCCCATCTCCCGATCTCAGGTGATCCGCCCACCTTGGCCTCCCAAAGCGCTGGGATTACAGGCGCGAGCCACTGCGCCCGGGCATATGCTGACTTTGAAATGAAAGTCTATGGCCAGGTGTGGTGCCTCACACTTGTAATCCCAACACTTTGGAAGGCCAGGGTTCAAGGATCACTTAAGCCCAGGAGTTTGAGACTAGCTTGGGCAACATAGCAAGATCCTGTCTCTACAAAAAATGTAAAAGTTAGCTGGGTGTGGTGGCGCAGCTGTAGTCCCAGCCATTCGGGAGGATGGCTTGGCCCATGGAGGTGGAGGCTGCAGTGAGCTGTGATCGCACCAGTGCACTGCAGTCTGGATGACAGACCAAGACCCTATCTCAAAAAAAAAAAAAAGAAAGAAAAAAGAAAGAAATGAAGGTCTAGAATGCAATGTAGGTCACAGAGCTGAAAAAATAAGCATCCTGTTATTTTCCCTAATTGCTTTATAAAATAGGACTGGAATTGTGGTTTTCATTTTGACTATATTTACTTATTTATAATTTTGGCTTATAGTTTGGGAGAGTAGTTCATATTTTGGTAGAACATGATTTTTGTTTTTGTTTTTGTTTCTGTTTTTTATTTGAGATGGAGTCTTACTCTGTCACCAGGCTGGAGTGTGGTGGCACGATTTCGGCTCACTGCAACCTCCGCCTGCTGGGTTGGCAATTGTCCTGCCTCAGCCTCCCAAGTAGCTGGGATTACAGGCGCCTGCCACCACATCCGGGTAATCTTTGTATTTTTAGTAGAGACGGGTTTCACCATGTTGGCCAGACTGGTCCTGAACCCCTGACCTCAGGTGATCCACCCACCTTGGCCTCCCAAAGTGCTGGGATTACAGGCGTGAGCCACCGCACCCGGCCTGTAAATACTTTAGTATTTTATAAATACTAAGTATTTTAATATTTAGCACTACTACATAATTGCACAAATCTGTAATTAATTAGCATTTTGTAATAGTTATTTGCTAAGTACTGCTACTCAGTAAATATGTTAGCATTTTGTAAGTAGTCATTTGCTAAGTACCGCTACACAGTAAATACTTCTGTATTTTGTAAATAGTCATTTGCTAAGTACGGCTATTCAGTAAATGTTTTAGTGTTTTGCAGGTAGTCATTTGCTAAGTACTGCTACTCAGTAAATATGTTAGCATTTTGTAAGTAGTCATTTGCTAAGTACTGCTACACAGTAAACACTTCCGTATTTTGTAAGTAGTTATTTGCTAAGTACTGCTATTCAGTAAATGTTTTAGTATTTTGCAGGTAGTCATTTGCTAAGCACTGATACTCAGTAAATGCTTTAGTATTTTGTAAGTAGTTATTTACTAAGTAGTAGTACTTAGTAATGATGAGCACTCAGGAATCCAATTGCAAGCAAAAACCTATCTTATATCTTCTGCTCATGCTAAGGTATGGGGTTACTTTGCAGACACTAAGAAGACAGATGAAATTAGAATCACTAGGATGGTTTCCACCTGGCCTGTTAATTTATTCACTGGAAAGACTCTTCATTTGCATATGTTTTCACGGGTTTCAAAAAGTCAACTTTTTTTTGGTGGCGGGGGGATAGATTTTGACATTGTTTTCCTAGGGGTTCTACAATGAATGTAAACCTATTCACCTTAAGTTATCATGTTTTTGAGACAGGCTCTTACTCTGTTGCCCAGGCTGGCCTACAGGGGAGCGATCATAGCTCACTGCAGCCTCAACCTCCCCAGGCTCAGGTGATCCTCCCACCTCAGCCTCCCGAGTAGCTTGGACTACAAGTGCATGCCACCATGCCCAGCTAAGTTTTTTTCATTTCTTTCTTCCTTTCTTTCTTTCTTTTTTTGTAGAGATGAGGTCTCACTATGTTGCCCAGGCTGGTTTCCAACTCCCGAGCCCAAGCGATTTGCCTGCCTCAGCCTCCCAAAGTGCTAAGATTACCGGTGTGAGTCACTGCACCTGGCTCTTAAATTATTTTTAAATCATAAAGTATTTCAAACATAAGGAGAATATTGAGCAACATAATACCTGTGCACCTGCCACCTTACTTTATCAAATTGTGGTATTACTTGTGTGATGGCTTTTTCATATGTCAACTTGCTTAGGTTTTAGATATGTAATTAGGGTGGGCCATGAGACAGTTGGCCTGGGACTTGAAGGGTGGCACGAAGCAGTAGCCATAGTACTTTACTCTTGGGAGGCCAGTGCTGGTGGCCATTCATCTGGCCAGGCTGGTCTCGAACTCCTGACATCAGGTGATCCACCCACCTCGACCTCCCAAAGTGCCGGGATTACAGGAATGAGCCACCATGCCCAGCCAAGACCTGTAATTCTTGACATGTATTACAGGATTACATAATTGCACAATATCTGACATTAACATCTAAAATTACATTCTTATATATAATATACATATATAAATATATATTTTCTAGTGGTTCTGCTTCTCCAATTGAACCATGACTGATAGAAATTGTGCCCATTTGAAATTTTTGAATAAAAAGGGTCACAATTGGGAGGCCGAGGCAGGTGGATCATGAAGTCAAGAGATTGAGACCATCCCAGCCAACATGATGAAACCCTGTCTCTACTAAAAATACAAAAATTAGCTGGGCGGAGTGGTGCGCCCCTGTAGTCCCAGCTAGTTGGGAGGCTGAGGCAGGGGAATCGCTTGAACCTGGGAGGCAGAGGTTGCAGTGAACCAAGATTGCGCCACTGCGCACTCCAGCCTGGCCACAGAGTGAGACCCTGTCTCAAAAAAAAAAAAAAAAAAAAAAAGTCACAAGGCCGGGCGTGGTGGCTCGCACCTGTAATCCCAGCACTTTGGGAGGCCCAGGAAGGAGCATCACTTGAGCCCAGGAGTTTGAGACCAGCCTGGCCAACATGGAGAAACCCTATCTCTACCAAAAATGCAAAGAATGTGGGCATGGTGACGCACACCTGTGGTCTCAGCTCCTCAGGAGGCTGAGGCAGGAGGATCACTTGAGCCTGGGAGGCAGAGGTTGCAGTGAGCCGAGATCATGCCACTGCACTCCAGCCTGGGCGACAGAATGAGAACCTGTCTCAAAAAAACAAAACAAAACAAAACAAAACAAAACAGATTTTTTGAAGCTCCTTCACAAGTGATCTCAGGAGGAGATGGAAGTCAAGGACAATTTTAACTGCAGGAGAAAGATGTACCCTCACAGTAGAGGTCAACTCTGACTGACACAGTGTCTCTGGGCTCTAAATCAACAGAGAAAAGATTGGTCACTCGACTCACTGGTCTGGTATTTCTGCCAACAGAATAGGATGAAGAGGCCCTTTGTCTCAGAGCTGTACATTGCACCCAAACTTTACCCCGCAGCTGCTTCTTAGAGCTCAATGCTGAGCAGAGTAGAGAACTCACTTGAATGTCAGATCAGCCTGTGGACTGAGCTCCATTCATAGGATATGCAGTAGCTGAGCTCTGAAGGATGAAAGCCCATCTCTGACGTCTGTTGCCCCCTCCTCCCCATTCCCTGCCTCCTCCATTCATTCATTCAACACACATTTACTCTGTCCTGTGACACAGGCACTGTGTTAGACAACGGGAACCAGAAGATGACTCCAACAGAGTCCTGGCCTCAAGAAGTTCACTTTCCTTGACAGTAAGGAGGGCATGGCGGCCCACACCTGTAGTCCTAGTTATATAGGAGGCAGAGGCAAGAGGATCGCTTGAGCCCAAGAGTTAGAGGCTGCAGTGAGCTATGATCATACCACTGCACTATAACCTGGGCAACAAAGCAAGACCCTGTCTCAAACCTATATATATATATGTGTGTATATATACGTGTGTGTGTATATCATGTATATGTATATGTGTGTATATATGTGTGTGTGTGTATATATGTGTGTGTATATACACACACACACACACACACACACCCTTGATAGGGAGGAGACAGACATATGTGACAACCTATGTCCAGAACCACCTAGCCTGGAACTGCGACTTTCTTTTTTTTTTTTTTGTAGACAGAGTCTCACTTTGTAGCCCAGGCTGGAGTGCAGTGGCACAATCTCGGCTCACTGCAAATTCCGACTCCCAGGTTCAAGTGATTCTCGTGCCTCTGCCTCCCAAGAAGCTGGGATTACAGGCGCTTGCCACCATACTCGGCTAATTTTTGTATTTTTTTTTTTTTTTTTTTTAGTAGAGATGGTGTTTCACCATGTTGGCCAGGCTGGTCTCAATCTCCTGACCTCAAGTGATCTACCCGGCTCGGCCTCCTAAAGTGCTAGGATTACAGACGTGAGCCACCGTGCCCGGCCGGAACTGTGACTTTCTACTTGGAATTGAGCTTCCTTTCCAACACCAAAATGTGTCTTTCTCACAGCTCATTCCGTTGGAATTTCGAGTTCGCAAATTCTTTGTGCAAAACATCTAACTTCTATTTCTGTAACTGAACTTGATTTCAATTCCCATTGTGCTGGGTGTCAGAATCTTAATTATGTCAGGTAATTAAGCAACCTCTTCTCCCTTCTTACCATAGACTAGGGGAGAGAGTCGAGGCCCCAGATGGGACTGGAGTATTCTCAGTCCGAACAGTGAACACAGAGTCACCCTCAATCCTCTCTACTCTTGTGGTCTTGAGGGACCACTGCTACCTCCTCCTGGTCCTGGCCTTGAGGCTTCTCAGCACTGGCTTTCTCTGAATTCCTTCTGTGCACAAGTGAATCATTCAGCTTCTTCCTGAACCAATAAGGATTTCTCGCCCAGGTACTCCTGTTCCATGGTTACTCGACTGTTACTGCACCATGCTTGACCCCGAGGGGAACTCTGCGAAGCTCACCACCTCCCCCAGCTTCCCAAGGGAGAAGGACACACGTACCCTCTCCTCTGAGACCTCCAAACCTGCGTGGGTGTCTGTCATAACTACCACCCCTGCCTCGTACCCGTGCACACCCCAGGACTGTGTCAGGAGAGGCGGATGCGTTGATGTCTAAGCGTTCTTGCATCCTTAACTTGGAAACCGGAAAGGCATGTTCTTTTCTTTGATCTCTGGATGTTTCATTTTGTTTTTTTGTCATCTCCATCTTTCGATGCCTCATGCAATGAATTGTGTGTGGGAGGAAGGGAGAGGCAAACATGTACAAGGACACAGAGGTATCCTGGGAGAAACTGTGACTCTTACTATAAAATATGAATCTCACTTCTTTAGCACCTTGTACTTTATTTATTTGTATTTATTTATTTTTATTTTTATTTTTTTTTTTGAGGCAGAGTCTCACTCTGTCACCCAGGCTGGAGCACAGTGGTGCAACCTCAGCTCACTGCGACCTGCGCCTCCCCGGTTCAAGCAATTATCCTGCCTCAGCCTCCTGAGCAGCTGGGACTAGAGGTGCTTGCCACCACGCACGGCTATTTATTTATTTATTTATTTATTTATGTATTTATTTATTTATTTAGTAGAGACAGTGTTTCACCATGGTGGGCCTCAAACTCCTGACCTCAAGTGATCTGCCAGCCTCGGCCTCCCAAAGTGCTGGGATTACAGGCATGAGCCACCACACCCAGCCAAAACATGGATGTCTAATGGGATAATTTCAAGCACTAGAGCAAGCGAATTGGAAGAATCAATGGCAAGGAGCAGTAGCAATCGTTTATGAAATCATGATGATGTGCTGGCAGCTGATGCACACTCACAGTCCCACTTAATTCTTCAAGTGAAATTCCCACTTGGGAGGAATTTACTATGAGCCATTTTCCAAATAAGAGATAGAGACGAGAGAGTCTCTACCTCTTCTTTGGTGCAAGGAGATTGGTGCAGTCGGTGAACGGCAGAAGTGGATATGCCCCCAGATCTATCTCAAGTCCAAACTCCAACTCATCACTTCCCTAAATGTGGTCTATTCTGCCAGGTTGGATAAGGGAAGTGGTTCTGCTTCCAAACTTAATATGTGACAGATGAGGCAACCTAAACCAAAGTCTTCTTGAGTTTGGCCAAACCATATGCTGCTAAGGCTCAAATCCAAATAACCGTAACAAGCCGTCCCAACTATGCCACAACCCACATGACTCAAAGGCAAGGGAATCCCAGGCGACAACGTCCAGGAACAGGCACTCTGGGGAGTCTGCCACCTCTGATCCTGCTCCCGTGGCACACACAGTGCCCCATCTGCCTCCAGACCTGTGCTGAAGAAATGGGGGGAAGGGGCAGACTTTGTAAATGTAGGTGATCCAATGGTCACTTGAGGCCTCTCAAACAGGGACTCTGTAGATGATGTTAATGGGCCAGATGGAATGCACATCTGCCCCTAAATGTGTTTCTTTTCTTTTTTTTTTTTTTGAGACAGTGTCTTGCTCTGTTGCCCAGGCTGGAGTGTAGTGGTGCAATCTTGGCTCACCGTAACCTCCACCTGCTGGGTTCAAGTAATTCTCCTGCCTCAAGCCTCCCAAGTAGCTGGAACCACAGGCATGTGCCACCATGCCTGGTAATTTTTTGTATTTTAGTAGAGACAGGGCTGGTCTCGAACTCCTGGCCTCAAGTGATTCACCCACTTTGGCCTCCCAAAGCGCTGGGATTACAGGCATGAGCCACCGTGCCCAGCCTTGTTTCTTTCTAAATGAGACTTCCTTTGTGTCTTTACATTTCCTTCTACAAAAAAACTATGCCATGTGGGCACAGGAGCTTATGCCTATAATCCCAGCACTTGGAGAGCCCAAGGCCAGTGGATCACTTGAGCCCAGGAGACCAACCTGGGTTAACATAGTGAGACCCCAGCTCTATGAAAAATTAAAAAATTAGCCAGCCATGGTGGCACGCACCTGTGGTCCCAGCTATTCAGGCGGCTGAGGTGGGAAGATCTGTTGAGCCCAGGAGTTCCAGGCTGCAGTGAGTACGATCTGGCCACTGCACTCCAGCCTGGGCAACAGAGCAAAGCGCTGTCTCAGAATAAAATACTTTTTAAATAAACTAAAAACTCAATGGGCCAAGTGTGGGTGGCTCACATCTGTAATCCCAGCACTTTGGGAGGCCAGGTGAGGCAGAATAGGGAATGTGGGTAAGGTTAACCTTAACCAAGGGTTAAGGCATAAACAAAAGAACAGCAGGTGCAGCCAGTTCTAGGCAGGATTAGGCAGCGTAGAGGCCACGTGCTCATTCCGTCAATCAGACGCTGATTCAGTCAGTCAATCACAGTGGGGTGGGGTGTCAGACTCTGATTGACGGGGGAGGCGGGGGGTGTGTGCCACAAGTCTCCACTGCAACCTCTGATTGGTCACAGGCCAATCCTTCAGAGGGTGTAACCAATTGGAGGCCTCTAACGGGCACCTAGGGACGTTACCTAATTCTTCTAGCTTAATAAAAATCCTAATGAGGGCTATTGAGCCGTTTGCTCTATCTTGCTCCTGCTCCGTAAATTGTACTTTCGCTTTAATAAATCTGTCTCCTCCTTACTCGGGTTTGTTTTTTGTCTTTTGTTGCCTTGTTTTTTTGTTACTTTATTTGTGCATTTCGTTCAATTCTTTGTTCAACACGCCAAGAACCTGGACAATCCATGGTCAAGACCTTCCATCCAGTAACAGAGGCAGGAGGATCCCTTGATGCCAAGAGTTCGAGACCAGCCTGGGCAACAAAGTGAGACCCTGTCTCTATTTTATTTGTATTTTATATATATATATATTTTATAACTATCTGGGCATGGTGGTGCATGCCTGTGGTCTCAGCTACTCCTCGGGCTGAGGTGGGAAGATCGCTTGAGCCCAGGAGTTGGAGGCTGCAGTGAGCTATGATGGCACCACTGCATTCCAACCTGGGTGCCAAAGCGAGATCCTGTCTCTAAATTAAATTAAAAACAATATCACCAAAACAACAACAGGTTGGGCGGTGGTGTCTCACGCCTGTAATCGGAGGACTTTGGGAGACCGAAGTGGGAGACCATTTGAGGTCAGGAGTTCGAGGGCAGCCTGAGCAACATAGTGAGACTCCACCTCTACAAAAAATAAAACTGGCCTTGGTGGCGCGTGCCTGTAATCCTAGCTACTTGGGAGGCTGAGGCAGGGGGATCGCTTGAGTCCCGTAGGTTGAGGCTGCAGTGAGCTGAGATCGCGCCACTATACTCCAGCCTGGATGACAAACTGAGACCCTATTAGAAAAAAAAAAAAAGTGCCCCGCTCACTTTTTCCAGAAACGCGCAGCCCTCGCCTGTAGCCAGGAGAGAACGCCGCGAGCCAGCAAAACACATACTCCGCCAGGAAACGGACAAGCCCACCCAGGGGTGCCAGAAGAGGACACCGAGCTGCAGGTTCTTCTTCCGGGCTGGCGGCGAGCGCTTCCGGGGCGGCGGCGAGGGAGGCGGAAGTGCGGTGTCCTGGCAGGTGGCTGTTGTCTGTGGGCCGACCGTGGGAGGCTCCCGAGGTGGGGGCCGGGTCGGGATGGCTGCAGCGGCGGCCGGGGCCGGGAGCGGGCCCTGGGCTGCCCAGGAGAAGCAGTTCCCGCCCGCGCTGCTGAGTTTCTTCATCTACAACCCGCGCTTCGGGCCGCGAGAAGGAGAGGTATGCGGAGTGGGCGGCGCGCGGGGTCAACGGGCCCGAGGGGCGGGCGGTGTCGGTGCCCCCGGGGAGGCGGTCCTGTGGTTCTGCCCACCTCGAGCGGCACAGACCTAGCCTGCGTTGCGTCAGGTGCGAGTCCGAGCCAGGGACTGCGGCGGGGACCTGACAGCAGGCAGGGACCGCTTCAGGTCCTGGGTCGATGCCTGTCTATGGAATAAAGCCCTGTCGGGTCTGTCACTCCACACCCCAGGTTGAGGCTGTTTGCGCTTTGCTTTGCGTCACTTCTGGGAAACAAACATTGAACTTGGCTTTGTTAAGTGGTTAGTCTCCAGCTAGAAGCGTGGAAGCAGAGTGGCAGACGCTAGCCCTCAAGCGATGCAAGCTTGGAGGACCCTGTAAAAGTTTTCTGCCAAATGAGAGAGAGAGAGAGAGAGAGAGAGAGAGAGAGAGAGAGAGACAGAGACAGAGAGAGACAGACTGTAATCCCAGCACTTCCGGAGGCCGAGATAGGACGATTGCTTGAGGCCAGGAGTTCCAGACCAGCCTGGGCAACATAGGAAGATCCCCATCTCTTACTCACCCCCGCAAAAAAAAAAATCGAAAAATGAGCCAGGAGTGGTGGAACGCACCTGAGTTCCAGCTACTCAGGAGGCTGAGGCCAGAGGATCGCTTGAGCCCGAGTGGTTGAGGCTGCAGGAGAGCTGTAATTGCGCCACTGCACTACAGCCTGGGCCACAGAGACCACATCTCCAGAAAAAGAAAAAAAAACTTGTTAGTTCAAATGCCTGGGACCTGGCTGGATTTAATTTTCAGGGAGCTGTGTGTCTGTAGATGTGCACACCTTTATTTCTTACAAGCATTGGTGTATTACAAATTAGCACTAGGAAAGAAATCTAGAGACTGAGTTTTCATAGAAATTACCTGGTGCTGCTTCAGATATAACGTGACTTATTGAATATCGAAACTGCCTTTCTGGCTGGTGGGCAGTATTTGCACATGACGAGATAATTCCTGTTTTTCTTATTATTTTTAGTAATAGAGACGAGGTCTCACTGTGTTGCCCAGGCTGGTCTGGAACTCCTGAGCTCAAGTGATCCTCCCGCCTCGAGCTCTCAGAGTGCTAGAATTACAATACCTGTGTTTCTAAAACTGGTCTTTGTTTTGTTTTGTCATTAGCATGTGTGACACAAGAGGTCGACATTGAACTTAGCGTTTTCAGTAGCTAAGATGAAATGTTTATATTAATGTGCTTCTGTTTCTTCATGTTTCAGGAGGAAAATAAGATTTTATTTTATCATCCAAATGAGGTAGAAAAGAATGAAAAGATTAGAAATGTCGGATTGTGTGAAGCTATTGTACAGTTCACAAGGTAATACCTTTAAGTGTGCCTTTTAGAGTTCAGTGAATTCTTAAAACTTCTGCTGGAGAATTGTCCCAAACGTATTTTTTTAACCTTTGTAGGACCTTTAGCCCATCAAAACCTGCAAAATCTTTACATACCCAGAAGAATAGACAGTTCTTCAATGAACCAGAAGAACATTTCTGGATGGTCATGGTATTTACATACACAGTGTATCTTTCTGAAATTGTACGGTGAAGTTATGGGTGATCTTTACTATTCAGAGTTTGGGAAAGTTCTCTGGCTATTGCGTCCAAGTAACATTAAAATAAAATTGGTTGTAATTTTAAAATCAAGTTCTTCCTATTTGCTTTATTTGTTCTTGGGGCTGTTTTAAGAAGTTGTGTTTCTGGTGCTATAGCATGTTCAAAGTTTTTAAATTAAGGCAAAATAAAAACCATGGTATAATGAATTCATTGTATAATTTCAGTTTATCAAACTTTGCAGGTTGTTCGGAATCCTATAATTGAAAAACAGAGTAAAGATGGAAAACCAGTTATTGAATATCAAGAGGAGGAGTTGTTGGTAATGTGTCATTATTTATTTATTTTAAATGTATTACTGAGTATGTTGAATCCCTCAATTGGTCGTATTGAAACTCGGTGGCTTTTGCGGAAGTTTCTCGGGGTATATAGCAAAGGTTTATGTTTATCGTTTACATGAGCACAGTCTTTTTAAAATGTATATGTACCCTATCTCACTAATACCTTCTGCTCTTCATCTACATTGAAAGCCCTCCTAAAGTAAGGCTTACTAAGTCACAAATTAGAATTTAAACACTTCTGGCTGGGAACAGTGGCTCACACCTGTAATCCTAGTACTTTGGGAAGCCGAGGCGGGCAGATCACTTGAGGTCAGGGGTTCAAGACCAGTCTGGCCAATATGGCGGAACCCTGTCTCTACTAAAACTATAAAAATTGGCCAGGAATGGTGGCGCACACCTGTCATCCCGGCTACTCAGGAGGCTGAGGCAGGAGAATCACTTCAACCAGGGAAGCAAAGGTTGCAGTGAGCTGAGACTGCACCACTGCGCTCCAGCCTAGACAACAGAGTGAGACTCCATCTCACAAAAGAAAAAAAAAGTAAACACTTTTTCAGCACACAACTATTGTGGGACCAAGTTGATAAACATTATACCGTTTGGCCAAGAGTCAGTGTAGCTTTGCCATCTCTCCAATAGACATTGTTTTCCCTCGAATTGAGATCTGTGCTGTGTTTTTGTGTCTGCAGGACAAGGTTTATAGTTCAGTGCTACAGCAGTGCTACAGCATGTACAAGGTAAGCCTGGCATTCGTTTTGAACCGAGAGTCCAACCAGTTACCCCTGTTTATATAGGCTCCAGGGTTGTTTATATAGGCTCCAGGGTTGTTTAAAGAGAAATGTTTCAGTGACTGCAAAGTGACTGTATATTTCTCTTAGAGAAGAAAATAATGAGGCCTTGGAAACAGGTAGTGAGGTTTATGCCCACATTTATTCAGGGAGTATTGAACTCCCTTCTGTCTCTCAGCCTCAGAGTGGGAATGTGTCCCCACTGATGAAAACGTGTGTCTCTGTCCTCAAGGAACGTACAGAATGCAGATAATTTTATGATTTAAACATTCCAGTGAGGCAGGGCACAGTGTATCACACCTGTAATCTCAGCATTCTGGGAGGCTGAAGTGGGAGGATTGCTTGAGCCCAGGAGTTCAGGACCAGTCTGGGCAATATAGCAAGACCCCATCTCTACAAAAAATGTTTGTACAAGTTAGTCAGGTGTTATGGTGCATACCTGTAGTCCCAGCTACTTGGGAGGCTGAGGTGGGAGGATCACTTGAGCCTGGGAGGTCGAGGCTGCAGTGAACTATGATTGCGCCACTGCACTCCAGCCTGAGTGATAGAACAAGATTCTGTCTCAAAAAAAAAAAGGATAAAAATGGTGATTCCGTTCATTGAAAGAAAACTGAAAAATAAAAATTTGGGTGATATTATTTATATAAATTGAAACTTCAGGGTGAGTTGAAATTTTTGAAAGATGCCCAGAGCAATTAGGCAGTTTCATATATAAGACAGCATCACTTAACAGTATTTTTTTGTAACTTATATTTTTAACTCAGCTTTTCTCATGTAAATATTTTTTCTGTTGAAAAGAACTGGGAGATTTAATGAGCTGAATTAATAATCTAAAGGAAAAAAAGAACTTGTTCTGCTGAAAAAGTGAGCATAGGAAATCGATTTTTTTTTCTGCCGTCTTTTACCTCATAGCTTTTTAATGGAACATTTCTGAAAGCCATGGAAGATGGAGGCGTCGAGCTTCTGAAAGAAAGATTAGAGAAATTCTTCCATCGGGTAAGTACTTTGAATTTAATTTATAACTTTAGTGAGCATTCAGCAGATTTTTAGAGAAATATGGACAGACAAGTTCGTTTCTTACGTACAAAAAACCCAGAACTTGAAAGTGGCAAAGAGCCTGAGACAGACCGTCGTAAAACTGGAGCAGCGAGGAGGCGCGTGAGGCGAGGAAACGCGTGAGGCGTGCACTCTGGACCCTCCCTCCAGCTGTAAGGCAGAGCTTCCTGCGTTTCCCCGGGGCTCTTAAAGAGTCCTGGAGTCATCTTCGGCCTCCTTGTGTTTTACCTGCATCTGTCCTGGGCTTACTCAACAGCCGTCTTTTGTGTGAGGGATCAGTTGATCTTTTGTGTGATGGATTGGTTGATACGGAAAACGTGATTATTGGAGTTGCACATTGTTAGGGATGGGCTCTGTTTACTGAACAGGCATAAGCTGTGTTGCTGCAGGAAGAGTTACTGAGTTACTGGCTGTGGGACTGTGTCAGATGAGCCATTAGGGACTTGTGTCCCAAGTGCTGTTCTTCCATTGTGATTGAATTTTGCATATTTCACCCGACCTTGTCAAGCTCAGTTTATCTTTTTTTCAAAAGGAAACAAAAAAAGAGGGTCTTGTCCTGTCTGTTTTGCCCAGGCTGGTCTCAAGCAATCTTCCCTCCTCGGCCTCCCAAAGTGCTGGGGTTAAAGGCATGAGCCAACTCGCCCAGTCCAGTTTCCCTTGAAGAAACAATTCTCAATTTATTTTCTTCTGAAAATACCTTCTGTGTCTATTGTTGAGTTCAACTTTTCTCTCTAAAACAGCTTTCATAGCTATTTTCGAATTTTTTGTTTCTCTGAATTACTTCTTTGTTTTGTCATTTTAATGACCACAATTATCCACTCGCATATTATCTCCTGGTTTCTGTTCTTGTCCTCATTTCTCTCTTACACGTCAACATATGGATACAACTGTTGTCCTGACTACGTATCATTTAGACGCGATTTTAGTTAAGATGGCACTCTTGTCTGGGCGTGGTGGCTCACGCCTGTAATCCCAGCACTTTGGGAGGCCGAGGCAGGCAGATCATGAGGTCGTGAGTTCAAGACCAGTCTGGCCAACATGGTGAAATCTCGCCTCTACTAAAAATACAGAAAAACTGGCTGGGCGTGGTGGCACACGCCTGTAATCCCAGCTGTTCTGGAGGCTGAGGCAGGAGAATCGCTTGAACCCAGGAGGCAGAGGTTGCAGTGAGCTGAGATCGCACCACTTCACTCCAGCCTGGGCAACAGAGCAGGACTCCATCTCAGGGGGGAAAAAAGATGGTACTGTCTGTAGTATTAATGGATAGATCCCTCATTAGGTTAATCTAATTTGAAGGGCACTACTATAAGGAATTAAATACTTTTTCTTTTTTTTTTTTTTTTTGAGACAGTCTCACTCTTGTCACCCAGACTGGAGTGCAGTGTGTGATCTTGGCTCACTGCAACCTTCGTCTCCCAAGTTCAAGTGATTCTCCTGTCTCAGCCTCCCAAGTAGTTGGGATTACAGGCTACCACGCCCAGCTAATTTTGTATTTTTAGTAGAGACGGGGTTTTGCCATGTTGGCCAGGCTGTTCTCAAACTCCTGACCTCGAATGATCTGCCTGTCTTGGCCTCCCAAAGTGCTGGGATTACAGGCATGAGCCACCACACCCAGCCAAGAATTAAATACTTTAAAGTGCTAGCTGGGCACAGTGGCTCATGCCTGTTCCCAGTGCTTTGGGACACCTAGACATGAGAATCACAGAGGCTGAAAGTTCAAGACCAGCCTGGGCAACATAGCAAGACCCTGTCTATACCCCCCAAAAAAAACAAAAAAATTTTGGGCCAGGCACGGTGGCTCACACCTGTAATCTCAGCACTTCGGGAGGCCGAGGTGGGTGGATCACGAGGTCAGGAGATCAAGACCATCCTGGCCAACATGGTGAAACCCTGTCTCTACTAAAAAATACAAAAAAATAGCCGGACGTGGTAGCAGGTGCCTGTAGTCGCAGCTACTCAGGAGGCTGAGGCAGGAGAATGGTGTGAACCTGGGAGGCGGAGCTTGCAGTGAGCCGAGATTGCGCCACTGCACTCCAGCCTGGGCGACAGAGTGAGACTCCATCTCAAAAAATTTAACTTTAAAAAGAGGTAAAACACAATACTGAATAAACATTAACTAGATATGTTTGAACTTTGTATCTTGGAATTGGTACTGAGTTCACACTCGGTTACCCATGTTTTTGCCATGGCCTCATTGTTGCGCTGTTTGCTAGTGTGTAATTGTACCATAAATATGAGTCTGACATAAGATTATCAAGGAGCATTATATTCAGTGTACTCTTAGTAAATTTTATGCCTTACTTTTTTTCCACAGTATTTGCAAACGCTACATTTGCAGTCATGTGACCTACTTGACATTTTTGGTGGAATCAGCTTCTTCCCATTGGATAAAATGACTTATTTGAAAATCCAGTCCTTTATTAATAGAATGGAGGAAAGCCTGAGTATAGTCAAATACACTGCGTTTCTCTATAATGATCAGCTCATCTGGTAGGTACACCCCGAGGCATGGTATTAAAAGAAAAAATTGAGATAATAAAAACAGCAGTGACTGGATTGATGGCAGGTTGTCAAACAGGAACTTGTAGGGGGAGGCTGGGTAGGAAGCATCTTCATAGATATTGTCAAAATAAAGCAGTGATTATTTAAAGCAGAACTAGGGTGATTTGGGTTAAAATTTCCAAGCAGAGGAGTTTAAAACTGGTTGCATGAAAGATGAAAGGCGGGCCGGGCGCGGTGGCTCACGCCTGTAATCCCAGCACTTTGGGAGGCCGAGGCGGGCGGATCACGAGGTCAGGAGATCGAGACCATCCTGGCTAACACAGTGAAACCCCGTCTCTACTAAAAAAAATACAAAAAACAAGCTGGGCATGGTGGCGGGCACCTGTAGGCCCAGCTACTCGGGAGGCTGAGGCAGGAGAATGGCGGGAATCCGGGAGGCGGAGCTTGCAGTGAGCCGAGATCGCGCCACTGCCCTCCAGCCTGGGCGACAGAGCGAGACTCCGTCTCAAAAAAAAAAAAAGAAAGATGAAAGCCTGGGTACAGTAGCTCATTAGCACTTTGGGAGGCCAAGTCGGGCAGATCACTTGAGGTCAGGAGTTTGAGACCAGCCTGGCCAACATGGGGAAACCCTGTCTCTACCCAAAATACAAAACTTAGCCGGGCGCATTAGCACATGCCTGTAATCGCAGCTACTCGGGAGGCTGAGGCAGGAGAATCGCTTGAACCCGGGAGGCAGAGGTTATAGTGAGCCGAGATAGCGCCACTACTCCAGCCTGGCAACAGAGAGAGACTCAGTATCCAAAAAAAAAAAAACAGAGAAAATGTTCCTGTCAAGTAAGGTTTAGGAATCCTATTTTTCTTTTGGAGTTTTTTCCGAAATGACAAATGTGAGAAGCGGAATTTTTGTAGCTTTTTTTTTTTTTTTTTTTTTTTTTCCTTATAGTGACGGGGTTTATTGTGTTGGCCGGGCTGGTCTCAAGCTCTTGGCCTCAGCTATCCACCCGCCTCGGCCTCCCAAAGCGCTGGGATTACAGGCATGAGCCACTGCACCTGCTTTCTTTTAAAGAAGCTACTGTTCTTTTTTTAAATCTAAGAAATCCAAAGTGTTATACAAACCAGGAAGTTACCTGCTATCGTCAAACTGTTTGTGTCCTGCAGTAGGAACAAGGTGGTCACAAGACTGCCCAGCATACGTGACCCCTGAGAGCTGGATGGCAACCGAGGCCGCGCACTTTTGGCCTAGAGTAGGTGGACAGAAGCCGTGGAGGCGTAGCAGGGAGTGGCCGGCCCTCCCACAGCTGTTCCAGGACCCTCAGGTTTTATGTTCCCATTGACTATAGCCCACTTCCTTTTTTTTTTTTTTTTTTTTTTTTGAGACAGAGTCTCACTCTCTTGCCCAGGCCGGAGTACAATGGCACGATCTTGCTTGGCTCACTGCAACCTCCACCTCCTGGGTTCAAGCGATTCTCCTGCCTCAGTCTCCTGAGTAGCTGGGATTACAGGCACGTGCCACCATGCTCAGCTGTTTTGTATTTTTAGTAGAGGCGGGGTTTCACCATGTTGGCCAGGCTGGTCTTAAACTCCTGACCTCAGGTGATTTGCCTGGATTGGCCACCCAAAGTGCCGTGATTACAGGTGTGAACCTCCGCACCTGGCCTAGCCCCGTTTCTTAGTTAGGGGTGTGGCCATATTTTACTACTATAACGTGAGGTCAGCTAATAGAAAAGGCCAAATTAGTTCCCCTGAAATTTACCTTCCCTGCCAAAATCTTGTAGCTCAATTTTAAGGAGAGAAACAAGTTACTGTAAAGAAATTTGAATCCAGTTAATAAACAACTTGGTGGGTTTCCACATGAACTTTGTTATCTCCTAGGAAGACAACACAAATTTCTGGTGAAAACCCACCTACTTTTTTTTTGAGATGGAGTCGCTTTCTGTTGCCCAGGCTGGAGTGCAGTGGCATGATCGATCTTGGCTTGCTGCAACCCCTGCCTCCTGGGTTCAAGCAATTCTGCCTCAGCCTCCTGAGCAGCTGGGATTATAGGTGCGTACCACAACACCCAGCTAATTTTTTTGTGGAGATGGAGTTTCACCGTGTGCCAGGCTGGTCTCGAACTCCTGACCTCAGGTGATCCGCCTGCCTCAGCCTCCCAAAGTGCTGGGATTACAGGTGTGAGCCACCGTGCCCAGCCTCCACCTATTTTTTAATTTGACAAATTGTTTATGGGGCAACCTTCTGCTGTACTGACTCTGCTGTAGTTGTTTTCTGTGTGATACGCACACGATGTTAGTAAAGTGAAATACTGCCGTGGAATGTAGGAGATGGGAGGATAGTTGTGCTCCTGTAGCATCAGATCTGCAGAGGGAGTGGCTCCTCCCCAGATGAAAATGACAGGAGGTACTTGCAAGTGACATGCATCCACGGTGATAGGGAGATGTAGTGTGACAAGCCGGAATCCAGCAGCAGTGGCCCATGGCCTTGTCTCCACCGAAAAGAGAAGAGCAGCTGAGATTCTGATCTCTGGGACAGACACAAGCCCTGCTGTGGGTGCAACCTCCTGAGAGTGAGGAAGAACGAAAGAGCAGAGGGTCCTCCAGGAGCTCATTCTGGGAGACGCTGGAGCCAGAGTGACTAGCAGCGTTGGCCCTTGGAAGCCTGGAGTCACAGGACAATCTGGTGCCCAGCTCCGGGGATCCTGCTGGCATTGTCATCTTGGAATAGCATCCGAGGGGTAGAGCAGGGCACAGCTCTGGTGGCTGCACAGAACTGTTCTGTTGTCCTCTCCCCCACGAGCACACTGGAGGTGTCAGTCCCAGGAAGTAGCAACAAAAAGAACCTTCAAGAAAAACAGCATGTTACTCCAGTTGCGATCGCTTCCACCTGTCATCCCAGCACTCTGGGAGGCTGAGGCAGGAGGATCACCTGAGACCAGGAGTTGAAGACCAGCCTGGGCAACAAAAAAAAAAAAGCTGAGCACTGTGGTGCGCACTTGACAGTCCCAGCTACAGAGACTACAGAGGTTGAGGCCGGAGAATCACTTGAGCCTGGAAATTTGAGGTTGCAGTGAGCTATGATAGCACCACTGTACTCCAGCCTGGGTGACAGAGCAAGACCCTAAGAAAAAAACAGCACGTTTTGACGGAATTGCTCATTTAAATGCTAAGAAAGACTTAAACCAGGTGCGGTGGCACATACCTATGGTCCCAGCTACTGGGGAGGAGGAGGCAGAAGGATCGCTTGAGCCAGGAGTTACTTGGAGACCAGCCTGGACAATATAATGAGGCTCTGTCTCCACCAAAAAGGGGGAAATAAAAGAATTTGTCACAAGCAGAGTAAATATTACCCTTATGTATTTACTTAGTATATTGTTTTGATTTTTTTTTTTTGAGACAGAGTCTCACTTGCTCGGTCGCCCAGGCTACAGTGCCATGGCGTGATCTCAGCTCACTTCAACCTCCGCCTCCCAGGTTCAAGCGATTCTCATGCCTCAGTCTCCCAAGTAGCTGGGATTAGAGGCGCGTGCTATCAGTCCTAGCAAAATTTTGTATTTTTTAGTAGAGCCGGTGTTTCGCCATGTTGGCCAGGCTGGTGTTGAACTCCTGACCTCAGGTGATCTGCCCACCTTGGCCTCCCAAAACCTGCTGGGATTACAGGTGTGAGCCACCGCGCCTGGGCACCTTCAGGATATTTCAGTGATCTTGAATAGAAAACCCCCAGATCCAGCCTCACTGTCTGTCTGTCTCTCTCCTTTTAAAAAACTGATTCCAGAGTCATGCCTGCTAGTTTCTCTGTGCTTTCTCCACGTGCTGCTCCTTCCTGCCTCATTTCAGATTAGACGGTTTGCCTGAAGCTTGTTTTTCTCCTCCTCCTCCTTTTTCTACACCAAGATGCGGAGAATTAAAATCCATGTACATTTCTGAGACCTAGGATCACGTTCCCTGTCTACAGCACACCCACATTTTCCCGGGGGACTAGGGGAGAGATTGTGGGGTTACCGTAAAACCCAGGAAGCTAAGAGACATCTGCTGCTAAAATGAAACAGTGTGGCTTTGGAGGTTTCCTGCATAATCCTACATGGAATTCAACCAGTCCGATCCCTTGTGACTTTTTATCTCAAATGGCTTGTAAAATACAAGACTACGTAGGAGTAGCCTTTTGCAGGTCAGGATGAAGTTCCAGTGCCTGGACTCCAGTTTAACTCTTTGCCTTCCTGAACTTCGCAGTCAGGAGGTGAGCCTCTTGATATAATGTTAAAGAAAAAAGCACCGGTAGTCGCAGCTACTCAGGACGCTGAGGTGGGAGGTTCGCTTGAGCCTAGGAATCGGAGGCTGCAGCGAGCTGTGGGCGCACCACTGTAATCCAGCCTGGGCGACAGACGAGACTCATCTCTTGAAAACTGAAAAAAGATGAGGCCAGGCACAGTGGCTCACATACGTAATCCCAGCACTTTAGGAGGCTGAGGCAGGAGCACTGCTTGAGTCCAGGAGTTTGAAACTAACTTGGCAACATAGCAAGACGCCCATCTCTACATAAAGTAGAAAAATTAGCTGGGCGTGGTGGTGCACGCCTGTAGTCCCAGTCTGGAGGCTGAGATGGGAGGACCACTTGAGCCCTGGAGGCTGAGGCTGCAGTGAGCTGTGATCGCACCACTGCACCCGGCCTGGGTGACAGAGCAAGATGTTGTCTCAAAAAAAAATTTTTTTTAATAAAAAATGAGCTTTATCCAGAGCTTAAAATTTTTTGGAGAAGTTTGACAAAGTATACCACATAAATTCAGATTTACCTCAGTGCTAAGAATTATGTTAGGGAAAAGGAAACTCATTTTGATCTCAGGTAGAAAAATAGATTGTTTTGAGTTTTATGTAGCTTTAGACTTTAAAAAGTTAGAATTTATTCTGTGTCACTAAAAATGACTTGAAAAAAAATTTTTTTTTTTTTTGAGGCAGAGTCTCGCTCTGTCTCCCAGGCTGGAGTGCAGTGGCGCGATCTCGGCTCACTGCAAGCTCCGCCTCCCGGGTTCCCGCCATTCTCCTGCCTCAGCCTCCCGAGTAGCTGGGCCTACAGGCGCCGCCACCACGCCCGGCTAATTTTTTTGTATTTTTAGTGGAGACGGGGTTTCATTGTGTTAGCCAGGATGGTCTCGATCTCCTGACCTCGTGATCCGCCCGCCTCGGCCTCCCAAAGTGCTGGGATTACAGGCTTGAGCCACCGCTTTTTTTTAAATGAACTTTATCACAGCAGTGGAAAGACGGAAGACAATTCCAAAACGTTTAACCCAGTGCTTTTCTGATGTTCCAGGAGTGGATTAGAACAAGACGACATGAGAATTTTATACAAATACCTTACCACCTCCCTTTTTCCAAGGCACATGGAGCCTGAGGTATGATGGGGACCATCGCTGCACACACTTACTCACATCCAGGGACACAGAGGGGGCGGGTGGAGTGCGATGGTGGTGCGTGAGAGCGTTTCTGATCATTGCTGATGTATATTTTGTCTTAGTGTGATATTTATGTCGTTGTGTATCAGTTAGCACAGAAAACCACATGCAGCTCTCCAGTGTGTGACATTCAGATGTGATACAGAAAGCATCGTTTTGTGTGGGTGCGTTGGTTTTTTGTGTGTGTTTTTGGTTTTTTTTTGAGACGGAGTCTCGAACTTTTGCCAGGGGTGGAGAGGTTCAAGCGACTCTCCTTGCCTCGGCCTCACAAGTAGCTGGGATTTACAGGCGCCTGCCAACACGCCCAGCTAATTTTTTTGTATTTTTAGTAGAGACGGGTTTCACCATGTTGGCCAGGCTGGTCTCGAACTCCTGACCTCTTGATCTGCCCACCTTGGCCTCCCAAAGTGCTGGGATTACAGGCATTAGCTACCGCCCCCAGTCCAGAAAGCATGTTTTTAAGAGGAGTGAGTCATTGAGTAGAGGAAAAATTGGATTTTATTTTTCTTTTAATTTATATATTTTATTTATTTATTGAGACAGAGTTTTGTTCTTATCGCCCAGGCTGGAGTGCAATGATGCAATCTCCGCTCACTGCAACTCCACCTCCTGGATTCAAACAATTCTCCTGCCTTAGGCTCCCAAATAGCTGAGATTACAGGTGTCTGCCACCATGCCCAGCTAATTTTTGTATTTTTAGTAGAGATGGGGTTCCACCATGTTGGCCAGGCTGGTCTCGAACTCCTGATCTCAGGTGATTCACCCTCCTCAGCCTCCCAAAGTGCTGTGATTACAGGCGTGAGCTGCCGCTCCTGGCCGAAAAATTGGATTTTGGATCGGGTTCTAGGAACCTTTAAAATGCCAGTGATCTTTAAAACAGTCGACCTGTGTCGTCTTCTCCTCTATCAACATGAGACCTAATTTTCAGTAGATGTCTTAGTGCCGACCTGGCTTTCCACTCTAGTACTGAAATTTCCCGGTTTTCCCAGAGAACTTGTAAATGATATTATTGTGTTCTCCTGAAAGTATTTTCAGAGCTTAACACACAAAAATCATTGGGCTCAGCTGAACTCACTCTCTCCGCTTGTTCGTTCCTTCCCTCTTGTCCTCCCTCTTTTTTTTTTTTTTTTTTTTTTTTTTTTTTTTTTTTTTGAGACAAGGTCTCACTGCGTTGACTCGTCTGGTCTCAAACTCCTGGGCTCAAGTAATCTGCCTGCCTCGGCCTCCCAAAGTGCTGGGATTATAGGCATGAGCCACCTCACCTGGCCAAAAATTGAAAACCTAGCCGGGTGTGGTCACATATGCCTGTATCTTGAGGCTGAGGTGGGAGGATTGCTTGAGCTCAGGAGTTCAAGGCTACAGTGAGTCATTATTATGCCGCACTGCATTCCAGCCTGGGCAACAGAACAAGATCCTGTCTCTAAAAGAAAAAGACAAATAGTATGGAACCAACTAGTAGATAATGAATGCTGTTTTTCAAAGCTTGGAAAATAAATAAAAAGTCTGATAAGTCATTCTCAACATTAAATTTATTTGCAGTTAGCAGGAAGGGATTCTCCAATAAGAGCAGAAATGCCAGGAAATCTTCAGCACTATGGAAGGTAGGACTTCTGTTCTTTGATTTAAGATACTGGGTTTTCTTTCTTCCTTTTCCTTTATTTTTTTCTTGACTCAGAGTCTGGCTGTGTTACCCAGCCTGGAGTGCAGTGGCAAGATCTCAGCTCACTGCAACCTCTGCCTCCCAGGCTGAAGCAATTCTCATGCCTCAGCCTCCCCAGTAGCTGGAACTACAGGCACAAGCCACTATGCCTGGCTAATTCATTTTGTATTTTTAGTAGAGACATGGTTTCATCATGTTGGCCTGGCTGGTCTTGAACTCCTGACTTCAAGTGATCTACCTACCTTGGCCTCCCAAAGTGCTGGGATTACAGGTGTGAGCCACCATGCCTGGCCTATTATCTTTTTGGTAAAGATAATATGAACATTGAAATATCTTTGTGCCATCTGATTGACAGTAACCAACAAGGAAAGTTTATGTTTCCAATGAGTTAAAACTTACTTTAGCATACCCCGCCAATTTTTTTTTTTTTTTTTTTTTTTTTGAGATGGAGTGTCTGTCGCCCAGGCTGGAGTGTGGAGTGCAGTGGCACAACCTCAGCTCACTGTAGACTCTGCCTCCCGGGTTCAAGCAATTCCCCTGCCTCAGCCTCTAGAGTGGCTGGGATTGCAGGTGCCCACCACCACGCCGAGCTAATTTTTGTATTTTTAGTAGAGACAAGGTTTTGCCATGTTGGCCAGGCTGCTCTTGAACTCCTGACTTCAGGTGATCCACCCACCTCGGCCTCCCAAAGTGCTGGGGTTATAGGCGTGAGCCACCAGGCCCGGCCAGCGTATTCTGATACGGTGTTATCCAAATAGCACCTGGCATCGAAAGCAACTGGTGAATATTAAGCAGGGATGTGTTCTGTTTCTAGATTCCTGATTCTAATTCACCTCATTGAATCAAGCCATGTCTGTTCTTGCTTTTAAGATTTCTTACCGGACCCTTGAACCTTAATGATCCGGATGCAAAATGCAGATTCCCCAAAATTTTTGTAAATACAGATGACGCTTATGAAGAGCTCCATTTAATTGTTTATAAGGTAACAACTTTTTTCCCTCCAGCGTTACTGATTAATACTGAAGTCGATCTTTCTTGTACGTGTACACGAGTGCGTATGCAAACCTCTTAAATGTTTCTTGGAAAAGATGTTGGAAGTTCTGATTATGGTAAAACTCAAAATGGGTGTTCTTCTAGAGTAGTAAGTTTATTTTCAGCTCCTTTTAAACAGTTTTATTATTAGTGAAAGAGGAACTGTTTAAGATGGTGATTCATAAACGTGTGAAGTCCCACGTGCTCTCAAACCAAAGGCTGTCAGAGGTTGGTGCTGCCTGTTCTCGAAATGGCTCTAGATGGGGGCCGTGGCCACGTGTCTGTGCATGTTGCTTTTGCTCTGATTTTAAGGCTATGGGCTTGCTAATTCCATAAGGATCGTATTTGTTTCTGTCAGGACATCATCTTGTAAGGATATGTACTCAGGTTGTGTTTCTAATTAAAGGCAGTTTTTGGTTCAAGAAAGAAGTCGAGCATGCGTATGTGCTTCTCTTCTTTCCTGCCTGAGGCTGCGGAGAAGTTTTCATTAATAAAGGCTCAGAAATGATGCTGTTGGGGAACAGGAAGGAGCGGGGTGTGTCAGGATGAGGGAGTCCTGTCCGTCTCTGGAAGGTAGACGGGACTTGTCAGCCACGCCTGATGGAGGGCGGTGCCGGAACAGGCCTGGAATACGAGTGGCAACCCTGTGCTAAGGCAAAGGACCCACAGCCCTGCGGAAGCCCAGAGAAGCTCCTGACTTGGAGGAGGGGTCACCTGAGTTGTCAGAGTGGGGACTGGGCCTGGAAAGGTGGGGAAGTGAAGTGAAGTGTGGCAGAGAGGCCAGTCAGCCTCCCCTTCCCCGATCCTTACACAGATAGGCCCGTGGCTGAGCATCCATCCCTGGCTGACAAGTGAGGGTCTGTTTAAAGAAAGGAAACAGTCTGAAGAGACCCCGAGTGGCTAACGTGGATGTCTGCCCCTGAGAATGAGGCCCTGCTCATTCTGGCATTTCTGTCTCCCAGACGGAACTGAGACCTTCATCCTACTCTGAGTGAAGCCTGGTGAGCCTTCTCGTTCCCTCATTGTTAAATATGGCTGCAAAAACAAAAGTAGAGGTCTCAAAAGAAACAAAAATGATTCCGAGGACAGACAAGAACTTTAAAAAATTAGTATCCACTAATTAGAAGAGTTGTATCTATTAATAAAAAATTGAAATGGGCCAGGTGCAGTCCCAGCACTTTGGGAGGCCAAGGTGGGAGGATCACTTGAGGCCAGGAGTTGGGAGGCCAGCCTGGGCAACATAGTAAGACCCTGTGTCGACAGAAAAATGTTTAGAAATTAGCCAGGCGTGGTGGTGCTCGTCTGTAGTCCCAGCTGCTCAGGAGGCTGAGGCAGGAGAACCACTTGAGCCCAAGAGTTGGAAGCTGCAGTGAGCTATGATCACACCACTGCATTCTTGCCTGGGTGACAGAGTGAAACTCTGTCTCAAAAATAATGAAACTGGCATCAACAGTTTCATATCTAGCACCAGACATTATGTGACAGTGGAAGAGAGACTTTCAGAGTTCTGAGAGAAAATGAATTTGAGCATAGAGTTCTTTGCCACGCCAAGCTGTCAACCACAGATGAGACAAAAGGAAGACATTATCCCAGGCACGGTGGCTTACGCCTGTAATCCCAACACTTTGGGAGGCCGAGGTGGGCTGATCACCTGAGGTCTGGAGTTCGAGACCAGCCTGGCCAACATGGGGAAACCCTGTCTCTACTAAAAATACAAAAAATTAGCCGGGCATGGTGGCACACGCCTGTAATCCCAGCTACTCTGGAGGCTGAGGCAGGAGAATCACTTGTACCCGGGAGGTAGAGGTTGCAGTGAGCTGAGATTACGCCACTGCACTCTAGTCTGGGCAACAGAGCAGGACTCTGTCTCAAAAAAAAAAAAAAAAAAAAGTTAAATATGAAAAGCCTCAAAAAGTTGACCCTCATGCACCCTTCCTCAGGGTGTCACACAGGGTCATCTGTCAGCAGAATAAGTGAACAAACCAGGAAAGAACAGTTGGGAATCCAGAGCAGTAGTTCTCACGCATGAGACGGTACAAGGAAATCTTGGGGTGATCAGGCTCTTAAGGTCTGCTGGCAACACCCCAACCCCAGCACCTCTGTGACCGAGCAGGAGGAGGGAGGGCTCCAGGGTTCAAGCCGCCAAAATAAAAAGATGTTTCGTTCATCACGTGGCGTGCTTGAGAGTCAAAGTTGGGCTGTGACAGAGGCAGGGAAGGGGAGATTCCAGGAAGAGCCTACAAAAAGATGTGGTCGAAAAAGCAAACCAGGCCGGGCACGGTGGCTCAAGCCTGTAATCCCAGCACTTTGGGAGGCCGAGGCGGGCGGATCACGAGGTCAGGAGATCGAGACCATCCTGGCTAACCCGGTGAAACTCCGTCTCTACTAAAAAATACAAAAAAAAAAAAAAAAAAAAAAACTAGCCGGGCGAGGTGGTGGGCGCCTGTAGTCCCAGCTGCTCGGGAGGCTGAGGCAGGAGAATGGCGTGAACCCGGGAGGCGGAGCTTGCAGTGAGCTGAGATCTGGCCACTGCACTCCAGCCTGGGCGACAGAGCAAGACTCGGTCTCAAAAAAAAAAAAAAAAAAAAGAAAAAAAAAAAAGAAAAAGCAAACCAAAATGTTGGAGGTGTAATTTAGAGCAGGAATTGGAGTAGGAAGAATGTCCATTTGTGGATCAGGCGAAAATTCGAGACCCCATCTCAAGAAAAAAATCATTCCCCTTTGAATGACCCAGGTAATGACTCTGAAATCTCCATAAGCCTGGTGTGTAATATGCTGTTGATTGCATTTCTGTTTTTAGAGTCAATCTATAGACATAATTTGGGGCGTGATAATGGGATTGTCGCTGTGTTAAAGGGTCCTTAATCTTTTTCTTAATGACTTTGAGATACAGCGCACGCACCGTACAACTCACCTTTGTACACTTAAAATGTACAATTTAGTGATTTCTAGTTGCAAAGTTCATGAGTCTCCAAGACCATCCTCACTTCTGACACCAGCTGCGAGTTTGGGAGTCTCCATGACCACCTTTAGGGTAAGAGTTCACTAGAAGTACTACAGGACTCAGAAAAGGCTTTCTACAGCAGTACGCCCAAGGCAAAGGCCATGTGTTCCAGAACCCCCAGGGGGTGCCTGAAACCAGGGACAGTACCAAACCCTTCACATACTGTATTTTTCCTGTACATACATGCCTGTGATAATGTTTAATTTATACATATTCAGTACAGTAAGAGATTAATAGCAATAATAAGGCCGGGCACAGTGGCTCACACCTGTAATCCCAGCACTTTGGGAGGCCGAGGCAGGCAGATCACTTGAGGCCAGGAACTTGAGACCAGCCTGGCCAGCATGGTGAAACCCTGCCTCTACTACAAATATAAAACTCAGCCAGGCATGATGGCATGCACATGTAATCCGAGTTACTCAGGAGGCTGAGTCAGGAGAATCACTTGAACCTGGGAGACGGAGGTTGCAGTGAACCAAGATAGTGCCATTGTACTCCAGCCTGGACAACAGAGTGAGACCCCATCTCACAAAAAGTAATAGTAATCATGATTGGACAATAACAATACACTGCAATAAAAGTAATGAGAATGTGGTTTTCTTCCCCCTTACCACAGTATTTTATTACACTGTCCCTCACGTGACCGAAACCATGGGAAGCAAAACCAGGGATAAGGAAGAATATACGCACAGCTGTGGTTTATTATGGTGAAAGAAGAATACAGGTTAAAATCAGCCCGGGGAAGAGGCACATGGGGCAGGGCCCAGGAACCACCAATGGAAGGACTCCATTTGCTTTAGGTTTGTTTGTTTTTTTGGGTTTCTAGATTTTTGGTTTTTGGTTTTTGTTTTTGAGATGGAGTCCCGCTCCGGTGTGAGCTTCCGGCTGTCCTCTCCCACTGGGGTCATGCGGACAGCACAGTGCCTGTTTCCCCATCGAGGATGTATGGCAGTCTCTATGGAGTGCTGCCATCCAGGGAAGCTCACCTGAGCCTCGAGATCCAGAGTTTTTACTGGGGATTGGCCACAGAGACACAGCTGGCCCTGTGTGACCCGCCTTAGTCTCCAGCCCTCCAGAGGTGGAGCGGGTGCTGTACGGGCTTGGGCTGTAAGGGATATTGGCCTGTAGTTTTGTTTTCTTGTGATATCTTTGGGCAATGCTGGCCCGATAGAATGTGTTGGGAAGTGTTCCCTCCTATTTTTTTGGAAGACAGTGAAGCACTGGTGTTAATTCTTCTTTCCATGTTTCATAGAATTCACAGTCAAGCTCTCTGCATCTGGGCTTTTCTTTGTGGGAAGTTTTAAAGTTAATTAACTGTGCGTAGCATTCCATTATTGGAACACTAAGCTTGTGGGAGTTATTTATATACTGCTGAAGGTCATCGCCAAGGTCTCATTTTTCACAGAAAAGATTTACAACCTCCAGCATAAATGGGTTAATCTCTTTACTTGTTAGAGGTTTATTTTGATTTTGTTTCTTCTTGAGTCAGCTTTGGTAGTTTGTGTCTTTCTAGGAATTTGTCCGCTTCAGTTTGATTTGATTTGTCGGCACGTGGGTTTTCATGGTATTACAGGTAAAGCCAGATATTCCTTCATTTTTCCTGTAAAGTCAGTAGTGATGTCTCCTCTTTCATTCCTGGTTTTAGTAATTTGAGTCTTCTCTGTTTGTTTCTTGTTCTACAGTCTAGCTGAAGGTTCTTCATACTTCTGGAATCTTCACAAGAAAAAAGGAAAAGGTTTTCAATGTTGGTCTTTTCACAGAACTAACTTTTGGTTTCATTTATTTTCTCTATGATTTTTCTCTATCGAGTTTGTTTCTGCTCTCATCTTTTAATATTTCCTTCCATTTGCTTTAGGTTTCTTTGTTGTTTTTTTTGAGACAGTCCCACTCTGTCACCCAGGCTGGAGTGCACTGGCACAGTCTCGGCTCACTGCAACCTCTGCTTTCCAGGTTCACACGATTCTCTTGCCTCAGCCTCCTGAGTAGCTGGGATTATAGGCGCACACTACCACGCCCAGCTAATTTTTTTGTACTTTTAGTAGAGACGGGGTTTCGCCATGTTAGGCTGGTCTCAAACTCCTGACCTCAGGTGATCCACCTGCCTCCGCCTCCCAAAATGCTGGGATTACAGGTGTGAGCCACCGCACCCGGCCCCACTTGCTTTAGGTTTAGTTGACTCCTTTGTCCAGGATCTTAAGACGAAAGGTCAGGTCACTGATTTGAGATCTTTCATCTCTGAGACAGGATCTCGCTCTCGGAAGTGGGAAGAGGTACTGGGGCAGGTGGGAATGTGATTTCAGGAGCGGAGGCCTGTGGCTGGTGGAAGGCGACCAGCGGAGGAAATAGAATGGCTGTAAACCGTAGAGGAGGAGGGGGGAAGGCAGATAAGAGGTCACACGCGTCATGACATGAGCAGGAAGTCAATACGATGTCTAAAGAGGATACGCTAAAGAGTTAGGATAAGCCCGTTGTCTAATAACAGTTTAAAGTGGTTGCCAGGGAGGAGAGCTCAGAGAAGGAAGTCTGTGGCTTTCATCGTCAGGCTTGATCGGCTTGATGTTCTATTGAGCCTTTTTTTTTTTTTGGAGACAGAGTCTCGCTCTGTCGCCCAGCCTGGAGTGCAGTGGCGTGATCTCAGCTCACTGCAAGCTCCGCCTCCCAGGTTCACGCCATTCTCCTGCCTCAGCCTCCCGAGTAGCTGGGACTACAGGCGCCCGCCACCACGCCCGGCTAATTTTTTTGTATTTTTTAGTAGAGACGGGGTTTCACCATGTTAGCCAGGATGGTCTCGATCTCCTGACCTCGTGATCCACCTGCCTCGGCCTCCGAAAGTGCTGGGATTACAGGCTTGAGCCACCGCGCCCGGCCTGTTGAGCCTTTTTTAACCATAATTGCTTTGATAGATGTTAAACATTTTTGGTTATCGGTGGTCCTGGTTGTTGTAGGTTGCTATGTCTAATGTCATAACTGCAATTATTTGCTATAATAAAGTGAGACAAGATGATATCCATTTACTGTCTTTGTAAACTTGTGTCAGTGGAAATTGTCAAAGAATAATTGACAGTTTCTGCCAATTCTCTCTCTGGAATATACACAGAGAGACGAAAACCGTGAGCCCCTAAGTCCCCATCACACAAGTGAATAAGATTCTGGTTTTGTTGCCTCTCCGTGTTGTGTTGTTGGGTTTGCAAGAGCATTTTAAGTCCTCACGTCAGTCCCGGACACTTCCCTGTGCTCTCTGATGAGGATGTCTGTGGTCACCTCCCCACAGGCACCGTCACACCTGACAAGGTGCACAGCGCTCCTCTCGCATCACGGAATGGGCAGCCTGCGTCCAGATGGCTCTGGTTGACTGAAAAACATCTTTTTACCATTGATTTGTCCCTGTCGACTTTGAACAGATTGTGATTATATGAAAGTCTCCTTTTTTCTACCGTTTCATAACCTTAGGTTTGTTCTCTTCCCAGGCCATGAGTGCGGCTGTGTGCTTTATGATTGACGGTGGGTACGCGCCTTCGTCTCATTTCAGCCTGACTAGGCTTTTTGTACTTTGCTGCGTCCTGTTCTTATATGTTTTGGGGGTTTCAGTTGTTTGGGGGTTTTTTGTTTGAGACGGGGTTTCACTCTTGGAGCACAGTGGCACGATCGTAGCTCACTGTAGCCTCGACCTCCTGCGTTTAAGTGATCTTCCCATCTGGGCCTCCCGGGTCGCTGGGACCTGCCAGCCCACACGGCCGCACCCAGCTAATGTTGTTGTTGTTGTTTAGACAGGGTCTCGCTGTGTTGGCCAGGCTAGTGTCAAACTCCTGGGCTCAAGTGATCCCCCCACCTTAGCCTCCCAAAGTGCTGGGATTTCGGGCGGGAACCCCCACACCCAGCCCATTAAATGATAAATGTGTTGTTGTCAGCAATGTAGAGGCATAGAGAGGAGCCTGTTCCCCATCTGGGACCCCCCTGGCTCCTGAACTAGCCATTGCTCGTATTTTTTAAGTCCTAGTCGTCCCACTAGTCAGCAGAATGTGGGCATCTTTCTGTGCCCCGCCGACCGCGAGCTGGAGACAGCGGTGGCACCTCTCCCGGGGGGCTCTGAGGATGGAATGAGGTCGTGTGTGCGAAGCACCAAACAGCACCTGGCCCGTGAGTGCTGTGGAATGTTTGTTAAATAAACACACGACCTTCTGAGGCGTTTCTGGGGTCGGCAGCCGTTTACCACCCCACAGGGTGCACCTCAGTCACCGTTCCACAGTGAGAGGTCTTTGCCTTTTTCCATCTGAAACGTAAGCGGTTTTCCATCTTCTGTTTCTCTTGTATTTGAGGAGCAGGAGGGGCCTGAGCGTTTCATCGTTTGCTTTCCCAGATCAGTGACGTTTTCGTTTGAATACAGTTGTTCAGCATCGGACAGTCACATGAATCTTACCGGTTTGTTTTGTCATGACTTGCCAGCCTCTATCCAGCCAACGCTGGATTTTTGCCGAAGACTGGACAGCGTCGTCGGGCCCCAGCTCACGGTGCTGGCCTCTGACATCTGCGAGCAGTTTAACATCAACAAGAGGATGTCTGGGTTTGTACTTGGCTTTCTGTTCACGTTCACGCATTGAGCGGCTTTTAAAACACGCGTAGTTTTACTTACAGATGTGGGTGGTGGTAACAGTCCTGTGCTCTCGTGGAATCTAGAGAACGGTGATACGTGCCATTCAGGCCTGTCGGAAAGGGTCCTGGGGAAGCCGACCTGAGTTTTTCTGCCCCGTGATGGCAGCTGGGGCTGGGTCTTCTGTTAAATACCTTCTCTCAGCTCCCTGCTGATTGGAACATCCCATTTCACTGGCCCAGATGGTTACGTTCACATGGGCAGTAGTCAGCATGGTTTTGGTGTGCGCAGACTGAAAGCATTTTGCCTCTCGTTGTGTGAAAATGTGTAGGGGAAACTGGCTGGGATGTGGGGCATTGGGCCTGGGTACTCAATGTGGCAGCCTGAAGGGTCTACACTGAGTAGGAGAGGCAGGATTCGCTCCTCTAACTCTCTAGACACTGAAACGTCCTTGAATTCTTCCTCCCTAGCTTTTGAGACAAAGTCTCACTCTGTCACCCAGGCTGGAGTATGCAGTGTCCTGATCTCAGCTCACTGCAGCCTCCGCCTCCCAGGTTCAAGCGATTCTCATGCCTCAGCCTTTCGAGTAGCTGGGATTATAGGCATGTACCACCATGCTGGGCTAATTTTTATATTTTTAGTAGAGACAGGGTTTCACCATGTTAGCCAGGTTGGTCTTGATCTCCTGACCTCAAGTGATCCAGCCACCTCAGCCTTGCAAAGTGCTGGGATTACAATTGTGAGCCACAGCACCCGGCCTTCCCTATCTTTTCTCAATATAAAACAGTTATTATAAAGTGAAAAGTGAGGTCATGGAAAGCCCTTTGCGAAGTTGAGTCCTGCTTTTAAATGGGCTCTCTACACATTGGAGAAGTTACTAAAATGCTGTGCATTTCTGCATAAGCTCATGTTCTTAGTGTTCATACGTTGTTGTTTTGGGTTTTCTTTGAGATGGAATCTCACTCGGTCGCCCAGGCTGGAGTGCAATGGCACGATCTTGGCTCACTGCAACCTCCACCCTCCCAGGCTCAAGTGATTCTCCTGCCTCAGCCTCCAGAGTAGCTGGGTGCCATCATGCCTAGGTAATTTTTTATTTTTGTAGAGATGGGGTTTTGCCATGTTGGCCAGGCTGGTCTTGAACTCCTGACCTCAGGTGATCCACCCACCTCGACCTTCCAAAGTGCTGGGATTACAGGCATGAGCCACCACGCCTGGCCAGTAGCTTACACGTTGACAGTGCTACTGAATCATTGAATTCTTTGGCCATGAAAATACCAGGTTTTCCTTTGTGAAGGAGGCATAAGTGAGTTAAATCGATTTGGATCACGCAGGTTATCAACTAACAGATGGAAAGTGACAAAGTGTAGTGACCATAGAGAACGTGTCACCTGTTGTTTTTGTTTTTTTGTGGGTTTTTGGAGACAGGGTCTCCTGCTGTCGCCCAGGCTGGAGTGCAGTGGCGCAATCATGGCTCACTGCAGCCTTGACCTCCCACGCTCTAAGTGATCCTCCCACCTCAGCCTCCCGGCTGTAGAGCTAGGACTAGAGGTGTGGGCCACCACGCCGGGCTAATTTTTATATTTTTTGGTAGAGACAGGGTTTTGCTGTGTTGCCCAGGCTGGTCTTGAACTACTGGGCTCAGGCAATCCTCCCTCCTTGGCCTCCCAAAGTGCTGGGATTACGGGCGTGAGCCACCGCTCCTGGCCCCACAGAGTGTTTTGAGGCTAGAAGCTTACACCCGATTTAAGTTCCTTGTCTATGCAGACGACTAAATTTGCAACTCTTTCCAGTTTTTCCTGTCATTGTACTTTCCTCAGCCTCAGGGAGCTACTGAAAACAAAATCTGGTTTTATAAGAAGTTTCTTTTCATGTTCCTGGAAACTAAATCCTCCACGTTCTTTCTTTGCCTAGATGTAGAGTATTTCAGTAGTACCCCACTTGTCCGGAGGTCGGATTTCCGGCACCCCCAGCCCTCCAGAACATGGCTGCGAACCCCGAAGCAAGCAGAGGCGGCTTCTGAGCCCGGGGCGGGGCTGTGCTCGGCTCCATCCCAGGCCCAGGGTGCGCATTGAGGGTGCAGGGAGGGGAGGGGAGGGGCCCTGGGAGGGGTGAGGCTCAGCTTTTCCCACTAGGTCCCGGAGGAGGTCACAGACGCTGACCTGGGAGGCAGTGTCACAGCATTGTCTAGTCAGTTTAGGAAATAAAAAGGTATATCCCATTTAAAATGTTCATTAGACTGCAGTGGAAAAGGCGACTGTGTTTTATGATGATTTCCACTGGGGATGATAGGAGGAAAAGCTTTGTTACATACATATTGTCGTAGGCTTCGGTCACGAGGCAGGTTCACTTCCACAGGACGCTCCTTCCCCGCACTGGGGGAGGAATGAGATGTTACTCTCCTAACGCAGGGTCGGCAGCCTTTTTCGGTAAAGGACCAAATAAGAAGCATTTCAGACGTCCCGGGCTGTATGTAGATGTATGTGTTACAACTACTCAGCTGTCATTTTGACAGGAAAGCAGACAATACATGAACGTGTGGCGATGGCGATGCTCCCGTGAAACTTTGTTTAGAAAAAGAGGGCTGGGCCGGGCGCGGGCACTCAAGCCTGTAATCCCTGCACTTTGGGAGGCCAGGGCGGGCGGATCACAAGGTCAGGAGATCAAGACCATCCTGGCCAACATGGTGAAACCCTGTCTCTACTAAAAATACAAAACTTACCCGGGCATGGTGGGAGGCACCTGTAATCCCAGCTACTCAGGAGGCTGAGGCAGGAGAATCGCTTGAACCCAGGAGGTGGAGATTGCAGTGAGCCGAGATTGCGTCACTGCACTCCAGCCTGGGTGACAGTAAGACTCCATCTCAAAAAGATTGTAAAAAAGAATCTAGTTGTATTGTTTGGTTATATCCATCCAGGGTATTACCATCTTTGTGACATGTTTGTACAGGTCTGAGAAAGAACCCCAGTTTAAGTTTATTTACTTCAACCACATGAATCTGGCCGAGAAGAGCACAGTTCACATGAGGAAAACGCCCAGTGTGTCACTCACTTCCGTGCACCCGGATTTAATGAAGATTCTCGGTGACATCAACAGTGACTTCACCAGGTGATTCCAGCCACTTCTCCAATCAGGTGTCCCCTTTCTAAGAAAAAAGACATGGAAAGTCCCTTCAAAGCCAAATGACCCAGAGCTCTTTCCATGGGGTTCAAGCTTGAACCACCTTCATGGGCGCCACTTCCAGACACACACTTGGGAGCCCCTAAGTCACCGGTTCCCTCGCCCAGGACTCCCTGAGCCTTTTAAATGCCACGTGCGCCCGTTCCATTTCCTGTTCTCGTTTTGGAATGCTTGCTTTCCCCGTCTAGCCATGTGAATAACGAACGGCGCGTTCTGAAACTCTTCTCTTGCAGAGTGGATGAGGATGAGGAGATCATCGTGAAGGCCATGAGTGATTACTGGGTTGTTGGAAAGAAGTCTGATCGGCGGGAGCTCTATGTTATTTTGAATCAAAAAAATGCAAACCTGATTGAAGTAAACGGTAAGTAGGATTTGGTATTTCAGGAGAATTTTAATGCTGCTGATATGGAAAAGTTGTTTTTTCACTGTATTAAACCTGGTTAAAAAATAGAAACATGAGAAATAGAACAAATGTCTGCTGAGATTGTAAGCAGGTGCCTCTCAACATTTTCAACATTTGGTCCCTTTTCTCTTTCTTGGAAAACTGACGGGACTTTCCTGTAGCACAGGAAACTTGACAGTGGCCCAAAGAAAATTATTTTCTACAATCTAAAAAATAATAATAATAATAACTTTACTGTGCATTAAGAAATGTCCCCTTTTTGGAGACAGGGTCTCACTTTGTCACACAGGCTGGAGTGCAGTGGTGCAATCATAGTTCACCACAGCCTCCAACTCCTAGGCTCAAGCAGTCCTCCCACCTCAGCCTCTCGAGTAGCTGAGCCCACAGGCATGTGTCACCATACCCGCTAATTTATTTTATTTATTTATTTTTTTTGAGACGGAGTCTTGGTCTGTTGCCCAGGCTGGGCTCAAACTCCAAGCCTCAAGCGATCCTCCGGCCTCCCAAAGAGCTGGGATTACAGGCGGGAGCCACCTTGCCCAGCCCCAAATGTTCTTTTTTAATATCCTGTGATATAAACGTATCTTTTGTAGGGAGAAGCTGCCAGGTTCATGGGGCCGTTTACAACGATCCCTCTGAACACCGGCAGCATGATAAGGCATTTTCTCCTGCCCTCCCACCAAAGTGGCCAGCCGTGCCCACCGCACGGGGTGACCCGGCAGCTGCTCTGCTGACAGCTCGGCTGCCCTGGAGAGAGGGGACCGCACCGCGGCAGAGCTGCCCCCTTGGGCGATGCCCCACATGTACACTGTGTGGAAATTCAGTGTAAGCGTCTTTTTTCCCCTTGTATCTTCTCGGGCATACTACATTTTTCTATTATTAACACTTGCATTAGTAATTGTGTGCATTAGAAACATCAGTTAATACAAGCCTGATCCAAACTGAATTCAATAAGACCAAAATCCCGACACGTCTGCGGGGCGCTGGGTCTGCAGCTCAGGGGCGCTGTCAGTTTCTCTGTTGTTCCATCAGTTCTCCCAGGATGACGACAGCACCAGCCTCGTGCTTCTAACCCCCTCCCCGGGTGTCCTGGGCACTTTGCCTGCAGTTCCTCAGGCTGGGCAGCAGTGTTATATGCTCAGAACTACTGAGGCCTGGTAGCTTTCTTAGGTGGTTTTCTCCCGTCTTGTTAACATTTCTTGGCTGGGCACAGTGGTTCATGCCTGCAGTCCAGCACTTTGGGAGGCCAAGGTGGGTGGATCACCTGAGGTTAGGAGTTCAAGACCAGCCTGGCGAAACCCTGTCTCTACCCAAAAATACAAAAATTAGCCGGGCGTGGTGGTGTGCACCTGTCGTCCCAGCTACCTGGGAGGTGGAGGCTGCAATGAGCCAAGATCACACCAGATCACACCACTACACTCCAGCCTGGGTGACAGAGCAAAACTCTGTCTCAAAAAAAAAAAAAATTCTTGCCTAGTCTTCTGGGATTTAAGGTCAAAATCAATGCAAATATCTATTGCTAATTTTACCCAAGAAGAATTTAATTATATGTCACATAACCTTTTAAGTGGCTGCCACTTCCTTCCTCACTGTTGTCTGTCGGTTTTGCAGAAGAGGTCAAGAAACTCTGTGCAACGCAGTTCAACAACATCTTCTTCTTGGATTGACTGACGGCTCACCGAAAGCGTATTTAAAAGACACTCGGCAAACATTTGGGCATATGCAAGTTACTGGTCATATGACGGACTGCATTCAGGACAAGGGAAAAGCAATACTTGCTTTGAAGAATCACATTTCTACTCAGTCTCCTGATCTCCTGAGGTTTTTAGATTTTAAATATTTATGTGGAATTAATTAAAGGTAGTTGAGTATATCTCTATCATTCCATTCTTTTGACATTATGTGAATATTTTACTGGAAAATAAGATTAATAAATTGTTAAAGTTTTTAAAATTCTGGTTTTATGTTGAGTCTCCTGCTGCCTATTTGTAGATTACACCAGCCACCAGGTCCGTGACCCAGGCTGGAATACAGTGGCTCACGGCACCCTCAATCTGCAATCCTCCCGCCTCAGCCTCCCAAGAAGCTAGAACCACAGGTACACACCACCACGCTCGGCTAATTTTTTAATGTTGCAGAGATGGGGTCTCACTATGTTGCCCAGGCTGGTCTCGAACTCCCATAATCCAGCCATGTAGGAAACCTGAGATGCAGCGGGCCAGGCGGTATTTTAAAACACTGCAATGAGTACAGTGCTAAGAACTGTAATGCTCAGGAAATCTTACAGCACATGCCGTCCTAAGCCTCTGTGTGTGTCCTCGTGGCTCGCTACTTCTTCTTCTTCTTGCTGGTGATGGTCTTGCTGGACGGGGACACGGTCACGTCCTCCTTGGGAGGGTCCAGTATGAGATAAGAGGATGACACGTCCACCGGCTCCTTGATCACCATGATGTCCACCTCATAGTCTTGTCTCTTGGCTTCTTCCTCTCTCAAGATAAACATATTCAGCCTGAAAGCAAACATGAGAAGGTGGGAGCTTTTTTCAATCCCCCTCAAAACCGCAAAAACAGTTTGATGCTATTTGTAGTATACAGCCCTTCAGACTTGCATTTCAGCAGCGTGTTAAACAGAACTAAGCTGCTACGCTTTGCCTGAAATAACTGATGCCATGTCGACACAGTCCAAAGTAAACTTTTCATGTATCTATGAAAAGAAAAATTTTCTTTTTGAGACAGAGTTTCACTCTTGTTGCCCAGGCTGGAGTGCAATGGTGCAGTCTCGGCTCGCTGCAACCTCCACCTCCTGAGTCCAAGTGATTCTCCTGCTTCAGCCCCCTGAGTAGTGGGATTACAGGTTTCCACCACCACGCCCAGCTAATATTTTGTATTTTTAGTAGAGATGGGTTTCACTAGGTTGGCCAGGCTGGTCTCAAACTCCTGACCGCAGATGATCCACCTGCCTCGGCCTCCCAAAGTTACATATGTGTGCGTGTGTGTGTGTATACATATATAATATATATAATTTTGAGATAGGGTCTTGCTGTGTTGCCCAGGCTGGAGTGCAGTGGCACAAACACATCACTGCAGCCTCAACTCCCAGGCTCAAGCAATCCTCCTGCCTCAGCATCCAAAGTAGCTGGGACTACAGGCGCCTGCCACCACATCTGGCTAATTTCTGTATTTTTTGTAGAGATGAGGTCTTGCTGTATCACCCAGGCTGGTCTCAAACTCAAGTGATTCCCCTGCCTTGGTTCCCCAAAGTGCCGGGGTTACGGGCATGTGCCATGATGCCCAGCTCGTTTGGGGATTTTATGGAGGGTCCAATATGTAGACCCGAGTAAGTCACTGGCTATCAGTTATTGAACTCAAGCTCCAGCCCCTCTTCCTTCCTGGGAGGTTGGGCTGGAGCTGAAAGTCCCAATCCTGTAATCTCCTGGTTGGTTCCCTGGCAACCAGCTCCAGCAAGAAGCTATCGAGGGCCCCTGGCCCCCAGTCATCTCATCATACAAAAGCCAGTCATTACCCCGACAGTCCACAGCTTTTGAAGCTCTTGGGGCAAGAACTAGAAAACGGCTGCGTGCAGTGACTCACCCCTGTGATCCCAGCACTTTGGGAGGCCAAGGTGGGCGGATCACTTGAGGTCAGGAGTTCAAGACCAGCCTGGACAACCTGGTGAAACCCCTTCTGTACTAAAAATACAAAAATTAGCCAGGCGTGGTGGTGCATGCTTGTAATCCCAGCTACTCGGGAGGCTGAGGCAGGAGAATCACTTGAACCCAGGAGGCAGAGGCTGCAGTGAGCTGAGATCGCACCACTGCACTCCAGCCTGGGCGACAGTGAGACCCTGTCTAAAAAAAAATTAAAAACTAGAAACTAAGACCAAATATTAGAACCAAAGATGCTCCCATTACCCTATTACTCAGGAAGTTACAAAGGCTTCAGGTGCTCTGCCAGGAACAGAGACCAAATACTCACTCCTTTTTATGTCAAAGACGCCCTTAGGAAATTGTAAGCTTGTCCGGAAAGCACTTGGTCCTGATGCATTCTGGCAGCTACAGAACACAGGATGGAGAGCGAGCAGCTCGGGAAGGAGCGGAGGGACCTCGTAAGTTACCTTGCTTCCAGTTCATCATCTTCCATCTTCCGCTGCTGGGCCCGTGCTGTGCTGTGTAACCTCTCTTCCCTTATTTTCTCCTTGATAGCTTCTTCACGTTTATACGCGTGAAAAAGCGTGTTCACAAAGAAGACGTACATACTATTGACCCACGTGTTGAACTCTTCCTTTTGATCATCCTTGGGTCTCTCGTATTTCTCTGGAATAGAGTTTCATGAAGCTGAACATGAATGCAATCCTGCTGTAAACTGGGAGTCTGCGTGCTTTTTCTCGTTCTGGCCTCCCTGCGGTGGGCCCCCTGCTCCTCGGCCAGGAGAGGGGAGAGGAGAAAGGACGCTGCTCCCATGACTGCCTGGAACAAGGCAGGGGCTCAGTAGACCCTGGCTGGGATTATCAACCTTCCCTTTGAATTTCCTGCTGCCCTTTTTTTTTGGAGACAGTCTCACTCTGTCGCCCAGGCTGGAGTGCAGTGGCGTGATTTCAGCTCACTGCAACCTCTACCTCCTGGGTTCAAGTGATTGTCATGCCTCAGCCTCCCAAGCTCCCGAGTAGCTACAGGCATGCGCCATCACACTCGGCTAATACTTGTATTTTTAGCAGAGATGGGGTTTCACCATGTTGGCCTGGCAGGTCTGGAACTCTTAACCTCAGGTGATCCACCCACCTCAGCCTCCCAAAGTGCTGGGATTACAGGCATGAGCCACTGCGCCTGGCCACCTCTTTTTTTTTTTCTAAATACCTTAAGAATGTGGGTTTTCTGATATTTTAATTTTCCATGTTTTCAAGAATAATAAACCCTTGTTTCTTGCTTTTTTTTTTGGAGACAAGGTCTCACTCTGTTGCCCAGGCTGGAGTACAGTGGCATGACCATGGCTCACCGAAGCCTGGAGGAACTCCTGGGCTCAAGTGATCCTCCCATCTTAGCCTCCCTGACAGCTGAGAATGGAGCAATGCGCCACACACAAGGCTAATTTTTTTAGTTGTGAGACAAGATCTCGCTCTGTCATCCAGGCTGCAGTGCAGGGGCACCATCATGGCTCACTGCAGCCTCCATCTCCTGGGCTCAGATGATCCTCCCACCTCAGCCTCCCAAGTAGCTGGGACCACAGGAGGGTGCCACCATGCCCAGCTAATCATTGTTTTTGTTGTAGAGACAAGGTTTCGCTATGTTGCCCGTGGCCTCAAATTCCTGAGCTCTAGTGATCCTCCCATCTGGGCCTCCCAAAGTGCTGGGATTACAGGCGTGACCCACCGCACTGGGCCTAGGTCTTGGGGACAAAATATTCGACATCTTGTATTTATTCAGAGTTTGAAACCCCTTTAAGACAAGGATAGCTGTGTACCTGAGTGAATCCTCTCTCCTGGAGAACTAGACAACCGGTCACTCAGGCAAAAGGAAGTTCCTAGTAGTTACAGTTACCCCTCTCTAGATCTTTCTTGTCTAGGCTAAAGAATCTCTAAATCTTAAATTACCATAATGTTTTCCATCTTTTTAAGCAATTCCGGTTATCCAGTCACTTGGAAGATTTTAAAATTCAGAAAATCAAATTATATGCAATCCAGGACTCTAAGGTCGGAACAAGACTGAGTGTGAAGGAAGATTCCTTTTTTTCGCTTGGAGACAGGGTCTCGCTCTGGCACCCAGGCTGGAGTGCAGTGGTGCAATCATGGCTCACTGCAGCCTCAAGCTCCTGAGTCAATCCTGCCTCAGGCTCCCAAGCTGCTGGGACTACAGGAGTGTGCCACCGTACCTGGTGAATTTTGCTTTTTTTTGTAGAGACAGGGGCTTGCTATGTTGCCCAGGCTGGTCTCAGACTCCTGGGCACAAGTGATCCTCCTGCCGTGGCCTCCCAGAGTTCTGGGCTTACAGCTGTGAGCCACTGTACCTGGCGGCAACATTGTCTTATGTTCATTCATGAACTCTCAACTAGACACCTACAAGCTGGAGGACAGTAAGTCACGGCTGCCACATGCAACAATCAGATGAAATGGTACTGGAAGAGATGCCACGTGGGTCAAGGGGGTCCTTGACAGGAGACAGGGCAGGAGCCACAGGCCTGGTGAATGGCACACCAGACTTAAGGAATGACCAGAGAGATCCAGGGCAAAATCCATTTGGAGCTGGAACTAGAGATAATCAGATCAACAGGAAAGCACATTAGGTGGGGTTCCACTTCCAGTTCTAGTTCTGTTCCAGGAACTGTGCATCTTGTTACGGCACTGCAGGAACGCCCTGTCTCTGCTGGGATGCCGAGCTCTGCGGGAGAAAATGACACAACCCAGACTCGCACCAGACGGAGAAGAAACCAAGGACATCGAGGGGTCGCAGAGGCCGAACGCGAAGAGTGTTTCAAGAAGCTGACGGTTTTCCTGACTATGGAGAGATCGGTTCAAGAGATGGCAGGATTCCTGGGGGTGGCAACATGGAGGCACTGCTGATGAAGAGGGGCCTTCAGTGGCCTGGGGAGGGCAGTGCCACGTGGAGCAAGCTAAGAAGACACAGGAGAGGTCCTGGAGAAGGTGTTACATGTATACAGCTCCCTAAGATGCATCAGCAAAGGGAGCAGGGAAGGAAAGTGGGATCTAGAGGGGAAGGTGAGGGAAGAGATTTTCCCTTTTTTTTTTTTTTTTTTTGAGACGGAGTCTCACTCTGTCGCCCAGGCTGGAGGGCAGTGGCGTGGTCTCAGTTCACTCTGTCGCCCAGGCTGGAGGGCAGTGGTGTGGTCTCAGCTCACTCTGTCGCCCAGGCTGGAGTGCACTGGCGTGGTCTCGGCTCACTCTGTTGCCCAGGCTGGAGGGCAGCGGCATGGTCTCAGCTCACTCTGTTGCCCAGGCTGGAGGGGAGTGGCATGGTCTCAGCTCACTGCAACCTCTGCCTCGGGTTCAAGCAGTTCTCCCACCTCAGCCCTGAGTAGCTGGGACTACAGGCGAGCGCCACCACACCCGGCTAGTTTTTTTATTTTTAGTAGAGATGGGGTTTCACTATGTTGGCCGTGCTGGTCTCGAACTCCTGACCTCGGGATCCACCCGCCTCGGCCTCCCAAAGTGCTGGGACTACAGGCATGAGCCACGGTGCCCGGCCAAGAGAAGAGATTTTCCTAACTGGGCATATGGAGCACATGTGTGCCGACGGGAACGCTCCATCAGAGGAGGAGTGACGGGAAATGACAGGCACTGTAGAGCCGATACACAGGGGAGGCCTCGGAGAGGACAAGGGCCTGGGATGGAGCCTTTAAAAGTTCACCACTGAGTGGGTGGCCGGCCAGAGAGAGACACCGTCAGAAAAGGGGGAAGGCCAGGCACGGTGGCTCACACCTGTAATCCCAGGGCTTTGGGACACCAAAGCGGGTGGATCGCTTGGGCCCAGGAGTTCAAGACCAGCCTGGGCAACACAGCAAGACCCCATCTCTTTAAACAAACAAACAAAAAAAAAAAGGCCAGGCGCGGTTGGGCTCCTACCTGTAACCTCAGCACTTTGGGAGGCCAAGGCGTTCAGACCCAGGAGTTCTTGGATCCAGGAGTGCAAGACCAGCCTGGGCAACATAGCAAGACCTCACCTCTTTAAAAAAAAAAAAAAAAGGCCAGGCATGGTTGGGCTCACAACTGTAATCTCAGCACTTTGGGAGGCCGAGGTGGGCAGATCACTTGAGGTTAGGAGTTCGAGACCACCCTGGCCAACATGATGAAACCCCTTCTCTACTAAAAATACAAGGCACAGTGACAGGTGCCTGTAATCCCAGCTACTAGCGAGGCTGAGGCAGGAGAATTGCTCGAACCCAGGAGGCAGAGGTTGCAGTGAGCTATGATGGCACCACTGCACTCCCGTCCGGGTGACAAAGTAAGACCTTGTCTCCAAAAAAAAAAAGAAAAAAGGGGGAAACACCAGGGCTTGTTTAATCATGGAAACAAGGCCACATGCAACTGGCAAGGCCAGCAAAGTGACAGCGGAAAATTCCCATGACATTGATCATCATTGGATGACCCTGAGGAAAGGAGAGGCGTGAGGTTGGAAGTTCACGCAGACAGGGCTGAGGAGTCAAACCAGAAGGGAGGAAGTGCAGTCAGCAGAGAGAGAGGCCTCGAGAGCCATCTTCCCAGGATAAAGGAAAACATAATGAAAGAGGAGGATGAGGAAGTGAATAAGGATTGTTTGTTGGTTTTAATTTGAGCACCTTTAAAACTCAAAGAGAATGAGACCCTGGAGAGAGAAAAGTCGCCTGGAAGAAACAATACAGTCAACAGCAGCAGACTCTGAGATGGGCGTGCAGGGCCCAGGGGCGGCCCAGCTGTCCCATCCCCGCCTCTGCCCTAACAGACTGAGTCAGCACCGCAAGGTCACGCCTTGAACTTGAACTCCAAACCAGGGAGGAGAAATGGAAGCAGCTATACCAGCCTCATTGTTTAAAAAGACAGTTGTGCTGGGTGTGGTGACGCCTACTTGTAATCCCAGCTACTCGGGAGGCCCAGGTGGGAGGATCGCTTGAGCCCAGGAGTTCAAGACCAGCCTGGACAACATAGCGAGACTCTGCCTCTAGGAAAATAAAAATTTAAAAAAGATGGTTGTAAAACTGTCTAGACATTATGTAATTCATAAGCAACAGTTTGTAAATATTAAGGTTCTATCATTGAAACACTCACCGCTCTCAGATGAAAAAAAGGTGACCCCTTTTCCAGTAGATTGAAAATTCATTTTGGAGACTCTTTCATCACTTAGAGACTTCTTGATCTTGGGCTTTTACATTTTAAAAAAATCATGAAGCAAAATGTTACTTTTACATCATTGTGGGCTTAAAACTACTTGTTTACACTATAATTAGAAAATTATTAATGAGGCTATTCTCCTTGAGCTAATTTGCCTTTCATTTGGTTTTTTTTTTTTTTTTTTTTTTTTTTTTTGGAGACAGAGTTTCACTCTGTTGCCCAGGCTGGAGCGCAATGGAGCGATCTCAGCTCACTGCAGCCTCCACCTCTCGGGTTCCAGCGATTCTCCTGCCTCAGCTTCCCTGGGTAGCTGGGACTACAGGCATGCGCCACCACACCTGGCTAATTTTTGTATTTTTAGTAGAGACAGGGTTTCACCATATTGGCCAGGCTGGTCTCAAACTCCTGACCTCAGGCGACCTGCCCACCTCGGCCTCCCAAAGTGCTGGGATTACAGGTGTGAGCCACGCACCCAGCCAATTTGACTATTTTTAACCTGAATAAAATATTTATACTATTATGGAAATGAATAACAGAATTATTGTATTACTGAAAGGCTCTCAAAAAAAACAAGATAAAAACCCCAAAAACTTGAAAATGTCCCCTGGGTCTGTTGGCACAGTATTTATTGTATAAAAGTTAACCATAGATTCATATATTAATGGCTTTAATTATTATTATATTTTTTGAGACAGAATCTCGCTCTGTTGCCCAGGCTGGAGTGCACTGGCAGGATCTCAGCTCACTGCCACCTCTGCCTCCCGGGTTCAAGCAATTCTCCTGCCTCACCCTCCTGAATAGCTGGGATTACAGGCACCTGCCACCAGGCCTGGCTAATTTTTGTATTTTTTAGTAGAGACAGGGTTTCACCATGTTGGCCAGGCTGGTCTCAAACTCCTGACCTCAAGTGACCCACCCACCTCTCCCAAGGTGCTGGGATTACAGGCGTGAGCCACTGCGCCGGCCCTGACGCCCACATTTCCACCTCCAGCTGGAGTTTGCCCTTGAACTCCAGTCTTGCCTCTGGCTGTGCTACTTGGGCCTCAATTCAGGCACCTTAAGCTTAACTTGTCCAAAATCAACCACTTAATTTTGCTCCCCAAACTCAGCCCCCTGCCTCCGTCTTCCACATCATCTTAAATGGCCACTCTATTCTTCCAATGCTCAGCCAAAACATTGTAGACTCATCTTTGCCTTCTCCTTCCCTCTCAACCCCCGCAGCCTTCAAAACACCTCAGACCTCAGCCCACCTTAGTCCCAGTCACCATCGCCTCCCACCGGGATGGTTCCAAGAGCTTCCACACTGGTTTCTCAACAGTGAAGCCACAGAGCCTCCTGACACCTCTGCTCAGACGCTGTCCCATCCCATCCCACCTCACCCAGAATAAACGCCAGGGCCCCACCCCGGTCAGACGCCCTTCCTGTCACTTAGACCTCATAAGTGGGAAGAAGCAGCGCTTGCGGTAACCGGTGCTAATTCTGGAGTCAAACTGCCTGGGCACAAACACCCGCTCCACAACTTACTGCTAATGCAGCTGTGGCCAAGTTATTTAACCTTCCTGGGCCTGGCTTCCCTCCTAGAGAGAATCGCAGTACCTGAAGGTCATCGGGACGCTGAGCTGGTCCCTGGTGACGGCTCGGCGCCAGGTAAACACCCAAAAACCCTATTAGCGCTGTTCACCTGCTGCTGTGTCCCCTCCTCCCTGCCGTGCCCCCTCCCCCCTGCCGTGCCCCTCCCCCTGCCGTGCCCCTCCTCCCTGCCGTGTCCCCTCCTCATTGCCGTGTCCCCTCCGCACCGGAACGTAGTGTCCATGAGGGCGTGGGTTTCTGTTCGGTGCCAGGCCCCCAGCGCATGGTAAAGAGCTCTTCACAGAGCGGGCACTCGGTACCGGGTCTCTACACGGTTAGTTGCCAAGACAAACCTCTGATTTCCTTATTTTGTTAACATCAGGCCAGAGCTCTAACTTGCTGGAAGATGACCTGGCACTGTCAGAGTGAGCAGCATCCGATTCGTGGCTCAGGACCGCGCTGGGACTCTTGCTCTGGGCGTCCTACGCAAGAACAAACACATGCGTCAGAGGGCTTCTGGTTTCCACAGAGATCCACACAGGCACACACATGTGCACACACACACACATTATGTTAATGCGGTGTAACTGATTTACAATGAACTACACACGAAGTGTACCCTTGGATGTGTTTTCACATGTCTATACCTGTGAAACCATCGCCTCAGTCAAGACAGTGAACAGAATCAGGCACAGTGGCTCACGCCTGTAATCTTGGCACTTTGGGAGGCCAAGGTGGGCGGATCACCTGAGCCCAGGAGTTTGAGACCAGCCTGGGCAACATAGTGAGACCCCATCTCTAAAGAAATAAATAACAGGCCAGGCACGTTGGCTCATGCCTGTAATCCCAGAAGTTTCAGAGAATGAGGCGGGTGGATCACTTGAGGCCAGGAGTGTGAGACCAGGCTGGCCAATACGGTGAAACCCTGTCTTTACTAAAAATACAAAGATTGGCCGGGTTTGGCAGTGCGCACCTGTAATCCCAGCTGCTTGGGAGGCCGAGGCAGGAGAATCACTTGAACCCAGGAGGCAGAGCCTTCAGTGAGCCAAGATTATGCCACTGCACTCGAGCCTGGGCAACAGAGCAAGATTTTGTCTCGAAATCACACACACACAAACACCCCCCCACACCCATCTACACACACCCACACTACACCCCCCCACACACACCCACACACACCCACACCCCCACACACACCTACACCCCCCCACACACCCACACACACACCCACACCCCCCACACACACCCACACCCCCACACACACCCACACACACCTACACACACACCCCCACACACACACCCACACACCCCCACACAGTCCCACCCCACACACACCCCAACATTCCCACATCCACACACACCCTCACACCCCCACACACACCCCCACACACACACCCCTACTCACACCCACACCCACACACAATGAACTTTTAGGTACCCAGCCTGACGCCCGTCGTGGACGTGAAGGCTCCTCCACGCTGGCGACCGGGAATGCAAACTACTCCCAGCCCTGTGTGAGTGCTTGAGCTTCCTCCCCTTCTTCCCGGCGGCCCTTCCCTTAGGTCCCAGCTGTTCCCTCACACGCGCGCGCACTCAGCTGACAGCTCAAGGACAGCCTTCTGCCCGTCTCTGGAGCTTGCTGTCCCTCTGCACAGCACACTTTCCTCTGTGGGACAAAATTCTACCTCTGCCTCCCCACGACCGGAGTGTGCGAAGCTACCGTGAGCTGAGCAAGAAGGATCAGCTTTAGTAAGTTTGAAGCTGAGCCTCTATGATCTCTAAATCACTCTCCCAAACTGTTGGTCAAAAGGGAGCAGTGATTGCCTTGGACCCTGACATGAACGTTCAGGTTCCAGTGTACTTTGAGTGAGACGGGGTTTCACCACGGTTGGCCAGGCTGGTCTCGAATTCCTGACCTCAAGTGATCCGCCCACCTTGGCCTTCCAAAGTGCTGAGATTACAGGCGTGAGCCACCGCGCCTGGCCTGGGTGTCCATCCTTGTGAGCAAGCCCTGGGGACCTGTTTAGCATCCCACGCACACTCAGGAACTGTTCCCCGACAGATCTGCTCTTGAGCAGGCCTGTCCACTCTTAGAAACACCGGATCCATGTAACAAAACATCTCCTAGTAAAATATCTCTGATTTCCTTTTGAGATGGAGTCTCGCTCTATCGTCCAGGCTGGAGTGCAGTGGCGCGATCTTGGCTCACTGCAAGCTCCATCTCCCAGGTTCACGCCATTCTCCTGCCTCAGCCTCCCGAGTAGCTGGGACTACAGTCGCCTGCCACCATGCCCGGCTAATTTTTTTTTTTATTTTTTAATTAGAGACCGGGTTTCACCATGTTAGCCAGGATGGTCTCAATCTCCTGACCTCATGATCTGCTGGCCTCAGCGTCCCAAAGTGCTGGGATTACAGGCGTGAGCCACCACGCCCGACAATACCTGTGATTTTCTCATGTGTGGTCTAGTGGCCCCCCCAGCATGTCGGTATGCACTGTGACCTTCATTATGAAATCTGCTGTGGCTAAGAGTCCACTTTCTGGGTCACGGCCAGGAAACTCATTTTCCCAAACTTAAAAAAAATCTGTACACACTTCCAAAATGTGAAAAAGACATGTTGGCCGGGCACGGTGGCTCATACCTGTAATCCCAGCACTTTGGGACACTGAGGCAGGAGGATCACTTGAGCTCAGGAGTTTGAGACCAGCCTGGGCAACATGGCAAAACCCCATCTCTACAAAAAAATACAAAAAGGCCAGACACAGTGGCTCAGGCCTGTAATCCTAGCACTTTGGGAGGCCAAGGCGGGTGGATCAACTGAGGTCAGGAGTTCGAGACCAGCCTGGTCAACATGGCAAAACCCCGTCTCTACTAAAATATAAAGAATTAGCCAGGTGTGGTGGCACATGCCTGTAATCCCGGCTACTTGGGAGGCTGAGGCATGAGAATCATTTGAATCCAGGAGGCAATGGTGGCAGTGACCTGAGATTGTGCCACTGCACTCCAGCCTGGGCAACAGAGTGAGACTCTATCTCAAAAAAAAAAAAAATTAGCTAGGTGTGGTGGCACAAGCCTGTAGTCCTGGCTACTCAGGAGGCTAAGATGGGAGGAGCGTGTGAGCTCAGGGGGTCAAGGCTGCCGTGAGCCGTGACTGCACCACTGCACTCAAGCCTGGATGACAGAGGGAATCCCTGTCTCAAAATACATAAAACAAAATTTCAAAAGGAAAAGGAAAGACTCCTTAAATTACTTTCTGGAAGGGTTAGTAAAACCAAGATAGTTTTGATGATGGTTTAACCATTCCAGAATAAAGTCATTCCTTGCTCTGTCTTTTTTTTGAGACGGAGTCTCGCTCTGTCGCCCAGGCTGGAGTACAGTGGTGCGATCTCAGCTCACTGCAAGCTCCGCCTCCCGGGTTCACGCCATTCTCCTGCCTCGGCCTCCCGAGTAGCTAGGACTACAGGCGCCCACCACCACGCCCAGCTAATTTTTTTCTATTTTTAGTAGAGATGGGGTTTCACCGTGTTAGCCAGGATGGTCTCGATCTCCTGACCTCGTGATCTGCCCGCCTCGGCCTCCCAAAGTGCTGGGATTACAGGCGTGAGCCACCGTGCCCAGCCCTCCTTGCTCTGTAATTCTAAGATTACCTAATTCTAAGACATTGTGTTACCTGATTTAGTATTGTATAAATAGTTTCCGGTTTATTTCCAGACACATCATCAGTTGGAACATTCGCATAGGATTTAGTCATTTGGTCAGTAACACAGATGAATGCAAAGCTTAAGAGAGCTTCAAAGAATTCCAGGAAAACCAGCTGAAATAAAAGAAAACACAGAGTTTCCATCATTCGGACACACCTGGAGACAGAGCATTGATAGACTGGCGTTCATTATTTCCTGACATCTGAATACGCACACGTTTGCACACAGACATGCAGACACGTGCACACAGACACACACATGCACAGACACGCACACAGACACACACACACATATATTCTGTACTTGTGTTCAGACTGCTTTCAATCAAATCTTGGTTCTTAGACTGGTCACAGTGGCTCACATCTGTAATCTCAGCACGTTAGGAGGCTGAGGCAGGAGGATCGTTTGAGCCCAGTAGTTTGAGACCAGCCTGGGCAACACAGTGAGACCCATTCTGTACAAAAAATTGTTTTTAAAAAATCCGCTGAAGGCCCGGTGTGGTGGCTTACGCCTGTAATCCCAGCACTTTGGGAGGCCAAGGCAGGCGGATCACGAGGTCGGGAAATCGAGACCACCCTGGCTAACATGGTGAAACTCCATCTCTACTAAAAAAAATACCAAAAAAAAGAAAAAATTAGCCAGGAGTGGTGGCGGCACCTGTAGTCCCAGCTACTCGGGAGGCTGAGGCAGGAGAATGGCGTGAACCCGGGAGGCAGAGCTTGCAGTGAGCCGAGATTGTGCCACTGCACTCCAGCCTGGGCGACAGAGCAAGACTCCGTCTCAAAAAAAAAAAAAAAAGTGTAAACGAAAAGGCTAATGAAAAAAAGAAAAAAAATCTTGGTTCTTTGTTATTGGTATCCATGGCAAAACCAACAGCCTGAATTGGATCTGTACCGTTTGTGACAGCTCTTTACAAACCTCAGGTTCAAAGCTGCTGTCAGTTCCATCATATATGAAAGGATTATCCTCTGCTATGACCTCCATAAATATAGCTGCTAATTCTTTATTTATCATTTTAAAGTCCTGTAAAAAAGGAAATCAAACCATAACTGCCTATAATTGTAAACAGCTACATATTTTAATGTCAATTTATGTCAATACAATAATTAAGAAAGTGTACCAGAAATTAATATCTTTTTTCTTTTTTCTTTTTTTTGAGAGACGGAATCACTCTGTCGCCCAGGCTGCTGTGCAGTGGTGCAATCTCAGCTCACTGCAACCTCCACCTCCTGGGTTCAAGTGATTCTCCTGCCTCAGCCTCCCAAGTAGCTGGGACTACAGGTGCACAACACCACGTCCAACTAATTTTTGTATTTTTTTAGTAGATTTCACTATATGTTGGCCAGGCTGGTCTCAAACTCCTGACCTCAAGTGATCCACCTCCCTCGGCCTCCCAAAGGGCTGGGATTACAGGCGTGAGACATTGCGCCGAGTCATAAATTAATATCTTAAAGACTGATAATTTTGAAAAGCATTCTGGATTAACATTGGTATGTATGGCCAGGCATGGTGGCTCACACCTGTAATCCCAGAACCTTGTGAGGCTGAGGTGGGAGGATCACTTGAGCCCAGGCATTGGAGATCAGCCTGGGCAACAGAGCAAGACCCTGTCTCTACAAAAATTAAAAATGTAGGCCGAGCATGGTGGTGCATGCCTGCAGTCCCAGCCACTCAGGAGGCTGAGGTGGGAGGATCACTGAAATCCAGGAGTTTGAGGCCACAGTGAACTGTGATCACAACACTGCACTCCAGCCAGGGTGACAGAGCAAGACCCTGTCACACACACACACACACACACACACACACACACACACACACACCCCTCTCTCTATCCCTTCTCTAGCACCTCCAAAATAACAGTAAAGTATTTTTTGGCACAGAACAGGACATAGAACATGGGAGAACAGGTGTGAAATATGAACACAATGCTGTAGGATGAAAAGCACCTGGGGAAACAATGTACTGCACAACAAAACCGGTTTTACCACAATTGACATGAAGAAGAGTTACGCTCTTCGCATTGGTTAAAGTCACAGTTTCCAAGAACAATGCTGTAGGATGAAAAGCACCTGGGGAAACAATGTACTGCACAACAAAACCGGTTTTACCACAATTGACATGAAGAAGAGTTACGCTCTTCGCATTGGTTAAAGTCACAGTTTCCAAGAACCTATCAATAATCGATAATGTTAATAATGTTAGGTGGCTCACACCTGTAATCCCAGCACTTTGGGAGGCCGAGGCAGGCGGATCATGAGGTCAAGAGATGGAGACCATCCTGGCCAACATGCGGAAACCCCAGCTCTACTAAAAACACAAAATAATTAGCTGGGCATGGTGGGTGCCTGTAATCCCAGCTACTCGGGAGGCTGAGGCAGGGGAATCACTTGAGCCCAGGAGGCAGAGGTTGCAGTGATCTCAGATGGCGCCACTGTACTCCAGCCTGGGTGACAGAGCAAGATTCCGTCTCGATAATAATAATGTTAAGTGAGGAGTTACTGTACCCAAATGTTCAGGTTTCAATATTATTTTAAAAAATCACTCATATCGATCAGCCTCGGTAACACGGCGAAACCCCGTCTCTACTAAAAATACAAAAATTAGCCGGGCGTAGTGGCAGGCACCTATAATCCCAGCTATTTGGGAGGCTAACGCAGGAGAATCACATGAGCCCGGGAGGCAGAGGTTGCGGTGAGTTGAGATTGCACCACTGCACTCCAGCCTGGCGACAGAGTAAGACTCTGTCTCAAAAAAAAAAAAAAAGTAAAAAACAAAAACGTTAAGTGAGGACTTACTGTACTCAAATGTTCAGGTTTCAATATTTTTAAAAAAATCACTCATACTGACCAGCCTGGGCAACATGGTGAAACCCCATCTTTACTAAAAATACAAAAATTAGCCTGGCATGGTGGCAGGTGCCTGTAATCCCAGCTACCTGGGAGGCTGAGGCAGGAAAATCCCTTGAACCAGGAGGCAGAGGTTGCAGTGAGCCGAGATCATGCCACTGCAGTCCAGTCTGGGAGACAGAGCAACACTCTGCCTCCAAAAAAAAAAAAAAAGCAAAAAAACAAAAAACACAAAAACACACTCATACTAAGAACCAGGAAGATCTCAAACTGAATGAAAAAAGAGAGTCCACAGATGCCATCGCTAAGACAACAGAGATGTTACAATTGACGGACAGAGACTGTAAGACAGTCATCACAAAAACGCTTCAATGAGGCTGGGTGCGGCGGCTCATGCCTCTAATCCTAGCACTGTGGGAGGCCGAGATGGGTGGATCACCTGAGCTCAGGAGTTTGAGACCAGCCTGGGCAACATGGTGAAATTCTGTCTCTATTAGCTGGGCGTGGCGGCGTGCACCTGTAATCCCAGCTACTCGGGAGGCTGACGCAGAAGAATCCCTTCAACCCAGGAGGCGGAGGTTGCAGTGAGCCCAGATCATGTCACTGCACTCCAGCCTGAGCGACAGAGCAAGACTCTGTCAAAAATAAAAATAAAATAAAAACTTCAATGGGCAATTACAAACATACTTGAAACAAACGAAAAACTGAAAAGGGCTAGGTGTACTGGCTCACTCCTGTAATCCCAGCACTTCAGGAGGCCGAGGCAACAGGACTGCTTGAGCCCAGGAGTTCAAGATCAGCCTGGGCAACATGGCAATAACACGTCTGTACAAAAAATAGAAAAATTAGCTGGGTATGTTGGCACACATGTAGTCCCAGCTACTCAGGAGGCTGAGGTGGGAGGATCACTTGAACCCAGGAGGTCGAGGCTGCTGGGAGCCAAGATCGCACCACTGCACTCCAGCCTGGGTGACAGAGCGAGACCCTCGCTCAAAACAACAAACTATTTTCCCACAGTTACACACTAGGTTACCATCCATTTTTCTTATGTATACGACGTTACGAAATTTGTAAAAACTCCTTAGCATTAGTATTCGATTCTGTTTAATCATTTGTATTCCCACAAGTACAAATTAAAAGTATCATGGAACAGGCCAGGCACAGTGGCTCACACCTGTAATCCCAGCACTTTGGAAGATCAACGCAGGCGGATCACGAGGTCAAGAGATCGAGACCATCCTTGCTAACACAGTGAAACCCCGTCTCTACTAAAAATACAAAAATCAGCTTAATATGGTCATGCACGCCTGTAGTCCCAGCTACTCGGGAGGCTGAGGCAGGAGAATTGCTTGAACCCAGGAGGCAGACGTTGCAGTGAGCCGAGATCGCACCACTGCACTCCAGCCTGGCGAAAGAGCGAGACTCTGTCTTAAAAAATATATATATATCATGGAACAAAAACAACCAATAGTATGAGAACATTGTATAAATAAGATGTTGTCACTATTTTCCCAAGTAATAACTTTTGAAAATTCCATTTTCAATAAACTGTAATTGTTTTAAATGACATTGATCCTCCCCACTTCCTTTTTTTTTTTTTTTTTTTGAGACAGAGTTTTGCTCTTGTTGCCTAGACTGGAGTGCAGTGGCACGATTTCAGCTCATTGCAACCTCTACCTCCCGGGTTCAAGCAATTCTCCTGCCTCAGCCTCCCAAGTAGCTGGGATTACAGGCTCCCGCCACCACACCTGGCTAATTTTTTTTTGTATTTTTAGTAGAAACGGGGTTTCACAGTGTTGGCCAGGCTGGTCTCAAACTCCTGACCTCAGGTGATCCACCCGCCTCAGCCTTCCAAAGTTCTTCCTTTGTAAAAAGATTTCAGTTGGCTTTATTGCTGTTCTAGGATCAGGCAACACGCTGGTCCATCAAAAAGAGTAAGATGTTCCTCCATTTTCCTTTTTTGTTTATTGGGGGATTTTTTGGGGACAGGGCCTCCCTCTGTCAACCAGGCTGGAGTGCAGTGGCATGATCACAGCTTACTACGGCCTCCCAAGTAGCTGGGACTACAGGTGTGCACTACCACGCCCGGCTATGTTTTTTTCATTTTTTGTAGAGAGGGGGATCTCACTGTGTTGCCCAGGCTGGTCTTGAATTCCTAAGCTCAGGTCACCCTCTTGCCTCGGTCTCCCGAAGTGCTGGAATTACGGGCATGCAGCACCGCGCTCGGCCCCATCTTCCTTTAAATAGCCGGATCTGCGTGAATAAACATACCGTAGGCCAGTCAGGCGCGGTGGCTCACGCCTGCAATCCCGGCACTTAGGGAGGCCGAGGCAGGTGGATCACCTGAGGTCAGGAGTTCGAGACCAGCCTGGGCAACATGGTGAAACCCCGTCTCTACTACAAATACAAAAATTAACCGGGCGTGATGGTAGGCACCTGTAATCCCAGCTACTTAGGAGGCTGAGGCAGAAGAATTGCTTGAGCCCAGGAGGTGGAGGTTGCAGTGAGCCAAGATCGCCTCATTGCACTCCAGCCTGAGTGACAAGAGCAAAACTCTGTCTCAAAAAAAAAAAAAAAAAAAAAAAAAAAAAAAAAAATATATATATATATATATATATATATATTTTAAGACAATGGCCCATGGCATATATAAATTTATATGGCCAAGCTGGTCTTGAACTCCTTGATCTCAGGTGATTCACCCGCCTCGGCCTCCCAAAGTGCTGGGATTGCATCATATATATATATATATATATATATATATATATATATATATATATATATAGGCCATTGTTATAGGCCATAGGCCATTGTCGTGCCCTAATCTGTGAGCACATTGGGCAGGTGACGGCTGTTTCTGTTCCTTCCACGACCACAGACCACTGTTCTGCCAAGAGACTCCGTAAACATTCAATGGTTCTGAAAATCCAGCCCAGATCTTCACCTGATTATTTGCATATCATAGCTGGAATATCTTGCCTCTCTTTACTTAAAATCAAAGTGCCTGTAAATAGAAAGCCAGTATTGAACTTAGGTGGTTACTTTCAGCATCCAGAGGAAGTGTCTCATCTTCATCGTAGGCTCGTGGGGAGGCGCTGCGTGGGGTCTGCAGTAAGCTAGATAAATCTCCCAGCACTTCTTCATGTAATTCATAGAGTAGAGCGTCCGCTGTTGCTCACGGAATAAATTGCCTAAAAATACAATGGTCGAAAAATGATTACAGATTTATATTTTGAGTGAAAAAAAATAGCAGTAAATACACTCCTATTGTTTTTCTTTTTTTCCAAGACAGAGTCTTGTTGTTGCTCAGGCTGCAGTGCTTTGGCACGATCTTGGCTCACTGCAACCTCCGCCCTCCAGGCTCAAGCGATTCTCCTGCCTCAGCCTCCAGAGTAGCTGGGATTACAGGCATGCACCACCACGCCCGGCTAATTTTTTGTGTTTTTAGTAGAGACAGGGTTTTGCCATGTTGGCCAGGCTGGTCTTGAACTCCTTGACCTCAGGTCCACCCACCTCGGCCTCCCAAAGTGCTGGGATTGCAGGAGTGAGCCACTGCGCCCAGCCCAGATTTATATTTTGAGGAAAAAAAAAAAATGGGGCCGTAAATCGAATCCTATTGGTTTTGTATTTACCTTTTATCTGGCAGGCATTTGGATGAATGTTCTCAGTCATCAGTTTTGTAAAACACAAGAAGAGCGATGGGCTTCTCTTTCTGTGATAATGATCAAGAAATACAATAATTACTTCTCCAAAAGAGGGAAATTAATTCCCTTCTCCTTGAGCACAGGCTAGACTTAATAATTTCTTTCTAATGTATAGAGTATAGAAAGGGAAGGCTGGAGTCAGTGGTTCACACCTATAATCCCAGCATTTTGGGAGGCCAAGGCGGGCGGATCACTCAAGGTCAGGAGTTCAAGACCAGCCTAGCCAACATGGTGAAATCCCATCTCTACTAAAAATGCAAAAAATTGGCTGGGCTTGGTGGCGGACACCTGTAATCCCACCTACTTGGGAGGCTGAGGCTGAGGCAGGAGAATCACTGGAACCCGGGAGGTGGAGGTTGCAGTGAGCCGAGATTGCGCCACTGCACTCCAGCCTGGGTGACAGAGCAAGACTCCATCTCAAAAAAATAAATACATAAATAAAAGATTTTTTTAAAAAAGATATAAAACCACTTTTGCTGTAAGAAAGACATGAAATTCTGACATAAGAAAAGTTGGTTGTGATTATTTGTTTCTGCATTAAAAACCCCAAGAGATATTTGCAGTATTGAACAGATTCAAATATGAAGGGTTTTCAAAGTTTTGATCTAGTATCTCATGGCTTTGTGGTTAATATTTGTAGAAAGACTGTGTTCTGAGTCCTTCATTTCAAGGGTATTTAAAAAAAAAAAAAAAAAAAGACTGCTGAGGCTGGGCATGGTGGCTCACGCCTGTAATCCCAGCACTTTGAGAGGCTGAGGCAGGTGGATCACCTGAGGTCAGGAGTTCGAAACCAGCCTGGCCAACATGGTGAAACCCCATCTCTACTAAAAATACAACAACAACAACAAAAAAAATTGCCAGGCATGGTGGCACATGCCTGTCATCCCAGCTACCCAGGAGCCTTGCTTGAACCTGGGAGGCAGAGGTTGCACTGAGTCAAGATTGTGCCACTGCACTCCAGCCAGGGCAACAGAGCAAGACTCCGTTTCCAAAAAAATAAAAATGACTGCTGAAGAAAAGAGGACATTATGACAATAGTACAATCTAGCCATGCCCCGTCCCCCAACGGGGGTCCAGAAATAGTACTTACTGGAATTCTTCGTGATAAATGTGGTACGCCAAATGCAGGAGGTAATTCAAAAATGTTCTCAGAAGTATTGTTGTAAATGGAGAATGGATTTCTTCATCTGGTATGTCATTACTGGCTAAAATAAGAAAAATGGAGAGGATGTCTGATATTTGCTAGAACCTTCCATATTATTTGCTCCTGGTATACAATTCGAAGAACTGAATATGAGAGAGTACTTATTTCAAAATGCTCTGAACATGTATAAGCATCCAACTAAAAATTTAAAACTCCGTGAAAGCCAGGCACAGTGGCTCACGCCTGTAATCCCAGCACTTTGGGAAGCTGAAGCAGGCAAATTGCCTGAGGTCAGGAGTTTGAGACCAGTCTGGGCAACATGGTCAAACCCTGTCTCGACCAAAAATACAAAAAATTAGCCAGGTGTGGTGGTGCGCACCTGTAATCCCAGCTACTAGGGAGACTGAGGCAGGAGAAATGCTGGAACCCAGGAGGCAGGACTTGCAGTGAGCCAAGATTGAGTCACTGCACTCCAGCCTGGGCAAAAGAGCAAGACTTCGTCTAAAAAAAAAAAAAAAAAAAAGTCAATCTGGTTCCTTTACAAGACGAGGTATCTTGTCCCACTGTTTTCCAGAGTAGTCTGAGACACAATCTGATGAATGATGCTAATTCTAAATGGATTTTAAGTATGTTTCAAACACTAAACTTTGACGTAAATGGGCATTTTTTTCTAATACTTTATTTTTCAAGTGGATAATTTGAAGCTTGCAGCTCTGCCTCCCAGAATTTGGCTGAAAGAAGTCAAACTTCCAAAGTTGTTAAAATTTATCACTTCAACTTCCTAATTTGAAATCAAGACCAATCCTAAGACTACTTAGGGCCTTTTCTAGACTCTTCCAAGCCAGTGCTGATTCTCCCCTTTTTTTTTTTTTTTTTTGAGAACAGTGTCTCACTCTGTTGCCCAGGCCTGAGTGCAATGGCGTGATCTCGGCTCACTGCAACCTTCGCCTCGTGAGTTCAAGCGATTCTTCTGCCTCAGCCTCCTGAGTAGCTGGGACTACAGGCATGTACCACCACACCCGGCTAATTTTTTGTATTTTTAGTAGAGATGGGGTTTCACCGTGTTAGCCAGGATGGTCTTAAACTCCTGACCTCATGATCTGCCCACTTCAGCCTCCCAAAGGGCTGATTACAGGTGTGAACCACTGCGCCCAGCCTTTTTTTTTTTTTTTTTTTGGTTGTTGAGACAGTCTCACTCTGTCACCCAGGATGGAAATCTTGGCTCACTGCAACCTCCACCTCCCAGGCTCAAGCGATTCTACTCCTGCCTCAGCCTCCCACTAAGTAGCTGGGAATACAGGCATGAACCACCACACCTGGCTAATTTTTGTGTTTTTAGTAGAGACAGAGTTTCACCACATTGGCCAGGCTGGTCTCAAACTCCTGGACTCAAGTGATCCATCTCGGCCTTCCAAAGAGCTGGGATTACAGGCGTGCGCCGCGAGGCCTGGCTGTCTCCCCATCTCTGACCTGACAAGTCAGTGCTTTTTCACTGTAGATCGGTGGTCGGGGGGAGAGAGGGAGGCAAACTTTCTGTAAAGGGCCGGAGAGTAAGTATTTTAGGCTTGGTGGACCAGACAGTCTACACCACAACCCCTCCGCGGTGGTGCTTTGGGGTAAAGCAGCCACAAACATGTGAGCAAATGGGCATGTCTGTGTTCCAGTAAAGCATGATTTAGGGGAGCCGGGGCGGACTGGATTTCACCCTGGGACCATGCATGGCTGGCCTTGCTTTTGTAGGTGACCTCGTACTGTTGCTGTTACGTCACGAGACTGTCTCTTCAAGTACCTTGTAATCACGGGGGGAACAAGACCACGTGCTGATTACTAGAACACTCTTCTCCCAACCTGGGCCTTCACCACTCCCTCCGCATTTCCTAACTGCTTTCCAGGTGACACTGTGATACTGTCCTTTAAATCAGCGGTCCCCAGCCTTTTTGGCACTAGGGACCGATTTCGTGGAAGACAATTTTTCCATGAATGGTGGGAAGGGGTGGGGGGACTGTTGGTTTCAGGATGATTCAAGCACATTCGAATTACTGCACACTTTATTTCGATTACGATGACACTGTAATACATAATGAAACAATTCTACAACTCACCATCATATAGACTCAGTGGGAGCCTGAGCTTGTTTTCCTACAACTAGGGGTGACGGGAGACAGCGACAGATCATCAGGCATTAGATTCTCCTAAGGAGCGTGAACCTCCATCCCTCGCCTGCCAGTTCACAGGAGGATTTGTGCTCCTGTGAGAATCTAACGCCCTGCTGATCTGCAGGAGGTAATGCCAGCGATGGGGAATGGCTGTAAAATCAGATGAAGGTAGGCTGGGTGCGGTGGCTCACACCTGTAATCCCAGCACTTCGGGATTACCTCAGCGGGCGGATCACAAGGTCAGGAGTTCAAGATCAGACTGGCCAACATGGTGAAACCCCATCACTATTAAAAATACAAAAATTAGCCGGGCATGGTGGCAGGCACCTGTCATCCTAGCTACTCAGGAGGCTGAGGCAGGAGAATTGCTTGAACCTGGGAGGCAGAGGTTGCAGTGAGCCGAGATTGCGCCACTGCACTCCAGCATGGGTAACAGAGTGAGACTCTGTCTCAAAAAAAAAAAAGATAGAAAGAAAAACATGGGTATATGTACATCGATAGTTTTTTCAAGAGTTTGGAGCTTTTTGTTGTGAAAATACACACTTACTCCACATACAGTCAGGCTCCTGGGTCTCACGTACTGTATAAGTTCTCTCTCTCTTCCTCCTTCTCCTATTTCTCCTCCTCCCCTCTATCTCCCCCACAATCTTTCCCCAACTTTAAGCACCTTTAGGCCACAGAATGTGTCTTATTAAACTAGGCTAGTAACCAGCAGAATACCCATCACACACAAGAGACTCCCTTTTTTTTTTTTTTTTTTGAGACGGAGTCTCACTCTGTGGCCCAGGCTGGAGTGCAGTGGTGTGATCTCACCTCACTGCAACCTCTGCCTCCCAGGTTCAAATGATTCTCCTGCCTCAGCCTCCCGAGTAGCTGGGACTACAGGCGCCCGCCACCACGCCAGGCTAATTTTTTTGTATTTTTAGTAGAGATGGGGATTCACCATGTTAGCCAGGATGGTCTCGATCTCCTGACCTCGTGATCCACCCACCTTGGCCTCCCAAAGTGCTAGGATTACAGGTGTGAGCCACAGTAGCTGGCCTTTTTTATTTTTTTGAGGCGGAGTCTCGCTCTGTCGCCCAGGCTGGAGTGCAGTGGCGCGATCTCGGTTCACTGCAAGCTCCGCCTCCCGGGTTCCCGCCATTCTCCTGCCTCAGCCTCCCGAGTAGCTGGGACTACAGGCGCCGCCACCACACCCGGCTAATTTTTTTGTATTTTTAGTGGAGACGGGGTTTCATTGTGTTAGCCAGGATGGTCTCGATCTCCTGACCTCGTGATCCGCCCGTCTCGGCCTCCCAAAGTGCTGGGATTACAGGCTTGAGCCACCGCGCCCGGCCTTTTTTTTTTTTTTTTTGAGACGGAGCCTTGGTGTCACTCAGGCTGGATTGAGTAGCACAATCTTGACTCACTGCAACCTCCGCTTCCTGGGTTCAAGCAATTCTCCTTCCTCAGCCTCCTGAGTGGCTGGGATTACGTGCGTGCACCACCACGCCCAGCTAATTTTTGTCGTTTTAGTAGAGATGGGGGTTTCATCATGTTGGCCAGGCTGGTCTCAAACTCCTGACCTCAACTGATCCGTCCACTTCAGCCTCCCAAAGGGCTGGGATTACAGGCCTGAGCCACCATGCCTGGCCAAGACTCCCTGAGATTTGTCAAACCCAGGCCAATAGTCAGTTACTGATTCAGAAGTGGGCAAATGACCCTATTTGGCTCTGTGAAGTGAAAGACCTTTTTAGAGAGCTTCTATCAAAAGTTCCTCCTTTTCTTCTAGTTAGTATGGTATGCGGATGTGAAGGCTGGAACCACAGCAGCCAACTTGCAATCACGAGGGAAGAAAAACACAAGGGTGAAAGTGACATGGTGGGAGGTATTGTGGATAGATGGAAGAGAAATCCTAACAGCTCTGAGATGCTGAATTAAACCAACCTTGAAGCCTACAGTATTCTGTATTACACATGGCAGACAACAGTAGATTGTCTGTTACTGGCAAACTAAAACCACCCTCTTACACGCACACACACACACACACACACACACCCCAAAAACTGATTAAATAACCACTAAATATACAGGAAATTAGTGACCACTGAAAATATTTTGCTGGGCACAGTGGCTCATGCCTGTAATCCCAGCACTTTGGGAGGCAAAGGCGGGAGGATCACTTGAGACCAGGAGACCAGCTTGGCAAATGTGGCAAAACCCCTGAAACTACTTTAAAAAAAAAAAAAAAGAGCCGGGCGTGGTGGCGCACACATGTAATCCCAGCTACTCTAGTGGCTGAGGCACAAGAATCACTTGAACCGGGAGGCGGAGGTTGCAGTGAGCCGAGATCGCGCCACTGCACTCCAGCCTAGGTGACAGAGTGAAACTCTGTCTCAAAAAAAAAAAAAGAAAAAGAAAAAAAGTCATGTAATCACCTTAGCAAAACAGTAAGTTATCCTATATAAAATAGATAATGCAATTTAATAGAGAATGACATGCCTTTTGTCTAAAAGAGTTCTGTAGATGGATGGTGATGGTGGCACAACAATGCGAATGTACTTCATGCCACTGGACTGTGCACTTAGAAATGATTCAGATGGTAAATCTTATGTGTACTTTACCACAATTAAAATTAAAAAGGTATCTAGAGTGCCTATATTTACCACAGACAAAATAGACCTCAGAGAAATAAAAATTACCAGGGTTGGCCAGGTGTGGTGGCTCACACCTGTAATCCCAGCACCCTGGGAGGCTGAGGTGGGCAGATCACTTGAGGCCAGGAGTTCGAGACCAGCCTGGCCAACAAGACGAAACCCGGTCTCTACTAAAAATACAAAAATTAGCCAGGCATGGTGGCCTGCACCTGTAATCCCAGCTACTCATGAGTCTGAGGAAGGAGAATCACTTGAACCCGGGAAGCGGAGGTTGTACTGAGCTGAGATCGCACCACTGTACTCCAGCCTGGGCAACAGAGCAAGACTGCGTCTCAGAAAGAAAGAAAATTAGCAGGGTTAATAGGAAATTACGTGATGATCAAAAGAGCCAGAGCACCAATGCATAATGACCCTCCACGTGTGCGCCCCGAACAACAAACTTCAAATATATGAAGCGAAATTGACAGAACTGAAAGCAGAAATAGACAAATCTGCAATTATACTGGGACATGTCAATGGCTTTACATCATTTCAATGGCTTTCCATCATTGTTTGAAATGCAATCTTCCCAGGTCTGTACTCACCGTGCCATGTTTCTTGTTGGAAACCCATTCTCCGTCATACACGGCTCCACTGGCGTGATAAAACTTGCCACGTCCATGACAATGTCCGTTTACAAACTCCCCTATGTATTCATTTCTCAAGGGATACTGGGAACTGGGGATTCTCTTTAGAAACCACATGTGTGTTCCAAAGCCATTCTGAAAAAAAGCAGACGGCCATGAGACATGCGCAAAGCAGTTTCTCTCTTTACCCGAATCCCCTCAAAATTATGATAAATGCAATGAAAACTGGAAAGGGCAAAGAACTTGGACTCTGGAGCCGCACAGACTTGGGTTCAATTTCAGCTCAGCTGCTTATTAACGAGTCTTTCGAACTAAGGCAAATGATTTAAGCCCTGTAAGTTCCTCATCCGTAAAACAGAAATAACACCTGCCTCTCAGCTTAGATACAAAGGAGTTCGAGACCAGCCTGGCCAACATGGTGAAAACCCGCCTCTACTAAAAATACAAAAAAAAAAAAAAAAAAAAAATTAGCCGGGCCTTGGTGGTGGGTGCCTGTAATCTCAGCTACTTCAGAGGCTGAGGCAGGAGAATTGCTTGAACCCAAGAGGTGGAGGCTGCAGTGAGCTGAGATCACGCTACTGCACTCCAGCCTGGGCAACAGAGCAAGACTCTGTCTCTAAAAACAAACAAACAGGCTGAGTGTGGTGGCTCATGCCTGTAATCCTAGCACCTTAGGAGGCTGAGGCATGCAGATCACTTGAGGTCAGGAGTTCGAATCCAACCTGGTCAACATGGTGAAACCCCATCCCTACTAAAAATACAAAAACAACAATTAGCCAGGTCATGGTGGCGGGTGCCTGTAATCTCAGCTACTCCAGAGGCTGAGGCAGGAGAACTGCTTGAACCTGGGAGGTAGAGGCTGCAGTGAGCCGAGATTGCATCACTGCACTCCAGCCTGGGCGACAGAGAGACAGACTGTCTCAAAAAAAAAAAAAAAAAAAACCCGAAAAGACATAATACATGTGTTGAGAATCGGTGGAGTGTCCACCTCTGGGTATAAACTGCTCCCCCGCCCGGGCGTACCTGGAGGCCCCTTTCCCACCGCCCGGTGTACTCTTCGTTGGCGGTCAGCCACCTCATCCTCCCCTCCCCGTGGCGCATGTTGTCTTCCCACTGGCCTTCGTATATATTTCCAGATTTATAACTAGGATGAAAGAAACCGAAGAAAAGCAATCAGTTACCTCCTACACAATGTTTACCTTTAAGACATTCTTTTAAACACTCCCCTTGAGCTCCTTTGAAGAAATCTACCCCTTGTACCTATACAATCTTCTCTGTATTTAAATTCAGGCTGGGCGCGGTGGCTCACGCCTGGAATCCCAGCACTTTGGGAGGCCGAGGCTGGAGGATCACCTGAGGTGAGGAGTTCGAGACCAACCTGACTAATAAGGAGAAACCCTCTCTCTACTAAAAATACAAAATTAGCCAGGCGTGGTGGCGCATGCCTGTAATCCCAGCTACTTGAGAGGCTAAGGCAGGAGAATTGCTTGAACCCAGGAGGTAGAGGTTGCGGTGAGCTGAGATTGCACCATTGCACTCCAGCCTGGGCAACAAGAGCGAAATTCCATCTCGAAAACAAAAACAAAAAACAAAAATTAGCCGGGCATGGTGGTGGGCACCTGTAATCCCAGCTACTCGGGAGGCTGAGGCAGGAGAATCGCTTGAACTCAGAAGGTGGAGGTTGCAATGAGCCAAGATCATGCCACTGCATTCGAGCCTGGGCAACAGAGTGAGACTGTCAAATAAATAGATAGGTAGGTAGGCAGATCCATAGATCGATAGATAGATAGGTAGGCATGAGGTCCTAAGGGAGCAGGAAGAGTCACTTTATTAAACCTTCTGACTATTTAATAAGGTGACAAAGTGGGTAAGAGCCAGGTTTTTAAAATCTTTTAATAATTCCCTATTGTATCATGATTAGTTAATATTTGGCCAGTTTTTGAGATGGGATCTCACTGTGTCACTCAGGCTGGAGTGCGGTGGTGCGATCATGGCAGGAGAATTGCTTAAACCCAGAAGGTGGAGGTTGCAGTGAGCCGAGATGGCACCACTGCACTCCAGCCTGGGTGACAGAGCGAGACTGCGTCTCAAAAAAAAAAAAAAAAAAAAATTCACTATGCTTAGAGAGAAAATGTTCTGCGCAACTTTTGCACCTTACTTTTAAATATCCAAAGTGAACATTATTTGGGCCCACAAACACTTCTTTGCCCATACCCCAAGCGCGGCCATAGTCATACCTACCATCTTATTCCCCAGCCCTTTTTGATGTTTTGCACCCAGTCTCCCTTGTGCCAACACATACCCTCTTGATTGTAATAAATGGAGCCCTGAAACAAATAATATCATCTTCATAACCATCAAACCTCACGACACAAACGCTTTGTCAAATGTAAGGATATCAACTTAAAAACTAGAACCTACACAGAGGTCAATGCCATATGTAAGCAAGACATATATCCTGTTATTTTTCTGTTTTGCTGTCAAGAAAATGGTAAAACTGCTACACAAGGGGAAATGAGATAATGTCACAAATCAATTTCTCCTTAATAAAGTGCCTTATTGGCCAGGCACGGTGGCTCACGTCTGTAATCCCAGCACTTTGGGAGGCCAAGGTGGGCGGATCACAAGGTCAGGAGTTCAAGATCTGCCTGGCCAACATGGTGAAATCCCGTCTCTACTAAAAATACAAAAATTAGCCGGGTGTGGTGGCACACGCCTGTAATCCAGCTACTTGGGAGACTGAGGCAGGAGAATCGCTTGAACCTGGGAGACAGAGGTTGCAGTGAGCCCAGATCGTGCCACACTGCACTCCAGCCTGGGCAATAGAGCGAGACTCCGCCTCAAAATAAAATAAAATAAAAAGTGTCATATTACGGCACAGAATGACTGCACTCATCATATTCAAGTCTATTCATTATATCCAGTAACTATTAGTCAATTAAGTACCTAAAGAAATCCTGTCTGTTGCCACTTGGAGTGAACAGTTGAGCCTTCCATGTAACGGAAGGTCACTCTCTCCTAGGCACCAGAACCATTGTTGTTTTAGCCATTTGGACATCCTACTCATTTTACTGCCTCCAAGTGTAAGTGAGCATAGTGTACCCTTTGTTTGATCTACACTGAAAAGCCTCAGAAGGCTTTTTCACAGGTTTATCTGTGTGTGTGAGAGACAGAAACAGAGAGAGAATGTTTCTATCTTCTCTCTCACCATCAGGCAAACTCATTCCTTCCTGCAGCCATTCAGATGCTGCTGTCTGGAAGTCACTGTGCCCAATCCCTCCAATATGGCTCAAGCAATCTGTGTAAGCTAACACACACACACACACACACATAACAACAACACAACTCAATAAATAGCCTATTGAAGCCTGCATATGTCCAGGCACAGTGGCGCACGCCTGTAATCCCAGCACTTTGGGAGGCCGAGGCGGGTGGATCACTTGAGGTCAGGAGTTTGAGACCATCCTGGCCAACATGGCAAAACCCTGTCTCTACTAAAAATACAAAAACTAGCTGGGCGTGGTGGTGCACACCTGTAGTCCCAGCAACTCGGGAGGCTGAGGCAGGAGAATTGCTTGAACCCAGGAGGCGGAGGTTGCAGTGAACTGAGATCGCGCCACTGCACCCCAGCCTCGGTGACAGACTCTCTCTCAAAAAAAAAAAAAAAAAATTAATAAAATGCTTAATTTACACGATGTGAATTTCACCTCAATAAACAAAAAGTGAATATGCCCTGGACAGCGCCGCTAGCCCCTACCCCCTTCTGTCTCCATGTGGCCGCCCAGCCCCTCCCCTGCCCTCCACGGAGCCGCCCCGCCCACCTTCCCATGCCGCCTGCCATTGCACCAGTGGCCGATGTAGGACACGCGCTGGGTGCTGCACTTGAACATCCCGAACCCGTTCCTCATGCCGTTGACCACTTCTCCTTCGTACATGCTGCCGTCCGGCCACGTGTACACGCTGTGGTTCATCGGGACGTTCTTCACAAAGTCGCCCTGAAGCAGAGCGGCCATGGGGTGACAGAAGGAAGCGCTGGGGGCGGGGGCGGGAATCCCTAGTCCTGTGGGCGGTTCCAGGAGCTGCCTGACCTCTGACTCTGTTCTTGCCTCTCTTGTGGACACGCACTGAACATCCCCCTCGCATTCTCTTTCTTCCTTGTCTGCATTTCCCATCCTCTCTCATCCGACCCGACCACTGGGCGGAAGCTCAGGCAGGAGGAAATACCTGGGAGTTTGCAGGTCGACCCAGCTCGAAGGAGCGAGCAGGTGACGTTGGAAAGTCACTGGCTTCCAATCCTGACCCGGGGAACTTCGAATTCTTAGAACCCACCTTGGCAGGGCACAGTGGCTCACGCCTGTAATCACAGCACTTTGGGAGACCGTGGGGGGAGGACTGCTTGAGGCCAGGAATTTGAGGCCAGCCTGGGCAATGTAGGGAGACCCGTCTCTAGAAAAATATTTTATTTATTTAATTTGTTTTTGTTTTTATTTTTGAGACAGAGCTCACTCTGTTGCCCAGACTGGAGTACGATGGTGCCATCTCGGCTCACTGCAACCTCTGCCTCCTGGGTTCAAGCAATTCTCCTGCCTCAGCCTCTAAAGTAGCTGGGATTACAGGCGCCCACCACCACGCCCTGCTGATTTTTTTGTATTTTTAGTACAAATGGGGTTTTGCCATGTTGGCCAGGCTGGTCTCGAACTCCTGAGCTCAGGTGTTCCATCCGCCTCAGCCTCCCAAAGTGCTGGGATTAACAGGCGTGAGCCATCATGCCCGCCTTTTTTTTTTTTCTTTTTTTTTTTTTTTTTTTTGAGAGGGAGTCTGGCTCTGTGGCCCAGGCTGGAGTGCAGTGGCCAGATCTCAGCTCACTGCAAGCTCCGCCTCCCGGGTTTACGCCATTTTCCTGCCTCAGCCTCCCGAGTAGCTGGGACTACAGGCGCCCGCCACCCCGCCCAGCTAGTTTTTTTTTTGTATTTTTTTAGTAGAGACGGGGTTTCACCGTGTTCGCCAGGATGGTCTTGATCTCCTGACCTCGTGATCCGCCCGTCTCGGCCTCCCAAAGTGCTGGGATTACAGGCTTGAGCCACCGCGCCCGGCCTTTTTTTTTTTTTTTTTTTTTTTTTTTGAGACAGGGTCTCACTCTGTCACCTAGGTTGGAGTGCAGCGGCACAATCACAGCTCACTGCAGCCTCGACCTCCTGGGCTCAAGTGATCCTCCCACCACAGCCCCCCAAATAGCTGCACTACAGGCGTGTGTGTGCCACAAGCCTCACTAATTTTTAAATATTTTGTGGAGATGGGGTTTCTCTATGTTGCCCAGGCTGGTCTGGTCTCAAACTCCCAGCCTCAAGTGATCCTCCCACCTTGGCCTCCCAAGTAGCTGGGACTACAGGTTCGTGCCACCAAGGTGCAGTGGTGCACGCCTATAATCCCAGCACTTTGGGGGTGCTGAGGTGAGAGGATCTGTTGAGCCCAGGAGGTTGAGGCTGCAGTGAACTATGACCACTGCATTCCAGCCTGGGCGACAAAGCAAGATCCTGTGTCTAATGGAGGAAAAAAAAAAAAAAACCCCGCTCGAAGGAAGTGAATTCACTGTTCCCTCCAGGCTTAGTGATGACTGGGGAAGTCCCTCTTTCTTTTTTTCCCCAAGAGGGAGGATTGCTCTTGTTGCCCAGGCTGAGTGCGATGGTGCAGTCTCGGCTCACTGCAAACTTTGCCTCCCAGGTTTGAGCAATTCTCCCACCTCAGCCTCCCGAGTAGCTGGGATTACTGGCGCCCACCACCACGCGCAGCACATTTTTGTAGTTTTAGTAGAGACGGGGTTTCACCATATTGGCCAGGCTGGTCTCAAACTCCTGACCTCAGGTGATCTGCCTGCCTCGGCCTCCCAAAGTGCTGGGATTACAGGCATGAGCCACCGCACCCGGTCAGACAATCCCTCTTTCTGCCACAGGTCATCAAAATATTCTGTAAACAAGTCAGTCAACAGCCTGCCCCAGGGGCACCTGCTAGGGAACCCGCTCTGCCCAGGACATCTGAGTGGGCAGCAGGCAGCACCTGCACACCACGCAGCAGCGTCGGGTCCTCTTCCAGGAACCCGAACTCCCTGGAGGCAGCCAAGTCAGCAGAGAAAAGGGGCAGCACAGCCTGGCCTGACCACTAGCCAGGACCCATGAGGCCAGCCGGCCTCTGAGGATGCTTCTAGGAGACCCCGGAGTCCTGCCCAGAAGCCCCCGACTGCGCTGGAGTGGGGATCTGTGCCTGCAAAAAACGACCTCCCCACCTGCCGAGAGTTTCCCGAGACAATGAGGCACAGGGGGGTTCTTGGTAAATCGCCATTTAAAGACCAGAAATTGGCCCGGCGCGGTGGCTCACGCCTGTAATCCCTGCACTTTGGGAGGCTGAGGTGGGCAGATGACCTGAAGTCAGGGGTTTGAGACCAGCCTGGCCAACATGGCGAAACCCCATCTCTACTAAAAATACAAAAATTAGCCGGGCGTGGTGACGCGTGTCTGTAATCCCAGCTACTCTGGCAGGAGAATTGCTTGAACCCAGGAGGTGGAGGTTGCGGTGAGCCGAGATCCCGCCACTGCACTCCAGCCTGGGCGACAGAGCAAGACTCTGTCTCAAAAATAAAATAAAATAAATAGAATAAAATAAGGACCAGAAACCTTGCATGTCAGTCGCTGTCCCATGGGAAGGGAGCTGGCATGAATCCAAGGTGGGGGCCCAATCCTCAGGCTCCCCTGGAACTTGGAGATCCTCCTCGCCCCGCCAGTGAGGGCCAGTCCCTCCCTCTCTCTCCCTGCTCCTCTCACCGCCCAGCTGCAGTTGGCTTCCCGGCCCAAACTTGACTCCATCATTGCCTGGGTGTTATTTGAATAAGTGCATTATGCGCATGTGTTTTAAATGTCATCATTACCATTTATAAACACCATCTGTTAGCAACTCTGCATTTGAGAATTTTAGAATAGCATTTCAGGCGCTCACTCACTTTGTGGGTGGGAATTGAGCCTGGTACAATCCCTTGGAGAACAATTTGGTCCTTGCAGTCCGTTTAAAAATACACATTCTCCTCAACCCTGCAAGACAGGTGAAATGAACGCCACATAATGGAATACACGCAGCCAGTAAAAACAGATCTGCATCCATGGATATGGTTTCATCTCAAAATTAAAGGTACAGGCCAGGTGCGGTGGGTCACGCCTATAATCCCCAACACTGGGAGGCCGATGTGGGAGGATCGCTTAAGCCCAGGAGTTCGAGACCAGCCTGGGCAACACAGCAAGACCCTGTCTCTAAAAAAAAAAAAAAAAAGTAAAAATAAATTAGCCGGGCGCCGTGGAGCACACCTGTAGTCTCAGCTACTCAGCAGGCTGAGCTGAGAGGATCGCTTGAGCCTGGGAGTTTGAGGCTGCCGTGAGTCATGATCTCACCACTGCACTTCAGCCTGGGTGACAGAGCAAGACCCCATGTCAGATTAACTAAGTAAATGTGCCAAAGAGAGTGTGTAATAAACTGTGTGTGTGTGTGAAAAGCAAGACAGGCTACAGAAGGTCCAGGCTGCCGTGAGTCATGATTGCACCACTGTACTCCAGCCTGGGCAGAACAGCAAGACCCTGTCTCCAAAAAAAAAAAAAAAGTAGGACAAGCTGCATACATATTTGTGTGCTCTCTGTGCTGAGAAGGCGTGGAATACCTCTAGAACACACAAATGGAACCAGTAACAATTCCTTCTGGGTCCGGTGCTGTCATGAATTACTAGATCCTCTGGTTTTGTGAATTTCTCTTAACCTATATGCTGAATTACATCCACGAAAACAGTCTGTTCAATTGTGGGAAACTGATTGTTCCATCCAACAATCACAGTTTAGAACTATAACTGGTTATATGCCTCACCTCGCATTTTAATCCATCGGCCCAAATATAAGTCCCTTATCCATGCATGAGTCCTTCTGAAAACATACCCTTCAAAACAAAGCAACGACAAATGCTTAGAATGCAGCTGACATTTGAGAAGGGGTCTGGTTCTGTCACCCAGGCTGGAGTGCAGTGGTGTGATCATAGCTCACTACAGCCTCGACCTCCCAGGCTCCAGCAATCCTCCCACTTCAGCCTCCCGAGTAGCTGGGACTACAGGCATCCACCACCATGCCCAGCTAGTTTTTGTATTTTTTGTAGAGACGGGATTTCACTGTGTTGGCCAGGCTGGTCTTGCAATCCTGAGCTCAAGCAACACGCCCACCTTGGCCTCCCAAAGTGCTGGGATTATAGGCAGGAGCCACCGCGCCTGGCCGGCCGCTGATGATGGTCTCCCACAGCTGCCTTATCCCAGTTTCCCGTGTGTGAAGATGCTTGTCTGCGCACTCAGCAGCAGCTGCGTCCTACTGAGTCCTACTTTGAGCTGGCTCCACGCTGGGATCCATCCTTCTCTAAAAAGGATCTAAGAGGTCCTCATCTTCATGACCTAAGGATGACCTCAGCTACAAAAATGTGTTCTCAACTGGGTGTGGGGGCTCACACGTGCAATCCCAGCACTTTAGGAGTCTGAGGCAGGAGGATCACTTGTGCCCAGGAGTTCAAGACCAGCCCTGGCAACACAGCAAGTCCTTGTCTCTACCAAGAAAAAAAAATTTAATTAGCCAGGCGTGGTAGTGCACGCCTGTAGTCTCAGCTATTCAAGAGGCTGAGGAGGGAGGATCCTTTGACTCCAGGAGGTCAAGGCCACAATGAGCTATGACTGTGCCACTGCACTCCAGCTTGGATGACAGTGAGACCCTGTCTCAAGAAAAAATAAAATAATCAGGAAAAGAAACAAATCTAAAATAACTTGTATTATACTGAGCATTGTAATCAGGGTTCAGAATAAAATCAGCATGAAGAGCTTCCAATTTCTTTTGAAGCGTCAGTGGATTTTACTGAAGATTTGCAAATCTCTGACCATCACCCCACACCTTCCTCCCCCTCCTGCAGGTTCTCAAACGCGCAACTCACACGATAGGTACAACCGCCTTGAAAGACTGCGAAGCCTTTTCCCTCGTACAGCCCACGAACCTTCTCCCCTTCATAGCTACAGAGAAATAAAGGGAATTCAAGGTAATGAACAATGTGAATACACCCAGGTGACAGTGGGTTAAAATATATAACTACGTAATGGGAAGAATGAAGTCGAAAATATACACACACACACACACACACACACACACACACAGCTAGAAAGTGGAATAGGTCACCAGGGGTTTCAAGGTGGGATGAGGAATGAAAGAGTTTGGGGTTTTGTGTTTTGTTTTGTTTTGTTTTTTTTCGGGTTTTATTTCGAGACGGAGTTTCACTCTGTCATTCAGGCTGGAGTACAGTGGCGTGATCTCGGCTCACTGCAAACTCCGCCTCCCGGGTTCAAGTGATTCTCCCGCGTTCAAGTGATTCTCCCGCCTCAGTCTCCTGAGTAGCTGGGATGACAGGCGCATGTCACCATGCCCAGCTAATTATTGTGTTTTCAGTAGAGAGGGGGTTTCACCATGTTGGCCAGGCTGGTCTCAAACTCCTGACCTCAAGTGATCCACCCACCTCAGCCTCCCAAAGTGCTTGGATTACAGGCTTGAACCACTGGACCTGGCCTGGAGTTACTATTTAATAGATGGTTGTACAATACTGTGAATGTACTTAATGCCATTGAATTGCACACTTAAAATCATTAAGATAGTACATTTTGTTATATATGTTTCACCACAATAAACTCTCTCTCTATATATATGCCATGGGGCTCTACATTTGCCACTTGAGTGATGGGCTTACTAGAAGCCCAAATCTTAGCATCACACAACATGCCCTTGTAACCTGCACATGTAAACCCCTAAATCCAAAATACAATAATTTTTTTTTTTTTTTTGAGACGGAGTCTCGCTCTGTCACCCAGGCTGGAGTGCAGTGGCTGGATCTCAGCTCACTGCAAGCTCTGCCTCCCGGATTTACGCCATTCTCCTGCCTCAATCTCCCGAGTAGCTGGGACTACAGGTGCCCGCCAACATACCCAGCTAATTTTTTTGTATTTTTTAGTAGAGACGGGGTTTCACCGTGTTAGCCAGGATGGTCTCGATCTCCTGACCTCGTGATCCGCCCATCTCGGCCTCCCAAAGTGCTGGGATTACAGGCTTGAGCCACCGTGCCCAGCCCAATAATTTTTTTAAATACATAAAATTACCTTCAGGCCAGGCACAGATTATGTCTGTAATCCCAGCAGTTTGGGAGGCTGAGGCAGGTGGCTTACCTGAAGTCAGGAGTTCGAGACCAGCCTGGCCAACATGGTAAAACCCCGTCTCTACTAAAAGTACAAAAATTAGCTGGGTGTGATGCTGGGCGTCTGTAATCTCAGCTACTCAGGAGGCTGAGGCAGGAGAATTGCTTGAACACGGGAGGCGGAGGTTGCAGTGAGCCATGATCGCACCACTTCATTCCAGCCTGAACGACACAGTGAAACTCCGTCTCAAAATAAAATAAAATACACTGCCTGACTGGCAGTGTGATACCCTATGGCACCCCCATTAAAATCACCTCTCCACGATGAGTTTGGTCAGAATGGACTCTTCGTATTGGGTGGCATCTTCATTCTGCTGAACGTTTCGGGGGTCTTTTTTGGGTTTCGCTTCGTTAAGCTGCATTCCCAGCAACGGGACGCCAGCTGGGGACATCTCTTGCCTAGTGGTGTTGCCATCTTGTTTGGAAAAGTCTAGATTATCAGAGAGAGATGAGGGAGAGCGGGCCGACTTGTTCCCTCTTTTGTCTGTTTTTTTCTTTTCTTTCACCATTGCCTTGGGAAGATCCAATGGTTACTTGAATCAAATGATTCCTTTGGTTCAGAGCTGCTCGTTTCAAAGCACTGATGAGTTTTATCTGAAAAATAAAAATTACATCTCCAAACACTTGGGGTTTTCATTTGTAGTTAAAATTTTAGTTTTACAACACAATGTCATTATCATTCCCCTGCCAAAGTCTGAAAAATTAGTTATCAGGGCCGGGTGTGGCGGCTCACACCTGCAATCTCAGCACTTGGGGGAGGCCGAGGCGGGAGGATCATGAGTCCAGGAGGTCGAGATCAGCCTAGGCAACGTAGTGAGACGCCCCTTCTGTAAAAAAATAAAAATAAATTAGCCAGGCGTGGTGGCACATGCCTGTAGTCCCAGCTACTCGGGAGGCTCAGGTGGGAGGACTGCTTGAGCCTGGGAGGTCGGGAGATCACACCACTGCACTCCAGTCTAACAGAGCAAGACTCTGTCTCAAAAATCATAATAATTACAAGTTTCAAGCACCATCAGTTTATAAATATACAACCTCAACACTGCATTGGTTGTTCCCAAACTTTTTTTTTTTTTTTTTTTTGAGACAGAGTCTCGCTATGTCGCCCAGGCTGGAGTGCAGTGGCCGGATCTCAGTTCACTGCAAGCTCCGCCTCCCGGGTTTACACCATTCTCCTGCCTCAGCCTCCCGAGTAGCTGGGACTACAGGCGCCCGCCACCTCGCCCAGCTAGTTTTTTGTATTTTTTAGTAGAGACGGGGTTTCACCGTGTTAGCCAGGATGGTGTCGATCTGCTGACCTCGTGATCCGCCCGTCTCGGCCTCCCAAAGTGCTGGGATTACAGGCTTGAGCCACCGCGCCTGGCCCCAAACTTTTTTTATTTTTGAGACAGAGTCTCACTCTGTCACCCAGGTTGGAGCACAGTGACACAATCACGGCTCACTGCAGCCTCAATCTCCCATGCTCAGGCAATCCTTCCACCTCAGCCTCCCAAGTAGCTGGGACCACAGGCATGCATCACCACACCTGGCTAATTTTTTGTAGAGACAGGGTCTTGCTATGTTGCCCCAGCTGGTCTGGAACTCCTGAGCTCAAGCAATCCACCTGTCTCAGCCACCCAAAGTGCTGGGATTATAGGTGTGAGCCACTGCACCTGGCCCTAAAAATTATTTAAGTTGGAACCATTGTCTAGCATGGTTTCTTGAAAGGTATCCCTACACATGAAAAAGGCTACTTAACCTCTCAGGTCTTGCATGCAGCCAATTCACACTTTAAAAGCCCCTCTCCCGCCGGGTGGTAGCTCATGCCTGTAATCCCAGCACTTTGGGAGGCCGAGGTGGGCAGATCACGATGTCAAGAGATCAAGACCACCCTGGCTAACACGCTGAAACCCCATCTCTACTAAAAATACAAAAAATTAGCCAGGCATGGTGGCACATGCCTGTAATCCCAGCTACTCAGGAGGCTGAGGCAGGAGAATCTCTTGAACCTAGGAGGTGGAGGTTGCAGTGAGCCGAGATCATGCCACTGCACTCCAGCCTGGGCAACAGAGTGAGACTCTGTCTCAAAAAAAAAAAAAAAAAAAAAGCCCCTCCTTATAGGTCAGCATTGTAAAGTGTGCAAGAGCTGGATTCAGGGTCCTGCACTGTCCATTACCAGTTCTGTGGTTTTTTGCGCAGGCTGGAGTGCAGTATCGCTATCTCGGCTCACTGCAACCTCTGCCTCCTGGGTTCACGCCATTCTCCTGCCTCAGCCTCCTGAGTAGCTGGGACTACAGGCACCCGTCACCACGCCCGGCTAATTTTTTTTGTACTTTTAGTAGAGACAGGGTTTCACCGTGTTAGCCAGGATGTTCTCAATTTCCTGACTTGGTGATCCGCCCGCCTCAGCCTCCCAAAGTGCTGGGATTACAGGCGTAAGCCACTGGGCGTGGGCGCCTGGCCCACTTCTGTGTGTGGGTTTTTTTTTTTGTTTTTTGTTTTTTTCCCAGACAGAGTCTAGCCCTGTCATCCAGGCTGGAGTGCAGTGGCAAGATCTCAGCTCACTGCAACCTCCGCCTCCTGGGTTCAAGTGATTCTCCTGCTTCAGCCTCCTGTGTAGCTGGGATTACAGGCGCCTGCCCCGACACTCAGCTAATTTTATTTTTAGTAGAGATGGGGTTTCACTGCGTTGGTCAGGCTGGTCTCAAACTCCCGACCTTGTGATCTGCCCACCTTGACCTCCCAAAGTGCTTGGATTACAAGCGTGAGCTTGTAACCCACCGGTTTTCTTTTCTTTCTTTTTTTTTTTTTTTTTTGAGATGGGGGTCTTGCTATGTTTTGCCCAGGCTGATTTCGAACTCCTGGCCTCAAGCAATCTTCCCACCTTCTCCTCCCAAAGTGCTAGGATTGCAGGCATGAGCCACTGAGCTCGGTCAAGTGCTGTGTTCTAAAGCAAGTTGCTTAATCTCCTCTGCCTCACAAATAGAAATAACAGTACCTTGTATCATAAGAATTAAATCGATGACACACAGAAAAATCCCTAAGTACAGGGTACAGAGTAAAGTCAATAAATTGAGTGATTATCTCGTCCCTTTCCTGTTTTCAAACTTGAAATCATTGGATTCCTACTCCCTCTAGCACTGCCATCGATTGAGCGCCTCTCATATGCGAGACAAGCAAGGAACCGTGTGCTGGAGTGGCGTGTCCAGCGCATCGTTGCTTGAGCTGTATTTCCAGTGCGTCGTTGCTCGAGCTCCGTTTCCAGCGCATATCTTTGCTTGTCTGGCATATGAGCTGTGGTGCAGGGTTTCAAAGCCATAGTTCACGACTTTCCTAATCTGGCCCCACCGAAAGCACCCTGGTCCATCAGGCAGGATGCATAGGTGAGCCATGTGGTGAAGGCCAGGTCTCGTCCCTTTTCATAGGCCCGACGGCTGCAGTGAGCCCTTCTTGCCCTCTTCTTCCTGGATGCCATCCTCTGGCCACCCCAGCCTCCAGCTGAACCCACCTCCAGCCTTCTCTCTTCCTCCATTATTTATTTACGGAGACAGGGTCTCGCTCTGTCCCCCGGCTGGAGTGCAGTGGTGCAATCTCGGCTCACTGCCACCTCCGCCTCCCAGGTTCAAGTTATTCTCCTGCCTTAGCCTCCCAAGTAGCTGGGATTACAGGCGCCCGCCACCACTCCCGGCTAATTTTTGTATTTTCAGTAGAGACGGGGTTTCACCATGTTGGCCAGGCTAATCTCGAACTCCTAACCTCAGGTGATCCTCCCGCCTCGGCCTCCCAAAAGTGCTGGGATTACAGGCCTGAGCCACCGGGCCCAGCCAAGCTTTCTCTCTTCCTTCAAACACTACCTTGCTCCTTCACACCCCCGACCACTGTCTCAGTGAAGCTGCAGTTGGGTCACCTAGCCCAAGCTGCTCTCACCTCTAAATTTAGAGGGGCCTTTACTACGAGCTTTCCTTTTTTTTTTTTGAGACAGAGTCTTGCTCTGTCACCCAGGCTGGAGTGCAGTGGCCGGATCTCAGCTCACTGCAAGCTCGGTCTCCCGGGTTTACGCCATTCTCCTGCCTCAGCCTCCCGAGTAGCTGGGACTACAGGCGCCCGCCACCTCGCCCGGCTAGGTTTTTGTATTTTTTAGTAGAGAAGGGATTTCACCGTATTAGCCAGGATGGTCTCGATCTCCTGACCTCGTGATCCGCCCATCTCGGCCTCCCAAAGTGCTGGGATTACAGGCCTGAGCCACTGCGCCCGGCCAAGCTTTCTCTCTTCCTTCAAACACTACCTTGCTCCTTCACACGCCCGACAACTGTCTCAGCGAAGCCGCCCCTGGGTCACCTAGCCCAAGCTGCTCTCACCTCTAAATTTAGAGGGGCCTTTACTACGAGGTTTACGGTCCTCTGTCAGTGACCTACAAATAAGTGAACTACAAATCAAGCCAATTTCGTTTCTCAGTGCGTGTTTCCTAATGTTTCCTCTGTTCTCCTGGGCTTAAGGAGAGGCCATCTCTCTCCCCTGTCTACGGTGAGGCGGGAAGAACGGGCTCCCTGCACTGGTCGGCCCGGCCTAGGCCCTCCTCGCCCATCACGCACGTGCTCGGGTCCTGGGAGGCCGCGTCAGTCCGGCCGGCCGGGAAGGAGCAGGACCCGGTCGCCACCGCTGTCCCGGCTACGCATGACCGCGGCCTGGGGCGCCCACCTCGCTCCAGGAGCCCAGAGGCCTCGCCGGGCTCCAGCGAGGTGTTGCAGGGCTCTCCGCGTCCCAGAGCCGGCTCTGGTCTCCAGGCAACCGCGGACGCCACCTGGCGCGGCCTGTGCTCTTAAAGGGGCCGCGCGCCAGCGCCAAGTAGGTGTCCCGCCCTTGCTGGTCCTGAGGGCCTAGGGGAAAGGCTGGGCGCTGCAGGCAGCAGGCCAGGGGTTTCCCAGCTCTGCTATCTGCTTCTTCATAAAATAGGAATAACGCAGGCCTTAGTTTTCCCATTGCTGCCATAAACAAATTACCAAAAATTTAGTGGCTTGAAGCAACACAAATTTATTATCCTACAGTCTGTAAACTAGGCCCACAGTGCTGGTTCCTTCCAGAGGCTCCGGTGAAGCATCCGTTTCCTTGCCTTTTCCAGCTTTTCCAGAAGCGGTCCCCAACCTTTTTGGCACCAGAGACCGGTTTCACAGAAGGCAATTTTTCCACGGATGGGGGTAGGGAATGGTTTCAGGATGATTCAAGCGCATTGCATTTACTGTGCATTTTATTTCTATTATTATTACATTGTAATATATAATTAATTCTACAACTCAACATCATAGACTCAGTGGGAGCCTGAGCTTGTTTTCCTGCAACTAGACGGTCCTATCTGGGGGTGATGGGAGAAAGTGACAGATCATCAGGCATCAGATTCTCTTAAGGAGTGTGCAACCTACATCCCTCGCGTGTGCAGTTCACAATAGGGTTTGTGCTCCTATGAGAATCTAATGCCCACCGCTGATATGACAGGAGGTGGCGCTCAGGTGGTAACACCAGCCATGGGGACTGGATCTAAATACAGATGAAGTTTCGCTGGCTTGCCTGCCCCTAACCTGCTGTGCGCCCTGGTTCCCAACAGGCCATGGACCACTACTGGTCTGTGGCTGGAGTGCTGGAATCCCTGTTCCAGAGGCTGCTTGCAATCCTTGACTAGTGGTACCTCTTTCCATCTCCAAAACCAGCAAGGCTGCCTCTCTCTGGCCAGCAGGGAAAGGTCTCCACCTTCAAAGGACTCACCCAATGGACTGGGCCCACCCAGACAATCCAGGATAATCTCTCTACTGCAAGATCCTTAACTCGGCCAGGCAGTATGGCTCACACCTGTAATCTCAGCACTTTGGGAGGCTGGGGCAGGTGGATCACCTGAGGTCAGGAGTTCAAGACCAGCCTGGCCAGCATGCAACACGGTGAAACCCTGTCTCTACTAAAAATACAAAAATTAGCCAGCTGTGGTTGTGAGCACCTGTAATCCCAGCTACTCAGGAGGCTGAGGTGGGAGAATCACTTCAACCTGGGAGGCAGAGGCTGCAGTGAGCTGAGATCACGCTATTGCACTCCAGCCTGGGCAACAGGAGCGAAACTTCAAAAAAAAAAAAATTCTTCAATCACACCTGCCAAGTCCCTTCTGCCATGTGAGGCAGCCTGGTCACAGGTTCTGGGGATTAGGACACAGCTGTCTTGGGGGCTGTAATCCTGCCACAGCTGCCAGTCTGCAGAGTTTGTAAGTGGGATCCTGCAGACGCCAGCACAGTGCCAGACACGATGGCACAGTTACTACTGTACTGCCTCCTCCATCCAAGGGATTCTGAAGCAGGAAGGGGAGCCCTCTCTTCCTTGAAGCCCAGTCTGGGGAAGGGGTGGGGCAGCGGGGGAGTCACATCCATCCTCACTGGGCCCCCAAGAGGACATCTTTACTTCCATTTTCAGCCCAGTTCAAACAGGACAAGGTTCCATGAAAACGACTTGAAAAGACAGACAGGGATTCTTATATTCCCAGAACCACTCAAGGCCAGTAACTGGAATGTTCTATAGTTCACACCCTGAGGAACCAAATCACAGCATCAAATTATGGGAAAATCAAACTCTTTTTGCTCCCCTGCGAGGACAGCACTTTGCTACCTTGGCCGCACAGAGGAATGTTTAAAAATAATGACCCCTGTCCCATCCAGTCATTGTCTTCCAGCCAGGCAGAGAATCCCCCTTGTTTAAAAATTTAATGTGAATCAGGACTGAGAATCACTAACCCAAAAGGACCCTAATTTTAAATTTATGAAATTAAACAAAGATGAATTTAATTATTGTTAAGGGTTGAAAGTTATACACTAAACTATGTCCAGCCAGAGCAGAGGGCTGAGTGACTTCCACAGCGGTTTGTTTTGAGACGACGTCTCACTCTGTCGCCCAGGTTGGAATGCAATGGCACGATCTTGGCTCACTACAACCTCCATCTCCCGGGTTCAAGAGATTCTCCTGCCTCAGCCTCCCGAGTAGCTGGGATTACAGGCATGCGCCACCACTCCTGGCTAATTTTGCATTTTTAGTAGAGGAGGGGTTTCTCCATGTTGGTCAGGCTGGTCTCAAACTCCTGACCTCAGGTGATCCGCCTGCCTCCGCCTCCCAAAGTGCTGGGATCACAGGCATGAGCCACCACGCCCGGCCCAAGTGTTCTTATTTTTATAAAATATGTTCCTGCCTGGATACACACACACACACACACACACACACACACACACACACACACGAGCGCATGCAAACAGAGAAAAAAAATTTGCAAGCAATGCTCCATCTGGTTTGAAAAGGTTCTCAAGATCACTTTTAAATGGGTCTGATGTGTATTTTTTTTTTTAAGTAGCAGGTTCATTTGAAAACAAAAAAGGTTAGTGAAGACTCTGTCTTTCAAAACATAAAAATCTGCAATAAAACCGATGATTCCATACAGTGACTACTGTCAGTTCTGCGAAATGACACCCAGGTTGGCTACGTGTCTCATGGTTGGCCTTCCATGGGGACAGTTTCAGGGGTGGTCCATGTGGGTGATCAGTTTCTTTATCTCGCTTGTGTTAAGAGCAGTTCCAATCATCACCTGAGGACGAGACACAATGGTTCAACGTTTTAAAAGTTTTTTTGACATCAGAATGGCAGTTCTTCAGAAGCACTGTTGTCTAAAATGAGACTGGACAAGATTACAGCTCAAAAAAACCACCTTCTCTGAAAAACCTTCCCCCAGAGAAGCCTAGGTTCTAGATCTCAGCCCTCCACCTTTCTGTGACATCAGGTCCCTTGTGGCTGCTTCGAGGTGGCACTGCCTCCACTCGACACGACCACACCTGTCCCGAACGCAGCCACTCTCAGCGGCCACCCTGCCCTCTTGCCCTGGCAGGTGCAGCAGCCTCCCGGCTGGGCTCCCCGCCCCACTGCGAGCCCTCCAAGCCGCTCTCCACTCAGCAGCCAGTGAGTGGGCAGATTTTTATGTTTTGAAAGACAGAGTCTTCACTAACCTTTTTTGTTTTCAAATGAACCTGCTACTTAAAAAAAAAAATACACATCAGACCCATTTAAAGCGCTGTCAGGTCATGTCGTTCCGCTCCACGGCTTCCCCCTCACCTGAACAAAAGCCCCCGTCTGTCCCTGACTTGGCCCTCACTGGGCTGTGCCTGCACCCCCACCTCCAAGCACGAATGCCTCCCTTCCTCACCCCAGCTGCACTGCTACTCCCTTCCTCTTGCACATCAAGCAAACACCTGCCTCAGGGCTGCGGCACTGCCGGGACCCTCTCCCCCAGTGGGTGCAGGCGTCACTCCCCCTCTGTTGAGCTCCACCCTGCTGCCCTGGCAGGGTACTCTAGCCCTGGCCCTGCTGCCTCCCTGCCATGGGTCCTCTGACAGGAAGGAGAGGAGACAAGCCTGAAGCGCTCTGTCGCCTCCCTTCTTCCTGTAGCACCGAGGGCTCGCCATGTGCCAAGCACAGTCGGAAAGCGGCGACAGCAGTGACAGCAGTGACGGCAGGGTTCCACCAGGTCGGAGGAGGACAGATAACCAACAAGTCAACAGAGAACCAAGACAGACGGCGCCCAGGAGAGGGGGCCTGCTCAGGTGTGGGGAGGGGGTGAAGGGTGAAGGTGGCAAACCCAGGTAGAGAGGAGCGTAGGGAGAACAGGTGTAAGGCGGGGAGGAGACTGGGCGAGTGTGGAACTGGAAGGTGGCTACATGGCTGGAAGCGTGGTGGGGAGGAGATGGGGCTGGAAGGGTGGGCAGGGCTCAGAGCAGGGGCCTCGTGGGCAGGCAGTGACAACACCGGAGACGGAGGAGTAGGCCAGGGTGGGAGGGAAGCAGCAGCCTGTGGTTCCCCGGGCCCCGAGTCACACTAAAGACTCAGGACGTCAAAACTGACCAGCTGTGAGCTCAGCGCCACACTCTCACTCACAGACGCCAAGACTGGAAGGTCCATATTAGGTCTTGTTTTTTTTGCGAGGCAGGGGGTGGTGGGAAACCCTGTTGCCCAGGCTGGAGTGCAGCAGTGTGATCTCGGCTCACTGCACCTCCGCCTCCATGATTCAAGCAATTCTCCCGCTTCCGCCTCCCGAGTAGCTGGGATTACAGGTGCTCGCCACCACACCCTGCTAATTTTTGTACTTTTAGTTGGGGTGGGGTTTCACCATGTTGGCCAGGCTGGTTTCAAATTCCTGACCCCAGGTAATCAACCCACTTCCACCTTCCAAAGTGCTGGGATTACAGGTGTGAGTCACTACACCCAGCCCATATTAGGTCTTTATCAAAGCAACACTGTGGCTAGAACTCAGACTCTGGGCCCTCTTCTAATTAAATTCTGCCTTTGAGTCATTTCATCTAATCTCATGGCTGTAAGTTACACCTGATGCTCCCACAGCAGGCTCCATCCCACCCACTCCCCACGTGGCCCCCAGCTGCTGCTCTCCCCAGCTGCCCCAGTCAAGGCACCCCTTCCAGTCTGTTCTCTCTCCAGCAGCTGCAATCATGGGACTCCTAGTCCGTTCTCTCCAGTGGCTCCCGCCACACACAGCACAGACCCCAGGGTCTAGGCATGACCGGCAATGCTCTACGTAGCTGTCCTCTGGTTGCCGCTCTGCTCACTCCCTTCCCCTCTCCAGGGACACAATCGGCCTCTGGCTTCAGTCTTCCTACTTCCTCCACTTGGAAAGTTCTTACCCAAGAGGGCTCCAGCCTACTTTTTTTTTTTTTTGAGACAAGGTCTTACTCTGTCACCCAGGCTGGAGTACAGTTGCGTGATCTTGGCTCACTGCAACCTCGACCTCCCCGGCTCAAGTGATCCTCCCACCTCAGCCTCCTGAGTAGCTGCTGACTGCAGGCACCCGCCACCACACCTGACTAATCTTTTAATTTCCCCACCTTTTAGATGGCAGCTGAGATGCCACCTGCCCAGATGCCATTCCCTGACCACCATCTCACCTGGTCACCATGTTTTTCTGTAGTTATCTCCTGTCCCAAAATGCTGTTTTAGGCTGAGCGTGGTGGCTCACGCCTGTAATCCCAGCACTTTGGGAGGCCCAGGCGGGCAGATCATGAGGTCAGGAGATCGAGACCAGCCTGACCAACACAGTGAAACCCCGCCTCTATTAAAAATATAAAAATTAGCCAGGTGTGACGGCACGCGCCTGTAGTCCCAGCTACTCTGGAGGCTGAGGCAGGCGAATCGCTTGAACCCGGGAGGTGGAGGTTGCAGTGAGCTGAGATCACGCCACCACACTCCAGCCTGTTAGCAGAGCAAGACTCCGTCTCAAAAACAAACAAACAAACAAACAAAAGCACTGTTTGAATCTGTTGGCTGTGCTCACTGGCATCTAATGGGTGTCGTTTATTTGTGGTGATGTCTGTTTCTCCCCACTGTCCGCTCCACAGGGGCAGGGGCCGCAGCCGCCTTGTTACCTCTCTGTCCCCAGCGCCTGGAGCAGGGCGGCGCCACAGCAGGGGCTCAAGGAGCATCTGCTGAATAAGTAAAGGAATGGCATCCTGGCCTTTCCCAATGGCCAGCTGATACAGAGTCACTTTTCTTGGACATCAGGCTACTCCCCACTGCAGGCATAGCCCCTGCTACCACCTTCCAACACCAACCAGAGCAGCGGCAGTGGTGCCACGTGCAACGACAACCACAGCACCCCGTGAAGCACCTGCTGCCTCGATGACTCTGCAGAACCTTGTCTAATGTCGCCGAGTCCTGGCAGCAGCAAATCTTTATGTACTAGTGTTGTTAGGACCCCTAAGGTCCATAGACGAACAAGGAGCCTCAACCACTAACTGTGTTAGAGTCAACGAAAGCTCTGAGATAGAATACTGGCAGGCAACGGTGGCTCATGCCTGTAATTCCAGCACTTTGGGAGGCTGAGGCAAGGGGCAAAAGGAGACCATGTTTCTACAGAAAATTTAAACATTAGCTGGGCGTGGTGGTACATGCCTGTAGTCACAGCTACTCGGAAGACAGAGGCAGGAGGATTGCTTCAGCCGGGGAGGTCAAGGCTACAGTGAGCTGTGATTGTGGCACTACACTCCAGCCTGGGCGACAGAGGGAGATCCCGTCTTAAAAAAAGAAAATACTTTTTTTTTTTTTTTCTTTGAGACACAGTCTCGCTCTGCTGCCCAGGCTGGAGTGCAGTCGTGTGAACTCGGCTCACTGAAGCTCCGCCTCCCAGGTTCTCACCATTCTCCTGCCTCAGCCTCCCAAGTAGCTGGGACTACAGGTGGCCACCACCACACCCGACTAATTTTTTTGCATTTTTTGATAGAGATGGTGTTTCACCATGTCAGCCAGGATGGTCTCGATCTCCTGAACTCGTGATCCTCCCGCCTCGGCCTACCAAAGTGCTGGGATTAGAGGCTTGAGCCACCGCGCCCGGCCACGAATACTGTTTAACTGAGGTAACAAAAGAGCAATAAGTATGAGTTCAAGGTCCCAGAGAATGCAGACTACATAGATGCTCAGCTATGATGTTCCACGTAGCTCTGTGTAAAATGACTCCTGGCAATCACAAGGGCGTTTAACAGCCTTGACCAACTCAGGAGCTGGGCTGAGACCTTCCTCAGACTGCAAGCTGGAGCAGCTGAGCTGACAGCTGGGCTTTCTTTACTCACCGACTTCCGACAGGCTCTGGAGGCAAACATCTGCTTGACTCGGGACGGCCGGCACATGACCCCAGGGCTGTCGCTTAGCAAAAAGATCAGTTCATCGATGTCCTGGGGTCCGAAGGTCCAGTTTTTACTAGTTGGCAAGGAAATCAATTTAGCCCTTTCAGTCACTGGAGCTAAAAGAATACAATTTTGAGAAAAACCCATGACTTGAGAGACACATTTCACTTGAAAGCTACCTAGAGTGAACATCTGAGGCTGGACACGGTGGCTCACGCCTGTAATCCCAGCACTTTGGGAGGCCGAGGCGGGCGAATCATGAGGTCAGGAAATGGAGACCATCCTGGCTAACACGGTAAAACCCTGGCTCCAATTAAAATACAAAAAAAAAAAAAAAATTAGCTGGACATGGTGGCGTATGCCAGTAATTCTAGCTACTCGGGAGGCTGAGGCAGGAGCATCGCTTGAACCAGGGAGTCAGAGGTTGCAGTGAGCCGGCATCACGCCACTGCACTCCAGCCTGGTGACACAGAGTGACTCTGTCTCAAAAAAAAAAAAAAATCTGCTCTATGAATACTTATGGAAAAATACATATATACATATACACATATAGACACACATATAAACTATTAAATCTCTTTTTTGAGATGGAGTGTCGCTTTGTTGCCCAGACTGGAGTGCAGTGGTGCGATCTCAGCTCACTGCAACCTCTGTCTCCCAGGTTCAAGCGATTCTCCTACCTCAGCCTCCTGAGTAGCTGGGACTACAGGCATGCACCATCAAGCCCAGCTAATTTTTTTATTTTTAGTAAAGACGAGGTTTCACCATGTTGGCCAGGCTGGTCTTGAACTCCTGACCTCAAGTGATCCACCTGCCTCGGCCTCCCAAAGTGCTGGGAATACAGGCGTGAGCCACCGCGCCCGGCCTACTTCATTCTTTTTAATGGCCGCATAGGAAGTCACTGCACGGATGTACCATAATTTGTCTGTCAAATTCCCAACTAAAGCACATTTCGGTTGTTTCCAATTTCAATTGTGCACTCAAAGCTGCAACAAAGACTTCTGTGCATAAACCTGCTCATCTGTGGGTGCATTTCCGGGAGATAGACACTAGAGGGAGAATCACATATGTACTTTTTGATGGGAAATCTGAGAAAATGCACATTGCCACCAGTGGTGTCTAAGAGTATCTATTGGCCAATACTGGATATCAACCCTTCTAATCTCTGCCAGGCCGACCCCTGGGTCCTTTGCTGGGTGGCTTCAACATCTAATGTCATTAGATACTATCTTAGTCAATCCGGACAAAAGACAAACACCACCCCTAACCTTCACACGAGAAACTGACACTGTCACTCTCAGTCCCACATAAGTAAATGCGGTGAAAACGGATTTTCCACAGTATCAGTGCTGTAACTGTAAGAAATGACTCTGTTAAAGCAGACGTTTTAAAGCAGACTCTGTTAAACCATGGACGTTTTCTGGTTCTCACCTGGTGGCCTGAGCTGAGGATGAAAGGAGCTGAGATTAGGCCGGGCACGGGCCTGTAATCCCAGCACTTTGGGATTAATGCTCACGCCTGTAATCCCAGCACTTTGGGAGGCTAAGGTGGGCAGATCATTTGAGGTTGGGAGTTCAAGACCAGCCTGGCCAACATGGTGAAACCCTGTCTCTACTAAAAATAAAAGTATTAGCCGGGCGTGGTGGTGGGCACCTGTACTCCCAACTACTTGGGAAACTAAGGCAGAAGAATAGCTTGAACCCAGGAGGCAGAGGTTGCAGTGAGCTGAGATCGTGCCAGTGCACTCCAACCTGGGTAAAAGAGCGAGACTCTGTCTCAAAAAAAAATAAAGGAGCTGATATTGTTGTTTCTTTCTGTAAGTGCTCCAGGAAGACCTGGTCCCATGTCACCATGCTCGTCACCATCACAATCAACCACAGGGGAGAGTCTGGTGAACTGTGAGACCTCCACATGGCATGGATTACTGAGCCCACATTTCCTATTGTGAGGGGCTCCACACAGAGCTCAAATCCAAGTCATAACCAAACCAATCCCCAAATCTTATCTTCGAGGGTCTGTCTCCTGGTACCAATTCCATATCAGTCAGGGTACAATCAAGAGACAAAAACCACACCAGCGATTTTAACAGGGATTCTTTTTAAAAAAAAAAAAAAGACAGGATCTTGCTCTGTCACCCAGGCTAGAGTACAATGGCATGGTCATAGCTCATTGCAGCCTCAAACTCCTGGGCTCAAGTGAGCCTCCTGCCTCAGCCTCCTGAGTACCTGGGACTACAGACGTGTAGCAGTGTACTTGGCTTTTTTCTTTAGAGATGGGGTCTCATTTTTTTTTTTTAGAGATGGGGTCTCATTATATTGCCCAGGCTGGTCTCAAACTCCTAGCCTCAAGTGACTCTCCTGCCTCAGCCTCCCAAAGTGCTAGAATTACAAGGTGTGCACCACCATGCCAGGCCTGAGGAGGAAAAATGTATTACAAAGCATTACACAAACTAGTAAAAGGTGGTTAACTACTATGCTAATAAATACAGGAATGGAAAATGCTACTACCTCTAGGGAAGAGGGAGAGTCCTCAGAAAAGGAACTCTTTTTTTTTTTTTTGAGATGGAGTTCGCTCCTGTTGCCCAGGCTGGAGTGCAGTGGTGCAATCTCGGCTCGCCACAACCTCCGCCTCCCAGGTTCAAGTGATTCTCCTGCCTCAGCCTCGCGAGTAGCTGGGATTACAGGCGTGCACCACCACATCCCGCTAATTTTGTATTTTTAGTAGAGACAAGGTTTCTCCATGTTGGTCAGGCTGGTCTCAAACTCCTGACCTCAAGTGATCCGCCTGCCTCCGCCTCCCAAAGTGCTGGGATTACAGGTGTGAGCCACCCGTGCCCGTCAGAAAAGGAACTCTTGTAAGAGGCCCCTCCCCACTCAGGCTGAGTTTCAGAGTGAGTGATGACACAGGAACTCCTGCACCGCAGGAGGGAAGGGAAAGGACATCCCAGAAGCATCCCAGATACCAGCACAAATACCACCTCCCCTGGCGCCGATCCCAGGCTCTCCCGGGAATTGTCTGAATGTGCCCTGGTCCCAGTACACAGATAATCTGCTCAAAAGCTGGTGCTGGCCTAAAAGACCCAAGTCTTCCATGTCTTTGGAGTCTATGTCCTGCCACAGAGAACAGTATCTGGCCAGGCGCAGATGCTGGAATTACAACTGTGCACTACCGTGCCCGGCCAATTTTATTGTAGAGACAGGGTCTCCCTATGTTGCCCAGGCTGGTCTTGAACTCCGGGGCTCAAGTGATCCTCCCTCCTCGGCTTGGCTTCCCAAAGTGCAGGGATTACAGGCGAGAGCCACCGCACCCAGCTTCAAAATACTCTTAAGAAAAAACTTCACCTGGCGGGGGGCAGTGGCTCACGTCTGTAATCCCAGCACTTTCAGAGGCCGAGGTGGGTGGATCACCTGAAGTCAGGAGTTCGAGACCAGCCTGGCCAACATGGTGAAACTCCATCTCTACTAAAAATACAAAAAATTAACCAGGCATGGTGGTGCGCACCTGTAATCCCAGCTACAGCTACTCAGGAGGCTGAGGCGGGAGAATTGCTTGAACCCGCGAAGTGGAGGCTGCAGTGAGCCAAGATTGCGCCACTGCATTCCAGCCTGGGCGACAGAGCGAGACTCTGTCTCAAAAAAATAAAAAATAAAATAAATAAAAATTTAAAATAAAAGTAAAAAAGTAAAAAATTAAAATGTTACCTTATCTCTTTCCTTAGTTCATCTTCGGCTGCTTGATTTTCTCCAGGGCAAATCTTTGCCCTAAACTTCCTATAATTCTGTTCACCTTCACTTTGCTGTGTTTCACGATGTAACTGCTTTATTTGTTTAGCTAAAGAATTCATAGAAAAGTCCAGGGCCACAACATTCTTATTACTTTTTTTTTTTTTTTGAGATGGAGGCTTGCTCTGTCACCCAGGCTGAGTGCAGTGACGCGATCTCGGCTCACTGCAAGCTCCGCCTCCTGGGTTCACACCATTCTCCTGCCTCAGCCTCCTGAGTAGCTGGGACTACAGGCGCCCACCACCATGCCCCCCTAATTTTTTTGTATTTTTAGTAGAGACAGGGTTTCACCGTGTTAGCCAGGAAGGTCTCGATCTTCTGACCTCATGATCCACCCGCCTCGGCCTCCCAAAGTGCTGGGATTTACAGGCATCAGCCACCGCACCTGGCCCCTTCTTATTAATTTTAACGGCTACATCAACCTGAGAGGCTGACACGTTCTGAGTATTTACTAACTTTTGACGAATGTCAGAATTGGAAAGAATTTCTTCTTTTTTAAAACGCTTTGTGTTTGGGGATGCGAGATTAGTTGGCTGAGGCGAAACTCGAAATTTACACGCTGTGTCTTCCTGGTTTGGATGGCAGTTCGCATCTGAAAAAGAGTCGTCAGTTTCAGGCGCTTTCTCATGAGAGTCCGCGTGTTCCTGTGAGCCCCTGTCCTCTGGGGAGCTGGCCGCACACTCGCTGCTGCAGTGACTGCCCGTGTCTGGGATGCTGAACCCCTCAGAATCCACGGAAGTGCTGCCGTGCCCCGAGTCCTTCTCCACCTCCGCTCCGTCCGTAGGGTCCCTGGGTCCCTGACCGGAACTCGTTGCCTCTTTCTGAGGTCTCAGGAAGCCTCTGTCAGAGATGGCATCTGAAGTGCTAGAAGATGGCGTACCCCTTTTCTGTCCTGGAGGGCTCCTTCTTGCTTCTGGAGTCTTTGGGCTGTGAGGCTTGTTCTCCGTTGTGTGATGAAGAGAAAAGGCCTCTCGCAGTCTGGATATGGACACGTCCCTTTTTTCTTCTCGAGTCCTTAATGAAGGGGAATGATCCTGCTTTTCTCCCAGGGGCTTTTCCAAATCCGCGCTGCATGCATTTTTACTAAGTTACCTAAGCAAACGTGAACGGAGAAGAGGGTCAGGGACTATCCTGAAATGGTGAGAGGACGTGCTAATGTGAACAGATACTTCACAAAAGAGGAGATCTGCATGCTAATTACACAAACACGGTTCAATGTTCAAAATAAAACTATAATATGGGCCGGCCAGCACTTTGGGAGGCCAAGGCAGGTGGATCACGAGGCTAGGAGTTTGAGACCAGTCTGCACAACATGGCGAAACCCTGTTTCTACTAAAAATACAAAAATTAGCCGGGTGAGGTGGGGCACATCTGTAATCCCAGCTACCTGGGAAGCTGAGGCACGAGAATCCCTTTAGCCCGGGACGCAGAGGTTGCAGTGAGCCAGATGCTGCCACTGCTCTCCAGACTGGGTGACAGAGCGAGACGGTCTCAAAAAAAACAAGAAACAAAAAACAAAACAAAAAACCAATACAATAAGACATGACCATATAACTCACCAGAATGGGCAAAATCAAAAAACAACAAATTCTCACAAAGATCAGGATCGAGGGGAATGACTGAATGCCTCTGGTAGGAATGAACCTGGAATAGCTGCTTTGAAAAGCTCTCTGGGAATACCTCCTAAATCTGAACGTATGCACACCTGCAACCCAGCATAGTACTCCTATCAGAAGTGCCTATCGGCCGGGCACAATGGCTCACGCCTGTAATCCTAGCCCTTTGAGGTCAGGAGTTCAAGACCAGCCTGGCCAACATGGTGAAACCTTGTCTCTACTAAAAATACAAAAAAAATTAGCAGGGCACAATGGAATACACTTATAATCCCAGATACTATGGAGGATGAGAATGAGGCAGGAGAATCACTTGAACCTGGAAGGCGGGGGTTGCAGTGAGCCAAGATCACTCCACTGCACTCCAGCCTGGGCGACAGAGTGAGACTCCCTCGCAAAAAAAAAAAAAGAACAACAACCTATGCATGTTCGTCAAAAGACATGGATAAGGATGTTCATGACAGCATTCTTCATTATAGCCCCAAACTGGAAACAATTCAAATATTCACAAATTATGGTATCTGACTATAATGGAACACAGTATAGCAAATGAAAAAACGAATCTTGCCACATGACTTGGGTGAATCTCACAAACAAAATAATGAGAAAGAAACAAATCACAGAAAAGGACAGACTGAATAACTTCAAATTAAAAACAGATTAAACTATACTGTTACAGTTTTTTTGTTTGTTTTGAGACGAGTCTCGCTCTGTCACCCAGGCTGGAGTGCGATGGCGCGATCTTGGCTCACTGCAAGCTCCGCCTCATGGTTCACACCATTCTCCTGCCTCAGCCTCCCGAGTAGCTGGGACTACAGGTGTCCGCCACCACGCCCGGCTAATTTTTTGTATTTTTAGTAGAGACGGGGTTTCACCATGTTAGCCAGGATGTCTTGAACTCCTGACCTTAACTTATCCGTTCACCTCAGCCTCCCAAAGTGCTGGGATTATAGGACGTGGATGGTGAAACCCTGAGCAAGACTCTGTCTCCAAAAAAAAAAAAAAAAAAAAAAACTTACATGACCATAAATTGTTCTCTCATTCCGGTCAGAGAAGAGCTGTATAATTTCATTTTATTCTTTTTTTTTTTTTTTTTTTGAGACAGAGTCTCGCTCTGTCGCCCAGGCTGGAGGGCAGTGGCACAATCTCGGCTCACTGCAAGCTCCGCCTCCCAGGTTCATGCCATTCTCCTGCCTCAGCCTCCCGAGTAGCTGGGACTACAGGCACCTGCCACCACGCCCAGCTAATTTTTTGTATTTTGTTTAGTAGAGACGGGGTTTCACTGTGTTAGCCAGGATGGTCTCGATCTCCTGACCTTGTGATCTGCCCGCCTTGGCCTCCCAAAGTGCTGTGATTACAGGCGTGAGCCACCGCGCCCGGCCTCATTGTATTCTTCGAGGCATTAGTCACTAGTTGTACTGAAATGCCAATGGAACTTACCTGAATCAACAGAAATGTTAAGAACAACAAATGGATACTGATGTCGATTATACATGTGGTAGACCTCGTTCACAAGTCTGGAGACCTGCACAAAATACAAGGAGGAGGAAAGAATAAATGACAAATGTTCCCGGCCCCCCCACATTCTAACAACATACTATTCTAACCAACCAGCATGTTCTCAGAAGGAGATTCTTTTTTTGTTTTAATGAGACAAGGTCTCGCCTTGTCACAGGCTGGAGTGCAGTGGAGCAATCATGGCTCACTGCAGCCTCAACCTCCCAGGCTCAAGTCATCTTCCCGCCTCAGCCTGCCATGTAGCTTGGACTACAGGCAGGATTTCTTTTTTCTTTTTTCTTTTTTTTGAGATGGAGTCTCACTCTTGTTACCCAGACTGGAATGTAATGCCGCGATCTTGGCTCACTGCAACCTCCACCTCCAGGGCTCAAGTGATTATCCTGACTCAGCCTCCAGAGTAGCTGGGATTACAGGCACACGCCACCACAATCAGATAATTCTCGTATTTTTAGTACAGACAGGGTTTCACCACGTTGGCCAGGCTGGTCTCGAACTCCTGATCTCAGCTGATCGGCCCGCCTTGGCCTCCCAAAGTGCTAGGATTATAGGCGTGAGTCACTACACCTGGCCTGAGGATACATCTTTTAACAGCTTTACTGAGACGTGACTAACATGGAATAAACTACACATATTTAAAGTGTGCAATTTCACAAATTTTGACATATACACAAACACCTGTGAAACTATCCCCACAATCAAGATAATGAATATATCCATCACCAAAAATTTCCTCACAACTCATGAAGTGATATTTCACTAACCACAGATTCCTAAAACTGAATCTTTTTCCAACCTAAAGTTGCTCTACGAGAAATTCTAGTGAAATGTAGGCACAGCTTAAATATTCATAAAACACATTCAATGTACATAGAAACGTATTTATGACATTAAAATGTCATTAGAAATAAACCAAAATATCACATTAAGTATTAATAGTTACAATTAATAATTATGAATCCGTCACACTATAGGTTAAAAAATTTAGAAGTTTAGCAAATTACAAGCAAACTCTAAAGCATCATTAAAAAACAAGGGCCAGGAGCGGTGGCTCACGCCTGTAATCCCAGCACTTTGGGAGGCCGAGGCAGGTGGATTGCCTGAGCTCAGGAGTTCTCGAACAGTGAAACCCCATCTCTACTCAAATACAAAAAATTAGCCAGGCATGGCAGCATGCGCCGGTAATCCCAGCTACTCAGGAGGCTGAGGCAGGAGAATTGCTTGAACCTGGGAGGTGGAGGTTGCAGTGAGCCAAGATCACGTCACTGCACTCCGGCCTGGGCGACAGAGCGAGACTCTGTCTAAAAAAAAAAAAGGAAAAACAGAAAATATTACTGAGGTATAATGTTGTGTTGCTAAGATACAAACTCAAAAAACCCATGTAATCATATCAAGATGATCGGTTTACACTTGAGGCAGAAGTAATATGAACCCTTATTTTCCTAGGAAAATAGAAAGAAGAGAAAATATAGAAATCTACAGAAAATATAGAAACCATGTAATCAGTCTATACTGAATGGTGACACAGAATGTTATAAAATATTTAGTTTCTTCAAATAGTTTTAGTTTTTACAATAATAAATATACTGGTGATTAACAAGTGTTTATATATGTATGTATATATACACACAACGTATATAACGTACATATTCACATACAAACACACTCACGTATATGCAATTTAAACAACTATACACAGAGGCCAGGCGCGGTGGCTCATGCCTGTAATCCCAGCACTTTGGGAGGCCAAGGCAGGCAGATCATGAGGTCAGGAGTTCAAGATCATCCTGGCCACATGGTGAAATCCCATCTCTACTAAAGATACAAAAAATTAGCCAGGTGTGGTGGTGCGCACCTGTAATCCCAGCTACTTGGGAGGCTGAGGCAGGAGAATCACTTGAACCCAGGAGGTGGAGGTTGCAATGAGCCAAGATCGCGCCATTGCACTCCAGCCTGGGCAACAGAGCAAGACTCTGTCTCAAAAAACCAAAAAAAAGGCCGGGCGCGGTGGCTCAAGCCTGTAATCCCAGCACTTTGGGAGGCCGAGACAGGCGGATCACGAGGTCAGGAGATCGAGACCATCCTGGCTAACATGGTGAAACCCCGTCTCTACTAAAAAATACAAAAAACTAGCCGGGCGAGGTGGCGGGCGCCTGTAGTCCCAGCTACTCGGGAGGCTGAGGCAGGAGAATGGCGTGAACCCGGGAGGTGGAGCTTGCAGTGAGCTGAGATCCGGCCACTGCACTCCAGCCTGGGCAACAGAGGGAGACTCCGTCTCAAAAAAAAAAAAAAAAAAAAAAAAAACCCCAACAACAAACAAACAAAAAAAAACCCAACAAATAAAACTGTACACAGATAGATACGCTCCTTGACTTATGATAGGGCTATGCCCTGATAAACCCATAAGTTGAAAATATTGTATGTCAAAAATGCCTTTGTGATAACCTATCTCAGCCTTGCCTCAGAATACTTACATTACTCTATAGGCAAAATAACACAACACCTATTTTATAATAAAATGTTGAATGTCTTCTGTAATTTATTGAATACTATACCGAAAAAAAAATGGTTACATAGGTATTTGAAGGATGATATCTAAGGCAAAAATAACTTTCGCAACAAGGTAAAGTAGTAGAAAAATACAGATTTTTTTTGAGACACAGTCTCACTCTGTCACCCAGGCTGCAGTGCAGTGGCACAATCTCGGCTCACTGCAACCTCCGTTTCCCAGGTTCAAGCGATTCTCCTGCCTCAGCCTCCCATGTAGCTGGGATTACAGGCGTAGGCCACCACACCTGGCTATTTTTTGTATTTTAGTAGAGACGAGGTTTTGTCATGTTGGCCAGGCTGGTCTCGAACTCCTGGTCTCAAGCAATCCACCCACCCAAAGTGATGGGATGGCAGGCATGAGCCACTGTGCCCGGCCAGAAAAATCTTCAGTTGAAACATCTTAAGTTGGGAGCCATCTGCAGTAGACTTCTGTAAATGCCCAAAATAAGATAACATTAAAGCCATGTTTCTCAAAGTCCTGAGTTCCATGTTATCTGCCTATTATCAGAAAAAAAGTTATCCATTAAAAGTCAAAGGCATAAAGGATAAACTAATACAAAAAAATTGTAAATACCTTTGCGGGGTCACAAGGCCGCCGGTTGATAAAGAAAAACTGTCTGTCTGTTGAACTCCTTCCAACTCCATGCGCGCATTGTGAAATGAAACCTGAGATGCTATTCAACATTAATATGGTGAGGACAGGATTCCAGAGTGAAAAGGATTAGAAATACGATCACATGGCAAATTCTTAAAGTGAAATGAAAACAAAACCCCAGGTGACGAAAGCGTCATTATTGCAGTGCATTATTGCTGTGCTCCAAATCTTGATGAGTCATCAAAGAACCAGACCTCCTGGAATGCTCTGAAGCTCCTACAGTCAAGCAATGCACCACAGGCGATGCAGTGGGTCCAACACTGATGTGTTGCAGCTCTCCTTATCCTTCCTGATAAATCCTCCGTAAGAGGAGTGGGTCTCGCTTCAAATGCATTCTCAGAACCTCCGTACTGCCGCTCCTGGTTTGTCAATGAAGTCTAACCACTTGTGCTCAGGATTCTGCCCACATTCCCTCCCCTTTCACAATCTCCTGGTTAGGAAGCTTGTATCTCACGTCTTGGTAAAGCGTTTGCTTCACATGAGACCCACCCCGGGGACACCGGCGTTTCCGGAAGAACACCACCTTCACACGAAGACACGAAGCTCCGTGTTTACAATCTCAGGCATAGGCCAAAAGCAAGTGGACGAGGAATAAGAAATATAGATCTAGGCCGGGCGCGGTGGCTCAAGCCTGTAATCCCAGCACTTTGGGAGGCCGAGACGGGCGGATCACGAGTTCAGGAGATCGAGACCATCCTGGCTAACACGGTGAAACCCCGTCTCTACTAAAATACAAAAAAAATTAGCCGGGCGAGGCGGCGGGCGCCTGTAGTCCCAGCTACTCGGGAGGCTGAGGCAGGAGAATGGCGTGAACCCGGGAGGCCGGGCTTGCAGTGAGCTGAGATCCGGCCACTGCACTCCAGCCTGGGCAACAGAGCCAGACTCTGTCTCAAAAAAAAAAAAAAAAAAAAAAAGAAATATAGATCTAAACGCAAAAAACAAAAAGAAATAGAGATCTTAGGCTGGGTGTGGTGGCTCATGCCTGAAATCCCAGAGCCTTGGGAGGCCAAGGTGGGCAGATCACCTGAGGTCAGGAGTTCAAGACCAGCCTGGGCAACAAGGTGAAACCCCATCTTCACTAAAAATACAAAAAATCAGCCGGGCCTGGTGGTGCACACCTGTAGTTGCAGCTTCTCGGGAGGCTGAGGCAGGAGTATCGCTTAAACCTGGCAGGTGGAGGTTGTAGTGAGCCAAGATCATGGCACTGACCTCCAGCCTAGACAACAGAGTGAGACTCCATCTCAAAAAAATATATACACACACACACACACACACACACACAGAGATATATACTTTTACATATATATATTGTATATATCTATATATATTTTAATATATCCATCTACATATATTTTTATATATATCTATATGTAGATATATATATAAAAATAGAGAGAGAGATTTCTCTTTTTACAGGACCAATCCTACTTATGGAAGTGTCTGTTTTCTTATACTAAAACTAATGACACTAAACTGCCTCCATCACTGGCCAGAAAAGTCAAAATCATTTAAAATGATAAAATAATTTAAAAGTTAGTCTAACTAAACAGAGCCTTAAAAAAGACTAACTCAACAGAAAACCACCTGAAATGTACCAGTTACTGGGAACATGGTTTGAATTAAGTAACTGAGTCCTTTGTATAAATCATCTTTCTTAGCAATAGCACTGCTCACAGTTTTATAAAGGACATAAAAAACTATTATCCCTAGCCAGGCGCGGTGGCTCACGCCTATAATCCCAGCACTTTGGGATGCCAAGGTGGGCGGATCATGTAAGGTCAGGAGTTCGAGACCAGCCTGGTCAACATGGAGAAACCCCTGTCTCTACTAAAAATACAAAATTAGCCAGGCGTGGTAGTGCGTGCCTGTAGTCCCAGCTACTCAGAAGGCTGAGGCAGGAGAACTGCTTGAACTCAGGAGGCAGAGGTTGCAGTGAGTCAAGATAGCGCCATTGCACTCCAGCCTGGGCAACAGAGTGAGACTCTGTCTCTTAAAAAAAAAAAAAAAACAGGCCGGGCGCAGTGGCTCGAGCCTGTAATCCCAGCACTTTGGGAGGCCGAGACGGGCGGATCATGAGGTTAGGAGATCGAGACCATCCTGGCTAGCACGGTGAAACCCCGTCTCTACTAAAAAATACAAAAAACTAGCTGGGCGAGGTGGCGGGCGCCTGTAGTCCCAGCTACTCGGGAGGCTGAGGCAGGAGAATGGCATAAACCCGGGAGGCGGAGCTTGCAGTGAGCTGAGATCCGGCCACTGTACTCCCGCCTGGGCAACAGAGCGAGACTCCGTCTCAAAAAAAAAAAAAAAAAAAAAAAAAAAAGACATGAAACTATTAGCCCTAAAATCACTATCTTTAAAAAAAAAAAAAAACTCTCAGGATAAAATCTTTAATTGTAGTTCTCTTGCCAGCAATCTACTTACTAAAAAAGATTATGCAGAGCATCCGAACAGCTCAGACCATACTCTTCACACACGGAGTCACTAGGGGGCAGCTGAACAAAAGGAATGAGGCTTTGCAACTAAAACAAACAAATTCACATTTACTTCCTAATAAAGACAGAGCGGACTTGTTTTCTTTCCTAGTCAAGCTATCCACATTACGAGCACAAAAAAATTAAAAGAATCTTTTCTTTGTTTTGGTTTTTGAGACAGGGTCTCCCTCTATTGCCCAGGCTGGAGTGCAATGGCTCAGTCATACCTCATTGCAGCATCAAACTCGTGGGTTCAAGCCATCCTCCTGCTCAGCCTCCCGAGTGAGCAGCTGGGACTACATTAACATTCATTCACATTCATTAACATTCATTAACTTCAATTATACACAAATACAAATATTATACCCTAATATGCAATAGTACGCATGATATATGTGACATATGTATTTCAATTACACACAAGCACATATATACAGTTTGCGTGTAAACACACACACACACACACACACACATTTATGCCTCAGTCTTCTTGGTCCAAAAGTCAGGATTTTACTTAACAGGGAAAAACTACATACCTCCCACTAAGATCAAGAACAAGATATTAATAAAATGCTCATTATCTACAATTAGAGAAAACAATTAGAGGAATATAAGAAAAAGTAAAAGTGCTCGGGCACGGTGGCTCACACCTATAATCCCAACACTTTGGGAGGCCGAGGCGGGCAAATCACCTTAGGTCAGGAATGAGACCAGCCTGGACAACATGGTGAAACCCCATCTCTATTAAAATAAAAATTAAAAAAAATTAGTTGTATTATTAAGGTCAACTTAATAGTACAAAGATATCAGTTACCCTAAATTACTTTATAAACATGCAATCTCAATAAAAATACCAAAAAGCTTTTTCCTGGAACTAGATAAGCTGACACTACAGTTCACATGAGGTGGAAGAAAATCAAAAACAGCTCAGGGAAAAACACCATTTGGACATGGATAAAAGTGGATCCAGGCCTTGAGACCATCCTGGCTAACACGGTGAAACCCCATCTCTACTAAACAAAATACAAAAATTAGCTGGGCGTGGTGGCGGGCACCTGTAGTCCCAGCTACTCCAGTGGCTAAGGCAGGAGAATGGTGTGAACCCAGGAGATGGAGCTTGCAGTGAGCCAGGCACTCCAGCCTGGGTGACAGACCAAGACTCCGTCTCAAAAAAAAAAAAAAAAAAAAAAAACTGGGTCCAGGCCAGGCATGAGCCTGTAATCCCAGCACTCTGGAAAGCTGAGGCAGAAGGATCGCTTGAGGCCAGGAGTTTGAGACCAGCCTAAGCAATACAGTGAGAATACATCTCTAGGCCAGGAGCAGTGGCTCACGCCTGTAATCCTAGCACTTTGGGAGGCCGAGGCGGGCAGATTGCCTGAGCTCAGGAGTTCAAGACCAGCCTGGGTGACACGGTGAAACGCAGTCTCTACTAAAATACAAAAAAAAATTAGCCGGGTGTGGCAGCGTGCGCCTGTAGTCCCAGCTACGCGGGAGGCTGAGGCAGGAGGATCGTGTGAGCCCAGGAGATTGAGGCTGCAGTGAGTTGTGATCACGTCTCTACACTCCAGCCTGGGTGACAGAGCAAGACCCTATCTCAAAAAAAAAAAGAAAAAGAAAGTATGAATTCTTACAAACCTCTGAAAATTCATCATAAAATAAAGTAGTGGAACATATACACAAGCAGGAAAACTCACCTGCAATGTGTTCATTTTCTGCTGCTCTTGGAAACGTGCAGAGACTGTGGCTGGTAGACCTAGAGGGGGAGAAGCAGGTCATTGAAGTCATAAGTGCTCTGGCTTGCAAAGGCAGGAATCTCCTGCGTAAGAACCACGAAAGAAAGCTCAATAGGCTAACACCCTGTGAACACTCAGCCTACAAACACTCAGAAGGGCCTAAAAGAGTGATACAGGGTTTCGCCATGTTGGCCAGGCTGGTCTCGAATTCTGGCCTCAAGTGATCAGCCTGCCTCGGCCAACATGGCGAAATCCCCTCTCTACTTAAAAATAACAAAATAATTAGCCAGGCGTAGTGTCACATGCTGGTAGTCCCATCTACTCAGGAGGCTGAGGCACTAGAATCCTTTGAACCTGGAAGGTAGAGGTTGCAGTGAGCCGAAACCACACTGCTCCACTCCAGACTGGGTGAGAGACACTGTCTCAACACACACACACACACACACACACACACACACACACACACACAAGAGTGATGGGGAAGCATGCACTTATAACTTTGTAACTCTAAGATAATCAGGTAAGAGTTAGACTTTCATGGGTAACATGACTCCTTTTACAAACAGTCTGCCATCATCAAATACAACATGCAAAAAGAAAAAAAAAATCCCATCATACGGCTAGTGTTTTTTGTGGTTTGTTGAGACAGGGTCTCAATCTACCACCCAGGCTGGAGTGCAGTGTTGCATTCACAGCTCACTGCAGCCTCGACCTCCTGGGCTCCATCTCCTCCCACCTCAGCCTCCTGAGTAGTTGGGACCACAGGTGCATCCCAGCATGTGTGGCTACTTTTGTATTTTTTGTGGAGTCAGGGTGTCCCTATGTTGCCTAGGCTGGTCTCTAACTCCTGGTCTAAAGGAATACTCTTGCCCTAGTCCCGCAAAGTGCTGGGATTACAGGTGTGAGTCACTGCATCCGCCCACATTTCCTTATTGTCTCTTTAAACTGCTTAAAATAAAAAAAGCCATAGGAATTGACTATGTGAGCTCTCAGAAAGGAATGTGTATAAAATATGGCTTTGTTTCTAAATTATCTAACTGAATTTGGTTATTGCTGCACCTAACAATCTTCTATTAAGAAAACTAGGATACGGGAGAAAGAACACTGGCCTGGGAGATAAGACTCCTGAGTTCTACTATGAGCACCTCTACCCACAAAGCCGGTGACCTGGTCAAGTCGTCCACCTGCTAAGGCCCAGGCTCTTCCCCTAGCAACTGAGGCAGCAAGAGAGAATCCCTGCAGACTGTTCCTGCATTACAACCATTCTCCAGGGCAGATCTAAGGGGGAATCAGCAGACACTTAAATGAGAGAACAGAGGTGCTGACAGACGTTTAGAGGCGGTCGAAATCTGGAGCACGGAGAGGAGGAGGAAGGGCTATTAGGGGTTAGTGGGGAGTGGAGACGACGTCCGCAGCTGAGGCTGGTGACACCCTACACGTCCCCGTAAGCCTCGTCCTCCCAGATCTTCCCATGCAGCGCCTGTTCGGTGCAGCCGGACCCTGCCCTCAAACCGAAACACACGTCTCTCCTGCAAGCGATCGGGACCCTCCCCCTGCCCCATACTCTAAGGTCCCCAACGCACGGTGACTTTACCCAGGCCCTTCTCGCTCCAGGCCCAAAAACCCAAGACCTACCCGCCTGGGGCTCCGCAGCCTCTGCCCCACGGCTCCCGAGAGGCCGGGGCGGGCCTGCTGTCGCGCGTCTGCTCGCGGGGTCCCCTCCTCTCCACCTCACCAAGGCTGTTCTGCTCCCGACGGGCCCGGGCCGGGCCTAGGGGCAAATCCAGGCGGGTGTCCTTCCCGCGGCCCAGATCCGCCTCCCTGGGGCTCACCGTACAGCAGCGGCCTGGGCCAGGCCGCCGAGGACACACACGGGCCAGGCCCGGGTCCCACCGCCCCTTCGCCTCCGCCACCTCCGCCACCTCCCGCCCGGCCCCTGTGGCCCCAGCGCCGCCGACTCCGGGGCTCACGCTCCGGGATCCCCGCTCGAGCCTCCCTCCGGCCCGCGCGAACCCTGCCCCGCACAGCTCCGCGCCCGCCTAGGTGCTGGCCCTGGCGGTCAGCGTCCAGCCCCGCAAGCTCCGCGATTTCCGTCCACTGGAGGCCAAAGCCTGGGAACCAGAGGAAGCAGTGACCTGAGGCGGCACAGGAAGCGAGGGCAGTGTGGCGGCGGCGCGCATGCGCGAACCTGCACACAGAGAACAGTGCACACGCACAGGAGTGCACCGGAAGTCCGCCTCCCAGGGCCCGCCGCTGGTCGCAGGACAAGTACTGGACTCTATTTCCCGTGAGCCTACGCGCTCCTCAAGTTTAGGGGCTGTTTTAAATGTCTCTACCTCGCCTAAAGGTTAAGAAGCTCTAGGCTATGAGCTTTGGAATCCCTGAACTCTGGACTGAATTTCGCATTTGTCTTTACTCCCTTTTAGGGTCAAGTCCAGGGCTGCCTGACTGGGTCCTGGAGCCCAAGGCCTCTGGGTTAGAACCGAGTTTCCCATAACGAGAAGGAAAGGAAAGGGAGTAACATGGTCACTGCGCTGAAATGCTAAGAGAAGTTTCACTCAAATACTAGGACAGGATAAATGCCCAGCGATGCTTTCCAAGGAAGAAAAAGAAAATAGAATTTGTGGCCGGGCGCGGTGGCTCACGCCTGTAATCTCAGCACTTTGGAGGCTAAGGAGGGCAGATCGCGAGGTGAAGAGATAGACACCAGCCTGGCCAATACGGTGAAACCCTGTCTCTACTAAAAATACAAAAATTATCTGGGCATGGTGGCGCGTGCCTGTAATCCCAGCTACTCGGGGAGGCTGAGGCAGAAGAATCGCTTGAACCCAGGAGGCGGAGGTTGCAGTGAGCCGAGATCACGCCACTGCACTCCAGCCTGGTGATGGAGCGAGACAACGTAGCTTTTCTAGATCACACAGCGAATGCCTAAAAACTGTAGAGAAATCAGGAAATACACACACAAATCGAACGAAGAAAAAGAGATGCCTGTGATCTTACCTTCCCCAGGAGGATTATGTTTAGGGTTACGTTATGTTGACCAAAAAGGGTCAAAGTCTGTAAAGAGTTTTATTCTAGGCCTGTTTGAATGACCATGGCTGGTGACACAGCCTCGGGGGGTCCGGAGAACGTGAGCCCAAAGTGGTTGGGTTACAGCTTGGTTTTATACATCTCAGGGAGATAGCAGTTACAGGCAAAGACATCAATCAATACATGGGAGGTATACATTGGGTCAGCCAGGAAAAGGTTTCAGGTCACTAGTAGATTCAAAGATTGGCACTTGGTTCAGAGTTAAGCATTGGCTGAACAGCTGGAAGTCTACATAAAGAAATGGGCCATTGCAGTGGCTCATACCTGTAATCCCAGCATTTTGGGAGGGGGAGCTGGGAGGATCCCTTGAGGCCACGAGTTCAAGGACAGCCTGGGCAACAGAGCAAGACCCCCACCTCTACAAAAAAAAAATTATCCAGGTGTGGTGGTGCCTGCCTGTAGTCCCAGCTAGTCAGGAGGCTGAGATGGGAGGATCGCTTGAGCCTGGGAAGTTGAGGCTACAGTGAGCCATGATGGTGCCACTGCACTCCAGCTTAGGCAACAGAGAAGAAAAGAAAGAAAGAGAGAGAAAGAGAGGAAGGAAGGAAGGAAGGAAGGAAGGAAGGAAGGAAGGAAGGAAGAGAAAAGAAGGAGGAAAAGAAAAGAGAAAAGAAAAGCGTGAGTTAAGATAATCAGGATTGTGGAAACCAAGGTTCTCGTTATGTAGGGGAAGCCTCAGAACAGGCTTCAGAGAGAATAGGTGATAAATATCTCTTATTGGATCTTAAAAGGTGTCAGACTCTCCAGAAGAGACCTGGAGTCTTTTCTGTAAGGGAAGGAGATTCTCTACAGAATGCAAATTTCCCCCGGAAGAGATGGCTTTGCAGGACTATCTTAAAGTGTGTCAAAGAAAATATATTATAGGGTAAAATACTATGATTTCCTTCAGGGACTGCTATCTGTCATGTGGTGCTATATCAGAGTCTGTTGGAGTTGGGTATCTTACTGATACAAACAGCCTGTTTTGTCAGTCTTATGACCTGTATTCTAATGCTAATGTTGGTCAGCTGTGCCTAAACTCTGACGGGAGGAGAGTATGACAAGGTATGTCTGACCCTCTCCTTCCCGTCATGACCTGAATTAGTTTTTCATGTTTATTTTGGATCCTGTTGGCGAACAGCGGAGTCCGGTCAGTCAGTTGGGGTTAGAATTTTATTTTTGATTTACAATTAAAATGTCAATTTTCAAAAATGGGATCATAAGGACAATGATTCATCACAATTTTTTGGTGAAATCTAACAGTGTTCTTGCCCAGTTGTTTCATAAAAACTGGTAAGGAAAAGACTATAAATAAATTCTTCTGAGGCCAGGCACAGTGGCTTACACCTGTAATCCCAGCACTTTGGGAGGCCGAGGTGGGCGGATCATGAGGTCAGGAGATCAAGAGCATCCTGGCCAACATGGTGAAACCCCGTCTCTACTAAAACACAAAAAATTAGCTGGGTGTGTTCGTGTGCCCCTGTAGTCCCAGCTACTTGGGAGGCTGAAGCAGGGGAATCACTTGAACCCGAGAGGCGGAGATTGCAGTGAGCCAAGATCACGCCACTACACTCCAGCCTGGCGACAGAGCTAGACTCCATCAATCAATCAATCAATCAATCAATCAATTCTTCTGTTAACCTAGAATATTCTCTCCACAAATTCAGAAAATAAAGAAAACAATTTTATTATTGAATAAACATTAAACCAGACTGTGATGCCCATCACAGGTGATCCATTAATGAGATGCAAAGAGAAATAAAGCCTCCTTTTTTTTTTGATACAGAGTCTGACTCTGTTGCCCAGGCTGGAGTGCAGTGGTACAATCTCAGCTCACTGCAACCTCTGCCTCCCCCGTTAAAGTGATTCTCCTGCCTCAGCCTCCCAAGTAACTGGGAATACAGGTGCGTGCCACACACCTGGCTAATTTTTTGTATTTTTAGTAGAGACAGGGTCTTGTCATGTTAGCTAGGATGGCCTCGAAATCCTGACCTTGTAATTCGCCCGCCTAGGCCTCCCAAAGTGCTGGAATTATAGGCGTGAGCCATGGCACCTGGCCAAAGCCTCCTTTTTATATAGCCCGGCAGATACAATCCATTGCATACATGCTCTCAAGATAAACAGTAACTCATCCTCATGTAAAAGGACTTGCTATGCAATTTTTTTTTTTTTTTTTTGAGACAGGGTCTCATTCTGTCATCCAGGCTGGAGTGTAGTGGTGTGATCTTGGCTCACTGTAACCTCCATCTCCTGGGTTCAAGTGATTCTCGTGCCTACGCCTCCCGAGTAGCTAGAATTACAGACATGTGCCATCATGCCCAGTTAATACTGGTATTTTAGTAGAGACAGAGTTTCACCATATTGGCTAGGCTGGACTCAAACTCCTTCTTTCGATTTCTGTGTGGTTTCAAGTGATTCGCCCATCTCAGCCTCTCACAACGTGCTGGGATTACAGGTGTGAGCCACTGTGCCTGGCCTGCTATGCATTCTTAAACGCTCATTCTAAATTCACCTGGAAATCAAGGTGGCCATCCATGCTAGTTAATTACCTGTATCTGATGAAAAAATAAAACTTCTCATATCTCCTTGACGAGCAGGTAGTAACAGCTCAAGGTTCCTAGGCTAAACTCCCTAGGCAACAGGAGGATAGGGACACTACCTTCCTCGAGGTTTACATTTCAAAGACAAGACTCTCAGGCTCTTAAGAAAAAAAAATTCCTGGGTTGTGGCCGGGCGCCATGGCTCAGGCCTGTAATCCCAGCACTTTGAGAGGCCAAGGCAGGTAGATCACCTGAGGTCAGGAGTTCAAGATCAGCCAGACCAACAAGGTAAAACCCTGTCTCTAATAAAAATACAAAAATTAGCCAGGCATGGCGGCAGGTGCCTGTAGTCTCAGCTACTCAGGAGGTTGAGGTGGGAGAATTGCTTGAACCCGGGAAGTGGAGGTTGCAGTGAGCCAAGATCGTACCACTGCACTCCAGCCTGGGTGACAGGCGAGATTATGACTCAAAAAAAAAAAAAAAAAAAAAATTCCTGGGTTGTAACTGGGTTGCAATGTTGGCAAGAAGTTCATTTACCTTTTTAAAAGATTTAGATACATATCAAAGGCACAAAAATTATTTATATTACAAGGTTTATCAAGGAAATACTCTTTAAAAAGGAGAGGAGAGGCCAGGCACGGTGGCTTACGCCTGTATTCCCAGCACTTTGGGAGGCCGAGGCGGGTGGATCATGAAGTCAGGAGATGGAGACCATCCTGACTAACACAGTGAAACCCCATCTTTACTAAAAATACAAAAAAAAAGGCCAGGCGCGGTGGCTCAAGCCTGTAATCCCAGCACTTTGGGAGGCCGAAACGGGCGGATCACGAGGTCAGGTGATCGAGACCATCCTGGCTAACACGGTGAACGCTGTCTCTACTAAAAAATACAAAAAACTAGCCGGGTGAGTTGGCGGGTGCCTGTAGTCCCAGCTACTGGGGAGGCTGAGGCAGGAGAATGGCGTAAACCCAGGAGGCGGAGCTTGCAGTGAGCTGAGATCTGGCCACTGCACTCCAGCCCGGGCGACAGAGCGAGACTCCATCTAAAAAAAAAAAAAATACAAAAAAAAAAAAAAAATTAGCGGGGCATGGTGGCGGGCACCTGTAGTCTCAGGTACTCAGGAGGCTGAAGCAGGATAACAGTGTGAACCCAGGAGGCAGAGGTTGCAGTGAACCAAGATCACACCACTGCACTCCAACCTGGGTGACTGAGCAAGACTCCATCTCAAAAAAAGAAAAAAAAAAAAAAAAAAGGAGAGGAGAAAAGGTTAATTTACCTTTTGGCCAAATAAGATAAATTTACTCTTTTTTTTTTTTTTTTGGAAAATCCATACAGTGGGCCGGGCGCGGTGGCTCACGCCTGTAATCCCAGCACTTTGGGAGGCCAAGGTGGGCGGATCACAAGGTCAGGAGATGGAGACCACGGTGAAACCCCGTCTCTACTAAAAATACAAAAAATTAGCTGGGCGCGGTGGCGGGCGCCTGTAGTCCCAGCTACTCAGGAGGCTGAGGCAGGAGAATGGCGTAAACCCAGGAGGCGGAGCTTGCAGTGAGCCGAGATCGCGCCACTGCACTCCAGCCTGGGCGACAGAGCGAGACTCCGTCTCAAAAAAAAAAAAAAAGAAAATCCATACATTGAGGGCTGGGCACGGCGGCTCGTACCTGTAGTCCTAGCACTTTGGGAGGCCAAGGCAGGCGGATTGCTTGAGACCAGGAGTTCGAGACCAGCCCGGGCAACATGGCGAAACCCCATCTGTACTACAAGTACAAAAATTAGCTGGGCATGGTGGTTTGCACCTATTGTCCCAGCTGCTCTGGAGGCTGAGGCACGAGAACCGCTTCACCGTGGGAGGCAGAGATTGCAGTGAGCCGAGATTGAGCCATTACAATCCATTCTGGATGACAAGAGCGAGACTCTGTCTCAAAAAAATAAAAAGATAAAAAAAAAATAAAAAAAAACCCAAAGAGCCTCTTTTCCATCTCCCCGCCACAGAGTTGTCTTCAGTAATTTCATTCGCTTTTTTCCTCAGGGTTTCCAGGGTGTCTGGGTCCCAGAAGGGGAAGTTCTCTTCAAGGTACAGAAACCATGACTCCGCAGAGAACCGCAGAGACGGCAGCATGACCAGAGCCCCGTCAGGTGCGGGGAGGCTGCAGGGCTGAGACTTTCGCTGCAGGGCTGAACTTCCGCTGCAGGTCGACTTATTCCCATCGGCACCAATGCCGCTGGAGGGGGTCATCCAAAGGAAGCGGGGGCGCGGCTTGGAGGCTGTTTCAGAAGGTCCCACTGAGCCGAGGACTCAAGGCCTGGCCACAGCCCTCCCAAGTGAGGCCCAAATCATATTTCACCACGCTCAGAAAACCTTGTCTGCTCATTTCAGTCCACAGCGGCTTTGCTTTATGATCTCTCTTGCACTGTCCAACCAAGAAAGTTCCAAACCTGAATGGATTCCAGTGAGGGAGTTAAATCAGGCCCCACCTCAGTTTCTGAACTACAATCAATAGGGCTGGGTCCCAGCATCTGCATCTTAATGTTCCTTCGTGTCATCCCGAAAGGCTGGTATTTGCAAATCCTTTTGGGGAGCGAAGGGTTTTTTAGAGACAGGCCTCACTCTGATGCCCAGCCTGGAATGCAGTGGTGGGATCATAGCTCACTGCAGCCTTGAACTCCTGGCCGCAACAAATCCTCCCACCTTGGCCAACCAAAGTGTTGGGATTACAGGAGTGACCACTGTGTCCGGCCAGGAAAGCCCTTCTGTTTCACTTGAATGATATTTCGGCAGCATACCTACAGCCATTGTTGTATGAAACTGCATCATTGCAGGAAAAGAAAAGGTCAGAGGTGGCTGTTTTGCTTTTTTTTGAATGTATCAGACCAAATCTGGGCTAGTCTTTTTTTTTTTTTTTTGAGACGGAGTCTGGCTCTGTCACCCAGGCTGGACTGCAGTGGCCGGATCTCAGCTCACTGCAAGCTCGGCCTCCCGGGTTTACGCCATTCTCCTGCCTCAGCCTCCGGAGTAGCTGGGACTACAGGCACCCGCCACCTCGCCCGGCTAGTTTTTTGTACTTTTTAGTAGAGACGGGGTTTCACCGTGTTAGCCAGGATGGTCTCGATCTCCTGACCTCGTGATCCGCCCGTCTCGGCCTCCCAAAGTGCTGGGATTACAGGCTTGAGCCACCGCACCTGGCCTTTTTTTTTTTTTTTTGAGATGGTGTCTCGCTCTGTCACTCAGGCTGGAATGCAGTAGCATAATCTCGGCTCACTGCAACCTCTGCCTTCCAGGTTCAAGTGATTCTCCTGCCTCAGCCTCCCAAGTAGCTGGGATTACAGATGTGCACCCCCACACCCGGCTAATTTTTTCTGTATTTTTAGTAGAGACGGATTTCAACATGTTGGCCAGGCTGGTCTCGAACTTCTGACCTCTGGTGATCTGTCTGCCTCGGCTTCTTAAAGTGGTAGGATTACAGGCATGTGCCACTGTGCCTGGTTTGCCCATTTTTTGACAATGTGTCAACATCACGTAAGATGGGCACTGCCTCAGTGTAGTGTGTCTAGACAAGGTGGCCAGAAGAGAGAGGAATATGCAAACCAGGCTTGAAGATGAGTTAAATCAGAGCGTTTCATTATTTAGCCAGGCATCGTGGCGGGTGCCTGTATCCCAGCTACTTGGGAGTGGTGGGCTGGAGAATCACTTGAACTCAGGGTGCAGAGGTTGCAGCGAGTCAAGATTGCACCACTGCACTGCAGCCTGGGCAACAAGAGCAAAACTCCGTCTGAAAAAAAAGAAGCTGTGAGTGAGTCCCACACGGCTTCCTAGCGGGCTGCGGCTCTCCTGGGAGTCTCTCGCTCATGGGAAAGGCACAAACTGAACGAGGAAGCAGATCCCAGTGCTGTGGAAGTCCCATCGTTAGGAAGCTCTGCTTTTCGAGTTCAAATTTGCATTCATGACCCTTTAAACCGTCAGAGCTGGGTGGGTCTTTCTACAACAAAACAGTTTGCTGTCTCTCTCCTGGTTAAAAGGCTTTCAAAGATTAGAAGATCAATGTTCTGACACCATTAAAATTTCTCTTTTGTGGAATGAAACGCTCTGATTTAACTCATCTTCAAGCCTGGTTTGCATATTCCTCTCTCTTCTGGCCACCTTGTCTAGACACACTACACTGAGGCAGTGCCCATCTTACGTGATGTTGACACATTGTCAAAAAATGGGCAAACCAGGCACGGTGGCACATGCCTGTAATCCTACCACTTTAAGAAGCCGAGGCAGACAGATCACCAGAGGTCAGAAGTTCGAGACCAGCCTGGCCAACATGTTGAAATCCGTCTCTACTAAAAATACAGAAAAAATTAGCCGGGTGTGGGGGTGCACATCTGTAATCCCAGCTACTTGGGAGGCTGAGGCAGGAGAATCACTTGAACCTGGAAGGCAGAGGTTGCAGTGAGCCAAGATTATGCTACTGCATTCCAGCCTGAGTGACAGAGCGAGACACCATCTCAAAAAAAAAAAAAAAAAAGGCCAGGTGCGGTGGCTCAAGCCTGTAATCCCAGCACTTTGGGAGGCCGAGACGGGCGGATCACGAGGTCAGAAGATCGAGACCATCCTGGCTAACACGGTGAAACCCCGTCTCTACTAAAAAATATAAAAAAATAGCCGGGTGAGGTGGCGGGCGACTGTAGTCCCAGCTACTCGGGAGGCTAAGGCAGGAGAATGGCGAAAACCCAGGAGGCGGAGCTTGCAGTGAGCTGAGATCCGACCACTGCACTCCAGCCCGGGCGGCAGAGCGAGACTCTGTCTCAAAAAAAAAAAAAAAAAAATTTTTTTTGACACAGCGTCTTGCTGTGTTGCCCAGACTGGAGTGTGGAGGCCAGATCATAGCTCACTGCAGCTTCTAACTCCTGGGCTCAAGCCATCTTCCTATCACATGAGTCTCCCAAGTAGTTGGCACACAGGTGCCAGCCACCACACCTGGCTAATTTGGTTTGGTTTTGTTTTTTTAGAGATGGGGTCTTGCTATGTTGCCTACACTGGTCTTGAACTGCTGGCCTCAGGCAGTCTTCCTCCCTTGGCCACCCAAAGTGCTGGGATTACAAGCACGAGCCACTGCACAGAGCTGAGATTTTTCGATTTAGTCTTTTTGTACATGCGATATTTTATTCATAGAATCCATAAATGGTAGGGAAATTCCTGAGTTCAGAGCAATACATATGATACAAAACTTGATATATAAACTAGAATTTCTTAGCCGAACTGGAAGGGCTGGCTTTAGGCAATCCATGGACTCCCTGAAATTGGGGACACCAGTGAAAATATGTGTGAGCTCATGGGCAGATTCCTATGATTTTCAGACCTCAAAATGTCTCTTAGGGCAGAGGACGTGTGTACCCCCAGTACAGAATCTCGGACAGTGAATGTCAGTGAACATTTGGCAGAAAAGGTCTGCCAAACTGAGTGCTCTGATGTGACTTTTTCATCAAGTCAGTGTTCCTGGGATCTCTTGTACATGATCATCTCACTCTTGTAAGGTTTCATCGTTTCTGCTTACCCTAGTTCTTTCCCACCCTGTTCCCTCTCCCACCACACTGGACTCTGAAATGGACATGTACAGAGAAGAGGAGACCCCACCATGCCTCAGGCTTTGAGTGGAGAGGACACAGCCTCTGCTGGGACAGGGAACAGAGGGATACGGAGACACTGAAGATGCTTGTGGACAGTGGTCTGAGATCGGGACAGTGGCAGGAGATACCATTCACTCAGCATCTCCAGGACAAGAGATCAGCCTGGCAGTTACATGTGTTTTTCTTCAAACTGGTTGCCAGGTTGGAATGGCCAATGACATCAGAGATTCCAACCTTCCTGATTGGAGGACCGGACTCCGTCGGCGCCTGGAAGCTGAGGTGGACAACAGTATCTTCTCAGAGCTGTTCGCCACTCCTGACTTCTCCCAGCCTCGAGAATTCATAACACACTCTTCTGGCTCCTAGCAGAGTCCAGAAGAAGGCCTTGGACAGAACAGAGACTAGGTTCCGTGGGATGGAACAGATTTTGGGAAAGATCACGACCCTGCTCCCCGAGGATAAGGAGGAGAGCCCCCAGCCGAACACCTCGGAGTACTCCCTCCAGGAGGTGGTGGATGATGAAGTGTCGGGACCATCAGGTGAGGGGACTGGAGCAAGAAGAGGTGGGACAGGATTGACTAACTCGAAGGAAGGGAGCTGGGTGCGGTGGCTCGCGCCTGTAACCCCAACACTTTGGGAGGCCAAGGCAGGCAGATCACCTGAGGTCAGGAGTTCAAGACCAGCCTGGCCAACATGGTGAAACCCCGTCTCTACTAAAAGTACAAAAATTAGCCAGGTGGTAATGGTGCGTGCCTGTAATCCCAGCTACTTGGAAGGTTGAGACAAGAGAATCACTTGAGCCTGGGAGGAAGAGGTTGTAGTGAGCCGAGATCGCGCTACTGCACTCCGGTCTGTGTGAAAGAGTGAGACGCTGTCTCAAAAAAAAGAAAAAAAAAAAGGGTCAGAGGTCAGGAAGGAGAACCTGAGGAGGGTGTGTGGGAAAAATGGAGAAACTCAGGCCAGGTGCAGTGGCTAACACCTGTAATCCCAGCACTTTGGGAGGCCAAGGCAGGAGGATCACTTGAGGCCAGGAGTTTGAGATCAGCCTGGCCAAGATGGTGAAACCCCGTCTCTACTAAAAATACAAAATTGAGCTGGGCATTATGGCAGGCACCTGTAATCCCAGCTACCAGAGAGGCTGAGGCAGGAGAATAACCGGAATCCGGGGGATGGATGCTGCAGTGAGCTGAGATTGCACCACTACACTCCAGCCTCGGCGACAAAGCAAGATTCTGTCTCGAAACAAAAAAAAAGGAGGGACTCAGAGAGCTAGGGACTAGGGAAGAACATGAGGATGTGTTCTGAGGACAGAGAAATGAAAGAATGGGGAGGAGAAGGAGCGGCACATGGGGCTCAGCAGATAAGACAGACAGAAGGAAAGATGGCTTGGAGAAGCCAGCAGTCTGCAAGGCTGGGGAGGATGGAGAGTGCTTTGGGGTTTGGGGTCGGGGTCTAAGGTGATCAGTTGCAGAAGCATTACACGGCGGTCTGGTTTCTTTACTCAGCCCCTGGGGTAGATCCCAGCCCCTCATGTAGGTCCCTTTGCTGGAAAAGGAAGAGGGAGTGGTCGGACCAGTCTGAGGAGGAGCCAGAGAAGGAGCTCTCCCCTGAACCTGAGGAGACCTGGGTGGTGGAGACGCTGTGTGGCCTCAAGATGAAGCTGAAGCAACGGCGAGTGTCGCCCGTGCTCCCTGAGCACCACGAGGCCTTCAACAGCCAGCTTGGTAGGAGGACACCCCAGACAGCACCTCCAATCCTGTTCTTCTAAAAAAGAGGAAATTTCCAATAACCACTCTTTTTTTTTTTTTTTTTTTTTTTTTTTTTTTTTTTTTTTTTTGAGACGGAGTCTCGCTCTGTCGCCCAGGCTGGAGTGCAGTGGCTGGATCTCAGCTCACTGCAAGCTCCGCCTCCCGGGTTCACGCCATTCTCCGGCCTCAGCCTCCCGACCACTCTTTTCCAATGGGAAAAATATGCCCCCAGTGGGTGAGCTCTCCATGCGGGAGGACTCGGAAGTGATCATTCATGAGGGACGCTTAGGAGATGATAGAGGATTAGCTAGACTTGATAAAGGTGGGCGCTTGGGATAAGAAAGCTTGGTTTCAGCTGGGCACCGTGGTTCACGCCTGTAATCCCAGCACTTTGGGAGGCCGAGGCAGACGGATCACAAGGTCAGGAGATCGAGACCATCCTGGCTAACACGGTGAAATCCATCTCTACTAAAAATACAAAAAATTAGCCAGGCCTGGTGGCAGGCGCCTGTAGTCCCAGCTACTCGGGAGGCTGAGGCAGGAGAATGGCGTGAACCCGGGAGGCAGAGCTTGCAGTGAGCCGATATCGTACCACTGCACTCCAGCCTGGGCGACAGAGCGAGACTCCGTCTCAAAAAAAAAAGGAAGAAAAAAAAAAAGCTTGGTTTCAGGTCAGGCGCTGTGGCTCACGCCTGAGATACCAGCACATTGGGAGGCTGAGTCAAGGGGACTCCTTGAACTCAGGACTTTGAGGCTGCAGTGAGCTATGACTGTACCACTACACTCCAGCCTGGGTAACCGAGCAAACCCTGTGTCCAAAGAAAAACAAAGCCCAGGTGTGGTAGCTCATGCCTGTAATCCCAGTACTTTGGGAGGCCGAGATGGGTGGATCACTTGAGGTCAGTTGTTTGAGACCAACCAGACCAATATAGCGAAACCTCACTTATACTAACAATACAAAAATTAGCCAGGCGTGATGGTGCACGCCTGTAATCCCAGCTACTCGGGAGGCTGAGACAGGAGAATCACTTGAACCCGGGAGGCGGAGGTTGCTTTGAGCCAAGATAGCATCCCTGAAGTCCAGTCTGGGTGATAGAGTGAGAACCTGTCTAAAAAAAAAAAAAAAAAAAAGAGAAGAAGAAGAAGGAAGGGCCCAGAAGGAGCATGTGAGGAGGGTGTGTGGGAGGAATGGAGGTACTGAGGCAGGGTGTAGTGGCTCACACCTGTAATCCCAGCACTCTGGGAGGCCAAGGCAGGTGGATCACTTGAGGCCAGGACTTTGAGACCAGCCTGGCCAACGTGTTGAAACCTTGTCTCTTCTAGAAGTACAAAAATGAGCTGGGCATTATGGCGGGCACTTGTAATCCCAGCTACTTGGGAGGCTTAGGCAGGAGAATCACTGGAACTGGGGAGACAGAGGTTGCAGTGAGCCGAGATCGCACCACTACACTCCAGCCTAGGCCACAAAGCAAGACTGTGTCTCAAAAAAAAAAAAAAAAAAAAAAAAAAGAAGGGACTCAGAGAGCCAGGGACCAGGGAAGGACAAAGTCTTCTGAGGACAGAGAAATGGGAGAATGGGGAGGAGACGGAGCAGCACATGGGGCTCAGGAGAGGAGACTGACAGAAGGAAAGATGGCATGGAGAAGCCAGCAGTCTGCAAGGCTGGGGAGGATGGAGAGTGCTTTGGGGTTTGGGGTCGGGGTCTAAGGTGATCAGTTGCAGAAGCATTACACGGCGGTCTGGTTTCTTTACTCAGCCCTTGGGGTAGATCCCAGCCCCTCATGTAGGTCCCTTTGCTGGAAAAGGAAGAGGGAGTGGTCGGACCAGTCTGAGGAGGAGCCAGAGAAGGAGCTCTCCCCTGAACCTGAGGAGACCTGGGTGGTGGAGACGCTGTGTGGCCTCAAGATGAAGCTGAAGCGACGGCGAGTGTCGCCCGTGCTCCCCGAGCACCACGAGGCCTTCAACAGGCTGCTTGGTAGGAGGACACCCCAGAGAGCACCTCCAATCCTGTTCTTTCTAAAAAGAGGAAACTTCCAATAACCACTCTTTTCCAATGGGAAAAATATGCCCCCAGTGGGTGAGCTCTCCATGCGGGAGGACTCGGAAGTGATCATTCATGAGGGACGCTCAGGAGATGATAAAGGATTAGGCTAGACTTGATAAAGGTCAGCGCGTGGGATAAGAAAGTTTGGTTTCGGGCCAGGCGTGGTGGCTCACGCCTGAGATCCCAGCACGTTGGGAGGCTGAGGCAAGAGGATTGCTTGAACTCAGGACTTTTTTTTTTTTTTTTTTTTTTTGAGACGGAGTCTGGCTCTGTCGTCCGGGCTGGAGTGCAGTGGCCGGATCTCAGATCACTGCAAGCTCCGCCTCCCGGATTTACGCCATTCTCCTGCCTCAGCCTCCCGAGTAGCTGGGACTACAGGCGCCTGCCACCTCGCCCGGCTAGTTTTTTGTATTTTTTAGTAGAGACGGGGTTTCACCGTGTTAGCCAGGATGGTCTCCATCTCCTGACCTCGTGATCCGCCCGTCTCGGCCTCCCAAAGTGCTGGGATTACAGGCTTGAGCCACCGCGCCCGGCCAAACTCAGGACTTTGAGGATGTAATGAGCTATGACTGCAGCACTGCACTCCAGCCTGGGTGACAGAGCAAAACCCTGTCTCAAAAGAAAAACCAAGGCTGGGCATGATAGCTTATGCCTGTAATCCCAGCTACTCGGGAGGCTGAGACAGGAGAATTGCTTAAACCCGGGAGGCAGAGGTTGCAGTGAGCCGAGATCGTGCCACTGCACTCCAGCCTGGCCCACAGAGTGAGACTCTTTCTCAAATTATTTATTATTTGAGATTAAAATTATTTATTAATAAATTAATAAATAAATAAAAATAAAAATCTAATAAAGAAAAACAAAATCAATAAACAAAGACAGCGGTTTCAGCTGTGCCCTCTGAAATTCAATGTCTCTTACTAACTTTTCTAAACCTAAGTGTCTCCATCCATAGTGGGGGATACCAAGGCCATGATCACACCCTGATGTGACTGTCTCATGAGGAAATGATGGGAATTCCTTTATGACTCTGCAGCGGTCCCTCCGGGTCTGCTGGGAGGGTGTCCTGGCTTATTCCCAGCCCTACATCCTGTAGATTCTCACACCCAGGGTCTCCTTCGGCCTCTTCCCAGGGGAGTCTCAGAGCAGGAGCCTCTCTCCCTTGCCCAGTGAAAGTCATTCTCCCCTCTCCCATCCCCCTCTCCCGTGGCCACAATCCTGAGACTTCCCCCCGGGAGGCACACTTCTCCTCGCTGCCCTGCTGCTCCCACGGAAACCCTGCCCTGCTTCTCACGCTGACATCTGCTCTCTAATCACAGAGGATCCTGTCATTAAAAGATTCCTGGCCTGGGACAAAGATCTGAGGGTGTCGGACAAGGTAAGGTTGTTCTCCATGTAACTGTGCTCCTGTTTCTAATGCACGGCCCGGGGGAGGGCACCGCTTTCAAACCCACAGTTCTCCCTCCACCACCTCCCACCAGATACTCCTACAGTCTTTGTGTGTGTGTGTGTGTGTGTGTGTGTGTGTGTGTGTGTGTGTGTGAGAGAGAGAGAGAGAGAGAGAGTCTTGCTCTGTTGTCCAGGTTGGAGGGCAGTGTCTTGATCTTGACTCACTGCAGCCGACGCCTCCTGAGTTCAAGCGATTCTCCTGCCTCAGCCTCCAAGCAGCTGGGATTACAGACGTGAACCACCACGCCTGGCTAATTTTTGTGTTTTTAGTAGAGACGGGGTTTTGCCATGTTGGCCAGGTTGGTCCTGAACACCTGACCTCAGGTGATCCACCCACCTTGGCCTCCCAAAGTGCTGAGATTACAGACGTCAGCCACTGTGCCCGACCAGCTCCCACAATCTTGAGTCTTGGCACCCACACATTTTTTTTTTTTCTGAGAGTCTAGCTCTGCTCCCCAGGATGGAGTGCAGTGGCATGATCACAGCGCACTGAAGCCTCTAATTCCTAGGCTCAAGCAATCGTCTTTACTCAGTCTCCTGAGGAGCTGGGACTAGCACATGCCACCATGCTCAATGAATTTTTGAAATCTTTGTAGAAACAGAGTCTTGCTATGTTGCCCAGGTTGTTCTCGAACTGTTGGGCTCACGTGATCCTCCTGTCTCCACCTCTCAAAGTACCGGCATCACAGGCTTGAGCCGCCACTCCCAGCTGTTCTTGGTCTTTTTATGATTTGTCAGCATCTCTCTCAGGACTCTGCTGGTCTCTTGCCAAGTGAATGAACAGCCCATCTCTCCTACGGGTCCTCTGGGATCTGAGCCCTGGGCCACAGTCTGGCCGCAGTCCTGGAGCTCCTGGCCCCTCTACTCTCAGCTCTTTGGGACACTTCTCTGCCTGGCACACAAAAGACCCTCCTGACACCAGCCCACCTAGACACACCCCCTCCAAAGATCCCATCTGGAGCCCACCATCCTGGGAGCATCACCGAAAACCCTTCCTCCGGCTTCTCAGATTTGCATCCAACCTTCGAATATCCCTCCAACCCGCCATTTCCAAATAAGTACAGCTACCCCAACACTGAGGTCCCTTCTCTGAGGTGCAGCCCTTCCCCAGACCCTCATTCCCCCTCTCCACAATCTTCCTCTTCCAAGATGTGACCTCTCCCTCTCTGTGTTCGTTTGTCTCCATCAGTATCTCCTGGCTATGGTCATAGCATATTTTAGCCGGGCCGGCCTCTTCTCCTGGCAATACCAACGCATTCATTTCTTCCTGGCTCTGTGAGTGGTTTGCTTCCTCCTATCCATCAATATCCAATGCCCTGGGACAGCGGGGGAGGTGGGATTCCAGCCTTTCATTTATCCTTTCACCTGTTTGTCCTCTTTACTCTGTGTACAAAAAAGACAGGATTATACTATCTTGTTCTTAGAGTGTTGTTTCTAAAAACAAACTCAGGCTGGGCGAGGTGGTTCATGCCTGTAATCCCAACATTTTGGGAGGCCAAGGCCGGCGGATCACCTGAGGTCAGGAGTTTGAGACCAGCCTGGCCAACATGGCCAAACCCCGTCTCTACTAAAAATAGAAAAATTAGCCGGGCACGGTGGTGTGCACCTGTAATCCCAGCTACTCAGGAGGCTGAGGCAAGAGAACCCCTTGAACCCAGGACGGGGAGGTTGCAGTGAGCTAAGGTTGAGCCACTGCACTCCAGCCTGGGTGACAGAGTGAGACTTTTTCCCAAAAAAAAAAAAAAAAGCCAAAAAAACAAACTCCAACGCTGGTGTACAAATAAAAGAATAAAACAAAAGGAACCATAAACCACTCCTAAGGGGAGAAGAAAAGGGAAAAGGAGCGGAGGAGTGGACATGACACTTCCCCCAGAAGCAGCCTTTCTGATTCTTCTCTCTCTCCTTCCCACATCAACTGCAAACGCCATCGACCTCCTCCGGGTTCCCATGATGGAGACCACAGTTCAGGTCCCCCCTGCATCACTCGAATCCACTGTCAAATGCTCCCTGACAGGGTCTCCTGGAGTCTCTCCCCAAGCCAGGGGGCTTCCTAGTGCAGCCTGAGCATCTTTCCAAAGCACAACGCCCTCACTGCCCACCTGAACAACTGCCTTAGCTGATGTCTTTCTAAATCGAGGCCAGGGTCCACAGTGCCAATTCCACCCTCTCTACAATCTCTAGAACCACACTGGCTCGCCATTTTGGTGTTTCCTGGCTTGGCTTCACTGCTCCTTCCAAATGCCCTCCACTGACTTTGCGTTTGTGTTTTCTGTCTGGGTGTCCCGCACACATGTGGTTCTGAAGGGAAGGACACAGTCCTTGAAGTCAGTTCACCCCACAGCCTCTGTCGTGCCTTCCGTCATCTTCCAACTTCGGCATGCCCGTAGCTCTCCAGTTACATCCTATGATAATGTGACATTGGGATTAGGTCATCTGCCCTGATTTCTCCCAGTCTCATTAGACTAGATGAATGTAGAAGGCAGGGTCCTGGCAAAATATCAATGTATCCAGTTTCTTTTATTTTTTTGAGACAGACTTGCCCTGTCCCCCAAGCTGGAGTGCAGTGTTGAGATCATAGCTCAGTGCAGCCTCTATATCCTGGACTCAAGCGATCCTCCCACCTCAGCCTCTTGATTAACTCCGACTACAGAGCTGTGCCACCACACCTAGACAGTTTATTTATTTATTTATTTATTTATTTACTTATTGAGACAGAGTGTTGCTGTGCCCCTCAGGCTGGAATGGAGTGGCTCAATCTCGGCTCACTGCAACCTCTGCCTACTGGGTTCACACAATTCTTATGCTTCAGCCTCTTGAGTAGCTAGGACTAATGGGCGTGCCATCGCACCAGGCTGATTTTTGTATTTTTAGTAGAGATGGGGTTTCTCCATGTTGACCAGGCTGGTCTCAAACTCCTGGTCTCAAGCGATCCACCTGCTTCAGCCTTCCAAAGTGCTGGGATTACAGGCATGAGCCACCATGTCCAGCATATTTTTTATATTTTTAATAGAGATGAGGGTCTTGCTATGTTGCCCAGCCCCATCTCAAACTTCTGGCCTCAAGTGATCCTCCTGCTTTGGCCTCCCAATGTGCTGGGATTCTAAGCGTAAGCCACCACTCTTGGTCGCCAGTTGGGTTTTTGTCTCCATCCTGAAGGAGTGGGAGACGCCCTTCAGCAGGTCTCTGTCCAGCAGAGCCCTCTGAGGAAGGCGTGACTCTCTGCAGGGTGGGTGTCAGTCCTGAGCGGAGGACGGTCCCCTGCCCTCCTCTGGGAAGCTGACCTCAGCCGGAGGTATCTCCTGGTGGTGCCCCTAAGCAGTAACCTGATTTCTGTCCCCAGCTACCTGGCCAATGACATGGAGGAGGACAGCGAGACCCCCAAACAAAACATCATCTACTTCCTGTACAGGAAGAACCGCTCTCAGATACCCTGGTTCCGTAAGCGTCGGTTCCAGTTCTTCCGTTCCATGCGCTGGAGGGCCGGGAAGACCCGCTCTCAGAAAGCCTTGTTCCATAAGCTTCGGTTCCAGTTCTTCCGTTCCATGCGCTTCAGGGCCTGGGTTTCCCTGGAGGAGTTGGAGGAGGTGGGTGGGGCATGGGGAGGTGGAGATGGGGAGGAATCGGGTGGGCTGGAGGCTGGAGGAGGGCAGGGAGGGGTATCCTAGCGAGTCCCTATCTTCTCAAAGGATGTTTGTTTTTCCAGATCCAGGCTTATGACCCAGAGCACTGGGTGTGGGCGCGAGATCGTGCCACCTTTCCTAGAGCTCCAGGGACCATGAAGGCCTGAGGTCATCGGCCTGAGAGAAGGTACATCTGCTTCCTCTGGGGCAAAGGAAGACTACTGGGGTCTATTTCAGAAATCTGAGGAACCCAATTGCTTGATCCAGCTTCAAGCCTGGGCAACGTGGCAAGATTCCCTCTCCACAAAAATAACAAAAATTAGCTAGGCGATGTGGGAGGCATCTCTTCTCCCAACTACTCAGGAGGCTTGAGGCGGGAGGATCGCTGGAGCCTGGGAGCTCGGGGCTGCAGGGAGCCCTGATCCTGCCACAGCACTCCAGCCCGGGCGACAGAGTGAGACCCTGACTCAAAAATAATCACAAATACTGAGTTCGGGGAGCTTCATTATGATTGACGCACTTGAGTTACCGATTTGGGTTGAGGGTTCAGTGGAGCTTTGGTTTACATCTTGTGCAGCTGACCACGTTGAGCAGAGCATGAGACTTCATCATGAGGAGGTAGGATGATAGATTAGGCTTCTGGACTTGTGGTTCGTGATGTTGTCACATTGGAAACGGATCTAGCATGGTTACAAGTTTAGCTCTGAAGTGACACAAAAGCCCCAGCTGTGATGAGGTCCAAAGCCACATTCTCTGAAGGTGCCCTACTCCCTGGGCAGACCCACCCAAAGTCCTTGCTATGAAGATCACTGGGGCTGACCTTGGGTGTACTGAGTGAGTTTTGGAGTCAGGGTCACCAAAGTCTAAGTATCACAGTTGAACACAATGGTTCAGAAGCAGGGTATAGAATGAAAGGTAGGAGATAAAATTGCATTTCCCAATTGCTCTGAACTCTAGTTAGACTTGACATGGGACATGAATAACCTTCCTGTCTAGAGAGCTGCTTCCCTGAAGTGTGACTTCTCTCTCTCACTTCCAGAACACCAGGCCCAGGGAGATGCGGATTTTCAGCAAGAACTTTATTCCAATGCTAATGGGAGACACCACGAAGGAGGACAGCAGCCATTTGTGCAGATCATCTAGAAGAACCTGGACTGTTCTAGAAGGAGCTGAATACAGTGATCACGTTGTCCTCTTAGGACCGGGGGGGGGGGATGGGGGGAGCTACTTCTAGGAATCCATAGAGAACAGTGCGAAACCAGGGGTGTTTCTGGTTCCACCCCTTCCTGCAGCACCACCTCCCTTTTGATATTGCTGAATTCCAACCTCCCTGGGGCCGAACCTGGAGGTCCTGTTTCCTACAGACTTGGCTGCCGCAGTCCTGGAGCATTTGAAGGCACACGGCAGACACTCAGATTGGCACAGAATTCTTTGTGAAATATGAGTGCCATAGACCGTAACAGATAGCTTCATGCACATTATGCATTTTATTGGTTTGTTTGGAAAATGCGGGCCACTGAATTATTAACAGGTTTATTTCAAATAGTTTGGAAATTGTTGTACTTTTTAAAACATGCAGTTCCTGTATATTTTTAGATGAGAGTTATAGCTGTTATATATACATAAAGATAACTTTATTTTCATTTTAAGAGAGAATCCTTTTTATCCTAAATCGTTTATTATCTTTAAATTGTTTTCTGTATTATTACATGTACCTCTGGGGCAAGTACACTTTTTATCTATGATACTTACATAATAATCTCTCCTATTTATAGCTATTGGTAGTTCCCCTAAGTTCTCATCACAGAATTTTTTATTTGCTGTTTAGACTTACGATTGAATTGTCAGAATTCAGTTGTGATTTTTAACATGTCTTAGATATATATATTAACATGTCTAATATAGACTATATATTTTATTGGTTTATTTTGATAAAGATGGGCATAGAATTATTACTACATTTGTTTAAAATATTTTGAAAATACTGGTATTTTTGAATAGACATTGTTCCTATAAAGTTGTGAGATGGGTGTTATAGCTGATATAGATACATAAACACAATTTTGTTTTCCTTTTTAAGAGAGAATTCTTTTTATGCTAAATCTTTTATCTTTAAATCTTTGTATCTATTATTACTTGTGCTGCTGAACGGAGCATTCTTTTTATCTATGATACTTAATATATGTATTACACTTATAGCTACATGATAGTTCCCCTAAATTCTTGTAGAAGTAAATTTTTATTTGATATTTAGTGTACGTTTGAAATGTGAGAATTCAGATGTAATTTTTTACCTTGTATTGGCATGTTTGTATGTTACTTTAAAGAGGATGTGTGTTCTAAAGGAGGACATGAGCTGTGTGTTTTCAAGAGAACAGTGCAGTGCGTCTCTTGGGGAAACGTAATAAAGATGAACTTTTCTCACCTTCACAGCAAGTGTGATCATATTGGTCTGCATTGATTATTTGCTGTCGAGTGACATTTTTCCTTAATGGGATTGTGGTTATTTGAACATATTAATTAGCTCTGGAAGATAATCCTGCATTTGTTTTGTAGAAAAAAACAAGGCTGGGTGCAGTGCTCACACCTACATTCCCAGCACTTTTGGAGGTCATGGAGGGAGGATCACTTGAGGCCAGGAGTTTGAGGCCAGCCTCGGCAACATAGCATCAACATCTTTTTTTTTGAGGCGGAGTCTCGCTCTGGAGTGCAGTGGCGGGATCTCGGCTCACTGCAAGCTCCGCCTCCCGGGTTCATGCCATTCTCCTGCCTCAGCCTCCCCAGTAGCTGGGACTACAGGCACCCACCACCACGCCTGGCTAATTTTTTGTATTTTTAGTAGAGATGGGGTTTCACTGTGTTAGCCAAGATGGTCTCGAACTCCTGACCTTGTGATCTGCCCGCCTTGGCCTCCCAAAGTGCTGGGATTACAGGCGTGAGCCACCGCGCCCGGACAACATCTAGTTTTTAAAAGTTATTTTAAAAAGAAAAATAATAGAAGAGAAGGCCGATCCCAAGCTAGAGGTTTTGTTTGTTTGTTTGTTTGTTTGTTTGTTTGTTTGTTTGTTTTGGAGACAGAGTCTCGCTCCGTCTGCCAGGCTGGAGTGCAGTGGCACAACCTCGGCTCCTTACAACTTTCACCTCTGGATTCAAGCGAATTCTCCTGCCTCAGCCTCCCAAGTAGCTGGGACTACAGGCACCCAACCGTACGTCCGACTAACTTTTGTAAAAATAGTAGAGATGGGGTTTCACCATGTTGGCCAGGCTGGTCTCCAACTCCTGACCTCAAGTGACTCACCCGTCTCAGCCTTCCAAAGTGCCGGGATTACAGGCGTGAGCTACTGCGCCCAGACCCCAAGCTAGAGTTTTAAAGCAGGAAATGAGGGAAAGATACTGAGAGAAGAAAAATCAGGTGGTAAGAAAACTCTAAAGGTGGCAGGACAGGGTGGCTCACGCCTGTGATCCCAGCAGGAGTTCGAGACCAGCCTGGCTAACGGGTGAAACCCTGTCTCTAGTAAAAATACAAAAATTAGCCAGGCGTGGTGGTGCACACCTGTAATCCCAGCTATTTGGGAGGCTGAGGCGGGAGAATCACTTGAACCTGGGAAGTGGAGGTTGTAGCGAGCAGAGATTGCACCACTGCACTCCAGCCTGGGCAACAGGGCGAGACTCTGTCTGCCCCCTCGATACACACACACACAAAAACAAAAAACAGTCCCTGTAACAGTTAAAGCTGTTAAAGACAGGCAGTCTGCCATGCAATTCTTTGTGATTTTTCTTTTTTCTTTTTGGAGTCTTTTTTTTTTGGGGTCTTGTCCTGTCACCCAGACTGGGGTGCAGTGGTGCGGTCATAGCTCACTGCGGCCTCAGACTGAAGCTCAAGCGATCCTCTTACCTTGCCTCCCAAAGTGCTGGGATGACAAGCATGAGCCACCGCACCTGGCCCGTGTGATGCAATTCTGATGTCAACTCCCTGATGTCACATCAAAGGCCACAGGTTAAGGCCATAAGCCCCCACTAGGCTGCCCTCACTTTAGACGCAAGCTGCAAGCTTTGGTGCCCTCAGACCACATGTACTTCTCACCAACTGGCTACAAATTTGGAGATTCCCACAGTGGCCTCAGATTTGATAATTATAACAACTCGCAGAACTCAGAAAAGCATGATACTTTCTCTTTTTCTTTTTCTTTTTTGTTTTTGAGATGGAGTCTCGCTCTGTCGCCCAGGCTGGAGTGCAGTGGTGGGGTCTTGGCTCACTGCAACCTCCGCCTCCCAGATTCAAGCGATTCTCTTGCCTCAGGCTCCCGAGTAGCTGGGATTACAGGTGGGCGCCATCACACCCGGCTAATTTTTGTATTTTTAGTAGAGACGGGGTTTCACCATGTTGGCCAGGTTGGTCTCGAACTCCTGACCGCAGGTGATCTGCCCACCTCGTTCTCCCAAAGTGCTGGGATTACCGGAGTGAGCCACTATTCTCAACCAAGCATGATACTTTCTTTATAGTTTCATATAAGAGGAACACTGACAAAAGTTAAGACCGGACAAAAGCAGAGACACACAGTGGAAACTCTGAGAGGATCCCAAAGATGACATTTCTGTGTCCTCAGGACGCATCACCCTCTCAGCACATTGATCTGTATCACCAACCAGGGAAGTTTGCCTGGGCCTCCACGTCCAGGGATTTGATTCCAACGGCCTGGTGACTCAATCATTGGCCAGACAGTGGAGTCATCCTCCAGCCCCCCAGGTCCTTTCGGCACGTCGGCCTGATACCATGTGGCTCAAAGTCCCCACCTTCAAATCACATGATTGGTCGTTCTGGTGTGGTTGACCAGAGTCAACCACAGGTCCTCTGGTTGGCATGAACTCAGGTGTGACCCTGGGGGGGTCACCATGAGTAACAGACATGTCCATCAGCCAGGAAATTCCAAGGATTTAGAGGCTGTCTCCAGGAATCAGAGACAAAGGCCAGAAACCACTGGGAAAAGAAGAGCAGGGAAGTGTCCGACCAGCAAAGAGACATATAAATTCCTTTTTATATGTCCACATAGATAATGTATGTAAAATAGATATTTAATGTATTAGTGTATTAAATATAGAGATTGCTTTATAAATATAAATATGACATATTTATATATCTTATATATATAAATATTGTAAATATAGGGAGAAATATATAAATATTCCTCTTTATTTGTTTATTTTTGAGTTGGAGTCTCACTCTGATGATCAGGCTGCTCTGATGCCAGTGGCTCGATCTCGGCTCACTGCAACCTCCACCTCCCAGGTTCAAGCGATTCTCCTGCCTCAGCCTCCGCAGTAGGTTGAAATACAGGCACCCACCACCACGACCGGCGAATTGTTGTATTTTTAGCAGAGATGGGGTTTTACTATTATGACCAGGCTGGTCTCGAACTGCTGACCTCATGTGATCCACCTGCCTCGGCCTCCCAAAGTGCTGGGATTACAAGCGTGAGCCACTGCGCCTGGTCAAACTCCTCTCTATATTTATATTTATATTTATAAAGGAAACACATGTGCTTGTGGTGGTGGTGGGGAGGGGGGTCTTGGGCTACCATAACAAAATATCATAACTAGGCGGCTTAAATAGCAGAAATTCATTTTCTCACAGTTCTGGAGGCTGGAAGTCTAAGACCCAGGCACCATCAGAACTGATGTCTGTGGAGGCCTCTCTTCCTGGATTGCAGGTGGCTGGGCAAACAGCAATGTCTGTCTCCGGCTCTGGGAGGCTGAGAGACATCCCCAGTCTGGAGAAAAGCAGTACAGGCCGGGCGCGGTGGCTCAAGCCTGTAATCCCAGCACTTTGGGAGGCTGAGGCGGGCGGATCACGAGGTCAGGAGATCGAGACCATCCTGGCTAACATGGTGAAACTCCGTCTCCACTAAAAAATACAAAAAACTAGCCGGGCGAGGGGCGGGCGCCTGTAGTCCCAGCTACTCGGGAGGCTGAGGCAGGAGAATGGCGTAAACCCGGGAGGCGGAGCTTGCAGTGAGCTGAGATCTGGCCACTGCACTCCAGCCTGGGCAACAGAGCGAGACTCCGTCTCAAAAAAAAAAAAAACAAGAAAAGCAGTACAATCCTTCTCAAGTGTGGACCCAATGTCAGAACAGCAAGGGAATCTTTAGAACACCGCTGGAATATGTTGTTGAGAGAAATGAAAGAAATGAGCAAGCCTCCTTTTAATGGGAGTACGCTAAAGGGGAGGTTCAACTGATGAGACCATGTCAGCATTTCTAGAATGACTGAGAAAGTGCCTCCAGGACTTGGTCGGGCACGGTGGCTCACACCTGTAATCCCAGCACTTTGGGAGGCCGAGATGGGCGGATCACAAGGTCAGGAGATCGAGACTATCCTGGCTAACACGGTGAAACCCTGTCTCTACTAAAAAACACAAAAAATTAGCCGGGCGAGGTGGCGGGCGCCTGTAGTCCCAGCTACTCGGGAGGCTGAGGCAGGAGATTGGCATGAACCCGGGAGGTGGAGCTTCCAGTGAGCCAAGATCACGGCCACTGCACTCCAGCCTGGGCGATACAGGGAGACTCCGTCTCAAAAAAAAAAAAAAAAAAAATCCTCTCCAGGACTTGATGTCCTGGGACCCCGAGGCAAAAGGTGTCACGTGGTCCTCAGCACCAACTTCATATCTCAGAGTGTCCCCAGATAGCTCCAGAAAACTCCACAAACAGCCGTAGGCTCTGATATTTACCCCTCCCAGTTAGTAGAGGCAGACATCCAGGTTTTCTTTTTTTTTTTTTTTTAATATGAAGTTTGCTGTCGCCCAGGCTGGAGTTCAGTGGCTCAATCTCGGCTCACCGCAACCTCTGCCTTCCGGGTTCAAGCAATTCTTCTGCCTCAGCCTCCCCAGAAACTGGGATTACAAGTGTCTTACCATCACGCCTGGCTAATTTTTGTATTTTTAGTAGAGACGTGATTTTGCCATGTCGGCCAGGCTGTTCTTGAATTCCTGACCTCAGGTGATCCGCCCACCTTGGCCTCCCAAAGTGCTGGAATTACAGGCATAGCCACCACACCCGTCTAGAGTTTCAATAACAAAGATGTGGTTCAAGAAGAAAAGGAAGACATGGTTTGTAGATGATAGGAGCTGCGTGAAAAGAGGCCAATGAAGGGCAGGACGTGTAGCTGTCTACCTACTCCTGGGAAACCAGCCAGGAGCCTCCCGCAGGGACTTTAGCACAGGCGGCCAGGAAAATCTGCATTAACCTGAGCCCTGGGCCTAAGAGAGGACAAGGCCGTGACTATTTCTACAGACTCACAAGACGCAATCTCTGTGGTCCATGTCCATGGTGTGATCTGGAAAACAGGGCCTTCTAACAGCCAACGACAAGGAAATCAAATGTGCAACAAACAGAAATACTGACATTGATGTGGGCCATGGCGAGGCCTAAACATATGACTGTAGTCAGTCCATTTCCAAGGTCGTCAAAGGGGTAACTCTAAAATAACAAATTTCAGACACCATGGCCCCAAATAGCTGCACGGGGTGGGGAAGTCCTCCACATGCCTCTGCTTCCTTCAGTACCTCTTTAGGAAATAAGCCGAGGCACTTTCCTGGGAAATTTCCTCTTCTCTTCTCTTTAATTTTTTTTTTTTTTTTTTTTTTTTGAGACAGAGTCTTGCTCTGTCACCCAGACTAGAGTGCAGTGGCATGATCTCAGCTCACTGCAACCTCTCCCTCCCGAGTTTTAGCAATTCTCCTGCATCAGACTTCTGAGTAGCTGAGATTACACGTGCGTGCCACCATGCCTGGCTAATATTTGTATTTTCAGTAGAGACAGGGTTTCACCATCTAGGCCAGGCTGGTCTTGAACTCCTGACCTTGTGATCCACCCACCTTGGCGTCCCAAAATGCTGGTGTGAGCCACTGCGCCCGGACTTATTTTTTCATGTTTTTGGGATGAAATTTCGCTCTTGTTGCCCAGGCTGGAGTGCAATGACACAATCTCGGCTCACTGCCACCTCCTCCTCCCAGGTTCAAGTGATTATCCTGCCTCAGCCTCCTGAGTAGCTGGGATTACAGGCACCCACCGCCAAACCCAGCTAACTTTTGGTATTTTTAGTAGAAATGGGATGTCATCATGTTGGTCAGGATGGTCTCAAACCCCTGACCTCTAATGATCCACCCGAACTGGTTTCCCAAAACGCTGGGATTACAGGTGTGAGCCACTGCGCCCAGCCCCTCCCATACCTCTTTTGGCCAAGGCAGTACAATTCAGAACAATCTTGCCAGGGAAGACTGGTAAATGGACGTCAACGTGATGCCTATGGCTCCTAGTGGATTTAGATACCTCCTGGTGCTCACTGATACCTTTACCAGTTACATGGGGGCTTTTCCATGCCAGACTAAAAATGCAGGAGATCACTGATCAACCTTCAACTATTTACTAGCAGAACACGGAGGGGACTGTGCAGTCACCAATACCTCCTATTGCACTTGGATAAACACCTCCCAGGAAATAGAAGAAGAGAAAAGAAATAGTCAAACAAGCAGAATGGCTGCATTCCTTTAACTAGAAGGGTCCATTAGTGTGTTTTCATACTGCTATAAAAAACTACTGGAAACTAGGTAATTTATGAAGAAAAGAGGTTTAATTGACTCATAGTTCTGCAGGCTGTACAGGAAGCATAGCTGGGGAGGCCTCAGGAAACTGACAATCATGGCAGAAGGCAAAGGGGAAGCAGGCACGTCTGGCTATGGTGGAGTGGGAGAGACAGAGAGCGTGAAGGGGGAGGAGCTACATGCTTTTCAACAACCAGATCCCACTAGGGCTCATTCACTATCACGAAAACAGCAAGGGGGAGTCGGCACCCATGAGCCAATCACCTCCCACCAGGTCCCTCCCTCAACACTGGGAATTACAATTTGACATGAGATTTGGGTGGGGACACAGAGCCAAACTATATCAGGGGTAGTTCAACCACTGAGATTTATTTGTTTATTTATTTAGAGATGGAGTCTCGCTCTGTTTCCTAGGCTGGAGTGCAGTGGCACAATCTTGGCTCACTGCAACCTCCGCCTCCCGGGTTCAAGCAATTCTCCTGCCTCAGCCTCCCAATTAGCTGGTACTACAGCACATGCCACCATGCCTGGCTAATTTTTGTATTTTTAGTAGAGATGGGACTTCACCATGTCGGCTAGGCTGGTCTCCAACTCCTGAGCTCAGGTGATCTGCCTGCCTCGGCCTCACTTTTGCTAAGATTACAGGTGTGAGCCATGGTGCCTGACCAACCACTGAGATTTAGAAAGCAGTCGAGTCCAGGCTGGGCACGGTGGCTCACGCCCGTAATCCCAGCACTTTGGGAGGCCAAGGCAGGCGGATCACAAGGTCAGGAAATCGAGACCATCCTGGCTAACACAGCGAAACCCCGTCTCTACTAAAAATACAAAAAGTTAGCTGGGTGTGGTTGCGGGCGCCTGTAGTCCCAGCTACTCAGGAGGCTGAGGCAGGAGAATGGCGTGAACCCGGGAGGCGGAGCTTGCAGTGAGTCGAGATCACGCCACTGCACTCCAGCCTGGGCGATAGAGCGAGACTCCATCTCAAAAAAAAAAAAAAAAAGAAAGCAGTCGCCTCCACTATACCACACCTCACCTGGTTTCTGTTTGGGTGAGGGAAAAGGGACAAGATGGAGGAAGGTGAACAAGATGGAGCAGTCCCTATTGTTTCCGGGTTCTTCATCACAGATTTTCCCGCGCCCGGGAAAAGAACCAAATCAACTGAGCATGCGCAGAATGACGTCAGGACACCGAAATTCAAGAAGCCACTCCTACACACACGCCCCAAACTCCTCCCCTTCCAGCTCCCAGGCATAAAAGTCCGCCGCTGGCAGGAGCCGGTGTGACTTCTTCGGCCCCCGCATTTGTGGACCGGAGAACATCACCCGAGAGCGCTGGCGCGACTTCCCTGGCCCGCCACACCTGAGGACCAGAGAACCTCGTCCGAGAGTGTATGCATATTTGCAATAAAAGACTGCCACTTTCTTATGTACTTTGGCCTCATGTTTAATTACTTAGCTCTCCTAAATTAAGTTAAATTAAATCAAAACAGTTGGTGCAGAAACCCGACCTGGGAGGAGACCCTTCCTCAACATCCCCTAGGGGTCTGAGGAACCTCCTCCCCAGCGAACCGGCTCCCAACCCAACCAGCCACCAACACCGAACAAGTGTTCCAGCTTTCCACTGGTGCCGCTCTGAGAATTTCTTCTTCGGTGAGTACTCCCCTTTGTTAACCATCTCCGTCCGTTTCCGTGTCCTTGGCCTAGAGTCGTGCGCACGCCCAAGGACGTAGCCACCCTGTGGCGCAGTGAGGCCTTCAACCCGGAGATGTCCGTCTTGAAGTCCCTCAATTCTCCGTTAGTGGCTCCAGGAGCCCCCGGTCTCTAGCAGCGGCAAAGGATGCTTTACCACTGCGTGAGGTCGGTTTCCATTTCTGGTGGTTAAACAATGGGAACCTCACAATCCAAAATCCCTAGGAACACCCCCTTAGGGTGTCTCCTCCAAAACTTGGAAGCCTTACATTTAACCCAAGATTTAAAACGAAAGTGGCTAATTTTCCTTTCCACTGTGGCATGGCCGCAGTATAAATTAGACAACCAATCTCAATGGCCACCATATGGCACACTTGACTATAACATTCTATTAGATCTCTCTAATTTCTGCCAAAGGCTTGGAAAGTGGTCAGAGATTATCTATGTCCAAGGCTTTTGGGACTTGCGCTCTCGCCCAGACCTGTGCGCCCAGTGTTCAATGGCCCAGGTCTTGTTAGTTAAAACCCAGCCCTCAGCCTCCACACCACAAGCAGAGGAAGATTCTACTTCCATCTCAGATGAGGCCGACGGCGGGGCACCTCCCTCCCAACCTCTCATCCCCTCCCCAGCTCCAACATTACCCTAATAATGCCTTTGTGTACCCATAATCAGGGCCCCAATCCACCTTCCCCGGTGTTCCCGGTGCCGGTTGACCCTCAGGTGTGGGATACATCTACCCCAGTTGTTGCTCGACATCACTTACCAATCCTTATCCACCTGAAGGACTCCACCCACTTCCCATCTCGCCCTCAGTTCTCTCTCCCACTGCGTCACCGGCAAGGAATCAAACCCATCATTGACCGCTTACTTCAACAGCAGATTTTAATCCCCACCCATTCTCCATGCAACACCCCCATCCTCCCTGAAGCTCAAACACAACACATTTTAAGAGATATTCACAACTCTTTACACATTGGACACCAGGCTCTATACAACTTTCTAAACCCCATCATTGAGTGTCCATCCCTTCTTTCTCACCTCAAGAGAATTAGCCAACAGTGTTTAATCTGCCTAAAAGCAAATGCTCAAGGGGGAATACGCAACGCCCATCCAAGTCATCAGCTTAGAGGACATCAACCCAGAGAGGATTGGCAGATTGATTTCACCCACATGCCTAGGCACAAAAGGCTTCGTTACCTACTCACCCTGGTAGATACCTTTTCAGGATGGATAGAAGCCTACCCCACCACAGGAGAAAGTGCATCCATTGTAGCCTCCATTCTCATAGAACAAATCATTCCTCGTTTTGGGCTTCCCCGGTCAATCCAATCTGATAACGGCCCGGCTTTTATTTCCAGAGTGATCCAGCTAGTGACAGATTCTCTCAACATTACTTGGAAGCTACATATTCCATACCATCCCCAGTCATCCGGAAAGGTTGAACGGGCAAATGGACTCATCAAGCAACAACTAACCAAACTTTCCATAGAGACACATCAATCGTGGGTAACCTTGCTTCCCCTTGCACTTACCCGGCTACGAGCTACACCTAGAGGCCCCACAGGCCTCAGTCCTTTTGAACTAGTATACGGGCGCCCCCTCGCACTACAAGAACTCCCTAGCCTCCCCACGCCATTAGCACCCTACCTTCCATACCTTTCTCTCTTAAGACACTTACTTAGAGAACACGCTGAGAGGTCACTTCCCCACCCTACACAAGGAAATTTGGAAGCCCCCTCAGCCCTTTCACCAGGCAACCAGGTTTTACTCAAGGACCTGCACGCAAAAGGCCTTACCCCTAAGTGGAAAGGTCCATACACAGTAATCCTTACCACTTCCACAGCAGCCAAACTCTTAGGCCACAGTTCTTGGGTCCACCTTACTCAACTAAAAAGAGCCCCGCCCCCTCAGACTCAGTGGCAGTCCACTGAACTGTCACCCACCCGTCTGAGAATAACCAGACTTAATACAAGCTAAATGAGCTATGCTCTTCTGAAATTCTCCCGCTTTCTCACTATTCTCCATCTCAACTTAACTGAATTTCCCCTCATAGACCCTCTAGAAACCTTCCTTCCCGACCCTTCCCCCGACCAGTAGGTTTCCCAACTTTTTACTCTCATAGAAGACCTAGCTTGGTAAGGTGCCCTTTATGATTTCAGCAATGTTGAACCTGCCCTCTACACCTTTGTTACCACTATTATGGTTCACTCTAATTATTCCTGCTAGCCTTACTAATCCTAAATTTGTATGGAGATTTTCTATAACTGAAACCTGGTCTACTGGCAACCAGGCTCACTCACAAACGCAAGGCACTGCAGATTGCTCCCCCCAGGGCTGTCAAGCTGCCCTCCTCCTTAACTTTCACCTGAGTTCTGTCGGCAACTACGACCACCCAGTCATATGTTTCTTGTACGACCAAACGGAGTATAATTGTAAGAACTACTGGCAAGAAACCAACCTGGGCTGTCCATACAACTATTGCAACATGCATGAGATAGGTTTAATGTGTGCAAATGGCATTTGCACCCCCAATGATCGACCTTTTGTAAGAAATAGAACATCAGGAGGATATATTCTTACTATTAAGGATCCCTGGGACCCCCGGTGGGCTCAAGGAGTTAAAGGTGGACTATATGCAACATCTTGGTCCTCATATCCCACCGCAACCCTCCAAATAAAGAGAGTATATGTGCAACAAGTACCCGCCCCTAAGAGTAAACAAGTAGATCCTCCTAAGAGTGTACAGGCCCTACAAAATTTAACCTCAGTTGTAAAATCTCATGAACAGAAAATACAGGAGCTGTTAAGCCCCCCAAACTCCCCTAACAACGAGGATCCATTCTCATGGCTAACACTTCTTCGCCAGGGACTTGACTTAACCCAGGCTGCTGGAGTAAGGAACCTCTCCCACTGCTTCCTTTGTGCTGCACTCGGAAAAGCTCCCTTAGTGGCAGTCCCACTACCAACCACTTTCAATATCACCACTGACTCTACCAGCTCTTCTCAAGCAACATCCTTGCCTCAAGTCCCATTATACCGTAATCCACAGAGTCAAACCCTTCCTTTTTGCTACTCTACTCCAAACTCTTCGTGGTGTGATCGCACACAAGCTCCCAGCAGGACCCAGACGGCCCCCGTTGGTGGCTACTTTTGGTGTAACCAAACTCTATCTAAAACTCTTAACCATGCCTCCATCACCCAGTCCCTTTGTGTTCCAGTATCTTTAGTGCCTAGCTTAACCCTATATAGCAAAGGAGAATTATCTGAACTAGCTTCCCAGCTCAGCTCCAGCAATAACATCCAAAAGCGGGCTGTTTTTCTTCCCTTAATTATCGGGGTTTCCCTAGCATCGTCTCTAGTAGCCTCAGGACTTGGAACAGGGGCCCTCACCCACTCGATTCAATCCACACAGACCCTCTCCACTCAGGTCCAGGCAGCCATAGAGGCTTCAGCTGAAAGCTTAGCCTCTTTACAACGTCAAATCACCTCAGTGGCCCAGGTAGCAGCACAAAATAGACGGGCATTAGATCTTCTTACTGCTGAAAAAGGAGGAACGTGCCTTTTCCTAGGAGAGGAGTGTTGCTACTATGTAAATGAATCAGGCCTGGTTGACACCAATGTCCAAACATTAAACAAAATCAAAAAGGAGCTTCAACAATTTAACGCCCCCTTAACCCCCGGACCACCGGTATGGCTGCTGCCTGTAGTACAGCAGATGCTTCCATTCCTAATTCCCATACTAATCCTCTATCTTATGTTATGTCTTGCTCCCATTCTAATAAAATTTCTCCGAGCCAGGGTCCAAGAGATCACCCGAGTCACCTTCAACCAAATGCTCCTGCATCCCTACACCCAACTGCCAACCTCAGAACCTAACTACGCCCCTTAACAGCAGGAAGCAGCCAGACAGACCACGGCGCCCTAAATTCTTATAATCAATAAGAGGTTGGACTGTTTGGGTGAGGGAAAAGGGACAAGATGGAGGAAGGTGAACAAGATGGAGCAGTCCCTATTGTTTCCAGGTTCTTCATCACAGATTTTCCCGCGCCCGGGAAAAGAACCAAATCAACTGAGCATGCGCAGAATGACGTCAAGCGGGGGACACCGAAATTCAAGAAGCCATTCCTACACACACGCCCCAAACTCCTCCCCTTCCAGCTCCCAGGCATAAAAGTCCGCCGCCGGCAGGAGCCGGTGTGATTTCTTCGGCCCCCGCATTTGTGGACCGGAGAACATCACCCGAGAGCGCTGGCGCGACTTCCCTGGCCCCCCACACCTGAGGACCAGAGAACCTCGTCTGAGAGTGTATGCATATTTGCAATAAAAGACTGCCACTTTCTTATGTACTTTGGCCTCATGTTTAATTACTTAGCTCTCCTAAATTAAGTTAAATTAAAAATGTTTCTTCCTTTGTCAGGGCTCGCGGTCACTGTTCTCCTGGTACTTTTCAGTCCCATATATTTAAATTGATGGTAAGTTGTCTGTCCTCCAGGCTCCAACACTTCTACCTTCAACTTGTGTTACGACAACAATGCGAGCCCTTCAAGCAACTCTGGGTGACCCCAAAACTCACTTGAACTCAGCAGTCCATGAGTTTCAATTCCTCTAACTTTAGGGGACTCAGTGCCCCTGGTCAGCATGAAGTAGATACAGAAGCATGACCTCCATCCCTAATCCCTCAAGAATGAGGGGTGGAAGGTGTCAGCAGGCGGGTGGGGGTGCGGTCTGTAAATCTGTAACTGCATCAGACTAAATCTAGTTCAACTTTTTTTTTTTTTTGACGGAGTTTTGCTCTTGTCACCCAGGCTGGAGTGCAATGGCGCGATCTCGGCTCACTGGAACCTCTGCCTCCCGGGTTCAAGGGATTCTCCTGCTTCAGCGCACCACTACCCCTGGATATTTTTTGTATTTTTAGTAGAGACGGGGTTTCACCATATTGGCCAGGCTGGGCTGGAACTCCTGACCTCTTGATCTGCCCGCCTCAGCCTCCCAAAGTGCTGGGATTACAGGCGTGAGCCACCACACCCCACCCTCATTTCAACTTTTATGTAATGTAGTTGGCAGTTGTTTTTCAATTGCCACGGATCCACAGGTTGAAGGTCATATACTCTGAGCATGACCAGATTAACAAAGCATGCAACCATGAAGTGGAACCTAAGTGCTCAGATTGAGGAGCTGGGACCCATTTAAGAACCGGACACCCTGTGGCAGAAGCCAGGAACCAATCAGATTGAGTTGTGGTGTCATGCCCATGGCAGGATCCAGTCAGATCACAGCTCCCAGCATTACTTCATTGCAAGATCCAATCAAATCACACCTCCTTACCCTATGCGGATAAAACCTGACACAGCCCCCAGCTGGGAAAGGGAGATTTGAGCATTTCCTCCTGTGTCCTTGCTAGTTGACTTACAAAAAAGCTTTATTTCTCAAAATCTGGAGCCATGGTATTGGCCTCTGTACACATTGGGCAGCGAGTGCATTGACTGCTCAGTAACATATATGTGAACTATGTGTGAACTTGAATTTCCAAAACATTTGATTTGGTTTCAGTAAAAAAATACTTTTCTAGCACATTAAAGCAATAGAAGTTCCATTTCTCTTTTCCTAAGAATTTGGGTAAATTCAATTTATATAAATACATACACACCTCTACAAGCCAATCAGAACAGTGAACCTTTAAAAACTCTATATCGTGGCTCATGCCTGTAATCCCAGCACTTTGGGAGGCTGAGGTGAAAGGATTGCTTGAGCCCAGGAGTTCGAGACCATCCTGGGCAACATGGCAAAACCCCATCTCTATAAAGAATATAAAAATTAGTTGGGTATGGTGGTGCACACCTGTAGTCCCAGCTAATTGGGAGGCTGAGGTGGGAGGAACACCTGAGCCCAGGTAGGTTGAGGCTGCAGTGGTCTGTGATCGCACACACTGCACTTCAGCCTGGGTGACAGAGTGAGACCCTGTCTCAAAGACAAACAAACTAACTCTGTATCTACTTTAATACCATTTAGAGGCGGAAAAACATTAGACACTCACGCAATCAGAGGTAAAGACCTTTCGAAATTACAGACACATAGACATACAAAGAAATAGATCTTAGAGCTTCACTTCTAAAATTTCACACATGGGTCAAGAGTGTGGGGAAAAGAAAGAAAGATCAGACTGTTACTGTGTCTATATAGAAAGAAGTAGACATAAGAGACTCCATTTTGTTCTGTATTTGAGATGCCGTTAATCTGTGACCCTACCCCCAACCTTGTCCTTGCAAGAGACATGTGCTGTGGTGACTCAAGGTTTGATGGATTTTGGGCTGTGCAGGATGTGCCTTTGTTAAACAAGTGCCTGAAGGCAGTTTGCTGGTTAAAAGTCATCACCATTCTCTTAATCTCAAGTACCCAGGGACATGTACACTGCGGAAGGTCGCAGGGACCTCTGCCTAGTAAAGCTAAGTATTGTCCAAGGTTTCTCCCCATGTGATAGTCTGAAATATGGCCTCGTGGGAAGGGAAAGACCTGATCGTCCCCCAGCCTGACACCCGTGAAGGGTCTGTGCTGAGGGGACTAGCACAAGAGGAAAGAAGGCCTTTTGGCGGTTGTTGGCAGTTGAGATAGAGAAAAGCATCTGTCTCCTGCCCGTCCTTGGGCGATGGAACATCTCGATGTAAAACGCGATGGTATGCTCTGTTTACTGAGATAGGAGAAAACCGCCTTACGGCAAAAGGTGGGACTTGCTGGCGCAATGCTGCTAAAAGGTTTATGGAGATGTTTGCATATGCATATCAAGGCACAGCATTTTCCTTTAAACTTATTCATGTCACAGAGATCTTTATTCATATGTCTTACTGCTGATTTTCTCCCTACAATGATCCTATTATCCTGCCACTCCCTTATCTTTAAGATGGTAAAGATAATTATCAATAAATACTAGGGAACTCAGAGACCGGTGCCGGCGTGGGTCCTCTGTATGCTAAGCGCCGGTCCCCTGGGCCCACTTTTTCTTTCTCTATACTTTGTCTCTGTGTCTCATTTCTTTTCTCAAGTCTCTTGTTCCACCTAACGAGAAACACCCACAGGTGTGGAGGGGTAGGCCACTCCTTCAAAGAGTAAACACAAAAATGCAAAAAACTCACCCTTCCAGATATCAAAGAGCTCTTCTCCTCCCAGTGGGCATGAAATTCTTAATTGATTTCAGCTCAAAGTAAACAGACAAATAGAATAACAAATCAGACTCTGTGGTCTCTCATCCAATAGAGACTAAATCTCTGCAAACATTGATCTCATTACAGAGATCACCATGTGTTCAGACCATAAAACCAAATTCCTAGCCCAGCGCGGTGGTTCACGTCTGTAATCCTAGCACTTTGGGAGGCTAAGGCGGGTCTGTCACCTGAGGTCAGGAGTTCGAGACCAGTCTGGCCAATACGGAAAAACCCCGTCTCTACTAAAAATACAAAAATTAGCTGGGCATGGTGGCATACACCTATAGTCCCAGCTACTCAGGAGGTTGAGGCAGGAGAATCACTTGAACCTGGGAGGCAGAGGTTGCAGTGAGCTGAGATCGTACCCCTGCACTCCAGCCTGGGTGGCAGAGCGAGACTTTGCCTCGAAACAACAACAACAAACAAATTACCAACAGTGAAGCTAGCACTGTAAACAAACCCAAACCAAAGTAAAACACAGAATTGGTAAATGGGGAAATTACTGAAAAATGAGAAGCCAGCAAATTTCTATTGGCACTTTGGACTCATTCCTGGGAGCGAAGAAAAGATTCACCTGGGCTTCAACCGTTCATGAGGCACTCCAATCCTGAGGTTTTCCTGGCTCAGTCATGTGATTCCATCGGCGACTTCTCTGAAGACCTGGAAAACCTTAAAACACGAAAGTAAAATCATGACTCTTATACAGATATACAGAAATGAACACATGCTAAAGATTTTATTTAATTCAAGAGGAAATCGGCAGATATTACAACTGGTTCAAAAGAGAATCTGAGGACTGGACATGGTGGCTCATGCCTGTAATCCCGACACTTTGAGAGGCTGAGGTGGGTGGATCACTTGAGGTGAGGAGTTTGAGACCAGCCTGGCCAACATGGTGAAACCCCGTCTATACCAAAAATTCAAAAATTAGTCGGGCGTGGTGGTGTGTACCTGAAATCCCAGTTACTTGGGAAGCTGAGGCAGGAGAATTGCTTGAACCAGTGAGCCAGGATCTCCCCACTGAACTCCAGCATGCACAACGGAGTGAGACCCTGTCTCAAAATTAAAAAAAAAAAAAAAAAAAGAGAGAGAGCGAATCTGAGAAACAGACATATTTGCAGATCAGGAATATTGAAATGATTATGTAAATGGAGAAATGCAGTCAAAACTGGATTTTCTCTAGTGGGGATTGTCGGAAGTCAACCAACTTCCACTAGACAGAACAAAACTTGCATCAATTACCTACAGTTTTCAAAGAGGTGTAAAGTACCTCAAAGATAATCAACAGGGTTGGAATCAAGTAACATGGCTTTCTAATGTGCTTCGTTTTCCATTACAACGCAAATTTCTTCTTCTGCTTGCCTCATCCTCTTCAGGAAGTAGAGTTCTGGGTAATTTTTTTCTTCTTTCAATTCTGTACATATTCTCTGAGTTTTCTAGCTATCACAAATTCAAAGTGATTTGGAAAAGCTGGAATTCCTTTTTTCCTTGTTGGGGCGAGGATGGTATCCTGTCCGAGGTTAATCTTCTATTATTTCATCCATGGGCTCTATTTACTAATGTTTTCGTTAAATGTGTCATTGTAATCATAAGCTAGTATGATGCACCCTCTTGTTCCACTTGTCATGGTTGCACATGGACATTGATTTTAAGCCTTGAGCTCTCGGGTAAGGCAGGACTGGCCCGGGCACAGTCTACAAGACGCTACTTGAAGCAGAGACTTTCTAGACGTTCCCTTAAAGATAGTCAAGACATCCCCATGAAGACGTTCCCTTAAACTAAGGAGAAATTTGAGTCTGGGATACCGGGTTGCCAGTTCTCTTAGCATAGAGCCTTTCAACCGCTAGACCAGATAGAGACATTTAAGACGGTTCCTAAATTTGGGGAGCGCATAGGCTCATGGGAAATAGAGTCACTGTATTTATCCTGGGACCTGCGGGGGGGTCCCCGGAGGCGGACTTCCGATGCATTCCTGCGCGTGTGCACCCCGCTCTGTGTGCGTGTTCGCGCATGCGTGTCGCCGCCGCACTGTCCTCGCTTCCTGTGAGTCCCCAGGTCACCGCTCGCCCTAGTTCCCAGGCTTTGGCCTCCGGTGGGCGAGAATCGCGGAGTCTGCGAGGCTGGGCGCGGAAGACCCGGGCCGGCACCCAAGCGGGCGCGGGGCTGTGCGGGCCAGGGTTCGCGCGGGCCAGGCGGAGGCTCAAGCGTTGATCCCCGAGCACGACCCCCGGAGCCGACGGCGCTGGGGCCCGAGGGGCCGGCCGGGCGGTGTCGGCGGCGGAAGCGAAGGGGCGGCGGGACCCGGACCCGATCCGTGTGCGTCCTCGACGGCCCGGCCCCGGCTCCGCAGGACGGTGAGCCCCAGGGAGCTGGATCTGGGCTCCAGGAGGGACGCCCCGCCTGGATTTGTCCCGTAGGCCCGGCACGGGCCCCTCGGGAGCAGAACGGCCTTGCTGAGGTGGAGAGGAGGGAACCTCGCGAGCAGACGCGCGCCCGCGACAGCAGTCCCGCCCCGGCCTCTCGGGAGCCGTGGGGCAGAGGCTGCGGAGCCCCAGGAGGGTAGGTCGTGGGTTCGCGGGTCAGGGGCGAGAAGGGCCTGGGTGAAGTCACCGCGTGGCGGGGACCTTAGAGTGAGGGGCAGCGGAGGGTCTCGATCGCTTGCAGGAGAGACATGTGTTTGGGTTTGAGGGTTTGAGGGCAGGGTCCGGCGACGACTAGGCTTACAGGGACTGGGCGGGGGGGTGTTACCAGCCTCAGCTGCGGACGTTGTCTCCACTCCCCCCTCACCCCAACAGCTCTTCCTCCTCTCCCTGCTCCAGATTGCGACCGTATCTAAACGTCCGTGAGCACATGTGTTCTCTCATTTAAGTGCTGATTCCCCCTTAAGTCTGCTCTTATGGAATCATACATTGTAGCACAGGAATAGTCTGCAGGGATTCTCTTGCTGCCTCATTTGCTAGGGGAAGAGACTGGGCCGTAGCAGGTGGGTGACTTGTCCGAGGTTTTGTGGGTGGAGCTGCTCATAGTAGAACTCAGGAGTTTTATCTCCCAGGCCAGTGTTCTGTCCCCTGTATCCTAGTTAAGTGAGAGTAAGTTCAATAAAAGATCCTTTTGAGCAGCCCACTGAAGTTCCTGCAAATAAAGACCTAATCATGCCGAATGTATTCCTTTATTTAGGGCATCCTGTGGATTTTCTGATCTTTATTTAAAAGACTAATAGATGAGTATTACAGAATTCCTTTTTTGTTTGTTTTTGAGACGAGTTTCGTTCTGTTGCCCAGGTTGGAGTGCAGCGGCGCGATCCCAGCTCACTGCCATTTCCGCTCCCAGGTTTAAGCGATTCTCCTGCCTCAGCTTCCCGAGTAGCTGGAATTACAGGCACCCGCCACCATGCCCGGCTAATGTTTGTATTTTTACTAGAGATGAGGTTTCACCATGTTGGCCGGGCTGGTTACCAGAATTCCTTTTTAAATCTTACATTTAATGATGGCAGATTATTTCAGTAGGATCCAGTATTCATTCACCATGACAATCTCATCCACTCAGTCACAACGTAGCCATATGAGAGTTACAAATGTGCAGATGGGTCCTCCTCCTGATCATTTTCCAGTCCCTTCTGAAGGCTTAAAGGGACAGTCTCCCATAGGATGCCCTTCATGGAACTTTCTATATAGGTTTTAGGCGGGAGATGACTGCCTTGGCAGGCGAGACCTCTCGTAACTTCATGTTTTGGGTTTTCCTTCCCCAGACCTGCCTCCACTTTCACAGTCCTCCAGATTTTTCCAAGAGCAGCAGAAAATGAATAAATCCCTGGTGAGTGTTTCTGTTCGTGTATTTATTCTCTACTCTGATTTACAATACACCTTAGGAGGAGATTAAGGGTTCAAATTTTAAAATGAGAAAGTAGAAATAGATACAAGATTTGGTCAGACAAAACAGTGTAGCCATCAGCACCAAGCCTTTTTATCATATTCATATGCGCAGATAGCGTGATCCTTAAAGAGTTCTTGAAGCCAGAGTACTAGCTTCTCATGTTCTCGCCATTTATCACAAAAAATGATAAATACCATCCATTCCTTGACTTACATTGACCGTAAGCAAAATCACTTTTGTTTTTGCATGAATTTTAAAGATTCCTTTGAGATCATTATCAACAGCCTTCCTAAATAATAACTCTTGAACCACTGCAATTCTTGCCTCTTTTTTTTTTTTTTGAGACTGAGTCTTGGGCTCTGTCGCCAGGCTGGAGTGCAGTGGCGCTGTCAGCTCAATGCACCCTCCACCTCCCATGTTCAAGTGATTCTCCTGCCTCAACCTCTCCAGTAGCTGGGATTATAGGCACCTGCCACCACACCAGGCCTTTTTTTTTTTTTTTTTTTAAAGTAGAGACGGGGTTTTGCCATGTTGGCCAGGCTGCTCTCGAATTCCTGAGCTCAGGTGATCTACCCGCTTTGGCCTCCCAAAGTGCTGGGCATGAGCCACTGTGCCCAGCCCGTAATATTTCTAGTAACTAAAACAGTGTTGTCTCAAAGGTAGATTTTTTTCTTTTCTTTTTTTTTTTTTGAGGCGGAGTCTCGCTCTGTCGCCCAGGCTGGAGTGCAGTGGCGCGATCTCGGCTCACTGCAAGCTCCGCCTCCCGGGTTCCCGCCATTCTCCTGCCTCAGCCTCCCGAGTAGCTGGGACTACAGGCGCCACCACCACGCCCGGCTAATTTTTTTGTATTTTTAGTGGAGACGGGGTTTCATTGTGTTAGCCAGGATGGTCTCGATCTCCTGACCTCGTGATCCGCCCGCCTCGGCCTCCCAAAGTGCTGGGATTACAGGCTTGAGCCACCGCGCCCGGCCTTTTCTTTTTTTTTTTTGAGACAGAGTCTCGCTCTGTCGCCCAGGCTAGAGTGCAGTGGCGCGATCTTGGCTCACTGCAAGTTCTGCCTCCTGGGTTCACGCCATTCTCCTGCCTCAGCCTCCCCAGTAGCTGGGACTACAGGTGCCCGCCACCACGCCCAGCTAATTTTTTGTATTTTTAGTAGAGACAGGGTTTCACCATGTTAGCCAGAATGGTCTCGATCTCCTGACCTCGTGATCCGCCTGCCTCGGCCTCCCAAAGTGCTGGGATTACAGGTGTGAGTCACCGTGCCTGGCCAAAGGTAGATTCTTTTTACTGCTCTATCCTTTGCAGAAATGGCCTTCTCACCCTTAAATTAGTCTCCCTAAATAGTTCTTTCTTTCTTTTTTTTTTTTTTTTTTTTTTTAAAGATGGAGTCTCACTCCGTTGCCCAGGCTGGAGTGCAGGGGCACTATCAGCTCACTGCAACCGCTGCCTCCCGGGTTTAGGCAGTTCTCCTGCCTTAGCCTCCCAAGTAGCTGCGATTACAGGCACCTGCCACCACTCCCAGCTAATTTTTCTATTTTTTTTTTTTTTTTACTAGAGACGGGGTTTCAGAAGTACTTGGACCAGGCTGGTCTCGAACTCCTGACCTCAAGTGCCAAGTGATTTGCCCACCTTGGCCTCCCAAAGTGCTGGGATTACAGGTGTGAGTCACCATGCCTAGCCATCTCCCTAAATATTTATTTCCCTTAGTTTATCTGGGTTGCACAGCAGAAAGGACCATAATAAATCTCTGGCATAGATGCCCATTTTATCCCATAGCCTGTGGTCTGGGTCCTGTCCCTATCACTCCCCTAACCTTGTTAGAGTAAATGTTGCCAGTAGTCTAGCACACGCTCTTAGTGCACATTTGTGTCTTTGCCTTGGCCCACTCTGCAGTTTGCTCTGTCAGTTTCAGTGCCATTTCTCTTCTTGCCTGCTTCTTGAAATTGATGATTTCTTTGGTCTTCTTCATGTGTTAGTGTCCACTCTTGGCTCATGACTCTGTACCTATCTGAGGTCACCCTCCTGTGCTTCTGACCACCAGCTCTGTGTTGGTTTTCCCACACAGAACTGGCCAGCCACCTGCTCAGCATTTCTTTGGAGTGGGTCCAAAGGACCCCTCAGGGTCATAGATGCAGCAGGTTCAGAATCATTATTTGGAGCCCCCCACCTATGCCTTCTCTTGTTCCTATTGGTTCATTGTTCCATCGTCCAGCCTGTAGCCCTATCGAGAAAGATGGGATTCTTTCTAAACTTGTCCATTTTCTGACCTCGTGATTGTTTCAGTTTGTTAATGTCACATCTAGATGGTTTTTTTTTTTTTTTTTGAGACGGAGTCTCGCTCTGTCACCCAGGCTGGAGTGCAGTGGCACGATCTTGGCTCACTGCAAACTCCACCTCCCGGGTTCATGCCATTCTCCTGCCTCAGCCTTCCGAGTAGCTGGGACTACAGGTGCCCGCCACCTCGCCCGACTAATTTTTGTTTTTGTATTTTTAGTAGAGACAGGGTTTCACCTTGTTAGCCAGGATGGTCTCGATCTCCTGACCTCGTGATCCGCCCACCTCGGCCTCCCAGAGTGCTGGGATTACAGGTGTGAGCCACCGCGCCCAGCAGAATCTAGATGGTTTTTATCCTGTCTCGTATCCCCTCTCCGCTGTCGTTAAAATAGCTTATTTTTTGGTTTCTCTACTGTCGTAGAGATTTTTTTTCTATGCCGCTACTTTCCTCCACGAGCCCAGGCATATTGCATTTCCCATATCGAGTATTTCTGCTAAAGTTTTCACCATATCATGCTTCTCCCATGGGAAAAGCACTTGCGAGGCTCCCAGAGTGGCTACTACGAAAATGAGGTTGCCTTAAGCTGGGATGAGGAAGACTGTGGGTAAAGCAGGCTTGAGAAAAGGCCAGAATTAGGTTTCAGATGTTTAAAATTTGGGCTGTGTTGGTATGCAGTGAGTGGCAGCATCAGGAAGGCAGGTGTGTGTGTGCGCGCACATGTGTGTAGTTTGGGAGCTGTGTTAGTATGCCATGAGTGGCAGCATCAAGGCGGCAGGTGTGTGTATGTATGTGGAGTCTGGGAGACGAATCTGGTTGTGTGTGTTTGTGGAGTTTGGGAGATGAATCTGGTGCTCTCCCATGTGCAGTCTGATAGAGAAGTGGGGACTGGGAAGGTGCTACTGGTCAGGCTAGAGGGAGAACCAGGAGTGTGCAGTTTCTAAAGCCAAGGGAATGAGAAGCTTCAGGGACAGGTGATCAACTGTGTCAAATGCTGTTAAGAGTCCAGCCCAAGAAAGACTGAGAAATAGCGCTGGTGATTCTGTCGAGAATGAAAAATAGTTGTTGCCCTTGGAGTGGGAATGGACTGCGGGGCCTCGAGTCAGCTAGAGGGGACAGAGGTGCAAACAGCTGGAGGCATCCCAGGAGGTGGTTAGAGAAGAGGGTAGACATAGCATCCCTGTTTGCTTCTTTTCTCAGGGAAATAGCTCATCAGCCAACAGTGAGGGGTGAGGGCCGGGTTTTGGGACGGGTGTGCAGCTCCGTCCCGACCATTGCACACATGCTCAGCCAGCCGCGAGGACCATCCTTTCCTTCTGTTTGAAATCCCATCTCATTTCCTGCCATGTAAACATAACATCCTACTCTTTTGGGAGCTTGTGTCATGATACTGGTGCTTCTCAGCTGAAAGCGATTAGAGCAGCGGCCAGTCTACCACGCAGACACCTGCTGTTCTGGGGCTTCAGGAGTCCCAGAGGAAGCGCGCCCTCCTTGCTTGGCTCTGTGACCTTCTCCTCAGCTAGCATTTTGTCTTTTTTTTCTTAGACACTAACAACATCATTTCTCTTGGGGTTTGGGATATGATTTTAAGAGGCACTTGTTTCTCTCAAGGTGCTTATGTTCTCCTTGGAGGAGGTAATTCGTGGATATAATTATGGGAGATGGTGGGAGTCGTTCTGGTCAATGCCTGGGAAACTCTGAAGTGATGATGAAGTAGAAGTCTGATTTAAAATGCATCCTCAGCCGGGCATAGTGGCTCACACCTGTAATGCCAACACTTCGGGAGGCTGAGGCAGGAGGATCACTTGAGCCCAGGAATATGAGGCTGCAGTGAGCTATGATTGTACCACTGCACCCCAGCCTGGGCAACAGATCAAGATCCTATCTCGAATGAATGAATGAACAAATGAATGCACCATCAAAGTATTGTGATTCAGTCATTCAAGGAAGGGATTTGCCAGCCCTGGAATAATTTGGGTTAGTGGCAGAGGCTTGTAAAGACACTCAGGAGACCAGCATTAGCGGCCTGAGTAGGAGTCCTGGAGGGCTGGTGCGATTTTTGCTTCCTTAGAATTTGAACTTCCTGTTAAGGGACTGAGGGATGGGAATGCAGATAAATACCCAGATGGACCCAGGAGCCCCCAATGCTGGACTGAGTTGTGGTTTTGTCCTACAGAGAATTCCAAGCCTTCTAATTGGGAAAGCGTGTCATCTGTTGAAAGGATGAAATTAATAGAGACTGACAATGTGAAAAACAAGAAAGGCAGTGGGGGGTTGAGGGGATTGAGTCAAGGATACTCAAGGGTGTCTAGCTGAAATGCCAGAAAGAGGAGGACTCTCCTAGCTAAGGGGATTCTAAAAAGAATTAAATATTAGGAAGATCGCTTAGAATCTCTTAATGGAAAGACTCAAAAACAAATACATTATATACAATCTATAGGACAGAAGTGTGACTGAAATGGTTTGCTTATTTCTAAGTATGTTTTTGGTCAAGATTGTGTCCCTGGCATATTTTTATTGTAAGAGGGATTCTGGTTTACAATAGAGATTAAAAAAAAAAAGAAAAGAAAAAAATAAAATAGAGATTTTATGTGTTCACAGTTATTGTAGTCATAGATACATGTGGTCTCGTTACTCCTCTACTTTCATTTGTTTGCTTTGCTTTTGTGACTTCTCCTGAGCTGATGACTTTCATCCCATTTTTCCTCTTATGAGTCCTTCTGGAAAGTCCTTTGCCCGTTTTCAACCATTGCACACTGACCATCCTGACAGATACCAGGTGGACACACTAAGCAGGGGTCTACCACTTGCATAAAGGAAACCAGGCTTATTTCCTAAGAAATAAACAAGTTGCTATTGCTCAGCAAGGCAGGGCAATGCCATACGTGAACTTCCAGACTCCCCTGATCCTCATCATGGCAGGCAACGTCTGAACAAAGTGTGCACAGAGTTTCTGGAAGCTCAGCTATTGCTCTCCAGGAGGTTCTCATCACCTGCTGGGACAGTCTTCCACCTGGATTCATCTGGCTGGGGTGGGACCCACTTCTTTCCCCAGTGTGTGTCCCATCAGCAGCTGGATGCTCTCAGCCCTGATCCTTCCCAGGCCAGCCAGGCCTGTCTGTGGATACCGCTGTATCTAGAGCTGGGAGAGAATGGCATGGCGTCTCAGGGAGTCAGTAAACCCCATCTTGCACTCACGGATCATTCCACATATAAAACCTAAGATGTTCAGTCAACATCAGGAGTTTGTCATCATCTTACATAGCTCTGAACATGACATAGCCTTTCCTTCCACATCTTCTATACCATTCCTGCTACCATATTTTCTTGAAATCATCTCAGCCTCTTTGTTCTTAACACACAGATACTGTTTTACGATTCTTTCTTGCCAGTTACATAAATAACCACATAACCTTCAGTTGTTTAAAATTCTGTGTTTTATGGTTAATTTTCTGTCCTAATTTGGAAAGTGGTCAGAGGCACCGTAGAAAGTCGACAATAACAGTAGATTTCATTGATAAGTATGTGTTTTATCCAAAAAACTATGCTAAGTGCTTTTTGTGGACTAGTCCATTTCATACTGGTATTATGTATAGGTAGCATTATTCTCTTTATTTTAGAGGGGTGATATTAAAGGAAACAGTTCTAATGGCTAGTGTGAGTACTTGTGAATGGGACACTTTATTCAGAAGATACACATTTCTAGATGCGGTTTTGACAGTTTCCAGGTCAGCTGTCTGTTCCTCCTCAGGAATATTCCTTTCTCCTAGAACGTGTACCATGGGAAGAAAGGAAATTTGGGGTTCCCAGCTGGGAATTAGGAAAACATGGTGAACCAAGCTATTACTGATAATTCATGTAGCAGGCTGCATTCTGAACTGCTGTAGGCTTGGTAACTCGGCAGTAAAATACAAAACTAGAATGTGTGTTGCCCAGCCTGTTGGTTATTTTGGTAATTGTGGCAAATACTGTGGGTTGGTTTCAGTAGTAGCCATAGGAGGAGCAGGTTTGAACAGGAACAGCAATTGAATTTTAGGGATGTTGAGTTTGCCATCTCGGACGTATGTTTCTGGAATTTAGGAGAGAGGCCTGGGCTGATGATGTAAATTTGGAAATTGTTGGTGTATAGATGGTAATTAAATTAGCCAGGAAGCAGGTGGGCTCACCATGAAAGCAGCAATTATAGACAGCAAAGAGAAAAAGACTCAACACAGCCGTAGGGCCCACAGCATTCAGGATGACTTGCAGTAGAGGAGGAGCCAGCAAAGGGCTGAGAAGGAGTGACCAGGGAGGTAAGAGGAGAACCAACATTATTAATGTTCTGGAAGCAAATTGAAGAATATGCAAAGGAACAGGGTACATCCTGGGGTTCTGTGAGTGTCCCCAGGCCTGTGCTCCTCAGGGGTGAGATTCGTGCCTGCTGGTGTTAAGAGTCCCCAGCAGCCAGGATTGTTGCTGGCTCACCATGCAATCCCAGTTGTTGTTTTTTTTTTTTTTTATGTATACCGAATGAACCTCAGAACAGTGTATTTCTGATATGTTTGTTTTCCTTCGACAGTCGGTAACATAAAATAAAGGTATACAATGTTCATGGTTAATTTTGCCAGTGAGCATGGTAAGATCTTGTCCCTATGTGCCTCTTTCACGTCACCCAATTCCAATCACGGTGCCATTTCAGGGGCCAGTGTCATTCAAGGATGTGGCTGTGGACTTCACCCAGGAGGAGTGGCAGCAGCTGGACCCTGAGCAGAAGATAACTTACAGGGATGTGATGCTGGAGAACTACAGCAATCTAGTTTCCGTGGGTGAGGATAGCTTGCTTTCTCAGTTGCTAAAATACATGGGATTTCTCACAAATTTAATGACTTTAACTTAAAATTTGATGGGACGAATGTGAGTAATCTGTTTTGGGCACCAGGCAGGGCATTTTGGTCTTGATTTTCCCCGTGAAAAGTTCTGATTTTGATAAAGCACAAATGGCCTTTTCCCCGTGTGACAGAGACCCTGAAGCCAACCGGCTGGGCTCAAGTTCTCTTTCATTTCTCATTAACAGGGTATCACATTATCAAACCGGATGTTATCAGCAAGTTGGAGCAAGGAGAAGAGCCATGGATAGTAGAAGGAGAATTCCTACTTCAGAGCTATCCAGGTGTGTTAGTGGAGGCAGTGAGGAGATCGGTAACTTGGGAGTGTTTTTCCCAGGGATTTTTTAATGGTCCCAAACCTTCAGAAGTGACTAGAGATAGTTGCTTATATGCTCTATGAATCTAAATCTCACTCCCAAAGCCTTCTTCCTTCCCTGTAAGAACTTACATTGATGGAGCTTTTCTGTGCTTGCCACTCCCCGGAATACAATTCTAGTCACATCCGTTGTTCTCTTAAACTTTGGGTCTTTGCTTGCTCTTCTAGCATTTTCAGAAGCCATCATCATGGATTATATTTTAGGTGTTAATAAGTCTGACATTTAAAAAAACTTATGTGATTCTTGTGTTCTTTGTAACTTCTGGGTTTTTTTATCTTTACCGTGCAGTGCCCGAGACTTGTTTCTGGACCCTGTTCTACTTTGTACTTTTCTTTCTTTGAGGTTAGACTCCAAAGTCCCCATCCTGTGCCTAAGCCAGTGGAGTCTGCCACTTGACATGTGCACCTCTACTTCATTGGACAGTGCTGCTCATTCCTGAGACCCAGCCCTCCTGAAATTTGGTGACTGCAGTACCTGGGTCTCCCTCTTTAACCAAGTGCTCGTTTTCATCTTGTTTCTTATTTTCTGTTCTGTTCCCAATGCCTTGAATGATACCCTGTCATGGCAGGTGCTTAGTAAGTATTATATACATAAATGAAGTCTGGTTTATGCTTCCACCACCTCTAGAAATGTCTTTAAAGGGTCTGTTTCTAACTACTGTGATTTCCTCGCATTATGAGTTTCTCAAAGGGTGCCTCCAGTGCCAAGTTGTTAGGGTTTGTTTTTTATTTTATGTTGCTCGCACCCGGGATGACGTCTCTACCACCCAAGTCTGGGCTTTTCTGTGATAGCAGTTACAGAGCTGCTCTTGTTCTCATCAGTCCTGGAAACTGATCATGACCTATTCCGAATTATAATTACTAATCACCTTTCCACTTCCCTTTATTTACTAAACTATACTAATCTCTTCTTTTTCTATAGTGGTCCCTGTGAAACCACTGAAATTCTCATCAGATATTACTAATCTCTCTGGATTACTGGATTTTGTCCAGTGTGAAATGTCTTCAGTTGTCCTCTGTATATCCTCAGTTTCCTTTGAGTTAATGTAAACAAGGACTAGATTCTCTCATGCCTGGATTACTATGAGTCCTAGTTGGATGTGCAGTATGTCTTCATCTAAAGTTTCTAGTTGCTATCACCGCTGGCCTCACAAGATAAGCCTATAGCTGGTGATATCACCGCTAGCCTCCTAAGATAAGCCTATAGCTGGTTACATTTTACTTCCTAAAGGGAATTTAATTTCTTGTCCTTTAAGGATCTCAACAATATTGGCCCTGTATTGCCTGGAAAAAGTAATTTTCTGTTGTTCCCCAAAACTCTCACTAAACTCCATTTGGTCCACACTCCTAATGTCTTCTCTTCATGAGACTATTGTCCCTACAGCTTTACATTTCCTTAGGGTGTGCTTTCTTTCCCCAGATAACACATTCTGTAAGTCTGATCTCAAATCTTCAACCCCTCCCTGAAGTTTTTCCTTCCTGACTTTTATCATGACTTCTGTATCTCCCTTCCCCCACCTTCAGTTTCACCCAGGGGTGATATGATAAAGAAGTGAGTCTGATTAAGTAATCTGTTATTTGATAGTGTCTATGTTTTGCTTGAGCTGTTTTGCTCTTGGATCATAGTCCTGCAAGGAAAAGGGCATGTTATCCCTTGATGTAATGTGTAACATAGAGAGACATTTATTTCTTTCTTTGATTATCTGAGAAGCCAGGCAGGTGAAAGAACTTTCTTGTCCATCCATTCAGAAATAATTTGCAGGCAGTTATTTCTGAATATGCATGCCTGGGCCAAATGTAGTGGCTCACACCTATAATCCCAAACCTGGGAGGCTGAGGTGGGAGGATCGCTTGCGACCAGCCTGGGTAACATAGTGAAACCCTGTCTCTACCAAAAAAAAAAAAAAAAGAAAAAAGAAATAATACATGCCTGGGTCACATCCCCATATATTTTGCAAGTAATGGAAAAACACCTATATGATTCAGATTAAGAATAGCTCATCTGATTTTTATTCAGAGGTTCAAAGGAAATAGGACCATCCTTCCTAGGTGAAAGGTTGTGGTTAAGAGAACAAGGGCTGGGTGCGGTGGCTCATGCCTGTAATCCCAGCACTTTGGGAGGCCGAGGGGGGCGGATCATGAAGTCAAGATCATGAAGTCAAGATCATGAGACCACCCTGGCCAATATGGTGACACCCTGTCTCTACTAAAAATACAAAAATTAGCCAGGCCTGGTGGCACATGCCTGTAATCCCAGCTACTTGGGAGGCTGAGGCAGAAGAATCGCTTGAACCCGGGAGGCGGAGGTTGCAGTGAGCTGAGATCGTACCACTGCCTCCAGCCTGGGTGACAGAGCAAGACTCCGTCTCAAAAAATAAATAAATAGGCCGGGCGCGGTGGCTCAAGCCTGTAATCCCAGCACTTTGGGAGGCCGAGACGGGCGGATCACGAGGTCAGGAGATGGAGACCATCCTGGCTAACACGGTGAAACCCCGTCTCTACTAAAAAATACAAAAAACTAGCCGGGCGAGGTGGCTGGCGCCTGTAGTCCCAGCTACTCGGGAGGCTGAGGCAGGAGAATAGCGTAAACCCGGGAGGCGGAGCTTGCAGTGAGCTGAGATCCGGCCACTGCACTCCAGTCTGGGCGACAGAGCGAGACTCCGTCTCAAAAATAATAATAATAATAAATAAATAAATAAATAAATAAATAAAAAGAGAACAGGGCTGCATGAAGTAATTAAAACTCAGCATTTTACATGGAGTGCTGATGTCCCAATGCAAGGCTGTCACTTTGTACTAAAATGATTCTGTAGACAGTATTCTCAACTTCAAGGGGAAATGGAATTAATTGAGGTGAGAAAGGATTTGAGAAGTATTTTTTTTTAAGCATGGAAATCCCCTACAAAGGTAGATTTTGAGAAGATGAAGGCAGGAAGTCAAGCAAACTGAGTGAAACAATAAGGGTGGAGACTGGAGGTGAAATGCGCTGGGCATTGATCAGACACACAGTGATCTTAGCATAAGGCAAGGATGCCTTAGATCGTGACCTGTCTCTGCCAACTTGATGTAACATGAGAAGGTATAAAGTGAAGACCCACTTCCTCCAAAACACCTCTCTACTTGGATGTATCTTAGGACCCTCCTTGTGCAACAAATAGCTTGCTTTTCCTGCAACAGAATATTTTTGGTAGATGACTGTCATCCTAGCTTGGAATCATATAGTGATCCCAGGTGGCAAAAAGTATTGTTTCTCAGATTTTTTTCTTGTTGGGTCTCTTGATATTTTGGCAGTGGGTTCAGAGAAAGCACAGGTTATAGAGGATACGGTTGATACCGTTTCACTGAACGTGCATGATAGCAAGTACGGTAGTCAGGTTCATCCAGACACTTCTAAGATAAGTAAAAATAAAATTGCTATTTTAGGAGCATGGTAAGGGATCTGATTTGTTTTGGCTTGTTTTGTTTTGTTTTGTTTTTTGAGAACAGATTCTCACTCTGTTGCCCAGGCTGGGGTGTAGTGGCGCCATCTCGGCTCACTGCAACCTCCGCCTCCTGGGTTCAAGCGATTCTCCTGCCTCAGCCTTCTGAGTAGTTGGGACTACAGGCGCCCACCACCACGCCTGGCTAATTTTTGTATTTTTAGTAGAGACAGGGTTTCACGATCATGGCCAGGCTGGTCTCGAACTCCTATAACCTCAAGTGATCCGCCTGTCTTGGCCTCCCAAAGTGCTGGGATTACAGGCATGAGCTACCATGCCTGGCCAGGGATCTGATTCGTAAGGTTTGTACACTAAATGCTACTCAGGAGTGGGAAAGCACTCACATTGAGAATTAAGTGATGGTAGTATGTCAGGGTGGGACTGGCTTAAGGAAATGGTCAGGAGATTGAAAGATGGGAAGAATAATTGCTAAGCTTATCAAGCATGTGTTTTGTGCCAGATGCTGCTCTGAGCACTTCATTAACTGCTGCAATCTTACAACCACCTTCTGAGGTAGGTGCCATTATTTCCATTTGGCAGGTGAAAGATACTGACTACAGGGAATTGCTAAGTAGCTTGCTCTAGGCCACCTCACCAGAGTTCATGATATTAAATATACTGTTCAAATAGGAACAAGTAGAATGTCATGGTCAGAATGAGTTTAGCATTCAATCATAGCATCATTAGAATAGTAAAGTTTCCAGTTGATCTCATCGCTATCCTCACAAGAGAAGTCTATAGCACTGCGGACTCTTTTATATTTCCTGTAGGATATATATATATTCCTGAGATTCTTCATCCAAGTGAAACAGAATTACAGGGCGAATGCCCTGGTTATAGGGCTCTTCCGTTAAACATGAGGAGATTTAGTTTATTCTACTACGTGGAATGAGGAAAGAAGCCAAAATAGTTTGGAAGGATGTAGTCTAGTGAAAATGCTACCACAAAAATCTTAGTATACAGTGCTAACGCCTTCAGTTGTAATCTCTCTCAACTTGGTATCAAGTGATATGGTATAAAGTACAGCTTTCCCGCCCCCTAAAGAAATCCCTGATTGAATACATCTTTTGACCCTCCTTGTCCAATAGCACTCCTCATCGCTCTGTCGGTATCTACCCCGTCAGCCATTCATCCAGCATTCTTCGCCTACCAATCATTGTTCTGTGCTATATTTTATCTTCTATACCCAGTTTTGAACAAAATATAAAGTAGATCAAAAGCGCATGTGTTTTTGTCAGTTTACTTCCCTCTTTCTGCATTCCTAGAGGGGTGTGTGTGTGTGTGTGTGTGTGTGTGTGTGTGTGTGTAATTTTAAGCAAAAGAATAAAGGAGAAAAGTACACTTGGAATTATTTTCATCTGTTCATGAAGCTAGCATCTACTCACAATGAGATGCTTGTGCACAAGTCATATGAGTCTCATTCCATATCTCATATATAGGAAGATGTACAAAAGTTGGTTAATTTTGTCTCTCTTTAGATGAAGTCTGGCAAGCTGATGACCCAATAGAGAGAATCCAGGAAGGCGAAAATAAACCTTCAAGACAAACTGTGTTCACTGAGACCCTAATTGAAGAGAGAGGTAATGTTCCTCGTAAAACTTTTGATGTAGAAACGAATGCTGTTCCTTCAGGAAAAACAGCCTATAGAAATAGCCTCTGTGACTCCTGTGAAAAGTGTTTAGCGTCTGTTTCAGAATATATTAGTAGCGATGGAAGCTATGCAAGAATGAAAGCTGATGAATGTAGTGGATGTGGGAAATCGCTCCTCCATATTAAGCTTGAGAAAACTCATCCAGGAGGTAAAGCTTATGAATTTAATCAAAATGGGAAACCTTATACTCTAAACGAAGAAAGTCTTTATCAGAAAATTCATATTTTGGAGAAGCCTTTTGAATATATTGAATGCCAGAAAGCCTTCCAAAAGGACACTGTTTTTGTTAATCACATGGAAGAAAAGCCCTATAAGTGGAATGGATCTGAAATAGCCTTTCTTCAGATGTCGGACCTCACTGTACATCAGGCATCTCATATGGAAATGAAGCCCTATGAATGCAGTGAATGTGGGAAATCCTTCTGTAAAAAGTCAAAATTTATTATACATCAGAGGACTCACACAGGAGAGAAACCTTACGAATGTAATCAGTGTGGGAAATCCTTCTGCCAGAAGGGAACCCTTACTGTGCATCAGAGAACACACACAGGGGAGAAGCCCTATGAATGTAATGAATGCGGGAAAAACTTTTACCAGAAGTTACACCTCATTCAGCATCAGAGAACTCACTCAGGAGAGAAGCCCTATGAATGTAGTTACTGTGGAAAATCCTTTTGCCAGAAGACACACCTCACACAACATCAGAGAACACATTCAGGAGAGAGACCTTATGTTTGTCATGACTGTGGGAAAACCTTCTCACAGAAGTCAGCACTTAATGACCATCAGAAAATTCACACAGGTGTGAAACTCTACAAGTGTAGTGAATGTGGGAAATGCTTCTGCCGCAAGTCTACTCTCACGACCCACCTGAGGACCCACACAGGAGAGAAACCCTATGAATGTAATGAGTGTGGAAAATTCTTCTCTCGGTTGTCATATCTCACTGTACATTATAGAACTCATTCAGGAGAGAAACCCTATGAATGTAATGAATGTGGAAAAACCTTCTACCTGAATTCAGCCCTCATGAGACATCAGAGAGTGCACACAGGAGAGAAACCTTACGAATGTAACGAATGTGGAAAGTTATTCTCCCAGTTGTCATACCTCACTATACATCATAGAACTCATTCAGGAGTCAAACCCTATGAATGTAGTGAATGTGGGAAAACCTTCTACCAGAACTCAGCCCTTTGTAGACATCGGAGAATACACAAAGGAGAGAAGCCCTATGAATGTTATATATGTGGAAAATTCTTCTCTCAGATGTCATACCTCACTATACATCATAGAATTCATTCAGGAGAGAAGCCCTATGAATGTAGTGAATGTGGGAAAACCTTCTGCCAGAATTCAGCCCTTAATCGACATCAGAGAACACACACAGGAGAGAAAGCCTATGAATGTTATGAATGTGGGAAGTGCTTCTCTCAGATGTCCTATCTCACTATACATCATCGAATTCATTCAGGAGAGAAACCCTTTGAATGTAATGAGTGTGGAAAAGCCTTCTCTCGGATGTCATACCTCACTGTACACTACAGAACTCATTCAGGAGAGAAACCCTATGAGTGTACTGAATGTGGGAAAAAATTCTACCACAAATCAGCATTCAACAGCCATCAGAGAATTCACAGGAGAGGGAATATGAACGTAATAGATGTGGGAAGGCTTCTCTGAAGTCAGACCTCACTTTATAACAGAGAACCCTTTCAAAATAGTGAATCAGAAACTCCTGCCTGAAGTCAAACACTTTGTACATCAGAGAGCTCACACAGGTTACTGTGGACATCCCCTTGTGTGTTGGACTCATAATCTGAAGACTCACAGAATGGAAACCATGATTGTAACAAGACCACATGGTATAACAATACTAGACTACAGACAAGTGAAAATTTATAAATATTAAGAATGTATATACACGTCGCCATGGATTGGAACTGTTTCGCATATCAGGGAATTCATAGCCAAGGGGAAATCTATCAATATAAGGAATGTGGAAGACAGAAACCTTTGGAAACTGTTAATACTAAAAGATGTATTTCTGATACAACAGCAAATTTGAAAAGAAAAAAAAAGAAGATTCCTGCTGTGAATAAACATACTCCTTGTGTAAATAGAAGCTGTAATGTCATCAGGATAGCTAGTTATGTCAGTAACCTTAAACTCATGTAAGCAGTTCCCAAAGAACATAGGATTTATGTTTGGGGTAGAGGGTTGGTTGTTTTTATCACATTACCTTACAGGAATTGTATGTTCACTTTGAATCATGTTTGAAAAAAAAAAACTGTATCCTTATTAATTTTGTAATTCATATGGTCAGAGTATTCTAAACAACACTAGGTTAATATCATTTCATAGGTATAAAGTATACTTTTTCTTGCACTCTTCTCTAGTATGTAATGCATTTGATCATTCTTAATGAATAATATCAGCCCTAAAGGACCAATGCTTTTATCATGTTTTCAACAGTACCTGAGTCAGCCAGAGAGATAAATATCCATGTATAAAAATAGATAGAAAACTTTGTTTAGGTAATTTAAAATTGTTAATGCACAGTTCTCCAGGAGTGAGAAAATCAATCATTGCACTCTATACCGTTTTAAGACATACGTAAAATATTCCCATTTGTATCTATTGTTTCTTTCCTACTTTTTTTTATTTGGACACTTACATGTAACAGTGCACAGCACGATGCTGTGTAACATAGGAATTAACTGTGTTTTCATTTGATATCATAGTGCTTTTAAACCTTGTGCTCTACTCCTTCCTGTTACTGAATGAAATAAGAACACATTCTAATAAGGGTTTGTGGCAGACATTGCCGAGTGACTTTCTTAGTCACTCCCTTCTCACTCCACTGGCTGAGTCTGGTTATCCATTTATCCTCAAAAGGACGTAAGATAAATCCTGATTAGTTTTCACCAATGACACTCCCCTTCTCGTTGCCAGCAGTTGGTTTACAGTGGTCACAGGGCCCAATTCTAGACATAAAACAAACGATATACCTGACAGACCATTTCCAGAAAAGGTTTTCTCAAACGCCCAAGAATTCAAGCAAAGGGAAGTGGAATATTTTGGTGAACAGTAACTTGTCTGGATGTGGTGCCTGGTAACCGTCTTTCAACAATGGATTATAGTTTCATCATGGCCTGAGCGGAAAGACCGAAAGACCCTGAGACCTGGATGATGTCTTTGAGCCACTAAACCAACCAGCCTTGTAGCCACTCCTCCTTTGGACTGTTTCTTTTGTGAGAGACTAAACTTATTTTTAAGCCAGTTGATTTAGGATGCTCTGTTACTAATAACTGAAGACATTCTAATTGGTACAGACTTAAACCTTTTTAGGAGTTACACAGTTCAGAAGTGGACTTTCGGTAAGTCATTTATTTTAAGCTGTTGATATAGAGATTTATTTTCTGTAAATTTTGACGTAAATAGTTTGAGCATTAGAAATCAAGTTGAAACAATTAAATGTATGCTTCCTTGAACTGTCATATCGTTGACTTGCAAAATTCACCTTTGGAACGTGACACAATGTTAGGCATACCTCCTTTTTTCTAATACATGGGATAAATTTTGTTTGAGAGAATTTAATTTATGTGATTCATCTATCACTGCTACAGTGTTAGCTGACAACATATAGTATGAGGTAAGGATCTAATTTTGTTTTCTCTCACATGATGACTTGATAGCTGATCATCTGATTTATTTACTGCTTTACCACTGAGCTGAAATGCCATGTTTTTCATTTATTAAAAACACACATGGCTCCTGTTTTTGTTACCCAGCACTTTTTGTCCATATTCTTCAAGATGATTGTGAGTATGGTACATAACAGGAATTACATCTGGTAAGTTGTATAGTTTTATGTAGGAACTCTATATTCATAGCATATTTGTAGAAATGATACCTACAGAGGTTTCCCACACTGGCGTGTCGTTACACCTTAATTGTACAATATGCATTTTCAGTAAAATATTTGAAAACTTTAAATGGCTTGGCATTTTCTTCTCCTATGGATTGCCTGCACATTAAAGGTTCTGGTACATATATAAGTGGTCCTGAACTGCCTCTTCAGTAACATAGTCAGTGTTCATAGTAACATGTTTATAGTTCAAAAGATGCCAATGTTTTCATAAATTAAGAGGGATTTTTGGCCCATCTTAAAATGAAGCCCACCAGGAAATACATTCTTAAAATTATGTTGCCTTTTTCTTCCTATCACAGAGATAACTACATCAAAAATAAATTGCTTTTCCCTTCATTGACTATAAAGTGTATGTTTCCTGCCAAATTGATGCACTAGCACGGGCTGCTGGCTTGTGATACCACAAGCCTGGAGGTGCTGTGGAAATAAGGGCAGTGTTTGGGTCCAGAGAACTAAGGACGTGAATGGGGCCCTTCTGTGGGAAAGGTCATGGCAGACAGAACAAATCTTAAAGAGCAGTTGAATTGTTATCTTTTCCCCTATACATTCACGGTCCTCTGTAGTATGCCCAGCAAATTATAGCCCACCACAGTGCCTTCATAAGCTAGGAGAGCAGCTTGGTGCTATGGGAGCACGTAGGTTCCATTAGAGCATCCTCTGCTCACTTCCAAAGCCAGTCATGGCCAGGCGCGGTGACTCACGCCTGTAATCCCAGCACTTTGGGAGGCCAAGGCAGGTGGATCACGAGGTCAGGAGATTGAGACTATCCTGGCTAACATGGTGAAACCCCATCTCTACTAAAAATACAAAAAAAAAAAATTAGCCGGGCGTGGTGGTGGGCGCCTGTGGTCCCAGCTACTCGGGAGGCTGAGGCAAGAGAATGGCGTGAACCCGAGAGGCGGAGCTTGCAGTGAGCCGAGGTCCACCACTGCACTCCAGCCTGGGCAACAGAGTGAGACTCCGTCTCAAAAAAAAAAGCCAGTCATTGCTGCGACTGGAGACTTTTTTTTTTTTTTTTTTTAAAGACAGACTGAGCCTTGCTCTGGCATGATCTCAGCTCACTGCAAATTCTGCCTCCCAGGTTCAAGCGATTCTCCTGCCTCAGCCTCCCAAATAGCTGAGATTACAGGCTCTTAACACCACGCCCAGCTAATTTTTGTATTTTTAGTAGATATGGGGTTTCACCTCGTTGGTTGGGATGGTCTCGATCTCTTGACCTCATGATCTGCCCACCTCGCCTTCCCAAAGTGCTGGGATTACAGGCATGAGCGACCACGCCCAGCGGACTGGAGACATCTGAAGGAGGCAGTGCTTACTGTGATCATGTCAAGTGGCATCCTGAGGGTCAGTCAAGGAGGGCGGTCTCATTCCAGGCAGTGGCAATAGGGGATTTTTTTCTGTAACACAGTCCTCCACTTAAACCCACCCAAGAGGAAGAAACAGGAGGATTAGGCCTTCTCCCTGCTACTCATTCTCAGCCAGGATTTGCAGTATCTAAGTAAAAATTCAGGAAAGTAGTCAGACACATGAGGAATTGGGACTAAGAGACAGTACACAATACCCTCTACATGAAAAGGCCTAACGTAATGAAATACAGGCATCCAGACAAATTTCAAAATGTTCTTAATACATATCTTTTTTTTTTTTTTTTTTTTTTTTGGAGATGGAATCTCACTGTGTCACCCAGGCTGGAGTGCAGTGGTGTGATCTCAGCTCACTACAGCCTCCACCTCCCAGGTTCCAGCGATTCTCCTGCCCCAGCCTCCTGAGTAGGATTACAGGCACGTGCCGCCACGCCTGGCTAATGTTTGTATTTTCAGTAGAGATGGGGTTTCACCATATTGGCCAGGCTGGTCTTGAACTCCTGACCTCAAGTGATCCACCCATCTTGGCCTCCCAGTGTGTTGTAATTACAGGCTTGAGCCACTGCGCCCAGCCTTAATACGTATCTTTGAAGAAAAATATAAAGATGAATGGGGTGTGTGTAAAAATATAGTTACCAAAAGAAAGGTATATTGTTGAGCATGCATAATCGACATGAAGGAAATAATAGATGAGACTGATAGAAGCGATACACTCAAAGAACAAGTTAGTAGGTTCTGTTTTAATGGCAAATATTTCTTCCAGGGCACCAGAAGAAATAAATAAACGGAAAGTGAAAAATCAAAAACTGAGATGTAGCAGATAGTAGAAATAACCATATACTAGGATTCCCATAAGAAAAAGAGACAACATGCAAGGAAAACATATGAATTAAAATTTTCTTGTAATTAAAAAAGAATGAAAGACCTCAAATTGGAAGAGATTGATGTGGTGCCAAATGGAAAAATAAAATCTTGTTCCATCCTTTTTTTCATTCATAACCTAAATGATTTTATCAAATGTTGTACCTGCAAAACCAGCACTTCTAACTGCTGCCCCGTCATTATGATGAAATTCCTTATATGTACATCCTTATGTGAATGAACTTCCCTGGCACATATAAACTGATGGTATACATTGCATAAGGCATAGATATTAATTTTTTTTGTTTTGTTTTTGAGGCACAGTCTCGCTCTGTCACCAGGCTGGAGTGCAGTGGCACGATCTCAGCTCACTGCAAGCTCTGCCTCCCGGGTTCAAGTGATTCCCCTGCCTCAGCCTCCCAAGTAGCTGGGATGACAGGCGCACACCACCACACCCAGCTAATTTTTTGTATTTTAGTAGAGATGAGGTTTCACCATGTTGGCCAGGATGGTCTCAATCTCACCTTGTGATCTGCCCGCCTCGGCCTCCAAAAGTGCTGGGATTACAGGCATGAGCCACCACGCCCGGCCGACATTAATTTTAAAAGGTACTGCCTAGTCACTTCCTTAGAGTGGGTGTCATTTTATAGCACAAAATCTTTTCAATTACCATTCACATCTTCACCAGTATTTACTATATGTTCCTATAATTTTTGCTGTTCTGAAGGATGTGAATGGGGTATTTTGTTGTTTCAACTTGCATTTTCTAACCACTATTTTCAGGTATAGATTATATCCTTTTTTTTTTTTTGTATACTACCCTTTTATTAATTATTTGCTGAATATCCTCATATATTCTACTTGTTGGTTTTACTTTAGATTAAGCAAATTTTTCTTTTCCTTTTTTTTTTCCTCCCTTTTCTGAGACAGTCTCACTCTGTCGCCCAGGCTGGAATGTAGTGGTTCGATCTCAGCTCACTGCAAGCTCTGCCTCCCGGGTTCACGCCATTCTCCTGCCTCAGCCTCCCGAGTAGCTGGGACTACAGGCACCTGCCACCACGCCCAGCTAACTTTTTGTATTTTTAGTAGAGACGGGGTTTCACCATGTTAGACAGGATGGTCTTGATTTCCCCACCTCGTGGCCTAGGCCTCCCGAAGTGCCGGGATTACAGGCATGAGCCACCATGCCTGGCTGCAAATTTTTCCTTATAGACTGGAATTTCTTCATAACAAGATTTGTGAGACATCCTAGGTGAACATCCTTAACAGAGATAAGTAAAATGTGATACAAGCAGTAGAAAGCTGTGAGCAGTCAGAAGTAAAATGCTAGACGGGCATGTAGCACATTTGATAAAAATCTCTTAGATACGAGTGGGAAAATTGATAGAAGATTTAGTGTAACTAAACAAAATGTCAGAATTTCTCATACATACACACACATCTATTACATAGGTTTACAACACTACTTAACATCGTCAATTTCATGTATTGCCTATGGGGGAGGGAATGAGGTGGGGTCTGGTATGAAGAGGAAAGAAAATCAGGTAAAATAGAGGGGTTGGTCTGAATCTACTGTTGCTGTAACTGAGTATCTAAGACTGGGTAATTTATAAAGGAAAGACATTGATTTAACCGTTCTGAAGACTGGCAAGTCTGAGGTCTAGGGGCTGCGTCTGTTAGCAGCCTTCATGCTGGTGGTGACTGCGGAGTCCTGAGGGGCAAAGGGCCTCACACTGTGAGGGGGCTCATGAGAGCCCACCTGGCTTTTTCTAGTGATCACTCACTCACTCCTGATAACCCATTAATCCATTAACCCATTAATGCATTAACTTCTTCATAGGGCAGAGCCATGAGGGCTCACTGGGTCATGAGGACCCAATCTCTCTCAAAAATGCCACCTTTAGTTCTGTAGGGGACAACCATTCAAATCATAGCCAGGTCCTCACAGAAGCCAACGTTGATCACGCCTGGAATCCCAGCACTCTGGGAAGCCAAGCTCTGTGAATCACTTGAGGTCAGGAGTTCAAGACCAGCCTGGCCAACATGGTGAAATCCCGTCTCTACTAAAAACACAAAAATTAGCCAGGCATGGTGGTGCACGCCTATAGTCCCCGCTACTTGGCAGCGTGAAGCAGGAGAATCGCGTCGCTTGAACCCAGAGGCAGAGGTTACAGTGAGCTGAGATTGTGCCACTGCACTCCAGCCTGGGTGACAGAGTGAGACTCCATCTTTAAAAAAAAAAAAAAGTAACCAATGTTGATAATAAATACTCTGTTCAGTTCTAGCCAGATTTTCATGGCTCAGGTGCCTTTTTTAGCAGCTTTGCCCTGGGCCAGCCTTCATGGAAAATGGTTGGGCTGCTCAAACTGCTGGACACGTCCTCACTTTGCTGAACAAATACTCCCATCTATGAGTATCTGCATCGCATGACAGAACTCTGTAACAGACTGCTAATTGCATGACAGTAGGATTATGTCAGTAGGATTAATCCTCTTTTGTAGGATTCCCCCTTCTTCAAGTTTCAGCTGGGCACTAATGAGATTTCTTTTATTTTTATTATTTTAGAGGCAGACTTACTCTATTTCCCACCACTGGAGCACAGTGGTGTGATCATAGTTCACTGAAGCCTCAAATTACTGGGCTCAGGTGATCCTCCCCACTCAGCCTTCCAGATAGCTGGGACTTCAGGTGTGTGCCACCACGCCCAGTTTTTGTTTTGTTTTTGGTAGAGAAAGAGTCTTACTATGTTGTTCAGGCTTTAGCTGGGGAGTTCATTTCTCCACTTTCCTCTTAGCTAGCTGTGGCCAGGTGACTCGGTTTTGGCCCTCAGGACATGAGGAGACAGCTGGACAAATGGACAGGTAAGATGGGAGAGCAAAGCCTTAGGATGTGACAGAGTTGCCTAGATGCCTGTCAGGACCAGAGCGGGGGGAAGATGACAGAGACAACTGTCCGGGCAGATATGATACCTGCCAGCCATTTGCACAAATGGGGCCCTCATGACACTGTCACCAGTGGGGTTGGGTGGAATTGTTGCATCACTTGCCACAGGTGAGGTGGCCAAAAAGCCAGTGTGCCTTCTCCATCCTCTCTCCCTTTCTGCTAATGAGGAGACTGACCTTGGAAACCTTATGAAGGAGAACTGAGAAGCCACTGACAGAAAAACTGAAGTCCCTGGAAGCCACTCTCTGAACAAGAGTGCTGATTTTGGACTTGGTGTGATTGAAAACTGAAGTTCTGTTGTGTGAGCTGTTAACGTTTGCATTTGTTAAGAGGAAATAACACTCAAACAATGGAGAAGGCATCCAGCAAATGCCTCTAACTTCAACAAAAAATTCCTCCTCCCCCATCTGGAAGCTGCAAGTCTCTGGGTAAAGCAGGTAGGTAAAAAAATCAACCTCTAGGGCATTCAAATTAGGTGCCTCCTTCCCCAAAGAAAGCTAGAAGGGTGACAATTGGAAGGAAGATGAGAAGGAAGATGAGGCAGGCCTGGGGCCCCAGGAATGCTCAGTGGGGCATGGTGATGTCCCTGGGGTCGGGGAGAGCAGCTGGAGTGACCCCCCCAGTCTCTGGTCATCAAGGGATTGTTCAAGCCAGCTGGATTGAGTGGCCCCCCTCAGTGGGCAGTTCATTGAGGTTAAATGTAAATGCAAATTTAATCACAATCCCTACAGGCTTTGGAAAGAAGAGCCTGGTGAGTCTATTCTAAAGGTCATCTCTGAGAATGAATTGCAGGAAAAGCCAAAAAGTTTGAAAAACAGGATTGTCCTTCGATGTATTGAAAAGATGATAAAGCAAGAGGAATTGGAACATGATCTTCTTTCGCATAATTATAAAGTATTCATGGTTCAGTAAAACAGAATAAAACTCAGAATTAGAGTATGGTCACACACCACATAACATTTTGATCAGTAATGGACCAGATATACAACAGTGGTCTCATAAGATTATAATACATTTTACTGTGCCTTTTCTGTGTTTAGATACACAAATGCAACTGTGTTACCGCTGCCTAGCATATTCAGTACAGTCACATGCTGTTGAGGTTTGTAGCCTTTTTTAGCAGCTTTGCCCTGTGCCAGCCTCCATGGAAGGCCATACCATACAGCCCAGATGGTAGGCTTTACCATGTAGGTTTGTGTAAGCACGCTGACATTCACATTTCTCAGAATATAGCCCTGTTAAGCAAAGTGTAACGGGACTCCCAAGCTATGTCTAAGCAGGACTAAAACTGTAAATTAGACACAAACCAATAAAACCGAGCTGCTGACAACTCCCGAGTGAAACCAAACAAAAAAAAGGCTCTACAATGACCCATTACGAACTCCCGACAACTGTCATTAGCCTTTCTTAGATTGAATGTCCTTCCCCGGTAAAATCAAGATGGGCCAAAAGGATGGCGGAATGAATGAATGAATGAATGGGCACCCAGAGAACTTCCAGCTCTCAGGGTTTGCAGCTTCTCCTTCTACAAAGATGTGAGAAAGAGTGCTGAGCACACAAAAAGCAAAGACACTACTAACAATGACCTACCCCATGATAAAAATACTATTTCGGATGGGAGCGGTGGCTCACGCCTGTAATTCCAGCACTTTGGGAGGCTGAGGCGAGTGGATTATCTGAGGTCATGAGTTCGAGACCAGCCTGGCCAACATGGTGAAACCCCATCTCTACTAAAAGAAAATATATAAAAATTAGCCAGACGTGGTGGCAGGTGCCTGCAATTCCAGCTACTCGGGAGGCTGAGGCAGGAGAATCATTTGAACCCGGGAGGTGGAGGTTGCAGTGAGCTGAGATCATGCCATTGCATTCCAGCCTGCAGGACAAGAGCAAGACTTCATCTCACAAAAAAAAAAAAAAAAAAAAAAAAAAAAAAAAAAAAAAAAAAAGGACTTCAAACCAGGGACAAAGAGATGGATTTCTTAAATGGTGTAAGAACAACTAGTAATTCATTGCAAAAGTAAAGATGACATCCATACGTGAATCCAGACCTTGTCAAGAAAAAAAGGCAATGCATAATCTGATCAATTAAAAATGACATTTGATGTGAAGAGAAAGAATACTTAATATACAACTAATTTCCACAAGAACATTTTCTGCTCTGGATTCTTTTTTTTTTTTTTTTTTTTTTTTTGAGACGGAGTCTCGCTCTGTCGCCCAGGCTGGAGTGCAGTGGCCGGATCTCGGCTCACTGCAAGCTCCGCCTCCTGAGTTCACGCCATTCTCCTGCCTCAGTCTCCTGAGTAGCTGGGACTACAGGCGCCCGCCACCTCGCCCGGCTAGTTTTTTGTATTTTTTAGTAGAGACGGGGTTTCACCGTGTTAGTCAGGATGGTCTCGATCTCCTGACCTCGTGAGCCGCCCGTCTCGGCCTCCCAAAGTGCTGGGATTACAGGTGTGAGCCACCGCGCCCAGCCCTCTGCTCTGGATTCTTACCAATAAGAAATGACATTACAGTCATCCCTTAGTATCCATGGGGGGATTGTTTCCAGCACCCACTGTGGATACCAAACTCTGTGCACACAAAAGTTTCGAAGTTGACTCTTTGGAACCTGTATACAAAGTTGGCCCTCTGTATCCTCAGGTTTGCATTCTGTGAATACTATAGTTTTGAGCTGTATAGGGTTGCAGATGTGGAACCTGCAGATAAGGAGGGCCACCTACTGGGGAAAAAAAAAAAAAAAAACTACTTACAAGTGGACCTGCTCAGTCCAGACCTGTGTTGTTCAAGGGTACCTGTATTTCCTTATTACACAGAAATTTACAGAGCAGAAAGCAGCTGCTGAATCATTTTCTCAAAATCATTCTTGCCCCCAAATCACTGTGGCTAACTAAGACTTCTGAATTATACAACTTCTTTTTAAAAATGTATCCTGTCATCACAGCACTTTAGGAGGCCAAGACGAGAGGATCACTTAAGCCCAGGAAATCAAGACCAGCCTGGGCAACACAGAGACCCCATCTCTACAATCAAAAACTGTCCTTCTTCAAAGTCAGGATGCCTTGTAGCTCCAAGTCACAGAAAAATCTCAACTCCAACAGGCTTACACAATCAGAAAAATTAATTACCTCAAATGCCTAATCCAGAGCCACCTCAGTGTGGGTTAAATCAGTGTTTCATACCATCAGTGGCCAAGCTCTTCTATCTCTGCTCATCAGCCTCCAACTACAGCCCTGGGCCACAAGACGCAACCAATGGATGTATTCAGAAGGGCGATGTGATTCAGCTCATGTCTCTTTATCAATGATAAATCCTTTCCCAAAAATCATACAGAACACTTCCCTACACATCCTAGAGGTCAAGGCTTGGTCGTATGCCCAACCCAAACAATCCCTGTTGCGGAGGCGAAAACAGGCCCCATCAAGGCTTTCATGTAACAAAGCAGCAGAGAGCAGTCTGCCCCCTGCTGCAAGGAAATCCAGGTAGAGGAGGGAGAACGAATGAGAGCACGACAGCTGCCACCCTGTTGGCAAATGGTTCCTGGGCTCCTACCGCTTGGGCTATGCCATGTACCTCTGGAGGCACCACTTAGAAATGTGTCAGTAGAAAGAGAAGTGCGTTTTCTTTATACAATACTATTTTCACTATCAGTGTAATGAGCACTACTGTTTGCACCTAGTTCTTAACACAAGCTTGAGTTGTTAATGGTATACCCTGCCTTTGCATTATTTCTTTTTTTGTGATAGGGTCTTGCTCTGTTGCCCAGACTGGAGTGCAGTGGCATGACCACAGCTCACTGCAAACCCAAACTCCCAGGCTCAAAGATCCTCCTGCCTCAGCCTCCCAAGTACCTGGGACCACAGGTGGACACCACCATGTCTGGCTAATTTTTCAACTTTTTATAGAGACAGGGTGGTCTCGCCGTGTTGCCCAGGCTGTTCTTGAACTCTTGGGCTCAAATAATCCTTCTGTCTCAATTTCCCAAAGTGCTGGGATTACAGGCATAAGCCACCATGACCAGCCTTTGGTTACGTTCTGTTTTTATTGAAGTGACTAAAACCCAAAACAGTTGAACACTTTAAAAGGTACTCTTTGGCTTCTTTATTGACAAGCAGATCAATAACCACGAGTAGAGCTATTTATATATGCCAAGGAACAGTAACAGAATTGCTAAGTGCTGCAGTTCTTCTCCAAAACTTTTTATTATAAAATTTGTCAAACACAACTCTTTTAAGAAAAACAGCCATGTGCCTGCCAGGTCGACACTTGCTTCAATTTTGCCATTTTCGCTTTATCTATGCATGTATCTTTTTCCTGAACCACTTCAAGGCTGCAGACATCAAGCCAGTTCATCTTTCCATATTCAGCACGTTTGCCCTTGAAAAACAGTGCCTCCACCTTTTCTCTCTTTTTAAAAATGATGTCAGCGGCCGGGCGTGGTGGCTCACACCTGTAATCCCAACACTTTGGGAGGCCGAGGCAGGCGGATCACGAGGTCAGGAGATTGAGACCATCCTGGCTAACACGGTGAAACCCCATCTCTACTAAAATACAAAAAATTAGCCGGGTGCAGTGGTGGGTGCCTGTAGTTACAGCTACTCAGGAGGCGGAGGCAGGAGAATGGCATGAACCCGGGAGGTGGAGCTTGCAGTGAGCTGAGATCGCGCCACTGCACTCCAACCTGGACGACAGAGCCAGACTCTATCTCAAAAAAACAAACAAAAAAAAAAAGATTTCAGCTCTTTGAAGAGACCTAGCCAGGTGTCTTCTAAATGTCCCATATTCTGATTTGTATTCTCAAACTCTATCTTCAAAAAGATAGAGTTGTTCCTCTATCTCCTGTATTTCCTGAAAACTAAAAGTTAGGTTGAAACACTTGATTCAATTCAGGTGAAATATTCTGGCCAAAGTACTACCAGAAAATGCAACTACTTTGTATTGTATTTCATCAAGAGGCACATAATGTCACTAACATTAATAATCTTTTGCTCAACTGGTCAAAGTGGGACAATCGTTGATTGTAAAGGCACCTTTCTTTCCACATTCAGTGACGTATCTGCAGGTGATACTCTGGCACTACACAAGCATCCTGTTTCCCTCACATCTAATGATTGTAGCATCCATTGATCAGTGCCTAAATGCACTAAGGGTTGCAAATTAGTGGCTTTTCAAAATCTGTCATTCCATCTGCATTTATTAGCTGACACTATTCTATAACAAGTAGCTTTCCATGACGAGATAAACGATTGATCCTACTAAAAGGACAGGGTGAAAATCTAATTCCTTCCCTCTAATTAAAAAGTAAGGAGTTTGTGTGAGATCCACCACCAATCATGGAAATGCCTTTAGTCTCTTTTTTGCATCACTACGGACTTCAAATTTTTTTTTTTTTTTTTGAGGTGGAGTTTTGCTCTTGTTGCCCAGGCTGGAGTGCGATGGCACAATCTCGGCTCACCGTAACCTCTGTCTCCCAGGTTCAAGCGATCCTCCTGCCTCAGCCTCCTGAGTAGCTGGAATTACAGGAATGCGCCACTGTGCCCGGCTAATTTTGTATTTTTAGTACAGACGGGGTTTCTCCATGTTAGTCAGGCTGGTCTCAAACTCCTGACCTCAGGTGATCCACCCGCCTCAGCCTCCCAAAGCACTGGGATTACAGGCGTGAGCCACCCCGCCTGGCCTTTTTTTTTTTTTTTTTTTTTTTTTTTGAGATGGAGTCTCGCTCTGTCACCCAGGCTGGAGTGCGGTGGCGTGATCTCGGCTCACTGAAAGCTCCGCCTCCCAGGTTCACACCATTCTCCTGCCTCAGCCTCCCGAGTAAGTGGGACTGGCCCACCACCACGCCCAGCTAATTTTTTTTGTATTTTTAGGAAAGATGGGGTTTCACCATGTTAGCCAGGATGGTCTCGATCTCCTAACCTCATGATCCGCCCGCCTCAGCCTCCCAAAGTGCTGGGATTACAGGCGTGAGCCACCACGCCCGGCCAGAATTTTCTTTATTCAGAATGTTATTGTCAGTTACTGTTATTGTTTTTGTTCACCAAAGCGCTTCACGTTTGACCAGGGGAGCCCCTTCTAGTTATAGCTTCTGTTCGCGTTTTCACATTACTGTGAATCTTTGAGTGCTTCCCTGGTTTCTGACCCAGGACATTCCAGGCTTACCTTGGGCACTTCAGGACCCAGACCTAGACCAGCTGTTGCTCTAAGGAGTCCTGGTTCCTTGAATGGCCATGTTGAGGGCTGAATTTGCTCATCACTACAGGGTAACCATTGGTTCTGGGCCCTCCCATGAACAGACCTAGGAAATAAATGTTTTTTAAAAATCATGAGTGATATTTTCAATATGTATTCATCATTATGGGGAGTTTTACATAACTACTTCGAGTTGTTATAGTCATCCCTTAAAGTGGACATTTTGGTCCCCCCCAGTAACTTTCACAGTTTATTGTTGCTTTATCCTAGAACTATTTGAATCTATTCCCACAAAATAGGTTGGAAATAACACCAATATTACTAACGTGGAAATTAATGAGTGACACCTGTCATTTTTTTAAGTTCTTTTTGTCTCAAAACAGAAAAAAATCCCCCTAAGGAAGTGCTCATAATACTGCATTTAAAGGTCTATTGAAAGAATGAGCTCTTCTGCTTAGTGAAGTTACCCATTTGCTATAAACTTCAGTTGATTTCTTCTTCGCTTTCAATTTCAAAATGTGCTTTTGAGTATGTAAATTACTTATATTTATCCAAAAGTCAAAACTTCACAAAAAGGTATACTTGAAGAAGCCTCGTCTCCATCTTCAGCCCTGCCACCCTGTTCACGCCTATCTCCATACGTATTCATTTTTTAGTTTGTAACTTACTCTTCAGGTTTGTAGTTTGTAGTTTATACTTATTTGCAAAATATATGTATTACATAAAATATATTGGCCAGGCACAGTAGCTCATGCCTGTAATCTCAGCACTTTGGGAGACTGAGGCAGGAAGACCGCTTGAGCCCAGGAGTTCAAGACCAGCCTGGGCAACATAGCGAGCCCCATCTCTACAAAAAATTTAAAATTAAAAAAAAATAAACATACGTAATAGAGAAATATATATACAAAATAGCTATTTAAATACATATTATTTCTTCCCCTCAATTCTCACACAAAAGACAGCAAGCCACATAGTTTTCTGTACTCTGCATTTCTCAATAACATATTGTGTACTTCAAATTTGTCATACATGTCACGTATCAAGTATACTGTACTATTAAGATACAAAGAGGCCGGGCACAGTGGCTCATGCCTGTAATCCCAGCACTTTGGGAGGCCAAGGCGGGCAGATCACTTGAGGTTAGGAGTTTGAGACCAGCCTGGCCAACATGGAGAAACCCTGTCTCTACTAAAAATACAAAAATTAGTCAGGCACGGTGCCAGGCACCTGTAATCCCAGCTACTCCTAAGGCTGAAGCAGGAAGAATCACTAGACACCGGGAGGCAGAGGTGGCAGTGAAGCGAGATTGTGCCATTGCACTCCAGCTTGGGCAACAGAGCGAGACTCTGACTCAAAAACAAACAAACAAACAAAAAGATACAAAGAAACACTGGAGGCATTTCGTGTGGTAGATCTGTTACAACAGTTCTTAAGCTATGGAGAGAGATTTCCTGCTGACCACTCTGTGGAGTTCCACTGTGTAAATCAGACACAGGCCATGTACCTATGTTGTATGTTTCTCACTAACAAATGTACCCATCTTTCCTCAAGTACTCAAATGTCTAATACTGTCAGCCTGCGGCAGCAACTTGTTTTTCAAAAGCTTTTATATTCCAACAATGGTCATTAGCATTAGATGTATCACATATTACATTTTCTAAATTTGGTACCTGAAATGTGACTTCTAGTATTACAGTATTTGTAGAGAAAAAAAAAAAAGTATCTCAGCCAGGCGCGGTGGCTCACACCTGTAATCCCAGCACTTTGGGAGGCCAAGGCGGGTAGATCACAAGGTCAGGAGATTGAGACCATCCTGGCTAACATGGTGAAACCCCGTCTCTACTAAAAACACAAAAAAATTAGCCAGGCGTGGTGATGGGCACCTGTAGTCCCAGCTACTTGGGAGGCTGAGGCAGGAGAATGGTGTGAACCCTGGAGGCAGAGCTGGCAGTGAGCCGAGATCACACCACTGCACTCCAGCCCGGGTGACAGAGTAAGACTCCGTCTAAAAAAAAAAAAAAAAAAAAATTAGCCAGGTGTGGTGATACGCACATGTAGTCTTAGCTACTCAGGAGGTTGAGGTGGGAGGATCACTTGAGCCCAGGAGGTCGAGGCTGCAGTGAACTCTGATCGTGCCACTGCCCTCTAGCCTGGGTGACAGAGTAAGACGTCTTCAAAACAAAGACCAAAAAAACCAAAGGCAGTGGGAATGTTCTGTGTTATCAGTGGGGAAGTGGTCACATGAGTGTAACCATTAGTCAAAACTCATCAGATCCTGCCCTTAACCCACGTTATTTTACTGTGTATAAATCATGCCTCAAGGACAGGTGCAGTGGCTCACACCTGTAATCTCGGCACTTTGGGAGCCTGAGGCGGGCAGATCACTTGGGGTCAGGAGTTTGAGACCATCCTGGCCAACATGGTGAAACCCCATCTCTACTAAAAATACAATAATCAGCCAGACGTGCTGGCACATATCTGTAATCCCAGCTAGTTGGGAGACTGAGGCAGTAGAATCACTAGAACCCAAGAGGCAGAGGTTGCAATAAGCTGAGATTGCACCACTGTACTCCAGCATGGGCAAAGAAGCAAGACTCCATCTCAAAAGGAAAAAAAAAGAAAGAAATATATGCCTCAATAAAAAAGGACAAGGACAGGCACAGTGGCTCACGCCTGTAATCCTAGCACTTTGGGAGGTTGAGGCATGAGGATCACTTGAGCCCAAAAGTTTTATTTATTTATTTATTTATTTATTTATTTATTTATTTATTATTTTTATTTTTATTTTTTGAGACGGAGTCTGGCTCTGTCGCCCGGGCTAGAGTGCAGTGGCCGGATCTCAGCTCACTGCAAGCTCCGCCCCCCGGGTTTACGCCATTCTCCTGCCTCAGCCTCCCGAGTAGCTAGGACTACAGGCGCCCGCCGCCTCGCCCGGCTAGTTTTTTGTATTTTTTAGTAGAGACGGGGTTTCACCGTGTTCGCCAGGATGGTCTCGATCTCCTGACCTCGTGATCCGCCCGTCTCGGCCTCCCAAAGTGCTGGGATTACAGGCTTGAGCCACCGCGCCCGGCCGAGCCCAAAAGTTTTTTTTTTTTTTTTTTTTTTTTTTTTTTTGACACGGAGTCTCGCTGTGTCTCCCAGGCTGGAGTGCAGTGGCGTGATCTCTGCTCACTGCAAGCTCCGCCTCCCGGGTTCACGCCATTCTCCCGCCTCAGCCTCCCAAGTAGCTGAGACTACAGGCGCCCGCCACCACGCCCGGCTAGTTTTTTGTATTTTTAGTAGAGACGGGGTTTCACCATGTTAGCCAGGATAGTCTCGATCTCCTGACCTCGTGATCCACCCGCCTCGGCCTCCCAAAGTGCTGGGATTACAGGCTTGAGCCACCGCGCCCGGCCCGAGCCCAAAAGTTTTAAACCAGCCTGGACAAGATGGTGAGACCCTGACTCTACAAAATTTTTTTTAAAAAGTAGCTGGGTGTGGTAGTACACACTTGTAGTCCCAGCTACTCTGGGAGGCTGAGGCAGGAGGATCTCTTGAGCCCAGGAGTTGCATACTGTGGTGAGCTATGATCATGCCACTGCACTCCAGCTTGGGCAACAGAGCGAGAGACCCTGTCTCATAAAAATAAAGAAAGAGAGGCTGGGCGCGGTGGCTCAAGCCTGTAATCCCAGCACTTTGGGAGGCCAAGATGGGTGGATCATGAGGTCAGGAGATCGAGACCATCCTGGCTAACCCGGTGAAACCCCGTGTCTACTAAAAAATACAAAAAACTAGCCAGGCGAGGTGGTGGGCGCCGGTAGTCCCAGCTACTCGGGAGGCTGAGGCAGGAGAATGGCATGAACCCGGGGAGGCGGAGCTTGCAGTGAGCTGAGATCCGGCCACTGCACTCCAGCCTGGGCGACAGAGCGAGACTCTTGTCTCAAAAAAAATAAATTAATTAAAAAAAAAAAAAAAGAAAGAAAGAGAAATAAAAATAAAAAAGGACACAGAAAAAGAAAAAGGGGGCCAGGCACGGTGGCTCATACCTGTAATCCCAGCACTTTGGATGGCCAAGGTGGGTGGATCATGAGGCCAGGAGTTCAAGACCATCCTGGCCAACATAGTGCAACTGTCTCTACTAAAAATACAAAAACTAGCCAGGCATGGTAGCTCCCAGCTACGAAGGAGCCCGAGGCAGGAGAATGGCGTGAACCCGGGAGGTGGAGCTTGCAGTGAGCCGAGATTGCGCCACAGCACTCCAGCCTGGGCGACAGAGCAAGACTCCTTCTCAAAAAAAAAAAAAAAAAAAAAAAAAAAAAGTATCTCTATCTCCTAAATTAATAGATGTCCCCTCAGTATTAATTCTCTGCTTATATCTGAATTTTTCCTGAAAGCTTGCATGCACAGCAAACATAGTTTTACACCAGTATCAATCATCTGACGTGTAAATGTGCTGGAACTTTGTAAATGCTTTTATATTTCTGTTTTGTTGGTCTTTCCCTGTGATTTATGTGAAACACACCATATTTGATTTATTGGTAGATACTAATATACAAGCTGTTCTCAGGGGTCTCTTCCCATTTGAGTTTTCTGTAATTTTTTTTTTTTTTGAGACAGAGTTTTCGTTCTTGTCACCCAGGCTGGAGTGCAATGGCATGATCTTGGCTCACCACAACCTCCGCCTCCTGGGTTCAAGTGATTCTCCTGCCCCAAACTCCCAAGTAGCTAGGATTACACACAACCACCACCATGCCCGGCTAATTTTTGTATTTTTAGTAGAGATGGGATTTCCCATGTTGGCCAGGCTAGTCTTGAACTCCTGACCTCAGGTGATCCACCTGCCTCAGCCTCCCAAAGTGCTGGGATTACAGGCGTGAGCCACCTTGCCCGGCCAGTATTTTCTAAGATAACACAAAATGTTCCCATATCCATTTCATTTGTGGAGAAGCCTCCAGCCCCTATATCTTGTGTTTTCTGATGCCAACTAATGATTTAATTTACACAGAAGGAGACCCCTACATTATTTATATTCATAAGGTTTCTACCATGAATTTTGGTTTGAAAAACAAATGGACTTTACACATGAGGATTTCCCACATTTGTTACAATTCAGGGTATCACTCTTGTGTGGGCGATGACTTCACACAGGATTTCCCGCATGTATTGCATTCATATAGCTTCTCCCCTGTGTGAGTTCTCTGATGACTGATGAGGTTTGACTTCACATAAAACATTTTCCCACATTCATTACACTCAAAAGGGTTCTTCCTGGTATGAGGTCTCTGATGCACAAGGTGTGATTTCATACAGAAATACGTATCACATTTGCTACATTGATAGGGCTTCTCTTCCATGTGAGTTCTCTGCTGAATGGTTAAGGGTGACTTATAGCAGCAGGATTTCCCACGTTTATTACATTCATGGGGTTTCTCCCCTGGGTGTGTCCTCTGATGTTCAATGAAGTGTGACTTCTGGAAGGTTTTTCCACATTCCTTACATTCATGGGGTTTCTTGCGTGGTGTATGTTTGATGATATTTAGTGAAGTGTGACCTCTGGTACGCGTTCCCACATTCTTTACATTCACAGGGTTTCTCCCATGTATTTATTCTCTGATGCTGACTGAGGGCTGACTTCATATAGAAAGATTTTCCACATTCATTGCATTTTTAAGGCTTCTCCCCATATGAGTTTTCTGATGTACCGTCAAGGTAGATTTATGGCGAAAAGTTTTCTAACATTTGGTACATTCATAGGGTTTCTCTTCTCAGTGTGTTCTCTGATGATCAGTGAGGTTTGACTTCACAGAAAAGGCCTTCCCACATTCATTACGTACATGAGGTCTCCTTCCTGTGTGAATTCTCTGATGAATATTAAGATGTGACTTCAGGCCAAGTACAGTAGCTCATGCCTGTAATCCCAGCACTTTGGGAGGCTGAGGCAGGCTGATCACTTGAGGTCAGGAGTTCGAGACCAGCCTGGCCAACATGGTGAAACCCTGTCTCTACTAAAAATACAAAAATTAGCTGGGTGTGGTGGCGGGCACCTGTAATCCCAGCTAGTTGGGAGGCTAAGGCATGACAATCGCTTGAACTCAGGAGGTGGAGGTTGCAGCGAGCCAAGATCACGCCACTGCACTCCAGCCTGGGTTACAGAGTGAGACTCCATCTCAAAAAATTAAAAAAAAAAAATATGTGACTTCAGATACAAAGATTTTTCACATTCATTATATTTGTAAGGTTTCTCTCTAGTATGAGTTCTCTGGTGTATAACTAGGGTTGTAAGGACTTCCTACATTCATTACATTTATGTAGCCTCTCCCCTGTGTGAGTTCTCTTATGTTTAGTGAGGGCATCCTTGTTGTAGAAGGACTTCTCACATTTATTGCATCCATAGGGTTTCTCCCCAGTGTGAGTTCTCTGATGCACAATGAGGGCTGAATTCATAGAGATTTTCCACATTCACTACATTCATACGGCTTCTCCCTGGTGTGAATTTTCTGATGTTTACTGAGACTTGACTTCACACAAAAGGGTTTCACACATTCATTACACTCATAGGGTTTCTTACCTGTGTCTCCTCATGTATAATTAGCGGTGATTTATAGGAGAAGCATTTCTCACACTCAATACATTTATAGGGTTTCTCTTCTGTGTGCTTTCCCTGATGTACATTTAGGGTTCACTTATAGTAGGACTGATTTTCCATATTCATTAAAAAAAAGGTTTTTTTTTGACATGGAGTCTCGCTCTGTTGCCTAAGCTCGAGTGCAGTGGTGTGATCCTGGCTCACTGCAAGCTCCACCTCCTGGGTTCATGCTATTCTCCTGCCTCAGCCTCCTGAGTAGCTGGGACTACAGGCGCCCACCACCATGTCTGGCTAATTTTTTCTATTTTTAGTACAGAGAGGGTTTCACCGTGTTAGCCAGGATGGTCTCGATCTCCTGACCTCGTGATTCACCCACCTCAACCTCCCAAAGTAGTGGGATTACAGGCGTGAGCCACCACGCCTGGCCAACAAATTCATTACATTTGCAGGGTTTCTCTCCTGTGTGTTTTCTCTAATAATCAGCCAATTGTGACTTCTGGAAGGAAGTTCTCCTTCATTCAGTACATTTGAAAGGTTTCTCCCCGTATGTGTTTTCTGATGTTTAGTGAGGTTTGGTCTCACATGGAAGGATTTCCTACATTCCTTATAGTCATATGGTTTCTCCCATGTGTAAGAGTTATCTGTTGGTGACTGAAGTTTCATTTTGCTTAGGATTTCCCATTACACTGATAGGGCTTCTCCCCTGTGTGAATTCTCTGATGGACTCTTAGGACTGAGCTATGAGAAAAAGGTTTCTTACAGTCACTACATACATAAAGCTTCTTTTCTGACTGAATTATCTGGTGATTAGTGAGGGCTGACTTCACTAGGGTTTTACCACATTCATGGGGTTTCTCTTCTCGATGTACTATCTGAGAGTTGATGGGTTGTAATTTCTGAAAGGTTTTCCCATATTTATTCCTTTCACACGGTGTCTCTCTTGTGCATGTCCTCTGATGCTCAGTTAGGTGGGACTCCTGGCAAAAAGATTTCTTGCAGTGACTACATTCAAAAGTTTTCTCTACCGTGTGAGTTCTATGAGGCACAGTAAGATGTGGCGTGTGACTGAAATTCTCATTTTCATTAGCTCCATGGGTTTTCACCCCTGTAGTAACTTTCTGATGTCTGAAGAAGGTTGACTTCTCACACTCATTAACTTCAGAGTGATTCTTCCTTATGTGAGTTTCTGGATGAACTTTGGGAGTTGACGTGGCACTGACATTTTCTCCATGCTTCTTATAATCATCGGGTTTCTCTCCTGTTTGAGCTGTCTCTTGTGTGATGATGGCCACCTTCTCAAGGAAGACATTTCCATGTTCGTTATCTTCCAAAGGTGGTCTCAAAGCTTGAATTTCCTGATCCTCAATAAGGTCCTCACTATGACTTGGTGACTTCCCACTTTGGTTATATTCAACAGATTTCTTTCCAGTATGAGTGTTTTCCTGATTACTACCAAAAGGCAACTTCTCACTTATATTAATTTCATCAGCATTATTACTGGAATAATTTTTGTCACCAATACTTGATTCTGAAACATATTCAAACTCATTCCACATGAGTCAAACTGACAGGCTATTTTTCTTGAAGAAACCTGGTTTGCACCCAGATTAAGAGTTTTCCCAAAAACGTATTCCCTTTTCTTAGTCAGTGTGCTGTTACTGAGGACTGAAGTGTACCACAAATATTTATCTCGATTTTCCTGGCTTTCCTTTATCAGGTCTCTTTAATTTCTGGACTTCTAGAAATGAGAAAAATTAAGTATACATTAAAAATGTTGGCCGGGCGCAGTGGCTGACACCTGTAATCCCAGCACTCTGGGAGGCTGAGGTGGGCAGATCAAGAGGTCAGGAGATTGAGGCCATCCTGGCTAACACACTGAAACCCTGTCTCTACTAAAAAATAAAAAAAATTAGCTGGGCGTAGTTGCAGGCGCCTGTAGTCCCAGCTACTCAGGAGGCTGAGGCAGCAGAATGATGTCAACCCAGGAGGCGGAGCTTGTAGTGAGCCGACATCTCGCCACTGCACTCCAGCTTGGGGCGACAGAGCGAGAATCCGTCTCAAAAAAAAAAATGTTAACACATTTCCTATGTATGTGTGATTTATATCATGGATTCTCTATTTTCAGGCCCAGGCTCCTGGGATGAAATCCCAAATATGTATTTCACCTTGGTTCCAAAAAATAAAAATGAAAACTGCCTGCAATAGTGGAAAAGGGAGGCAAAAACTAGCGAGGAACACACATATATTTGCTATTTTTAAAAACATGACCCTCGGGCCGGGCGCGGTGGCTCAAGCCTGTAATCCCAGCACTTTGGGAGGCCGAGACGGGCGGATCACGAGGTCAGGAGATCGAGACCATCCTGGCTAACACCGTGAAACCCCGTCTCTACTAAAAATATAAAAAACTAGCCGGGCGAGGTGGCGGGCGCCTGTAGTCCCAGCTACTCCGGAGGCTGAGGCAGGAGAATGGCGTAAACCCGGGAGGCGGAGCTTGCAGTGAGCTGAGATCCGGCCACTGCACTCCAGCCCGGGCTACAGAGCAAGACTCCGTCTCAAAAAAAAAAAAAAAAAAAACATGACCCTCAAAACTGAAAAGGTGAAATTATTAAACATAGGAAAGAATTAACTGAGGGAAAAGCATGACAGAAAAATGAGGTCAGACCAACGGAAATCATGAGCAGGAAATGGAGTGAAAAGGAGTGTTTGGAGACATGGCTGTTAAGGAGAAATACCACAGGATGGCTGAGATGTGAGAGAAAACAGATGACTAAGGCCTATACAGATAGGCCGGGCACGGTGGCTCACACCTGTAATCCCAGCACTTTGGGAGGCCAAGGTGGGCGGATCATGAGGTCAGGAGATCAAGACCATCCTGGCTAACACGGTGAAACCACGTCTACTAAAAATACAAAAACAAAATTAGCCAGGTGTGGTGGTGGGTGCGTGTAGTCCCAGCTACTTGGGAGGCTGAGGTGGGAGAATGGCGTGAACCCGGGATGCAGAGCTTGCAGTGAGCCAAGAACACACCACTGCACTCCAGCCTGAGTGACAGAGCGAGACTCCATCTAAAAAAAAAAAAAAAAAAAACCTGTATAGATAAAGCCCACTATCTACGTGCCACTATCTATGTGCCAACAGATAAAATAAGGTTTATATTAGTTTAAAGTATCTTTACAAAAATCCACAATAAATATCTTCTAAAATATTCATTTCCAAAGACAAGTCACAAGTCTAACAGAGATTCTTACATTCAACTAGCTTGCTTTTCAGCTTTGGCTCTGCAAAAAACTCAGTTATCCTCCAGAAAATGTACCCCCCTACACACACCACTTTTTCAAATCATGCCCCTTAAACTACATTTTCTTAAAAACTTGAAAGCAGGCCGGGCATGGTGGCTCACTCCTGTTAATTCCAACACTTTGGGAGACCAAGGTGGGTGGATCACCTGAAGTCAGGAGTTCGAGACCAGCCTGGCCAACATGGCAAAACCCCATCTATACTAAAAATAGAAAAATTATCCAGGCGTGGTGACGGGCACCTATAATCTCAGCTACTCGGGAGGCTAAGACAGGAGAATCACTTGATCCTGGGAGGTCGATGTTGCAGTGAGCCAAGATCACACCACTGCACTCCAGCCTGTGTGACAGAGTGAGACTCCACTTCAAAAAAATAATAATAATAAAATCAATGACCTCATCTTCTACCTTTTTAGAAACCAGAAAAAGAGCAAATTATACCGAAGTAGTCAGAAAAAAGTAATAAAAGAACAGAAAACAATAAAATGGAGAACAGAAAATCAAAAATCAATAATATATATATATTTTTAAATAAATCAATAAATGTTTCAAACCTCTAGCTACACTGATGAGAGACAGAGAAGAGGAGCAGGCAGCACCCACAAATTATCACCATCAAGGATGTTATCACATCTAGTGATAACATCACTAGAAATTCCACAGATACAAGACAGGGTAAGAATATTAGAACAAGTTTGTACCAGGTGAACACTAATATTTAAAAATCAAACATAATTTATGATACTAACAAACAGATAAGGAAAACCATATAATTTTATCAATAGATGCAGAAAAGGATTTGACAAAACACTGATTCCTGATTTGAAAAAAAAGAACTTTCAACAGTTTAAGAATAAAAGGAGGCCAGGCGCGGTGGCTCACGCCTGTAATCCCAGCACTTTGGGAGGCCGAGGGGGGTGGATCACAAGGTCAGGAGATTAAGACCATCCTGGCTAACACAGTGAAACCCCATCTCTACTAAAAATACAAAAATTAGCCGGGTGTGATGGTGGGCGCCTGTAGTCCCAGCTATTCAGGAGGCTGAGGCAGGAGAATGGCGTGAACCTGGGAGGCGGAGCTTGCAGTGAGCTGAGATCACGCCACTGCACTCCAGCCTGGGCAACAGAGGGAGCCTCCGTCTCAAAAAAAGAAAAAAAAAAAGAATAAAAGGAAATTTTCTCAACCTAATAAAAAGCACCCATGAAAAGCCAACAGCTGCCATCACAGTAATGGTGAAAGACTTAGTGCTGTCCTCCTAAAATTAAAATAAGAAAGGCAAAGATGTCCCATCTCATTTCTGTTCAACATTATATGGGCGGTTTTCGTCAATGCAATAAAACAACAAAAAGTCATACACATTAGAGAAGTAAAACTATTTATAAATGACATGATAGAATTGTCCATATAGAAAATCTTGCAGAACCTGTAAGAAAGCTACTAGAACTAGTGAGTTTAATAAGGTTGCAGGATACAGTATAAACATACAAAATCTGGTATTTCTACATACTAGCAATGAACAATCATAAATTGAAACTCAATACCATTTACAAGAGTATCAAAAAAAATGAAACACTTAGGGATACATTTGACAGATGTGCCAGACCTGTGCCTTGTAAACTACAAAACAATCCTGTAGTAAGTTAAAGACTTCAATAGACGTAGAAATAAAGAGGTCCATTCTCCCCCAACTTATCTACAAGTTCAATTCCAACCTTAATCCTAAATGTTTCTTTGTAGATATATACAAGCTGGTTCTAATTTTTTTCTGTTTTTTTGATAGAGTTTCACTCTTGTTGCCCAGGATGGAGTACAGTGGCACAATCTCATCTCACTGCTACCTCCACCTCCTGGATTCAAGCGACTCTACTGCCTCAGCCTCCCTAGTAGCTGGGATTACAGGTGCATGTAACTATGCCTGGCTAATTTTTGTACTTTTAGTAGAGATGGGGTTTCACCATGTTGGCCAGGCTAAAACCTCAGGTGATCCGCCCGCCTCGGCCTCCCAAAGTGGTGGGATTATAGGCGTGAGCCATTACGCCCGGCCCTAAAACTGATATGGAAATACAAAGGGCTTCTACAGACAAAACCCGGGGTTTTTATGGGCACAGGATGGGGGGGCGGGGTGGGCCATGGGTGGTCTGGGAAAAGGCAACATTCGAGCAGGAAAACAGGGATGTAAATTCTCACTTTGGACCACCGTGTCAGGCTTTTCGGCTTGAGGGTGGGGCCCTCACCAGGGACATGCCCTCTTCTGCCCAGAATTTCCCTGCCTCCTGTCCCTACCACTACAGAGGGCATAAAATACTCGGGAAAGACTGGCGGAGTAAAAAGATGAGGGAGTCAAGGATGGACATCTAGACATAAGCCATGAGAATGAGCAGGAGGAAGACACAATGAGGGGCACCAAGAAATCTGAGCAGCAGGAATAAAGCCACAAGAAGCATGTCACAAGACACCAGGGAGAGGGGCCTTTCTAGAAGGTGAAAGCAGTTCAATGCCAATGCAGCAGAATATTCTAGGAAGGCCAGGTTGGGAAAACATGCAGTGCGGTTAGGCTTTACCAGGACGTCCCGGGCAGGTGGCAGGGAAGTGGCAAGATTACACAAAGCAGACTAACATGCGAATGAATGAACAGATACCTGTACCCCAATGCTCATAGCAGCATTATTTACAACAAGGAAAAGGTGGAAACAGCCTAAATGTCCATCTGCAAATGAAGAGGTAAAGAAAATGTGGTCGATCCAGACAATGAATAAAACCTGAGTTCTACCCTCCACTTCCAACAAAGAACAACTGCAGGCAACAGGGAGGTTGATTGCAAGGTTCTTTGCTCCATAAAGATGTTCAGACATTTTTTCAGACTCCAGGAAATCTTTCTGTCCCAAGAGTAACTAGTTCATTTCTTTTGGCGGCCAGTGAAAATGAAGTGCAGATTAGGAAGATAAAAGACAAATCAGGGCCGGGTGCAGTGGCTCATGCCTATAATCCCAGCACTCTGGGAGGCCCAGGCAGGAGGGCTGCTTGAGGTCAGGGGCTCGAGACCAGACTGGCCAACATGGCAAAACCGTCTCTATAAAAAATACAAAAATTAGCCGGGTGTGGTGGTGAGCACCTGTAGTCCCAGCTACTCGGGAGACCTAGGCATGAGATTTGGTTGAACCCCAGATGTGAAGGTTGCAGTGAGCCAAGATCATGTCACTGCATTCCAGCCTGGGCAACAGAACAAGACTGTCTCAAAAGAAAAAGACCAATCTGCCACTCCCCTTTGACGACTGTAGGATCACATGACCACAGGGATCCGCAGCTGCCTCTGCCTGCTGCTCAGCTGCCTCACTCCCCATTTACCCTGAAGTAGCTTTCTAAATGTCCATCTGAATCAACGAATTTTATAAAAGCCAGCAAATCCCCTGGAAAACGAAAAAGAATCTACAAAAAGAAACTCACCTGGGGTTTGTTCATTCTCTGATGCTCCTCTAAGAGCATGGAAACCTGTTCTTCAAATAGTATACCTGAAAAAAGGGGGAAGAAACAGAATGAGCGATCTGGCAGCTCTGCACCCGCCTAATTCTCCTAAAAGCACCCCCGTCCGCTGGGTAACCTTGACCCTGCAGAAGGAAAGGAGGGAACCACATCCCCGCATCCCTTTTTGACTCCAATATGACTCAGTGGAGCTTAAACCTGCAATGTTTCCCATTGCTTTAACAATTTTTTGTCTCACTTCACAAACACAAACATTTAAAACAGAATTGAGTAGGCCAGGCAAAGTGGCTCATGCCCATAACCCCAGCACCCTCGGAGGCCAAGGCGGGAGGATCACTTGAGGCCTGGAGTTTGACACCAGCCTGGGCACTGTTCGCTCAGTCTGGCCCCTGCTATCACCCTCTGCCCAGCTCCCTTCCTCTGTTGGGTCTTTCAGGGCTTCCTTCCTAAGCCCAGGCCCCTCCGCACCACACGCTCCTCTTATGCGTCTCTCAGCCCCTTTTCTGAAGCCCTGATGGGCCTCCCTTCGGAGGAGGGGTTGTCTTCCCGCTGAGATTCCTGTCCCTGAGCCCCCTCCTTGTCAACGCAGTGGAGCCGCTCTGTCCAGCAAAGCCTAGGGGACAACTCAATTTAGCAAGAACCTTGTTCGAGGCCCAAGTCCGCCTGTGGGCGCGCACGGTTCCCAGAAGCTGCGGGATGCAGCGCCCGGAGGCCCCAGGCGGGAGCCAGGCGGCCCACGAGCTGCCCAGACTCAGCGGGCCCTGGCACGGGCCTCACGCGAGGCACCGCGGAGGAGGGCCCACGGCGGCGCGCGACAGCCGTGACCCTGCCCCCGCCGCACCTGCTGGGCCGACAGCGCACCGCCGCCGCCGCCGCCAGTCGAGGAAACCGGAATGCGGCCCCGGCGGCCCCCTGCTGCGGGCGGAGCACCCCGCCCCCGCCCCCGCCCCCGCCCCCGCCCCACCTAGGCGCGGAGCCCAATCCCATGCGGGGAAGGCGGTCCCAGGGGCCAGGGCTGCGACTGTCCGGACGCGCCCTGCGCCCGCTCCGCAGTCCCCAGGCTCACCCGCGGCCCTAGCACGACCCCGCAGGCGAAGTGCACGGAAGCCCCGCGAGGGCACAAGCGCCTGCGCAAAGCCCGCCAGGCTCTGCCGCGACACAAGCCTGGCCAGGAAGCTCCGCCCATATGGGGGCGGGGACTGTGCGGGCCCCATTCCTCCACCCTCCACCTTCACACCCTCTCCCCATCCCCTTCACACCCCACGTCTACATCGTCACTCTCTCCCCCATCATCACCACCTTCACATCCCCGCCCCCGCCCCTTCACCCCCCACCTCCACATCCCCTCCCATACAGGCAGTGGCTCACACCTGTAATCCCAGCACTTTGGGAGGCTGAGGCTGGCGGATCACCCGAGGTCAGGAGTTTGAGACCAGCCTGGCCAACATGGTGAAGCCTCGTCTCTACTAAAAATACAAAAATTAGCCTGAGTGTGGTGGTGCACGCCTGTAATCCCAGCTACTGGGGAGGCTGAAGCAGGAGAATCCCTTGAATCCAGGAGGCAGAGGTTGCAGTGAGCTGAGATCGCACCATTGCATTCCAGCCTGGGCGACAGAGCAGGACTCCATCTCAAAAAAAAGGTTGGAGCGGGTTGAGGCTCTGCAGTTCAGCAAGGAATTGTCATTAGCTGGGGACCGCCCCAAATCTAATGTCTCTAGGTCTACATGTCACCTTTCTCCAGTCAATGACCCATTCATTCAAACATGTTTATTATGCAGATAATTATTATTTTTTTTACTAGGCACTGTGCTGGTCCATGGGGAGAAAGAACAACAAAAAAAGAACCTTCCTTGTTGGATCACACTGTCTCTTGGAGGAAACAGTCATTCAATCAGTAACACACATAATAATGTAATAACCGAAGCTAAGAACTATGAAAGTCAGAGCCCACAGGGGACTATGAAAGAATAGAACAGGGATTGGGAGGCCGAGGCAGGCGGATAGCTCGAGCCCAGGAGTTCGAAACCAGCCTGGGCAACATGGCGAAACCCTGTCTCTACAAAAAATACAAAAATTAGCTGGTGTGGTAGTGCACACCTGTAGTCCCAGCTACTCAGGAGACTGAGATAGGAGAATCACCTTATCCCAGGAGGTGAAGGCTGTAGTGACCTGAGTTCGCACCACTATACTCCAGCCTGGGGGACAGTGGTGGGGAGCTGGGCACAGTGGCTACGCCTGTAATCCCAGTACTTTGAGAGGCAGAGACAGGTGGATCACTTGAGGTCAGGAGTTCAACATCACCCTGGCCAACATGGTGAAATCTCATTTCTACTAACTCCACTAAAAATACAAAAAATTAGCTGGGTGTGGTGGTGGGTGCCTGTAATCCCAGCTACTCCGGAGGCTGAGGCAGGAGAATCGCTTGAATCTGGGAGGTGGAGTTTGCAGTGACCCAAAATCATGTCACTGGACTCCAGCCTGGGCAACAGAGCAAGACACCATCTCAAAAAAAAAAAAAAAAAAAAAAAATAGAACAGAGAAATCTAAATTAGATTAAGGGAACAGAGAAGACCTGAGAAACAGATACTTAGGCTACACTCTGAAGGATGCTTTGCCATCAAGGGCCTTTTCTGCTGCAAATGTAGAAACCCAACTGAAATGAGCTTACGCCAAAAAAGTAAAACTATTGTCTTTAAGTAACGTTAAAAGTCCGGGATGGCTCTTGCTAGCTTCAGACACAGCCAGATCTAGGGGCCCAAACAGCAACATCAGGATGGCATTTAGTTCTGTCTCTTGGCTGGTTTGCTTCTTTCCCTTGTGTTACCGGTTGATTGTGCCCCCCAGCAGCCCGCCCCCCACCCCCCAGCCCCCCCACCCCCGCAAACAAAAACAAAAGATTTGTCAAAGTCCTAACTCCCATTTCAGTGTATCAGAATGTGGCCTTATTTGGGAATAGAGTCATTAGAGATGTAATTAGTTAAGAGTAGGGTGGATCTGGCCAGGCACGGTGGCTCATGCCTGTAACCCCAGCACTTTGGGAGGCTGAGGTGGGAGGATTGCTTGAGCCCAGGAGTTCGAGACCAGCCTGGGCAACATAGTGAATAAAACCCCATCTCTATAAAAGATACAAAAATTAGCCAGGCTTGGTGGCGCATTCCCATAGCCCCAGCTACTCAGGAGGCTGAGGCAGGAGGATCGCTTGAGCCCAGGAAGTCGAGGCTGCGTTGAGCTATGACTGCCACTGCACTCCAGCCTGGGCGACAGACGTGTTCTGTTCCTCCCTCCTTATTGAATTCCTATTACCTGAGTGTGGAGATTCTTGTGTCAATCCTCCGTATCATTATTTCTGCCTCTTCCTCTTTTTTGCTCTGTATTTTAAGAGAGAAACTTTATCTGCTGTTCGTTCTTTTTCTTTCGGGCCATTATGTTTAATTTCCAAGTTTTTTCTTTTTCTCTTCATTTCTCTTTTTCCCACCATCCTGTTCTGATTTTACACAGACAATATCTTCATGAATCTTGGAAGATACTGTTTTTTTTTTGTTTTGTTTTGCTTTGTTTTGTTGTTGTGTTTTTTTGGTTGTCGTTTTTTTTGAGATGGAGTTTCGCTCTTTTTGCCCAGGCTGGAGCACAATGGCGCGATCTCGGTTCACTGCAACCTCCGCCTCCTGGGTTCAAGCAATTCTCCTGCCTCAGCCTCCTGAGTAGCTGGGATTACAGGCATGAGCCACCATGCCTGGCTAATTTTGTATTTTAGTAGAGACGGGGTTTCTCCATGTTGGTCAGGCTGGTCTTGAACTCCCGACCTCAGGTGATCCACCCGCCTCAGCCTCCCAAAGTGCTGGGATTACAGGCGTGAGCCTCCACACCCAGCCGATACTGTTTTTTAATTTTTAGTTTTTGTGGGTACATAGGCAGTGTATATATTTATGGGGTACATGAGATATTTTGATATAGGTATGCAATGTGAAATAATCACAGCAGAGCCGGAAGATGCTAAATTTTTTTAGTCTACACTGGAAAGAAGGAAGATACTAATTTTCTTTTTTTTGAAGACACAGTCTCGCTCTGTCACCCAGGCTGGAGTGCAGTGGCGTGATCTTGACTCATTGCAACCCCACCTCCCAGGTTCAAGTGATTCTCGTGCCTCAGCCTCCCAAGTAGCTGGGATTACTGGGGTGTGCCACCACGCCTGGCTAATTTTGGTATCTTTAGTAGAGACAGAGTCTTGCTATGTTGCCCAAGGCTGGTCTCAAACCCCTGGGCTCAAACGATCCGCCCACCTTAACCTCCCAAAGGGTTGGGATTACAGGCATGAGCCACCACAACCAGCCTTGTTTGCTGATACTAAAATCTAAAATTAAAAAGTTGGCTCTGGAGTGTATTCTGAAAATGACTACAAACCTCTTGAATAAAGAAGACAGAACTGGGCTGGGCGCGGTGGCTCACGCCTGTAATCCCAGCACTTTGGGAGGCCGAGGCAGGCGGATCACGAGGTCAGGAGATCGAGAACATCTTGGCTAACACAGTGAAACCCCGTCTCTACTAAAAATACGAAAAAAAAAATTAGCCAGGCATGGTGGTGGGCGCCTGTAGTCCCAGCTAATCAGGAGGCTGAGACAGGAGAATGGAGTGAACCTGGGAGACAGAGCTTGCAGTGAGCCAAGATCGCACCACTGCACTCCAGCCTGGACAACAGAGTGAGGAAAAAAAAAAAAAAAAAAAAAAATCTGTCTACAGAAGAATTTCACACTTCTAAGAGACTCTTCTTTCATTTTATACTTTGTTACTAATATGGATAATTCTATTACATGGGTAGGATTTCACCCAATCATAGCGGGGTTTTTTGTTCTGTTTTGAGATGGGATCCTGCTCTGTCACCCAGGCTTGAACGCAGCAGCGCGATCTCAGCTCACTACAACCTCCCTCTTCTAGGCTCAAGTGAGCCTCCCACCTCAGCCTCCCAAGTAGCTGGGACCACAGACGCATGCCACCACACCCGGCTGTTGTTTATTTTTTTGTAGAGACAGGGTCTTGCTTTATTGCTCAGGCTGGTCTTGAACTCCTGGGCTCAAGGAATCCTCTCACCTCTGGCTCCCAAAGTGCTGGGATGACAAAACCTCACACCTGGCCTCATTGCTGTGTCTTTAAAACTAGATCCTGCCGGGCGCGGTGGCTCAAGCCTGTAATCCCAGCACTTTGGGAGGCCGAGACGGGCGGATCACGAGGTCAGGAGATCGAGACCATCCTGGCTAACACGGCGAAACCCCGTCTCTACTAAAAACACAAAAAATTAGCCGGGCGAGGTGGCGGCGCCTGTGGTCCCAGCTACTCGGGAGGCTGAGACAGGAGAATGGCGGGAACCCGGGAGGCGGAGCTTGCAGTGAGCTGAGATCTGGCCACTGCACTCCAGCCTGGGCAACAGAGCGAGACTCCGTCTCAAAAAAAAAAAAAAAAACTAGATCCTTTGGTTCATGTTTTAACTTTTCAAACATGTGATGGCTCTCCAGGGGCTGAATATAAAAGTATTTGTGCTTTAAAAAAATAATAATGACCATGAAATTTTGTGACATTCTTACCGTTGAGAATTGGGGTCTGTATCCCACCCTTTGAATCAGCTCCAGTCAGTAGAGTATGGTGGATATGGTGGTGCACAACTTCTAAGATGAGGCCATACAGCTTCTTTTATTTTATTTTTTATTTTTTGAGAGAGTCTCACTCTGCAGCCCAGGCAGGAGTGCAGTGGTGTGATCTTGGCTCACTGCAAACTCCACCTCCTGGGTTCAGGCAATTCTCCTCTCTCAGCCTCCTGAGTAGCTGAGACTACAGGCATGCACCACCACTCCTGGCTAATTTTTGTATTTTTAGTAGAGACAGGGTTTCACCATTTTGGCCAGGCTGCTCTTGAACCTTAAGTGATCTGCCCATCTCAGCCTCCCAAAGTGCTGGGATGACAGGCGTGAGCCACTGCGCACGGCCCGAGGCCATATAGCTTCTGCCTCGTATGTGGGACATGCTCAGATCTCAGGGCCACCATAGAAGAAATCCAAGTACGCTGAGGAAGCCACGCCACACAGGAGGACACCTGTGTGCATGCCAGCGGACAGTCCTAGTTGCCAAGTTACTGCAGCCCCAATTACAGGTGCATGATGCCAACTGCTAAGTCCCTTCCCTGCTGAGGTCCTAGAAGTGAAGAAACAGGGAAAGAAAGCCAGCCCTGCTGTGGCCACCTGCATTCCTGATCCCTGGAATCTTTGCACATTGTCAAACGGCTGTGATAGTAACCCACCAAGTGTGTGTGTGTGCTTTGGGGGAGGTGTCATTTGTAACAGCAGGCAGAACTGAAACAGACAGCTTCCACCCCACTACATGCCTGCAGCAACAGAGCCTGGTTGAACAGGCTCTTGTATGCGACCATCATGCTTGCAGTAGCCTGGTCTTTGCACGGCTACCTCTAGAGCAAATTCGGAAATGCCCTTAAGCATGCTGGGGTCACATGTCATTCAAACCTGGGGCAGATGACTGAACCTCTCTATGCCTCGGTTTCTTCATCTGCAAAATGGGAACGACAATAATATTGTGAGAACTAAATGGAATTAACTCATCTAAAGCCCTCAGGACAGAGTCTGGGACACACGTGTTAGTGGCCATTATTATCTGTCCTGGAATCTCTCCCTGAGAGGGGACAGGGCAGGGAGGAGGACAAAGGGGAAAAGGAAAGAGCCCCGAGTTCCTGGGTCCCCAGAAGCAGCAGCGACCTCAATGCCCAGTCCCTGGAGAGAAAAGGAGCTCTGGGCCTGCAGGAAGGTGCACTGTCCTGGCTGCCTCACTCCCCCAGTTTACCAAGGGCTGCCCCACGTCTCTTCATGGCTAGCACCTCCTTAAATGCAGGTAGCTCAGACAGAGGTGCTTCTGCACCAAAGTGTTTCCTGATATGCGTCCCACCCTGGCCTGTCTTTGCTGAACACTGGGCAATCCCCCTTCCTGGAGCTGGGTGCAGGTCCTGCTCAGAAGGGGGTGTGATGAGCTACAGCTTAGAGGGATTCAAACCATGGCTTTCACACTGCAGATCCTGACCCATCATGAATTGAGATTGGCTTTAAAGAAAATGAAATAGATGGAAAGAGGTGGAATTTTAAAACGCAGTAAAGGTAAGTTTTGGTGCACTAAGTGTGTGTATCACATACGCACACTCAGGTTCCATGATGGAAAATGGGTTTCTCACTGTGGATCACGAGTCAGAAGTGTTCAAATTCACTGAGTTAGAGAATTTGCTTTTGTTTTTGAGACAGGATCTCACTCTGTTGCCCCGGCTGGAGTGTAGTGGTGGGATCTTGACTCACTGCAGCCTCGGCCTTCCGTGTAGCTGGGACCACAGGTGCATGCCACCACACTCAGCTAACATTTTTTAATGTTTTGGTAGCAATTTCACCATGTTGTCCAGGCTGGTCTCGAACTCCAGGGCTCAAGGGATCCACCCGCCTCAGCCTCCCATAGTGCCGGGATTACAGGAGTGAACTACCGTGCCTGGTCCTAGTATGTATTTTTATAATCAGGAAAAAAAAAAAAGAGAGCAAAGATCATAAAGCTTTATTTAATAGATATAACCCAGTAATTCAAAATACTTTATTCCATATGTAGCCAATTAGAGAAAGAAAAAAAGGAGATAGAAGGAAATGTTGGATGAGTTAAGTGAAAAGATCAGGACAAAAGGAATCAGAAAAGAAGGTTGGGGAAACAGGCAAGGGAGAAAGGACGTAACAAAGGTAGGTGGAGGGAAAAATGATGCTCAGGGTTGAGGGACCCCTCTAAGTGCCACCTTTCATGACTCACATTTCACAGGTCACTAGGGTTTAACTCCTCCTTGGCAATAAAGGGTGTCTACTTCTTTTTTCTATGACCATTGGATGGGGGGGTAGTAGGTATTTTTCTCCCTATAAACTTTTTTTTTTTTTGGTAAGTATTTGGCTGGACAGTCAATTTTAAGTTGTATCGGGAAATCTTTTTTTTTTTTTTTTTTTTTTTTTTTTTGGTGAGATAGGGTCTTGTTCCGTCACCCAGGCTGGAGTGCAATGGAGAGATCATAGCTCACTGCAGCCTCTGCCTCCCAGGCTCAAGCAGTCTTCCCACTTCAGCCTCCAGAGTAGCTGGGACTACAGGCATGCACCACCACACCCAGCTAATTTTTGTATTTTTTATAGAGACAGAGTTTTGCCATGTTGTCCCAGCTGGCCTCGAACTCCTGAGCTCAAGGAATCCACCTGAGCTCAAGGGACCCACCTTGGCCTCCCATAGTGCTGGGATTACAGGCATGAGCCACTACACCCAGCCTCATTTAACTTTTCTGAATAGACTATAAGATCCTCAAGGGGTTGCATTTTTAAACTAGGTCTTTGTATTTGTCTGCCACTCAAAAGTCTGTTTCAGACATGGGGTCTCAATACGTTGCCCAGGCTGGCCTTGAATTTCTGGTCTCAGGATATCCTCCCAAGTAGATGGGAATACAGATGCATACCACCATGCCCAGCTTTATTTTTTTTCTATTGAAATGTTAGGTTGCTCTGGTCGGGCACGGGGGTTCACACCTGTAATCCCAGCACTTTGGGAGGCCAAGGAAGGCAGATCACAAGATCAGGAGCTCGAGACCAGCCTGGCCAATATGGTGAAACCCCATCTCTACTAAAAATACCAAAAAACTAGCCAGGCATGGTGGCACATGCCTGTAATCCCAGCTACTCGGCAGTCTGAGGCAGGAGAATTGCTTGAACCTGGGAGGCGGAGCCAAGATCTCGCCACTGCACTCCAGCCTGGGTGAGAAAAGAAGTATTAGGTTGCTCTGTTCTGATGCCTCCAGATCACATTTGATTACAGCAGTTCTTATTTTTCAGACCCATAGAGAAAGGACAGGAGGGTCAGATCGGATCGTGGGTTACCATGTGATAAGAATAAAGAAATCAACAAATCAGCTTTAAGGAAGGCATTTTGGGGCCCTGGAGATGTGCACCTTGCCCTGGTACTGGAGCAGGTGAGCCCTGGATGAGCCACATGGTGCAGGGGCCTCTGAGAAAAGGACTGGGAATGTGTTTGGATCACCAGGAAGGGCACCTGGCCCCTCACTCTGGCCTCCAGAAGCCTGGCCAACACCTTCACAAACAGTAATGGCCCAAGACAGGTGTTTGCACTACATCAAGTGTGAAGAGGGTGAGGGCCACCAAGGAAGACGGTGAGCATGGGCAGCACAGGGCCACACTGGCCTGGGGCTGACTCCTCATGGGCCATCCTAGGACCGATTCTAATTTCTTAAAAGAGAAAATCTTTTAAAAATATTTGCAGAAGCAAGTTGGACCTGAGGCCGCGCAAAGCCTCCCCGACGGGTTCCAAGAAGTGGCAACAGCATGGAGTCCAGTCAGAAGCTCAGTTTGTCCACTCTTTATTAAAGCCAGGCCCTCCTGCCAACGGCTGCAGGACAGCTGCTGGGGCCCAGGAGGGGCAGGGACAGCAGATCCTGGCCATATAGGGCTAGAGCTGAGATCCCAGAGCCCCCCAGCCCACCTTGCCATTAGCCCTTTCTGAGACTCCTGTCCCAAAGGGAGAGGAGAAACCCAGGGCTGAGGCCATTACCCAGCACCCCGATGCCTCCCTGGGACCCCTGCTCTCCTCACCACCCCGCCCCGCAACCTCACCCAGCCAGGCTAACTGACCGCCACCACCCAGGCCCTCTTCCCACCCACCAACTACCGTGCCTCCTACCCGCCCCCAGCCCAGGCAGCCTGGCTGCTGCGCTCAGCCCCCAAGGCCATGTCTACACTAACGTGGAAGGAACTAGGTCTATAAGGAAATGCAGCTGCACCAAAAATCCGTTTCCTGGCCCCACTCACAGTGGCCCCAAAAGCATGAGGGGAGGGGGGGGCTTCACATGAACTACACCCCAGCTGCCTGCCCAGTGGCTTCCATGGGCCCAGTGCGGAGGGTGGGGCGCCCACCAGGCAGGGGCCTTGCATAGTTGCGTGCCTGGTTTGTCACTGAGCCACGGCTCAGGTCCACACCCCCCAGAGGTGGACAGCCACTGTGCAAGCTGCCAGGACACGGGTGCCTCCACTAACCAATTTGTGAAATGGGACTCTAAACAGAAACACTACTTGTTCTAGTGTAATGACAGAAGCAGAGTTAAAGGGACCTGCGGGTGTCCTAGGGCCCTAATTATGGGATGTGGGGGAAGATCCTTCAACCAACCTCAGTCACTCTAAGTGAGCGCTGGGCTCCGAGGACGGAGCGTCTGCCTATTCCGGGAGACGGGCAGCCCAGGGAAGTGAAAGCTGGGGCTCAGGGCTGCGAGGGCCTCGGGCGCCCAAAGATGTCTGAGTTTGCCACCTCCGGCTGAAGGAGATGAAAGTACCAAAGGACTGAGAGAAGCAGAGACCAAAACCGAACCGGTGCAGCGGGCGCCCGGGTGCCCTCTGTGTCCGTGTGGAGAGGACAGAAGGCGGCTCGAGAATAAGGCTTCAAACTCCCTCAGGACCCTGTCAACACCCGCGACCCGTCTGCCTGGCCGTAAGTTTGGTATCTGGCTTTATTCTTCTCCTAGATTCTTTAGGCCATACGAGAGGTGGAAATAAATATCTGCAGACTACAAGTTTCAAGTTTTCCCATTGGAGCTCAGCCCTTTGGAAACCTACAAGGCCTCCCCTCACCTCGCGCAATTAAACCTTCGGATGACCGCGAGGCCCTAAATCTCCCACTGAGGAATGGGAGGAAGTGGTCAGCCAAACCCACCGGCCTCCCAGGCATCTCGCTGGCCCACCTGGGTGACTGGACCCCACCCTCCCGTGGAGCAAGGGCTTTCCCCTCCCTCGCCGCCACAGCCGGTTGCAAACGCACAAGTCCCTTGCTCCCTGGGCCACCGAAGTCGGAATCCGGGTGAAATAAATAGCATCGCCCGCCAACTACCGCCCTGCTTCACAGCCCGGGCCCACCCAGGGGATATCGCAGTCTCCGTGGGGGTGGCGCCCAGGCCTCGCTGCCTCCGCGCTGCTCTTCTCTCCAGAGCTCTCCACGTCTCCGGCTGAGCTCACGGACCCGGCGGGCAAGAGACCCGGGGCCGCAGGGCGGGGGCTGAGGGAAGGCACCGCACCCAGGACTGGGACCCTCAGCCTCCCGGGGCCCGAGGAGCGAGGGGCCGGTGGCCCTGCAGGCTGCGCTGCCGTCGGCCCCGGGCCCCTCACAGGACGCCCTCCCTGTAGGCGCCAGAGGGCCCGGCAAACGCGGCCTGGTGCTCCGAGCCGAAGCTTGTGCCGCCCGCGAACTCCAGCAGGGCGCTGCCGCGCTCCCCCGGGCCGACGCTGGACGGCCCCTTGGCAGCCGCCTCGGGCTTGGGCGCGGGAGCTGGGGCCGAACCCGAGCCCGGCGCTGCGGCGGCGCCGCGGTGCGTCTTCATGTGGGTGAGCAGGTGCGAACTCTGCGAAAAGCGGCGGCCACAGTTGGCGCAGGCATAGGGCCGCTCGCCCGTGTGTGTGCGCTGGTGCGTGACCAGCACCGAACGCTGCGAAAAGCGCTTGCCACACTCTGGGCACGGGAAGGGACGTTCGCCCGTGTGGCCGCGCCGGTGCTTGGCCAGATTGGAGCGCTGTGCGAAGCCGCGGCCGCAGTCGGCGCAGCGGAAGGGCTTCTCGCCCGTGTGCGTGCGCCGATGCCGCTTGAAGTCCGAGCTGTGGCCGAAGCCCTTGCCGCAGTCGGGGCAGCGGTGCGGCTTCTCCTCCGCGTGAGCCCACTGGTGCCGCGTCAGCGCCGCGCTCTGACCAAAGCGCCGGCCACACTCTCCGCACGCGTAGGGCCGCTCCCCGGTGTGCGCGCGCCCGTGCGCTGTCAAGTGCGCGCGACGGCTGAAGCCCGCGCCGCACACGCCGCACACGAACGGCTTCTCGCCGGTGTGCCCGCGCACGTGCGCCGCCAAGTGCGAGCCGCGGGCGAAGCGCGCGCCGCACTCGGGGCACGGGAAGGGCCGCTCGCCTGTGTGCGTGCGCCGGTGGCGCGCCAGGTGCGAGCCGTACACGAAGCTCTTGCCGCAATCGGCGCAGCGGTGTGGCCTCTCGCCCGCGTGGTAGCGCTGGTGCTTGGCCAGCGCGGCCCGGCGCCCGAACGTCTTGCCGCAGTCCGAGCAGATCCACGGGCTCTCCTCCTCCGCCAGCGCGGCCGGCGCAGGCTCCGCGAGCAGACTCCCGACGGCAGGCCCGAACGCGCGCAGGCCGCCTCCGCCGCCCCCGGCCCCGCCGCCGCCGAAAGGGTCGCAGGCCAGCCCGGTTCCCTCCACTAGGGAGAGCGGGCCCCCCAGGGGCGCCGGGAGCGGGCGCCCGTCGACCGGCAGCCGCTCTCGGAAGTCGGGTAGGCCCAGGAGCGGGAAGCTGTCCGGGTGCAGCCAGGACTTGGGGTGCACGGGGAAGTGGAAGCCCAGCGGGTGGGAGGAAGGGCCTTCGCCCTCTCCCAGGCCGTTGCCCAGCTCCAGGAAGCGCCGGTCCGGCGCGGGGTCCGCCTTGCCGCTGGGGGTGGGCGCCGCCACCGCCGCCTCTTCTCTCTCTTCGGCCGCGGCCTCCGCCTCTCCATCCGCTTCGCCAGCTTCAGGTCCCCCCGGTCCCTCTGGCCCAGGGTCGGTGTCCTCCGGCCCCGCGGCGGCCGCCGTCTCGCCGGGCTCCCGCCGGGGGCCGTCACCACCCGGCTCCGCACAGCCCCCGCCGCGTCGGTGGCGCTGGAAATCGGCGCGCAGGCGGAAGGCCTGCCCGCAGTCGGGGCAGCAGTGCGGGCGGTCGGCCGTGTGCACCGCCTGGTGCCGCGCCAGCGCCGAGCTCTGGCTGAAGCTGCGGCCGCAGTGCGGACACGGGTAGGGCCGCTCGCCCGTGTGCGTGCGCTGGTGCGTGACCAGGTAGGAGCGGCGCCCGAAGCCCGCGCCGCAGAAGGCGCAGCGGTAGGGCCGCTCGCCCGTATGGATGCGTCGGTGCGTAACCAGGTGCGACTTGTAGACGAAGCGCTTGCCGCAGTCCGGGCACGGGAAGGGCTTCTCGCCGGTGTGCGTGCGCTGGTGGATGGCCAGGTGCGAGCGGTACACGAAGCCCTTGCCGCACTCCTCACAGCCGAAGGGCTTGACGGCCGCGTGGTAGCGCTGGTGCTTGGCTAGCCGCGAGCGGTGCGGAAAGACCTTGCCGCACACGTCGCACGTGGTCTCGGGCCGCCCGGCCAGCGGAGCCACTGCGGCGGGGAACGCCCAGGGCGACAGCAGGTTCGCAGCCGGCTCCCGGCCGTGCAGGAAAGGCTTCGTTTCAGAGCCGTCGGCCAGTACCCCAAGGCCGCCTTGGTCGGGGCCCCACCCCTCTGGAGTCTGCGCCGAATCCGAGTCGTCGGGGCCCCACGTCCCAGGCACGTCCCCCACGCCGTAGGCCGCCGACCAGAGCCCTGGGGGCTCGTTCTCCTCCTCAGCCACCTCCGCCAGGAAGTCCTCGTCGTCTTCCTCATCGTGGTCCTCTATGTCGTCCGTCCAGAACCAGGCTCCTGAAGACGACAAAGACAGGCCAGAAGAGAGAGGTAAGTGAACTTGACAGGAGCCTTTGGAAGGTTCCTGCCCCGAGAAATCAGGGCTTCTGAGACACCACCAGCAGGACCTTCCTTCAGTAGGACAGGGCACTTCCTTTCGCCAAGTGAGTGGTTGCCCATGCCCCACTGCCAGTCCTGAACAGGCACAGGGCAGGAAAGCCGCCGCCCCCAGCTAGGAACCTGGGGACACGCAGCACACGAAACTGTCCCTCCCAGGAAAGCCAGGGCTCCCGTCCAACATCTCTTCCAGACCGCAGGCTCCCTCCAGGGCTTGCCACCTGCTGAGGAATGGGGCAAACTTTAGCAGGGGGTGAGACCCAAGCAGGGATCCTGTGCTGAGAAAACCAGGTGGAGACGCTGGGGCCGTTTTCCCGAGAGCTCCCCCTCCCTGGCTTCCCTGGAAGACAGCGCAGCCTGCGGCCCCCTCCACAGAGAACCTGCCTTTGTCAGCGCTAAGCTTTTTTTTTTTTTTTTTTAAAAAGACGGGAGTCTCACTCTGTCACCCAGGCTGGAGTGCAGTGGCTCGATCTTGGCTCACTGCAACCTCCGACTCCTGGGTTCAAGCAATTCTCCCATATCAGCCTCCCGAGTAGCTGGGATTATGGGCTCATGCCACCACGCCTGGCTTTTTGTTTGTTTTTTAAAGCTCACTGCATCCTCCACCTCCCAGGTTCAAGCAGTTCTCCAGCCTCAGTCTCCCTAGTAGCTGGGATTACAGGCGCACACCACCACAGCTGGGTATTTTTTGTATTTCACCATGTTGGCCAGGCTGGTCTCGAACTCCTGACCCCAGGTGATCTGCCCGCCTCAGCGTCCCAAAGTGCTGGGATTACAGGTGTGACCCACCACGCCTAGTCTTTTTAAAATTTTGTTTTGTTTTGTTTTTTGAGACGGAATTGCGCTTTTGTTGCCCAGGCTGGAGTGCAATGGCGGAATCTTGGCCCAACGCAACCTCCACCTCCCAGGTTCAAGCAATTCTCCTGCCTCAGTCTCCTCAGTAGTTGGATTACAGGCGTATGCCACCACGCCCAGCTTTTTTTTTTTTTTTAAAGTAGAGACAGGGTTTCTCCATGTTGATCAGGCTGGTCTCAAACTCCTGACCTCAGGTGATCCGCCTGCCTCGGCCTCCCAAAAGTTCTGGAATTACAGGGGTGAGCCATCGTGCCCGGCTGTTTGTTTTATTTTTGAGACGGAGTCTTGCTGTGTCGCCCAGGCTGGAATGCAGTGGCGTGATCTCGGCTCACTGCAACCTCCACCTCCCAGGTTCAAGTGATTCTTCTGCCTCAGCCTCCCGAGTAGCTGGGACTACAGGCGCCTGCCACCACGCCCGGCTAATTTTTATATTTTTGGTAGAGACAGGGATTCACCATATTGGCCAGGCTGGTCTCGAACTTCTGACCTTGTGATCTGCCCGCCTCAGCCTCCCAAAGTGCTGGGATTACAGGCGTGAGCCACCGCACCTGGCCACTTTTTTTTGTATTTTTAATAGAAACGGGTTTCACCATGTTGACCAGGCTGGTCTCGAACTCCTGACCTTAGGTGATCCACCTGCCTTGGCCTTCCAAAGTGCTGGGATTACGCGTGTGAGCCACCACGCCTGGCCTGTCAGCTCTAAGGTTTGCTCAGCCTCCCCCATTCAGACCCTTTCCCACCAAGCTGCACCCCTGCCCTCTCCCTTTGGCCCTCCGAGGCACCTGTGTGGGCAGCAAAGAGCATGTAGATGGAGCTGGCTTGGTGGGGCGCCTATTGATGGCTGATACACCTAAGACACCATGACACACCCAGGAGGGAACTAATGTCTGTGGAGCAGGCACTAAGTCACAGGGAACACAGGGATGACACCTGGCCTGTGGCCCCATATGCACCTTCATGGACCCTGCCCGGTGTCCACCCCACAGTCTCAGCATCTGGAAGGTTCCAGCTCCCACAGCTGGTGTGAGAATCTCATCCTCACCCCACCTGGGTCCCCTGCCAAGGCACTGGCCCATTTCAGCCATCACCTAGCTGGATAAACTTAGACCACTGAGTCCTGCCCTAGGGGGGAAGTCGGAGCCCAGGAGGTCCCAGTGCGCCTCGGGTGGCCCCTCATGTCGCACGCTGGCCCCTACCAGGCTGCATGGCCTTGGCACTGCCTTGTCCCACATGCATTCCACATGGGGACCTAGAGCCTCAGGAAAACACAGACCCACACAGGCCTGGCTTCACTGTGAAAAAACAGGCATCATAGAAAAGGGTCAGAAAATGGGTTACTTCATCTTTCCCATTTCATGATACTTTCTCGGTTTACTATTATAGTAAACGTAAGCTTGAAATAAAAAGGTTTCTTGTCACTAAGTTGAGTCCACCTCGAACTGCCACCCACAGCCACTCTGTGCACAGAGCAGCAAAGAAAAGCCCAGTCCCCATCAGTGGTCACCCTTTCCCGTTTGGCAGCAACGCTCCCCAGGTCCGGGAAGGCTGCTGCACCCCAGCCCTAAGCCCCAACCCTACAGGGTAGGGAGGCTGGCAGAGAGCTGGAAAGGATCTGACCCTCAGGCTCTGATGCAGGTCTTGGGTTTCGAGATGCCTCCAAACGGGGAAGGTTCAAGCCTAGGAACAACTACGATTTTGTAGCGAGATGCATCAGCAACCAGCCAAGACTCAACGAGCATTTACTGTACAATAAGCCTCAAAGAACTGGACTCCCAGGCCAAGTGCGGCCTTGCCCACAGAAGTCTCAGCTGCCCACAGCTGGGAGGCTCCTCCCAGTACCTCTCCCTTGATCCTCAGTGCAGCAAGGAAGCCTCTCACTTGGGGAGGTAGGCAGGGAGCCCTCCTCCCAGTGGGCTCTGTAGAGAGGGCACCTCCCACCAGCTCTGGAGCTGGCATGCCGCCTGTCCAACAACTGGGACAAGGGTGGGCCACACTCCAGCATATGGCATGGTGATAGGCCACCACTGACACCGAGTGTGGGACAGGAAGGGCATCCAAGTCCCTGGGAAGTCTGAGCTGGCTGCACTCTGAGGGGAGCTCCCAGGAAGTAGCAGGGCCCCTGGGAAGGGTCCCAGAGGGAGACCAGCCTGCCCCAGGCCAGGCTCTGTCGAAGTGGATGGGAACATCCTTGACTGAGGGTGTTCAGCCAACAGGACTCCAGGGACATGGCCCCAAGGGTGTTTGCTGGCTCTCAGATCCAAAGCCCTTTTTCAGATCTAAGTGAGGCCTCCTCACAGCTCAACTCATCAGACCCAAGACTGGAGGCTGACTAGGAGGGGTTGGCACATGTTTCTCAACAGCTGGAGGGCACTGGGGCACGAAGCATGTGACAGCAGCCCAGGGTGCCCAACACACCTGCTTCCTCCAGAACGCAGGGGACAGCGGAGGAGAGGAAACCCTGGGGCTGGCGGTCCCTCTCCCCTGCACCTCACCTTTAGGCCTGAAGACTCTGGCCTAGCAACATTCAGCTAGGCTTCCAGGAAGATCCCGAGGGACCACAAGGCTCAGCGATCAAAAGCAGAGGCCGACCAGAGGCTCAAAGTTAGCTGTCTAGGGAGGGAGAAGCTTCCAGAGTGTAGCCACAAGGACCTTCACAGCCTGTGTCCTGAACTGGGAACACTAAGATCTCCCTCCCATCCAGCGGCAGGTGATAAGAGCTGATGGAGGGGAGACCACCCCAGCAGGTTGGGTGCCAAGGGAATGAATGAAAGGCCTCAGGGCTGGGGTTGGGGCTGTCACAGGAACTATCTCCCCCACCTCCCTCCACAGGCACCAGCACCGGGCACAGCTACTCCCTAGCATGACTGGCGTCTTTAGAGGCTTCCCTTCAAATCTTAATGCTGAGATGTTCCTCAAGGGCTCACTACTCCACTGCACCCACCACAGTAACCCTCCTGCAGGCTGAAGCCCCACATCTGCTCAGTTCCATCAGGACAGCAGGGGCCAGGCCGGGATGCTACACCATCTCTCCCTTGGCTTCACCTCAAAAGGCAGCTGGAGGGCCTGGGCTCTGCCTGGGTGTGAATTCTACTCCTATGACACACTGGCCATGGGACCTTGGGCAAGGCCTTAAATCTGAGTTTCCCCATCTGTAAAATGGGTTGATAACAGCACCAGTGGATAAATCCACTTGGTGGGACTACTGCAAGGATGAAATGCACATCCATAAACACCTGCTACGCAGCTGCAGAAGCACCTCCCAGGGTCAGGTGGTGCTGCTGCCACCATGGGTCCCTGCAGATGCCGAGGCCCCTGCTGTCCATCCCATGCTTTCTGTTGGTCATCGCTCAAGTTGTCCCCCAAATGTCAGGTGATGCTCCTTTCCTGCCATCAGGCCCTGGTGGCCACAGATCCCCACCAAGGCCTTTCCTCTTGAGGCTGGGCCACAGTCCCTAACCCTAGACAGGCCCCTGGCCAGCCCTGTGCCCCGGGGGCAGGCTGCCTCCTGGACTGCACAGGAGGGGCGGGGCACCCTCCAGCCCACACTAGGGCCTTCCTGCTCACCAGTGGCTGGTGCAGTGCCAAGGCCCTCAGGGAGGCCCTGGATGCACAAAGATCCCTAGGGAGGGTGGTCATCAGCATCACCAAAGCCGAGCATTGACCCAGAATCCCACCAACACAACTGCAGCCTCTCCAGCTTCTATCCCCAGGCCCTGGTTTAACTGTGCAGGAGGCAGTGGTAATCCCAGGGGCCAGCCAATGTCCCCAGCAGCAGAGCCCCCGGAACACGTCCGGTAAGTGCCTTGCCCTGGGCACAGGGTGGGGGTCCTATGTAGGACACTAATCACAGGGGCTGTGGGGAAGACAGTGGCCCCACAGCCACATGCCTGACCCAGAAGACACGGTCCCAACCTGGCATGGGACGCCACACACATCTCACATCACTCAGGGATGCTGCTCAGTGTAGCCCACACACATCACCCATGGCAGCAGGCGCCACCATCTACAACTCCCACCCCTGGGCAACCTCTGCCCATCTTGGAGTTTGGAACCTGCCCTCCAGGCCCAACCTGACCTGGGCCCCACGGTGAGTCTGCAGAGTGAGCTGACTGAACAGCCCCGCTTCTCTCCCTCTGACAACCCATCCGCTAAGGCCTGGCCTGGAGTGCAGGCTGTGGAAGTCAGTTCCGAGTGAGGCCAACACCTGCTCCCTCCTCTCCCCCGGCTGGTGCAACTTTCTCTATCCAGACACAAACCCCAGATGGCCTCAGAGAGACCCTCCCTCATGAGGGGCAGCAAAGGGAGGAGGTGGACAAGGGTGACACGCCCAAGTTCATAGGCATTAGCAGCCCGCCTTTCTGCAAAATGTCAGGGAGACGAGGGTGGCACTGGCCCCACACATTGGTGCTTGGGGGAGGTAGGGCTCTCGGGCACAGCTGCTGCACTGGGATCTGAACCAGCTGCATGGCCCTGGCCAGGCTGCCAGGTCTGTAAGGAGGGGGCCTCCTCTGAGGACAGGCAGTGGTCCTGCCCCTCACTGGGGCAGGTGACCTCAGAAGGGTCAGTCTGCAGTGGCTGAGGGGGTCCATCTCAGAGGGTGGAGAGGCAGCCCCACAAGTACAAGGTTGGCCTGCCAGGCCAAGGCCACTGGCAGCCACGTAAGGCCTGCAGGCACCCACAGCCACAATTTTCTCCAGGCACATTCTTGCTCCAGTGCAGACCAGAGCCGGCAGAAAACAGGGTTCAACCAGGGTGGGGATCTAAGCCAGGTAAGGAGAAAGGCAGGGCAGGGGAGGGGCAGGAGGGGAAGCGTGGGGCTGGAGCATGGCTGAAGGGCAGGTGGGGGCTTCAGCAGCCCTCAGGAGGGGTGGGTCCTGATGAGCGCAGTACCAGAGCCCAGATGTCATTGTGACCCAACTCATTAAGGAGCCCAAGAGAGGGACACATTTGGCTCTTGCAAGACTCCAGTCTAGGAACAAACTCTGTCAGCCTGGGCACAGTCAGCCTCTGTCCTGCCCCAGCGATCTCAGCCAGCTCAGCCCACCAGAAATGAATGCAGGGGAGGCAGGGGGCACTGGGGGAGTGGGGAGCACCAGGGGAGGGTAGCCACTCAGTACACAGGCTATCGGTCACATTTCAGAGGCCGCCCTTACACACCCACTCAGGGCCAGGGGCATCCCAGGCCTACCAGCCCCAGCACGATGAGCAGCCGCAGGGGGCGCAGGGGGCACTGGCACAGCCAGCCCCAGGGAGCTTGCAAACCCCAGCCAGGTGCACAGGCCACAAGGGTCCTGTCGCCTGGACTGAAAGGGAACCACTCAGGCTCAAGCCTGCACAAGGCTCTACCCCTAACCCTCCAAGAGGCACAGATAACAGGAGCACAAGTAGACCACATGCTGAGGGACGGGCCCCACAGGCCTGTGTCCCCTTCTCCTCCTGAGAGTGTCACCCACATCCCACACTCATCCCGGGGCAGCAGTGATCTTTCTTGCCAACCAGAACACTCCTGACTGAAGCCTAGGAAATGTTCCAAGAGGGTCCCCAAGTGTCTGGAGAATGGCGGCAGGAAAGGCCTCCTACAATGACACAGAGAGGAGGCTTCCATGATAGTTCAGCTCTGTGTCCCCACCCAAACCTTATCTCCAATTGTAATCCCCAAGTGTCATGTCAAGGGAGGGACCTGGTGGGAGGTGATCAGATCATGGGGGCCATTTCCTTCATGCTGTTCTTGTGATGATGAGGGAGTTCTCACGAGATCTGATGGTTTTTTGTTGTGTTTTTTTTTTTTTTTTTTTTTTGAGATGGTGTCTTACTCTGTCACCAGGCTGGAGTGCAGTGGTGCAATCTTGGCCCACTGCAACCTCCACCTCCCAGGTTCAAGCGATTCTTCTGTCTCAGCCTCCCAAGTAGCTGGGACTACAGGTGCACACCACCACACCCAGCTAATTTTTATATTTTTAGTAGAGATGGGGTTTCACCATATTGCCCAGACTGGTCTTGAACTCCTGACCTCGTGATCTGCCTGCCTCGGCCTCCCAAAGTGCTGGGATTACAGGCGTGAGCCACCACACACCAGTATTTTCATTTGAAAACACATCTATGCAGTGCTCTGAGTCTACCCATTGCCCCTCCTGACTGGCATCACCCAGCCCCAAACCAGACACCTGTGGGGCAGGGGCCTCTGCAGAGCTCTCTAAGGCTAGGAGCCCCTCAGACACCACTAAGAACCTCCACGCAACTGACAGTGTGGCATCCTCCAGTGGGAACCTGAGTTGAGTTCAATTTCTTCAGATGAGTAAAGGGAGCCTTAGAGTTGAAGGAGCAGAGCCAGAGCTGGGCCTGAGGCTTCCAGGAAAATTCACCACCCTGAACGCCTTCTGCACCCATCACTCCAAAACCACCTCTCCAGAATGCCCCAAGCTGCCCACCCCGGTCAGAGTCCTTCCCACGGTGCTCCAGGGAGAGCAAGGGAGACTGCGGGGAGCCTTTTCCCAGACACGCGGCCAAGTGGGCGGAGAAGCAGGAGGACCAGCTAGCGCTGTCATCAGAAGGGCCTCCGCGACGGCGTGCTGGGCTCCTGCGCCTGCCCTGGCTCAGCCGACCACCTGACAGCTGGCCCCTCACATGCAAAGAAATTCACGGGCTCCAACGTGGGACAGGGAATCATTTTTAAAGGTTCCTAGGAGGAGCCTCTAGGTTCTCTAAGGACCTTATAGCCCTCGGACCTCTCTGGAACTTGAACCACCAGAAGCCAGGCAGCAAAGGCAGAGGTTGGCACAGGCCGGCCACCCCCATATCCACGGAGCCCCCTCCATACCTCACTCCTCAGCACAGATGGTCAGAGGCACAGTCAGAGGCACCAGGTACCAGGTCTGCAGAGAGCTCGGTGAAGGCCAAAGTTTGACAACAGCTCCGAGAAGCTGTCGGCACAAACCACGAAATTCCATCCGCGCTCACCTGTGTAGACACCAGTGACGATGTCTCCTTCCTCAGGTCGGGGGCTATCTGGGACCCAAGGTTCTTCCCCTTGTTCCAGTCGGAAGATCAGATCAGGCTTGGGGATTGGGTATCCTGCCAGGAGAACAGACAACGGCTATAGGCAGCTCCCGTGGGCCCTCTGCTGCCCTATGGCCCGTGCTGCGCCACCGCTCAGTGCCCCTCCACCTCCACCTTCCCAGCATCAGCCCTCCCCACCCCTCCCTGCTCCGAAGGGTCCAGGCATTCCCTTCCCTCTGAACCTTTCCCTGTCCTCCCCTGCTCTCCTCCCACCAAGCCCCCCCAACACCTTCACCTGCAAGATGCCCACATTCTTCCTCCTCCCTCTCCCTCCTCACCCCCAGAGGCTTCAGGGGCCATGCCACAGAGACCAGAGTCAGACTGCCTCCACAGACGTTATCACCTGGCTTAGGGCGCTGCCTGGCCAGTGACATCCCCCACCCCACCCCAGAGGCCATGAGGTCCTAGGGCTTCCCTGGGAGGTGGACTGGGCCCAGCATCCACCTTTGCAAAGACCCTGGGATTCGAAAGCCCCCCCTGTCAGACAGCTAAGCCCCTGGCAGCCATCACACCAGGCTGCCTCTTGGGGACTAAAGGTCCCGTCCTTACCCAAGGACACCAGAATCCCATAGTTCTCCTGCATGACTTCCTGATAGAGGCCCCGCTGGTCTGCTTCCAGCCTTTCCCACTCCTCCAGGGAGAAGTACACAGCCACGTCTTCAAATGTCACCAGCCCCTGGGAAACAGAGCCCCAGGTGAGAAGCTGAGGGAGCCCTTTACAAAGAGCCACGGATGATTGAGGCCACTGAGGCCCTCCAGCATGGGTGTCAGGGGGACATAGATGCCCAGATGGCACTGAGGGCTTTCAGGTCTTGCCGCAGCCCTGGAAAGCAGGGGCCAGATCCCAGCCAGAGAATGGGGACTCAAGCTCAAAGAGGCTGAATGACCCAGCTCCTAGGGCAGAGCTGTGGCTCATGCAGAGGTCAGGAGACAATGAGCCCTGCCCCCAGTTCCCCTCTTCATGCAGTGTGGCTCAAGCCGGTGCAACGGCCACGTCAGCCATGGAGGGCCCACTCCTGTGTGGACAAGCAGGAGCAGCTAAACTGAGCGTGGGCACTGGCGCCTGACCTGTCTGGGCAGCAGGAACCCAGACCCTGGACATGTGACAGGCACTCCAGGTGCGGGAGCGGCCAGCCTTGGGGGAGAGCCAGGCCTCTGAAGTCGCTGTGCAGTGCCGTTGAGTGGGTGGCAGCCAAAGGGATCAGGACAACCCAACGCTCAGGAGAGCAGGACCACACCCCTGGGCTTGGGGCTGGACACCCAGCCGCTTCCTGTGGCCCCCTCCCAACTCAGGGCCAGGGCCCAGCCTGGGGACCCCAGTGCCGTGGCCGCTGCCAACATATGTCTCCAGACAGCAGGTGCCGAGGCCCCAGGGGGAACCCTGCCTAGGTTACCCAAGCCTCAAACGGAGAGGGCAGCTCACCTGAGACCCAGCCATCAGCAAATCATCCTCGTCCTCCTCCTCCTCCTCCTCCTCCTCGTCCTCGTCCTCCTCCAGGTCCTCATCCCTAGGAGTGGCTGGAGCCCGGGAGGGCTGCAGGCCTGCGGGGAGAGATCTCTTAGGGCCAGCTGCCCTGAGCCCCCAGCCTGCAGGGCCAGGAGCCCCGGAAACACCCTCACTGCAAAGCTGGGCTTCAGCTCCACCCTATCGGCCCAAGAGCCCTCCTGACTTGACCAGGTCCCTGGCCTGGTCCACCTCAGCCCCATTCACCTCCTCCGCAAGGCTGGCTGCTTTTCTTACCCTTTTCCTGAAGAACTGGGGACTTGGCATCACCACCATGGCTAAGTCGCTCCTGGGTCCCCAATGCCAGATGCTGCTCCTCTGCCAGCACCTCCTTCACGTCCTCCTCCTCCACGTCCGCCTCCACCTCCACCTCGGCCACCTCCTCCACCTGCGTGTCCTCCACTACCTCTGCCACACCCTCCTCCTCCTCTTCCACCACTATCTCCTCCTCCTCTTCTGCCACCTCCTGCGCCTCTTCCCCCTTTTCCTCCTCCTCCTCCTCTTCCTCCTGGTCAGGGTCGCACTCTGCCCCGTCCTCTGCCCGCTCCAGCTGGGCAGCTGGGGAGTCGGGAGTCGTGTGGAGTGCCGCCATCCTCCCTGGGAGTGAGCCTCCGCGTGGCCTGAAACGCAGATGGACGCCAGTGATGCGCCGCTCCCAGCACACCATACAGGTCCCCTCACAGGGTCGCCCACAGCCTGGCAGGGGCGCAGGGAGCAGGACTGACTCCTCCTGTTATGTAGTTGAAGGCAATGGAGATGAGGGAGGACCAGGCCTTCCCACAGTCTTCCCCTGCACCACCAAGACATTCCGTACCCAGAAAGGCTGCCCCAGGAGCCCCTCCGCGTAAGCCCTAGGATGCCAGTCTCAACTCCTTTTCACCAAAAACTACATGCCTGGTGTGAACTGCTGCTCTTTCCTGGAGTAAATCAGCCATTTCTCCCAGTCTTTATCCACAAGGAAGCATCACACAGCCCGAGGATGGCCCGTGTTTAGCCAGAAGGATACCGAGAACAAAGAGATGCTTACCTGGTCCTCAACACACATGAACCAGGCCAGCAGGGAACGCCAACAGGTCTCAGCACAGACAGGCTGCAGGCACTTGCAAGGCACGACGGGGCTGGGAGGAGAGACAGGTGCCGAGAAGCCAGCAGGTCAGGCTCCCTCCTGCAGGACATGGGAGAGTGGGGGCTGCGAGCCAGCGTCACCTTCATGTGCCCTCAGCCCTCGCTCTGTGAAAAGTGCAGTGCATGGTAGACACACAGCTCATTGCCAGACCATCAGGAGGACAGGAAATGCCTGTGACATTTCAAGTTTGGGGATCAGAGACTCTTAAGGGCTGACTTATCAAAGTCCCAGAGGCTACAGGGTCCCACTCTCTTACTGACATCAGGGACAGCTCAGCCCAGAAGCTCAGGGGAGAGGCAGCCACACTGACACAGGGTCCAGGGTCCAGGGCCATGGACACGGCAGGACGGGATCTGCTGGCCCTGGGACCCCTGGCCCCTCCCCACTGCGTGTCCTTCACCAGCCCCTGTGGGGTCCCGAGGGCAGGGCAGAGTCACAGAGTTGATGAGTCCATTTCGGTGGCTCCTTTCTGGGTATAAACCTGAGACCCGGCCCGTCACCCAGGATACACACCATCAGTGTCTCCGGCCTGAACAGGGCCATTTCCACAGCGAGCCAAGCCCAGAATCCAGGGGCTGAGGCCATGAGCCCCAGAAGCATCCTGGAATGTCAGGCCACTTGGCCACACAGAGCACTGGGCCCCCCCTAGTTCATCCAGCTCGAGCAGTGGACACTGTCTGCCACAGAACTCCTAAAACAAGACTGAGTGGCCTTCATGAGAACAGTCCAGACCACCACACCTGGTGTTCTTACAGACACAGGAGAAAGCTGCTCCGTGATTACCTCTCCCTCCGTAACCCATCACTTCTCTATCAATTAGGCAGCTGTGTTAGGCCATTTCTGCATTGCTGTGAAGGAATACCTGAGGCTGAGTAAGTTATAAAGAAAAGAGGTTTCATTCACTCACAGTTCAACAGCCTGCACCGACAGGGCACCAGCATCTGTTTCTGGGGAGGGCCTCAGGAAGCTTCCACTCATGGAAGGAGACAAAGGGGCAGCAAGAGAGAGGGAGGAAGCTCCACACTCTTTTAAAACAACCAGATCTCTCATGAACTGAGAACTCCCTTATCACCAACGGGATGGTGCTAAACCATTCATGAGGGATCCGCCCCCATAAGCCAATCCCCTCCCACCAGGCCCACCTCCAACACTGGAAATCACGCTTCAGCGTGAGACTGGAAGGGGACTGATGGAGCCTACATGTTTGCCCCGGCCCAGATCTCATGCTGAACCGTAATCCCCAATGCTGGAGGTGGGGCCTGGTGGGAGGTGACTGGATCATGGGGACAGGCCATCCCCTTGGAGACAGTGAGTAATGAGTGCTCGCTCTGAGTTCACAGGACATCTGGTCGTCTTTAAGTGTGTGGCGCCTCCCCACTCACTCTCTCTTGCTTGTTCCTGTTTTTGCCATGTGACATGCCTATTCCCCCTCACCATCCACCATGATTAAAGGCTTCCTGAGGCCCCCTAGATGCCAGGCAGATGCCAGCACCATGCTTCCTGTACAGGCTGCAGAACCATACGCCAATTTCACCTCTTCTTTATAAATTAGCCAGTCTCAGGTAGTTCTTCACAGCAACGCAAGAACAGCCTGACACCTGGACAAACACCCAAACCATAGCAGCGGCGCATACTCGTTTCCTGAACTGCTTTGAGCAGCTGCTTTAAAATCCACACTGCTTTAAAAGCCAGGAAGCTCTGAGCATTCACACAGGCCCACCCAAGTCAAGGGCTGGGACACACAGGCATCCAGAAGCCACCTCTGTCCCAAAGGTCACTTGTGCCCCCTCAGTGGCTCCAGCCCCCTTTCTAGTTTCAGAATCACTGACCCCCAAAGACTCAAGTCACAGAACTATGCCTGGGAGCGCCACCCCAATCTCCAGCCTCTCCCAGAAGCTGGCCTTCTCAGTGTCCACAGCTCTTTGGCGCGTGAAGACGCCTGAAGTGTGGAAACGCATGCTCTGCGTGTTATGCTAGCCACCTCCAGGAGGACACGGCCTTGCCCAGCACTCAGGGCGCTGGGTACACTCAGCAACGGTTTCCCAACCGCCACCCACTTGAGGCCCAGAGGAGGGCTTTTCTCTTTCAAGCCTCAGGCCGCAGATTCAGGCTGGGCCTAGGTGCCATGCCAAGCCCGGCAGAGCTGTCTCCTGCCTGGCCACCACCTGAAGCAGCAACTTTCAACTCCCAGAGCCAGGCCACCAATATGAGGACACAACAGAAGAACACTTCATGGCTTTAGAATAAAGTGGCTGCATGTTCATCTCATCTCAGGCCCTATGTGTGCTATTCCCCATCCCCGGAACTCTCTCCCCCTCTTCCTGAGTGATCTTCTGAGGCAGCCCCCTGGGTCCCAGTGGTGATACAGTTCCCTGTATTTCTTCCCTCGCAGCACCTACCACATCTTAAAACTACACTTATGAGACTGTCTTACCATCTCTCTCCCTGCGTATGGTCAGCTCCAGGGCGGCAGAAGCTCCCTTTGCTCATGTCTGACTCCCCCGACACCAACACTTAAGAAGCATTCACTTACTAAAAGAATGTCTAAAGTCGCCAGCCAGTGTGATGGACACAGGATTTTTAAAACTCAGCATTTTGGCCCTACTGTCCTGTTCCAGAACAGGCTGACCACTGCTGGTTGGTGAGACCCTTACAAATCCCCACCCAGAAGCGGTGGGGAGTCTCTGCCTCCAAAGAGGACACTGAGTTCTTTCTCCCAAGAAGTCCACCCACGGATGACCAGAGAAGGTGGAGGACCAGCTCCTACAGAGGTCAGAAACACAGCCAGACATCGTCCCCAACCCAAGATTCAGAACAGAATGGTTTGCAAACCAGACCACAGCGGGCCGGGCAGTTTAGATTCCAGCAACTCTCCCTGGGTTATCTCTGCCTCCCCCAGACCCACACTCTTTCCCTCCTCTTGCCAGCCTGCCAGTCCACTGTAAACACTGCTCACCTCTCCCTCGGCATCCAACTTTGGGTCAGAGGCCACAGGGGGCCTCCTCAGCATCAATCCCAAACCAGAGGCCACAGGGGGCCTCACCAACTTCATCCCAAACCCTCAATTCTCAAACTCCCGACCTCAGGTGATCCACCCACCACGGCCTCCCAAAGTGCTGGGATCACAGGCGTAAGCCACCTCACCCGGCCCCAAACCCTCATTTCTACCAGGCACTCTAGGATACGGTGCTGCAGCCAACATTTAGAATGGGAGGTGACAAGATATCTTCCAAGAGAAAAAGGGAGGGAGACAAGGACAGGAAGAAGAGAAAAAGCTTGAAAGTGGATAGAAACTCTCCACAAAAGCTCCAAAGCCAAGGAAACTCAACTCGGAGAGTGGTAGATGTGGGGCTGTGCTTGTGTCTAGCCCTCTTCATTCCCTCTGGGTGGCCCCCACTGCCCTCAGCGCCTTTCGGGTCTTCATGCCCTCCTGGAAGACTTCCTTCCCCCACCACCACAGTCCTCACTGTCTGTCCTCGGATTCTGGATCCCCCTACTCTCCTGGGTTTGCTCCTGGTGCAGGTTATTTCCATGGGGGCCATCCCAGATCTCCCAGGGTAACCCCCTCACCACCCCACCTGGCTCCCCAGACCTGCCCACACTTGTTGAACCATACCAAGCACCAAGGTCTCCCCACACAAGCAGAGCTGGGGGCCTCATCCTCCTGGTATCTGCACTTCCTCTTGCCCATCAGGTCCTCGACCAAAGCCCAGCCCCTTTCCTACCTCTGCTGCCACGCGGGACAGCCCAGACCCCATCCAATCTCAGGGATGGGTGTCCCTACCCACCTGCCGGCAGCAGAAGACAGACGAGCAGGCCACCGGGGCTCCTTCTGCAGATGAGGGAAAGCCCAGACAAGGCCCCCAAGGTCACAAAGCGGGCTCCTGGGGCGACGGGCCGGGCGCCTCCCGCCCCCAAGAGGGCGTCCGGAGCCGCCTCCTCCTGCAGAGACCCAGACGGTGACAGCCCCTCCTGGATGGGTGTGTCCTGGGGGCGGCCGCGGCCCAGCCCCTGCCGCTACGGCCGAGAAGGCGTGGGCGAGCACCCCGAGGTGTCACGCGTGGCCTCCCGGGCCTGCCCCCTCCGCCTCCTGCCTGAACCGGCCCCGGGGGTCCGCAACGCGCAGGCCCGGACGGGGGTCCGGGAGGCGGGGGCGCTGCCGCTGAAGGCCCGACCCGCGCTCCGCTCCGACCCCGCAGGACTCGGCCCCGCCGCCTCCCCGCGGCCTCCCCGCGCCGGGCGTCGAGGGCCAGCCCGGCCCCGCCGCCGCCGCCCCCGAGCGCAAGCCCGGCCCGCCCGCACCTGCCGCCTGCGCCGCCGCCCACCGGCCCCACGAGACCCACTCACCGCGCGGGCCGGGCTGGCCGAGCCGCGGGCCGGACACCGGAGCCGGGGCCTGCGGGCCGGCGGCGGGCCCCGCGCTACACAAAGTGACGGCCCGGGAGCTGCGCGACGGCGGCGCGTGGGCACCGGAAGTGCCGCCGGCCGGCCCCGCCTCGCCCGCGCCCGCGGGGGGAGGAACTTCCGGTCACGCGGGGGCCGCGGCGCGGAGCTGGGAAGCGCGGGTCGTGGAGGTTTGCCCAGCTGGGCCTCGGACCGGGCGTGCAGGGAGGGGACGGGAGCGCCCTCGACATTTGTGGGGCGCCCACGACCTCGCCCCGCTCCTGGACACCCCGGCCAGGTCTGGGAGGTGACCCCGAGGTCACGCCGCCTAACCCTTCCCCGAACCCCAGCCCGGCCTCGTTCATCAGGGGGCGCCCGCTGAGGACCAGGCCTCGCGCTGGGGCCCCTTCGCCTGTCCACGGGGCCTGCCCCGGACCCCAGGACGGTGGAGGGAAGCGGCGACCTCTGTGGTGGGGAGGAGGCCAGGTGTCCACGACTCCGCCAGACCCCCGGGCCCTCGCTGGGTGAACGTCTTGTGGGCGGGGAGGGAGGAGGGACAGGCGGGGTGAACGTCTTATGTGTGGGCTGTGGCGGTTGAGTGCGGGAGGAGACGGGTTGTGGAGCCCGCACTCGGAGGGACATGGGGTCACCGGCAGAGAAGCGATGTCCAGGCAGAGGGAATGGCCATTGTAGGGGCAGAAGTGACAGGCGACCCCAGGAGCCCAGGGAGGGATCGGTGCCCTCAGCGGCCACCCCCAGGCCCTCACCCCCAAGCCTGTCTGCACCTACTCCCAAGAGGTGCAGCTGGGGTGTCAGGATGAGCTCTGGCATCGGTGGAGTCCAGGGTCTGTCTTCCACCAGGAATGGTGTGGCCCAGGCCCCTTCCCCAGCTCCCAGCCCGCTTGCTCCATTGTTCTTGGTGCTTTACTGTGGGAACCTCAGGCCTGACTGGGCAAGAGATAGAGGAGGACTCGGCCAGGCGCGGTGTCTGTAATCCTAGCACTTTGGGAGGCCTTGGCGGGCGGATCACGAGGTCAGGAGTTCGAGACTAGCCTGGCCAACATGGTGGGTGAAACCCCACCTCTACTAAAAATACAAAAATTAGCCGGCTGTGGTAGCGCACACCTGTAGTCCCAGCTACTTGGGAGGCTGAGACAGGAGAATCGTTTGAAGCCGGGAGGCGAAGGTTGCAGTAAGCCAAGATTGCCACTGCACTCCTGCCTGGGTGACAGGGTGAGACTCTATCTCAAAAAAAAAAAAAATAGTAATAAGATAGAGGAGGACTCAAACCTTAGTCCTACAGAGGGGTGCAACCCCAGCCCCTTGAATCAGACCCCTCACAGTGATGTTGCCTGGCTCTTGGTGTTTTAAAATGTCTTAATAGAATAACATTTTAAAATAAGGAGTCCCACTCTTGTTTAAAAAATAAAATTTAAAAATCAGGTTCTAATGCAGGATCTCACACCTATAAATTAAGCACTCTAGGGGGCCGAGGTGGGTCACACCTGTAATCCCAGCACTTTGAGAAAATGAGGTGGGAGGATGGTTGAACCCAGGAGGTCAAAGCTGCAATGAGCACTGGTCGAAGCACCGGTGCACTCCAGCCTGGGCAACAGATTGAAACCCCATCTCTAATAATAAATAAAATTTGAAAAATCAGAAGTTCTGGCAACACAAGGCCCCTGGTTTGTAGGGCACCAGCCAGTAGGGCCTGAGAAGTAACCAGCTTCTGTGGGTGGGACTGAGCTTGGCCATGGTCCTCAGTGCCCATCACTCCCTGTCCCCTTCCTCCCGGCCCATATCTGAATGACACTGCCTGACTCCCCTGTGGGTATCTTTTAGAACCCTGATCCCTAGATTAGACCCTTCTCCACCCTACCTGATCTGTCAGGTTCAGTAGGAAGGTGCAATTGCCCCCAGGCGGTTCCCAGGAAGGGCTCTGACTATAGGACAATTAACAACCAAAAGCAGTGTTGCCAGGTGATATGGTTTCGCTGTGTCCCCACTGAAATCTCATCTTGAATTGTCGTTCCCATGATCCCCACATGTTGTGGAAGGGATCCGGTGGGAGGTAATTAAATCATGGGGGCAGTTCGCCTCATGCTGTTCTCATGTTAGTGAGTTCTCATGATATCTGATGGTTTTGTAAGAGGCTTTTCCCTTTTGCGCCACACTTCTTCCTGCCATCATGTGAAGAAGGAAGTGTTTGCTTCCCCTTCCACCATGATTGTAAGTTTCCTGAGGCCTCCCCAGTCAAGCGGAACTGTGAGTCAGTTTTTGGTGGTGGTGGTGGGATTTTTTTGGTTTTTTTTTTTTTTTTTTTGAGACGGAGTCTCGCTCTGTCACCCAGGCTGGGGTGCAGTGGCACGATCTCTGCTCACTGCAACGTCCACCTCCCGGGTTCAAGTGATTCTCCTGCCTCAGCCTCCCAAGTAGCTGGGATTACAAGCACCTACCACCACGCCTGGCTAATTTTTGTATTTTTAGTTGAGATGGGGTTTCACCATGTTGGTCAGGCTGTTCTCAAACTCCTGACCTCATGATCCGCCCACCTTGGCCTCTCAAAGTGCTGGGATTACAGGCATGAGCCACTGTGCCTGGCTCTGTGAGTTAGTTAAACCTCTTTCCTTTATAAGTTTTCCAGTCTTGGGTAGTTCTTTCTAGCAGCATTAAAATGGACTAATACACCAGGTAAAGGGAAGCAGCTGGAATGTGAAGGCACCAGGCCTTCCAGCAGGAAAGGGCAGGATGTTGTCAAACCTGGAGGGAGGTGGAGATATAAAGATGGGGACACTGTGGGCACTGTGATTATGGAGGGACAGTGTGGCGGGGAGAGAGTACCCCAACCCTGCCCTCCTGCACCCTGTCACTTCCCAGTGCTGCCCATTGCCGAAAACCACCTGTAATGTGGATGGCAAGGGACCCCAGGGGAGGAGGGTGTGTAAGAGAGAGTCAGCAGCTCCATCCCAGCCTTAGATCCCTCTACCCTGTCAGGCAGGGACCCCGAATCACCCCCGCATCTCCTCAGATCTCCTCTTGGTCTGTCCTTCCCTCCCCTCCCCTCCCCTCCCCTCCCCTTCTTTTCCCTTCCCTCCCCTCCCCTCCCCTTCCTTTCCCTTCCCTCCCCTCCCCTCCCCTTTCCTTCCTTTCCCTTCCCTCCCCTCCCCTCCCCTCCCCTCCCCTTCCCTTCCTTTCCCTTCCCTCCCCTCCCCTTCCCTTCCTTTCCCTTCCCTCCCCTCCCCTTCCCTTCCTTTCCCTTCCCTCCCCTCCCCTCCCCTTTCCTTCCTTTCCCTTCCCTCCCCTCCCCTCCCCTCCCCTCCCCTTCCCTTCCTTTCCCTCCCCTCCCCTCCCCTCCCCTTCCCTTCCTTTCCCTTCCCTCCCCTTCCCTCCCCTCCCCTCCCCTTCCCTTCCTTTCCCTTCCCTCCCCTCCCGTCCCCTTCCCTTCCTTTCCCTTCCCTCACTCTGTCACCCAGACTGCAGTACAGTGATGTGATCATAGCTTCATTGCAGCCTTGACCTCCTAGGCTCAGGTGATCCTCCTGAGTAGCTAGGACCATAGGCACGTGCCACCATGCCTGGCTAATTTTTTAAATTATTAGTGTTTGTAGAGATGGTGTGTCCCTATGTTGCCGAGGCTGGTCTCAAACTCCCAGGCTCAAGTGATCCTCCCACCTCAGCCTCCCAGAGTGCTGGGATTACAGGCGTGAGCCATCTCGCCAGGCCCTACCAGTGATTTTTGCTTCTTGCTCCAACAGCGCTGCTGAGGGGCTGAGGAGACAGAGAGGAGAGGAAGGAAGCTGGTGGGGCTTAGGTGTCCTTGGCTTTGGGGAAATGCTAGACCAGGCCTGGGCCACCTGAGGATGCCTCTGACCTGAGGACAATTGGTTTTCATAAATTGTAGTTCAGTTGGACCTTCTTGTCACTCACTACTGAACTCAGTCTTGATAGATTTCCCCAGACTCACTTGAAGAAGGAAGTAATGAAAAAGCAGGCCAGGATTGGCTCATGCCTGTAGTCCCAGCACTTTGGAAGGCTGAGGCAGGAGGATAGCTTAAGGCCAGGAGTTTGAGAGCAGCCTGGACAACATAGCAAGACCCTGTCTCTACACAACATTTTTAAAAAGTAGCTGGGTGCAATGGCTCTCACCTGGAATCCCAGCACTTTGGGAGGCCGAAGCAGGAAGATGGCTTGAACCCAGGAGTTCAAGACCAGCCTGGGCAACATAGTGAAACCCTGACTCTACTAAAAATTTAAAAATTAGTTGGGTGTGGTGGTGCATGCCTGTAGTCCCAGCTACTCGGGAGGCTGTGGTGAGAGGATTGCTTGAGCCCAAGAAGTTGAGGCTGCAATGAGCTGTGATCACACCACTGCACTCCAGCTGGGTGACAGAGGAAGACTCCATCTCAAAAATAAAATAGGCCGCGCAGTGGCTCACACTTGTAATCCCAGCACTTTGGAAGGCCAAGGTGGACAGATCACGAGGTCAGGAGATTGAGACCATTCTGGCTAACACGGTGAAACCCCGTCTCTACTAAAAATACAAAAAAATTTAGCTGGGCCCGCAGTCACAGCTGCTCGGGAGGCTGAGGCAGGTGAATGGCATGAACCTGGGAGGCGGAGCTTGCAGTGAGCTGAGATTGCGCCATTGCACTCCAGCCTGGGCAACAGAGCGAGAAGCGAGACTCTGTCTCAAAAAGTAATAATAATAAAATAAATAAAATAGCTGGCCACGGTGGCTGACACCTGTAATCCTAGCACTTTGGGAGGCTGAGGCGGGTGGATCACCTAAGGTCAGGAGTTCAAGTCTAGCCTAGGTAACGTGGGGAAACTCTGTCTCTACTAAAAATACAAAAATTAGGGGCCAGGTGCAGTGGCTCACACCTGTAATCCCATCACTTTGGGAGGCTGAGGTGGGCGGATCACCTGAGGTCGGGAGTTCAAGACCAGCCTGACCAACATGGAGAAACTCCGTCTATACTAAAATATAAAATTAGCCAGGTGTAATCCCAGCTACTCGGGAGGCTGGGGTGGGAGAATCGCTTGAACCCGGGAGGTGGAGGTTGCAGTGAGCCGAGATCGCGCCCCTGCACTCCAGTATGGGCAACAGAGCGAGACTCCGTCTCAAAAAAAAAGTTAAATCATACCCTTTTTGTACTAGTACAATTTCCATGTCAGTCATGTATCTATGAGCAGTTGGTGGGATTGGGGCTGGGGGAATACCCAAGCATACTCATGAAACAGTTCCTGGAGTATCGTCTGCCTGGCTCCTGCCCATCCTCCACAGTGGGTGCTGGCAGTGAGGAGGGTGCTGGCCCACCCAGTGATTGGCGTGAAGCTTGTTCTGGGTTTCAGCCTTCGTGTGTCTCACTGGCAGGGACACAGGGTATGTGAAGAGTTACCAGGCATCAGGAGCATTTGGAATTCTGTGAGGCCGAGAGCATCTCCATTCAAGTACATGGGCTTTGGGCCTGCCCCATATCTGCACAGACCCACCTGCAGGGACTGAACCATGACTGGGCAGAGCTCCCCTCCACTCGGCTCTTAGGACTTCCTCAGCCGTCTCTTCCCACAGGAAGCCCTCCTGGGCTCCTCCTGAGCTCTCACGCCAGGGGCTGGCAGGGAGCCTGGTACAGAAGGGTGCTGATGGATGCTCCCACTGAGCCTCTATGTGCCTGGAGTGGGCTGAAGGCAGTAGTGCTGCTATTAAAACCACAGCTGAGGCTGGGAGCGGTGGCTCATGCTTTGTGTTAGTCAGTTATCCTATTGCTATAAAGAACTGCCATAGACTAGGTAATTTACAAAGAAAAGAGGTTTCATTGGCTCATGTCTCTGCAGGCTGTATAGGAAGCATGGCTGGGGAGGCCTCAGGAAACGTACAATCATGGCAAAAGGTGAAGGGGGAGCCAGCACTTCAAATGGCGGCAGCAGGAGGAATGAGAGAGAGGGGAGGGGTGCCACACACTTGTAAACAACTAGATCTCACAAGAACTCACATGCCGACGGCTCCAAGGGGAATGGTGTCAAACCATGAGAAATTGCCCCCATGATCCAATCACCTCCCACCAGGTCCCACCTCCAACACTGGGGATTACAATTGAACTTGAGAGGCTGGGCGTGGTGGCTCAGGCCTGTAATCCCAGCACTTTGGGAGGCCAAAGCGGGTGGATCACCTGAGGTCAGGAGTTTGAGTCCAGCCTGGCCAACCTGGTGAAACCCTGTCTCTACTAAAACCACAAAAATTAGCCAGGAGTGGTGGCAAGTGCCTATAATCCTAGCTACTCAGGAGGCTGAGGCAGGAGAATCTCTTGAACCCAGGAAGTGGAGGTTGCAGTGAGCTGAGATAGCGCCATTGCACTCCAGCCTGGGTGACAGACTGAGACTCCATCTCCAAAAATAAATAAATAACAACTGAACATGAGATTTGGGTGGGGACATGGATCCAAACCATATTACTCCTATAATTGCAGCACTTTGGGAAGCCAAAGTGGGAGGATCACTTGAACCCAGGAGTTGAGAACAGCCTGAGCAACATAGTGAGACCTCGTCTCTACAAAAAGTAGAAAAACTTAGCCAGGTGTGGTGGTGCGAGCCTGTAGTCCCAGCTACTCGGGAGTCTGAGGCAGGAAGATCACTTGAGCACGGGAGGCTGAGGCTGCAGTGAGCTATGATGGTGCCACTGCACTCTAGCCTGAGCGACAGAATGAGACCCTCTCTCAAAAAAAAAAAAAGAAAGAAAAGAAAGAAAACAAAAAGAGAAAAAAACAGAGCTAGACAGTAGTTAAAATGGTAAAAACAGATTTTATTCAGGAACTATTGCAATAGGGAAAAGAGACCTCAGTATAGAACTGGGCTCAGTTCCGAATACAGCAGGGACAAGTGGAGACTTCCACCCTAGGAGCAGGTTGGAGGGGAGTGGGTGGGTGGAAAAATACGAAGGGGTGGGAGGTTCTGGTTGAACTGACTCCCAGGATCCTGGCTGAAGGTAGGCAAGAGTGATCAGACGGCACCCGGCGGGTGGTGGGCGAGGAGGGATTTGATCAGATATCAAGGGTGGAGATTCTGGCTAAACTGACTTGACAGGATTTTTGCTACAGCTGGGCAATGCAGAGACGGGCACAGACACTCAAAGGTCAAGGCTGAGTGGAGAAGAGGCTCCAGGGAGGCTGAAGTCCGGTCAAGGAAACAGAAAGACTGTTTCCAGCCCTGTGTGCCTCCTCGTCGGCAGTTGAGACCCCACTGCTGCCTGCTCCTTCCCATTCCATTGCGGGGACCTGGACTTGATCTAGCCCTGGACACACTTTTGTGGGTGCCAGGAGGGAGGAATCTGCTCCTCCTTTCAGCCCCCGACAGCCCCCAGCCCCAGTGGCCACTCACTCCCAGCATGCCTTGCAGCTGCCTGGGTGGGAGATTGTGGTGGACTCGGAGCTGGGGCAGGGAGGACAAGCTGCTTCTGGAAGGGCAATGGGCAGAGGGTGACCTGGTCTTTCACGGTGGTGTCAAGGACCACAGAGCCAGGCCATATTCTCCCCACATTAACTTTCCCAAAGAGATCAGTTTTCTGCTGAACAATAATTCCCATTTATTGGGAATTCCTCATGCCTATAATCCCAGCACTTTGTGGGGGACTGAGACAAGAGGATTGATTGAGCCCAGGAGTTTGAGACCAGCCTGGGCAACATAGCAAGACAAAACATTGCCTCTACAAAAAATTTAAAAATTAGAGGCCGGGCGCAGTGGCTCACGCCTGTAATCCCAGCACTTTGGGAGGCTGAGGCAGGCGGATCACCTGAGTTTGGGAGTTCAAGACCAGCCTGACCAACGTGGAGAAACCCCATCTCTACTAAAGAAGCAAAATGAGCCGGGTGTGGTGGCGCCTGCCTGTAATCTCAGCTATTCGGGAGGCTGAGGCAGGAGAATTGCTTAAACCTGGGAGGCGGAAGTTGCAGTGAGTTGAGATCGTGCCATTGCACTCCAGCCTGGGTGACAAGAGCAAAATTGTGTCTCAAAAAATAAAATAAATTTAAAAATAAAAATAAAAATAAAGTAGCTGGGCACGGTGGTGCACACCTGTAGTCCCAGCTACTCAGGAGGCAGAGACAGGAAGATCACTTGATTTTGAGCCCAAGTTCAAGGCTGCAGTGAGCTATGATTGCACCACTGCATTCCAGCCTGGGCAACAGAGAGTAAGACCCTGTCTCAAAAAAAAAAAAAAAAAATTCCAGTGACCAGAGCTTAACTCTGTCACCTTGAAGTCTTGTCATCTCTCACCTAGTTTCCTTAAACATGGATGGCTTCCTGCTGTCCATCGGGACCGCGTGACACACCCCCATCCACTTTGGCAAGTCACAACCTTCCCCACCGCCTGACGCCTTTCATAGCCACCACGGACTCCCCACAGGGGCAAGAAGTTCCAGCCACAGGACCACTGAGACCCCTGGATTTGCCCCCAGCTCCCACTTCAGGCTCTTGCTCAAGACAGACGTCCCCTACCACCACTGCATCCCCCTCTCTGGCCACCTTTCAGGCTGGGCTGAAATACGACCTGTCCCCATGCAGGCCAGGGAACTCCTCTTTCTGTCATCCCTCAATTCCCAGTCGGTGACTCTCAGGCTGCACCTCACGGTTGGGACTTGGCAGGGGGGCCTTGCCGTACTCCAGGCCTGATGCCATGAGCTGAAGGCCCTGGCTGCCATGATAGCCAGTGGCACGGTGCAGGAGCTCAAGCTGAGGCTAAAGTGAGAGATTGCCTTCCTGGTGCTCCCGCCCACCTCTGTTAGCCACCCTCCAGTGCCCTCCAGGGAGGGAAAGCTGCCCACTACCAGGCCAGTCGCTGGCTGGGCCGAGCAGCAACGTCCATGTGGGTATCTGTTTTTCTTATTCTTGCCGTTTCCTGCTCTCTCGGCGTGCACAGGCCCAGGCAGGCCATGTCCCTGGGGCAGGCTGCCAATCACCTCCCTCCTCTTTCCTCCTGCTCACATAAGCAGCAGGGTGGCAGGTGGACCAGCCGCTGACATAGGCCTGCTTGTCCTCCCTCTTTCCCTAGGCCACCTTCTGTTGGCAGGCTGGGAGCCCTTCATGGGGGAGGTGTTGGGGGCATCCTCTGTTTTCAGGGTTTTGTTTCGTTTGTTTGTTTTTTATTATTATTATTATTTTTTTTTTTTTTTTTTGAGACAGAGTCTCACTCTGTCGCCCAGGCTGGAGTGCAGTGGCGCAATCTCGGCTCACTGCAAGCTCCGCCTCCCGGGTTCACCCCATTCTCCTGCCTCAGCCTCCCGAGTAGCTGGGACTACAGGCGCCCGCCACCGCGCCTGGCTAATTTTTTCTATTTTTAGTAGAGACGGGGTTTCACCATGGTCTCGATCTCCTGACCTTGTGATCCATCCGCCTCGGCCTCCCCGTTTGTTTGTTTTGAGACAGAGTCTTGCTCTGTCGCCAGGCTGGAGTGCAGTGGCGTGATCTCAGCTCACTGCAACCTCCACCTCTTGGGTTCAAGTGATTCCTCTGCCTCAGCCTCCCAAGCAGCTGGGACTACAGGCGCCCGCCACCACACCTGGCTAATTATTTTTGTATTTTAGTAGAGACGGAGTTTCACCATGTTGGCCAGGATGGTCTCGATCTCCTGACCTCGTGATCTGCCTGCCTCAGCCTCACAAAGTGCTGGGGTTACAGGCGTGAGCCACCGCGCCCGGCCAGAATTGGACCCAGTTCTATACTGAGGTCTCTTTTCCCTATTGTTTCTGTTTGTTTTTGAGATAGAATCTTGCTCTGTCGTCCAGGCCGGAGTGCAGTGGGGCAATCTTGGCTCACTGTAACCTCTGCCTCCTGGGTTCAAGCAATTCTCTTGCCTCAGCCTCCCAAGTAGCTGGGATTACAGGTGCCCGCCACCACACCCAGCTAATTTTTTAATTTGTAGTAGAGATGGGGTTTTGCCATGTTGGCCAGGCTGGTCTCCAACTCCTGACCTCAAGTGATCCACCCATCTCACCCTCCCAAAGTGTTGGGATTACAGGCATGAGCCACTGTACCCGGCCTGTTTTGAGTTTTTGATGAAGTGGGGTTGGGTTCCTTTGTCTGATGTTCCTTGTGTTTCCAGCCCACCGGGTGCCCCGTGGGGAGGCAGGCGATTGGCAGAACTTATTGTATCTCGAACCCCACCCATTGTGTCAAAAAGGGGCATCAGCCCAGAGGCGGTGGCTGGCACCTGTAATCCCAGCACTCTGGGAGGCTGAGGTGGGAGAATCGCTTGAGCCCAGGAGTTCGACATCAGCCTGGACAACATGACAAGACCCCATCTCTACAAAAAAATAATAAAAATAAGCCAGGCATGGTGGTGTGTGCCTGTAGTCTGAGCTGCTCGGGAGGTTGAGATGGGAGGATCCCTCGAGCCCAGGAGTTGGAGGCTGCACTGAGCTATGATTGTACCTGCACTCCAACCTGGGCAACAGAGTGAGACCCTGTCTCAAGAAAAAAAAAAAGAAAGAAAAAAAAAGGCAGCCAAAGGTAACAACCACTCACCCCCTACAAACAGGTCCCTGTTGCTACCTGATGGGGGAGTGGCCCCAGCCCAGCCTCCACTTGCCAGAATTACACCATGGGTCACAGGGCAGGCTGCTGGGCAGCAGACCTCGACACACGAATTTCTGAGTGAGTGATGCATTAAGGCCATCATCCCAGAGGGTGCTGGAGTAAGAGAAGCGGGTCAAGGAAGGAGAGGAAGTCAAGTAGAGATGTAGCCTCCAGCAAAATCCTGTGAGGCCGGGCATGGTGGTTCACACCTCTAATCCCAGTTCTTTGGGAGGCCGAGGCGAGTGAATCACCTGAGGTCAGGAGTTCAAGACCAGCCTGGGCAACATGGTGAAACCCCGTCTCTACTAAAAATACAAAAATTAGCTGGGCGCAGTGGCACCTGCCTGTAATCCCAGCTACTCAGGAGGCTGAGGCAGGAGAATCACGAACCTGGGAGGCAGAGGTTGCAGTGAGCCAAGATTGCGCCATTGCACTCCAGCCTGGGTGACAGAGTGAGACTCCATCTCAAAAAAAAAAAAAGAAAAGAAAAAAATTAGCCAGGTGTAGTGGCACACCTATAGTCCCAGCTACTCAGGAAGCTGAGGCAGGATTGCTAGAGCCTAGGAGATCGAGGCTGCAGTGAGCCGTGATCATGCCATTGTACTCTAGCCTGGGTAACAGAGCGAGATCCTGTCTTAAAAAATATATAAATAGGCCGGGCGCGGTGGCTCACGCCTGTAATCCCAGCACTTTGGGAGGCCGAGGCGGGCGGATCACAAGGTCAGGAGATCGAGGCCACGGTGAAACCCCGTCTCTACTAAAAATACAAAAAATTAGCCGGGCGCGGTTGTGGGTGCCTGTAGTCCCAGCTACTCGGGAGGCTGAGGCAGGAGAATGGCGTGAACCCGGGAGGCGGAGCTTGCAGTGAGCCGAGATCGCGCCACTGCACTCCAGCCTGGGCGACAGAGCGAGACTCCGTCTCAAAAAAAAAAAAAAAAATATATATATATATAAATATATATATAATATATACATATATATGTGTGTGTGTGTGCAAGGGATGTTTTGATTGGATCCCACAGGCAAACTCGAGTGTGAGTCACAACTCAGAGCCGCCCTGAACAAAAACAGGAAAGCTCAGACTGCATTCTCCTCCTGTGCCTGTCTTAATGGGTCCAGGGCCATCCTGGGGAAGGTAATTCTCAGGTGCATCCAGCTCTCTGCACAGGTGCATCAAGGGGCTCCATGCAGCAAGGCTGGGCAAGGTGGCTCATGCCTGTAATCCCACCACTTTCGGAGGCCGAGGTGGGTGCATTAGTTGAGGTCAGGAGTTCGACACCATCCTGGCCAACATGGCAAAAGCCCCGTCTCTACTAAAAATAATACAAAAATTAGCCGGGAGTGGTGGTGCGTGCCTGTATTCCCAGCTACTGGGGAGGCTGAGGCAGGAGAATCGCTTGAACCCGGGAGGCGGAGGTCGCAGTGAGCTGAGATCGTGCCACTGCACTCCGGCCTGGTCAACACAGAGAGATTAGAGTCTCTAAATAAATAAAGACAGAAAAGAATCAAGGACTCTCAGGGCTGGGAGGAGACTCCAGGCCTCACGACGCTCCTTCAAGTGGCTGTGCAGCAGGGCGAGCTCAGCACCATCACTCCAGACTGCAGCTGGGCTGAATTTTGTGGGGGAGAAGGAAAGGGTCTTGCTGTTTCCCAGACCGAAGTGAAGTGGTACCGTTTTTAGTAGAGATGGAGTCTTGCTATGTTGTCCAGGCTGGTCTCAACCTCCTGGCCTCTAGTGATCCCCCCACCTCAGACTCCCAAAGTGCTGGAATTATAGGTGTGAGCCACTACTAAGCTGGGATCCCAAAGCTGACCTTCTCAAGCATCCACCCTCGGGTCCTTGGCCCTCCCATAAGGGTCTCACTGAATAAGTCCATTACCCAGCCAAGGGCCTCAGGCTGGAAGTCTGGTCTGGGGTGAGCAGGATTGGGTAATGGGCCTGAATAGTAAGTTCCTTGCTGGAGAGCAACCAGGAACATTTTCCTTGAAATGAACCCCAACAGCCTGGGTGACACAGTGGAGACCCCATCTCTAAAAACAAAATTAAAACTTAGCCAGACATGGCTGGGCGCAGGGGCTCACGCCTGTAATCCCAGAACTTTGGGAGGCCAAGACGGGCAGATCACAAGGTCAGGAGTTCAAGACCAGCCTGGCCAACATAGTGAAACCCCATCTCTACTAAAAATAAAAAAAATTAGCCAGACGTGGTGGTGGGTGCCTGTAATCTCAGCTACTCAGGAGGCTGAGGCAGGAGAATCACTTGAACCCGGGTGGCAGAGATTGCAGTGAGCAGAGATCGTGCCACTGCATTCTACCCTGGGCAACGGTGCGAGACTCCATCTCAAAAAAAAAAAAAAGTAGCCAGACATTGTGGCATGTACCTGTAGTCCCAGCTACTCAGGAGGCTAAGGTAGGAGAATTGCTTGAGCCCAGGAGTTTGAGGCTGCAGTGATCAAACCACTGCACTCCAGCCTGGGCAACAGAGCAAGACCCTCTCTCAGAAAAAGAAAGAAAGAAATGATCCTTTGGCCAGGCACAGTGGCTCACACCTGTACTCCCTGCAGTTTGGGAGGCTGAGGTGGAAGGACTGCTTGAGACTGGGAGTTTGAGACCAGCCTGGGGAAGGGTGAGACCTTGTCCCTACAGGAAAAAAGAAAAAAAAATTAAAAATTACCCAGGTGTGGGCCGGGCGCGGTGGCTCAAGCCTGTAATCCCAGCACTTTGGGAGGCCGAGGCGGGCGGATCACAAGGTCAGGAGATCGAGACCACAGTGAAACCCCGTCTCTACTAAAAATACAAAAAATTAGCCGGGCGCGGTGGCGGGCGCCTGTAGTCCCAGCTACTCAGGAGGCTGAGGCAGGAGAATGGCGGGAACCCGGGAGGCGGAGCTTGCAGTGAGCCGAGATCGCGCCACTGCACTCCAGGAGCCTGGGCAACAGCGTGAGACTCCGTCTCAAAAAAAAAAAAAAAAAAAAAAAAATTACCCAGGTGTGGTGGCTCATGCCTGTAATCCCAGTGCTTTGGGAGGCTGAGTTGGGAGAATCAGTTGAGCTCAGGAGTTTGAGAACAGCCCAAACAACATTAAAAAAAAAAAAAAGAAAAAGGCCGGGCGCAGTGGCTCAAGCCTGTAATCCCAGCACTTTGGGAGGCCGAGACGGGCGGATCACGAGGTCAGGAGATGGAGACCATCCTGGCTAACACGGTGAAACCCCGTCTCTACTAAAAAATACAAAAAACTAGCCGGGCGAGGTGGCGGGCGCCTGTAGTCCCAGTTACTCCGGAGGCTGAGGCGGGAGAATGGCGTAAACCCGGCAGGCGGAGCTTGCAGTGAGCTGAGATCCGGCCACTGAACTCCAGGCTGGGCGACAGAGCGAGAATCCGTCTCAAAAAAAAAAAAAAAAAAAAAAGAAGAAGAAAAGAAAGAAAAAAGGAAAGGAAGGGAAGGGGAAAGAGGAAAGAAAGGAGAAAAGGGGGACAAGGGAAAGGAAGGGAAGGGAAGAGAAGGAAGAAAGAAAGAAAGAAAGAAAAGAAAGCAAGCCCTATGGAAGACACAAAACCCAGAGGTGAAAACACCAAGACAAGGACATTGTATTTCTGCATTTTAATTTATTTTTCGTTTCTGTTTCTCACTTACCAACACATGTGTAAAATGTAGCAGGTGTGTTAGTAAAGGAGAAGCAGCTGGGGAGAGAGGGGCAGGAATTAAGCAGCCACATGTGAAGAGTCAGGTCAAGCAGGAAGTGACTGGGGACAGAGGTGACGGGCAGTGTCCTCCCTGCCCCACCTTCCCACAAGGCACCAGCAACTGCTGCAGCTCACAGCCCCTGCCCCAGACGATTTGGTAAACGTAGTAAAGAGCATTGCTCCCAAACCTTGTCTCAGACATTCTTCCCCCAGCGCCAGCCATGGCGCAGGGTCTGCTCAGGCAGCCCTCCAAACCCCCATAGCCTAGTGCAGGAGAAATCTGCCCCGGACTCCCAGTGCCGGCCCCTGGGTAGTATCTGAGAAGCATGAAGCTGGTGGAGTCCAGGGGGCCACAGTGGGGCTACCTCGGAGCTCCTTCTGGAGGACCCTCCTTCCAGACCCTGGAAAACTCTAGCAGAAGGCCCTCTGCTTCAGCCACAGGCTCTTATTCCAGAGGACATTAATGCAGCCTGGGGGGACTGGGGGACCTGGCAGCAGAGGCCAAGAACTTGCCTCCGATGCCCGCTGGAGCCCCCTGGTTCCCTGGAGGGAAGGTTTGACCTTCCACCCGGAGCAGGACTTCCTGGCTTGGATTTGCACATTGATCCCGTGAGCGCTCTGACCCTGTGTTGATGAACACAGGCGTTTTCATCAGAATTATACCCACCCTGATGAATTTCCATCTTGGAAAGTATTTTCAAGGCAAATGCCACTGAGGACGATTCAATGCCTTGCTCAGTTTCTACATAGTGCAAACAAGTTTGCTTCTTCCCCGAATTTTTCCTTGGGATCATTTTCGCCAGGATCGAAGCTTTTCCATGTGTGTCTCACCACGTCTTTGATCCCCTGGTGGGTATCCAGTCCTCGGCCAGTGTCATTAATCGTCTCGCCACTGGGAGTTTTTCCTCGTTCGTAGTAAGTCCAGTTTTCCCGGAGCGAAAATTTTTGGCAGGCCCCTCCAAGGGCAGACAAACGTGTCCCGCGTGCTGTTTCAGTCCCAGTCCACTTCTGTTTTGGCGGATGGTTTTTTTCTGGCGGTGAATCTGTGAACCTGGCATTTTCTCAGGGAATCTGGGAGATGATGATGATGATGATGGTGGAAGCTTTTTATTCCAGGGATATTCCAGGATGCCTCCAGCGCCCATGAACCCGGGTCAAGGAGCTTTTCAGGTGGAGGCGGATAGGGGGTCCCCTCCTGGCCAGGCAGCCCCGATCGCGGCTCTCACAGCGCCTTGTCTGCGGGCGCAGTGGCCGTGGCGGCCTGCTCTGCACGGGCTGGGCCACCAAGGGCTGCGGGCCGCGAGGAGCGCAACAGGCCGAGGCCCCTGGAGCGGCCCGCGCCGTGCAGCTGGCGCTCGTGGCGGCGGATCTGCACCTTGTGTCGGAAGCGCTCGCCGCAGTCCTCGCACACGTAGGGCCGCTCGCCCGAGTGCGTGCGCCGGTGGCGCAGCAGGTTGGAGGAGACACTGAAGCGCTTGCCGCAGTCCCCGCAGGCGTAGGGTCGCTCCCCAGTGTGCGTGCGCTGGTGCTGCACGAGCGCCGAGCTCTCACTGAAGCGCTTGGCGCAGTACGAGCAGGCGTAGGGTTTCTCACCCGTGTGGATGCGCTGGTGCGTTACCAGGTTCGAGTGCTGCGAGAAGCCCTTGCCGCACTCGCCGCAGCGGTGTGGCCTCTCACCCGTGTGCGTGGCCTGGTGGCGCACCAGGTCCGTGCTGCGGCTGAAGCCCTTGCCGCATTCCCCGCAGATAGTCGGCCGGTCCCGGGCGCGCCGTCGCCGCCGCTGCCGTGCGGGAGTCAACGCCGCGCTGCCTGCCGGGCCCGGGATGGCCACCACGGCCGGCGCTGCCACGGCTGGCAGCACCATGAGCTCCTGCAGCACCACGTAGCCCGGGGGAGCCACCACGACCGCGGCTGGAGCCCCGGGGACTGCCGCTCCGCCACCCCCTGCGGCTGGCACCAGTTCTAGCTGCAGCTCCGGTTGCACCGGGGTCAGCTCCAGCTGCACCTCCTGCTGCTGGGCGCCCAGCTCCACCGGGGTCAGCTCCAGCTGCACCTCCTGCTGCTCCAGCTGCTGCTGCTCTAGCTGCTGCTGCTGCTCCAGCTGTTGCTCCAGCTGCTGCAGCTGCTCCTGCAGTTTGAGCTGCAGCTGCCGCTGCTCCTGCTGCCGTTCCAGCTCCTGCTGCCGCTCCAACTCCTGCCGCTGCTGCTCCAGCTCCTGCTCCGACCCCAGGTCCACCGGCATGAGCTCCAGCTCCACCTCTTCCTCCTCCTCAGGCTCCAGGGGAGGAGGTTGCAGTTGTTGCTGTTGCAATTGTTCCTGCTGCTGTTGCAACAGCTGCTGTTGCTGCTGCTGCTTTAATTGTTCCTGCTGCTGCAGCAGTAGCTGCTGCTGTAACTGTGCCTGCTGCTGTTCCAGCAGTTGCTGCTGTAACTGTGCCTGCTGCTGCTGCAACAGTTGCTGCTGTAACTGTTCCTGCTGCTGCAGCAACAGTAGCTGCTGCTGCTGCTGCTGTAGCTGTTCCTGCTGCTGTTGAAACTGTTGCTGCTGTAATTGTTCCTGCTGTTGTAGCAGCTGCTGCTGTTGTAACTGTTCCTGATGTTGCTGTAACAGCTGTTGCTCTTGCACTTGCTGCTGTAGCCGTTCCTGCTGCTGCAACAGCTGTTGCTCTTGTGCTTGCTGCGGCTGTGATGGCTCCTGCTGTGGCTGTAACGGCTCCTGCTGTGGTTGCAACTGCTCCTGCTGTTGCTGTAACAGCTGTTGCTCTTGCACTTGCTGTGGCTGCACCTGTTGCTGCTGGTGCGTTAGCTGCAGTTCAGGTTTCAGTTCCTGATGGTGCATGGATTGGTGTTTTTCCTGCTGTAGTTGAGATAGCTGTTGTTGCCCGTCCTGCTGCGGCTGTTGTTGCAGTTCTAGGTGTGGTTGCGGCTGTTGCAGTTGCTCCTGCTGTGGCTGTTGCTGCGGTTTGGGCTGCTGTTCTAACTGCTGCAGTTGCAACTCCTGTTGTCCTGGCTGGGTTTCCTCAGCGATTTCACTGGCCCCCACTGGGGCCAAGACTGCTGGCCGCTGTGGACTGCTGCTCCCCTCCTGAGGCTCTTCCTCCTCCTGACTCTCACTCCCACCACTGCCACCTGTGGAAGAAATGGCAGGAAGCCAAGAGAGAAAGATCTACAGGAAGCTCTCTGGTCCAGACCCCAGGACCTGCCCCTTACCTGCCCTCAAAGATACACTAACACACTCTTAGCAGGAGCCCAAAAGTGCTGGATCAAGTAACAATAGCAGCCCAGCAGAAACTGAAATGCTGCAGGGGCTGGGGGTGGCTTGGAAATGTGCCCAGGTGGCCGGGCATGGTGGCTCATGCCTATAATCCCAGCACTTTGAGAGGCCGAGGTGGGCAGATTGCCTGCGCTCAGAAGTTCGAAACCAGCCTGGGCAACATGGCGAAAGCCTGTCTCTACTAAAAATACAAAAAATTAGCCAGGTGTGGTGCCTGGTGCCTGTAATCCCAGCTACTCAGGAGGCTGAGGCAGGAGAATCACTTGAACTCAGGAGGTGGAGGTTGCAGTGAGCCGAGATCATACCACTGTGCTCCAGCCTGGGCCATGTTGAAAGAAAGACAGAGAAAGAGCGAAGGAAACAAGGAAGGAAAGAGGGGGGGAAGGAAGGAAGGAAGGAGGCCCAGGGACTGCTGGTGACCTCCCTCTGGACCCCAGCTCCCTGATCCCTCCTTGGAGCTTCCCTTTACGCAGGGCCCATGCTCTGCTCTCGGCACTGACACCAGCAGGGGTGCCGGGGGCTCCCTGACCATCCTGAGAAGTCTCTTGTGCTTAATCACCCTCCAGTAGAAACCACTGAACCAGTTCAGCATGGGGTTGGTTCCAATGGCCAAGCCACCAACCCCATGCTGAACTCCGACCTCAGTTACAGCCACACCTTAAATAAATAAAACTCTCCTTCTCTGTAAATAATAAATAATTTATATAAAGCTGCCTGGAATTGTCACCGCAAATAGTTTCCCAACATCACCAAAGTGTCAAAGAGACCACTAAGTTTCAGGCGGGAAGTCCTCAGTTCAGAACCTAACTCTACCAGTCGGCAGGTGTACAACCTCCTGCAGGCTCACAGCCCTGTCTATAAAATAGATCAGTGATACCCACACCATCTGCTTAAACAGTACAACAACGAGAGCCCTGGCATAGTCCCTGGAACCTGGTAGGTGCCTGAAAATTCCCTCTCTCTGCAGGTTAGGATTGGTTTGCAAAGTAACAAAAAATACCAAGGAGACTGGGAGTGTTTGAGATTGTCATTCCTGAATACAAAGGACTAACTAAGCTGGGCGTGATGGCTCATGCCTGTAATCCCAACACTTTGGGAGGCATAAACCTGGGAGGCCCTGCGCAAACAGCACCACTCCGTTACTACGCTTCTCTTTCCACACCATGTCCACCATGAGTTTCTCATTTTGAGTATTACTATTGTGCTATTGGAAAATCTCAATTCTTCTTCCTATATGTGACCTGAGGAGGCATTCTCTATTCCCAAATCTGATTTCAATATCTCTTCTCCCTATAACATCATATGTTTTCCATTTTGTAATGGAAGGCAATGCTTTCTGGCCACTTTTCCAGGAATATGTTAATTTAATAAAATCAAAGGATGGCTGGGCGCGTTGGCTCGTGTGTGTAGTAATCCTAGCACTTTGGGAGGTTGAGGCAAGTGGATCACGAGGTCAGGAGATCGAGACCATCCTGGCCAACATGGTGAAACCCCATCTTTAATAAAATGCAAAAAATCCGGGTGTGGTGGCGTGCGCTGTAGTCCCAGCTACTTGGGAGGCTGAGGCTGGGGAATCACTTGAACCTGAAAGGCGAAGGTTGCAGTGAGCTGAGATAATGCCACTGCACTCCAGCCCAGTGACAGAGCGAGACTCCGTCTCAAAAACAAATAAACAAAAAACAAAAACAAACAAAAAAAGAACCAAGGGACATGGTGAAACCCTGTCTCTACTAAAAATACAAAAATTAGCCGGGCATGGTGGCATGCACCTATAGTCCCAGCTACTCGGGAGGCTGCAGCAGGAGAACTGGAGAACTGCTTGAACCCAGGAGGTGGAGGTTGCAGTGAGTCGAGATCCAGCCACCACACTCCAGCCTGGGCAACAGAGCAAGACTCTGTCTCAAAAAAAAAAAAAAAAAAAAAAATTCCACCAAGGGAGATCTACATGCATATAATTTCCTCTAGTAAAATATTCCTAATAACCTTTGGTTTGGCTAATGGATCCGTGAGTGTGCTTTTCATAGACATTCACATCAGCTGGGGGGAAGCACATGGTGGGAGAAGACAGGGTGAAAACTGTCCCCCCAGCAAGTCCACTGGTGGGAGAAGGGGTACTCCCTTCTCCCACCCCTTCTGGGAGCAACAAGACAGATTGTACCTGTGTGAATCTCCTCTTTGCTGGCACAGTCTTGACCACAGGCCACTCTGACTCCCTGGGGCAGCAATTTCAGGTTTTTTTTTTTTTGGAAACAGGGTCTCACTCTTGTCGCCCAGGCTGGAGTGCAGTGGTGCAATCTCAGCTCACTGTAGCCTCAATCTCCCAAGCTCAAGCGATCCTCCCATCTCAGCCTCCCAAGTGGCTGGGACTATAGGCATACACCACCATGCCTAGCTAATTTTTTAAATTTTTTGTAGAGATGGGGTTTTGCCATGTTGCACAGGCTGGTCTCGAACTCCTGAGCTCAAGCGATCCACCTGCCTCGGCCTCCCAAAGTGCTGGGATTACAGGCATGAGCCATTGTGCCTGACCTCAGCACTTTTAACAAAGGCATTTTAGTGACCATCTAGTTCAATGTTGTCTGACATGTTATACCTTCTCAAAGTTTCATCAGCTAAATGTACAAGTCAGAAGGGTCTTCCTTTCTTCTTCTTTTTTTTGAGACAGAGTCTTGCTCTGTCGCCCAGGCTGGAGTGCAGTGGCACGATCCTGGCTCACTGCAACCTCTGCCTCCTGGGTTCAAGTGATTCTTCTGCCTCAGCCTCCTGAGTAGCTGGGATTGCAGGCACCCACCACACTCAGCTAATTTTTGTATTTGTAGTAGAGACGGTGTTTCACCATGTTGGCCAGGCTGGTCTCAAATTCCTGGCTTCAAGTGATCTGCCCGCCTTGGCCTCCCAAAGTGCTGAGATTACAGGAATGAACCACCACGCCTGGTCAGAAGGGTCCTTTTTGACTCCACACGTCCCCATCCCACCCCTTCAATTCCTTTGGTCCTTTTCAAGCTCTGTCCCGCCCTGCCCCAGGCCCTCACTCAGCACCCTTAAAGCACAGAATGGAAACTGGCTCTCATGAGTGTGGCCACCAGAGAAGGTTTGCCGAGAGTGGGTCCCAGAGGAAGAGGTCTTGGAAGGAAGCCACAGAGCCAACATCCGGGGCAGGAGGGGCAGAGGAAGAGTGCCTAGCAGTACTTGAATGGGATCTGGGAAATTGAGTGGAAATTGACTCAGGAGCTGGAGCCAGGTGTGGTGAGGATGGTCACCACTGGCTGCCAGGCTGCCAGGAGGCCCACTGGCTGCCAGGAAACACAGCAATGAGTTCCAGCCAGCATGCACCTGTGAGTGTGAGTCCAGTCAGCACTCATGTGGGGACTGGGGAGCCCCTCACCAGCCTGGCCTCAGCCTGCCTGACACAGCCACCTTGGAAAATCTCAAGGCAGAGCTGCTGGTGTTACTCAATGCAGCTGAGGTTGGCTAGTGTGAGTCTGTGCAGGCTGCCCACCACTCTTGGGCCTCTTTCTGCCATGGCAGGCAGGTATGGGGCTCTGTCAAGGGATTCCCCCAGGCCCTCACCTGAGAGGGTGTCAGGCCCTGGGCCCCCATCTTCAAGACATCGAAGTTCCAGCACGAAGGTCTCGGTGGCTGGCCCCACCTCCATCCTGGCGGTCAGACCCGGATTCCCGGGAGTCGGCTGTGCTGAAAGGAAGGAAGCGGTTTAGATGGGCGGGAGTGCTTTGAGCTCCTGCCAGGTGCCACAGGCCCCCAAAGGCCCTCCACCTCTGCCTCAGGCCACCTAGAGTGGTCAGTTCCACCCCTGCTGCAACTACAGGACTTTCCAGGCCGCAGTGGGGAACCGGGAGTGCCGGCGGCCCGGAGGTTCAGGGCTGGGGAGGTGGCAGCCAGCAACGGAGGCTGTCACCTGCACAGAGGCAGAGCTGCCTCTCCTGACTTTTCACAGGGGGATAGAGAGTGGGGTAGCCCCACTGAGACACAACTGTGGGTGTCAGCCCTTCACAAGGGAGGAAAGCTAGAGTCACCAAAGGGACATTTAGGGTGGGGAGCTCTGGGGCCTAAGAGTGACTGTCCATCAACATCCTTCCTGCCTCCTTTTTAATAGTTTGTTTTTTTGAGACGGAGTCTCATTCTGTCGCCCAGGCTGGAGTACAGCGATCTTGGCTCACTGCAGCGATCTTGGCTCACTGCAACCTCCGTCTCCCTGGTTGAATCGATTCTCCTGCCTCAGCCTACCGAGTAGCTGGGGCTACAGGTGTGCGCCATCACACCCAGCTAATTTTTATGGTTTTTTTAATATTGTGGACGATGTTGCCCAAGGCTGGTCTCGAACTCCTGGCCTCAGGTGATCCTCCTGTCTTGGCCTCCCAAAGTGTTGGTTGAGTGAGCCACCGCGCCTGGCCCCTTCCATTCTATTGCCTTCCTGGCCTGCTCTGAGAAGGCCACCAGCAGGCCACGTGTGTCAGCTGCTACCCCAGCTCCCAGGCAAGGCAGGTGTCCAGAGCACTGTCACCCATGGCCTGGCCCTGTGCCCAGGCGCCCCTGAGGGTCCACCCTGGCCCGTGCAGAACGGGCCCCTCTCCCCTAAACAGGCCGACTTGCGCCATCCAGTCCAAACTCTCTCAAGGGACGCGTCCCCGGTGGTCCAGCGCCAACGATCCCCTGGGCCTCACCTGGTGGAGCATTTCCTGCTCCCGGGGCAGCCTCTGCACTAGGGAGGTGTGGTCAGCAGAGGCTGCGAGGTGAAGGCCACGGCGTGCAGCCGGCTCATTCCGGAGGCACCTCCATCCAGAAAGAGCCGGGACGCGCAGGGCCACCCCGGGGACTTTCTGGGCACTCCGGAGCGTCCACGCCGTCTGGGCTGCCTAGGTCGCCCTGGGCCAAGGGAAGGGGCCGAGAGGAGCGGCCGAGCAGAAGTTGGTGGAGACTCTCCGGCAGGGGTCGGGGCGGGAGGCAGCGCCCCGAATCCTGCGCGGGGCTCAGGGCCGGCCCCCCGGGACCATCGCAGGCAGCGGGATCCAGGCCGGCGCCCGGGGTCGGCACCACGGGGTGGCTCCGCCTGGGGTCGGCGGCGGCCAGGCGACGCGGGTCCGCGGGGGCTACAGGTGCCCGGAGCCTGCGGGCGGCCTTTGCCGGGCCGCGCGGTGGCCGGGGCGGGGGCGGGGGCGGGGCGGGCGCCGCGGCCAGGCCGGGTCCCCCTGGGCTCGCCCGCCCGCCCGGGAGTGCGTCCGTTCGGGCCGCTGGCCGGGCCGGGGGCGGGGGCGCGGGGGTTGGCACAGGAAGTCCCCCCGGCATCCGCATCCTGTCCCCCGCCCCTGCCCGCCCGCCGCGCCCCCGCGCCCCGGCCCCCGCCGCCGCCGCCGCCGCCGCCGCCGCCGCTCTAGGCAGCCGCAGCTCGGTGGGCTTAACCCTTCCCGGCCCGGCCACTCACCCGGCCCAGGGGACACGATGCGGCGGCCCCTGGGGCGTCCCGGGCCGGCCGGTGCCCAGCGCAGCGCGCGCTGTGCCGCATCCCTGCTGCGCGTGTCCGCGCGCCACGGTTGGCGACTGTCACTGCTTGGGTGTCTGGGTGGGGGGTACCCAGCCTGATCCCTGCCACCCCCTAGAGGGCAGGCGTGGCCTCGGGGAGCCCCTGCCGGGGTGCAAATTGTGGCTAATGAGCACTCAATTCGATGGCACTCGAAGAGGGAGTAGGCGCCATCCGGGCCCGGCCTGAGCAGGCCCTGGAGAGGCCACCCGGGTGCGCACCGTGGAGCCCTCCTCCTGGACCCCTGGGCTGGGGAGGGCAGGCCAGCAGGGAGTGTGTGCCTTCCTCCCCCTGTTCGGGGACTGTGACCCGCATAGATCAAATGAGGCCACCGTGGAGAACTGGCAGAGCTGGAATCCTCCCTCCCAGCGCCCCTGCGGTCTTTCGCTGACCACAAGGCTGGTCGGTGGTCAGGCCTCCCACCTCCCCCACCCTCTCCTCTCCTCCTTCCTGACTTGGCAAGCGGATTCCTGCCTGGGTCAGGGGTCTTCTCCAAGGGAGGCCTTCCCTGACCCTGTCTTAATGTTCCACCACCTAACTTTCCTGTCCTCGGGGCACAAACCTCTCTAACCTGGAGAATTCACATTCACATTGGGATGCTCAAATTCTTTAGAAAAACCCAGAGATCTGGGGGCAGGGCATGGTAGTTCACGCCTGTAAACCCAGCACTTCGGAAGTATCACTTAGGCTGGTAGTTTGAGACCAGGCTGATCAACACAGCAAGACCCCATCTCTACATAAAATGTTTTGTTTTTGTTTTTTTTAAATTAGCTCGGCTACTAAAAAGTAGCCTGTAATCCCAACTACTTGGGAGGCCAAGGTGGGTGGATCACTTGAGCCCAGGAGGAGGTCGAGGCTGCAGTGAGCTATGATCGCTCCACTGCACCCTAGCCTGGGTGACAGAGCGAGACCCTGTCTCCATCTAAAAACAAGCAAACATGCTGGGCGCGCTGGCTCACGCCTGTAATCCCAGCACTTTGGGAGGCCGAGGCAGGTGGATCACCTGAGGTCGGGAGTTGGAGACCAGCCTGACCAACATGGAGAAACTCCATCTGTACTAAAGATACAAAATTAGCCGGGTGTGGTGGCACGTGCCTGTAACCCCAGCTACTCGGGAGACTGAGGCAGGAGAATTGCTTGAGTCTGGGAGGTGGAGGTTGCGGTGAGCCTAGATCACGCCATTGCACTCCAGCCTGGGCAACAAGAGTGCAACTCCATCTCAAAAACCAAAAACAAGCAAACAAAAACAAAAAAACGAAAGATCTGGTGACTGGCCGGGCGTGGTGGCTCAAGCCTGTAATCCCAGCACTTTGGGAGGCCGAGACGGGCGGATCACGAGGTCAGGAGATCGAGACCATCCTGGCTAACACGGTGAAACCCCGTCTCTACTAAAAAGTACAAAAAACTAGCCGGGCGAGGTGGCGGGCGCCTGTAGTCCCAGCTACTCAGGAGGCTGAGGCAGGAGAATGGCGGGAACCTGGGAGGCGGAGCTTGCAGTGAGCTGAGATCTGGCCACTGCACCCCAGCCTGGGCAACAGAGCGAGACTCCGTCTCAAAAAAAAAAAAAAAAAGATCTGGTGACAAAGATTGCTCCTGGGGTGCAGCAGGAATGCCCCCCTGGCGGGGGGACAAGAGCCCTCAGGGTGCACCGCCCCCTCCCTTCCTCCTGTTCCTGGGCTCACACTGCTGTGGCACAGGTGGCCACCTTGTCCTGTTTTTGGAATCTCTCTGGCCCCCGCAGGCACTGGAGTTTGAGGCTTCCCCTCTGGCCCTTGCTTGAAAAGGCTGCACTCTGGTGGCTTCCGCCCCAGGCTTTAAAGTGCAGTAAGAACCTGGCTTTGGAGACAGAGTCATCTAGGGTCATGGGACCTTTTTGCAGCCAGGTAACTGCAGGTAAATGACTGCCTTGCATCTGTGAAGTTGAGATGGCAGCCTGCTAAGCAGGATAAGGATGAGCAGATAGGGTGAGGAGGATATGGCCAGGAGTATAAGATCAGAGCAGGTGTGTACCTGCCTCCTCTAGCCTCCTGCAAGGCCTCATGCCCTGAGGGGCCCCTCCCCGCTCAGGTCTTTAAGCTGGCTTCTTTCTGATAGGATTTACACATCCTCAGGGCTCTCCCATCTTAAAAACATGCTACCCTGGCCAGGTGCAGTGGCTTATGCTTACGCAGTGGCACTTCGGGAAGCCAAGGCAGGAGGATCATGTGAGCCCTGGCTTTGGAGGCTGCAGTGAGGCATGATCAAGCCACTGCACTCCAGCCTGGGCGACAGAGCAAGACTCTACTGGCCAGGCGCGGTGGCTCACGCCTGTAATCCCAGCATTTTGGGAGGCCAACGTGGGCGAATCATGAGGTCCAGAGATAGAGACCATCCTGGTCAACATGGTGAAACCCTGTTTCTAATAAAAATACTATATATATACATATACACACACACACACACACACACACATATATATATATACACACACAGTTGGGTGTGGTGGCGCATGCCTGTAGTCCCAGCTACTCGGGAGGCTGAGGCAGTAGAATCGCTTGAGCCCAGAAGGCGGAGGTTGCAGTGAGCCAAGATCACACCACCGCACTCCAGCCTGGTGACACTGTGAGACTCCATCTCAAAAAAAAAAAAAAAAGACTATGTAAAATATAAAAGAGCTACCCACTTCTCCTTCCTGCCCTTGACAGTCAACCTTCCTTTGCCATATCCCCATCTGCCCATCCCTCCTTCTCCTCTCTGACCTGGCCTCACCGCAGCCAGGCAACTTCCCATGATATCACCAGCAACGTCCATGTCACTAAACCCTCATCATGTTTGGCCTCTGGGCAGCGTTGGACACTTCAGCCATGCTGTCCAGGGAGAAACACCTTGGTTCCCCTTCCTCTTGGCTCCTTCTCTGACACCTTGCAGGCTCTGCTCCCCTCCCTCCCGCTCGTTGCTCACCTGTGCACCAGAGAGGTATCCCACCATGTCCACAAACAGTTCCTCCCACTGAGCTTTTTGTTGCTGTTTGTTTTTGAGACAGGGTCTCACTCCCATTGCCCAGGCTGGAGTGCAGTGGCACAATCACAGCTCACTGCAGCCTCAACTTCCCAGGCTCAGGTGATCCTCCCACCTCAGCCTCCCAAGTACCTAGGACTACAGGGATGCACCACCACACCTGGCTAATTTATTATTTTGTTGAGATGAGGTCTCCCTATGTTGCCCAGCTTCGTCTTGAACTCCTGGCCTCAAGCAATCCTCCCACCTCAGCCTCCCAAAGTGCTGGGATTAACAGACATGAGCTACTGCACCCGGCTATTTTATTGATTGACTGATTGATTTAGAGATGGAGTTTTGCTCTGTCACCCAGGCTGGAGTGCAGTGGGACAATCTCAGCTCACTGTAACCTCTGCCTCCCAGGTTCAAGTGATTCTCCTCCCTTAGCCTCCCCGGTAGCTGGGACTACAGGCATGTGCCATCACACCTGGCTAACTTTTGTATTTTTAGTAGACGGGGTTTCACCATGTTGGCCAGGCTGATCTCAAACTCCTGACCTCAAGTGATCCACCCTCCTCAGCCTTCCAAAGAGCAGGAATTATAGGCACGAGCCAGCATGCCTGGCCCCAGCTAGAATCTTTTTTTTTTTTTTTTTTTTTTTTTGAGACGGAGTCTCGCTCTGTCACCCAGGCTGGAGTGCAGTGGCCAGATCTCGGCTCACTGCAAGCTCTGCCTCCCAAATTTACGCCATTCTCCTGCCTCAGCCTCCCGAGTAGCTGGGACTACAGGCGCCTGCCACCTCGCCCGGCTAGTTTTTTTTTTTTTTTTGTATTTTTTAGTAGAGATGGGGTTTCACCATGTTAGCCAGGATGGTCTCGATCTTCTGACCTCATGATCCGCCCGTCTCAGCCTCCCAAAGTGCTGGGATTAGCGCCCGCCTAGAATCTTTTAGTAAGCCTTCCCACATCTTCCTTTGGAGCTATAAATACCTTCCAACTCAACTTTCCACCTAGTCAATCTGGTCAGGAAAGTATTTGTTTCACTGTTTCCTTAGGGCATTTCTTCAGGGGTTTCCTCTCCGCAGATCCACACTGGGCAGGATGCTGTCCAGGCTGCTGCTGGCTGTCAACCTGGGACCCCCCATCACCATCTTTCCGGGATTTGCCTTTGTTAGCCTCACACTAATCCCTGTTCTCACACCATGTCTGTCTCTTATATTTTATTTTTTGAGTCAGGGTCTTGCTCTGTTACCCAGGCTGGAATGCAGTGGTGCCACCATGGCTCATTGCAGCCTCGAACTCCTGGGCTCAAGTGATCTTCCTGTCTCAGCTTTTCTTTTCTTTTTTTGAGACAGTCTTGCTCTATTGCCCAGGCTGGAGTGCAGTGGCACAATCTCAGCTCACTGCACCCTCCACCTCCCAGGTTTAAGTGATTCTCCTGCCTCACCTTCCTGCATAGCTGGGATTACAGGTGCCTGCCACCACACCCAGCTAATTTTTGTATTTTTAGTAGAGATGGGATTTTGCCACATTGATCAGGCTGGTCTTGAACTCCTGAACCTGTGATCCGCCCGCCTTGGCCTCCCAAAGTGCTGGGATTACAGGTGTGAGCCATTGCGCCCAGCCCTGTCTCAGCTTTTCTTTTTTTTTTTTTTTTTTTTTTTGAGACGGAGTCTCGCTCTGTCGCCCAGGCTGGAGTGCAGTGGCGCAATCTCGGCTCACTGCAAGCTCCGCCTCCCGGGTTCACGCCATTCTCCTGCCTCAGCCTCCCGAGTAGCTGGGACTACAGGCGCCCGCCCCTGCGCCCGGCTAATTTTTTCTATTTTTAGTAGAGACGGGGTTTCACCATGGTCTCGATCTCCTGAACTTGTGATCCGCCCACCTCGGCCTCCCAAAGTGCTGGGATTACAGGCGTGAGCCACCACGCCCGGCCTCAGCTTTTCAAAGTGCTGGAATTACAGGTGTGAGCCATGGCGCTTGGCCAAAGTCTTTATTCTCACATTAGATTGGCTATGGATTATAGATTGGTAATTGTTTCCCCTCAGAATGTTAAAGACAATTTTTTTGCGTTTTTTTTTTTTTCTGAGACAGAGTCTCACTCTATCTCCTAGGCTGGAGTGCCATGGTGCGATTAACAAACAGTTTGTCTTTTAGCTTCCAGAGCTGCTAGTGGAGAAGTCCAGTACCAATTTGATTCTTGATTCTTTGAGCCTGAGAGGAAAAGCTGGTGGGCCAGGAGCAGGTGCCTTGAAAAGGAGTGGAGTAAGACAGACTGAGCTGCTCCCAGACGGCAGCTGTGGGGTGGCAGGAAGTTTGTCTCCTCCTGGAGATGATGGAAAAGGTTTGGATTCTGTTCTGGGGAGGAGCAGCAGACTAGGGAGACACACCGAGATTAATGCTCCAGTGAGCATCGATGATGCTGCCCTTCATTTTGATGGAGCACCTTCTCAAGTGTCCTTCCCTAGAAATACTTGCATTCTCTGAATAGAACAAACAGGAAAATAAAAATAATAAAATTTTAAAAAACAGAAGCATGCATTGGCAGTGACCTAGTGTGCAAATGTCAGGTGTTACTCTTCAGGTCAAACACCTAATAAATGCCATAAAATGTTCCAGGACAGGGAAGTACATTGCACGAAAATAATCAGCCAGGCCTGGTGGCTCACGCCTGTAATCCCAGCAGTTTGGGAGGCCGAGGTGGGCGGATCACCTCAGTCCGAGGTCAAGAGATCGAGACCATCCTGGCCAACATGGTGAAACCCCGTCTCTACTAAAAATACAAAAATTAGCTTGACGTGGTGGCAGGCACCTGTAGTCCCAGCTACTTGGTAGGCTGAGGCAGGAGAATCACTTGAACCTGGAAGGTGGAGGTTGCAGTGGGCCAAGATCACACCACTGCACTCCAGCCTGGTGATAAGAGTGAGACTCTGTGTCAGAACAACAAGAAGCAATTGGGGTTCAAGCATTTCTCCTGCCTCAGCCTCCTAAGTAGCTGGGATTACAGGTGCACACCACCACACCTGGCTAATTTTTGTACTTTCAGTAGAGACAGGGTTTCACCATGTTGGCCAGGCTGGTCTTGAACTCCTGACCTCAGGTGATCTGCCCACCTTGGCCTCCCACAGTGCTGGGATTACAGGCGTGAGCCACCGCGCCCAGCCATTTTTCTGTTTTTGTTTTCTGAGCCAGAATTTCACTGTCACCCAGGCTACCATGCAGTGACACAACCTTGGCTCACTGCAGCCTCCACCTCCTGGGTTCAAGCGATTCTCCTGCCCCAGTCTCCTGAGTAGCTGGGATTTTGCAGGCGCCCACCATCACGTCCAGCTAATTTTTGTATTTTTAGCAGAGACAGAATTTCATCATGTTGCTCAGGCTGGTCTCGAACTACTAGCCGCAAGTGATCCGCCCACCTTGGCCTCCCAAAGTGCCGGGATTACAAGTGTGAGCCACTATGCCCAGCCCCAGGTTAAATTTCATCCCTGCAAGGTAAGCTCCATCTTTTAATGCTCCATGTTTGCAGTTTCCATCTCTCACTTCAGGCTAGGAGAGCCAGTGACATAGTTCCTGATCTTTGCTTCCTCCTGCAGTCCGTTAAGGGAGGACTCCAAGCAGACACCTTCCCTTTTCAGTAGGAAAAAGATCCCTGAGGGCTGTTTTGTACCTGAGGGAAGAAATGTGACCCAAAGCAAATAGACCAGAAGCAGGCTGGGCGCAGTGGCTCACGCCTGTAATCCCAACACTTTGGGAGGCCGAGGCGGGTGGATCACCTGAGGTCGGGAGTTTGAGACCAGCCTGGCCAACATGGCGAAACCCTGTCTCTACTAAAAATACAAAAATTAGCCGGGCGTGATGGTGGGCGCCTGTAATCCCAGCTACTTGGGAGGCTGAGGCAGGAGAATCACTTGAACCTGGGAGGCAGAGGTTGCAGTGAACTGAGATCACACCACTGCACTCCAGCCTGTGTGACAGAGTGCAACCCTGTCTAAAAAAAAAAAAAAAAAAAAGGTGGGGCACGGTGGCTCACGCCTGTAATCCCAGCACTTTGGGAAGACGAAGTGGGCGGATCACAAGGTCAGGAGATCGACACCACTGTGAAACCCCGTCTCTACTAAAAATACAAAAAAAATTAGCCAGGCGTGGTGGCGGGCGCCTGTAGTCCCAGCTACTCAGGAGGCTGAGGCAGGAGAATGGCGTGACCCCTCGAGGTAGAGCTTGCAGCGAGCTGAGATTGCGCCACTGCACTCCAGCCTGACTGACAGAGTGAGACTCCGCCTCAAAAAAAAAAAAAAGATCGGGAGTGCTCTATGCCCGCTGACCTCAGCTGCCTGGCTTAGCTGGGGACATGGGTGTCCAAGCTGTTTCCATAAAAAGAAATGACTAAAAACTACCATGACCACGAGATTGGGAAGCAGGCCAGGTGCAGTGGGTTAGGCCTGTAACCCCAGCACTTTGGGAGGCCACGGTGGGCAGATAGCTTGAGGTCAAGTATTCAAAGTCAGCCTGGGCAACCTAGCAAGACCCCATCTCTGTAAAAAAAAAAACCAAAAAATTAGCAGGGCGTTGTGGTGCACACTTGTAGTCCCAGCTACTCGGGAGGCTGAGGCGCCAGAATCGATTGAACCCGGGAGGCGGAGCTTGCAGTGAGCCAAAATTGCGCCACTGTACTCCAGCCTGGGCGACAGAGCGAGACTCCGTCTCAAAAAAAAAAAAAAAAAAAAAAAAAAAAAAAAAAAATTGGGAAGGAAATGCCTGCAGTTGGAAGCAACATTTATGAAGCTGTTAAAAATACATTCCATAAAGTCTACATGACTGTTTAGAAAAATTTATTTGAACATATGAAAGGAAAATTTAGACACCCCCAATAAAACTGAGAAGTTCCTTTCCGAGGTGAGGGGAATTCCTGACAGCTTCCCTGAGCAGCGCTGCACACAAGCTTGTGGTCACTACGCAGCCTGGGCTCAGCTCACGGGGCTGCGGAAAGAGCCCACTTTTTCTGGCGGGGACACATCGTCTTCACAAGGAAAGAGGCCAGACACATGGGCCTGCACCTGTGGTTCCTCCCGTCACACTCCTCGCCACACAGGCTGTGTGTCTGAAATGCGCAGAGAACAGAGGCTCCCAGGTCCGGCATGTTTTAAAAACGCCCGCAGCAGGCTCTCAGCAGAGGCTGGACTCTTCCCTTCACCATCCAATCTGGATGTCGAAGAATGCGACCGACTGGACTCCGTGACACCGAGACGGTTCTGCCGGCGGGGAGGGGCCACCCGGCCACTTCCCCGAGGTTCTCTTCTGGGGGACCGGCCACCCCTTCCTTCTCGGAAGGCTTCGTCCAGCGAGGGCACAGAAGGCACACGCAGGCCGGCCTAGCGGATGGGCCTGAAGGGAAACGTCACGCCCGAGATGAAGGTGTGCCCGGGGTGCGTGGGCAGGGCGGGGTGGGCAGCAGGGTGGGCCGGGACGGCCCCGTAGCCCAGCGGGGGCGTGTGGATGTGGGGGTAGAACCCTGGGGGGAGCGCGGCGTGAGGCGACTGCTGCACGGGACCCGAGATCACCAGCTGGAGGAGGCTGCGAACACAAGGAGAAGCGTCAGGGCGGGCGGACGCCGGGGACTCCGCAGGTGCGCACGGCTGGCTGACCCCGAACCCCGCACCCCACCGGGGAGAGGCACCGACACAGGCACGGACCACCCGGAGGTTCAGGCTGTGGACGCGGAGCAGCAGTGGCAAAGCCAGGACCCCACAGGCGAGGATGCGTGGGAGCGGGCTCTGCACGGGGCCTACGGCCCACGGAGCTCCGGCCACAGCACTCCCGGGCGCACAGCCCACACAGGCGGCCTCCATGTCAGCCTCTGCAGCTCTCTGCTGCGCTGGGACACACAGGACAGCTGGCCACAGTCTCCTCAGAGCCGCGAATGACCACGCCCTACCTGAATTCCAAGTAGAAGCCCCAGGAAGCTGGCCTTGCAAATGACTCCGAAATTCGGAGTCCTGAAATCCAGAATGAGTCCGGTGCGGCCCCCTTGGGGACGCCCCAGGCCTGGATCCAGGACCTCCGGGACTCGCCCACCTCCCACCCCGCCCCGCGCAGCTTCAGATCCCCCCACCCTGCCCAGCACCCAGCACCGGGGCTCTGAGAATAGCTGCACGCACGCTCTCCCCATCCGCCACCGCGCTCCCACCAAGGCCCCTGAGCCCCAGAGGCCTGGACCTCCCATGCTGGTGGTACAGCACACCACGGCCCCCACTTCCTGGAATCCTCCTCCCCGCAAATTCAACCTGACTTTCCAACACCGGGGCCCTTCCCAGACTCCCGAGTTTCTCACGCCCTTGCCTTCTAACCACACTCTCCCCAGGATTATCCCCCAACCCCCCAGAACTCCCTGGCTTGGCTCATCACCCCCAGCTCCCCCAGCCGAGGCGAGGCCTGCCCCGTCCTGTGTCAGCCGGAAAGGACCAACTCCCCATAGGTTCTCCCCAATCAGAACCTCTCTTGGCCGGGTCTGGTGGCTCACGCCTATAGTCCCAGCGCTTTTGGAGGCCGACTGCTTGAGGCCAGGAGTTCAAGACCAGACAGAATACAGTGAGACCCCATCGCTACAGAAAATAAACTAAAAATTAGCTGGGCGTGGTGGCGCACACCTTTAGTCCCAGCCACTCAGGAGGCTGGAGGCAGGAGGATTGCTTGAGTTCAGGAGTTCAAGGCTGCAGTGAGCCGTAAGCCATGATTGTGCCACTGCACTCCAGCCTGGGAGACAGAGCAAGACCTGACTCAAAGGAAAAAAAAAAAAAAAAAAAAAAGGCCCTCTGGGGCCCTCCCAGCTTCAGGTCCCAGGCCTCCTCCCTACCCTTGCTTCCCCCGTTGGAAGCTTCTGCTGCAGACAGACGGGCTCTGCTCACCCGTCTCCTGACCTGCCCCAGGATCTCGCTCCGGCTGGGTCCCGTGTCTGCAGCACCTGCGCTGGTCTCTCCTAACACCAAGGCCTGCCTGCCGGGTTCTACTCACATCCCGTCCCTCAGCCAAGGCTCCGTCCCTGCACGTTGTCCTAACTGGGTCCCACAGCAGCCCGTTTTCCCAGCCATTTCACCCTTCTGACAGCCCTGCCTGCTCTCCTTCTACTCCCCCGTGCTCTGTCAAGGGGCTGGTCTGTCACAGACTGAACCCCCAAGCTCCACAGTACAAAGGCTTGGACCCAGGGCCCCCAGGAGGGGTTCAGGCAGTAAACAGAAAGTATGTGGAGGGCTGGTGCATTTAGTGCCCAAAGCGCTTCTGAGCCCCTTTTCTTTCTGTTACTACTACTAAATAACTCTGGGTAAGTAATTTAGCAAGAGATTAACGAACCCAAGGAGGAGGTACTGCAGAGGCCAAATTGTGGTCATGTGATGATTTGAACATGTACACACCCTGCCAGAGATAGAAAGCACTTCAAGAAGTTTCCAGTCTATTTGGAAAGACGATGAACACAGAGACTGTCAGAAATCTAAGAGGTAGGCCAGGCATGGTGGCTCACACCTGTAATCCCAGCACTTTGGGATGCCGAGGCAGGCAGATCACCTAAGGTCAGGAGTTCGAGAACAGCCTGGCCAACATGGCGAAAACACGTCTCTACTAAAAATACAAAAATTAGCTGGGTGTGGTGGTGGGTGTCTGTAATCCCAGCTATCCGGGAGGCTGAGGCAGGAGAATCGCTTGAACCCGGGAAGTGGAGGTTGCAGTGAGCCGAGATCGTGCCACTGCACTCCAGCCTGGGTGACAGAGCAAGGCTCTGTCTCGGGGAAAAAAAAAAAAAGGAAAGAAATCGTATTCCAGGCAACCCCCTGTCCTTCCCCAACAGCCATGCCCGGCCTGCCCCTGGGAGGTCAGGGCTCCCCAGATCTGTGTCAGAAGAGGCAGCCACCAGCTCCTCGGAAGGAATGGAGTCAGAGGCTCCAGAGCAGGACCAGCAGGGGACTGCTGAGAAATTAAAGGGGGGCTCTAATGTTGACCCCGAGTTAAAAGACTTGGACAATACAAAGGATTTGTATCCTGCTGTCTTTTAAATTCCCTGAAGAAAACACTAAAATGTTAAATAAAAGTGGTGGACAAAGAAGGGAACTATCACAAAGGGATTCCTGCAGGAGGGGAAAGGTGCCAGCTGATACCAGCAATGTCCTCCGATGCTGTGGAAACTTCTAGAACCCAGACCAAAAAAAGGAAAAAGAGGCCAGGTACAGTGGCTCACGCCTGTAATCCCAGCACTTTGGGAGGCTGAGACAGGGAGATCACTTGAGGTCAGGAGTTCCAGACCAGCCTGGCCAACATGGCGAAACCCCGTCTCTACTAAAAATACAAAAATGAGGCATGGTGACGGGCACCTGTAGTCCCAGCTACTCAGGAGGTTGAGGCAGGAGAATCACTTGAATCCAGGACACAGAGGTTGCAGTGAGCCAAGATCACACCACTGCACTCTAGCCTGGGCGACACAATGAGACTCTGTCTCAAAAAAAAAAAAAAAGAAAAAAGAAAGAAAGAAAAGGAAAAAGAGGAGAGGAAGAGTGTGGGCCCCTGGGAGAGGTGGCCCTGTGATCTCTCTGTGCTGCTGTTATGACACCTCAGGCAGGACAGTCTCATCCCAGAGACTGTTGCCTTCTGCCCCCTCAGGCTTTGTACCCACCCAGACAGCTGCCCCAGCTCCTCCCTTGCAGAACCTGGCAGAGTAAGTGTGGCACGGATGGGAGTCCCCAACCCTCATACAAGATGCAGTTCCTCTGCAGGCTGTGGACCAGCATCCGGCTGAATCCCGGACTCGAGTTATACATGTCTGTCTCAGCCTGCGAGCGCTACCCAGCGCTCTGCCGCTGGACCTGACACAGCCAGTGGGCCAGGCCAACGCTACGTGCACCCCCAGGGCTGCCAAGCCGCGTGCTGCCCCTTTGTCCACACTGCTCGCCAACACCTACCCCTGGAAGCCTGCTTCTCCTCGCTAAAGACCAGTGTGAGGGCTCCGAAGGAAGAACATTACTAACCCCACCAAGCTCACTTTGTCATTTCTATTAACTCTGTCCATGTGCACAGGAGTTCTGCTTTCCACCATTCACATTGCCTCCCCAGCAGTCAGTTGCCATTTTTAGCAGATGCATTATGTTCCATCCTCCTGATGTATCACAACTCATTTACTTAAGTATCACCACGCTGTAGGACAAGTTGTTTCCAGTTCTTTGCTAGTTAGTAACTGCATCTGTACTAAACATTTTTTGTGCATACAAAAATCAGTCTGCTGTGGTGGTACACACCTGTAGTCCCAGCTACTTGGAAGCCTGAGGTGGGAAGATGGCTTGAGCCCAGGACGCAGAGGCTTGCAGTGAGCCAAGATCATGCCACTGCACTCCAGCCTCTGCAACAAAGCAAGACTCTGTCTCAAAAAGAAAAAAAAAGCAGCTGACACTTACTAGATATTCACTACAGGCCATGTACTAGTTTAAGTGCATTCTGTGTTTTCACTTTTTTTTCTTTTAAGAGACAGGGTCTTGCTCTGTTGCCTAGGTAGTATGGTGGTGATCACAGCTCAGTGCAACCTCAAACTCCTGGGCTCAAACAATCCTTGTCTCCGCCACTTGAATAGCTGGGATAACAAATGCATGCCACCATATTTGGCCAATTTTTTTTTTTTTTTTTTTTTTTGAGATAGAGGTTTGCTCTTATTGCCCAGGCTGGAGTGCAATGGTGCAGTCTTGACTTACTGCAACCTCTGCTTCCTGGGTTCAAGCAATTGTCCTGCCTCAGCCTCCCAAGTAGCTGGAATTACAGGCGCCTGCCACTTGGCTTTTGTGTTTTTAGTAGAGATGGGGTTTCACCATGTTGGCCAAGCTGGTCTCAAATTCCTGACCTCAGGTGATCTGCCCACCTTGGCCTCCCAAAGTGCTGTGATTACAGTTGTGAGCCACTGTGCCCAGCCTTTTTGTTTTTTTTGAGTCTGGCTGTCACCCAGATTGGAGTGCAGTAGCACCATCTCAGCTCACTGCTATCTCCGCCTCCTAGGTTCAAGTGACTCTCCAGCCTCAGCCTCCCAAGTAGCTGGGATTACAGGTGCACACCACCATGCCTGGCTAATTTTGTATTTTTAGTAGAGATGGGGTTTCACCATGTTGGCCAGGCTGGTCTCAAACTCCTGACCACAAGTGATCCACCTGCCTTGTTCTCCCGAAGTGCTGGGATTACAGGTATGAGCCACCACATCTGGCCTTTTTATTTTTATTTTTTAGACAGAGTTTCACTCTATTGCCCAAGCTGGAGTGCAGTGTCGCACTCTTAGCTCACTGCAACCTCTACCTCCCGGGTTCAAGCGATTCTCCCGCCTCAGCCTCCCGAGTAGCTGGGATTACAGCTGTGCACCACCATGCCCGGCTAATTTTTGTATTTTAAGTAGAGACGGGGTTTCACCACATTGGCCAGGCTGGTCTCGAACTCCTGACCTCAGGTGATCCACCCTCCTCAGCTTCCCAAAGTGCTGGGATTACAGGCATGAGCCACCACGCCCAAGCCCTAGCCTGTTTTTACTCATTTACTCCTCACAAAAATCTTACAGTGAGAAGCTGGCGGAGGCAAGAGGAACATGAGGCAGGTCCCATGGTTTTCTTGATGTTACAGATGAGGACTTCAGGCAGAAGGCAGGGAAGCTGCCCAAGGACGTGTGGACTTTTGGAAGTGGCAAGGCCCGGATTCTCTCCAGAATCTGACCACAGTTCCCACTTTTCACCTGACGACTGCATTTGCGGAGGTCTCCACGTGGCAAGGAGTGGGATGACAAATTCACAAACACCACTGCGTCTCATCCTCACTACCACCCTGTGAGTCAGGGAACAGTATCACCCCCATTTTACAAGGGGGTAAGCTGAGGCACAGAGACAGGTCAAGAGACTTCCCGAGCATCACAGCCAATCCCAGACAGGGCCACGCTCAGAACCCAGGTCCGTGCCACCTGATGGCCAAGCGCTGGCAGAGTGCTCTAGGGCTGTGGCTCAGCCAGACTTCCCAAATGGTTGTGCAGTTCACAGTGTCACCAACAGAGGGCCCCCTGCGCCACACCCACCACTCAACAACTCGACAGGTGCACGCTCACTAGGGACTGGCCTCTTTCAGGGACTTCCAGCATGATGACCGTTTTTCGGGTTTACTTTCTACTTCAGTTCTGTTCACGGGCGTTATCTGATCGTATCCACGCCCCACTTCTCATCATGTCCTTACCGGGCTCTCCCCAAAGAACCCAGGACAAAGGGGTTCACCCTGTCTTGCCTCCCTCCACCCTGCCCCAGCAAGCTGGCCCAGCTAGGAGTCTTGAGGATACTTACTTATTATGGGGTAGCCTGGAGCACAAGGTTCTCAGGTCATCTGCAATTAAGGACATATAAGATTAACAAACATACTGGAGATAACATGGGGAAATACACACTGGTATTCTTTGTAAGGATGCTAGCAAGACAGCAAGAGTGCCTCATACTACATTTCCCTAGTGTCATTTAGAAACTGAGTCCGGCCGGGCGCGGTGGCTCAAGCCCGTAATCCCAGCACTTTGGGAGGCCGAGACAGGCGGATCATGAGGTCAGGAGATCGAGACCATCCTGGCTAACACGGTGAAACCCCGTCTCTACTAAAAAAATACAAAAAACTAGCCAGGCGAGGTGGCGGGCGCCTGTAGTCCCAGCTACTCGGGAGGCTGAGGCAGGAGAATGGCGTGAACCCGGGAGGCGGAGCTTGCAGTGAGCTGAGATCCGGCCACTGCACTCCAGCCTGGGGGACAGAGCGAGACTCCGTCTCAAAAAAAAAAAAAAAAAAAAAAAAAAAGAAACTGAGTTCTAGCCGGGCACCATGGCTCATGCCTGTCATGCCTGTATTCCCAGCACTTTGGGAGGCCGAGGCAGGTGGATCACCCAAGGTCAGGAGTTTGAGAACAGCCTGACCAACATGGTGAAATCCCATCTCTACTAAAAAATAAAAATTAGCCAGGAGTGGTGGTGGGCACCTGTAATCCCAGCTACTCAGGAGGCTGAGGCAGGAGAATTGCTTGAACCTGGGAGAGGGAGATTGCAGTGAGCCGAGATCACACCACTACACTCCAGACTGGATGACAGAGTGAGACCCCGTCTCAAGAAAAAAAAAAAAAAGAAAAAAAAGAAGAATCTGAGTTCTCCTTGTATTCAATTTTTGCTTTAAAAAATCCATTCCCTGGCCGGTCACAGTGGCTCATGTCTGTAATCCCAGCACTTTGGGAGGCCGAGGCGGGCGGATCACCTGAGGTCGGAAGTTTGAGACCAGCCTGACCAACATGGAGGAACCCCGTCTCTACTAAAAATACAAAATTAGCCGGGTGTGGTGGTGCATGCCTGTAATCCCAGCAACCTGGGAGGCTGAGGCAGGAGAATTGCTGGAACTCGGGAGGGGGAGGTTGCAGTGAGGCGAGATCGTGGCACCGCACTATAGCCTGGGTGACAGAGTGAGACCCCATCTCAGAAAAAAAAAAAAAAATAGAATCTGAGTTCTCCTTGTCTCCAATTTTTGCTTTAAAAAACCCATCCCCTGGCTCAAGCCTGTAATCCCAGCACTTTGGGAGGCCGAGACGGGCAGATCACAAGGTCAGGAGATCGAGACCATCCTGGCTAACACGGCGAAACCCCGTCTCTACTAAAAACACAAAAAATTAGCCGGGCGAGGTGGCGGCGCCTGTGGTCCCAGCTACTCGGGAGGCTGAGGCAGGAGAATGGCGGGAACCCGGGAGGCGGAGCTTGCAGTGAGCTGAGATCTGGCCACTGCACTCCAGCCTGGGCGACAGAGCGAGACTCCGTCTCAAAAAAAATAAAAAATAAAAAATAAAAATAAAAATAAAAAAAATAAAAAACCCATCCCCAAACAAAAGATGGCACTTAGGAAAGGAGGCAGCCCTGCTGGCAATTTGTCAGATGGCTGGAAAAAGCCCAGAGGCTGGGCTCTCCCTGGGCAATCAGGCACCCAAGGCAATCTAAGAGCAGCAGTAAGACGGGAAACCCACGGCCATCCCCTGGCACCATAGGCAACCTTTTGAGTGAGGCAGTTGCTAAAACGCAAACCCAAGCATATCATTAGCACCATATCATTCTCCAGGGAGAGTCCAAGGACTGAAATGCAGGATAATGAAGGAACCTCAGAACAGGCCATGAGGCTGGCACAGTGGCTCCTGCCTGTAATGTCAGCCCTTTGGGAGGCCTAGGCAGGAGGATCGCTTGAGCCCAGGTGTTTGAGACCAGCCTGAGCAACATAGCGAGACTTCATTTTTACAAAAAATTTAAAAATTAGCCGGTGTGGTGATACGCACCTGTAGTCTTAGCTACTCAGGAGGCTGAGGTGGGAGGATCACTTGAGCCCAGGAGGTCGAGGCTGCAGTGAGCTATGATCGTGCCACTGCCCTCTAGCCTGGGTGACAGAGTAAGAGCTCATCTTCAAAACAAACAAAGACCAAAAAACCCACAGGCAGTGGGAATGTTGTCTGTTATCAACGGAGAAGTGGTCACATGAGTGTAACCATTAGTCAAAACTCATCAGATCCTGCCCTTAACCCACGTCATTGTATTGTGTATAAATTATGCCTCAAGGCCAGATGCAGTGGCTCACGCCTGTAATCCCAGCACTTTGGGAGGCTGAGGTGGGAGGATACTTGAGGTCAGGAGTTTGAGACCATCCTGGCCAACATGGTAAAACCCTGTCTCTACTAAAAATACAAAAATTAGCCAGATGTGCTGGCACATACCTCTAATCCCAGCTACTTGGGAGGCTGAGGCAGTAGAATCGCTAGAACCCGGGAGGCAGAGGTTGTAGTGAGCCGAGATCGGGCCACTGCACTCCAGCCTGGGCAAAGAAGCGAGACTCCATCTCAAAAAAAAAAAAAAAAAAATATGCCTCAATAAAAAAGGACAAGGAAAGGTACAGAGGCTCATGCCTGTAATCCTAGCACTTTGGGAGGCTGAGGCGGGAGGATCACTTGAGCCCGAGTTTGAAACCAGCCTGGACAAGAAAGATGGTGAGACCTTGACTCTACACATTTTTTTTTTTTTTTTTGAGATGCAGTCTCGCTCTGTAGCCCAGGCTGGAGTGCAGTGGCGCGATCTCGGCTCACTGCAAGCTCCACCTCCTGGGTTCATGCTATTCTCCTGCCTCAGACTCCCAAGTAGGTGGGACTACAGGCACCCGCCACCACGCCTAATTTTTTTTTTGTATTTTCAGTAGAGATGGGGTTTCACTGTGTTAGCCAGGATGGTCTTGATCTCCTGACCTCGTGATCCGCCCACCTCAGCCTCCCAAAGTGTTGGGATTATAGGTGTGACCCACCGCACCCAGCCCAAAAATTTTTTTAAAAAATTAGCTAGGTGTGGTGGTACACACTTGTAGTCCCAGCTACTCTGTGGCTGAGGCAGGAGGATTGCTTGAGCCCAGGAGTTGCAGACTGTGGTGAGCTATGATCGTGCCACTGCACTCCAGCTTGGGCAACAGAGCGAGTGTCCCCATCTCATAAAAATAAAGAAAGAGAAATGGAAATAAAAAAGGACACAGAAAAAGAAAAAGGGGGCCGGGCACGGTGGCTCACGCCTGTAATCCCAGCACTTTGGATGGCCAAGGTGGGTAGATCACAAGGCCAAGAGTTCAAGACCATCCTGGCCAACATAGTGCAACTGTCTGTACTAAAAATACAAACATTAGCCAGCTGTGGTGGCGCATGCCTGTAGTCCCAGCTATTCAGGAGGCTGAGGCAGGATAATTGCTTAAACCCAGGAGATGGAGGTTGCAATGAGCCGAGATGGCACCACTGCACTCTAGCCTGGACAATAGTGGGGGACTCCATCGCAATAAATAAATAAATTAAAGTAAGATAAAATAGGCCGGGTGCAGTGGCTTAAGCCTGTAATCCCAGCACTTTGGGAGGCCGAGATGGGTGGATCACAAGGTCAGGAGATCGAGACCATCCTGGCTAACACGGTGAAACCCCGTCTCTATTAAAAAAAAAAAAATACAAAAAATTAGCCGGGCGTGGTGGTAGGCGCCTGTAGTCCCAGCTACTCGGGAGGCTGAGGCAGGAGAATGGCATAAACCCGGGAGGCAGAGCTTGTAGTGAGCCGAGATCCGGCCACTGTACTCCAGCCTGGGCGACAGAGCGAGACTCTGTCTCAAAAAAAAAAAAAAAAAAAAAGATAAAAAAGAAAACGGGTTCCTCGAAAGGAAAGTTATCTAGGCTCTCAAGGAGTCCCCAGTCCTGGGCAACACTAAGACCTCCCATCTGTGAGATGTTAGGACCCTGACGGGGTAAGCAGGGAGGGTGGAGTGCAGGGGGCGCCGCTGGGGTACCTTCCTCCCCTGTGTTCACTAGGAGGAAAAGAAGTCCTAAATGAAGCAAAAACAGTGTCTGTCCAGGATCCCCTCTTCCTTCTGCAGGGCGGTGGTGTCCCCGCACCAGGAGGCCTGGGCCAGGGAGGCACCCACCTCTCGTGCACAGCAGAGCTCCTGAGGCCATGGCCACCTGCAGAGCCTGCGCCAGCCGGTCCAGCGAGAGCTCGATCTCCTGGGAGGCGTTGAGGGGGTTCAGTTCATCCGCCAACCTGTTGATCTCCTCCACCAGCGGGACCATGTGGTCGAAGAGGACCAGCCCCAGGCGCCCGTACAGATTCTTCTCGGTCAGGTGCAGCTGCAGCGTCATGAGGACCTGCAGGACGCTGAGGTGGAGTTTCGAGTACAACAGGTGGGAGTCTCTGTCCATCCCCACGCCCGGGTCCTTCGTGACCTTGTTGCTGACGTGGCCATTGGATAAGGGGGGCTTCTTTCTCCTTTTGTAAGCCAGGGGGGCCTTCACGCACCAGCGGATCAATCCAACGAGCGGGGTGAGCTCTAAGAATCCTATTGGCAGATTGGCCGCAATCGGAGTATTTAAAAAAGTGATGAGAATCAACCGTGGGTCCTCAAAAATCCAGGTGACAATCATTTCAAGCAAGTCCATAGGTGGGATGAGGTCATCTGCGAATAAAGACCATTAGGTCAGGAGTGCTCTTGGCCTCAAGGACAGGGAGAGAGGGAGCATGACCCCAGGGCCCACGGAACTGCCCGCCTGATGGTCCGGATCACGCCTCCTGGCTTAGCTACCTTCTGTCTCCTTTCCTAGGACGTCCACTCCAGGGGGACTGGGACTCTCATCTCAGTCACTGTCACATCCCAGTGCCCAGTCACATCAGTGGAGCAAGGGAGAGGCTGCAGAACTACCTAAGTCTACAATTCCCTGGAACTCCACCATGCTTTGGAGAAATGTCCTCCTGCATGTTAATTTAGATAAAATTCCACGCTTTTTCTATCCCACACTGCCACACGTCACCCCTTCCCTCCTAAGTATGTGTCCTCCCTGTGCTCAGTGTCTCCTGTATGGGGCAGTGACAGCAATGGTGGCCTTCAGGGACCAGCTCAGAATCCCATCAGTCATCTGGCAGCTGCCAAGGGCTGCCCCAACCCCAAACCTGGAACCCTCATCTAAGCAACCCTAGGAGATATGATCCCTGAGACCTGGCAGGCTCTGTGGCCTAGACAGAGAAGAACAGATGGTGACACTTAGTCTGGGCTTCCTATGAGCCCAGCACAGGTCTCAACGCTCTACACAGACGAACGCGTCTAACCCGGCACAGGTCTCAACGCTCTACACAGACGAACGCGTCTAACCCGGCACAGGTCTCAACGCTCTACACAGACGAACGCGTCTAACCCGGCACAGGTCTCAACGCTCTACACAGACGAACGCATCTAACCCAGCACAGGTCTCAACACTCTACACACATGAACGCGCCTCACTTGGCACAGGTCTCAATGCTTTACACAGACGAATGCATTTAATCCTCCCTCTACCCCAGCGGTTAGTCTCATGCAAAGGACAAGGAAACTGAGGCACAGTCATGTCAAGTGATTTCCACAGGATTCATTGAAAGTATGTGGCCCAGGCTCACACCTGCAATCCTAGCACTTTGGGAGGCCAAAGTGGGACGATCACTTGAGTTCAAGAGTTCAAAACCAGCCCTGGAAACACAATGAGACCCAATCTCTACAAAAATTCTTAAAAATTAGCCAGGAGTGGCCGGGTACAGTGGCTCAGGCCTGTAATCCCAGCACTTTGGGAGGAAGGGGCGGGTGGATCATGAGGTCAGGAGGTCGAGGCCATCGTGGCTAACACGGTGAAACCCTGTCTCTACTAAAAATACAAAAAAATTAGCCGGGCGTGGTGGCAGGTGCCTGTAGTCCCAGCTACTCAGGAGGCTGAGGCAGGAGAATGGTGTGAACTCGGGAGGTGGAGCTTGCAGTGAGCCGAAATCACGCCACTGCACTCCAGCCTGGGCGATAAAGCTAGACTCCGTCTTAAAATATATATATATATATATATATATATATATATATATATATAGAGCAGGAAGTGGTGGTGCACACCTATATTCCCAGCTATTCAGGAGGCTAAGGTAGGAGGATCATTGAGCCTGGGAGGTCAAGGTTGCAGTCAGCTGTTGTTATCCCACTGTACAACAGCCTGAGCAACAGAGTGAGATCCTGTCTCAGGAAAACAAACACACACACACACACACACACACAAAAGCGTATGGCCCAGATCTGACCTCAGCAGCCTGGCTTTTAATCGGGAGGCTGTACTGCACATGTGGGGCTTGGTGTGCAATGCCCTTAGGCTGGCTGTGTTCACAGGAGTGGGTCCTCAGCCCCCTCTCTCTGGGGCTGTGCCTACCATCTGAGATGATTCCTGCCAACTGTTGGGAATATGAACAGCCCTGCCTACCTACTGTGGTGAGACAATGGCTACAGCGGGGAGCAGCTGCTGTCCTGTGCGCCACCTTTTTTTTTTTTTTGAGACAGAGTCTCACTCTTGTCGCCCAGGCTGCAGTGATCTTGGCTCACTGTAACCTCCGCCTCCCAGGTTCAAGCAATTCTCCTGTCTCAGCATCCTGAGTAGCTGGGACTATAGGCGCCTGCCACCACACCTGGCTAATTTTGTATTTTTAGTAGAGTTGGGGTTTCGCCATGTTGGCCAGGCTGGTCTCGAACTCCTGACTTCAGTGATCCACCCACCTAGGCCTCCCAAAGTGCTGGGATTACAGGAGTGAGCCACTGCGACTGGCCATGTGTGCAGCCTCTTGATTCCACAGAGATGTTTCTGTCTGGGCAACGCCAGGGTCATATCCACCTCTCCAGTGTATCCCTGCCCCCTGAGATCTGAGCTGAGGGATCTCCAACAGCCTGTAGGTAATGCGTGTGTGTGCACACACACTTGTGCAGGTGTGCCCTCAGCATACACGTTGGCGTGTGCACTTCGTGAGTCCTCAGTCTTTAGGATCCCAGTTAGGGTCTCTAGAGTCCCGCGTTTTCAGCACCATTCCCGAAAGGGGGGATATTATTATGTGAGTATCTTCCTTTTTGTGCTTTGAAGACATAGCCTCCCCCAAGAATGCTCTCCTGTTACCAGAAGTGCCCAAGATCAGCTTCAATCACCATTCAGATGGTGACTTCCAGGGCCACCGCTGTGTGGCAGTGACTTGAGAAATCATCAACTCCTCAATGGACTTCCTGGCTTAAGAGAAAAACACTGTGTTTCAGATCTGCTCTGCTGTGTCAGTGGCATTCCCTGAATATTCTTTCCTGTTCCATATGCTAACTCATCCCTTCCCTTCCCAATGGCAAGGCCAATTTCTGTACTCATTGGCCTGGAATAACCAATGACATAAAAGGTAGGTCGGGTGCGGTGGCTAATGCCTGTAATACCAGCACTTTGGGAGGCTGAGGCAGGGAGATCACTTGAGGTCAGGAGTTCGAGACCAGCCTGGCCAACAGGGTGAAACCCTGACTCCACTAAAAATACAAAAATTAGCCAGGCATGGTGGTGCACACCTATAGCCCAAGCTATTCAGGAGGCTGAGGCAGGAGACTCGCTTAAACCTGGGAAGTGGAGGTTGCAGTGAGGGGAGATCACACCACTGTACTCCAGCCTAGGTGACACAGTAAGACTCCATCTCAAAAAAAAAAAAAGGCAACTATGATACCATAGCTGGGTTCAGTGAAATCTTTCTTACTGGAAGATGAAAGGCCTGAATACCTCTCCCAGATGTTAACAGCTCTTAGGAAGCCTTTGGAGGAGAGAGCTAGGGGAAATCCCACTGCAGCGGCATGGCCCTGCTCCCCACGACCTGCCTCCCATTCCACAGGCAAACTGCTAGGAAAAGGAGAGTATGAAATTAGCATCTGTGGCTGTGCACGGTGGCTCACGTCTATAATCCCAGCACTTTGCAAGGCCGAGGCGGGCGGATCACGAGGTCGGGAGATTGAGACCATCCTGGCTAACACTGAAACCCTGTCTCCACCAAAAATACAAAAAAGTAGCCGGGTGAGAGGCTGAGGCAGGAGAATCGCTTGAACCCGGGAGGTGGAGCTTGCAGTGTGTCAAGATGGCACCACTGCACTCCAGCCTGGGCGACAGAGCAAGACTCCATCTCAAAAAACAAAAACAAAAAAACAAACAACAAAAAAAGAAATTAGCATATAAATATGGCATGCGCTTACATGTTCACAATATTGCCACACAAACTTTCTCAAGAGAGCTAAAAAGCTGGGCGCGGTGGCTCATGCCTGTAATCCCAGCACTTTGGGAGGCCGAGGCGGGCGGATCACAAGGTCAGGAGATCGAGACCACGGTGAAACCCCGTCTCTACTAAAAATACAAAAAATTAGCCGGGCGCGGTTGTGGGCGCCTGTAGTCCCAGCTACTCGGGAGGCTGAGGCAGTAGAATGGTGTGAACCCGGGAGGCGGAGCTTGCAGTGAGCCGAGATCGCGCCACTGCACTCCAGCCTGGGCGACAGAGCGAGACTCCGTCTCAAAAAAAAAAAAAAAAAAAAAAAAAGAGAGAGCTAAAAAGTCTAACAACAAGAAAAAGGTGGCCGGGCACAGTGGCTCACACGTGTAATCTCATTACTTTGGGAGGCCGAGCCGGGTGAATCACCTGAGGTCAGGAGTTCAAGACCAACCTCACCAACATGGTGAAACACCGTCTCTACTAAAAATACAAAAAGTAGGCAAGTGTAGTGGCACACACCTATAATCCCAGCTACTCAGAAGGCTGAGGCAAGAGAATCGCTAGAACCCAGAGGGCAGAGGTTGCGGTGAGCCAAGATCATGCCACTACACTCCAGCCTGAGCAACAGAGTGAGATTCTGTCTCACAAAAAAAAAAAAAAAAAAAAAAAAGGACAGATAAAAGAAGGCTCGGCTGGGCGTGGTGGCTCACACCTGTAATCCCAGCACTTTGGGAGGCTGAGGCAGGTGGATCACAAGGTCAGGAGTTCGAGACCAGCCTGGCCAATATGGTGAAACTTCATCTCTACTAAAATTACAAAAATTAGCTGGGCGTGGTGGCGTACGCCTATAGTCCCAGCTACTCAGGAGACTGAGGCAGGAGAATCGCTTGAACCCAGGTGGCGGAGGTTGCAGTGAGCTGAGATCACGCCACTGCACTCTAGCCTGGGCGACAGAGGGAGACTCCATCTCAAAAAAAAAAAAAAAAAGAAGTCTCAAAAATAGTCAGGAAAGTCGGGTGCTGTGGCTCACGCCTGTAATCCCAGCACTCTGGGAGGCTGAGGCGGGTGGATCACGAGGTCAGGAGTTCAAGACCAGCCTGGCCAACAGGGTGAAACCCCGTCTCTACTAAAAATACAAAAATTAGCTGGGCGTGGTGGCGCATGCCTGTCATCCCAGCTACTTAGGAGGCTGAGGCAGGAGAACTGCTTGAATCAGGACCCGGGAGGTGGAGGTCGCGTGAGCCGAGATCACCCCATTGCACTCCAGCCTGGGCAACAAGAGTGAAGCTCTGTCTCAAAAAAAAAAAACAAAAAAGAAAAAAAAAAGTCAGCAGGCTGGTGGCAGACCAATACTGGACTGAATAAAAATGACAGATGCCATTGAAGGCTTTCAAACTGCTGGTTTGGCTATCAACCCAGGAAGAGAGAGAGACTATTTGTCAGCCTTGTGAGCAGCAACAGCCAAGGGCAGAGAAGGATGAACCGAAAACAGCAGCAGAAAAGCAGGTTTTGTCAGCCAGGCCTGGTGGTGTGTGTCTACAGTCCCAGCGACCCGGGAGGCTGTGGTGGGAGGATCACTTGAGCCCAGGAGTTTTGAGGCTACAATGAGCTATGACTGCACCACCGTATTACAGCAGCCTGCGCAACAGAGCAAGATTCTCTATCCAAAAAAGTAAAATAAAGAAAGTAGGGGGAAGATAAAAAGTCAAGTCATATGTCCAGGCAGTGGGTCACATCTCACCAGACAGCAGACCCTCGCTTTCTGGGCTGCCTGCCACTTGGACCACTGCACCTCAGGCAAATGGGGATCACTAAGAATAGCTCCCCCTTAGCAAATTGCACACATCCAGGTGGCCCACACCTTTAGCTTTTAGCCTAAATTAAAAACACACATTTCAGGCCGGGTGCAATGGCTCACACCTGTAATGCCAACACTTTAGGAGGCCGAGGTGGGAGGATTGCTTGAGTCCAGGAGTTCGAAACCACCCTGGGCAGCACGGTGAAACTCCATCTCTACAAAAAAATATAAAAAATTAGCCAGAAATGGTGGTGCAAACCTATGGTCCCGACTACTCAGGAGGCTGAGGGGGAAGAATTGCTTGAGCTCGGGGTTCAAGACCAGCCTGGACAATATGGTGAAACTCCGTCTCTACAAAAAATACAAAAATTGGCTGGGCGCGGTGGCATGCACCTGTAGTCCCAACTACTCGGGAGGCTGAGTGCGGGGGGAGAACACTTGAGGCTTGGGGGCAGAGACTGCAGTGAGCTGGGATCACACCTCTGCACTCCAACCAGAGTGACAGAGTGAAACCGTCTCAAAAAATAAAAAAATAAAAACTCAGCTGGGCATGGTGGCACATGCCTGTAATTCCAGCAGTTTGGGAGGCCAAGGTGGGTAGATCACTTGAGGTCAGGGGTTTGAGATCAGCCTGGAACACAGTAAAACCCCATCTCTACTAAAAACACACAAAAAAATTAGCTGTGAGTGGTGGCGCATGCTGGCTGTAGTCCCAGCTACTCGGGAGGCTGAGGCAGGAGAACTGCTTGAACCCGGGAGGGGGAAGGTGCAGTGAGCACAGATCACGCCACTGCACTCCAGCCTGGGCAACTGGCTCCATCTCAAAAAATAATAAAAATAAAAATATACATTTAAGAGACAAAATGGCCAAAGCATTCACTGGACACTTCACCTGGGTATTCAGCAGAAAATAAAACTAGCCATTGATGGAAGCTTCTTTCATAGAAATAACCTGTTTCAAGTTTACCTGATGACAGGTCATAGAGCGCGGTAACGGAGGTGATGAACTGGCAGCAGAATCTCGGGCTGGCACTGAATATCTGCTTCAGCGTCTGAATGGATCCCGGCACCAAACAGCAGTAGTCATCCACGAGGGCCTTGGCTAACCTCACACAGTAGACCACGGGCGTCCGCTGGAAAGAAGCCACACAGTCCACGTAACTACAGATGTCGTGAGTAGACCAGCAACTATGCACACACGGTGAATACCATCAGAACTGGCAGAACCACTTCCAAGATGAAAAAAAGATGTTGATGGGGCAGGGTGCGGTGGCTCGCGTCTGTAATCCCAGCACTTTGAGAGGCCGAGGCAGGTGGATCATCTGAGGTCAGGAGTTCGAGACCAGCCCGACCAACATGGTGAAACCCCGTCTCTACTAAGAATACGAAAATTAGCCAGGCGTGGTGGGGCACGCCTGTAATCCCAGCTACTCGGGAGGCTGAGACAGGAGAATCACTTGAACCTGGGAGGCAGAGGTTGCGGTGAGCCAAGATCGCGCCACTGCACTCCAGCTTGGGCAACAACAGCAAAACTTCGTCTCAAAAAAAAAAAAAGTTAAAGGCTTACACTGAAGCAGTGGTGGGCAATCTAAAGCCCCCTGACCAGGCTGGGCATGGTGGCTCATGCCTGTCATCCCAACACTTTGGGAGGCCGAGGTGGGAGGATCACTTGAGCCCAGGAGTTCCAGACAAGCCTGGGTAACAGCAAGAACCCATCTCTATAAAAAATAGAAAAAATGGGCCAGGTGCGGTGGCTCACGCCTGTAATCCCAGCACTTTGGGAAGCCAAGGTGGGCAGATCATGAGGTCAGGAGATCGAGACCATCCTGGTGAACACAGTGAAACCCCGTCTCTACTAAAAATAACACACACACACAAAAATTAGCCAGGCGTGGTGGCAGACGCCTGTAGTCCCAGCTACTCGGGAGGCTGGGGCAGGAGAATGGCGTGAACCCGGGGGACAGAGCTTGCAGTGAGCAGAGATCGTGCCACTGCACTCCAGCCTGGGTGACAGAGCAAGACTCCAACTAAAAAAAAAAAAATTGAAAAAATTAGGCGGGTGTGGTGGCACACACCTGTAGTCCCAGCTACTCGGGAGGCCAAGGCAGGAGGATGGCTTGAGCCTGGTAAGGTTGAGGCTGCAGTGAGCCCTGTGGTCACACCACTGCACTCCAGCATAAGCAACAGAGCAAGATCGTCTCAAAAAAAAAAAAAAACAAAAAAAACCCAACACCTGACTGGGTATGGTGGCTCACACCTGTAATCCCAGCATTTTGGGAGGACGAGGCAGGCGGATCATGAGGTCAGGAGATCGAGACCATCCTGGCTAACACGGTGAAACTCCATCTCTACTAAAAATGCAAAAAAATTAGCCAGGCACCACTGATGGTGGGCGCCTGTAGTCCCAGCTACTTGGGAGGCTGAGGCAGAATAGCGTGAACCTGGGAGGCGGAGCCTGCGGTGAGCCGAGATCATGCCACTGCACTCCAGTCTGGGCGACAGAGCAACACTCTCTCAAAAAACAAAACAAAACAAAAAAACCATCCCACAGACCAAATTTGTCCCACCACCCGTTTCTGTAAACAATATTTCACTGAGACGTGACCATGATTATTTGTTTGCCTACTGTCTAAAGCTGTTCTTGCACTAGAAGGACAGAGTAGCTGTGAAAGAGACTACAGGACCTGCAAAGCCTAAGACAGTTCACTATCTCGCCCTTTACATACAACATCTGCCGGCTCTTGTTTTACAGTTTACTTAGGAAACATCATTTCTGCCTTCAGGTGAGGAAATGACAACTTTTGTAACCCTACAGGATCCCAGGTGAGACGCCACAGGTAAAAATTAACAGCTGCTATCATATTGAAGAGATTCAGGAAAGTCTGTGAACTGTCACATGATGAAAAGGTTTGTTTACAGCAGTACTTGCTGAATTTCTCTCAAAATCCTGTTCTTAGGCCGGGCATAGTGGCTCATGCCTATAATCCCGGCACTTTGGGAGGCTGAGGCAGGAGGATCGCTTGACCTCAGGAGTTCATGACCAGTCTGGGCAACACGGTGAAACCGTTTCTACAAAAAATACAAAAACTAGCCAGGCATAGTGATGTTTGCCTGTGGTCCCAGCTACTTGGTGGGCTGAGGTAGGAGAATCACTTGAGCCCAGGAGGCAGAGGTTGTAGTGAGCTAAGATTGCACCACTGCACTCCACCCTGGGGGACAGACTGAAACCATCTTGCAAAAAAAAAAAAGAAAAGGAAAAAAAAAAAAGAAAAGAAACGAGAAAGAAAAAGAAAAAAAAACACGACCTAATTAAAAAAAAATTTTTTTTTTGAGACTGAGTCTCACTCTGTCACCCAGGCTGGAGTGCAGTGACGTGATCTCAGCTCACGGCAACCTCCGCCTCCCATGTTCATGATTCTCCTGCCTCAGCCTCCCAAGTAGCTGGGACCACAGGCGAGAGCCACCACGCCTGGCTAATTTCTGTTTTTTCAGTAGAGACAGGGTTTCACCATGGTGGCCAGGCTAGTCTCAAACTCCTGACCTCAAGTGATCTGCCCCCTCCTCAGCCTCCCAAAGTGCTGGGATTACAGGTGTGAACCACTAAGCACGGCCTAAAAGAATAATTTAAACAAACAAACAAACAAACAAACAAAAATTCCAGAAATCCAATTCAATGAGAATTCCAAACAGCAAACTCCTCAATTCCTCTTCAGAGACTCTCAGGGTCAGACTCTTTTTTTTTTTTTTTTTTTTTTTTTTTGAGACAGAGTCTTGCTCTGTCACCCAGGCTGGAGTGCAACGGCACCATCTCAGCTCACTGCAACCTCTGCCTCCTGAGTTCATGCGATTCTCGTGCCTCAGCCTCCTGAGTAGCTGGGGTTACAGGAATGTACCATCATGCCAGGCTAATTTTTCATTTTTAGTAGAGACACAATTTCACCATGTTGGTCAGGCTGGTCTCGAACCCCTGACCTCAAGTGATTCGCCCACCTCAGCTTCCCAAAGTGCTGGGATTACAGGCATGAGCCACTGCACCCGGCCGAGGGTCTCTCTTGAGCAGTACCTGAAGCCAGGAGGCGGCACACTCCAACACCGGGATTCGACACACAGCCACCGCCATGGAGACCAGTTTTCCCAACAAGCTCATCCGGCTGTCATCGGCTTTGTTCCCTTGAGGGCTGAAAAGGGATGAAAAAATAATCTGCCGAACAGAGTCCTTGGTTTGCTCCTGGAAATAATTGCACATGATTTCAAGAAGTTGAAGCTCCTGAAGTGAATTCAGTCTCTGCAAAAGAAATCCAGGAAAAGCGTTAAGAAATGTGGCTGTAACGTACTTATTAACTCGTACGTTAAAAAAAAACAGGAAACAGACTGGGCGCGGTGGCTCACGCCTGTAATCCCAGCACTTTGGGAGGCCGAGGCGGACGAATCACAACGTCAAGAGTTCGACACCAGCCTGGCCAACGTGGTGAAACCCCGTCTCTACTAAAAATACAAAACTTGGTCGGGCATGGTGGGTGTGCGCCTATAATCCCAGCTACTCAGGAGGCTTAGGGAGGAGACTCGCTTGAACCCGGGAGGTGGAGGTTGCAGTGAGCCGAGATCGTACCACTGCACTCCAGCCGGGTGACAGAATGAAATTCCGTCTCCAAAAAAAAAAAAGGAAAACAGGAAAAAAGTTTTTTTCCCCGTAGAACTTTTCGCCCTTTGTAAAGCTCGGGTGTCAGGGAGATCTTTGCTGTTACTCTTAGAAAAAAGTCATATAGGCCAGGCGTTGTGGCTCACACCTGTAATTCCAACACTTTAGAGGCCAAGGAGAGAGAATCCTGAGCCCAGGAGTTTGAGATCAGCCTGGGTAACACAGGGAGGCTCCAGCTCTACAAAACATCCAAAAATTAGCTGGGCATGGTGGTGGTGCATGCCTGTAGTCCCAGCTACTGAGAAGGGTAAGGCGGGAGGATTACTTGAGCCCAGGAGTTCAAGGTTGTAGTGAGCTGTGATTGCACCACTGCACTCCAGCCTGGGCAACACAGTGAGACCTTGTCTCACCACAAAAAAAAAAAAAAAAAAAAAGAGAGAGAAAAAAGAAAAAGATGTAAGAGGAAAGCTATACAGATCATTATACATCCTCCTGGAGGGCTCAGGACGAGCCTCTCGGTAACAGCCCAACAGACTTCTAGAGAGCGGGCAGTCCCCAGTTTGTCCCTTTAACACCAAGACTCGGCTGTCACACGCCCCGCAGACTGGACAGGCAGCTGAGCAACACTGCAGGACCCGGAGAGGGGTTTGCGGGCTGCTGCAGGAGCGAGGCCAAGCGCGAGCGCGGGGCTCCTGGACGTGGGGCGCCCGCGGCTTGACACAGCCCTGCATCGCTGGGGAAAAGGCCCGCCCGCCTGCCTGCGGCGCCCGGGCACCCGACCGTCTCGGGCCGCACCTTGGGCTGCGCGCTGCGCTCCTTGGGCACTTGGAACACGAACTCCTCCAGCAGCTCCACGGGGCCCTTATCCACGATGGGCAGCGGCGCGCTCTGCAGCTGGCTGCTGAAGTAGATGTCCAGGTGGTACAACACCTCCTTGGCGGCGCTCAGCGCGTCGCGGCGCAGCAGCGAGTGGCGGATGTCGCTCATGATGCGGCCGCCGCGGCCCCCGCGCCGAGCGCGTCTCACTTCCGCCCGGGGCCCCGGGCCGAGCCGCTGCCCGTGGAGACAAAGAGGCGCGACACGGGCCTGGGCTGCGGCACCCGCCCGCTTGCCCGCCTGCCGCTGCCTGCTCCCTGCCTGCTCAGGGTGCCATCGCCGCTGCCGCCGGCCAGCGGGCGCCCAAAGGTCCGACTGCGGCGCCGCCAGGAGCCGCGGGAGCCGCCGCCGCGCAGCCGAACGGCGGCCGAATGCCGGGCACGGAGACGGCGGCCCGCAGGGGCCAAGCGCCGGCCTCGGCCCAGGGGCGCTCTCGGGAGGGCGCCCCCTGGCGGCGCGCGCGGTGAGGGGAGTGCCGCGGTCCCAGGTGGACCCCGCCCCAGGCCCCGCCCCCAGAGCCCGCCCAACCGCCAGTGCGGGCCCGCTCTGTCCTTGCCCAGGCTCCCGCGCGGACTCTGCGTTGCGTTCAGAGCCGCCGCTGGTTGATTTCACCATGCTTTCCACCAGCAAGGATGCGGGGTGGTGCCGGGCTTTGGCTTGGGCCAGCGGACTTGGGTTCCCTGGCCGCCCCAGCTACCCGTCTTCATGTTTCCATCTGTTCTCAGCTGGGGAGCTACGGGGGTAGATGGCTGGAAGGACCCCTGCCCCTGATTCCCATTTCCCCGCCTCTCTGGCTGCGGGCTCCTTGGCCTAGCAGGGTGCAGAACACCTGCCACCTGCACTTGAGAGCCCTCCCACTCCAAAGACCTTCCGCACCAAGACCTCATTTCTGGCAGTCATCTCTCCTCTGAAATAGGTGGCAGTTCACTTTCACAATAAACTAGTCAGAAAGGGCTTGAATGTGGACAGAGGAGGGCAGGCCGGAGGCCTCGCATGCAGGAATGTGCCTGGTGTACAAGCCCATACTGGCCAGAAGGCAGGCCTGGGTGAGGACACTGTTGTTGAGATGAAAATCCCCTGGGGGAGAGAGGAGAATAGAGGGGGGCATAAAAGAAAGCACAGCCAGGCACAACGTGCAGGCGCCAAGTCGAGACCCTCCTGCATATCCGGCAGGTCAGAGACACGGCTGCAAGCCCCTCCTGTCCACATGCCCAGAGTTTAGAGACACCAAGGTCTCAGCATCACCTGGAATCTCTGAGAAGTCCTCTCTTGATTCCCTTGACACCAAGACTTCAGAGGTGCCCGGTTTCAAAAGAAGATAAGCAAGGGGATTCCTCAGTCAACACCCATTTTCCCCTCTCTCCCTTGCCCACTGGTAGTGATTTATAAGCCCAGTAGAAATCAAAACAAACAAGCCATGCTTGGAAAACGAGGATCCACATGTGTAAATAAACGGGAACTACAGCTCAAAGGCAGTCACACACTTGTCATTCTTGTTTCTTCCTCCCATGACATGGAAAGGCAGGTAGAAAGATCTCTTGAAGGTTGCTCCGAAGCCCGTGGGAGTGAATGTTCCGGTGGACTTGGGGCTCTGCTGATGGAGGCCAGGCCACAAGGGGACAACGCTGGCACCAGGCCCAGTCACCTCTGTACCACTCATTAGTAGTCTGATTGGTGGCCGCCAGGTACAGGGCAAAGCACAGGTAGCCACCCAGGAGGAAGCTCAGGACCACGACAAAGCCCAGCATGAAGACAATCCGTGGAAAAGTCAGGAAGAGGTACTGGGGGCAGAGAAAAGGCAGTGATTTAGGCAGCTGGACTGTGACATCCGAGAGAGTGAAAACCGGCCAACCCTGGGCCTGCCACAGCCACCAGCGCTGCTTCCTCAGCCCACCTACCTGTGTCCAAATGTGACAAACTGAACATAAACAGCACTGAGAAGCAGCCCAGGAATTATCCCAGTACATACAAGTTTCCTGTGGGATGAAGGAAGTGTTCACACTGAAGGAAAAGGGGAAGTTTACTCAGGAAAATGTGCTATTCCAGTTAGCTATTTATAAAATAAATGCAGACTTCATTCATCAAAATAAAATCCGGATGGACAAAAGAGATCAATGTCTTTCTTAAAACAATAAAACCCCAAAAATAGATGTGCAAGGATATTCATTGTATCATTGATTTTATCAACCCCTCTTCCGAAGTTTTTTTCTTTTCCTTAATAAATAGAAACAGGGGCCGGGCACAGTGGCTCACACCTACAATCCCAGCATTTTGTGAGGCCGAGGTGGGCAGATCACTTGAGGTCAGGAGTTCGAGACCAGTCTGGCCAACATTGTGAAACCCTTCTCTACTAAAAATACAAAAATTAGCTGGGTGTAGTGGCACATGCCTGTAATCCCAGCTACTCAGGAGGCTGAGGCAGAAGAATTGCTTGAACCCAGGCAGTGAAGGTTCAATGAGCTGAGATTTTGCTACTGCACTGCAGCCTAGGCAACAGAGCAAGACTCCGTCTCAAAAAATAAAAATAAAAAGGCTGGGTATGGTGGCTCACGTCTGTAATCCCAGCACTCTGGGAGGCCGAGGCAGGTGGATCACAAGGTCAAGAGATGGAGACCATCCTGGCCAACATGGTGAAACCCCGTCTCTACTAAAAATACAAAAAAATAGCCGGGGGTGGTGGTGGGCACCTATAGTCCCAGCTACTCAGGAGGCTGAGGCAGGAGAATGGCACGAACCCGGGAAGTGGAGCTTGCAGTGAGCCAAGATAGTGCCACTGTACTCCAGCCTGGGCAACAGAGTGAGACTCCGTCTCAAAAAAAAAAAAAAAAAAAATTTAAAAATCAATAGAAACAGGGTCTTGCTATGTTGCCCAGGCTGCTTTCAAACCCCTGGCCTTGAGTGATCCTCCTGCCTTGGCCTTCCAAATTGTTGGGACTACAGGTGTGAGCCACTGCACCCAGCCAAGAAACAAGTTAACTGTCCATCCATCAGGAAGGGTAAACTCTGGGATGGTCACACAATGGGAAAACAAGGAGCCATTAAAAATGATGTCAATTTCTATGTACTGATTGTGAAAAGATTTAACATATTGACTAATGAGAAAGACAAGATGCAAGGATTACACTGTGATCTTGTTTGGGTAAAAACAAAACTGACTCCGTAAATGGTGTATGACCATAGGAACTGCGCTGCTTCAAGTTTTGTTTTTGTAATAAGCAAAATGAAGAATTTAGAAAGTTTAATATTTTTGAAAGTCACAAGCAAAGAGAACATTTAACAAAACTCCTGATGGAGGAGACTTTCTAGTTGAAGTTACAAAGAAAAGAGATTTGATGAGAAAGAATGTCTGAACTTTTCTATACCAAAAAACCCAAAAAAACCCAAAACCCCATTCCCAAGATCCAAAAGATCCACAAACAAAAAACCAGTATAACAAAAGATTAACTGTCATTATCATATAAAGGCCTCAAATCAAGAGTTATTCTGGGCCAGTCACAGTGGCTCACACCTGTAATCCCAGCACTTTGGGAGGCCAAGGTGGCAGCACTTGAGCCCAGGAGTTCCAGGTCATAGTGAGCTGTGCTGGTACCATTGCACTCCAGCCTAGGTGACAGAGTGAGACTCTGTCTCAAAAAAAAAAAAAAAAAAAAAAGTTACCATATGACCCAGCAGTTCCACTTCTAGGTGGAATTTACCCAAGAGAAATATAAACATAAAACATATGTTTTTAGGCCGGGCGCGGTGGCTCAAGCCTGTAATCCCAGCACTTTGGGAGGCCGAGGCGGGCGGATCACAAGGTCAGGAGATCGAGACCACAGTGAAACCCCGTCTCTACTAAAAATACAAAAAAAATTAGCCGGGCGCGGTGGCGGGCGCCTGTAGTCCTAGCTACTCAGGAGGCTGAGGCAGGAGAATGGCGTGAACCCAGGAGGCGGAGCTTGCAGTGAGCCGAGATCGCGCCACTGCACTCCAGCCTGGGCAACAGCGTGAGACTCCGTCTCAAAAAAAAAAAAAAAAAAAAAAAAAAACATATGTTTTTAAACATAAAACATAAAAACATAAACATAAAACATGTTTTATAAACAAAAACATGTCCACACAAAAAACTTGTACATGAATGTTCACAGCAGTATTATTTAAAAATAGCCAAAAAGAGAAAACACCGAAATGTCCATCAACTGATAAACAAATAATTAAAATTCAGTCTATCCATACAATGGAATACTATTCAGCCATAAAAAAGAATGAAATATGGCCGGGCGCGGAGGCTCACGCCTATAATCCCAGCATTTTGGGAGGCTGAGGTTGGTGGATCACTTAAGGTCAGGAGTTCAAGACCAGCCTGGCCAACATGGTAAAACCTCTTCTCTGCTAAAAATACAAAAATTAGGCAGGTGTGGTAGCTTGGGCCTGTAATTCCAGCTATTCAGGAGACTGAGGCAGGAGAATTGCTTGAACCCGAGAGGCAGAGGTTGCAGTGAGCCGAGATCGCACCATTGCACTCTAGTCTGGGCAATAAGAGTGAGACTCCATCCCAAACAAACAAAAGGAATAAAGTAGATTCGTGCTACATGAATTAACCCTGAAAACCTTGTGCCACAAGAAAGAAGCCAGGGGAAAAGACCATATATTGCACAATTCCATTCACATGAAGTGTCCAGAAAAGGCCTAACCCAAAAGACAGAAAGTAGATTAGTGATTACCTGGGTCTAGGGCAGGAGGGAATGGAGATGATGAAATGTTCTGAAATTAGACAGTGGTGAGGGTTGCACAAGTCTGTGAATACACTCATACCACTGTGGTATACTTTAAAGGGTGAATTTTATGATATGTGAATTTTTTTTTTTTGAGATGGTGTTTCGCTCTTTCACTCTTGTTGGCCAGGCTGGAGTACAGTGGTGCAATCTCGGCTCACTGCAACCTCCGCCTCCCAGGTTCAAGTGATTCTCCTGCCTCAGCCTCCCGAGTAGCTGGGATTACAGGTACTGGCCACCACGCCCAGCTAACTTTTTTGCATTTTTAGTAGAGACGAGGTTTCACCACGCTGGCCAGGCTGGTCTTGAACTCCTGACCTCAGGTGATCCGCCCACCTTGGCCTCTCAAAGTGCTGGGATTACAGCTGTGAGCCACCATGCCTGGCCCAATATGTGAATTTTATATCAGTTTAGAAAAAGGAAAAACTTCACATTTGTTAGTTTCTGAGACAAGGTCTTGCTCTGTCACCCAGGCTGGGGTGCAATGGTGCAATCTCGGCTCACTGCAACCTCTCCCTCCCGGATTCAAGTGATTCTTGTGCCTTAGCCTCCCGAGTAGCTGGAACTATGGGCATGTGCCACCACACCCAGCTAATTGTTTGTATTTTAGTAGAGATGGGGTTTCATCATTGTTATCCAGGCTGGTCTCAAACTCCTGAGCTCAGGCAATCTGCTTGCCTTGGCCTCTCAAAGTGCTGGGATTACAGGCATGAGTCACTGCACCGGCCCCGGCTCATTTTTGTATTTTTTGTAAGACAAGGTCTCTACAGGAGACCAGTTATTCAATCATCTGCTGATGGACATTTGGATGTTGCCCAGGCTGGTCCTGAACTCCTGGCCTCATGAGATCCTCCCACCTCGGCCTCCAAAAGTGCTGGGATTACAGGCGTGAGCCACCGCGCCCCACCTAACTTCATGCTTTTACTGGGAAAATAAATGTCCTTTTTGCAATTCTGAAACTTGAAGTCAGAAACCTACAGCATAATTACCTGAATAAGGAAGACCGTGTCCATAACATGGAGGTGTCCAAGGTCATCGACATAAGTCTCCTGGTATAGATCCGACATCACCACCAAGTGGATCAGAAAAGTGGTGCTCACAATGGCGACGGTGGCAGCCGAGGCCGTCAAGGTCAAGAGGTAGATGAGGAAGTACCTGATGTTCCAGGCCCCGATGCAGTTGTTCACCCAAACACAGTGATGGTCGAAACGGTGCACACACCAGTTACACACACCTGCACAGAAACGAGGGGGCATGTGCTGGGATGGTGCTTGATGAGACAAGGACGCCACACACCTGCTGAGATTTTCACAGTCCGACCACTGGATGTATAATCAGAGGGAAATGGCACTGCTTAGTTCCAAACTAAGCTTTTGGAAGTGCAGTGTCCAGTACAGGAGCTGCCAGCCAGATGTGGGTATTGAGCACTTGCAATCTGGCTACTAGAAAAATCTGAGGTGGTGGCATGGACCCGGGGTCCCGGCTACTCAGAGGCTAGGCAGGAGGATCATTTGAGCACAGGAGGTCAAGGCTATACAGTGAGCTATGATCGCACCACAGCACTCCAGCCTGGGTTAACAGAGTGAGACGCTATCTCAAAAACCAAACCAAAAAATGGAAAGGACATTTTGTCAATATTGACAAATTTACATTTGTTTTTTACTACAATATTCCTTTGAATTCAGTGTAAATATGGAGGCAACAGAAGAGTTAGTTAATTTACTTGACTTGGATAGACATGTTTTAAAACTGATGTTCCTGCTTTAAAGTCAAGTCAATTCTTCTGATTAAGATGAATCATTATGTCAACGTAGACATGGATGGTAAAGGAAAATGATTTTTTTGGTACCAAATTCAGATATTGGAAAACTTTTAAGAATGTATGGATATAACTTGCACCTGTGAGTCTACTTTTTCAACTGTACATTTTATTAAAACTAAATACACAAGTATTTCCACATGAAAATTTAGTGTCCAAATCAAGACGTGCTGTAAATGTAAAATACACACCAGATTTCAAAGGCTTAGTAGGAAAAAGAGAATATAAACTACCTCATGAAAAATTTTTTACATTGATTACATGTTAAAATGATATTTTACATATATTAGGTTAAATAACATACTGATTAAAACTGTCTCCAAGCACAGTTACATTTTGAAAAACATTTTTAAAAACTGTTTCTATTTATGGCTTTTTTTTTTTTTTTTTTGAGACAGGGTCTTGCTGTGTTGCTGTGGCTGGAGTGTGGTGGTTTAACCATAGCTTACTGCGGCCTCGATCTCCTGGGCTCAAGTGATCCTCCCGCCTCAGCCTCCTGAGTAAGCCAGGACTACAACTTTTGTATTTTTTGTAGAGGTGGGGTTTCCCCATGGTACCCAGGCTGGTCTTGAACTCCTAGGTTCAAGAGATCTGCCTGCCTCCCAAAGTACTGGAATTCCTGGCATGAGCCGCTGCGCCTAGCCACATTCTATTTTTGTTAGACAGCACTGGTCTAGAATCTTGGGCCCTCCCCAGAAGACTAGGCTTTGTAGGACTGAAATCCACAAACACAACATCCACAGAAACACCTTCTGGGGAGCATGTCCTCCCATGTGGTGAGAGAAGGGCTGTTATGCCCGGGGATGAGGACTGTCTACTACATAGGAACACAAGACCTGACCCTCACTCATCTGAAAGAAACCATTATCTCAACTCTACAAGTAATGGCCACACCACGTCTGGGGGTGAACTGGCTCTTCTTTTAGATTCAGGAAACAGTCCCTCACAGACAAAGCCCGCACATGTGCTGTTGGGGGTGCCGCTGGAGTCATGAGAACCACACTCACTGCAGTGCTTGGATCGAGCTGGTTTCCTTAAAGCACAAGTAGAGCACCTCACGTTCTTTGGAAACATCACTTCATCAAATTCATAAACATGAAGAAATAATAATTCATTTGCTTTTGTTATAATGCCTGGGAAAAGTAAGGACATATGTCAGTTTCGTGCAATATGGTGGACTGGATGGTCACAAAACCCGTCCTGATAAAACACAACTGAAACTGCTATCTTTAATATCTTAAGCAATTCTTTTTTTTTTTTTTTTTTTTTGAGACAGTCTTAGTTTGTCGTCCAGGATGGAGTGCAGTGGCGGGATCTTGGCTCACTGCAACCTCTGACTCCTGGGTTCAGGTGATTCTCCCACATAAGCCTCCCAAGTAGTAGCTGGGATTACAGATGTGCTAACGCACGCCTGGCTAATTTTTTGTTTTTTTCTTTGTTAATACAGATGGGGTTTCACCATTTTCGCCAGGCTGGTCTGGAACTCCCGACCTCAGGTGATCCTCCCACCTAGGCCTCCCAAAGAGGCTGGGATTACAGGCATGAGCCACCATGCCCAGCCGTGCAATTCATTTTTAATAACAGCTTTATTCAGATATAACTCACAAACCTAATTCACCCATTTAAAGTGTACAATTCCGCCAGTGTGGTGGCTTAGGCCTATAATCCCAGCACTTTGGGAGGCTGAGGTGGGTGGATCACGAGGTCAGGAGTTTGAGACCAGCCTGGACAACATGGTGAAGCCCTATCTGTACTAAAAATACAAAAATTGGCCAGGCGAGGTGGTGCACACCTGTAGTCCCAGCTACTTGGGAGTCTGAGGCAGGAGAATTGCTTGAACCTGGGAGGCGGAGGTTGCAGCAAGCCGAGATCGCACCACTGCACTCCAGCCTGGGTGACAAAGCATGACTCCATCTTAAAAAACAAAAAAAGGAACAGCACCATACCAATCACGTGCTCTATATATGACAAAATGAAGTGAAAGTATTAAAAAGATAAACTAAAAATTTTAAGCGGTTCTAAATAACCCGTGGGTCGAAGAAGAAAAAAAATTAGAAAACACTCCAAACTGAAAGATAAGGAAAATGCTACACATCAAATCTTTTACAAAGTCCTCGGGGTAGGGGAGCCTCTCCTTGTTTGCAGCACTATTAGTAAGACAGTGGAGCTGTCACCATGCTGTATGCTAAGAGCCTCAACTTACCAGGATTGGTTACACAAGTCAGGGTGAAAGAAAACAGGTTTACAACTAGCAGCAGATAGGGCAGAAGAAGGTAATACAAGGAGAACTCCAGCTCCTGACAGTAGCCAAATACTTCCCAGGTGTACTCAGTATAAACCATCGCTTGCAAGACCAGGTGCAGGACAATGAAGGTGTGGTTTCTGAAAGAAAACAGGCACACAGCTTGTTCGTGGGGGCTTCTCCTTGAAGAAATTGTATGATACTAAAGAAAGTAACCAAGGGTCAACCACTTCCTTTGGGCTTGAGATAGTAGTAAGAATTACATAGAAAACTCTGTGAAACATTCTGCATGTATTTAACAGAAATACATGTCAGTATTTTCCCAATCTTTAAATATCACTATTTAAAAGGAGACAAGTTAAAACCTCTGTCTCAAAAGGTAGATTAACTATGAGTAGAGGCTCCCAACTCAGGACTCTTGATTCTTTCTGGCCTTCTTTCCCTCACCATGCTGGAAACCATGAGGAGCTTCCTGAAGCTGGAGGATCTCAACAATTAATAATCAAAGCAGAAAAGAGGAGAATATTTAAACTCTGAAATAGAAATACCTCGTATGGAAAAGGTAGTGAAGCGATCTGTGCATGGCTCTCTGAAGACATTCTGGAATTACACAGGAAAATATCTGAAACAAAAGGAAAGGGAAAGATTCCATTTCACTTCTCACTTCTCCACTCCCAAACAAATCAGACACTCCACACACAGCTGGCAATCTGCGTGAGAGAAAGTTTGGTTTCTGTATACAGGTAAAGAAGTGATTTAGAAGAGAATAAAGAGGGGAATTCTTTCTACTGGTCTTCCTTTCACACCAGTTCCATTTCTAGTCTGACTCTGAAGAAGGCACCTGTCAGGGTCTTCAGGGAAAGTGAGGTGAGCAGAGGGAATGGGTCGCGGAATGTTAATGTGAAGGCCGCTACTTCCCCGGCCTGGGTTCAATCCCAGGTTCCAGCGTCCACACCCAGATCACTGGGCTTGGCCCAGGTCCCTCCCAAGTCAATGCCTTCCCATAGGCTGCCTGTCCCGTTTTGCTGACTTTGATCCCTGAAGGAGGGGGGCCAGTCAATGCTGAGCTTTCTGCTCATACATCCCCCAGAGTCACCCATCAAGTACCCCAGGCGGACCCTGCTCATATCCATGCCCAATCACAGGCATCTAATCCAGAGGAAAACAGCAACCTCTTCTCTCAAAGCACCACCGCAAGAGGACTTTCAGCAGGAACAAAAAACACACACAGAGGCTATGGAATGTCCCACAACTGCCATCAGTGAAATAAATCCATCAATGACGTTGAGTGGCATCTTTTTTGTGGTTGTTGAGACAGGGTTTCACTCTGTAGTCCAGGCTGGAGTGCAGTGGTGTGATCATAGCTCACTGCAACTTCAAACTCCTGGCTCAAGGGATCCTCCTGCCTCAGCCTCCTGAGTAGCTGGGATTATAGGTGTGAGCCACTGCACCCAGCCTGGCATCTCCTTTTTGTCCTGTAGCAAAACTGGTGAGTCTCTTAGACTAGCACAGTATTCAAATTCCAGTGCTATCCAAGGATCATCCTTACCTGTGCTCCTCCCCTGGCCAGGCCTTTCAAGCTATGGGTTTTCGAGCAGACGCAGATAAGAACAAGACCCATCACCACCAAAGCCAGGTAGAACAAGAAGAGGATCAGGAAGTCCATCCTGGGGCTACAAAGGAATAGGAAGAGTGTGACTATCTGCTACTGAGATTTCTTCCATGACACACATTCTCAGAAATCAACTCCCAAATGGCCACCAAAACAGAATTCACCTACACTTTAATGATGTCTCAAAGCAAAAACCAGAAAAACCAACAAACAAAACAGAATTCCTCAGGCACACACAACAGAGGCCTGCTGCCTCTCACTGGGGCCTCCCAAATGGTCCTGAGCTCCCTCCATCAGGATAAAAATTCTGGGCCAGGTGTGGTGGCCCATGCCTGTAATCCCAGCACTTTGGGAGGCAGAGGTGGGCGGATCGCTTGAGCTCAAGAGTTTGAGACCAGCCTGGGCAACACAGTGAGACCCTGTCTCAATTAAAAAAAAAAAATTTTTTTTTCTCGAGACGGAGTTTGGCTCTTGTTACCCAGGTTGGAGTGCAGTGGCGCAATCTTGGCTCACTGCAACCTCCGCCTCCCGGGTTCAAGCAATTATCCTGCCTCAGCCTCCCTAGAGGGTGGGATTACAGGCATGTGCCCCATACCTGGCTAATTTTTGTATTTTCAGTAGAGACGAGGTTTCACCCAGTTGGCCAGGCTGGTCTCGAACTCCTGACCTCAGGTGATCCGCCTGCCTCAGACTCCCACAGCGCTGGGAGTACAGGCGTGAGCCACTGCACCGGCCCAAGATAAAAATTTTGAATCTAACACTCTAACACTGTGGCCTGCCTTTGAAGCATCTCCAACCTGCAAATGCAAAATAAACTAAGAAAGAAAATGCATCCACCTTCCTTGCCCCCAGGCACGAATCATTCTTTTACTTTCTGAAATATTCACAAAGATACAAGATTTCCCCCCAAAGAATCTGCTGACAATGCCTGGAGAACAAGCATCTCCTAGAGGCAGTCAGGAGCCCTGCACCCAGAATCAGGCATCCTGTCCTAAGAAGCATCCCTCCAAGACACTGGCCACAACTATCAGGAATCACCCTCTGGAACCAGAGTCAACACACAGGCCTGTGTTAAAATACTGGATACTGTGGCCGAGCATGGTGGCTCACACCTATAATCCCAACACTTTGGGAGGCCAAGGCAGGTGGATCATGAGGTCAGGAGTTTGAGACCAGCCTGGTGGTTTCAGCCACCAACATGGTGAAACCCCCATCTATACTAAAAACACAAAAATTAACCGGGCATGTGGCACGTGTCTGTAATCCCAGCTACTCAGGGGCCTGAGGCAGGAGAATCGCTTGAACGCTTGAACCCGGGAGGCAGAGGTTGCAGTGAGCTGAGATCATGCCACTGCACTCTAACCTGGGTGACAGAGTGAGACTCTGTCTCAAAAAAAAAAAAAAAAAGAAAAAAGAAAGAAAGACACTAAGACACTGGACACTAGAATTCTTTTTTTTTTTTTTTTTTGAGATGGGGTCTCGTTCTGTCACCAGGCTGGGGTGCAGTGGTGATCCTGGCTCACTGCAACCTCCGACTCCAGGGTTCAAGCGATTCTCCTGGCTCAGCCTCCCGAGTAGCTGGGATTACAGGTGCATGCCACCACACCCGGCTAATTTTTGTATTTTTAGTAGAGACAGGGTTTCACCGATTTGGCCAGGATGGTCTCAATCTCCTGACCTTATGATCCTCCTGCCTCGGCCTCCCAAAGTGCTGGGATTACAGGCGTGAGCCACTGCGCCCAGGGATACTGGAATTCTTTTCCATAGTGTAGTGGTTTAAAAACAAAAAATAGAAAAGAAAAAAAAAGGTACTGGAATTGGCCGGCCATAGTGGCTCATGCCTGTAATCCCAGCACTTTGGAAGGCTGAGGTGGGAGGATCACTTGAATCCAGGAGTTCAAGACCAGCCTGGGCAACAAAGCGAGACCCCCATCTCTACAAAAAATACAAAAATTAGCCAGGTGTGGTTGCGCATGCCTGTGGTCCCCAATACTCAGGAGACTGAGGTGGGAGGATTGCTTGAGGATAGGAGTTCAAGCTTGGGCGACAGCATGAGGCCCTGTCTCAAAAACACTCACCAGCCGGGCGCAGTGGCTCAAGCCTGTAATCCCAGCACTTTGGGAGGCCGAGACGGGCAGATCACGAGGTCAGGAGATCGACACCATCCTGGCTAACATGGTGAAACCCCGTCTCTACTAAAAAATACAAAAAACTAGCTGGGCAAGGTGGCGGCGCCTGTAGTCCCAGCTACTCAGGAGGCTGAGGCAGGAGAATGGCGTAAACCCGGGAGGCGGAGCTTGCAGTGGGCTGAGATCTGGCCACTGCCCCCTAGTCTGGGCGACAGAGTGAGACTCCATCTCAAAACAAAACAAAACAAAACAAAAACAAAACAAAACAAAAAAAAAACACTCACAAAAAGATACCGGAACTGGTTACTTTTGACCTTAGCAGATATGATTCTGGGCTGGAATTCCAAGTGAGATAAACAAGAAACTATTCATGACATGATAGGCGAGAGCAAACAAACAGCAACAGTTCTCACCGGGTGATTCAGGGTGCCCAGCCTACATTTCTTTTGGTTGGATAATTTTCAGTTGGCAGCTCTGGCATTCCTCCTACCAACATTCACAGATAATTCAAACAGCAGCTCCTCTTGGGCGCAGTGTGTGCCTGGCACGACTGGTAGCTACCGGACATTGTCCTTCCAGGAGCCTGGATCTGACTGCAGAGACAGATCAATTCGACACCCACATAATAAAACAAGAGTAGCAGTCAAAGGCAGAATACGTTGTGGAAAAGGATTTGGAAGCAGGGGATTTTCAGCACCCCCAGCACAAATGGGTAAGACTTTGGGAGAAATGGTCCAGACTAAGTTGCTCAGGCCGGCTCCCAAATCTTTGGGAGGCCAAGGCAGGAGGATCGTTTGAGGCTAAGAGTTCGAGACCAGCCTGGGCAACATAGTGAGACCACTGTCTCTACATAAAAAATTAAAAATCAGCGGGACGTGGTGGCACGCACCTGTGGTCCCAGCTACTTGGGAGGTGAGGTGGAAGGATCGCTTGAGCCCAGGAGGTCAAGGCTGCAGTGAGCTGTTATGGTACCACTACCCTCCAGCCTAGGCCACCACAAAGCTGGACCCCATCTCTAAAAATAATAAAACAGGCTAGGCGCTGTAGCTCACGCCTGTAATCCCAGCACTTCGGGAGGCCGAGGCAGGTGGAACACCTGAGGTCAGGAGTTTGAGACCAGTCTGACCAACATGGTGAAATCCATCTCTACTAAATACCAAAATAATTAGCCAGGCATGATGGCGCATGCCTATAATCCCAGCTACCCGGGAGGCTGAGGCAGAATTGCTTGAATCTGGGAGGCGGAGATTGCAGTGTCCGGCCTGGGAAACAAGAGCGAAAAGCTGTCTCAAAATATAACAATAATAAAGACTTTGAGAGAAACAGCTAGTTGAGAAGAAATAAGCCAAGTCGGTAGCCTCAGGTCTCTCCCTGCCCCTCCCCATTAGGGCCTCCCGAAGCTACCCGCATCCAGAACACCTGGCCGGAGCTTTCCTTGGGGGCTGGAGCCCTGGTAGGGGGACGTGGAGTGCAGCAGGCTCTGAGGGGACACCGGGGCGGCCCCGGACTTGGGCGAGGTGGCGGTGGGACGGCGGCCCCACACACAAGGGGTAAGGGAGGGTCAGAGGAGGAGACTGACGGTCCAGGGACAGCCCAAGCTTCCCACAGCCCCGCGGAGGCGGCCTTACCGCCCGCCGCTGGGCTCCGGCGCCTCCCGGGCGCTACACAAGACTTCCTGCAGGCTAGTGACATCAGCGCGACGCCCCTGCGGGGCTGACTTCCGGCGGAAGTGTGCGAGGGCCTCTGCCGGTTGCAGGGCTGGACTAACAGTGACCTCCCCGGCGCCCTCGCAGGCAGCCTGGGGACCTCTGTGGCCAGGTGTAACCGCTGGGAAGTGCGATTGTATTGTATTGTATTGTATTGTATTGTATTGTATTGTATTGTATTGTATTGTATTGTATTGTATTGTATTGTATTGTATTGTATTTTTTCTTATTTGCTTATGTATTCATTCAGAAATTGTATTGTATTGTATTGTATTGTATTTTTTCTTATTTGCTTATGTATTCATTCATTCAGAAACAGCCTCACCCTGTCGCCCAAGCTGGAGTGCAATGGCCTTATCATAGCTCACTACAGCCTCCAACTCCTGGGCTCAAGCAATGTCTCCTGCCTCAGCTTCCCAAGTCGCTGGAACCACAGGTGCATGCCACCATACCCGTCTAATTTTTTTTTTTTTTTAAATAGAGACAGGTGTTTCACTATGTTGCCCAAGCTGATCTGGAACTCCTGGGCTCAAGTGATCTTCCCACCTCGGCCTCCCAAAGTGTTGAGATTACAGGTGTGAGTCCCTGAACTGGGGTGGAAGTGGGATTTTAGAGCAATATTGCCAGCAGACTTACAGGAGGACCGACCTGGGACTGGTGGGGGCGATAACACCGGGGCTGTGACAGGGACTACACTGCCCTGCGGCCTGAACAGAGCCCGGTCATGTCCCTGCTCAGAGCCCAGCAGGGGGATCCGGGTGGCCCAGGGCAGTCACACTTAGGGTGCTCTCAGACTGTGTCTGCGTGGTGGACAGAGTTTGCGTTCAGCCACCCACACTGTTGGGATCTAGCTGAAGAATTTCAGCATCTTCCGTTGCAGAAGCAGGCAGAAAGTGCAATGTGTACCCATCAGTCAGATTCCGCTCCACGTGTGTCCTTGCTCCTGATGACAAGGACATCTTGCTCTGTACAGCCCTAAATATCTTCCCCCTGGGGCAGTGACAAGTACTTGACCACAGACCTTGAGGATAAAAGGGAACGCTGTTTGATGCTAGGCAGCCTTGGGGTAACAAGAGCTGCTTCCAAACATAGCCCTGAGAAGGCCCTGTGGGGTGTCCTTTGCTCTGACCGTCTCTGAATCAGCTGAGGCCAGGGTCTATTCTTGATGCCTCTGAAGACCTGAGCCAGGCCTGTCCTCCTTTGAGGGGAAATGTCTGATCTCCAAACACTAGCCTTAAAGCTCTTCTCTTTTCCTGTCTCGTTGCTACCTATGTCAGCTTCTTGACGCTTTTTCTTTTCCTTTTTTTATGAAACTCCTTACCAACAGGATGCCTTCTCCTGTGTACATTGTATCCAAGGTCTTCATAAATTTATGGACCCAGAATTGAAAAACCAAGGCTCATGCCTATAATTCCAGCACTTTAGGAGGCCTTGTGGGAGGATCGCTTGAGCCCAGGAGTTAGGGAACAGTCTAGGCAACATATGGAGACCTTGTCTCTACAAAACATTTAAAAATTAGCCGGGTGTGCCGGCATGCACATGCTACTTGAGAGGCTGAGGTGGGAGGATTGTTTAAGCCCAGGAGGTCAAGGCTGCAGTGAGTTAGGATCACACCACTGCACTTCAGCCTGTTTCAAAAAAAGAAAAAAAAGATTAACCTCCCAGTACTTGGTCAGTTCCTGAAACCTAGGCGTGTTTGATTTTTTTGCCTTTTCTTTAAAACCTCCAAGCACAAACCTTGGCACCTGCGTTTTATAAATAGCATAGGAGAAAACAGACTATTTAAGCTTAAAACCAAAAATTTAATTCAAGTGTGATGAAAAGGATTGCATTGCTTGTGATGCATGGAGCAAAGAATTCCTCTTTGGAGTGTTGCTAAACCCTCCTGTCAGCCGCTGAAACTGGACCTGCAGTATCAGTTTTTTACCTGCTGCGAGATCAGTTGACAGGATCAACCAGCTTTACACCACTATCTCTTGCTCCCAAGGGAATGATGGATGCTATACCTTGGAAATGGGATACAGGACTTCGTAGCTACGCTTGCAAAAGGCACATCACACATGATGCTTGTTTACAATCAGTGATTTATTGGCCATGAGGAATTTTGCCATGGAGACATTAAGAAGAAAGAAAGGAATGGCCGGGCGTGGTGGCTCACGCCTGTAATCCCAGCACTTTGGGAGCCCGAGGTGGGCGGATCACGAGGTCAGGAGATCGAGACCATCCTGGCTAACATGGTGAAACCCCAACTCTACTAAAAAAAAAAAAAAAAAAAAAAAATCAGCCGGGCGGGGTGGCGGGCGCCTGTAGTCCTAGCTAATCGTGAGGCTGAGGCAGGAGAAAGGTGTGAACCCAGGAGGCGGAGCTTGCAGTGAGCCGGAGATCGCGCCACTGCACTCCAGCCTGGGAGACAGAGCGAGACTCCATCTCAAAAAAAAAAAAAAAAGAAGAAGAAGAAGGAAAGGAACATAAAAGTATTTTTGAGCTGTGCATGGTGGCTCATACCAGTAATCCCAACACTTTGGGAGGCTGAGGAGGGCGGATCCTTTGAGGCCAGGAGTTTAACACAAGGCTGAGCAACCTAATGAGACCTCACCACTACAAAAAAAAGTATTAAATTAGGTGTGGTGTACACCTGTAGTCTCAGCTACTTGGGGAGGCAGAGGCAGGAGGATTGCTTGAGCCCAGGAATTTGAGACTGCAGTGAACCATGATTGTGCCACTGCATTTCTGGGCAACAGAGCAAGACCCTGTCTCAAAAAAAAAAAAAAAAAAAAAAAAAGGACTGGGTCTGTGTTGGCTTACTGTTATATCAGTAGCAACTATTTTAGCACCTAGCTCATGTAGATGCCCAATAAAAATGTATCAACTGAATGAATGAAAAGAAAACGATAACTTATAGCAGAAGGAAATCTACATCCTTGATATCACCTCCAAAAAAATTCCTGTGGCCAGTAGGTGGGGACACAGTTGTCATTATTAGCTGGCTTGGAGCATAATGTATGGGTGCACAATTTACACCCAAATTTCCACTTTGCCTTCGCTACTGTAATTGCTGCCCCGCACCTTCTTTTTTTTTTTTTTCTTTTCTTTTTTTTGAGACAGAGTCTTGCTCTGTTGCCCAGGCTGGAGTGCTGTGGTGGGATCTCGGCTCACTGCAACCTCTGCCTCCTGGGTTCAAGTGATTCTCCTGCCTCAACCTCCCAAGTACCTGAGACTGCAGGCACTTGCCACCACACTCAGCTAATTTTTGTATTTTTAGTAAAGTCAGGGTTTCGGCACATTGGCCAGGCTAGTCTTGAACCCCTGACCTCAGGTGATCCACCTGCCTCAGCCTCCCAAAGTGCTGGTATTGCAGGTGTGAGCCACTACGCCCAGCCTTCAAAGTAGATTAAACAACCAAAGAGACATTTTGGTCCCTGCCATTGGAATGTCCAGAAATGATGCTGCTTCAGGAATGACTTGAACCAGCAGCCCAATGGCATCATCAAGAACCAATGTTCTTTTTGTCCCTCATTCTGCCTGGAAGATCGGCTTCGTCTGAAGACCAGCTTTCCTCCTGATGATGGGATGGGCACCACCCATAGCTGGGGCTTTGTGCTTCCACACCCACATCCAGTGAAGGGACAGTGGGGAGGTCTCCCTCCAGGTCCAAGTAGGAGTACTGACATTCAGTGTGATTAAGCTGGCTTGGGTCATAGACTCACCCGTGAACCATGATGTCACCAGGAAAATGGAATGTGCCCTTTGTCTTGGGTAAAACAAGGCTTCCTGCTGAAGCTGCAGAGGATCAGTTTTCCCCAAAGCACATGAGTTGCTCAAGGGAGGGGCTGGATTCTGGAAGGATGTGTGGGCACTACTAGGAAGGTACATGGATGCTGGCCAGGTGAGCAATCAATCAGTGGACACACTAATAAGTGATATCTGGAATGATGCAAGGAATGTGTCAAAAATACCTCTTCAAATTAAGATTCAACCCAGGGCCGGGCACGGTGGCTCATGCCTGTAATCCCAGCACTTTGGGAGGCCAAGGCGGGTGGATCACCTGAGGTCCGGAGTTCGAGACCACCCTGGCCAACATGGAGAAACCCGTCTCTACTAAAAACATAAAACATTATCCGGGTGTGGTGGTGGGTGCTTGTGGTCCCAGCTACTCGAGAGGGTGAGGCAGGAGCATCGCTTGAACCCGGGAGGCAGAGGTTGCAGTGAGCAGAGATCACGCCACTGCACTCCAGCCTGGGCGACAGAGTGAGACTCCATCTCAAAAAAAAAAAAAAAAAGAAAGAAAAATTCAACCCAGGATGAATGAAGGTGCAAGAGTGAGAACATGAGATGCTTGGGGCATGGTAGGAACTTTTGATGCGTGTCCTTCATTTCCCAGACTCAAAGACAAATCTATTAATAGAATTCCTCCCTGGCAGCCATCTCCGGGTGCAGATTCAAGGGAACGTGTATGCAAAGGAAGGAGAAGGAAATTTTAGTCACAAAGCTGCAGTTACAGTTGTGCAAGGTCACTCAGAATGGATGCAATTCCTTAGGAAGAGCAATAGTATATGACGAGAGAAGAGGCTGAGGCTCTCCAACTTCCTGGGACCAGCAGAAGAAGAGGAGATGACAAAGAAAGCCAAGGGAGGATGTCCACAGGAGTAGGAGCGAGGCTGGGCACTTCGGGTCATGCCTGTAATCCCAGCACTTTAGGAGGCTGAGGCTGGAGGATCACTTGGGGCCAGAAGTTTGAGAACAGCCTGAACAACATAGCAAGACCCTATCTCTCTTTTTTTTTTTTTTTTTTTTTGAGACACAGTCTCGCTCTATCGCCCAGGCTGGAGTGCAGTGGCGCCATCTCGGCTCACTGCAAGCTCCGCCTCCCGGATTCACGCCATTCTCCTGCCTCAGCCTCCCGAGTAGCCGGGACTACAGGCACCCACCACCACGCCCGGCTAATTTTTTGCATTTTTAGTAGAGACGGGGTTTCACCATGTTAGCCAGGATGGTCTCAATCTCCTGACCTCATGATCTGCCCACCTCGGCCTCCCAAAGTGCTGGGATTACAGGCGTGAGCCACTGGGCCCAGCACGAGACCCTATCTCTAAAAAAAAATGTTTAAATTACCCTGGCATGGTGGTGCATAGCTGTAGTCCCAGCTACTCAGGAGACCGAGGTGGGAGGATGACTTGAGCCTGGGAGGTCAAGCCTGCGGTGAGCTATTATTGCACCTCTGCACTGTAGCCTGGGCAACAGGACAAGACTTTGCATCTTTTAAAAAAAACATTTTTTAAATAAAAAAAGCAAAAGAAGTGGGAGGAGAGCCAGGGAAGAGAGGGTTTCGTGAAAGCCAAAGAAGACGTGCACCGCAATCCCCCAGGGAGGCTCTAAGGGTGAGGCCGATGGAAGGAACCTGGAATGAGCCTCCCACAGACTGTGAAACGTCCCCAGGGAATGGCTCTAGTAATCACTGTAGCCCCCCAACCAGGTTCTGATAACTCCTCTGGCCCAGCAAGCCACCAGGGCAGCTCCTCTGCAGAGCTGGCTAGAGATGCTATGTCATTGGATGGAGGCCTCCAGAATGAGGTAGGAAGGCCTTGGAAGCCGTGCTGTCTGGAGGAGGGGGATCCCTCTGAGACTGCAGTGTCAGAAGGGTTTCTGAACACAAGCTGGAAGCAAGAGGACCAGAGGGAGAGGCATCTGGAATACACAGTGTTGGGCGGTTGCTGCACACACAGACACAGTGAGTTGCTCATTGCAGTAGCTGGCATGCCTCACCCTGACTGTCACTCTCTGATGATACTCCCAAGAGTGGGTGGAGACTGAAACTGCCTTTGCAAATACAACAGTGAGCGAAATCTGACCTAACTGACTCCATCCTACTTCTTTTTTTTTTTTTTTGAGACGGAGTCTCACGCTGTTGCCCAGGCTGGAGTGCAGTGGCGCGATCTCGGCTCACTGCAAGCTCCGCCTCCCGGGTTCCCGCCATTCTCCTGCCTCAGCCTCCTGAGTAGCTGGGACTACAGGCGCCCGCCACCGCGCCCGGCTAATTTTTTGTATTTTTAGTAGAGACGGGGTTTCACCGTGGTCTCGATCTCCTGACCTTGTGATCCGCCCGCCTCGGCCTCCCAAAGTGCTGGGATTACAGGCTTGAGCCACCGCGCCCGGCCCCAACTCCATCCTACTTCTAACCTCCAAGCTGCCCTTGTTCATTCCTGGATATTGGCCAAGTTAACTATGGAAGGAATTTCATTTAATTTTTTTTTTTTTTTTTTTTTGAGACTGGGTCTCACTTCGTTACCCAAGCTGGATTGCAGTGGCCAGATCATGGCTTACTGCAGCCTCCAACTCTTGGCCTCAAGCAATCCTCCAGCCTCAGGCTCCTGAGTAGCTGGGACTATAGGAAGTGCCCTCATGCATGGGTATTTTTTAATTTTTGTAGAGATGGGGTACCTCTACGTTGCTCGGGCTGGTCTCGAACTCCTGGGCTCTAGCGATCCTCCTGCCTCAGCCTCTCAAAGCGCTGGGATTATAGGTGTGAGCCACTGTACCCAGCATTAGTTTAACTTTTTTTTTTTTTGAAATGGAGTCTCACTTTGTCACCCAGGCTGGAGTCAGTGGCGTGATCTCAGCTCACTGCAATCTCTGCCTCCCGGGTTCAAGTGATTCTCCGGCCTCAGCCTCCCAAGTAGCTGGGACTACAGGTGTGCACCATCCACCCGGCTAATTTTTTTTTTGGATTTTTAGTAAAGATGGGGTTTCACCATATTGGCCAGGCTGGCCTTGAATTCCTGACCTCATGATCTGCCCGCCTCAGCCTCCCAAAGTGCTGGGATCACAGGTGTGAGCCACCTCGCCCGACCCTAAGTTTAACTTTAAAAAAATGATAAAAGCCCTTTCCCAACAACTAACCCTTCCTTGTTCATGGACTAAACCACCTTTGTAAAACTAATAAACAACCAAAGATTAGGCTTATGTGAGGAATATGAACTCTGCTAAAACATAGGCTTACTTCAATGATAACCAGCCATTGTTCCAGAGGTCATAAGATTTATAACCTCCCCAATTTCTCCTATAGATAACATCACTATTGGAAAACCTAAGATTGGTGTTCAAGGTATCTTTCAGATCCTGTATTGTAATGGACCAGCTGGTGCCACTGTGACTGGTAAAAGGGCTCAGCTGGTCACATGATCCCACCCAAGGACTGACGAGGTGCAAGAAGATAGCTCCAGCCCCCTAGGATTTCATCCCCAGTGCAAACAATGAGGATTCCCCATTCCCTAGCCCCCTGCTCGCCAAAACTCTAGTCTCTGAATTTTCAAGGAGACTGCTTTGAGTGATAAACTCCAGTCCTTCCACGTGGCTTGCGGAAATTAGCTTTTTTTACTGCAATACCGTTGTCTCAGTAAATTGGCTGTTATCTGTGTAGCTGAAAGAAGAGCCTGTCAGGCGATTATACCATCAAGGGGGAGCACTTACAGCTGACCCCAAAGTTATGTTGTCAAATGCATCCTCCTTTGTGTCTCTGAAACCATCATTGCAAAATTATAACTGAGAAAATTATGACAGTGAAAGAAATCAGACCTAACTGACTTCACGCTGTCCTTGTTCATCCTGGGCATAGACTGAACTAACTTTAGGAAATAATTCAGTTCATGGTTTGACTCTGAAACAAAACTGATAAAACAGCCCTAAACAAAACAGCCCTTTCCCGAAAAGATCCCTTTGTTTCCTGGGGACCAGTCTGACTTTGCAGGACTAACAAATTAGCTACAAGATTAGAAATGACAGTTTAGGGGCTGTGCAGCCTCTGTCTCCAACAGTCTGAACTTCCCCAGATTGCTCCTGGGGGTAACATCACTTTTATAAAACCCAAGTTTAGTGCCTGAGATATTTCGCAGGCCCTGTACTGGATGGATCAGCTGACACCACCCAGACGAATAATCCGGCTCCACCAGTTCTGCCATCCCACCCAGGAACAGAAGACAGCAAGAAAACCTCACTTCGACCCCCTATGATTCCATCTCCAACCTAACTAATCAGCGCTGCCCACAAGCCCCTACCCGCCAAATTATCTGTAAAACCTCTGTGGCTCACACCTGGAATCCCAGCACTTTGGGAGGCCAAGGTGGGCGAATCACAAGGTCAGGAGATGGAGACCATCCTGGCTAACACCGTGAAACCCTGTCTCTACTAAAAATACAAAAAATTAGCTGGGCGTGGTGGCGGGCGCCTGTAATCCCAGCTACTCGGGAGGCTGAAACAGGAGAATGGCGTGAACCCGGAAAGCGGAGCTTGCAGTGAGCTGAGATTCAACCGTTGCTCTCCAGCCTGGGCGACAAAGCGAGACTCTGTCTCAGACAAAAACAAACAAACAAAAACAAAAACAAAAACAAAAACAAACACTGTAATCTCAGCACTTTGGGAGGCTGAGGCAGGCGGATCATGAGGTCAGGAGTTCGAGACCAGCCTGACCAACATGGTGAAGCCCTGTGTCTACTAAAAATACAAAAATTAGCTGGGCATGGTGGTGCGTGCATGTAATCTCAGCTACTTGGGAGGCTGAGGCAGGAGAATCACTTGAACCTAGGAGGCGGAGGTTGCAGTAGCCGAGATTGTGCCATTGCACTCCAGCCTGGGCAAGATTCCATCTCAAAAAAAAAAGAAAAAAAGAAAAGAAAAGAAAGAAAAAACCAACTCTGATCCCCGAATGCTCGGGGAGACTGATTTGAGTAATAATAAAACTCTGGTCTTCCGCACAGCCGGCTCTGCATAAATTACCCTTTCTCCATTGCAATTCCCATCTTGATAAGTCGGCTCTGTCTAGGCAGCGGGCGAGGTGAACCCCTTGGGTGGTTACATATCCATAACTGGCCTTAGTGTGGCTGCTGTGACCGAGGTTCCAGTGGGACGGCAAACCTGTCTCTCCTAACCACTTTTTTTTTTTTTTTTTTTGAGACACAGTCTCACTCTGTCGCCCAGACTGGAGTGCATTGGCGGGATCTCTGCTTCCTGGGTTCAAACGATTCTCATGCCTCAGCCTCCCAAGTAGCTGAGACTACAGGCACACACCACCACGTCCAGCTAATTTTTTTGTTTTTACTAGAGACAGGGTCTCACCATGTTGGCCAGGCTGGTCTCAAACCCCAGACCTCAGGTGATCCACCTGCCTTGGCCTCCCAAAGTGCTGGGATTCCAGGCAGGAGCCACTGTGCCTGGCCTACCCTCCTTCTTGAGTCTCCCCTCTTTGCCCATGGCTCAGACTTTTACTGCTCTTCTGTATGAAAAAATTAGTTCTGGTGCAAGCAGTTCCACTCTATGGTTTATGGTGTAAAACAGAAGCTTTTGCAACATTTTTTTCCCTTCCAAAATCCCCAACTTTGACACTGAAAATAATTTTTTTTAAGTTTGTGTAGGAGGTAAAAGGACAAAAAGGTAGCTCTTTTTAAGCTGAATCTCCGGCCACCTTACCCCCACACACTCACGTACCCAGCTAATGCTAGCACGACTGTTGAGGGGAAGAGCAGCAGGTAGAAGGAACAGGAAGGGCAACTTCAAAGCGTGGTCCATTACGTTTTTTAAAATTTATTTATTTATTTTTATATTCTTTTTTTTTTTTTAGATGGAGTCTTGCTTCTTCTCCCAGGCTGGAGTGCAATGGCCCGATTTCAGCTCACTGTAACCTCTGCCTCTTGAGTTCAAGCAATTCTCCTGCCTCAGCCTCTCCAGGAGCTGGGATTCCAGGCACATGCCACCACGCCTGGCTAATTTTTGTTTTTGTTTTTGTTTTTTTGAGACGGAGTCTCGCTCTGTCGCCCAGGCTGGAGTGCAGTGGTGCGATCTTGGCTCACTGCAAGCTCCGCCTCCTGGGTTCACGCCATTCTCCTGCCTCAGCCTCCCGAGTAGCTGGGACTACAGGCGCCCGCCATCACGCCTGGCTAATTTTTTGTATTTTTAGTAGAGATGGGGTTTCACCGTGTTAGCCAGGATGGTCTCGATCTCCTGACCTCGTGATCCACCTGCCTCGGCTTCCCAAAGTGCTGGGATTACAGGCGTGAGCCACCGCGCCCAGCTGAATTTTTGTATTTTAAGTAGAGATGGGGTTTCACCATGTTGGCCAGGCTGGTCTTGAACTCCTGACCTCAAGAGATCCACCCACCTCAGCCTCCCAAAGTGCTGGGATTACAGGTGTGAGTCACCACGCCCGCTATTTTTTTTTATATTTATTTTATTTCTATTTTTATTTTTTGAGACAGAGTCTTTCTCTGTCACCCTGGCTGGAGTAAAGTGGCGCGATCTTGGCTCACTGCAACCTCCGTCTCCTGGGTTCAATCGATTCTCCTGCCTCAGCCTCTGGAGTAGTTGGGACTACAGGAGCAGGCAACCACGCCTGACTCATTTTTGTACATTTAGTAGAGACAGGGTTTCACCATGTTGGCCAGGCTGGTCTCAAACTCCTGACCTCAAGTGATTCACCCACCTCAGCTCCCCAAAGTGCTGGGATTAGAAGCGTGAGCCACCATACCTGACCATGCCTGGTCAATTTATCAATTTACATTTAAATCTTAAATTTAAATATAAATTTAAATTTTAAATTTTAGAGACAGGATCTTGCTCTGTTGCCCAGACGAGTCTCCAACTCATGGCCTCAAGTGATCCTCCCGCCTCAGCATCCCAAAATGCTGGGATTACAGGCGCCACTATGCCTGGCCCACTACATTGATTTCTATCAGCCTGCCTTATTCTAGGCAGGACTGCAGATGGCTCACATAGGCTCACAAAAAGAAGGTAAAATAACTTTAAAGAGGCAAAGCACAGTGGCTCATGGCTATAATCCCAGCACTTTGGGAGGCCAAGGTGGGAGGATCACTTGAGGCCAGAAGTTCGAGTCCACCCTGGGTAACAAGAAAATACGAAAACTAGCCAGCCTTGATGGTGCACTCCTGAGTCCCAGCTACTCAGGAGGCCAAGGTGGGAGGATCACTTGAGCCCAGGAATTTGAAGCTGCAGTGAGCCATGATCATGTCACTGCACTCCAGCCTGGGCAACAGAGCTAGACCCTGACTCAAATAAATACATACATACATAACTTTAAAGAGATTAGAAGGGGGGCCAGGCGCAGTGGCTCACACCTGTAATCCCAGTACTTTGGGAGGCCGAGGCGGGTGGATCACTTGAGGTTGAGAGTTCAAGACCAGCCTGACCAACATGGTGAAACCCATCTCTACTAAAAATACAAAAATTAGCTGGGCATGGTGGTGCACGCCTATAATCTCACCTACCTGGGAGGCTGAGGCAGGAGAATTCTGGAACCTGGGAGGCGGAGGTTGCAGTGATCCAGGATCGCGCCACTGCACTCCAGCCTGGGCAACACAGCAAGACTCTGAAAAAAAAAAAGAGATTAGAAGGGGAAACAAGAAGAGAATGTAAACATAAGACAAGGTGAAACCAGGCATACCCATGGGCTGTTCTTACTTCGAGGTGGAAGTGACGGGGCTCAGAGAGGCTCCCCCGGACACCAGGGCTCATGGGCCAGCACACTGGACTTCGATGTGGTCATTGATGAAACTTCATTATGTAAAGCCACTGAGACTGGAGGTTGTTTGTTACAGTAGCTGGTATTAACGGCACTAATACACTATGCTAGTTGTTGGTGAAAGCTACAGCATAGCCCAGTGCTAACCATCAAGCCGGCCTTCGAAATGCTGTTACATTGGCTGGGCTCAGTGGCTCATGCCTGTAATCCCAGCACTTTGGGAGGCCGATGCGGATGGATCACCTGAGGTCAGGAGTTTGAGACCAGCCTGGCCAATGTGGCAAAACCTCATCTCTACTAAAAATATGAAAATTAGCTGAGCGTGGTGGCAGGCACCTGTAATCCCAGAACTTTGGGAGGCTGAGGTGGGAGGATTGCTTGATCCCAGGAGTTTGAGACCAGCCTGAGCAACATAGCAAAACCTTCTCTACAAGTAATAAAAAAAATCCTTCGGGAACAGGTGCGGTGGCTCACGTCTGTAATCCCAGTACTTTGAGAGGCTGAGGTGGGAGGATCATTTGAGCCCAGGAGTTTGAGACCAACCTGAGCAACATACCAACACCCCTTCTTAGAAGTAATAAAAAATCAGGCAGGCATGGTGGTACGTACCTGTGGTCCCAGCTGCTCGGGAGGCTAAGGCAGGAGGATGGCCTGAGCCTGGGTGGTCGAGGCTGAAGTGAGCCATGATCATCACACCACTGCACTCCAGCCTGGGTGACAGAGCAAGATTGTGACTCAAAAAAAAAAAAAAAAAATCCTTTGTTTGAACCCTGTCTCCTCAGTCCAGAGAGGCTGGATGCGTCAGGGTAAACTTGGCAGGAAGAGACCAAGATTGCCAGCCAATTTTAAACGGGTGTCTGGGTTTTCCCAATCATTCCCTGTCTGACCTCCTTTGCTGTCCTTGGCCAAAGCCTACCCAGGCTCTCAACACATCCAGAATGAAGAGCCCTTTAGCCATATTCTGATAAAATTTCACTGTGGCCATGCATTCATTTGCAGGGGCTACCTTAACAAAATACTACAGCCTGGGTGGCTTTAACAATAGGCATTTATTTTTTTGCGGTTCTGGAGACCGGAAGTCTGAAATCAAGGTGTTGGCAGGGCTGGTTCCTCCTGAGGCCTCACTCCTTGGCTTGTGGATGACTGCCTTCGTGCTGAGTCTTCACATGGTCTACCTTCTGTGCGTGTTCATGTCCAAATGTCCTCTTCTTATTTTTATGTATTTATTTTTTTAGAGACAGAGCCTCTCTCTGTCGCCCAGGCTGGAGTGCAGTGGCATGATCATGGCTCACTGCAGCCTCCACTTCCTGGGTTCAAGCAATTCTCCCACCTCAGCTTCCTGAGTAGCTGGGACTACAGGCATGCACCAATACGTCTGCCTAATTTTAAAATTTTTTTGTAGAGATGGGGTCTCGCTATGTTGACCAGTCTGGGCTCAAGCGATCCTCCTGCTTTGGCCCCCCTCAAAATTTCCTCTTCTTATAAGGACACCAGTGAGTTTGGATTAGGATCCACACTAATGACCCTATTTTAACTTAATTACCTGTTTAAAAGTCCTATTTCTAGGCCAGGCGCACTGGAGCCTGGGCAACAGAGTGAGACTCTGTATCTAAAAACAAACAGAAAAGAATTTGAAGCTGTTTCCAAAATGCACACACAGAAACTCTTTAAGCTCAACAATTAAAACTTTTTTTTTTTTGGTTTTTTTGAGACGGAGTCTTGCTCTGTCGCCCAGGCTGGCGTACAGTGGCTGGATCTCAGCTTACTGCAAGCTCCGCCTCCCAGGTTTACGCCATTCTCCTGCCTCAGCCTCTGGAGTAGCTGGGACTACAGGCGCGTGCCACCTCGCCCGGCTAGTTTTTTGTATTTTTTAGTAGAGACGGGGTTTCACTGTGTAAGCCAGGATGGTCTTGATCTCCTGACCTCGTGATCTGCCTGTCTCAGCCTCCCAAAGTGCTGGGATTATAGGCTTGAGCCACCGCGCCCGGCCTAAAACATTTTTTTAAATTATTTTATTTTATTTTATTTTATTTTTATTTTTTGAGACAGGGTTTTACTCTTCACCTAGGCTGGAATATAGTGGCAAGATCGCGGCTCACTGCAGTCTCGACCTCCTGGGTGCAAGTGATTCTCCCATCTCAGCCTCCTGAGTAGCAGGGATTACAGGTGTGCACCACCATACCCGCTTAATTTATTGTAGAGATGGAGTTTCACCATGCTAGCCAGACAGGTTTCGAATTCCTGGGCTCAAGCAATCTGCTAGCCTCGGCCTCCCAAAATGCTGGGATTACAGGTGTTAGCCACTGTGTCTGGCCAAAACAATTTTTTCTAAAGGACAAAATATGTGAATTGGTACATTATCAAAGGAGAAATACAGGTAGCAAATAAGGATATGAAAAGACGCTAAACATCATTTGACATTAGGAAAAGGCAAATTAAAACTTCCCACTTGTAATCCCAGCACTTTTTTTTTTTTTTTTTTTTGAGACGGAGTCTTGCTCTGTCCCCCAGGCTGGAGTGCAGTGGCGCGATCTCGGCTCACTGCAAGCTCCGCCTCCTGGGTTCACGCCATTCTCCTGCCTCAGCCTCCTGAGCAGCTGGGACTATAGGCACTCGCCACTACGCCCGGCTAATTTTTTGTATTCTTTAGTAGAGACGGGGTTTCACTGTGTTAGCCAGGATGGTCTCGATCTCCTGACCTCGTGATCCACCCGCCTCAGCCTCCCAAAGTGCTGGGATTACAGGCGTGAGCCACTGTGCCCGGCTTTTTTTTTTTTTCTTGAGACAGGGTCTCCCTCTGTCGCCCAGACTGGAGTGCAGTGGTGCGATCTCGGCTCACTGCAAGCTCTGCCTCCCAGGTTCACGCCATTCTCCTGCCTCAGCCTCCCCAGTAGCTGGGACTACATGCACCTGCCACCACGCCTGGCTAATTTTTTTGTATTTTTAGTAGAGATGGAGTTTCACCGTGTTAACCAGGATGGTCTCGATCTCCTGACCTCGTGATCCGCCCACCTCGGCTTCCCAAAGTGCTGGGATTACAGGCATGAGCCACTGCTCCTGGCCAATCCTAGCACTTTGGGAAGCCAAAGCAGGAGGATTACTTGAACTCGGGAGTTCAAAACCAGCCTGGGCAACATAGAGGGACCCTGCCTGTATAAAGAGAGGAAAAAACGGCCAGGCATGATGGCTCACACCTGTAATCCCAGCACTGTGGGAGGCTTAGTGGGGTGGATCACCTGAGGTCAGAAATTTGAGACCAGCCTGGCCAACATGGCGACACCCCATCTCTGCTAAAACTACAAACATTAGCCGGGCGTGGTGGCATGTGCCTGTAGTCCCAGCTACTCGGGAGGCAGAGGCTGGAGAATTGCTTGAACCTGGGAGGTGGAGGTTGCGGTGAGCCCAAGATAGAGCCACTGCACCCCAGCCTGGACAATGCAGCGAGAAGCCAAAAGAAAGAAAGAAAGAAAGAAAGAAAGAGAGAAAGAGAGAAAGAAAGAAAGGAGGGAGGGAGGGAGGGAGGGAGGGAGGGAGGGAAGGAAGGAAGGAAGGAAGGAAGGAAGGAAGGAAGGAAGGAAGGAAGGAAGGAAGGAAGGAAGGAAAAGGAAAAGAAAAAAAAGAAGTAAAAACCAAAATCAATGAGCATCAAGGAGATACCACAACATACCTGTTAGAATGGCTAAAATCCTAAAATCCCTCCCACCCAATCCCCCGAAAGCCTAACAATACCCGTTGCCTGTAGACACGTGGAGTGGCTTGTGGGGATGCAAAGTGATCCAACCCCTTTGGAGACAGTTTGTCAGCTCCTCACAGAGCTAAACATAGACTTACCATATGATCTGGCAGTCAGGATCCTAGGTGTTTACCCAACTGATCTGCAAACTTATGTCTAAGCAAAAGTCTGTATGTAAATATTTATAGCAGAGTCATTCCTAATTGCTAAAAGCTGGAAGCAACCAAGATGTTCCTTAGTAAGTGAACGTACACCTAAAACCACTATAACACAAAAAGCTTATTTTGAAAAACTGCAACATTGGGAAACATAATTGAGTTGTCAGAAGAGCATAATACTAGTGATTATAATAATAATCACAAAATAATGCTTACCTTGCGCCACATGGGGGCCTGTCTTGGAGATTTCTTTCTTTTTGTTTGTTTGTTTGTTTGTTTGTTTGAGACGGAGTTTCACTCTTGTTGCCCAGGTTGCAGTGTAATGGCGCAATCTCGGCTCACCGCAACCTCTGCCTCCTGGGTTCAAGAGATTTTCCTGTCTCAGCCTCCTGAGTAGCTGGGATTACTAGCACTCCTGGCTAATTTTGTATTTTTTAGTAGAGACGGGGGTTTCTCCATGTTGGTCAGGCCGGTCTCCAACTCCCGACCTCAGGTGATCCGCCTGCCTCGGCCTCCCAAAGTGTTGGAATTACAGGCATAAGCCACTGTGCCTGGCCGGAGATTTCTTTAAGACTCTTATCGAGACCATCCTGGCTAACACGGTGAAACCACGTCTCTACTAAAAAAATACAAAAAACTAGCCGGGCGTGGTGGCGGACGCCTGTAGTCCTAGCTACTCCGGAGGCTGAGACAGGAGAATGGCGTGAACCCGGGAGGCGGAGCTTGCAGGGAGCTGAGATCCGGCCACTGCACTCCAGCCTGGGTGACAGAGCAAGACTCTGTCTCAAAAAAAATAAATAAATAAATAAAAGACTCCTAGGTTGGCCGGGCGTGGTGGCTCATGCCTGTAATCCCAGCACTTTGAGAGGCTGAGGCAGGCGGATCACAAGGTCAAGTTCGAGACCAGCCTGGTCAATATGGTGAAACCCTCTCTCTACTAAAAATACAAAAATTAGCTGGGCGTGGTGGTGGGCACCTGCAATCCCAGCTACTCGGGAGGCTGAGGCTTGATCCCTCCCAAAGTGCTGGGATCACAGGCGTGAGCCACCGCACCTGGCCAGAGACCCTGCCTCTTAAAACAAAAAACAAAAAACAAAAAAAGTCAGGCTTCATGGCTCACGCCTATAATCCCAGCACTTTGGGAAGCTGAGGTAGGAGGATTGCTTCAGCCCAGGAGTTCAAGACCAGCCTCGGCAACATAGGGACACCCCGTCTTTACAAAAAAAAAATTACTTAGGGCAGCCTGGGGAGGGGAATGTACTTCTTCTGTTAAAGGAGTGGGGCTGCAGTGTAGATTTTATTAATGTCTTCATTCATGTCACAAATATTTATTAAGCATCTGTGACTTGACAAACATTATTCTGGGTGCCACAGATACAGAATAAACAAAACGAAGAGAAATACCTGCCCTCGTAGTGTTTGCATTCTCATGGGTGGAGAGGACAATAAACAGGATGAATCCATAGGACACCTGGGGACATGTCAGATGGTGATGCACCTCCTCCACTCTCCTCCCTGAAATTAGGGGAGGCTCATGGAACAGGAGACATCTGCATGGAGACTGGGAGCGGGGAAGTGGAGGCACGCAGACATGGGAGGAAAGAGCTTGTGCAAAGGTCCTGAGGGGGAGCTCAATGTTTGGCTTGGGCCAGGAGTGACTGGGCAAGGGGTCCTGTAGCAGGGGGAAAAAACAGAGAGGTGCAAGGACCTGATTGGGGTCCTGCAGGCCGTGTGAGGACTTAAGTGATGGGGAGCAATTTCAGCATACAAGCCAGGTGCAGTAGCTAACTTCTGTAATCCCAACACTTAGGGAGGCAGAGGTGGGAGGACCGCTTGAGTCCAGGAGTTCGAAACCAGCCTGGGCAACAGAGTAAGATCTTTCCCTCCACAAAAACAAACAAGTAAATAAACAACAACAAACAAACGAAAACAAGTTTGAGGCCGGGCGCAGTGGCTCAAGCCTGTAATCCCAGCACTTTGGGAGGCCAAGTCGAGCAGATCACTAGAGGTCTGGATTTCAAGACCAGCCTGGCCAACATGGTGAAACCCCGTCTCTACTGAAAATACAAAAATTAATAGGGATTGATGGTGGGCACCTGTAATCCCAGCTACTCCGGAGACTGAGGCAGGAGAATTGCTTGAACCCAGGAGGTGGAGGTTGCAGTGAACCAAGACTGCACCCCAGCCTGGGCGACAGAGCAAGACTGCCTCAAAACAAAACGAAACAAAACAAAAATAAAAACAAAAAACAACAAGAAGTTTGAGCAGAGGAACTACAGGGTCTGACTTTCCTTTTTATAGGATGGCCTGAGGATACAACTTGTTCAGGCTGGTCTCAAACCCTGGACACAAACGATCCTCCACCTCCGCCTCCCAAAGTACTGGGATAACAGACATGAGCCACCGCGCCCAGCCTGACTTTCCTAACAGCTCCTTCTGGGTGCTATGTTGACAATACACTGCAGGGGGCAAGGGAAGATCAAGGAGGAAGTGGTGGAACCATTCCAGGACATGGATGATGGCAGGTTGGACCAGGGTGGTGGCCTGGAAAGTGGAGAGAAGAGGGTGAGTTCTGGTTCTAATTTTATTTTATTTTTTTACTTTTTATTTTATTTTAGAGAAAAGGCCACGCTCTAGTAGGCCACAAGGAGCTACTCTTTTCTCTCTCTCTCTCTCTCTTTTTTTTTTTTTTTAAATTTGAGACTGGGTCTAACTCCATCACCCAGGCTGGAGTGCAGTGGCGTGATCTCGGCTCACTGCAACCTTAACCTCCTGGACTCAAGCTGAGGCTACAGGCCCCACCACACCCAGCTGATTATTTTTCCTTTTTTTTTTTTTTTTTTTTTTTTGGTAGTAATGGGTCTCATTGTGTTACCCAGGTCACCATAACTGAGCTCGAGTTGGGATCTTTTCCAGAAATGCTTTACCCAAAGAGGCTCTCCAGGTTAGGGTGTGTGTCTGTATGTGTCTGTGTGTGTGTGTGTGTGTGTGTGTGTGTGTGTGTGTGTAATAGATTTGTCTATATGTGTTTTTTGTTTGTTTGTTTTGTTTTGTTTTGTCTTTTGAGACGGAATCTCACTCTGTCGCCAGGCTGGAGTGCAATGGCGCGATCTCAGCTCACTGCAACCTCCGCCTCCCAGGTTCGAGGGATTCTCTTGCTTCAGCCTCTCAAGTAGCTGGGGCTACGGGACTACTGCGCCATCACGCCCGGCTAATTTTCGTGGTTTTAGTAGAGACGGGGTTTCACCTTGTTGGCCAGGATGATCTCGATCTCTTGACCTTGTGGTCCATCTGCCTTGGCCTCCCAAAGTGCTGGGATTACAGGCGTGAGCCTCCATGCCCGGCCATGCTTTCTTATCTCATTTACATGATAAGCTGTCTGCTGGGGAGTTCACAGTATATCCTCACTGAAAAAAAAAAGTCTGATGTTGTAATAGAATACATGTGAGATCACAGTTCCACATGCTTAACAGGCTGCTTAATTTGTGCTGGATGGTAATTGACATAAACAGCGGCGGGCACATGGGTGACTTGGCATACTCTTCGTCTTCTTGCATTCACACACTGATGTCTCTCCAGGATGCTAAAAACTGGAGTTACCTGATACTGCTGATGGGAATATAAGATGGTACAACCATTATGGAAAATGATTTGGCAGCTTCTTCAAGTTCAGTATACAACCCACTTGTCTTAGCCCATTTGAGCTGCTGTAACAAAAATACCATAAACTGGGTAATTTATAAGCAATCAAAATTTGGCTGGGTGCAGTGGTTCACGCCAGTAATCCCAGCACTTTTGGAGGCCGAGGTAGGCAGATCACCTGAAGTCAGGAGTTCAAGACTGGTCAACAGGGTGAAACCCCATCTCTACTAAAAATACAAAAACTAGCCGGGCATAGTGGCACATGCCTGTAATTCCAGCTGTTCGGGAGGCTGAGGCAGGAGAACTGCTTGAACCCAGGAGGCGGAGGTTGTATTGAGCCAAGATCGCACCACTGCACTCCAGCCTGGGAGACACAGCAACTCTGTCTCAGAGAAAAATAAAATAAAATAAAATAAAATAAAATAAAATAAAATAAAATAGAAATTTATGGTTCACAATTCTGGACGCTGGGAAGTTTAGGATCAAGGTGCAAGCAGATTTGGTGTCTGGTGAGGACCAGTTCCTCATATGTGGTATCTCTTTTTTTTTTTTTGAGACGGAATCTTGCTCTGTCACCCAGGCTGGAGTGCAGTGACTCAATCTCAGCTCACTGCAAGCTCTGCCTCCAGGGTTCATGCCATTCTCCTGCCTCAGCCTCCCAAGTAGCTGGGACTACAGGTGCCCGCCACCACACCCAGCTAATTTTTTTTTTTTTTTTTTTTTGTATTTTTAGTAGAAACGAGGTTTCACTGTGTTAGCCAGCATGTTCTCGATCTCCTGACCTCATGATCTGCCTGCCTCGGCCTCCCAAAGTGTTGGGATTACAGGCGTGAGCCACCACGCCCAGCCCATAGCTGTTATCTTTTATGGTGTCCTCACATAGTGAAAGGACAAATAACCTCCCTGAAGCCTCTTTTATAAGGACACTAATCCTTCTAATTTATATCTCCCAAAGGTCCCACCTTTTAATATTGTCAGACTGGGGATTAAGTTTCAACCTATGAATTGTAGGGGATGTAAACATTCAGACCATAGCACTACTCACTCAACATGTTTTAGTTCAGGCTGCCATAACAAATACCATAGTCTGAGTGGCTTAAACAGCAGAAATTTATTTCCTGACAGTTCTGGAGACAGGAGAGCCATGAGCAAGGTGCTGGCCAAATGGGCTCCTGGTGAGGGCTCTTTTTCTGGTTTGTAGACTGCCGCCTTCTTACTGTGTCCTCAATGATCTCTTGTTGGCACACTCTAAGAGGTAGTAAGTGAGCTCTTTGGTGTCTCTTCTTCTTCTTCTTTTTTTAATACAGGATCTGGCTCTGTTGCCCAGGCTGGAGTCCAGTGGCTAACCACAGCTCACTGCAGCCTCAGTCTCCTGGGCTCAAGTGATCCTCCCACCTGAGCCTCCTACCTGCACCTCCCAAGTAGCTGAGACTACAGGCACTTGCCACCATGCCCAGTTAATTTTTGTGTTTTTCATAGAGACGGGGTTTTGCCATGTTGCCCAGACTGGTGTTGAATTCCTGAGCTCAAGCGATCTTCCTCCCAAAGTGCTGGGATTGCAGGCATGAGCCACCATGCCAGGCCTGGTGTCTCTTCTTCTTCTTCTTCTTCTTTTTTTTGAGACAGAGTTTCATTCTCGATGCCCAGGTTGGAGTGCAATGGCACGATCTCGGCTCACGGCAACCTCCACCTCCCAGGTTCAAGCGATTCTCCTGCCTCAGCCTCCAGAGGAGTAGCTGGGATTACAGGCATGCACCACCACGCCCGGCTAATTTTGTATTTTTAGTAGAGACGGGGTTTCTCCATGTTGGCCAGGCTGATCTCAAACTCCCGACCTCAGGTGACCCACCAGCCTCGTCCTCTCAAAGTGGTGAGCCACTGTGCCCGGCCTGTCTCTTCTTATAAGGACACTAATCCTATCAGATCAGGGTCTCAGCCTTCTGACCACAGTTGACCTTAATTACTTCCTTAGAGGCTCCAACTCCAAATGCAGAATTATAGGACATTCAACTGGTGTCCACTAGAGACTTGCTTGGTGTGTATGAGAGCCCCCCCAATCTGATATCATAAATGTTTGTGTTGTTGGCCGGGCACTGTGGCTCACACCTGTAATCCCAGCACTTTGGGAGGTTGAGGCAGGTGGATCACTTGAGGCCAGGAGTTTGAGACCAGCCTGGCCAACATGGTGAAACCTTGTCTCTACTAAAAATACAAATATTAACTGCGCGTGGTGGCACGCACCTGTAATCCCAGCTACTTGGGAGGCTGAGACACCAGAATTGCTTGAACTTGGGAGGTGGAGGTTGCAGCGAGGTGAGATGGCGCCAGTGCACTCCAGCCTGGGTGACAGAGTGAGACCCTGTCTCAGAAAGGAAAAAAAAAAAAGAAAGAAAAAGGCTGAGTGCTGTGGCTCATGCCTGCAATCCCAGCACTTTGGGAGGCCGAGGCAGATGGATCACAATGTCAGGAGTTCAAGACCAGCCTGGCCAAGATGGTGAAACCCCGTCTCTACTAAAAATGCAAAAACTAGCCAGACCTGGTGGTGGGTACCTATAATCCCAGCTACTCGGGAGGCTGAGACAGGAGAATCGCTTGAACTCGGGAGACAGAGGTTGCAGTGAGCCAAGATCGTGCCACTGCACTCTAGCTTGGGTGACAGAGCAAGACTCCATCCCAGAAAAACAAAAAAGACAAAGAAGTGTTTGTGTTGTTCCATTGAGTGTGAGAGGAGTAGAAGAAAGCTTTTGGGTTATCTAATCTTTTACATCCACCTTTCAACCCTCAGGAGGACTCTGAGTCCAGTACTCTTTCTACCGGAGAAAGGGCATTGCTGCAATCCCAGCCTGACATCCTACTCCATACTCCATGTTCCATCTTCTTGCCAGCAGGAGGAGAAAGGGAAGCCAGCCCCAGGCCAGCAGGGTTTCCCGGGGGTGTCAGCAGATATGGAAAAGTCCCTGGAGACTCTTGGGTGGGTGCTGTTGAGAGGGGCTGGCGTCATTGACTTCTCTCTTCATTTTACACCCCAGGTTCAATCATCAGCAAATCCTAGGGACTTTGCTGGAGTTCCTTAGTTTTTCATTTCAAATTCAGAGTGCCTTAGTTTTTCCCTAAAGCTCTTTGATTTTTTGTTTGCTTTTGTGTGTTTGCTTGCTTTTGTTTGTTGTTTTGTTTTGTTGTGAGACAGGGTTTTGCTCTTGTTGCCCAGGCTGCAGTGCAACGGCGTGATCTTGGCTCACCACAACATCCACCTCCTGGGTTCAAGCAATTCTCCTGCCTCAGCCTCCCGAGTAGCTGGAATTACAGGCGCCCACCACCATGACCGGCTAATTTTGTATTTTTAGTAGCGACGGGGTTTCACCATGTTGGCCAGGCTGGTCTCAAATGCCTGGCCTCAAGCAATCCACCCGCCTCGGCCTTCCAAAGCACTGGGATTATAGGTGTGAGCCACTGCGCCTGGCCCCCAAAGCATTTTTGCTATCCTGGGTCTCCCCTTCTCCCGATATTCTCAGCCTGTCAGGCTCCCACTGCAGCATTCTCTGCGGAACTGGATTCTCACGCCCTTTTGGGTCTCACAATCCCTTCCAGCATCACTGTTCCCTCTGAACCAAGTGATATACCCCACTCCAAAGCAACACCCCTGAATCCTCTCGACCTACCTGCCATGCTCTGGGACCTCATGGATGGGCCGGGCCCCAGCCGTGGCTCACCCCCCATCAGGAGTAAGCAGAAGGGGCCGGTAGGCTTGGGCCCTGGCCAAGCCATCCAGCCATCCTGCTGGTCCACCTGGTAACTGTGGCCTTCTCGGGTTACCCAGAGGATCACTTTGCCTTAGAAACTCCAACTGTCACTGCAGGCGCATCAGTAACTGATGCCAAGGCCCTGAGCAGCAGAGGGCCGGCCACAAGCGAGTGTCCTTGGGCGTCCTGGGAGCACTGTGCTCTGAACTCCGTGGCCATTGCAGTCATCAGCGAGAAAGGTGAGCGGACCTGGGCTGGGGACACAGCACCCACTCATCTGAGATCAGGGGCCCGGAGATGCCTCTTCCTCGTGCTCTGAGCTAGCCCAGGGATCCCCATTAAGAGCCTGCACTCCTGCTTCCAGGGAAGGTGAAGGAAAAGACAGTGGGCCAGGCTGGGGACTCTGATGGGCGGAAGAGAGGGCTTGGGTCAGTCTGCAGGGCTGGGGATATATCCGAGGACTTGCCAGGGTTCAGGAACCTTGCGGATCAGTACTGCGGGCTAACCCAACCAGACTGGGTGTGGAGGTGTTAGAAGTTCCCCGCTTCGGCCCCTGATGGGCGGCCCTGCCACCCACTCACAGGTGTGGGGGCCAGAACAGGTGTGCATGGGGATGCGGGAATTGTGTCTCAGCCCCCAGTTGGGTTTCCAACCAGCCCTTCCTTTTTTTTTTTGAGACAGAGTCTCGCTCTGTCACCTAGGCTGGAGTGCAGTGTCACAATCTCTGCTCACTGCAACCTCCGCCTCCCGGGTTCAAGCGATTCTCCCACCTCAGCCTTCTGAGTAGCTGGCATTACAGGCATGCACCATCACGCCCAGCTAATTTTTGTATTTTCAGCAGGAATGGGGTTTCATCACATTGGCTAGGCTGGTCTCGAACGCCCGAACTCTAGTGATCCACCAGCCTTGGCCTCTGAAAGTGCCGGGATTACAGGCATGAGCCACCGTGCCTGGCCAGCCCTTCCTTGATGATGGGGAGTGGAGTCTCCTCTCATGGTTGACTTTAGGCTCCTCCAGGACGGCGTGATGCCCAAACCCTACCTGGGCACAGGGGACCACGGGAGCCCAGTGCTTTGCCACCAAGCGACAGATGAAGTGTCCCTGAAGCTCCATGCCTAGGGGCCAGCACCACAGCCTGGCAGCTCAGGATGAGGATCCCTGGGATGTGTTTGGATCTGATCCTGCCAGCCTCAGGGTGTGACAGCCTATTTCCCACCTAGTGCGAGGAGTTCTCTCATTCGGCCCTCTGGTGGCCAGGTGACAACAGTTCTCACTGGGTGTCACTCAAGGAAATTTCCTTCTAGTCCATCAGAGGTCTCTTCCTCGTCCCCAGTCCCCAACTCCACAGTTTCCCGGAAGTGTTCCCCAGACCTCCTAGGAGAGGCTGGTTCTGCGAGGAAGACGGCCATGGGCAGATCTCCACACATCTGCAGGGGGCTGAGCGGCACCCAAGCCCAGGGCCTTGCAAAACCAGCCCTTGGAGGTTCTTCCAAGCCAGCTCAGGAAGCCTTCACACACTGACCAGAACGATACTGACTACACCACCTACTGCCTACAGTTTCAGAGGCTGCCATGGGCTCTTGCAAGAAACCCTTACTATAAACAGAAACACACACCAGGCTGAGGCGGGAGAATCACTTAAGGCCAGGAATTCAAGACCAGTCTGGGAAACATAGCGACGCCAGGTCTCTATTTTAAAAAATGGGCCGGGTGCAGTGGCTCACGCCTGTAATCCCAGCACTTTGGGAGGCCGAGGCAGGTGGATCATTTGAGGTCAGGAGTTCAAGACCAGCCTGAACAACATGGTGAAACCCTGTCTCTACTGCAAATACAAAAATTAGCTGGGCGGTAGTGGCACACACCTGTAATCTCAGCTACTTGGGAGGCTGAGGCAGGAGAATCACTTGAGTCTGGGAGGCAGAGGGTGCGGTGAGCCAGTCTGGGTGACAGAGTGAGACCGTCTCAAAAAAAATTTTTTCTTGTTTTTGTTTTTTGTTTTTTTGAGATGGAGTCTCACTCTGTCACCCAGGCTGGAGTGCAGTGGTACGATCTTGGCTCACTGCAACCTCTACCTCACAGGTTCAAGAGATTCTCCTGCCCCAGCCGCCCAAGTAGCTGGAATTACAGGTGCCCGCTACCATGTCCGGCTCATTTTTGTATTTGTAGTAGAGACAGGGTTTCACTATGTTGGCCAGGCTGGTCTCAAACTCCTGACCTCAGGTGATCCACCCACCTCGGCCTCCCAAAATGCTGGGATTACAGGCCTGAGCCACCACTCCCGTCCTTAAAAAAATGTTTTAAAAAATAAAACAGGTTTTTTTAAAAAAAGACACACACAGATTGTTCCATCCAGCATAGTCCATCCTCACCTTTCCACTGGAGACGGATCTCGCTAGCTCAACTGGCCTCTTCTGGAGGACAGAGCCACTTCCTCCCTGAGCCCACGCAAGAGCTAGGAGCCCAGAGACCTGAAATCAGCTGTACCATCCTTCCCCCAGGAGGCCAAGAAGGAGAGTCTTGCCCCCTCTTACCAAAAGTCAACAGGAAACGAAATGAAAGTTTCTTTCTTTTTTTTTTTTTTTTGAGATGGAGTCTTGCTCTGTTGCCCAGGCTGGAGTGCAATGGCGCAATTGATCTTGGCTCATTGCAACCTCTGCCTCCCAGGTTCAAGTGATTCTCCTGCCTCAGCCTTCTGAGTAGCTGGGACTATAGGTGCATGCCAGCACACTCGGCTAATGTTTTGATTCTTTTTTTTTTTTTGAGATGGAGTCTCGCTCTGTCACCCAGGCTGGAGTGCAGTGGCGTGATCTCGGCTCACTGCAAGCTCTGCTTACCGGGTTCACGCCATTCTCCTGCCTCAGCCTCCCAAGTAGCTGGGACTACAGGCACCCACCACCACGCCCAGCTAATTTTTTGTATTTTTTTTTTTTTAGTAGAGACAAGGTTTCACTGTGTTAGCCAGGATGGTCTCCATCTCCTGACCTCGTGATCCACCTGCCTCAGCCTCCCAAAGTGCTGGGATTACAGGCGTGAGCCACGGCACCCGGCCCATTTTTTTGTATTTTTAGTAGAGACAGGGTTTCACCATGTTAGCCAGGATGGTCTTGATCTCCCGACCTCGTGAACCTCCCGCCTCGGCCTCCCAATGTGCTGGGATACAGGCGTGAGCTACTGCGCCCGGCCGAGATGCAACTTTCATATGAGACCTCTTCTTGTTTCCTCTTTACTTAGAGATTTCTAGCACTGAGTATCCCGCTAGTTGCAAGTGATTGGAACTGAACTCTAAACAGCCTTAAATTTTTAAAAATTTATTTATTTACTTACCCATTTGTTTGTTTATTTTTGAGACAGGGTCTCACTCTACTGCCCAGGCTGGAGTGAGGTGGCACCATCATGGCTCACTGCAGCCTCCACCCCCATGGGCTCAACTGATCCTCATACCTCAGCCTCCCAAGTAGCTGAAACTACAGGCACGTGCCACATGCCTGGCTACATTTTTGTGTTTTTCGAAAAAAGATGGTGTCTTGTTATGTGGCCCCAGGCTGATCTCCAACTCCTGAGGTCAAGCAATCTACCCACCTCAGCCTCCCAAAGTGCTGGATTACAGGCGTAAGCCACCGTGCCTGGTCAATTTTTATTTCTTTTTAGAGGCAGGGTCTTGCTCTGTCATCCAGGCTGCAGTACAGTGATGTGATCGTAGCTCACTGCAGCCTCAGACTCCTGGGTTCAGGTAATTCTCCCACCTCAGCCTCCGGAGTAGCTAGGACTGCAGGTGTGTACCACCATGCTCTGCTAATTTTTTTTAAAGACAGGGTCTGGCTTATGCCTCTAATCCCAGCACTTTCAGAGGCTGAGGTGGGTGAATCACCTGAGGCCAGGAGTTTGAGAACAGCCTGGCCAACATGGCAAAACCCCATCTCTACCAAAAAAAAAAAACATACAAAAATTAACCATGTGTGGTGGTGTGCACCTGCAGTTCCAGGTACTCGGGAGGCTGAGGCAGGAGAATCACTTGAACCCAGGAAGCAGAGGTTGCAGTGAGCTAAGATAGAGCCATTGCACTCCTGTGTGGTGACAGAGTGAAACTCCGTCTCGGAAAAAAAAAGAAAAAAAAAAAAAAAAGACAGGGTCTTGCGCTGTTGTCCAGGCTGTCTTGAACTCCTGGGCTCAAGTGATCCTCCTGTCTCGGTCTTTCAAAGCACTGAGATTACAGGCATGAGCCGCCTCATCCAGCCAAACAGGCTTTAAAAAACAACCACCAAAAAGAGGAACGTAGGAGCCTGTGTTCCTGAGAAGTCCTTTTGTCAAATGTAAGTTGGGTGCATTTCAGGCACAGCTGGATCCAGGAGTTCGGATGATGTCGTAAGAACTGATCCGCCACATGGTGGCAACATGGCTGCCAGCAGCCCCAAACCTTCGAAGTCCATACAGCTAACAGACCCACAGAAAGACGGTTCTCTCTCAGGATCAACATATCAACTCTGCAGGGGCTCTGAAAAGCCCTCTGTGGGACACAGAGGACAACAGCTGAGATACAGTGATTGGCCAGCCTGGTAAATGCCCACCCCTGCCACCAGGGCCAGTACATAAATGTTTCTTCCCCAAATCCCAGGGTATAGGAAAGAGGACATCAACCCATTCCACCTCCTACAATACGAGTGAGGGGAAGCCAGGGAGGGCATTCTCAAGCCAGGCAGGAGACGTCTGGACAGAGGTTTGAAGCTTTGCCTGAGGTGTGTGGGGAGCCTCTGTGGAGAGAGCCTTGGATGGGGGCCTGAGGGCAACCTGGCTCTGCCATTTCCCAGCTGTGTGACCTTGAGTTACGGCCCTCTCCTGTCTCAAGGTGCAGACACAGCACATGCTGGGTCTGAGGAAGTTTCTAAATTCTCCCGCAGGCTGGGTGCAGTGGCTCACGCGTGTAATCCCAGCACTTTGGGAAGCTGAAGAAGGAGGATCACTTGAGCCCAGAAGTTTGAGACCTGTCTGGGCAACAGAGTGAGACCCTATTTCTATAAAACTTTTTTTTAAAATTAGGTGGGCATGGGGGTATGCGCCTGTGGTACCAGCCACTCGGGAGGCTGAGGCAGGAGGATGACTTCAGCTTGGAAGGTCGAGTCTGCAGTGAGATATGATGACGTTTCTGCATTCCAGACTGGGCGACAGAGTGAGACTCTGCCTCTAAAAAATAAAGCAAAATAAAATAAAGCCCCAGAGGCTGGGCTCTGTGGCTCACACCTGTAATCACAGCAATTTGGGAGGCCGAGGCAGGTGGATCACCTGAGGTCAGGAGTTGGAGACCAGCCTGGCCAATCTGGTGAAACCCTGTCTCTACTAAAAAATACAAAAAGTAGCTGGGCGTGGTGGTGGGCACCTGTAATCCCAGCTACTCCAGAGGCTGAGGCAGGAGAATCGTTTGAACCCGGGAGTCAGAGGTTGCAGTGAGCCGAGATCACACCACTACACTCCAGCCTGGGCGACAGAGCAAGACTCCGTCTCAAAAATAAAATAAAATAAAATAAAGTCCCAGAGATATGAATGGTCTCTGGGAGACCATTCTGCTCCAACATTCTGGGCTTCAGGAAGTGTGTGATTCATGCCAGATACTGAAAGGGAATTTTGGTAGATGGAGAGGGGTAGGAAGAGGGATTAAGGTGTAGGAAATGAGGAGGGCCCATGGAAGCCAAGTATATTTTGTAAGATAGTAAAACAGATCTGTGGAAGCAGGCGGGGCCCATGGAAAAGGGTGTGGCCACATTAGTTAAAATCCAAGGCCCCAGGCCGGGTGCGGTGGCTCACGCCTGTAATCCCAGCACTTTGGGAGGCCGAGAGGGGCGGATCACGAGGTCAGGAGATGGAGACCATCCTGGCTAACACAGTGAAACCCCGTCTCTACTAAAAAAAAAATACAAAACATTAGCTGGGCATGGTGACAGGGGCCTGTAGTCCCAGCTATCAGGAGGCTGAGGCAGAAGAATGGCGTGAACCCGGGAGGCGGAGCTTGCAGTGAGCAGAGACGGTGCACCACTGCACTCCAGCCTCCATGACAGAGGGAGACTCCATCTCAAAAAAAAAAAAAAAAAAAAATTCCCAGGCACTCAAAAGAAAACTTTAAGGAAGGGTCACTTTTCTTTTACACCTCCTCCCCAATTTTGTTTTTCGTTTAAAAAAAAAAAAATAGGCCAGGCATGATGGCTCATGTCTATAATCCTAGCATTTTGAGAGGCCAAGGCAGACGAATCACCTGAGGCCGGGAGTTCAAGACCAGCCTGGGTAACATGGTGAAACACTGTCTCTACAAAAAATACAAAATTTAGGCAAGCCTGGCATGGTGGCTCACGCCTGTAATCCCAACACTTTGGGAGGCCAAGGCAGGCAGATCACCTAAGGTCAGGAGTTCGAGACTAGCCTGACCAATATGGAAAGACCCTATCTCTACTAAAAATACAAAATTAGCCAGGCATGGTGGTGCATGCCTGTAATCCCAGCTACTTGGGAGGCTGAGGCAGGAGAAATGCTTGAACCCAGGAGGCAGAGGTTGTGGTGAGCAAGATCACGCCATTGCACTCCAGCCTGGGCAACAAGAGCGAAACTCCATCTCAGAAAAAAAGAACAGACAGATGGAAGGGAATTGAGACAAAGACAGAGTCAGAGGGAGGAGGCAGGATAAGTAGAGGCCTTCAGTGGCCCATGCCCTGGGCCTTTGAGTGGCTTTGGAGCCACGGACAGGGCTGCAAGGAAATCCATGTTCTGTCTCCAGTTGCAGGTGCATGGCCACCGCTGCCATGCCGGCCACCAACCAGGGCTGGCCGGAGGACTTTGGCTTCCGGCTAGGTGGCTCCGGCCCCTGCTTCGTCCTGCAGGTGGCCGAGGGAAGCAGCGCGCATGCCGGAGGACTGCGGCCAGGGGACCAGATCCTGGAGGTGGAGGGGCTGGCGGTGGGTGGTCTGAGCCGCGAGCGCCTCGTGCGCCTGGCACGGCGCTGCCCACGTGTGCCGCCCAGCCTGGGTGTGCTCCCAGGTCCCGACGGTGGCCCCGGCCCGGAATCCGGCCCCGCGGCCCCAACCACAGTCTTGCGGGCCCCGCGGTGCGGCCGCGGCCTAGCTCTGGGCCGTGAGCTGCTTCGCTTGGCTGGCCGCAAGCGCCCGGAAGCGGTGTACCGAGAGCGCAGGCGCAAGGCCCAGGAGTTCAGCCGCAAGGTAGGGCGCTGGGGGAAGGAGGAGCTGGAGAGACCTGGAGCGAGACGGACGTGGGAGCGGGGAAAAGGGGCGCTGGGGGGAGGGGCTCATAATGTGGGCGGGGAGTGGGCGGGCGCCGCTCCCCTAGGGCCAAAGGTAAGGAAACTTAAGGGGTCAGATTTAAGAGAAATGTGGGAGTGCTCAACTTCAAAACCTTGCATCTAATTTTGCTTTTTTTTTTTGAGACAAGAGTCTCACTCTGTCGCCCAGGCTGGAGTGCAGTGGAGAGATCTTGGCTCACTACAACCTCTGCCTCCCGAGTTCAAGTGATTCTCCTGCTTCATTCTTCAAGTAGCTGAGATTACAGGCGTTTGCCACCACACCCAGCTAATTTTTTGTTGTTGTTGTTGTTTCACCATGTTGGTCAGTCTGGTCTCAAACTCCTGACCTCAAGTGATCTGCCCGCCTCGGCCTCCCAAAGTGCTGGGATTACAGGCATGAGCCATTGCGCCCGGCCTAATTTTGCAATTTTTATTCACTTTTTTTTTTTTATTATTAACGTACTATAGGTGTAAAGTGCATTAAGTGTACAGCTCAATAAATTTTCCATATGCATACACCCTTGAATAACCACCCTCGTAATCAATATATAAAATAATAGGATATAGATAAAAATATAATGTGGACTATAGAATAATTGACACCAGAAGGGTCCCACGTGCCCCTTTCCCTGTCTATCCTCCCCATTAAAACTTAACTGCAGGCCAGGTGCTAGGTGTAATCCTAGCATTTTAGGAGGCCAAGGTGGGAGGATCACTTGAGACCCTGAGTTCAAGGCCAGCCTGGGCAACATAATGAGACACCATCTCTACAAAAAAAAATCAAAACCTAGCTGGGCATGGTGGTGCGTGCCTTATAGTCCCAGCTACTCAGGAGGCTGAGGCAGGAAGATCACTTGAGCCTGGGAGTTTGAGGCTGCAGTGAGCTATGATTGCACCCCTGCATTCCAGCCTGGGTGACAGAGTGAGACCCCGTCTCTAAAATGAAAAAATAAAATAAAAAGAGCCACAGATATTGCTTCTTGGCCCTTCATCTAAGATCAAATGTAAAAGAGCCAGTGGGGTGAGGTGACTCACGCTTGTAATCCCAGCACTTTGGGAGGCCGAGGAGGGCTGATGACTTGAGCTCAGGAGTTTGAGACCAGCCTGGGCAGTGTGGTGAAATCCCATCTCTATAAAAAAAAAAATATATATATATATATATATGTATATATATATGTGTGTATATATATGTGTGTATATATGTGTGTGTGTGTATATATGTGTGTGTATATATATATGTGTATATATATATAAAAGCAGTCAAGTGTGGTGGCTCACGCCTGTAGTCCCAGCTACTCAAGGGGGTTGAGGTGGGAGGATTAATTGAGCTTGGGAGGTGGAGGTTGCAGTGAGCTGAGATCAAGCTACTGCACTGCAGCCGGGGTGACAGAGTGAGACTCCGTTCCCCCCAACCAAAAAAAAAGTGTAAAAGAGTCACACCTGTTCTAAGCCCCCACAAAACCAGGATTAGGCCTGCCCTTGCACAGCGGCCTCTCTGGCTTGTTGGCTGCAGGAGGCCCTAGTTTGGGTTCACTTCCAAAGGCATTTCCTCTTGACTTTGGCACAAACCAGGCTGTGATAGGTTGCAGGTGGAATATTAGAGTGGCCCTGAAGATTAAGAATCAGGAGCTTGGAATGGATCAGACCTCCAGCCACAAGAAGAACCCAAGACCTGAGTCACCTGCAGGAAGTGGGGAGTGGCCACAAGGCAAGATGGAGGCACCATTCAGAGACCCAGGGCTGGGATGGAAAGAGGGAGGATGGAGTTGGTCTCAGGCCTGAATTTCAAGCAACCCCTGATTTGCAGGAACCTGCCATTTGCTGGACAGATCCAGGCAATTCCAAGAAACCTGGGATGTGACACGGTTATAAAAGAAGAAGCTGACTAGTATGGTCACATCTACCGCAGGCCACCAACAAGGTCCCCGTACAGCAACCTCCCACACCACTCGCCTTCACTCCTATCCTCCAGGGCTTTCAGATGGGATCCCAAGGCCTTTATTTCACTAATACTTGAATGGAACCAAAAGTGAGCCTGTGTGCGACTAGGAAATAGTCCGGAGCCACAACACTCGGTCCCTACCCCTGCCTGGGCATCGGGCCCCTGTGGACGTGAAGCCTGGAAACTCAGTATTTGCTTGGCGGCTGAGACACTTGAGCTCATAGACTTTTTTTTTTTTCTTTTTTGAGACAGAGTCTCGTTCTGTCACCCAGGCTGGAGTGCAGTGGTGCAATCTCGGCTCACTGCAACCTCCACCTCCCGAGTTCAAGTGATTCTCCTGCCTCAGCCTCCCGAGTAGCTGGGATTACACGTGTGGGCAACCAGGCCCAGCTAATTTTTTTTTTTTTTTTTTTGGTATTCTTAGTAGAGATGGGGTTTCACCATATTGGCCAGGCTGGTCTTCAACTCCTGACCTCGTGATCCACCTGCTGCGGCCTCCCAAAGTGCTGGGATTACAAGTGAGCCACCACTCCGGCTGACTTTTTTTACATTATTTTCATTTTTAATTTTTGTAGGTACCTAGTAGATGTATATATTTATGGGGTATCTGAGATATTTTGATACAGGCATGCAATGTGAAATAAGCATGTCATGGACAATGGGGTACCCATCCCCTCAAGCATTTATCCTTTGAGTTATAAGAAATCCATCTACACTCTTTAAGTTTGTATTTATTTTTTTTGGAGATGGAGTCTCACTCTGTTACCCAGACTGGAGTACAGTGGTGCAATCTCAGCTCACTGCAACCTCTGCCTCCCGGGTTTAAGCAATTCTCCTGCCTCAACCTCCCAAGGAGCTGGGATTATAGGAGCCCACCACCATGCCTGGCTAATTTTTGTATTTACAGTAGGGACACGGTTTCACTATGTATGTTGTCCAGGCTGGTCTCGAACTCCTGACCTCAGGAGATCTGCCTACCTCGGCCTCCCAAAAGTGCTGGAATTATAGGCATGAACTACTGTGCCTGGCCTAAGTTATTTTAAAATGTACAATTAAGTTATTATTGACTATAGTCACCCTGTTGTGTTATCAAGCTCACAGACTTTTCCTCCGCAGAAGGGAATCTGCTCAGTTCTGCCCCAGCAACACTTGGCCGTCAGGTTTGGGAGGTCAGGGAGCCTGGAAACTCTGTTGGAGTTTGACTATTGCAGAAATGCCTCCCAGCCCACTGCCCAGGCATCAGGTCCCCACCCACTCTGGCCTCCTCCAGTGCCCAAGCTTGGTCCAGTCCTAACCCCTTCCAAATTAACCCCCTCAGGAGTGTCTCCTCTATCATGTATCCTAGCCTGATCCCCCGAATGGGCTTTTCTGACCCTGAGCAGACCAGCCTCTGTGGCCAGGTACACACGCTCATATACACACAGGACTCAACTCCAGCTTCCCTCCATCACCAATGTCCAGATCTTCCAAAGCTGTGACTTTCTTCCTGTACCCACAACAGGCTCTGCTGCTATAACAAACAAACTCAATATTTTTTGTTGTTGTTGTTGTTGAGACAGGGTCTAGCTCTGTTGCCCAGGTTGGAGTGCAGTGGTGCAATCATAGCTCACTACAGCCTCCAACTCCTGGGCTCAAGTGATCCTCCTGCCTCAGCCTCTCTAGTAGCTGGGACCACAGGTATGCACCACCACACCTGGCTGATTTAAAAAAAAAAAAAAGATTGGAGAGATGAGGTCTTGCTATGTTGCCCAGGCTAGTCTCAAACTCCTGGCCTCAAGCAGTTCTCCTGCCTCAACCTCCCAAAGTGCTGGAATTATAGGTGTGAGCCACTATGCCTGATCCAAAATCAACATCTCAGTGCCTTTGCACTACAGAAGTTTACTTTTCAACCACAGAGTCCACTAGGGGGTCAGGAGACCTTCTAGGGTGGCTTGATGTCCAAATGAGGTCTCAGTATTTCAGACTCCTCCATCTCGATGTGAAGCTTCAGGGTTCCCTATGGAAGAGGAAGAGAGCATGGAAAATTGTGCATCTGCTGTTAGGACAGCACCTGTCCTCAGTGCTCATTGGTCAGAACTGGTCACACTGCTGTTCCCTAAGGATGCTGGGAAATGTAGTCTAATGTGTGTCCAGAAAAGAGGAAAGACCTAGAAATATTGGTGAGTGTAAGTAATGCCTGCTACAATCCCGGATCACCTGCCATGGAACCAAAGGTCTATCCCAGACCCCATCTAATCCCTGCAGCATTGGAAGGGGGCACGTTCAGAGCCCCAAACAGGGCAGGATGTGAAACAAGACCTGCCTAAGAGCAGGGCTGGGCAGCACCCCGCTGAGGGTAGAATCTGACAGGCTGCCCAGGCCACTTGCAGTGTGTTTTCAGGCAAGGAGGAACAAGGGAGTGGAGGATTTCGGTTAGGGCTTGCTTGGCACCCACAAAAGCTGAGAGTGAATCTCCAAAAATGACTGCCTCGGGAAGATGAAGGGCCTCCGTGGAGCCCAGTTGGTTTTCTTTCTATTTTTTTCTTTTTCGAGACAGAGTTTCACTCTTGTTGCCCAGGCTGGAGTGCAATGGCGTGATCTCGGCTCACTGCAACCTCCACCTCCTGGGTTCAAGCAATTCTCCTGCCTCAGCCTCCCAAGTAGCTGGGATTACAGGCTTGCACCACCACGCCCGGCTAATTTTGTATTTTTTTAAGTAGAGACCGGCCAGGCTTGGTGGCTTGGCTGAGCACAGTGGCTCACACCTATAATCCCAGCATTTTGGGAGGCCGAGGCAGATGGGTCACCTGAGGTCAGGAGTTCAAGTAGAGATGAGGTTTCACCATGTTGGTCAAGCTGGTCTCAAGCTCCTGACCTCAAGTGATCCGCCTGCCTCTGCCTTCCAAAGTGCTGGGATTACAGGCATGAGACACTGCGCCGGACTGGTTGGTTTTCAATCACCAGCCCTCCAGTTGTCGCCTGCGCTCTCTGCCTGCCCCAGTTTTTCCTCCTTGAAGTGGATGATATTTAATAGAAAATCCATTAGTGTCCCGTGATGATACCTCATGCTTAGATGTAGGCTGAGAACATCTGGGTAATAACTGACACCGAAACCATACTGTGGCACAGGCCCCAGGAGGGAGGAACTATTTTCTCCTCTTTCTTACATAAAACATCTCTGCAGCCAGCCATGTTCTCCTTTGAATCGAGGTTGCTGCTGACTTTGATTTCCAAACCGGCAACCTTTCTCAGCACGGCGCGTGCATGGGGAGGGGGTGGCTGGTGCTGCCAGCCTGGCCCGCTCACAGGGAGGGAAACAGAGGTGAGCTGGGGGCCTGCAGGAAGTGCAATGCAAGGCTGCTTTTTGGTTCAGTCCCATCCACATTCACCGAGTGCCTAATATGTGCCAGGCCCTGTGCTTGGGGCTGGACAGGCATCACACCTGGGTGGGGGAGACAGACGGTTCCACAGACTCATGGTGTGTCTGTGCTAGGATTCAGACGTGCACAGAACGCGGCCTCTGACTGGAAACCTTCGAAGCCTCTTGCTACTTCTCCTCCCTTTTGGAATCATCTAGAAAGCAGGTGGATATACAGTTCTGGAGTTCAACAACGAGCTCTGGCCTGAAGATCGAGGTCTGGGAGTCACCGTCTGGGGTTCTGGCCGGAGCAGGGTCGTGCAGAGCCACAAGTGCAAGAATGAACTGCAGTGGCAAAGGGCAGTGGTACAGCAACAGCACGTATAGATGGCTCTGGACTAGAAAAGGGAGGAGAATGAGCAGCTTTCAGGATCGAAGGAGGATTGTCTTATTTATTTGTTTGTTTGTTTATTTATTTAAAGAGACAAGTCTTGCTCTGTCGCCCAGGCTGGAGCACAGTGGTGTGATCATGGCTTACTATAGCTTTGATTTCCCGGACCCAAGAGATCCTCCCACCTCAGCCTCCCGAGTAGCTGGGACTACAGGTGTGCACCACCACATCTGGCTAACTTTTTCATTTTTTAGAGACAGGGTCTGGTTATGTTGCCTAGGCTGGTCTCCAACTCCTGGCCTCAAGCGATCCTCTCACCTTGTCCTCCCAAAGCTCTGGGATTATAGGCATGAGCCGCTGTGCCCAGCTTGTTATTTATTTATTTATAGCTTGAGAGAGACTTGAACATTTATATAAGCTGCAGGGAATGGAGAAGTAGAGATACTGAAAACCATGCAGGCCGGTCGCAGTGACTCACGCCTGTAAACCCAGCACATTGGGAGGCTGAGGACGGTGGATCACCTGAGGTCGGGAGTTCGAGACCAGCCTGGCCAACATGGAGAAACTCTGTCTCTACTAAAAACACAAAACATTAGCTGGGTGTGGTGGCGGGTGCCTGTAATCCAAGCTACTCAGGAGGGTGAGGCAGGAGCATCGCTTGAACCTGGGAAGCGGAGGCTGCAGTGAGCTGAGATCATGCCATTGTGCTCCAGCCTGGGCAACAACAGTGACACTCCATCTCAAAAAAAAAGAAAAAGAAAGAAAGAAAGAAAAAGAATACCATGCATTTACCAGTCACTGATCATGGGCCTATGATGTGCAGGACAGGGGAAACAGCCATGAGCAACACAGACAAGGAGCCTGACTTCTCACACCTAACACTACTGCAGGGGAAGAGACAGTAAGCAAGTAGATTAATCAATACACAAGCTATTAAAGATCATGATAGGCCAGGCGCAATGGCTTACACCTGTAATTCCAGCACTTTGGGAGGCTGAGGTGGGCGGATCACCTGAGGTCAGGAGTTCAAGACCAGCCTGGCCAACATGGTGAAACCCCGTCTCTACAAAAATTACAAAAATGAGCCAGATGTGGTGGCATTTGCCTGTAATCCCAGCTACCTGGGAGGCTGAGTCAGGAGAACTGCTTGAACTCAGGAGGTGGAGGTTGCAGTGAGCTGAGATCCCGACACTGCACAGAGCAACAAAGTGAGCAACAGAGTGAGACTTTGTCTCAAAAAATAATAAGCACTGTGGTGTGCACCTGTGATCCTGGCTACTCAGAAGGCGGAGATGGGAGGATCACTTGAACACAGGAGTTCAAGGCCACAGGGAGCTATGATCACACCACTGCACTCCAGCCTGGGCAACAGAGCAAGACCCTGCCTCCAAAAAAGAAAAAATAAAAGATGATGATGAATAAAGTGGAGGCATAAACAGGGTGAAGTGAGAGTGATGGAACCCCCTCTGACAGGGTGGCCAGGAAAGGGTGGCCTGATGAGATGATCTTTGAGCTGAAAGCTGAATGACAAGTAGGTGGCAGGAAGAAAGGGTGAAGACTGGGAATGGTGAGGTGTCTGTGGCCTGGTGGTTTGGCCTCGACTAGGAAAGAGGATTTTTTTTTTTTTTTTTTTTTTTTACACAGAGTCTTGCTCTGTCACCCAGGCTGGAGTGCAGTAGCACGATCTTGGCCCACTGCTACCTCCATCTCCCAGGCTCAAGCAATTCTCCTGCCTCAGCCTCCCGAGTAACTGGGATTACAGGCTTTTGCCATCACGCCCAGCTAATTTTTGTATTTATAGTAGAGATGGGGGTTTCACCATGTTGGCCAGGTTGGCCTCGAACTCCTAACCTCAGATGATCTGCCCACCTCTGCCTCCCAAAGTGCTGGGATGACAGCTGTGACCCACCGCACCCGGCCGGAAGGGGGCCTCTTCAGCCTCTGAGAGCAGAAGATGGAAGGGAAGGTTGTAGAGTCTGTTGAGAAGTTTGTAGGTGGATGAGGGTGAGAAAGGCGGGGCCTGACAGCCCCAGTTCAGGCTGAAGTTGCACCCACAAGTCCTCAAGAGAGGGAGACGTGAACGACTCATGGACTCACTCAGTCGCCCAGCCTTGCTTCAGGGTCAGCTCCAGCTGTCAGTGCTCAGAGACAACCAGACCCTCAGCCAACAAGGGAGGGGTCTCATGGAGTATGTGCTTTCAGTGGCTAAATTGTATGACGTGTGGGCAATTTGACGATTTTTTTTTTTTTTTTTTTTTTTTTTGAGACGGAGTCTCGCTCTGTCACCCAGGCTGGAGTGCAGTGGCCGGATCTCAGCTCACTGCAAGCTCCGCCTCCCGGGTTTACGCCATTCTCCTGCCTCAGCCTCCCGAGTAACTGGGACTACAGGCGCCCGCCACCATGCCCGGCTAATTTTTTGTATTTTTAGTAGAGACAGGGTCTCCCCGTGTTAGTCAGGATGGTCTCGATCTCCTGACCTTGTGATCCGCCCGCCTCGGCCTCCCAAAGTGCTGGGATTACAGGCATGAGCCACCACGCCCGGCGATTCGACGATTTTTATTTTTATTTTATTTATTTATTTATTTATTTTTTTGAGACGGAGTCTCGCTCTGTCACCCAGGCTGGAGTGCAGTGGCCGGATCTCAGCTCACTGCAAGCTCCTCCTCTCGGGTTCACGGCATTCTCCTGCCTCAGCCTCCTGAGTAGCTGGGACTACAGGCACCCGCCACTTCGCCCGGCTAGTTTTTTGTATTTTTAGTAGAGATGGGGTTTCACCGTGTTAGACAGGATGGTCTCGATCTCCTGACCTCATGATCCGCCCGTCTCGGCCTCCCAAAGTGCTGGGATTACAGGCTTGAGCCACCGCGCCCGGCCGATTCGACAATTTTTAATACGTTCACAGAATTGTAACACCCATCACTACCATTCATTTTCAAACAATTTGATCACTCTAACAAGAAATTTGCACTCCTTAGCCATCACTCCCTGTTTCATGGTTTTATTTTCGTATTTATTTATTGAAATGGGGTCTTGATCTGTTGCCCAGACTATAGAGTGCAGTGGCACAATCTTGGCTCACTGCAGCCTCAACTTCCTGAGGTCAAGTGATCTTCTCACTTCAGCCTCCCAAGTAGCTGAGACTACAGGCGTGCACCACCATGCCTGGCTAATTAAAACAAACAAACAAAAAAAAATGTTTGTAGAAATGGAGTCATGCGGCCGGGCGCGGTGGCTCAAGCCTGTAATCCCAGCACTTTGGGAGGCCGAGACGGGCGGATCACGAGGTCAGGAGATCCAGACCATCCTGGCTAACACGGTGAAACCCCGTCTCTACTAAAAAGTACAAAAAACTAGCCGGGCGAGGTGGCGAGCGCCTGTAGTCCCAGCTACTCGGGAGGCTGAGCCAGGAGAATGGCGTAAATCCGGGAGGCGGAGCTTGTAGTGAGCAGAGATCCGGCCACTGCACTCCAGCCTGGGTGACAGAGCGAGACTCCGTCTCAAAAAAAAAAAAAAAAAAAAAAGAAATGGAGTCATGCTATGTTGCCCAGGATGGTCTTGAATTCCTGGCCTCAAACAATCCTCCTGCCTCGGTCTCCCTAAGCACTGGGATTACAGGTGTAAGCCACTGCCCCTGGCCCTGCCAGGATCTTGCCTTCCACCTACTTTGGGATTTTCTTTCTTTCTTTTTTTTTTTTTTTTGAGACGGAGTCTTTGCTCTTGTTGCCCAGGCTGGAGTGCAATGGCAAGATCTCGGCTTACTGCAACCTCCGACTCCTGGGTTCAAGCAATTCTCTTGCCTCAGCCTCCCGAGTAGCTGGGATGAATAAAAGCACCCACCACCACACCTGGCTAATTTTTGTATTTTTAGTAGTGATGAGGTTTCACCACGTTGGCCAGGCTGGTCTCGAACACCTCACCTCAAGTGATCTGCCCGCCTCCCAAAGTGCTGGGATTACAGTTGTGAACCACCACGCCCGGCTGAGATTTTCCTCTTTGGTTTTGGCCTGGATAGCCAAGAAACTACAAATATCTCCCACATGGATGTACTGCAATTATTTAGCTCCTACTGTCAGATGTTTATATTGCTGCCAACGTCTCAGTGTTAGAAATAATACACAGGTGAACCACTCACTCATACATTATCGTGCATGTGTCTTGCCAGGATGTATCTAAGATAAATTCCTAGATGTGTGATCACTGGGTAAAAGGATGGGCTTTGGACACACTTAACAACCTGCCTTCCAGAAACATGACCCTTTGCACGCTCGTTTCCAACATGACCACTTGCACCCTTGTTTCCAATGTGCCCATTTGCACGCTCATTTCCAGTGTGTCCATTTGCACACTCATTTCCAATGGCCACACAGATATGCCTTGATTAGTATCAACTGGTTTGGGACAAAGACAAAGAAATAAAAGTTTGGAGAGAGAACTGGGGGAGTCAAAATTCAGGGCTAAGCTAATGTGCCAGGACTTTTTTTTTTTTTTTTTTTTTTTTTTTTTTTTTTTTTTTTTGAGACGGAGTCTCGCTCTGTCTCCCAGGCTGGAGTGCAGTGGCCAGATCTCAGCTCACTGCAAGCTCCGCCTCCCGGGTTCCCGCCATTCTCCTGCCTCAGCCTCCCGAGTAGTTGGGACTACAGGCGCCCGCCACCTCCCCCGGCTAGTTTTTTTTTTGTATTTTTTTAGTAGAGACGGGGTTTCACCGTGTTCGCCAGGATGGTCTCGATCTCCTGACCTCGTGATCCGCCCGTCTCGGCCTCCCAAAGTGCTGGGATTACAGGCTTGAGCCACCGCGCCTGGCCAATGCCAGGACTTTTTTTGTGGAGCCAGAATGTTCTCTGTGAGATCTCTCAGCTCACAGTATGGAAGGGAGTGTAGTATTATAATAATAGTAACTAGCAATTACTGAGTGCCTGGCATGGTTTTAAGCTTTTATATTCATTCCTTTGATCTTTACAATATTTATTAGAACAGCTCTCCTTGGGTTTGAATCCCGACCTTTCACTTTCGTCCCATGACGCCGTCACCTCTACCAGCCTCAGTTTCCTTACATGGAAAATGAAGATGCTGGCCAAGAGAGGTGGCTCACGCCTGTAATCCCAGCACCTTGGGAGGCCATGGTGGAAGGATCACTTGAACCCAGAATTTGAGATCAGCCTGGGCAATATAGTAAGACTCCATCTCTACAGAAAAAATTTTTTTTTTAAATTAGCCAGGTCTCTTTAAGTAGATGAGGGATTATAAAAAAACAAAGTAGCCAAGCATGTAGGCACACACTTGTGGTCCCAGCTATTCGGGAGGCTAAGGAGGGAGGATCACTTGAGCCCAGGAGGTCGAAGCTGCAGTAAGTTATAATCACACCACTGCACTCCAGCCTAGACAACAGAGTGAGATGATGCCTATAAAAAATTAAACTAAAATAGATTGGCTGGGTGCAGTGGTTGACACGTGTAATCCCAGCACTTTGGGAGTCCAAGGTGGGTAGGTCACCTGAGGTCAGGAGTTTGAGACCAGCCTGGCCAACATGGTAAAACTCCGTCTCTACTAAATACAAAAAATTAGCCAGGTGTGGTTGCAGGCACCTGTAATCCCAGCTACTTTAGAGGCTAAGGCAGGAGAATCTCTTGAATTTGGGAGGCAGAGGTTGCAGTGAGCGGAGATTGAGCCATTGCACCCCAGCCTGGGTGACAGGGTGAGACTCTGTCACAAAAATGAATGAATGAATAAATAAATAAATATACATAAAAAATTAAATAAATAAAATGAAGATACTAACCATGTGACCAGACCCACTTCGCAGGGCAGATATGAGGATATGAGGTTAGAAATGGCATGATATTGCTGGCTGTGGTGGCTCACATCTGTAATCCCAGCACTTTGGGAGGCCAAGGCTGGTGTATCACCTGAGGTCGGGAGTTTGAGACCAGCATGACCAACATGGAGAAATCCTGTCTCTACTAAAATTACAAAATTAGCTGGGCATGGTGGTGCATGCCTATAATCCCAGCTACTCAGGAGGCTGAGGCAGGAGAATCACTTGAACCCAGGAGGCGGAGGTTGCAGTGAGCCAAGATCGCACCACTGCACTCCAGCCTGGACAGAGTGAGACTCTGTCTCAAAAAAAGAAAAAAAAAGAAATGGCATGATGTGGGCATAGCACTCAGGTGGTATGCCCATGCCAGCCATCCCGTGGAGGTAAACTGAGGGAGGAAAGGAAAGAGGAGAGCAGTTCTCCAGGGTTCCACTCTGGATCCCTTTTGGTCATTCACAGGACCCCTCCTTGCAGGTGGATGAAATCTTGGAGGACCAGCCGACTGCCAAGGAGCAGGTGTTTGCCGCGCTGAAGCAGTTTGCAGCTGAGCAGCGGGTGGATGACCTGGTGTGGGCTCTTACCCTGGCGCTGCCCCAAGAGGCCTGCGGGCCACTCCTGGACAACCTCAGGTACTGCAGGCAGGGGGCAGGATAGACAGGCAGGGTGGGTCTCAATTAGGGCCGTCATTCCCCCACAGCCAACCCAAGCACCCCTTCCAGCCCAGGTGGGAGATGGTAGATGGTAGCCTGTTCTCGAACTGCATGGCAACATACCTGCAACCCCCAAACAAGGGTAGGCCAATGACCCTGAGAAGGCAGCTGTTGGCTCTGCCAGATGCCAGGGTACCACCTTGAGTGATGGGAGAAGGGCTGGGATAGACCTCAGAAAGGATCCACCTTCTGATCTAAAGTCACCATCTTGGCCAGGCATGGTGACTCCTGCCTGTAATCCATGTGCTTTGGGAGGCTGAGCTGGGAGAACCGCTTGAGGCCAGGGGTTGGAGACCAGCCCGCCCAACATAGAAAGACCCCATGTCTATAAGAAATAAAAATTAACTGGGCGTGGTGGCACATGCTTGTAGTCCCAGCTACTTGGGAGGCTAAGGCTGGAGGATTTCTTGAATCCAGGAGGGTGGGGCTGCAGTGAGCTATGATTGCGCCTCTGCACTCCAGCCTGGGTGACAGAGCAAGACACTGTCTCAAAAAAAAAAAAAAAAGATCACAGTCTGTCCTGCTCCACCCTAAAACCTAGATTGTAAAACTCTCCAACAGGATACCAGACACTTCCAATTATTTATTGAGACAGCATAATGGCACAATGTGAGGGCAGGGAAGCCCAGGACTGTGCCATGTGGGGCTCCAGTACCCCCCACCAAAGCCACTCTACAAACCGTGTCTGCTCTTGGCCCTTTGATTTCCTTTCTTTCCTTTCTTCTCTCTGTTGCTTTCTTTCTTCGTTTCCTTCTTTTTATTTTTTTTGAGACAGAGTCTCACTCTGTCGTCCAGTCTGGAGTGCAGTGGCGAGATCTTGGCTCACTGCAAGCTCCGCCTCCCGGGTTCACACGATTCTCCTGCCTCAGCCTCCCGAGTAGCTGGGACACAGGCGCCTGCCACCACGCCCCGCTAATTTTTTTTGTATTTTTAGTAGAGACGGAGTTTCACCGTGTTAGCCAGGATGGTCTCGATCTCCTGACCTCGTGACCATCCACCTCGGCCTCCCAGAGTGCTGGGATTACAGGCGTGAGCCACCGCACCTGGCTTTCTTTCTTCCCCTTTCTTTCCCTTCCTTTCCCTTCCCTTTCCCTTCCCTTTCCCTTCCCTTCCCTCCTTCCCTCTTTCATCTTCCTTTCTTTTGAGACAGAGTCTCACTCTGTCGCCCAGGCTGGAATGCAGTGGCGTGATCTCGGCTCACTGCAACCTCCGTCTCCTGGGTTCAAGCAATTCTCCTGCCTCAACCTCGTGAGTAGCTGAGATTACAGGCGCCACCACACCCAGCTAATTTTTGTATTTTTAGTAAAGATGGGGTGTCACCATGTTGGCCAGGCTGGTCTTGAACTCCTGACCTCAAGTGATCCACCCACCTCGGCCTCCCAAAGTGTGTGGATTACAGGCGTGAGCCACCGTACCCAGCCTGATTACTCTTCTTGTTTTGTTTTGTTTTGAGACAGGATCTCGCTATGTTGCCCAGGCAGAAGGGCAGTGCCATGATCTTGGCTCACTGTAGCCTCCAACTCCTGGGCTCAAGTGATCCTCCTGCCACAGCCTCCTGAGTAGTTGGGACTTCAGGTGTGCACCACCATGCCCAGTTAATTTTTGTATTTTTTTAGAGATGAGGTTTCACCATGTTGTCCAGGCTGGCCTCAAACTCCTGAGCTCAGTCAATCGCCCACCACGGCCTCCCAAAGTGCTGGCGTTACAGGCATGAGTCAGGTGCCCGGCCCTTTGATGCCTTTTGATGATGATGATGAATGTGTGCCAAGGACCTCAGCAGACCCTAGAGGAACACTCTTTCACTGAGTCACCCAAGAGCTGTTATTAACCCCATTTCCCAGAGACAGCCACACAGCAAATTGGGAGCAGTCACAGGACCGGGGGCAGGGTCAGCGGTGTACTTTCTGCTCTTCCGCTCTGTTTTACTCTAAGCTTTTTTGAATCGGAGTCTCGCTCTGTCACCCAGGCTGGTGTGCAGTGGCATTATCTCAGCTCACTGCAAAGTCTGCCTCCTGGGTTCAAGCGATTCTCCTGCCTCAGCCTCCCAAGTAGCTGGGCACCACCACGCCACCACGCTTGGCTAATTTTTGTATTTTTAGTAAAGACGGGGTCTCCGCCGGGCATGGTGGCTCACGCCTGTAATCCTAGCACTTTGGGAGTCTGAGGAGGGCAGAGCATGAGATCAAGAGTTCGAGACTAGCCTGGCCAACATAGTGAAACCCCGTCTCTACTAAAAATACAAAAAATTAGCAGAGTGTGGTGGCAGGCGCCTGTAATCCTAGCTACTCGGGAGGCTGAGGCAGAGGAATCGCTCGAACCGGGAGGCAGAGGTTGCAGCGAGCTGAGATTGCACCACTGCACTCCAGCCCGGTCGACAGAGTGAGACTCCATCTCAAAAAAAAAAAAAAAAAGAAAGAAAGATGGGGTCTCACCATCTTTGCCAAGCTAGTCTCGAACTCCTGACCTCAAATGATCCGCCCGCCTCAGCCTCCAAAAGTGCTGGGATTGCAGACCTGAACCACTGCGCCTGGCCTGCTCTAAGTTTATTTGTCAGAAGAAAAAAAATCCTGGCGGGTCCTCACCTGGAGGGACCCAGGAATCTCCTGACTCCACCTCCATCCTTGGAGGCCCTCGCTGCCTGCCCAGCTTGGACCAAGCCCCCTCTAGGCTGGACTGCTGTTCTCCCTCCCTGGATCCCGCCGGGGTTCCCTCCTCACCCAGCCTCCCGGGCCTGCGACTGCTCCCCCATCCCTCCCCTCCCCCTTCCCGGACTCAGCCCGCCCCCTCCCCTTGCTGCCATTCACCCCGCAGCCTGCCCCTCCCTCTGGGCCTGGCCAATGTCAGGGACTGGGCTGGCCACCCTCCCCGCCCCCCACCCCACCCCAGCCCCGACGCACTCTCGGTTCTGCAGCGGAGCATAGGCGACCACCACCGAAAGAGGCCACCATGAGCTGCCTGGGGTGAGTAAGGGGTGAGCCCCTTGCTAGGAGAATCATAAGAGGGGAAAAAAAGAAAAAAGTTATTTCTAGAGCCGAATTTGCCGCGGAGATGATGCGCTGGCTCTGAGGGCTTCCTGGGGAGCTGATTGACAGGCAGCCCCCCCGTCCCGCCCCTCCCCACCAGGGATGGGCCAGCGGGGCGCAGGCGGCCCAGCTGTCCCCCAGGAAGTTGGCTCGCTAGTCTCCAGGCTGCTGGCAGCCGGGCTCGGCTGGAGGCCCTTTCGGTTCTCCTCCTCTCCCCAGAGCGCTGCCGGCGTCTGTTCCTGCCCCTCTCCCGGGGCAGCCCGCCTGCCCCCCGGGACATCCCCAAGCCCGCCTTTCCCAGCCGCTGTTGGTCCCCAAGCCGCCGGCAGCCGCGGCAGCAGGTCGGGCAGGGCGCGGGAGGGGGAACACCCTTGGGTGCGCTCGATTTAGAGCCCGGGCAGCGGGAGCCCTGGACACCTGGGGATGCCCGGTCCCCGCAGCCTGAAACGGCAGCCTCTGCTGTAAGCGCCAGGAAAAGTGGGGAGGCTGCTGGAGGAAGGGGCGGCGCCCAGCTGGGCTTTGCAAGGAGAATATTACCCTGGCAGTAGGGCTTCAGCCACCCTCCACCTCTTCAAACCCCCACTTCCCAACAACCCCCTCCCCAGGGCTGGCCTGTCACCCATGGCCCCACAGTGTGCTGGCCTCTAGGGTGGCAGCAATCTCTGGGCAGCCCCATCTGGAGAGAGGTCAGAGGGGGCATGAAGGAGCCACAGACGCAGCTGTGATTCCCACGGTTGGGTGCCAGTTGATGGCTAACTCAGCACAGAGCAACCAGGGCAGGCTTCTTGGAGGAGGCAGCAGGAGGTGGCGGTGCTGTGGCTTAGTGACTGGTGGAGTCTGGTGGTGCCTCCTGTGGATGTGGGAGGACGGTCCCCAAGGAGAGTTCAGATAGGCCAGGTGCTAGCCACAGAGCAGAGGGCAGTGCCACCCTGGCCTGTGGCATCCAACAGTCCCCAGCTATGAACCAACCAACAGGGAGTAGAGGGGACCACAGAGAGCCACCACTTGGGCCCTAGGACCCCACACTGAGGAGAGACAAGGTTTAATTTTTTTAAGAATTTATAAATAGAGACAGGGTCTCACTATCTTGCCCAGGCTGGCCTGGCCTCAAGAGATCCTCCCATCTCAGCCTCCCAAAGTTCTGGGATTACAGGTGTGAGCCACTGTGCCCCACCAAGAGGTAAGATTTAAGTGAGAGGTTGAATAGCCAAAGGGTGGTAGGCAAAAAAATATACACATGTGTGTGTGTCAAAGCTCTGCAAGGAGGCCAGGACCCACCCAAATCAGAGAGGTGTGGCCTCACTAAAGGGTGATCCCAGTGGCCAACATGGAAGGCTTAGGGAGAAGTAGAAGGGACCAGTGACACCATGAAGCTGGGCCATCTGGCACACTAGCCACTAGCCACATATGGTTATTTAAAGTTAAATGTGGCTGGGCATGGTGGCTTATGCCTGTAATTCCAGCACTTTAGGAGGCCGAGGCGGGTGGATCACCTGAGGTCAGGAATTTGAGACCAGCCTGGCCAACATAGTGAAACCCCGTCTCTACTAAAAATACAACAATTAGCTGGGCAGGGCCCGGCGCGGTGGCTCACACCTGTAATCCCAGCAATTTGGGAGGCTGAGGCGGGCAGATCACCTAAGGTTGGGAGTTTGAGACCAGCCTGACCAACATGGAGAAATCCCATCTCTACTGAAAATACAAAATTAGCTGGGTGTGGTGGCACATGCCTGTAATCCCAGCTACTCGGGAGGCTGAGGCAGGAGAATTGCTTGAACATGGGAGGCGGAGATTGCAGTGAGCCAAGATCACGCCATTGCACTCCAGCCTGGGCAACAGGAGTGAAACTCTGTCTCAAAAAAAAAAAAAAAAGGCCGGGCGCAGTGGCTCAAGCCTGTAATCCCAGCACTTTGGGAGGCCGAGATGGGCAGATCACAAGCTCAAGAGATCGAGACCATCCTGGCTAACATGGTGAAACCCCGTCTCTGCTAAAAAATACAAAAAAAAACTATCCGGGCGAGGTGGCGGGCGCCTGTAGTCCCAGCTACTGGGGAGGCTGAGGCAGGAGAATGGCCTAAACCCGGGAGGCGGAGCTTGCAGTGAGCTGAGATCTGGCCACTGCACTCCAGCCTGGGCGACAGAAAAAAAAAAATTTGTTGGGCATGATGGCAGGTGCCTGTAATCCCAGCTACTTGGGAGGCTGAAGCAGGAGAATCGCTTGAACCCGGGAGGTGGAGGTTGCAGTGAGCTGAGATCAAGCCACTGCACTCCAGCCTCCAGCCTGGGTGATAGAGCCAGACTCTGTTCCAAAAAAAAAAAAACACGTTAAATGTAATTAGTATTTGATAAAATATAAAGTTCAGCTTCTCAGTCTCACTAGCCACATTCCAAGCACACAACAGTGACAGTGACATATGGCTAGCGGCTACTGTACAGGACCAGGCGGATGTAGACCTTGTCCATCATCACAAGACATTCCCTTGGATAGCACTGCTGCTGTAAAGGGTGAGATGGGTCTGTGGTCACCATGTAAGCAGGAGGTTTCCTCTTCCTTCACCACAACAGTTAATCCTGCGACTGGGAGGCTAATTTGGGTCTGTCCCCAAAGGGATCCCGATCTGATGAAGTGAGAAAATGGCTTTCTAATTAGGACAGGCCAGGCAGTTTGGAAATCGTGACGTGGCCAGGAGGGAACAGGAAAGCAGAGTCAGCTTTGCAGTCCACTAGTGTTTCAGGAAATATGGGTGGTGGGGTGGGGGGAACAGGGGTGTCAGGTCGGGGGCAGGTCATGGTAGAAGCTGGGATTCGGAATCCGGACAGACCCGGCTTGAATACAGGTTCACTCACTGGCAGTGCAACCTCAAGCAGGTTCACTGACATCCACAGTTTGTCTGTAAAATGGGGTTGGTAGTTTCTGGGTGTTCCCAGCAGGGTTCTTGGTAGGAAACCATGTAAATGAACTCAGCCAACTGAAAGCAGGAAAGAGGTGAGTTGAAAATCTAAGGGTGGCATGTGAGGGACCATCTGCACCCCGTCACCCTCTTCTGCTTCACTGCCAAGTGTCACAAACACCATAATATAGAGTTATTGGGGCTGGGCGCAGTGGTTCATGCCTGTAAGCCCAGCATTTTGGGAGGCTGAGGCAGGAGGGTTGCTTAAGGCCAGAGTTCAAGACCAGTCTGGGCAGCATAGTGAAACCCTATCTCTACAAAAAATACAAATAAAAAATTTAGCTGGGTTTGGTGGTTCACACCTGTGATCCCAGCATTTTGGGAGGCTGAGGTAGGAGGATCACCGGAGCCCAGGAGCTTAAGGCCAGTCTAGACAACATAGCAAGACCCCATCTCTTAAAAAAAAAAAAGTTTAAAAATGAGCTGGGAGCAGTGGTGCCTGCCTGTAATCCCCGCAATTTTGGAGGCTGAAGCGGAAGGATTGCTTAAGGCCAGCAGTTGAAGACCAGGCTGGGCAACAGAGTGAGACCCTATCTCTACAAAAAAAAATTTAAAAATTAGCTAGGCATGGTGGTACATGCCTGTAGTCCTAACTACTTGGGAGGCTGAGGTGGGAGGATCACTTGAGCCCAGGAATTTGAGGCTGCAGTGATTCATGATCATGCCACTGCACTCCAGCCTGGGTGACAGCAAGACTCTGTCTCTAAAAATAAATAAGAGAGGCCGGGCGCGGTGGCTCAAGCCTGTAATCCCAGCCCTTTGGGAGGCCGAGACGGGCAGATCACGAGGTCAGGAGATCGAGACCATCCTGGCTAACCCAGTGAAACCCCGTCTCTACTGAAAAATACAAAAAAAAAAAAAAAAAAATTGCCGGGCAAGGTGGCGGGCGCCTGTAGTCCCGGGAGGCTGAGTCAGGAGAATGGCGTAAACCCGGGAGGCGGAGCTTGCAGTGAGCTGAGATCCGGCCACTGCACTCCAGCCTGGGCGACAAAGCGAGACTCCGTCTCAAATAAATAAATAAATAAATAAATAAATAAGAGAGATGTTGGGGGAATTCTATAAGATGTGTAGATGGAAGCACCAGGCATAAAATATGTGCTCAATTAGTATTGGCTTCTCTTAGGGAAGCTCTTTTTTCCCCAACAGCAGGTGTCTCAAGTAGGGCACTGCTGACATTTGGGAGCTGATATTTCTCTGTTGTCAGGGGCTGTCCTGCACATTATAGGATGTTTACCAGCATCCCAGGCCTCTACCCTCTAGAAGCCAGTAGCACAACCCCCTGTCAGTTGTCATTTTGTAACAAACAAAATGCCAAGTGACTGCCAAATACCCCCTGGGTGGACAAAATCACGACTGGTTGAGAAGTACAGCTCTGGAGGAATCTTAGGCAGTGCCTTCTGCTGGAGTAGACACTTCAGGGAAGTCCGGCTGTTGCCTGTCCCCTGGTGATCACTTGGTGACTGGGTGACCACCTCATGCTGCCCTGGGTCACCTGGCCACAGGCATGAGCAGCTGGCCCCACGGTGCCCACGGAGACCTGGCCCTGAGGTAGTGTGCCTGGATTCGACCCTGGGCATCTGCTCCCGGGTTGCATCTCCTGTTCCCACAGCACGGTGGACGGTTTTCAGAGCCTTTGGCCATGCCTGGTTCTGGATGCTGGGCCACTGCAGCCGGCACAATACAACCAGGAATGGCTCCAATCATAATGGGATGGCTGGAGCCCCACAGACGTCAGGGAGCTGTGCTGGCTTGGAGGCTTGTCAGCTGCTTCTCTCCCTCGCAGAGCTGAGGACAGGGCTTGGAAAGGGCACGGCATGAGTGGGCACTGGCTCTTGTTTCTGGCTGCTTCCAGGAAGAAGTACAGCCACGGGAGGTTACTTCAAGGTGTTGGTCCTGCTGGGGCCAAGAATGGGGGGCTGTGGTGGGTTGGAGAAAAGTGTGGGGGCAGTACTAAAGACCGATGATCGGACCCACAGGTACCCACGGGCTGCCCCATGGGAGCTGTCCCTCTGAGACAGAGGGAAAGGCCCGGGGCATCCCGCCTCTGCTGTTCCAGCCTGTCTTTGGTGAGGGCCTCATGCTGATGTTCCTGGTTGGGGGTGCCCCTGAAGAGCCCCTCCCCAGGATGTGCCTTGAACTGGTTACCCCAACTCTATCATTTGTTCATCAGGCCTGATTCTGCGCCTCTCCAGTGGCAGTGGGGACTCCTTGAGACATGACAACACAAGCAGGCATGCTGGGGTCCCCTCCTGCGGCCGTTCAGGGGATGGCAGGCCCAGAGCCCCCAGGGAAGAGTCCAGACCTCCTTTCCTGTCACCTTCCTCTCCTCTCCTTTAACGTTCCTCCCCTCTTCTCTCTTGGCAGGGCAGGATGCGCAGCTCAGGGAGGCCCTCTACTCGCTCCCTCCCCACTCACCTGGGGATTGTCACAGCCTGGGCGCCCTGTCCTCACTCGCACTCCTCGGGCCTCAGACACTCCACCTCCTCTGTGTTTTGGAATCCAGCTTCTTGTCCCACCCCAACACCCCGCTCTGGGTCACCTCCCAGCATCACCCCTCTCCTGGTGTGCCAAAACATTTGGATTCCTTCCACCTCTCCTTGAACCCTGAAACCCGCCCACGGCTCCCTCCTGTTCCCAGAGTGGGGTCTCAGCTGCTGACCACCGCGTTCAAAGTCTCCCTATCCAGCCTCTTCTCGGCCACAGCCGAGAATTAGCCAGACATGGTGGTACATGCCTGTAGTCCTAGCTACTCCGGAGGCTGAGGTGGGTCCCTCCCCGACCCCGGAGAAGATAGAGAGGGCTTCTTCTAGCTGGGCGACTCCTGCTGAGCCCTGGAGTCCAGCGCAAAGGCCATTCCCTCCGGAAAACACAGCATGCTCTACCAAATGCCGTCGGGGCTTCCTCTAAACTGCAGGGACTCGCCACTGTGGGGGTTTCGGGGCGCAGTGGCTGGAGAGGACGCAGGCGAGGATCCTGCGGAGGGAATAATGGAGAGAGCCAAGGGGAGTGAGCGTGGCGGCTTCAAACCGCCCCCAGTTTCCGCTGCACCCCAGAACGACCAAAGGGTCCCAGCAGGGGAGAGGCGGGGCCACCGGGAGGGGGCGGGGCCACCAAGAGGGGGCGGGGCGGGGCTGCGGGCCGGGACCGCTCGGGAGGGGCCGTGAGCGCTCGCCGGGCAGAGGTGCGTGGAGTCGCGGCGCGCTCGCTCCACTCCCGGGCTCGGCTACCCCCTGCCCTTCGGCACCTGCCGCGCCGCGATCCCCGGCTCCAGATGGGGAAGGACCAGGGCTTCTCTCGGCACTTTCGGTAGATTCCCCCATCGCGTCCGGCGCCTCCGGGAACCGTGCGCCCAGTGCGCCACGGATCCGCTTCGGGCTGGTTTGAAAGGGGGTGGGGCTGGAGTGTGGAGGGGCTTCCCTGCCCTGGGTGGGCACCCTCCGAGCCTGGGCGGAGCCCGAGGCCCAGGGAGTTTGGAAATAAACTGGGTGGGCGAGGTCTAAGCGTTGGGCGCTCAGAACCCGTGCGCGGCCCTAAAGAGTCGGTGTTGGGACAAAAGGCTGGGATTGAAAGCCCACTTTCCTTCCTACAACTGGGCTGGTCGAGGGGACAGGACAGAGGGCCGAGACTGAGGTTGGGTGCTCTTGTGAAAATCGGGGTCATCTCATCCTGAGTTTGGGGGGCACGACCTCCCCACTGCCGTGCTCCCTATAGGGAACCAGGGCACCCTTGTCCCCTTGCCACCATTTCGCTGGCTAATAATCAAAGGTGAGATAGAGAAAGCTGGGTGAGACGGCCAGGCGCGGTGGCTCACGCCTGTAATCCCAGCACTTTGGGAGGCCGAGGGTGGGGGGGGGCGGATCTTTTGAGGTCAGGAGTTCGAGACCAGCCTGACCAACATGGTGAAACCCCTTCTCTACTAAAAATACAAAAAACAGCCGGGTGTGGTGGTGCATGCCTGTAGCCCCAGATACTCAACAGGCTGAGGCAGAAGAATCGCTTGAACCTGGGAGGCGGAGGTTGCAGTGAGCCAAGATTGTACCACTGTACTCCATCCTGGGTGACAGAGAGTGTCTCTCAAACAACAACAACGAAAAAGCCAGGCGCAGTGGCTCACACCTGTAATCCCAGCACTTTGGGAGGCTGAGGCGGGTGGATCACGAGGTCAGGAGATCGAGACCATCCTGGCTAAAACAGTGAAACCCCGTCTTTTCTAAAAATACAAAAAATTAGCCAGGTGTGGAGGCACGCGCCTGTAGTCCCAGCTACTTGGGAGGCTGAGGCAGGAGAATGGCGTGAATCTGGGAGGTGGAGCTTGCAGTGAGCGGAGATCACACCACTGCACTCCAGCCTGGGCAACAGAGTGAGACTCCGAGACTCCATCTCAAAAAAAAAAAAAAGAGAGAGAGAGAAAGCTGGGTGGGAAGGGGACAGGAAATGGAGAGAGAGGACCCTACAAGGGGGCGGAGTAGGAACTTGGAGTTGGATTTAGACCTGACTCTAGCAGAGAGAACAGAACTGACCTGGGGTGCAAGGTCATTGTGTGACCCCCAGGAAGAGTCCTGTGGCCTGAGAGAGGCCTGTTGGCATAGCAGAGACAGTGATTGCTGGACTGCCAGTCAGAGGAATAGTGACTGGTGGCAATATTCGCTGTGGCCCCCCTGCTCCTGGTTCTGCTGGGTCAGTTGATTTAGGGCAGACCCAGGGCTGGGGACTCTGGGCCAGACTGAGCTGCATGGAGGACCAGCAGGAGCCAGGTTGGATGTCTGGCTCACCAGGCAGCCTTGGCCTCTGTCTCAGCCCCAAAAACACCAAGTAAGGAAAGGGCCGCCCAGCCTTCTTCCATCTGTGCAGTTCGTGAAAGCCAGGTTCCCACCTGGGGAACAGGGCCTTTTATTTTTTTTTTTTTTTGAGATGGAGTCTCACTCTGTTGCCCAGGCTGGAGTGCAGTGGTGCAATCTGGGCTCACTGCAACCTCTGTCCCCCGGGTTCAAGCAATTCTTGTGCCTCAGCCTCCTGAGTAGCTGGGATTACAGGAGTGCGCCACCATGCCCGGCTAAGTTTTGTATTTTTAGTAGAGACGGGATTTCATGACATTGGCCAGGCTGGTCTCGAACTCCTGACCTCAGGTAATCTGCCCGCCTCGGCCTCCCAAAGTGCTAGGATTACAGGCTTGAGCCACCGCGCCCGGACAACAGGGCCTTTTCTAGTTGCTGCTGGAAGGTAGAGCTGTGATGTCCTCTTGACTCCTGCCCAGGTTGGACTCAGGATTCGGGTGCATGGGGTGATGTTTTCAGAGTCTGTGGCTGGAGCCGTAATGTGATGGACAGTCTCAGGTGTGTTTCTTTTCTCCTTTGCCTGGACGTGAGACTTGAGGTCTGGGAGGCGCTAGGGAATGTCCAGGCCAGGCAGATGGAGGGGTCAGGTTCCGGAGACCTTAAGTGACCATCTGGGGGGTGAGGCTGAGTTTCCGGATTTGCAGGAAACATTGCAGGTGGATGGGAACGGGCACCGGGCAGAAGTGATCAGGACATTCATCCTGGCTCCTGATTATCCCCCGGACTATCCAGACCTGGAGCAGAGCTCACTGCAGGGACAGAGCCTCCTCCCTGAGAATCCACACCCACTTCCTCCCACCAGACAACTTCTTTTGCCTGGCTGGCCTAATTACTCCTACCCACAGAGGTGGAGGGAAGTGTGAGGGCCGCTGGACACCGAAGAGGGGTTTGTATTTCAGCGGCAAGGCCACTGATCCCTTCTCCCTTCTCCCCCTCATCTTGCCCTTGGCCCTGGCACCTGGTACAAGGAAGAGGGAATGGAGCCTTGGGATGCAGCCAGGGAGGCCTCACAGGCAACCAGACCTTCAGGGGCTCTCATTAGAGGTCCTGCCACAGTGCTGAGTGCTGAAGTCTGGGCTCTGATGCCAGCTATGTAACCATGGAGAGCTACGAGTCCTCTCTGTGCCTCAGAATCCTCTGCCACAGACCGCAGAGTCCATCAGGATGTTAACTGCTGCCATTACTCAGAGATGGGGTTAGGCTGCTGGTGGACCTTCTGTTGACTGAGTCTCTCCTGTGTGCTGAGCCCTGGTCAGTCACTGTGGCTCAGGATTGAACTATAGGCCTAACCCTCAGAAAGCTTCCAAGGCTGGGTGTGGTAGCTCAGCCCTGTAATCCCAGCACTTTGAGAAGCGGAGGTGGGAGTATCACTTGATCCCAGGAGTTTGAGACCAGCCTGGGCAACACAGAGCCTCAACTCTACAAAAAAATTAAAAAGAAAAAAATGCCAGGCATGGTGGCTCACGTCTGTAATCCCAGGACTTTGGGAGGCCGAGGCAGGCAGATCACCTGAGGTCAGGAGTTCAAGACCAGCCTGGCCAACATGGTGAAACCCCCATCTTTACTGAAAACACAAAAATTAGCCGGGCGTGGTGGCGTGCACCCATAATCCCAGCTACTCGGGAGACTGAGGTGGAAGAATTGCTTGAACCAGGGAGGTGGAGGTTCCAGTGAGCTGAGATCTCACCATTGCACTCCAGCCTGGGTGACAGAGCAAGACTCTGGAAAAAAAAAAAAAAAAAAATTAGCCTGGTGGCATGTGCCTGTAGTCCTAGCTACAAGGGAGGCTGAGGCAGGAGGATCCCTTGAGACCAGGAGTTCCAGGTTACAGTGAGCTATGATCGAGCTATGATTGTGCCACTGTACTATAGCCTGGGAGACAGAGCAAGACCCTGCCTCAAAAGAGAAAAAAACAGAGAGAGACAGAGAAAGAAAGGGAGTTTCTAGCCCCACAGCAGAGACCCCGGGGCCTTCCCCCTGCCTCTTACTTCCAAGGTAACTACTTTGAGAGTGGGAGCCACAGTCCCTTCAGCTTTGAACCCCAGTTCCTGGCTGGCACAGAGAGCAGAGGCTCCCTGCATACATGTAGGATTAAGTTGGAAGGAGGCCAGTGTTGAGTATGGAGCCTCATTCAGCTAAGGAAGCAAAGGAGTGGACCAGGCTGGGGCAAGAGCCTGGGCAAGAGCTTAGAGATAGGACTGAAGGCGGCAGAAGCGGTTCCTGGCAGGTATCTGAGTGGGCAGCTGCAGATAGGACTGGCCAGAGAAGCAAGCAGGAAGACTGGAGGCGTGGTGAGCGGCTCATAGGTTCCAGTTTCCTCCCGCAGAGCCACCTAGAGACCAGGTGGGAGACAGTGGGTGGTGGGGATCCCTGACTTGGGGCTTGGCCTGGTGGGTGCAGAGGGAGTCAGGGAAGAGGCCAGAGAAGGAGGACAGAGGCAGGAGGAGGAACGTGTGCGTGGACTAGCTTGGAGGGGCTCAGGCCCTGCAGTGGCCAGAGTCATGAAGGACGGTCCGAACGCGCCATTCCTGAGGTGGAGCGAGCAGGACGCCACGTCCTAGCTGGGGGCGCAAATCCGAGCACCTAGGGGAGACTGGGTTGCCACCGGCTGCTGATCCCCCCAACCCTCCGCCGCTCCTGGGAAGAGGCGGGAGAGCCCAGGGCGGCGCCCGCGAGGACGCGCCTTCGGACCGCGGTTTGCAGAGATCCAGGGTCCGGGAACGCGCCCCGACTCCGCCGTCCTTGCCGGCAGGATCTTCATCCCCAAGAAGCACCGGGCGCGCTTCGACGAAGTGGTGTCACAGGGCCTCCTGGGCAAGCTGTGCCGCGCCCGCCGGGCCCAGGGCGCGCAACGACTGCGCCGGAGCCGCAGCGAGGAGCGGCCCGAGCGCCTCCTGGTATCCACGCGCGCCAGCGCCGCGCCGCGCCGCCCGGATGAGCCGCCCCCGCGCAGGGCCTCTTTGCTGGTGGGCGGCCTCGCCGGCCCCGGGGGCGCGCGCAGGTACGCGGGGTTCACAGGCACTGGCCGCTGGCGCTTCCCTGCGGGTGGGCTCGGGACCGAGACCCAGGGAGAGGGCGCAGGGGCGGGGCTCGTCAGCTGGGTTGCAGAGCGGGCCGGAGAGGTTAAGGGGAGAGGGACACGGGACATCTCCAACCTCTGCGCCCTAGGACCCCCTCTCCATCACGCTGCTCGCCCCTTCTTTTTCTCCCCAGGACTGTCCGAGTCTACAAAGGCAACAAGAGCTTCGGCTTCACACTTCGCGGCCACGGGCCTGTCTGGATCGAGTCTGTCCTGCCTGGTGAGGGGTGGGCCGGTTGCCCTAAGAGTCCCTAAGGCCCAGGATGGGGTGAAGGACCCCGTGGTGGCTCTCCCGGGTCATTGTACCCCATGCAGGCTCCTGCTCAGCAATCCCTCCCCGCCAGGTACCATCCTTGTGTGGACGGTGTCCCCAGAGTGTCCCAGAGCCAGCAGATCTTAATTCCACTCCTACCTAAGATGCTTGAGGCCAGAGCCTTCTGCCTGAGTTGGGGCACCCCACCCCTGCCCCTCTAAATTCAGCATTACCCCCAGCCAAGAGAACCAGGTTCTGCATCCAGACCTTTCCTGTGGCCACAGGGAGAGCTGGGGGACACTGTCCAGGACTTCGGGGCAGCCAGGACTGAGCTGGTGCGTACCCAGGCTGTGCCCCCAGCAACACCAGCTGCTTGGAGTGCCCGCGCTGAACTGGGTTCTTGCCTGGCGGGCCAGACTCAGAGAGCCAAAAGGGCCTCAGGGCCTCTACCTGCTGTCTAACCACCACCCCCCGCAATCTGGACTTTGCTCTCCTCCCACCCCGCCTACCCCTTCTTGTTCCTGAATCATGGCATCTTTTTATTTTATTTTACTTATTTTATTTTATTTTAATGAGATAGGGTGTCGCTCTGTCACCCAGGCTGGAGTGCAGTGGTGCAATCGTGGCTCACTGCAGCCTCCATCTCCCAGCCTCAAGTGATCCTCCCACCTCAGCCTCCAGAGTAGCTGGGACCACAGGTGCATGCCACCATGCCTAGCTAATTTTTTGTATTTCTTTTTTTTTTTTTTTTTTTTTTTTTTTTTTTTGAGACGGAGTCTCACGCTGTTGCCCAGGCTGGAGTGCAGTGGCACGATCTCAGCTCACTGCAAGCTCCGCCTCCTGGGTTCAGGCCATTCTCCTGCCTCAGCCTCCTGAGTAGCTAGGACTACAGGCGCCCGCCACCGCGCCCGGCTAATTTTTTGTATTTTTAGTAGAGACGGGGTTTCACTGTGGTCTCGATCTCCTGACCTTGTGATCCGCCCGCCTCGGCCTCCCAAAGTGCTGGGATTACAGGCTTGAGCCACCGCGCCCGGCCAATTTTTTGTATTTCTGATAGATATGGGGTTTTGCCATATTGCCCAGGTTGGTCTTGAACTCATAAACTCAACTAATCCTCCCGCCTTGGCCTCCCAAAGTGCTGGGAGTATAGGCGTGAGCCATCATACCTGGCCTATTTCTTAAATTAAATTAAATTTAAATTTTTGAGCAGAGTTTTGCTCTCGTTGCCCAGGCTAGAGTGCAATGGCACGATAGCCCACTGCAGCCTCTGCCTCCCAGGTTCAAGCGATTCTCCTGCCTCAGCCTCCTGAGTAGCTGGGATTACAGGTGCCTGCCACCACACCCGGCTAATTTTTTGATATTTTTAGTAGAGATGGGGCTTCGCCATGTTGGCCAGGCTGATCTTGAACTCCTGGCCTCAGGTGATCCGCTCGTCTTGGCCTCCTAAAGTTTTGGAATTACAGGCCTGAGCCACCACACTCGGCCTATTTTATTTTATTTTAAAGAGATGAGGTCGGCCAGGCATGGTGGCTCACGCCTGTAATCCCAGCATTTTGGAAGGCCAAGGAGGGCGGATCACAAGGTCGGAGATCAAGACCATCCTCGCTAACAAGGGGAAACCCCATCTCTACCAAAAATACAGAAAAAAATATTAGCCAGGTGTGGTGGAGGGCACCTGTAGTTCCAGCTACTCAGGGAGGCTGAGGCAGGAGAATGACGTGAACTCAGGAGGCGGAACTTGCAGTGAGTGGAGATTGAGCCACTGCACTGCAGCCTGGGCGACAGAGCGAGACTCCATCTCAAAAAACAAAAAAAAACAAAAAAAAAAGAGATGAGGTCTTTCTCTGTTACCCAGGCTGGCGTGCAGTGGCATGATCATGGCCCACTGCAGCCTCGAACTCCTGGGCTCAAGGGATCCTCCTGCCTCAGCCTCCTAAATGTTGGGATTACAGGTGTGAGCCACCACGCCCAACCATGGCGTCTTGAAGAAGGCAGAACGTCCCCAGTGCAAGACTCCCTTTCTTCCTGCCCCTCCAGTGGGGCAGGGGTGCGTGTGCTCATATTTATTGTGGAAGGTGTTTGTAGGGCAGAGGTGTCTCCTAGAGCTAAATTGAATTCTCTCTCCCTGAACCATCTGCTCAGAACTGGTCACCTGCTCGGTCCTGCATCCGTCCCCTCCTGGCACCTAAGTGTAATGCTCCTGGTTACACATCCCCATTGGTGGCCATGCCAGTGTGTTCTTTCCACACTCTGCGTGTCAGCATATCTCCAGTGTATGGATCTGTGAGCTGAGCATTGTCTGATCCTGTAGTCCCAGCCCGGGACTGATCCCATGCCTTTCCCATCATAGGAAGCCAAATGGATGCTTAGATGGAAGCTTTGACAGATGGGCAAACTGAGGTCTGTAGTCCTAGCCCTGGAAGAGCACTTCAGTGTCAGTGCATCATGCTCACAGGCTTCGGGCTGTTCTGAGACTTAATCCTGATAAGTGGCATGTTCGGGTTCTTCCCTGATTTGGGTATCACTAAGTTGTTGACACTGTATTGTAAGCAAAAGGTCCAAAGCTACTCTCTAGAGAATTTCCTCTAGAAGTGATTCATCTCTCCTCTGTGGATGTAGCTGCTCCAAGCATGCCACCACCACCATCCTCATCTCTCAGTCTCTCCCACATGGGTAGCCAGAGATACCTGGCCCAGGGCCTTGTTAGAATCCAGGTGTGGCCAGGTGCAGCGGCTCACACTTGTAGTCCCAGCACTTTGGGAGGCCGAGGCAGGAAGATCACTTGAGCCCAGGAGTTTGAGACCAGTCTGGGCAATAGTGAGGCACATGCCTGTAGTCCCAGCCCAGAAGTTCGAGGCTGCAGTGAGCTGTGATCGTGCCACTGCATTCCAGCCTGGGTGACAGAGCAAGACCCTGTCTCAAAAAAAGAAAAGAAAAAAAAAAAAATCCAGGTCTGCTGTTCTTCCCAACCAAACCTTCAAGCTAGTGGTCCCATGCCTTTCCTGTCATAGGAAGCCAAATGGATGTTTAGATGGATGCTTTTACAGATGGAGAAACTGAGGCCTGGAGAGGCTCTGGTAAATTAAGGACCAGAAACTGGGATCTCCTGACTCCTGGGCCCAGTGCTCTTTGATCCCCTGCGACAACTTCTCTAGCTATCCCGCCATTCCAGGCAGGCCAGATTGGATTCGCCACCACCATCACTCTCTCCTCCTCTTGAGTCCAGGGAAAGGACTTCTCCCATCTCGCCTCTCCCAGGAAGTCTTCCCTAATTGTTCCCGCTCTTCTCTGGACAGTTTCCACTTCCCCCAGAGAGAACTTCTCGCAATGTGAGAGTATATTTTATTTAGCCATTGATATTTTCCCTACCTTCCAAATTACATTTAGAATGATGACTCATAAAAGAGGCAGAAAGAGGCCGGCGTGGTGGCTCACACTTGTAATCCCAGCGCTTTGGGAGACGGAGGCAGGAGGATCATTTGAGGGCAGGAGTTTGAGACGAGCCTGGGCAACATGGTAAAACTTTGTCTCTACAAAATATACAAAAATTAGGTGGCCGGGCACGGTAGCTTATACCTGTAATCCCAGCACTTTGGGAGGCCAAGGTGGCGAATCACTTGAGCTCAGTAGTTTGAGACCAGCCTAGGCAATATGGTGAAACCTCGTCTCTACTAAACACACACACACACACACACACAAATTAGCCAGGCGTGGTGGCTATAGTCTCACCTATTCAGGAGGCTGAGGTGGGAGAATAGCTTGAACCCAGGAGGCAGAGGTTGCAGTGAGCCGAGAGATCATGCCATTGCACTCCAGCCTGGGTGATAGAGCGAGACTCCATTAAAAAAAAAAAAAAAAAAAAAAAAATTAGCCTGGAGTGGTGGTGGGTGCCAATGGTCCTAGCTACTCAGAGGCTGAGGTGGGAAGATTGCTTGAGCCTAGGAGGTTGAGGCTGCAGTGGCTCTGTGATCACACCTCTGCACTGCAGCAAGACCCTGTCTCTAAAATTTTAAAAATATATACAGAAGGCTGGACGCGGTGGCTCACGCCTGTAATCCCAGCACTTTGGGAGGCCGAGGTGGGCAGATCACGAGGTCAGGAGATCGAGACCATCTTGGCTAACACAGTGAAACCTCATCTCTACTAAAACTACAAAAAATTAGTCGGGCGTGGTGGCGGGCGCCTGTAGTCCCAGCTACTCAGGGAGGCTGAAGCAGGAGAATGGCTTGACCCCCAGGAGGCGGAGCTTGCAGTGAGCGGAGATCGCGCCACTGCAGTCCAGCCTGGGCAACAGAGCGAGACTCCATCTCAAAAAAAAAAAAAAAAAAAGTATATATGTACAGAAAATAATTCTGAAGCAAAGAGGAATCCCAGACCCTGACAGGAGCTTTCTTTTTTTTTTTTTTTTTGAGACGGAGCCTCGCTCTGTCGCCCAGGCTGGAGTGCAGTGGCTGGATCTCAGCTCACTGCAAGCTCTGCCTCCCGGGTTCACGCCATTCTCCTGCCTCAGCCTCCCGAGTAGCTGGGACTACAGGCGCCCGCCACCTCGCCCGGCTAGTTTTTTGTATTTTTTTAGTAGAGACGGGGTTTCACCGTGTTATTAGCCAGGATGGTCTCGATCTCCTGACCTCGTGGTCCGCCCGCCTCGGCCTCCCAAAGTGCTGGGATTACAGGCTTGAGCCACCGCGCCCGGCCCTGACAGGAGCTTTCTATGTGGGGCGAAGAACAGTGTATGGAGCAGCGACTCAAGAAGTACTGGTGTTGCCTAAGTCCTGCTCTCCAGACCTCGCTCTTCTCCAGCACTGGGGGTTCATGCTGTGCCCCCGCTAGGGGATCACTCCCGTGGTCCTTAGATCCTTAGAGCAGCTGAGATCGGAGATGTGCAGAGTCTGTTACAGGGATCTGCTGACCTGATTTGACTCTCCTCTGCCACCCATGCCTATGGGGCTCTGTACTTTTCTACCTTTTTTTTTTTTTTTTTTTTTGGTAGAGACGGGGGTCTCACTATGTTGCCCAAGCTGGTCTCGAACTCCTGACCTTAAGTGATCCTCCTGCCTTGGCCTCCCAAAGTGCTGGGATTACAGGTGTGAGCCACCATTCCCAGCCAGTTATGGGTCTCTGAGTCTCCATTTCTCGCCTGTAAAACAGGATAGTATTCTTTTTTTTTTTTTTTTTTTTTTGAGACGGAGTCTCGCTCTGTCGGCCAGGCTGGAGTGCAGTGGCACGATCTCGGCTCACTGCAAGCTCCGCCTCCAGGGTTCACACCATTCTCCTGCCTCAGCCTCCCAAGTAGCTGGGACTACAGGCGCCTGCCGCCATGCCCGGCTAATTTTTTGCATTTTTAGTAGAGACAGGGTTTCACCGTGTTAGCCAGGATGGTCTCAATCTCCTGACCTCGTGATCCACCCACCTCAGCCTCCCAAAGTGCTGGGATTACAGGCGTGAGCCACCGCGCCCGGCCGAGAACAGGATAGCATTCTGCTCTCAAAGTGGTAACCTGCCGCTGACTGGCACACCCTCTCTTCTTGCTTCCAGGGAGCCCAGCTGACAATGCTGCCCTCAAGTCAGGTGACCGGATCCTCTTCCTCAATGGACTGGACATGAGGTCAGAGGCTATTGGGGACACCAGAGGTTGGTGATGAACTGCCCCCACCCCCTGCAAGACTCCTGCCTTTTGGGGCACCCAGGCCATGGTCACAATCTCCTCTCACCAGCTGGTCCCCAAGGTCTGTCCCTTTTCCAGTGGGAACTCTTGAATCTAACCCTCCTCCTCGCCAGTCTCCAACTCTAGCCAGGACCTCAGTTCATCCTTCCAACCAGAAAATATTCCAGCTCCATGCTGGGGACACAGAGTCACACAGAGGTGGTCTTGCTGTGTGGCCTCTGTGGGCAGGACAGGGAGGTCTGGCTGGTGGCCGTGGAGAGGGCTCACCCCAGTCAGGCCCTCCTGGGCCATCTCTGCTTGGCAGGAACTGCTCCCACGACAAGGTGGTGTCCATGCTGCAGGGCAGTGGTGCCATGCCTACGCTGGTGGTGGAGGAAGGGCTCGTCCCATTTGCCAGTGGTGAGACCCCCATGGACACTTGGCTTCCTTGGCCCACAGAGACACTACCCGGGCTGCTATGTGTGAGATTCACAGTACAGAGGACTCAGCTCTTCCCCTAAACCTTCAGCTTGCCTTCCCAGGGCTGCCCCCTAAGTGGTGCTGTAGAACCCCGGTGAAGCTGGGCACGGTGGCTCATGCCTATAATCCCAGCACTTTGGGAGGCCAAGGTGGGAGGATAGCTTGAGGCCAGGAGTTTGAGACCAGTCTGGGCAACATGGCGCAACTCTGTCTCTACTAAAAATACAAAATTAGCTGGGCATGATGGCACGCGCCTGTAGTCCCAGCTACTTGAGGGGCTGAGGCAAGAGAATCACCTGAACCCAGGAGGCGGAGGTTGCAGTGAGCCAAGATCGCGCCACTGTACTCCCACCTGGACAACAGAGCGAGACACTGTCTAAACAAACAAACAAAAAACCCTAGCGTATAGTTTTAGGGACCCTTCCCAGGACTGACTCCCTCTATCCTTGGCCCCAGTGTCGCACAGCAGGCATGCCTTCCCATGCATGGCACTGGACAGCCACACCCCAGCTCAGGAGGTCTACTGACCTCAAAAGCCAGGGAGACTGCACCTGGCCTGGGGACTCTGGGTCACTCGTGCCTCTCCCGCTTGTGGTCCCAGCAGACTCGGATTCTCTGGACTCGCCCAACCCATCGTCGGCGCTCACCTCCCTGCAGTGGGTGGCGGAGATCCTGCCGTCCAGTATCCGGGTCCAAGGGAGGACCTTCAGCCAGCAGCTGGAGCACCTGCTCACGCCTCCTGAGCGCTATGGGGTCTGCCGGGCCCTCGAGAGCTTCTTCCAGCACAGGTGGCCAGACCAAAGCCGCGGTGGGGACCTGCCCTGGGTGGGCCCTAAGTCCTACCTAGACTCACATCCTAGTCTCCCTGCCTGAGCCTCCTCAGTCCCATTCTCCTGGGGGATGCTCAGGAAGGTGGCAGCTGGTATCGGGGTCCCAGGGTGGTGGGCAACTGAGCTGCCCTGGAACAATCTCTGACTTGACACCTCCTAGCCACGTGACCTTGGGTGAGTCTCAGCCTTCTCTGTGAAGTGAGGCAGACAGGGACCACCCGCAACATTCTTTTTTATTTTTTGAGATGGAGTCTCGCTCTATCACCCAGCTGGAATGCAGTGGTATAATCTCGGCTCACTGCAACCTCCACCTCCTGGGTTCAAGCGATTCTCCTGCCTCAGCCTCCTGAGTAGCTGGGATTACAGGCATGCGCCACCACACCTGGCTAATTTTTTTGTGTTTTTACTAGAGATGGGGTTTCACCATGTTGTCCAGGCTGGTCTCAAACTCCTGACCTCGTGATCTGCCCGCCTCGGCCTCCCAAAGTGCTGGGATTACAGGCGTGAGCCACTGCGCCCGGCCTTACCTGCAGCATTCTTGATGGGACCTTCACCAGAGCCCCACCTGTGGGCATTTGTCATGGGCCAGGCCCTTCCGGGTAGGGTTGCTGTCTTTCTTTTTGGACCTCAGCTGCAGCCAGCTGCATTTATCACACTCCTCAGTCCATGGGTCATTATTATGGTCTCTGCAAAGCCTGTCACTTGTCCATACCTTTTTGTTTTGTTTGAAGGGTTTTTTGGGGGTTTTTTTTGTTTGTTTTTTGAGATGGATTTTCGCTCTTTTTGCCCAGGCTGGAGTGCAGTGGTGCAATCTCGGCTCACCGCAACCTCCACCTCCCAGGTTCAAGTGATTCTCCTGCCTCAGCCTCCCAAGTAGCTGGGATTACAGGCATGCGCCACCATGCCTGGCTAATTTTGTTTTTTTTTTGTTTTGTTTTGGTTTTTTTGAGACGGAGTCTCACTCTGTCGCCCGGGCTGGAGTGCAGTGGCGCAATCTCGGCTCACTGCAAGCTCCGCCTCCCAGGTTCCCGCCATTCTCCTGCCTCAGCCTCCCGAGTAGCTGGGACTACAGGCGCCCCCCACCTCGCCCGGCTAATTTTTTTGTATTTTTTTAGTAGAGACGGGGTTTCACCGTGTTAGCCAGGATGGTCTTGATCTCCTGACCTCGTGATCCACCCGTCTCGGCCTCCCAAAGTGCTGGGATTACAGGCTTGAGCCACCGCGCCCGGCCCTAATTTTGTATTTTTAGTAGAAACGGGGTTTCTCCATGTTGCCCAGGCTGGTCTCGAACTCCCGACCTCAGGTGATCCGTCTGCTTTAGCCTGCCAAAGTGCTGGGATTACAGGCGTGAGCCACCGTGCCCGGCCTGGTTTTGTTTTGTTTTTTAAAAAAGATGGGGAGATCTCACTATGTTACCCAGGCTGGTCTCAAACTCCTGGGCTCGAGTGATCCTCCCAACGTGCTGGGGTTACAGGCATGAGCCACTGTACCTGACTCTGAAGAGTCTTAAGATGTAATTCACATACTATACAATTTGCCATTTAATTATACAATTCAGTGGTTTTTACTTTATTCACAAATACGTGCAAACATCACCAAGGTCCATTTTAAAACTTCATGACATCAAAAAGAAACCCAGGCCAGACATCTATAATCCCAGCACTTTGGGAGGCTGAGGCAGGAGGATCGCTTGAGCCCAGGAGTTCAAAACCAGCCTGGGCAACAGAGCAAGAAGCCATCTCTACAAAAAGAAAAAATTAGCTGGGCGTGGTGGTGTGCACCTGTAGTTCCAGTTACTTGGGAGGCTGAGGCGGGAGGTTCGCTTGAGCCCAGGGGTTCAAGGCTGTAGTGAGCAGTGATTGTGCCACTGCATTCCATCTTGGGTGACAGAGTGAGTCCTTGTCTCAAAAAAGAAAAAAGAGAAAAACAGGCCGAGTGCGGTGGGTCACACCTGTTATCCTAACACTTTGGGAGGCTGAGTTGGGCAGATTGCCTGAGCTCAGGAGTTTGAGACCATCCTGGGCAACATGGTGAAACTCCGTCTTTACTGAAATACAAAAAATTAGCTGGGCGTGGTGGTGGGCACCTGTAGTCCCAGCTACTTGGGAGGCTGAGGCAGGAGAATCACTTGAACCCAGGAGGCAGAGGTTGCAGTGAGCCAAGATCACGCCACTGCTCTCCAGCCTGGGTGACAGAACGAGACTTTGTCTCCAAAAAAGAAAAAAAAAATCATTGTGCTTTATATCATGTTTTGTGTCTGACTTATTCACCAGTTACTATGTGTTTAGCTCTGTCCACATTACTCTGTGTATATTTCATACATTGATTATAACTATAGCCAGATTCCTTTAGATCACAGTGGTGTCCAACTTTTTATTTTTGCTAGTTTCTTTTTTTTAATTTTTATTTATTTGAGATGGAATCTCACTCTGTCATCTGGCTGGAGTACAGTGATGTGATCTTGGCTCACTGCAACCTCCACCTCCCAGGTTCAAGCAATTCTCCTGCCTCAGCCTCCCGAGTAGCTGGGACTACAGGCACTCTCCACTACGCCCAGCTAATTTTTGTATTTTTAGTAGAGACGGGGTTTCACCATATTGGCCAGGGTGGTCTTGATCTCTTGACCTCATGATCTGCCCGCTTTGGCCTCCCAAAGTGCTGGGATTACAGGCGTGAACCACTGTGCCTGGCCTATTTGTGTTAGTTTCTTAGCCATAAAAGTGACATCCTGTTTTTATTTGGTTTTCTTCTATTACTATCTATTTTATTTATTTATTTATTTATTTATTTATTTATTTATTTTGAGACAGAGTCTCGCTCTGTCACCCAGGCTGGAGTGCAGTGGCGTGATCTTGGCTCACTGCAAGCTCCGCCTCCCGGGTTCATGCCATTCTCCTGCCTTAGCCACCCGAGTAGCTGGGACTACAGGCTCCCGCCACCACGTCCAGCTAATTTTTTGTATTTTTAGTAGAGACGGGGTTTCACCGTGTTAGCCAGGATGGTCTCAATCTCCTGACCTCGTGATCTGCCCGCCTCGGCCTCTCAAAGTGCTGGGATTACGGGTGTGAGCCACCACACCCGGCCTTCTATTACTAATTATTTTAAGCGTCTTTTAATATGCTTGTGAACTTTTTCTGGAATTTTCTCTGTAAATTACCTGTTCATACCCTTTGTCCATTTTTGTTTTCTTGGATTTTTGTCCTTGTTGACTGGCATGAAGTTTCTTGTATATTTTATTTTATTTCATTTTGTTTATTTTCTGAGACAGGGTCTCACTCTGTCACCCAAGCTGGAGTGCAGTGGTACAAACACAGCTCACAGCAGCCCCGAACTCCCAGGCTAAAGTGATCCTTGTGCCTCTGCCCCCCAGGTAGCTGGGACTACAGGCGCTCACCTACCATGCCCAGCTAATTTTTGTTTGTTTGTTTGTTTGTTTTGTTTTGTTTAGTAGAGTCAGGGTTTTGCCATGTTGCCCAGACTGGTCTTGAACTCCTGGGCTCAAGTGATTTGCCCATTTTAGCCTCCTAAAGTGCTGAAATTACAGGCATGAGCCACTGCCCCCAGCCCCTTGTATATTTTGTTTTATTTATTTATTTATTTTGAGGCAGAGTCTTGCTCTGTTGCCCAGGCTGGAGTCCAGTGGCGCAATCTCAGCTCACTGCAACCTCTGACTCCGCAGTTCAAGTGTTTCTCCTGCCTCAGCCTCCCAAGTAGCTGGGATTACAGGCGCCCACCACCATGCCTGGCTAATTTTTGTACTTTTAGTAGACATGGGGTTTCACCATGTTGGCCAGGCTGGTCTCGGACTCCTGACCTCAGGTGATTCCTCTGCCTTAACCTCCCAAAGTGCTGGGATGACTGGTGTGAGCCACGACAGCTGGACACCTTTGTATATTTTAGATACTGATTTCTCCTTGATTTTGCATGTTGTAAATTTCTCTCCCATTTGTTACTTCTGTTGTTAGGTCTGTTGTGTCTAATATTAATGTGTCTATGTTGGGCTTCCTTGAATAGATAACCTTGCTTTTGCATAATCAAACTCGCCACATTTTTGGTCCTATAGTTTTGTGTAGGGTCCAGCCCTACAGGGCCTGTGTGTTTTTCTCTTCGTGTGTGGAGACGAGAGATCGTAGAAATAAAGACACAAGACAAAGAGATAGAAGAAAAGACAGCTGGGCCCGGGGGACTACTACCACCAAAACGCAGAGACCAGTAGTGGTCCCGAATGCCTGGCCGTGCTGTTATTTATTGTGTACAAGGCAAAGGGGCAGGGCATGGAGTGAGAGCCATCTCCAATGATAGGTAAGGTCATATGAGTCACGTGTCCACCAGACAGGGGGCCCTTCCCTATTTGGTAGCTGAGGTGGAGAGAAAGAGGGGACAACTTACGTCATTATTTCTTCTTTTTTTTTTTTTTTGAGACGGAGTCTCGCTCTGTTGCCCAGGCTGGAGTGCAGTGGCATGATCTGGGCTCACTGCAAGCTCCGCCTCCCAGGTTCACGTCATTCTCCTGCTTCAGCCTCCCAAGTAGCTGGGACTACAGGCGCCCGCCACCTTGCCCGGCTAGTTTTTTGTATTTTTTTTAGTAGAGACGAGGTTTCACCGTGTTAGCCAGGATGGTCTCGATCTCCTGACCTCGTGATCCGCCCGTCTTGGCCTCCCAAAGTGCTGGGATTACAGGCTGAGCCACCGTGCCCGGCCGTCATTATTTCTTCTATGCATTTTTTTTTTTTTTTTGAGGCAGAGTCTCGCTCTGTCGCCCAGGCTGGAGTGCAGTGGCCGGATCTTAGCTCACTGCAAGCTCCGCCTCCCAGGTTTACGCCATTCTCCTGCCTCAGCCTCCCGAGTAGCTGGGACTACAGGCGCCCGCCACCTCGCCCGGCTAGATTTTTGTATTTTTTAGTAGAGACGGGGTTTCACCGTGTTAGCCAGGATGGTCTCGATCTCCTGACCTCGTGATCCGCCCGTCTCGGCCTCCCAAAGTGCTGGGATTACAGGCTTGAGCCACCGCGCCTGGCCTCTTCTATGCATTTTAAAGACTTTAGTACTTTCACTAATTCTGCTACTGCTATCTAGAGGTGGAGCTGGGTGTACAGGGCAGAACATGAAAGCGGACCAGGAGCGTGACCACTGAAGCACAGCATCACAGGGAGACTATTAGGCCTCTGGATGGCTGGGGGCGGGCCTGACTGATGGCAGGCCTGACTGATGGCAGGCCTTCCACAAGAAGTGGTGGAGCAGAGTCTTCTCTAACTCTCCCGGGAAAGATAGACTCCCTTTCCTGGTCTGCTAAGTAACGGGTGCCTTCCCAGGCACTGGCGTTACCGCTAGACCAAGGAGCCCTCTAGTGGCCCTGTCCAGGCGCAACAAAGGGCTCACACTAGTCTTTCTTTTTTTTTTTTTCTTTTTTTTGAGACGGAGTCTCGCTCTGTCGCCCAGGCTGGAGTGCAGTGGCGAGATCTCAGCTCACTGAAAGCTCCACCTCCCGGGTTTACGCCATGATCTCAGCTCACTGAAAGCTCCACCTCCCGGGTTTACGCCATTCTCCTGCCTCAGCCTCCCGAGCAGCTGGGACTCCAGGCGCCCGCCACCGCGCCCGGCTAATTTTTTGTATTTTTTAGTAGAGACGGGGTTTCACCATGTTAGCCAGGATGGTCTTGATCTCCTGACCTCGTGATCCGCCCGTCTCGGCCTCCCAAAGTGCTGGGATTACAGGCTTGAGCCACCGCGCCCGGCCCACACTAGTCTTTTGATCACTTCTCACCGTGTTCCTTCAGCTCCTATCTCTGTATGGCCTGGTTTTTCCTAGGTTATAATTGTAGAACAAAGATTATTATAATATTGGAATAAACAGTAATGCTATAAACTAATGATTAATAATATTCACATATAATCATATCTATAATCTATTTCTAGTATAACTATTCTTATTCTATATATTTTCTTTATTATACTGGAAGAGCTTGTGCCCTCAGTCTCTAGCCTTGGCACCTGGGTGACTTGCTGCCCACAGTTTTGGCTTTTGAATTTTTTTTTTTTTTTTTTGAAACGGAGCCTCGCTCTGTCCCCCAGGCTGGAGTGCAGTGGCACTATCTCGGCTCACTGCAAGCTCCGCCTCCCGGGTTTACGCCATTCTCCTGCCTCAGCCTCCCGAGTAGCTGGGACTACAGACGCCCGCCACCATGCCCGGCTAATTTTTTGTATTTTTAGTAGAGACGGGGTTTCACCGTGTTCGCCAGGATGGTCTCGATCTCCTGACCTCGTGATCTGCCTGCCTCAGCCTCCCAAAGTGCTGGGATTACAGGTGTGAGCCACTGCACCCGGCCTGGCTTTTGAAATTTTAAATTCTTCCCTGCTTCTGGGTCAAAAGATGTTCTCCTACTTCTTTATTTCTTTATTTATTTGTTTATTTATTTATTTATTATTTTGAGACGAGGTCTTGCTCTGTTGCCCAGGCTGGAGTGCAATGGCATGATCTCAGCTCATTGCAACCTCCGCCTCTCGGGTTCAAGCGATTCTCCTGCCTCAGCCTCCCCAGTGGCTGGGACTACAGGCATGTGCTACCACGCCTGGCTAATTTTTTTTCTTTTTTTTTTTTTTTTTTTTGAGACGGAGTCTCGCTCTGTCGCCCAGGCTGGAGTGCAGTGGCGCGATCTCGGCTCACTGCAAGCTCCGCCTCCCGGGTTCACGCCATTCTCCTGCCTCAGCCTCCCGAGTAGCTGGGACTACAGGCGCCCACAACCGCGCCCGGCTAATTTTTTGTATTTTTAGTAGAGACGGGGTTTCACCGTGGTCTCGATCTCCTGACCTTGTGATCCGCCCGCCTCGGCCTCCCAAAGTGCTGGGATTACAGGCGTGAGCCACCGCGCCCGGCCTGGCTAATTTTTTTATTGTTAGTAGAGAGGGGTTTTCGCCACATTGGCCAGGCTGGTCTCGAACTCCTGAGCTCATGATCCACCCACCTCAGCCTCCCAAAGTGCTGGGATTATAGGCATGAGCCACCGTGCGTGGCCTGCTCTATATGTTTTTTGTTTTTTTGAGACAGATTCTTGCTCTGTCACCCAGGCTGGAGTGCGGTGGTGCAATCTCAGCTCACTGCAACCTCCACCTCCCAGTTTAAGCGATTCTCCTACCTCAGCCTCCTGAGTAGCTGGTACTACAGGTACATGCCACCACGCCCAGCTAATTTTTGTATTTTTAGTAGAGAGGGGGGTTTCACTAAGTTGGCCAGACTGGTCTCGAACTCCCGATCTGAGGTGATCCAGCCACCCTCAGCTTCCCAAAGTGCTGGGATTACAGTCATGAGCCACCATGCCTCGCCTCTTCTATACGTTTTAATCTTCACAACAGCTCTATGAGGTAGATGCTATTTTTATCCCCATTTTACAGATGAGGAAACTGAGTCACAGAGAAGGTAAGTCACTTGAGAAAGGTCACTTAGCTGGTAAGTGGCAGAGCTGAGATTGGAGTCTGGCTACCCTATCCCTGGAGCCTGCCTTCCTGCCCACTCCTCTCTCTCTCTCTCTTTTTTTTTTTTTTTTTTTTTTTTTTTTTTGAGTCAGAGTCTCACTCTGTCTCGCAGGCTGGAGTGCAGTGACACGATTTCAGCTCACTGCAACCTCCACTTCCCAGGCTTAAGCAATTCTCCTGCCTCAGCCTCCCGAGTAGCTGGGCTTACAGGTGTGCACCACCACGCATGGCTAATTTTTGTATTTTCAGTAGTGACGGGGTTTCACCATGTTGGCTGGGCTGGTCTCGAACTCCTGACCTCAAATGATCCACCTGCCTCGGCCTCTCAAAGTTTTGGGATTACAGGCGTGAGCCACTGTGGCCAGCCCCCCCTTCTGTCTTTCAAGGGCAGGGATAGAGCATGAGGGCAGACACTGTGGCTTGGAAGTCCCGTCTTGTCTACCCCCACTCTGTGCATCATAGTAAGCCCGTGAGTACTGAGCCTCTCGTTCCTGCACCTTCCCCCAGGAACATTGACACCCTCATCGTTGACGTCTACCCTGTGCTGGACACCCCTGCCAAGCAGGTCCTGTGGCAGTTCATCTACCAGCTGCTGACCTATGAGGAGCAGGAGCTCTGCCAGGAGAAAATCGCATGCTTCCTGGGCTACACGGCCATGACAGGTAAGCGTCCTCTCCCCTGCCACTTCCCTGCCTGTAGCTGCTGACTGTCCAGCTCACCAGGTGAACATCCAGACACCTGTTCTCACCTGTGAAGTTTTTTTTGGTTGTTGTTTGTTTGAGACAGAGTCTCGCTCCTGTGCCCCAGGCTGGAGTGCAATGGCGCGATCTCGACTCGCTGCAGCCTCCACCTCCCCGGTTCAAGCGATTCTCCTGCCTGAGCCTCCTGAGTAGCTGGGACTAAAGGCGCATGCTACCACACCCAGATAATTTTTTGTATTTTTAGTAGAGAAGAGGTTTCACTGTGTTAACCAAGATGATCTCTATCTCCTGACCTCATGATCCGCCCTCCTTGGCCTCCCAAAGTGCTGGGATTATAGGTGTGAGCCACCACACCCGGCCCTTTTTTTTTTTTTTTTGGAGATGGGGTCTTGCTCTGTTGCCCAGGCTGGAGTGTCATGGTGCCATCACGGCTCACCGCAGCCTCAACCTCCTGGGCTCAAGCAATCTTCCCGCCCTGGCATCCCAAAGCACAGGGATTACAGGTGTGAGCCACTGCATGTGGCCTCACCTATGGGGTCTTACAGCCGATTTGGGCTCCTCCCACATAGATGTGTCCACAGCCATGCTCGTACACACCCACAATACACCAGGGCTAGGCCCACATGTGGCCCCACGGATGTGCCTTCCCAGCGTGACCTTTATGTGGCGTACACAGCATAACCTGAGACTTTAGACACTGCACCTGACCACCTATGGTTTCAGTATTTGCACCCACAAAATGGAAGTGATCTCAGCGGCTGTGCTCGGTACTCTGAGAAGCGTGGCACAGATCAAGGAACTTGTGTAAGGCTGGATGCGCTGGCTCACGCCTATAATCCCAGCGTTTTAGAAGGCTGAGGTGGGAGGATCACTTGAGCTCAGGAGTTCAAGATTAGCCTGGGCAACATAGCAAGAGCCTGTCTCTACCAAAAAAATAAATAAACAAATAATACGTTTTAATTTAGCCAGGTGTAATGCACAACTGTAGTCCTGGCTAGCTGGGAGGCTGAGGTGGGAAGATGGCTTGAGTCCAGGAGATCGAGGCTGCGGTGAGCTATGATCGAGCTACTGCCCTCAAAAAAAAAAAAAAGAAGAAGAAGAAGAAAGAAAAGAAAAAAAAAGAAATTCATGTGGTTGCCGTTTACAGACATGCCAACACCATCACCAGGATTGTGAGCCCACAACCGCATCCCACCTGGCCAGTGGCTCCCAGTGTACTCTTTCTTGCACACACACAGGCCTGCGGTGCCACGTGTGGCTGCCACCAGTGTGTTCAGCGTGCCCTTTGAATGCCCACAAACCCCTGCACTCAGCATGCAGGCCATGTGGATGGAAGGTGTGCGGAACTTGTGTTCTACCCTGGTCTAGGCACCCTGCCCCTGCTATGAAACCCGCTGCAGGCCAGGCTCGGTAGCTCACGCCGGTAATCCCAGCACTTTGGGAGGCTGAGGTGGGCGGATTGCTTGAGGTCAGGAGTTCAAGACCAGCTTGGGCAACACAACGAGACCCCCATATCTACAAAATACTTAAAAATCAGCCAGGGGTGGTTGGGCATGGTGGCTCACGTCTGTAATCCTAGCAGTTCGGGAGGCCGAGGCAGGTGGATCACTTGAGGTCAGAAGTTTGAGACCAGCTTTGCCAACTGGGGCAACCTCGTCTCTACCAAAAATACAAAAATAAGCCAAGCGTGGTGGCACGCACCTGTAATCCCAGCTACTTGAGAGGCTGAGGCAGGAGAATCACTTGAACCCGGGAGATGGAGGTTATAGTGAGCTGAGATCGCACCACTGCACTCCAGTCTGGGTGACATAGCGAGACTCCATCTCAAAAAAAAAAAAAAAAAAAATCAAAAATTAGCCAGGTGTGGTGGCATGCACCTGTAGTCCCAGCTACTTGGGAGGATGAGGTGGGAGGAGCACTTGAGTTCAGTAGTTGGAGACCAGCCTGGGCAACATAGCAAGATCCCTTCTCTAAAAAAAAAAAAAATTTAATTAGCTGGGTATGGTGGCATGCACCTGTAATCCCAGCTACTGGGGAGGCAGGAGGGTCTCTTGAGCCTGGAATTCAAGGCTGCACTTAGCCTTGATCGCACTCCAACCTGGGGGACAGAGTGAGACCTGTCTAAAAAAAAAAAAAATGGCAGGCGTGGTGGCTCACATCTGTAATCCCACAGCACTTTGGGAGGCTGAGGCGGGTGGATCACCTGAGATCAGGAGTTCAAGACCAGCCTGGCCAACATGGTGAAACACCATCTCTACTGAAAAAAAAATACAAAATATTAGCCAGGTGTGGTGGTGCATGCCTGTAGTCTCGGCTACTTGGGAGGCTGAGGCTCGGGAATCATTTGAACCCAAGAGGCGGAGGTTGCAGTGAGCTGAAATTATGCACTCCAGCCTGGAGGAGAAAGCCAGACAGGAAGGTAGAAAGGAAGGGAGGGAGGGAGGGAGGGAGGGAAGGAAGCCAGACTCAGTTGAAAAGGAAGGGGAGGGGAGGGGAGAGGAGGGGATGGAGGGGAGGGGAGGGGAGGGGAAGGGAGGGGAGGAGCTGCTGCAGAGTTGCTGTGCCCATGAGCTGCAGTCCCAGGGACCCACAACTTGCTAGGGTTTTAGCAAGAAGCCTGGGCTCCGTGCTGGACAGCACATGTCTTACATATCTGCCTAAGCTCAAAAAACTTCTATTTTGGCCGGGAGCAGTGGCTCATGCCTGTAATCCCAGCACTTTGGGAGGCTGAGGTGGGTGCATCACCTGAGGTCAGGAGCTTGAGACCAGCCTGGCCAACATGGTGAAACCCTGTCTCTACTAAAAATACAAAAATTAGCCATGCGTGGTGATGGACGCCTGTAATCCCAGCTACTCGGGAGGCAGAGGCAGGAGAATCGCTTAAACCTGGGAGGTGGCGGTTGCAGAGAGCTGAGATTGCGCCACTGCACTCCAGCCTGGGCAATAAAAGCAAAACTAAGTCTAAAAAAAAAAAAAAGCAAAAAAAAAAAAAACCTATTTTGCCCATAATCCTCTCTGGGCAGCAGTGACTTGGCCTGGGGCAAGCACAGGGAGTTGAGACTCTGGAAGCTGTTGTCATGAGATCTCTGCTAGGCCCCCGAGCTCAGGCTCGCTGCATTTTGGTGCCACTCCTGGCACCTGGTTTCTTGCCCCGGGGCTTCCCCTCAAGAGCTGTTCTGGAGGCAAGCAGGGCAGACCCCATAGCCTGGGGTCCACATATTGGTGCAGATGACATCTGCCCTCCCCTCTCTGTTTTGGAGGTCCCTTGTCTGGCTGAGAGGACAAGAGGGCCCCATATTCCCTGCATGTCCCACAGCAGAGCCGGAGCCTGAGCTGGACCTGGAGCCGGAGCCCACACCCGAGCCCCAGCCGCGGAGCTCCATGCGGGCTTCCTCCATGTGCCGCCGCAGCCTCCGGTCCCAGGGCCTGGAGGCTGGCCTCAGCTGCGGTAAGGCCGGTGTCGGGGGGAGGGTATGAAAGGAGCTCAGTTTTTCCACCTGCAAAATGGGCTTGGTGAGGTGGGGAATCCCAGGGAATGGGGCTAAGCAGGGCTCAGGATTGGCCCTCCTGGGTCTGTGGGGCCTGTTGGTTCTGGGCCGGGGCCTGAGCCTTAGAGCTCAGATACATTACCGTACAGACATCGTTACCGTAATGACATGTTCCTCGGTAGGTCCTGGCGAGTGCCCTGAGATGCCTCTTCCCCTGATCCCAGGCGAGCGCCAAGCGGGCGATGGCACTTCCCTCCCTGAGACCCCCAACCCCAAGATGGTGAGACCTTCTCACTGCCCTCCAGGTGGGGTCAATAGGGGGCGGGGAATGGACGGTCCGTAGAACTGGGCCCAGGAGACCCAGGCCAAGGGGCTGCTTCAGGCTGGGGCAGATCCCTGCCTCCCGGCCCACCCAGGCCTGGCCTCTGAGGCCACATTAGGGCCATGAGGAGAAGTAGGGTGGGCTGGACTCACCCCCGCCTCCCTCCAGATGTCAGCCGTCTATGCAGAGCTCGAGTCTCGACTGAACAGCAGCTTCAAAGGGAAGATGGGGACCGTGTCCAAATCCCGGGCTTCCCCTCCGGGCCCCAGCCCGGCAGTCACCGCAGGTAGGGCTCCAGCCTCTGTCCTCTTGACTGTCCGGGTGTTTCCCTCCACCCCAGGCTCAGCCCTGGAGCTGCTTCTCTGCTCCATCAGGGTCAGGGTTGTCCCAGTCCCTCCCATGGCCCTGTGACCCTCACCTCAGCTGTGGATCAAGACAGTAGCCTGGGTACCGTGGGTTGTGCCTGTAATCCCAGCACTTTGGGAGGCCAAGGCAGGAGGATCAGTTGAGCCCAGGAGTTTGAGACCACCCTGGCAACATAGTGAGACCCCATCTCTACAAAAAAAAAAAAAATTAGCTGGGCATGGTTGCGTATGCCTGTAGTCCTAACTCCTCAAGAGGCTGAGCTGGGAGGATCACTTGAGCCCAGGAGTTCAAGGCTGCAGTGAGCTGTGATCGAGCCCCTGCACTCTAGCCTGTAAGCAACAGAGCAAGACCCTATCTTAAAAAAGAAAAAGAGGCCGGACGCTGTGGCTCACGCCTGTAATCCCAACACTTTGGGAGGCTGAGGCGGGTGGATCACGAGGTCAGGAGATTGAGACCATCCTGGCTAACACGGTGAAACCCTGTCTGTACAAAAAATACAAAAAAATTAGCCGGGTGTGGTGGCACGTGCCTATAGTCCCAGCTACTCAGGAGGCTGAGGCAGGAGAATTGCTTGAACCCGAGAGGCAGAGGCTGCAGTGAGCTGAGATTGCACTACTGCACTCCAGCCTGGGCAACAGCGAGAATCTGTCTCAAAAAAAAAAAAAAAAAAGAAAGAAAAAGAAGGCAGATGTTGGCAGATGACTGTTTCTGAAGAAGTCCCCGAGTTAGCAAGGGGTTATTGGATAAACTATCGAGTGCACGTGTTGTCCTGTGAATGGCACAGCTGGGAAGACAGTTGCTCTGCAGCTCAGAAGGCAGGACCCCTGGGAGATCCTCCTGTCATCTCAGGGCTTTCTGGGCATGCGAGATGCCCCGTGACTCTGGGTCTGGGCCCTAGAGAAGCCCCTCCACCCTTTGAGTTAGTGGTGTTCAGTGGCTCCCAGCTGGGACCCCTGGTGACCATTCCAAGGTGAGCTGGCATCCAGCCTGTCCTGAGGCTGAACAATGCTCCTGCTCACTGGGTCTGGCCTTTGGTCATGCTTGGAAGGCAGGGCCGCCCAGGGTCTTCCTGCACTGTGCCCAGAGAGGGAAAGGGGCCCTCTCTCCAGCTTGCACCTGGAACCCCAGTGCTGGCTGAAGAGGAATCCTCATACTCCATCCCCCCTCCAGGGCCCAGGACCCTGTCCGGCGTCTCGTGGCCCAGCGAGCGACTCTTGCCCTCCCCCTGCTACCACCCGCTGTGTTCAGGGGGTCTGGCCTCCCCCAGCAGCTCTGAGTCCCACCCCTACGCCAGCCTGGACAGCAGCAGGGCGCCCTCCCCACAGCCAGGCCCCGGGCCCATCTGCCCTGACAGCCCCCCAAGCCCGGACCCCGCCCGCCCGCCCAGCCGCAGGAAGCTCTTCACCTTCTCCCACCCTGTGCGAAGCCGTGATACTGACCGCTTCCTGGACGTGCTGAGCGAGCAGCTGGGCCCCCGGGTCACCATCGTGGATGATTTCCTGACCCCCGAGAATGACTACGAGGAGGTGGGCACGCAAGCAGGTGTGGAGGGAGGTGGGTGAGGCAAGGTGTGGCGGTCCGCAAAGCAATAGTGTTCCTGGGCTCCTGAAGGGGCCTGCTGCCCTTGGGATCTTCCCCAGGCTATCCCACTCCCTGGCTCAAGCTATCCCACTCCTTGCCCCAGGTTACCCTATCTCCTGTTTGAGGTTATCATGCTCCTTGTCTGAGGTTAGCCCGTATTCACTGTCCCAGGTTAGCCCATTCCTTAGCTCAGGCTATCCCACCCACAGCCTGAGGCTAACCTGTAAGAGGGTCCTATCCTTGTTCCAGGCTATCCCCCTCACACCCTGAGGCTAACCCATGAGAGGGTCCTATCCTTAGCCCATGCTATGCCCCTCACAGCTTGAGGCTAACCCATGAGACAGTCCTATCCTTATCCTAGGCTGTCCCCCTCACAGGCTGATGCTAACCCGTGAGACAGCCCTATCCTTGTCCCAGGCTATCCCATGATCCTTCACTTTGCACCTGCTGTAGTCTCTCTGGGCCCAGCCTCACCCTCCCCTTGCCTCTCTCCCCACCACCAGATGAGCTTCCATGATGACCAGGGCAGCTTCGTAACCAATGAGCGGAGCAGCGCCAGCGACTGTGTCAGCAGCAGTGAAGAAGGCAGCTCCCTGACCTACTCCTCCATCTCTGACCACATCCCCCCACCCCCACTCAGCCCCCCTCCACCACCACCCCTGCCTTTCCATGACCCCAAGCCCAGCTCCCGCGGCTCTGATGGTTCCCGGGGCCCTGCTCAGGCGCTGACCAAGCCCCTCACCCAACTCAGCCACCCAGTCCCTCCACCACCCCCACCGCCCCTGCCTCCACCTGTGCCCTGTGCACCCCCCATGCTGTCCCGGGGCCTGGGCCACCGGCGCAGTGAGACCAGCCACATGAGTGTCAAGCGCTTGCGGTGGGAACAGGTGGAGAACTCAGAAGGCACCATCTGGGGTCAGGTGGGTGACCTGGGACCCACCAGTGCTCTGTACTGCGGGAGGATGGCTTGGGCAGCATCACTGAAGGAAAACCCATCTACCAGGCATCTTCCAACATCATACTCCCTACCCCAAGCAGAGGATGAGTAGACGCCCAGCCCAAGGACATCTCCATGCTTGGGGGCCATTGCAGGCATTGAAGCCAATCTATGTCCCTAAGCCAACGACACACACTGGGGACACCTGGAAATGCCCCCGTACCCATCCTTGAAACCTATCGCTCTTGAGGCCACACGAGTTCTCTTAAACCCTTAAAAGAGCAGCTGGTTCAAACTCCTACACACCAGCCTTCACCCTTTCACTTTGATGCTTGAATTTCCTCCCGCACAACACTGCCAGGGTATGCTTGAACACCTTCAGTGATGGGGAACTCACTACCTGTCAAGGTCTTCCTTTCCTCACTGGACAATTTTAACCATCCTTTGTCTTGCTCTGAAATCTTGTCTCCCCAGGATTCCCATGCCCTGTTTTCTTTCTGGCCCTTGAAATCAGGCAGAGCAATCTTATCCACAGACCAAACAATCTGCAAGATGAACAAGGTTCACCCCACCTCTTTTTTTTTCAGGTCATTCTCTTAGAATGTGGTTTCCAGCCCCCACTCCAGTGTCCATGTCCCTGTCAAAGAGACATTCCCAGATGGAACCCCCAATGGGGGTTCCAGCTCAGAGGAGAGAACAGGGTTCTCACTTCCTTTGACCCAGACATCATACTCCTTTTAATATGGCGGGGACTCCTTCCAGCTCCTGAGGCTGCCCCAACCCAGCGCTCATGCTCACCATCATCCTCAACTGCATCTTCTTGGGATCCATAACACGCTCTCACGTGTAGTCACACTGGGCAGAAGCATGCTTGTGATTTTTTCCCCACTGCCATCTCCTGGGTCCCAGTTCTGTCTCCTGCCTTCTCAGCCAAGATATAATCAGCCCACATCTCCAGGGACCCTTTCCAAGTTGCTAATAAAGATGCTCAGTGAGGCCAGTCTTGGTGGTTCATGCCTGTAATCCCAGCACTTTGGGAGGCTGAGGTGGGAGGACTGCTTGAGCCCAGGAGTTCAAGGCAAGCCTGGGCAACATAGTGAGATCTCGTCTCTACAAAGAATTCAAAAAATTAGCCGGACATGGTGGTGCATGCCTGTGGTCCCAGCTACTCGGGAGGCTGAAGAGGGAGGATCACTTGATTCCCAGAGGTGGAGGTTGCAGTAAGCCAAGATGGCACCACTGCAGTTCAGCCTGGGGTACAGAGTGAGACCCTATCTCAAAAAAAAAAAAAAAAACAAAACTCAGACAAGGGCACAAATAGGGACCTCCTGAGTCCCCTGGAGACCTCACTCCTGCCAACCTTAAACCAGTCTCCAAGTCTTGCTCCACAGCGTGGTTCTTCCTTTGGTTACCAAAGGCGGAGACAGGGACACAGGTCACACATCTGGCCAAACCCAAATCCATCCTCAGTGTCCCTGCCCTGCAGCTGTGTTCTAAGACTTCATTCCCCTGCCTGCCCTCCCTTTGGGTCGTCTCCCTTTGGCAGGCACCCCATCCTCACTCCCTGTCCCAGCCCCAGGCTGTCACCTCTCATCTATGCCATTCATCACAGCCACGTGTCCAGCATCTGGCCCTTAGGCTGTCACAGCTGCAGTTCTCCCTGCAGCAGCTCACTCTGCCCAGGGCAGCCCTGGTGAACTCACCGCCCTCCAAGGAGACCTAATGACAGAGCCAGACCCCTGAGCCACCTCCGGTAGCCCCTTACTTGGCTCTAGCCTCTTCACAGCTCCTTCATGCCCCTGCTTCAGTCCCACCTTGCTGGCTTCTGCACGAGTAGAGTTCCAAGTCTTGAGTCTCGATTAACCCAAAGAGGCGCTGGCTCAGCACCCAGTGACTCGGATGATCTGGCTTTTTCTGCAGTCTCCTCCGGCTCTGGGCTTGATCCCAGCACCTGATGGGTGCTTTTGCTTGGGAAGTCCCCAGGGCGGCCCTCAGAGGGTGGGAAGTGGGAGTCCAGTCCAGCTGCTGCTGCTCTTCCTCCTCTGAACTTCCCATCTTCCCTGGCAGCTCGGGGAAGACTCCGACTACGACAAGCTGAGTGACATGGTGAAATACCTTGACCTGGAGCTCCACTTCGGCACCCAGAAACCTGCTAGTGAGTGGCCTGATGGCCTTAGGGGAACCCCAGATACCACACCATCTGTGACAGCCCCAGGCTTAGTATCTCCCAGGGCTGCACTGACTGCTATTTAACCTGATGTGTCCTCAAGCCTTCCATCCCTGAGTTATTTAATAGCTGGCATTTAGGCCGGGCACAGTGGCTCATGCCTGTCATCCCAGCACTTTGGGAGGCTGAGATGGGTGGATCACCTGAGCTCAGGAGTTCGAGACCAGCCTGGGCAACGTGGGAAAACCCCTGTCTCTACCAAAAATACAAAAAATTAGCCAGGCATGGTGGAGGATGCCTGTGGTTCCCAGCTACTTGGGAGGCTGAGTTGGGAGGATCAATTGAGCCTGGGAGGTGGAGGTTGCAGTGAGCCGTGATCACACCACTGCACTCCAACCTGGTAACCTGGGTGACCCAGTGAGACCCTGTCTCAAAAAAAAAAAAAAAAAAAAAAAAAGCTGGCATTTATTGTGCAGTGATCAAATACCAGGGACTCTAATTTCTAAATCCCATGGCAACTCTATGATGTACATACTGTGATCACCACCCACTTCCTCATGAGGAAGCACAGAGAGGTGAGGTAATTTGTTCACAGTCACACCGTAGACAGGGGGCATCCACAAATATATCTTCCAGGCTCCCTTGCCCTCACCCTTTCCTGGGTATCTCCCTGTCGTTGCTGGGTGGAACAGGCGGTCCCAGGATGGAACAGAAAGACCTGGCCTCCTGCAGCATGGAGGATGCACAGGGCACGGGGTGGGGGAGGTTACACACAGGACCTGAGGTCTGAGGGTCCCTGACCTGAGGAATGAGGGGACTATGGACATGCGTAGCTGATTAAGTCGAGGTCGTCCTTAGGGGGAATCGTGGCTGTTGGCTGTGGCCACACCACTCCTGGGCCTTCCCACTGCAGCCTCAGCCTAGCCCCCTTCGTAAACTGTCAGTTTCTTTTCCAGAACCGGTGCCGGGGCCGGAGCCCTTCCGGAAGAAGGAGGTGGTGGAGATCCTGTCCCATAAGAAGGCCTACAACACCTGTGAGGGTCCGGGGAACCCCAGAGGGTGTAGGGGGCAGGTGGCGGCCCTTTCTCTGGGTCTCAGACCTGCCCAGGTGGATGACAGAGATTAGGTGGTGGGGACCCGGACTCCAGTCGCTCAGCGCGGTGAAGGCCCCCTCCCAGGCCCCATAGCCAGCCAGATCCCACCTGGGCGCAGGTGCCGGCCCCGCCCTCACTGTGTAATCAACTCCCCGGTTCTGGCCCCGCCTCCAGCCTCATTCCCTCTCTCCTTCGCAGGCCCCGCCCTTGTCCCTGGCCCGACCCCCATAGGCTCCACCCAGCTTCTTAATCTAGCGCCTCGAGAACCCAGTCCTCACCCTTAAATCGGGCTATGAAAGACCGTCTCTATTTCAGGGCCCGCCCCTGCCCCGCCCCCTACGGCACCCCTCGCAGGCCCCGCCCCTGTTCCTTGTCTTCTCCATTCTGTCTCCTCCCTGTAGCCGAAGCCCATCTGGAAGGTCCGCCCTCTCCCTGCTGGTCCCCGCCCTCTACCCCAGCTCGATCTCAACCAGCAGCGCCGCTCCTTTTCCTTGCTCCTGCCCCCTCCAGGCTCCTCACAGTAGCCCAGGCCAATCCCAAAGCCCCGCCCTCTTTCCACCTGAGTCCCGCCCCAGTTTATCCTCGTAGACCCCGCCCTGTTCATTGTTCCCCACCCCTCTAGAGTTCCTCCAGTAGCCCAGGCCCCGCCCCAGCTCTCCCTCGCAGGTCTACCCGCTTTCCTTGTCCTCTGCCCCTTCAGATTCCCCCCTGTAGCCTGGGCCAACCTGGAAGCCCCGCCCTCTTCCTGCCGGGCCCCAACCTCTCCTTGCCCCTGCTCACCGATCGGCCCCGCCCCTTTTCCTTTTTTCTTCCCCTCCCAGGCTCCTCCCCTTAGCCCAGGCCAATCTTGAAGCGCCGTCCTCTCCCCACCCGGTACCCGCCTCAGCGCATCCTCTGGTCCCTGTCCGCGTTTCTGGTCCCTCCAGCCTCAAGGCCCCGCCCTCTCCCGTAGGCCCCGCCCCGTCCCCGCTTCTCTCCGCCTCTGCCCTCCCTCTCCGTCTTGGATCCCATCCTGCCCCGCCCCCGCCCCGCCCACTCACCGCGCCGCCCCGCCCGCAGCCATCCTCCTGGCTCACCTGAAGCTGAGCCCCGCGGAGCTGCGCCAGGTGCTGATGAGCATGGAGCCCCGGCGCCTGGAGCCCGCGCATCTGGCGCAGCTGCTGCTCTTCGCGCCCGACGCCGACGAGGAGCAGCGCTACCAGGCCTTCCGCGAGGCGCCCGGCCGCCTCAGCGAGCCGGACCAGTTCGTCCTGCAGGTGCCGCGACCACAGTCCCGCCCCGAGGCCTCGGCCGGCTCCATAGGGGCTGTCGCTGTGGCCAGTGCTGCTGGAGTCCCGCGCCCCTTCGAGGGCCGCCACTGCGCCCAGGCCTCTGTGTCCCAGTTTAACATTAACCTTTAATGGCCAGGTCCCATTAGGGGTCCAAGGTACATGGGAGGTGGGCTCCCCCAGGGGTCGTGCTTATTCTTCCTACCGGAATATCGGGCCCAAGCATTTAGCAGACCCCCCACCCCAAAGCCTGCAGTGGGGCAGAGGGTCCCAGGAAGGGGATGGGTGACTCCTGGCTCTGCCTTCGAGGCAGATGCTGTCAGTTCCCGAATACAAGACGCGCCTGCGCAGCCTCCACTTCCAGGCCACGCTTCAGGAGAAGACAGAGGAGATCCGTGGCAGCCTTGAATGCTTGCGCCAGGCCTCCCTGGAGCTCAAAAACAGTCGGAAGCTCGCCAAGATCCTGGAGGTCAGGGGGCATACCCTCCCTGGCACCCTATCTGCTTCTCTGCCTCCTGGGGCTTCCAGCATGGAGGCCCATCCAGAGAGCAGGGTGGGTGGGTGGTGGTGGAGGACAGGACCTGCCCACCTTCTCGTCCACAGTTTGTGTTGGCCATGGGCAACTATCTCAACGATGGACAGCCCAAAACCAACAAGACCACTGGCTTCAAGATCAACTTTCTGACAGAGGTGAGGGGGCCTGCCAGCAGCAATTAACTGGTTTGCTCTAGCAGCAAGGCGCTGACGCCAAGCCTAGCTCAGTTGTGGCAGAGGGCAGGAGAGGACATTGTGACCAAGGAGGGCTCTTCTCCTAGCAGGAAAAGGGCTACATTGAAGCCAGGATGTGACTGCAGCAAAGGGTGGGGTGTGGTGGTGTAGGGGAACACACTCCCAGGATTTGGAAAAATGGAGTGAGGGGAAAGAGTTGGAAAGAGAGTGTCAAAGGCTGGGGATTGAGCTGGATGTGGTGGCTCATGCCTGTAATCCCAGCACTTTTGGAGGCCAAGGTGGGAGGATCACTTGAGGCCAGGGGTTGGAGACTAGCCTGGACAACATAGCAAGACCCCAGTTCTACAAAAATAATTGGCCAGGCATGACACATACCTGTAGTCCAAGCTACTTGGGAGACTGAGGTGGAAGGATTGCTTGAGCCTAGGGGTTTGAGGCAGTAGTGAGCTATGATGGAGCCACTGCACTCTGGTCTGGGCAATAGAGCAAGACCCTGCTATTTAAAAAAAAGGGGGAGGGGCAAGAATTGATCACTGATGCCACAGTAGTCCAGGAGAAGCTGGGCCCATGTGACCCCATCTGATGGGGTCCTTGATGGGGATGTATGTTGGGGGTCACTTGCAGCTGAACTCCACCAAGACAGTAGATGGGAAGTCCACTTTCCTGCACATCCTTGCCAAATCGCTGAGCCAGCACTTCCCTGAACTCCTGGGCTTTGCTCAGGACCTGCCCACCGTGCCCCTGGCTGCCAAAGGTATGCTGGGTGGGTGGATGAGGCAGAGGCATGCTGTCCTGGGCTGGGAGAGTGGCCCCATGTGGCCTCTGTCCTTTTCCCTACAGTGAACCAACGGGCTCTGACCAGCGACCTGGCCGACCTCCATGGCACTATCAGCGAGATACAGGATGCCTGCGAGAGCATTTCCCCCTCCAGCGAGGACAAGTTTGCAGTGGTCATGTCAGCATCCTCTAAGCAGCCTGTTCCTGCACCAGGCTGGATGGTGGGATGGTTGGGTGGAGCTGGCTATGGCTCCAGTGGCCACTGGAGACCTTGACTTCCTGCAGAGATTCTGGGCACAGGCTGCTGTGCACCCAGGGTTCCTGGAAGAGGCTCCATGCTGGGCTGTTTATTGATTGATTGATTGATTGATTGGGACAGGGCCTCACTCTGTCACCCAGGCTATGCCTGGCTAATTTTTGTATTTTTAGTAGAGACAGGGTTTTGCCATGTTGCCCAGGCTGATCTCAAACTCTTGGGGTCAAGTGATCTGCCTGCCTCAACCTCCCAGAGTGCTGGGATTACAGGCATGAGCCATAACACCGTGTCCCATCCTGGATTATAAATTTATTTTATTTTATTTTATGTATTTATGTATGTATGTATTTATTTATTTTATTTTATTTATTTTTTGAGACAGAGCCTTGCTCTGTTGCCCAGGCTAGAGTGCAGTTGGGCGATCTTGGCTCACTGCAGCCTCCGCCTCCCAGGTTCAAGCTATTCTCTTGCCTCAGCCTCCCAAGTAGCTGGGATTACAGGCACCCACCACCACATCTGGCTTATTTTTGTATTTTTGGTAGAGACATGGGTTCACTGTGTTTTCCAGGTTGGTCTTGAACTCCTGACCTCAGGTGATACACCTGCCTCAGCCTCTCAGAGTGCTGGGATTACAGGCCTGAGCCACTGCGCTTAGCCCTGGGTCATTTACAATCCCAAGGCATTTATAATGCCAAGTCTGTGCGTAACTGAAGCCAGGGCTCTTTTGAGTGCCCCAAAGCCACTGTCCCATCTGTCCTCTGGGGCACTGTAGCCCAGAGCTAAGTCTCAAAATTACAAGGAGCAGCCTGTCAGGGTGGGACATTCCCACTGAGCCCCCCAGCAGGGCCTGGCCAGTGGGTGACAGAGGCCCAGATAGGAAGACAGGCAAGAAGGGCATGTGGCACTTCTCCCTGCTCCCCATCTCTGGCTCCAACACCCCTTGGCAGGGAACACAGGGTTTTCCCTAAGGCTGAAGCTAGGTAAGGAGGAGAGGTCTGGGGGCTGTGCCTGTGGCCAGGGCAGTAGGTGATGAAAGCGCCTGTCACATATCTCTGACTGCAGCACATGGGGCCTGGTGCGGGTGAGTGTCTGAGTAGGAATTTGATGTCAGATCCACCCCTGCCCCTTCCTCTTAGGCAGAAGATCTGCAGAGAATCATTAAGCAAACTCTACAGCTTGGGCAAGGTGCTTTTCACCATCTCCTTTCACCCACTTCACACCCAGATTTTTGTTTTGTTTTGAGACGGAGTCTCGCACTGTCGCCCAGGCTGGAGTGCAATGGCGCGATCTCGGCTCACTGCAACCTCCACCTCCCAGGTTAAAGCACTTCCTCTGCCTCAGCCTCCCAAGTAGCTGGGTTTACAGGTGCCCACCACCACACCCGGCTAATTTTTTGAATTTTTTAGTAGACACGGGGTTTCACTATGTTGGTCAGGCTGGTCTCAAACTCCTGACATCGTGATTCACCCGCCTCGGCCTCCCAAAGTGCTGGGATTACAGCCATGAGCCACCGTGCCCAGCCCACCCAGATGTTTTGCAGATGTGAAAACTGAGGCTGTTTAGGTGAGGGTTAGTCCACTCTAGCATCCCTCAGTCTAGGGGTATTGGCCTGCTTCCTTGGGCTTGGAGGTCCCCAGAGACAAGACAGATGGTCACATTCAAGGGTAGCCTCTGGGCCAGGTACAGTGGCTCATGCCTGTAATCCCAGCACTTTGGGAGGTCAAAGCTGAGAGATCACTTGAGGCCAGGAGTTTGAGAACAGCCTGGGCAACATAGCGGGACCCCATCTCTACAAAAGAATTTGAAAATGAGCCTGGCATGGTGGTGCATGCCTGTAGTCCCAGCTACTCAGGAGGCTGGGGCTAGAGGATCACTTGAGCCCAGGAGTTCAAGGTTGCAGTGAGGTATGATCACACCACTGCACTCTAGCCGGGTGACAGAGTGAGACCCTGTCTCAAAAATAAAATGAAGGCAGTCCAGGCACGGTGGCTCATATCTGTAATCCCAACGCTTTGGGAGGCCAAGGAAGGCAATTCACCTGAGGTCAGGAGTTCGAGACCAGCCTGGCCAACATGGTGAAACCCTGTCTCTACTAAAAATACAAAAATTAGCCAGGTGTGGTGCCATGTGCCTGTAATCCCAGCTACTTAGAAGGCTGAGGCAGGAGAATCACTTGGACCCAGGAGGCGGAGGTTGCAGAAAGCCAAGATCGTGCCATTGCACTCCAGTCTGGGCAACAGAGCAAGACTCTGTCTCAAAATTAATTAATTAATTAATCAATTAAAGGCAGCCTCTGCAAAGGAAATTGACCTGGCATATCAGACAGGCATAGGCCCAAATCCTGACTCATTTGCTTACCTGCTGTGGGACTATGGGCAAGTCACTTACCGTCTCTGAGCCCAGTTTTCTCATCAGGAAAAAGAGGGGTCATGAGAACCGCCACCACAGTGGTCATTAATTGATATGACCCTGGTGGGTTCAACCATGGCTCAGGTACCACAGTGCTTGCTGTGTGATCTTGGACTAGTTGCTAAAATCTTCTGTGCTTTAATTTGTTCGCATGTGAAATAGAGATTATCTACTTCATAGAGGTGTTAAATGATGATTCAACAAGCTTGGAACAAAGCTTGGCACCGTTTTAAGTGCTGAAAACATGATAGCAATTCAACCACTGAATCTTTTTGCATGTATCAGATGCTATTCTAAGCCCTGGAGGTGCAAGGAGGGAGTGAGCTTTCACTTAGGTGGTAGGAAATGAACTTATGAACAATTTCAGATCATGACAAATGCTCTAGAAAACAGAGTAAGGCCTAAGGCCTGGTGCAGTGGCACACACCTGTAATCCCAGCACTTTGGGAGGCCAAGGTGGGAGGATCACTTGAGCCCAGGAGTTGAGACCACCCTAGACAATATAGACCCTATCTCTATTTTAAAAATCAAAAAATTATCTGGGTGTGATGGTGTGAGCCTCTGGTCCCAGCTACTTGGGAGGCTAAGGTGGGAGGATCACTTGAGCCTGGGAGGTAGACGCTGGAATGACCTGTGAGCTGTGATCACACCACTGCACTCCAGCCTGAGCAACAGAATAAGACCCTGTCTCAAAAAAAAAAAAAAAAAAGTAAGGCCTAGAGAGTGACAGAGGGGCCTACTATAAATGGCTGGTTGGGGAAGAAGGTGGCAGTGGAAGCTTCTGATCAGAGACCCAGGGCCTGGCCCTGCAGAGAGAACAGGGGTGAATGGCCTGAGGCCGCACTGGCTGTGGCCAGTTCCTGGATGAGGCCAGTTCCTGGATGAGCTTAGTGGCCAGTGAGACTGGAGTCCCTTAACAGAACCCGGTTCCCTGTTGGACTCAGGACCTGGCCCTTGGAAGAACTCAGGCCAACCGGGAATAGGGCTGCTAGGGGACCTGTCTGTCTGGGGCCACCACTCGAGACCCTGGGGGCATCAGCGGACTGGCTGTTTCCTTAACTGAGGCCTGTCAGTCCTTCCTGGAGACGGCCCAGCCGGCGCTTCGGGCGCTGGACGGGCTGCAGCGCGAGGCCATGGAGGAGCTGGGCAAGGCGCTGGCCTTCTTCGGGGAGGATTCCAAGGCCACCACCTCTGAGGCTTTCTTCGGCATCTTTGCAGAGTTCATGAGCAAATTCGAGGTGAGCCCCGGTGGAGACCTGAGGGGCCCTTTTGGAGAGGTGGGGACCAGAGGCCAAATGAAGGGATCCTCCATGAAGCCAGGGCTGGGAAAGGGGCCCCCGTGAGAGACACATCCCCCTAATCCCCTGGTGGGGCGGGTTGCAGCCTCAGTGCTGGCTGTCTAGTGTGGGAAGAGACAGGGAAGGCATCACAGGTTCCTGGGACCACTGACCACCCCTACCTCTGTGTTTCCCCTCCCCAGCGAGCGCTGAGTGACCTGCAGGCCGGGGAGGGCCCACGCAGCTCCGGGATGGTTTCACCCCTGGCCTGGTGACAGTGGCCACACCGCATCCTCTGCGGCCTGAGCAGGGAGATGGAGGCCGAGAGGGCAGCCCAGACACTGCTGAGGTCCAGGGCCACTACGCCCTAGGCTCCGAGCACACCGCCAGCCTCTCCTGCAGCTACCTCAGCCGCCGAGCTGTGGCCGGGCCCTCCTCTGCCAACCCTTGTTCCAACCCCCAGCCCTGGAGCCAGATGCCCTAGGAGCGGGTGCTGAGTGTACCTGCGCCTGGAGGACCATGCTCCGTTGGCTTCCTGGGCCCACTTCCCGCCTCGCTCCTGGGCTGTCAGGGACACCCAGAGAGTGGATTACAAAGTGGCCACATTCCTGGGACATGTGGACCTTTTTTCTGATCCTGCTCCTAGCGGGTCCCTGCGAGGAGGCCGACACCCTTGAGCATGACCCTGCAGGTGGGCGCGAGACGGGAGAGGGCGGAAAGCAACGTAAAGGGGCCCTGGGGATGGGCACGCCCAGCCTGGGCCTTGGAAGCTGGCTTCAGAGACACAGGAGAGAGAGGCCTGGGAGAGATGCAGGGAAGGAAGGACTGTAGGAGGAAGACCTCCTATGTCAGGCTGCAGAATTGAGGTTTCATGCAGTAGACAAACCCGAACCTGTGTAGAAGTGGCCCAGTTGGAAGTGGGGAGCCTGGGAGTGGAATAGGCATAGTCAAGGTAGAGCATACAGAATGGGGAGGTGTTGAGGCAGGAGGTGAGCAGGATCTGGTGGCCGACTGCCAGACTTCTCACCTGGACGGATGGTGATGTTCCCTGGAGCAAGTCACGAGACCAGGGCAGGTTTGGGGGCAGATGACACAATCTGGGATGTGTTTGGGACCCAAATGGTTATTTTCCATGTGCCTAGGCATACAGCAGGAGGTACCTGGGTACCAGGAGCAGGAGCAGGTGGCGTGGTGGGCAGGGAGGGAGGGTGTGTGAACTGTTTCACCTTTTTTTAATTATCCAATTGGCAGATCCTTGCATCAGACAGCTTCCCTCATTGCACCTTTCTTTTTTTTTTTTTTTTTTGGAAAAGTCTGAAATGGGCTTTAATCCTGTCTCTTGGATTCTTTTTCTCCCACTGCAATCAAATGGCTTGCATTGCACCTGGGCAGTACTGGTGACCTGTTCCATTCTTCCCAGTCTCCCCTAGGCCCCTCTTGGAAGCCATCTTTGCTTTTTTGTTCCTTGCACACAACTACCATACAAAAACGTCAAAACCAAAATATATACTGCAAGGGGGTTGTGGCTAGTGGGATACATTTCTCCCTAGCAGCTCAAGCGGAATTGTTTCCGAAAGTTCCCAGTGCCTGTGTCTCTGGGAAACATGTCAGGAGGTCAGTTAAAACCTCTGCAGTTTGGGCGCGGTGGCTCATGCCCGTAATTCCACCACTTTGGGAGGCCGAGGCAGGCGGATCACCTGAGGTCAGGAGTTCAAGACCAGCCTGGCCGACATAGTGAAGCCCCGTCTCTGCTAAAAATACCAAAAATTAGCCGGGCGTGGTGGCACGCACCTGTATTCCCAGTTACTTGGGAGGCTGAGGCAGAAGAATTGCTTGAATCCAGGGGGCGGGGGTTGCAGTGAGCCAAGATCCTGCCACTGCACTCCAGCCTGAGCGACAGAGTGAGACTCCATCTGAAAAAACAAAACAAAACAAAACAAAACACCTTACATGAGTGTAGAAATTATAGACTGCAACAGGCGTGATCTCCAGGCCTGGTTAGCCCACATGGCATTTTCCTGCAAGTTAGAAACACGTGTCCATTCCAGGGGTCCTAACCTCTTGGTTGCACAGTGTGGCAGGCCAAGCACCAGCTGGGTTTCCTCCCTAACATGCCTTGTATTGGTTTTCTGTTTGCTACAACAATAGTGCATAACAAACTGTCCCAAAACTCATTGGCTTCAAACAGCAATCACTTCCTACTCGGAAGTCTCTGGGTCCCAGTTCTGATCTGAGCTAGGCTCTGCATCCTTAGTCAGCTATGAGTCAGTGAAGCAGCTTTGGGAATCAGGCCAGGATATCTTATGTCTAGGGCGTTTGGCTGGAAAAGCTGATAGAGCCCTGTGGGGTCTCTCATTTTGCACCCAAATCGCCAGGATTCTTTTTATGAGGGAACCGGGGGTCAAAGAGCGTGAACAAGCAAAGGCACAGAAGATGGCTTGAGGCTGAGGCTCAGAGCTGGTACACTGTGCCTTCTGCCACAATCTGCTGTCCATCCAAATGACAAGGCCAGCTGATTCTAGGGGAAGGGAAACAGGCTCTGCTGAGAGATGTCGCAAAACCACTCCACACAGGGTGTGGATTCAGGGATAGATGGAGGATCAGGACCACTTTTGCAATTAATCTACTACATACCCTCTTGGCCAGGGGTGCAGATCCCAGCCTCCTTAAAATTCTCAATGGCCTTGGTGCTGCCTGGACCCAGCACAGATCTCGTTCCCCATCCCCATGTACTCACCAGGTGGCATGCTTCTGTCTGTCTTACCTGGTCATCCATGAATTACCTGACCTCTATCCAGACACTTAATCCAGGCCGGGCGCAGTGGCTCATGCCTGTAATCCCAGCACTTTGGGAGGCCGAGGTAGGTGGATCACTTGAGGTCAGGAGTTTGAGACCAGCCTGGCCAATGTGGTGAAACCTTGTCTCTACTGAAAATACAAAAATTAGCCAAGTGTGGTGGCACGTGCCTGTAATCCCAGCTACTTGGGAGGCTGAGGCACAAGAATCACTTGAACTTGGGAGGCAGAGGTTGCAATGTGCCAAGATTGTGCCACTGAACTCCAGCTCTGTTGACAGAGGGAGACTCTGTCTCAAAAAATAATAATAGTAATCGTGCCACTGCACTCCAGCCTGGGCGACAAAGCGAGACTCCGTCTCAAAAATAATAGTAATAATAGTAATACATAAATAAATGAAATAGATACTTAGTCCAGTAGGCAGTGTGGTCTGTGCCTGCCTGGCAACCAGTCTCACCCTTCTGCTGGGAAAAGCTTCTTGTTTCTCCTTTCAGAAATTCTCTCTCCCCTACTCCCAGGGCCTGGAGCTCGAGTAACTGGATAAGGATGATCCTTTGACTCTGGCTGTGTGGCTCAGAGTCAGTCCAGGCCTCCAGCTGGCACTGTTTGAAAAAGAGACTCACTTTGCTCTGGAATTTCTGGGTGTATAGAAGGTAGGAGTCAGGAGGGGCTTCCAACACCACCACATGAAAGTCACCTGCCTGGATATAAAGCTAGTACAGAAGAGAAAAAGAGGGGAGAAGATCACCATATACATCCCACTGTCCCTGGATCTAGCCATACCTGAAGCACACACTGGACCTGTCGGTCTTCAAGCCAACAGATTCTTCCTCCGTTTAAAAGAATTTTAAATGTATTTAAATTCCCTGGCTTAGGCTGGTTTGAATGGTTGCTATTACTTACAACCCTGAAAGGGTTAACTAACAGACCCATTAACAGATGCTGATGGATGTTCAGTAGTCAGTGAGAGCTCTTCCTCCATACACACATTGGCCAATGCTTTTTATATTTTATATATTTAGTATTATTATTTTGAGACAGGGTCTTGTTCTGTTGCCCAGGCTGGAGTACAGTGGCACGATCTTGGCTTACCGCAACCTCTGCCTCAGTTCAAGTGATTCTCCTGCCTCAGCCTCTGGAGTAGCTGGGATTACAGGCACGTGCCACCACGCCTGGCTAATTTTTGTATTTTTAGTAGAGCTGGAGTTTCAACATGTTGGTCAGGCTGGTCTCAAACTGCTGACCTCGTGATCCACCTGCCTCAGCCTCCCAAAGTGCTGGGATTACAGACATGAGCCACCGTGCCAGGCCGGCCAATGCTTTTTAATTGCCTACTACGTGCCAGGTGTATTGCTGGGTACGAACATCTTAGAAGGCAGCCTCTCTGAGTTTGGTTACCTGGGGTTATGTTTTATGGTGGTTCTACCCCAGAGTCCGTGCAAAGCCCTGTATGCGACTCAATATCTGTACCACATCCACCCGGACCCCCTAGTTCCTCACCAGGTGACAAGGTGTGAATGCAGGCACTTATGCCTCAGGAATGCATTTATCTCCAATAATACTAACAAAATAACGTAGCCTAATGATATACCACCTTTCCAGAGAGTGATATCCGTTAATGTTTGTTTGTTAGTGTGCTCAGTGTTTTTACGGATTTCATTTCATTTTACTTTCACAAAAAACCCTCCAAGGTAGATTTCATTATCTCCTTTTTGCAGGTAAAACTCTGAAACTTAGGAAGGTTATGTGACTTGCTGGATCTAAAACCGAATTCTGTCTAAATCCAAAAGCCCCATCCTCTGAGTGAAAATAGCTGATATATATATGCACTCTAAGAGCCACACATGCTGGGGGTTTCAACATAAAGCCCTTACTTCTTTTCTCTCTTCCTGTTCCCTCTATTCGTTTGCTAGGGCTGCTATGATAAAATACCATAGACTGGGCAGCTTAAACGGAAAAAGAAATGTGTTTTCCCACAGTTTTGGGGGTTGGAAGTCCAAGATCAAAGTGTCAGCAGGTTGGGTCTCCCCCAAGGCTGTTCTTGGCTTGCAGACAGGCTTTCTCCCTGTGTCTTCACTTGGTCTTTTCTCCCCAGCACTCCCTGGCATTTCTTTCTCCTTCTCCGTCTCCATCTCCTTCTCCTTTTTCTTCTCCTTTTCCTCCTTCTCCTCCTCCTCCCTCTCCTCCTCCTCCTCCCTGCCACCCTCCCTCCTCCTCCATCCTCCTCCCTCCTCCCTCTCTTCCTCCTCCTCCCTGCCACCCTCCCTCCTCCTCCATCCTCCTCCTTCCTTCTTTCTTCTTCTTCTTCTTTTTTTTTTTTTTTGAGATGGAGTTTCGCTCTGTCGCCCAGGCGGGAGTGCGGTGTCACGATCTCGGCTCACTGCAACCTCCCCCTCCCAGGTTCAAGCGATTCTCCTGCCTCAGCCTCCAGAGTAACTGAGATTACAGGTGCATGCTGCCACGCCTGGCTAATTTTTGTATTTTTAGTAGAGATGGGGTTTCACTATGTTGGCCAGGCTGGTCTCAAACTCCTGACCTCAGGTGATCCGCCTGCCTCAGCCTCCCAAAGTGCTGAGATTACAGGCGTGAGCCACTGCACCCTGCCTCTTTTTTTTTTTTTTTTTTTTTTTTTCCATGAAGACAGGATCTTGCTCTATCACTTAGGCTGGAGTGCAGTGGTACAATCATGGCTCACTGCATGATTGCAGTAAACACCAAGTGATGCAGAGGTATGGAGGATTGTTTGTGGATTCAAGCAATCCTCTCGCCTCAGCCTCCCGAGCAGCTGGAACCACAGGCATGTAACACCATGCTCGACTAATGTTTTTTTTTTTTATTTTGTAGATACGGGGTCTTGCTATATTGTCCAGGCTTCTGCCTCTTTGATTAAGGAAGCCAGTCCTATTGGATTAAGCCTCCTCCCGTGTGGCCTCATTTACCCTTAATTACCTTTCTCCAGATACACTCACATTCTGAGATACTGTGCATTAGGACTTCCACATAATGAATTTGGTGGTGGGGGGAGAGCGGTACAATTCAGTCCAGAACACCATCTTTGCAGGTGCCAGAGATATAATAGTCCCAGTCTCAAGGAGGCCTCAAAGATTTCTGTATGAGTTGACGATGCTTCACAGGGAAAAGATTCTATCAGGCACAGGCTGCACCGTGGCTCATGCCTATAATCCCAGCACTTTGGGAGGCCAAGGTGGGTGGGTCTCTTGAGGTCAGGAGTTTGAGACCAGCCTGGCCAACACAAAGAAATCCCATCTCTACTAAAAATACAAACAATTAGCCAGGCGTGGTGGCGGGGGACTGTAAATCCCAGCTACTCAGGAGACTGAGGCAAGAGAATTGCTTGAACCTAGAGGCAGAGGTTGCAGTGAGCTGAGATCGCGGCGCTGCACTCCAGCCTGGGCGACAGAGCAAGATTCCATCTCAAAAAAGAAAAAAAGAAAAAGAAAAAAAAGGTTTTATCAGACAGGATTCTCCCACCCCATGCCTCTTCTAAAAACTTGTATGCATCTGCTCCCGTCCTCATCACAGGGCATCCAGGCCTCCCTCCCCACTCCTCCAATTCAGAGTGAATTCCCTGTCTGTGCTGGGCACCTGCCTTCCCAAGCTCTCAGTCCGTCAGTGACCACAAATCACTCTCAACTAGCTCTTTCCCCTTCACTTGTAAATATCCTCTTCCCACTGCTGTCCACACAGCATGCTGGACAGTTCTAGACCTCGGCAGCTGCTGCCCTCTCCTTCCCCTTTTCTTTACTTTTTTTTTTTTTTTGAGACGGAGTCTCTGTCGCCCAGACTGGAGTGCAGTGATGTGATCTCGGCTCACTGCCTCGGCCTCCCGAAGTGCTGGGATTACAGGTATGAGCCACTGCACCCGGCCCACCCAGGTTCTTAACAGATAGTTTTACTGGGTGCTATGGTTTGGATGTTTGTACCCTCCAAACTTCATGTTGAAGTTTGATTCCACTTTTTCCAAGTGGGGCTTGGCAGAATGGCTGCTGCAAAGAAGGGTGGCGAGAAGAAGGGTCATTCTGCCATTAGTGAGGCGGTGACCCCAGAATACACCAGCGCATCGGTGGAGTGGGCTTCAAGAAGTGCCCCTCGGGCACACAGAGAGATCCAGAAATTCGCCATGAAGGAGATGGGAACTCCAAAGGTGCACATTGATGTGAGGCTCAACAAAGCTCTCTGGGCCAAAGGAATAAGGAATGTCCTACACCACATCTGTGTGAGGTTGCCCAGAAAACGTAATAAGGACAAAGATTCACCAAACAAGCTCTATGCTTTTGTTACCTACGTACCTGTTACCACTTTCACAAATCTATAGACAGGCAATGTGGATGGGAACTAACCACTGATGGCTCAATACATTAAGTAAAATTATTTTTAAAAAAGAAATTTGGGCTGGGCGCGGTGGCTCACGCCTATAATCCCAGCACTTTGGGAGGCCAAAGTGGACGGATCATTTGAGGTCAGGCGTTCAAGACTAGCCTGACCAACATGGTGAAACCCCGTCTCTACTGAAAACACACACACACACACACACACACAAATTAGCTGGGTGTGGTGGTGTGTGCCTGTAATCCCAGCAAAAGTGAAAATAAAATAAGAAATAAAAACAAGACAAAAAAATATATGAGAAGTTTTTTTTCTTTTGGGTAAAGACTATTAATTGGTATGTAATGGACTGTATCTACCTTCCTATATAAAAGGGTGTTCTGTATTTTTTTTTGTTTTTTAGACAGTCTCACTCTGTTGCCCAGACTGGAGTGCAGTGGTGTGATCCTGACTTACTGCAACCTCTGCCTCCTGGGTTCAAATGACTCTCCTGCCTCAGTCTCCTGAGTAGCTGGGATTACAGGTGTGCGCCACCATGCCCAGTTAATTTTTGTATTTTCAGTGGAGACTTAGGTTTCACCACGTTGGCAAGGCTGGTCTTGAACTCCTGACCTCAAGTGATCCACCCACCTCGGCCTCCCAAAGTGCTGGGATTATAGGCATGAGCCACCGCGCCCGGCCTGGTGTTTTGTCTTTGAAATCACTTTGATGGACTGCCTGTGATGCTCATCACAGTGTAGTCTGATGCTGATTCATTAATAAAACTATTTCATTCTTTTTTTTTTTTTTTTAAGATGGAGTCTGGCTCTGTCGCCCAGGCTGGAGTGCAGTGGCCAGATCTCAGCTCACTGCAAGCTCCGCCTCCCGGGTTTAAGCCATTCTCCTGCCTCAGCCTCCCGAGTAGCTGGGACTACAGGCGCCCGCCACGTCGCCTGGCTAGTTTTTTGTATTTTTTTTAGTAGAGACGGGGTTTCACCGTGTTAGCCAGGATGGTCTCAATCTCCTGACCTCGTGATCCACCCGTCTCAGCCTCCCAAAGTGCTGGGATTACAGGCTTGAGCCACTGCACCCGGCCCTAAAACTATTTCATTATTTTCTACATTTGGAGCAGAAGTTTTACTGGGTTAGCAGGAGATATTATTTTCATTATTTTTCCCCAACAGTTACAGTGAAGACATCAGCCAAGGTTGCATTCATCTGAAGGCTTGACTGGGGCTAGAGTCTTCTTCCAGGATGGTTTAGTCATTTGGCTATTGGCAGAAGGCCTCCTTCTGGCTGCTAATAAGAAGACTGTTTCTTACCACGTGGATTTTTCCAGATGGCTGCTTTGGTGTCCTCATGACCAGACAGTTAGCTTCCCCCAGAGGGAGTGGTTTGACAGAAACGGGAGGAAGCTGCAACACCTTTTAGACCTAGTCTCAGAAGTGACAAGCTGGCATCTCTATCATATTCTTTTCATTAGAAGTGAGTCAGCCAGGTGCAGTGGCTCATGCCTGTAATCCCAGCACTTTGGGAGGCTGAAGTGGGCAGATCACGAGGCCAGGAGTTTGAGACCAGCCCGGCCAACATGGTGAAACCCCATCTCTACCAAAAATTTAAAAAAATTGGCTGTGGTGGCACACGCCTGTAATCCCAGCTACTCGGGAGGTTGAGGCAGGAGAATCACTTGAACCTGGGAGGCGGAAGTTGCAGTGAGCCAAGATTATGCCACTGCACTCCAGCCTGGGTGACAGAGTGAGACTCCATCTCAAAAAAATAAAAAAGAAGTGAGTCACCGGCCATGCGTAGTTGGCCAACTGGACAGCACATGCCTATTGTCCTGGCTTCTCAGGAGGCTGAAGTGGGAGGATCACTTGAGCCCAAGAGGCTGAGGCTGCAGTGAGCTATAATCAAGCCACTGTACTGTAGCCTGGGTGATGGACCAAGACCCTCTCTCAAAAAAATAAGAGTCACTAAGTCCATCCCATATTGAAGGGAAGGAGAATTCAGCTGCCTCTCAATTGAAGTGTCATATCCAAAAGCACTGAACTATTACATATAAGGAGTGCCAATAATCCGGTTAACTAGTATTACAAATCCAAAAATTATCACACATTAGTCCCTGCACAAGAAAACTACAAGTACCCTGAAATCTTGCAGCTCTTCTGTGAAAGAAATGTGAGAGTTTCCCAAATGTGACAGTGGCCCTAAAAATTTCCAGGGTATAACCAAAACAAGTAGAGAAGATAAAAGAAATGTTTTCGCACTATCAAAAAAATTATTTTTCAATCAACCATGCTAGAGAAAAGACAGTTTTTCTATTCTTGCTATAGGAAATATGAAGAGGCAATCAAGGAGTGTACAGTGACAAAAATGTAAGAAAAAGCCAGGCACAGTGGTGTGCACCTGTAATCCCAGCACTTTGGGAGCCCAAGGCAGGAGGATCACTTGAGGCCAGAAGTTCGGGGCTGCAGTGAGCCATGATCTTGCCACTGCACTCCAGCCTGGGCAACATAGCAAGACTCCATCTCTAAATAAAATAAAGACAAATGGGAAAGTTCACGATCATTATTAAATTTTTCTATTTCTTCTTTACTTCGAATGATGTTAAACAGCAAACAAGAAAGCGCAAGTTGCAAAAGAGACTGCAAAAGGAAAAAGCTTTATCTTTTAGAATTTTAACAACAGTTTTCCGCATTGCTTTTATTTACTTATTTATTTTTTTGAGACCGAGTATCGCTCTGTCGCCCGGTTGGAGTGCAGTGGCGCGATCTTGGCTCACTGCAACCACTGACTCCGGGTTCAAGCAATTCTCCTGCCTCAGTCTCCTGAGTAGCTGGGATTATAGGCATGCGCCACCACGCCCAGCTAATTTTTGTATTTTTAGTAGAGATGGGGCTTCACCATGTTGGCCAGGATGGTCTGGATCTCCCAACCTCATGATCCGAGGGCCTTGGCCTCGTGAAAGTGCTGGGATTACAGTCCTGAGCCACGGCAGCCGGCCTGCCTTTTTTTTTTTTTTTTTTTTTTTTTTTTATTGAGACAGGGTCTCACTCTGTTGCATAGGCTGGAGTGCAGTGGTGGAATCTCCGCTCAATGCAGCTTTTGGCCCCTGGGCTCAAGCGATCCTCCCACCTCAGCCTCCTGAGTAGCTGGGACCACAGGTGCGCACCACCGTGCCTGGCTATTTCGTTGTTGTATTTTTAGTAGAGACAGGGTCTTGCCACATTGCCCAACCTGGTTTTGAACTCCTGAGCTTAAGCGATCCTCCCTCCTCCGCCTCCCAAAGTGTTGGGACTACAGGCATGAGCCACGGCACCAGGTCCTCGCCCCTGCCCTGCTTTTTGAACCGGGAACTGTGCATTTTCCTTCTGCCCTCGGTCCCACAAATTATGTAGCAGATCCTGTTTGTCGGCTTTGTTTTGTTTGCAATTTCTTGTGACGTCCTCATCCCATAGAAATGTTTACTTTTCTTTTTTTTCTTTTCTTTTTTTTTTTTTTTTTTGAGATGGAGTCTTGCTCTGTTGCCAGGCTGGAGTGCAACAGCATAATCTCGGCTCACTGCAACCTTCGCCACCTGGGTTCTAGAGATTCTCCCTGCCTCAGCCTCCTGAGTAGCTGGGATTACAGGCGCATGCCACCACGCCCAGCTAATTTTTTTTTTTTTTTTTTGAGACGGAGTCTGGCTCTGTCCGCCCAGACTGGAGTGCAGTGGCACAGTCCCAGGTCACTGCAACCTTCGCCTCCCAGGTTCACGCCATTCTTCTGCCTCTGCCGCCCGAGTAGCTGGGACTACAGGCGCCCGCCACCACGCTGGGCTAATTTTTTGTATTTTTAGTAGAGACAGAGTCTCACCGTGTTAGCCAGGATGGTCTCGATCTCCTGACCTCGTGATCCCCCCACCTCGGCCTCCCAAAGTGCTAGGATTACAGGCGTGAGCCATCGCGCCCGGCCTAATTTTTGTACTTTTAGTTTCCTCATGTTGGCCAGGATGCTCTCGATCTCTTGACCTCGTGATCCGCTCACCTCGGCCTCCTAAAGTGTTGGGATTACAGGGATGAGCCACCGCGCCCGGTCAAATGTTCACTTTTCTATCTGATTTTGCATTCTCTTTCTTAAAGACAGTCCCTAGAATGGTAAAATCTTCAGACCCCTACATAAACTGCATCTTCCACCCCCACCTTCAATGTTGACCTTATCTTGAGTGAGGCAATCAGAAATCAATTTTTTTCCTCTTGTACCTTTTTTTTTGTTTTGTTTTGTTTGAAACAGGGTCGCACTCTGTCGTCCAGGCTGAATTGCAGTGGTACAATCATGGTTCACTGCAGCCTCGATCTCCTGGGCTCAAGCAATCCTCCTGCCTCAGCCTTTCAAATAGCTGGTGCTACAGGCACGCACCATCAGGCCTGGCTAATTTTTTAAAACATTTTTGTAGAGACGTGGGGGGAAGTCTCATTAGGTTGCCCAGGTTGGTCTCGAACTCCTGGGCTCAAAGGATCCTCCAGCTTCGGCCTCTCAAAGTGCTGGGATTCCAGGCATGAGCCACCGCACCCGGCCTTCTCTGACACCTTTTCATACAGTAGGCTTGTAAAGCTCTTTTGATATGTGGGAGGGAAAAAAAAGATCCCCAGGGAGTGGTGTTATTTCCAAAAAGTAAAGGAAACTGCTGGCCCCCCGAGGAGAAGCCGGAAACCCGGTAGGGAAAAGTTGGCAGACAGTCCGGGGTCTTCTTGCAAGGGAGTCCCTGCGAGCTGCCCTGCAGAGCCTGAGCTGGGGCGCGCCCCCTTTAAGGGGCGGGGCAGCGGCGGGGCCTGGCCCCACTCTCCCAGGCTGCCCCGCGCGCGCGCGCCGGCAGTTCGGCCACGTCCCTGGCCACGTCGCGGCAGCTCTCGCCATCTTCGCCGCTTCCTCTCAGGGGCCGCCGCTGCCTAAGCCGCCCAGCCCCGGGGCCGCCGTGCTGCACCGACCGCCGCCGCCGCCGCCGCTGCCGCCGCCGCCGCCATGAACATCTTCCGGCTGACTGGGGACCTGTCCCACCTGGCGGCCATCGTCATCCTGCTGCTGAAGATCTGGAAGACGCGCTCCTGCGCCGGTGAGCGGCGGGGGAAGGCCCCGAGAGGCTCGGGCGCGGGGGCCGGGTCTCGCCGAGGACCCGCAGACCTCGGCCACCCCACGGGCCAGGGACCTGCGCCGGCCCGACACACCCCCTCGGCCGGCCTAACGGGTGCCCGGACCCGGGGGGCAGCGGCCTGCGGGCCCTCGGGGTGAGCGCCGGGCCGGTGTCGCAGCGCCGGGCCCCGCTCTGCACTCGATCGCCGCGCGAACTTGAGCCGTCGGGGCGCACCTGGCTGCGCGGGGCCCTGCTCTGTCTGAAAAGTTGGCGTGAGGCGGGGGATCCGGCAGGCGTGGCCCCTCCCTGGGCTTGAATAGGGTCCCTTCTCCGGCCGAGATCCCGCGTGGGGGTCCCGGGGTTGCAGGGAACCCGCGAATCAATGGGACAGGCGGGAGGAGGATGGGCAGGACCGCGGCCGGCTGGGCCTGACGTGGCAGCCCAGCCAGCTCGGGAGGCGGGGCGGGCGCAGGGAGAGGTCACCCGGCTCCCCACCCTGCCCGTGCAAGGCCCAGGTTCTAGGTGTGGTGTAGTGGGGTCGGGTCAGGCCTGTCCTTAGAGTTGTGTGGGCATCACCCAAGCCCTTGGGTCCAGGATCACACCCGTTGCGGAGGGGCTTGCGGGGAGGTCTCAGCGATTTTCTTGGCGTAATTAATGCTGCTTTGGGAAACGATCTGGTTTGTCAAACTCTTAAGTGCCTCCATCTAATAATGGGTTCTCTTAAAACTGTAGCGCCCGGGGGCCGCCGAGGCCTCCTATGGGTTCCTGCAGTTTCTTACTCCACGTCACCAGTGAGTTGGCTGCTGCCCTGTTCAGGAGTACAGATGTCATGCAGGCACTGCTAGGAGGCAGTGAAAAGAGTCTTTCCCAGATAATAGTTTTGAACTTTTACATTTCGTTAAAGGTATAATACTTGAGAGTTTTTAACTTATTCTTTTTTTTTTTTTTTTGGAGGCAGGATCTTGCTCTGTCACCCAGGCTGGAGTGCAGTGTGCGATCACTGCTCACTGCAGCCTCTACCTCCCCTGGCTCAGGTAATCCTCCTGCCTCAGCCTCCTGAATAGCTGGGACTCCATGCATGCACCACCACGCCTAACTTTTTTTTTCTGGCTATTTTTCGTAGACACAAGGTTTCACCATGTTGCCCAGGCTTTAACTTTCTTAAAAATTCCTTAAACTTATTTTTGATGCTCAGCGAAATAATTTTTGTTGAATTCAAGAACTAAATTTTTTCAGAGGCAGTAAAAGATGATCCTGAAGGATCTGGGTGGCAGAGACTCTATTTACCTGATTTATTTCTAAAAATGTTGGCATGTAAAGTCCCACTCACTTCTCTGACTCTGCTATCTGCAGGCCTCCCCTATCTCCTTGGATCATAACTGAGATCCAGGAAGTAAGCAAAGCCCAGAAGACCTTTGAGCAGTTAAAATGGGTGTTACAAAGTCCGTGTGCCAGTGTGTTTGACTTGGAGGTGATCTCTCAGTTGATACATAGTTCTGAGAGGCTCCATTGTATGGTTTCCAATGACAACATATCATTGCAGCAATGTGGATAAGTGGCGTTGAGGCACTTGCTGTATATCAAGTAGTCAGCCGAGTGCTTTATATGGCTTATCCCAGGTAGTCATTAAAATAACCTTAGGAGGGCCGGGTGCGGTGGCTCATGCCCATAAACTCATCACTTTGGGAGGCCGAGGTGTGTGGATCACCTGAGGTCAGGAATTCGAGACCAGCCTCAGCATGGAGAAACCCCGTCTCTACTAAAAATACAAAATTAGCTAGCCGTGGTGGTGCATGCCTGTAATCGCAGCTACTTGGGAGGCTGAGGCAGGAGAATTGCTTGAACCTGGGAGGCAAAGGTTGCTGTGAGCCGAGACCGCGCCATTGTACTCCAGCCTGGGCAACAAGAGTGAAACTCCGTCTCAAAAAAAATAAATAAATAACCTTAGGAGGTAGGTGCTATTGTTCCCATTCTGTGGAGGGGGGATATGAGTCTTAGGGATTCAAATAAATTTAGTGATATAGCCAGGATTAAAGCACAATTAGCAAGTAACTCAAAGGATTGGATAGATGAATGTCTAAGGGAACCTAAATAAACATTTGATACCAAACCACGACGTTTAGATCCTTTTTTGTCACACGCAGATGATGTTACCTTTTTTTTTGTTTTTTTTTTAAAGAGTAGGACCGGTGTCTCACTCTGTCCCCCAGACTGGAGTGCAGTGGCTGTGTCATGGCTTACTACAGCCTCAAACTCCTGGGCACAAGTAATCCTCCCTCCTCAGCCTCCTGAGCGGCTGGGTACAGGTGTGAGCCACAGTGCCTGGCGATGTTACTTTTAATCTTTAGTTTTGCTCCAAAATCTTTGTGTGAGTCTCTTTATTTTTTTCCATATGTTTTTCAGAATCCCCTCCTCTGGCAAATCATTAAGCCTTGAAGTGTGCTGTCTCTTAAACTTTATCTAAACTAAGATATTTGGGAGAATTCAATGCAACTCCAGAATAATGATTTCTTTGGTTTTTTTTTTTTTTTTTTGAGAGTAAGTCTCGCTGTTGTGCCCCAGGCTGGAGTGCAAGGGCGTGATCTTGGCTCACTTCAACCTCCGCCTCCCGGGTTTAAACAATTCTCGCCTCAGCCTCCCGGGTTCAAGCGATTCTCTTGCCTCAGCCTCCCGAGTAGCTGGGACTACAGGTGCCTGCCACCACGCTCGGCTAATTTTTGTATTTTTAGTAGGGACGGGGTTTCACCATGTTGGCCAGGCTGGTGTCGGTCTCCTGACCTCATGATCCGCCCACTTCACCCTCACAAAGTGCTGGCATTACAGGCGTGAGCCACCGCGCCAGGCCGTTCATTTTTTACTATTCACTGTTTTCATTTGAGGGATTCAGGAGCATATCAGGAAAATATGAAATACTTCAGCTAAAATGCTAACGAAGGAAGAGAAATAGATCAGTTAACTTTGTGTGTGTGTTTGCCAAGTATTCCAGGGACATTATTAAACTGTTCTTGTTCTCAGACTTAGGATGATTTCTGTCCTGGTTTGTATGTTTTCCTGATTTTAAGTAAATCACCCAGATCATTTATTCAGAATTAAATGCTAACTTTGACAAGCTGCTTTGTTTTTCCATACTAAATTATAAAAGTTGTTTAGAGTTTTGAAAGAATAAGAATTTGATAGGAGTTTCTCAGATGACTGGAATAGAAGACACGTGCATCCAGATTGTGTTTCTCATTTTGAAAATACTGATACTGAGGTTCATTTTTAGGATTTTAGCACCGATTTTGAAACTTCTGTTTTAGTCTCAGAACCATGGTGCTTTTTACCCCATAAGGGTCAGGGATGAAGCTGACTCGTGCAGAAGCTGGAGATTCTGTGTTACTCGTAGTCAGATTCCAGAACAGCTGCCTTTAAGGACCATTTTAAAGTGGGGGCGGTGAGTTGATCATGTTTGAGTCTGCATTCTCTTGTGGCTGTATCTGCTATTGTCTTTACAGAAGAGTGCCAAAATGGAGTGTGAGTTTCTCCTATTCTGAATTATTGCAGCTCGATCCATAGTATGCTCAAGTTGTCACTTTATTTTTGTCCTAAACACTGACCTACATAACCTTGGAAGAACAAGCGGTGGTTTTAGATGAAGGGCTTCCTATTCAAATTTTCCTGTAGGCCAATGGTTATTAGTGCCGTATCTACTGTAGTGCTGTATCTATTAGTAGTGTGTATCTACTGTAGCTAAAGGAGTCTTGCTGAGATCCACGACCCTGGGCCTTCCCCCATAAGTCTCTCTCCTTCCCTCCTACCCCTGTCGCTTAGGTTGTTGTTAGCTGTTATGTAGGTTGTAAACTTTTCATCCTACCAAACACCATACTGAAGCTTATGGTGTCCATACATTTCACATATGGGACAGTTGATATTTTTGGAGTAATATAGTGGGTAAGATGGGGAGTACTCCAAGAAGCTTTTGCATCACCTGTGCAGCTCCCTCTGTAGCTGTTGTCGCCTCTGCTCCTTTGAGCGCCAGTCTCTGAGTAATCATTACTCTCAAACATTTATTAACCACCCACCATGTACAAGGCACTGGCACACAATTCAGAACAGCAGCTTGCAGCTATTAAAAGTTTTTGTTCTCGGCCAGGCACGGTGGCTCACGCCTGTAATCCCAGCACTTTGGGAGGCCAAGGCGGGTGGATCACGAGGTCAGGAGATTGAGACCATCCTGGCTAACATGGTGAAACCCGTCTCTACTAAAAATACAAAAAAATAGCTGGGCGTGGTGGTGGGCGCCTGTAGTCCCAGCTACTGGGGAGGCTGAGGCAGGAGAATGGTGTGAACCCGGGAGGTGGAGCTTGCAGTGAGCCAAGATCGTGCCACTGCACTCCAACCTGGGTGACAGAGCGAGACTCCGTCTCAAAAAACAAACAAACAAAAAAAACAAAACAAAAAAGTTTTTGTTCTCGGCTGGACTTAGTGGCTCATGCCTGTAATTCCAGCACTTTAGGAGGCCAAAGTGGGTGGATCACTTGAGCACAGAAGTTCAAAACCAGCTTGGGCAGCATGGCGAAACCCTGTCTCTACCAAAAATACAAAAATAAGCCAGCCGTGGTGGTGCGCTGTGGTCCCAGCTACTCAGAGGCTGAGTGGGGAGGATCACTGGAGCCCAGGAAGTCGAGGTTGCAGTGAGCCGTGATCACACCATTGCAGTTCAGCTTGGGTGACAGAGTGAGACCGTCTCAAAAACAAAAATCAAAAAAAAAAAAGTTTCTATTCTCAAGAAAGCTGTAATATAGTTGAAATGATATGAAAATGTACAAAAGATGGCCAGGCGCGATGGCTCACGCCTGTAATCCCAGCGCTTTGGGAGGCCGAGGTGGGTGTGTCACCTGTCAGGAGTTCAGGACCAGCTTGGCCAATATGGTGAAACCCATCTCTACTAAAATTACAAAAAAGTTACTTGGGCGTGGTGGCTCGCGCCTGTAGTCCCAACCACTTGGGAGGCTGAGGCAGGAGAATCGCTTGAACCCAGAAGGCAGAGGTTGCAGTGAGCCGAGGTTGCAGTGAGCCGAGGTTGCGCCACTGTGCTCCAGCCTGGGTGACAAGAGCGAAACTGTCTCATAAAAATAAAAATAAAAAATAAATACTAGGGCCGGGCGCGGTGGCTCAAGCCTGTAATCCCAGCACTTTGGGAGGCCGAGGCGGGCGGATCACGAGGTCAGGAGATCGAGACCATCCTGGCGAACATGGTGAAACCCCGTCTCTACTAAAAAATACAAAAAAAAACTAGCCGGGCGAGGTGGCGGGCGCCTGTAGTCCCAGCTACTCGGGAGGCCGAGGCAGGAGAATGGCGTAAACCCGGGAGGCAGAGCTTGCAGTGAGCTGAGATCTGGCCACTGCACTCCAGCCTGGGCGACAGAGCAAGACTCCGTCTCAAAAAATAAATAAATAAATAAATAAATAAATAAATACTAAACTTTGCTGATGGACATAGAAGATGACCTGTATGTATGTTCATACTGCAGTCCTGGAGAGCACCCAGGCAGGCTGGTGAGGAAGAAAGATGACATCTCTCCAAATTGATTTCTTAATTCAGAATATTATCAAAGCTAAAGACAATAAACTGAGTGAAATAATGGGCAAAGTTGGCAATTCACTGAAGAATCACAAAAGACCAATGAAGCATGAAAGGATGCCCAGTCTCACTAGGAGTTAGGAATTTGAATATTAAACTAGCAGTGCGGGCCAGGTGTGGTGGCAGTGCTTTGGGAGGTCAAAGCTAAAGGATCACTTGAGGCCAGGAGCTTGAGACCAGCCTGGACAACAGTGTGAAACCCTGTCTCTACAAAAAAAAGGAAACATTAGGTGGGCGTGGTGGCGTGTGCCTGTGTCTTAGGTGCTCAGGAGGCTGAGGTGGGAGAGTCACTTAAGCCCCAGGCCGCAGCAAGCTGTGATCATGCCATCATACCCCAGGTTGGGCAACAGAGTGAGGTTCTGTCTCAAAAAAAAAGGGGGAGGCGGGCAAATAAAGAAAAAAGAACAGCAGTGCATACCACTGGGTAGGGAAATGTTGGCAAAGATGTGAAGAAAGGGTCTTTTGATTTGGTGTTAGTAGATAGGTAAATTGACATGGCCTTTCTAAGAAGAAATTTGACAGTATCAAATTTAAAATGTTCATGTCTTATTTTTGGTTTATGTGTTTTAATTTGCATTATTTTTTGTTATGGATTAAAAAATTTTAATTGATACATTATGATTGGATCTATTTATGGGGTACAAGTTGATGTTTTAATACATGTGTATGTTATATAGTCTAATCTGAGTAGTTATTTCCATCACCTCATGCGTTTATCATTTCTTCATTTGAAAACCTCTCTTCTAGCTATTTTGTAATGTGTAATACCTCATTGGGAGGATTGCTTGAGCTTAGTAGGTCAAGGCTGCAGTGAGCTATGATTGCACCAGTGTGCTCCAGCCTGGACCACCACGGAGAGAGACCCTATCTCCAAAACAAAACAGAAAACAAAAGACATTTAACCTAGCCCAGTAGGATAAGACAAGAATGATGTTAAGTTTAATGATTGATTTCCATTTAACAAGTTGTACTCCTTAATATGGATGTTTGGTATATTTGGTATGGGGATGTCAGTTTCAGAAGCATTTACAAAAGTGAGTATTCTGGGAGAGCTTATTACCTGGTAACCTTAGCATGTTTTGATCTCAAAGTGGAGAGAAACTGACTAGGAGAGCTGCTCTGGTTTAATAGCAGGTATTCTACCCCCAAACTCTCCAGGAGATTCTTGCCCCACCCACTTCTGTCTTCAGCTAGGATTCCTGTTTTCCTATGAAGATAGGATAGTTTTGTTGTGTTAAAGGAAGAAGCTCCTACTTCCTAATTAGGATCCCGGGCTAGGGAGAATGGTGTGGGACCACATTAGCATCTGCAGATTTCCAGCAAGGCGGTCCTGCGTGGATGCTACTCCATGGACGGACTGCAAACCACCCACTGCCCTGTGCGCACTCGGGGCTCTCTCGCCCTCCAGCTAGTAGTAAATTAGGGCAGAGCCCTATTTACAGTCACAGAGACACAGTATGACCTGCACATTCTTCACAAGTGTTCTCCCAAAATACCACGAAATGACATGCCCCCATGACATGAAGATAAAATGAATTCCATTTTCTTTTGTCCATTTATTCATTCAGCAAATATTTTCTGAGTCCTGCTGTGTGTCAGGGCCCAGTGTCCCATGCAGGGAATACAAGATGGAATAAGGCATGACCCCGGCCTTTAAAGATCTTGGTATTGAGTGGGGTTTTGGGGGAGAGGAGAGGCAGGAACCACATCATCACAGTGTATTTTTATAAGTACTGTAATTGGAGCTAGGGCAGCAGCTGGCATGAAGTAGTTCCCCTTATGTGCTTGCTGAATGAATCAACAGTCCCGAGGGAGGGTATCTTCAGAGATGACCTCCCGGAGGAGGTGGGATGTGAGCTGGGTCCCCATGGGGGGCTGGTAAAGACAGTATGATGGACCCTGGTTTTCAGTATAGGAATTCTGGGAATGAGGACACAATTTCAAATCTACCTGACTTCCAAAGTTCTGTTAGAGTAAAACCCTTTCCCACAAAATTCATCTATCTGTATCCTGTATGCCTATATTTAAAATATTGGAAAGAACCATATAGGAAGTAAGCTAGAAATTGATTTCTCAAGGCTTCAATAAACACCAGGTATGGTCTGACTGCTCCCTGTTCTTTCTTCTTCCCCCTCCGAAACCTCCAGTTTTCTTGGATAGCAGCAGCCTTGTTATTTCCCCTTTGGAACATTGATCTCTGTAGGAAAAAATAAGTTATCCGTTACTGGGGAAAAGACTAAGCAGAGCAGATTTACTGTCTGTGTCTCCTCCTTTGGCCCTTGAAGTTGGTTTCTATTGATGGATCTGGAAGGGTGGCGTCAACATTTTCTTCCATTTCTATTTAGGTGTGTATGTGAATAGGCTGGGACTACAGTTATTCATCTGAGAAAGTAACATTCTTACATTCAGGCTTTCAGTTTCAGCAAGCTGCAAAATGATTGTTCCTAAAATATTGAAAAACAACGTGTAATACAAAAATTAGCCAGGCGTGGTGGCGCACCCACCTGTAGTACCAGCTACTCAGGAGGCTGAGGTGGGAGGATCACCTCAGCCCAGGGAGGTCAGAGGTGCAGTGGGCTGTACTTGTGCCACTGCACTCCAGCCTGGGCAACAGAGTGAGACCCAGTCTCAAAAAAAGAAAAGAAAAATAATGTGCTTTTCACGTTCCAGAGGAGTGTTGTGAATGATTTGGGTGAAAGTTCATTTAACATTTCTGTTAAATTCATACTTAATAAAATGTGTAATAGTGTGAAGTTTGCATTATAGATGAGGGTAGGTGGGTTCTGACATTTAGTTAGTCTTCAGTTTCTTTAATGCATTCGCTCAGTCTCCAGCATCTGAAACCCATAGTTCATGTCCTTTGTCAAGTAAATATTTGGTCAAATATAAATGTCAGAAAACCTGTGTGCACACCACATAAATGTCCAGCCTTCCTGGCTGAGTGTGGCTGTGCCATGCAGTGCTCTGGAGGTGGGTTGGTGGTTGGAGGTGGAAACACAGTTTCAAGGCTTTAAAAAAGACAGCTGCTTTTGAAGACCGGCTGTAGTTGTGGGTTACCACCTTCATGTTGTCCTAGCATTCAGGAACATTTTTATACAAATACAGTGGAATTTCTGTTTATTTTATTTTAATTAATTTGTTTTTTGAAACAGGGTCAGGGATGTGACCACAGCTCCCTGCAGCCCCAACCTTCTAGAGTCACGCAATCCTCCCACCCCAACCTCCCATGTAGCTGGGACCACAGGTGTGTACCACCTTGCCTGGCTGTCACTTTTTTATTTTTTGTAGAGAGAGAGTCTAGTCTCAAACTCCTGGGTTCAAGCGATCCTCCCGCCTTAGCCTCCCAAAATGTGGAGATTACAGGCATGAGCCACTATGCCCAACTGAGACGGAAGCTTTAAAAATCTTAACATATCCAAGTAATTGCCGCTCTTAGCAAAGAAGTCACCATGGAAAGGTGATGCCATTATTCCAGCGGGAGTTCCTGCCCAACTCTTACCTGAGTCAGTGCTTCTCACTCGACTCCTCATCCCCCTTAATCACAGTAGACTCCATCTCCATTCTCAAAAGATTTCTCACCATGGAGATATTGTTTTATGATGCAAAGAAAGGCCCGGGCGAGATGGCTCATACCTGTAATGCCAACACTTTGGGAAGCTGGAAGGATTGCTTGGGCCCAGGAGTTCAAGACCAGTGTGGGTAACATGGTGAAACTCCATCTCTACAAAAAATGTGTTTAAAAATTAGCTGAGTGTGGTAGCTCACACCTCTAGTCCCAGCTACTCTGGAGGCAGAGGTGGGAAGATTGCTTAAGCCCAGGAGGTCAGGACTGCAGTGAGCTATGATCGTGCCTCTGCACTCCACCCTGGGCAGCAGAGGGAGACCCTGTCTCGGCGGAAAAGAAAGAAAAGAAAAATCTGAATGTAAGAGACAAGTTATAACACTAAGTGACAGCAGAATTATTGAGAAATGTGTTCCTGCCTGAGGAGATATGTTTGAGAAATATAAGATTCCTTTGAATGATACACATTCTGGCATAATGAAGCCCCTTTCCTGTGGTCGCCCTTTATAGTGAGACAGAAAAACCTGTTAGAGCCTCCCAAAAGGGGCATGTTTGGGAACGTTAAGGGATAGAAAAACTACAACTGCTCTTGTTCATTCAGAGCCCTCCCCAGACCTGGGCCTTTGACCCCACACACCCCTCCTTCCCTGTCTGCACTCCATGTACAGTGTGATCCACAGGAATCCTAAAGCTCTGCAGGCCTTTCTAATACTTCCCTTCTGTTTCTCCAGGTATTTCTGGGAAAAGCCAGCTTCTGTTTGCACTGGTCTTCACAACTCGTTACCTGGATCTTTTTACTTCATTTATTTCATTGTATAACACATCTATGAAGGTATGGTATGCCATCCACTGGAGTGTATTTCATCTACAGTGCACAGGTCTATGGAAACTTAATTTATGTCAGCTGTATATTTTTAATTAAAATGCTCCAAAAATAATGTCTTAATATGCTGTTCTTGACTTTAAAACTTTCACACCACCTTGTACATATAACTGGGAATAAACGAGTTATCAGTAAGCATACATTTTTGGTTTCAAACAGTAGTTAATTAAAATACTTTGAAGTTAGAGCTTTTTTTATTTTAGGTTCCTTAAGTATGATAAATCTAAAGCTCTCGATAGCTCTATAAGGAAGAGGGGTAACCATTATATTTTCAAGCCGTGGGAAATTACAGAGTCCCCAGAGAAATCCAGCAAGTTGGTACATAACAAGGAATGAAAGCAGGACTCCTAGTTGCAGTGTCTCATTTTGCTGCTGTGTGAGGAACTGTGTATAGGTTTCTACCTTTTTTCTTTTCCACTGAGTCAGTTTTTCTTAAACTGTTGTGTATGTGTCATTTTTATTACATTTGCCATGCTTAAATGATCTGTATGCCATCATTTACTTAGTAACATATTTTTTAAACCTTTCAACTTGTCCGAAGCATTAGTATCTATAACACCTTTGTTGTCTTTCTTGTATTTTTTTGAATTCACATTAAAACAAATGTATAACTATTAAAATTCAAAATGTTTGCACACCACCTAACACTTTGTGTACCACTGGTGGCGCACACCCCATACTGGGGGAAGTTGTAGACCACGTGAGCTTCAGTTCTTTCGCACAGTGTTGAATTCATGCTTGTGAACACCTATAGAGCTGGGAACTGAGGATGTGGCAGAAAATAAGCAGAAGTTTCTATTCTGGTGTGGGAGAGTACACAGATGATGGCAGTACAAATGACTGCAATTTATGGTGGATGATACAAAGGAAAAGTATAAGAGACTGCGAACCTATGGGTATTAAAAAAATGAAACAGGCTAGGCACAGTAGCTCATGCCTGTAATCCCAGCACTTTGGAAGGCCAAGGTGGGTGGATTGCTTGAGCCAAGGAATCCGAGACCAGCCTGAGCAACATAGTGAGACCCCGTCTCTAAATATATATGTGTGTGTGTGTGTGTATATATATACACACACATATATATATATGCAAAAATTAGCCAGGCATGGTGGCATACTCCTGTAGTCCCTACTACTCGGGAGGGTGAAGTGGTACGATCGCTTGAACCCTGGCGGTTGAAGTTGCAGTGAGCCATAATCACACCACTGTACTCCAGCCTGGCAGCCTGGGTGACAGAGCAGGACCCTGTCTGAAAAACAAAACAAAACAAAACAGGGGCTCTCGAGATATGTAATAGGAGTCTGATTTCTTTCTTTCTTTCCTTCATTCTACAAATACTGAGCACCTGTGCACCAGGCACTATTCTAGGACATTTGGTTATTAGCACACCCAAGGAAGTAATATTTAAACTGAATCCTATTTGGTATGGCATCTAAACAACCTCCCCCCAACATTTTGTGTTCAGGAGCATTTTCATAAGCACTGTTGAAAGGAGACAAAGCAATATGTGAGTCTGGTCTTTACTAAAAAGCAAATTTGAGTCACTTATAATGGATTCTTCATTACCAAGTGATGGGAACCTAGTATTCAGGAAGTGAGCTTACTTAAAAATGGTTAGGAGCTGGGCGCGGTGGCTCACGCCTGTAATCCCAATACTTTGGGAGGCCGAGGCGGGTGGATCACGAGGTCAGGAGATCTAGACCATCCTGTAAATGGCGAAACCCCGTCTCTCCTAAAAATACAAAAAATTAGCTGGGCGTGGTGGCAGGTCCCTGTAGTCCCAGCTACTCGGCAGGCTGAGGCAGGAGAATGGCGTGAACCCGGGAGGTAGAGCTTGCAGTGAGCCGAGATTGCGCCACTGCACTCCAGCCTGGGTGACAAAGTGAGACTCCGTCTCAAAAAAAAAAAAAAGGTTAGGTCCCCACTTGTCTAGGCAAGTTAAAACTTGAGATGTGTGAACAAGAATCCTCCCTCCCACTCAGGATGCCCAGGTTTCCGAGGAATCCATGCTTGCTTGGTTGTAGTTTCTAAGCACAATGTCCTGAAAGTCTGGCCTGAGACCTGAGGTGCTCGTGTCTTTTTACTTTAACTTTTATGTGCTGGTGAGAGGAGAGAAGCAGCTGTTCTTCTCCAGCTGCTGCTAAGGCCTTAGTGGAAATAACGTCCATTAAGTTTTTATTAACGTTGAGCTGGCGGCAGGCTAGGTCCTGGTGAGAGGCCTGTCTGCTGTGAGCCTTGGCTGGATGTGCTGAGGGGGTTCAGTGCACATGTAGATGGTATGTGTTTTGTTTATGCATGTAGATTTTGTTTTGTATTTATTCACATATGTGCACATATATTTTTGTGTGGAGAGAACTCCTGTAATAGTGTATTAATGTTCCTTGATTCCTTTTGGGGGTAGTTCTTTGGTATATGGGTATGAACAACAATTTTAATACCATGTTGACTGTTTATTTGCAAATATGAAGTGTCAGGGTCAATTTAGTGTCTTCGTAGTTTTTTAAAAGCATATAAGGGCTTCATGACTGCTGTCAATTTCCTATTAAGTCATCTGCCTAGATGTTCTCACATTGTCTTTCCTGGGGAGAAGTAGTGCTAGGCAGGACAGCTAGCTCTCAGGTGTTTGTTCCTGGACTAAACCTGCTATTTGATCCTTGAGCCTAATTTCTGCAGTCTGAGAGTTGATGTAATTTTAGAATATCAGACTTTTCTTTGGGGTCAGAGAAATACATGTTATTTGGCCTTTTTAAAAAAATTTTTGTATTTTTCGTAGAGACGGGGTTTCACCATGCTGGCCAGGCTGGTTTTGAACTCCTGACCTCAAATTATCCACTCACCTTGGCCTCCCAAAGTGCTGGGATTACAGGCGTGAGCTACTGTACTTGTACACCAGTTTCTTATAAAGTTAAACTTATGGCTGGTCATGGTGGCTCACGCCTGTAATCCCAGCACTTTGGGAGGCTGAGGTGGGTGGATCACGAGGTCAGGAAATCAAGACCATCCTGGCCAACATGATGAAATCCCGCTTCTACTAAAAATTAGCTGGGTGTGGCGGCGTGCGCCTGTAATCTCAGCTACTGGGGAGGCTGAGGCAGGAGAATTGCTTGAACCCGGGAAGTGGAGGTTGCAGTGAGCCGAGATTGCACCACTGCACTCCAGCCTGGCGACAGAGCAAGGCTCCGTCTCAAAAAAAAAAAGTTACACTTAACATATGACCCAGCAATCCGACCCCTAAGTACATACCCAAGAGAAGTGAAAACTTACATTCACACCAACACTTGTACGCAAATGTTCACAGCAGCTTTATCCACTGTCCTCCCAAATCAGAAACCACCTGTCCTTCAACTGGTGAGTGAATAAATAAACTGGTGCATCCATACAATGGACCACCAATGGACACAGCTATAAAAGGAACAAATTATTAATACTAGGCCCTCACTTAATGTCATTGGTAGGTTCTTGAAGTGAAACAACATACACTGAAGCCAGTTTTACCGTAGGCTAATTGACATGAGTAAGAGTTAAGTTCCTACAGCATATTTCTGGTCCCCAAAACACCACCAGACTTTTAAATAAAGACCCAAAACAGGCTGGTGCAGTGGCTCACGCCTGTAATCCCAGCACTTTGGGAGGCCGAGGTGGGCGGATCACCTGAGGTCAGGAGTTCAAGACCAGCCTGACCAACATGGTGAAACCCCGTCTCTACTAAAAATATAAAAATTAACTGGGCTTGGTGGCGGGCGCTTGTGTTCCCAGCTACTTGGGAGGCTGAGGCACAAGAATCGCTTGAACCCGGGAGGTGGAGGTTGTAGTGAGCCGAGATCGCACAACTGCACTCCAGCCTGGGCGACAGAGTGAGAGTCTGTCTCAAAAAAAAAGGCCCAAAACAAATGTGAGCTATCAATTTTTTTTTTTTTTTTGAGACAGAGTCTCACTCTGTTGTCCAGGCTGGAGTGCAGTGGCGTGATCTCAGCTCACTGCAAGCTCCGCCTCCCACATTCACACCATTCTTTTGCCTCAGCCTCTGAGTAGCTGGGACTACAGGCACCCGCCATCAAGCCCAGTTAATTTTTTGTATTTTTTTAATAGAGACGGGGTTTCACCGTGTTAGCCAGGATGGTCTGGATCTCCTGACCTCGTGATTCGCCCACCTCGGCCTCCCAGAGTGCTGGGATTACAGGCGTGAGCCACTGTGCCCAGCCAGTGTGAGCTATATATTTAAGAAAGATTAATAAAAGCAACATAATTATTTATCCAATTTTTAGTGAATCAGTGCGTGATGGTGGGTCATAGTGGTGGTGGGTTAAATCAAGAAGTATATGTTTGTAGGCTGGGTGCTGTGGCTCACGCCTGTAATCCCAGCACTCTGGGAGGCCGAGGTGGGCGGATCACGACGTCAGGAGATCAAGACCATCCTGGCTAACACGGTGAAACCTCTCTCTACTAAAAAAATACTTAAAACTTAGCCGGGTGTGGTGGCGGGCGCTTGTAGTCCCAGCTATTCAGGAAGCTGAGGCAGGAGAAGGGCGTGAACCCAGGAGGCGGAGCTTGCAGTGAGCCCAGATCGCACCACTGCACTCCAGCCTAGGCGACAGAGTGAGACTCCATCTCAAAAAAAAAAAGTATATGTTTGCAAAGCAAAAATTATAAGGAGTACCTCCTACTACCATAAAGTTAAAAAACAATAACAATTATAGCAGGCTCACTGAGTGCTTTTGTACTACATTGTTTATTGTACGGTTGTATAATTATTGTATATTACTTTATGAATTTTTATTTTACCATAATTTTATTTATTTATTTTTTATTTATTTTTTTTTTGAGACGGAGTCTCCCTCTGTCGCCCAGGCTGGAGTACAGTGGCCGGATCTCAGCTCACTGCAAGCTCCGCCTCCCAGGTTCACGCCATTCTCCTGCCTCAGCCTCCCGAGTAGCTGGGACTACAGGCGCCCGCCACCTCGCCCGGCTAATTTTTTTGTATTTTTTAGTAGAGATGGGGTTTCACTGTGCTAGCCAGGATGGTCTCGATCTCCTGACCTCGTGATCCGCCCGTCTCGGCCTCCCAAAGTGCTGGGATTACAGGCGTGAGCCACCGCGCCCAGCCATTTTACCATAATTTGTATTCATTTTCCAACCCACTTCAGTTCAGGGTCCCAGGTGGCCAGAGCCTATCCCAGCAGCTCAGGTTCAAGAAGGGAACTTTCCCCCACTGCACAGGATGCCATTCCATCACAGGGCGTGCTCTCCCACACCCACACTCACACTAGGATAGTTCACATGCCAGTTCACCTAACAAGCACATCTTTGAGATGTAAGAGGAAACCATAGTATCTGGAGAAGACCCACGTGGACCCGGGGAGAGCGTGCGAACGCCATGTGGACAGTGGCCCCAGCCGGGAACCAGTTTCTTTTCTCATCAATGTTACAACGAAAGGATGTTATTGGCAGACCTGCTGTATACACAATAAGTTTGGTTGACTCTCAAATGCATTAGGCTAACTGAAGTTGGACTCAGAAGGCAACATACTATATGACTCCATTTATGTGGCATTGTAGAAAGGGCAAAACCACGGGCGAAGAACGTAAGTGTGATTGCATTGCAGGAGGTGAAGGAAGCCTGGGGGAGCTTGACTGCAAAGGGGCAGCATAGCAGAATTTTGGGGGTGATGGAACTGTTCTGTGTCCTAATTTTGGTGGTGGTTATGCCTCAGAACTGAACACCTCCAAAAAAGAGAATTTTACTATATATAAGTTTTAAAATTCCAAAAACAGGCTAAGGAAGAAAATCTTGCCTTTCCAAATACATGGGTAATAAAAAAAAAAAAAAAAAAAAGCTGGGGGAGCTGGAACAGTGGCAAGGTATTGACACTTGGTATTTTTTTCTTTTGCTTGTAGGTTATCTACCTTGCCTGCTCCTATGCCACAGTGTACCTGATCTACCTGAAATTTAAGGCAACCTACGATGGAAATCACGATACCTTCCGAGTGGAGTTTCTGGTGGTCCCTGTGGGAGGCCTCTCCTTTTTAGTCAATCATGATTTCTCTCCTCTTGAGGTTAGTTTAAAAGGTTATTTAGGGCCAGGCGTGGTAGCTCATGCCTGTAATCCCAGCACTTTGGGAGGCCGAGGCAGAGTTCGGCCTCCACTTTGGGTGGGTCATGAGGTCAGGTGTTCGAGACCAGCCTGGCCAACGTGGTGCAACACCGTCTCCACTGAAAATACAGAAAATTAGCTGGGTGTGGTGTGCACATGCCTGTAATCTCAGTTACTCAGAAGACTGAGGCAGGAGAATCGCTTGAACCCAAGAGGTGGAGGTTGCAGTGAGCCGAGATCACGCCATTATACTCCAGCCTGGGTCACAGAGCAAGACTCTTGTCTTGGGGGAAAATAAAAAAGAGGTTATTTAGGGCTGTGCCTGGTGGCTCATGCCTATAATCCCAGCATTTTGGGAGGCCGAGGTGGGCAGATCACTTGAGGTCAGAGGTTCAGGGCATTCAGCCTGGCCAACATAGTGAAACCCTGTCTCTATTAGAAATACAAAAATCAGCCATGTGCGGTGGCTTACGCCTGTAATCCCAGCACTTTGGGAGGCCGAGGCGGGCGGGTCACAAAGTCAGGGGATTGAGACCATCCTGGCTAACACAGTGAAACCCTGTCTCTAGTAAAAATACAAAAAAATTAGCCGGGTGTGGTGGCAGGCGCCTGTAGTCCCAGCTACTTGGGAGGCTGAGGCAGGACAATGGCATGAACCCAGGAGGTGGAGGTTGCAGTGAGCTGAGATCACACCAGTGTACTCCAGCCTGGGTGACAGAGTGAGACTCCATCACAAAAAAAAAAAAAAGAGAAATACAAAAATTAGCTGGGTGTGGTGTTGTGCGCCTGTAATCCCAGCTACTTAGGAGGCTGAGGAAGGAGAATCACTTAAACCTGGGAGGCGGAAGTTGCAGTGAGCCAAGATTGAGCCACTGCACTCCAGCCTTGGCGACAGAGTGAGGCTCCATCTAAAGAAAAAAAGTTATTTAGTGGTCATTTCTGGTCATCTAGGTGAATGGACCTGTTTGCATGTTTGCAGATCATGTAGGTTTTCATGGGGTTTTTTGTTTTTATTTTCTGGTTTGGCAAACTCTAGTGCAATGTTCATGACTGGTGTAAAAAATCGTAGATGAGAATTAAGCACCCACATATTTGGGTGTCTGCTGACAGCTTACAGTCTGATTCATTTGAAATAGAAACTTGAAACTGTATTTCATTATCTTGACTTCTGTGGTACCAAACACAGCCCTGCCCGTACCAGTGTTGGAAGAACACAGTCTCCCTCCTGTAGCCCACATTTTGTTTCCTTTTCATGTACAGATGTGCACTGATGTTGTGTCTATTACCCTGCGTAGCAGCACTCTGCACCTCTTGCCTTTAGGAAAGGTGGTTTGTGGTGCCCCTAGCACTGTGCAGTGCACTGATCTGCTCCCGAGTACCTCTTCTTTTACCTCTTCTTTCCTTACTGAACAGGCAAATGGTGCTGCTCCACATCCTGGGACCGATCAAGTCACTGTGCTACTCTGAGTGTCTGATGGATGCTGGGAGTGCCTGGACTTTTTTTTTTTTTTGAGACGGAGTCTCGCTCTGTCACCCAGGTTGGAGTGCAGTGGCATGATCTCAGCTCACTGCAGCCTCTGCCTCCCGGGTTCAAGCAATTCTCCTGCCTCAGCCTCCCGCGTAGCTGGGATTACAGGTACCCGCCATCATGCCCGGCTAATTTTTGTATTTTTAGTAGAGACCAGGTTTCACCATGTTTTCCAGGCTGGTCTTGAACTCCTGATCTCAGGTGATCCACCTGTCTAGGCCTCCCAAAGTGCTGGGATTACAGGCGTGAGCCACCACGCCCGACCATGCCTGGACTTTTAAAACACTCAAGGACCCTCTGAAAGTCCTTCTGTTATCATCATGAATAAAGTCACATGTTGGGCAGAGAATTTCCATAATTACAATTCTGACTTCTACCCCTTTGATTTAACCACACCAGAAAGCTTAAGGAATAAGAAAAATAGTAAAAATATTTCAGTAGTCTGGCAAGATCAGTCAGCGAGGAAAAACAGCAGCAAGGAAGTAGAAGGAACTTATCAATTATCAGTATTGTCAACCCTGGCGGAAAGCAGGGTTCATTTGGTATCCCAGATCTGGAGCAGGACAAGCTTGTCCAGGAGAAATGTCTGTATGTAGATTCATAGAAAATTGAGGCGGGAAAAATAAACCTGGAGAGACAGGGTGATGAAAATTCAAAGTGGTAGAGATGTCCAGGTTACCCAGCTTGTCACACTGGCAGTGCCCTGCCTCTTAAAGGTTGCTTAAGTTTCTGTGATTTATGCCAGGAGTCCTCAACCCCTGGGTCACTGACTGGTACCGGTTCATAGCCTGTGAGGAACCAGGCTGCCCAGGAGGAGATGAGCGGTGGGTGAGCAAGTGAAGCTTCATTGTATTTACAGCTGCTTCCCATCACTCACATTACTGCCCAAGCTCCACCTCCTGTCAGATAAGTGGTGGCATTCAGTTCTCATAGGAGCGCGAGGCATTCAGTTCTCATAGGAGTACAAGGTCTATTGTGAACTGCACATGTGGGGGATCTAGGTTGCGTGCTCCTTACGAAAATCTAATGCCTGATGATCTGTCACTGTCTCCCATCACCCCCAGATGGGACCATCTAGTTGCAGGAAAACAAGCTCAGGCTCCCACTGATTCTGCATTATGATGAGCTATATAATTATTTCATTGTATATTATAGTAATAATAGAAATAAAGTGCACAATGATTGCAATGTGCTTGAATCATCCCGAAACCATCCATCCATCCTGCTGGTCTGTGGAAAAATTGTCTTCTATGAAACCAATCACTGGCGCCAAGAAGGTTGGGGACCACTGGGTTATGCAGTTGCCAAGTTGTTGTTCTGTTTTGGGCCAACATGCCCCACTCCCCACTCATCTTAAGCTGCTTTGTGGTAAAGCAAGCAAGAGTGTTTCCTTTGAGCTTCTGGTGGGCAGTGGGTCCTGATGGAAGCTTGCCATTTCTCTTCTAGATCCTCTGGACCTTCTCCATCTACCTGGAGTCCGTGGCTATCCTTCCACAGCTCTTTATGATCAGCAAGACTGGGGAGGCCGAGACCATCACCACGCACTACTTGTTCTTCCTTGGCCTCTATCGTGCTTTGTATCTTGTCAACTGGATCTGGCGCTTTTACTTTGAGGGCTTCTTTGACCTCATTGCTGTGGTGGCCGGCGTAGTCCAGACCATCCTATACTGTGACTTCTTCTACTTGTACATTACAAAAGGTATGTTGGATGTGGCCTGCGTTGTTTCTAGAGTCACATGTTCTTTTAGGAGCGCCCTTGCCCGGCACTCTTCTAACCGGGCACTCTCTCATAAACTGGCTCCAGAGAAACACTTTTGTGATTGACCAGTAACATTCTGGATCAGGATGTTGTTTTTTTTTTTTTTTTTTTTTTTGAGACAGAGTCTCACTGTCGCCCAGGCTGGAGTGCAGTGGCCGGATCTCAGCTCACTGCAAGCTCCGCCTCCCGGGTTTACGCCATTCTCCTGCCTCAGCCTCCCGAGTAGCTGGGACTACAGACGCCCGCCACCTTGCCCGGCTAGTTTTTTTTTTTTTTTTTTTTTTTTTGAGACGGAGTCTCACTGTCGCCCAGGCTGGAGTGCAGTGGCGCGATCTCGGCTCACTGCAAGCTCCGCCTCCCGGGTTCACGCCATTCTCCTGCCTCAGCCTCCCGAGTAGCTGGGACTACAGGTGCCCACAACCGCGCCCGGCTAATTTTTTTGTATTTTTAGTAGAGACGGGGTTTCACCGTGGTCTCGATCTCCTGACCTTGTGATCCGCCCGCCTCGGCCTCCCAAAGTGCTGGGATTACAGGCGTGAACCACCGCGCCCGGCCGCCCGGCTAGTTTTTTGTATTTTTTAGTAGAGACGGTGTTTCACCGTGTTAGCCAGGATGGTCTCGATCTCCTGACCTCGTGATCCGCCCATCTCGGCCTCCCAAAGTGCTGGGATTACAGGCTTGAGCCACCGCACCCAGCCGATGTTGTCTTTTTAAATATAAGAATCCTTTTTCTTTTGCAATCACTTTTCCTAAAATGACATATTTTCACTAAAAAATTCATCTGGTGTTTCAGTAAACATAACACCAGATACCTCTCTGTGCATACACAGACACATGACTTAAACTGTACATGCTGTTCTATACACTGCTTTTATCCCACTCACATTTTTCATGTCACTAGAAATCTACAAAATTTTCAGTAGCCACAGAGTGTTTCATTATGTGCATGTACCATAATTTATTTACCCAGCCCCCTGTTCATGGCTGGTCAGGCTGTTACTGGTTTGCTGTTAAAATCCAGTCATTATATCAGCATCCTTGTTTTTTGCATTTGTATGAATATAGGACATGTGAACTTTACAAAAATTTGATGAAAGCTATCATACTTGTTCAGAAAAAAAAAGCATATTTATGCCAGGTGCGGCGGCTCACGCCTGTAATCCCAGCACTTTGGGAAGCCAAGGTGGGCGGATCACGAGGTTAGGAGATCGAGATCATCCTGGCTAACACATGAAATCCTGTCTCTACTAAAAATACAAAAAAAATTAACCAAGCGTGGTGGCAGGCACCTGTAGTCCCAGTTACTCGGGAAGCTGAGGCAGGAGAATGGTGTGAACGCGGGAGGCAGAGCTTGCAGTGAGCCGAGATCGCGCTACTGCACTCCAGCCTGAGTGACAGAGCAAGACTGTCTCAAAAAAAAAAACATATTTATGCATATGCACCCAAATGCATGCATATAGTTTTGGAGGATTCAGGAACCTCTGAAACCCAACCACAGATCCCAGGCTAAAAATCCAACTATACAATAAAATTCCTAATGGTGGAATTGCTAGGTAAAAAGCATATATAGGTCGGGTGCGATGGCTCATGCCTGTAATCTCAGCACTTTGGGAGGCCGAGGCAGGTGGATCACCTGAGGTCAGAAGTTTGAGACCAGCCTGACCAACATGGCGAAACCCCAACTCTACTAAAAATACAAAATTAACTGGGTGTGGTGGCACATGCCTGTAATCTCAGCTACTCGGGAGGCTGAGGCAGGAAAATCTCTTGAACCAGGGAGGCGGAGGTTGCAGTGAGCTGATATCACGCCATTGCACTCCAGCCTGGGGAACAAGAGCAAAACTCTGTCTCAAAAAAAAAGAGCATATATATCTTATATATCTTATATCTTTCCTTTTTTTTTTTTTTCCTCCAGAGCGAGTCTTTCTCTTTCGCCCAGGCTAGAATGCAGTGGCTTGCTCTCGGCTCACTGCAACCTCTGCCTCCCAAGTTCAAGCGATTCTCCTGCCTCAGCCTCCCGAGTAGCTGAGGTTACAGTCACACACCACCACACGTGGCTAGTTTTGTTTTGGTTTGAGATGGAGTCTCGCTCTGTCACCCAGGCTGGAGTGCAGTGGCACGATCTCGACTCACTGCAACCTCCACCTTGCAGGTTCAAGTGATTCTCTTGCCTTGGCCACCCTAGTAGCTGGGACTGCAGGCATGCACCACCACACCTCGGTCTCCCAGAGTACTGGGATTACAGGCGTGAGACACCGCGCCTAGCCCTTTTTTTTTTTTTTGAGACAGAGTTTTGCTCTTGTTGCCCAGGCTGGAATGCAGTGGTGCAATCTGGGCTCACTGCAGCCTCTACCTCCCATGTTCAAGGGATTCTCCTGCCTCAGCCTCCTGAGTAGCTGGGATTACAGGCGCCCGCCACCACACCCAGCTAATTTTTATATTTTTAGTAGAGATGGAATTTCTCTATGTTGGTCAGGCTGGTCTCAAACTCCCACCCTCAGGTGATCCGCCCGCCTCAGCCTCCCCAAGTGCTGGGATGACAGGCATGAGCCATTGTGCCCAGCCTAATTTTTGTATTTTTGGTAGAGATGGTTGTGCCCAGCCTAATTTTTGTATTTTTGGTAGAGATGGTGTTTTGCCATTTTGGCCAGGCTGGTCTTGAACTCCTGACCTCAGGAGATCCGCCCACCTCTGCCTCCCAAAGTGCTGGGATTATAGGTGTGAGCTCCCTCACCTAGCCATCTTTTGTGGTTTTTTTTTTTTTTTTTTTTTTTTTTTTTTTTAAAGAGACAGGGTCTCATGCTGTTACTCAGGCTGCAAGAATGCAGTGGTGTGATCCTTCCTCACTGCAGTCCCAAACTCCTGGGCTTAAGTGATCCTCCCTGCTCATCCTCCTGAGTAGCTGGGACTACAGATGCATGCCACCACACCTCTTTCATTTTAAAAAATCTTTTTATAGAGATGGGGTCACTCTCACTTTTTTTGCCCAGGCTGGTCTTGAACTCCTAGCTTCAAGGGATCCTCCCACCCTGGCCTGCCAAAGTGCTGGGATTACAGGCATGAGCCACTGCACCCGGCCTTTATGTTTTAGTACCCAGAATTTCACAGGCCTCCCTACATAAGCTATATTTTACTATATATTGATTAGGGTGAAAGTCATAGTAACAAAAAGCCACTATGAATTTAGTGGCACTTTCGATGAAATTTGTATTTTTAAAATACAATTGCTTATTCCCTATACCTTACTATGTAGAATCTTGTGTGTGGGAGACTTCTAGGAATGGGAAGAAGGAAGCTAAGTTTGTCAATATCAGTAACCTTTTGTTTTCTTTTCTTCTCTTTGAAATTCTAGTACTCAAGGGAAAGAAGCTCAGTTTGCCAGCATAAGTGCCAAAGATCATCACCAGCATCTGTCCTTCAGGGTGCTCGGACAGAATTCTTACCACAGCAAAGGCATAAGATGCTTGATACGGAAAATCAGAAACTTAACTCTTTTGTTGCAGATAGTCATCAGTGGCTCTGTAAGAACGCAGAGGAAAAGAGCCAGAAGGTTTCTGTTTAATGCATCTTGCCTTATCTTTTTTTATTACTGTGTACAAAGATTTTTTTACACAAAGAAACTTAATGCTGTATTAATAAATTCAGTGTGTAGCTTCAATTGGGATAGTTTCAAAAGCGAAGATTTTGTGAGGAATAAGTGCAAACTTTTTTTTTAATTTTAAAAAATTCTTTGAAACTGTTGAGTCTTTGTGTCTGCAATGAAATTGTACTCCTTGACAGTTGGTAGATTATATATTCTTCCATCCCTCAAACTTGCATTCCACTATATTTATTTTTTGGCAAAAGATGAGCTGTATTTGTTTGAAATCTGAGACACGATGTTCAATTGGATGTATCTGTTCAAATTTATTCCCATGTGACGTGGAAGTCCTTCGTTGGATGTCACAACACTACATTTGAGGATGGTAAGGATGACTTGGAGGTCCATGGTTTTCATTACCAACATTTTAAGATTCTGAATGTTGATGGAGTCTCACTGAAGAGTCACCAAAGGTGCCTGCCCTCTTCCTCTGCTGCGAAGTGTCAGTTGGAGACTGTCCCAAGGGTGCTGAAGAATCCAGCGGCAGGAGTTCTGGCTGCTTTCCATCTGAGTGTGGGATGGGAGGGGCATTCATGATCATTTGGATATAGGAATCTACTCCTCTGAGGAATGGAACACAAGTAGTTACCTGTCACTTTCATTTATAATTCCAAAAGATGACTACAACCATGTCCATGCTCAGATTCAAACAGTTTTCCATATCACTTTTGGGTGGTAAGATGATTTACAATTTTTTTTTTTTAATTGGCAGCACCACTAACCATTCCTTATATTCTTTTTTGTGTGGTTGGTTTTTTTCTTTTTATTTAACCCACAGCTGACATCATAGTTTCTTGTTTTGTTTTCCAGAGCTCTTGCATGACTTACGTTACCATCCTAAAAAACACTATATTAAACATAGAATAAATTGTCTTTTTTATGAATTAGGCTTTTTGAACATCCTATGTTGGGAAGATTTTTTTTTTTTCAATTGGCAACAAAAGCTCTGTAGGGCTGCAAACATTTAAAGTCCACATAATCATCTGTAAGACATGTATTTTGTGGAAATACTAGAATTTTTTTTCCTGATTTTGCCATTATATGGATTTGCTATTTTTTTATTAATGCAAAAGTATATGACTTTGTTTTTTATGTGATACACCATAAATATTAAAGTGTTGAATACTAACAGTGCTGACGACAAGAAGGATGTAGTATTTTTGCTTTCTGCATTACAATGTCTTCTGGAGGAAGGAAGCAGGATGGGTTTCATTTGTATCTAGTGTGTGTCTTAACATCTTTCTAAATCAGCAGTGTAACTGCATAGTTTAACTTCCTGTCTGTGTGCCTCATTTTACTTTTCCCTCCTTGCCTCATGTTTTGGCTTTTGTGTATCAGAGCATCTTTCCTTGCAGCATCCTAGTCTTGCTTTAGTTTCTGTGGTCTCTTTTCATCCTCCTTAAGGATTCTGAGTGTGGAAGGAGGCTGGGAAGTCTAGTGCAGTAGGTGAGCAGACATCTTGCTGCCCAGCCCGGGGTGGGTGGGGCGCACACCTGTCTTTGTGCATGCAAATCCAACACACCTGGCGCATCCTCTGGAGAGCATGACGCACGGAAAGGTCTGGAAGCTCTGCATAGTGATGCCTTCTGCAGTCATCCTACCCAAGTAAAAGTAACTTTGGCTATGTTGTTACCACCGTTTTGGTCACCCAGGAGGACATCTTAGCAAGGGTGCCTGCGAGCGAGTGTGGGACTGGGCCTCATCCTTGCCGGCGTTGGAAACCAAGGCCTTGTATGCCATGCCTTATGAAGCACTGTTTCACAGTTACTTTCACTTCCTGAATAAAGGTTACCAGGTAATTAATATTTTTATTGAGGTGTTTATTTGTGTGTTTTTCAATGTAAGCATCATGAGAAATAAAGCAAAGTTCAGAGATTTGCCCCATAACTGATATGATAGGAAAAGCTGCTTTCCAGCCAGGCCTGGTGGCTCATGCCTATTATCACAGCACTTTGGGAGGCTAAGGCAGAAGGATCACTTGAGGACAGGAGTTTCAGACCAGCTGGACAACATAGCAATACCAAATCTCATTTAAAAAACTAGTAAAAGGCCAGGTACGGTGGCTCACGTCTGTAATCCCAGCACTTTGGGAGGCCGAGGTGGGCGGATCACGAGGTCAAGAGATCAAGACCATCCTGGCTAACACAGTGAAACCCTGTCTCTACTAACAATCCCTCCCCAAAAAATTAGCTGGGTGTGGCGGGTCCCTGTAGTCCCAGCTGCTCGGGAGGCTGAGGCAGGAGAATGGCATGAACCCGGGAGGGGGAACTTGCAGTGAGCTGAGATCGCGCCACTGCACTCCAGCCTGGGCGACAGAGCAAGACTCCGTCTCAAAAAAAAAAAAAAGATAAAACGAAAATTTTTAAATAATAAAAGAAGAAAGGCTTCTGGCCATTGGCTCCTTAACAGAGACCAATCTTTTCCCCTGTCCAGTTCAATCACAAAGAAACTTTGAAGTTTCCCTGCTTCCTCACGCTCTGGCTAAGAGAAGAGCAGGTGGAGAAGTGGTTTTAATGGAGATCATAGTGGTTTATGAGAACACTAAGTAAGAAAAGCACATGCTTTGGGCCCTGGCATGTGTTGCGGCTTGGCTCCCTCACTTGTACTCCCTGGCCCTGGACTTCACGTGAGCCTCATTGCTTCCAGTTACATAGGTAAACAGCCGGGGATGCTATTGCTGGCAAAGCTCACGGCCAGAGCTTGGTACACATACAATAATCATATTTGCCCCTCCTGACTTTCTGCTTAGTTTGAGACAGCCACTTCAAAAGCTGGTTGGAAACTGGTTCTGGCAGGAGTCCCTCTGACTCATTTGGTATAGGTCAGTTTTGCCAGAAGGTTCATAACCTTGTTAGACGCAGTGGCTCATATCCCAGCACTTTGGGAGGCTGAGGTGGGCAGATCTCCTGAGGTCAGGAGTTTGAGACCAGCCTGGCCAACATGGTAAAACCCCCACTTCTAAAAATAAAAAAATAAGCCAGGTGTAGTGGCACACACCTGTAATCTCAGCTACTCAGGAGGCTGAGGCACAAGAATCACTTGAATCTGGGAGGCAGAGGATGGAGCTGCTGAGATCGCACCACTGCACCCCAGCCTGGGCAACAGTGAGACCCCATCGCAAAAAAAAGGCAGAAATTGACTCCTAGGTACCTTCCTAAAGCAGCCACCCATCTGAGGCTTGCTTGATTGGATCTGCGTGGGTTTTTTCTGTGTGCCTCTGTCCTCTAGTGGCCAGATGTGGAATTTCCAAAAACCAGAGCACTGCCCAGTACCACCCAGCCTTGGTCACAACTATCTGGGTTAACTGGAATCTGTAGCCTGGAATCTGCTGGAAGTGCTGTGGGTGTTTCTCTAGTTTTGAAATAATTCCTTTTGTCCCTGCACTTTAAAAGCCATTTGCAGCATAACACAGTACATATCCTTTTAAGCAATGACAAGGGTACTTTTTTACAATACTGAAATAAAAGACTGTCCTAGTTTCACCTTGGGCACTTAAAAGGTGAGAGTCACCAGGCGTGGTGGCTGACGTCTGTAATCCCAACACTTTGGGAGGCCGAGGTGGGTGGATCACCTGAGGTCAGGAGCTCAAGACCAGCCTGGCCAACATGGTAAAACCTCGTCTCTACTAAAAATACCAAAATTAGCCAGGCGTGGTGGTGCACACCAGTAATCCCAGCTACTTGGGAGGCTGAGGCAGGAGAAGCACTTGAACCCAGGAGGTGGAGGTTGCAGTGAGCCGAGATCCCACCACTGCACTCCAGCCTGGGTGACAGAGCCAAGACTCAGTCTCAAAAAAAAAAAAAAAAAAAAATTATTTAAAAAAAAAACTGTCAAGAAAAATACTCTGTAATTTGCAAATTCTGAAATGTAAAGAAGAATATTAAGGTATTTTATTTTTCCCCAAAATTCATAATGGGATAAATAAATATGGCAGGATGTTATTCTGTGTTAAATCTACACAGTGGGCCCTTAGGTGTCAGGCATCTTCTCTGTATCTGAAATATTTCCATCATTTCAAAAAAGTCATTATGAGTCACTTTTGCAAGACCTGTGCTTTGATCTGGATAGTTCACCTGGGAAATAACAGTTTGTTAAGGATTTTTTTTTTTTTTTTTTTTTTTGAGACAGAGTCTCGCTTTGTGGCCCAGGCTGGAGTGCAGTGGTGGGATCTCGGCTCACTGCAACCTCCGCCTCCTGGGTTCAAGTGATTCTCCTGCCTCAGCCTCCCAAGTAGCTGGGATTACAGGCGCGTACCACCATGCCCGGCTAATTTTTTGTATTTTTAGTAGAGGCAGAGTTTTACTGCGTTAGCCAGGATGGTCTCGATCTCTTGACCTCGTGATCTGCCTGCCTCGGCCTCCCAAAATGCTGGGATTACAGGTGTCAACCACCACGCCCAGCTGAAATTTTACTTCTTAAGAAAATTTGTGGGCCGGGCGCGGTGGCTCAAGCCTGTAATCCCAGCACTTTGGGAGGCCGAGACGGGCGGATCACGAGGTCAGGAGATCGAGACCATCCTGGCTAACACGGTGAAACCCCGTTTCTACTAAAAAAAAATACAAAAAACTAGCCGGGCGAGGTGGCGGGGGCCTGTAGTCCCAGCTACTCGGGAGGCTGAGGCAGGAAAATGGCGTAAACCCGGGAGGCGGAGCTTCCAGTGAGCTGAGATCCGGCCACTGCACTCCAGCCTGGGCGACAGAGCGAGACTTCGTCTCAAAAAAAAAAAAAAAAAAAAAAGAAAATTTGTGGGCCGGGCGCGGTGGCTCAAGCCTGTAATCCCAGCACTTTGGGAGGCCGAGACGGGCGGATCACGAGGTCAGGAGATCGAGACCATCCTGGCGAACACGGTGAAACCCCGTTTCTACTAAAAAAAATACAAAATCTAGCCGGGCGAGGTGGCGGGCGCCTGTAGTCCCAGCTACTCGGGAGGCTGAGGCAGGAGAATGGCGGGAACCCGGGAGGCGGAGCTTGCAGTGAGCTGAGATTGGGCCACAGCACGCCAGCCTGGGCGACAGAGCGAGACTCCGTCTCAAAAAAAAAAAGAAAATTTGTGGGCTGGGCGCAGTGGGTCACACCTGTAATCCCTACACTTTGAGAGGCTGAAGAGAGTGGATCACTTGAGGCCAGGAGTTCCAGACCAGCCTGAAACTGGACATGGTGAAACCTCGTCTCTACTAAAAATACAAAAATTAGCCAGGTGTGGTGGTGTGTGTTTGTAATCCCAGCTACTTAGGAGGCTGAGGCACGAGAATTGCTTGAACCCAGGAGCCGGAGGTTGCAGTGAGTGGAGATTGCACCACTGTACTCCAGCCTGGGGTACAGAGGGAGCCTCTGGAAAAAAAAAGAGAAGAAAAGAGAAGAGAAAAGAAGAGAAAAAAGAGAAAGAGAAAGGAAAAAAAAGAAACAAAAAATTGTGGCTCATGCCTGTAATCCTAGCACTTTGGGGGGCTTGAGGCCAGGAGTTCAAGACTAGCCTGGGCAACATGGTGAAACCCAGTCTCTACTAAAAATGCAAAAAATTTAGCCAGACGTGGTGGCGGGTGCCTGTAGTCCCAGTTACTCAGGTGGCTGAGGTGGGAGGATTGCTTGAGCCTGGGAGGTGGAGGCTGCAGTGAGCCAAGATCACACCACTGCACTCTAGCCTGTGGGACAGAACAAAACCCTGTCTCAAAAATAAAATAAAATAAAATTTGTATAATACCAGTTTCCCAAAAGGTATCTCTTTGAAATTAAATTGTTTTGTAGATTTTTGTTATTGTTTGTAACATTAAGTTCACAATACCTTTACTTATACTAACAAAAGTTTATGTAGAAACATTATCTTATTGCTAAGCTATACAAATCCTGTTTTTAAAAGAACTATTACTTTTAAGAATTTGGCAGGCATGAGGCTGGGCACGGTGGCTCATGCCTGTAATCCCAGCACTTTGGGAGGCCGAAGCAGGCAGATCACCAGAGATCAGGAGTTTGAGACCAGCCTGTCAAACATGATGAAACTCCGTCTCTACTAAAAAAAAAAAAAAAAAAAAAAATTAGCTGGACGTGGTGGTGCACGCCTGTAATCCCAGCTACTCGGGAGGCTGAGGTCGGAGAATCGTTTGAACCGGAAGGCAGAGGTTGCAGTGAGCCGTGATTGCACCACTGCACTCCAACCTGGGTGACAGAGTGAGACTCCATCTCAAAACAAAAAAACCAAAAAAACAAAAAACAAAAAAGGATTTGGCAGGCATGGTAGCTCACACCTGTAATCCTGGCACTTTGGGAGGGTGAGGTGGGTGAATTGCTCACGCTCAGGAATTTGAGACCAGCCTGGGCAACGTGGCAAAACCCCATCTCTACAAAAAATACAAAAATTAGCCAGGTGTCGTGCGTGCACCTGTAGTCCCAGCTACTTAGGAGACTGAGGCAGGAGGATCACTTGAACCTTGGGAGGTCGAGGCTGCAGTGAGCCAAGATTGGGCCACTGTGTTCCAGTGTGGATGACAAACTAAGACCCTGTCTAAAAAAAAAAAAAAAAAAAAGGCCAGTAGCAGTGGCTTACACCTGTAATCCCAGCACTTTGGGGGGCGAAGGCAGGCAGATTATAAAGTCTAGAGTTCGAGACTACCCCGGCCAACATAGTGAAAACCCATCTCTACTAAAAATACAAAAAATAAGCCGGGCATGGTGACACACACCTGTAGTCCCAGCTACTCAGGGAGGCTGAGGCAAGAGAATCACTTGAACCTGGGAGGCAGAGGTTTCAGTGAGCCGAGATCTGCCACTGCATTCCAGCCTGGGGAACAGAGCGAGACTCTGTCTCAAAAAAAAAAAAAAAAAATATATATATATATATATATATATATACACACACACACACACACACACACACACATGATCATAGGCACAACCTACTAACTTCTGAATTAATGGTGGGTCAGAGTTTTGGTTATATATTTGCATGCCACACATACATATCATATGTTTGTGTGTATATAATTACAGAGAGAGTAGGCAAAGTTGAACAAGCATCATTTGAAAATAAACTTTGTTTTCATGCATATGTAAAATTATAGAAATTGTTTTACTTCACCCTTAAGTTTTAAACAGTTTATTTTATTTATTTATTTATTTATTTATTTATTTATTTATTTCAGACGGAGTCTTGCTCTGTCACCTAGGCTGGAGGGCAGTGTGCGATCTCGGCTCACTGCAACCTCTGCCTGCTGAATTCAAGTGATTCTCATGCCTCAGCCTTCCAAGTAGCTGGGATTACAGATGCCCACCACCATGCCTGGCTAGGTTTTCTGTATTTTTAGTAGAGATGGGGTTTCCCCATGTTGGCCAGGCTGGTCTCCTGACCTCAAATGATCCGCCTGCCTCAGCCTCCCAAAGTACTGGGATTACAGGCAAGAGTTTTGTGCCTGTAATCAAGTGCCTGGCCCAGTTTTAAGTACTAGAAACTCTTAGATGGCATATTTCATCCATAGATACTACCATATGTAGTCCTAATTGATAAAGACTTTTTATCACACCAACAAAGTTAGTAATTCTTAAATATCATCGAACAGTCTATGTTCAAATTTTCCTGTCTCAAAAACATCTTTTTATCTCTGATCAATGATGTCCAGCAAAAACAAAAACAAAAACAAAAACAAAAAAACCCCAAAACATCTTTTTAATGGTTTGTCAATTTGAAGCACATCCAAAGTAAGTCTGCACATAGCAGATTATCATCACTTTTTTTCTTTTCTTTTTTCTTTTTTGGAGAGAGGGTCTCTCTCTGTTGCCCAGGCTAGGGGGCAGTGGTGCCATCATAGCTCACTGCAGTCTTTAACTCCTGGGCTCAAGCAATCCTCCCACCACAGCCTTCTGAGAACACAGGACTACAGGCCCATGCCAAAACGCCTGGCCAATTCTTAAAATTTTGGAGAGATGGAGGTCTTACTATGTTACCCAGGCTGGTCTCCAACTCCTGGGCTCAAGTGATCCTCCCACCTCAGCCTCCCAAAATGCTGAGATTACAGGTATGAGCCACCATGCCCGGCCCGGACTACTTTTATAACTAAAGGCTTAAAACTCACCAGCGGCCGGGCACGGTGGCTCAAGCCTGTAATCCCAGCACTTTGGGAGGCCGAGACGGGCGGATCACGAGGTCAGGAGATCGAGACCATCCTGGGTAACACAGTGAAACCCCGTCTCTACTAAAAATACAAAAACTTAGCCGGGCGAGGTGGCAGGCGCCTGTAGTCCCAGCTACTCGGGAGGCTGAGGCAGGAGAATGGCGTGAACCCGGGAGGCGGAGCTTGCAGTGAGCTGAGATCCGGCCACTGCACTCCAGCCTGGGTGACAGAGCGAAACTCCGTCTCAAAAAAAAAAAAAAAAAAAAAAAAAAACTCACCAGCAACAGCCAAGCTTTTAGAGTATACAGCAGTGCGTGCTGTGGTGGTATTTAATAACTAACCTGTAAAAAAAAAAAAAAAAAAAAAAAAACTAATATATGCACATATATACATACTTTTTTTTTTTTTTTTTTTTTGAGTCAGAGTCTTGCTCTGTTGCCAGGCGGGGGTGCAGGGCGCGATCTCAGCTCACTGCAACCTCTGCCTCCCAGGGTCAAGCAATCCACCTGCCTCAGCCTCCTGAGTAGCTGGGACTACAGGCGCCCGCCACCACACCCGACTAATTTTTTCTAATTTTAGTAAAGACGGGGTTTCACCGTATTAGCCAGGATGGTCTCAATCTCCTGATCTCGTGATCCGCCCGTCTCAGCTTCCCAAAGTGCTGGGATTACAGGCCTGAGCCACTGCGCCCGGCCGTGATCTTTTTTTTTTTGAGATGGAGTCTCCCTCTGTCGCCCAGGCTGGAGTGCCATGGCGCAATCTCGGCTTACTGTAACCTCTGCCTCCCAAGTTCAAGGGATTCTCCTGCCTCAGCCTCCCAAGTAGCTGGGATTACAGGTACACACCACCACGCCTGGCTAATTTTTATATTTTTAGTATCAACATGTTGGTCAGGCTGGTCTCAAACTCCTGACCTCAAGTGATCTGCCTGCCTCGACCTCCCAAAGTGCTAGGATCACAGGCGTGAGCCACCATGCTCGGCCAAGTTCTGTGATTTGCTGGGAGCACTCAAACTCAGAAAGGCTGCCATACTTACAGTTGTAGCTTATTTTAGTGAATGGATATGGATTCAAATCAGTAAAGGAAAAGGTGCACAGGGCAGCGTCCAGGAGACGCCAGTCACAAGCTTCCTTTCACAGTGGAGTCATATGTATATCCTTAATTTGCCCAGCAACAATGTGCGACAACATGCATAAAGTATGTCCAACTAGGGAAGCTTCCCTGAGCCTGGGTGTCCCAGGGATTTTATTAGGCTCAGTCATGTAGGCATGGAGCATCCGTGTGACTCACCTTACCTCCTCAGTCTCCAGCTGCCCACCCACAGGTTAACCTAATACAACATGGCACAAGGCTGTCACCACCAACCCACTGTTAGCATAAACTACTTGATGTTGCCCAAGGCCCGAGATACACAAATACACACCTATCAAGTAGAATATTCCTAGGGCTTGCAAGTTATGTCCTAGGAGCAGGTCAAGAGCCAATCCTTTCTTTTTTTTTTTTTTTTGAGACGGAGTCTCGCTGTGTCTCCCAGGCTGGAGTGCAGTGGCCGGATCTCAGCTCACTGCAAGCTCCACCTCCCAGGTTCACGCCATTCTCCTACCTCAGCCTCCCGTGTAGCTGGGACCACAGGCGCCCGCCACCACAGGCGCCCGCCACCACACCCGGCTAATTTTTTTTTTGTATTTTTAGTAGAGACGGGGTTTCACCGTGTTAGCCAGGATGGTCTCGATCTCCTGACCTTGTGATCTGCCTGTCTCAGCCTCCCAAAGTGCTGGGATTACAGGCGTGAGCCACCATGCCCAGCTGCCAATCCTTTCTTTAGAATGTGCGTACCCCAGACCTGTTGTGATAATACTGTACGGCACTGAAGTGTAGCAGATAATTTATTACACAAATAATGATAATGACATATAATGCTCTTCAGTGTAAATTCCATATAGGCTGTCACAGAATGTATCTTCTTTTTTTTCTTTTTTTTTTTTTTGAGAGTCTTGTGCTCTCTCCCAGGCTGGAGTGCAGTGGCCCCATTTCTGCTCACTGCAACCTCCGCCTCCCAGGCTCAAGCGATTCTCCTGACTCAGCCCCCTGAGTAGCTGGGACTTCAGGTGCCTGTGCCACCATGCCCAGCTAATTTTTGTATTTTAGTAGAGATAGGGTTTCACCATGTTGGCTAGGCTGGTTTCAAACTCCTGACCTCAAGTGATCTGTCCACCTCGGGCTACCAAAGTGCTGGGATTACAGGTATGAGCCACCGCGCCTGGCCAATGCCCAGAATTTTCATCAGCCCAGTGAAATACTCTTGTCTAAAAATACATTTGCTCACAGACCTTGCAAGCTTGTATTTTATTATTATTACAAGTTTTATTTATTCTGAAACTTTTGGTACAGATCTTGCAATGTTTTTAATTTTTGTTTTAAGAGACAGGATCTCACTATGTTGCCCAGGCTGGTCTCAGCCTCAAGCCAGCTTGCGGCCTGGCTGATGTTGCAATGTTTTTTTGTTTTTTTTTTGAGATGGAGTCTCGCTCTGTCGCCCAGGCTGGAGTGCAGTGGCTGGATCTTGGCTCACTGCAAGCTCTGCCTCCCGGGTTTACGCCATTCTCCTGCCTCAGCCTCCCGTGTAGCTGGGACTACAGGCGCCCGCTACCTCGCCCGGCTAGTTTTTTGTATTTTTTAGTAGAGACGGGGTTTCACTGTGTTAGCCAGGATGGTCTTGATCTCCTGACCTCGTGATCCGCCCGTCTCGGCCTCCCAAAGTGCTGGGATTACAGGATGGAGCCACCGCGCCCGGCCAGATGTTGCAATGTTAACATTCATTTCCCAGTACTGTTCTTTGACTTCCGTCTTCTCCTTTCCAAGCCCTGCCATTCCACTCCAGCCCCACCCTGCCTCTCATTCCTTCTACTTACTCTTTGTTTTTCGGCCAGTCTTACTCTGTCGTCCAGGCTGGAGTGCAGTGATGTGATCTCAGCTCACTGCAACCTCTGCCTCCCGGATTCAAGTGATTCTCCTGCCTCAGCCTCCCGAGCAGCTGGGATTACAGGCACGTGCCACCACGCCCAGCTAGTTTTTTTATTTTCAGTAGAGACGGGGTTTCACCATGTTGGCCAGGTTGTTCTCGAACTCCCGACCTCAAGTGATCCGCCTGCTTCGGCCTCCCAAAGTGCTGGGATTACAGGTGTGAGCCACCAAGCCCAGCCCCACTTACTCTTTTCACATAATCAGTTATTCATTCATTGAGAATTTAAGAATGCCTAAAATGTGCTCTATTCCATTCATAGGAGTGAATAAGATGGACAAGGTGCCTGTGATCACGAAACTTACACTTTAAGGGAGGAGGTAAGAGATAATAAACATGATGTAATGTCAGGGGCTCATTATGTGCAATGAAGGAAACTAAAGCAGCATAAGGAATAGAGACTGACAGTTTTGCTGTTTTAGCTAAGGTGGTCAGGGAAGGCCTCTTTGAAGCAGTGACACCTGAGCTGAGGCCTGAATGAAGTAAGAGAGATAGAAATGAGGCAGGAGCGGGCACGATGGCTCACACCTGTAATCCCAGCACCTTGGGAGGCCGAGGCGAGCGGATCACTTGAGGTCAGGGGTTCAAGACCAGTCTGGGCAACATGGCGAAATCTCGTCTCTACTAAAAATACAAAAATTAGGCTGGGCATAGTGGCTCTTGCCTGTAATCCCAGTACTTTGGGAGCCCGAGGCAGGTAGATCACGAGGTCAAGAGATCGAAACCATCTTGGCCAACACGGTGAAACCCCGTCTCTACTAAAAATATAAAAATTAGTGGGGCGTGGTAGCCCACACCTGTAATCCCAGTTACTCGGGAGGCTGAGACAGGAGGAATCGCTTGAACCCAGGAGGCAGAGGTTGCAGTGAGCTGAGATCGCACCCTGTACTCCAGCCCGGCAGCAGAGCAAGATTCCACCTCAAAAAAAAAAAAAAAAAAAAAAAAGAGGCAGGAGAGGCTGGGCATGGTGGCTCACACCTGTAATGCCAGTACTTTAGGAGGCCGAGGTGGGTGGATCACTTGAAGTCAGGAGTTTGAGACCAGCCATGGCTTAACATGGCAAAACCCTGTCTCTACTAAAAACACAAAAATTAGCTGTGTGTGGTGGCATATGCCTATAATCCCAGCTACTCAGAAGGCTGAGGCAGGAGAATCGCTTGAACTCGGGAGGCTGAGGTTGCAGTAGAACTGAGATTGCGCCATTGCACTCCAGCCTGGTCGACAAAGACTCCATCTAAAAAAAAAAAAAAAAGAAAGAAAAGAAAATGAGGAAGGAGAATCAGGAATGAGGGTAATCAATGGTTAACAAGGGTTAAGGCATAAGCAAAAGATGAGCAGGTGCAGCCAGTTCCAGGCAAGATTAGGCAGCATAGAGGCCACATCTGCACTTCTGTGATACCAAGACCGAAGTTTCCACTTCAGCCATGGGTGTTAACCGCATTCTTTCTGCTTAATAAATACCCTGATTGAAGGGTCTCTTGAGCTGTGTGGTCTCTTAAGCCTCGCGTCAATCAATCTGTGCTTTTTACTCCATTTGTTTGTCTTTTGTTGGTTCGTTTTATTTTTGTTGTTGTTGCTTTGTGGGTTTTTTGTTGCAATTTTTATTTATTCATTATTGTTGAGATGAAGTTTTGCTCTTGTTGCCCAGGCTGGAGTGCAGTGGTGTGATCTTGGGTCACTGCAACCTCCATCTCCCGGGATGGAGCGATTCTCCAGCCTCAGACTCCTGAGTAGCTGGGATTACAGGCATGTGCTACCACATCCGGCTAATCTTTAGGAGAGATAGGGTTTCGCCATGTTGGCCAGACTGGTCTTTAACTCCTGACTTCAGGTGATCCTCCTGCCTTGGCCTCCCAAAGTGCTGGGATTACAGGCGTGAGCCGCTGCGCCTGGCCTAATTTTTGTATTTTCAGTAGAGACAGGGTTTCGCCATGTTGGCCAGGCTGGTCTTGAACCCCTGACCTCAGGTGATGCAACCGCCTCGGCCTCCCAAAGTGCTGAGATTACAGGCATGAGTCACCGCGCCCCGCCCCCTGTGTTGCAATTCTGGGTTCAACGCGCCAAGCACCCGACCAACTCACAGCCAAGACTTTCCATCTGGTAACAGAAATACCTGCAGGAGGACTATTCCTGGCAGAGGAAACACAGAATGTAGAACCTCTGGAGCAAGAATGACCCTGATGTCTTTTCAGAGGGGGAAAAGGTGGCAGGCAGTGGGGTGGGTGATGGAGGCAGAGTAGTAACCGGGGAGACAGATAAATGAGCCCTTAGAAAGTTTTCATGTGTGACTACCAGGGAAAGGCCTTTGCCAGGGGCTGGAGTGTAATTTTTTTTTTGAGACGGAGTCTTGCTCTGTTGCCAGGCTGGAGTGCAGGGCGTGATCTTGGCTCACTGCAACCTCCACCTTCCAGGTTCAAGCGATTCCCCTGCCTCAGCCTCCCAAGTAGCTGGGACTACAGGTGTGCACCACCATACCCGGCTAATATTTTTTTAATTTTAGTAGAGACGGGGTTTCACCATGTTGGCTAAGATGGTCTCGGTCTCCTGACCTCGTGATCTGCCCGCCTTAACCTCCCAGAGTGTTGGGATTACAGCCGTGAGCCACTGTGCCTGGCCTGGAGTGTATATTTATGTACAAAGTGCAGCCTTGCAAAGTCCCAGGCAGGGGGCAGGCTTTATCCGAAGGCTCACCAAGCCACCCTGGCTGCTGAAGAGGGCACAGCAGAATGAGAAAGCACAGTGGGGTGATGAGCCCAGGCAGGAGATGAAGGTGGCTCAGACCAGGGTGGGACGGTGGGGTAACTGAGAAGCGCTCAGACCCCACCCCGCCAGCTGCAGGGTGGTTTCAGACCCTGAACTGGAGGGGTTCCTAACGCGGGGCTCCTCACAGCAAGGGGCACAGATGGAAGCAATGTTGTCCCATGCTTGCAAGTCTCACAGACCGGTGTATGAGTCCCACACCTGCCATAGACAGCGTGGGTCTCTGGGCTAGCTAATTCCTCCCGGCCTGAGGAGTCCCTCCTTATAAAATGAAAATTTTGGTCGGGTGTGGTGGCTCATGCCTGTAATACCAGCACTTTGGGAGGCTGAGGTGGGAGGACGGTTTGAGACGGGGAGTTCGAGACCAGCCTGGGCAACAGAGTGAGACTCCCATCTCTACAAAACAGGAAAATTTTAAAAAATAGTTAGCCAGGCGTGTGGTATGTGCCTTTGGTCTCAGCTACTCAGAAGGTTGAGGTAGAAGAGTCGCTGGAGTCCGGGAACTCAAGGTGGCATTCAGGAGTTCAAGGCTGCAGTGAGTCATGATTGCGCCACTGCACTCCAGCCTGAATGACAGAGCCATACGCTGTCTTAAACAAACAAACAAACAAACAGGGCCGGGCGCGGTGGCTCACGCCTGTAATTCTAGTACTCTGGGGGGGCGAGGCGGGCGGATCACTTGAGGTCTGGGGTTCGAGACCAGCCTGGCCAACATGGTGAAACTTCGTCTCTACTAAAGATCCAAAAATTAGCCGAGGTGGCGCCCTGCTGTAATCGTAGTTACGCGGAAGCCTGAGGCAGGTGAATCGCGTGAGCCCGGGAGGCGGAGGATGCAGTGAGCCATCACACCCACTGTACTCCAGCCCGGGAAACGAAGCGAGACTCGGTCTCAAAAAAATTAAAAAAACAAAAAACCAGCAAAAAAATTACCAAAAGGAAAAGGAAATATGACCAGAACGGATATTACTGCACTTTTCACGAGAAAGAAAAAGGAAATACCAGAACGGATTTCACCGACGGGCAGACCTGCAATCGACTCAGTCACGGGCCTCCGGATTAGCATTTCTGCGCAGGCGCAGAAAGCTTCGGGGGGGGGGGAAGCGGCGGCGTGGGGCTCAGTGCGCGTGCGCCGGTCTCGGCCTCAAAGTGGGCATGCGCAGGGCCCCGCCCTCGCTGCGTCTGCGCTTGAGCGCCGACGATTTGGTGGCGGCTCCCGGAGGGCTCTTCTCTGCGCGCGGGGTCTGTCTGAGTGCGGGCGACAGGACCTTTGCCATGCCGGGGATGGTACTCTTCGGCCGGCGCTGGGCCATCGCCAGCGACGACTTGGTCTTCCCAGGTTTCTTCGAGCTGGTCGTGCGAGTGCTATGGTAAGGACGACGGCTATGGGGGCGGTGGAGCGCACCTGGGAGGGAGCGGGGGGCGAGCTGTCCCTGAGACGGTGACAGAAGTGGCTTCCCAAGCACTGTCGCGGTCCCAGCGCTGGCCACGCATCCTCTTATCGAGTTCTCACCACCGCCCGAAGAGGTGGGCAGTGGTGCTGTGTCCATTTGACGGATGACAAACCGAAGCCCCCAGAGTGTGTGGGCTGGACCCGGGGTCACACAGGGGGCCTGGAAGTCCACGCGTCGCGAGCACCCCTCTGTGTGCAGCGTCGAGACCTGGCCCTGGGGAGCCTCGAGGGTGTCACCGCCGGCAAAAGCCTTGGCCTCGAGGTCTTCTTTCTCGAGGCGGGAGCAGCCACTTGTGCCCTTTCTTCCCTTTGTACGGAGCACTTGAATCTACAACATGAAGGATAGGAAAAAATACCGAGCCGGTTGTGGCTGCCTTTCGTGAGAAGCAGACAGGCTCAATATACAACGCTGTTGTCTTTCAAAGTGTGGAATCAGTGGGAAGTGGCTTTGGTACCTGAAGTCTGTTCCCAGAGGATCTGTGCAGGGCATGAATCATTGTTATGAAAAAGTAGATTCTTGGCCGGGGGCCGTGGCTCACGCCTGTTGGCACACTGAGAAGCTGAGATGGGAGGATTGCTTGAGGGCAGGAGTTGGAGACCAACTTGCGCAACATAGTGAGACCCCTTTTCTTTTTATGTTTTTCAGACGGGGGTCTCACTCTACTATCCAGACGGTAGTGCAGTGGTACGATCACCACTCACTGCAGACTCAACCTCCTGGTCTCAAGCGATCTTCCCACTTCAGCCTCCCAAGTAGCTGGGACCACAGACTGGTGCCACCACACCCAGCTAACTTTTTCTATTTTTTGTAGGGATGGGATCTCCCTGTGTTGCCCAGGCTGGTCTCCAACTCCTTTGCTCTAGTGATCCTCCTTCCTTGGCCTCCCAAAGTGCTGGGATTACAGACATGAGCCACTGTGCTGGGCCTAGATCTTTTATTGTTGGCAATTATATTCCAGGACAGGTGCAGTGCCTCATGCCTGTAGTCCCAGCACTTTGGGAGGCCAAGGCAGGAAGATCACTTGAAACCAGGAGTTCAAGACCAGTCTGGGCAACATAGCAAGACCCTGTCTCTACAAAAAGAAAAAAGAAAATTATATTCCAAAGTGAACCTTGCCTTGTTTTGGAAAATATTAACTCCTTTTATTTCTTTGTATCATGTTTTACACAGCAGCTGCTTGGATTTCATTTCTGACCCTTCCCTTTTTTTTCTTTTTGCCAGGTGGATTGGCATTCTGACGTTGTATCTCATGCACAGAGGGAAGCTGGACTGTGCTGGCGGAGCCCTGCTCAGCAGTTACTTGATTGTCCTCATGATTCTCCTGGCAGTTGTCATATGTACTGTGTCAGCCATCATGTGTGTCAGCATGAGAGGTAAAAAGTAGCCTTTTCTGTTTGATACCTATTTTTTATGTTAATAGCTTTATTGAGATATAATTCACATACCATACAACTCACTTATGTAAACTTTCCAGTTCAGCAGTTTTTAATATAATCACAGAGTTGTGCAGCCATCACCACAATCAAGTTTATAACATTTTCTTCATTCCTAAAAGAAATCTTGTACCAGGCGGGACACGGTGGCTCACACCTGTAATCCCAGCACTTTGGGAGGCTGAGGTGGGTGAATCACTTGAGGCCAGGAGCGTGGCCAACACAGTGAAACCTCATCTCTACTAAAAATAGAGAAAATTATGTTGGCGCATGCTTGTAATCCTAGCTGCTAGGGAACTGAGATCGCGCCACCGTACTCCAGCCTGGGTGACAGAGTGAGACTCTGTCTCAAAAAAAAATTAAAAAAAGAAAGAAAGAAAGAGATCCCGTACCTATTGGCAGTTACTCCTCATTTTCCCCAAACTCTTCCAGCCCTAAGCATTCACTAATTTGCTTTCTGTCTGTGTACATTTGCCTGTTGTGGACATCATATAAGTGGAATTCATTCACTGTGTGGCTTTTTGGTCTGGTTTCTTAAACTTAGCATAATGTCTTCAAGGTTCATCCCTATTTTAGCATGTATCAGTACTTCATTTTTATGGCTGACTAATAGAGCATCGAATGAATGGACCACATTTTATCCATTTGCTAGTTGGTAGGCATTTGGATTGTTTCCATTTTTCACCTATTATGAATAATGCAGCTATGAACATTTGCATACAAGTGTTTATACAGACATGTTTTCATTTCTCTTGAGTATGTACCTAGGAGTGGAATTGCTGGATCATGTGGTAATGCTCTGTGAAACCTTTTGAGGAACTGCCAGACTTTTCCGAGCAGCTGTACCATGTTACATTCCCACCAGCAGTGTATAAGGGTTCTAATTGCTCAACACTGTTATTATATGACTTGTTAATTATAGCCATCCTAGTGAATGTGAAGTGGTAGCTCATGATTTTGTTTTGTTTTGTTTTTTGAGACGGAGTCACACTCTGTCGCCCAGGCTGGAGTGCCATGGTGTGATCTCGGCTCACTGCAACCTCCCCCTCCCGGGTTCAAGTGATTCTCCTGCCTGAGCCTCCTGAGTAGCGGGGGCTACAGGCCATTTGTTTTTTATCTCACGGCTTTGAACATTTCTTTGATGACTGATGATGTTGAGCATCCTTTCATTTGCTTATTGCCCATTCGCATATCATTTTTGTGGAAAAGTCTGTTCAGATCTTTTGCCCAATTTTAGACTAGGCTATTTATCCTTTTATTTTTTATTTTTATTTTTTTGAAATAGAGTCTCCCTCTGTTGCACAGGCTGGAGTGCAGTGGCACGCTCTGCTCACTCCAGCCTCCGTCTCCTGGGTTCAAATGATTCTCGTGCCTCAGCCTCCCATGTAGCTAGGATTACAGGCGCCTGCTATCACACCTGGCTAATTTTTGTATTTTGAGTAGAGACGGGGTTTTACCATGTTGGTCAGGCTTGTCTCGATCTCCTGACCTCAAGTGATCCACCTGTCTTGGCCTCCCAAAGTGCTGGGATTACAAGTGAGTCACCATGACTGGCCCCTTTTATTTTTACATTGTGAGGGTTACAACTATTTTGTTGTTAGAGACAGTGTCTTGCTCTATTGCCCAGGCTAGAGTGCAGTGGCACAGTCATAGCTCACTGCAGCCTCAAATACCTGGGCTCAAGCAATCCTCTCATCTCAACCCCCAAGTAGCTGAAACTACAGGCACGTGCCACCATACCTGGCTAATTTATTTTATTTATTTTTTGTAGAGACAGGGTCTTGCTGTATAGCTCAGACTGATCTCGAACTCCTGGGCTCTGGTAATCCTCTCATCTTGGCCTCCCAAAATGCTAGGATTACAGGGGTGAACCACCACATCTGATCAGCTATTCTTCATATATATATATATATATATATATATTTTTTTTTTTTTTTTTTTTTTTGAGACAGAGTCTCGCTCTGTCACCCAGGCTGGAGTGCAGTGGCCAGATCGCAGCTCACTGCAAGCTCCGCCTCCCGGGTTTCCGCCATTCTCCTGCCTCAGCCTCCCGAGTAGCTGGGACTACAGGCGCCCGCCACCTCGCCCGGCTAGTTTTTTTGTATTTTTTTAGTAGAGACGGGGTTTCACCATATTAGCCAGGATAGTCTCAATCTCCTGACCTTGTGATCCACCCGTCTCGGCCTCCCAAAGTGCTGGGATTACAGGTTTGAGCCACCGCGCCCGGCCTCTTCATATATTTTTATATGTGTTACGGTTTTCTGTAGATAACCATTTATCTGAGAATGTCTCCAGAAGTGTTGGAAACCTTCCCTGTTGGATTCGTCTGCTTCATAGGGTGATGTGAGCACTGTGGTGACTAATGAAGGAATGCATTCATAGAAACGATTCATCGGTCAGAGGCAGGGCTGTGTGGCATGCCACCATCTGCCATGTTTTAGTCTTTTGTCACTGCTTGAATTGAGATGGACGAGGTATGCATATCAGATGTACGCTGGAGGTGGAGGTACACTGGGAGGCGCTGGTGATACAGTGAGTGACGGCATCAAGATCTTGATGGTTTGGAATAAAGGACTGAAATGTAAAAGGTGTTAGCTCATAGGAGAAATGTAGAGGGTAGAAATGTCAGCAGTAACATCTTTCATGAGAAAAAGACCTTAGGGTTTGGGATGAAAAGCAAGAGTGGCATGTGCCTGCTTACCACAATAACATAGAAAATGGAGCTCTGGCCGGGCGCGGTGGCTCAAGCCTGTAATCCCAGCACTTTGGGAGGCTGAGATGGGTGGATCACGAGGTCAGGAGATCAAGACCATCCTGGCTAACACGGTGAAACCCCGTCTCTACTAAAAAATACAAAATATTAGCCGGGCGTGGTGGCGGGCGCCTGTAGTCCCAGCTACTCGGGAGGCTGAGAGAGGAGAATGGCGTGAACCCGGGAGTTGGAGCTTGCAGTGAGCTGAGATCTGGCCACTGCACTCCAGCCTGGGCGACAGAGCGAGACTCCATCTCAAAAAAAAAAAAAAAAAAAAAAAAAAAAGAAAATGGAGCTCTGTGCCGGGCACGGTGGCTCACGCCTGTAATCCCAGCACTTTGGGAGGCCGAGGCAGGTGGATCACGAGACCATCCTGGCTAACACGGTGAAACCCCGTCTCTACTAAAAATGCAAAAACTTAGCTGGGCGAGGTGGCGGGTGTCTGTAGTCCCGGCTACTCGGGAGGCTGAGGCAGGAGAATGGCGTGAACCTGGGAGGCAGAGCTTGCTATGAGCCGAGGTCACGCCACTGTACTCCAGCCTGGGCAATAGAGCGAGACTCAGTCTCAAAAAAAAAAACAAAACGGAGCTCTGTGTATTTTATTTTATTTTTTTCTTATGAGACAGAGTTTCGCCCTTGTTGCCCATGGCTTGACTGCAATGGCATAATCTCAGCTCACTGCAACCTCTGCCTCCCAGGTTCAAACAATTCTGCCTCAGCCTCCCAAGTAGCTGAGATTACAGGCACATGCCACCACACTCAGCTAATTTTTTTGTTTTTTTTTTTTTTTTTTGAGATGGAGTCTGGCTCTGTCACCCAGGCTGGAGTGCAGTGGCGCGATCTCGGCTCACTGCAAGCTCCGCCTCCCGGGTTTACGCCATTCTCCTGCCTCAGCCTCCCGAGTAGCTGGGACTACAGGCGCCCGCCACCTCGCCTGGCTAGTTTTTTGTATTTTTTAGTAGAGACGGGGTTTCACCGTGTTAGCCAGGATGGTCTCGATCTCCTGACCTCGTGATCCGCCCGTCTCGGCCTCCCAAAGTGCTGGGATTACAGGCTTGAGCCACCGCGCCTGGCCATTTTTTTGTATTTTTAGTAGAGGCAAAGTTTCACCATGTTGGCCAGGCTGGTCTTGAACTCCTGACCTCAGGGGATCTGCCCACCTCGTCCTCCCAAAGTGCTGGGATTACAGGTGTGAGCCACTGCACCCGGCTAGCTCTGTGTATTTTAGTATGCCTCTAGAAACATCCATGCAAGGAGACTGGACTGATGGAGGCTCCACATTTGTGTTGGCCCCCAAGTGTAGGCTGTCATTGGTGCCAGATGCTTAAGGAAAGAAAGAAACCATGTGTACAGTGTGGCTTCAGCACTGGGAAGCTTCTTATTGAAGGTGAAGTATTGAGACTGATGTCATTTCAGATACAGCATTATCTAAGTTATTTGCCGTTTTTTGTTCATCTCACATTCTGGTTAGCCACTGAGTTTGTGGCTGTCATAGCAGGATCAGATTGGAAGCACTCAGAGTACTTTTTTTTTTTTCCTTACGCGTTTGTTTGTCTTGAGATATTTTTGGTGTTGGGGTGCCTTTACATCCCTGTGAGGGATGCTCATATTCACTTAGTCCCCTCCTCCTGGACACTTGTACAATGCCTGCATCATCATGTACTTGTGGTCAGAGCCCAGAAATCATCTGTGGGTTGTCGGGCTGTCGTGGGTTGTCTGTCCCACAGCCTCCTCCAAACAGAACCTCATTTTGTTTTGCCCCTTATCCCCACATACCAAGTATGCGTCAGAGAAGCAGACCCTAGGCCCGGCTCACATAGCGGTGATCGGTTCAGGAACAGACACATGACCCAGTTTGGCCCAGTGACAGTCAGGGAGAGTTTGGTGGAAGGTTCTGGGGAAATGCTTCCTTGCCCCTCTAGGAAGGATCCAAAAGCCATTTATCATCGCTGTCCTTCTGGCTGAAGCTGCATCTCCACTCACAGCCCAAGGTGAGCTGACATATAGAACAGGGGAGAGCTGGGAGAAGTACAGGGAGGTGGAGCCGGGTCTCGGTCAGGGCAGCCCTGACGCCGTCCTGCTTCTGCCCTCAGTCCCTCGAGTCAGTGTGGCCCTTCCTGCTTTTCAGCCAGTTTGAGTTGAATTTTCTGTAACTTGTGGCTAGAGATATCCCAACCAAACTGAAAACAGTATTTTACAAAAACATATTTGTTTGTCAGTTTGTTACACATAACAACATATGCCTTATTAAAAATATATATTTAAAAAAATTAGCCGAGCGTGGTGGCGGGTGCCTGTAGTCCCAGCTGCTGGGGAGGCAGAGGCAGGAGAATGGCGTGAACCCGGGAGGCGGAGCTTGCAGTGAGCCGAGATCACACCACTGTACTCCAGCCTGGGCGACAGAGCGAGACTGCGTCTCAAAAAAAAAAAAATTGTATTGAAGGCCAGGTGCCGTGGCTCACACCTGTAATCCCAGCACTTTGGGAGGCTGAGGTGGGTGGGTCACAAGGTCAGGAGATTGAGACCATCCTGGCTAACACGGTGGAACCCCACCTCTAGTAAAAATACAAAAAAGTAGCCAGGCAGGGTGGCACGCACCTGTAATCCCAGCTGCTCGGTAGGCTGAGGCAGGAGAATCACTTGAACCCGGGAGGCTGAGGTTGCGGTGAGCCAAGATCGCGCCATTGCACTCCAGCCTGGCCGACAGAGAAGACTCTGTCTCCAAAAAAAAAAAAAAGATGTTTGTTTAATTGTCAGTTTGTTACATATAATATCATATACCTTATTAAAAATATGTATTGAAGGCCGGGAGCGGTGGCTCACACCTGTAATCCCAGCACTTTGGGAAGCCGAGGCAGGGGGATCACGAGGTCTGGAGTTCGAGACCAGCCTTGCCAACATGGTGAAACCTCATCTCTACTAAAAATATAAAAAATTAGCTGGGCGTGGTGGCAGACGCCTGTAATCCCAGCTACTTGGGAGGCTGAGGCAGGAGGATCGCCTGAACCTGGGAGGTGGAGGTTGCAGTGAGCCAAGATGGTGCCACTGCACTCCAGCCTGGGCAACAGAGCAAGACTCTGTCTCCAAAAAAAAAAAAATTATTGAACAGAATATACCTACTAACTGTATAGGTATTTTGCGGATGAATACCAAAAGGAAAGGTTAAAAGACAAATGAGGAAAAAATATTTGTAACACATGAGACAAAGAGGCAGTCCCCTTAGTAATAAGGGCTTCTATAATTAAAAAAAAAAAAAAAAAATTGGCTGGGCACGGTGGCTCACACTCGTAATCGGAGCACTTTGGGAGGCTGAGGCTGGTGGATCACTTGAGGTCAGGAGTTCAAGACCAGCCTGGCCAACATGGCGAAACCCTGTCTCTACTAAAAATACAAAAATCAGCTGGGCGTGGTGGCGGGTGCCTGTAGTCCACCTACTCGGGAGACTGAGGTAGGAGCATCGCTTGAACCCAGGAGGCAAAGGTTGCAGTGAGCCAAGATAGCACCATTGCACTCCAGCCTGGGTGACAAGAGCGAAACTCCTTCCCCTGTTCAAAAAAAAGAAAGAAAAAGAAAAAACCAATGGTCAGTAGAAAAATGGGCAAAGAACATGAACAGTAAAGGAAATATAAATGATTTTTATTTATTTTTATTTATTTAGAGACCGAATCTCACTGTGTTGCGCAGGCGAGAGTGCAGGGGTGGGATCTCGGCTCACTGCAACCTCTGCCTCTCAGGTTCAAGCAGTTCTCCTTCCTCAGCCTCCCGATTAACTGGGATTACAGGCACACACCACCATGCCTGTCTAATTTTGTATTTTTTGTAGAAACCATGTTGACCAGCTGATCTCGAACTTCCCACCATGGCCTTCCAAAGTGTTGGGATTACAGGCATGAGCCACTGTGCCTGGCCGACATAGCTAACTTCTGTTGTCCCTTTGGTTTCATAAATCAAGTCCCAATAGTCTGTCATCTGAGCTGAAAGAATGCTGCTTTAGCTTTTGGCTGATACTCGTCTCTAAAAGGAACATCACACGTGGGGGGAACATTTGGAGCAGGTGGAATTCAGTCCTCTCCATCCAGAAGACGGATCCTCTTCTTCTGTTGTGTAGCTTCATTGGGGAAAACTGTTTTTTTTTTTTTTGGAGACAGAGTTTTGCTTCTGTTGCCCAGGCTGGAGTGCAATGGCGCCATTTCGGCTCCCTACAACCTCCGCCTTCCAGGTTCAAGTGATTCTCCTGCCTCAGCCTCCCAAGGAGCTGGGATTACAGGCATGTACCACCACACCCGGCTAATTTTATATTTTTAGTAGAGATGGAGTTTCTCCATGTTGGTCAGGCTGGTCTTGAACTCCTGACCTCAGGTGATCCACCTGCCTCGGCTTCCCAAAGTGCTGGGATTGCAGGCATGAGCCACCACGTCCGGCATTTGGGGAAAACTTTGATACTGTGGTAGTTTTTTTTGTTTTGTTTTGTTTTGTTTTGTTTTTTTTGAGATGGAGTCTCTCCATCACCCAGGCCGGAGTGCAGTGGTGTGATCTCAGCTCACTGCAACCTCCACCTCCTGGGTTAAACCAGTTCTCCTGCCTCAACCTCCCTAGTAGCTGGGATTACAGGCGCCCACCACCACGCCCAGCTAATTTTTGTATTTTTAGTACAGATGGGGTTTTGCCATGTTGGCCAGGCTGGTCTCGAACTCCTGACCTCAGGTGATCCACCCGCCTCGCCCTCCCAAAGTGCTGGGATGGCATGAGCCACCGCACCCGGCCTAGTTTCAATTTTTTATTTGGAAACCTCCCACATGAAATCCTACTGTTGCACCTTGTGGGAGGTTTGATTAGGGGTGGTCCACCCTTATGACTACCATGTTTTGACAGAAGAACACTTTTGACATACAAGGTCTGCCTTGTACCATGTGTAGCTTTGATTGTGGGATGCCTCTTTGCACCTCCTCTGTGTTTGTATCCCAAGAGCTCATTGCTAAGCTGGGTCAGAGAAGGTTGCAGCAGTGGCTCTAGAAGTTGAGTGTACCAATTCTGGGACCTAGGCCTTCCTTTCATTGCTTTTCCGTAAGTGGCCGTGCCTGACGATGGATGATAGGGTTACTTAACCAAGATGGTGGTGAGGACATTACATTTAGGAATGCAGCTGTGCTCGTTGGTTATGGGACCAGCGACCTTAAGAAGCCTGCTGCAGCAACCATCTGTTTATCTTAAGGAAAAATAAAAGGGAAATTTTTTCTTTTTTCTTTTTGAGTTAGAGTCTCATTCTGTCACCCAGGCTGGAGTGCAGTGTCATGATCTTGGCTCACTGCAACCTCCGCATCCTGGGTTCAAGTGATTCTCTTGCCTCAGCCTCCTAAGTAGCTGGGACTACCTGAGCGCACCACCATGCCCGGCTAATTTTTTATATTTTAGTAGAGATGAGGTTTCACCATGTTAGCCGGGCTGGTCTCGAACTCCTGAGCTCAGGCAGTCCGTCCACCTTGGCCTCCCAAAGTGCTAGGATTATACACGTGAGCCACCACATCCGGCCAGAATTTTTTTCTAGGCAGGCAAAACTGTGTAAAGGAGATTTTCTCAGTATCATCATCATCATCATCATCATCATCACCGTCTTTTTAAGAAAATAATCAGAGGTGAGGTCTCTCTGTGCTGCCCAGGGTGGTCTCTTTGGGCGGGAGGACTCCTCGGCTCAAGCAGTCCCCCCGCCTCAGCCATCCAATGTGCTGGGATCAGTATCTTATTTTCTGGGACCTTAATCATAGCAACTCCATCTCTTGATTCCTTGTCTGCGTATTTCATTAATGCGGTATCAACAGTTGCCATCACAGTTGGAGTTTCAGGTCCAGGTGCTGCTGACATTATGATGTGTCTGTTTTTAGAATCCCAGCCCTCCAGGAAGCAGTGTGTATGCAGATGCTATTTCCTGTTTCTCTGGGGTGTTTGGCTATTGTTATAACAAGCTTCAAATATAAACTATGTTTTTTTTTTTTTTTTAACATACCTGCACCCATTCCCCCTCAGAGAGGTTAGTATTACAATTATTTAGCTTATAAAATTTCATCTTTGTGCCAAAAATGAGGCTGTTAGTGCCTAATATTTATTTATTTTTGCATTTTTATGATTATTATTATACTTTTAAGTTCTATGGTACATGTGCACAACGTGCAGGTTTGTTACGTGTGTATACATGTGCCATGTTGGTGTGCTGCACCCGTTAACTCGTCATTTATGTTAGGTATATCTCCTAATGCTATCCCTCCCCCTCCTTCCACCCCCTGGCAGGCCCCGGTGTGTGATGTTCCCCACCCTGTGCCCATGTCTTCTTATTGTTCAATTCTCACCTATGAGTAAGAGCATGCGGTGTTTGGTTTTCTGTCCTTGCGATAGTTTGCTCAGAATGATGGTTTCCAGCTTCGTCCATGTCCCTGCAAGGACATGAACTCATCCTTTTTTGTGTGTTAGTGCCTAATATTTTAAGATGTGACTATTTAAGTTATTCTAACAGAAGATAATTTTTGGAATGTGAAAGCTATTTCCTGGCAGGGTGCTATGGCTCATGCCTGTAATCCCAGGACCTTGCGAGGCCAAGGCGGGCAGATCACTTGAGGTCAGGAGTTCAAGACCAGCCTGGCCAACATGGTGAAACCCAGTCTCTACTAAAAATACAAAAATTAGCCAGGTATAATGCCTCTAATCGCAGCTACTAGGGAGGCTGAGGCAGGAGAATTGCTTGAACCTGGGAGGTGGAGGTTGTGGTAAGCTGAGATTGCACAACTGCACTCCAGCCTGGGCGACAGAGCAAGACTCCATCTGAAAAAACAGAAACAAAAATTAACCAAAAAACCCCCACAAAAAAACAACTGTCTATGGGACCATTAGGCCTAATTCAGTGCAGTGGTGTGCACCTGTAGTCCCAGCTACCCGAGAGGCTGAGGTGGGTGGATCACTTGAGCCTGAGAGGTTGAGGCTGCAGTGAGCCATGATTGTGCCACCACACTCCAGCCTGGGCAAGAGAGTGAGACCCTGTCTCCAAAAAACAAAAAAGGCGCTATTACGCTCTCTGAGCTTCAGTTTCCTCGTAGGTAAAATGAGATAATGACTAACCCAGTCACTGTGGGGATTAAAGAAGTATGCACATAAAGTGTTTTAGGATGGTGTCTAGAACAATATAGGTCTCAAAGGGATGTGGAGCTTATTTTCCTGGCTGTTAGAACTTGGATGACCATCTATCCCTGTTTGCCTGGGACAGTTCTGTTTTTTGCCTGTTGTCCCAGCATAATAATAATTATTTCTTAAAATTTATTTTTGTTTTTTGAGACAGAGTCTTGCTCTGTCACCCAGGCTAGATAGAGTGCAGTGGCACAATCTCAGCTCACTGCAACTTCCGCCTCCCGAGTTCAAGTGATTTTCCTTCCTCAGCCTCCCTCGAAAGTAGCTGGGATTACAGGCACCTGCCACCACGCCTCGCTAATTTTATTTTTAGTAGAGTTGAGGTTTCACCATGTTGGCCAGGCTGGTCTCGAGTTCCCGACCTCAGGTGATCCACCTGCCTTAGCCTCCTCCCAAAGTGCTGGGAGTACAGGTGTGAGCCACCACGCCCGGCCCCAGCATCATTATTAATAGTCCTCTTTTTTGCTCTCAGAAGTATACCAGTTTGGGCCATGATTATATCGTCACCCCAGTTAGAACCCAGCAGTGTTCTGAATGCCTGGTAAATCTTAAAAAGGAGCCCAAGACTTTTGTCACGTTTCCTATGCTTACTTTCTCACTTGCTCTCTGACTTAGGTGCTGATTACCAGTTACAAGTAGAAAAAGTCAGGAGGCGGGTGTGTGCACAGTACAAATGTATGCTCTGCAAAAACTGTGTTTTTGCAAAAAGGAAGCTCTTCATCTCTGAAGAAGCAACCAAGCAGTCAGAACGTTTTTTGTATTTCAGGAACGATTTGTAACCCCGGACCGCGGAAGTCTATGTCTAAGCTGCTTTACATCCGCCTGGCGCTCTTTTTTCCAGAGATGGTCTGGGCCTCTCTGGGGGCCGCCTGGGTGGCAGACGGTGTTCAGTGCGACAGGACAGTTGTGAACGGCATCATCGCAACCGTCGTGGTCAGGTAAAGTCTCCCTTCTTCTCTTTGAGTTTCAGTGGATTTGACACATAGGTGAACAAACCCTTCTAACGTGACAGAGAGCCCGGCGTCCCTCGGACTTCCTGAAATAGTTAGAAATTGGAGTTAGTTTCTGCGTAACTCATGAAAATTTAGAGACACTGTTTACCCATGAAATACAACTCATCTTTCGTTATGCGTGTATTGATGTAGATTTCTTTCCTTACTGGTTCTCTCTTTTCTACATTCCCTTCTCTTTCTCTCTCTCTTTCTTTTTTTTTTTTTTTTCTTAAAGTCTTTTATTCCTAACCCTTCTCTTATAAGCATTCGGAAGAAAACCCAATACCAAAACCAGGGCAAAAACAAACTAAAGGTATGAAAAGAGATACGGTGTCCAGAAGTGGGACAGGGAATAATATTCTAGAATGATAAGGTTTTCGTGTTTTCTAGGCGAAAAATCTTAGAGATGATGCAGTTCCACCCCCTTAACACCTTCTGTTCTAAATAAGGAATCAGACCTGGGCTGTTGCTGCGTTTCCGGAGTCACACCGCCAGGGGGCAGCAGAGCCCCTTCGGGAGGGGCATCTTCCCAGTGCTGTGTGCTCCTGAGTCCAGCGTCTTGCAGTGTGGAAATATTTAAACATACAGATGAAAGGCCTATGAGAGTACCCTGTGATAAGGAAGTTCTTTTGCTTTCATGAGAAGAGCCCTGAGGCACTGAAGGGGAAGGGCGTACGTCATGGTCCCAGGGCCATACAGAGAACAAGTGCCCGCTGCTTCTGGGCCCAGGCTGCAACTCTGCCCAGTGGACACCTCCCTGTTCCTTCTGTGGCCTTTACTGTTAGCGCAGGGCCTGGGTTAGTCATTGATTCATAAGGAACTTTCTTTTCTTCTTCCTTTGAAACGGAGTCTTGCTCCATCGCCAGGCTGGCGTGCAGTGGCGCCATCTCGGCTCACTGCAATCTCTGACTCTCTGGTTCAAGCAATTCTCCTGCCTCAGCCTCCTGAGTAGCTGGGATTACAGGCACCCACCACCACGTCCAGCTAATTTTTGTGTTTTTAGTAGAGATGGGGTTTCACCATGTTGGCCAGGATAGTCTTGATTTCCTGACCTTGTGATCTGCCCGCCTCGGCTTCCCAAAGTGCTGGGATTACAGGCGTGAGCCACCACGCCCAGCCTCATAAGGAACTTTCTAGAAGAAAGTTGCTTGCCTCAGGCAGGTTCCAGGAGAGCTGCATCTTCCTTGGTAATAGGACTGTCCGTGTTAGAGACTCAGAAACTGAACCCGGCGGAGGGACCCCGGACACCTGCGTCTGGGCTGGGGCCTGCAGTCACCGAGCCTTTTCCTCTCTCTGTCTTGCAGTTGGATCATCATTGCTGCCACGGTGGTTTCCATTATCATTGTCTTTGACCCTCTGGGAGGGAAAATGGCTCCATATTCCTCTGCCGGCCCCAGCCACCTGGATAGTCATGATTCAAGCCAGTTACTTAATGGCCTCAAGACAGCAGCGACAAGCGTGTGGGAAACCAGAATCAAGCTTTTGTGCTGTTGCATTGGGAAAGACGACCATACTCGGGTTGCTTTTTCGAGTACGGCAGAGCTTTTCTCAACCTACTTTTCAGTAAGCCGAGGGGATCTGGTTTGGTCTCTTTCTTCTGTTTCAGTAAATGCTTCTGATGGAGCTGGTCCCTCTGTTCCCATAAAACAGCGTTTGAGAACTTGGTGTCTTTTGGTGTGTGGGGGGTGGCGGGAGACACTCTTGTCTGTGATGAACCCTCCAGGGAGCAGTTCACTGCAAGAGCCACGCCTTCTCAGACCCTGAACCCCAGCGGGGCATGTCTTCGTACTGACACCCACTCACTACCCTGTCAGGATGCTGGATTATCCTATAAGGAACCACATAACGGACGCTGGACACTGCGAATAATTTGCAGCTGGTACTGAGCAGATACCAAGCACAGGCAGTGGCATGAACCAAAGTTGGAATCAGATAGTGGCTTCTTCCCACTTTATATCATCACGGAAATGTTGATGATCCCCCTTCTGGAAGTCAGTTTGAATAGATGATTGCAGCACAGAAGGAAGCGTCATTCTAGAGCGATTTCTTCTGCGGTTTGAAAATGCTTGTTTTTTTTTTTCACATGCAGTGTGTAATTTTTTTATGTGACGTTCTCTGCTGTTACATTCCGTACTGAGACGAGGTAAGGGAGGAAGAGTTCTCTGCTCATCCTGCACACCTGCCAGCCTCTCTTCCCACCTCTGTGCTGTCTGACTTGGCACCATTCAGGGCTGGTCCTGGAGCCTGACACCAGGCCACAGCAGCAGCCTCTGGAGAGGGAAGAAGGAAGCGTGTGCCCTAAATAAGTTAAAGGAGTGCTTCACCTTAGTCTTAAGATATTCGGAAGAGGGAAGAAGAGAAGCTGGTTATTTCTAGAGGATGTCGTAATCTACATCACAGGCAGAACTGATGGCTCAGTGGCCGAGTGGCCAGTATATTGTCCCTTCTTTTTTTTTTTTTGAGACAAAGTCTCTCTTTGTCGCCCAGGCTGGAGTACAGTCACGCAATCTTGGCTCACTGCAACTGCCACCTCCCGGGTTCAAGAGATTCTCCTGCCTCAGGCTCCTGAGCAGCTGGAGTAGTACAATAGCTGGGATGGCAGGCACCCGCCACCACGCCCAGCTAATTTTTGTATTTATAGTAGAGACGGGATATCACCATGTTGGCCAGGCTGGTCTTGAACTTCTGACCTCAGGTGGTCTGCCCACCTCGGCCTCCCAAAGTGTTGGGATTACAGGCGTGAGCCACTACACCCGGCTAGTATATTATCCTTTCTTACAGGTTGCAAGTACCTGGAGGTGATTGAGAATTCCTGACTCCTCCATTTCTTGGAGAAAAAGGATGTCAGGCCCAAGAAGACTCATTGTCTGTTGCTTTCCTAGCTTAGGGCCCTTTTTGAGGCTTGCCATACCCTGTGAGTATGAGTTAAGTCTCCTAAATCTCTACCATCCACTGCGTTTCAACAAAACCTTTCCAGCATCTTGAGAAATGAAAGTATAAACGTGGGCTAAAATGGTGCATTGCTACAAAAACGGACAATTTATCCATTGATTTCTCCACTTCACAAAATATTTGAAGTAGATTAAAAATAGTTGAGTCACTTGAAGTGAAATTTTAAGACAGGTGAATAGCATTTTTATATTCTCCAGTGGACTTGTCTGAGGGCAGGATGTGCAAACGTATTCAGGTCACATAGAGGAGCACCCCTGCCAGGAGCAGGCTTTTTAACACATCTCCGTGTCTAGAAATGTCTCTGTGTGTGCGTGTATGCCGGTGAACTCTAGAAGACCGGATTTCAGAGGACCCGGGGGCGTTGCCTGCTGGGTTTTATGACAGGCCATTGTGGTTTTCCACCCAGGACACAGATCTGGTGCCCAGTGACATTGCGGCGGGCCTCGCCCTGCTTCATCAGCAACAAGACAATATCAGGAACAACCAGGAGCCTGCCCAGGTGGTCAGCCACGCCCCAGGGAGCTCCCAGGTGAGCCCGGCTTCATGGAGTGTCCAGTTCTGACACTTCCACCTTTTGGTGGGTCTTCAGAATCTTACAGCTAACCTATAGCAATTTCCTCCTGCCTTCCTTCTTTCCCCTTTCTCCTCCCTACCCCTTCCCCTACCCTCCCCTACCACCGCCCCCGCCATTTTTTTTTTTTTTTAAGACGGAGTCTCGCTCTGTCGCCCAGGCTGGAGTGCAGTGACACGATCTTGGCTCACTGCAAGTCCTGCCTCCCGGGTTCACACCATTCTCCTGCCTCAGCCTCCCAAGTAGCTGGGACTACAGGTGCCTGCCACCACACCTGGCTAATTTTTTTGTATTTTTAGTAGAGATGGGGTTTCACCGTGTTAGCCAGGATGGTCTTGATCTCCTGACCTCGTGATCTGCCCACGTCAGCCTCCCAAAGTGCTGGGATTACAGGCATGAGCCACTGTGCCTGGCCTCCCCTCCCCTTTTTTCTTTTTCTTTTTTTTTTTTTGAGACGGAGTTTTGCTCTTGTTGCTCAGGCTGGAGTGCAGTGGCACAATTGGCTCACTGCAACCTCCACCTCCTAGGTTCAAGTGATTCTCCTGCCTCAGCCTCCCGAGTAGCTGGGATTACAGGCATGTGCCACCACACCCAGCTAATTTTTTGCATTTTTAGTAGAGATGGGGTTTTGCCATGTTGACCAGGCTGATCTCAAACTCATGACCTTAGGGAATCTGCCTGCCTCGGCTTCCCAAAGTGCTGGGATTACAGGCGTGAGCCACCACACCGGGCCTGTTTTTAAAACATTTTTTAAAAATCATTTTTTTAACTTTTCTTTTAGGTTCAGGGGTACGTAAACAGGGTTGTTATACAGGTAAACTCATGTCACGAAGGTTTGTTGTAGAGATTGTATTTTCACCCAGGTACTAAGCTAGGACTCTACAGCAGTTTCATTAGCAGTTGGGTTGGAATCTGATTGGCGGCTTCCACTGGTTGTATGGTATCACCTGTCAGGTGAGGCATCTTTGTATCACCTGGCGTTCAGGTAGTGGGAACCCATTCCTGCCCACTTTATCATCCATCTTATCTTTTTATTTTATTTTACTTTATTTTTTTGAGATGGAGTCTCACTCTGTCGCCCAGGCTGGAGTGCAGTGGCACAATCTCAGCTCACTGCAACCTCCACCTCCTGACTTGAGGCAGTTCTCCTGCCTTAGCCTCCATAGTAGCTGGGACTACAGGTGTGCGCCACCACGCCCAGCTCATGTTTGTATTGTTAGTAGAGACAGGGTTTCACCGTGTTGGCCAGGCTGATCTCGAACTCTTGGCCTCAAGTGATTTGCCAGCCTCAGTCCCCCAAAGTGCTGGGATTACAGGTGTGAGCCACTGCACCCGGCCACATCCGTCATATCTTTGAAAGCTTGTGTTTGAGGAAATTTGCTGTTCAATTCTATGCAAGAGAACAATTCCTCCTAGGATGGGGACTGCAATTCTCCCTGGGTGTGTTTGCTTTCTTCTCTGGGGCTGGGGGCAGAAACAGTTCAGCTTTGCTTGGTCGTAGTTTTCCTGCTACAGGTCATTACGTTTTTGAGAGAGAAAATTGCACATAGACGGTATACATTTTCGCTGCTCCAGGTTAAGCCGCTCAGTTCTGGGCAGCTTGTGTGTGGCAGCGGCATGGAAATATACTAGTTTCAGGCATCTAGATAGGAAGCCTCGGCTCATTTCAGCAAAGACACCAGGACAGTCACTGGAGTGTTTTTTACTGTTAACTTCCCCCGTGCTTGCTGTGTTCCTATAAAATGAGGAGTCAGGCCGGGTGTGGTGGCTCACGCCTGTCCTCCCAGCACTTTGGGAGGCCGAGGTGGGTTGATCACCTGAGGTCAGGAGTTCGAGACCAGCCTGGCCAACACGGTGAAACCCCATCTCTACTAAAAATACAAAAATTAGCCGGGCGTGGTGGCGGGCGCCTATAATCCCAACGAATCGGGAGGCTGAGGCAGGGGGATTGCTTGAACCTGGGAGGTGGAGGTTGCAGTGAGCTGAGATTGTGCCACTGTGCTCCAGCCTGGGCGACAGAGCGAGACTCTGTCACCAAAAAAAAAAAAAAAAAAAATGAGGAGTCCATGTCAGTCCGTATTGAAGGAGCAGTTTTGCCTGTGGGCATGTGAGGGTTCTGTTCAGTGAAGGAGCAAGAAGAGTCGGGAGTTAGAGTTCAGGTTTCAGGTCTCAGTGTGTCGATCCACTGTGTCGGGAGTTCCCTTAATAAACAGTAGTTTCTGTCCTTCTCTTGCAGGAAGCTGATCTGGATGCAGAATTAGAAAACTGCCATCATTACATGCAGTTTGCAGCAGCGGCCTACGGGTGGCCTCTCTACATCTACAGAAACCCCCTCACGGGGCTGTGCAGGATTGGTGGTGACTGGTGGGTTGGCACAGTCTCAGCCTCCATAGCCATATTTCCCTTAAAAAAAAAAAAAGCTTTCTATTTTGAGATATTTCAAAAACTTGCAAGAACAGTGCAAAGAACTCCCATGAATCCTTTACCTAGAGTCACCAGCTGTGACTCATCTGGTCACATGTGCTGTATCACTCTCTTTCTCTCTCTCTCTCTCTATATATATATCCATCACATGTTGTCCATGACAAACATCCTATATGTATCTATATATATACACACACACACACACACGCGCGTATTTTTTTTTTCCCTGAACCGTTTTATTTTATTTTTCCCTTTTTGAGACAGAGTTTCACTCTTGCTGCCCAGGCTGGAGTGCAGTGGCACGATCTCAGCTCACTGCAACCTCCGCCTCCCAGGCTCAAGTGGTACTCCTGGCTCAGCCTCCTGAGTATCTGAGATTACAGGCGCCCACTACCAGGCCCGGCTAATTTTCTATTTTTAGTAGAGACGGGGTTTCACCATGTTGGCCAGGCTGGTCTGGAACTCCTGACCTCGTGATTGGCCTGCCTCAGCCTCCCAAAGTGCTGGGATTACAGGCGTCAGCCACCAGGGCCGGCTTCAGGTAATTTTTGTATGTTTAGTAGAGATGGGGTTTCCCCATGTTGACTAGGCTGGTCTCGAACTCCTGACCTCAAGTGATCTGCCTGCCTCAGCCGTCCAGAGTTCTGGGATGACAAGGTGTGAGCCACTGTGCCCAACCTCAGTAATACCCTTTTTAGCAATTTTTTTTCCAATCCAGGATGATGCATTGCATCTAGTTTCCATGTCTCTTTGGTCTCCTTCAAGTTGTAAGTTTCTCAGCCATTCTTTCGTTTCGTGATATTGACATTTTGAAGAGGACAGTGCAGATATTTTGTAGAAGGACCCTCAATTTGCATTTGTGCGATGGTTTGCCTGTGATTAGATTTACATTTTGCATTTTTGGCGGGAATGGTCCATGACAAACATCCTTCCTAGTATATCATATCGGGGGATACACGATGCCGGGTTGTCCTGTTTCTGGTGATGTTAACATTGATTGCTTGGCTGAGGTGGTGACTGCCAGCCTTAAAATAATTTAAATATCTTGTCCTGGGCCAGGCATGGTGGCTCAAACCTGTAATCCCAGCTTTTTGGGAGGCTGAGGCAGGTGGATCACTTGAGCTCAGGAGTTTGAGACCAGCCTGGGCAACCTGTCATAACTCCATCTCACTAAAAATATAAAAATTAGCTGGGTGTAACGGTGTGTACCTGTAGTCCCAGGTACTTGGGAGGCTGAGGCAGGAGAAACACCTGAGCCCAGGAGGCTGAGGTTGCAGTGAGCCGGGATTGCGCCACTGCACTCCGGCCTAGGTGACAGAGGGAGACCCTGTCTTAAAAAATAAATTAAATAGGCTGGGCGCAGTGGCTCACACCCGTAATCCCAACACTTTGGGAGGCCGAGGCGGGTGGATCACGACGTCAGGAGATCGAGACCATCCTGGCTAACGTGGTGAAACCCCATCTCTACTAAAAATACAAAAAATTAGCTGGGCATCGTGGCGGGCACCCATAGTCCCAGCTACTTGGGAGGCTGAGGCAGGAGAGTGGCGTGAACCCGGGAGGTGGAGCTTGCAGTGAGCCGAGATCACACCACTGCACTCCAGCCTGGGAGACAGTGAGACTCCGCCTCAAAAAAATAAATGAATAAATAAAATAAATAAATGTATATGTCTATATCTCACCAGGTGCAGTGGCTCATGCCTGTAATCCCAGCACTTTGGGAGGCCAAGGCGGGCGGATCACCTGAGGTCAAGAGTTCAAAACCATCCTGACCAACATGATGACTCCCCTTCTCTACTAAAAATACAGAAATTAGCTGGGTGTGGTGGCGCACACCTGTAATCACAGCTACTTGGGAGGCTGAGGCAGGAGAATCGCTTGAACCAGGGAGTTGGAGGTTGCAGTGAGTGGCTATCACAGCCATTGCACTCCAGCCTGAGCAACAGAGCAAGACTGTCTCAAAAAGAAAAAAACAAAAACCAAAACAAAATGAAAAACAAGTAAATAAATGTCCTGTCCCTCTCTGAATTCTCATCTGGCAGTACAGCATCCGTTGATTCTTGTCTGAATCACTTATCACTAGGATGGTGGCAAAATTGTGATTTTTCTTTCTTTTTTTTTTTTTTGAGACGGAGTCTTGTGATCCTGACTCACTGCAATCTCCGTCTCCTAGGTTCAAGTGATTCTCCTGCATCAGCCTCTCCGAGTGGCTGGGATTACAGGCTCGCGCCACCATACTCGGTTAAGTTTTTGTATTTTTAGTAGAGATGGGTTTTTGCTATGTTGGCCAGGCTGGTCGAACTCCTGACCTCAGGTGATCCACCCGCCTCGGCCTCCCAAAGCGGTTGGATTACAGGCGTGAGCCACTGCACCTGGCCAAAATTGTGATTTTTCTAAATTCATCATTTCTTCTACATTAATTGTCATTTCCTATAAAAAAGAGCTTTTTATCCCTACATTTTATTGTCAATATGGATTTATAGATTCTTAAGTTCAGTGGGTTGTAATTATTACTGTTCATTTTATAGTAAGTACAGTGTTTATTTGATGCTCAGAATGTCCCAGATTTTGTCCTGCAGATTGGCTCCTATGTTCTTTTCATATGACCCTGTCTTGTTTTGAGCACTTCCTTTCTTGGGACCGTTGCCCAGGCTAGAGTATAGTGGTATCATCATGGCTTACTGTAGCACCGTACCCTCAACCTCCTGGGCTCAAGTTATCCTCCTGCCTCGGTCTCCCAAAGTCCTGGGATTACAGGTGTAAGCCACCACACCTGGCCTATGTATTTATTTTAAAGATTATGAGATTATACTAATACCTTTTCATTGTTTGTCTTTTAAGAGACAGGATTCTCTCACCTCAGCCTTCCAAGTAGCTGGGACTACAGGCATGCGCTGCCAGACCGGGATAATTTTTTTAAATGTTTTAAATTAATAAATTTATTTTAGAGACAGTTTTGCTTTGTTGCCCAGGCTGGTCTCCAACACTTGAGCGATCCTCCCGCCTCAGCCTCCCAAAGCGCTGGCTTCACGGGCATCAGTCACCTGGCCCTGATATCTTTTAAATCTAATCCAAAGTCCCAGGGTTTCTCTTTGCTTCTCCACATCATTTCTGCAAAGAGAAGCCTGGCCCGCAGCAACATCAGCGTGAGTTACCCACGCTCAGTCCCCCATTACTAACAAAATAGTTTCAGAATTCCTATACCCAGTTCCATTACAAAAAAGGCATCTGATAAGTAGAGTTTGCAATTTGTTTGTAGTTCTTTTTGTTTTTAATTTAATTTAATTTAATTGCATTTTTTGAGACAGAGTCTCGCTCTGTTGCCCAGGCTGGAGTGCAGTGGCACAATCTCAGCTCACTGCAACCTCCGCCTCCTGGGTGCAAGTGAGTCTCCTGCCTCAGCATCCGAGTAGCTGGGACTGCAGGCGCCCGCCACCCCCCTAGCTAAGTTTTGTATTTTTAGTAGAGATGGGGTTTCACCATGTTGGCCAGACTGGTCTCGAACTCCTGACTTCAGGTGATCCACCTGCCTCGACCTCCCAAAGTGCCGGGATTACAGGCATGAGCCACCTCACCCAGCCTCTTTTTGTTTTTAAACATGGAGTACAGTACTCAAAAGTTACTTCTATGATTTCTTATTTGTTTTCTCCAGAGTTGACTGTGTTGTTCATTTGGACAGGTTTGGTTTACCTACTTCTGTTGGCATTCAGTTTTAGGGATTTGCCCATCCTTGTTGATTAATTTTTTGAATATGGAAATCATTAACATGATGCCAGAAGTCAGAGCTCTACCTAAGACATGTGTATACAGAGAAGTATTCTTTTTTTTTTTTTTTTGAGCCTTGCTCTGTTGCCCAGGCTGCAGTGCAGTGGTGTGATCTCAGCTCACTGCAAGCTCCACCTTCCAGGTTCACACCGTTCTCCTGCCTCAGCCTCCCAAGTAGCTGGGACTACAGGTGCCCGCCACCACGCCCAGCTAATTTTTTTTTTTGGTATTTTTAGTAGAGACAGGGTTTCACCGTGTTAGCCAGGATGGTCTCGATCTCCTGACCTTGTGATCCACCTGCCTCGGCCTCCCAAAGTGCTGGGATTACAGGCTTGAGCCACCACGCCCGGCCAAGAAGTACTATCTTTAATAAGCCATTCAAGGCCCAGTGCAGTGGCTCACATTTGTAACCCCAGCACTTTGGGAGGCCAAGACGGGCAGATCACCTGAGGTCAGGAGTTTAAAACCAGCCTGGCCAACATGGTGAAACACCGCTCTACTAAAAATACAAAATCTAGCCAGGCGTGGTGGCGCGTACCTGTAATCCCAGCTACTCAGGAGGCTGAGGCAAGAGAATCGCTTGACCTCGGGAGGCAGGGGTTGCAGTGACCCGAGATTGTACCAGTATACTCCAGCCTGGGTGACAGAGTGAGGTTCCATTTCAATCAATCAATAAAATAAGTTTTAAAAAGCCATTCCATGTCGGCCAGGCTAAGTCCTGAAAATTGTCTGCTCTGGTCCTCGCGTCTCTGGGAAAATGTGGCAGTGAGGACGGACATTCCTTGCTGAGTGGCTCTGCTTGGCACAGTAACGTCTTTGGCCTCCTTTTTTTAGTTGCAGAAGCAGAACCACAGACTATGACTTGGTCGGAGGCGATCAGCTCAACTGTCACTTCGGCTCCATCCTGCACACGACAGGGCTGCAGTACAGGGACTTCATCCACGTCAGCTTCCATGACAAGGTATGGACGCTGTAGGCGGCGGCTCTTTACTTCTTTTGGGTCCTGGAGCCCTTAGAGATTCTGATGGAAGTTTTGAATTATTCTTCCCATAATTCATAGACACACAAACACACTCCTGAGTTCTGTGTACGGTTTCAGAGGGGCCAGCCACAGACCCTGGGGAAGCCACACAGATGCCTTGGTGCAGGTTCAGAACCCAGGTTTCACGTAAGATAGAGGCGTCCTCATCAGAAATAGCATGCTGCGTTTCTTATCTCGCCCTTCTATCGAGGAGCAGTGAAGTCCCTCAGTATTAATCCTGCATGGCTTCCGGGGTTTGTATCGCTGTCTTGGGTCCTGAGTTCCATCAGCAGTGTAGCGCAGCGGGTCTGGCACTCTGGGGGGGTCACCGTCACCTGGGGAGAAGCTGCAAAAGCCAGCGGTGGGCTGGGCACAGCAGCTCACACTTGTAATCCCAGCACTTCGAGAGGCCAAGGTAGGCGGATCACAAGGTCAGGAGTTCAAGACCAGCCTGGCCAATATGGTGAAGCCCCATCTCTACTAAAAATACAAAAATTAGCTGGACGTGGTGGCGGGCGCCTGTAGTCCCCACTGGTCGAGAGGCTGAGTCAGGAGAATCACTTGAATCCAGGAGGCGGAGGTTGCAGTGAGCCGAGATTACGCATTTGCACTCCAGCCTCGGCGACAGAGCGAGACTGTGTCTCGAGAAGAAGCCAGCTGTGTGTGGCTGCAGTGCTGTGTGCCCAGTGTGGCTCGGTGTCTCTCCAGGTGATTCGCACACGCACAGCCGCGGGGGGCCTGCTGGTGCAGATGGGCGGCTCTCACACTTTGCTGTCCAAAAGAACCTCTAGGAGTTTTTAAAACTGCTGAAGTCCAGGCTGCACCCTGGGTCAGTTAAATCCCAGTCTCTGGGGAGGTCAGAGGGAGGCTAAGAAAACGAAGACCCTTTTTCCTGTCGAGCGGCGTGGTTTGTGAAGGCCAGTCCTGGCCAGAGCGGGTCCCACTGTGTAGTGAGCATGAGTGGAGAGAGGCGGCGTCCCCTCCTCTGTGCCGCAGGAATTGGGCCGTCACCGCAGACACTACAGGGCTCTGACTTCGCTTGCGGGTGCACTTGTTCACTGCTGAGGCTCCATGCTTGTTTCTTGCTCCTGCAGGTTTACGAGCTGCCGTTTATAGTGGCTCTGGATCACAGGAAAGAGTCTGTTGTCGTCGCCGTGAGGGGGACCATGTCTCTGCAGGTAATGTTGGAACTTGACTTTCCAGCCCTGGGAGTGGGGTGTAGGGGCGGGAGCACACAGACGCTCAGCTGGGGAAAACCGTCAGTAACCGCATGAGACGCGGGAAAACGCTGAGGACAGAAAATGAGGATGTGAGCCCAGGGTTGGGAAATACTCCCTTTGCAAAAAGGGATGAAGCTGTTTGGTCTTCATTGAGAATTGTCAGCGGCAGAGCAGCTGGCAGGTTGGCCCCCCGCCACGGGAGCTCCAAGAGGGCACCTGCTTGGCCCCCTCTTGCCTATCTTCCCTGTGCCCAGCCAGGCCCCACACCTGGGAGCCTCCTGTGGAATTCCTGCACCAGAGCCGGATGGCGGCAGAGAGTCACGCCTCTGGCCACCAGCCCCGCTGCGAGCTCCGGGTTTGGGTCCTCATACCCCTCGTGGCCTGCCATTCTCCAGGTGCAGCCAGGACTGCCTACATCCATCCCCAGCCCGTGGCCCCTCTTCTGTCTTCCTCAGCCCATCCTCCTGTGCCCCTTGGAGATGCCAGGCAACGCTTTCCTTGTCGAAGCTTTCTTCTCTCAATTCCGGTTTCCTCCTGGCCACTCCTCAGTCTCACTTCCCGTTCTTCTCTGCTGACCCAGAAAATGTGTTGAGACTCCAGAGCCTGTGCGCTCGGCCCTCTTCTGCTCCCGACTGGCTCTGCGGCAGCCTCCCAGGTCCAGGGCCAGGACCCCAAACCTGCATCTTCAGGAGCCATCTGGCTCTCCCGGGAGGCACCAGAGAAGCCACACTCCTCACAGGGCTGCTCCTCCCGGAGGGTGCTCTGTTCATGTCAGCTCTGCCAGCGTCCCCCCATTGCCCATTTAAGAAGCAGTGGCACCTGTAATCCCAGCACTTTGGGAGGCCGAGGTGGGTGGATCAGGAGGTCAAGAGATTGAGACCATCCTGGCCAACATGGTGAAACCCTGTCCCTACTGAAAATACAAAAAATTAGGGCCGGGCGCGGTGGCTCAAGCCTGTAATCCCAGCACTTTGGGAGGCCGAGACGGGTGGATCACAAGGTCAGGAGATCGAGACCATCCTGGCTAACACAGTGAAACCCCGTCTCTACTAAAAAATACAAAAAACTAGCTGGGCGAGCTGGCGGGCGCCTGTGGTCCCAGCTACTCGGGAGGCTGAGGCAGGAGAATGGCGTGAACCCGGGAGGCGGAGCTTGCAGTGAGCTGAGATCAGGCCACTGCACTCCAGCCTGGGCGACAGAGCGAGACTCCGTCTCAAAAAAAAAAAAAAAAAAAAAAAAAAAAATTAGCCGGGCGTGGTGGCAGGCGCCTGTAATCCCAGCTACTCAGGAGGCTGAGGCAGGAGAATCACTTGAACCCGGGAGGTGGAGCTTGCAGTGAGCCGAGATCGCACCACTGCCCTCCAGGCTGGAGACAGAGCAAGACTCAGTCTCAAAAAAAAAAAAATTAGCTGGGTACGGTGCCAGTGCCTGTAATCCCAGCTGTTTGGGAGGCTGAGGCAGGAGAATCGCTTGAACCCGGGAGGTGGAGGTTGCAGTGAGCTGAGATCGCACCACTGCACTCCAGCCTGGCCAACAGGGCAAGACTCCATCTCGAAACTAAAGAAGCAGTGGCGTCGTCTGTGGCTTCTGTGCGCCCTGTCTGCTGCGTGTGAGGTTCCTGCCCCACCTGTGTGACCCTCTCTCCATTTCCAGCGCCGTGGCCCCACTTCTGGCCCCAGTCCTCTAGCTTCCCATCTCCGTCCCTGTCTAGTCTCTCTTCTCCACAGTCTGTTTGATTGTTTGCTTCTGAGACAGGGTCTTGCTCTGTTGCCCAGGGTGGAGTACGATGGTACAGTCAGCTCACTGCAGCCTCCACCTCTTGGGTTTGAGTGATCCTCCTGCCTCAGCCTCTCAAGTAGCTGGGACTACAGGCATGTGCCACTACACCCGGCTATTTTTTCTATTTTCATAGAGACAAGATCTCACTATGTTTCCCAGGCTGGTCTCAACCTCCTGGGCTGTAGCCATCTACTCACCTCAGCTTCTGTCCATTGTCCTGTCCACCGAGGACTCACTCTAGAACACGGGTCGGATCTTACCGTCCTGCTCAGAAACCTCCAGTGGCTTCCTATTGCCTTTATTGATGTGTCTTTAAATTTTCTTTTTTTAATTCCAACTTGTACTTTAGATTCAGAGGGTACACGTGCAGGTTTGTAGCTGGGTATACCAGGTGATGCTGAGGTTTGGGGTGCCGTTGATCCTGTCTCCCAGGTACTGAGCACAGTACCCAGTACTTAGGTTTTCAGCCCTTCCCCCGCCCTCCTCTAGTGGCCCCGGTGTCTATTTTCCCCTCTTTGTGTCCATGAAAACCCAGTGTTGAGCTTCCACTGTCACATCAAACCACGCAGTGTTTGCTTTTCTGTGTCTGTGTTAATTCGCCAAGGATGATGGCCCGCAGCTGCCTCGGTTGCTGCAGAGGACATGATTTCGTGCTTTTCTCTGACAGGGCCCACTGCCTTTAATATCAAGTTTCTGTTTCTTTCTTTTTTTTTTTTTCCAGACAGAGTTTTACTCTGTCACCCAGGCTGGAGTGCAGTGGTGCGATCTCGGCTCATTGCAACGTCCGCCTCGCGGGTTCAAGCGATTCTCCTGCCTCAACCTGCTGAGTAGCTGGAATTACAGGCCTGCGCCACCACGCCAGGCTAATTTTGTATTTTTAGTAGAGATGGGGTTTCTCCATGTCGGTCAGGCTGGTCTTGAACTCCTGACCTCAGATGATCCGCCCGCCTCGGCCTCCCAAAGTGCTGGGATTACAGGCGTGAGCCACCGTGCCTGGCAAGTTTGTGTTTCTTATCACAGCTCTGGGTGCTTTACCCAGCAGCCTTCCCCCTGCCTGCTCCGCAGCCTGGACACCGGTGCCGGGGCCTCCAGCCCAGCCGCACAGCACTCACCTGTGGACCTTTTCAAATAGGGCTGGTGTGGAGCCGCGTCCAGGGCCCCAGCCAGTGGTCCCGCTGCCCCTGTGGGGAGGACGCGCCTGTCCTCTCTGCTTTCACAACAGCCTCTTCCTTCGGGTCTGGCTCTGGCATCACCTCCTCCAGGGAGGTGGCACGCCCCTGCCCCTAGGCTGTGCCCTGTCCTCTGACTCGGCACCGCCTGGCCCTTGCTGCAGCACTAGTCTGGGCCTCCCCCTCTCCACGGTTTCAGCTGTCACGGGGCTCCTGAGGACAGGAACCAGGCTTTGTTCAAAACCCTGGTACAGCCGGGCGCGGTGGTTCACGCCTGTAATCCCAGCACTTTGGGAGGCCGAGGCGGGCGGATCACAAGGTCAGGAGATCGAGACCATGGTGAAACCCCGTCTCTACTAAAAATACAAAAAATTAGCCGGGCGTGGTTGTGGGCGCCTGTAGTCCCAGCTACTCGGGAGGCTGAGGCAGGAGAATGGCGTGAACCCGGGAGGCGGAGCTTGCAGTGAGCCGAGATCGCGCCACTGCACTCCAGCCTGGGCAACAGAGCGAGACTCCGTCTCAAAAAAAAAAAAAAAAACAAAACCCTGGTACAGGCTCTGTGCCGCGGAGTCCTTAGAATATATGTGTGTGATGGGGAAGGCGCAGGGTGTGTCTTAGGCATGCTCCATGATCCCCTCCACTCTTCACGCCCAGCCCAGAGCTGGTCGCGCCGTCGGGGCCCTCAGGAGCCACCGCTGGGTTTCCCTCCTGAGTCGGGCACTGAACCAGGAGACGGTACCATCCCCGCCATCCTCCATAGAAGTGTCAGGAGCAGGAACCACCTGTCATTCTCCCACCCTGCCCATCCCAGGCTGATGGCTGCTTCTGCAACGCCCTTTTTACAGGACGTCCTTACGGACCTGTCAGCGGAGAGCGAGGTGCTGGACGTGGAGTGTGAGGTGCAGGACCGCCTGGCACACAAGGTATGAGCGCAGGCTCGTGCGTCTTTCCCGTGAATGCTGACCACACAGCAGATGGGCACCTCGGCCAGGAACTGCACAGACAGCGCTGCCCGTTCCTCCTGCGCTGATTCTCACAGCCGCCCTGGGAGGTTGTAGGATTTTGTTTGTTCTAAGAGAGAGAAGCCTGTTCAGAGAGAGCGAGCACCTTGCCTGAAGTCGCATGGCTACTGGAATAAGTACCAGGTTGGGCGTTTGAGCCCAGCTCTGTGGCTTTTCCTTCTCTCTTTGTGTGTTTGCTGAGAGGCAGTCTCCCTGTGTTGCCCAGGCTGGTCTTGAACTACTGGGCTCAAGTTGTCCTCCTGCCTCAGCCTCCCAGAGTGTTGGGATTACGGGCATGAGCCACCACACCCAGCCTCCTCTGAATTATTTCAAGTAGAACATTCTTATGATGAAGAAAAGCTTCACCACGACTCAGAGCAGCAGAGAGCGAGCACCAGGCCCTCAGGAGGCAGGCCACCCTGCTGGCACTCTGCCAGGTCACTCACACATTCTCTGTGCAGATGGCAGATGTCACGGTGCCAAGTTCACAGTTTCACTCTCACTGTGCTATGCGTGTGAGGCTGCCTCAGCTCCTCCTGAAGGATTGAAAACCCCCCGCCCAGAGAAGAGGGGCGGGGTTTCTAGTTTTGGGGGTTTTCTGTATCTGTGGTGAGATGTTCCTGAAACACATTGGTCAGTGTCACTGTTCGTTGGTAGTTAGTGCGCAGTTCTGGGCATTCAGCGCGTTCACAGTGCCGTGTGCCCATGTCCAGTCCCAGCACCCCAAGCACAAGCTCTGAACCCATCACCACTGACTTCCCCTTCCTCCCTTCCACGGCCTCTGGGAACCTCTGTTCTACTTTGTCTCTACAAGTTGTCTCTTCTGGGAACCTCACAGAATTGGAATCGTACAGGATTTGTCCTTTTGTCACTGGCCTATTTCTTTCTTTCTTTCTTTGAGATGGAGTCTTGCTCTGTTGGTCAGGCTGGAATACAGTGGCACCATCTCGGCTCACTACAACCTCCGCCTCCCGGGTTCAAGCCATTCTCCTGCCTCAGCCTCCCCAGCAGCTGGGACTACAGGTGCCCGCCAGCACACCCAGCTGATTTTTGTATTTTTAGTAGAGACGAGGTTTCACCATGTTGGCCAGGATGGTCTCGATCTCTTGACCTCATGATCTGCCCGTCTCAGCCTCCCAAATTGCTGAGATTACAGGCTTGAGCCACCACGCCCGGACTGTTTTTGTTTTTGAGACAGGGTCTTGCTATGTCACCCAGGCTAGAGTGCAATGGTGTAATCATAGCTCACTGCAGCCTCCATCTCCCAGGCTCAAGTGATCTTCCCACCTCAGCCTCCCAAGTAGCTGGGATTACAGGTGTGTGCCACCATGCCTGGCTAATTTTTTACTTTGTATTTTGTAGAGATGGGGGTCTCACTGTGTTGCCCAGGCTGGTCTTGAACTCCTGGCTCAAGCAGTCCTCTTGCCTCAGCCTCCCAAAGTTCTGGGATTGCAGGCGTGAGCCACCGCGCCCAGCCCTTTGCTGTCTTTTTTGTATGCCAGTTCACAAAAGACTCCAGTTTGACTGTTCCTGGGTGTGTGTGAGGAAAGGAGGAACTGGAAGCCTTAGTACAGAGATGCCCCAGAAACCCATCAGGGGCCAAGGGGCTTGGCCTGGGTGGATCTGCTCAGGCAAAGGCTTTACGTGACCACAAGCTGAGGACCCCCGGCCTGGCTGGCAGCTGAGGCCCCCACGTGCTGTGTTCGTATTTTAGTGACAGTTTGTCCCTTGGGTCAGGAAGGCTGCCGCTCGGGGCCTGTCCTGTGCTCTTGGCTTCATTAGTGCCAAGTCGCACTGAGTTTGGCTCTGACGCTGTCCACAGTAATCAGACTCCAAATCTGCGCGGCCGAAAGGGCCTTGGCGTTTTGTTGTTGGAAGTGTGCCGGGGAGGCTCGCCGGCAGCGGCTTACTCCACATCCTGCTGGGCTCTGCCTGCCCGGCGCCAGCCACACAGTAGGTGCCCAGTGAGTGTCGCCTGGAGTTGACTGCATCCCCCTGTCACAAGAGAGAGAAAGGGCATCTGGGGATTTGTTAAGAAGTGCGGTCAGGGCCGGGTGCGGTGGCTCACGCCTGTAATCCCAGCACTTTGGGAGGCCAAGACAGGTGGATCATGAGGTCAGGAGATGGAGACCATCCTGGCTAACACGGTGAAACCCCGTCTCTACTAAAAATACAAAAAATTAGCCGGGCGAGATGGTGGGCGCCTGTAATCCCATCTACTGGCTGGGAGAATAGCCTGAACCCGGGAGGCAGAGCTTGCAGTGAGCCGAGATGGCGCCACTGCACTCCAGCCTGGGCAACAGAGCGAGACTCCGTCTCAAAAAAGAAAGAAACTTGTAGTTGCATTAGAGATGATGAAAAACAGTCTCCCATCTTCTGTGGGATTTTCTCCACCCCATCCTGTTAGAATAGAAGCTTCATGGGACGGGGCCAGGCCCGCTTTTCTCCGGGCCCAGCACAGGAGCACGGTGAGAAAGCATTTTGAAGATATTTCTCATTGATGGGGCCGTTTCCCTGGCACTGCTTTTCTTTTTTAAAAATCTTTTGAGGGCTTAACTGCATGTAGGGAATGGCTTTATTTTTTTCTTTTATTATTTTTATGATGATTTTTTTTTTTTTTTTTTTTTTTTGAGACGGGGTCTCGCTCTGTCACCCAGGCTGGAGTGCAGTGGCCGGATCTCAGCTCACTGCAAGCTCCGCCTCCCGGGTTCACGCCATTCTCCTGCCTCAGCCTCCCGAGTAGCTGGGACTACAGGCACCCGCCACCTCGCCCGGCTAGTTTTTTTTTTGTATTTTTTAGTAGAGACGGGGTTTCACCGGGTTAGCCAGGATGGTCTCGATCTCCTGACCTTGTGATCCACCCGTCTTGGCCTCCCAAAGTGCTGGGATTACAGGCTTGAGCCACCGTGCCCGGCCATGATGATGTTTTTTCAGAAACAGTCTCACTGTGCCACCCAAGCTGGAGTGCAGTGGGGCATAGTTTGCTGTAACCTTGAACTCCTGGGCTCAAGTGATCCTCCTGCCTCAGCCTCCCAAAGTGTTGGGATTACAGGCATGAGCCACCACATCCAGCCAACTGCTTAATTTTCAAGAAGCCTGTTTCAGAGGACAGATGTATATGTCAGAAAATTTTAAATTTTTACTGGACACAGTGGCTCATGCCTGTAATCCCACTACTTTGGGAGGCTGAGGTGGGCAGATCATGAGGTCAGGAGTTTGAGACTAGCCTGGCCAATATGGTGAAACCCCGTCTCTACTAAAAATACAAAAATTAGCTGGACGTGGTGGCGTGCACCTGTAATCCCAATTACCCAGGAGGCTAGGCAGGAGCATCGCTTGAACCTGAGAGGCAGAGGATGCAGGGAGCCGAGATCACACCACTGCACTCCAGCCTGGCCAACAGAGCGAGACTCTGTCATTTATTCATTCATTCATTCATAAATAAATAAAATTGTATTTATTTTTTGAAGTTAAAGCCAAACCTAACCACCCCAAAACTCACTTAGTTTTACCTTTGCAGGAACAGTGGATGCTTATCAGCTTCTTTGATTCAGAACTTTATGAATTTTGTTGTTTTAGAGAAATGGGGTCTTGCTACATTGCCCAGGCTGGTCTCAACCTCATGGGCTCAAGTTATCCTCCTGCCTCAGCCTCCCAAATAGCTAGGATTGCAGGTGTGAGCCACTTGGCCCAGCTTTAGAACTTTATGTTTAAATGTCATTTAAAAAGTGTAAATCTGACCAGCCATAGGAACTTGGCTGAAGTGAATTGTGGTATGTTCACACAGCACTAAACGGTGTAGCTACAGACAAAGCCACAGAAATGTATCTGTGGAAAGATGTTTGGTTGTTTTTGGGTTTTTTTAGGGTGGGACAGGGTCTTACTGTGCTGCCCAGTGATGCAGTCATGACTCACAGCAGCCTGCATTTTCTGTGCTCAAGCGATCTTCCCACCTCAGCCTCCTGAGGAGCTGGACTATAGGTGCTCGCCACCAAGTCCGGTTATTTTTTATTTTTATTTTTATTTTTTGAGTAGAGACAGGATCCAGGCTGGTCTTGTATTTTTATTTTAGTAGAGACTGTGTTGCCCAAGCTGGTCTTGAACTTCTGGGCTCAAGTGATCCTCCTGCCTTGGCCTTCCAAAGTGCTGGGATTACAGGCGTGAAGCACCGTGCTTCATGTCAGGCTCTGTGCAAGGGGCCAGGAGCATAGCCATGCACCATGGATGTGGCTGCTGAGCCCATGATCTCAGATCCCGGGAGAGACTCACACGTCAGTGCACAGCGTCATCCCATCTCGAGTCTCCCCTGGGCCTGCCTTGTCTGAGGATTAACTACCTTCTTTGTGTTTTTAGGGTATTTCTCAAGCTGCCAGATACGTTTACCGACGACTCATCAACGACGGGATTTTGAGCCAAGCCTTCAGCATTGCTCCTGTGAGATCTTAGTTAACTTTCTTTCCTTCTCCTCTCTGGAGCTGTTGTTTTTACCCTTCGCCTCATTCTGCTGTCTGTCCTCTAGGAGTACCGGCTGGTCATCGTGGGCCACAGCCTCGGGGGTGGGGCGGCCGCCCTGCTGGCCACCATGCTCCGAGCCGCCTACCCGCAGGTCAGGTGCTACGCCTTCTCCCCGCCTCGGGGGCTGTGGAGGTGAGCCTTTGTTTTCCTGCTCTAATAGCTTGCTACTTAGTGTCATGTGGTCAAGACTCATCTTTTTTTTTTTTTTTCTTCCCCCCCTCCCCACCCCCCCCGCCCCGCCGAGAAGGAGTCACGCTCTCAGTGGCATGATCCACCTCCCAGGTTCAAGCTGTTCTTCTGCCTCAGCCTCTCGAGTAGCTGGGACTACGGGTGCACGCCACCATGCTGGCTAATTTTTGTATTTTTAGTAGAGATGGGGTTTCACCATGTTGGTCAGGCTGGTCTCTAACCCCTGACCTCGTGTTCCACCGCCTTGGCCTCCCAAAGTGCTGGGATTACAAGTGTGAGCCACTGCACCCAGCCAAGACTCCTCTTTTATTCATCACCTAATCACAATTTTTCATCCACAAGAGAGATTTGTGGTTTTTGTTTTGTTTTGTTTTTTGAGACGGAGTCTCGCTGTCTCCCAGGCTGGAGTCAGTGGCACGAGCCTGGCTCACTGCAAGCTCCACCTCCTGAGTTCAAGTGAGTCTCCTGCCTCAGCCTTCTGAGTAGCTGGGATTACACTTGCGTGCCACGACACCCAGCTAATTTCTGTATTTTCAGTAGTGGCAGGGTTTCGCCATGTTGGCCAGGCTGGTCTCGAACTCCTGACCTCAAGTGATCCGCGTGCCTCGGCCTCCCAAAGTGCAGGGATTACAGGCATAAGCCACCGCACCCAGCTGTTTGTTTTGAAGCACTGTTTCACAGAAGGTCTGTGTAGCCTTTCTTAGACCTGTCTGACCATACCTTTAATTTCCTAAAGGATTTCATTCTGAGAGTCTTTTTTCAAACAGACTTTATTTTTTAGAGCAGTTTTAGGTTGACAGCAAAACTGAGCAGAAGGTTGTAGGGACTTCTCCTACCCTCCCTCCCCATAAGCATGCACAGCCTCCCCCATTCTCACAGCCCTGGCAGAGGGTGGCTGCTGACATCCATGCGCCTGGTGGGTCGTCCAGAGCCCAGTGTGCTGAGCGGTCCTTCTCGGGGGGCATATGCTGTGGGCAGTGACACATGCACAGTGGACATGTTTAAAGACATTTTTATGAGTTTGAAAAGTACTCTATTTTATTTATTTTTTTGAGACGGAGTCTCCAGGCTGGAGTGCAGTGGCCAGATCTCAGCTCACCGCAAGCTCCGCCTCCCAGGTTTACGCCATTCTCCTGCCTCAGCCTCCCGAGTAGGTGGGACTACAGGCACCCGTCACCTCACCCGGCTAGTTTTTTGTATTTTTTTAGTAGAGACGGGGTTTCACCATGTTAGCCAGGATGGTCTTGATCTCCTGACCTCGTGATCCGCCCGTCTCAGCCTCCCAAAGTGCTGGGATTACAGGCTTGAGCCATCGCGCCCGGCCTTTTATTTTTATTTTTTGAGATGGAGTCTTGCTCTGTCGCCCAGGCTGGAGTGCAGTGGTGCGATCTCGGCTCACTGCAACCTCCGCCTCCCAGGTTCACGTCATTCTCCTGCCTCAGCCTCCGCCTGAGTAGCTGGGACTACAGGCGCCCACCACCATGCCCGGCTAATTTTTTATATTTTTTAGTAGAGACGGGGTTTCACTGTGTTAGCCAGGATGGTCTCGATCTCCTGACCTCGTGATCCGCCCACCTTGGCCTCCCAAAGTGGTGGGATTACAGGTGTGAGCCACCGCGCCCAGCTGAAAAGTACATTTTTTTGCTGATTCAGCATACTGACCGTTCTGTGTAACCTTTTGCCGTGATTATAAAGGAATATTATACCACTTTATTTAATTGAAATGAAATAAAGGGCCAGGCATGGTGGCTCATGCCTGTAATCCCAGCCCTTTGGAATGATTAAAAAGTAAGTACGTAAAGAACAAAAAGAGGCCGGGCGCGGTGGCTCAAGCCTGTAATCCCAGCACTTTGGGAGGCCGAGACGGGCGGATCACGAGGTCAGGAGATCGAGACCATCCTGGCTAACACGGTGAAACCCCGTCTCTACTAAAAATACAAAAAACTAGCCGGGCGAGGTGGCGGGCGCCTGTAGTCCCAGCTACTCCGGAGGCTGAGGCAGGAGAATGGCGTAAACCCGGGAGGCGGAGCTTGCAGTGAGCTGAGATCTGGCCACTGCACTCCAGCCCGGGCTACAGAGCAAGACTCCGTCTCAAAAAAAAAAAAAAAAAAAAAAAAAAAAAAAAAAAAAAAAAAAAAAAGAACAAAAAGAGCTTTTCTTTGCGTATTTGGTTTCTTTGACGTATAGTTCACACAGGAAAAAATGGGAGAATATATAAATGCTTAAATCTTCCCCTCGATATAGCAGTGTTCAGAGTAATGAATTGTTACCTAGCAGTCTGCAGAGGCAGACATTAATTTTTTTAAAACTTAAACTTCAGTCGTCTGTTTTCTTGCTGTCTTTTTTTTTTTTATTGACACAGGATCTTGCTCTGTCTCCCAGGCTGGAGTGCAGTGGCACAGTCATGGCTCACTGTAGCCTCTGCCTCCTTGCTTAGGTGATCTTCGGGCCTCAGCCTCCCAAGTAGCTGGGACCACAGGCGTACACCACCACGTCCAGCTAATTTTTGTAAGGAACAGGGTCTTGCTATGTTGCCCAGGCTGGCCTTGAACTCCTGGGCTCAAGTGATCCTCCTGCCTCAGCTACAAAGTGCTGGGATTAAAGGTATTGAGCCACTGTGCCTGGCCTCATTTTCTTGCTTTCTGGTACAACAAAGTATTCTCAAGTTTTGGGCTTGAAATGAGCAATTTTTTTTTTTTCACCGTTGTCCATATCTGGAAGCAACCATTTCTCCAAGGAATATTGGTTCCTTTTAGTGGGAAATGGTATTTCTGAACTGAAATCTGGGCACTGGTGGTTCTCATTACCACAGAGCTGGTCATAATTCCCAGGGCTTTTCATTGGAAAGAGGTAGGAAAGGCTTTTGTTACACCAAAGAGAAAATATAATCATAGTGTGTAGTGATACTTCAAGATCAGGAGGCTGGGCATGGTGGCTCACACCTGTAATCCCATCACTTTGGGAGGCTGAGGCAGGAGGATCACCTGAGCCCAGGAGATCGAGACTAGCCTGGGCAACATAGAAAGACCCCGTTCCTTACAAAAATGGGCTGGACGTGGTGACACGTGCCTGTGGTCCCAGCTATTCGGGAGGCTGAGGCAGTAGGATTGCCTGAACCCAGGACAAAGAGGTTGCAGTGAGCCGAGATCGCACCACTGTACTCCAGCCGGGGTTACAGAGCAAGATTCTGTCTCAAAAAAAAAAAAAAATTAAGATCAGGGTTTTTACCTGTACCAAATGGTTGTACGTTGTTTTCACTGAAACTGTGTCTTTTTTTCTTCTTATCTGAAAAATTTGGTTTCTGTCAACAGTAACCCATTTATTACATGTCCCTCACAATATATGTATATGTAGAGATACACAGATCGCCCTTTCCAAATAGTAATACCAGCATGACATCTAACAGTAGGATGATGGGGCTTTGCCATGTCTGTGCAGTTTGCTTTTTTTTTTTTTTTTTTTTTTTTTTTTGAGGCGGAGTCTCGCTGTGTCACCCAGGCTGGAGTGCAGTGGCCGGATCTCAGCTCACAGCAAGCTCCGCCTCCCGGGTTCTCGCCATTCTCCTGCCTTAGCCTCCCGAGTAGCTGGGACTACAGGCGCCCGCTGCCTCGCCTCTAGTTTTTTGTATTTTTTTAGTAGAGACGGGGTTTCACCGTGTTAGCCAGGATGGTCTCGATCTCCTGACCTCGTGATCCGCCCGTCTCGGCCTCCCAAAGTGCTGGGATTATAGGCTTGAGCCACCGCGCCCAGTTTGCTTTCTTGCAAAGATGTATTCCTGGTAGAGATGTACAGCCAGGTTACTGTGGTTTTTTAAGTCACTTGAAATAATTCTTCTGTTTGGTTAATACACTATTAGGTTCATTTGTTTCATTTAGCTTGTTATTTTAGGGATTGCTTCTTGTTATTTTGTGTCATTTTGTTTTCTAATGATGTAAAATAAAACATTAACAGGTTCCAAAGACAACTCAACAAAGCAGGGTGCATTCAGAGAAATCTCATTTCCATCCTTGTTCCCTCAAAAATGTCCTTTCTGGCCAGGTGCAGTGGCTTACACCTGTAATCCCAGCACTTTGGGAGGCCAAGGCAGGCGGATCACAAGGTCAGGAGATCGAGACCATCTTGGCTAACGTGGTGAAACCTCGTCTCTACTAAAAATACAAAAACTTAACTGGGCGTGTTGGCGGGCGCCTGTAGTCCCAGCTACTTGGGAGGCTGAGACAAGAAAACAGCATGAACCCGGGAGGCGGAGGTTGCAGTGAGCCGAGATCGCACCACTGATTCCAGCCTGGGGGAAAGGCAGACAGAGAGCAAGGCTCCTCAAAAAAAAAAAAAAAAAAAAAAAAAAAAAAAGTCCTGTCACCCCAGTGGTTGAAGTGTGTGGTGATTTTCACTGGCGTTTCCGTTATGTCCATGGCTGGAAGGAAGCGTGTCTGTGTTCCTCTCCTGTTGGTGAAAGGCTGCACTTTCTCCCTGCTCTTCTGCCTCTGGTGGTGGCTGTTCACTTTCACCACATGTCCTGAGATGACCCCGCAGCGGCACACACAGCCTCCTTCTTCTCCCAGCTGTGCGGGACGCACTATTGTGTGACTCATTGTGAGCTGAAGGCAGCTCTGGGGATGGGTATCTGGAGGCTCCCAGCCTCTGCCGGTGCAGGTTCTGCCGCAGTCAATCGCCTGTTGCCTCTGCCCTTCATTTTTGCCAGTGCATCTTTGATGCAGTCTTCCAAGTGTGGTTTCTGGGTCAAAGGACAGATCCATGTGCCTGGTCCACCTTGGTGTCCCGTTTGCAGTTTTAGCCGTGGGGCATCTCTGTCGGACGTATATTGTGGCTTTAGTAGGATCTGGCCAGTCAGTCGCCGTAACTGAAGTTTCCCCTCCCCTCCCTTTAGAGAAGAGAGAACAGAGCTGAGGTCTGGGAAACTAACCCCTCAGTGTCACTGATTTCTTTCGTGGAAGCCCTTGTGGGCAGTGTCGTAGTAAAGCTAACGTCCTCTCCCTGTTTGGAATTTCAGCAAAGCTCTGCATGAATATTCTCAGAGCTTCATTGTGTCGCTTGTCCTGGGGAAGGATGTGATTCCCAGGTAAGCCTGCCTGGTGCTGTGCCCGGGGCTGGGGGGTAGGGAGTGCTGGGTCCCAGCCTCAGTGTGCCTCTTTGCTAAACAGGCTCAGTGTGACCAACTTGGAAGATCTGAAGAGAAGAATCTTGCGGGTGGTTGCGCACTGCAATAAACCCAAGGTAAGCGGGTGCCTTGTTGAGAGGGTCTACAGGACACAGGGCCTGTCCCTAAGATCCTGTGGAGAGCCGGGAGGAATTGCACCCTCAGTGCAGGACACTCTATGCTGTTTCTAGAAGCTCTCCTTCCACCCTCTGGTCAGATTCTGGTCTAGGACTCTGTGATATTTAAGAAAGCAAATGGGCCGGGCACGGTGGCTCACACCTGTAATCCCAGCACTTTGGGAGGCCGAGACGGGCAGATCACGAGGTCAGGAGATCGAGACCATCCTGGCTAACACGGTGAAACCCCGTCTCTACTAAAAATACAAAAACTTAGCTGGGCGTGATGGCGAGCGCCTGTAATCCCAGCTACTGGGAGGTTGAGGCAGGAGAATGGCGTGAACCCAGGAGGCGGAGCTTGCAGTGAGCCCAGATCGCACCACTGCACTCCTCTGGGCAACAGGGTGAGACTCTGTCTCAAAAAAAAAAAAAAGAAAGCAAATGGCTACGGCAAGTGCGGGAAATGTCACAGGGAGGAAATAGGATCTGGGCTGGGCCCACTGGCGCATGCCTGGAATCCCACCACCTCAGGAGGCCGAGGCAGGAGAATCCCTTGAGGCCAACCTGGGCAACACAACAAGACCCTGTCTCTATTCTAGAAAAAAAAAGAAAAAGAAAATACTCTGGAGGAACTATCCATTTGATTTTGCTTTCTAACAAACTTCTTAGTCCTGTCTTGTGACTAACAGTATGTTAATGCCTTTTGGCTTTTTGTCTGAAAGCTTAGGAAGCGAGGCTGCCAAATAGAGCTTAAGAGGCACAGGCACATTTATCTATACTGTGGATATCATGCAGTTATTAAAATGGTGATATGTGTCCATGTCAGGGGTTTTTTAACATAGTGGTAGAAATTTATGTCTGCTGGCCAGGTGCAGTGGCTCACACCTGTAATATCAGCACAGGTTAAGGCGGGCGGATCCTGAGTCAGGAGTTTGAGACTAGCCTGGCCGACATGGCAAAACCATATCTCTACTAAAAATACAAAAATGAGCTATGGGTGGTGGTGGGTGCCTGTAATCCCAGCTACTTGGGAGGCTGAGGCAGAAGAGTCGCTTGAACCTGGGAGGCAGAGGTTGCATGAGCCGAGATTGCACCACTGCACTCCAGCCTGTGGGATACAATGAGGCTCTCTCTCCAAAAAAAAAAAAAAAAAAAGAAAAGAAACTTAGGTCTGCCGATAGAGATAGATATCCATTGAAAAGTAAAAAAAAAAAAAAAAAAAAAAAAAATTAAAAATTATTAAGAGAGAAGACTTATGGCAGAGGGTGGGGACAAGGAGATAGAGATATATGAATTTTGACAAAAATTTGAAAAGACATATGCCACGTGTGGTTTTGTTTAGTGTGGGTAGAGATGATTTTTATTTGTTAAACCCCTTTGTTTTCTGACCTTTCTTATGGTTTTGTTCCTTTCTTATGGTGTGTTCAGAAAGAAGAAACACAAATTTTTCTCCTTATCAATTACCTCCCCCAGTTTTTTCTTTTTTGAGACAGGGTCTCGCTCTCTCATCCAGGCTGGAGTGCAGCGGCGCCATCTTGGCTCACTGCAGCCTCCCAAGTTCAAGTGATCCTCCCACCTCAGCCTCCTGAGTAGTTGGGACTACAAGCACTCGCCACCACACCTGGCTAATTTTTGTATTTTTTGTAGAGACAGGGTCTCACCATGTTGCCCAGGCTGGTCTCAAACTTCTGGGCTGAAGCAATCCACTTGCCTTGCCTCCCAAAGTGCTGGGATTACAGGTGTGAGCCACTGCTGTGCCCATCCTAAAATTTTTTTTAGAAATTAGTATCTAGGCCGGGCCCGGTGGCTCACGCCTATAATCCCAGCACTTTGGGAGGCCGAGGCGGGCAGATCACCTGAGGTCGGGAGTTCCAGACCAGCCTGACCAAAATGGAGAAACCCCGTCTCTACTAAAATTACAAAAAATTAGCCGGGCATGGTGGCAGGAGCCTATAATGCCAGCTACTCGGGAGGCTGAGGTAGGAGAATCGCTTGAACCCGGGAGGCAGAGATTGTGGTGCCAAGATCGCGCCATTGCACTCCAGCCCGTAGAAATTAGTATCTAATGCCTTTCAGAGAAGGGTAAAACTGATTTGCAGAATTGCCTGAAAATAATTAAGGGAAATGGCCCTCACAGGCTGTATGGCTTGGTTTTTAAATATAACTCCGCGTGCGATGGTTTTACTGCCCAGGAGAGAGCCTACACTCATGGTCTGTGACTGGGCACCGACGCCGGTCCTGAGCCGAGGCGGCTGCCACCCAGCACAGCTTGCCATGCGTCTTTGGTGGAGTCTTCCAAGCGCGGTTTCTGGCTCAATGGGCAGATCCATGTGTCTGGTCCGCCTTGGTGTTTCGGGAGGTCTCGGGTGACAGAGGGTGAGTGACAGCATTCTACTGCTTGGGTCTCGCCCTCAGTACAAGATCTTGCTGCACGGTTTGTGGTATGAACTGTTCGGAGGGAACCCCAACTTTCCCACGGAGCTGGACGGGGGCGACCAGGAAGTCCTGACACAGCCTCTTCTGGGGGAGCAGAGCCTACTGACGCGCTGGTCTCCGGCCTACAGCTTCTCCAGCGACTCCCCACTGGACTCTTCTCCCAAGTACCCGCCGCTCTACCCTCCCGGCAGGATCATCCACCTGCAGGAGGAGGGCGCCTCGGGGCGGTGAGTGCGGCGTGGTGGGCAGGCAGGAGGAGCGCGGGGGTCAGCCCTGGGGCCGCTTGGCGGCTGATGTCCCTCCTTTTCTGCTTCAGGTTTGGCTGCTGCTCTGCTGCTCAGTATAGCGCCAAGTGGTCACACGAAGCGGAATTCAGCAAAATACTCATAGGTCCGAAGATGCTCACAGACCACATGCCAGACATCCTGATGCGGGCCTTGGACAGCCTGGTCTCCGACAGGGCGGCCTGCGTCTCCTGTCCGGCACAAGGGGTCTCCGGGGTGGACGTGGCCTGACCAGGGCTACGGGAAACTGTCCCAGGAATGATGGACTCATGCTTTTGTCCTTAAACTGACCTACCATCCGAGGAATTCCCATGATGCCAAAACAGCGGACGTCCGTCAACGGGAATCGGATGGGAACAGAGTTCCATGGTCTCAATGACAGAACGGTTTATGGGAAGTCATTGTGGCCATTGTAGCAGAAGCAGCGAGCACGCTCAGGTGATGGGACTCCTGAGACCCAGCGACTGCGGAGACAGCCTCGGGAAGCCCGGGCCCACGGATGGATCCCTTGGCTGTCTAAGGACTGCTCCAGACGTGCTGGAATCCAGGGCCCGCCCGGAAGACCGTGAACAGATCCGTAGGCTCCCACCCTCAAGCCAGCCCTTTTCATCCAACTCGGTTTACAGGCGTGGTTTGTTTTTCAAACTGGGCTTCCTGGCTGTGCAAATGGAACTGTTGTGAGGGTGCGGCCTGGGGTTTTCTCCAAGGGCAGCCCTAGGCTCTGGCTGGGGAGGAAAATGAAACACAGTTGGGGAAGTGAGTGGAGCCCCTGGCCACGCCGTTGTTTCATTGTGTCCGCATCCAGAGTTGCTGATTGAATTCTTGCTACTCTTCTGGCTCTGGGGTCGGCCAGTGGATTCAGGAGTTAAAACAATAAAGCACGCGTCACGGTAGTGCCTGTGTGTACAGTCGCGTGCTCTCTTACTGGGGATTTCCAGGTAGCGCTAATACACTGGGTGGTTGTAGAGCAATGATGTTTCCAGGTGCTTTTTAAACCTCAGGGTTCTGGCTTCAGATGGAAGACTGCACGAGCACTGACTTCACCCCTCCCACTGGAAGCCCAACAGAATGACAGGAGGGAGATTTCTCCAAAAAGCACAGACCCACAGGATGGGAGAAGACACTCCAACAGTCAGATGACGCGCAGTACAGAAGCTTAGGCAGGAAGGAAAGACATGAACGGACCCCAGCTTACAAGACCCTGGGCAGCTGTGAAGTGGGGTTGAGGCAGACAAGACCAGCTAAGGAGCAGGTTTGCTCGAAAGCGGGAAGAAACCTGGCCCGTCGTTTGCTCTGAGGTGGAAGGCGGGAACTGGACACAAGCACAGTTGAGGGAAGGAGACTCTGCCCTCCTGACTCCCCAAGTCTTGAAGAAGATTCTCCCAGGAAATCTGACCTCAGAAGACACCTCCGTGGGGCCTGTGCTGTCACAGCCATGCCACCCTAGAGCTTTGTAAAGCCTGCAAAGGGTCCTTTCAAAACTTCAGGCCAGGCACAGTGGCGCACGCCTGTAATCCCAGCACTGTGGGGAGGACACAGTGGGCGGATCACCTGAGGTCAGGAGTTCGAGACCAGCCTGGTCAACATGGTGAAACCCTGTCTCTGCTACAAATACAAAAATTAGCCAGGAGTGGTGGTGTGCACCTATAGCCCCAGCTATTCAGGAGACTGAGGCAGGAGAATCACTTAAACCTGGGAGGCGGAGGTTGCAGTGAGCTGAGATCATGGCACTGCACTCCAGCCTGGGCAACAGAGCAAGACTCCACCTCTAAAAAATAAGTAAATAAATAGCCAGGCGTGGTGGCAGGTACCTGTAATCCCAGCTACTCAGGAGGTGAGGCAGGAGAATTGCTTGCCCCAGGAGGCGGAGGCTGCAGTGAGCCGAGATTGTGCCACTGCATTCCGGCTTGGGTGACAGAGCAAGACTGTCTCAAAAAAAAAGAAAAGCTATAGCAGCGTCCAACTGCTACAAGCTTGTTTCTAAACCCAATTCCTGCACTCACCTAGTGTCAGAAAGGTACAAGATGGACTTGCTACATGGTGTGACCTCCTAGGGAACTGTTTCCAACTTCAGCCTTTTAAGCATAAGCCAAGGACTCCTGACACTAGAACAAGAGACCAAAAGAAACAGATGATGTGGGCAGAAGCTCCTGATGACCCATGCCATGGCTTGGGACTCAGAGAAAGCGCTGTGACTCAGAACTGACCCTGGAGGCTCACAGTGGAGAGAGCAGAAAAGAGCTCCTGAAGATGAAAAGCATCAGAGACAAAATCAAAACCTCAAAGATGATGATAAACCGGGAAAAGAAAAAGGTTACGAGGCCACTCCAGGTCTGACATCTGAGTTTGAAAGTCATGAATTTCCAAGATAGAAAGAGGCCACCAAGTGCACAGCACGGTGGATAAAATAAACCCTAGAATGTGGAAGAGAAAAGGACAATCTCACAAGATCTAAGAAAAAATACATCCCAACAGAAATGGCTAAGAACGATCATGGAAGAACTGCCTTCAAAAGTCTGAAGGGCCCAGGCACAGTGGCTCAGGCCTGTAATCATTCCATTTTGGGAGGCCAAAGTGGGAGGATTCCTTGAGCTCAAGACAAGTGTGGGCAACACAGCAAGACCCTGTCTCTACAGGGGGAAAAAAAAAAAATTGAGATGGAGTCTCACTTTGTCACCCAGGCTGGAGTGCGGTGGCACAATCTCGGCTCACTGCAACTTTGTCTCCCAGGTTCAAGCAATTCTTCTGCCTCAGGCTCCCAAGTAGCTGGGATTACAGGCGTGTACCACCACACCTGGCTGATTTTTGTATTTTTAGTAGAGACAGGGTCTCACCATGTTGGCCAGGCTGCTCTCGAACCCCTGACCTCAAATGATCTGCCCACCTTGGCCTCCCAAAGTGCTGGGATTACAGGCGTGAGCCACTGCGCCCAGCCAAGAATAAATTTTTTTTTTTTTTTTTTTGAGACGGAGTCTTGCTCTGTCGCCCAGGCTGGAGTGCAGTGGCCGGATCTCAGCTCACTGCAAGCTCCGCCTCCCGGGTTCACGCCATTCTCCTGCCTCAGCCTCCCGAGTAGCTGGGACTACAAGCGCCTGCCACCTCACCGGGCTAGTTTTTTTTTTTTTTTTTTTGTATTTTTTAGTAGAGAAGGGGTTTCACCGTGTTAGCCAGGATGGTCTCGATCTCCGAACCTTGTGATCCGCCCATCTCGGCCTCCCAAAGTGCTGGGATTATAGGCTTGAGCCACCGCGCCCGGCCAAGAATAAACTTTTTTAACTAAAGGGAGGCTGGGTGCAGTGGCCAAAGCCTGTAGTCCCAGCTACTTGAGAGCCTGCAGTGGGAGGATCACTTGAGCCCAGGAGGAGTTTGAGTCTAAGCCTGGTCAACATAGCAAGAGCCTGTCTCAAAAGAAAAAATCTCCAACCTGAGCAACATAGTCAGATCCCATCTCTACAAAACAAAATTAGCTGGGCATGGTGGTGCACACCTGTAGTCCCTGCTACTTGGGACGCTGAGGAGGCCTGCTTGAGCCCAGGTCATCGAGGCCACAGTAAGCTGAGATGATGCTCCTGCACTCCAGCCTGGGTAACAAAGTAAGACCCTGTCTCAATATAACTTAAAAGGGATGTTAACACCAACCTAGAATTTTAGGCCCAGCCAGAGGTACTGTAAAACAGTTGTCAACATGCAGGGGCTCAAAAATAAGAGTGATGCCTTACTTAACAACAGGTAAATATTCTGAGAAACACATGGGTGATTTCATTGTTAACATCAGCCTACTACAGACCTAGGTCGAAGGTGGGGCCTGTTCACTGCTCGCAGGCTACTCGCCTGCACAGCCCGTTACTATACTGAATGCAGTTGGCAGTTTTAACAGTGGTATTTGCGTATCTGTACACAGAAAAGTTACAGTAAAAATAAGGTAGTCTCACACACTATCATATATGCAATACACTGTTGACTACAATGTCATTACATGATGCATGACTGTGTGTACTTCCAGCACACACTCAAGGAGCTCTTGGAGAAACCATTCAGGATGAAGTAAATCAAAAAAAGAGAATCTAGGTGCAGGAAATGAAGACCAGCACCTAAGAGAGGTGCAGGTCAGATGACTTCAGGAAAATGGATATTGGCAAAATAACAACACATCTGAACATCTTGAGAAGTTTAGGCAACAGATGAAAAGTTCACAGCTGAGGCTGGGCACAGTGGCTCATACCTGTAATCCTAGCACTTTGGGAGGCTGAGGTGGAATGGTGGCTTCAGGCCAGGAGTTCAGGACCAGCCTAGGTAACATAGGGAAACCCCAATCTACTAAAAATTTTAAAAATTAGCTGGGCATGGTTGCACACACCTGTGGTCCCAGCTACTCAGGAGGCTAGGGCAGGAGGATCACTTGAGCCCAGGAGCTGTGATGGCACCACTGCACTCCAACCTGGGTGACAGAGCAAGACCCTGCCTCAAAAAAAAAAAAAAAAAAAGTAGTTCACAATTGAATTCAGTACATAGGAAAGTAAGCAAAGTACTAATTATCCCAAAGAAAACCAGAAGTTGTGCAGGAAACGCAGTTTTGTTGCTACATGGCATGGCCGGTGAGTAGTTTATGTAGTAGTGACTGTGCAGGCACTAAACTGAGTCCACCAAAACCATCATATGGAGGGGATGAGAAAGGTTTTGGGTGGAGAGGGTTGCAACCGGGAAAGCAAGCCTCACATCTTCCATGGTGGGAATGTCGATGAGAATGGTTGAACTCAGAAGTTTCACTGGCACAAAAAGCCTAATTTAGACACGGCAGGTAAAATACCAAAAATCAGGTAAGCAAACCAAGTATTCCTTTTGGAGAGGGTATGAAGGGGGAAGACTGTTTTTCTTTAAAAACCACTAAAACTTTTAAAAACTGCATTATTGCCAGGTATGGTAGCTCACACCTGGAGTCCCACCACTTTGGGAGGTCCAGGCTGGCGGATTGCTTGAGTTCAGGAGTTCAAGACCAGCCTGGCCAACATGGCAAAACCCTACAAAAAATACAAAAAAATTAGCTGGGTGTGGTGGCGCGCACCTGTGGTCCCAGCTACTCCAGAGGCTGAAGTGGGAGGATGGCTTGAGCGCAGGAGGCATAGGTTGCAGCAGGCCAAGATCACGCCACTGCACTCCAGTCTGTGAGACAGAGCCAGACCCTGTCTCAAAAAACAAAAACTGCATTATTTAATCTGTTTAAAAAAAAAAAAAAAAACTCGGCTGGGGGTGGTGCCTCAGGCCTGTAATCCCAGCACTCTGGGAGGCCAAAGTGGACAAGCCTGGCCACGGTGAAACCCCGTCTCTTCTAAAAAAAATACAAAAAATTAGCTGGGTGTGGTGGCACATGCCTGTAATCCCAGCTACTCAGGAGGCTGAGGCAGGAGAATCGCTTGAACCTGAGAGGCAGAAGTTGCAGTGAGCCGAGATCGCACCATTGCACTCTAGCCTGGGCAACAAGAGCGAAGCTCCATCTCAAAAACACAAAACAAAACAAACAAATCTTCAAAGCAATAAAAAGGAATTTTAAGAAAACGAATTCTAACATGAACCTTCATATAGTACAAGTTCAGGCTCTTGTGTGTTTTTTTTTGTTTTTTTTTTGGTGGAGAGCTCTCTCTCTCGTCCAGGCTGGTCTAGAATTCCTGGGCTCAAGCACTCCTCCTGCCTCAACATCCCAAAGCTCTGGGCTTACAGGCGTAAGCCACCCAGCCAGCCTCTGGAAAGGACCTTAAGGGTGTGTGGGGTTCACCAACCTCTACTCTTCCATGGCCAGTCTAGGGTCCCAACGTCTGCATCTTCAGCCCCAAGCTCTGGGCCAGGATGTGCACAGCCCCCGACGCACGTTTCTCCACCAGAGCTTCGCCGCTGTTCGACAGGTCCAAACGTGAACGTCACCTCCACTCCTGCCGTATTGTTTGGGCTCACCCAGTTCTCCCCTGGAGGTGGCACTCCCTCTGTCCCTCCTGTGTGGAGACATGCATTGAAAATGACTGTCTCCAACAACCCGGGACTTTAAAGCGAGGCAAACAAACGCACACCAGGAACTTGTTCATCAAGTCTCAAAAACACCAGTATTACCAGTTGTATGATTCAAGGATTTATTAAGTCATACATGCAAAACATAATGCTAACTGCATTAGCAAAAGATCAATGTAAAAACACTCCACAATTCTGCAACTGTCAATTTAAAAAATCCTGTTGTCGTGGCTGAAAGGTTCCGCGTTGTATTCTTGCCGGTGAGTTAAGTTGTACAGAACATTGTCAGCACTAGCACAGTTTACAGAACCTCACAGACCCAAAGGAACATCATTAGGCAAAGCGACTACAGGAGGCGTGTGTCTGCGTGGGCGAGGTAAAGAGGGTCAGTATTGGTCAAGTGACAGTGTCAGTAATCTGGCAAGACAGTGATGTTAAGAAGGTTCATAGTTTAAGAATTATCTAAAATATTTTAAAAACTATAAAGCTGCAACACATGATTTTTACACCTAGTTACTAGAAAACTAAGGAAAGCACTTATTAGCTTTGAATAAAGTAACATGGAAAGCACTTTTACTCATCTACAAAAAAACCTTCTAATGCATTATCAGAAAGATTTTATAATACAAGGAGGCATATTGCTCAGTAAGAAGGGGTCCTATAAGAAAAGCACTTACTAAGTTAGCGACTAAGGGAACGACCAGTTTAAAGATGAATTAAATGCCCAATTTGGGGAGGGATGGCAGGTGTAAGAGAAAGGAAAAGCTTAAGAACATTTCCTGATAATACCAACCTTTCTTTCATCATCTACTGCATTTGACAGAAATTAACCTTTTAGAGTTTTTACCCGTGACACTTTTGTTCCTTGTACAATGTAGTGTAAATCTCCACTTCGTATTTTGTCAAAATACTGTCTTTGTCCTTTGATCACACACACCCCACCCGGCACACCCACAGCTAAACAGAATTCTTCATTAGAGGAAACACGAGTTCTGTTCAAAATCTCCGCAAGAGCTGGTCAGAAAACTCACTATGAAATCAAAAAGACTGATCCAAAGAGCTGAGCTGTTACACTCACTCCATTACAGTACAATGTTATGTCGTGAACATGGGCCGCTAAATCACTGGTGAGTTCAATGGCAACGCACCATTCGGGAGGCTGTTCTGCTTTACACATCTGAGAACTACTGAGCAAGTGTCTGCATCTCCTAACTGCAGAGGCTACAGTCTTCTCAAAGACGAAGGTCCTTACACAGTTTAGTGCTTGGTGTTCTTAGCACAACAATGCAGTGTAGTTCAGAAGGTATTTTGGCAACTCTTAATCTGAGCAAGAATAGGGTGGGCTTTTGAAAAATAAGGCTTTAAGAAGGTTTGTCATTTTAGGGCTAAATTTTAATAGAATGTGAGTCTGAACTCTTACATTTAGAACAAACAAAAACCTTCAAATTACTGATTGGTTCAAAATGGTTTTATGGAAAAATCAATCTGTAACAAAAAGTTGGCATTGAGTGCGAAGGCTCCACCGTTTTTTTTTTTTTTTTTGAGCAAAGCGTACAAAGGTTCCAAGGGACAGGACCAAGAACGAGGGGCTCAGACGTTTACAACAGCAGGCATTTTCTCTTCCTCTTCTTCACGGGAGGTGGGCAGAGGACTGCTCGGATCGCTTCGTCAAACACTGTCTTGAGGCCTCGCTGTGTGAGCGCCGAGCACTCCAGGTATTTCACAGCACCTACAGGAAAACACAACCACACAGCAGTGTACACTTGAGCCCACTCTCTTCTGATCACAACACCGGCGGGAGGCAGCTCCGGGGGCCTGGGCACTTTCTGCCGGCTCCCAGCCCTGCGTCCACCTTCCAACGCTGACATTAAGACCCAGAAGGCGATGCCAGCTGGTTCCCCAAGAGTACAACCAGGCCCTGAGTGGGAGACACACACCCTCCTTTCCCAGACTGGACTCCAGTCTCTGTCACTACAATAAAAGAGGTACAAGGCAGAGGAAAAACGCAGGATTCCATACCAATCTCCTTAGCCATGGCTAGACCCTGTGGATAGGTGATGGGAGTCAGCTTCTTCTCCTTCAGTTTCTCGATCGTGTCTTTATCATCCCTAAGATCAAGTTTAGTTCCCACTAGGATGATGGGAGTGTTGGGACAGTGGTGCCGCACCTCAGGATACCACTAGATGTGAAGAAGGAACAGAGGTTGTGATGTGCTCCTTTACAGACGCCCTTCACCTAAATCACACCCAGCCGGCGGCACTTGTGCCAGACACCTAACCTCAGGCACAGCCTCCCCACCGAGCCTTCATGTGGTTCCCACCTTCAATCTGAGCCTTGAGCCATAAGAAACATCTCAGGTGTTCCATGAGCAAGCTAGGACTCTGGATCATGGCCGGACAGAACCACGACCAGAGAGAATGGGCTCTACAACCGCAAGGGAAGAGGCGGAAGGGAAGAGAGTTCCTCCCAAAGCAAATAAACCACTTTGTTTTTGGTAAAACAAGTTCTTAGGGTCATCTGAGAAAATTCATCATCTGTTCAGAAACGAGAATAAACTACCTAGCCCAAGGTCTCAGGTCTGCCGCCATTATCCCCACTGAAAATGTCCCTACTGAAGGGCCTGTCTCGTCATTTTCACTAAGAAGTTTGTGAAAGAGACTGGAGTAGAAAGAAATGGTGGTTAGTTTTATTAGACCAATTCTGAGTGCCTCATTATTTTAATGAGGTCCAGGAAACTTCTGAACCAGAACCTGAAGCTTTAAAAATCCACATATTAGGCCAGGCACAGTGGCTCACATCTGAAATCCCAGCACTTTGGGAGTTTGAGGTGGGTGGGTCACTTGAGGCCAGCGGTTTGAGACCAGTCTGGGAAACATGGTGAAACCCCGTCTCTACTAAAAGTACAAAAATTAGCCAGGTGTGGTGGCGGGCGCCTGTAATCCCAGCTACTCAGGAGGCTGAGACAGGAGAATCGCTTGAACCGGGAGGTGGAGGTTGCAGTGAGCCAAGATCGTGCCACTGCACTCCAGCCTGGGTGACAGTGCAAGACTCCATCTCAAAAATAAATAAATAAAAATAAACTGCTGATGGCTCAGGCGCAGTGGCTCACACCCATAATCCCAGCACTTTGGGAGGCTGAAGTGGAAGGATCACTTCAGCCCAGGAGTTTGAGACCAGCCAGGGTGTACAAAACCAGCGCTACAAAAAATTTTTAAAGATTAGCCAGGCACAGCGGCGCACGTTTACTGTCCCAGCAACACAGGAACGGAGGCAGGAGAACTGCAGGAGAACTGTTTGAGCCCAGGAGCTCAAGGCTACAGTGAGCTCCGATGTCACCACCACACTCCAGCCTGGACAACAGGGTGAGACCCCTGTCTCAAAAGAATAAAAAACCCAATCATGTACTTAAGTAGCAAATTCCTATAACCAATTTAAATAACTGAAAATTCCTAGGCTAAGTGATATTTTAAAGTATTTATTTCTTTTTTTTAAAATTTATTTATTATTATACTTTATAAAGTATTTATTTCTGAGAGTGTCATTCTATAACTCATATACTTTAAATCCCCACCTACCTTTGCACGGACATTTTCAAATGATGCAGGACTCACAAGGGAAAAGCAAATTAAGAACACATCCTACAAAAAGGAAACACAGGGAAACATTTAGACAACGACCTTCGAACAAAGCCTGCACTTTGCTTTCTGGATGTTGCTGGGAAGGACTTGTCGGACGCAGAGCGTGTCTACTAGGTACCAGTGGCTTGGTCAGATGCTTCCTGATCCACCCTTTCAGTTTGTCAGAGGGCTCCCAAACCAAACCCAGCATGTCAAGCCACCAGTTACTTATGAAAATGGGGAGCGTGAAGGCAGAATGATGCCAGAAGCTCTTCAAGGATCAGGAGGATCAGACCAGACCCCCCAGGAGGCTTCCTTTCCGCCTATCTATCTAAACAAAAAATCAAGTATGAAGGTATGATTCCAATATTTCTGTAAAATCTGGTTTAGAGTACAAACATTTTTAGATGGTCACTGGTTCCAATTAAACTGCTTCTTCAGGAGCTGCCTGTCACAGCTCCCAGCACCAAGTGGGGGCTCCAATATTTGCTACTTGAGCCCTTCCCTCCGCAAGGAAGGAGGACTTAGTGTGTAAGTGGCACCTTCACAGCTGACGACCACCCTCACGCTGCCCTCGAGTCAGCACAGCCAGGGCCTCAGGAGAACTCGCTCCCGGGGCAGCTGTGGCTGAAGCAGAGGCGCGAAGGGTCGGTGCGGAGGACACAGTGGAGGGTGCTTCGGGGAACACGCCAGACATCTGCATGCTTCCTCCATTCTGTATTTTGTGTCAAACCAAATTCAAATATTTACCTGTATTTAAAAATGCCCAAGAACTTCTAAAATGCTACATTTCTAAAATATTCTCCTAGAAAAAGGCAATTATGCTACTTTATGAAATGCACACAATTCCCAAGCTACACTTTCAACCCTCCAGCTGATGCCTTGTACCTGAAAGGGAAAGAAACATCCCACACAACAGCTTTTTATCACTGGCGTTTGAAGAACGCTGGCGCATGCACAAGCTCGTCCAAGAGTCACCGCGGCACCCAGCACACCATCTCCAGCACGGTGGGGTTAGCTCAGCAGCACCGCACAGCCGCGCCCAGACAGCCCCACCACACGGGACACCGAAGCGGAGAAAGAAGGCCCCGGCAACAAGGTTAGTCCTGCTCCGGCTCGGCTCACAGCCAGGTGGGATTCCAAGAGGAGTCTCCGTATCTGCATCTCCAACCAGCCAGGAGAGGGGCCCTCTCACTCTCCCCCCTCCTTTCACTCCGGAGGGGAAGATGGCAGTTCACAAACTGCTTTAATTCAAGCCGGTGGGTAAACTATCACACTCTAATCAAGTTTATTTCATCAAGCAAAACCCCAACCTTGAGTGAATTAAATATAAAACACTCAAGGAGCTTGAGGCTTAATAAAAAAAATTCCTAAGAAAACGAAGTGAAATGAGAGAACAGAGAAAGCTTGAAACTGAAGTGGACTGAAAGTTTTACATACGGCAATCGGCTTGTCTTTGCCCCGGGAGGTTATATCCTTACCGTACGTTTCTCCAACCTAGTAATGCATGAGAACTTGGTTTGAGTTTAGTACAGACTGAGGAAAATAAAAATCAACATAACCTCTTATCGATTCTTTATTAGAATTTTGTCTTAACCCTCCAGAGGAATCCAAAAGCATATAATAATCTAACATCTTCGATGACAAATGCCACTGAAACACTCCACACTACCTGGTCAAAAGCGGGCGTAAGAAGTTCAACAATGGTGCACAGAGGTCAGGCAGATCCTGATGGGGGCAACAACGTGCTCCTCCTCCCACGGCAGCACCCACCAGAATCTACAACAGCCCGCACAGCCGGAGATGTTCTGCACCATCCCTTACCGCGAAGGCAGGCGGGAGCCACCGGCACTTTCCAGTGCTCCATCTGAGTTCTCAGACACAGCCTAGCTGAAGCCACAGCACACAAGAAAGGTACCCATCGGTAAATGATGCCTACCAGACAAAGGGCTCTCCCAGAACATAGCCAGGCCTCAGGGCTGACAGTTTTAATGCTACCAGAACATTCCAAGTCTCCTATGCAGAAATGTTCCTATCTTCCACCTAGTTCTGGGAGCCTGGTTTGAATGTACAGACTTGCATTATCAAAATCAACACTGTTGCTGACACCAAGGCCCCCAATTCTGGGCCGCTTTGCAGGTCTGGGGGAAGCCACCCCTTAAGCACAAGCTTTTTTTTTTTTTTTTTTTTTTGAGATGGAGTCTTGCTCTGTTGCCCAGGCTGGAGTGCAGTGGCACGATCTCAGCTCACTGTAATCTCTGCCTCCTGGATTCAAGCGATTTTCCTGCCTCGGTCTCCCAAGTAGTTGGAACTACAGGCGCCCACCACCATGCCCAGCTAATTTTTTGTATTTTCAGTAGAGACCATGTTTCACCATGTTGGCCAGGCTAGTCTCGAACTCCTACCCACCTTGGCTTCCCAAAGTGCTGGGATTATAGGCGTGAGCCACCACGTCCAGACATGGACAAATTTGAGAAGTGAACACTTCCAGTGTTTATCACAATGCTGTCAATTCATTTCTTTATTCCAATAAAAACTGACAAACTCGCTCTTCCAACATAGAACCCTGAAACTATTTTAAGAAAAGGGGCCGGGCGCGGTGGCTCAAGCCTGTAATCCCAGCACTTTGGGAGGCCGAGATGGGCGGATCACAAGGTCAGGAGATCAAGACCATCCTGGCTAACCTGGTGAAACCCCGTCTCTACTAAAAAAAAATACAAAACACTAGCCGGGCGAGGTGGCGGGCGCCTGTAGTCCCAGCTACTAGGGAGGCTGAGGCAGGAGAATGGCGTGAACCTGGGAGGCGGAGCTTGCAGTGAGCTGAGATCCGGCCACTGCACTCCAGCCTGGGCGACAGAGCAAGACTCCGTCTCAAAAAAAAAAAAAAGGGCTCACGCCTGTAATCCCAACACTTTGGGAAGCCAAGGCAGGTGGATCACGAGGTCAGGAGTTCAAGACCAGCCTTGTCAAGATGGTGAAACCCCGTGTCTACTAAAAATACAAAATTGGCGGGGGTGGTGGTGGACACCTGTAATCCCAGCTACTCGGGAGGCAGAGGTTGCGCCACTGCACTCCAGTCTGGGTGACAGAGTGAGACTGTCTCAAAAAAAAAAAAGGCGGGGGGCAAATGAGAAAACTTTTAATTTCATCTCACTCATGCTTTTCTTTTTTTTGAGACTTTTTGAGACGGAGTCTCACTGTGTCACCCAGGCTGGAGTGCAGTGGCACAATCTCGGCTCACTGCAAGCTCCGCCTCCCAGGTTCACACCATTATCCTGCCTCAGCCTCCCTGGTAGCTGGGACTACAGGCGCCCGCCACCTCGCCCGGCTAATTTTTTGTATTTTTAGTAGAGACGGGTTTCACCATGTTAGCCAGGATGGTCTCGATCTCCTGACCTTGTGATCCGCCCACCTCGGCCTCCCAAAGTGCTGGGATTAACAGGCATGAGCCACCGCGCCCGGCTGGTTTTTCTGTATTTTTAGTAGAGACGGGGTTTCACTGTGTTAGCCACGATGGTCTCGATCTCCTGACCTCGTGATCCGCCCACCTCAGCCTCCCAAAGTGCTGGGATTACAGGCGTGAGCCATCGCGCCAGGCCACTCAAGCTTTTCTGGATTTACCGTTCAAAGAGCATATTAGTTTCCACAGCTATCTGGGTTTCATCTATGGGCTATTTTTGAAGATCTGTCCTCCCAAGGACTTGATATGGTACCAAATCTTTAGCATGGGAGAGGATCATCGAGAACCAGTTACAAAAATGCAGCTTCAAAAGAGCCTCTGATCGTATCTGTGGCACCCTTTCGATTTTTAAGAGCCTCTTTTTTGATGGAGAAGAGACATGCACAACAGGAGCAAGCAGTTCCACTTTCCACCCTGCGTTCGTGCGATGCCATCTGCCTGTTCCTTCCTTGTTCCTTCTTCGTCCCCAGCTAAATATAGCTTCCCGAAACCCTGTCTAGTGCTTCTGGTACTCACTTCCTAGCATCCGCTCCTCCCGGCCGTCGCTGTCCTGACGCCTCACACACACAGGCTGTGCTGGCTGACCCTGGCTGGGAGGCTCTATTTCTTCCCTGTCCTCATAACACTCAGAGAACCTCAGAGGGCACCACCAGTGTCTCTCCAGAGTCTCTCAACTTCCTTCCTCACAGGTCACTTGTGTGTTCTGGAGCCTCAGGCTGTCTCCAGTCACCGGCCCATGTTTCCAGTCAACCTGAGCACTGCCTTCCCCTTTCTGACTCACCCAGACTCGCGCATGCCTGTTACACACATGGTGTCTTCAATGCCTTTGTCACTCCTGCATCACACACCACTTCCTCCTCGGTGGTGAGAGGTGCAGCCAGGGCTGCTCCTCCCGCAGCCTCCTGCCCACTGGTGGAACTAACCACAAGAGATGGGTCCACTTTCCATGGAGTAAGACAAGGGCGGGCATCTGGACAGCTGAGATCTCACTACAAAAAAGCAGCGTTGTTTCTACTTCATTTTATTTTCTTCCAAATGCTATACACCTGGATTTTACTTTCAGGTTTGGAGTTTTAAAAAACACAGGCATTCTGGTCAGGTGCAGTGGCTCACGCCTGTAATTCCAGCACTTTGGGAGGCCAAGGCAGGCAGATCACGAGGGTCAGGAGATCGAGACCATCCCAGTTAGAAACCCCGTGTCTCTACTAAAAATACAAAAAACTAGCCGGGCGTGGTGGTGGGCGCCTGTAGTCCCAGCTGCTCGGGAGGCTGAGGCAGGAGAATGGCATGAACCCGGGAGGCGGAGCTTGCAGTAAGCTGAGATTGCGCCACTGCACTCCAGTCTGGGTGGCAGAACAAGACTCCGTCTCAAAAAACAAAACAACAACAACAACAAAACAGACATTCTGGCCAGGCACAGTGGCTCACGCCTGTAATCCTATAAAAGGGTCAGGCAGTCCCTGACATCTGAGAACCAGCCTGGTGCTCGCAGCTTCGCCATGGTGGAGGTTGCCACTATTGAATACAATAATCTCGCAGAACACCGACATCAGACAAAGTCACCTGTGTGACCGTGCTGAAATAGGACCAAAAGTAAGTAAACTTTAAAAAAAAAACTCATAATCATTTCTAAGTAGTGACAAATCCAAGATCATCATACAAACCACAAAAATCACCAAATATCCCCCGCTCCCAGCCAGTATGAGTGAGGGCCGAATTCCCACAGCACCCAGGTGCGTGTCTCCCTCGCGGCGAAGAGTAACAAACCCAGTTCTGTTTAACTACAGGTGTGTGCCCGGTGCTCTCTGGCTGCACTTGTAACAGCCAACCTCACAAAAGCTGAGGCCTTTTGAAACTCAAAACTGCTAAGCCAAACACCGCAGTTTTTCTTTTTATCTACCATCACAGGAGTCTAGCCCACCACTTTAAAACCTTTAGCACTGGCCAGGCTCAGTGGCTCACGCCTGTAATCCCAGCACTTTGGGAGGCCAAGGCGGGCGGATCACGAGGTCAGGAGATCAAGACCATCCTGGCTAATACAGTGAAACCCAGTCTCTACAAAAATATAAAAAATTAGCCAGGCGTGGTGGTGGGCGCCTGTAGTCCCAGCTACTCGGAAGGCTGGCTGACACAGGAGACTGGCGCGAACCCGGGAGGTGGAGCTTGCAGTGAGCCAAGATCGCAGCACTGCACTCCAGCCTGGGCGAGAGAGTGAGACTCCATCTAAAAATAAATAAATAAATAAAAATAAAAAACAAAATTAGCCAGGCATGGTAGTGCATGCCTGTAGTCTCAGCTATGTGGGGGACTAGGGTGGGAAAGTCGCCTGAACCTGGGAAGCGGAGGTTGCAGTGAGCCAAGATCACACCACTGCACTCCAGCCTGGGCAACAAGAGCGAAACTCCGTCTCAAAAAGACAAACTTTTAGCATAGCAAGAAAATGAAACAATTGGCATGACGCACTGGGGTCCTGGCTGACCCCAACATGGAGGCTCAGCATCTCAGCGAACCCGCCACACAGCCTGAGTCTCGGGACACACACAGGGCTCAGGACTCGTTGTGACACTGACAGGTTACTTAGGCTCCCGCTCACACCAGCAATCCTGGTGCAAGCAGGCAAATAAATACAGGGGATCTACACAAGGGAAGATGCTGAACCTGAGCATCACTCTGACAAGACTTGGTTCTGTGCATGCCAACTGAAGATGAGTATGCAGAACTTAGGAAAGACTTTCAAGAGAAAATAATTTAACGATTAATTCGAGAAAATAAAAACCTGAGGGCAATTTCAACTGAGAATGGCGACTACCTCCTCACCATCTTTTGGAGAACGAAGAAACGAATAGTCTGAACAGACTTAGCCAGACAGCGCTACCCAACAGAGAAGGATGCCAACGTGAAATGACCACAGGAAATGTAACATCTCTTTTAGGACGCCCTAGGGAAGAAATCTTCCAACTGGTCCTTCAGGAGTGTGTCTAAGCAGTCTTGGATGAGCTACATAAACAGGTCTGCAGATCACAGAGCCAGCAACCAGGGACCACATTCCATTTAGTACAAAATTTAGAGGTTTCACCTGTATCCACAAGAGACCCAGGTGCCAGCATGTTGCTCCCAGATCCTGTTCTTCTTAGCACCGTGTGGCCCAAAGGGATGAGGCCTTCCAGGCACTGGTGTCTGAGCATTTGTGGCCTGCCCTGAGTTGTCAAGATAATTTCCTTATCTCTGAAGGAGTCCGGGCAGGAAGCCTTCCACTGCTGGGTGGGTGCTCGTTCCTCTTGCTCCTTAAGCGCCCCGTTCACCCCCTTGCTGGTACAGGGTGTATTACATGATTTATGGTACTTTTCCGTGAACTGCCTGAGGGCAAGAACCATGTCTCACTCCCTTCTTGCTCTTCAAATATTTTCTAGGAAAGCAGTCCATGGTCTCACACAGAGGAGACATGAAGTTTAAGTGCTAGCCCTATGAGGACACCTGCTTTCATACCAGGCCTCACACTCTACAGCTTTGTTCAAGCTGAGGAGAGTTCTCCTTCCTCATCTGTTGTTCCTCAGAACACAAAGTGGGACTCCTGCCAAGTCACCCTTGACTTACTGTGAGGCGTCCCTTAGAGAAAGGCCGCGCCCTGCCCGGTACCTCCTGAGTCACAGCAGGGTGGCTCTCATTTCTCAGAATGACACCACACCCTTCCACATGTGTCCAGTGGGCTGGAGACTCCTACTCTACCAGTCAGTATGTTTTTAAATCCATTTACAATCTGAATCAGTAAACATCCACTGGGTATAGTTTCCTAAGGTACTGAGAAGAATTTGAATTGTCTGGGGATTATAGACTGATTGTTAATACAGTAGATTTAACTACTAAGTTATTTCATCCATAATACCCCCTAAAACCACAGGCTGCCTCATCATCAATCGGGGCTCAAAGCCAGCCTTTCTCTAGGAAGTCTTCCTCACCTCAATTCAACCCCAAACCCCAATCCCTCCGGCCAATCCAGGTTTGCCGAGCACCCACACAACTGCCACTCGTTTGGGCACAACGTGGAGAGCAGCGCTCTCTAGGCTGAACCACCCGCACACTCAGGAGCAGGAGAATTCTGACAGCGGCTGGCCCGCAGTGTGTGCTGTGTGCCCAGGACTGCTAGGGGTGCGTGACATGTACTCATCTCACCCTACGAGGAAACAGGCAAAGACTGGAGAGAGGAAGAGGCCTGCCTGAGGTCACAGAGCTAGGATAGGACATGCACACAGGATATCCACCCAAGGAATCTCAAGCATATTTAAGTTTTGCTTCCAAAGACACTTTTAAAAATGAAGAACAAACATGTAACAAGATCAACAAAAGATACACAAGTAAAACAACTGCTTAAAGAAAAGTAACTTTTAACCACAACAATGTCTTCTAAGTACCCATTTTCACCAGCTACTGCTCTAATTAGCTTTGATAAATAAATCACTTTTGTCTGATACAGAAAAAAAAACTAAACTTTTTTTTCTGATTGGACACAGTGGATACATTTTACAAAACCAAAACCTCAATCTACACTGAATAGATTTAGGTTCTATAGCCATACAAATTATGTATTTTGTGGGAAAAAATGCATTAAACCTGTAAGATTAGTTACTAACTTGGTTTAAAGAAACCCGAATCTTAACTGCTTAATTTGATTCTGCGGTACAAAACTGTCACACAGCAAACTTGTCTTCAAACCAATTGGTGTTAAAAACTGATTTGCAAAAACAAAACAAAACAAAAAGTACCTTTCATACGGTTATTCTGAAGCTAAATGGAAGACTGTAAAATGCCCAACAATGGAACAGCTGTTAACGCTCAAAACACAAAACCCCTGCCATCTAGGGGGATGTTTATACGGAACTAATTCCGCCCCGTCTGCTATTTACTCAATATCCAAATGATGGCAATATAAGCAAGTCCACAGGTAACATGCACTAATTAAACGCTCGAGAATTATATACTCTAAAAAAGACACATTAAAAATCAGCTGCAATCCTTACTGTTTGCGGATAGGATAGGGGGCGTAATCTGTCATAATCTTCTTGTCCAGCTGTATCCCATAAGCCCAGATTCACCGGTTTTCCATCTACCATAACATTGGCAGAGTAATTGTCAAAGCTGTAGAACGGAATGAAAACGGTTAGTCACAGATGTGGAACCTAAGTCACTGTCCTGGCCATCCTAGAGAAGGTGTGCCAAGAAAAAGGGTGGGGACGGGCCTGGAGGATGCCACACCAGCAATGTCCCTGCAGGCACGAGGAGGAAGGAGGCAGGGGCAAAACTCACGGGAAACAAACCCAACCCAAAACTTGAGAAAGAAAAATGAAAGAAACAAACAACAAGCTATTTAAGTGAAACAAATCACTGTCAGAAATACATACACTTCACTTTAAACAAAGTTTAAGACTTTTATCCCAGGAAGAAGTAAGTGTAAAATTAGCCCCGCTTTCAAATCCTCCTTGTTGGGTTTTTCATGTACTTATGTCACTCATTTTCAACAAGAGAGCTGGCCACTAGAGCTACCCTCTGCAGGGTTTCCAGAAGGCCTGAGTGTAGAACAGTAACACAAAAGACACTTGCCTTAACAAGCCTCCCAATAACATTTTCAAAGTGAGTGTACCTGATGACACAAATATTTAAATTCACGTGAAGTTGGCCGGGCACGGTGGCTCTTGCCTGTAATCCCAGCACTTTGGGAGGCCGAGGCGGGCGGATCACGAGGTCAGGAGATCCAAACCATCCTGGCTAACACGGTGAAACCCCGTCTCTACTAAAAATACAAAAAATTAGCCGGGCGTGGCGGCGGACACCTGTAGTCCCAGCTACTCGGGAGGCTGAGGCAGGAGAATGGCGTGAACCCGGGAGGCGGAGCTTGCAGTGAGCCAAGATCACACCATTGCACTCCAGCCTGGGTGACACAGCGAGACTCCGTCTCCCAAAAAAAAAAAAAAAAAAAAAAAAAAACAAATTCACGTGAAGTTGCTACACAAATTAGTCAGGAGAGGTAACCCAGCAAAGCCTACAGGCTGACAGAAGGAAATCAGACCCAAGTTAAAAACTGCTACTGGTCAGCAGAAACCAAGCTTTAGAAAAGAATAGTGTTTCCTCTGGACAGGAAGGCAAAAAAGAAAAGGAAAAATATAATAAAAAGCAGAGGCTGGGCACGGTGGCTCACGCCTGTAATCCTAACACTTTGGAAGGCCGAGGTGGGTGGATCACCTGAGGTCAGGAGTTTGAGACCAGCCTGGCCAACATGACGAAAACCCTGTCTCTACTAAAACTGCAAAAATTAGCCGGGGCGTGGTGGCGGGTGCTTGTAATCCCAGCTACTTGGGAGGCTGAGGCAAGAGAATCACTTGAACCCGGGAGGCAGAGGTTGCAGTGGGCCAAGATCACATCATCACTCTCCAACCTGGGCAACAAGAGCAAAACTTTGTCTCAAAAAAAAAAAAAAAAAAAAAAAAAGAAGAAAGAAAGAAAGAAAAGGTGATAGTGACAGACATGGTAATTATGCTTCCATAAGAAAAAGATTATAGGATAGGCCGGGCGTGGTGGCTCAAGCCTGTAATCCCAGCACTTTGGGAAGCCGAGGCGGGCGGATCACGAGGTCAGGAGATCCAGACCATCCTGGCTAACACGGTGAAACCCCGTCTCTACTAAAAATACAAAAACTTAGCCGGGTGAGGTGGCAGGCGCCTGTACTCCCAGCTACTCGGGAGGCTGAGGCAGGAGAATGGTGTGAACCCGGGAGGCGGAGCTTGCAGTGAGCTGAGATCCGGCCACTGCACTCCAGCCTGGGTGACAGAGCGAGACTCCATCTCAAAAAAAAAAAAAAAAAAAGATTATAGGATAAATGGTATTGTGACTTTCTTTCCCCTATAAGGGAAAAAGAATCAGGTCCTTGCCTCGTTCTATACCAAAAATAAATTCTAAATGGATTAAAGATAAAAATTTTAGCCACAAAAAACCTAGAAAAAATACTAGAGCATACTTTTGCATTATTTAAGTAGGAAAGGCCTTTCTAAGATACAACATACAATTCTGAGGGAGAGGTGGTATTATTACTATTATTTTATTTTTTTTTGAGACAGAATCTCACTCTGTCACCCAGGCTGGAGTGCAGTGGCGCAATCTTGGCTCACTGCAACCTCCGCCTCCCGGGATCAAGCAATTCTCCTGCCTCAGCCTCCTGAGGAGCTGGGATTACAGGTGTGCACCACCACGCCCAGGTAATTGTTGTATTTTAGTAGAGACGGGGTTTCACCATGTCGATCAGGCTGGTCTCGATCTGACCTCGTGATCCACCTGCTTCAGCCTCCCAAAGTGCTGGGATTAAAGGCATGGGCCACCACGCCCAAGTGATGTGGTATTATTTACATTAAATGCTAAATTTCTATACGGCAGAAGACACCACAATGAAGATCAAAGACAAATGACAGACTGAGAAGGATTATTTACGAAACGTTCCATCAGGCCACGTGCAGTGGAGCATGACTATAGTCTAGCTACTCAATCGGCTGAGGTGGAAGGACCAGCAGTTCAAGTCCAGCCTGGGCAATACTGCAAGATCCCATCTCAAAAAAAAAAAAAGAAAAGAAAAGGGAAAAGAAAGGAGAAGGAAGGAGGGAAGGAGGGACAGAGGGAGTGGGGAGGGAAAGAAGGAAATGTTCCATCAGTAAGAAAAAATTTCGGTCGGGCGCGGTGGCTCAAGCCTGTAATCTCAGCACTTTGGGAGGCCGAGACGGGCGGATCATGAGGTCAGGAGATCGAGACCATCCTGGCTAACACAGTGAAACCCCGTCTCTACTAAAAACTACAAAAAACAGCCGGGCGCGGTGGCTCAAGCCTGTAATCCCAGCACTTTGGGAGGCTGAGACGGGCGGATCACAAGGTCAGGAGATCGAGACCATCCTGGCTAACACGGTGAAACCCCGTCTCTACTAAAAAATACAAAAAACTAGCCGGGCGAGGTGGCGGGTGCCTGTGGTCCCAGCTACTCCGGAGGCTGAGGCAGGAGAATGGCGTAAACCCGGGAGGTGGAGCTTGCAGTGAGCTGAGATCCGGCCACTGCACTCCAGCCTGGGCGACAGAGCCAGACTCAGTCTCAAAAAAAAATAAATAAATAAAAATAAAAATACAAAATACAAAAAACTAGCTGGGCGTGGTGGCGGGCGCCTGTAGTCCCAGCTACTCGGGAGGCTGAGGCAGAAGAATGGCGTGAACCTGGGAGGCGGAGCTTGCAGTGAGCCGAGATCGCGCCACTGCACTCCAGCCGGGGCGACAGAGTGAGACTCCGTCTCAAAAAAAAAAAAAAAAAAAAAAAAATTTTTTCAGTAGAAAAATAAGATTTAAACAAACAATTCACAGGAGACTAAAAATGTACAGTAAACATTCAAAAGAGCCAGGTGTGGTGGCTCACGCCTGTAATACCAACACTTTGGGAGGCCAAGGTGGAGAATCACTTGAGACCAAGTGTTCAGGACCAGCCTGGGCAATACAGCAAGACGTAGCTCTATAAAAACACATGTTTTTTGTTTTTTTTTTTTTTTGGAGACAGGGTCTTGCTCTATTGCCCAGGCTGGAGTGCAGTAGCACAATCTCGGCTCACTGCAACCTCCGCCTCCCACGTTCAAGCAATCCTCCTGCCTCAGCCTTCAGAGTAGCTGGGAGTAGAGTCATGTGCCACCATGCCCAGCTAACTTTTGTATTTTTAGTAGAGACAGAGTTTCACCATGTTGGCCAAGTTGGTCTCAAACCCCTTACCTCAGTGATCCACCCAGCTCAGCCTCCCCAAGTGCTGGGATTACAGGAGTGAGCAAAATTACTTAATTAAAAAAAAAAAAAATTCAGCCAGGCGCAGTCGCTCACGCCTGTAATCCCAGCACTTTGGGAGGCTGAGACGGGCGGATCACGAGATCAGGAGATCAAGACCATCCTGGCTAACACGGTGAAACCCCGTCTCAACTACAAATACAAAAAAAAAAACTAGCCAGGCTAGGTGGCGGGCACCTGTAGTCCCAGCTACTCGAGAGGCTGAGGCAGGAGAATGGCGTGAACCTGGGAGGTGGAGCTTGCAGTGAGCTGAGATCGCGCCACCAGTGGCACTCCAGCCTGGGCGACTGAGCAAGACTCCGTCTCAAAAAAAAAAAAAAAAAAATTCAAAGATTTTAACCACATCTGTGATTAGAAATGCAAATGGTTAGATAACTTCAACCCACGTAACGGCAGCGTGTACTAAGAGGCCACTTTAGTTAAGGCCAGCAAAGTGACAGCTTTGTAGACAGCAATTTGGTAGTATCTACCAAAAAATAATTTTTTTTTTAAATGTTTTTTTTTCTGGAGACAGAGTCTCACTGTTGCTCAGGCTGAAGTGCAGTGGTGCAATCTCGGCTCACTGCAACCTTCGCTTCCCGGGTTCAAGCAATTCTCATGCCTCAGCCTCCCGAGTAGCTGGGACTACAGGAGTGCACAACCACGCCCGGCTAATTATTACATTTTTAGTAGAGATGAGGGTTTTACCATGTTGGCCAGGCTGGTCTCGAACTCCTGAACTCAAGTGATCCTTCTGTCTTGGCCTCCCAAAGTGCTGGGATTACAGGTGTGAGCAATCACACCTGGCTGTATCTACCAAAATTTAAAACATCCATTGTCTTTTGATCTGGCACGATTTCATTTCTAATAATCTATCCGAGTGTACACAAAGACATGAGGGACAACACTGAACACAAAAATGTTTGTAACACCAAGAGTCCAAGCGACCAGTGGGTTAAATCAGTTACAGTACTTCAAAATCATGAATCATTAATGATTTAACCTTTATCTACACATGTAGATAAGGAAAATCTCCCTCATAAATTTAGGACAACAGGGACAGCATGATTCCACTTACACTAAACAATGGGCGCCAGGTGCGGTGGCTCACGTTTGTAATCCCAGCACTTTGGAAGGCCGAGGCGGGCAGATCACCTGAGGTCAGGAGTTTGAGACCAACCTGGCCAACATAGTGAAACCTGTCACTACTAAAGAAACAAAAATTAGCCGGGCAAGGTGGTGTGCACCTGTAATCCCAGCTACTTGGGAGGCTGAGGCAGGGAATCGCTTGAACCCAGGAGGCAGACATTGCAGCATTGCAGTGAGCTCAGATCGCATCACTGCACATTCCAGCCTGGGCGACAGAGAGACACTAACTCCAAAAAAAAAAAAAGGAAAACAGCAACAACAAAAAACATGGGTATGACACTTCAGGGAGCACCTGGGTGTGTGTTGTGCCTGAGAAGGTGAGGAGGCAACACCTACCCAGCTTACACGGGGAGAACTCACAGCAAATGCAGTATGGTGCATTATGAGGCTCAGCTACATGGGCTCCTGGGTAACCCATCACCAGAGCAGCACTTTCCTGTCTCCACCCAATTCTGCTGCCCACAGGGAGTAAGCAATTCAACAGCCAATTCCACCCTCCTATACCCCCTCAACACACACACCCAAGTTTCAATTCCAAAGCCCTATACCTCAATGTTGACATGTAACCAACTGATGACTTATCAGAAAAGGCCAATTAAATCATAATGGAATCCTTCCCATTCCAGTTCCCAGAAAGCCAATGTATCTGAAACTCTTGTACTGACAAGGACTGTCTCTGATCAGAGTTTTGGTCAGAGTCCTTGTGTCCAACTCTGGTTTTCTTTAACATCATACAGTCTCTATACTTCAAGTTAGACTTTGTCTTCTGGATGTTTAAAAATCAATTAGCAAAGTTGTGTTTGTTCCATCACACCAGAACAGTTTATATTACCCTAAGTTTTTGTTTTGTTTGTGGGGTTTTTTTTTTTTTTTTTGAGATGGAGTTTCACTCTTGCTGCCCAGGCTGGAGTACAGTGGCATGATCCCAGCTCACTGCAACTTCCGCCTCCAGGGTTTGAGTGATTCTCCTGCCTCAGCCTCCCAAGTAGATGGGATTACAGGCACCCGCCACCACACCCAGCTAATTTTTTGTACTTTTAGTAGAGACGGGGTTTCATCACGTTGGCCATGCTGGTCTCAAACTCCTGACCCTCAGCTGACCCACCCGCCTCAGCCTCCCAAAGTGGTGGGATCACCACATCCCACCCTATTTTTTAAAAGCCTAAAATACCTTATAGATTTCAGTGAATGTTTAAGAAAAACTTAGTATCTGTTCATATGAGGATTAAAGATGGCTCTACAGCAAAACAAATGGTCAAAGGAATGTGAAAACCGTAACACAGACAAGTTAGTTCCCAATTCAATTCAAGATACTTACACAGTAGGGATATATTCTCCAGGAAATGCATTGGTTGTGTAACTGATCAGTAGGCAAGTTTTACCTACAGCTCTAAAGAGAAAGAGAAAAAAGGTTGCTTAGTCAACATGAATGTAATCTTAGCTTTCATTATTCTGTCAAATAATCTCTAGAGAAAAAAACAATAAAGGCATATACATCACACGCTTAGCATTAAAGAAAATGTTTTCAATGTTTTCTATAACCCTTTATCACCACATACACATTTGTACCCTGAAATTTAAAGTAAACAAACTAGAATTTCTCAGAAAGGTAGAGTCAGGAACCATCACGTTCTGTTTAGGTACCTGGTGTTAGCATTAATAGTCAAGAAACAGTTGTTACCGATGTACAAGATTCAAGAGAAACAAGATTTTAAAACTTCACGTCTCTTCTGTGAACATCTGTAGAGTCTTTCATCCAAGAATCTTAAGTTTGATCCCGAAGACTTTTTTTTTTTTTTTGAGACTGAGTCTCATGCTGTCGCCCAGGCTGGAGTGCAGTGGCACCATCTTGGCTCACTGCAGCCTCTGCCTCCCAAGTATAGCTGGGATTACAGGTGCCCACCACCACGCCCGGCTAATTTTTTTTTATTTCTAGTAGAGATGGATTTTCGCCATGTTGGCCAGGCTGGTCTCAAACTCCTGACTTCAAGTGATCCGCCCACGTGGACCTCCCAAAGCGCTAGGATTACAGGCGTGAGCCACCAAACCCAGCCTAAAGGTATTTTAATACTAATACACAAGCACAGCTTTTTTTGGCCACCTGTACTTCTCTAAGTAACTTATTTTGCTGCCTTAAGTGGCACAGCTCAAAAATCCCACCACATCCCTAGAGCCTCCCCTCTGGCAATCGGCAATGACTGTTCTCTTGAGAGAAAGTGCTTAGTCAATAAACCACCACCCATAACTGCCATCACATTAATTCAGCTGTATTCAACTGCCACCTCCCCCCGCCCCAGTCCTCACACAGCCTCGTAAGTCTATAAGCAGGGGCTATCACAATACATCCCAGACATATTAATCAATAGCTCAGAGAGGATGGGAGTTAAACTTTCCAAACAAAGAAGTGTGTAGAAATACTTCAGAGAAAGGAGCACCACCTGCACAATTCGTAATGGGTAGAGACTAATCCTAGTATTACCAGTGTGTCACCAGGCAGAAGTCAGAGTGGTGGCTGAAAGTCTCCCAACCACCTGGAATGTTTTTCAAGAAGCTATCACCTAATAACTAAGACCACCACAACATTAGCAAAACATAAAGGTCTCCAATTTTTACACCATTGACAAGACAAGCTTAAGGGTTTATATGAAAGCTCAAGTCTCTAGCATCCTGAGGGTTCAGTTAGCCAAGTGCTCTCCTTAATGAGCCCTTCTGTCTGCTGTGCTGTCAGTTTACCAAGGTCACGATACATCAGTGTCATAATTTGTAAGATTTTTGTCGTTCAATCTCAACTACTATAAATGAGAATTCACCATAAAGTTAAGCGCTTTTCCATTTTCCCTCACACTCAAGGCAGATTACAGGCCCAGCCAGTCTTGCCAATTCTCATTCACTCATGACATTATTGAGGGCTTAACAAAAGTTGGAACTCACCATTCCAAAGACTTCAGAGAGTCAAACATTACATCACCAGGAAGTAGCTTCCAACTCCTAAAGGCTTTCTAAACAGAAATGACTCATTGGACATACATTTTGTTAAAAGCTTAGAATGTGAAAATAAACCTGTATGAGCAGGAGCCTAAGCTTTGGAGTCAAAAGCCTAGATTTGAGACCCAGGGCCAATTCTAGCACGTACTGGCTGTAATTTTCTTGGCAAGTTTCAACTTCCTCATGTCTGTTTTTTTACCTGCAAAATTAATGCAAAACTACCAGCTCCATCCCCAAACTACTGTGAGCATTAATTCAATTTCAATTTATACCAACCGTGTGCTACATACACCAGAAGCACACGAGGTGCTAAAAATATATTAATGAACAAGACCTCATGGAGTAAGTGCAGTCATGAAATTTAAAAATAAGGAATATGGCCGGGCGCGGTGGCTCATGCATGTAATCCTAGCACCTTGGGAGGCCGAGGCAGGCGGATCACACAGTCAAGAGATCGAGACCATCGAGACCATCCTGGCTAACACAGTGAAACCCAAAATATACAAAAAATTAGCTGGGCATGGTGGCAGGCGCCTGTAATCCCAGCTACTTGGGAGGCGGAGGTAGGAGAATGGCGTGAACCCAGGAGGCAGAGCTTGCGGTGAGCCGAGATCACGCCACTGCACTCCAGCCTGGGAGACAGAGCGAGATTCCGTCTCAAAAAAATAAAATAGAAATGCAATCATCACATGAAATTATGGGTGTGATAACTGTTATTATTAAAGCAGCTCTGGAAATGTACAGCAAAAGAGCTAACATTTCTAGAGCTGAAAAAAATATTTTTAGGCCAGGCATGTTGGCTCATGCCTATAATCCTAGCACTTTGGGAGGCTGAGGCGGACGGATTGCTTGATCCCTGGAGTTCAAGACCAGCCTGGCCAACATGGAGAGAAACCCGGTCTCCACTAAAAATACAAAAATTAGGTGGGTGTGGCAGTGTGCACCGGTAGTCTCAGCTATTTGAGGGGCTGAGGCAGGAGGATCACTTGAACCCAGGAGGGAGGTCAAGGCTGCAGGGAACCAAGATTGCACCACTGCATTCAGCCTGAGGGACAAAGTGAGACCCTGTCTCAAAAAAATAAAATTTTTTATATTAAAAAATAAAAGCCTGGTGTGGTGGCTTAGGCCTGTAATCCCAGCACAGGAGGCTGTAATCTCAGCACAGGAGCATGAGGTGGGAGGATCGCTGAGCCCAGGAGTTCAAGACCAGTCTGGGCAACACAGGGAGACCCTGTTTCCATAAAAAAATTCAAAAATAAGCGGGGCGTGGTGGCACGTGCCTGTAGTCCCAGCTACTCAGGAGACTGAAGGAAGAGGATCCCTTCAGCCCAGGAATTAGAGGTGGCAGTGAGCTGTGATCACACCATTCCATCCCAGCCTAGGTGACAAAGCAAGACCTCATCTCAAGAATAAAAAAAAGAAGTAAGCAGTGGTATAGGGAAATATGTTACCTCTTCTTGTTAAGGACGTGGGGACAAGATCCTACTTGGAAAGTCACAGGTTTTAAGTTGCCAAGAAAGCACTGGATTTTAGAAGAAGCCTCCAGCTGCAGTGTGGCAGGAGGCCTGAGAATGCCAGGGACTCACTCAAGGCAGGCACACATGGAAGCTGCTGCTACAGCTCAGGGGCCACCCAGGGTGGCCTGGACCAAGAATGGCGACTGGACAGTGAAGACAAGTGGGCTGTTTCATGGACTGCTTGAACTCGGAGGCAGAACAAGCATCGCTTAGCCATGGTTTAGATGTGGCACCTGAGGAAGAAAGTGGAGCCTAAGGCTCTAAGGGACCTTTTTAAAAATGATAAAGGTTGGCTGGGCACGGTGGCTCACGCCTGTAATCCCAGCACTTTGGGAGGCCAAGGCGGGCAGGTGACCTGAGGTCAGGAGTTCGAGACCAGCCTGACCAACATGGAGAAACTACAAAATTAGCTGGGGGTGCATGCCTGTAATCCCAGCTACTCGGGAGGCTGAGGCAGGAGAGTCGCCTCAAACCAGGAGGCAGAAGTTGCAGTGAGCCAAGATTGCACCATTGCACTCCAACCTGGGCAACAAGAGTGAAACTCCGTTTCAAAAAAAGAAAGATAAAGGTTGTGTAAAAACCTTAACAACAGTTGCCACTCAGTGTCAAGAATAAGCTGCTTCAAGGTTTTGACTGTTATGATAAAACGTCATATCACTTCTTTTACGATCCTGTCCTATGTCTCTTCTATGCATATGAGGAACAAAGCTACTACTATAAATGCAACCAGCTGTGTCTAACATCCTCTAAAACTTCCTTTACCAAATGACATCTTTAGCTGAGAAAGGCTCAACTGTCAAGAAATTCAAGACACTGGCATAACCTGATATTGACTGAAATTTTATTACCAGTCACTATTTGTTACAAATCTATGTCTTATAAAAACATGATTATAGAATTCTTAAAGTGTAACCTTACCTTTAAACTAAGTGCAATCTTAAAAAATAAAATCAACTCCTCTTTAAGTCTTTTGATGAAAACTTTTACTTAATTTCTTAAAATGGGTAAAAGAAAAAGGTTATTCCATTCCTATTAGCGTATTTATTCCTTCCTTGTCCACACTGCGCTTCCACAAACCAAGTCAACATCTGCACTGGGCAATGTCACAGCCTTTCCATGGCCTTTCCTTCATGAAGAATGGAAGCCATATTTGGCCATAAGTCTTGACTCATGCTGCTGGAGAATTTCTGGAAGTTACTACTTGCTTTGGAATTTCTAACTTTATATAATTAACTGCTCAGTTCAACCTCTTTTCAATCATTGAGCGATGTCATCACTCTAGGAAACAACATGAGTGGGCTGGAAGAAAGTTCATGCCATTTCTACATTGGATTTCCCCCTAGTTCATGATGCTACAATTTTTCTTAACCTATCTGTGCTTCCCCTGCCCTATCCTGTAGAAATAACCACAATGAAAGCAAATAACTTATGTTCCTATTATGCTCTTCATTTCTCCATTAAGATAACTTTTTTTTTTTTTTTTTTTAAAAGACAGAGTCTTGGCTCTGTCTCCCAGGCTGGAGCCCAGTGGTGCAATCCTGGCTCACCACAACCTCCGCCTGCTGGGTTCAAACAATTCTCCTGCCTCAGCCTCCCAAGTAGCTGGGAGTACAGGTAAGTGCCACCACATCCAGCTTTTTTTTTTTTTTTTTTTAAGTAGAGATGGGGTTTTGCCATGTTGGCCAGACTGGTCTCGAATTCCTGACCTCAGGAGATCCACCCACCTGGCCTTCCAAAGTGCTGGGGTTACAGCTGTGAGCCACCACGCCCAGCCAACAGAACTTTTTACTTACTTTTTGAGGGGAGTGTTACTTCCTGAAATCTATAAACCAAAACTTAAAAGCACACACAATCAATAAATCTGGAAACACTAGGAATTTCCTCATGTAAAAAAAAAAAAAAAAAAAAGACCCAGGAAGCTCAAAAATAACAACTTTCTGCACTGCCTTTTTTTAAAGACACGTTGATCTTAGGACAGAAAAGCCAAACTCTTCCAATGACAATTACAATTGCAAACCAAAATACACAGCATATACTGCTGTCTTAAAAGCGATCTTGGCCGGGCGCGGTGGCTCAAGCCTGTAATCCCAGCACTTTGGGAGGCCGAGGCGGGCGGATCACAAGGTCAGGAGATCGAGACCACAGTGAAACCCCGTCTCTACTAAAAATACAAAAAATTAGCCGGGCGCGGTGGCGGGCGCCTGTAGTCCTAGCTACTCAGGAGGCTGAGGCAGGAGAATGGCGTGAACCCAGGAGGCGGAGCTTGCAGTGAGCCGAGATCGCGCCGCTGCACTCCAGCCTGGGCAACAGCGTGAGACTCCGTCTCAAAAAAAAAAAAAAAAAAAAAAAAAAAAGCGATCTTGGCCAGGCGCGGTGGCTCTTGCCTGTAATTCCAGCACTTTGGGAGGCCAAAGCAGGTGGATCACTTCAGGCAGGAGTACAAGACCAGACTGACCAACATAGTGAAACCGCATCTCTATTAACACAAAAAATTAGTTGAGTGTGGTGGCAGGCGCCTGTAAACCCAGCTACTCAGGAGGCTGAGGCAGAAGTATTGCTTGAGGCCGGGGGGTGGAGGTTGCAGTGAGCCGAGATCACACCACTGCACTCCAGCCTGGGCAACAGAGCAAGACTCTGACTCAAAAAACAAACAAAAAAAAGTATGTAGATCTTAAGGACAAGGCAGAATTTAGTAACTGTCAAATATATATTCATACTTATTGAATAAATTAAAGATCTTGCATAAAGGTCTTCAATTTACACTGAGAAATAAGGTATGGGGATTATGTAACGGTAGACCGTATGTATAATTGCATTAATTATGCAGATAAAATCTGTCCGGAAAAATATACCACTAGAGTAGTTCAGCGCTAAATAAACACAAAACCTAATCTAAAATTATGATGTTCTACCACTAATAGCTGACTTCACAATCAATGTAAAGAAAACTAGCCACAGGCCAGGTGCGGTGGCTCACACCTACAATCCTAGCACTTTGGGAGGGTGAGGTGGGTGGACTGCCTGACCTTAGGAGTTCAAGACCAGCCTGGGCAGCACGGTGAAATCCCATCTCCACTAAAATACAAAAGAAATTAGCTGGGCGTGGTGGGAGGCTGAGGCAGGAGAATTGCTTGAACCTGGGAGGTAGAGGTTGCAGGGAGCTGATATTGTGCCACTGTACTCCAGCCTGGAGACAGAGCAAGACTCTGTCTCTACAAAACAAAAAAAAAGAAAGAAAGCTAGCCATTATCACCACTAGAGACTTCAAAAATTAAGATACTGCATAAAGTTTCTCATTCAGGCTGAAGACACCATGTACAACTGAGCTGAAGTCTGAAGCAGGCTTTACTTTAGACCACCTTTCTAGAATCAAGTCTAACCCTGGTGTGGCTGATACAAGCCAGCTGAACACACAAGAGTTCAAAAATAAGAATTTATATCTAACTGCACACAACCCCTATTCTTTTTCAAAATAAGACTGGGCGTGGTGGCTCACGCCTGTAATCCCAGCACTTTGGAAGGCTGAGGCGGGTGGATCACCTGAGGTCAGGAGTTTGAGACCAGCCTGGCCAAGATGGTGAAACCCCATCTCTAATAAAAATACAAAAATTAGCCGGGCGCAGTGGTGGGTGCCTGTAATCCCAGCTACTCAGGAGGCTGAGGCAAGAGAATCACTTCAACCCAGGAGGCAGAGGTTGCTGTGAGCCCATATCGCGCCACTGCACTCCAGCCTCGGTGACAGAGGGAGATTCCGTCTCAAAACATAATAATAAGCAATTTAAAAAATAAAAATAAAAATAAAGATAAAGCAATTGTTTAGACCAGGGATGATGGCTCACACCCGTAATCCCAGCATTTTGGGAGGCCAAGACAGGCAGATCACCTAAGGTCAGGAGTTTGAAACCAACCTGGTGAACATGGTAAAACCCCATCTCTATTAAAAATACAAAAAATTGCCAGGCATAGTGGCTCACGCCTGTAATCCCAGTATTTTGGGAGGCCAAGGCGGGTGGATAACCTGAGGTCAGGAGTTTGAGACCAGCCTGGCTAACATGGAGAAACCCTGTTCCTACTAAAAATACAAAATTAGCCAGTGTGGTGGAGCACGCCTGTAATCCCAGCTACTCGGGAGTCTGAGGCAGTAGAACCACTTGAACCCAGGAGGCAGAGGCTGCAGTGAGCCAAGATAAAATATAAACAAATAAAAAATAAAACTGTTGTTTATAAATACCTGAATGTAAAATGCTGTCTTTTTTTTGAGACGAGTCTCGCTCTGTTACCCAGGCTGGAGTGCAGTGGCGTGATCTCGGCTCACTGCAACTTCCACCTCCCTTGGTTCAAACAATTCCCCTGCCTCAACCTCCTGAGTAGCTGGGATTACAGGCACCCACCACCATCTCTGGCTAATTTTTTTGTATTTTTAGTAGAGACAGGGTTTCACCATGTTGGCCAGACTGGTCTCGAATTCCTGACTTCAGGCAATCTGCCCGCCTTGGCCTCCCAAAGTACTGGGATTACAGGCGTGAGCCATCGTGCCCAGGTGATACTGTCTTACCTAAGAAAAGTTGAGAGAAATCTTGGGGCAAAGGTCCACTAAGTGAAAGTTACAGGGTGGGGCAGCAGTAAGGTGGAGGAAAAACAGTATCATAGAGCCCATGCTCAGAAACAACTATCTTAGAATAAAAAGGTATTGGCCGGGCGCGGTGGCTCAAGCCTGTAATCCCAGCACTTTGGGAGGCCGAGACGGGCGGATCACGAGGTCAGGAGATCCAGACCATCCTGGCTAACACGGTGAAACCCCGTCTCTACTAAAAAATACAAAAAAAACTAGCCGGGCGAGGTGGCGGACGCCTGTAGTCCCAGCTACTCGGGAGGCTGAGGCAGGAGAATGGCATGAACCCGGGAGGCGGAGCTTGCAGTGAGCTGAGATCCGGCCACTGCACTCCAGCCGGGGCGACAGAGCCAGACTCCGTCTCAAAAAAAAAAAAAAAAAAAGTATTAACCCTATGTCATATTTCATGGCCAATCTCAATTAAATTGCTATTCAGGAAATCTAGAATTTTTTTCTTTTTGTTTGAGAAGGAGTCTTGCCCTGTCACCCAGGCTGGAGTGCAGTGGTGCGATCTCGGCTCACTGCAAGCTCCGCCTCCCAGGTTCACGCCACTCTCCTGCCTCAGCCCCCAGAGTAGCTGGCACTACAGGCACCCGCCACCATGCCCAGCTAATTTTTGTACTTTCAGTAGAAACAGGGTTTCACCATGTTGGCCAGGCTGGTCTCAAACTCCTGACCTCAGGTGATCCTCCTGCCTTGGCCTCCCCAAGTGCTGGGATTACAGGCGTGAGCCACCGCGCCCGGCTAACATATTTTCATATGGGTGTATTACCAGTCTCTATCAGTCAGGGTCCCAGAAGAAAAAAATTCATCCCAGAAGATTCGAATAGAGATTTTCATGAAGGAATTATTCACAAAGCTGTAGGCAGAGTTAAGGAGCAAACAAGATGGCAAGGCATCCAAAGACTAGCAATGAGAAGACAGAAACACCCCTAGGGATGAGACAAGGAGCAGTAGTTTCCTTTGGAGCCCAGTGTAAGCAGAGGCACAGGAGGGCAGGATGGAGGTACAGCCTGAAAGGACACTGCCATGGTCCAGGCAAAGGGTCAAAGCAGGAATTGACGATGGTGTATCCCCTTTATTTTTTTATTTTTTTTTTTTTTGAGACGGAGTCTCACGCTGTTGCCCAGGCTGGAGTACAGTGGCGCGATCTCGGCTCACTGCAAGCTCCGCCTCCTGGGTTCACGCCATTCTCCTGCCTCAGCCTCCTGAGTAGCTAGGACTACAGGCGCCCGCCACCGCGCCCGGCTAATTTTTTGTATTTTTAGTAGAGACGGGGTTTCACTGTGGTCTCGATCTCCTGACCTTGTGATCCTCCCTCTGTCACACAGGCTGGAGTGCAGTGGTACAATCTTGGCTCACTGCAACCTCGACCTCCCAGATTCAAGCGATTCTCCTGCCTCAACCTCCTGAGTAGCTGGGATTACAGGCGTGTCCCACCACGCCTGTAATTAGCTAGGTGTAGACACATGTGCCTGTAGTCCCAACTACTCGGGAGGCTGAGGTGGGAGGGTCGCTTGAAACCCAGGAGGTGGAGGTTGTGGTGAACTGAGATTCTGCCATTGCACTCCAGCCTGGGCAACAGTGAGACCCTGTCTCAAAAAAAAAAAAAAAAAAAAAGCAAAAACAGAAACTATTAGAGATACATCTTTGGCCAGGCACGGTGGCTCAAGCCTGTAATCCCAGCACTTTGGAGGCCGAGGCGGGCAGATCACGAGGTCAGGAGATCAAGACCATCCTGGTTAACACGGTGACACCCCGTCTCTACTAAAAATACAAAAAAATTAGCCGGGCGTGGTGGCGAGCGCCTGTAGTCCCAGCTACTCGGGAGGCTGAGGCAGGAGAACAGCGTGAACCCGGGAGGCGGAGCTTGCAGTGAGCCAAGATTGCGCCACTGCACTCCAGAACTGGCGACAGAGCGAGACTCTGTCTCAAAAAAAACAAAACAAAACTGTGCTTGATCAAATGCTCATAACTAATTAAAAAAAAAAAACAGACTGAAAACTCAAGGCCACAGGTTTTTAAACCTAATACTCCCTCACAGAGCCTCTGTCGTAGAAACCGCAGTAACAGTACCAGGCACTTACTAAGCACTCAGCAAGGGGCACCTGCAAAGTAGTTAATAACCAACATCTTGTTTACTCTTGTTGACCTCCCGCTGAACCACCTCTCCTGGGAGGTGGGGGATGTGCTTAGGGTTACCCCATGTAAGCGGTGGAGTGGGTATTTGAAGGGAGGGTCCAGATTCCAGGATAGGCATTCGACAAGTTATCTGACTAGATAAAACAGCCAATTCAAACAGCAGAGGTCCTTAATCGGTTAGTATTAAATAAACGTATCTGCTATGCTTATGTTTTAGTTTCAGCATTTTTCAAATAATTATCAGCAATATGACTTATAAAAAAAAAAAACAGGCCGAGGCGGGGGGATCACTTGAGGTCAGGAGTTTGAGACCATCCTGGCCAACATGGCGAAACTCTATCTCTACCAAAAAAATAAAAAATAAATAAATAAAATTAGCTGGGTGTGGTGATGTGTGCCTGTAATCCCAGGTACTTGGGAGGCTGAGGCATGAGAATTGCTTGAACCCGGGAGGCAGAGGTTGCAGGAACAGAGAGAGCGCCATTGCACTCCAGGCTGGGCAACAGAGTGAGACCCTGTCTCAAAAGAAAAAAAAAAAGAAAGAAAGAAAAAAAAAAATTGGGCTGGGCGCGGTGGCTCACACCTGTAATCCCAACACTCTGGGAGACCCAGGCGGGTGGATCACCTGAGGTCAGGAGTTCGAGACCAGCCTGGCCAACATGGTGAAACCCCGTTTCTACTAAAAAATACAAAAATTAGCCTGGCACGGTGGCGCATGCCTATAATCCCAACTACTAGGGAGGCTGAGGCAGGAGGATCGCTTGAACCTGGGAGGCGGAGGTTGCAGTGAGCCGCAATTGTGCCACTGCACTCCAGCCTGGGCAATAGAATGAGATTCCGTCTCACAAAAAAAAAAAAAAAAAAACCCTTGGATAGCCTACATACTCTTAAATAAGTGAAAGTTAGAATTTTTAGTTATTATATAAACAGAATTATGAGGCATTAATAATATTATTTCACATTTCCAAGACAAATATGACAGATGGGCATCTTACAAAAATCAGTTGTCTAATTATCCTTCTTGCATCTGAATTGCAAGAACCAAAATCTGTCCTAATGACAAGTTTGAAGAATATCAACCAGTTAACCGTGATGCCAGAGCTTGCCTTGGACTTTACTGGAACATGTACCAGTTGCACTGAGTTTTATTAAACTGGTAGTAATTCTTCCTTGCTAACACTAACCTATACAAGCAACGCTGAGACGCGCGATTTTGCTTGGGTTACACTGAGATTCTTGTTTCTATGGGAGAAAAAACTGCATAAGACAAGTCTTGTCTTCCTCCAGGGCCTGTAACCACCACAGACAGTCATGAAAAGCAATGCCTGGAGTCACAGGGGGCCAGTTCTGCTACATCCCATACCTAACGCGTTAAGCAAAGAACAGTTTATCAATGACCACACCACGTTAAAAAAAAAAAAAAAGAAAGAAAGAAAGAAAAGAAAAAACAGTGCCCCTTACAGCCGGCTCCTCCCAGCCAGCATCTTAAAAACTTTCTCCACGGAATAGGCGAAAACAACAATTTTAAGAATCCTAACAGTGGCAGAAGTGTAAGTTGAAAAATCCTGCTCGAAAATAAGTTTAGAAGCCGGGCGCGGTGTCACCCCAGCACTTTTGGAGGCTGAGAGGCAGGAGGATCACTTGAGCGCAGCAATTCGAGACCAGCCTGGACAACACAGCGAGACCCCCAACCCCCATTTCTACAAAAAGTTTTAAAGATTAGCCAGGCGTGGTGGCACACGCCTGTAATCCCAGCATTTCTGGGAGGCTGGGATGGGAGGATCGCCTGAACCCAGGAGTTCGAGACCGGCCTGTGCAACACAGCGAGAACCGGTCTATGAAAAAAAATATATTTTTCTAAAGAAAAGTTTGGGGGCACCAAAGAGGCCCGCACAATCAAGCATGCATCAAATATCGACTTGACCGCCGCGTTCCCAACACAGCTCTCAAGGCGAATTGAGAGGTTCATGCAAAAAACAAGAAAGAGTCCCTTTTTGGAAAAATGGTCAAAATCTCCAAGAGCGCTTCCTCTACGAGCGCTCCCGAGGAGGGCGGCGGGCGGCGTCCGGGAAGAAAGCCGGAGGGTGGAGTTCACTTTTCCCTCCGGCCGGCGAGCGGCAAGGCCCTCCTCCATCCAGAGCCGGAACCTGGCACGCGCCGCCCGGGAAGTCAGGGTCCAGTGGGGGCGCCAGCCCGCGGCCCCCGCCCCGCGATACAGGCCCAGGCCCACAGCCTACGCGAGCCCGCAGCGGGCGGCCTGCCTGCCTGGGTCTCAGTCCGGGCCAGACCCCCGCCCGCGCCCGACCCCGCCGTCCCCAGTCCGGCCCCGGCCGCGCACTCACCCGTCTCCCACCACCACACACTTGATGGCCTGCATCTGGGCCGCTCGCTGGGCCGCGGCGGCGGCGGCAGGGCGCTGAGATAGGAAGCGGCGGGCTCGGGGCGCGGCGGACGAGCGCGCGGCTTGAGGGCGGCGGGGCGCTGGGTGCCGGGGCCGCTGTCCACGCCGCCTCGCCCTCCGCGGACTGGAAGCTCAAGCCCGGCAGCGGCCACCACCCAAAGCTCAGGAAAACTGCAGAGAAACAGGAAATGGCCGCTCCACTCACATCCGGCCTCCCCTCCCCCGCGCCGGCGTCGCCGCTCCCAGGTTCCGGGCGGGGCCGCTCCCGCCCGCGCCGCTCCCGGAGTTTCTCTGGACTTCGGGAATGCTCGGAAGCGCTCGGGACCGCTCGGCTCCGACCGCGGGGAGCGGCGGCCGCCATCTTGGCGCGCTAAGGAGGCCTGGGCGTGGCCGGACCTGCAGGTCCTTTCCCTGGGGTTCACGGTTTAGGCTTTAAGAGGAACCTGTCAGTCGGGCGCGGTGGCTCACGCCTGTAATCCCAGCACTTTGGGAGGCCGAGGAGGGAGGATCACAAGGTCAAGAGATTGAGACCATCCTGGCCAACATGGTGAAACCCCGTCTGTACTAAAAATACAAAAATTAGCCGGGCGTGGAGGCGCGCACCTGTAGTCCCAGCTACTCAGGAAGCTGAGGCAGGAGAATTGCTTGAACCTGGGAGGCGGTGGTTGCAGTGAGCTGAGAGGGCGCCACTACACTCTAGCCTGGAGTCAGAGCCAGACTCCGTCTCAAAAAAAAGGAACCTGTGGTGGCTGGGCGCCGTGGCTCACCTCTCGCCTGTAATCTCAGCACTTTGGTTGGGAGGCCGAGGCGGGTGGATTACAAGTTCAGGAGTTCGAGACCAGTCTCATCAACGTGGTGAAACCCCATCTCTACTAAAAAAAATACAAAATGGTGGCTCACGCCTGTAATCCCAGCACTTTGGGAAACTGAAACAGGTGGATCACGAGGTCAGGAGTTCAAGACCAGCCTGGCCAACATGGTGAAACCCCATCTCTACTAAAAATAAAAAAAAAAAAGTAGCTGGGCATGGTGGCGGGTGCCTGTAATCCCAGCTTCTCGGGAGGCTGAGGCAGGAGAATTGCTTGAACCGGGACCCAGGAGGTGGAGGTTGCAGCAAGCTGATATGGCGCCACTACACTCCAGCCTGGGATACCGACCGAGACTCCGTCTCAAAAAATAAATAAATAAAAAATACAAAAATTAACCGGATGTGGTGGCAGGCACCTTTAATCCCAACTACTTGGGAGGCTGAAACAGGAGAATCGCTTGAACCCAGAAGGCAGAGGTTGCAGTAAGCCGAGATCGCACCACTGCACTCCAGCCTGGGAAACAGAGTGAGAGTCCGTCTTAAAAAAAAAAAAAAAAAAAAAAGAGGGACTGTGGTTGCAGGAGCCACGCTCCCTGTCACTAACTCCGGCTCGGGGCCATCGGAGGGCACTGATTTCCATCCCCCGTTTCGTTATCTTCATGTAATAACTATGTGCAATGACATTAGGTCCTTTTAGGAAATTCAGAATCTAAAACTATAAGGAAGAATAAAATCATACACCATACCCTTATTCAGCAATAACCATGTCCATTCAGTCAAAAAAATGTGTTGCCGGCCGGGCGTGGTGGCTTACACCTGTAATCCCAGCACTTTTTGAGGCAAAGCTGGGCGGATCCACGTGAGGTCAGGAGTTCGAGATCAGCCTGGCCAATGTGGTGAATCCCCGTTTCTACTAAAAACACAAAAAAATTAGCCGTGCATGGCAGCGGATGCCTGTAATCCCAGCTACTCGGGAGGGTGAGGCATGAGAATCGCTTGAACCCGGGAGGTGGAGGTGGCATTGAGCCGAAATCTCACCACTGCACTCCAGCCTGGGCGACCAGCAAGACTTCTTCTCAAAAAAAACAAAAAAACAAAAAAAGTGTTCCATGTTCTCCTGGGTCGCATATGCATTTTCTGTTACTTGTTTTTAATTTATTTAGTGCTATGCCTCGTACTTTGTACCAAGTTCTGGAGATAATGGCCATTAGATGGTGAAAGTGCAAATATTTTGGTATATTTCCTCTTAGTTATCTTTTGATATGCATAATGAACGTTTTGTAAGCAAAATTAAGAAGTCATATATAGTCGGTGTAACTTTTTTTTGTTTGATTTTATAAAATAGAGGCAGGATCTCACTATGTCGCCCAGTCTGGTCCCAAACTCCTGGGCTCTAGCAAGCTCCCACCTCGGCCTCCCAAGTTGCTGGGACTACAGGCAGGTGCCACCACACCTGGCTGATTTTTCTATTTTTGGTAGAAGTGGAGTTTCCCCATGCTGCCCAGTCTGCTGTTGGAACTCTTTTTTTTTTTTTTTTTCGTGCCACTGCACTCCACACTCCAGCCTGGGCAACAGAGCAAGACTCCATCTCCAAAAATAAAATAAATATGCCAGATGCAGTGGTTCATTCCTGTAATCACAGCACCTTGGAAGGCTGAGGTGGGAGGGTTGCTTGAAGCCGGGAATTCAAGACCAGGTTGGGCAACATAGCAAGACCCCCATCTCTAAAAAAAATTAGCCAGGTGTGGTAGCATGCCCCTGTTGTCCCAGCTACTTGGGAGGCCAAAGCAGGAGGATCTCCTGAGCCCAGAAGGTTGAGGCTGCAGTGAGTTATGATCGAGCTACTGCATTCCAGCCTGGGTGACAGGGAGACCTTGTCTCAAAAAAATTAATTAAATTAATGTACAACCCACATATGAAAACCAGTTAATTGGCCGGGAGCGGTGGCTCAAGCCTGTAATCCCAGCACTTTGGGAGGCCGAGACGGGCGGATCACGAGGCCAGGAGATCGAGAGACGATCCCGGCTAACACGGTGAAACCCCGTCTCTACTAAAAAATACAAAAAAACTAGCCGGGCGAGGTGGCGGGCGCCTGTAGTCCCAGCTACTCGGGAGGCTGAGGCAGGAGAACGGCGTAAACCCGGGAGGCGGAGCTTGCAGTGAGCTGAGATCCGGCCACTGCACTCCAGCCTGGGTGACAGAGCAAGACTCCGTCTCAAAAAAAAAAAAAAAAGAAAACCAGTTAATTTAAAACTGAGTGAGAACAGTTGTCCAACTTTAGGCTTCAGTATCTGCTTGGAATATTCCCCATAGCAACAAATGATCCAAAAAGTTAATTTTTAAAAAATTGTGGGTTTTTTTGAGACAGGGTCTGCCTTCGACACCCAGGTTGGAGAGTAGTGGTATAATCACAGCTCACTACAGCCTCTGTCTCCTGGGCTCAGTGATCCTCCCGAGTAGCTGGGACCACAGGTGCACCTCACCACACAAGGATAATTTTTGTATGTAATTTTGTATATTTTTTGCTATGTTGCCCAGGCTGGTCTTCAACTCCTGGACTCAAGTGATGTGCCAGCCTCAGCCTCCCAAACTGCTGAGATTATAGGCGTGAGCCATTATGTGCAGCTTAAATTAAAATTAATAAATGTGGCCGGCGCAGTGGCTCACACCTGTAATCCCAGCACTTTGAGAGGCCGAGGCGGGTGGATCACCTGGGGTCAGGAGTTCAAGACCAGCCTGGTCAACATAGTGAAACTCCGTCTCTACTAAAAATACAAAATTTAGCTGGGCGTGATGGTGGGCGCCTGTAATCTCAGCTACTCAGGAGGCTGGGGCAGGAGAATTGCTAGAACCGGGGAGGTGGAGGTTGCAGTGAGCCAAGATGGTGTCATCCAGCCTGGGCGACAAGAGCAAAACTCCATCTCAAAAAAATAATAATAATAAATGCAAATGATACTCTATTAGACCATGTGTATTTCTTTTCTTCTTATTTTATTTTATGTTTTTGAGATGGAGGCTCACTATGTCGCCCAAGCTGGAGTAGAGTGGCACGATCTCAGCTCACTACAACTCCCAAGTAGCTGGGATTACAGGTGTGCACCACCACACCCAGGTAACTTTTGTGTTTTTAGTAGAGATGGGGTTTCACCATGTTGGCCAGGCTGGTCTCGAACCCCTGACCTCAAGTGATCTGCCAACCTCGGGCCTCCCAAAGTGTTGGGATTACAAGCGTGAGCCATCACCTGCGGCAACCATATGTGTTTCTAAATGTTTTATATATTTATTTTTTGAGCGCCTATTATGGATGCAATTGTACACCCTGCCTAGGTCCTCCATTCAAGGCCATTCATTCATTCCACTCCCCTGGCTGCTTAGATGTTAGAATGTGAAAAGAACGAAAAAGATCCCTGCTATTCTGCATTCTAAAGCCTACATTCTAGTGGGGCAGACACACAATGGGTAATTAACATATAGTATTCATTTCCAGGTTAAGATTACAGATTGGATTGTAGGTGTCTCATTTTACTTCTACCCAACATCCCAGTAGACCTCCAGAAAGGGGACTTCTGGAATAAAAGGCAGAAACCTAGAACAGAGGGATTAAGAAAGAAGGAATGTGTGGACAGAATGGTTGTAACTGACTTAGCCACCTGTAGTGTACTGGCAGTGGGAAGAGCAGGTCAACACTAGACCTAGGCTGGGCCCAGTGGCTCGTGCCTGTTATCCCAGCACTTTGGGAGGCCAAGGAGGGTGGATCACCTGAAGTCAGGAGTTTGAGACCAGCGTGGTCAACATGGTGAAACCCCATCTCTACTAAAAATACAAGAATTAGCTGGGTGTGGTGGCAGGCGCCTGTAATCCCAGCTACTTGGGAGGCTGAGGCAGGAGAATCGCTTGAACCCAGGAGGCGGAGGTTGCAGTGAGCTGAGATCGCACCATTGCACTACAGCCTGGGCGACAAGAGCGAAACTCCGTCTCAAAAAAAAAAAAAAACAGATCTACATGAAAGAGTCATTTAAGAGCTGGGATTGATGGCACCCTGGCCTTAGGGAACTAGGAGTAAGGGGAGAGTAGGATAAGGAAGACTGATGAAAGCTGAAAAGCAGCAGGAGACCTGCATGGCCGCCTGTTATGCACTCGGCAAGGGGGCCACCCTACCCTTCACCTACAAAAGACGTGATTCCACTCTAGAGAGAGTGAAACACAGGGTATTTGGCCTTAGGACCAGGCATAGGGCCTGGAATACAAAACATAAAAACAGAGATTTAGTAGGCTGAATCTTGAGCCTCCCCAATCCCTTCCTTCATGGTTCCATGCTGACGGTTTTCCTCTGGGGAGGAGGGAAGAGGGTGGAGAGTGGAATCTGTCCAGGGCAGGAGGTAAAAAACAAACAGATGTCAACATGGGGCCAGGCGCCATGGCTCACATCTGTAATCTCAGCAGTTTGGGAGACTGAGGTAGGAGGATTGTTTGAGTCCAGGCATTTGAAACCAGCCTGGACAACATAGCAAGACCCCATCTCTGGAAAAAATATACATTTTTTATTTATATAAATATATATTATTTATAAATAAATATATTACTATATATTAAAATATATATTACTTTATAAATATATATTACTATATATTTATAAATATGTTATATAATATATATTTTGAGCTGGAGTCTCACTCTGTCACCCAGGATGGAGTGCAGTGGTGTGTTCTCGGCATGCTGCAACTTCCACCTCCCGGGATCAAGCTATTCTCCTGCCTCAGCCTCCTGAGTAGCTGGGATTACAGGTACCTGCCACCATGCCTGGCTAATTTTTATATTTTTAGTAGAGACAGGTTTTCACCAAGTTGGCCAGGCTAGTCTTGTACTCCGAACCTTAGGCGATCCACTGGCCTTGGCCTCCCAAAGTGCTGGGATTATCTGCACTCAGCCTATATTATATTTATATGTAAATATGTATTTATATATATTTTTAGGTAGAGATAGATCTTATATATATTTAGACCCATATATATATATATATATTTTTTTTTTTTTTTTTTTTTTTTTTTTTGAGACACAGTCTCACTCTGTCACCCAGGCTGGAGTGGGGTGGCATGATCTCGGCTCACTGCAACCACCACCTCCCAGGTTCAAGTGATTCTCCTGGCTCAGCCTCCTGAGTAGCTGGGACTACAGACACGCACCACCATACCTGGCTAATCTTTGTATTTTTCAGTAGAGACAGGGTTTCACCATATTGGCCAAGCTAGTCTCGAACCGCAGACCTCCTGATTCGCCCGCTTCAGCCTCCCAAAGTGCTGAGATTACAGGCGTGCCTGGCCAGTAAATGGTTATTTTTAAGGCTAGAAATAAGATAATATTATTCATTCATGAATAAGAAGGGGTTCTACCTAAAAAGGAAGCAATAGAAAGTTTTTCGTGTTTTTTTAACTTGTGGAAATTAAAAGCAATTTAGCAGAAATTAAAAATACTCAATTGAAAAGCTGGGACTGGGTGGGTGGGCATGGTGGCTCACGCCCATAATCCCAGCACTTTGGGAGGCTAAGGTGAAGAATTGCTTGAGCCCTGGAGTTTGAGACCAACTTGGGCAACATGGTGAGACCCCCCTCTACAAAAAAGAAACAAAAATTAGCTGAGTGTGGTGGCACCCGCCCATAGTCCCAGGTACCCGGGAGGCTGAGGTGGGAGGATCACTTGAGCTCAGAAGTTCTAGGCAGCGGTGGCTCACGCCTGTAATCCCAGCACTTTGGGAGGCCGAGACGGGCGGATCACGAGGTCAGGAGATCGAGACCATCCTGGCTAACACGGTGAAACCCCGTCTCTACTAAAAAATACAAAAAAATAGCCGGGCGAGGTGGCGGGCGCCTGTAGTCCCAGCTACTCGGGAGGCTGAGGCAGGAGAATGGCGCAAACCCGGGAGGCGGAGCTTGCAGTGAGCTGAGATCCAGCCACTGCACTCCAGCCTGGGCGACAGAGCCAGACTCCGTCTCAAAAAAAAAAAAAAAAAAAAAAAAGAAAGGAAATTTCCCAGACCTGAATGACAGCAGTTTACAGATGTAAAGTCCAACCCAGTGACTGAAACAGTCGCAACCTAGAGTACATCATTGGGAAACTTGAGAACAATGGCAACAGATAAGATCCTATAAGCTTCCAAAGAGAAAACACATGGTTTAAGGAAACAGGAAATAGAATGGTTTGGGGTTTCCCAGCAGTTACAAGGGTGGAGCAATGCCTTCAGAAAAATTCTAAAGGAAAAAAGTTTTCACACAAGAATTCTGCTCATAGTCAAACTATTGATCAAGTAGGCGGATAAAATAAGAACATTTTCAGGCAAGTTCTCAAAAAAGTTTTACCTCCCACACACCACATCCCAGAAAGCTGCTGGAACATATGTTGCTTCAGTAGAAGGAAATAAACCAAAAGAAAGAAGCTACAAGAGGCAGAAATGGGAGATACCACAAAGCCGAAGAGAGAAGGGGCCTCCCAGGTCATGCGGATCATTGTATGAGCAGCCGTATCAGAGCAGGGAGTCTGTGTGGCCATAAACCCGCACAGGGTCTATAACTGGGTCAATTTCCACTAGTGTGAACAGCCAGGAATAGTTACAAGACAAACCACTTTTGTTAACCGGCTGCCCTGTGATGACAATGCGTGGAGGTGATAACGACGAGAAGTGTATTCTTGGTGCCTATACCTCTCCTTTCTTTTGATTTTGTTTCTGTTGTGAGACAGAATCTTGCTCTGTCACCCAGACTGGAGTATGGTGGTGTGATCTCTGCTCAGTGGAACCTCTGCCTCCTGGGCTCATACGATTCTCCTGCCTCAGCCTCCCAAGTAACTGGGATTGCAGGCACCTGCCACCACATCCAGCTAATTTTTGTAATTTTAGTAGAGATGGGGTTTCAACGTGTTGGCCAGGCTGGTCTTGAACTCCTGACCTCATGATCCGCCTGCCTGAGCCTCCTAAAGTGCTGGGATTACAGGCGTGAGCCACCGTACCTGGCCAATTTTTGTGTTTTTAGTAGAGACTGGGTTTACGCCACATTTGCCAGGCTGGTCTCAAACTCCTGACCTCAGGTGATCTGCCCACCCTAGCCTCCCAAATTGCTGGGAATACAGACGTGAGCCACCACGCTCGGCCCTAGCATTTTATTATACAATTTTTTTTTTTTTTTTTTTGAGATGGAGTCTCCTTGTTGCTCAGGCTGAAGTGCAGTGGAGCGATCACCACTCACTGCAACCTCCGCCTCCTGGGGTCAAGCAATTCTCCTGCCTCAGCCTTCTGAGTAACTGGGGTTTCGCCATGTTAGCCAGGATGGTCTCCATCTCCTGACCTCATGATCCACACGCCTTGTCCTCCCAAAGTGCTGGAATTACAGGTGTGAGGCACCGCGCCCGGCCTTTTCTTTCTTTTCTTTTTTTTTTTTTAGAGATGGAGTCTCGCTCTGTCGCCCAGGCTGGAGTGCAGTGGTGCGATCTCAGCTCACTGCAACCTCTGCCTCCTGGGTTCAAGCCTCAGTCTCTTGGGTAGCTGGGATTACAGGTACAAGTCACAATGCCTGGCTAATTTTTGTATTTTTAGTAGCAACGGGGTTTCACCATGTCGGCCAGGCTGGTCTCGAACTTCTGATCTCAAGTGATCCACCCGCCTCACCCTTTCAAAGTGCTGGGTTTACAAGCGTGAGTCACTGTACCCAGCCTACAAATTTTCAAATACACAGAAAAGTTGAAAGAAATATACAGTGAACAGCCGTATGTCAACCTAAATTCTGCAATGAACATTTTATTACACTTGCTTTACCACGTATCTATACGTTTATCCATTCAACAATTCACCTCATTTTTTTTTTTTTTTGAGACGGAGTCTCGCCCTGTCGCTGAGGTGCAAGCTCCGCCCCCCGGGTTCACGCCATTCTCCTGCCTCAGCCTCCTGAGTAGCTGGGACTACAGGCGCCCGCCACCGCGCCCGGCTAATTTTTTGTATTTTTAATGGAGACGGGGTTTCACTGTGTTAGCCAGGATGGTCCCAATCTCCTGACCTTGTGATCCGCCCACCTCGGCCTCCCAAAGTGCTGGGATTACAGGCGTTAGCCACCACGCCCGGCCTAATTCACCTCATTTTTAAATTCAATTCAAAAGAAGTTACAGAGCTGGGCGCGGTGACTCACGCCTGTAATCCCAGCACTTTGGGAGGCCGAGGCGGGTGGATCACGAGGTCAGGAAAGACCACGGAGAAACCCCGTCTCTACTGAAAATACAAAAACTTAGCCGGGCGCGGTGATGGGCGCTTGTAGTCCCAGCTACTCAGGAGGCTGAGGCAGGAGAATGGTGTGAACCCGGGAGGTGGAGCTTGTAGTGAACCAAGATCGCGCCACAGCCCTCCAGTCTGGGCGACAGAGAGAGACTCCGTCTCAAAACGAAACCAAACCAAACCAAAAAAAACCCAAAAAACTAAAGAAGTTACAGAAATCAGTGCATTTTACCCTTCAACACTTCAGACTGCATTTTTTTTTTTTTAGAAACTGATGTTTATATTACGTCAACCTTATTTCCACGTTGCTTAAGAGCCCATGCAAGAACACCTTAAGGCCATTCAGTGGTTGCTGCTACCCATTCAGTGGCCTGAGCAGTGGGAGCTGCAAACCAGTCTTCCGTGGCAGTCTGACTGCTCCAGTCTTCAGTAGGGAACTGCTGGATAGGCACAGAGGGCACCTGCACACCATCAGACCAGTTGCAACCTCAGGCTGAGTAGCAGTGAATTTAGGAGCTGGAGCAGTCCATTCACCCTGAAATTCCTCTTTGGTCACAGCCTTTTCAGCAGCAGACAGCTTTTTATTTTATTTTTATTTTTTAATTTTTTTGAGATAGAGTCTCGCTCTGTCGCCCAGGCTGGAGTGCAGTGGCCGGATCTCAGCTCACTGCAAGCTCCGCCTCCTGGGTTCAAGAGATCCTCCTGCCTCAGCCTCCCGTGTAGCTGGGAGTACAGACACGCACCACCATACCTGGCTAATTTTATTTTGTATTTTTAATAGAGATGGAGTTTCACCATGTTGGCCAGGTTGATCTCGAACTCCTGACCTCGTGATCCACCTACCTCGGTCTCCAAAAGTGCTGAGATTACAGGCGTGAGCCACTGCTCCTGGCCCAACCTGTTCTTTTTCAACATCTTCAGGATCTCTATAGAAATAGAGATCACCGGCTGGGCACGGTGGCTCGCGCCTGTAATCCCAGCACTTTGGGAGGCCGAGGCGGGTGGATCACGAAGTCAGGAGATCGAGACCATCCTGGCTAACACAGTGAAACCCCGTCTCCACTAAAAATACAAAAAATTAGCCGGGTGTGGTGGCAGGTGCCTGTAGTCCCAGCTACTCGGGAGGCTGAGGCAGGAGAATCGCTTGAACCCAGGAGGCGGAGGTTGCAGTGAGCTGAGATCGCGCCATCGCACTCCAGCCAGGGTGACAGGGTGAGACTCTATCTGGAGAAAAAAAGAAAAGAAGTAGAGATCAGGCATGACCTCCCGCGGGTGTTCACGGGAAATGGTGCCACAGATGAGCGGAACTTCCTGGGCCGGCATCCACCACTTCAAACCCACTGAGTGAGCTCCTTTGTTGTTGCTTGGGACGGCAATGTCCACATAGTGCAGAGGACAATCTGTGTGACACAGAGCAAGGTAGGTAGGTCAACATAAGATGCCTCTGTGAGAGGGTGTTGGTCAACCCCGGGGTCAGTAACCACAAGAAGCTGTGGCTCCTGAAAGGCTTCCTGGATATGGATAGTGAAGGTTCCAGAAGTGAAGTGGCCAGAGATTGGAATGGCTCCAGCGGCAGCAGCAAACGTCAGCACGGCCCTCTGGCCAGTATTCCTGGAGGATGTGACGCTGACATCAGTAAGGTTTTCAATGGCAACAATGGCACAAGCTGCCAGCAGAAGCTTCTCCCAGGTCCTCTTCAGATTTAGGATGTAGATGCCATCACTTTTCCTTTTATAGATGTACTGTTCCATGTGGAAGTCAAGATTGGTGCTACCTAAGTGGGTTCCCGCTGCAAGGAACGTAAAGACATCCTCCTCCTTAATTTGCAGGACATCAAGGGCTCTGGACATTGTGAAAGTTTCTCTTTAAGTTACGATGATAATCCAGAACAACACCAGAGAGACCTCTCTGTGGGTAGCACAGAAAGGCCAGAATGCATATTATTAATTTTTTTTTTTTTTTTTTTTTGAGACGGAGTCTCGCTCTGTCGCCCAGGCTGGAGTGCAGTGGCGCTATCTCGGCTCACTGCAAGCTCCGCCTCCCGGGTTTACGCCATTCTCCTGCCTCAGCCTCCCGAGTAGCTGGGACTACAGGCGCCCGCCACCTCACCCGGCTAATTTTTTTGTATTTTTAGTAGAGACGGGGTTTCATTGTGTTAGCCAGGATGGTCTCGATCTCCTGACCTCGTGATCCGCCCGTCTCGGCCTCCCAAAGTGCTGGGATTACAGGCTTGAGCCACCGCGCCCGGCCGCATATTATTAATTAACATTCAATTTTTATTTTATTTTTTATTTTTTTTAGACGGTGTCTCGCTCTGTCACCCAGGCTGGAGTGCAGTGGTGCAATCTTGGCTCCCTCAAGCTCCGCCTCCTGGGTTCATTCTCCTGCCTCAGCCTGCCGAGTAACTGGGACTGCAGGCGCCCGCCACCACGCCTGACTAATTTTTTGTATTTTTGGTAGAGACAGGGTTTTACCATGTTAGCCAGGATGGTCTCGATCTCCTGACCTCGTGATCCGCCCGCCTCGGCCTCCCAAAGTGCTGAGATTACAGGCGTGAACCACTGTGCCCAGCCAATTAAGGTTCAATATTTGTTTATAGTTCCTTCTCTTATTTATTTATTTAGAGACAAGGTCTCACTCTATCACCCAGGCTGGAATGCAGTGGCAAGATCTTGGATCACTGCAGTTAACCTCCCGGGCTCAAGCGGTGGAGTCCCAAATAGCTGCGACTACAGGTGCACGCCACCACCCCTGGCTAATTCTTGTAGTATGTTAATATAATTTATCATCTTTCTTTTTATCTTCTGCTTTTTTTTTTTTTTTGAGTCTCACTCTGTCACCCAGGCTGGATTGCAGTGGTGGAACAATCATAGCTCACTGTAGCCTCAACCTCCTGGGCTCAACAGATCCTCCTGCCTCAGCCTCCTGTGTAGCTGGGAACACAGGCATGTGCCGTCACACCCAGCTAACTTTTTTGTAGAGACGGGGCCTTGCTATGTTGCCCAGGCTGGTCTTGAACTCTTGGACTCAAGTGATCCTCTGGCCTTGGCCTTTCAAAAAGTACTGGGATTACAGGTGTGAGCCACTGTGCCCACCCTAATTTGCCATCTTAATGAGAAGAATAAAAACCCCAAGGAAGGTTCTGGATCCCTTCGAATACAAGTGTCTGATGACCCAAAGAAAAGGACTGTTTTCTCTTAATTATGTAAACCTTGCTGACATTTTGCATTGGAAGCGTGGTATAGTGGAAGGCACACTGGGATAGAAGCCCGGGAACTGCCGACTTCTGCTGCCAACCTGGCCCCAGCTTAGTCACCAATGGGCCCTGTGATGTTGCTAAGTCATTAAGCCTTTTTTTCCTCATTACTCACCTGTACAATGAGGAGAATGAACTTTGTGTTCTCCATTCTACCAGTCCACAGGTCCACTAAGTGCCATAAAGATGTGGAGGAACAAGACAGTACATTTTTTTTTGAGATGGAGTCTCACTGTGTCACCAGGCTGGAATGCAGTGGTGTGATCTCGGCTCACTACAACCTCTACCCCCGGGTTCAAGCAATTCTCCTGCCTCAGCCTCCCAAGTAGCTGGGATTACAGGCACACGCCACCATGCCCAGCTAATTTTTGTATTTTTAGTAGAGATGGGGTTTCACCATGTTGGCCAGGATGGTCTTGATCTCTTGACCTCGTGATCCACCTGCCTCGGCCTCCTAAAGTGCTGAGATTACAGGTGTGAGCCACTGTGCCTGGCCTGATTTTTTTTTTAATTAAAGTCATTTAACTTAAATGACTTTAAATCATTTACTTTAAATGATTGTTTAACAATGTGCACATTGTTAAAACATCAGCTAGTACAGAAGAGCTCATACTTTAGACATCAAAATAAAACTTTATTTTTTGTTTGTTTTGTTTTGTTTTTGAGATGGAGTTTCACTCTTGTTGCCCAGGCTGGAGTGCAATGGCGGAGTCGTGGCAACCTCTGCCTCCTGGGTTCAAGTGATTCTCCTGCCTCAGCCTCCCAAGTAACTGAGATTACAGGCATTTTGACATCAGGTGATCCGCCCACCTCATCCTCCCAAAGTGCTGGGATTACAGGAGTAAGCCACTATGCCTGGTAATTTTTTTTTTTTTTTTTTTTTTTTTTTTTGAGATGGAGCTTCACTCTTGTCACCCAGGCTAGAGTGCAATGACCCAATCTTGGCTCCCTGCAACCTCTGCCTCCCAGGTTCAAGGGATTCTCGCGTCTCAGCCTCCAGAGTAGCTGGGGTTACAGGCGCCCGTCACCATGCCTGGCTAATTTTTGTATTTTCAGTAGAGACAGGGTTTCATCGTGTTGCCCAGGCTGGTCTTGAACTCCCAACCTCAACTGATCCACCAGTCTCTGCCTCCCAAAGTGCTGGGATTACAGGCGTGAGCCACTCACCCAGCCTGTTATTTGTTTTCTTTTATAATTAAAGTCATTTAGTTTAAATGACTTTAAACCATTTACTTTAAATAATTGTTTAACACAGTGCACATTTTTAAAACCTCAGCTAGCACAGAAGAACTCATACTAAAGACCTCAAAAAAAACTGTGGAGTTTTTTTTTTTTTTTTTTGAGACAGGGTCTTCCTCTGTAACCCATGCTGGAGTGCAGTGGTGCAATCATAGCTCACTGCAGCTTTGAACCCCTGGGCTCAATCGATTCTCCCACCTCAGCCTCCCAAGTAGCTAGAACGACAAGCGTGCACCACTATGTCTGGCTAATAGTTTTATTTCTATTTTTATTTTATTTATTTATTTATTTAAATTTATTTGTTTATTTTTTTGAGATGGAGTCTTGTTCTGTTATCCAGGTTGGAGTGCAGTGGCGCAATCTCAGCTCACTGCAAGCTCCGCCTCGGCCTCCGGAGTAGCTGGGACTACAGGTGCCTGCCACCACGCCTGGCTAATTTTTTGTATTTTTAGTAGAGATGGGGTTTCACCGTGTTAGCCAGGATGGTCTTGATCTCCTGACCTCGTGACCCACCCGCCTTGGCCTCCCAAATTGCTGGGATTACAGGCGTCAGCCACTGCGCCTGGCCTATTTATTTATTTTTAAATTTTATTTATTTATTTTTTTTGAAACAGAGCCTCGCTCTGTAGCCCAGGCTGGAGTGCAGTGGCACAATCTCGGCTCACTGCAAGCTCCGCCTCCTGGGTTCACGCCATTCTTCTGCCTCAGCCTCCTGAGTAGCTGGGACTACAGGCGCCTGCCACCACGCCTAGCTAATTTTTTGTATTTTTAGTAGAGACGAGGTTTTACTGTGTTAGCCAGGATGGTCTCGATCTCCTGACTCTCGTGATCCACCCACCTCGGCCTCCCCAAGTGCTGGGATTACAGGTGTGAGCCACTACACCCGGCCTATTTATTTTTTTAGGTGGAGTTTCACTTTTGTTGCCCAAGCTGGAGTGGAATGGCGTTATCTCAGCTCACTGCAACCTCTGCCTTCCGGGTTCAAGCAATTCTCATGCCTCAGCCTCACGAGTAGCGGGGATTACAGGCACGCACCACCATGCCCAGATCATGTTTTGTATTTTTAGTAGAAACGGGGTTTCACCATGTTAGCCAGGCCGGTCTTGAACTCCTGACCTCAAGTGATCCACCTGTCTCGACCTCCCAAAGTGCTGGGATTACAGGTGTGAGCCACCGTGCCCGGCCAATATTTTTATTTTTTGTAGATACAGGGTCTCACTATATTGCCCAGGCTGTACTCAAATTCCTGGCCTCATTGATCCTCCAGTGTTGGCCTCCCAACGTGTTGGCACTACAGATGTGAGCCACAGAGATTTACCAATGATTTGGTAATAAATAAAACATTTTCCAACAGCCCAACACAGTGGCTCACGCCTGTAATCCCAGTACTTTTGGAGGCCAACTCTGGAGGATCAGTTGAGGTCAGAAGTTGAAGACCAGCCTGGGCAACATAGCAGGACCTCATTTAAATACCCTAAATTTAAAAATTAGCCATCTGTAGCGGCATGCGCCTGTAGTCCCAGCTACTTGGGAGACTGAGGAGGGAGGATCACTCGAGCCCAGGACGTTGAGGCTGCAGTGAGCTATGATTGCACTACTGCACTCCAGCCTGGGGGACAGAGTGAGATCCTGTCTCAAAAAAAAAAAAAAAAGAGGCCAGGCGCGGTGGCTCGAGCCTGTAATCCCAGCACTTTGGGAGGCCGAGGCGGGTGGATCACGAGGTCAGGAGATCAAGACTATCCTGGCTAACATGGTGAAACCCCGTCTCTACTAAAAATACAAAAAACTAGCCGGGCGTGGTGGCGGGCGCCTGTAGTCCCAGCTACTTGGGAGGCTGAGGCAGGAGAATGGCGTGAACCCGGGAGGCGGAGCTTGCAGTGAGCCGAGATCACGCCACTGCACTCCAGCCTGGGAGACACAGGGAGACTCCATCTCAAAAAAAAAAAAAAAAAAAAAGCAGAAAAAAAAACCTTGCTTATATTCTTATTGCCTGATCAATTGTTTCTTTTCTTCTTCTTTTTCCTCACCCTGTCTTTTCAGCTGATTGTTTGATCAATTGTACGCATTATCTCTTGTCTTTCGGCTGTGATACATGAGAATTTAGCTCACTGATACCAGCGGTCCCCCTGTTGTGGTATATCTCACTGTTTTAGTTCTCCTCTTGGTTACCACTGAAACTAAATAACATGCGAGTCCTGTCTTCTTAGCCCCGCCCACTATTTCCTGGATCCTCTTGTGTAAGATGAGGATAACTCCACAGGTCCAGCTGGGCCAGCAGGGCCTGCGCCTGTGCCATCAGACAGCAAGCAATGCAGAGTTCATCAAGTTTGTGCTCTTAGGCCAGGTGCAGTGGCTCATGCTTGTAATCCCAACACTTTTGGAGGCCTAGGTGGGTGGATCACTTGAGGTCAGGAGTTCAAGGCCAGCCTGGCCAACATGGTGAAAACTCATCTCTACTAAAAATTAAAAATTAGCTGGGTGTGGTGGTGCATGCCTATAATCCTAGCTACTCAGGAGGCTGAGGCAGGAGAATTGCTTGAACTCAGGAGGCAGAAGTTGCAATAAGCCAAGATCATGCCACTGCACCCCAGCCTGGGCAACAGAGCAAAACTCCGTCTCAAAAAAAAAAAAAAAAGAAGAAGAAGAAGAATACTAGGTAGCTCACAGAATCAAAGAAAAAACAAAGGAAAGGTTGAGTAACCAGAACTCAGAAAAGAGAGAATATTCAGGGTCACTTGGGGACCCTCAAGGATTTTATTTTGGGTGCATTGACATCACCTTCCTCAGGACCATCTTTTAGGTCTAGGCAAAGCTGAAAGCTGTATTTCTTCTGTATTCCTGTACTTGTTAATACAATACATAATGAATATTTCAGGAGAAATACAGCTTTTGTTAATAACAATCTGTTAATAATCTGGCCAGGTACAGTGGCTCATGCTTGTAATCCCAGCACTTTGGGAGGCTGAGGCGGGTGGATCACCTGAGGTTAGGAGTTCAAGATCAGCCTGACCAATATGGTGAAACACTGTCTCTACTAAAAATATAAAAAATCAGCTGGGCGTGGTGGTAGTCTCCTGTAATCCCAGCTATTCAGGAGGCTGAGGCAGAAGAATCGCTTGAACCCGGGAGGTGAAGGTTGCAGTGAGCCAAGATCATGCCATTGTACTCCAGCCTGGGCAACAAGAGTGAAACTCCATCTCAAAATAATATAATAATAATAGTAATAATAATAATAATCTGCCTAGGGGTCCCTGTGCCAGTCCACCCAGGTTTTCATTCCTGATGACTCAAGAGGAGTCTTGGTTGGTTGTATTTGGTCACCTCCCCACCTGCTGGGGAAAAGAGAAGGGCCTAGTGACTCACTGTCCACCAAAACCATATAGAATACGGTAGAGGAAGTCCCCCCAAGAGAATGGGAAGCTGTGGCTGTACAGGCAGAAACAAGAGATAACCACTGTATTTATGAGTACTAGGTTCAGTGCACTTGACAGAGACCTACAGTGGTAATAGTTTAAACAAAATTAAAGTTTGTTTTTTTCTCGCAGGTAAAAATCTAGAGGTAAGTAATCCAGGCTGGTACATAGCTCTTCTCCATGAAGCCTGGTGCCCCAACCCCTTCCTCACGGGCCAAGATGGAGCTCTAGTCAGTACTTCTAAGTCCCAAGCACAGGATGGAGAAACAGAGATAGAAGAGGACAAAGAGGCTGGGCACGGTGGCTCACGCTTATAATCCCAGCACTTTGGGAGGCCAAGGCGGGAGGATCACAAGGTCAGGAGATGGAGACCATCTTGGCCAACATGGTGAAACCCCATCTATACTAAAAATGTAAGAAATTAGCCAGGTGTAGTGGTGCATGCCTGTAGTCCCAGCTACTTGGGAGGCTGAGGCAGGGGAATCGCTTGAACCTAGGAGACGGAGACTGCAGTCAGCCAAGATCCTACCACCACACTTCAGCCTGGCGACAGAGCGAGACTCCATCTCAAAAAAAAAAAGGGGGGACAAAGAGAGAGTGCTAAGTGTTTCTTCCGGATGATTCTAGGAAGCCATTGTACTTCTTCTTACATCCCATTGGCCAGACATAGTCACATGACCGTTCCAAGCTGTAGTGCAGGCTGGGAAACAGAGGCTCTGCTAAAAATTCTACTACCACTAAAGAAGAGAAGAGTGGGTCTTAGAAGACAGTGGTCAGGTCCTGCCATATCCACCATGTACATCTGGTGGATCTCACGACTCGCATGCATATATCTGCCAATTTAATATTTTTAAATGCTCCTACCCCACCATAATTTAATCATTCTAATGTCACACAAAACCAATAACACACCTGCTCCTCAAAAGAGACAACTAGAGTCACACACAGGGACTGTAATAGCTCCAAGTCCAGGACCTCTAGGAAACATCCCTCTTTCTTCAATCTCACCTCAATATTTTGCAATCTGTGGACTAAACAGAAGTCTTTTTTTTTTTTTTTTTTTTTTTTAAATACAGAGTCTTGCTCTGTCACCCAGGCTGGAGTGCAGTGGCTCAATCTCTGCTCACTGCAACCTCTGCCTCCCGGGTTCAAGCAAGTCTCCTGTCTCAGCCTACTGAGTAGTTGGGATTACAGGCGTGTGCCACCACACCCAGCTAATTTTTTGTATTTTTAGTAGGTTTTACCATGTTGGCCAGGCTTGTCTTGAGCTCCTGACTGCAGGTAATCCACCCACCCCGACCTCCCAAAGTGCTGGAATTACAGTCTTGAGCCATCACTCCTGGCCCCAAATAGAAGTTTAATCAGCACCTACTCACCCTGTATATGATAATGAGAAAAGAGACAGAAAATCTTCCTACATTTATTTTTAATTTTCATAATTTTTATTACAGATGGGGTCTTGTCATGTTGCCCAGGCCGGTCTCAAACTCCTGTTCTCAAGTACCCCTTCCACCTCAGCCTCCCAAAGTACTGGGACTACAGGTGTGAGTGACTGCACCCAGTTTAGAAACATTTTTAAATAATAGTATGACCCAGGCCAGGCATGGTGGCTCACGCCTGTAACCCAGCACTTTGGGAGGCCGAGGCAGGCGGATCACGAGGTTAGGAGATCGAGACCATCCTGGCTAACATGGTGAAACCTTGTCTCTACTAAAAATACAAAAAAATTAGCCAGGAGTGGTGGTGGGCGCCTGTAGTCCCAGCTACTCGGGAGGCTGAGGCAGGAGAATGGCATGAACCCAGGAGGTGGAGTTTGCAGTGAGCCGAGATCGCGTGACTGCACTCCAGCCTGGGTGACCGGGTGAGACTCTGTTTTCAAATATATACAAAAATGGACAGAATAGTAGTGAATCTCCATGTGTATGTCATCTGATTTAACAACTACCAGTTTATGGGTAATCTTGGGTCATCTATACCCACTCTCTTACATTGTCATTATTTGGAAGTAAGTTCCATATATCATACAGAAAATCTGTAAATTTTTTTTTTTTTTTTTTTTTTGAGACAGAGTCTCGCTCTGTTGCCCAGGCTGGAGTGCAGTGGCCGGATCTCAGCTCACTGCAAGCTCCGCCTCCCGGGTTCACGCCATTCTCCTGCCTCAGCCTCCCGAGTAGCTGGGACTACAGGCGCCTGCCACCTCGCCCGGCTAAGTTTTTGTATTTTTAGTAGAGACGGGGTTTCACTGTGTTACCCAGGATGGTCTCGATCTTCTGACCTCGTGATCCGCCCGTCTCGGCCTCCCAAAGTGCTGGGATTACAGGCTTGAGCCACTGCGCCCGGCAAATATTTCAATATGTATTTCTTTTTTGAGATGGAGTCTCGCTTTGTCGCCAGGCTGGAGTGCAGTGGCGCTATCTCCGCTCACTGCAACCTCCGCCTCCCAGGTTCAAGCGATTCTCCTGCCTCAGCCTCCCGAGTACTGGGACTGCAGGCACGTGCCACCACATCCAGCTAATTTTTGTATTTTTAGTAGAGACAGGGTTTCACCATGTTGGCCAGGATGGTCTCGATCTCCTGACCTCATGATTTGCCAGCCTTGGCCTCCTAAAGTGCTGGGATTACAGGCGTGAGCTACTGCGCCCGACTTCAGTATGTATTTCTAAAAGAGAAGCTCTTTTTACAAACTTAACTGTAATTCCATTATTGCATCAAAAAAAAAAAAAAAAAAAAAAAAAAATTCCAGGCCAAGCACGGTGGCTCATGCCTGTAATCCCAGCACTCTGGGAGGCTGAGGTGGGCAGATCACGAGGTCAGGAGATTGAGACCATCCTGGACAAATGGTGAAACCCCGTTTCTATTAAAAATACAAAAATTAGCTGGACATGGTGGCATGTGCCTGTGATCCCAGCTACTCAGGAGGCTGAGGCAGGAGAACTGCTTGAACCCAGGAGGCAGAGGTTGCAGTGAGCCAAAATCGTGCCACTGCCCTCCAGCCTGGCGACAGAGCGAGACTTCGTTTCAAAAAAAAAAATTCTGTAAAATCATCAAATTCCAATTTTTGCCAATTCCCCTCTCTGTTTTTATTCACAGTTGAGTTTCTTTTGTTTTGTTTTGAGACAGGATCTTGCTCTGTCACCCAGGCTGGAATGCAAAGGCACGATCTCAGCTCACTGCAACCTCTGCCTCCCAGGTTCAAGTGATTCTCCTGCCTCAGCCTCCTGAGTAGATAGGATTACAGGTGCCCCCCACCATGCCCAGCTAATTTTTGTATTTTTAGTAGAGACGGGGTTTCACCATGTTGGCCAGGCTTGTCTCAAACTCCTGACCTCAGGTGATCCACCTACCTTGGTCTCCTAAATTGCTGGGATTATAGGCATGAGCCATCAAGTCCAGCCTAATTTTTTTTTCTTTTTGGTAGAGACGGGGTTTTGCCACGTAGTCTAGGCTGATCTCAAACTCCTGGGGTAAGTTGATCCTCCCACTTCAGCCTCCCAAAGTGCTGGGATTATAGGTGTGAGCCACCACACCCAGTCTACAGTTAACTTTTTTGAAATAAAGTCCATATGATGGACTTGGCAGATACATTTCTCAAGCCTTTCTCTCTTTTTCAAATTACATCTCAAGTCTTTTTCAATTCATGGGTTCCCTTCCACTGTTCCTCTTCCTTTTTTTTTTTTTTTTTTGTTTTTTTTGAGACAGAGTCTCACTCTGTCACCCAGGCTGGAGTGCAGTGGCGCCATCTCGGCTCACTGCAAGCTCCGCCTCCCGGGTTCACGCCATTCTCTTGCCTTAGCCTCCGGACTAGCTGGGATTACAGGCACCTGCCACCACGCTCGGCTAATTTTTGTATTTTTAGTAGAGACGGGGTTCCACCATGTTGGCCAGGCTGGTCTCGAACTGCTGACCTCGTGATCTGCCCACCTCGGCCTCCCAAAGTGCTGGGATTACTGGGAACCACCGTACCCAGCCAGTCCTAGTATTTTGAAAGGCCGAGGTGGGAGGATTACTTGAGCCCAGGAGTTCAGCAACATAGCAAGACCCTATGTCTACCAAAAAATTTTAAACATTAACCAGGCGTGGTGGTGTGCATCTGTGGTCCCAACTACTTGGGAGGCTGAGAGGAGAGGATCGCTTGAGCCCAGAAAGTGGAGGTTGCAGTGAGCTGTGATTGTCACTGCACTTCAGCCTGGGTGAAAGAGCACTACTCTTTCTCAAAAAAAGAAAGAGGGAGGGAGGGAGGGAGTGAGAAAGGAAGGAAGGGAGGGAGGGAAGGAAGGAAGGAGAAAGAAAAATGTATTCTTCATCCTGGCTGACACGGTGAAACCCCGTCTCTACTAAAAAATACAAAAACTTAGCCGGGCGAGGTGGCGGGCGCCTGTAGTCCCAGCTACTCGGGAGGCTGAGGCGGGAGAATGGCGTAAACCCGGGAGGCGGAGCTTGCAGTGAGCTGAGATCTGGCCACTACACTCCAGCCTGGGCAACAGAGCAAGACTCCGTCTCAAAAAAAAAAAAAAAAAAAAAAAAAAAAGAAAAATGTATTCTTTTTTTTTTTTTTTGAGATGGAGTCTTGCTCTGTCTCCCAGGCTGGAGTGCAGAGTCGCGATCTCGGCTCACTGCAAGCTCTGCCTCCCGGGTTCACGCCATTCTGCCTCAGCCTCTGGAATAGCTGGGACTACAGACGCCCGCCACCACACCTGGCTAATTTTTTTGTATTTTTAGTAGAGACAGGGTTTCACCGTGTTAGCCAGGATGGTCTCGATCTCCTGATCTCGTGATCCGCCCATCTTGGCCTCCCAAAGTGCTAGGATTACAGGCGTGAGCCACCGCACCTGGCGGCTAATTTTTTTTTTTTTAGTAGAAACAGGGTTTCACCTTGTTAGCCAGGATGTTCTTGATTTCCTGACCTTGCAATCCATCCGCCTTGGCCTCCCAAAGTGCTGGGATTACAGGCATGAGCCACCACGTCCAGCCAGAAAAATATATTCTTGTTAACTACTCACTTACCTTGAAGTCCAGCTCCCAGTTCATACAGGTAGAACAGAATATAATTGCTTCATCCTTTCCTTTTATTTACTAGTTTACAAAAATGCGTGTCTCTCCAAGCATTTTCCAAAGGTTTCCCATGAGATTGTTTTTGTTTTGTGTAATTGAGTACTGCATTGGGTTGAATAGTGTTCTCGAAAAATTCATATCCACCCAGTACCTCAGAATGTGGCCTTATTTGGAAATAGAGTCTGCAGAGGTAACTGACTATGATGAGGTCACTCTGGAGTAGGGAGAGCCCTAAATCCAAGGCTGATTTTCACAAGAAGAGGAGAGTTGGGGTGTGGCAGCTCATGCCTGTAATCTTAACATCAAGGCAGGAGAATTGCTTGAGGTCAGGAGATTGAGACCAGCCTGTGCAACATGGTGAGACCCCATCTCTACAAAAAATAAAATAAAAAGTTACCTGAGGCCCGGCGCAGTGGCTTATGCCTGTAATCCCAGCACTTTGGGAGGCTGAGGCAGGTGGATCACCTGAGGTCAGGAGTTCAACATCAGCCTGGCCAACATGGTGAAACCCTGTCTCTACTAATAATACAAAAATTAGCCGGGCGGGGTGGTTCACGCCTGTAATCCCAGCTACTCTGAAGGCTGAGGCAGGCGAATTGCTTGCCAAGGTTGTAGTGAGCCGAGATCACGCTACTGCACTCCAGCCTGGAAAACAGAACAAGACCCCGTCTCAAAAATAAATAAATAAAAATTAAAATGAAAAAACCACAATTAGCCAGGTGTGGTAGCATGCACCTGTGATGTGGTCCCAGCCATTCAGGAGGCTGAGGTGGAAGGACTGCTTGAACCTGGGAGGTCCAGGCTGTAGTGAGCTATGATAATGCCACGGTACTCCAGCCTAGGCCACAGAGTGAGACCCTGTCTCAAGGAAAAATTAAAAAATAAATAAATAAACAGGGCCAGGCACAGTGGCTCACGCCTGTAATGCCAGCACTTTGGGTGGTGGCATTACTTGAGGTGGGTGGATTACCTGAGGTCAGGAGTTCGAGATCAGTCTGGCCAACATGGTGAAACCACATCTCCACCAAAAATACAAAATTAGCTGGGCGTGGTGGCAAGTGCCTGCAATCCCAGCTACTCGGGAGGCTGAGGCAGGAGAATCACTTGAACCTGGGAGGTGGAGGTTACAGTGAGCCAAGATGGCGCCACTGCACTCCAGCCTAGGTGACAGAGTGAGACTCCATCTCAAAAAAAAAAACAAATTGGCTGGGCGTGGTGGCTCTCGCCTGTAATCCCAGCACTTTGGGAGGCCCAGGAGGGCGGATCACCTGAGGTCAGAAGTTTGAGACCAGCCTGACCAATATGATGAAACCCCGTCTCTAGTAAAAATATAAAAATTAGCCGGGCATGGTGGCATGGGCCTGTAATCCCAGCTACTTGGGAGGCTGTGACAGGAGAATCGCTTGAACCCAGGAGAAGGAAGTTGCAGTGAACTGAAATCAGGCCATTGCACTCTAGCCTGGGCAACAAGAGCGAAACTCTGTCTGAAAAAAAAAAAAATTACAGTTTTAATGTTTCTTCAAATAGTTCCTCTTTTTGTGTGGTTATATCACTAACTAGATATACAGATTTTATTTGTTTTATTTTGCTTTCAGTTTTTATGTATTTTTTAGAAATTTAGTTTTGTTTTACAACTGTGGAAAATATTTACATGGTTCCAAAGTCAAATTCTAAAAACCAAGATATATGCTGGGAAGTATACTTTTTTTTTTTTTTTTTTTGAGACAGTCTTGCTCTATCACCTAGGCTGGAGTGCAGTGGCATGATCTCAACTCACTGCAACCTCCATCTCCCGGGTTCAAGCAATTCTCGTGCCTCAGCCTCCCAAGTAGCTGGGATTACAGACGCGTACCACTATGCCTGCCTAATTTTTGTAATTTTAGTTGAGACAGGATTTTGCCATGTTGGCCAGGCTGGTCTCCATCTCCTGACCCCAAGTGATCTACCCGCCTCATCCTCCCAAAGTGCTGGGATTATAGGCATAAGCCACCGCGCCGGCCAAACCACTTAAAAATAAATTTATGGTGTACCCTTTCATTTACCTTTCATTACCTTTCATTTCAAATAAAAACACGTATGTGCTTGTGTATATTTGCATATAAGTATAGTATATAACATTTATATATGTATATGTGTTTGTGTACATCTATATATGCATGTGAATATCCTTCAATTTCTTTTTTTTTTTTTTTTTTTGAGGTGGGGGTCTCACTCTGTCACCCAGGCTGGAGTGCAGTGGCATGATCTTGGCTCATTACAACCTCCACCTCCTGGGCTCAAGCAATCCTCCCACGTCAGCTTCCCAAACAGCTGGGACTACAGGCGTGTGCCACCACATCTGGCTAATTTTTGTATTTTTTTGTAGAGATGGTATTTCACTATATTGTCCAGGGTGGTCTCAAACCACCAGGCTCAAGTGATCCTACTGCCTTGGCCTCTCAAAGTGCTGAGATTACAAGTGTGAACCACCATACCTGGCTCCCTCCCTCCCTCCTTTCTTTCCTTTCCTTCCTTTCCTTCCTTTTCTTCCCTTCCCTTCCCTTTCCTTTCTTCCCTCCCTCCCTCCCTCCTTCCTCCCTTTCTTTTTTTCTTTTCTCTCTTTTTTTTTTTTTTTTTTTTTTTTTGAGACGGAGTCTCCTCTGTCACCCAGGCTGGAGTGCAGTGGCCGGATCTCAGCTCACTGCAAGCTCCGCCTCCCGGGCCTCCACCGGCCTCGGCCTCCCAAAGTGCTGGGATTACAGGCTTGAGCCACCGCGCCCGGCATTTCTCTCTTTTTTGATGGAGTTTCACTCTTGTTGCCCAGGCTGGAGTGCAATGACGCAATCTCAGCCACCACCACCATGCCTAGCCTAAACTTGCATTCTTCTTTTTTTTTTTTTTTTTTTTTGAGACGGAGTCTTGCTCTGTGCCCCAGGCTGGAGTGCAGTGGTGCGATCTTGGCTCACTGCAAGCTCCGCCCCCCCGGGTTCACGCCATTCTCCTGCCTCAGCCTCCCAAGTAGCTGGGACTACAGGCGCCTGCCACCTCGCCCGGCTAATGTTTTGTATTTTTTAGTAGAGACGGGGTTTCACCGTGTTAGCCAGGATGGTCTCGATCTCCTGACCTCGTGATCCGCCCGTCTCGGCCTCCCAAAGTGCTGGGATTACAGGCTTGAGCCACCGTAAACTTGCATTCTTCTAAGGATGCAAGGGATCTAACCATGAAAATAGCTACCATTTAGGCCAGGCGTGGTGGCTCGCACCTGTAATCCCAGCACTTTGGGAGGTCAAGGCAGGAGGATCACTTGAGCCCAGAAGTTCGAGACCAGCCTAGGCAACCTAGCAAGGCCCCGTCTCTACAAAAACAAAAACAAACAAACAAAAAAGTCAGCTGGGTGCAGTAGTGTGCATCTATACTCTCAGCTACTTGGGAGACTGTGCTGGGAGGATCGCTTGAGCCTAAGAGGTTCAGGCTACAGTGAGCTGAGACCATGCCACTGCACTCCAGCCTAGGCAACAGAGCCAGATCCTGTCTCAAAAAGAAATGAGGCAGGAGAGGCTCGGCATGGAGGCTCACTTCTGTAATCCCAGCACTTTGGGAGGCTGAGGTGGGCAGATCACTTGAGGTCAGGTCAGGAGTTTGATACCAGCATGGCCAACATGGTGAAACCCCAACTCTACTAAAAATACAAAAATTAGCTGGGCGTGGTGGTGGGCGCCTGTAATCCCAGCTACTCAGGAGGCTAAGGCAGGGGAATCGCTTGAACCTGGGAGGCAGAGGTTGTACTGAGCCTAGATCTCACCACAGCACTCCAGCCTGGGCAACAGAACCACACTCTTGTCCCAAAAAAAAAAAAAAAGAAGAAGAAGAAGAAGGCCGGGCGCGGTGGCTCACGCCTGTAATCCCAACACTTTGGGAGGCTGAGGCGGGTGGATCCCGAGGTCAGGAGATCGAGACCATCCTGGCTAACACGGTGAAACCCTGTCTCTACTAAAAATACAAAAAAATCAGCCGAGCATGGTGGCGGACGCCTGTAGTCCCAGCTACTGGGGAGGCTGAGGCAGGAGAATGGCGTGAACCCAGAAGGCGGAGCTTGCAGTGAGCCGAGATCGTGCCACTGCACTCCAGCCTGGGTGACGGAGCGAGACTCCGTCTCAAAAAACAAAACAAAACAAAAAACAAACAAACAAACAAACAAAAAACAAGAAAAAGGAAAGAAAATAGCTACCACCACTTTCTGGGTGTCCTCTATCTGCCTGGGACTGTGCTAAATGCCGTGTATACCTGATCTCATTTACTTCTCATAAATACCCTGTAGGATGGGTGTCCTTATCCTCATTTTACAGAACCAGGTCACAGGGCACCAAGAACTTGCTAAATGTGAAACCTGGCTTCTCTGTGCTTTCCTCACCAGATCATGCTGAAAAGAAAAAAGGCTTGGCTGGGCTCAGTGGTTAATGCCTATAACCCCAGAACTTTGGGAGGCTGAGGCAGGCAGATCACTTGAGGTCAGGAGTTCGAGACCAGCCTGGCTAACCCATGGTGAAACCCTGTCTCTACTAAAAATACAAAAATTAGCGGGGTGTGGTGGTGCTTGCCTGTAATCTCAGCTACTCAAGAGGCTGAGGCAGAATTGCTTGAACTGAGGAGGCAGAGGTTGCAGTGAGCCGAGATAGCGCCATTGCACTCCAGCATGGGTGACAGAGCGAGACTCTATCTCAAAAGAAAGAAAGAAATAAAGAAAGAAAAAACTTGACTGTTTCTCTCACCTGAGACACAGTTCTCTGGAGTGCAATGGCGCGATCTTGGCTCACTCCAGTCTCTGCCTCCTAGGTTCAAATGATTCTCCTGCCTCAGCCTCTTGACTGTAATTATAGTCAGCTGTAATCCCAGCTACTCAGGTGGCTGAATCACTTGAACCCAGGAGATGGAGGTTGCAGTGAGCCAAGGTCATGCCACTGCACTCCAGCCTGGGTGACAGAGCGAGAGTCTGTCTCAAAAAAAAAAAATTATTTTTAATAATAATAATTATGGAAGGCCTCGGTCTTTCAAAGTGTTGGGATTACAGGCATGAGCCACTGTGTTTGGCTTACACTGATTTATAATTAGTTCTGTCTGTGTTTGTTTCTCAAACCATAATGAGGAAAATGTATTCCCAAAGAGGCTCAATGACCCTGGGCTCAGCTGAATGCTAGTTCAGGAACCTAGGCTAATTTCCCAGCTGGCACTCTAGTTTGGAACAATTAACCTGGATATACCTCAAATATTGTTAGCTTTCCCGGGTGTCTCTTTGACCTCTCACTACATCTCATTACAACAGTCCTCTTACCTTGCCCAGTTTAGCTTTGTGGTAATTTTCCTTGCCATTGTTTACGGCAACCAAATGGCCTGTTAAAATAACTCTCTGCCTAGGTAGAAGGATGGCTTGAGGCCAGGGGTTCCAGACCAGTCTGGGCAACATAGTGAGAGCCTATCTCTACCAATAATAATAATAATAAGTAAATAACATAAAAATAAAAATAAATTAGCCGAGTATGTGCCAGGCACGGTTGGCTCACGTCTGTAAACCCAGCACGTTGGGAGGCTGAGGCGGGTGGATCACCTGAGGTTGGGAGTTCAAGACCAGCCTGACCAACATGGAGAAACACCGTCTCTACTAAAAATACAAAATTAGTCGGGCAGGCCGGGCGTGGTGGCTCAAGCCTGTAATCCCAGCACTTTGGGAGGCCGAGACGGGCGGATCATGAGGTCAGGAGATCGAGACCATCCTGGCTAACACGGTGAAACCCCGTCTCTACTAAAAATACAAGAAAATTAGCCGGGCGAGGTGGCGGGCGCCTGTAGTCCCAGCTACTCGGGAGGCTGAGGCAGGAGAATGGCGTGAACCCGGGGGAGCGGAGCTTGCAGTGAGCCGAGATCGCGCCACTGCACTCCAGCCTGGGGCACAGAGCAAGACTCCGCGTCAAAAAAAAAAAAAAAAATTAGTCGGGCATGGTGGCACATGCCTGTAATCCCAGCTACTCAGCAGGCTGAGGCAGGAGAATTGCTTGAACGCAGTAGGTGGAGGTTATGGTAAGCCAAGATCGTACCATTGCACTCCAGCCTGGGCAACAAGAGTGAAACTTGTCCTCTGCCAAAAAAATAAAAAATAAAAAAAATAAAAAAAATTAGCCAAGTATGGTGGCGCATATCTGTAGTCCCAGCTATTCAGAAGGCTATGGCAGGAGAACGGCTTGAGCCAGGGAGGTTCAGGGTGCGGTGAGCTGTGATCATGCCCCTGCACTCCAGAGTGGGCAACATAGCAAGACCCCTCATCTTGAAAAAAATTTTTTAAATGCCACAATGGCATTTAGAGACAAAAAAATGAGTAACCAGAGAGGATAATATATGCATGTGTGTATGACTCTGGGTGTGTGTGTGTGTCTATACGTATACATATACCTATCTCTCTCTCTATATATAATCACATATTACCTCAGCTCATCTGGTCTTTCTACATAGTTCAAATACACAGGACTAACAAATTTCCCCCAGTGAAAATCTCTACAAGCCTAAGAATAAATTTAGCTGATCTTCAAGCCTATTTACACGTTACCAGATTGATTCTGTGTTTTCTGGCAAATGTTCCATCGAAGACTCTACTCTTTAAAATGTTTAAATTATTTGCCTAAATACTGCATAAAGACATTTTCATTCTACTTTTTATCAAGAGGATAGCTTGAAAAACAATAATTCTGAAGCGTGTGCGCTGCAGTGCTCAAGGATAGCATGCAATGTGCACTGAAAGGAAAAAATAGCTTTCAAAAAAATAAAGTGAGCTTTTTAATGTCAACGATAAATGTGGCAAAATATAATGCTGCTAAAATAAGGGAAACTAAAGGTTTGTGATTTTTGTTTTTGTTTTGTTTTGAGACAGGGTCTCACTCTGTTTTCCAGACTGGAGTGCAGTGGTGTGATCATACCACACTGCATCCTCGAACTCCTGGGCTCAAGCGATCCTCCCACCTCAGCCTCCCAAGTAGCTGGGACCACAGGTGTGCACCACCATGCCCGGCTAGTTTTTTTCACTTTTTGTAGAAACAGGATTTTGCTATGTTGCCCAGGCTGGTCTTGAACTTCTGGGATCAAAGGATGGACCCGCCTTGGCCTTCCAAATGCTGGGATTACAGGTGTCGGGCACCGAAACCGGCCTATTTTATTTGATTTATTTAAAAAATGCTAATCCCAGTACTTTGGGAGGCCGAGGCAGGCAGATGACCTGAGGTCAGGAGTTTGAGACCAGCCTGGCCAACATGGTGAAACCCCCTGTCTACTAAAAATACAAAAATTAGCCAGGCGTGGTGATGTGCACCTGTAATCCCAGCTACTCGGGAGGCTGAGGCAGGAGAATTGCTTAAATCCAGGAGGCAGAGGTTGCAGTGAGCCAAGATGGCGCCACTGCACTCCATCCTGGGCAATAAGAGCAAAACTGAGTCTTAAAAAAAAAAAAAATGCTCCTCAGCAGCATTTTTAATTCTGTTAAGAGCTACATAACATGAGATTTAGCACTGTAGGCCAGGCACGGTGCCTCATGCCTATAATCCCAGCACTTTGGGAGGCCAAGGCGGATAGATCACTTGAGGTCAGGAGTTCGAGACCAGACTGGCCAATATGGTGAAATCCCATCTCTACTAAAAATACAAAAATTAGCCAGGCATGGTGGTGCGCGCCTGTAATCCCAGCTACTCGGGAGGCTGAGCCTTGGGGAATCACTTGCACCCGGAAGGTGGAGGTTGCGGTGAGCCGAGATCGCGCCATTGCACTCCAGCCTGGGCAACAAGAGCGGAACTCCATCTCAAATAAAAAGAAAAAAAGATTTAGTACTGCAACCATTTTTAAATGTATATAGTTTAGCGGCATTAAATACATTCACGTTGTCTGCAACCATTGCTACCGTCCATCGCCTCTCTTTGTCTTCATTTTCAAACTCACCAGTAGGGGGCGAACGGAGACAGCGCATCAGCCTCGACCCCACGCCTCCTCTCCCGCGCATGCGCGTCTTACCTGCAACAAGGTGGCGGGGGCGTGCCCAGGGGCGGGGCCTATGGGCCGCGCAGGCGCGTGGCTGGCTTTGTGACGTCAGGCTGCGCGGCCGGCCTGGGACCAGGCGGCGGCTCGCGGAGGCGCTTCTCCGAGCGTGACGTGCGGACTCCGCTCCTCCGCGGCCCGCCCGCCCGCCGGTCTAGCCGCCGCCTCCCTCGCTCCGTGAACGCGCCAGGCGAGGGCCAGCGGCCGGGGCGACGCGGCGCGGAGAGGGCGGGCGGGCGGGCTGTGGGAGCGCCGGTCTCTATATGGCGGCGGCTCTGTCGGGCCTGGCTGTCCGGCTCTCGCGCTCGGCCGCCGCCCGCTCCTATGGGGTCTTCTGCAAGGGGCTGACTCGCACGCTGCTCATCTTCTTCGACCTGGCGTGGCGGCTGCGCATCAACTTCCCCTACCTCTACATCGTGGCTTCCATGATGCTCAACGTCCGCCTGCAGGTGGGTGAGCCGTGCCCGCCCGGCCCCCGGCCCTCCCCAAGAGCCCGCCTCGCCAGCGGGATGCAAACGCCACGGCAGCTGCCACTGCCTGGAAGCTGAGTGTATGCCAAGCACCGTGCATTTTCCCGTGCGACCCCACTTTGGGGAGACCCACTAAGGTGGTCCTTATCCCCGTTCTGCAAACGCGGCACTGGGGGTCAGGTTAAGCGACTTGCCTTAGGGAACGTCCCGCAGCTCGGGAGGTGGGGTCCGAGATTGCATGGGCTGGAAGGGTGTTGAAGAGGACCTTTACTAAATTTTGGGTGAATTTTCTAGTTCCGAAACTTTGCACCCCCACCCCTTTTTTTTTAATCGTAAAGACGGGGGTCTCGGCCGGGCGCGGTGGCTCACGCCTGTAATCCCAGCACTTTGGGAGGCTGGGGCGGGCGAATCACCTTAGGTCGGGAGATGGAGACCAGCCTGACCAACACGGAGAAACCCCGTCTCTACTGAAAATACAAAATTAGCCGGGCGTGGTGGCGCATGCCTGTAATCCCTGCTACTCGGGAGGCTGAGGCGGGAGAATCGCTGGAACCCGGGAGGCGGACGTTGCGGTGAGTCCAGATCGCTCCATTGCGCTCCAGCCTGGGCAGCAAGAGGGAAACTCCGTCTCAAGAAAAAAAGGGGGTGTAGGCCGGGCGCGGTGGCTCAAGCCTGTAATCCCAGCACTTTGGGAGGCCGAGACGGGCGGATCACAAGGTCAGGAGATCGAGACCATCCTGGCTAACATGGTGAAACCTCGTCTCTACTAAAAATACAAAAAACTAGCCGGGCGAGGTGGCGGGCACCTGTAGTCCCAGCTACTCGGGAGGCTGAGGCAGGAGAATGGCGTAAACCCGGGAGGCGGAGCTTGCAGTAAGCTGAGATCCGGCCACTGCACTCCAGCCTGGGCGACAGAGCGAGACTCCGTCTCAAAAAAAAAAAAAAAAAAAAAAAAAAGAAAAAAAGGGGGTGTCGCTGTGTTGTCCAGGCTGGTCTCGAACTACTGGCCTCAAGAGATCATCCCATCTTGGCCTCCTAGTGCTGGGATTATAGGCATGAGCCACCACATCTGGCTTGCAAAGCCGTTTTATGTTATCTTTGAGGCTAAAAATGGATTGCAAGTTAACAGTGTTTTGATAAATGTACCTTACTTATTTTGGCCAGAGGTAGAACTGAGGTGTAAGGGTGAAGACTAGGGAAAATAAAGTGGGAGAGGTGAAAGCACAAAACTTTTCAGAGGCCTGGAACCATTCAGCTGATCCTAGAGTAGGCTCACACTGCAGCACCCTGGAGACCGCCTGTGCTATAAAAAATTGATATTTCCTTTTTTTTTTTTTTTTTTTTTAAATTTCTGAGACAGAGTCTTACTCTCTTGCCCAGGCTGGAGTGCGGTGGCGCCATCTCGGCTAACTGCAGCCTCTGCCTCCAGAGTTCAAGTGATTCTTCTCAGCCTCCTGAGTAGCTAGGACTACAGGTGCCCGCCACCACGCTGGGCTAATTTTTGTGTTTTTAAGTAGAGTTGGGTTTTCACCATGTTGGCCAGGCTGGTCTCAAACTCCTGACCTCAAGTGATCTGCCTGCCTTGACCTCCCAAAGTGCTGGGCTTACAGGCGTGAGCCACTGCGCCCAGCCAAGAGACTGATATTTCTACATCCCTTGAATTTCAGTTGCCTTTTTCTTTCTTTTTTCTTTCCTTTTTTGGTAGAGACACGGTCTCTCTATGTTGCCAAGACTGGTCTCAAACTTCTGGTCTCAAGCGATCCTCCTGCCTTGCCCTCCCAAAGCACTAGGATTACAGTCAGGACCCAGTGAGCCCGGCCTCAGATGACTTTTTCTAGTGGAAGGAAAAGTTGTCACCTCGAGAATTCTTTCTCAAAGAAAGGTGGCCAAGTACTGCACCCCTCTTGCATTCCATTTGCATACCTCTGTGATGAAGGAGGGACTTTTTGGGGAGGTCACAGTTGGACGGTACTTGGGTTGCTCCCTGGCGTGCACAATGAACCAGTCTGAGCGGTAGTACCACCCAGTTGTGAGACACTGCAGGTGCCTTCCCTTCCTAACGTTGGTTTGGCCATATCCAAGTACGATCGTCCAGGTAGCGGGTCTTCAAGTGTCTGGTGCTTGACAGGTGATGGTAGTTAACATGAAACCTAACACTGGCTGTTGATCAAAATTGAGTGAAAGTGGCCGGGCGCAGCGGCTCACTCCTGTAATCCCAACACTTTGGGAGGTCAAGGTGTGTGGGTCGCTTGAGCTCAGGAGTTTGAGACCACCCTGGGCTACATGGTAAAACCCTGTCTCTACTAAAATACAAAAAAATTAGCTGGGCGTGGTGGCGGGGCAATGGCGGCGTGAGCCTATAGTCCCAGCTACTTGGGAGACTGAGGTGGGAGGATCGCTTGAGTTTGGGAGGCAGAGGTTACAGTGAGCCGAGATTGTGTCACTGCCCTCCAGCCTGGGTGACAGTGAGATGCTGTCTCAAATAAATAAATAAATGAGTTGAGATGAACTGGCCTCTTTATTTTGAGGTCCAAATTGAGGTACTTTCGTGTGAGCAAGGGCTTGTGGCATCCTGAAATGGTACCTGACTAGAGGGGTCAGAACCTCCAGCAAGTGGCTTGAATTGAATGAAGGGTGCTGCTGGATCAGGTCAGGGGACTGGTAAACCAGAAGGCCTGTGCCCTCCCCGGTTACCACCTTTGGAAATAGGGGCCTAGTGTTTGCCGGATCTAGTCAGCACCAAGATAAATCAGAAATCAAGATTTTTAGATTGCCAATTCAGATTTTTGAAAAAGAAACTTTGGCTGGGCACGGTGGCTCATGCCTGTAATCCCAGTATATTGGGAGGCTGAGGCAGGTGGATCACTTGAGGTCAGGAATTGAAGACCAGCCTGGACAACATGGCAAAACCCCATCTCTACTAAAAATCCAAAAATTAGGTGAGTGTGATGGTGCACGCCTGTATTCCCAGCTACATGGGAGGCTGAGGCAGGAGAATCACTTGAACCCAGGAGGTGGAGGTTCTAGTGAGCCAAGACCGTGGCACTGCACTCCAGCCTGGGAAACACAGCAAGACTCCGTCTCAAAAAAACAAACAAACAAACAAAAAAAAAAACAAGCAAACAAACAGAATTTTTTTTTTTTTTTGAGACGGAGTCTTGGTCTGTCACCTAGGCTGGAGTACAGTGGCGTGATCTCAGCTCACTTCAAGCTCCATCTCCTGGATTCATGCCATTCTCTTGCCTCAGCCTCCTGAGTAGCTGGAACTACAGGCACCCACCACCACGCCCGGCTACTTTTTTGTATTTTTTAGTAAAGACAGGGTTTTACTGTGTCAGCCAGGATGATCGCGATCTCCTGACCTCGTGATCCGCCCACCTTGACCTCCCAAAGTGCTGAGATTACAGGCGTGAGGCACCGCGCCCAGCCCAAAAAACAGATTTAAAAAAAGAAACTTCGAGGGCAAAACAAAAAGTGTCTGCAGGCTGTATTTGGCCCCTGTACTCCCCTTTTTGAAACCTATTGTCTAGAGTAACATAATTTGCAGTCATTTGTAAAAATCGCAAAAACTACTGTAAGAGAAAACCTACTACATGATGCTGTTTTGGTGAAAATTGCTTTTTACCATTGAGAAATCTGCCTTTTTTATATATCCACTTCTCTATTTATAACCACCTCTCTAGTCTACCCTACTGTATCCATTCGCCGGGACTATTGAAGTATCTGCCATCTCCACCAAGCAGAGGCAACTTCTAAAAAACGTAAATCAGACTGAGGGCTGGGTGTGGTGGCTCATGCCTATAATCCCAGCACTTTGGGAGACTGAGGTGGGAGGATCGCTTGAGCCCAGGAGTTCCAGACCAGCCTGGGCAACACAGCAAGACCCCAGTCTGTACAAAAACAAATTAGCCAGGTGTGGTGGTGCGTGCCTGTAATCCCAGCTACTCGGGAGGCAGAGGTGGGAGGATCGCTTGAGACAAGGAGGCCGAAGATGCAGTGAGCCTCGATCATGCCACCGCACACCAGCCTGGGCAACAGAGTGAGACTCTGTCTCTAAAATTAAATGACAACAAAAACACACACCCTCCCATAAATCTGATCATGTCATGTCTAAAAGAAAGCTGAACTCTGGCCGGGCGCGGTGGGATGTACGCCTGTAGGTCCCAGCACTTTGGGAGGCTGAGGCAGGCGGATCACCTGAGGTCAGGAGTTTGAGACCAGCCTGGCCAGCATGGTGAAACCCCATCTCTACTAAAAATACAAAAATTAGCCGGGCATGGTGACGTGTGCCTGTAATCCCAGCTACTTGGGAGGCTGAGGCAGGAGAATTACTTGAACCCTGGGAGGTGGAAGTTACAGTGGGCCAAGTTTGTGCCACTGCACTCTAGCCTAGGCAACACAGCAAGACTCCATCTCCAAAAAAAAAAAAAAAATAGTAATAAGATTGAAAAAAGAATTCTGTGGGCCAGGTGCAGTGACTCACCCCTGTAATCCCAGCACTTTGGGAGTCCGAGGTGGGAGGATCGCTTGAACTGAGGAGTTTGAGACCAGCCTGGGCAACATGACGAAACATCATCTCTACAAAAAAAAAAATACAAAAATTAGGTCGGTGTGGTGGTGTGTGCCTATAGTCCCAGCTACTCAGGAGGCTGAGGTGGATCACTTGAGGCCAGAAGGTCGAGGAGGCAGTGAGCTATAATTGTGCCACTGTACTCTAGGCTGGGCAACAGAGCAAGACCTTGTCTCTAAAAAAAGAAAAAAGCGTGAAGACTGTAGGCTTGGGCTAGACCAAGTGCAGCGAGCAGCCACTTCACATCCTGGGGGTGGGGAGTGGGGTGTCTTTCTTCGGGACCGTGATATTTACCTCTGCTACTTTCAACTCCCCTGCCAGTTTTAGAGTTTTTGTTCATTTGTGAAAAACCACTAACTTACCGGATTTGAAGGTTTAATTTTTGTGGCTTTCTGGTAAAAGGAAGTGCAACAGGAAATAGACTCTGAAGGAATAAAGGGGATAGCCCCACGCCGCCGCCGCCTTTTTTTTTTTTTTCCTTCGGAACATGCTTTACTCTCACTTGAGGCCAGGAGCTTGAGAAGCCTGGGCAACATAGTGAGACGCCATCACTACGAAACATTAAAAATTAGCTGGATGTAGTGGTGCACACCTGTAGTCCCAGCTACTCGGGAGCCTGAGGTGGGAGGATCGCCTATTCCTGGGAATTCAAGGCTGCAGGGAGCTCTGATCGCACCACTGCTCTCCAGCATGGGTGACAGAGTGAGACCAAAAAGAAAAAGCCAGGCCTGGCGCGGTGGCTCAAGCCTGTAATCCCAGCACTTTGGGAGGCCAAGATGGGCGGATCACAAGGTCAGGAGATCAAGACCATCCTGGCTAACCCGGTGAAACCCCGTCTCTACTAAAAAATACAAAAAACTAGCCGGGCAAGGTGGCGAGCGCCTGTAGTCCCAGCTACTTGGGAGGTTGAGGCAGGAGAATGGCGTAAACCCAGGAGGCGGTGCTTGCAGTGAGCTGAGATCCGGCCACTGCACTCCAGGCTGGGTGACAGAGCGAGACTCCGTCTCAAGAAAAAGCCATACCCATTGTCTTCATTGCAGGAATGTTGGAATCTGTTTCACGAGTAATGAGGCATAAAGAACTCCATTTTCCAAATGTATTTAGGGGGCCTCTCCCCCCCAGATCTCTAGTTTGTAGGGCAGTGGGGCGTTTTAAGGAGGTTAATACCTCATTAGGATGAAAGATGATTAAATGAGAAAATGATGCAGACAGTTATATACTGAGAATGGTGATGATTTTAAAATACTATTTGCAAGCAAGCCTTAGTCTCCTAGAGTTGTTAGCATCCTTCTTATTTATACAGAATCTGAAATACAAGGCAGTTAAACAGAATCAATACCAAATACTAAATTTAGTAAAAGCAAGATGAAAAATGGTACTGTGAATCTGCTATACTTTAACGAGTCATGCCAACAACTTTTTAGTTATGTGGCCTGTGGGAAGAATCAAGTGTTTCTTAGTCCTAGATCATATATATATGTATATAATTATTATTATTATTATTTTTTGGGATGGAGTTTCACTCTTGTCGCCCAAGCTGGAGTGCAATATCATTTCAGATTGGCCGGGCGCGGTGGCTCAAGCCTGTAATCCCAGCACTTTGGGAGGCCGAGACGGGTGGATCACGAGGTCAGGAGATGGAGACCATCCTGGCTAACACGGTGAAACCCTGTCTCTACTAAAAAATACAAAAAAACTAGGTGAGGTGGTGGGCGCCTGTAGTCCCAGCTACTCGGGAGTCTGAGGCAGGAGAATGGCGTAAACCTGGGAGGCGGAGCTTGCAGTGAGCTGAGATCCAGTCACTGCACTCCAGCCCAGGCAACAGAGCAAGACTCCGTCTCAAGAAAAAAAAAAAGATTTCAGATCACTGTGACCTCCGCCTCCGAGGTTCAAGTGATTCTCTTGCCTCAGCCTTGTGAGTAGCTGGGATTACAGGTGCCTGCCACCATGCCCAGCTAATTTTTGTATATTTGGTAGAGATGGGGTTTCACCACGTTGGTCAGGCTGGTCTCGAACTCCTGACCTCAGGTGATCCACCCACCTCAGCCTCCCAAAGTGCTAGGATTACAGGCATGAGCCACTGCACCTGGCCAATTTTTTTTTTTTTTCTTTTTCTTTCTTTCTTTTTTTTTTTTTTTTTGAGGAAGCGTCTTCCTCTGTCGTCCAGGCTGGAGTGCAGTGGTGCGATCATAGCTCACTACAGCCTCCAGCTCCCAGACTCAAACAATCCTCCCACTTCAGCCTCTGAGTAGCTGGGGCTACACGCATGCGCTACCATGCCTGGTTGGTTTTTTCATTTTTTGTCTAGACGGGGTCTCACTATGTTGTCTAGGCTGGTCTCGAACTCCTAGCCTCAACTAATCCTCCTGCCTCAGCCTCCCAAAGTGCTGAGATTACAAGTGTGAGCCATCATACCTGGCCCTCCTTAGTCTTTTGTTTTTGTCTTTTTTTTTTTTTTTTTTTTTTTGAGACGGAGTCTTGCTCTGTAGCCCAGGCTGGAGTGCAGTGGCCGGATCTCAGCTCACTGCAAGCTCCGCCTCCCGGGTTCACGCCATTCTCCGGCCTCAGCCTCCCGAGTAGCTGGGACTACAGGCGCTGCCACCTCGCCCGGCTATTTTTTGTATTTCTTAGTAGAGACGGGGTTTCACCGTGTTAGCCAGGATGGTCTCGATCTCCTGACCTCGTGATCCACCCATCTCGGCCTCCCAAAGTGCTGGGATTACAGGCTTGAGCCACCGCGCCCGGCCTTGTTTTTGTCTTTTATGTCTTTTTATGTTGGACTTTTTGGTTGCTTTCACTTTTTGGCTAATGTGAATAATGCTACTACGAACATTTGCATGTAAGCTTTGTGTGGACATCGGTTTTTATTTCTCTTGCATGTATACTTAGAGCAGAATTGCTGGATCATATGTAACTCCTCTTTAACCATTTCAAAAAGATCACCTTTTTTTGAGACAGAGTCTCATTCTTTCGCCCAGGCTGGAGTGCAATGGCGCGATCTTGGCTCGCTGAAATCTCCGCCTTCCAGGTTCAAGCGATTCTCCTGCCTCAGCCTCCCGAGTAGCTGGGATTACAGGTGCCCGCCACCATGTCCAGCTAAATTTTGTATTTTTAGTAGTGACGGAGTTTTGTCATGTTAGCCGGGCTGGTCTCGAACTCCTGGGCTCAAGTGATCCACCTGCCTCGGCCTCCAAAGTGCTGGGATTACAGGCATAAGCCACCGTGCCAGGCCTGAAGTTCGTTTTTATGTAGCCAAAGTTTAACAATCTTTTCTGACATTTGGTTTTTGTCAGCGGTAGAAAGGTCTTCCTAACTCTAATGATAAAACGAATTCATCTGTATTTTATCCTGATACTCTTATGTCATTTTTTAACTTTCAAATATGATGTAATTTGGAGTTTATCCTGGTATGTGATGGGTGGGATGCAGACTGATATTTCTGCAAACAGTACTGCAATGAAACACTGTGTGCCTGTGGCATTTTTTGTCTTTTTATGTTGGTTCACTAGAAAGCAAGCTTTAAGGCTGGGTGCAGTGGTTCATGCCTGTAATCCTAACAATTTGGGAAGCCAAGGTGGGAGGATCACTTGAGCCCAGGAGTTTGACACCAGCCTGGACAACACTTTGAGATGCTGTTTCTTTTTTCTTTTTCTTTTTTTTTTTTTTTTGAGATGGAGCCTCGCTCTGTCACCCAGGCTGGAATGCAGTGGCAGGATCTTCGCTCACTGCGACCTCTGCCCCCCAGGTTCAAGCAATTCTCCTGCCTCAGCCTCCCAAGTAGCTGGGTCTACAGGCACCCACCACCACGCCCAGCTAATTTTTGTATTTTTAGTAGAGACAGGGTTTCACCATATTGGCCAGGCTGGTCTAGAACTCCTGACCTCGTGATTCGCCTGCCTCAGCCTCCCAAAGTGTTGGGATTACAGGCGTGAACCACTGCTCCTGGCCAGACACTTGTTTCTATAAGACAGAAAGAGAGAGAGAAGGAGAAAGTAAGAAAGAATAAAAAAAGAAAGGAAAGAAAATAAAGCTTTAAGAAGACACTGTCTGCTTGGTATACCAACCTAATACCAGCACCTAGAACAGCACCTGGCTTAGGGTAGGGGCTTAATGAAGGATTGCTCATTGAATGTGTGGCAGGAAATTTTTTTTTTTTTTTTTTTTTTTTAGAGACGGAGTCTCGCTCTGTCGCCCAGGCTGGAGTGCAGTGGTGCTATCTTGGCTCACTGCAAGCTCCGCTTCCTGGGTTCCCGCCATTCACCTGCCTCGGCCTCCCCCAGTAGCTGGGACTATAGGCGCCCACCACCATGCCCGGCTAATTTTTTGTATTTTTAGTAGAGACGGGGTTTCGCTGTGTTAGCCAGGATGGTCTCGATCTCCTGACCTCGTGATCCACCCGCCTTGGCCTCCCAAAGTACTGGGATTACAGGCATGAGCCACTACAGCCAGCCAAAAATCTTTAGAATCTTGAATCAGAGGTTTTCAGCACTTGTAATTTTTTTTTTTTTTTTGAGATGGAGTCTTGTTCTTGTTGCCCAGGCTGGAATGCAATGGTGTGATCTCAGCTCACTGCAGCCTCCACTTCCTGGGTTCAAGTGATTCTCCTACCTTAGCCTCCTGAGCAGCTGGGATTACAGGTGGCTACCACCATGCCTGGGTAATGTTTGTATTTTTAGTAGAGACAGGGTTTCACCATGTTGGCCAGACTGGTCTTGAACCCCTGACCTCCGGTGATCCACCTACCTTGGCCTCTCAAAGTGCTGGGATTACAGGTGTGAGCCACCGCACCTGGCCATCAGGTGTGATTCAGACGTGCCAAGTGGCGAGTAGCAGGAACTCAGTGATGTTAGTGTGTTCCTTGTGATCATGATTCAGCTTAATTTAGAAGCTATGCGGTCATTCCTGTTTCTCCTCCTTTGGGCTGTGTGGAAATTTGGGGATTTGTTTCTGCTGCCTCCAGTCTGATCATTTGGGCCATGAGCACAGTGAGTTAAGGTATGCTAGTGTTCATACCTGAGGGGTGTGGAACCGGCCCATCTGGGAGCATGTGTGAGCTCTCCTTGCGTGCAGGAGCCCCTCAAGGCCCACTGTTTCCCTGCTGGTTTTAGCTGTGTCTTCTCCCCTTTGGGACTAGCCTTGCCAGCCCTCTTTCAGAAACATTGGGGCCAAGATATTTTTAGTTTACAAAGCAACAGCACCGTCATGCCCTGGAGGCTGGGAATAGCTCGGGTGAGGGAAGGTGAGGGTACAGGCACCCACGAGGGCAGCAGCTAAGTGGGTCAGGCCATTGTAGTCCGGCAGGTCAGCTGCCCAGATGGGCAGGGATCTGCGAGGAAGGTGACCGCTCCTGTTGTGATGAGGATCGGGTATACCTGGGCAGCCTCATTTCCCCTGGCACGGCGCCCCTGTGACCTCCCGGGCTTCATGTTCAGCCTTTGTCATCTTCAGTGGGAGGCAGAGGGAGGTGTAGGCTGCAGGATTTACCCTCTGAAACCCAGGGCTGCACTTTATTCATCCTGAACCGTGCTTTCTTGAAGTTCAAAATAAGACTCCTTCCCTCATTCTGGTGGTCTCCGCTTTGGTAGCTACCTTTGTTGGTAATAACATCATTTACACTGTTTTTTAAATTTTGTAGAATTAACATGGCATGAGAAGGCCAAAAAGAGCTGATTTTGTATACACTTAGGCATACTTTATCTGGTACAATATATCTCTAGCATACTGAGCATAAACTATGAAAAAACCCATAAATGACTTAAATATGCCTAGAAATTATTTAGAAGTTATTTGTGACCCTCAGAATACAGGAAATATGTTTAACAGTCTAATATCAGAAGAGGTTAGTTGAGGACTCTGAGCCAAAATGTTTTTGATAACTTATTGAAGTCTTTTTGTGACTGGGCACGGTGGTTCACGCCTGTAATCGCAGCACTTTGGGAGGCCGAGGCAGGTGGATCACCTGAGGTCAGGAGTTCGAGAGCAGCCTGGCCAAACGAAACCCTATCTCTCCTAAAAATGCAAAAATTAGCTGGGCGTGGCAGCTGGCGCCTGTAGTCCCAGCTACTTGGGAGGGTGAGGCAGGAAAATTGCTTGAACCCGGGAGGTGGAGGTTGCAGTGAGCCAAGATTGCGCCACTGCACTCCAGCCTGGGTGACAGGGCAAGACTCTGTCTCAAAATAAATAAACAAACAAATAACCCATTGAAATCTTTTTGATAAGAGAATTAGTTTATTACTGAATACTAAAGTACTAGAAGAACTTCAGGGCACAGTTTATTCTATCATGATTGAATACATGATTACCTTATTAAATGAATGATTTTTTTCATGTTTCTGAGTTATAAAATAAGTGATTATTAACGGTACCTTATACTGCGTTAGTTTGCTAAGGAAAATGAAAAAAATAAAAATGATACCTTATTTAAAGTACTTTAGGCCGGGCGCGGTGGCTCAAGCCTGTAATCCCAGCACTTTGGGAGGCCGAGACGGGCGGATCACGAGGTCAGGAGATCGAGACCATCCTGGCTAACACAATGAAACCCCGTCTCCACTAAAAATACAAAAAAAATTAGCCGGGCGTGGTGGCGGCGCCTGTAGTCCCAGCTACTCGGGAGGCTGAGGCAGGAGAATGGCGGGAACCCGGGAGGCGGAGCTTGCAGTGAGCCGAGATCGCGCCACTGCACTCCAGCCTGGGCGACAGAGAGAGACTCCGCCTCAAAAAAAAAAAAAAGAAAAAAGAAAAAAAAAAAAAGTACTTTAACACAATTCTACAAATGTTTCACCTTTCTGAATAATGCTAAATCCTTGTACAAGGACTTACTAAAAATGGTTAGAAACTAATTTTTCTGAGCACTGTCCCATATTCTATGACCTGTTTTTCTTGAGAATTAAAATACTGGTTGGGTGCAGTGGCTCCCACCTGTAATCCCAGCACTTTGGGAGGCTGAGGCGGGCGGATCATCTGAGGTCAGGAGTTAGAGACTGGCTTGGCCAACATGGTGAAACCCCATCTCTACTCAAAATACAAAATTAATGGGCTGGCAAGGCTAGTCCCAAAGGGGAGAAGACACAGCTTAAACCAGCAGGGCCATGGTGGCATACACCTGTAGTCTCAGCTACTTGGGAGGCTGAAACAGGAGAGTCGCTTGAACGCGGGGAGCAGAGGCTGCAGTGAGCCGAGATTGCGCCACTGCATTTCAGCCTGGGCGAGACCGAGTGAGACTCCATCACAAAAACAAAGAATTAAAATACCTATTTCAATATATATTGAAATATATTTAGGAATTCTTCCATTTAAGGATAATGTTAATTTTTTTTTTAAATTTATTTATTATTATTATACTTTAAGTTGTAGGGTACATGTGCATAACGTGCAGGTTTGTTACATATGTATACTTGTGCCATGTTGGTGTGCTGCACCCATCAACTCGTCATTTACATCAGGTATAACTCCCAATGCAATCCCTCCCCCCTCCCCCCAGGATAATGTTCATTCTTAGCACATTTTCACCAGCAAAATAAATGTAAGATTTGAAAGAATACGGCCAGGGATGGTGGCTCACGCCTGTAATTCCAGCACTTTGGGAGGCTGAGGTGGGTGGATCGCTTGAGCCCAGGAGTTCAAGACCAGCCTGGGACATGGCAAAACATTGTCTCTACAAAAAATACAAAAAATTAGCTGGGTGTGGTGGCACACACTTGTGGTTCCAGCTACTTGGGAGGCTAAGGTGAAGTGATGGGTCCCAAGCTTGAGGAAGTTGAGGCTGCAGTGAGCCATGATTGTGCCATTGCACTGCAGCATCTTTCTTTCTTTCTTTTTTTTGAGACGAAGTCTTGCTCTGTCTCTCAGGCAATGGTGCCATCTTGGCTCACGGCAGCCTCTGCTTCCTGGGTTCAAGTGATTCTCATGTGTCAGCCTCCTGACTGACTAATAGCTGGGATTATAGGCACATGAAACCATACCCAGCTAATTTTTGTATTTTTAGTAGAGATGGGGTTTCACTGTGTTGGCCAGGCTGGTCTCAAACTCCTGACCTCAAGAGATCTGCCTGCCTTGGCCTCCCAAAGTATTGGGATTACAGGTGTGAGCCACCGTGCCTGGCCTGTAGTCTTTTATATGGCTCATATATATACAGCTTTTTCTTTTCTTTTTCGAGTCTCAGTCTTGCTCTATTGCGTAGGCTGGAGTATAGTGGTATGATCACAGCTTACTGCAGCCTTGAGCTCCCAGGCTCAAGCAGTCCTTCCCCACCTCAGCCTCTCAAGTGACGGGGACTACAGGTGTGCACCACCACACCCAGCTAATACTTTTAATTTTTTTTTTTTTTTTTTTTTGAGACAGAATATTGCTCTGTCTCCCAGGCTGGAGTGCAGTGGTGCTATCTTGGCTCACTGTAACCTCCACCTCCTGGGTTCAAATGATTCTCCTACCTCACCCTCCCGAGTAGCTGGGACCACAGGCACACACCACCATGCCCGTTAATTTTTGTATTTTTAGTAGAGACGGGGTTTCACTGTGTTGGCCAGGCTGATGTCAAACTCCTGTCCTCAAGTGATCCACCCGTTTTGGCCTCCCAAAATGCTGGGATTACAGGTGTGAGCCACTGCTCCCAGCCACTCTTTTAAATTTTTTTTGTAGAGACAGGGTCTTGCTGTGTTGCCCAGGCTGGTCTCAAACCCCTGGGCTCAAGCCATCCTTCTGTCTGTGCCTCCCAAAGTTTTGGGATTACAGGTGTGAGCCACTGCACCCGGCCTGGTTCAAATATATTTTAATGAATTATATAGAATAATGGTCACAATTCTATCAGTAAAAATTTTTGAGCATGTCCCACAAGATATATATAAGTATTCATAAAGTATATATTTTGCTCGCTCAGAATATGGCACATATTATAAAACATAGAAAATGTTAAAAGGGAGAAGAAAGAAGAATGAAATAGACCAAGACGTTCTAATATTTTCTCCCATATTAACAATGGCTAGGCTGGGTGCTGTGGCTCATACCTGTAGTCCCAATACTTTGAGAGGCTGAGGCAGGCAGATCACCTGAGGTCAGGAAGTCAAGACCAGGCTGGCCAACATGGCAAAACCCCATCTCTACTAAAAATACAAAAATTAAAATTAGCCAGGCATGGTGGTGGGTGCTTGTAATCCCAGCTACTCAGGAGGTTGAGGCAGGAGAATCGCTTGAACCCAGGAGGCGGAGGATGCAGTGAACCTAGATTGCACCATTGCACTCCAGCCTGGGCAACAAGAGTGAGACTCCATCTCAAAAAAAAAAAAAAAAAAAAAAATTAGTTGCACACGGTGGTGTGGGTGCCTGTAATCCCAACAACTTGGGAGGCTGACGCAGGAGAATCGCTTGAACTCAGGAGGCGGAGGTTGCAGTGAGCTGAGATTGCACCACTACGGTCCAGCCTGGGTGACAGAGTGAGACTCCGTCTCAAAAAATAAAAACCCTGGCTGGGCACAGTGGCTCACGCCTGTAATCCCACCACTTTGGGGCCGGGCGCGGTGGCTCAAGCCTGTAATCCCAGCACTTTGGGAGGCCGAGACGGGCGGATCACGAGGTCAGGAGATCGAGACCATCCTGGTTAACACGGTGAAACCCCGTCTCTACTAAAAAAAAAAAAAAAAAAAAAAAAAAAAAAAATTCCCACCACTTTGGGAGGCCAAGGTGGGCGGATCACCTGAGGTCAGGAGTTTGAGACCAGGCTGATCAACATGGAGAAACCCCGTTTCTACTAAAAATACAAAATTAGCCAGCTGTGGTGGCGCATGCCTGTGATCCCAGCTACGCAGGACGCTGAAGCAGGAGAATCAATTGAACCCAGAAGGTGGAGGTTGCGGGGAGTCGAGATCGTGCCATTGCACTCCAGCCTGGGCAACAAAGTGAAACTCCATTTCAAAATAACTAACTAACCAACCAGGCCGGGCGCGGTGGCTCACGCCTGTAATCCTAGCACTTTGGGAGACCGAGGCAGGTGGATTGCCTGAGCTTAGGAGATTGAGACCAGCCTGGGCAACTAGTGGAACCCCATCTCTACCAAAATACAAAAAATTAGCCAGGCGTGGCAGTGTGCACCTGTAGTCCCAGCTACTCGGGAGGCTGAGGCAGGAGAATTGTTGAACCTGGGAGACGGAGGTTGCAGTAAGCTGTGATCCTGCCACCGCACTCCAGTCTGGGTGACAGAGCAACACTCCATCTCTTAAAAAAAAAAAAAAAGAAGAAGTTGTTGGTGGCGTTACCCCATTTTAACAACTCTGGACTAGAAGATTGTGTAAAGTTTTTCAGAGTTTCTATAGCTAATTATTTTGTGCAAGAAGCAGATCTGACCACTCTCTTTTGTTTGAGACATTCAACTCAGCTGGCTTCTTCTGGGACACTGAATTTTCCTGATATGCTTGGGGTCTTTCTCCTTGGTGTCTGTGGTGAGCCCGCCCCACCTGGTGTGTCTGTCTTGGTGTTCCTGGCCTTCTGTAGCACTTTCTGTCTTTGTCCCTTGACATGTTCTACCAGGGCCATCATTTTATCTACCTCTCAGAAGCTGGCGACTTCTGGATCTAGGTCCCCAGCTCTGACACCCATCTTGACCTAGGACTTTTATGACTCCAACTGCTTACCAAAGTTGCACAGTCAAACTCTGTATGTCCCAGTCTGCACTTAACTTTCCTCTGGACCTGCTGCTGCTCCCATTTCCAGTTAATGACACTTTCATCACCCAGAATTGAAAGTCAGAAGCCTGTGAGTCTTCTCGCCTCCTTCTGCATTGAATCAGTCACCAACTTTATTCTTATTTTTAAATTTTTATTTATTTATTTGTTTGAGACAGAGTCTCGCTCTGTTGCCTAGGCTGGAGTGCAATGGCGCGATCTCAGGTCACTGCAACCTCTGCCTGTGGGGCTCAAGCTGTGCTCCTGCCTCACCCTCCCAAGTAGCAGGGACTACAGGTGTGTGCCACCACACCCAGCTAATTTTTGTATTTTTAGTAGAGATGGGGTTTTACCATGTTGTTCAGGCTGGTCTTGAACTCCTGACCTCAGGTGATCCACCCATCTTGGCCTCCCAAAGTGCTGGGATTACAGGCCTGAGCCACTGCACCCAGCCAGTCAACAACTTTTTAAAAATACTTTAGCAAGGCACGGTGATACACACCTGTAATCCCAACTACTTGGGAGGCTGACGCGGGAGGATCACTTAAGAGGCCAGGAGTTCGAGACCACTCTGGGCAACACGGGGAGACCCTCTCTCTACCAAAAAAAAACCAAAAACCTGTTCAATTCACCCACTTGGATCTCTTCGAATTGCACTTTCCTTTCTCGCTCTAGAGCTTTGTGATAAACTTCCGTTCCTGCTCTGATTAAAAAAAATTTGCCAGGTGTGGTGCCTGCCTGTAGTACCAGCGACACAGGAGGCTGAGTTAGGAGGATTGCTTGAGCCCAGAAGTTCAAGGCTGCAGTGAGTTGTGATCATGCCATTGTCCTCCAGCCTGGGTGGCAGAGTGAGACCTTGTCTCAAAAACAACAACAATATGAAACTTCAGTCTGTCCCTCCTTATGATCACAGCCTTCTTTCTTTCTTTTTCCTGCTGTATGGAATAGCCTCCTAACTGGTGTGTCTATTCTGAACCATCTCCAGTCTGTCCATCACAGTGCAGCCAGAATAATTCATCTGAAATGCAAATCCAACCATCCTGTCCTTGCTGAAGCTTCCCGGCTAGCTCCCATCACCGGCTCCCTGTGACATGGCCCAGGGCCTCTTTCTCTAAACTCTCCCTGCTTTCTCCTTCAGCCTCCAATAATAATTGCATCCTTCATTTTCTCCCCAGTGTTTTTTATTTATTTATTTTTTATTTGAGATGGAGTCTTGTTCTGTTGCTAGGCTGGAGTGCAGTGGTGGGATCTCGGCTCACTGCAACCTCTGCCTCCCGAGTTCACGCAATTCTCTTGCTTCAGCCTCCTTAGTAGATGGGATTACAGGCATCTGCTACCACGCCTGGCTAAGTTTTGTATTTTTAGTAGAGACAGGGTTTCACCATGTTGACCAGGCTCGTCTCGAACTCCTGACCTCATGATTCAGGAGGTCAGGCCTCCCAAAGTGCTGGGATTACAGGCATGAGCCACTGTGCCTGGCCAAAATTTACAACAAATCTTAATGCAATTATACATCCATGTAGCATCAAGAGTCTCCTAGTTCCATAAGATTAGAGAAACAGCAGTTTCCTACCTGCATTTCTCCATCCCCATCAGCCACTTTCAGCTGTAGCTGATCCTTTCAGTATTGCTGCTTTTTAATTTTAATTTTTTTTTTTTTTTTTGAGACAGGGTCTGACTCCATCGCCCAGGTCAGAGGGCAGTGACTCGATCTCAGCTCACTGCAACCTCTGCCTCCCAGGCTTAAGCGATCCTCCCACATCAGCCTCCTGAGAATCTGGGACTATAGCTGCTGAATTTACAGGTGTGAGCCACCACGCCTGGCTGAGGGTGGGGGTGATTTTTAAGTGAACACATCATGTGTCAAAATTAGATTTAATTTGTCACTTAATAAGGAAACTAATATGATGTTATAACCAGTTTAAAGGAAAATTCAGGGAACACTCAAAAGTGAATTTACAGATAGATGTAAAGCTGGCCAGTATCCATAGGGCAGTGATCAGTACATTCCATGAGACTCATTAGTCTAATGAAACTAATCAGATTGTTTTCTTTGGACAGGAACTTGTTTGCCTTACTCTTAAGGTTTTTGGCAAATGACAGAGTTGTAAAGCAACTCAGAGACAATAAAGGTGCTGGTCCCGATAAAATTACATAACCCGAAGGATGCACTGGGTAGCATGCCCAATCATCGAATTTTTTTGTTCATTTCAAAGCCTTTTTGCAATTTTTTTTTTTTTCCTGAGATGGAGTCTCGTTATCTTGCCCAGGCTGGAGTGCAGTGGCATGATCTCAGCTCACTGCAACTTCCACCTCCTGGGTTCAAGCGATTTTCCCACCTCAGCCTCCTGAGTAGCTGGGATTACAGACGCCTACCACCATACCCGGCTAATTTCACTTGGCCCACATGGTGAAATGTCATCTCTACTAAAAATACAAAAACCAAATTACCTGGGTGTGGTAGCAGTCACCTGTAATCCCAGCTACTCGAAAAGCTAAGGCAGGAGAATCACCCGAACCCGAGAGGTGGAGGTTGCAGTGAGCCGAGATCGTGCCGTTGCACTCCAGCCTAGGCAACAAGAGCGAAACACGGTCTCAAAAAAAAAAAAAAAAAGAAAAACTCTATTATTTGCTAATTTGAGGGTGGGAAACTAAGCCCACAAAATGTTCTCTACCAGCCCGGGCGTGGTGGCTCACTCCTGTCATCTCAGTACTTTGGGAGGCTGAGGCGGGTGGATCATGAGGTCAGGAGATCAAGACCATCCCAGCGAACTTGGTGAAACCTCATCTCTACTAAAAATACAAAAAACTAGCGGGCGTGGTGGCACGCGCCTGTCACCCAGCGTGGGCGACAGAGCAAGACTCTGTCTCAAAAAAAAAAAACAAAAACCATAAATATGGCCGGGCGTGGTGGCTCACACCTATAATCCCAGCACTTTGGGATGCTGAGGCGGGTGGATCACTTGAGGTCAGGAGTTCAAAACCAGCTTTACCAATATGGTGAAACCCTATGGAGACTGTCCTAAAGATCTTAGTGTTTGTTAGGAAATATTTGGTGGGTGTAGATGCTCTTTTTTTTTTTTTTTTTTTTTTGAGACTGAGTCTCGCTGTGTCTCCCAGGCTGGAGTGCAGTGGCGTGATCTCGGCTCACTGCAAGCTCCGCCTCCCGGGTTCACGCCATTCTCCCGCCTCAGCCTCCCAAGTAGCTGAGACTACAGGCGCCCGCCACCACGCCCGGCTAGTTTTTTGTATTTTTAGTAGAGACGGGGTTTCACCATGTTAGCCAGGATAGTCTCGATCTCCTGACCTCGTGATCCACCCGCCTCGGCCTCCCAAAGTGCTGGGATTACAGGCTTGAGCCACCGCGCCCGGCCAAGAGTGTAGATGCTCTTAAGACCCATATGTCGGCCGGGCGCGGTGGCTCACGCCTGTAATCCCAGCACTTTGGGAGGCCGAGGCAGGCGGATCACCTGAGGTCAGGAGTTAGAGACCAGCCTGACCAACATGGCGAAACCCCGTCTCTACTAAAAATACAAAAATCAGCCGGGCGTGGTGGCAAGCACCTATAATCGCAGCTACTTGGGAGGCTGAGGCGAGAGAATCGCTTGAACCTGGAAGGTGGTGGTTGCAGTGAGCCGAGATCGCGCCACTGCACTCCAGCCTGGGTGACAGAGCGAGACTCCGTCTCAAAAAAAAAAAAAAAAAAAAAGACCCATATGTCTTCATTTTAGAACTTAAATTTGATTCCCTTTCCTAGGTTCATATTGAGATCCATTGAAGGCCCTCCCAGAGTGATGAAGGCGTGACCTCAGGCCCACCGCATCCAAGAACACGAAGCATGAGGGACAGAAGGGGGTCCCTCGGCACCTGCCTGGCACAAGTGCAGCAGGCCAGAGGAGGTGACTCGAACAAACTGTCATACAGCCTTAAGAAAAGAATGCCGATGGAGGGCCTTTGGCCTGCAGATGCACCCTCCTGGATGAATAAGCCTGTGGTTGATGGAAATTCACAGAGTGAGGCATTATCACTGGAAATGAGAAAGGATCCGAGCGGGGCTGGCCTCTGGCTTCACGGTGGTGGCCCAGTGCTTCCATACGTGAAAGAATCAGTAAGAAGAAATCCAGCCTCAGCAGCCACTCGGAGCACAGCCGTGGGTTTGCTCCCTGCTCCAACAGAGTGTTTTGCTCAGGTGGCCTGCAGTGGTGTTGAAGCTCTGGAGCGGGACTGGCTTGGAGGAGGGGCCAGGGCCACCGACGGCCACAGAGGACAGTGCCCCAAAGGAGAGCCTCGGGTGTCACGACTGCTATGCCATCAAAAACTGCCGGAAATGGGAAGTTTTCAGGATGACCCACCAAATGCTCTTCCCAAGGGTCTGGGCTCTGAGTTGGAACCCTCTTGCCTGCACTCCGTCCTGTCTGCAACACTGCACGCGTGTCCCGAAGTGCTCCTGAATGATGAGACAAAACGAGTTTTCCTTGACCGTTTAAAGCCCATGTTTTCAAAGCAAACGATGGAATTCAAGAAAATGCTTAAAAACACCTCGGATGGTCTGCAGATAACACTGGGGTTACTGGCTCTGCAACCTTTTGAATTAGCAAATTCATTATGCCATAGTTAAGGTACAAGCAGAACAATACAAATAGATTAATTTTAAGAGTTGTCTTAGAATGATTTCTTTCGCAGTAAGTCTGGATGCAAACTGTGCAGCCCTTAGGTTCTTGCTGTAGTTTGTACGACCCGGCAGACTTAAAATAAATTGAGTTTAAATTCAAAGCCGGTTGATGCGGAAGGACATTTTTTAGCATGTGTTAAATTGTGCTTTAAAAGACTTATAAAGAGTTGGGAAACATTTCAGGAGATGATCATAGCCTGTATAAGTATCAGATTAGAACATACGGATTTACCATGAAGTTCTGTCTTCAACACCCATTCTAAAGGGCTACTGTCCCAAATCCTGTGTGTCCCTTCGGCTTGTCGATCACCCAATGGAAATGGACACTCGTAAAGTCTACACCGCTGTACTTGGCGTTAAATCTTGTTGAATTTGTGGTAAGCTGTTATCATTTCTACATTTTGTAGAATGATTTTGGTCTGCAGCAACATTCGATCTCACTTCTCACACCCCTTTCCTTCCACTTGAAATGCAATGTAGACAGAGGCCCCGTGGTGAAAGTTGCAATATTAAGTTTACCTTTAGAAGATCCCTTCTCAAACTCGGAACCCTGGCAGTGTTACCTTAAACAAGAATGAGCTCGGGAAAAAAGTAACACAGTTACAGAGAGGCAAATCGAGTTATTTCCCTCATTAAAAGTTTCCCAGATTCTAGGAATTGCAGTATCTTGTAACCTAAAAATTTTCCAGTTGACTCCTTTTATTGTCTGTTGATGACTTTAATAAAGGTCATTTAAGGGCGTAAGTTTTTAAAGACTCCCAAAGTGAGACTTAACCATTTTCGGGATTATTGATTGCATATACCAGTTTATGTTGTGTGCTGAATTACTATGCCATGTGCTATTTTAGTGTTTGGGGAAAATGAAAAATAAAATTTGTTCTTTAGCTTAATAAATATGTCTTATTTTATATGTGTGGTCTTGGTTCTTCTTGTGTTTTTATTAATGCCGTTGTCGTCCTGATAGTTTTTATTATTTGAGACAGGGTCTTGCTCTGGCACCCAGGCTGGAGTGCAGTGGTGTGATCATAGCTTACTATAACCTTGAACTCCTGGGCTCCAGTGATCCTCCACCTCAGCCACCTAAGTCGCTAGGACTACAGTTGCATGCCACTGTGGACTTTTTTTTTTTGAGACGGAGTCTTGCTCTGTCGCCCAGGCGTGCAGTGGGCGTGATCTTGGCTCACTGCAAGCTCCGCCCCCCCCCCAGGTTCATGCCATTCCCCTGCCTCAGCCTCCCAAGTAGCTGGGACTACGGACGCTCCCCACCATGCTGGCTAATTTTTTGTATTTTTTAGTAGAGACGTGGTTTCACCGTGTCAGCCAGGATGGTCTCAGTCTCCTGACTTCGTGATCTGCCCACCACGGCCTCCCAAAGTGTGGGGATTACAGGCATGAGCCACTGTGCGCCACCTTTTTTTTTTTTCTTTGAGACGGAGTTTCACTCTAGTTGCCCAGGCTGGAGTGGAATGGCATGATCTCAGCTCACTGCAACCTCCGCCTCCCGGGTTCGAGTGATTCTCCTGCCTCAGCCTCCCGAGTAGCTGGGATTACAGGTGCTTGCCGCCATGCCGAACTAATTTTTGTATTTTCAGTAGAGATGGGGTTTCACCATGTTGGTCTGGCTGATCTCGAACTCCTGACCTCAGGTGATCCACCTGCCTAGGCCTCCCAGAGTGCTGGGATTACAGGTGTGAGCCACTGCATTCAACCCCCCTAATATATTTTTTTTTAAACATCAAGGTAGGTTGCCAATGCACAAGATTAGAAGCAGAGCTTGAAAAACAAAATATAAAGCTAGACCGGAACTCAACTGTCACTCTGCTCCCAGGAAACAATGAAGTCGTGCCTTGTGAACCTTTCGGTTGGTGCTCAGAGTCCCAAAGAAAAAGTCCTTACGAGACAAACCATCTCCTTCTAATCTAAGTGGCACTGCCTTGGTGGGGCATTTAAAACCCTGCTGAACAGCCATGCCCTTTTAGTGTCACTGTGATCGATTGCAAAGTGAGATGAGGACACTTTTAAGTGTTGTAAAATAGAGAATGTTTTCTTGTCAAGTCCTCCTTTTACTTCCCTTGTTTTTGAGACGGAGTCTCGCTCTGTTGCCCAGGCTGGAGTGCAGTGGCGCAATCTCGGCTCACTGCAAGGTCCGCCTCCCGGGTTCATGCCATTCTCCTGCCTCAGCCTCCCGAGTAGCTGGGACTACAGGCGCCCGCCACCACGCCCGGCTAATTTTTTTTTTTTTTTTTTTTTTTGGTATCTTTAGTAGAGATGGGGTTTCACTGTGTTAGCCAAGATGGTCTTGATCTCCTGACCTCGTGATCCACCCGCATCAGCCTCCCAAAGGGCTGGGATTACAGGCATGAGCCACTGTCCCTAGCCTTTTCTTTTCTTTTCTTTTTTTGAGACTGAGTTTTGCTCTTGTTTCCCAGGCTGCAGTGCAATGATGTGATCTCGGCTTACTGCAACCTCTGCCTCCCAGGTTCAAGCGATTCTCCTGCCTCAGCCTCCCAAGCAGCTGGGATTACAGGCATGCACCACCATGCCTGGCTAATTTTGTATTTATTTAGTAGAGACGGGGTTTCTCCATGTTGGCCAGGCTGGTCTCGAACGCTCTACCTCAGGTGGTCTGCCCACCTTGACCTCCCAAAGTGCTGGGATTACAGGCATAAGCCACCTCGCCCGGCCTTCCTTTTTTTAAAAAACGAAGTTTACTTCGGGATTGAACTTTCCATGACCCACCAACTGTTTTATTTCCTTTGTTTTGTAGGTTGCAAGTATACATATGTTCAGCCAATTGCAAAAAGTACAGAATTCCTTATTAAGCATCCAGTGATATATTAATAAATTTTTTACAGTTTTTTTTTTTTTTTTTTTTTTTTGAGAGACAAAGTCTCACTATGTTGCTTAGGCTGGTCTTGACTCCTGGCCTCAAGCAATCCTCCTGCCTCAGCCCCCAAAGTGCTAAGATTACAGGCATGAACCACCACATCCAGGCTGACATGCTTTCATATTGTGATGTTAAAATACGGTGTGCATGCTGGGGATGGTGGCTCACACCTGTAGTCCCAGCACTTTAGGAGGTTGAGGTGGGTGGATCACCTGAGGTTGGGAGTTCGAGACCAGCCTGACCAACATGGCGAAACCATGTGTCTAATAAAAATACAAAAATTAGCCGGGGCGTGATGGTGGGCGCCTGTAATTCCAGCTACTTGGGAGGCTGAGGCAAGAGAATCACTTGAACCCAGGAGGCAGAAGTTGCAGTGAGCCGAGATCACGTCATTGCTCTCCAGCCTGGGCAAGAAGAGTGAAACTCTGTGTCAAAAACGAAACAAAAAAATCCTGCACTTTACATGCATTTTTCTTTTTCTTTGTTTCTTCCTTTCTTTTTTTTTTTTTTGAGACAGAATCTTGCTCTGTTGCCCAGGCTGGAGTGCACACATGGTATGATCTCGGCTCACTGCAGTCTCTGCCTTTTGGGTTCAAGCAATTATCTTGCCTCAGCCTCCCAAGTAGCTGGGATTACAGGTGTATGCCGCCACTCCCAGCTAATTTTTGTATTTTTAGTAGAGATGGGGTTTCACCATGTTGGCCAGGATGGTCTCGATCTCGTGACCTTGTGATCTGCCCGCCTCGGCCTCCCAAAATGCTGGGATTACAGGTATGAGCCACCGAGCCTGGCTGAAAAAAATTGTAATACATTTACCTGAACAGTATGTATGAAGTCAGAGATGGAAACTGCCAGTGAGAGGTAGAAGTTTTGAAACACACCCTGTTCAATGGATAATATATTCAACATAAAAACTCAAAAATGAGAAGCCTAAGTAAGATTTGATTCTTATTAAATGAGTTTAATGGCTGCTCCTACTTGGCTCTCCTTTGTTTCCAGAATGTTCTCTCTCTTTTCTCCAAACATTTTATGTTTATCAAAACTTGATGGCTGGGCTTGGTGGCTCATGCCTGTAATCCCAGGACTTTGGGAGAGGAGGACTGCTTGAGTCCAGGAGTTGGAGACCAGCCTGGACAACATAGCGAGAACCCCACTTCTACAAAAAATTTAAAAATTAGCTGGGCATGGTGGCACATGTCAATCGTCCCAGCTACACAGACAGCTGAGGCAGGAGGATCTCTTGAGCCCAGGAGCTTGAGGCTGCAGTGAGCTGTGATCACACCACTGCACTCCAGCCTGGTGACAGAGACTCAGTCTCAGGAAACTAAAAAATAATAAAAATTAAAAAACCTTCATTAATCAGATAAATTTAAAAAACATCTGACGGCTGGGTGCAGTGGTGCATGCCTGTAATCCCAGGACTTTGGGAGGCCGAGGTGGGTGGATCACCTGAAGTCAGGAGTTTGAGACCACTGATACCCCATCTCTACTAAAAATGCAAAATTAGCCAGGTGTGGTGGTGCACACCTGTAATCCCAGCCACTCGGGAGGCTGAGGCATGAGAATTGCTTGAACTGAGGAGGCGGAGGTTGCAGTGAGCTGAGATTGGGCCATTGTACCCCAGCCTGGGCAACAAAAGTGAAACTCTGGGGACCAGGCACGGTGGCTCACGCCTGTAATCCCAGCACTTTGGGAGGCCAAGGCGGGTGGATCACCTGAGGTCAGGGATTTGAGACCAGCCTGACCAACATGGTGAAACCCTATCTCTACTAAAAAATACAAAAATTAGCTGGGCATGGTGGCGCATGACTGTAATCCCCGTTACTCAGGAGGCTGAGGCAGGAGAATTGCTTGAACTTGCGAGGCGGAGGTTGCAGTGAGCCGAGATCGCGCCATTGCACTCTAGCCTGGGCAAAAGAGCAAGACCCTGTCTCAAAAAAAAAAAAAAAAAAAAATCTGACTACTTTCATTTGCCCTTTAAGCCCTACAAACCAGTCATTGAGTGCTGTAGTCTGTATGAGAAACATTTGGAAAAGATTTTCAAAGGTGCTTGCTTAGGAATGGTAAACTTCATAGGATACTTTTTTTTTTTTCCTGCAATCAGTAGTCTTGCTTTATCGAGGTATATCAAGACTTTTAACAAAGTGTTTTGGTTGAGTTCGGAGGGCATGTTCCAGGTGGACTGTTGTGTCTGAGAAGTCCTTGAGTGTGATGCTTTCTTATTTTATTGCATTTTGTTTTGTTTTATTTTATTTTAGACAGGGTCTCGCTCTATCACCCAGACTGGAGTGCAGTGTCACGATCTCGGCTCACTGCAACCTCTGCCTCTCGGGTTCATGCAATTCTCATGCCTCAGCCTCCTGAGTAGCTGGGATTATAGATGCCCCACCATGCCCAGTTAATTTTTGTATTTTTAGTAGAGACGGGGTTTCGCCATGTTGACCAATCTGGTCTGGAATTCCTGACCTCAAGTGATCCGCCTGTCTTGGTCTCCCAAAGTGCTGGGATTAGAGGCATAAGCCACCTCACCCGAATGTGTATATATATATAGTATTTTTTTGCCCAGGTTGCTGCTGCCTCAGCCTCCTAAAGTGCTGAGATTACAGGCATGAGTGCCACTGCGCCTGGCTTGCTTTTAGTTTTTTTTTTAAGGCAGTGAACTTAACCTGTTTTCTTTTTCCTTGTTTGCCTCCTAAGAGTTCTGATTCTGGGCAGTGCATAACTGACTCACACCTGGAATCCCAGCACTTTGGGAGGCAGAGGCAGGTGGATTACTTGAGCTCAGGAGTTCTAGGCCAGCCTGGGCAACCTAGCAAGACCATCTCTACAAAAACACAAAAAATTAGCTGGGTGTGGTGGTGTGTATCTGTAGTTCTGGCTACTCAGGAGATTGAAGGAGGATCACTTGGGCCTGGGAGATTGAGGCTGCATTGAACTGTGATTACACCACTGCACTCCTGTCTGGGTGGCAAGGAGAGACCCTATCTCAAAAACACCCCCAAAAACCCCATAAAGAGTTCTGATTCTGCTCTAAGAAAAAAAAAAAATCAGTAATTTGAAGATTACTAAGTAGGCTCTGTTTTTTTTGTTCGTTTGTTTTTTGAGACAGAGTCTCGATCTGTCGCCCAGGCTGGAGTGTAGTGGCGTGATCCCAGCTCACCGCAACCTCTGCATCCTGGGTTCTAGCGATTTTCCTGCTTCAGCCTCCTGAGTAGCTGGGACTACAGATGCCCGCCACCATGCCCGGCTAATTTTTGTATTTTTAGTAGAGACAGGGTTTCACCATGTTGGCCAGGCTGGTCTTGAACTCCTGATCTCAGGTGGTCCACCCACCTTAGCTTCCCAAAGTGCTGGGATTACAGATCTGAACCATTGTGCCCGGCTGGCTTATCTTATACTTCGATTTACCAGCACTCCACTGCGGCTTATTTTCAGTGACTTGGAGAAAGATATCTATGCTCCTGGTAAATTGCATAGCTGCCTCTTTTCAGTGGAGGTCTCAGATGCCTGGAAACATCTAGGTCTTTGTAGGACACCTAAGGGGGATATCATACCCAGAACATAGGTACAGACTTACGAGTCCATGTAGGAAAAGCGCGGTTTCTTGGGTTTTCTGTTTGTTTGTTTGTTTGTTTGTTTTTACAGGGAGTCTTGCTCTGTCACCCAGGCTGGAGTGCGGTGGCACGATCTTGGCTCACTGCAAACTCCGCCTCCCAGGTTCAAGCGATTCTCCTGCCTCAGCCTCCTGAGTAGCTCGGATTACAGGTGCTAGCCACCATGCCCGGCTAATTTTTGTATTTTTAGTAGAGACGGGATTTCACTGTGTTGGTCAGGCTGGTCTTGAACTCCTGACCTCGTGATCTGCCGGCCTCAGCCTCCCAAAGTGCTGGGATTACAGGCACAAGCCACTGCACCTGGCCCTGTTTCTGTTTTTTAGAAAAGGTCTTGCTCCATTGCCCAGGTTGGAGTGCAGTGGTGCAATCATAGCTCCTGAGTTCAAGTGATCCTCCTACTTCAGCCTCCTGAGTAGCTGGGACTACAGATATGCACCACCACACCCCAGTAACTTTTTAATTTTTCGTAGGAATGGGGTTTCACTGTGTTGCCCAGGCTGGTCTCCAACTCCTGAGCTCAAGCAATCTGCCTGCCTCAGCCTCCCAAAGTGCTGGGATTACAGGTGTGAGCCACTATTCTTTTTTTTTTTTTTTTTTTGAGACAGAGTCTCGCTCTGTCGCCCGGGCTGGAGTGCAGTGGCCGCATCTCAGCTCACTGCAAGCTCCGCCTCCCGGGTTCACGCCATTCTCCTGCCTCAGCCTCCGGAGTAGCTGGGACTACAGGCGCCCGCCACCTCGCCCGGCTAGTTTTTTTTGTATTTTTTAGTAGAGACGGGGTTTCACCGGGTTAGCCAGGATGGTCTCGATCTCCTGACCTCGTGATCCGCCCGTCTCGGCCTCCCAAAGTGCTGGGATTACAGGCGTGAGCCACCGCGCCCGGCCCAGAAAGCACTATTTCTTTTCACACTCCCACCTTCCAAGACTTGATAATGACTCATACTTGTTCAGGAAAACCCATTACGTGAGAGTGAGCTGAGAAAATAGGGGAGTTTGGTTGATTTTAAATGCAGGTGCTTTGTTCCATGTTTAATTCATCTAGAAATTGAGAATGTGGTTGTAGGAGAACAGTGCTTTTTGGCTTTGTGTTGTGGTGCCTTTGGGAAAGTGGGAGGAGTAGGTTAAGTTGCAGGCAGGTTCATTGTTAAATAAATGTTCACATTTCCTACACCACGGTGTAAAAGCAAGGTTTGGCAAATACGTGAATTTAAAAATGTTTAAAAATTTGGAATTTCCATTAAAATCAACTTCTCCTGGCTGGGGAGGGCGGCTTATGCCTGTAGTCCCAGCATTTTGGGAGGCTGAGGCGGGAGGATCGCTTGAGGCCAGGAGTTCGAGACCAGCCAGAGCAACATAGGGAGACCCCCCCCATCTCTTTTAATTATTATTAACTTATTTATTTATTTATGAGATAGAGTTTCACTCTTGTCGCCCAGGCTGGAATGCAGTGGCATGATCTCAGCTCACTGCAACCTCTGCCTCCTGGGTTCAAGCGATTCTCCTGCCTTAGCCTCCCGAGTAGCTGGGATGATAGGCATGCGCCACCACGCCTGGCTCATTTTTTTGTATTTTTAGTAGAGATGGGGTTTCACCATGTTGACCAGGTCGGTCTTGAACTCCTGATGTCAAGTGATCCCCCGCCTTGGCCTCTCAAAGTGCTGGGATTACAGGTGTGAGCCACCTCACCCAGCCTAATAATGCTTATTTTTGAAGCGATACAGGCATATATAATATTATATATAAAATATATTATATATATAATATTATATATAATATATATATAATATAATATAATTATATATTATATATAAATATATTGCGTTTAAGTTGGCAGATGAGGTCATGTGTCATTGGAAGATGCCAAATAATCAGTTTAAGTGGCCTTTATTCTGGGCACATTTTAAGCTACAATGGGAAATTCTCACCTCCCTCTGAAGGTGAAAGGCTGAAGCAAGCCGCACTGCGTGGAACGCTGCTGTGGGATAGACGGTGTTTCGTGAATCTCATGGTAATTTATGTAGCTGCATAATAATTTGGGGGAGTGGGTGAGGTTGGGAAGAAAGCCCCTGGGCTGTGCCCGTGAGGTTCGCGTTGACCACAAGAGGGAGCCATGTGTTCACCCAGGGAGTGTGCTGTTCGGGATGTTTTTATGGTTATTTTGTTCATCCAAATTCTTAAGCAAAAATTAACATAAAAACATCACACTTAGTTCAGTATGGGTTGTTAATGCAAGTGTGTGTAATGTATCAAACCTTACAACAAGATCGTAATTACTTCCTTTTTTAAATTTAAAATTTTTTGTAGAGATAAGTTCTCACTATGTTGTCCAGACTGGTCCCCAACTAATAGGCTCAAGCAATCCTTCCACCTTGGCATCCCAAAGTGCTGGGATTACAGGTGTGAGCCACTGTGCCCGACGCAGCTGCAGCTCTTTTTCTTTGTTCATTTAATTTATTTTGAGATGGAGTTTCGCTCTTGTTGCCCAGGCTGGAGTGCAATGGCACGATCTCGGCTCACTGCAACCTCCGCCTGCCAGGTTCAAGCAAAATTCTCCTACCTCGAATGGCGTGAACCCGGGAGTCGGAGCTTGCAGTGAGCTGAGATCTGGCCACTGCACTCCAGCCTGGGCGGCAGAGCGAGACTCCGTCTCAAAAAAAAAAAAAAAAAAAAAAAATTCTCCTACCTCAGCCTCCCGAGTAGCTGCGATTACAAGTGCCCACCACCACGCCCAGCTAATTTTTGTATTTTTAGTAGAGATGGGGGGGGGGTTCACCATGTTGGCTAGGCTGGTCTCGAACTCCTGACCTCAAGTGATCCGCCTGACTCGGCCTCCCAAAGTGCTGGGATTTCAGGCGTGAGCCACTGCACCTGGCCCAGCTGCAGCTCTTTATTTCAATACCCACAGGTGGAGCTGGCTGGATGTGGTGGCTCAAGCCTATAATCCCAGCACTTTGAGAGGCTGAGCCCGGCGGATCACGAGGTCAGGAGATCAAGACCATCCTGGCTAACACAGTGAAACTCTGTCTTTTCTAAAAATACAAAAAAATTAGCCAGGCGTGGTGGCGGGCACCTGTAGTCCCAGCTACTCAGGAGGCTGAGGCAGGAGAATGGTGTGAACCCGGGAGGCAGGGCGTGCAGTGAGCCGAGATCACGCTACCGTACTCCAGCCTGGGTAACAGAGCAAGACTCCGTCTCAAAATAAATAAATAAATAAATACCCATAGGTGGTGCTTAAAGTAAGAAGATAAACGTGACAGAAAAGTAAAATGTGTTTTTTTGTTTATTTTTTATTTTGGTGCATGGCTTTCAGTAAGAAACCACATTTTCACACTGCATCAACACAAACAGTAATTTTAGGGCCAGGTGTGGTGGCTCACGCCTGTAACCCCAACACTTTGGGAGGACATGGTGGGAGGACTACTTGAGGCCAGGTGTTCCAGATCAGCCTGGGCAACACAGTGAGACCCCATGTCTACCAGAAAAAAAAAATGACATAAAATAAGATACAAATTTAAAAGAGTAGGCCAGGTGCGGTGGCTCAAGCCTGTAATCCCAGCACTTTGGGAGGCCGAGACGGGCGGATCACAAGGTCAGGAGATCGAGACCATCCTGGCTAACATGGTGAAACCCTCTCTCTACTACAAAATACAAAAAAAACTAGCCGGATGAGGTGGTGGGCGCCTGTAGTCCCAGCTACTCGGGAGGCTGAGGCAGGAGAATGGCGTAAACCTGGGAGGTAGAGCTTGCAGTGAGCTGAGATCCTGCCACTGCACAGCGGGTTCCTCAGCGGGTTCCTCCTCAGCCCATTCCTTTGCATGAAAGCCTCTTCTTAAAGAACCTTATGGGGAAATCTGTCACACAGAACAAGTCAATTATGGCTGAGCGTGGTGGCTCACGCCGGTAATCCCAGCACCTTGGGAGGCCAAAGTGAGAGAATTGCTTGAACCTGGGAGGCTAAGGCTGCAATGAGCCATGATCATGCCACTGCACTCCAACCTGCAAGGCAGAGCGAGACCCTATCTTAAGAAAAAAAAAAGTCAATGTTTTTACTATAGAAATCACAACTTTAAATTTCTTTTGTGGCTTGTAGTGAAATGTCCTTAAAATGTAGGAATCTACTAAAAGATTGAGAGCTGCTATTGTATTATTCTATAACATCAATGAATGATTGCTCTTTTCTTTTATTTATTTAATTTTTTTGAGACGGAGTCTCGCTCTGTCACCCAGGCTGGAGTGCAGTGGAGTGATCTTGGCTCACCGCAACCTCTGCCCCCTGGGTTCATGCGTTTCTCCTGTCTCAGCCTCCCAAGTGGCTGGGATTACAGGCACCTGCCACCACACCCAGCTAATTTTTTGTATTTTTAGTACAGACAGGGTTTTGCCATGTTGGCCAGGATGGTCTCAATCTCTTGACCTCGTGATCTGCCCACCTCAGCCTCCCAAAGTGCTGGAATAACAGGCGTGAACCACTGCGCCCGGCTAATTTTTGTATTTTCAGTAGAGATGGGGTTTCACCATGTTGGATAGACTGGTCTTGAACTCCTGACCTCAAGGAATCCTCTGGTGTCGGCCTCTCAAAGAGCTGGGATTACAGGCGTGATCCACTGGCCAGGTATGTTTATTATAAAATCATATTTTTTGTTGTAAAAGCTCCTATCTTTATGCACATAGTTCTTTCCCATATTCACTATTCTAATATATTTTATTAAGGGAGAAACTGACAATAGTGGCATAATTCCTAAGAATATTTCATCTGCAATCAGGCAACTGATGATCTTAACAGCTAATAGCAGCTATTCATTGAGCTCCCACCTCTAGGTGCGAACAGGTGGTGAAGCTGCTGGGTGTAATATTATCTCATCTTCGGAACAGTCCTGAAAAGCAGTCGTTTTCATTTTCCTGCTGAAGACATGGAGGTGAGGTCACAGCTCAGAAATGGCAGAGCCGGAGTTGCTTGCTTGTTTTTGAAACAGGATCTCACTCCGTCACCCAGGTCGGAGTGCAGTGGCACCAACATTGCTTATTGCAGCCTCAAACCCCTGAGCTCAAGTGATCCTCCTGCCTCAGCCTCCTGAGTAGCTGGAACTACAGGTATGTGCCACTATGCCTGGCTAGTTTTTAATTTTTTTGGTAGAGACGGGAGTGTCTCACCATGTCGCCCAGGCTGGTTTCAACCTCTTGGGTGGCCTCAAGTGATCCTCTCACCTTGGCTTCCCAAAGTGCTGGGATTACAGGCATGAACCATCACACTCAGCTTACTGTGTTTTTTTATTATTATTATTATTATTTTGAGACGGAGTTTTTGCTCTTGTCACCTAGGCTGGAGTGCAGTGGTGTGATCTCTACTCACTGCAACCTCCGCCTCCTGGGTTCAAGTGATTCTCCTGCCTCAGCCTCCCGAGTAGCTAGGACTACAGATGTGCACCACCACACCCGGCTAATTTTCGTATTTTCAGTAGAGACGGGGTTTCACCATGTTGGGCAGGATGGTCTCGATCTCCTGACCTCGTGATCCACCTCCCTTGGCCTCCCAAAGTACTGGGATTACAGGCGTGAGCCTCCGCACCCAGCCCCACTGTCTTTTATTATTATTAATTAATTGATTAATTTATTTTTTGAGACGGAGTCTTGCTCTGTCGCCCAGGCTGGCGTGCAGTGGTGCGATCTTGGCTCACTGCAACCTCCACCTCCCGGGTTCAGGCGATTCTCCCGCCTCAGCCTCCCGAGTAGCTGGGATTATGGCACCCGCCACCACGCCTAGCTAATTTTTTGTGTTTTTTAGTAGAGATGGGGTTTTGCCATGTTGGCCAGGCTGGTGTCAAACTCCTGGCCTCAAGTGATCCGCCTGCCTCGGCCTCCCAAAGTGCTGAGATTATAGGCGTGATCCGCTACGCCCGCACTTACTATTATTTTAGATGTGCTGGGGGTTACACGTGTAGGATTGTTACCTAGATATATTACATAATGATGAAGTTTGCAATTCTAGTACACTCGTCACCCAAATAATGAACGTCGTACCCAATAGGTAATTTTTCAGCCCTCATTTCCCTTCCACCCTCTCCCCATTTTTTTTTTTTTTGAGACGGAGTCTCGCTTTGTCACCCAGGCTGGAGTGCAGTGGCCGGATCTCAGCTCACTGCAAGCTCCGCCTCCCGGGTTTACGCCATTCTCCTGCCTCAGCCTCCCGAGTAGCTGGGACTACAGGAGCCTGCCACCTCACCCGGCTAGTTTTTTGTATTTTTTAGTAGAGACGGGGTTTCACTGTGTTAGCCAGGATGGTCTCGATCTCCTGACCTCGTGATCTGCCCATCTTGGCCTCCCAAAGTGCTGGGATTACAGGCTTGAGCCACCGTGCCCGGCCATCTTTTGCATTTTAAGTACTTTATTGTGCAATAGCAATTGGTTTCAGTGTCTCATTGTCTCGAACTTTTTGAAAAACTTCCTTTTCAGTCAGGTGCAGTGGCTCACGCCTGTCATCCCAACACTTTGGGAGGCCGAAGCAGGCGGATCACCTGAGGTCAGGAGTTCGAAATCACCCTTGCGAACATGGTGAAACTCTGTCTCTACTAAAAATACAAAAATTAGCCCAGCATGGTGGTGGGCGCCTGTAATCCCAGCTGCTCGGGAGGCTGAGGCAGGAGAATCGCTTGAACCCGGGAGGTGGAAGTTGCAATGAGCCGAGATTGCTCCATTGCACTCCAGCCTGGGCAACAAGAGGGAAACTGTTTCAAAAAAAGAAAAAAAGGAAAGATAAGAAAAACTCCACTTTTGCCTGGGCACGGTGGTTCATGCCTGTAATCCCAGCACTTTGGGAAGCTGAGGTGGGAGGACTGCATGAACCGGCGAAGTTCATGCTGTATAATGAGCCGTGTTCGTGCCACTACACTTCAGCTTGGGTGACAGAGTGAGTCCTGTCTCAAAAAACAAAAGAAAACAAAGACAAACTTCAATTTCTGTTACACTGTAGCCTGAGCGTGTGACTTGCAGGAGAGTGTACTTACCCTTTAGCACGCTCCAGAGGAAATACATACTCAGGTTTAAAGCCTAACCTTGGCTCTGATAACGGGACAGTTCATCGAACAAGGGGTGATTCATGAGAACATCCTGTACCGCCCCCTCTCCCTCTAGAGCCACTGGGGGCCTCAAAACTGGAGAGCGGAACCGCTCGAGGAATGGAGGCAGGTCTTGCAAGCGTCTGTCTCCCTGGAACGGCAGGCTTCCTGAGGAGTCTCTGGGCTCCTTCCAGCTCCAGGCTGGACTTGGCCTCCCCCTTATTGCCTCCAACGTTACCTCTTTTCCCAAAAATAGGATTTGGAACTTATTCCCCAAGTGACATAATGCATCTTACAGTCATGGGCAGGAAATGGCTGTTTTCCTGCCAGGCCTGTGAGGTCCCCTGGAGATGAGCTGGAAAGGGTACTCCTTCCTCGTCCTACTTCACAACAGAACTTCAACGCCTTCATTTTAAGGTGATTTTCTTCCATTTGGAATCACAGCATGCTCTTCCACACTATGCAGTGAAAGAGGTTAGAGTGGCTGGATTTGGACGCTCTTGGGTGTTTCTGCTTTATAAACAAAGCATGCTTGAATATTAATAATGATGCCTTCCAACATGGCGAGACCCCGTCTCCACGGAAAATATAAAAATTAGCCGGATGTGGCAGGGCACGGTGGCTCATGCCTGTAATCCCAGCAATTTGGGAGGCCGAGGTGGGCGGATCATGAGGTCAGGAGATGGAGACCATCCTGGCTAACAGGGTGAAACCCCGTCTCCACTAAAAATACAAAAAATTAGCCAGACGTGGTGGCAGTGCCTGTAGTCCCAGCTACTAGGGAGGCTGAGGCAGGAGAATTGCTTGAACCAGGGAGTCGGAGGTTGCAGTGAGCCAAAATCGCACCACTGCACTCCAGCCTGGGTGACAGATGAGACCCTGTCTCTAAAAAATAACCAAAATATTATTTATTTATTTTATAACAAATAAAGTAAATTATTATATTTTATATATTATATAAAATAAAATTTATTATATTTTATATATTATATAAAATAAAATTTATTATATTTTATAATAAAATAAAATTCATTATATTTTATAATAAATAAAGCAGTATTTTAATATCTAAAATATTATGTATTAATACATAAACATTTTATTTATTAAACATACAAAATATTTTTTATTTATTAAAAATAAATAAAATATTATTTATTTTTTAGACAGGGTCTCCATCTGTCACCCAGGCTGGAGTGCAGTGGTGCAATCACAGCTCACTGAAGGCTCGACCTTCCAGGCTCAAGGGATCTTCCTGCCTCAGTCTCCCGAGTACTTGGGACCACAGGCATGCACCAGCACGCCTAGTTTTATTATAAATTCGAGTGTAGGCACAGCCCCGGTTACTTAAGATGACAAACGGGGAAAATCCACATTAATTGGGTTTGCTCTTAAGTGGGTGTATTGAGGGCTGGGTGCAGTGGATCACGCCAGTAATCCCAGCACTCTGGGAGGCCGAGGTGGGCAGATCACGAGGTTGAGAGATCAAGACCATCCTGGCCAACACGGTGAAACCCCGTCTCTACTAAAAATACAAAAATTAGCCAGGTGTGGTGGCGCGTGCCTATAATCCCAGCTATTCAGGAGGCTGAGGCAGGAGAATGGCGTGAACCCAGGAGGCAGAGGTTACAGTGAGCCAAGATGGTGCCACTGCACTCCAGCCTGGCAACAGAGCAAGACTGCATCTCAAAAAAAAAAAAAAAAAAAAAAAGAATTGTCCCCCTCCTCCAGCTGAAAACACTACCTGGGCGAGACTTCCTGACATTGACATCATGTATCTTAGCACTTTGCTACCCAAGGCTATAAAAAGCTCTGTTGCACTTTGGCAACGATAGGAATAAGTCTCTGCATCAGCTTTGATCCTGGCTCCAGAGCAAACTAAGCCAAGAGCTGAGAATCTGTTGGCTCTGGCTTATTTTGTTTTATTTTATTTATTTTTTTTTTGAGGCAGGGTCGATTTTGGCCCACTGCAACTTCTGCCTCCCAGGCTCAAGCAGTTCTCCTACCTCAGCCTCTTGAGTAGCTGGGATTACGGGCGCATGGCACCACACCTGGCTAATTTTTTGTGCTTTTTGTAGAGACAGGGTTTCATGATGTTGCCCAGGCTGGTCTTGAACTCCTGAGCTCAAGAGACCCTCCTGCCTCAGCCTCCCAAATTCCGGGGATTACAGGTGTGAGCCACTGCACCCGGCTGGGTCTGGCTTCTTATACTGGGCCTTGCCTCAGTTTTGTTATACGTTATTTTTAGCCCTCTGGAACAGTTTTGAGACAAATCGTTTGGGTACTTACGCAGCATTATTATTTTTTTAACCGATCATGACTATTTTCAACTCAGTAGAAGTTCTAAGGCAGAAACATTTCCTTTTTAAGGCGGTGTTTCTCTGGCAGTCATAAAGACTAATCCAAAAGATTAGCAAAAATAGCCACTTGTTAAATAGCTCAAATCTGTTAAATACAGGAGATATGTTGCTGTTCAGGGAACCTCTTAGGGTGAGAGAAGAAAGGAAGAAAAAGAGAAGACTGCTATGGATGTCTATGAATAGTGAATTCCTTACTGGAACCAAGATTTGTCTTTGTTAACTGGAAAACTTATATTCATTGATGACAAATAGCATATATCTGACCCAAAACTGTGTTGCCCAAAATTTAAATTAAATTAGGAAACAGTCCGCCAGGGCTGGGCGCGGTGGCTCACGCCTATAATCCCTGCACTTTGGGAGGCCAAGATGGGCGGATCACGAAGTCATGAGATTGAGACCATCCTGGCTAACATGGTGAAACCCCGTCTACTAACAATACAAAAAAAAAATTAGCCTGGCGTGGTGGCGGGCGCCTGTAGTCCCAGCTACTGGGGAGGCTGAGGCCGGAGAATGGCATGAACCCAGGAGGCGGAGCTTGCAGTGAACCAAGATGGCGCCACTGCACTCCAGCTTGGGTGACAGAGCAAGACTCCGTCTCAAAAAAAAAAAAAAAGAAAGAAATAGATGGCCAGGTGCAGTGGCTCACGCCTGTAATCCCAGCACTTTGGGAGGCCGAGGCAGACAAATCACTAGGTCAGGAGTTTGAGACCAGCCTGGCCAACATGGTGAAACGCCATCTCTACTAAAAATACATTAATTAGCTGAGCGTGGTGGCAGGCGCCTGTAATCCCAGCTACTCAGGAGTCTGAGGCAGGAGAATCGCTTGAACCCGGGAGGCGGAGGTTGCAGTGAGCTGAGATTGCGCCACTGCACTCCAGTCTGGCGACAGACCGAGACTCCATCTCAAAAAAAAAAAAAAAGAAAAAAGGAGAAAAAAGGAAAAATAAAAAGCAATAGTCCTCTGTTTTGAGTCAGCTCTGTACATCTGCTGGTCGCTTAGTGGGTTTGATTCAGTTCTGTGTCTTTGGGAATAATCTGGCCGCAGGGCTCTCCCCACTGTTTCAGGGGGGCAGTGTCAACCTCCCTCAACCCCAGCGGCCATGGGTCCAGAGTTAGGATTTGTCTTCAAAGTAAACAGAGTATTTCCTTTTGGGAAGTGCATGAAGCTGCTTTTTTTTTTTTTTTTTTGAGACGGAGTCTCGCTCTGCCGCCCGGGCTGGAGTGCAGTGGTCGGATCTCAGCTCACTGCAAGCTCCGCCTCCCGGGTTTCCGCCATTCTCCTGCCTCAGCCTCCCGAGTAGCTGGGACTACAGGCGCCCGCCACCTCGCTCGGCTATTTTTTTGTATTTTTTAGTAGAGAAGGGGTTTCACTGTGTTAACCAGGATGGTCTCGATCTCCTGACCTCGTGATCCGCCCGTCTCGGCCTCCTAAAGTGCTGGGATTACAGGCTTGAGCCACCGCGCCCGGCCCGAAGCTGCTTTTTTACTTAGAAAATAAACCCACCCTTCAAAACATGCACAATGAAATAAGCCAGGCATAAAAGGACAAATATTGTTTGATTCCACTTATAGGAGGTTCCTAGAAGAGACAACTCTGGACAGACAGTAAGTAGAATGATGGCTGCCAGGGGCTAGGAGATCGGGAGAGGGGAGTGTGTTTAGCGGGGACACAGTTTCTGTTTGGGAAGATGAAAAAGTCCTGGAGATTGATGGTGGTGATGATTGCACAACAACGTCAATGTGCTTAATGCCACTGAACTGTGCACTTAAAAAGGGTTAAGACGGGCCCGGTGCAGGATCTCACGCCTGTAATCCCAGCACTTTGGGAGGCCTAGGTGGGCGGATCACTTGAGGCCAGAAGTTCGAGACCAGCCTGGAGAACATGGTGAAACCCCGTCTGTACTAAGCATACAGAAAATTAGCTGGGCGTGTTGACGCGTGCCTGTAATCCCATCTACTAGAGAGGCTAAGGTGGGAGAATCGCTTGAACCCTGGAGGCAGAGGTTCCAGTGAGCCGAGATTGCACCACTGCACTCCAGCCTGGGTGGCAGAGTGAAACTCCATCTCAAAAAAAAAAAAAAAGACAGAAAAGAAAAGGGGATTAGGATGGTAAATATTGTGTTATATGTATTTTACTGCAGTGAAAGCTGTTTATACACATACACCCGATTAGCCAATGTGATGCTTCAGTAGGAGGTCTTGGGAATCATTTAGACTTAGACCAGGGTTTGAAGCCCACCCCCACCACTTCCTGCTTATGACCCTGGAAAGGGACTTAACCTTTCTGACCCTCAGTGGCCTTCTTTATAAAATAACGTTGGCCTGGCGCCATGGCTCACACCTGTGATCCCAGCACTTTGGCAGGCTGGGGCAGGAGGATGGCTTGAGCCCAGAAGGTCAAGGCTGCAGTGAGCCATGGTTTGAGGTCAAGGCTGCAGTGAGCCGTGATCACACCACTGCACTCCAGCCTGCGTGGCAGGGTGAAGCCCTGCCTCAAAAACAAATACAAAAATATAAATAAATAAATAAATACATTTTAAAAATAAATAAAGGAACTCAAGTGGCATTTTAAGTAGTTGTCAGGTCTCATAGCAGGCCTAAAAGTTACCATCCACATAAATGCAGTGATCTGGCCGGGTGCGGTGGCTCACGCCTATAATCTTAGCACTTTGGGAGGCTGAGGTGAGAGGATCACTTGAGGTCGGGAGTTCAAGACCAGCCTGGCCAACATGGCAAAACCCTGTCTCTACTAAAAATACAAAATTTAGTCAAGGTGTGGTAGCATGTACCTGTAATCTCAGCTATCCAGGAGACCGAGGCAGGAGAACTGGCTGGACGCGGTGGCTCACACCTGTAATCCCAGCACTTTGGGAGGCCGAGGTGGCGGATCACGAGGTCAGGAGATCGAGAACATCCTGGCAAACACGGTGAAACCCCGTCTCTACTAAAAATACAAAAACAAATTAGCCCGGCATGGTGGCAGGCACCTGTAGTCCCAGCTACTCGGGAGGCTGAGGCAGGAGAATGGCGTGACCCAGGAGGTGGAGCTTGCAGTGAGCCGAGATTGCTCCACTGCACTCTAGCCTCGGCGACAGAGCGAGACTCTGTCTCAAAAAAAAAAAAAATAGGCCGGGCGCGGTGGCTCAAGCCTGTAATCCCAGCACTTTGGGAGGCCGAGATGGGCGGATCACGAGGTCAGGAGATTGAGACCATCCTGGCTAACACGGTGAAACCCCGTCTCTACTAAAAAATACAAAAAACTAGCCGGGCGAGGTGGCGGGCGCCTGTAGTCCCAGCTACTCGGGAGGCTGAGGCAGGAGAATGGCGTAAACCCGGGAGGCAGAGCTTGCAGTGAGCCGAGATCCGGCCACTGCACTCCAGCCTGGGCGACAGAGCGAGACTCCGTCTCAAAAAGAAAATAAATAAATAAAAAAATAAAAAAATAAATAAATAAATAAATAAATAAAATAAATGCAGTGATCTTCTGTAGGCCCATTTATGGTGATCTGGGGCCCTCAGCACCATGGTTAGTACTTTTTTTTCTAGCTAGCAGTCTGGTAAAAATTAACATTAAAAACTGATTTTTGCTGGGCACTGTGGCACAGACCTGGAACCCAGCACTTTGGGAGACCAAGACAGGAGGATTGCTTGAAGTCAGGAGTTCGAGACCAACCTGGGCAACATACAGAGACAACTGCCCCTCATCTCTTCAAAAAAAAAAAAAACCCCACAGGAGGCTGAGGCAGGAGAATGGGTGTGAGCCCGGGAGGCAGAGCTTGCAGTGAGCCAAGATGGCACCACTGCACTCCAGCCTGGGCGACAGAGCGAGACTCCGTCCCAGAAAAACAAAAAACCAAAACAAAAACTCAAAGCAACAAAACAAAGCTAATTTTCAGCCTCATGGTTGCTAATCTCACATGCTTGTATGCCTTTTTTTTTTTTTTTTTTTTAGACAGGGTTTTACTCCTGTTGCCTAGGCTAGAGTGAAATGGCGAGGCCTGGGCTCACTGAAACCTTCACCTTCTGGGTTCAAGTGATCCTCCTGCCTCAGTCTCCCAAAATGCTGGGATTGCAGACGTGAGCCACTGCGCCCGGCCTGTTTTTTTTGTTGTTGTTTTGTTTTGAGACAGGGTCTTGCTTTGTCACCCAGACTGGAGTGCAGTGGTGCGATCATAGCTCACTGTAACTTGAATGGCGCTCAAGCAATCCTCCTGCCTCAGCCTCCCAGGTACCTGGGACTACAGTTTCATGCCATTATGCCCAGGTAATTACTATTATTTTTTTTGTAGAGACAGGGTCTTGCTCTGTTGCCCAGTCTGGACTTGAACTCCTGAGCTCAAGCAATCTTTCAACCTCAGTCTCCCAAAGTGTTGGGATTGCAGGCATGAGCCACCACATCTGGACAGATTTACCATTTTAAAGTAAACAATTCCAGTGGCATTTACTTTGTGCAAAACTACCTCTCTCTAGTTCCAAAACATCACCCCAAAAGGAAACTTGTACCCATTAAGCAATTGCTCCCCATTTCACCCACCCCCTAACTGGCAACCACTAATCTATATTATTTTTCTATGGATTTCTTTCCTTTTTATTTCATTTTTATTTTTTTCTGAGTCTGCTTGCTAGGGAATATGGATTTCTTTTTTTTTTTTTTTTTTTTTGAGACGGAGTCTCGCTCTGCCGCCCAGGCTGGAGTGCAGTGGCCGGATCTCAGCTCACTGCAAGCTCCGCCTCCCGGGTTCACGCCATTCTCCTGCCTCAGCCTCCCGAGTAGCTGGGATTACAGGCGCCCGCCACGTCGCCCGGCTAGTTTTTTGTATTTTTTAGTAGAGACGGGGTTTCACCGTGTCAGCCAGGATGGTCTCGATCTCCTGACCTCGTGATCCGCCCGTCTCGGCCTCCCAAAGTGCTGGGATTACAGGCTTGAGCCACCGCGCCCGGCCCCTGGATTTCTTTTATTTTCTTTTGAGATGAGGTCTCACTGCTCCTCAGGCTGGACCGAAGTGGTGCAATCACAGCTCACTGCAGCCTCAACCTCCTAGGCTCAAGAGATCCTCCTGCTTCGGCCTCTCAAAGTGCTGAGACTACAGGTGTGCGCCACTCCACCTAGCTTCTATGGCTTTTCTTATTTTGAATATTGCATATAAATAAAATCATACAACATGTGACCCTTTTGTGTCTGGCTTCTTTCACTTAGCATGACGTGTTTGAAGCTCATCAGTGTTGTAGCATGAATCAGTGCTTCACTCCTTTTCATGGCTGAGTGATATTCCATTGTATGGACATACCATAATGTTTATCCATTCCTCTGTGCATGGACATGGGATGTTTCTGGCAGACTAATGGGCCCAATTGGCCCTTGGAACTGATGGAATAATGGCAGATGTAATAACTGAAATGCCCTGACAACTTACAACATTTTCTTCTTTATGTGCCAGAGCGGTTGTTAAGCATGAAATCAAACGAATACAAATTAAGTTCGCTGAAGTTCCTAGATCTAGCGTTTGTAAATTATCACCCCTTGGGGACCATTATCCTCGTAGGATTCATTTTTGTATTTGATATTTGGAAGACTTCACGCTCTTTTAACAACAGAAAATTACATAAGGTCATTGTCACTTTTGTTGTCTCCCTAGTGTTTTATTCCAAACCATGCAAAATGTTTGTTTTATTTGGAGCGTTCCCTAACTTCAGTTGTATAAACTGTATCAGTAGCTCTCAAACTCGGCTGGTCATAAAAATCACTGGGAAAACTTAACAGAAGTACAGATGGCCAAGTGTAATTCCCCAATCTGCAAAGATGCAGATTCTCCTAGGGTCCCCAGTGCCTATTCACGCACCCCAGGTGTAGTTTATGGACTGCACTTTGTGAAACAGTGGCATACACAGATGTCTTGAATTATCTAATAAATTTATCAGATTGGGCCAGGCCCAGTGACTCACGCCTGTAATCTCAGCACTTTGGGAGACCGAGGCAGGAGGATCACTTGAGGTCAGGGGTTCAAGATCAGCCTGGCCAACATGGTGAAACTCTGTCTCTACTAAAAATACAAAAAATTGGCTGGGCGTGGTGCACACGCCTGTAGCCACAGTTACTCGGGTGGCTGAGGCAGTAGAATCGCTTGAACCTGGGAGGCAGAGGTTGCAATGAGTCGAGATTGCACCCCTGCACTCCATCCTGGGCAACAGAGAGAGACTTTGTCTCAAATAAAATAAAATAAAATAAAATAAATTCATCAGATCACACGATAGAACTTTAATTATTTTATTTATTTATTTATTTGTTTATTTTTGAGGGAGAGTCTAGCTCTGTCACCCAGGCGGAGTTCTATGGCGTGATCTCAGCTCACTGCAACCTCCACCTCCCGGGTTCAAGCAATTCTCCTGCCTCAGCCTCCTGAGTAGGTGGGATTACAGGTGCCTCCCACTATGCCTGGATAATTTTTTGTATTTTTAGTAGAGACAAGGTT